>NC_045790.1:7944662-10809336 GCF_009873245.2 Balaenoptera musculus
CATTGGAAGTCGTACCATTCTCCCTTTGAGAAACAGCTTCGGGCTTGCTATTAAACCCTGGTCAAGATGGACCATAGATATCAAGAATTCATGCACTCCAAGGCACCCGTATTGAACTGGGAGTTATCTGACTTACCAAGCTGTCAGGTTGGGCGTGTCCAGCACAATTCATCTTCAAGTGGAATGGTGTTGGGATGGGGCTTGAGCACTAGAAAGGTTCATAAGGCTCTAGAAAGATGCATGAGCAGGTGTTTCAGATCCCTTTGACACCCATTTCTGCTGCATTGCCTTAGCTCTCCTTTAGCCTACTGAGGAATTCCTTATGACAGGTTAACAGAGGAGGACAAATATTGGCCTATGAGGAGAAATATTCCCAAGTATCAAGAGATATTTGCCCACTTTTCTGGTATAGAGGTGGCCAGAAGTACAGATCTACATGTATTCATGGTCAGTGTCTAATGGTTTGGCTGGTTCACCAGGGGTATTGTAAAGAACAAGATTGAAAAATCAGTGTCAAGGAAATCTGAGGAACAAGTATTTAACTAGACCTCTGAGAATAGGCACAGAATAGGAGGATATTATTGTCCCATGTGAATGTTCACCAAAGGGCATCCACTGCAGAGGATGTTTCAATAATCAGGTGGGCAAATTGACACATTCTATGGATCATAGAACTTATGGATTGGTTGGCCTTTTTCTTCAGGCATCCTTGTTCTTAATGGAAATAGATATAAAGCAGCCATGGTGTCGGAGGGAGGCTTCGCGTAGACTCAGCAACATGGACTTCCTCTGATCACTTGGGCACCACCACTCTGACTTCCTAACATATCAAGAACAAAATCTTATGCAGACCTCTTGGTATGACACCCTTCTCTGGGCAGCCCAGCCTGCCACCTGGTAACAGGTTGATTACATTGTACCTCTTTTATAAGGAAGGGGAAGCAATTTGTCATCACTCAAATAGACATATATTCTGTATATAGATTTGCCTTCCTTGCCTGTAAATGTTTCTGGCTATCTCTGGATGTAATGTGTTATTTACTCTCATGGTGTTGGTTATGTGTTGAACTGTGTTCCCCTCAAAATTCTCTTGAAGTCCTAACCCCCAAAATGTGATCTTATTTGGTAATAGGGTTATTGTGGATGTAATTAGGTAAGCTAAGATGAGGTCATTAGGGTGGGACCTGACCCAGTATGACTGGTGTCCTTATAAAAGGGGAAATTTGGACTCAGGCGTGCATACACATGCTTCTCATCCCCAAAACTTTGAGATCTGCTCGTTAGAGATCTTATTTACCAAAGGAGGAGTATGCCCCCAAAGGACATAGCAATAGTTTCACTGATTTGGAAATTAAGGCTTCCACCTGCCCATCCTGGGCTTCTCATGCCACTAAACAGGCAAAGTGTTTTGCTCTTTGGTTGAAATGACTGGTCTTGATTACCAAGGTAAAATTGGATTGTTATTATACAGTGAGAGCAGAAAGGATTATGCCTGCAGACCAGGGAATTCTCTGGGCTATCTCTTATTCTGACCACATTCACTATTAAAACTTATTGAAAATTAGGGACTTCCCTGGCACCCTAGTGGTTAAGACTCTGTGCTTCCAATGCAGGGGGCGCAGGTTCTATCCCTGGTCAGGGAAGTGAGATCCCACATGCTGCACACGGCCAAAAAAAAAAAAAAATTAAAAATTAACAACAACAACAAAAAGGCAACAGATCTTCAGCTAAAGAACCCAATAGGTTGATGTTTGGATTGAAGGTTAAGGTAACATGAAATTGGTTGTGGAAGAAGGAATTATAAATACCAACTGCAAACTCATGATCAGTTACAAAAGTAACAACTATAGCAAGTATGCATATTTTCTTCATTGATGTCTGTGTGTTCTCTCTCTTTCTGTCTTCTCCTTTCACCTTATTAGTCTAAACTGTTTATAGTAGTTAAAGTTTCAATTTCAGGTTTCAGGTCAGACTGTACTTAATTTTAAGGATAATTAATATTTCCTAGTAATGAATATCATGAGTGTTGCCCAGAGAGGGATACAATGAATATACAGTGATTTTCTGTCTCACCATTTTAGGTAGAAGCTAACAGCATCTTTGCTTGTTTGAAGAATAGCTATATATTGTTAGATGAAAGCATAAAGTTGTTATTGCTGAATGGAAGGTCGACTACGTCTAGAAGGATGGACACAGATGCAGAATAGCCAAGGGTGGGCTGTGCTAGTTTATAAGATACTTCAGCTTCTAACCCCCTTGTGTTAGTCAGGTTTATCTGGAGAAACAAAAACAATATTTGTAAAGCGATTTATCATAAGAACTTGGTTCACATGATTATAGAAGCTGAGAAGTCCTATGCTCTGTTGTCTGTAAGCTGGAGGCCCAAGAAGGCTGGGGGGTAGTTCCAGTCTCAGTCTGAAGGCCTGAGAATGAAGAGAGCTGATGGTGTAAGTCTCAGCCTGAGGCCAGGAGAAGACACATGTCTAAGCTCAAGAGGTCAGGCAGAGAGAGTGAATTCTCCCTTTCTTCACCTTTTTGTTCCAGTTAGGCCCTCAACAGATTGGATGATGTCCACCCATATTAGGGAGGGCCATCTGCTTTCCTCAGTCTGTCGACTCAAATACAGTCTCATCTGGAAACACCCTCACAGGCACACCCAGAAATAATGTTTAACCAAGCATCTGAGCACCCCGTGGCCTTGTCAAGGTGACTTTTGAAAGTAACTATCAGTCACGCACACCCTTATATATTCTGCTTTGTGATGTTGGAGATGAAACTCTTCAAGCCATGTTTCTGTTGATGGACAGTTGAGTTGTTTCCATCTTTTGGCTATTGTGAATAATACTGCAGTGAACATTGGTGTGGAAGTATCTCAGTCCCGGCTTTCAGTTCTCTTGGATATATACCTAGGAGTTATCAACCAGGCCATGTGATACCCTTTATTAAACTTTTGAGCAACCCCCAAACCATTTTCCACAGCACCATCTTACGTTCCAACTACAAGTGCACTGGGGTTTCAGTTTCTTCACACCTGTGCTAACACTTATCTTCCTTTTCTGTTTGTTTCTGTTTTTTACTATAGCCATCCTAACTGGATGTGAAGTGGTATTTCATTGTGGTCATAATTTGCATTTCTCTAGTAACTAATGATTTTGAAAGTCTTTTCATGTACTTATTGACAATCTGTATATCTTCTTTGCAAAATTGTCTATTCAAGCCCTTTGTCCATATTTGAATTGGGTTGTTTGTTTTCTGTTGTTGAGTTGTAGGAGTTCTTTATATATTCTGAATATTGAACACTTATCAGATATATGATTTCAAACATTTTTCCCATTCTGTGGATTGTCTTTTCATTCTCTTGATAGTCTTTTTTTTTTTTTTTTGGCTGTGTTGGGTCTTCGTTTCTGTGTGAGGACTTTCTCCAGTTGCGGCGAGCGGGAGCCACTCTTCATCGCAGTGCACGGGCCTCTCACTGTTGCGGCCTCTACCGTTGCAGAGAACAGGCTCCAGATGCACAGGCTCAGTAGTTGTGGCTCACGGGCCTAGCTGCTTCGCGGCATGTGGGATCTTCACAGACCAGGGCTCGAACCCATGTCCCCTGCATTGGCAGGTAGATTCTTAACCACTGTGCCACCACAGAAGCCCTGATAGTGTCTTTTGATACACAAAGGTTTTTAATTTTGATGAAGTCAAATTTATCGAGTTTTTCTTTTGTTGCCTGTTCTTTTGGTGTGATATCCAAGAAATTATTGCCAAGTTGAATGTTATTAAGATTTTGCAGAGTTATCTTCTATGAGTTTTAAAGTTTTAGCTCTTAACTCTGGATTTGATTTATCAAAGATTGAACTTTTGGGCTTCCCTGGTGGTGCAGTGGTTGAGAGTCTGCCTGCTAATGCAGGGGACACGGGTTCGAGCCCTGGTCCGTGAAAGATCCCACGTGCCGCGGAGCAAGTAAGCCCGTGCGCCACAACTACTGAGCCTGCGCGTCTGGAGCCTGTGCTCCGCAACAAGAGAGGCCGCGATAGTGAGAGGCCCGCGCACCACGATGAAGAGTGGCCCCCGCTTGCCGCAACTGGAGAAAGCCCTCGCACAGAAACGAAGACCCAACACAGCCAAAAATAAATAAATAAATAAATTTATAAACAAAAAAAAAAGATTGAACTTTTGTGTGTTGTGTAAGAGAATGGTCAGATTTATTCTTTTGCATGTGGATATTCAGGTTTTGTTCCACCATTTTTTGAAAAGAATATCCTTTCCTCCCACTGAATGGTCTTGGTATCATTGTAAAAAATCATTTGCCCATACATACAAGAATTTATTTCTGGGCTCTGTATTTGATTCAGTTTGTCTGTATTTTTGTCTTTAAGCCACAAAAATACTCTGGCGATTACTATAGCTTTGGGATAATTTTTAAAATGTGGAAGTGTGCGTCCTCCAACTTTGTTCTTCTTTTTCAAGATTGTTTTGACTATTTCAGGTCCCTTGACATTCCGTATGATTTTTAGGATGGAGTTTTCTATTTCTGCAAAAAGTTGCCATTTGGATTTTGATAGGATTATCTTGAATCTGTTGATAGATTTTCATCTTAACAGTATTAAGTCTTCCAGCAAGTGGGATATCTTTCTATTTATTTATATCTTCTTTAATTTCTTTCATCAGTGTTGTATAGTTATCAGTGTAAAAATCTTTAGCCTCCTTGGTTAAGTTTATTTCTAAGTATTTTTTCATTTTTATGCCATTGTAAATGGAATTGTTTTATTAAATTCCTTTCCAATTGTTCATTGCCAATGTATAGAAATGCAACTAATTTTTGTGTGTTGAATTTGTATCCTGTAACTTTGCTGAATTCTTTTATTAGCTCTAACAGTCTTTTTGTTTAATCTTTAGAATTTCTACATATAAGATCATGTCATCTGCAAACAAAGATCATTTTACTTCTTCCCTTCCAATCTGGATGCCTCTTATTTATTTGCTTACCTAATTGCAATGCTAGAATTTCCAGTAAAATGTTGAATAGCAGTGGTTAAAGTGAGCATCCTTGTCTTGTTCCTGATATTAGAGAGAAATCTTTCAGTCTTTCAATCTTAAGTATGAAATTAGGTATGGATTTTTCATTAAGAGGGCATTGAGGAACTGCTGTCTATTCCTAATTTGTTGAATGTTTTTATCATGAAATTGTGTTGGATTTTGTCAGATGTCTTTGCTGTGTCAATTGAGATGATCGTGTGGTGTTTTCCCTTTTTTCTCTTGATGTGATGTACTACACTGATTTTTTTATGCTGAGCCACCCTTGCATTGCTGGGATAAATCCCACTTAGTCATGATGTATAATCCTTTTAATATGCCATTGGATTCAGTTTTTTAGTATTTTTGCATCTATATACATAGGGAATCTGTAATTTTACTTTCTCATTATAACTTTGTCTGGCTTGGTTTTCAGGGTAATGCTGACCTCATAAAATGTGTTAGGAAGTGGCCCTTTCTCTTCTACTTTTTGGAAGAGTTTGGAAGGGATTGGTATTAATTCTTTAAATGTTTGGAAGAATCCAACAGTGAAGCCATCTGCTTTAATGTGCAGATCCCTATTGACATATGATTTTGTGCATCTTTTCATATTCTTATTTTGCATCCGTATATTGTCTTTAGTGTAGTGTCTGTACAGATGTTTTCCTCATTTTTATTTGAGTTATTTTCTCATTTCTGAGTTTTAAGAGTTCTTTGTATACTTTGGATAAATTCCTTTATCAGATATATCTTTTAAAAAATTTTTATTGGAGTATAGTTGATTTACAATGTTGTGTTAGTTTCAGGTGTACAGCAAAGTGAATCAGTTATACGTATATCCACCTTTTTTCTGATTCTTTTCCTATATAGGCCATAACAGACTACTGAGTAGAGTTCCCTGTGCTATACAGCAGGTTCTTATTAGTTATCTATTTTATATATAGTAGTGTGTATATGTCAATCCCAATATCCCAATTTTATCCCTCTCTTCCTTTATCCCCTGGTAACCATAAGTTTGTTTTCTACATCTGTGACTCTGCCTCTATTTTGTAAATAAGTTCATTTGTACTATCAGATATATCTTTTGAAAATAATTCCTCCCCATCTGTGGCTTGTATTCTCATTTTCCTGACAATATATTTTGCACAGCAGAAGTTTTTGATTTTAATGAATTCCAGCTTATCAATCGTTTCTCTCATAGATCATGCCTTTGGTGTTGTAACTAAATTGTCACCCCCATATTCAAGTTTATCTAGGGTTTCTCCAGTGTATAGGTCTTTTACATCCTTGGTTAAGTTTATTCCTAGTATTTTAGTTCTTTTTTTTTAATGTGATTTTATTTTATTTAAAAAAATTTTTAAATACATCTTTATTGGAGTATAATTGCCTCACAATACTGTGTTAGTTTCTGTTGTACAACAAAGTGAATCAGCCCTATGCATACATATACCCCCATATCCCCTCCCTCTTGTGGGATTGGTTTTTACTTTCTGTTTCTGATATGTTATTGTTAGTGTAAGAAAATGCAACAGATTACTGTATATTAATCTTGTATCTTGCTACATTTCTGGATTCATTTACTAGTTCTAATAGTTTTTGTGAGGAGATGTTAGGGTTCTCCATATAGAGTATCATGTCATCTGCAGATAGTTACAGTTTTACCTCTTCCCTTCCAATTTGGATACATTTTATTTCTTTTTCTTGACTGATTTCTGTGATTAGGACTTCCAATACTATGTTGAATAAACATGGTGAGAGTGGGCATCCTTGTCCTGTTCCTGATTTAGTGGGATTTTCAGATTTTCACCACTGAGTATTCATTTGGCTGGAGGTTTGCAGTAAATAACTTGTATTATGTTGAGATATTTCCCCCCTATACCCACTTTGGTGAGAGTTTTTATCATGAATGGATGTTAAATTTTGTCAAATGCTTTTTGTGCATCTGTTGAGAGGATCATGTGTTTTTATATCTTTCCTTTTGTTAATGTGGTGTATCACATTGATTGATTTGCATATGTTGAATCATCCTTGTGCCCCTGGAATGAATCCACCTTGATCATGGTGTATGATCCTTTTTATGTATTGTTAGATTAAGTTTGCTAATAGTTTGTTGAGGATTTTGCATCTATATTCATCAAAGATATTGGCCTGTAATTTTCTTTTTTGGTAGTGTCTTTGTCTGATTTTGGTATCAGGCTGATGGTGGCTTCACAGAATGAATTTGGGAGTGTTCCCTCCTCTTCAATTTTTGTAATAATTTGAGAAGGATAGGTTTAAGTTCTGCTTTGTATCTTTGGTAGAATTCCCTAGTGAAACCTTCCAGTCCTGGACTTCTGTTTGGAGGGAGTTTTTTAAAATTACAGATTGTATTTCACTTCCAGTGATCAGTCTATTCATATTATATGTTTCATCTTGACTCAGTTTTGGCAGGCTGTATATTTCTAGAAACTTCTCCATTTCTTCCAAGTTGTCCAATTTGTTGGCATATAACTGTTCATAGTATTCTCTTTTGATTTTATGTATTTCTGTGGTATTCATTGTTGTTTCTCCTCTTTCATTTCTTATTTTATTTGAGTCCTCCCTCTTTTCTTCCGGGTGAGCCTGGCTAGAGGTTTGTCAATTTTGTTTACCTTTTCAAAAAGCCAGCTCTTTGTTTTACTGATCTTTTCTATTGTTTTTCTGGAACTGTATTTAATTTAATTCCTCTCTGATCTTTATTATTTCCTCCCTTCTGCTGACTTTGGGTTTTGTTTTTCTTTTTCTATTCTTTCAGGTGGTAAATTAGGTTGCTTATTTCAGGTTTTTCTTGTTTAGTGAGGCAGGCTGGTATTGCTGTGAACTTCCCTCATTGAACTTCTTTTGCTGCATCCCATAGATTTTGTAAGGTTATATTTCCATTTTTTTTGTCTTGAGGTATTTTCTGATTTATTCTTTGATTTCATCATTGACCCATAGGTTTTTTAGTAGCATGTTTTTTGCCCTCCATGTTCCTTCTTTTCTCATTTTTCTTTCTGTGATCGATTTCTAGTTTCATACTGTTGTAGTCAAAAAAGATAATAATCTTGAAATAATCTTGAAATAATTTCTATCCTCTTAAATTTGTTGAGGTTTGTTTTGTGGCCTAGTATGTGGTCTATGCTAAAGAACATTCCATGCAGACTTGAAAAACATGCATATTCTGTTTTTTCTTTGTGGTTTTTTTTTAAATTGGATGTAGTGTCCTGTAGATATCAATTAAGTCCAACTGTATTGTATCATTTAGGACCTCTGTTGCCTTTTTGATTTTCTATCTAGATGATCTATACATTGATGTCAGTGGGGTGCTAATTGGTCTCCTAATATTACTATATTCCTGACAATATCTCCCTTTCTCTGATAATATTTGTTTTATATATTTAAGTCCTCCCATGTTGGGTGCATGTATGTTAACAAGTATAATATCCTCTTCTTGTTTTGATCCCATATCATTACATAATATTCTTTTTTCTTTTTTTGTTTTGTTTTTTTAATTGATTTTTATTGGAATGTAGTTCTTTTTTTCTTTATGACCTTTTCTTAAAGTCTGTCTTGTCTGATATGAGTATTGCTACCACTGCTTTCTTGTTGTTTCCATTTGCATGAAATAAGTTTTTCCATTCCTCACTTTCCATCTGTGTGTGTCTTTTGCCCTGAAGTTAGTCTCTTGTAGGCAGCCTATTGTAGGCTCTTTTTTTGTTATCCAACCTGCCACTTTAAGTCTTTTGATCAGAGCATTTAGCCTTTTGACATTTAAAGTAATTATTGGTAGGTATGTATTTATTGCCATTTTAATCTTTGTTTTCCAGTTGTTTTTGTAGTTCTTTTTTGTTCATTCCTTCCTCTTTTTGTTTTTCCTTTTGTGGTTTAATGATTTTCTTTTGTACTATGCTTGAGTTCTTTTCTTTTTGGTTTTTATGAATCTTTTGTATCTTTTTGATTTGAGGTTATGATGGAGTTCAAGTATGTTGACCCATAATTATATCTACTTGCTTTAAACTGATAGTCATATATGTTCAAACACATTCTAAAAGATCTACATTATTATACTTCCCTCCCCCATATTTTGTGATTTTGATGTCCTATTTTATATCTTCACACTTATCCTTTTGCTGTTAATTGTGGTTATAATCACATTTACAAAATATTTTTGATCTTCATTCCTTTTATATATTTACCTTTCCTGTTGTGTTTTTCCCTTTCCTATAGATTCTTCTTTTCAATTTAGAGAAAACCCTTCAATATTTCTTTTAGGGTAGATATAGTATTGCTGAATTATTTTATTTTTTGCTTGTCTGAGAAATTCTTTATCTCTCCTTCTATTCTAAATGATAAATCTTGCTGGGTAGAGCATCCTAGGCTTCAGATTTTTTCCCTTTCAGGACTTTGAATATATCATGCCACTCCCTTCTGGCCTGCAGACTTTCTGCAGAGAAACAGCTGATAGCCATATGAAGGTTCCCTTGTAATTGACTCTTTATCTCTTGCTGACTTTAGAATTCTCTCTTTATCTTAAACTTTTGCCATTTTAATTATGACATGTCTTGATGTGGGTGTGTTTAGGTTCATCTTTTGGGACCCTCTCTGCTTCCTGTATTTGGACATGTTTCCTTCTTTTGGTTTGGGAAGTTTTAAGCCATAATTTCTTCAAATATATTTTCAATCCCCTTCTCTCTGTCCTACTTCTGGAACTCCTATTATGCTTTGTATTATTCCATAGATCTTATATGTTGCTTTTTTTTTTTTATTGGTCTTTCTGTCTGCTCTTCTGATTGGGTGTTTTCCATTATTCTATCTTCCAGATTACTTATTTGTTCTTCTGTGTCATTTAGTTTGCTTTTTATTGCTTCTAGGTTGGTTTTTATCTCGGAAATTGAACTAATTTTGCTTGGTTCATCTTTGTAGTTTTTAGTTTCTTGTCACTGTGATCCGCATTTCTATCAATAATCTTTCTTAAATCCTTTAGCATTTTTATTACCTCCTTTTTAATTTGGGATCTAGTAGACTGATGAGGTCTTTTTCATTATTCTTTCGGGGATTTCTCTTGTTCTTTCAATTGCAAGTAGTTCCTCTGCTTTTTCATTTAACTTAAATTTCCCTTTCTCTATGAATTTAGGAGAAATAGTTATGTCCTGTGGACTCAAAAGGGTGTTTTTATGTTGGAGCATTCACGTGTAGAATGTGTGTGTCCAGTATTATTGGTGCGAGGGCTGGTTTTGATTTGGATGCCAGCTGCATCTTTCCTCAGAGTGTGCTAGCCATTATACCCTTGATGGGGGTGTGATTGCTGTTGTGGTGTGTAGAGCCTGTGTTGGATGTGATACAGGGCTTCCTCTTTGCTCTTTCATTGTCACTGCTCTGCCCTGGTTCTGCCTGGATCACACCTCAGGTGCCCCAGTCTGTCTCTGCATAGCTAGATCAAATCTTTGCACTGATCTCGTTTGAAGCTGTGGTGTGGATTGAATGGAGATGGGGTGTTCACCCCTTCAGATTGGGAATTGTGGTGAGGCAGCAGCTGCCAATGCAGGGCTCTCTCTGCCCTGATTGTTAGCAAACCAGTGTGCGTGCACTCCTTGTGAGTAGAGCCTAGGCTTCTCCAGCCCTTCTATCTGTCTTAGCAGATTTCCCAGAAGGCTAGGGGGCTTTTCTCTTCTGTGCAGGACTCTAGGTCTGGGATGCCCAGGTTGTGAGTCCAACTGCTCCCTCCCCATGGCAAGTGTCCACTGTGTGGACCTTCTCTTCCTTACAGATTTCTCCCAGGGGCACCAGTCCCAAACTGATGCCCGTTTTTTTTCCCTTCCAACTAGGTTATGTGGAGATCTTTCTTGCAGCTTTAGTTGTATAGGAGATCTTCTGCCAGTTTCCAGTTACTTTTTTGTGAAAATTGTTCCACATGTAGATGTTTCTTTGATGTGTTTATGGGGGGAGGTGAGCTTCATGTCCTCTTTCTCTGCCATTGTGATCCCCCTCTTAATGGTATTATGATTTTTTTTTCTTATAGGAAATGTATTTAGTAGAGGTTTTTTTTCTGTATAATATAAAAGGATTTTGATTAACTTAGTGCTTTAATTATATTAGAATGCATTTTGAAATTTTTATCTCTGAAAGGCCATAACAGATACAACTTTATGGAATTCATGTATAATTTTTAATATTCATGATAACACTATATATTCTGGTTGCAACTAGTACCACTATTCCTTTTTTTTTTTTCACACACACACACACACACTGTATTTTATTTTTACAAGAGATAAATAAACTGACACCAAGCATTGTAAATGGATGACCACAACAAAAGCAACAATGATTGCAATTACCAAGCACGAAACACACTCATACTATGTCATAATATTGACATTCACTCCAGTAATCCTCCACTGTAACAGCTCCCTTTACTTTGCAGTGAAAATTGATTTGTATATTTTTTGCCTCTGAGTCCTTCTGGGATTTTTTTTTTATTCAAACAGAAAGTTACAAAAATTATAATCATATTCATCAGTTCACTCAGTCCCATGTAATTAATTTTTTTTTCATCTTGATCTTTTGTTAGCACTTTTATGAATTCATTATTCATTCATTCATGCACGTTCTTATTAGGCATCAATTTTATACACATCAGTGTATACATGTCAATCCCAATCGCCCAATTCAGCACACCACCATCCCCACCCCACCGCGGTTTTCCCCCCTTGGTGTCCATACGTTTTTTCTCTACATCTGTGTCTCAACTTCTGCCCTGCAAACCAGCTCATCTGTACCATTTTTCTAGGTACCACATACATGCATTAATATACGATATTTGTTTTTCTCTTTCTGACTTACTTCACTCTGTATGACAGTCTCTAGATCCATCCACGTCTCAACAAATGACTCAATTTCGTTCCTTTTTATGGCTGAGTAATATTCCATTGTATATATGTACCACAACTTCTTTATCCATTCCTCTGTCGATGGGCATTTAGGTTGCTTCCATGACCTGGCTATTGTAAATAGTGCTGCAATGAACATTCGGGTGCATGTGTCTTTTTGAATTATGGTTTTCTCTGCATATATGCCCAGTAGTGGGATTGCTGGATCATATGGTAATTCTATTTTTAGTTTTTTAAGGAACCTCCATACTGTTCTCCATAGTGGCTGTATCAGTTTACATTCCCACCACCACTGCAAGAGGGTTCCCTTTTCTCCACACCCTCTCCAGCATTTGTTGTTTGCAGCTTTTCTGATGATGCCCATTCTAACTGGTGTGAGGTGATACCTCATTGTAGTTTTGATTTGCATTTCTCTGATAGTGATGTTGAGCAGCTTTTCATGTGCTTCTTGGCCATCTGTATGTCTTCTTTGGAGAAATGTCTATTTAGGTCTTCTGCCCACTTTTGGATTGGGTTGTTTGTTTCTTTAATATTGAGCTGCATGAGCTGTTTATATATTTGGGAGATTAATCCTTTGTCCGTTGATTCGTTTGCAAATATTTTCTCCCATTCTGAGGGTTGTCTTTTCGTCTTGTTTATGGTTTCCTTTGCTGTGCAAAAGCTTTGAAGTTTCATTAGGTCCCATTTGTTTATTTTTGTTTTTATTTCCATTACTCTAGGAGGTGGATCAAAAAAGATCTTGCTGTGATTTATGTCAAAGAGTGTTCTTCCTGTGTTTTCCTCTAAGAGTTTTATAGTGTCCGGTCTTACATTTAGTTCTCGAATCCATTTTGAGTTTATTTTTGTGTATGGTGTTAGGGAGTGCTCTAATTTCATTCTTTTACATGTAGCTGTCCAGTTTTCCCAGCACCACTCATTGAAGAGACTGTCTTTTCTCCATTGTATATCTTTGCTTCCTTTGTTATAGGTTAGTTGACCATAGGTGCGTGGGTTTATCTCTGGGCTTTGAATCTTGTTCCATTGATCTACGTTTCTGTTTTTGTGCCAGTACCATATTGTCTTGATTACTGTAGCTTTGTAGTATAGTCTGAAGTCAGGGATTCTGATTCCTCCAGCTCCGTTTTTTCCCCTCAAGACTGCTTTGGCTATTCGGGGTCTTTTGTGTCTCCATACAAATTTTAAGATGATTTGCTCTAGCTCCGTAAAAAATGCCATTGGTAATTTGCTAGGGATTGCATTGAATCTGTAGATTGCTTTGGGGAGTATACTCATTTTCACAATATCGATTCTTCCAATCCAAGAACATGGTATATCTCTCCATTTGTTGGTATCATCTTTAATTCCTTTCATCAGTGTCTTATAGTTTTCTGCATACATGGAGGGCTTTTGTCACCCTAGGTAGGTTTATTCCTAGGTATTTTATTCTTTTTGTTGCAGTGGTAAATGGGAGTGTTTCCATAATTCCTCTTTCAGATTTGTCACCATTATTAGTGTACAGGAATGCAAGAGATTTCTGTGCATTAATTTTGTATCCTGCAATTTTACCAAATTCATTGATTAGGTCTAGTAGTTTTCTGGTGGCATTTTTAAGATTCTCTATGTATAGTATCATGTCATCTGCAAACAGTGACAGTTTTACTTCCTCTTTTCCAATTTGTATTCCTTTTATTTCTTTTTCTTCTCTGATTGCCGTGGCTCGGACTTCCAAAACTATGTTGAATTATAGTGGTGACAGTGGACATCCTTGTCTCGTTACTCATCTTAGAGGAAATGCTTTCAGTTTTTCACACTTGAGAATGATGTCTGCTCTGGGTTTGTCGTATATGGCCTTTATTATGTTGAGGTAGGTTCCCTCTATGCCCACTCTCTGGAGAGTTTTTATCATAAATGGGTGTTGAATTTTGTCAAAAGCTTTTTCTGCATCTATTGAGATGATCATATGGTTTTTCTCCTTCAGTTTGTTAAAATGGTGTATCACATTGATTGATTTGCGTATGTTGAAGAATCCTTGCATTCCTGGAATAAACCCCACTTGATCGTGGTGTATGATCCTTTTAATGTATTGTTGGATTCTGTTTGCTAGTATTTTGTTGAGGTTTTTTGCATCTATATCCATCAGTGATATTGGTCTGTAATTTTCTTTTTTTGTAGTATCTTTGTCTGGTTTTGGTATCAGGGTGATGGTGGCCTCATAGAAAGAATTTGGGAGTTTCCTTCTGCAACTTTTTGGAAGAGTTTGAGAAGGATGGATGTTAGCTCTTCTCTAAATGTTTGATAGAATTCACCTGTGAAGCCATCTGGTCCTGGACTTTTGTTTGTTGGAAGATTTTTAATCACAGTTTCAATTTCATTACTTGTGAATGGTCTGTTCATATTTTCTATTTCTTCCTGGTTCAGTCTTGGAAGGTTATACCTTTCTAAGAATTTGTCCATTTCTTCCAGGTTGTCCATTTTATTGGCATAGAGTTGCTTGTAGTAGTAGTCTCTTAGGATGCTTTGTATTTCTGCTGTGTCTGTTGTAACTTCTCCTTTTTCATTTCTCATTTTATTGATTTGAGTCCTCTCCCTCTTTTTCTTGATGCGTCTGGTTAATGGTTTATCAATTTTGTTTATCTTGTAAAAGAACCAACTTTTAGTTTTATTGATCTTTGCTATTGTTTTCTTTGTTTCTATTTCATTTATTTCTGCTCTGATCTTTATGATTTCTTTCCTTCTGCTAACTTTGGGTTTTGTTTGTTCTTCTTTCTCTAGTTCCTTTAGGTGTAAGGTTAGATTGTTTACTTGAGATTTTTCTTGTTTCTTTAGGTAGGCTTGTATAGCTATAAACGTCCCTCTTAGAACTGCTTTTGCTGCATCCCATAGGTTTTGGATCGTCGTGTTTTCATTGTCTTTTGTCTCTAGGTATTTTTTGATTTCCTCTTTGATTTCTCCAGTGATCTCTTGGTTATTTAGTAACGTATTGTTTAGCCTCCCTGTGTTTGTGTTTTTTACGTTTTTTTCCCTGTAATTCATTTCTAATCTCATAGTGTTGTAGTCAGAAAAGATGCTTGATATGATTTCAATTTTCTTAAATTTACTGAGGCTTGATTTGTGACCCAAGATGTGATCTATCCTGGAGAATGTTCTGTGCGCACTTGAGAAGAAAGTGTGATCTGCTGTTTTTGGGTGGAATGTCCTATAAATATCAATTAAATCTGTCTGGTCCATTGTCATTTAAAGCATCTGTTTCCTTATTTATTTTCATTTTGGATGATCTGTCCATTGGTGTAAGTGAGGTGTTAAAGTCCCCCACTATTATTGTGTTAGTGTCAATTTCCTCTTTTATAGCTGTTAGCAGTTGCCTTATGTATTGAGGTGCTCCTATGTTGGGTGCATATAGATTTATAATTGTTATATCTTCTTCTTGGATTGATCCTTTGATCATTATGTAGTGTCCTTCCTTGTCTCTTGTAACATTCTTTATTTTACAGTCTATTTTTTCTGATATGAGTATAGCTATTCCAGCTTTCTTTTGATTTCCATTTGCATGGAATATCTTTTTCCATCCCCGCACTTTCAGTCTGTATGTGTCCCTAGGTCTGAAGTAGGTCTCTTGTAGACAGCATATATATGGGTCTTGTTTTTATATCCATTCAGCAAGCCTGTGTCTTTTGGTTGGAGCATTTAATCCATTCATGTTTAGGGTAATTATTGATATGTATGTTCCTATGACCATTTTCTTAATTGTTTTGGGTTCGTTTTTGTAGATCCTTTTCTTCTCTTGTGTTTCCCACTTAGAGAAGTTCCTTTAGCATTTGTTGTAGAGCTGGTTTGGTGGTGCTGAATTTTCTTAACTTTTGCTTGTCTGTAAAGCTTTTGATTTCTCCATCAAATCTGAATGAGATCCTTGCTGGGTAGAGTAATCTTGGTTGTAGGTTCTTCCCTTTCATCTCTTTAAGTGTATCATGCCACTCCCTTCTGGCTTGTAGAGTTTCTGCTGAGAAATCAGCTGTTAACCTTATGGGAGTTCCCTTGTATTTTATTTGTCGTTTTTCCCTTGCTGCTTTCAGTAATTTTTCTTTGTCTTTAATTTTTGCCAATTTGATTACTATGTGTCTCGGCGTGTTTCTCCTTGGGTTTATCCTGTATGGAACTCGCTGCGCTTCCTGGACTTGGGTGGCTATTTCCTTTCCCATGTTAGGGAAGTTATCAACTATAATCTCTTCAAATATTTTCTCAGGTCCTTTCTCTCTCTCTTCTCCTTCTGGGACCCCTATAATGCGAATGTTGTTGCATTTAATGTTGTCCCAGAGGTCTCTTAGGCTGTCTTCATTTCTTTTCATTCTTTTTTCTTTATTCTGTTCTGCAGCAGTGAATTCCACCATTCTGTCTTCCAGGTCACTTATCCATTCTTCTGCCTCAGTTATTCTGCTGTTGATTCCTTCTAGTGTAGTTTTCAGTTACTGTATTGTTCATCTCTGTTTGTTCTTTAATTCTTCTAGGTCTTTGTTAAACATTTCTTACATCTTCTCGATCTTTGCCTCCATTGTTTTTCCGAGGTCCTGGATCATCTACACTATCATTATTCTGAATTCTTTTCTGGAAGGTTGCCTATCTCCACTTCATTTAGTTGTTTTTCTGGGGTTTTATCTTGTTCCTTCATCTGGTATATAGCCCTCTGCCTTTTCATCTTGTCTGTCTTTCTGTGAATGTGGTTTTTGTTCCACATGCTGCAGGATTGTAGTTCTTCTTGCTTCTGCTCTCTGGAGCACTATTCCTTCTTTAACAATGTTTCTTAAACTATGTTGACATATATATTTATTTATATGTGTGTGTGCACACATATTTCAAAGGCTCTGAAATACCATAATTGAGCTCTCCAGGACGAGCAGAGCTGTGTTGAGCAAGTCCAAAATGGCATGAGAGAACCGGTATTATGATTTTTAATTTCAAATTCCACTTGTACGTTGGTGGTATGTAGGAAAATGATTGACTTTTGTATATCAACCGTGTCTCTTGCAACCTTGCTATAATAATCATAAGTTCCAGATTTTTTGTTGCTGTCAGTTCTTATGTTCTGCATGGATTATCATGTCAGCTGCAAACTAAGACAGTTTTATTTCTTTCTTCTTAGTCTGTATGCCTCTTATTTCATTTTCTTACCTTACTGCATTAGCTAGGACTCCTAATATGATGTTGAAAAGTAGTGGTTTGTGGGGACATCCCTGTCTTGTTCCTGATCTTTGTGGGAAACCTTCCAGTGTTTCACCAACAAGTGTGATGTTAGCTGTAGGCTTTTAGTAGATGTTTGTTCTTGTCTAAGTTTGTTGAGAGTTTTTATCATGAATCAGAGTTCATTTTTGTCAAATACTTTTTCTGAATCTACTAATATAATTATGTGATTTTTCTTCTTCAGCCTGTTGATGTGATGAATTACATTAACTTACAAATGTTGAACCAATCTTGTGTACCCAAGGCATCATGGGTTTTTAAATTTCTTTTCTTTGAAATTTTAAAATTAAAAATATGTTTCTTTTTTCTGCCGTTACCTGCCTTTCATTGGAAATTTTAATCTCTTTGTATATAAAGTAATTACTGATAGGACTTCTGCCATTTTCCAATTTGTTTTCTGTATGTCTTGTAGGTTTTTGTCCCTCATTTCCTCCATTACTGCTTTCTATTGTGTTTAGTTCATAATTTGGAGTGACAACTTTTGATTTCCTTTGCATATCCTCATTTCCTTTTCTACAGATATTTTCTTTGTGGTTACTATGTGCATTACATAGAGCAACCCAACGTTATAACATGCGAATTTGAATCGATATTAACTTAAATAGCATACAAAAACTCTACTCCTATGCAGTTCTATCCCCCATCCTTTACTGATGTCACAAGTTATATCTTTATACACTGTATTCCCAATAATGTAGCTTTATAATTATTTTTATACCTTTGTTTTTTAAATCCTGTAGAAAATAAAAAGTGGAGATACAAACCAAAATTACAATAATATTGATTTTTGTATTTGCCCATTTTTTACACTTAACAAAGATATTTATTTCTTCATATGGATTTAAGTTATTGTCTAACGTTCTTTCATTTCACCATGAATGTCTTCCTTCACTATTTCTTGTAGACCAGGTCTAGTGGTAACAAGCTCCCTGAGTTTTTTTTTTAATCTGGGTATATCATAATTTTTGGATCACAGATTTTCTGAATATACAAATCTCAGTTGACAAGTTTTTTTCTTTCAGCATTACAAATGTATCATCCCACTGCCTTCTGGCCTCCCTGGATTCTGATGAGAGATCAGTTGATAATCTCATTGAGGGTTCCTTGCATGTGTTGATTTTCTCACTGCTTTTAAGATTCCCTCATTGTGACTTTCAGGAGTTTGAATATAGTGTCTTTCAGTGAAGATCTCTCTGAATTTAAAGTACTTGGATGTTTTTAAGTTTTTTGGATTTGTAGATACATTGTCTTTCTTCAAATTTGGGAAGTTTTCAGCCCTTAATTTTTCCTATAATCTTTCTTCTCCTTTCTGTTTGACTCCCATAATCTATATGTTGGTCCACTTGATGGTGTCTCAGGTCTCTTGGGCCTATTCACTTTTCTTCATTCTTTTTCTTTCTGTTCCTCAGACTGGATAATTTAAATTTTCATGTCTTCATCTTTGCAGATTCTTTCCTCTGGCTGATCAGATAATTTGTTGAACCCTTCTAGTTAATTTTTCGTTTCAGTTGTTGTGCTTTTCAGCTCCAAAATTTCTGTTTGGTTCCTTTTTATAATTTCTTTTTGTTGGTATTTGCATTTTGATCATACATTTTCATGATTTCCATTATTTCTTTGTCCATGTTTTTCTTCAGCTCTTTAAGCCTATTAAAAACAGTTATTTTAGTCTTTTTCTAGTATATCCAATGTCTGGAATTTCTCAGGGATAGTTACTTTCAATTAATGTTGTTCCTTTCAGTGGGTCATACTTCCTGTTTCTTTGTATGTCCTGTGATTTTTTTGTTGTTATCAAAAACTTGATACTTGAATATTATAGTGTGGTATCACTGGAGATTAGATTCTTGCCTTTCTCCAGGGTTTGCTAGGGGCTTTATGTTTGTTTTATTATAATTATTGAAGGCTGTAGTAGTCCATTTGTTTAGTTACTTTTCCAATCTGTTTTTGAGAAGATGTATTCCTTGTCATGTGTTGTCACTGAGGTCTGTGTTCCTTTAGCTCACGTTCACCTAATGTTTTGACAGAGATTTCTTTGAATGCCAGAAGCTTTAAAAAATAACTAAAAACAAGCAAACCAAAAAGAAAAAAAACCTCTTCCAATCTTTGCAGATCCAGTTCTATGTTGGGGCCCTCCTTCAATACCATTCTTGCCCTGAACCTAGGGATAACTGTGAAGTGAAAATTTGGGGTCTCCTCAGCACTTTTCTAAATACGTGTCTTAATCTAGGCATGCACGTAGCCTAGATTACCTAAATTTCCCCGTATATATGTTTTTGTTTTTGTTTTTATTTTGGCTGCTTTGGGTCTTTGTTGCTGTGCGCGGGCTTTCTTTAGTTGCAGCGAGCGGGGGCTACTCTTCTTTTGCGGTGTGCGTGCTTCTCATTGTGGTGGCTTCTCTTGTTGTGGAGCGCAGGCTCTAGGCACATGGGCTTCAGTAGTTGTGGCTTGTGGGCTCTAGAGCGCAGGCTCAGTAGTTGTGGTGCACGGGCTTAGTTGCTCCATGGCATGTGGGACCTTCCCGGAACAGGGCTCAAACCCGTGTCCCCTGCATTGGCAGGCAGATACTTAACCACTGCGCCACCAGGGAAGGCCTACCTGAGTTTTTTGAATGTCTTAATCTCCCGAAGAATGTCCCCCAGCTTTTCCTCCCATGCTTTAGGTATCCTGACTGTTATATATTTTGACTGTAACATTTTCCCCCAGGTGTTTGTGGGTTGTTAGTTCTCCTTGCAGTATTTTCAGTCAAAGCCAACTACTTTTCCAGCCTGAGTTCTGAGTTAGGTAAAACAGAGATGAACGCCTTCTGTAAGTCCTTCAGGTATCCCTTAGACAGGTTACAACAGACATAAGCAATACTTTGTGACTAGAGTCTGCTCTCCTCCCTCAGAACCAGACAGGAGGTGCCCATAACACAGGCTAGCACTGTTTCAAGACTGCCCTATGCTGGAAAGGGGGTGGGACAACAGCAAGTAGAAATGCCACAAATATTTCCTAAAGTTTTCAACTTGCCTTTTTTTTTTTTTTTTTTAATTCAGCATGTTCTTGGTTGCTGTAAATCTTTGACTGTTTTCCAGAGTTCTGACAGACTTGGTTTTGCAGTTTGTTTCTTGATGTTTCTGTGTGGGCATAAGAGGTTGGATCTGCCTACTCTGTCAATTTGCTGATGTCACCCTATATGCTTTTTCAGTGGTTTACTTTTTCCTGAACATTACAGTAGTTTAAAAATATTTAAAAATCATAAATTGGTTTATTAAATTCACAGTATTACTTTATTATAAAAATTTATTATCTTAATCATTTTTAACTGTACTGTTCAGTATTGTTAAGTATATTCACAACAATATATTTCCCCTTCCCCCAGCCTCTGGCAACCACCATTCTACTTTCTATTGCTACAAATTTGACTACTTTAGATACCTTATGTAAGTGAAATCATACAGTATTTGTCTTTTTGTGACTGGTTTATTTCATTTAGCCTAATGTCAAAGTTCATTCATGTTGTAGCAAGTGACAGGATTTCCTTGTTTTTAAAGACTAAATAATATTCCATTTTATGGATAGAGCACATTTTCTTTATTCATTCATCTACTGCTGGATATTCGTGTTGTTTCCACCTCTTGGTTATTACGAATATTGCTGCAATGAACATGGGTGTGCAAATATGTCTTAGAGATCTTGTTTTCAATTTGTGTATATACCCAGAAGTAGGATTGCTCAATCATAAGGTAATTTTATTTGTAATTTTTTTTTTAATTTTTATTTATTATTTATTTTTGGCTGTGTTGGGTCTTCGTTTCTGTGCGAGGGCTTTCTCCAGTTGTGGCAAGAGTGGGGGCCACTCTTCATCGCGATGCGCGGGCCTCTCACTATCACGGCCTCTCTTGTTGTGGCGCACAGGCTCCAGATGCGTAGGCTCAGTAGTTGTGGCTCACGGACTTAGTTGCTCCACGGCATGTGGGATCTTCCCAGACCAGGGCTCGAACCCGTGTCCCCCTGCATTGGCAGGCAGATTCTCAACCACTGCGCCACCAGGGAAGCCCTATTTGTAATTTTTTTTTTTTTAATTTTAAATTCTTGAGGAACTGTCATACTGTTTTCCATAGTGGCCCCACCATTTTACTTCCCCAGCAATTGGACATAAGGGTTCCAGTTTCTCCACATCCTCAATACTTGTTATTTTTTGTTTTTCCTACAATGGCCATCATAATGGGTATGAGATGATATCTCATTGTGGTTTTGATTTATTTGTATTTCTCTAATGACTAGTGATGTTGAGTATCATTTCAGCCTTGTTAGCAGCCAAAACAAAAACAAATGTTGAGTATCGTAACAGCCTTGTTAGCCATTTGTACATCTTCTTTGGAGAAATATCTATTCAGGTCCCTTTCCCATATTTTAATCTCATGATTGGTTTTTTTGTTCGTTTTTGAATTGTAGGAGTTCTTTATATATTCTGGCTATTAATCCCTTTTTAAATATATGATTTGCAAATATTTTCTCCCATGTATATTGTCAATTAACTCTTTTGATTATTTCCTTTGATGTGTAGAAGTTTCTAGTCCAATTTGTATATTTTTGCTTTTGTTGCCTGTGCTTTTGGTGTCATATTCAAGAAATCATTGCCAAATCTAACATCATCAAGCTTTTCCCATGTTTTCTTCTAGGAGTTTTATTGTTTTAGGTCTTATGTTAAAATCTTTAATCCTTTCTGAATTGATTTTTTTGTATATGATATAAGGTAATTGTCCAACTTCATTCTTTGTCATGTGGGTATCTAGTTTCCTAGGACGACTTTTTGAAGAGACTGTCCTTTCCCCATTATGTGTTCTTGGCACCCTTCTTGAAGATCATTTGAAAACATACACAAGGGTTTATTTTTGGACTCTCTCTTCTGTTCTCTCTCTTCTGTTTCATCTGTTCTTTATGTCTGTGTTTATGCAAGCACTACACTGTTTTGATTACTGTGGCTTTGTAATATATTGAATCCTGACTGGTACACCATTCCTGTTTATTAACATTTCTGAGTCACTTTGTTTTAAATCTGTCTGTTGTATGCAGCCAAGTTGGGTTTTGCTTTATAAGTCAACTTGAATATCTTTTCTTTAAATATTAATAGATGAATCAAGCCCACTCATTTATTGATATGTCTAATGTTTGATTTTAATTGTCATATTGTTTTCTTATATTTACTGTGTGCATTGTTATATTTACTGTATTTATTTATTTTGTTCCTTTGGAGTTCGTATTTCCTTGGGTATGAAAAGATTGGAATTTTTTCTGAGAGATAGCACCATAATACTGTTTATACAGGTGGCCATAGATACCTTTATCCTAACTTTTTACAATTTGATTTGTTAGGTTTAAATATCTTTGACTACTATTATTTAAATGACAATCAATGAGCTTATTCTTTCTCCGTTTTTTTTCTCTTATTTAAAAAAATTGCAGTTTCTACATTGTCAAAGTACATAAATTCTACATATTCTGCCATCACTGTCTCTACCTTTGTCATAGTCTTGGATCTACAGTTACAATATATTTACAGCTGTAGTCTATAGTTTTCCATCATCTCTTACTTGGATAAAACTCATTCTTCCACGGATTTCTCAGGAAGCACTCTTAACTGCCATATTCCCTGAGTCATCGCATGCTTAAAAACTTTTTCAATAGCTTTGCTTCTAAAAGTACAGGTTAGCTGAATATAAAATCCTTGGGGTTATGCTTTTTCTTTCCATTTCTTGAAAATGCTGTTCTCCTTGTCTTACTT
The DNA here is from genome assembly GCF_009873245.2 of Balaenoptera musculus. Lineage (NCBI taxonomy): Eukaryota > Metazoa > Chordata > Mammalia > Artiodactyla > Balaenopteridae > Balaenoptera > Balaenoptera musculus. The sequence continues at coordinate 7,967,529 of NC_045790.1, forward strand.
TGTATGTTGTTGTTGAGAATTCTAATGGCAACCCGATGGTTTTTTTTTTAACATCTTTATTTGAGTATAATTGCTTTACAATATTGTGGTTAGTTTCTGCTGTATAACAAAGTGAATCAGCTATGTGTATACATATATCCCTATATGCCCTCCCTCTTGTGTCTCCTTCCCACCCTCCCTATCCCACCCCTCTAGGTGGTCACAAAGCACTGAGCTGATCTCCCCATGTGATGCAGCTGCTTCCCACTAGCTCTTTTACATTTGGTAGTGTATGTATGTCAGTTCTACTCTCACTTCATCCTAGCTTACCCTTCCCCTTCCCCATGTCCACAAGTCCATTCTCTATGTCTGCATCTTTATTCCTGTCCTGCCCCTAGGTTCATCAGAACCATTTATTTTTTTAGATTCCATATATATGCATTAGCATATGGTGTTTTTCTCTTTCTGACTTACTTCACTCTGTATGACAGACTCTGTGTCCATCCACCTCACTACAAATAACTCCATTTCGTTTCTTTTTATGGCAAAGTAATATTCCACTGTATATATGTGCCACATCTTCTTTATCCATTCACCTGTCAATGGACACTTAGGTTGCTTCCATGTCCTAGCTATTTAAAGAGTGCTGCAGTGAACCTTGTGGTACATGACTCTTTTTGAATTATGGTTTTCTTAGGGTATATGCCCAGTAGTGGGATTGCTGGGTCATATGATAGTTCTATTTTTAGCTTTTTTTGTTTTTTGTTTTTTAAATTATTTATTTATTTATTTATGGCTGTGTTGGGTCTTCGTTTCTGTGTGAGGGCTTTCTCTAGTTGTGGCAAGCGGGGGCCACTCTTCATCACGGTGTGCGGGCCTCTCACTATCGCAGCCTCTCTTGTTGCGGAGCACAGGCTTCAGACACGCAGGCTCAGTAATTGTGGCTCATGGGCCTAGCTGCTCTGCGGCATGTGGGATCTTCCCAGACCAGGGCTCAAACCCATTTCCCCTGCATTAGCAGGCAGATTCTCAACCACTGTGCCACCAGGGAAGCCCTATTTTTAGTTTTTTAAGGAACCTCCATAGTGACTATATCAATTTACATTCCCACCAACAGTGCAAGAGGGTTCCCTTTTCTCCAAACCCTCTCCAGCATTTATTGTTTGTAGAGTTTTTGATGATGGCCATTCTGACCAGTGTGAGGTGAAACCTCGTTGTAGTTTTGATTTGCGTTTCTCTAATGATGAGTGATGTTGAGCATCCTTTCATGTGTTTGTTGGCAATCTGTATATCTCCTTTGGAGAAATGTCTATTTAGATCTTCTGCCCATTTTTGGATTGGGTTGTTTGTTTATTGATATTGAGCTGCACAAGCTGCTTGTATATTTTGGAGATTAATCCTTTGTCAGTTGCTTCGTTTGCAAATACTTTCTCCCATCCTGAGGGTTGTCTTTTTATCTTGTTTATGGTTTCCTTTGCTGTGCAAAAGCTTTTAACTTTCATTAGGTTCCATTTGTTTATTTTTGTTTTTATTTCCCTTTCTCTAGGAGGTGGGTCAGAAAGGATCTTGCTGTCATTTATGTCAAAGAGTGTTCTTCCTATGTTTCCACTAAGAGTTTTATAGTGTCTGGGCTTACATTTAGGTCTTTAATCCAATTTGAGTTTATTTTTGTGTATGGTGTTAGTTAGTGTTCTAATTTCATTCTTTTACATGTAGCTGTCTAGTTTTCCCAGCACCACTTACTGAAGAGGCTGTCTTTTCTCCGCTGTATATTTTTGCCTCCTTTATCAAAGATAAGGTGACCATATGTACGTGAGTTTACCTCTGGGCTTTCTATCCTGTTCCATTGATCTATATTTCTGTTTTTGTGCCAGTACTATACTGTCTTGATTACTGTAGCTTTGTAGTATAGTCTGAAGTCAGGGAGCCTGATTCCTCCAGCTCTGTTTTTCTTTCTCAGGATTGCTTTGGCTATTTGGGGTTTTTTGTGTGTCCATACAAATTGTGAAATTTTTTGCTCTAGTCTGTGAAAAATGCCATTGGTAGTTTCATAGGGATTGCATTGAATATGTAGATTTCTTTGGGTAGTATAGTCCTTTTCACAATGTTGATTCTTCCAATCCAAGAACATGGTATATCTTTCCATCTGTTGGTATCATCTTTAATTTCTTTCATCAGTGTCTTATAGTTTTCTGCATACAGGTCTTTTGTCTCCCTTGGTAGGTTTATTCCTAGGTATTTTACTCTTTGTGTTGCAATGGTAAATGGGAGTGTTTCCTTAATTTCTCTTTCAGATTTTTCATCATTAGTGTATAGGAATGCAAGAGATTTCTGTACATTAATTTTGTATCCCGCTACTTTACCAGATTCATTGATTAGCTCTAGTAGTTTTCTGGTAGCTTCTTTAGGATTCTCTATGTATAGTATCATGTCATCTGCAAACAGTGACAGTTTTACTTCTTTTCTGATTTGGATTCCTTTTATTTCTTCTCTGATTTCTGTGGCTTAAAACTTCCAAAACTGTGTTGAATAATTGTGGTGAGAGTAGGCATCCTTGTCTTGTTCCTGATTTTAGAGGAAATGGTTTCAGTTTTTCACCATTGAGAACAATGTTGGCTGTGGGTTTGTCATATATGGCCTTTATTATGTTGAGGTAAGTTCCCTCTATGCTTACTTTCTGGAGAGTTTTTATCGTACATGGGTGTTGAATTTTATCAAAAGCTTTATCTGCATCTATTGAGATTATCATGTGTTTTTTTTCCTTCACTTTGTTAATATGGCGTATCTCATTGATTGATTTGCATATATTGAGGAATCCTTGCAATCCTGGGATAAAGCCTACTTGATCATGTTGTATGATCCTTTTAATGTGCTGTTGGATTCTGTTTGCTAATATTTTGTTGAGGATTTTTGCATCTATGTTCATCAGTGATATTGGCCTGTAGTTTTTTTGTGTGACATCTTTGTCTGGTTTTGGTATCAGGGTGATGGTGGCCTTGTAGAATGAATTTGGGAGTGTTCCTCTGCTATATTTTGGAAAAGTTTGAGAAGGATAGGTGTTAGCTATTCTCTAAATGTTTGATAGAATTTGCCTGTGAAGCCATCCGGTCCTGGGCTTTTGTTTGTTGGAAGATTTTTAATCAGTTTCCATTTCAGTGCGTGTGATTGGTCAGTTAATATTTTCTATTTCTTCCTGTTTCAGTCTCGGAAGGTTGTGCTTTTCTAAGAATTTGTCCATTTCTTCCAGGTTGTCCATTTTATAGGCATATAGTTGCTCGTAGTAATCCCTCATGATTCTTTGTATTTCTCCATTGTCAGTTGTTACTTCTCCTTTTTCATTGCTAATTCTGTTGATTTGAGTCGTCTCCCTTTTTTTCTTGATGAGTCTGGCTAGTGGTTTATCAATTTTGTTTATCTTCTAAAAGAACCAGCTTTTAGTTTTATTGATCTTTGCTATTGTTTCCTTCTTTCTCATTTATTTCTGCTCTGATCTTTATGATTTCTTTCCTTCTGCTAACTTTGAGGTTTTATTGTTCTTCTTTCTCTAATTGCTTTAGGTGTAAGGTTAGGTTGTTTGAGATTTTTCTTGTTCCTTGAGGTAGGATTGTATTGCTATAAACTTCCCTCTTAGAACTGCTTTTGCTGCATCCCATAGGTTTTGGGTCATCGTGTTTTCCTTGTCATTTGTTTCTAGGTATTTTTGATTTCCCTTTGATTTCTTCAGTGATCTCTTGGTTATTTAGTAGTGTATTGTTTAGCCTCCATGTGTTTGTATTTTTTACACTTTTTTCCCTGTAATTGGTATTTAGTCTCAGAGCGTTGTGGTCAGAAAAGATACATGATACGATTTCAATTTTCTTAAATTTACCAAGGCTTGATTTGTAACCCAAGATACAATCTGTCCTGGAGAATGTTCCATGAGCACTTGAGAAGAAAGTGCTTTCTGTTGTTTTTGAATGGAATGTCCTATAAATATCAATTAAGTCCATCTTGTTTAATGTGTCATTTAAAGCTTGTGTTTCCTTATTTATTTTCAGTTTCGATGATCTGGCCATTGGTGAAAGTGGGGTGTTAAAGTCCCCTACTATGATTGTGTTACTGTCGATTTCCCCTTTTATGGCTGTTACTATTTGCCTTATGTATTGAGGTGCTCCTATGTTGGGTGCATAAATATTTATAATTGTTATATCTTCTTCTTGGATTGGATTGACCCCTTGATCATTATGTAGTGTCCTTCTTTGTCTCTTGTAATAGTCTTTATTTTAAAGTCTATTTTGTCTGATATGAGAATTGCTACTCCAGCTTTCTTTCGATTTCCATTGCATGGAATCTTTTTCCATCCCCTCACTTTCAGTCTGTATGTGTCCCTAGGTCTGTAGTGGGTCTCTTGTAGACAGCATATATACAGGTCTTATGTTTGTATTCATTCAGGCAGTCTATGTCTTTTGGTTGGAGCATTTAACCCATTTACATTTAAGGTAATTATTGATATGTATGTTCCTATTACCGTTTTCTTAATTGTTTTGGGTTTTTGTAGGTCTTTTCCTTCTCTTGTGTTTCCTGCCTAGAGAAGTTCCTTTAGCGTTTGTTGTAAAGCTAGCTTGGTGTTGCTGAATTCTCTTAACTTTTGCTTGTCTGTAAAGGTTTTTATTTCTCTGTCAAGTCTGAATGAGATCCTTGCTGGGCAGAGTAATCTTGGTTGTAGGTTTTTCCCTTTCATCACTTTAAATTATGTCCTGCCATTCCCTTCTGGCTTGCAGAGTTTCTGCTGAAAGATCAGCTGTTAAGCTTATGGGGATTCCCTTGTATGTTATTTGTTGCTTTTCTCTTGCTGCTTTTAATATTCTTTCTTTATATTTAATTTTTGATAGTTTGATTAATATGTGTCTTGTTTTGTTTCTCCTTGGATTTATCCTCTATGGGACTCTCTATGCTTCCTGGATTTGATTGACTGTTTCCTTTCCCATGTTAGGGAAGTTTTCAACTATAATCTCTTCAAATATTTTCTCAGACCCTTTCTTTTTCTTTTCTTCTTCTGGGATCCCTATAATTGGAATGATGGTGCGTTTCATGTTGTCCCAGAGGCCTCTGAGACTGTCCTCAATTCTTTTCATTCTTTTTTCTTTATCCTGCTCTGTGGTAGTTATTTCCACTATTTTATCTTCCAGGTCACTTATCCATTCTTCTGCCTCAGTTATTCTGCTATTGATTCCTTCTAGAGAATTTTTAATTTCATTTATTGTGTTGTCATCATTGTTTGTTTGCTCTTTAGTTCTTCTAGGTCCTTGTTAAACATTTCTTGTATTTTCTCCATTCTATTTCCAAGATTTTGGATCATCTTTACTGTCATTACTCTGAATTCTTTTTCACGTTGACTGCCTATTTCCTCTTCATTTGTTTGGTCTGGTGGGTTTTTACCTTGCTCCTTCATCTGCTGCAACCCGATTTTAAATGACTCTCTTTGCCTAGAGGCCCTGGGGATTTTTACCCCCTCTTCATATTTAAAGTCTAATGGTTTTGCTAGGATATGTCTTGAAACTGACCAATCTGGATCCAAGTCTACTCAGACTTTATTTCTGGAAACAGTTCTTGGATTATAGGTTTAAATATTTGTCCTGTTCCATTATTTTGTTTTTCTTCTTCAGGGACTACAATTATTCATATATTGGCTCTTCTCTGAGTGTCCTCTATGTCCATCGCTTTCTCTCTCATCCTTTTTGCTTACTATTTTTATTTTCACTCTTGGCCTTTCATGCTTTTCTTCAACGTTTTTAAATAAATCTTCAATTGAACCTATTCTCCCTTGAGTAATTTCACCTTCAAGATGACTTTGTCTTTATTCCTCAGATTCTTTCCTGAGTTCATTTAACTCTTGTTTTCTACCTTCCTGTTCCATTTTTGGTTATTTCTGTTGTGAGTTTTCTGATTTCTCATTTGAGGTTTTTTTCCATATCATATACAGAAATTTTGTTTAAAGGTATTTATTCCTTTTGGAATGTGTGTTAGTTTTATTTTGCTTAATGTTTCATTTATTGGGGGATAATTTTCATCAGCTGAAATATTTTTATCCTCATTTTAATTTTATAGCTTTGCATAAATACTGTCTATTTTCTGTTCACTTTGTGCTTTTAAATTTTTTAAAAATAATTTTAAACTTACAAATACGTTTTCAGTCTTTCCTTTTCCTCTATAAGCTCCATAATTTACAAGAATACAGACTTGTTTGGTAGAATGTCCCTTAATTTAAAGGTTGCCTGATGCTTCCTCATAATTAGATTCAGGTTGTGCGTTTTTTTTTTTTGCAAAAAATGCCATAAAAGTGATGCTGTGTTCTCAGTGGATCCTATCAGAAGGCACATGATGTTGATTTATTCCATTACTAGTGACGTTAATTATGTTTGGATTAGGTGGTATCTACCAGGTTCCTTCACTGTAAAGTTACTGTTTTCCTCTTTGTAACTGGTAAGTATTTTATGGAAAGATACTTTGAGACTATATGCTTTTGCTCACAAACTTTCACCTGCTAGTTTTAGCATCCACTGACAATGATTCCCTAGATCAGTTATTACTAGTGACTAAACAGTGATTTTCTAATGTCATCATTCTTTCTACATTTCATAGTTGGCATTCTACCCGAAGGAAGAGCTTTGCCTTTTCCTTCATTGATTTATTCATATCAATACATACTGAATAAACAGTATGTGTAATATATACTCCTAATTCTTGGGAGATATAGGTGGAAAGTGTTTAGGTGGAAAGGTCATGATGTCTACAGCTTACCCTCAAATGTTTCAGCAAAATAATAGCAATCATACATACACTCAAGGGTGTTAAAGCAAATGTGAAAAAATGTTATACTGTTCACCTAGATTGAATATTTAAGGAATATCACTGTTACTATTTTGCAACTTTTTTGCAGATCTGAATTTTTTCAAAATATAAGGTCCAAATATATATATAGCAATTTTAATCAAGACACTGCCAAAGCCTTCACAAATATTTGAAAAAGTCAGCCTGTAGATTTAATTTACTGCATTTGAATGTATTCAAAGTTTATTACCATTGTCTATAGATATTTAACACTAGCATCTGTGCAACAGTCCTCTGAGGCAGAGGGAGAACATGACACATAAATCTTATACACTAAGAGAACAGTACCATGTTCGACACGTTTGTTTCTTGATTCAGTAAACCAAGCTTGACAGAGCAGCCAACTCAAGATAAATGATTCCAGTCTTAAGACATAAGTGAACTTACCACTTAAGGGAACATTACAAATAATATTAAAATGTTATGCAGACTTAACAGAAGTTCAGGATTTCCCCTATATGCTGACAGGTTCATCATATAGAAACCTGTACATTACAGCACTCTGAGGTTTTAGCAAAGCATACATTACAGACACATTTGCTATACAGTGCAGTTTTATTGTGTAAGACATGAATAATAGTGCACTTAAATCCAAGAGTCACATTCAAATATATCAAGAGTCACAATTCAAATACATGGCTACTGAAGAAATACATACTTTTTTTTAATTTATTTTTTAGAATAACTAAGTTGTGCAAGTACAACACTTTCAGTGTAGATGATAATAGATCTATAAGGATTCTAAAAAGCAAAACTCAGGGTGTATTTGTATAGAATAATCCACCTCTCCAAACATACATGCATTTGAAAAAGTGAAGCAAATGTCTTGGGCAGACAGACACAGGCAGTGTTGCACAACTTGTTTTTATTACAAATCACAAATATATTTAATCTGTATACTCAGAGATAAACAGAATGGCCCTAGAAGACAGTAAGCTCTCATCGTGAAGTATCTTCCACGACAATGCAGTGTCTGCAGTGAGCCCCGTTATTTTTCATTAATTAAGCAGAAACTACAGTTCTGCACTGTATTTCAAAAATAGGACATTAGTTTATTTTAAAGGGAATTTAGATTAGAAGTTCAGACTTTCTAAAACCTAGCCCTAAAGTTTCAGAAGGTCTCTTCTGGGCTTTTGGTTTAAAGGAAGAAAATGCTGTGGACACTAGATTATAAGGACTGAGTGAAGGCAGAAGTCGTTTTATTCAAGAAAACAAAAATTAGCATTTCATACCATCTGAGAATAAATATTAATGTAGAAACCAGTCTTTTACTGTTTTTTGTTAAGATGGTGAATTACACAAAAATACTACCTATAATAACTTATTGTACCAGCTCTGGAGAGGGAAGATCTGAGCCATGTTAAAGAATAAGAAATAATTAATCTGTGTTGTCCTGAGGTATAGGATAAACCTGTATCACAGGTACTGAATGAATGACTTCATTCTCTCGTAAATTTCAAAGCTTCCAGAACCAGGGGACTAACTGTTCTAAATACTGCCCATTTTTTGTCCAGGAAATACCTCTCTGATAAAGAGTGCTCCTAATAGGCTCATGTCGTTTTAATTCATTATATCTGGATATGGGTAAATACCAAAACTGTGTCTCAGGTTAAGGTCTGATAGTAAGTGAACCTGATGACTTAGTTAAGACTGACAATTAAAACAGCTAATCTTGAAACCAGATAACTTTAAGAGTTACATCTTTAAGCAGATTATTTTTAAATGCAGCAAAATGTTCCTATTTTTCACTTCAAGAGACAATTACTGGTCAAATCTTTTCCATGATATTGACTTTTTTATTTAACATAAATACTGACTGAATCAAAGAATAAGATCTCACTAAATTTTCATCCTTTAAAATGAAAAGCAGTGACATATCACCTCTACAAAATCAGGCTTTAGAATTCAAAGAAAAGTTTTAAAATTCTCCATATGGATCTTAAATGACTATCTATCGTCTTCCAAAGTTTTTCCAAAAATCACTTTAAAAACTTGCTTCAAAGGCCTAATTTTTCTTAGAAATAAAACAAATTTATAGGTGTCTTAAACCTATAAGGTTTTATAATTTCTGCTTGTTTTCTTCCCATTTAATAAAATCAAAATGGAAAATTTCAGCTACTGAAAAGTCCTTGACCACCCAAAAAGTTTCAGCATTTTTATATAACCAACAAACTATGTTCTTCTGATTTTTAAAAAATTATTAATTTAAATCTAAGGATCCCTGTACTGTAGCAATATTTTTAAAATATTCTTTGTGGAGCTTAGTTTTTTTTAAATAATTAATTAATTAATTAATTATTTATTTTATTTATGGCTGTGTTGGGTCTTTGTTTCTGTGCGAGGGCTTTCTCTAGTTGCGGCAAGTGGGGGCCACTCTTCATCGCGGTGCGCGGACCTCTCACTATCGCAGCCTCTCTTGTTGCGGAGCACAGGCTCCAGACGCGCAGGCTCAGCAATTGTGGCTCACGGGCCTAGTCGCTCTGCGGCATGTGGAATCTTCCCAGACCAGGGCTCGAACCTGTGTCCCCTGCATTGGCAGGCAGATTCTCAACCACTGTGCCACCAGGGAAGCCCCGGGGCTTACTTTTTTCATTCCAAAAATGTAAACCAGCCTTCACAATAATGTACACGAACTTGATTATATCTCACTTTATTTTTGGCTTGTAATGGCGCAATCTGCATGCTCACTAATTCGGCCATCATTCTCTTCATTAAAGTTTTTAAAGCCATATTTATCAAAGACAATTCTCCAAACTTAACCCTTAATAAGTAGCTTCTCATAAGTATATCCACTGTAATTCTTTTTATCCAAGGGATGAGTAACTTTAATAGTATTACTAAAAACCCTCTGCAAATTATATTGAGAAAGCACTTGTCTTTGACAGAGTTCTCAGGTTTGGGGAAACCTTAGTATTTGCCTTATTAGATGACCCCTTTGAAAGTGCATTGATACCAAAGTTTGTTTTTACACCCTGTAAACAGAACTGAGGTTTGGACAATCCCTAATTATAAATTAACACTAAAACACAAACTTGTCCAAACAGCTTATGAATGCTGTCTCAATAAAAGAAAGAAAAATTGAAACACTATGCTATTATTGTACTCTGGCTCACATGTAAAATGTTCATCAGGAAGACAGGTATAAGTTGATGGCATACAATTTCTCCATGACCAAGCCTAATAAAAAATCCCTCCAAAGTTTCCACCCACAGAAGCCTTATGGCCAATTAATATTACCAGTGAGAGTCACTTCTAAAGAAAGAATCACTAAAAAAAAAAATCTCTATATGGTTTTCCTTATGGGTCCATTAACTGAGGAGAAAAAGGCTCCTTCTTCAATTTTGAGGATCCATAAAATGCTAGGGTGTTTCCTCTTTTAAAAAATTAATAGACATTTCACACAACACACAGATATCTACAGCAAGAAAGTACATCTTCTTTGCTCCTTGCCTTATTAGCCTTTAGGTGAGGCCTTTAATGCCCCAAGATTCATAACTATAGCCAAGAAAACAGGTCACGAATAAAACTGGGCTTGGCTTAGAGGAGAAAGCAGACAAATTTACCAAAAGAGAGCTCCAGCTGTGGATTGCTGTCTAACCTTTTGCTACAAGTCTGAGGAAACAGAAAAAAAAAAGCTTGGGCAACTGGAGATAGAAAGTATTTGCCACTTTCTAAGGCTCTGAACGTGGCCATTAGATTTTGCTACAGTCGATTTTGAAGAATTAAAATTTTAACTCAATACATAGCCCTAAAGCAAGGTTCAGTTTTGTTGTGTTTTACAATGAAATGGTTATATATAGATGGGATGGAAACGGTATTGATTGCCCTTCAACTATCCTTTTAAAGGAAAACTAGAATTGACAGTATCTGTTAAAACGACCTGTGCCACAAAACAAAAATGTACAAGGAAAGCACCAAACCACAAACTTTTAGAATTGCAGGCATAAACCAGCATAGCATATACATATAGTCATCATTGTTTCTGTAACATTGAAACATTTCAAATTGGCTTCTGAAGTTTAAAACATAGCTGTATCATGTTCATAAACTTTCACCTCCACTTAAATTATTATTTGCCTAACATATAATGGACAAATCAGCAGAGTCAAGATAAATTTTCAAAAGGCTCAAGACAATAAGAAAATTTTAACCTTAGTATTAGTAAACTCTTAGAATATTTAAAAATAAAACAAAACACAATAAAACACATATCCGTACATAAACCAGTGCAATAAGAACTTCAGACAAAGGCAGTGCATCTCTGGTTTAAGGAAACCGTATTTGTAGCTTAATCATAACAAATTAACATCTATTCTAAATGACGGTTTAAGGTTACATCCAGCATTTGACACACATTTAACATGTGTGTCAAAACCCTGAAAAACCAATTCAACACTAATAATACCTTATCAGTAACAAATTCCTACTTTATTTCTATATTGTACATACTTTAGTGTCTACTGTTACAATAAATTTACTTCTTCTTAATGTAAATATCAGGACTATAGCTGTTGCCCTTGTAAAAATAATTGACCTTGAATAAATATTCAGCTTTTGCTTTCTTGACAAATCAGAATGAGGATGAATTCAGCTCTGTCAGTCCAAAACTATTTTAAAGAGAATGGCTTCTTTATGTGGCAAAGATATTGGAAACGGCATGTTAAACACAAAATTCTTGGTTTACCAACCATTTCAGGTTTGAAAAATATTTCTATATTTGGAGTGCTTCAAAGTCTAAGCCTTTTTTTAAACTAACAGATATTCCCTAAGAGATTAATCATATCCTTGACTGGTCTGGAGCACTGTTTGGAAAGTGGATGCAGAGAAAAGCTTAGGGTGAAATGGCGTATAACACAAATGGCATTAAATAGGTCACTTGTTTCATGTAAAATAAAATGACTAGCGCCTCCTTCCTGCTCCCAAAGTGAAGAGGCCTAACAGGCCACATGAAACGTGAATAATTATAGTAAGTTCCATTCATAAAGTTTTGAAGAGTCCATTATATTAGAAGGTTCTCACACCTAAAGCCTTAAGTTTAAGGCTACTGTGTGAAAGTGAACTGAAGGGCAAGGGAGAGAGAGATGGGATACCAGTCTGGACGGTCCTCCAAGGGCTGCAGGGGATCTGGAATTCAGGGGCTCTCCTGCATCCCATCCTCAGTCTCCAGTTCTGCCAACTGCCGCCTAAGGATATTTACTTTTGCTTGTAATTCCTTGTTATATTCAATGATGTTAACCATTTCTTCATATGCTTCATCCAAATACTTGGAGGATCTGTTCCAACGTAGAAAAATACCTATTGAATGCACGAAAGAAAAACAAAAGGGTAAAGATACACACAATAGATTAGCATTATAATCCCATGCACTATAATCCTTCTCATTTTTTCACAATTCACATCTGTGTTTTATTATACTCTAAAATATACAGCAATCTTGAGGTACTGAAAGAGTACAATTGAATACAGTATTCAAGAAGTCACTATGAGGGAACCCCCATAAGGTTAACAGCTGATTTCTCAGCAGAAACTCTACAAGCCAGAAGGGAGTGGCATGATATACTTAAAGTGATGAAAGGGAAGAACCTACAATCAAGATTACTCTATCCGGCAAGGATCTCATTCAGATTCAATGGAGAAATCAAAAGCTTCACAGACAAAAGCTAAGAGAATTCAGCACCAAACCACCTCTACAACAAATGCTAAAGGAACTTCTCTAAGAGGGAAACACAGGAGAAGAAAAGGACCTACAAAAACAAACCCATAACAATTAAGAAAATGGTAATAGGAACATACATATCAATAATTATCGATAATTACCCTAAACGTGAATGGATTAAATGCTCCAACCAAAAGACACGGGCTTGCTGAATGGATACAAGAACAAGACCCATATATATGCTGTCTACAAGAGACCCACTTCAGACCTAGGGACACACAAAGACTGAAAGTGAGGGGATGGAAAAAGATATTCCATGCAAATGGAAATCAAAAGAAAGCTGGAGTAGCAATACTCATATCAGACAAAACAGACTGTAAAATAAAGAATGTTACAAGAGACAAGGAAGGACACTACATAACAATCAAGGGATCTATCCAAGAGGAAGATATAACAATTATAAATCTATATGCATCCAACATAGGGGGCACCTCAATACATAAGGCAACTGCTAACAGCTATAAAAGAGGAAATCGACAGTAACACAATAATAGTGGGGGACTTTAACACCTCACTTACACCAATGGACAGATCATCCAAACAGAAAATTAATAAGGAAACACAAGCTTTAAATGACACAATAGACCAGATAGATTTAATGGATATTTATAGGACATTCCATACAAAAACAGCAGATTACACTTTCTTCTCAAGTGCACATGGAACATTCTCCAGGACAGATCACATCTTGGGTCACAAATCAAGCCTAAGTAAATTTAAGAAAACTGAAATCATATCAAGCATCTTTTCTGACCACAATGCTATGAGATTAGAAATCAATTACAGGGAAAAAAACATAAAAAACACGAACACATGGAGGCTAAACAATACGTTACTGAATAGCCAAGAGATCACTGAAGAAATCAAAACATACCTAGAGACAAATTACCACGAAAAAACGACAAGCCAAAACCTCTGTGAGGCAGCAAAAGCAGTTCTAAGAGGGAAGTTTATAGCAATACAAGCCTACCTCAAAAAACAAGAAAAATCTCAAATAAACAATCTAACCTTACACCTAAAGAAACTAGAGAAAGAACAAACAAAACCCAAAGTTGGCAGAAGGAAAGGAATCATAAAGATCAGAGCAGAAATAAATGAAATAGAAACAAAGAAAACAATAGCAAAGATCAATAAAACTAAAAGCTAGTTCTTTGAGAAGATACACAAAATTGATAAACCATTAGCCAGACTCATCAAGAAAAAGAGGGAGAGGACTCAAATCAATAAAATCAGAAATGAAAAAGAAGTTACAACAGACACAGCAGAAATACAAAGCATCCTAAGAGACTACTACAAGCAATTCTATGCCAATAAAATGGACAACCTGGAAGAAATGGACAAATTCTTAGAAAGGTATAACCTTCCAAGACTGAACCAGGAAGAAAGAGAAAATATGAACAGACCAATCACAAGTAATGAAATTGAAACTGTGATTAAAAATCTTCCAACAAACAAAAGTCCAGGACCAGATGGCTTCACAGGTGAATTCTATCAAACATTTAGAGAAGAGCTAACACCCATCCTTCTCAAACTCTTCCAAAAAATTGCAGAGGAAGGAACACTCCCAAACTCATTCTATGAGGCCACCATCACCCTGATACCAAAACCAGACAAAGACACTACAAAAAAAGAAAATTACAGACCAATATCACTGATGAATATAGATGCAAAAATCCTCAACAAAATACTAGCAAACAGAATCCAACAACACATTAAAAGGATCATACACCACGATCAAGTGGGATTTATCCCAGGGATGCAAGGATTCTTCAATGTACGCAAATCAATCAATGTGCTACACCATATTAACAAATTGAAGAATAAACACCATATGATCATCTCAATAGATGCAGGAAAAGCTTTTGACAAAATTCAACACCCATTTATGATAAAAACTCTCCAGAGAGTGGGCATAGAGGGAACCTACCTCAACATAATAAAGGCCATATACGACAAACCCACAGCAAACATCATTCTCAATGGTGAAAAACTGAAACCATTTCCTCTAAGATCAGGAACAAGGCAAGGATGTCCACTCTCACCACTATTACTCAACTTAGTTTTGGAAGTCCTAGCCACGGCAATCAGAGAAGAAAAAGAAATAAAAGGAATACAAACTGGAAAAGAAGAAGTGAAACTGTCACTGTTTGCAGATGACATGATACTATACATAGAGAATCCTAAAGATGCTACCAGAAAACTACTAGAGCTAATCAATGAATTTGGTAAAGTTACAGGATACAAAATTAATGCACAGAAATCTCTTGCATTCCTATACACTAATGATGAAAAATCTGAAAGAGAAATTAAAGAAACACTCCCAAGGAAACACTCCCATTTACCACTGCAACAAAAAGAATAAAATACCTAGGAATAAACCTACCAAGGGAGACAAAAGACCTGTATGCTGAAAACTATAAGACACTGATGAAAGAAATTAAAGATGATACCAACAGATGGAGAGATACACCATGTTCTTGGATTGGAAGAATCAATATTGTGAAAATGACTATACTCCCCAAAGCAATCTACAGATTCAGTGTAATCCCTATCAAATTACCAATGGCATTTTTTACAGAACTAGAACAAAAAATCTTAAAATCTGTATGGAGACACAAAAGACCCCGAATAGCCAAAGCAGTCTTGAGGGAAAAAAAATGGAGCTGGAGGAATCAGACTCCCTGACTTCAGACTATACTCCAAAGCTACAGTAATCAAGACAATATGGTACTGGCACAAAAACAGAAATATAGATCAATGGAACAGGATAGAAAGCCCAGAGATAAACCCACGCACCTATGGTCAACTAATCTATGACAGAGGAGGCAAGGATATACAATGGAGAAAAGACAGTCTCTTCAATACGTGGTGCTGGGAAAACTGGACACCTACATGTAAAAGAATGAAGTTAGAACACTCCCTAACACCATACACAAAAATAAACTCAAAATGGATTATGGATTAGAGACCTAAATGTAAGACTGGACACTATAAAACTCTTAGAGGAAAACACAGGAAGAACACTCTCTGACATAAATCACAGCAAGACCTTTTTTGATCCACCTCCTAGAGTAATGGAAATAAAAATAAAAATAAACAAATGGGACTAATAAAACTTCAAAGCTTTTGCACAGCAAAGGAAACTACAAACAAGACGAAAAGACAACCCTCTGAATGGGAGAAAATATTTGCAAACAAATCAGTGGACATAGGATTTATCTCCAAAATATACAAACAGCTCATGCAGCTCAATATTAAAAAAACAAACAACCCACTCAAAAAATGGTCAGAAGACCTAAATAGACATTTCTCTAAAGAAGATGTACAGATAGCCAAGAAGCCCATGAAAAGCTGCTCAACATCACTAATTATTAGAGAAATGCAAATCAAAACTACAATGAGACATCACCTCACACCAGTCAGAATGGGTATCATCAGAAAATCTACGAACAACAAATGCTGGAGAGGGTGTGGAGAAAAGGGAACCCTCTTGCACTGTTGGTGGGAATGTAAATTGATACAGCCACTATGGAGAACAGTATGGAGGTTCCTTATAAAACTAAAAATAGAATTACCATATGACCCAGTAATCCCACTACTGGGCATATACCCCGAGAAAACCATAATTCAAAAAGACACATGCACCCGAATGTTCATTGCAGCACTATTTACAATAGCCAGGTCATGGAAGCAACCTAAATGCCCATCAACAGATGAACGGATAAAGAAGATGTGGCACATATATACAATGGAATGTTACTCAGCCATAAAAAGGAACGAAACTGGGTCATTTGTAACAACGTGGATGGATCTAGAGACTGTCATACAGAGTGAAGTAAGTCAGAAAGAGAAAAAACAAATATCATATATTAACGCATATATGTGGAACCTAGAAAAATGGTACAGATGAACCAGTTTGCAGGGCAGAAATAGAGACACAGATGTAGAGAACAAACGTATGGACACCAAGGGGGGAAAGCTGCCTGGGGGTGGGGGTGGGGGTGGGATGAATTGGGAGATTGGGATTGACATGTATACACTAATATGTATAAAATGGATAACTAATAAGAACCTGCTGTATAAAAAAATAAAATTCAAAAATTCAAAAAAAAAGTCACTATGTACATGCTCATTAATTCTTCAAAAACCCCTCAAAATTATGAAATAGATCAAAATCCCATTCTCTGATATATTCAGGAATACAAACTGATCATTTACAATGCGATAAACTTTATAGTTTCACAATACAAATCTTTCTTTCTTTCTTTAAACAATTACAGAACTTTATCCAGACCTGTAAGACCTACATGTGTGAAATCACTTTCACTGGAAAAGTGGCAGTTACAGCAAAAGCAGAACTACACAAACTGTTATTTAAAAGCCTAAACTTCAGCACTCTCTCTCCCTCTGTGTTACTTACGAGACAGTCTTCCAATTCTGTAGGCAACTGCTTCTTTCCCCAAATAACAATAATTATCCTTTTATTATGGAGTAAAAGACATTTTCTCCTGTACACAGATGTACGTTAACGTAGCAGCCCAAAGTAACGGCTTAAAGATACTCAAGTCGGGGGCACAAACACCTTCCAGGCTGCCACAAGTCAGCAGCTGGCAAGTTCACAAAGGTTTTATGATTAGAATACTTGGTATTAGAATACTGTCCATAAACCAAACTGCCATGCACCCTAGAGAGTCCTTCTGTAATGTGTCCAAATGTTAGATAGAAGAAGAAGATAGAAACAAAGACTAAAGACTGACCTGTGTTGATTTTTCTATTAAATGAGCTTATTTTTAAAATCCTGTTCTTCAATACAGGAATCACTTAATGGTTGACTACGATGACTGCAATGTAATTATAAACAGCAGAGAGACATTTTAAGGCCAGAGTAGTGTCATTATACCATCCATATACTTACCAGGAGAATATTATACCTAACATAGGATTTCTTCCAGTTCTAAGTTGAGGAGGTACCTAAACATACAGAGAAACCCCTTTCTTAATGGAGTAGCAGGAACTCATTCATATAACAACAAAATTTTCTTCTATCAGTCACATAATCCCTAAACTGTCAATGAGGTTTGGTAAAAACAAGTTAAATTGTCCTTTAGGCCATCGAACTCCCAATTTTGGCTTTCCTCCCAACTAACTAGATTCTCGTTTCAGTTATTAAACATGACAGTAGCTTTTAGGTAAATTGTCCCAGAAGTCTTAAACAAGTAGTACAGCTGTAATCTCTCATTTAAGAGATCACCTGTCCTGCATATGTGACTATCTAAACACTCAATAAGCAAGGAGAAGTTCTGAGCAGCCCCAGATCCCCAAAGCACTAAAGCTCAGACTCAGAGACCCTGGAGACTGAGGCCACTTTCCCACAATTCTAACTAGGGGACACCTCAACTGATAAGATTAGAAGCATGAACTGAGGGGGAGGAAGCAGCTAATGACAGATATGCCAAGTGGAACAAGCCGTGAGAACTGACAGCCGGAGAAGTGACAGAAACAGGCTCGGGCTCAAAACAAGGAAGCAAAGCAACCTGAGACCCTTTTACACACAATGGGCAGTTTCCACAAAAGAATTGCCCTTGAGAGCATAACGTATTAGAACACAGTATACTAACTGACATTTATAGTACTTCAGTTTACCAAACAGCTATCATTCCTGTGTGTATGCCTTATATTGTTTAATATAAAGATGAATAAAAATGTACTTACTACCTTCAAATTGGTTAAAAAGAAATTAAATGGTATTTTATAGTCTTTTGTTTAATGAACGGATAATATGTTTTAGATAGGTTTTGGTTATTTTTTAAAAAACAAGCTTTAGTATTTAAGGAGATAAGCTTCAGGAATCTGAAAAATTAATGCAGGTAAAACACGTTCTGGAGAATAGACGTGAAAATTAAGCCTGGATTACTGTTCCACACAAACAGGACATCTGTCTTACTGCATTGATGGACGGCGTTTATGTACGTTTCATGGAATCTGACTAGAATGACTAGCTCCTTACCCCTTCAACAGCCTTCAACAGAAGAATCTACCTAAGGACTACTTAATAAAGCAAACAGAAACCATCTCCTAGGAGCTTCCAGTTTATTCCTGTCCCAACCACCTATCAACTTTTCTACACAAAAAGTAATATACTTTTCCTCACACCCATTAGGATGGCCTATCAAAGGGGGGAAAAAGCAGAAAATAACAAGCATTGATGAAGATGTGGAGAAACTGGAACCCTTGTTCGTTGCTGGTGGGGTTGTAAAATGATGCAGTCGTTACGGAAAACAGAATTTCTGTTCCTCAAAATACTGAACGTAGAATTACCATATGATCCAGCAATTCCACTTCTGGGTACATACCCCAAAGAATGGAAAGCAGGGCCTCACAGAGATGTTTGCACGCCTATGTGCCAAAACGTGGAGGCAACTCAAGTGCCCACTGACGGATGGATAAATAAAACGTCACGCACACACACACAATGGAAAATTACTCAGCCTTAAAGAGGAAGGAGATCCTGTCCCATGGTACCACATGGATGAGCCTTGAGCACATTAATTATGCTAAGTGAAATAAGCCAGTCACAAAAGGACAAATACTGTATGGTTCCACTTATATGAGGCACCTGGAGTAGTCAGATCCAGAGACAGAAAGAAGAATGGGGGTTGCCTGGGGCTGGAGAGGGGCCCTGAGAAGTTGTTTATGGGTACAGAGTTTTAGATTTACAAGATGAAGAGTTCTGGAGACCTGTTTCACAGCAACATGATATACTTAACCATACTGAATTGCACACTCAAAGATGGTTAAGTTGGTAAATTTTGTGTTTTTGTCACAATAAAAAAAAAAAAGTAATGTACCTTCTTATCTTGAGAAAATATCCAATATAAACAGCAGTATCCATGTACTCATGTACCCACAGGCAGTCAAGAGAACATCCTAGACTATATTAATGAAAGGTTTGCAAAGGATGCATGGCTTACCCTCCCACAGCTGAAGACTCTGTGGAGCAACCGAAGGCCAGATGACAAGATTGTTGGCTTCAAAGAGAGGGTTGGCGAACTTACTCAGTTCACTGGGCCGGTTCACCCAGGACCATAGAGACATCGTTTTCTGCTGTAGCTTCAACTTACATCTGATCAAGAAAGAAAATTGCCATTAAAGCAATTAATTTATGACAACCACTATTAAATGCTCCTTCTAATAGGACAATTTCTTTTCTCTGTATGTTAGAAAGCAGAACACAAGACTTGTAGCAGAGGAACAAAATGTTGTAAAATTAAAATATTTGTCAGCATTTTTACCTGTCAACAACATCAAAACAAAGACTGTTTTGCAGGCTTCCAAAGCTGGCAACAAAGAGTTAATCCACCAAGAAAATATAATAATTATAAATATATATGTATGTTGCACCCGAGCCACAAAACATATGAAGCAAAAACTGACGTAATGCAACAGAGAAACAGACAATTCTCTAATATAGTTGAGGATTTCACTATCCCAACAACTAGACAGAAGATAAATAAGGAAACGTAGGACTTGAACAAAATGTAAGACAAATATAGAAAACTCTACCCAACAGCAGAACACACATTCTTCTCAAGTGGACATGAAGCATTCTCCAGGCCAGACCACGTGGTAGGCCACAAAACAAAGCTCAGTAAATTTTAAAAGACTGAGATCATACAAAGCATCTTCTTCAACCAAAAGGGAATGAAGTTAGAAACTGATAACAGAAGAAAAACTGGAAAATTCATAAATATGTGGAATTATATAACACAATTTCAAACAACCAATGGTTTAAAGAAGACATCACAAGAGAAGTTAGAAAATACTTACAGATGAATGAGAACAAAAACACAACATGCTAACACAACTCCAGTGAAAGTAATGCTCAGAGGGAAATTTATAGCAAGAACCTATGTTAAAAAAGAAAGATCTCAAATCAATAATCTAACTTTACACCTTAAGGAACTAGACAAAGGAGAGCAAACTAAGCCAATGCTTGCAGAAGGAAGGAAAAAATAAGATTACAGAGGAGACAGGCAAAAAAACTTTTTTAAAGAATAACATCAATGAGACCAAAAGTTGGTTCTCTGAAAAGATCAACAAAATTGTTCCTCTGGATAGAATGACAAAGAAAAAGGAAGATGCAAATAACTAAAATAAAAAATGAAAATGGGACATTACTACTGACCTTACAGAAATAAAAAAGATTTTAAGAAAATACTATTAACAACTGCACACCAACAAATTAGATAATCTGGATGAAATGGACAAATTCCTATAAACACAAAAATTACCTAAACTGACTGAAGAAATAAAAAATCTCAACAGACCTATAACAAATAAGGAAATTGACTCAGTAACAAATACTCTCTCCACAAAGAAAAGTCTAGGACCAGATGGTTTCACTGGTAAATTCTATCAAATATAAAAGAAAAATGAACACCAATCCTTCTCAAACTCCCCAACAAATAGAAAAGGAAAGAATATTTCCTAACTCATTTTATGAAGCTGTTATCACCCTGATGCCAAAGCCAGACAATTATACAAGAAAACTGTAATAGGCCAATGTCCCTTACTAATATAGATGCAAAAATTCTCAGCAAACTACTAGCAAACCAAATACAACAGCATATTAAAAGGATTATATACCATGACCAAGCAAGATTTATCCTAAGTATATGAGAATGGTTCAACATAAGAAAATCAATGTAATACACCACATTAATAGAACAAAGGGAAAAAAACCACATGATCATTGCAATTAATGCAGAAAAAGCAGATGACAAAACCGAACATCTTTTCATGATAAAAACACTCAATAAATTAGGAATAGAAGGGAACTTCCTCAACATGGTAAAGGGTACTTACGAAAAAAAACACAGCTAACATCATACTCAACATCACACTCATGTGAAAGACTGAAAGCTTTCTCTCTAAGATCAGGAATAAAACAAGAGTGCCTGCTTTCACCACTGCCATTCAACACTGTACTGGAAATTCATTAGACATGAAAAAGAAAGAAAACACATCCAAAGTAGAAAGGAAGAAGTACAATGATCTCTACTTGCAAATAACATGATCCTATGCATAGAAAATCCCAAAGAATCCACACACACACACGAACTACTAGAGCTAATACATAAATTTGGCAAAACTGCAGGGTACAAGATAGACACACAAAAACAGTCACGTTTCTATATGCCAGCAGTGAATACTCCAAAAAAAAAAAAATTCCATTTACAACAGCATTCAAAATATTAACATACCAAGAATAAATTTAACCGAAGAGGTAAAATATTTGTATACTGAAAACTATGAAATATTGCTGAAAGGAATTAAAGACCTAAATAAATGGAAAGACATCCCATGTTCATAGACTGGAAGACAACATTGTTAAGGCAGTAATAACTACCCAAAGTGATCCACAGATTCCAATGCAATCTCTATCAAAATTTTCTTACAACTCAACAATAAAAAGACAAATAACCCAATGAAAAAATTGGCAAAAAATATCCGAATAGGTATTTTTCCAAAGAAGTGATACACAAATGCCCAACAAACACATGCAAGTTGATCAACACCACTGGCCCATTAAGGAAATGCAAATCACTATAATGAGATTTACACCACTTTACACCCACTAGGATGACTAAATCAAAAGGGCAGACAATAAAAAATGGTGGAGATGTGGAGAAACTGGAGCCCTCATACATTGCTGGTGGGAATGTAAAATGGTGCTGCCACTTTCTTTCACAGCTCCTCAAAATGTCAGTTACCATATGACCCACAATTCCACTCCTAGGTTTATATCTAAGATAACACAAAAACTTGTATACAAATGTTTAATGCAGCATTATTTATGGTAGCCAAATGATGGAAACAACCCATTCTACAACATGGATGAACCTTGGAAATATACTTAGTGAAAGAAGCCAATCATAAAAGACCACATACTGTATGATTCCATTTATATGAAATATTCAAACAGGCAAATTTATAGACTAAGAGCAGATTTGTGGTTACCAGGGGCTAGGGGGTGGAGGGAGGGAAAATGGATAGTGACTGGCAATGGATATGGGGTTTGTTTTGGGGGCGATGAAAATGTTCTAAAATTAGGTGCAGTGCTGGCTGCACAACTCTGAATAGACCATTAAAAAAATCACAGTAGGGCTTCCCTGGTGGCGCAGTGGTTGAGAATCTGCCTGCCAATGCAGGGGACACGGGTTCGAGCCCTGGTCTGGGAAGATCCCACATGCCACGGAGCAACTAGGCCCGTGAGCCACAATTGCTGAGCCTGCGCGTCTGGAGCCTGTGCTCCACAACAAGAGAGGCCGCGACAGTGAGAGGCCCACGCACCGCGATGAAGAGTGGCCCCCACTTGCCGCAACTAGAGAAAGCCCTCGCACAGAAACGAAGACCCAACACGGCCATAAATAAGTAAATAAATAAAAATCACAATAAATACACTTTAAATGGCTGAATATTATGGTAAATACATTATATCTCAATAAAGCTGTTTTTAAAAAATGTTACATCTTCCCTTTTAACTGAAGTCATCTTTTACCGAGAAGTTTCAGTGGTTTTTAAAGATTTTTAAAAAATCTTATTAGGCTAGTTAATACTCCAATCTCCCAAAGTCACAGGGTTCAAGTAATTTCAGACTTTGTATTCATAACAAATCTTAAAAGCTCTTATTCTTTAGTATGTAATATTTAAAAGGGAAAAAAAAGGATGGTCATTGCTTTCTCTTAGGTCATCTCTTCTAATTAAACTCTATTCTGACTAGCAGAATTCTAGAAGAGAGATGAATAGAACCCTGAAGTCAGGAAGCATTAAACTTTTCATCTATTGTTAATAAGGAAAAAAAATAGGAAAAAATTAATAATTTATGTTCTATTTGGATTAACTACAGTGTTACAGAATAGTTTCTGGGGTGGGAAGGGAAATATTAATGGCATCTCCATCACAAATCAATCCTAATCCTACTTTTTGGAAGTAGGCCTGTTCTTTTGGCATAAGTAATGAATTCAAGTATAATAATATAAGTATAATCATTTCTAGAAAGTCAACTTAAAATGATACTAAAATACCCAAAGTAAATTTCATTAATTGAAAAAACTGAGGTATGATGTTGAAAGATTCATTTTGCAATGCCAACATAATGTAATAGGGAAGAACAAATCTGGCTCCATACTGGATCTGTTTCTTCTACTTTAACCTTTGTATTCTACTGCTTTTGCTACAAGTTAATCACTAAAGGAATGTTGCTTATAGCTTAAAGAATACATAATGGCCCATCTGGGGAACCCTGTCTCCCATCCTGAGCACTAAGCTAAAACACCTTTGTTTAGCTCCCAGGAAACATCCTGACCAGGCCCACCTGTGAAGGACTGCAGGGAGGAAGAAATGAATGCATCCCCTCCAGAGTCTGGCAGGAACCAGGAAGCATTTGCAACAACTTATCACCTTGTTTCTTTTCTTTTTCTTTTTTAATTTTACATCCTTACCTCCCCCTCTTTGTTTTATAAAAGAAACTAGCACCCAAACCCAGGCAAGATGGTTCTTTGAGACACTTAGTCCACCATCTTCCCAGTCTGCTGGCTTTCTGAATAAAGTTGCTATTCCTTGCCCCAACATCTCGTTTCTTGATTTACTGGCTTGTCGTGCAGCAGGCAGTACAAGCTTGAACTTGGTACCAATAAGACATTTTATCTTGAGCAAGTTAGTCCTGTCCCAACTCCATATATTATCAGAGAAAACACTTAGAGCAAATACCCTTGGGATACAGAAGAAACAGTGCAAATTATAAACACACCCATTAAATCAGTCAAACTGATCATATGAATCACGTGTGGCTGCAGTAACTATAGCCAAAGCACAGTGAGAAAACTGTGGTGACACAGAACTTTCTAGAGCAAATAGTTCTAAATTTTTCCCTACTTCTGAAGACAAGAATCTGTAAGAAACTCTAAAGTTGAAATACTTGCCAATTCAGCTTTAAGTAAAAAAACATGTATTGCTCTATGTGCTTGAATTTCAAACAGGTAAAGATGCAATAATTCTATTCTTTTATGAAAACTGTTAATTGTTTAAGTTTATTATTCAACTAGATGATGCCAGGTACCAGCCAAGGGACAAACCCTGCCTCCCACCCAGAGGAAGCCTTTAGATTGTACCCAAATGAGAAGATTACCAGTTAAGCATCTTTAATGATCATTCTGATGTGAATCTTCTAATTAAACCTATAAACGTGATGGTGTCTGGGTTATGAAGTAAGATTGTCACTCTGGGCCTGAGGACAGTTTCTCGGTATAAGAGAGAAAAATCTAGAGCAAGAGTAGGAAGACCTATACTACAGCCACACTTTTGGTGACCAACAGGCTGTGTGTCCCTGGGCAAGTCATTCACTTCCCTGGATATTACCTTCCTACTCTATAAAACTGGATGGAGGGCAGAACTGAATCATCTGTTAAAGCTTCTTCCAGATGTAAGACACTATGCTCCTATATAAGGAAAGTGACATCTTAATGGCTGCTCAATTATTCAAAGCTTTTCAATCAGTGTATGGACTAATTTTAATCAAACAGAACAAAATCCAGGATATGCTCTCACCTAGCATGTGATAGGCTCACAATAAATTACGTAATTTAATTTATACTAACTATAACCTCTACCATCTTATAAATAACATTAATGTAGAACCAAATCCTGGTCTCTTTTAGGAAATGACCAAAACAGCTAAAAATAAAATGGCCCCCACGTGAGCAGTGTACCCACCTTTCACTTTCATTGTTGCCCAGAAATGTTCCAAACTGTGAGGCATATGCATGCTCAAAGAGCATGATGAGGAGATTCTCATTAAATTCAAACGAACAAGGGAACTGACGAAGTATCTGCCACACACAGTCCAAGAAGAGAAGAAATACAGGCGACTCCCACTTCTGCTTACTATTACAATAGGCCGACTGTGCACAGCGCTGTTGGAATGGGTGACCAGCCTAAGAGAAAAGATGGAAACGCAGCAATCATATCCTAGTGAGATCACACTGTAGCGCATTATTAACAAATTTCACACAGTTGCAACAAAACTATTAAATGGAACATCATATAATTTGGGTGGCTGCTCTTTAATGATTTCTTGGTTTAAGACAATCTTCAGCAACTAAGGAAAAAGATTTCCAAATACTTAACAAGGGTATATATACAGTTAGCCATAACGTCTGCAGTTGGTCTTGGAATACCAAATAGAAGAATAATGAACTTCAGTAATAATAAGCATAAAATAAATCTTTCTAGGTCTGTAAAATCTGGAGCAAAGTCAAAGAACATAAGCTCTTCAGGTATAAAACAAAGGACAGCTATCCCCTTCTATCCATCCAAAGCACTGTAGACTACTGTAAGCTACAGAAGCCTCACCACTAAATGCAGATAGATATGGGCTTCTCATAGACAAATTTTATCAGGTTACTCCTGATAGTAAGTCTTTAATAACATACGAAAAAAAGTTACTGTCTTGAAGACATCTGTATGAATACTTTTCTATTAGAGACAAAGCTGTCTTTAGTCTCCCCCTCCCCCAAAAAGAACTAGAAGAGTCTGTCATCTACTGACCAAAGGAAATTTAAGAATCATCTGGCTCTCTGGCCCACCCAGAACCTGAGTACTGACCTTATCCCCCAAAATCACACCCTTCTAGGTATTTCATAGACATGCTTTATCTTTGGGTCCTCGTGCTACTTTATCTGACAAAGATAATGCCAGGAACATGAATGGGATTTTGATGCCCATGAAAATGGTAATATATAAATAAATCAGTCATACTCATTTGTTTGTTTGCTATGCATCACAAGGAATGTCGTTGAATAAGATCTGCACCAAATATTTAGGATGGTCTGACTTAAACAGAGATAAAGGTCAGCTGTCAGGGTGGGTAGACATGGTCAACATAACAGCGTTAACACCTAAATAAATCTGAATTGTAACTAGAAGGGCCAGAAGTGATTTTTCTCTGGAGATACTTCCTTTCAAGATATATCTAAACATTTGTTTTCAATCACAATTATCTACTAAGTTACACAGTGTATATAGATTTAAATTAACCTCTGGCCTGAAGGATTTCCATCTATTTTATGAGACCTTTATTTTAGCTGTCCTTCAGCATTATATAGGACAGCACTGTGTTGTGTCCTAGGGATGAACAGCTGAATTGGGCAAGGTTTCCTGAACTCAAAGAAGTCACTGTATCTGAGTCTAGTTCAGGAAACAAGGTGTGAGGAAAATGGATCAATTTTATCTGTGAAGGAAGTTAAGGTCCCAGAGTCTTCATGAAAGTAGAGATGTTTAGCTGGCTCTTACAGGATGAGAAGGATTTCACCTGGCTGGGGAAGACGACAGGACAGAGCCAGAGGAGCAGAAGGTAGAAAGCACTGAAGCACATGCCTTGTACTTACAAGTCCCCACTCCTCCTGCCCCCCTTGTTTATGTCTTTTATCTCTAGCAAGACTAAGTTCTGTGAGACAAGACCACGTTTTACACATTCTCTGTGTCTCCCCTATAGGTAACAAGGTACAACTAATAACGTTTGTTAGGGGAATGAAGTGCCAATGAGCAATATAAGCAAAGAGGGAGACAGAAATTGAGAGGCAGTGAAGATTACAGGCATTTATTAAGAGGAAGAGAGATTAACTGTCCCCCAGAAAATTAAACATCTGAATCAATCAAAATTTCATATATTATATCCATTCCCACAAACCAGGATCAAACATCAATTAGGAGCAGTTCCTCTGTGGACAAAATAGCTTTTCTCACCTGAAGCCATTCTCTCTCTATCAAGGCCTCAAAGCCCTGGATGGTCCTGCTTCTTGGTTCCAAGATGATCTGGGCCAGGGAGGTAACCTGGAGTGTGGAATCAGTTCCTTCTGTTCCATGAATCAGTATGGATGCTCCTTCCCTGGTAGGAAAATTCAGAGGACAAATGGGACACTCCTGACATGGTCAACCAACTCTGTTAATAATAAACATTTCTTGAGTATAACAGTTTAAAGTCTTTTGCATTCTGCTCTGTCCAGTAGGTTTTGAGTCTAAATGAGGTACATGAAGACAGCTTCCCTTGGGGAAAATATAAAACTATAAGTCCCAAATTTCATAGGGCAAGAACCCATTTACATTATAACAAATTTCATAAAACCGTTTCCTGAATGTTTTCTTCCTTTACAAAACTAGAAAGCAGACCTCATCACATTGACTAGATGCTGACCTTTTCTGCTTTAATAGTTAACTAAAGCCTTTTCTCATCAAGCCTAGAAACACACACTTTAAGTTATTTTTCTGTATCTCTCTAACCTTGATTCTACCTTTCCACCATCAGTTTACTGTAAGGATGCCTTCATAAACCATAATGAATCTGGGAAACAAGCCCTAAACCACACTTTGAGAAACATGAAAACAGGAAGAAAATTTTTTAAAAATATATATATAAAAGTGTCAATCTAGGGACTGCCCTGGTGGCACAGTGGTTAAGACTCCATGCTCCCAATGCAGGGGGCCCAGGTTCGATCCCTGGTCAGGGAACTAGATCCCACATGCATGCCACAACTAAGAGTTTGCATGCCACAACTAAGAGTTCACATGCCACAACTAAGGAGCCCATGTGCCGCAACTAAGGAGCCAGCAACCCGCAACTAAGGAGCCCATGAGCCGCAATTAAGGAGCCCACGTGCTGCAACTAAGGAGCCGGCAAGCCATAACTAAGGAGCCCACAAGCCACAACTAAGGAGTCCGCCTGCCACAAATAAGACCTGACGCAACCAAACAGACCCAGTGCAACCAAATAAAATAAATAAATTCCTTAGGGGGAAAAAAAAGTGTCAATCTAGAAAGTCAGTGGCAATGATACCACTATACACTCTGTAGGTGGTGCCTAGGACCCCATTATTCTAAAGAGTGGGAGGAAACACCAGAAACTAAACTACATTTTCTCCCCTCCCATTCTTCTACCTCTTTTTATTGAAATGACAGTGAAGGAAATTGTGGAAAAAAGGAAAATGAGCTCACCACTTTCCCATAAAAGTTTTATGTTTGGCTACTGTTAATTCTTCATGTACAGATATACTTTACATAGCTGTAACAAAAGGTAACTTATTATTTCTACTTTTATTATAAACATTTTCCCATGTTTCTATGTCATCTGTAGAAGTATTATATTAATGGTTACATAATATTCTATTAAGTGATGAACTACAATTTACTTAATCCTATAGTTGGACATTCAGGTCACTGCCAATTTTTGTTACACTTTAGATGGTGTACTTAGCTTTTTGTCTTTTGCTGAATTATTCTAGAGTTCTTAATTTGAAAATAAGACTCCCTGATGTTCACCTATGATTAGGTTAACAACCCCATTCTCAGGATGAAATCTAATGACTAGACTGAAGGGTATGAGCAAATGGTTTCAGGCTTTTGATATATATTAGATATATATCCTAGTTATCTGTGGTATACTCTAAATTTAATTCAATTAACTTAAGGTCTATTTTTACATTTTGAGTGTTGTAAGGGCAGATTTTTATGGAGGTATAACTAATGAGCTAATATACATCAAAAAAGGGAACTCAAACATGGCAAAATAAACCAAAACCTTCAATTCTCCTAGGAGTATGGAAGTTCCTGTTTGTTTAAGGTAGCCCAAACTAAACAAAGGTGGAGATAGCAAACACTGTTCTGCCCCTAGGATTACTTTCACCTGCATCACCTCTTATTATGGCTGAAAACTTAGACAACATGGTTGTAAGGGTTTATGATAATTCATGTTTCATAAGCAAACAAAGCCTCTGTACTCATCATGTAAGGGGAAATATTTTTAACTTAGGTTACAAAAACCCAAACTCTTAATATATACATCTCATCATTCTGTATTATTTATTTCTCTGCCACAGAACCTTGGTCTTTAACTCCCATATTTTATAAGATAAATGGGCTTCCCTTTTTTTTTTTTCTTTATTTTTTTGGCTGCATCGGGTCTTGGTTGCGGCATGCAGGATCTTTTCGTTGCGGTGCGGGCTTCTCTCTAGTTGTGGCGTGTTGGTTTTCTCTCTCTAGTTGTGGCGCGCGGGCTCCAGAGTGCGTGGGCTCTGTAGTTCGCGGCACATGGGCTCTCTCATTGAGGCGCGCGAGTTCAGTAGTTGTGGCGTGTGGGCTTAGTTGCCCCGCAGCAAGTGGGATCTTAGTTCCTCGACCAGGGATCAAAACCGTGTCCCCTGCGTAGGAAGGTGGATTCTTTACCACTGGACTACCAGGAAAGTCCCTACACCAGGAATCCCGGGGAATCCTGATTCATGGCACTTGGTGACCCTGTGGTAAGTTGCTAACTCACCACATGATCTTAAGCAACCTGTTCTATTATCAATTTCTCATTAATTTTGAAAATTACATATATATTTCCCTAATTTGGAAGCATCAATAAAACAAATTAAAGTCTCAAAGAAAAGTGCCATCCAACTATGTGGTGAGACCACTTCTACCTACCTACTGTTTCAGTGGGAATCCCCTTCTTAAAAAGGGTATTCTAACAGAGGGCAGACAGCAGAAGCAAGAAGAACTACAATCCTGCAGCCTGTGGAACAAAAACCACATTCACAGAAAGATAGACTAGATGAAAAGGCAGAGGGCTATGTACCAGATGAAGGAACAAGATAAAACCCCAGAAAAACAACTAAATGAAGTGGAGATAGGCAACCTTCCAGAAAAAGAATTCAGAATAATGATAGTGAAGATGATCCAGGACCTCGAAAAAACAATGGAGGCAAAGACTGAGAAGATGCAAGAAATGTTTAACAAAGACCTAGAAGAATTAAAGAACAAACAAACAGAGATGAACATTACAATAACTGAAATGAAAACTACCCTAGAAGGAATCAATAGCAGAATAACTGAGGCAGAAGAATGGATAAGTGACCTGGAAGACAGAATGGTGGAATTCACTGCTGCGGAACAGAATAAAGAAAAAAGAATGAAAAGAAATGAAGCCAGCCTAAGGGACCTCTGGGACAACATTAAACGCAACAACATTCGCATTATAGGGGTCCCAGAAGGAGAAGAGAGAGAGAAAGGACCTGAGAAAATATTTGAAGAGATTATAGTCGAAAACTTCCCTAACATGGGAAAGGAAATAGTCACCCAAGTCCAGGAAGCGCAGCGAGTCCCATACAGGATAAAGCCAAGGAGAAACATGCCGAGACACATAGTAATCAAATTGGCAAAAATTAAAGACAAAGAAAAATTATTAAAAGCAGCAAGGGAAAAACGACAAATAAAATACAAGGGAACTCCCATAAGGTTAACAGCTGATTTCTCAGCAGAAATTCTACAAGCCAGAAGGGAGTGGCATGATACCCTTAAAGTGATGAAAGGGAAGAACTTACAACCAAGATTACTCTACCCGGCAAGGATCTCATTCAGATTCGATGGAGAAATCAAAAGCTTTACAGACAAGCAAAAGCTAAGAGAATTCAGCACCACCAAACCAGCTCTACAACAAATGCTAAAGGAACTTCTCTAAGTGGGAAACACAAGAGAAGAAAAGGACCTACAAAAACAAACCCATAACAATGAAGAAAATGGTCACAGGAACATAAATATCGATAATTACCTTAAATGTGAATGGATTAAATGCTCCAACCAAAAGATACAGGCTTGCTGAATGGATACAAAAACAAGACCCATATATATGCTGTCTACAAGAGACCCACTTCAGACCCAGGGACACATACAGACTGAAAGTGAGGGGATGAAAAAAGATATTCCATGCAAATGGAAATCAAAAGAAAGCTGGAATAGTTATACTCATATCAGATAAAATAGACTTTAAAATAAAGAATGTTACAAGAGACAAGGAAGGACACTACATAATGATCAAGGTGTCAATCCAAGAAGAAGATATAACAATTATAAATCTATATGCAACCAACATAGGAGCACCTCAATACATAAGGCAACTGCTAACAGCTATAAAAGAGGAAATCGACAGTAACACAATAATAGTGGGGGACTTTAACACCTCACTGACACCAATGGACAGATCATCCAAAATGAAAATAAATAAGGAAACAAAAGCTTTAAATGACACAATGGACCAGATAGATTTAATTGATATTTATAGGACATTCCATCCAAAAACAGCAGATTACACTTTCTTCTGAAGTGCGCACGAAACATTCTCCAGGATAGATCACATCTTGGGTCACAAATCAAGCCTCAGTAAGTTTAAGAAAACTGCAATCATATCAAGCATCTTTTCTGACCACAACGCTATGAGATTAGAAATGAATTACAGGGAAAAAAACGTAAAAAACACAAACACATGGAGGCTAAACAATACGTTACTAAATAACCAAGAGATCACTGAAGAAATCAAAGAGGAAATCAAAAAAAATACCTAGAGACAAATGACAATGAAAACACGACCATCCAAAACCTACGAGATGCAACAAAAGCAGTTCTAAGAGGGACGTTTATAGCTATATGAGCCTACCTCAAGAAACAAGAAAAAGCTCAAATAAACAATCTAACCTTACACCTAAAGGAACTAGAGAAAGAAGAACAAACAAAACCCAAAGTTAGCAGAAGGAAAGAAATCATAAAGATCAGAGCAGAAATAAATGAAATAGAAACAAAGAAAATAGGAAAAGATCAATAAAACTAAAAGCTGGTTCTTTGAGAAGATAAACAAAATTGATAAACCATTAGCCAAACTCATCAAGAAAAGGAGGGAGAGGACTCACATCAATAAAATGAGAAATGAAAAAGGAGAAGTTACAACAGACACTGCAGAAATACAAAGCATCCTAAGAGACCTACTACAAGCAACTCTATGCCAATAAAATGGACAACCTGGAAGAAATGGACAAATTCTTAGAAAGGTATAACCTTCCAAGACTGAACCAGGAAGAAATAGAAAATATGAACAGACCAATCACAAGTAATGAAATTGAAACTGTGATTAAAAATCTTCCAACAAACAAAAGTCCAGGACCAGATGGCTTCACAGGTGAATTCTGTCAAACATTTAGAGACGAGATAACACCCATCCTTCTCAAACTCTTCCAAAAAATTGCAGAGGAAGGAACACTCCCAAACTCATTCTATGAGGCCACCATCACCCTGATACCAAAACCAGACAAAGATACTACAAAAAAAGAAAATTACAGACCAATATCACTGATGAATATAGATGCAAAAATCCTCAACAAAATACTAGCAAACAGAATCCAACAAAACAGTGAAAGGATCATGCACCGTGATCAAGTGGGATTTATCCCAGGGATGCAAGGATTCTTCAATATACGCAAATCAATCAATGTGATACACCATATTAACAAATTGAAGGAGAAAAACCATATGATCATCTCAATAGATGCAGGAAAAGCTTTTGACAAAATTCAACACCCATTTATGATAAAAACTCTCCAGAAAGTGGGCACAGAGGGAACCTACCTCAACATAATAAAGGCCATATACGACAAACCCAGAGCAAACATCATTCTCAATGGTGAAAAACAAACCATTTCCTCTAAGATCAGGAACAAGGCAAGGATGTCCACTCTCGCCACTCTTATTCAACATAGTTTTGGAAGTCCTAGCCATGGCAATCAGAGAAGAAAAAGAAATAAAAGGAATACAAATTGGAAAAGAAGAAGTGAAACTGTCACTGTTTGCAGATGACATGATACAATACATAGAGAATCCTAAAGATGCTACCAGAAAACTACTAGAGCTAATCAATGAATTTGGTAAAGTTACAGGATACAAAATTAATGCACAGAAATCTCTTGCATTCCTATACACTAATGATGAAAAATCTGAAAGAGAAATTAAGGAAACACTCCCAAGGAAACACTCCCATTTACCACTGCAACAAACAGAATAAAATACCTAGGAATAAACCTACCAAGGGAGACAAAAGACCTGTATGCTGAAAACTATAAGACACTGATGAAAGAAATTAAAGATCA
Organism: Balaenoptera musculus; assembly: GCF_009873245.2. Lineage (NCBI taxonomy): Eukaryota > Metazoa > Chordata > Mammalia > Artiodactyla > Balaenopteridae > Balaenoptera > Balaenoptera musculus. The sequence continues at coordinate 8,001,099 of NC_045790.1, forward strand.
TACCAACAGATGGAGAGATATACCATGTTCTTGGATTGGAAGAATCAATATTGTGAACATGACTCTACTACCCAAAGCAATCTACAGATTCAATGCAATCCCTATCAAATTACCAATGGCATTTTTTACAGAACTAGAACAAATAATTTTAAAATTTGTATGGAGACACAAAAGGCCCCAAATAGCCAAAGCAGTCTTGAGGGAAGAAAACGGAGCTGGAGGAATCAGACTCCCTGACTTCAGACTGTACTACAAAGCTACAGTAATCAAGACAATATGGTACTGGCACAAAAACAGAAACATAGATCATTGGAACAAGATAGAAAGCCCAGAGATAAACCCACGCACCTATGGTCAACTAATCTATGACAAAGGAGGCAAAGATATACAGTGGAGAAAAGACAGTCTCTTCAATGAGTGGTGCTGGGAAAACTGGACAGCTACATGTAAAAGAATGAAATTAGAATACTCCCTAACACCATACACAAAAATAAACTCAAAATAGATTTGAGACCTAAATGTAAGACTGGACACTATAAAACTCTTAGAGGAAAACATAGGCAGAACACTCTTTGACACAAATGACAGCAAGATCTTTTTTGATCCACCTCCTAGAGTAATGGAAATAAAAACAAAAATAAACAAATGGGACCTAATGAAACTTCAACGCTTTTGCACAGCAAAGGAAACCATAAACAAGACGAAAAGACAACCCTCAGAATAGGAGAAAATATTTGCAAACAAATCATTGGACAAAGGATTAATCTCCAAAATACATAAACAGCTCATTCAGCTCAATATTAAAGAAACAAACAACTGAATCCAAAAATGGCCAGAAGACCTAAATAGACATTTCTGCAAAGAAGACATACAGATGGCCAAGAAGCACATGAAAAGCTGCTCAACATCACTAATTATTAGAGAAATGTAAATCAAAACTACAATGAGGTATCATCTCACAGCGGTCAGAATGGGTATCATCAGAAAATCTACGAACAACAAATGCTGGAGAGGGTGTGGAGAAAAGGGAACCCTCCTGCACTGTTGGTGAGAATGTAAACTGATATAGCCACTATGGAGAACAGTATGGAGGTTCCTTAAAAAACTAAAAATAGAATTACCATATGACCCAGCAATCCCACTACTGGGCATATATGCAGAGAAAACCATAATTCAAAAAGACACATGCACCCCAATATTCATTGCAGCACTATTTACAATAGCCAGGTCATGGAAGCAACCTAAATGCCCATCGACAGACAAATGGATAAAAAGTTGTGGTACATATATACAATGGAATATTACTCGGCCATAAAAAGGAATGAAATTGAGTCATTTGTTGAGATCTGGATTTATCTAGAGACTGTCATACAGAGTGAAGTAAGTCAGAAAGGGAAAAACAAATATCGTGATTAACCAAGATGACTGAGTAGAAGGACGTGCTCTCACTCCCTCTTGCGAGAGCACCAGAATCACAACTGGCTGCTGGACAATCATCAACAGGAAGACACTGGACTTCACCAAGGAGGATACCCCACGTCCAAAGACAGAGGAGAAGCCACAGTGAGACGGTAGGAGGGGCGCAATCAGAGTAAAATCAAATCCCATAACTGCTGGGTGGGTGACTCACAGACTAGCGAACACTTATACCACAGAAGTCCACCCACTGGAGTGAAGGTTCTGAGCCCCACGTCAGGCTTCCCAACCTGGGGGTCCTGCAACGGGAGGAGGAATTCCTAGAGAATCAGACTTTGAAGCCTAGTGGGAATTGATTGCAGGACTTCGACAGGACTGGGGGAAACAGAGACCCCACTCTTGGAGGGCACACACAAAGTAGTGTGCGCATCGGGACCCAGGGGAAGGAGCAGTGACCCTGGGGGAGACTGAACCAGACCTACCTGCTGGTGTTGGGGGGTCTCCTGCAGAGGCGGGGGGTGGCTCTGTTTCACCGTGGGGACAAGGACACTGGCAGCGGAGGTTCTGGGAAGTGCTCCTTGGCGTGAGCCCTCCCAGAGACTGCCATTAACTCCACCAAAGAGCCCAGGTAGGCTCCAGTGTTGGGCTGCCTCAGGCAAAACAACCAACAGGGAGGGAACCCAGCCCCATCCATCAACAGTCAAGTGGATTAAACTTTTACTGAGCTCTGACCGCCACAGCAACAGTCAGCTCTACCCACCACCAGACTCCCATCAAGCCTCTTAGATAGCCTCAACCACCAGAGGGCAGACAGCAGAAGCAAGAAAAACTACAATCCTGCAGCCTGTGGACCAAAAACCACAGTTACAGAAAGATAGACAAGATGAAAAGGCAGAGGGCTATGTACCAGATGAAGGAACAAGAAAAAACCCCAGAAAAACAACTAAATGAAGTGGAGATAGGCAACATTCCAGAAAAAGAATTCAGAATAATGATAGTGAAGATGATCCAGGACCTCGAAAAAACAATGGAGGCAAAGACTGAGAAGATGCAAGAAATGTTTAACAAAGACCTAGAAGAATTAAAGAACAAACAAACAGAGATGACCAATACAATAACTGAAATGAAAACTACACTAGAAGGAATCAATAGCAGAGTAACTGAGGCAGAAGAACGGATAAGTGACCTGGAAGACACAATGGTGGAATTCACTGCTGCGGAACAGAATAAAGAGAAAAGAATGAAAAGAAATGAAGACAGCCTAAGAGACCTCTGGGACAACATTAAACGCAACAACATTCGCATTATAGGGGTCCCAGAAGGAGAAGAGAGAGAGAAAGGACCAGAGAAAATATTTGAAGAGATTATAGTCGAAAACTTCCCTAACATGGGAAAGGAAATAGCCACCCAAGTCCAGGAAGCGCAGAGAGTCCCATACAGGATAAACCCAAGGAGAAACATGCCGAGACACATAGTAATCAAAGTGGCAAAAATTAAAGACAAAGAAAAATTATTGAAAGCAGCAAGGGAAAAACGACAAATAACATACAAGGGAACTCCCATAAGGTTAACAGCTGATTTCTCAGCAGAAACTCTACAAGCCAGAAGGGAGTGGCATGATATACTTAAAGTGATGAAAGGGAAGAACCTACAACCAAGATTACTCTACCCGGCAAGGATCTCATTTAGATTTGATGGAGAAATCAAAAGCTTTACAGACAAGCAAAAGCTACGAGAATTCAGCACCACCAAACCAGCTCTACAACAAATGCTAAAGGAACTTCTCTAAGTGGGAAACACAAGAGAAGAAAAGGACCTACAAAAACGAACCCAAAACAATTAGGAAAATGGTCATAGGAACATACATATCGATAATTACCTTAAACGTGAATGGATTAAATGCCCCAACCAAAAGACATAGACTGGCTGAATGGATACAAAAACAAGACCCATATATATGCTGTCTACAAGAGACCCACTTTAGACCTAGGGACACATAGAGACTGAAAGTGAGGGGATGGAAAAAGATATTCCATGCAAATGGAAATCAAAAGAAAGCTGGAGTAGCTATACTCATTTCAGATAAAATAGACTTTAAAATAAAGAATGTTACAAGAGACAAGGAAGGACACTACATAATGATCAAGGGATCAATCCAAGAAGAAGATATAACAATTATAAATATATATGCACCCAACATAGGAGCACCTCAATACATAAGGCAACTGCTAACAGCTATAAAAGAGGAAATCGACAGTAACACAATAATAGTGGGGGACTTTAACACCTCACTTACACCAATGGACAGATCATCCAAAATGAAAATGAATAAGGAAACAGAAGCTTTAAATGACACAATAGACCAGTTAGATTTAATTGATATATATAGGACATTCCACCCAAAAACAGCAGATTACACGTTCTTCTCAAGTGCGCACGGAACATTCTCCAGGATAGATTACATCTTGGGTCACAAATCAAGCCTCAGTAAATTTAAGAAAATTGAAATCATATCAAGCATCTTTTCTGACCACAATGCTATGAGATTAGAAATGAATTACAGGGAAAAAAACGTAAAAAACACAAACACATGGAGGCTAAACAATACATTACTAAATAACCAAGAGATCACTGAAGAAATCAGAGAGGAAATCAAAAAATACCTAGAGACAAATGACAATGAAAACACGACGACCCAAAACCTATGGGATGCAGCAAAAGCAGTTCTAAGAGGGAAGTTTATAGCTATATGAGCCTATCTCAAGAAACAAGAAAAATCTCAAGTAAACAATCTAACCTTACACCTAAAGAAACTAGAGAAAGAAGAACAAACAAAACCCAAAGTTAGCAGAAGGAAAGAAATCATAAAGATCAGAGCAGAAATAAATGAAATAGAAACAAAGAAAATAGGAAAAGATCAATAAAACTAAAAGCTGGTTCTTTGAGAAGATAAACAAAATTGATAAGCCATTAGCCAAACTCATCAAGAAAAAGAGGGAGAGGACTCAAATCAATAAAATCAGAAATTAAAAAGGAGAAGTTACAACGGACACTGCAGAAATACAAAGCATCCTAAGAGACTACTACAAGCAACTCTATGCCAATAAAATGGACAAACTGGAAGAAATGGACAAATTTTTAGAAAGGTATAACCTTCCAAGACTGAACCAGGAAGAAAGAGAAAATATGAACAGACCAATCACAAGGAATGAAATTGAAACTGTGATTAAAAATCTTCCAACAAACAAAAGTCCAGGACCAGATGGCTTCACAGGTGAATTCTATCAAACATTTAGAGAAGAGCTAACACCTATCCTTCTCAAACTCTTCCAAAAAATTGCAGAGGAAGGAACACTCCCAAACTCATTCTATGAGGCCACCATCACCCTGATACCAAAACCAGACAAAGACACTACAAAAAAAGAAAATTACAGACCAATATCACTGATGAATATAGATGCAAAAATCCTCAACAAAATACTAACAAACAGAATCCAACAACACATTAAAAGGATCACACACCACGATCAAGTGGGATTTATCCCAGGGATGCAAGGATTCTTCAATATACGCAATCAATCAATGTGATACACCATATTAACAAACTGAAGAATAAAAACCATATGATCATCTCAATAGATGCAGAAAAAGCTTTTGTCAAAATTCAACACCCATTTATGACAAAAACTCTCCAGAAAGTGGGCGTAGAGGGAACCTACCTCAACATAATAAAGGCCATATATGACAAACCCACAGCAAACATCATTCTCAATGGTGAAAAACTGAAAGCATTTCCTCTAAGATCAGGAACGAGACAAGGATGTCCACTCTCACCACTATTATTCAACATAGTTCTGGAAGTCCCAACCACGGCAATCAGAGAAGAAAAAGAAATAAAAGGTATACAAATTGGAAAAGAAGAAGTAAAACTGTCACTGTTTGCGGATGACATGATACTATACATAGAGAATCCTAAAACTGCCACCAGAAAACTGCTAGAGCTAATTAATGAATATGGTAAAGTTGCAGGATACAAAATTAATGCACAGAAATCTCTTGCATTCCTATACACTAATGATGAAAAATCTGAAAGAGAATTTATGGAAACACTCCCATTTACCATTGCAACAAAAAGAATAAAATACCTAGGAATAAACCTACCTAGGGAGACAAAAGACCTGTATGCAGAAAACTATAAGACACTGATGAAAGAAATTAAAGATGATACCAACAGATGGAGAGATATACCATGTTCTTGGATTAGAAGAATCAACATTGTGAAAATGAGTATACTACCCAAAGCAATCTACAGATTCAATGCAATCCCTAGCAAATTACCAATGGCATTTTTTACGGAGCTAGAACAAATCATCTTAACATTTGTATGGAGTCACAAAAGACCCCGAATAGCCAAAGCAGTCTTGAGGGAAAAAAATGGAGCTGGAGGAATCAGACTCCCTGACTTCAGACTATACTACAAAGCTACAGTAATCAAGACAATATGGTACTGGCACAAAAACAGAAACATAGATCAATGGAACAAGATAGAAAGCCCAGAGATTAACCCACGCACCTATGGTCAACTAATCTATGACAAAGGAGGCAAAGATATACAATGGAGAAAAGACAGTCTCTTCAATAAGTGGTGCTGGGAAAACTGGACAGCTACATGTAAAAGAATGAAATTAGAATACTCCCTAACACCATACACAAAAATAAACTCAAAATGGATTAGAGACCTAAATATAAGACTGGACACTATAAACTCTTAGAGGAAAACATAGGAAGAACACTCTTTGACATAAATCACAGCAAGATCTTTTTTGATCCACCTCCTAGAGTAATGGAAATAAAAACAAAAATAAACAAATGGGACCTAATGAAACTTCAAAGCTTTTGCACAGCAAAGGAAACCATAAACAAGACGAAAAGACAACCCTCAGAATGGGAGAAAATATTTGCAAACGAATCAACGGACAAAGGATTAATCTCCAAATATATAAACAGCTCATTCAGCTCAATATTAAAGAAACAAACACCCCAATCCAAAAATGGGCAGAAGACCTAAATAGACATTTCTCCAAAGAAGACATACAGATGGCCACGAAGCACATGAAAAGATGCTCAACATCACTAATTATTAGAGAAATGCAAATCAAAAGTACAATGAGATATCACCTCACTCCTGTTAGAATGGGCATCATCAGAAAATCTACAAACAACAAATGCTGGAGAGGGTGTGGAGAAAAGGGAACCCTCTTGCACTGCTGGTGGGAATGTAAATTGATACAGCCACTATGGAGAACAATATGGAGGTTCCTTAAAAAACTAAAAATAGAATTACCATATGACCCAGCAATCCCACTACTGAGCATATACCCAGAGAAAACCGTAATTCAAAAAGACACATGCACCCGAATGTTAATTGCAGCACTATTTACAATAGCCAGGTCATGGAAGCAACCTAAATGCCCATCAACAGACGAACGGATAAAGAAGTTGTGGTACATATATACAATGGAATATTACTCAGCCATAAAAAGGAACAAAATTGAGTCATTTGTTGAGACGTGGATGGATCTAGAGACTGTCATACAGAGTGAAGTAAGTCAGAAAGAGAAAAACAAATATCGTATATTAATGCATGTATGTGGAACCTAGAAAAATGGTACAGATGAGCTGGTTTGCAGGGCAGAAGTTGAGACACAGATGTAGAGAATGGACATATGGACACCAAGGGGGGAAAACTGCGGTGGGGTGGGGATGGTGGTGTGCTGAATTGGGCGATTGGGATTGACAGGTATACACTGATGTGTATAAAATTGATGCCTAATAAGAACCTGCAGTATAAAAAAACAAACAAACAAAACAACTAATACTAAACTTTCATTGGGTTATTTGTATGGAAATATGTTAATATAAATGTTTCAGACATTACATGAAATTTCTAAAAATCTTATATTTGTATTTGTATGGAAATATGTATGGAAATATGTTAATATAAATGTTTCAGACATTAAAAAAAAAAAAACAAATATCGTATATTAACGCATGTATGTGGAACCTAGAAAAATGGTACAGATGAGCCGGTTTGAGGGCAGAAGTTGAGACACCGATGTAGAGAACAAACGTATGGACACCAAGGGGGGGAAACCGCGGAGGGTTGGGGATGGTGGTGTGCTGAATTGGCCGATTGGGATTGACATGTATACACTAATGTGTATAAAACTGATGACTAATAAGAACGTGCTGTATAAAAAAAACAAAACAAAACAAAATACTAATACTAAACTTCCTCTGGGTTATTTGTATGGAAATATGTTAATATAAATGCTTCAGACATTACATGAAATTCCTAAAAATCTTATATGTTCTGGTATAATGTTATAAGTCATAATTCTAGTTATTACTTTAAAATGTATATCTCAGAAATAACTAAATTTCCTTGTCATTTGCATTATTATGAACTTTCATCAAATCTTTAACCATGGTCATTTTTATGTCTTTTGTCATTTACAGGCAGTTCTGGGTGTACCCTGATGCTTTTGCAAAAATGTTCCTATAAAAGGGTTTCATCTTCAAGGAATTCATGGAAAAGACTCTGACAAGTACAGGTTTCTGGTAACTGACTGTACTGCTGAACTGAATGAATAAGCATTTTCAGAACTCTAATGGAAAACTGATGAATCCACAAAAGTGCTAACAAAAGATCAAGATAAAAAAAATTAATTACATGGGACTGAGTGAACTGATGAGGATGATTATAATTTTTGTGACTTTGTTTGAATAAAAAATTGTTAATAAAAAAAACAGGTAAATGATCTGTAATGTGCTTGGAAGCATCAAAAAGTAAGACGAATTAATGGACAGATTGGATGAATAAATGGAAAGAGACGTCATAAAAAAAAAAACAAAGAACAATGCATGTGTGAAAACGGAATCCTAACATCATCGATTAAATTGTTCCATCATATCTAAGAATGCACGCTACTGTCTATGTAAATTTTTTGTAGTCAATATCCTTTTTTCAAAGCTGAGAGCAACTGAATCTTCTTGATGACTTAGGAAAAAACAAAAGTAGGCATTTTCTTTTCAGGTTTGATAATTTAGCCAATTCTCTCGCCAGTATCTGTGTATGTGTGGTTGACACATTAACAATTGCTGTCCTGATTATACTATCTGATTATACTGTCTAATTAATGTTGAATCTAAAATTTTTACTTAATCACAGAGCTTCATATAGTACTAAAACGTCTACCTCAAGCCCAAGTCACAGCTTCTGGCTTGTCACTTATGACCTGTCTTTGTGGAAATATTAGAATTAACCCCTCAGTGTGCTGGGAAAACTGGACAGCTACATGTAAAAGAATGAAATTAGAACATTCTCTAACACCATACACAAAAATAAATTCAAAGTGGATTAAAGAACTAAATGTAAGACCAGATACTATAAAACTCTTGGAGGAAAACATAGGCAGAACACTCTTTGACATAAATCACAGCAATATCTTTTTCAATCCACCTCCTAGAGTAATGAAGATAAAAACAAACTGACACAGCAGTGTAAAGCAACTATATTCCAATAAAAAAAAAAAGAAAAACAAAAATAAACAAATGGGACCAAATAAACTTAAAAGTGGGACTTCCCTGGTGGCACAGTTGTTAGGGATCTGCCTGCCAATGCAGGGGACACGGGTTCGATCCCTGGTCCAGGAAGAGCCCACATGCCGCGGAGCAACTAAGCCCATGTGCAACAACTACTGAGCCTGCACTCTAGAGCCTGCGAGCCACAACTACTGAAGCCCGTGCACCTAGAGCCCGTGCTCCACAACAAGAGAAGCCACCGCAATGAGAAGCCTGCACACTGCAATGAAGAGTAGCCCGTGCTCGCCACAACTAGAGAAAGCCTGTGTGCAGCAACAAAGACCCAATGCAGCCAGAAAAAAAAAAACTTAAAAGCTTTTGCACAGCAAAGAAAACCATAAACAAAATGAAAAGAAAACCCACAGAATGGAGAAAATATTGGCAAACGAAGCAACTGACAAGGGATTAATCTCCAAAATATACAAACAGATGATGCAGAAAACAAATAACCCAATCAAAAAATGGGCAGAAGATATAAATAGACATTTCTCCAAAGAAGACATACAGATGGCCAAAAAGCACATGAAAAGATGCTCAACATCGCTAATTATTAGAGAAATGCAAATCAAAACTACTGAGGTATCCCCTCACACCGGTCAGAATGGCCATCATCAAAAAGTCTACAAACAATAAATGCTGGAGAGGGTGTGGAGAAAAGGGAACCTTCCTACACTATTGGTGGGAATGTAAATTGATATAGCCACTATGGAAAACAGTACGGAGGTTCCTCAAAAAACTAAAAATAGAGCTACCATATGATCCAGCAATCCCACTCCTGGGCATATATCTGGAGAAAACCATACTTCGAAAAGATACATGCACCTCAGTGTTCATTGCAGCACTGTTTACAATAGCCAAGACATGGAAGCAACCTAAAGGTCCATCGATAGATGAATGGATAAAGAAGATGTGGCACATATGCACAATGGAATACTACTTGGCCATGAAAAGGAACAAAACTGGGTCATTTGTAGAGACGTGGATGGATCTAGAGACTGTCATACAGAGTGAAGTAAGGCAGAAAGAGAAAAACAAATATAGTATATTAACGCATATATGTGGATCCTAGAAAAATGGTACAGATGAACTGGTTTGCAGGGTAGAAATTGAGACACAGATGTAGAGAACAAACGTATGGACGCCAAGGGGGGAAAGTGGCGGGGGTGGGGGTGTGATGAGAGTTGGGAAATTGGGATTGACATGTATACACTGATGTGTATAAAATGAATGAAAAAAGAATGAAATAATGCCTTTTGCAGCAACATGGATGGACCTAGAGATGATCATACTAAGTGAAGTCAGACAGAGAAAGACAAATATCAAATCATATCACTTATATGTGGAATCTAAAAAAATGATACAAATGAACTTATTTACAAAACAGAAACTGACTCACAGACTTAGAAAACAGACTTATGGTTACCAAAGGGAAAGGAGGGGAAGGGATAAATTAGGAGGTTGGGATTAACATATACACACTACTATATATAAAATAGATAATCAGCAAGCACCTACTGTGGAGCACAGGGAACTCTACTCAATACTCTGTAATAATCTATATGGGAAAAGAATCTGAAAAAGAATAGATATATGTATATGTATAACTAAATCACTTTGCTGTACACCTGAAACTAATACAACACTGTAAATCAAATATACTTCAATTAATTAAAAAAAGGAATTAACCACTTAGGAGTATAAAATAATTTTATGACTCTAGGAAGTTTTATTTTGTAATTATTTTCATATTTCTTTTTTAAGTTGTTTAGAAATGAATAACAAAATATGTTTTCCCCCTCCAAAGGTCTAGCTTTAATATGATATCAATATGTTTTTTCTGGCAGACAAATAGATTATTTTAAATAACTCAGTTGATAGGAAGATATCTTTGGAAGCTTTCCTTGTGTACATATACTAGCCCCTGGGAATTAAATACTGGTGTCAGGGCTAGGTTTAGAATTTGACCCAAAATAAGCATGCAAGATGCTTGTACAAAAAGAAAAATCCCTCTGATAAACTGGAAAACATTATAAAATCAGTAACTACCAGTGAAATTATCTGTTGTTCTTCTTGGTTATAAGTATTTCTCATTTTATTCAGAGATGTATGTTTTTGTTGATGAAATTGCTGGTGTGCAAACATTTAAAAATTAACCCCCCAAAAGGCAACTGGGGTCACATCTGCCCTATTTTAAAACAGCAGCCTAGATTTTTCTTTTAATATAGAAGGATAATGTATCAAAATATTTCGTGTTCCATCTTGCACAAGAGTGGGGCAAGTTTTCACGCTTTCCTATAGAAAAAGTTGTTAGCGTATATTAATGTGCTCCCAGACTCTTCCTTCAGCTTTCTGAAGCAAACGAGGAGTCCCTTCTGAAACAACCAAGGACTGGGCATTTTTCCCTCACATCCTTACTGGGTACTCTGAAATAGATTTGCTCTCCCAGCTAGAAGTTTGTATGTTAACCATCCCTGATGTTACTTAAACCAAAAAGAACAACCACCACAAACAAACAAAATAGCATAGAAAATACCAGAGCAGAACAACAGCCATTTAAAGATCCAGGGAAAGATCCAGAGACATACACTCAGGGGTCTATCTGTGTTATTCCTTAATTATTTCTTACAAAAAGGTTGGAATCTCAGCACTGCCACTTGGGCTGTAATCAGTACAACTCAGGCACCTTCCTCTGATTTTATTTTTCCTTATCTATAGAGGTAGGGTAATAATACATAACAAGGTTGTTTGGAAGCTTAAATGAAATTATATATGTATAGGAATTTGAGACATGACTGAGGCAAATCAACAAAGAATAATGCAGGTAGACTTAGAAGTTCAATCCAGGAAAGAAAGAAAAAAGGTGACTGAGGTGGACATGTGGTTTATGAAAAGCAACGTGCCTGTTGACGTTTGAACTGTTCTTTGAAGACAAGGCTTTTGTTCTACTTGAGATACAGAAGGACAAAATCAAGGAGAAACAGCTCAGTGCTCCTTGGACTGCTCTGGCCATTACTCCTGGCAGGACTTCAATACCAATTGAATGTGACGGTAACAGTCATTTAGAAAACAGGAAGGAATAAAAGAGACAATGGAAAGAAGATGGGAAAGAAATTAAATTTAAGGCATTCTTTTAAAAATCTGGTTTGCAGAAAACCTCCTTTCAGTCTTTGTCCTGTCTGCTTTCAAGTGGAGTAACTGATGCCTTATCGAGGAGACATCTATTCTCTGTGGAAGCTAATGAAGACATTAGAGTAGAGATGGACCAAGACAAGGACTTAGCCAGCTCTTCTAGGGCCTGTTGCAGCATCCTGTGTGAATGCAGATCAGGGTTCTAATTGAAATTCATGTTTATGTGGGTTCATTTTTAAGCAAAGTGTTCTCTGTCTTTGAATTGGCTGCTAGGAAGCTCAGCACCCTCCTCCACCCCATCTTTGCAAGTGTATAAGATTTTAAAACGACCTCCCCAGGTGGTGCAGTCGTTAAGAATCTGCCTGCCAATGCAGGGGACACGGGTTTGAGCCCTGGTCCTGGAAGATCCCACATGCTGCGGAGCAACTAAGCCCGTGCGCCACAACTACTGAGCCTGCGTGCCACAACTACTGAAGCCCACACGCCTAGAGCCTGTACTCCGCAACAAGAGAAGCCACCACAATGAGAAGCCCGCACACCGCAATGAAGAGAAGCCCCTGCTTGCGGCAATTAGAGAAAGCCCGCATGCAGCAACGAAGACCCAATGCGGCCCTAAATAAATAAATACATTTATTTAAAAAAAAAAAAAACAGGTTTAAAATGAAAAATAAAATAAAAGGGCATTCTAAGCTTCTGCAACAACTTATACCAATCCTTCTGCCCCTGTTCAAGTCTTCTGCCTCAAGTCTCAAGGATTAGCAACTTTCAACTGAGTGAATAAACTAAAATCACTTCATATACTTCACATCACTACCATCCGGTTTTCTCAACTTGAGATCCAGATATAACTGCACATATCAAGTAGTTTGTAACAAGATAGCTGAGACATTAGAAAGGATCATTTACTGTGTAACAAAATTACATGTTTCCTTCCATTGCTATTTCAAAAGTTCCTTGAAGGCCAAGTTTGGCCCTCTGAGGAGAAATAAGAAAACTTCTTTTCATTATTTTTCAGTCTAAGAAAAGGAAAATTGGTAGATTCACATTTTAAGGATTTTTATAGAAAAAAATAGGTCCTTTAGTACTTAAAAAATTTTTGTCATGGAAGACATGTATATGTACATGGTTCACATTCATTCAACAAACATTTTCAATTAAATGCCAGACTCTACACACACACTTCACTGACACTGAATGGCACTATCTTCTATAGTTATTTATAAAATGATGTGAACATAAGATACAGACAGGCATGAACAGTAACATAATACACACCACAGGTCTGGATGGAAGCAAAGTCTAGTTGGTGTGAGTGCCCCGCTCCAGAACCCTGAGATGCACTTTACCTGTCGAGACACTGAGCTGCCAGACAGGCAGTTGTCAGAATCTCTTTGATGTGAGTCAGCCAGTTGGAGGCCTCCAATCTACTGAGCCATCGGTCCATGTTATGTGTTTGGTCATTACAAGCTTCCACGAGTTTGATTAAGCTCTCCTGAAGAATGTGATACCTTTCAAAAACAAGAAAAAGTTAAAAAGAAGAAAGAAAGAAAACAGAACATAGAACAATGAAGGAAGAAACCAAATCAAAAACTCAGCCTCCAATATATATCCAAGGGCAAAAGCAGCTCAAAATACTATAAAAATATTTACCTTGCTATATAATAACTTATAGGGTTAAAGACTGAAAAACTAATATTTAAACATGATTGTGAAATGCTTAAAATGCCTGCGATGGTAAACTCTTCCTCATCTGAACAGATTAAACCCAGTTTGCATAACTGAATTATCTGACTGAGGAGAGGGCCACAGCACTGCTTTTGTGACAGGTCACAAGACAGCACCACTAACATCTGTGTCCCGTTCCCACAGACTCAACTCTGGACACCTGTACTGCCAGCAGGGATGCCCAAGGCCAGCTCAGATCCCATTGTTTTATTAGCTCCAACTCCCACCCACTCACCCACCCAGAAGCAATTATAAACCACTAATTGCAAGCATAAAGGAGATGATATAGGTAGAGGAAACAAGGTGTGAAAATAAGTGGGTATCAGGGAAATTAAATGTCTAAGTCTTTTTGACTTAGGAAAATATAATTATGCGTAGCATATCTTTTCAGTAAGTTTGGTCACCGCTGATCTACAAGTAGAGGAGCAGACCTCATGGTGATGAAATTACAGAACTAACAGAGAAAAAATGCTATCTGATCAAAACTCACTTCTGAGCATCCACCATAAGTTTTCTGCTTATCTTATAAAACACAAGGACAGGATATCCAGCCAATTTTTGACTCAAGTTAATATGAAGGTTCGTTTGAAAATTTGTGATTTTTGAACAGCTAAGGGCTCACCCACTCTAAATATCTGCAAATAAGAGTCCAGTACTATCTCCCGAATCTTTTACCTCTCAATGGACTTATGAATCCGCCTCCACTGGGGATAATGAGCTTCTTGCTCAAAGCCACCTCCTTTGGCTCTAGCTTGCTGAGCTACGTTTAGAGGTCGGGTGTCAATGATGTAGCCACGCTTTCCTGCCCTGAGGGTAGCATTTATCAGCTTCTCATCTTCTTTGCACCGTCTCCCATTTGTGCCAGTGAGTGGCTGACCACTTCGCATAATAACCTACAAGGACAATAGAGTCTAAAATTTAACAGTAGCTGCTTTTTAAAGTTTCTGAAAACAGAAATGAATTAGCTAGATTAAGAGTACCTCAAAAAACAATTCTGTGAAGAGTCATGTACCACAATGTTCATTGCAGCTCTATTTACAATAGCCAGGACATGGAAGCAACCTAAGTGTCCATCAACAGATGAATGGATAAAGAAGATGTGGCACATATATACAATGGAATATTACTCAGCCATAGAAAGAAACGAAATTGAGTTATTTGTAGTGAGGTGGATGGACCTAGAGTCTGTCATAGAGAGTGAAGTAAGTCAGAAAGAGAAAAACAAATACTGTATACTAACACATATATATGGAATCTAAAGAAAATGGTCATGAAGAACCTAGGGGCACAACGGGAATAAAGACGCAGACCTACTAGAGAATGGACTTGAGGACGCAGGGAGGGGGAAGGGTAAGCTGGGACAAAGTGAGAGAGTGGCATGGACATATATACACTACCAAATGTAAAACCAATAGCTAGTGGGAAGCAGCCGCATAGCACAGGAAGATCAGCTCGGTGCTTTGTGACCACCTAGAGGGGTGGGATAGGGAGAGGTGGGAGGGAGATGCAAGAGGGAGGAGATATGGGGATATATGTATATGTATAGCTGATTCACTTTGTTATATAGCAGAAACTAACACACCATTGTAAAGCAATTATACTCCAATAAAGATGTTTAAAAAAAAAAAATTGTGTGTCACTTTGGAGATGAATTTGATCCTAAAACAAAGAAATGTTTCTATGTATTGACAACAGTTAATCATTGTAAAACAAAAACAAGACTTGCACTTTTACACGATTTTTCTTCCTACTATCTCAAAATACTTTCACATAATAAATTATAGTTCCTCTTTAAGATCAAATATTACAATTCATTTAGTCAGTGAATTAATTATCCAGCAGATCTGGGCCTGTAATTAAGATAATGATAACAGCCTACACACCAGGAAACTTTGGCTTCAACTACATAAACTTAGGGTTGGCAGGTTTTATCAAGAATTATAAAGAGAAAAGGCACCAATGGTAAAATAAAAAAAAATTTATGCACTATTATTCTTGTTTTGGGAATCACTTTCAATATCTTGAAAGCTACTTATTTATTCTTTATTCTCCAGTGGCCTTCTTCCAGTATTCCAGGACTTAACCACTTGTCTCCAAAGACCAAAAACTACATACTTTGAAGTCTGCTTTTGAAACTTTTCTCAAGAAATCAGTATCTGTTATACTGATCTATTCCCTGGCGAATGGTTTAGAATTATTTCAAGCTTGTCCCATAATACAGGGGTCCCCAGTTCCCAGGCCGCAGACCGGTACCAGCCCACAGCCTGTTAGGAACCGGGCCGCAGAGCAGGAGGTGAGCGGGGGGGCGAGCGAGCGAAGCTTCATCTGCCACTACCCATCGCCCGCATTACCGCCTGAACCATCCCCCCACCCTTTCCGTGGAAAAACTGTCTTCCATGAAGAGTCCCTGGTGCCAAAAAGGTTGGGGGCCAGTGCCATAATACATGCTGTTATTTTAACTACCTTGAAATTTAACATAAGGAAGGTCATCCAGAGGATGACAATGGCTAACTCTCAGACTGCACTTACCATGTAACTGGACACAATAATATATTTTATGAGTTGTTAAAATGCTTTATGGTGAACCCTAGTGAAGAGAAATACTGCTGAGCAGGCAAGATAGGTGACCTGATTTCTAGAAATCCCTTTATCCTAAATATCTACATTTGACTTACTACCAGGGGAAAAAGGAAAATGGAAGATAGCTGTAACTTACCCACTCATTTACTATTGGATTCAAAATGAGAAG
The DNA here is from genome assembly GCF_009873245.2 of Balaenoptera musculus. Taxonomy (NCBI): domain Eukaryota; kingdom Metazoa; phylum Chordata; class Mammalia; order Artiodactyla; family Balaenopteridae; genus Balaenoptera; species Balaenoptera musculus. The sequence goes on from NC_045790.1 coordinate 8,017,762, forward strand.
CAGAGTTTACTGACAAAGAGAAAATAAGAGGAGAGAAATAAACTTCGAAAATATTTAGGAAACGAACACACAGTGAGCACTTGCCTATTCAATTCCTGACTCCTGTGTTTACTTAAGTTGTGACTAATGACATGTGTCACTCTTTTCCCTTTTGAAAATAAAAACGTCCGTTCAATTTTCCTTTCACAGGAAAATCTGGTGAGAATAATTAAAATAAAGTATCATACCATTATTCTGGTCAGAGAAATTTATTTTTCTACCTAAGAGTGTTAATTTTAAGTATCAACTAAACATTAGCTCCCTTTGTACTGAGTCCTAAAGATAAACTTCTCTTGGCTTTTCTAAGGTTAAGCAGCATCATGGAAAGAATTCAAAGTCATATCCTGATCACAGAAAACACTCTACTCCTGATTCCCTAAAGCTTAAATAACAGGAAGTCCCAGCAGGAGAGACTAATCACTTCAATGAACAGGCACACGGAAAAGGGGAACATTTCTAAGCACCTCAAACCAAGTCTTCCAGTCGATTAAGCAGCAGTGTTTATTGTTCACTTACCATTCCATTTTTCTTATGATAATAGCTGAGCACTGGGAAGCGTCCTCCATGCCGAAACGTAGCTACCTTCCGAAGAGCTTCATCATCGATGGCTTTGGGCACTATGACGATTGGTGGGTAAGAGGGGCAAACAGCAAATTCCTTATTGACATAGCTTAACCTCCATTCACTGGTCTGAAAAACACAAAATACTTCAAAGCTAAGCAAGTATCTCAAAGTCACAAAATAATCTGAAAACTTTTAAAGGAGCTTAGAGATCAATTTTCATACAGTGAAGAAGCCATCTCACAGGAATGTACTAGAAGGATACCTAGCCCATACTCAAATACTTCCACAGAAAAGGAGCTCCTCTCTTCAGAGCCAGCTTCCTACAGTGCTAGGTATCCCTAGTTCCTAGAAAGTTCTTCCTCCTATTGAGCAAAACTTATTGCTCTGTAACTTCCTCTATTGTTTTTTACTGTGATTTCAGTACAAGTTCCCCATTTCACATGACATCTTATGGAATATATGAAAGACAGTTGTTTCTCCCTTAGTCTTCTATTCTCCAAGTTAAATATATTAAATATATTCATGAATATCAGGGCCAACATCATCTCATTCATTCTTGTCTTGGTACCATTTACTTTGTTAACGGTACTCTTAAAGTACAGCAACAGGAAGACTAAAACTCCAGATGATGCTTATCCAGAACAGAAGAGAACATTGCTACTACCTACATCAAACCCCTTGCTCATTTCTGTTATTTAAGAAAGGAGAAAAATGAGGAAAGACAGTTAACATCTTTCTTAAAGCAATAACAACTTAATACTAAGAAAGATTATACTTATAAGTCAATGAAATAATTTCAAACTCAGTATGCTAAGAACCAAAAGTACACAATATAAAACTATCAAATGACAACTTATTTCTAACATCAAAAATGAAAATCACTTAAAGACTGTAAAAAGCTTTGCACAGCAAAAAACAAACAAAATTATGTGTATGTAAATTTCAATATGTTCCTATAAATCAGAGTTGCCCTAACATGCTGGCCACGGCTTGTAGTATCAGGAGGATAAACCAAAGCATGTTTGATAAGTGTATTTAAAAAAAAAAAAGTCCTTTGACAAGATACAATACCATATTTTTTAATTACATTTTTTCACTGTTCAAAGTTATTCACATTACTAATTTAAAAGACAGTTTCTAAAAAATTATTTTTAAAAAAGGAAGTTACCTGTTTCCTGTTCACCCATCATCTAATTCCCTTTCCCCATTTTCAACTCTTTCAGCTTTTTTTTGTTTTTTTTTAATTTTTGGCTGTTTTTCACAATTAGGTATTACTTACTGATTTCCTACTCCAGAGAATGCTATGATTCTTCATTGACCTGCAATGCCACTTCCGTCAAATATTAACTTTCCACACATGTTGGCCTCTCTATTCTGTCCCATTTGTCTAGCTGCAGCAAGTCCATGGCTTTTAGAATAAGCTTTGTATTTAGCAGGCTAAGTCTCCTAGAATCCTCTTCCCTCCTTCTTGTTCTTCAGAAGAACCTTGGTTCCCCTTGATCCTTTGCTCTTTCATGTAACTTTTATCAACTTCCACTTAAAAACACACTGGTGTTTTAATAAGATGGCACTGACTTTATAGATTGATTTGGAGACATCTTTATAATATTTAATATCCTTATCTATGAGCACAGTGTCCCTCCACTTTTCAAAGTTTTCTTAATTTTTCAATAAAGTTTAAAAATTCTCTCAATAAACATCTTTCATATCTTTTCTTAGATATACTCCTAGGAACCTTATATTTTTATGGCATTTTAGTTGTATGTCTTCAAAATTGTGTTTGGTGTAGAGAAATGCCTACAATTTCAAGATTCTTTCAGTTTCCTGTGGTAGAGAAGCATATAATCAACAACTAAGAGCAGGGACTTCCCTGGTGGTCCAATGGTTAAGACTTTGCGCTCCCAATGCAGGGGGGCAGGTTCAACCCCTGATCAGGGAACTAAGATCCCACGTACTGCATGGCCAAAAAAACAACAAAAAAACCCAACTAATAGCAATTTTGCTTCTTTCATTTCAATCCTAATACCTTTTATTTTTCCTTCTTGTCTTCCTGAGCCAGCTAGGAGTAGTGATGGCGGGCGTCTTTGTCTCACTCTTGAACTTAAAGGGAATAATGAAAGATTTGCTTTTTGTATATTTTTGTTTTTGTAGCTACCCTGTATCAGATTAAATAAATTCCTTTCAAATCCAACTCTGCTAAGAGCTTTTATCATAAATAGATGTTTAATTTTATCAAATTGTTTTTCTTTCTCTTCTAATTTTGTTTCACCATGTATGTAATTTGTCTTTTCTCTTTGGTTAATTTTGTGATATTCTCTTTGCCTTACTGTTCAATAGCTGAACTCAATACATCTAAGTAAAAACTTCCTTTTGATTATCCTACATGGTGTTTGCTGGGATACCCTTGTGCATCTTTGCAGTCCATACCTTCCCCTCCACACCCAATACTAGGAAATCACTAATCTGCTTTCGGTCACTTTTAGTGTCTTATCTAAGAAATCTTTGCCTAATCGATGGTCATAAAGATTTTCTCCTGTGTTTTCTTCAAGAAATTGTATACCTTTAGCTCTTATGTTTTGGTCTATAATATATTTTGAGTTAATTTTTGTGGATGGAAGTAAAGGTCTAGATCTATCTTTTATCAGTCCAATTGTTCCAATGCCATTAGTTGAAAAAAACTCTCCTTTACCTATAGAATTGTCTAGGCACCTTTGGCAAAAATTGACCACAAATGGGAGAGTTTATTTCTAGACCCTCTATCCTGTTCCATGGATTTATATATCTGTCCTTAAGCCAATATACCACATTCTCTTGATTACTGTAACCTGATAGTAAATTTTGAAATCAAGTAATGTAAATAATTTAGCTATTTTTTTTTCAAAGTTGTTTTCGCTATCCTAGTAACTCTGCAGTTCCATATAAATTACAGGATAATCTTGGCAATTTCTACAAAGACATCTATTGGAATTTTGATAGGAGTTGCATTGAATCAATAAATCAATTTGGAGAGAATTAGCATCTTAATGAGAGGTCAGCAAACTATAGTCCACAAGCCAAATCCAGTCCCCTGCTTGTTTTTGTAAATGCAGGCATACCTCAGAGACATTGCAGGTTTGGTTCCAGACCACTGCAATGAAGTGGATATTGCAACAAAGCGAGTCACAAATTTTTTGCTTTCCCAATGCATGTATAAGTTATGTTTACACTATACTGTAGTCTATTAAGTGTGCAACATCAATATGTCTTAAAAAAATAAAATGTACATACCTTAATTTTAAAATATTTTGTTGCTAAAAAATGCTAACCATCATCTGAGCCTTTAGTAAGTCATAATCTTTCTGCTGGTGGAGGATTTGAAATATTTTCAGAATTACCAAAATGCAACAGAGACATGAAGTAAGCAAACGCTGTTGGAAAAATGGCACTGAAAGACTGACTTGCTTGACCTAGGATTGCCAAAAACCTTCAATTTGTAAAAAACGCAATATCTGAAAAGCACAATAAGATGAAAATGCAATAAAATGAGGTATGCCTGTAAGATATTATTGGAACACAGCACCACCCATTCACTGATATATTATCTGTTGCTGTTTTCATGCTGTAACAGCAGAGTGGAGCAGCTGCAACAAAGATTTCATGACCCACAAAGCCTAAAATATTTACTATTGGGTCCTTTACATAACTCAGCCCATTACTGATCTTGACAATATTGTCTTCCAATCCATGAACATGTGTTTCTCCTTTTATTTAGATGTCCTTTAACTTCTCTCAGCAATGTTTTGTGTTTTTCAGTGTATAGATCCTGCCCTTTTGTTAAACTTATTACTAAGTATTTTATTCATTTTAAGATTGTTTATTGCCAGTTAGTTTTTGTACACTTGTACAGAGCAACCTTGCTAAACTTATTAGTTCTAGTTATTTTATTCATTTCTGCTCTTATTTTTATCATTTCATTCTTTCAAGTTACTTTGCTCATTTTTTTCCCCAGTTTCTTAAGTTGGAGCTTACGTTGGTGATTTTAGACCTTCCTTCTTGTTTTATATTAGCACTTTAACATTATAAGTTTCTCTCTGAAGACTGCTTTAGCTATATTCTACAAATTTTGATATTAACCTTCAGTTCAAAATATTTCCTAATTTCCTTTCTGATTTCATCTTTGAGTTACAGATTATTTAGAAGCATTTTGTTTAATTTAGAAATACTCTGGGTATTCCTTGATACCTTAGTGTTAACTGATTTCTAATATAATTACTTTGTGATCAGGGATTATATTCTGTATGGTTTCAATCCTTTTAAATTTATTGATATTTATTTAATAGCCCAGCGTATGTTCTGTCTTAGAAAACATACCATGTGCTCTTGCATGTTGTTCATTCTGCAGAAGTTGGGAAGTAGTATTCAATGAATATCAGAGAGTGCTGTTCAGATTCTCTGTCTCTACTTGTTTTGTTGTTGTTTTGTTTTAGTTTAGTTGTTCTATTACTTGCTGAGAGGGCAGTTTAAACAATCTACAATCATCACAGAGTGGCTTATTTCTTCATTTCCATCAATTTTGGCTATCAGGCATAAATATTTATTTTTATATATAAATCATTATGTTGTCCTGATGAATTTTATTATTATGGAATGACCCTCTTTATTTGATAATATTCTGTGTCTTGAAGTGTTTTTTTTTAAATCTGGAATTAATAAAGCTACTTCTTTTTTATACTTATTATTTTCATGGCACATTTTCCCCATGCATTTATTTTCAATCTGTTTCTTTATATTCAAAATGCATCTCTTGTACACAGCAGTATTTGGATCTTGCTTTTTCTTCTTCTTCTTCTTTTTTTGGCCACACCACGCAGCTTGAGGGATCTCAGTTCCCTGACCAGGGACTGAACCCGAGCCCTCAGCAGTGAAAACCTTGGAATCCTAACCACTAGGCCACCAGGGAACTCCCTTGCTTTTTTTCTTTAATTCATTCTGACAATCTCTGCCTTTTAATTGGAGCATTTAGCTCATCAATATTAAATATCGATACAGCTGGATTTTAGTCTAGCATTTATTTTCTGTTTGCCCCTTCAGTTTTTATTGCTGTTTCTTCTTTCCCACTTTCTTTTGAATTATTTAAATACTTTTTAGAATTGTACTTTAATGTATTAATCTTTTAATTATACCTCTTAACATTTTTAAGAAGTGACTGCTGAGGACAATGGTTCTCAGCTAGGGGTCATTTTGCCCCAAGAGAACATCTGTCAATGACTGAAGACTACTGGGGTTGGAGGAGAAGAATGCTACTGGCATCTAGTGGCAGGCCAGGGATACTGCCAAACATCCTACAATGCACAGGACAGCTTCTCACAACAAAGAATTATCTAGCCCAAATGTCAAGAGTGCCAAGTTTGAGAAACTCTGCTCTAGGGATTATAATATATGTTGTTAATTTAAATATTAGCCCACATTACATAATATGTAAAAACCTTTAAGCTGTATTGGTCTATATCCATTCAGCCACACCACACCCAGTCATTTTTTTTTTTTTTTTTTTTTTTTTTTTTTTTATTTATTTATTTATGGCTGTGTTGGGTCCTCAGTTCGTGCGAGGGCTTTCTCTAGTTGCGGCAAGTGGGGACCACTGTTCATCGCGGTGCGGGGACCGCTCTTCATCGCGGTGCGCGGGCCTCTCACCATCGCGGACCCTCCCGTTGCGGGGCACAGGCTCCAGACGCGCATGCTCAGTAGTTGTGGCTCACGGGCCCAGCCGCTCCGCGGCATGTGGGATCCTCCCAGACCAGGGCTCGAACCCGTGTCCCCTGCATTAGCAGGCAGATTCTCAACCACTGCGCCACCAGGGAAGCCCAACACACCCAGTCATTTTTAATGACATAGTTTCCATATATAATATGTCTACATACACTATAAACACCACAAAGGCAATGCCATACTTTTTGTTTTTTTAATAAATTTATTTATTTATTTATTTTTGGCTGCATTGGGTCTTCGTTGCTGTGTGTGGGCTCCTCATTGTGGTGGCTTCTCTTGTTGCCAAGCACAGGCTTCCGTAGTTGTGGCTCGCAGGCTCTAGAGCACAGGTTCAGTAGTTGTGGCGCACGGGCTTAGTTGCTCTGCGGCATGTGGGATCTTCCCAGACCAGGGCTCGAACCCATGTCCCCTGCATTGGCAGGCAGATTCTTAACCACTGTGCCACCAGGGAAGCCCCCATTGCCATAGTTTTTGCTTTAAGTAGTCATACATATTTTAAAGACGCTAAAAAGAAAAAAAAATAGCTTGTTATATTTACCTAGAATTTACCATTTCCAATATTCTTCAATCATTTTGAATATTCAGGATTCCCTCTGGTATTATTTCCCCTCAGTCTGAAGAACTACCTTTAACATTTCTTATAGTGAAGGTCTCTTGGTGACAAATTCTTAGTTTCTTTTTATTTGAAAATGTTGTCTCACCTTCCTCCTTGAAAGATACTTTCACCAGATACAGAATTCAGGGTTGGTAGGTTTTACTCCTTTCAACACTTTAAAAGTTTTGTCTTCTAGTCACCATGATTTCTGATGAATAGTCCACGGTCATTTGAATTGTCTCTGTGTTTGTAATGTGTTGTTTTTATCTGGCAGCTTTCAAGATCTTCATGTTATCATGGTTCATTGACAGTTTGACTATGATGTGCCTAGCATGATTTTCTTCATACTTATCCTGTTTGGGGCTTGCTGAGTTTTTTGAATTCAGAAAATTCACCAAATTTTTAGTTTCTGAACATTACTTCTTTAAATATTTTTTCTACCTATTCTGTCTATTCTCTCCTGGATCTGTAATTACACATATACCAGACATTTTGATATTGTTCCACATGTTCCTGAGGCTCTGTTTATTTTTCCATAATTTCTCTTCTCTATCTCTCCAAATAATTTCTATTGCTCTAATTTCAATTTTACTGTTTCTGTCCTCTATCATTTAGCCTAGTGAATATTTTATTTCAGATACAAATTTTTCAAAAAATGCTGAGTTCCATTTGACTCTTCTTAATGTTTTCTATTTCTCTGCTGAGGTTTCTTTTCTCTCATTTTAAGCATAGTTTCCTTTATGGAAAATTGGGCAGTTTAAACAGCTGCTTGGAAGACCTTGTATGATCATTTGAACATCTGAGTCATCTTGGGGTTGGCAATTGCTGATTGTCTTTTTTTTTTTTGCAAAGAGCCCAGCTTTTTGTGTTACTAAAGAGGTTTAGTTTAGTCAAAAAAACCAAAGCCCATGTCATCATCAGACTCTTCAGATTCTTCTTTCTTTGCTTCCACTTTCTTCTCCTCAGCTGGGACAGCACTGGTGGAGGGGGCAGGACCTCCTGCTGGGGCAGCACCAGCTGCTGGGGCAGGTCTACCGGCCCCCACGTTGCAGATGAGGCTCCCGATGTTGACAGTGGCCAAAGCCTTTGCAAACAAGCCTGGCCAGAAAGGTTCAACATTTACACCTGCTGCTTTAATGAGGGCATTGATCTTATCCTCCGTGACCATCACCTCATCATCATGCAGGATAAGGGCCAAGTAGATGCAGGCGAGCTCCGAGATGGAGGCCATGGTGCGGGTGAGTGCTAGGCAGGTGCTGCCAGGAGCAATGCTAGTCACCGGATGAAGTGAGGGCCGCACCCCAACGCAGCCTTAGCTTCCTCGGAAGGACCAAGCACCTTAGCGGCAGCTGAGGAAAGGAAGCTGATTGTCTTTTTTCTTGAGAACGGGTCATAATATCTTGGCTCATCTGTGGACTGTATCCTGGACACTGTGAATGTTATGTTGCGGAAACTGCATTCTATTACACACCTTTGAAGAGTGTTATGGTTCTGTTTTACAAGGAACTAACTTGTTCAGACTTAAACTGCAAACTCTGTAACATTTGAGGTGCACGGCAGCTCAGACCTTAGTTCTGACTGCTCCCAGTCTGTCCCATGCAATCACGGTTCAAGCCAGAGAGTGCAAGGTTTTTAGCATAAGCCACCTGTTCTCCTTGCTTGGCCCTGCAATAAACCTTTCTCTGCTCCAAATTCCAACGTTTCAGTTTGTTTGGCCTCACTGTGTGGTGGTCACACAAACCTGCATTTGGTAACAGTTTTGGTGAGCCAGTCCAGGAGTTCATGCCTATGGCAAGTCGACCCTGGCCAGGAGCAACCCTTTCCCCAAATCCCCAGGAGCTGCCAGAGCTGATTTTGCTCTGGGGAACTCAGAGGGACTCTCCGTGGCAGGCACTGGCTGCCCCAGCCCAAGTCTGTTTGGAGCCAACGGACGACCTAAGCTACGGTTCACTTTCGGTGTCGCTTGGGGTTTGATTCAAATGACCCAGGTATTGAACTGAAGAGGGTAGAGAGAAGGGTTTTTCAACTTCCCCTGCACCCCAAGACACTCTTTTGCAGAGTGTGCAGTGAGACCTCCTGGTGGCCCAAGAGCCGTGTGGATGAAAGGCTCTTGGTGCTCCACCCAGGCGTCAGGGCTGTGCCTCTGAGGTGGGAGAGCCAACTTCAGGACACTGGTCCACAAGAGACCTCCCAGCTCCACATAATATCAAACGGTGAAAATCTCCCAGAGATCTCCATCTCAACGCCAAGACCCAGCTTCACTCAACGACCAGCAAGCTACAGTGCTGGACACCCTATGCCAAACAACTAGCAAGACAGGAACACAACCCCATCCATTAGCAGAGAGGCTGCCTAAAATCATAATAAGGCCACTGACACCCCAAAACACACCACCAGACGTGGACCTGCCCACCAGAAAGACAAGATCCAGCCTCATCCACCAGAACACAGGCACTAGTCCCCTCCACCAGGAAGCCTACACAACCCACTGAATCAACCTTAGCCACTGGGGGCAGACACCAAAAACAATGGGAACTACAAACCTGCAGCCTGTGAAAAGGAGACCCCAAACACAGTAAGTTAAGCAAAATGAGAAGACAAAAAAACACACAGCAGATGAAGGAGCAAGGTAAAAACCCACCAGACATAACAAATGAAGAGGAAATAGGCAGTCTACCTGAAAAAGAATTCAGAATAATGATAGTAAAGATGATCCAAAATCTTGGAAATAGAATAGAGAAAATACAAGAAACGTTTAACAAGGACCTAGAAGAACTAAAGAGCAAACAAACAATGATGAACAACACAATAAAAGAAATTTAAAATTCTCTAGACGGGATCAATACCAGAATAACTGAGGCAGAAGAATGGATAAGTGACCTGGAAGATAAAATAGTGGAAATAACTACTGCAGAGCAGAATAAAGAAAAAAGATGAAAAGAATTGAGGACAGTCTCAGAGACCTCTGGGACAACATTAAACACACCAACATTCGAATTATAGGGGTCCCAGAAGAAGAAGAGAAAAAGAAAGGGACTGAGAAAATATTTGAAGAGATTATAGTTGAAAACTTCCCTAATATGGGAAAGGAAATAGTTAATCAAGTCCTGGAAGCACAGAGAGTCCCATACAGGATAAACCCAAGGAGAAACACGCCAAGACACGTATTAATCAAACTATCAAAAACTAAATACAAAGAAAAAATATTAAAAGCAGCAAGGGAAAAACAACAAATAACACACAAGGGAATCTCCATAAGGTTAAGAGCTGACCTTTCAGCAGAAACTGTGCAAGCCAGAAGGGAGTGGCAGGACATATTTAAAGTGATGAAGGAGAAAAACCTACAGTGAAGATTACTCTACCCAGCAAGAATCTCATTCAGATTTGACAGAGAAATTAAAACCTTTACAGACAAGCAAAAGCTAAGAGAATTCAGCACCACCAAACCAGCTTTACAACAAATGCTAAAGGAACTTCTCTAGGCAGGAAACACAAGAGAAGGAAAAGACCTACAATAACAAATCCAAAACAATTAAGAAAATGGGAATAGGAACAAACATATCGATAATTACCTTAAACGTGAATGGATTAAATGCTCCAACCAAAAGACATAGACTGGCTGAATGGATACAAAAACAAGACCCGTATATATGCTGTCAACAAGAGACCCACTACAGACCTAGGGACACATACAGACTGAAAGTGAGGGGATGGAAAAAGATATTCCATGCAAATGGAAATCAAAAGAAAGCTGGAGTAGCAATTCTCATATCAGACAAAATAAACTTTAAAATAAAGACTATTACAAGAGACAAAGAAGGACACTACATAATGATCAAGAGATCGATCCAAGAAGAAGATAAAACAATTGTAAATACTTATGCATCCAACATAGGAGCACCTCAATACATAAGGCAAATAGTAACAGCCATAAAAGGGGAAATCAACAGTAACACAATCATAGTAGGGGACTTTAACACCCCACTTTCACCAATGGACAGATCATCCAAAATGAAAATAAATAAGGAAACACAAGCTTTAAATGATACATTAAACAAGATGGACTTAATTGATATTTATAGGACATTCCATCCAAAAACAACAGAATGCACTTTCTTCTCAAGTGCTCATGGAACATTCTCCAGGATAGATCATATCTTGGGTCACAAATCAAGCCTTGGTAAATTTAAGAAAACTGATATCCTATCAAGTATCTTTTCCGACCACAACACTATGAGACTAGATATCAATTACAGGAAAAAATCTGTAAAAAAATACAAGCACATGGAGGCTAAACAATACACTACTTAATAAACAAGAGATCACTGAAGAAATCAAAGAGGAAATCAAAAAATACCTAGACACAAATGACAATGAAAACACGACGACCCAAAACCTATGGGATGCAGCAAAAGCAGTTCTAAGAGGGAAGTTTATAGCAATACAATCTTACCTTAAGAAACAAGAAACATCTCAAATAAACAACCTAACCTTACACCTAAAGCAATTAGAGAAAGAAGAAGGAAAAAACCCCAAAGTTAGCAGAAGGAAAGAAATCAAAAAGATCAGATCAGAAATAAATGAAAAAGAAATGAAGGAAACAATAGCAAAGATCAATAAAATTAAAAGCTGGTTCTTTGAGAAGATAAACAAAATTGATAAACCATTAGCCAGACTCATCAAGAAAAAAAGGGAGAAGACTCAAATCAGTAGAATTAGAAACGAAAAAGGAGAAGTAACCACTGACACTGCAGAAATACAAACGATCATGAGAGATTACTACAAGCAACTCTATGCCAATAAAATGGACAACCTGGAAGAAATGGACAGATTCTTAGAAATGCACAAACTGCCGAGGCTGAACCAGGAAGAAAGAGAAAATATGAACAGACCAATCACAAGCACTGAAATTGAAACTGTGATTAAAAATCTTCCAACAAACAAAAGCCCAGGACCAGATGGCTTCACAGGCGAATTCTATCAAACATTTAGAGAAGAGCTAACACCTATCCTTCTCAAACGCTTCCAAAATATAGCAGAGGGAGGAACACTCCCAAACTGATTCCATGAGGCCACCATCACCCTGATACCAAAACCAGACAAAGATGTCACAAAGAAAGAAAACTACAGGCCAATATCACTGATGAACATAGATGCAAAAATCCTCAACAAAATACTAGCAAACAGAATCCAACAGCACATCAAAAGGATCATACACCATGATCAAGTGGGGTTTATCCCAGGAATGCAAGGATTCTTCAATATACACAAATCAATCAATGTGATACACCATATTAACAAAATGAAGGAGAAAAACCACATGATCATCTCAATCAATGCAGAGAAAGCTTTCAACAAAATTCAACACCCATTTATGATAAAAGCCCTGCAGAAAGTAGGCATAGAGGGAACTTTCCTCAACATAATAAAGGCCATATATGACAAACCCACAGCCAACATCGTCTTCAATGGTGAAAAACTGAAACCATTTCCACTAAGATCAGGAACAAGACAAGGTTGCCCACTCTCACCACTATTATTCAACATAGTTTTGGAAGTTTTAGCCATGGCAATCAGAGAAGAAAAAGAAATAAAAGGAATCCAAATTGGAAAAGAAGAAGTAAAGCTGTCACTGTTTGCAGATGACATGATACTATACATACAGAATCCTAAAGATGCTACCAGAAAACTACTAGAGCTAATCAATGAATTTGGTAAAGTAGCAGGATACAAAATTAATGCACAGAAATCTCTAGCATTCCTATACACTAATGATGAAAAATCTGAAAGTGAAATGAAGAAAACACTCCCATTTACCACTGCAACAAAAAGAATAAAATTCCTAGGAATAAACATACCTAAGGAGACAAAAGACCTGTATGCAGAAAATTTTAAGACACTGATGAAAGAAATTAAAGATGATACAAATAGATGGAGAGATATACCATGCTCTTGGATTGGAAGAATCAACATTGTGAAAATGACTCTACTACCCAAAGCAATCTACAGATTCAATGCAATCCCTATCAAACTACCACTGGCATTTTTCACAGAACTAGAATAAAAAATGTCACAATTTGTATGGAAACACAAAAGACCCCAAATAGCCAAAGCAATCTTGAGAAAGAAAAACGGAGCTGGAGCAATCAGGCTCCCTGACTTCAGACTATACTACAAAGCTACAGTAATCAAGACAGTATGGTACTGGCACAAAAACAGAAATATAGATCAATGGAACAGGATGGAAAGCCCAGAGATAAACCCACACACATATGGTCACCTTATCTTTGATAAAGGAGGCAAGAATATACAGTGGAGAAAAGACAGCCTCTTCAATAAGTGGTGCTGGGAAAACTGGACAGCTACGTGTAAAAGTATGAAATTAGAGCACTCCCTAACACCACACACAAAAATAAACTCAAAATGGATTAAAGACCTAAATGTAAGGCCAGACACTACCAAACTCTTAGAGGAAAACAGGCAGAACACTCTATGACATAAATCACAGCAAGATCCTTTTTGACCCAGCTCCTAGAGAAATGGAAATAAAAACAAAGATAAACAAATGGGACCTAATGAAACTTAAAAGCTTTTGCTCAGCAAAGGAAACCATAAACAAGACAAAAAGACAACCCTCAGAATGGGAGAAAATATTTGCAAATGAAGCAACTGACAAAGGATTACTCTCCAAAATTTACAAGCAGCTCATGCAGCTCAATATCAAAAAAACAAACAACCCAATCCAAAAATGGGCAGAAGACCTAAATAGACATTTCTCCAAAGAAGATATACAGATTGCCAACAAACACATGAGAGAATGCTCAACATCATTAATCATTAGAGAAATGTAAATCAGAACTACAATGAGATATCATCTCACACCGGTCTGAATGGCCATCATCAAAAATCTACAAATAATAAATGCTGGAGAGGGTGTGGAGAAAAGGGAACCCTCTTGCACTGCTGGTGGGAATGTAAATTAATACAGCGACTATGGAGAACAGTATGGAGGTTCCTTAAAAAACTAAAAATAGAACTACCATATGACCTAGCAATCCTACTACTGGGCATATACCCTGAGAAAACCATAATTCAAAAAGAGTCATGTACCACAATGTTCATTGCAGCTCTATTTACAATAGCCAGGACATGGAAGCAACCTAAGTGTCCACTGACAGATGAATGGATAAAGAAGATGTGGCACATATATACAATGGAATATTACTCAGCCATAAAAAGAAACGAAATTGAGTTATTTGTAGTGAGGTGGATGGACTTAGAGTCTGTCATACAGAGTGAAGTAAGTCAGAAAGAGAAAAACAAATACCATATGCTAACACATATATATGGAATCTAATAAAAAAAAAAAGGTCATGAGGAACCTAGGGGCAAGATGAGAATAAAGACACCGACCTAGTAGAGAATGGACTTGAGGATGTGGGGAGGGGGAAGGGTAAGCTGTGACAAAGTGAGAGAGTGGCATGGACATATATACACTACCAAAGATAAACTAGATAGCTAGTGGGAAGCAGCCGCATAGCACAGGGAGATGAGCTCAGTGCTTTGTGACCACCTAGATGGGTGGGATAGGGAGGGTGGGAGGGAGGGAGATGCAAGAGGGAAGAGATATGGGAACATATGTATATGTATAACCGATTCACTTTGTTATAAAGCAGAAACTAACACACCATTGTAAAGCAATTATACTCCAATAAAGATGTTAAAAAAATAAAGTGTCAGCCAGAGATTCAGGGTTATTTACAGAATCAAGGTTCCCCTCCTCTGGCTCTCTGGTTCCCCAAGCCCTTCCCCTGGTTCCTCCCACCAGAGAGAAAGTGGGCTTTTCACCAGAATGTTAGCTGTCCTATACCATCAATGCCATAACTTCACTGACCTCAGGACAAGGCCTGCAAAATAGGAAATGCACTCTGTCATTCACTTCCTCTAATTTTGACTCCCCTCTAAAATATGCTGATTTCTGTTCACTTACCAGAGCCTCCAAGTAATAGTTTTCTGTATTTTATTTATAGTTTGTCATTGTATATCTGCAGGAGGTCTTGTCAGATAGAAGCTACTCAACCATTACCTTATCATCATCTTTGTTGTATATAATTTCTGAAGTAGTAGATTGAGGGAGTACAGATATATTATATACGTGTACTTCAGCAAAGTATCTGAAATAATATTTCATGATATCCTAGAATAAAAGCTTGTTAAAAGGGGAGGAACTCTTAAAGATCATTTGTCCAATACTTTCACCGTGTAGACTTGGAAACTGAGTCCCAGAAAGTCAATCAGCCAACATATCTGGTATGCAACATAAGATATCTTGATAGCTAGTTTTAGTTCTCTGTCTTCTCAATACCATACATCTCTTTTGGATATAATAGAGAAGAAGGGACTGGCTAATACTATTTAGTAAGTTTTTTAGATGGTCAAAGAACCTTACTCAACGAATACTGATTAAGTGATATATGTCTACCTGGCAGAGGATTCCAATGATATATAGAAGGCCTTATTGTCCTTTTGTCCTATCCTGCATAAATGCACACATTCCTATATTCATTCACTCATCAAATATCTACTGCTTGCCAATCATGTGCTAAGAATACAGTAGATACCCTGAGAAAACCATAATTCAAAAAGAGTCATGTACCACAATGTTCATTGCAGCTCTATTTACAATAGCCAGGACATGGAAGCAACCTAAGTGTCCACTGACAGATGAATGGATAAAGAAGATGTGGCACATATATACAATGGAATATTACTCAGCCATAAAAAGAAACGAAATTGAGTTATTTGTAGTGAGGTGGATGGACTTAGAGTCTGTCATACAGAGTGAAGTAAGTCACAAAGAGAAAAACAAATACTGTGTGCTAACACATATATATGGAATCTAAAAAAAAAAATGGTTCTGAGGAACCTAGGGGCAGGACAGGAATAAAGACTCAGACGTAGAGAATGGACTTGAGGACACAGGGAGGGGGAAGGGTAAGCTGGGACGAAGTGAGAGAGTGGCATGGACTTATATATACTACCAAATGTAAACTAGATAGCTAGAGGGAAGCAGCCGCATAGCACAGGGAGATCAGCTCAGTGCTTTGTGACCACCTAGAGGGGTGGGATAGGGAGGGTGAGAGGGAGACACAAGAGGGAGGAGATATGGAGATACACGTATATGTACAGTTGATTCACTTTGTTATAAAGCAGAAACTAACACACCATTGTAAAGCAATTATACTCCAATAAAGATGTTAAAAAAAAGAATACAGTAGAGAATAAGAATGACATGTATGTTTCCCACCATCCTAAAGTTTATATTCTAGCAGCTTGTATCCTAGACCAGAAGAGAGAGAATTAAACAAACAATGAATAAGAAGCTTTCACATTAGTGACCCCCTCCTACTTGAAGCTCGCTCTTCCCTTGGCTTTTTCCTCCACTCATCCCTTACATGGTTCATCCTTGGCCCCCTACTTACTTTAGATGCTTTCCCTCAGTAATATCAACTTCTCCCCATGGTTCCCACAATGTATACATTGATTATGCTCAATATTTCATTTTTAACACAGATCTCTCATATAAGCTCTAAACTATCTCTTGTACATATTCAATGACATGTGCCACACAGGCCCTTTGAATTTGCCATCCCCAAAACTCAGCTCATTCCCTGTCAAACACATTTCTCTTTCTGTCTTTCCCATGTCAATGGTAAAACCTAGATGCCATTGCCTGTTTTACCTCTCACATCCAGGGAGTGGGTCACCAACTCCTTTTAATTCCACTTGCTGACTCCTTCTGCACTATAACCTCTCTGCTACTGGTCCAACCATCTTCTTTACATGATTACAGCATCCTCTTAAGCAGTTTCTCAGCATTTTGCAACAGAAATGACTTTCTATAACACAGATCTAATAATTTCATTTCCCCTGGGCCTTGTGGAAATTTTGTCAGCACTTATTTTATTGTATTCAATTACTTAGATCATTATTAGACTTTGAACAATTAGAAGGAAGAGACCATGCTTTGCTTATCTAAAATTTCCATAATCTAGCAATAGTAAGTAAATACCTCAAATCAAGGCATTAAAGATGTTCTCATTAGGGCTTCCCTGGTGGCGCAGTGGTTGAGAATCTGCCTGCCAATGTAGGAGACACGGGTTCGAGCCCCGGTCTGGGAGGATCCCACATGCCGCGGAGCAGCTGGGCCCGTGGGCCACAACTACTGAGCCTGCGTGTCCGGAGCTTGTGCTCCGCAACAACAGAGGCCGCGATAGTGAGAGGCCCGCGCACCGCAATGAGGAGTGGCCCCTGCTCGCCACAGCTAGAGAAGGCCCTCGCACAGAAACGAAGACCCAACACAGCAAAAATAAATAAATAAATTTATTAAAAAAAAAAAAAAAGATGTTCTCATTAAATTTGTGGATTACAAAATTTGCAGGAATATAAAACAGAAATTCAAATATACAAATTGCTTAAATAATTAGCTAACCCCAAAAGGAAATGCCTACGAGGAAAACAGTGTTGAATATAAGAAAGAATGAATGGACAAACAAATAAAAAGGCAAGGAGGATCCCTTAATAACACATGTATAAGGATGAAGGAATTTTAGTTTATTTCGTTAGTAATTTAATTCTGAAAAAGGCCAATGCAACTTTGGGCTACAGTAAAGTATCAGTAATAGTTCCAATCTACGCTAAATGTTATGGGTACCATATTTTAAGAGAATCAATGACAAACTGAAGGCCTTGCTGAGGAAAGCAGCCAAGACAGGGTGGGGCCCTGAGTTCAGTATTATGGGAAAAGGCTGAAATAAATACTGATATTTAATCTGTAGAAGAGAAAACTTAATGGGGACATAAAAGTTATTAATTTGAAGAACAATTCATAGTAGAGGAATAAGACAACCTGAAAAACACAAGGCAACATCAGAAACATGGGGTCTAAGTACAGGGGAACTTCAGCTTGGTATTAGGACTGTTCCCATCTGGGACGTTACTGTGTGATTTTGCAAATTCTCTTGCACTAGAGATTTCAAGCAGAAGCTGAACAACCACATCATGGATGTGTTAGCACAGAGGATTTCTGCACAGAATAGGAGACTGATCTGAATGTTGGCTTGTTGAATGTAGACTTAGACTGGTTCACTTATGGCACCTAACTACAAGATAAATCATGAGCAAGTCATTTATACAGACGTTTTTGGATAACCAAAGAAAATCATCCAGACATCTCCCTTCCAGATCAAATTCTGAGTGCCATTTTCCACCTAGGAAGTAACTAAGGATTCCTCTAAGGTAGCTGTTAGCTAGTAGTTAATGGATATGAAAGAAAAGCATCATGCATTTGAGAATGTTTACTATGCAGTTTTTAATGCTATAAAGACCCTGAATAGAAATATAAATACAGGTAGTTATCCACAAACTATATAAAAATGCTCCATACACAAGAATGTAAAATTCCCCTTCCTTTCTCACTTTGCTGCTATGGACATCTTTGTTCTTTAAATTACATGGCACCCTGGTCCCTACTTCTTGATCTTCCTAGGACCCATTTACAGAGGTATGTTGGAAAAAGAAAAGTAGTAAAAAAAAAAAAAAAAAAAAAAAATTTTTTTTTGAAGACCAACAGCATCTATTTATTGGACAATTGCAGCTTCTTTCCTAATGAGATACAGCCCATTCCTTTTTTCGGGTATTTGTACATTTCAGCCAGTTAGGGGAGAAGGGAAAGGAACACTCAATGACAGACACAGATGTTTCTTTTTTGGTGAAAGCAAAAAACCTTTATAAACAACATCCCACTCATAAGTAAAAGTGGGATAGAAAAAACTTCATTGTTTTTAATCTGGCATTTATGTATATCTTCTCATTTCATATGTACAGTTTATTTGGGTACTATTACCGTCCACTGGCAGAATACTTAACAGTAAAAGCAAGTATCAGGATGGAAAAAGTATTAACAAAAGCTAAGAAAAAAATGGCTTCAGGAGGGTGGGCAGCAGTAGAAGCAGAAAGTGTGCAGGAAGGTCCTGCCAATCTGCCAATCTTCCAGAAAGAACACGTGGATCTAGTACACTGGTCTTAGTAACCCAACTTATAAAATCACAAAAATCTTCCCACAAAAACAAATCGATACATGGTTCTCTAGTGCTCTCCTAGATACACAGTGGGTTCAACAGACTTTTGGGAGATGGCTCAGAACCTAATTACTGTATATAAAGCTGTTTCTAGGAAGACACTTTTAAAACACCCCCAAATTAAAACATGTCAGGACTATCTTTATGAAGATCTTAATGTTTTATCAGTAAATCCACTAGAAGAAAAATTACTTAAGCTGCAGCACTGGGAACAAATTATACAAATCTCTCAATGGCAAAGGCTGCAGCACTAATAGCTAATAGATACTTCTTTTAGGCATGGATAAGTCAACTGCACCTTATTACTCGTCAAAAGGAAGGGATCATTTTCACAAGTAAAGTGCTGGGTTATTTCTCATTACCCATAGCTCTCTCAAAAGTTACTCACAGCTGAAGAGTAGAGTTCAAACTCTTGCTCAGGAAGGAAAGAATGCCAGCCATCTTCTATCACTTCAAACATGGGCCGGTAAAAGAAAGGGTACATCAGAGTGATGGAGTCCAGGGTAGATAATGCCTAGAGGAAAAAAGAAATAAAGAAAATTGGAACATATCACAATTTTAAACACTTCCTAATTGCCAAATTGGTATTAAATACGGCCTAATAATGATGGACACCCAATATATTTCTCTAACATGGTATTTATCACTAGACACAATTATACCTTACTGAGGCTAATTACCATGCTTTCAGCCTCTAACAAAGTTTCTGGCACATAACATACACTCAATTAGCATTTGCTGAATGAACAAAAGAACAAAACAATGTGCACACCTACTCAGGAGAAAAATGAAAAAAACTCCTTCTTGAGACCATTTAATAAGCCCTAATAAAAAGGTCCAAATATTTCTGGGGACCAGAGAACAGGTTTTGGTTAGTCAGTAAGGCCTTGGCTCAAAATCCAGTTATGAACTATATATAAACATATATAAATTATTTAAAATCAGTGTGTGTTAGCAATTGTAAAAAAGCTTAGTAGCCAAAGAGTCCAAAGGGAGTCAGACTGCTGGACTCAAATTCCAGATGCCAATGCAAGAGTGTTTAAGTAATGTAACCACTCTACACCTCACTTTCCTTAGCTGTAAAATAGAAGAAATAACCTCATAGGTCTACCTCACAGTACCTACCTCTTAGGGCTGATGGGAGCATTAAGAGAGAAAATGTATGTTAACAGGGCTAGAACAGTGCCTGGCACATAATAAACTCTAAAATAATTTTACCTGTCACATGCTCCACACAGCTTCCATCGATGTGAAATTTCCTCCCTTCCTAGAGTGATATGGTCAGGTATCCTCATACCTTTATGCTACACTGACCCAAAACCGGGGCAATAACTCTGTGGTCCCAAAATGAGCCTATTGCCATCTGAAGCACTTGAATTCTGGTGACAACACCAGGAAAACCTGACTAGATGGAGGAACTGAGAAACGGATCACCTGGCAGTTTCATCCTTCTGACAGGGGAGTTTTAGAAGCATTTCTATGAGTGGAAAAAAAAGGCACCAAAATCAATTAGCATAATTCAAACTGCAGTAATTTTGGAGACACTCAGCTGGAGGGGGGAAGAGGGCCCAACATCATGCTAACATCCCCTAGCTCTCAGAATAAAGCTACCTCCTTTTAGGTCACAGAAAGATCAGGTCAGTAGAACCTTTATTTTATTTTATTTATTTAATTTTTAAATTTTATTATTTAAAAGATATTCTTCGCAATATTAAATAAAATTTTTTTCCAGCTTTACTGCGGTATAAATTGGCAGTTTTATTAAACTGTAAGATATTTCAAATGTACAAAGTGATGATGTGATACACATGCACATCGCAAAAGGGTTTTCCCCCATCGAGTTAATTAACACATCCATCACCTCACATATTTACCTTCTGTTGTTGTTTATGAAAACATCTAAGTTCTACTCTCTTAGCAAACTTCACTTACATAATACAGTGTTATCAACTATAGTCCATGTTATGCATTAGATTCTCAAACCTTATCTCATAAATAAACATCTGTAACTTTTACCAACCTCTCCCTATTTCACCTACCTCCAGCCCCTGGAAACCACTTTTCTACTCCCTGTTTCTATGTTTGCTTTTTTTTATTTTTTAGATTCCACATATAAGTGATACCATGCAGTATTTGTCTTCCTCTGTCTGGCTTATTTCACTTAACACAACGCCCTCCAGTTTCATCCATGTTGTTGCAAATGGCAGGACTGCTTTCTTTTTTAAGGCTGAATAATATTCCATTGTGTGTGTGTGTGTGTGTGTGTGTGTGTGTGTGTGTGTGTGTGATTTTCCTTATTCATTCATCCATCAACAGACACTTGGGTTGTTTCTATACCTTGGCTATTATGAATAATGCTGCAGTGAACATGGGAGTACGGATATCTCTTTAAGACAATGATTTTATTTCCTTTGGATATATACCGAGAAGTGGGATTGCTGGATCATATGGTAGTTCTATTTTTAATTTCTTGAGGAACCTCCATACTGTATTCCATAGTGATTGGTACAACCATTATTTTAAATGCACGTCAGCAACCATTCTGGCAGGCAATAAGCACTCAGGCTCAGACTTGTCGTGATTACATTTCATGTCACTAGAGACAGAACTTTTCCTTTAAACACATTAATGCTCAAAGAACTGAAGTCGTTTCAACCCTAAAAGGCCACTGAAACTATACAGAAAATAAGATTCATCTGACTTCCTGCTATAATTTAGAAAACCAAGCACTTGCCAGTTATTCTTCCAATGGGATTCTATTTATGGCAACAGAATATATTTGGGTATATGGATTTTGATAACAAAGAATAGTTCAACTGTGCTTTATAAGAAATGCACTTATTACTACCAAATTATGTCAAGAAGTATAGAATAAGGGAGCGAAATTGGATGCCAGGAAAAGGCTAGAGGCCAAGTACACTATGTGTATTTACTATGCTGTTAAAACAATCAACAGAGCATTCATTTTCTAAGGTCAAATTACTTACCGATTCTTTTCAGCCTTAAGGGCTTCTACATAATCAGTCAGTTTCTACATAATCAGTCAGTTTCTACAGAGCTTTAGGTAATATGTGTAGCTAAATAAACAACTGATTAGTGTCAGATGCCAAGAAGTTAAGTAAATGCAATCAGCAAGTGGGGTAACAGGCTTTTTGCCCTGTTTCTTCACCGCAGGCAACTTCACTAACACCCACCAGCTATCTTACAAGTTATAAAAGGGATAAGAAAAAAAAATGTGGACAGGACGGTGAAAATCCAAACCCACAACTGAAAAAAAAACACATGCTCAACTGAAGTGGGTGAGTGGCATTCCCCAGCCCAAATAGCAGGAAAGCATTTCCCTTTAACAGCCTAGAAGCCACAGTGCGTTTCTCACTCATGTCAGCAAATTCAGCCAAATCAACATTACTGTGTTATTTCCAAATGATGAAAATGTAAGACAAACAGTTCAGCTCATCTTCTCATTTCCTTAAGTAAAATTTAGCAAAAGCAGAAAGAAAAATGCTACATGCCATTTTCTCAGTACCACAACGGTGGTTCCTCTATTTCTCTATTTTTGTTTAAAAGCCAAATGAGATCCTACAGATTTAAGCCTTTCTGCTCCCTTTAACAGTTCAGCCAATAGCATTTATTTTGCATACAAAGCCCAGATCAGTCACTCAAAGACAGAAGGAAAAAAAAATCAGTGTGTCTCTATAATTACCTAGAAAATACTGTAAACATAAAGTTAATTGCTATAATTTAGTGGCAATGATTTAAAATAAAGCAACTTAAAATCTGAGGGTATACCAAAATAGTTGGTTAAAATGGGAAAGAAAACACTGTGAGCTCTTCAATTTAAAGATTAAATTATTTGGGCTTCCCTGGTGGCGCAGTGGTTGAGAGTCTGCCTGCCAATGCAGGAGACACGGGTTCGAGCCCTGGTCTGGGAAGATCCCACATGCCGCGGAGCAACTAGGCCTGTGAGCCACAACTACTGAGCCTGCGCGTCTGGAGCCTGTGCTCCGCAAAAAGAGAGGCCGCGATAATGAGAGGCCCACGCACCGCGATGAAGAGCGGCCCCCACTTGCCACAACTAGAGAAAGCCCTCGCACAGAAACGAAGACCCAACACAGCCATAAATAAATAAATAAATAAATAAAAATTTAAAAAAAAAGATTAAATTATCCAAGTAAAATTTCTATTATTTGTAATCTGAACAGATATTCAATATCATTTCTGTAAATATAAAACAAATACATCCTGTCTTAAGCAAACATAATATATGGAAATTCAGATTTACTAAAAACAAACACAAGACTACAATCATTGTTGATAATTACTTGCTTTACAAAAGAAATAACGTTTTTAAGAAGTCTCAGCATTTATATACACACAATGGAATATTATTCAGCCTTAAAAGGGAAGGAATTCCTGTCACATGCTACAACATCGATAAACCCAGAAGAATAAGCAGCATTAAAAACTGCTGTTAAGTCAATGAAATCTTTTTACATTCCTATAACAATGACTCAGGGTGAGGCTCTTCCATTCAGTCTTCAATATTTGAGTCACACAACATGACTAAGTATCTAAAAGAAACATATAGGGGCAGGACAGGAATAAAGACTCAGACGTAGAGAATGGACTTGAGGACACGGGGAGGGGGAAGAGTAAGCCGGGACGAAGTGAGAGAGTGGCATGGACTTATATATACCACCAAATGTAAAATAGATAGCTAGTGGGAAGCAGCCGCATAGCACAGGGAGATCAGCTCAGTGCTATGTGACCGACCACCTGAGGGGTGGGATAGGGAGGGTGGGAGGGAGACGCAAGAGGGAGGAGATATGGGGATATATGTATATGTATAGCTGATTCACTTTGTTATAAAGCAGAAACTAAGACACCATTGTAAAGCAATTATACTGCAATAAAGATGTTAAAAAAAAAAACATAAGAGCTACAGTGAAGCAGAAAATAAGGTTCCTTTTAATGATTATTTATTTTCATCACATTTTGCTTCCAAAATACTTACCTCAATGGAACTGGCTATATTCAAACATTCCTCCATTCCAGGAATATCCAACTGAATAATTCGAAAATCCTTACATTTTATGATGATGGTACCCAGTGGTCCCACAAACCTATAAAAAAATTATAAATTATGCTTAGGGACCTATATACTCCCAACTCAAAGTATATGATTATTTCTTTAAAAAGAGGAGGTTAGTTATAATCACCATCTATACAGGCAGACCTTCTTTTATTGCACTTCACTTTATTGAGCATCGCAGATATTGCGTTTTTTAAAGATTGAATGTTTGTGGCAACCCTGTGTCCAGCAAGTCTATCGGCGCCATTTTTCCAACAGCATTTGCTCACTTCATCTCTCTGCATCACATTTTGGTAATTCTTACAATATTTCAAACTTTATTATTATTATTGTTGTTATTGTTATTATATTTGTTATGGTGATCTGTGATCAATGATCTTTGATGTTACTATTTTAATTGTTTTGGGGCACCAGTAACCATGCCCATATACTACAGTGAACTTAATTGATAAATGTGTGTCCTCTGACTGCCCCACCAACTGCCGTTTCCCCACCTCTCTCCCTCTCCTCAGGCCTCCCTATTCCCTTAGACACAAAAATATTTAAATTAAGCCAATTAATAACTCTATAATGCCCTCTAAGAGCTCAAGTAAAAGGAAGAGTCACACATCTTACTTTAACATCAAAAGCTAGAAAGGATTAAGCTTAGTGAGGAAGGCATGTCAGAAGTCGAGACAGGCCAAAAGTTATCTCTTATGACAAATAGGTAGCAAGGTGTGAATGCAAAGGAAAAGTCCTTGAAGGAAATTAAAAGTGCTACTCCAGTGAACACATGAATGATAAGAAAGCAAAACTGCCTAATTGCTGATATGAAGAAAGTTTTAATGGGCTGGATAGAAGATCAACCAGCCACAACATTCCCGTAAATCAAAGCCTAATCCAGAGCAAGGCCCTAACTCTAATTCTCTGAAGGCAGAGAGAGGCAAGGAAGCTATAAAAGAAAAGTCTGAAGCTAGCAGAAGTTGGCTCATGAGATTTAAGGAAAGAAGCCATCTCCATAACATAAAAGTAAAAGCAAAGCAGCAAGTGCTGATGTAGAAGAAGCAGCAAGTTATCCAGGAGATCTAGCTAAGATAATTCATGAAGGTAGCTGCACTAAACAACAGATTTTCAAGGTAGACAAAGCCTTATACTGGAAGGAGAGGCCATCTGAGGACTTCCGTAGCTAGAGAGGAGAAGTCAGTGCCTGGCTTCAAAGATTCTAAGGACAGACGGACCCTCTTGTTAGGGGATAGTGTGGCTGGTGACTTTAGGTTGAAACCAGTGCTCATATACCATTCCCAAAGTCCTCGGGCCCTTAAGAATTATGTTAAATATACTCTGCCTGTGCTCTATAAATGGAACAACAAAGCCTGGATGACAGCACATCTGTTTACAACGTGGTTTACTAAGTATTTTAAGCTCACTGTTGAGACCTATTGTTCAGAAAGATTCCTTTCAAAATATTACTGCTCATTGACAATGCACCTGATCACCCATTATCTGATGGAGACGTACAATGACATTAATATTTGTTTTCATGCCTGTTAACACAATGCCCATTCTGCAGACCATGGATCAAGGAGTAATTTTGACTTTCAAATCTTATTATTTAATAAATATATTTCAGGGACTTCCCTGGTGGCACGGTGGTTAAGAATCCGCCTGCCAATGCAGGGGACATGGGTTCAAGCCCTGGTCTGGGAAGATCCCACATGCTGCGGAGCAACTAAGCTCATGGGCCACAACTACTTAGCCTGTGCTCTAGAGCCCACGAGCCACAACTACTGAAGCCCACACGCCTAGAGCCCGTGCTCCGCAACGAGAAGCCACTGCAATGAGAAGCCCACGCACCACAACAAAGAGTAGCCCCCACTCGCCACAACTAGAGAAAGCCCGCGAGCAGCAACAAAGACCCAACGCAGCCAAAAATTAATTAATTAATTAATTTTTTAAAAAAAGAAATAGATTTCATAAGGCTATAGCTACAATACATAGTGATTCTTCTGATAGAACGGGGCAAAGTAAATTGAAAACTTTCTGCAAAGGATTCACCATTCTAGATGCCATTAAGAATATCTCTGATTCATGGGAAGAGGTCAAAATATTAACATTAACAGCAGTTTGGAAGAAGTTGATTCCAACCCTCAAGGATAATGTTGAGGGGTTCAAGACTTCAGTGGAGGAAGTCACTGCAGATGTGGTGGAAATAGCAAGAGAACTAGAATTAGAAGTGGAGCCTGAAGGTGTGAATGAACTGCTGTAGTCTCATGATAAAACTTTAATGGATAAGGAGTTGAACAAAGTGTTTTCTTGAAATGGAATCTACACCTGATGAAGACTGTTGAAATGACATCAAAGGATTTAGAATATTACATAAACTTAGTTGATAAAGCAGCAAGAGGGTTTGAAAGGATTCACTCTGATTTTGAAAAAAGTCCTACTGTGGGAAAAATGCTATCAACAGCATTGCATGCTACAGAGAAATTGTTCTTGAAAGGAAAGAATCAATGTGGCAAACTTCACTGCTGTCTTATTTTAAGAAATTTTCACAGCCACCTCAACCTTCAGCACCCATCACCCTGATCAGTCAGCATTCATCAGCACTGAGGCAAGACCCTCCACCAGCAAAAAGATTACAACTCACTGAAGGCTCAGATGATGATTAGCATTTTTTAGCAATAAAGTATTTCTAAATTAAGGTATGTACACTGCTTTTTTAGATATAATGCTACTGCACATTTAATAAACTACAGTATAGTGTATAATAACTTTTACATGCATTGGGAAACCAAAAAATTCATGTGACTTGCTTTATTGTCATATCGGCTTTACTGAGGCGGTCTGGAACTAAACCTGCAATACCTCCGCCGTGTGCCTGTATTCAACTTTCTTCTCCCCTAGTAATCTAATTAAGGAAGAATCAAGCCTGCATCATTAAAATGTGAGCCACAAATAATTTTAAATATATGTATTTAAAATTTTTTTCAAATATATAAAGTAATTCATGCTGGCCAATTCATTTAATGGAGATTATTAGGGGCCTTACTTCAAATAATAGGAAAAACAGATCTGTAATTAATGTATTAAGTGTTTGTGTAGAGATATTTCCAAAGCATAGAAAAACAGTTCATTTCAGATTTTACTTACTTCCAAACTTACAGCAGTTGATTTGAAAAATAAGTATCTTTTTTTCAGTCTTTAAAACCTATTAACTTGCAATATCTATTCTAAGTCAAGGAAAACTTCAGAGTAAATGCCACGTGTAATCATAAATTTTGTATCAGTAAGTTTTGAACAAATTTAATTTTACCTTAGTTGGGATTTTTGTCTTCCTTTTCTTGTTTTTTTTTTTTTGTCTGCACTTGTTGATAGTTCTGATTTTCCTTTTGCTTTGCCACTGACTGCCCCAATTCTTTCCCATTAATACTTCTGAGTATTCCCTAAATTAAGAATTCTTATATTGATCTAAAGCGGATAATTTTATTTATACTGTGCCTAGCTTAGGAAAACAACTCCTACAGCTACTCTTCCCAAATTCTACTTCAACTGTAAATACCCCCATGCCCAACATCACTGCACTGTGAATTTGGATAAGCAAAAATTATCAACATGGGTCAAATCCTAGCAAAGAAAATTCCACCAGATATCCACTACTAAACAACACAGTGGAATGCCTCTTATGAAATGTATTTTGAAAACTCATACTCTTGGCACTTCCACTTCTGGCAAAGGTGGAATAACAGGGACCAGATTTACCCTCCTACCCGAAACAACCAAAATAACTGGGCAAAATATAAGGAAAGACTGTTTTCAAGACACTGAACATCAGACAACAAAGAACAGAGCTCTCTGGGAGATGGGTGAGTCCAGTGACTGCCCCAATTTACTGTTTTGAGATTTTCCAAGTTATAGTGAAGGGAGAGGAAAACTGGGTGGGGTTGATAGTCTGAGGAGACCACCTATATTAGGAAAGAAGGAAATTAATGAAGAAAATTTGGGTCTCAAACTAGTGACCTCAGATTCCACTACACTAGAAATAGAACAGCAAGTTAAATCCAAAGCAGAGAAAATTAAATAATAAAGATAAAAAGAAAAAAAAATAATGAAATAAGAGAAGATTCTAGGGAAAAATGAAAGCAAAAATGATTGTTTCAAAAGATCAATAAAAGTGATAAAATTCTAGCCAGACTGATCAGGAATAAAGAAAGTCACAATTTACCAATGTCAGAAATGAGAGAGGTTACAATCACTACAGACTCCACAGACATTAAAAAATAATAAGGGAATATTAGAAACAATTTTATCCCAATAAATTCAACAAGGTAAATGATATGGACAAATTCCTCAGAAGACACAAACTAGTAAAGATCATTCAAGAATAAATAACCTGGTTAGATCTATATTTACTAAATAAACTGAAATTTTCAATAAAATCTTCCCCACAAAGAAAACTCCAGTCCTGGGTGGCTTCACTGATGAATTCTATAAAACATTTAAGGAAAAAATACTATCAAGTCAAGACACACTCTTCCAAAAAACTGAGAAGAGGCAATTACTTCTCAATTCACACCTAAAGTCCAGCATTTCCCAAATACAAAACCCAAAAATATCACAAGAAAACTACAGACAAATATCCCTCATAGACACAGATGTAAAATTTCTAAACAAAACGTTAGCATATTAAATCCAACAATATATAAAAAGGATAATGTACCACGAGCAAATGGGGTTTATCCCAAAAATGCAAGGGTGGTTTAACAAAGTAATTTACCATATTAACAAGCTGAAAAAGAAAAACAATATGCTCATCTCAACAGATATAGAAAAAGCATTTGACAAAATCCAACAGCTATTCATGATTTTAAAATGAAACAAAACAACCCAACTCTCAGCAAACTAGGAACAGAAGTGAACTTCTTCCACCTGATAAGAGCATTTACAAAAACAAAAAAACCAAAAAACTCTACCACTAATAGCATACTTAATGAGAAAGACTGAATGCTTTCTCACTAAGATCAGGAATAATACAAGGATGTTCCCTCTCACCACTTCTGTTCAACATTGTACTGGACTTCCCTGGTGGCGCAGTGGTTAAGAATCTGCCTGCCAATGCAGGGGAAATGGGTTCGAGCCCTGGTCCAGGAAGATCCCACATGCTGCAGAGCAACTAAGCCCATGCGCCACAACTACTGAGCCTGCGCTCTAGAGCCCGTGAGCCACAACTACTAAGCCCGTGCACCACAACTACCGAAGCCCACGTGCCTAGAACCCATGCTCCGCAACAAGAGAAGCCACCACAATGAGAAGCCCACGCACTGCAACGAAGAGTAGCCCCCACTTGCCGCAACTAGAGAAAACCCATGCACAGCAACGAAGACAGAATGTGGCCAAAAATAAAATAAATAAAAATTTTTAAAAAATGATTAATACAAACAGGTAATTGGAAACTGAAATTTGAAAAATATCACTTGAAACAGCATAAAAAAATATGAAATACATAGAGGAAATTCTGACAAAAGATGTGAAAGACCTGTGAGTGAAAACTATAACACACTGCTGAAAGAAATTTGAGACCTAAATAAGATAAATGGAGAGAGAGATTTGTTCATAAGTCAGAAGACTCAATATTATGATATCCTATGTTAATTCTCATCAAGTTCATTTATCAACAGGTTCACCACAATTCTCACAACAGGCCTTTCTTAAAAAGAAATTGACAAGCTGATTCTAAAATTCATATGGAGGAATTCCCTGGCGGTTCAGTAGTTAGGATGCTGTACTTCAACGGACGAGGGTGCGGGTTCAATCCCTGGTCGGGGAAGATCTTGCAAGCTGCATGGTATGGCCAAAAATGAATTTTTAAAATTCATATGGAAATGCAAATGACCTCAAATAACCAAAACAACTTGGAATAATAACAAAATCAGACAGCTAACACTATATAATTTAAAGACTTAATATAAAAATAAAGACTGTGGCAGCAATGGCATCAAATAGATCAATGGAATAGAGAAGAAAGTCTAGAAATACATTCACTTACATATGGACAAAGGTGTGCAAAGACAATTCATTGAAAAAAGGGCAGACTTTTCAAGAAATGGTGCTACAACGATCAGATATCTATATGAAAAAAAGAATTTGGATCTATACATGAACCATATACAAAACCAACTAAAAATGGATCATATATCTAAACCTAAAACTATAAAACTTCTAGAAGAAAACATGGGAGAAAATCTTTGTGACCTTGGGTTAGGCAAAGATTTCTTAGATATCACAACCCCAGTCTATAAAAGAGCTAATAAACTGTATGTCTTCAGAATTTTAAATGTTTGTTCTCTGAAAGACACAAAGAGAATAAAAAGACAAGCCACAGACTGAGAGAAAACATTCGCAAATCTTATATTTGATAAAAGACTTGTATCAGAATATACTTAGAAAAAAAAAAACCTCAAAACTCAATAAGGGAAAGGATTCTGGAAGATAGTGGAATCAGAAGCATTAGGAATCTGTCTTCCCACCTAGATAACAATTGCACTGGCAGAATCTCTTTGCTGTACCTATTTTGGAACTCTGATGTCTATTAAAGGCTTGCAACTTCTAGGGAAAGACTTGGATAATAAATTGCAGTTAATTTTGGATAAATTCAGCTCTTAGCAAAACAGCAGCTACCCATTCCCCACCCCCACCCAAGTGGCAGGCAGCTGTGTATATGTTCTTAGAGCAGCTTGCACACAGCTTATAGGAGCCAGGGTGGGCAGAAGGGACCCTGTCCTCCAAATCTCAGGGATCTGTGCTGTGATTGTTGATTGCTGATTCTGATCACAGAGGTGCAAAGAGGCAGGCAGCCATTGCTGCAATTCCTCCCACTGTTGCAAGATGCCCCCAGCCCCCAATCGGTGACTTTCAGTGGATTTAGAGGGTCAGCTCTCTTCCCACTCCTCTTCATTTTTCACTTTTCCCCTTTCAGGCACCAGACATTAAAGATCAGGACATCTGAAAACAACTGTATATATAGGAAAATTAGGAGGTGACTGTGACTGCACATACCCAGGCTCAGAAAAGACCTGAGAAAGCCTTAAGTTTACACCTCAGGCTGATCCTTGGCATAGACATCCTACAGCAGTCAAAAAAACAAAAATAATAAACAAAAGAAACACCCCAAAACAGCAAACCCTGGGGAGGAGGGAGAATCTGTTTTCCAGAGTTACCACATTATTAGATCTAAACATCCAGTGTTGAGCAAAGGAAAAAAAAAAAATCACAAGGCAGAGAAATTATCAGGAAAGCATGGCCCATTCAAAAGGTAAAAAATAAATAAACAGAAACTGTCCCTGAAAAAGATTTAATGGAAGATGATATCTTAGACAAAGTCTTTAACAGTCTTAAAGATGCTCAAAGAACTAAAGGAAGATATGGAGAAAGTCAAGAATATAATGTGTGAACAAAACAGAAATATCAATAAAGAGATAGAAAACCTAAAAAAAAAAAAAAGAAAGAAATTCTGGAGCTGAAAAGTGTTAAGAACTGGAATCAAAAATTCACAAGAGGGATTCAAAAGCAGATTCTCAGCAAGCAGAAGAAAGAATCAGCAAACTTGAAGACAGGACAATGGAAATTATCAAGTCTGAGAAACAGAAAGAAAAAAAGATTAAAGAAAAGTGACCTGTGAGGCACCAACAAGCAGACCAACACACACACAGTGGGAGTCCCAGAAACAGAAGAGAGAAAGAAAAGGGCAGAGAGGATATTTGAGAAAAGAATGGCTGAAAATTTCCCAAATTTGATGAAAGACGTGACTATAAACATCCAAAAACCTCAATGAACTCTGAGTAAGATTAACTCAAAGAGACCCACACCAGGAACTCAAAAACTTTGGAGCTAGAAGACAGTGGGCTGATACATTCAAAGTGCTAAAAGGAAAAACCGTCAACTAAAAATCTGATATCAAGGGCTTCCCTGGTGGCGCAGTGGTTAAGAGTCTGCCTGCCAGTGCGGGGGACACGGGTTCGAGCCCTGGTCTGGGAAGATCCCACATGCCGCGGAGCAACTAAGCCCGTGTGCCACAATTACTGAGCCTGAGTGTCTGGAGCCTGTGCTCCACAACAGGAGAGGCTGCGACAGTGAGAGGCCCACGCACCGTGATGAAGAGTGGCCCCCACTCACCACAACTGGAGAAAGCCCTCGCACAGAAACGAAGACCCAACACAGCCAAAAATAAATAATAAATAAATAAATAAATAAATTTATTTAAAAATCTGATATCAAGCAAAACTGTCCTTCAAAAGTGAGGGAGAAATTAGGACATTCCCAGATAAACAAAAGCTGTGGGAGCTTGTGAGCACTAGATGTGCTCTGCAAGAAATACTCATGGGAATCCTGCAAGGTGAAATGAAAG
Source organism: Balaenoptera musculus (assembly GCF_009873245.2). Classification (NCBI taxonomy): domain Eukaryota; kingdom Metazoa; phylum Chordata; class Mammalia; order Artiodactyla; family Balaenopteridae; genus Balaenoptera; species Balaenoptera musculus. Next base: position 8,050,320 of record NC_045790.1, read on the forward strand.
GACACTAGACAGTAATTTGAAGCTGAATGAAGAAATAAAGATCTCAAAAAGGTAAAAAAAAGGCAATTATAAAAGCTAGTATTGGGACTTCCCTGGTGGTGCAGTGGTAAGAATCCACCTGCCAATGCAGGGGACATGGGTTCGAACCCTGGTCTGGGAAGATCCCACATGCCACGGAGCAACTAGGCCCGTGTGCCACAACTACTGAGCCTGCGTTCTAGAGCCTGCGAGCCACAACTACTGAGCCCGCGTGCCACAACTACTGAAGCCCGCACACCTAGAGCCCATGCTCTGCAACAAAGAGAAACCACCGCAATGAAAAGCCCACACAATGCAATGAAGAGTAGCCCCCACTCGCCACAACTAGAAAAAGCCCACATGCAGCAACGAAGACCCAACACAGCCAAAAATAAATAAATAAATAGTTTTTTAAAAAAGCTAGTATTATTGTAACAATGGTTTGTAAACGCACATTTTATTTTCTACATGATTTAAGAGACTGACACATTTAAAAGAATTATTAGAGTATGTTTTCAGGCCCAAATACATAAAAATGTAATTTTATGACATCAATGGAAAGCAGTGGGGACAGAGCTATAAAGGAGTAGAGTTTTTGTATGTTTTTGAAGTTAAGCTGGTATAAATTCAAATTAGAGTATTATAACTTTAGGATGTTAAATTTAATCCCCATGGTAACCACAAAGAAAACAGCTACAGAATATACACAACAGTAAATGAGAAAAAATTTTAAACATTTCATTATAATAAAATCAACTATGTGCAAAAGAAGACAATAATGAAGGAAATGAGGGACAGAAAAGCTTTAAGGCATATAGAGAACAAACAGCACAATGACAGAAGTAAGTCCCTCCTTACCAATAATTACTTTAAATGTAAACGGATTAAACTGTCAAAGGATAGACATTGGCAGAATGGATAAAAACATATGATCCAACTATAGTCTGTCTCACAAGAGACTCACTTGAGATCCAAAGACACAAACAAGTTGAAATTGAAGGGATGGAGGAAAAAGATATTCCAAGCAAACAGTAACCAAAAGACAGCAAGGAAGTCTTTACTAGTATTAGACAAAATAGTCTATAAATAAAAAATGGTTATGAGAGACAAAGGACATTATTAATAAAAGGTTCAACACAGCAAGAAGGTGTAACAATTATAAACATTTACACATCTAATGACAATCAAAATATTTGAAGCAAAATCTGACAGAAGTGAAAGGAGAAATAGACAGTTCTACAATAATAGTCGGAGACTTTAATACCCCACCAGACAGATATACATATGGAAACAGAGGACTTAATACAATAAACTAACTAGACCTAACAGACATAAACACGCTACCCAACAACAATAGGATACACATTCTTCTCAAGTGCACATGGAACAATTTTCAGGATAGACCGTATGTTAGGCCACAAATCAAGTCTCAACAGATTTTAAAAGACAGATATAGAGACCTCCCTGGCAGTCCAGTGGTTAAGACTCTGAGCTTCCACTGCAGGGGGTATGGGTTCAATCCCTGGTGTGGGAACTAAGATCCCGCATACCACTAGGTGCAGCCAAAAAAAAAAAAAAGATACCATACAAAGTATCTTCTCTGACCACATGGGATGAAGTTAGAAATCAGTAGCAAAAGTAAAATTGAGAAATTCACCAAATTATGGAAATTAATACACTTTTAAACAACCAATGGATCAAAGAAGAAATCACAAGGGAAATTATAAAACACAGACAAAAAAATGAAAACAAAAACTTGACATTACAAAACTTATAGGGCACAGCAAAAGCTGTATATATTATATATACATATATATAAAATCACCTGATATATGATAAATCAGTCAAGGATGGGTTGTTAGATGATGGTTTTAGGAAAACTGGCTTGCTACATGAAGAAAAACAAGGTTGGATTCTTATCACACTTGAAACAAAGGTAGAATCCAAATGAATTAAAGACCTAAAAACGAAGGGTAAAACTATAAAGCTAATATGGAAGAAAATGCAGGAGAATATCCTAGTAATTTTGGGATAAGGAAGGACTTCTTAAGACTTAAAAAGCACAAACCATAAAGTATCGATGAATTTTGTACTAAAATTAGGACTTCTGTTCCACAAAGGGCACCACACAAGAGTTAACAAATGGGTGAGAGATATGGAGAAGATATCTGCAATGTCTAAGCGAAGAATTAATACCTAGAGTATATAAGGAACTGGTGCCAAAAAAAAAAAAAAAAAAAAAACCCCAGAAAAAGAAACACCAAGGAAATTCACAGGCAATCCACAGAAAGGGAAAAAAATTTTAATGATTTGCTAACAAATCATTGCCCTTCTACAATCCATTTTATGCCAGCCACCAGAATCATCTTCTAGAAGTCTACCGATTGCTACTTCCACGCTTTCAACTCTCCAAGGCTTCCCATGAAAACCATCCCCATGGCGTAACAGGCTCTACACCATCTGACCCCTGCTTATCCCCCACGTTTCTGCCGTCTCCTTAGTCCTCCTAGCTTCTACCCCGTGCTCACTGCCCTCCTGCCACACCTGCCTCTTTGTTCTTCCTCCTACATGCCAGGCATGGTCTTGTCTCAAGTCTCTGCCTTTGCATTCCCTTTGGCTGGAACGCTCCTTCCTCCAATAGTCACACTGCAGGCTTCCTCCCTTCATTAATTCAAATGTCACTTGTCTTCTCTAACATTCTTTCTAAATACACTGACTCCAGGCATTCTCTATCCTAACATCTTCCTTTATTTTCCTTTCTGGCATTTATTACCTGATGTTGTTATGTATTTATTTGTTGATTTATGTGAATGTCCATCTCCTCCCCTAGTACATAAGCTCCTCATCTGTCTTAGTCACCATTGCATCTGCACAGCCCAGACAGAGCTCAGCATATAGAAGACACATGAAAGTAACTCTTTTCTGAAAGCAACAATTCAACAAACTCTGATCTGACCACCGAGCTCTTTCCATTACATCATGCTGCTTCCCAGGAAAAAGATAAATGTGTACAGTTTGTCATTTCTCCCCTAACAGATTAAAAAGTCCTTATCTTAAATACTTGGTTTAGCCCAACCAGGCCCAGCGTGTAGTAACTGCTAGGTAAATACGATGAAATGAGAGAGTGAAAAGCAACCACAGAAAGAGGTAAGGAAGAAAGAAAAGAGTTGGTGGCATGGAGAAACTCTAATTTGTATTCTACAGCACCACTGACCATTCAGCGGTTAATCCTTTTATTTCCTATGTGCCTATCTGCCCATGCCACAGTTTTGAAGGAGACAAAAATTAACCAAATTCGCGTCCTGGCTTCAAGGAGCTAACATATATGTAACTATCAAAATACAGATTGTAAAATATACTTACGAAAGAGGTATAATTAAAGAGCTATAGGATTTCAAGGTGAGGGGAATTATTTCTCCTTGTGGGATTAACAGAAGAACCTGTGAAAGGGGTGGCAGATTGAAATGGTTAAACTGAATATTGATAGATGAGTAACAGCTGAAAACTTTTACACAGGAGAAGGTGATCTCAGGAATCTAACAAGAGCCCTCTGCTTGAAAAAAATTTATCACCACTTCACCTGTATTAACTTCTACTATTAGAAAGTATTTTCTTTTAAGGCATAACCTCTCTAGGAATCTTCTTAATACTGTATCCAAATTCTCCTGAGAGGTAATAGAAAAAGCTGTTGTCATTCATTTATACTTTCGTGTTCACTGGATAACCAATTTACCTTCTTCTGGCTAGAGTAAGTACAAAGCCATTGGGGAAATGATAATTTTGACTGCAAAGGAAGTGTAACTTTTCAACTCTGAGGCACTACCCTGGAAAGAAAGAGTCTGGGGTGCAAAATAAGAGGTTAATTAATACCTTTGTTTAAGAGCCTACTCTGTTCTTTCCAAAAGCCAGAGTAAAAATAAATAAAAGACATTATAATCTCCCATAGTGGGAAATCTTAAATTGATGACCCAGAAGGTAAGAAATAAAGAGAAATATGATAAACTGAACATTTTTGAGAGGAAGGGAAAAGGTTTTGTGGAATTTAGACACTACAATACTGAAGTCTACATACTCGAAAGTGGCAAGTAAAGACTTTACCTAAATCACATTCAATCACAACTTCATGAACTATGATGGACAGTTAACATTCAAGGAATATGACGGTGCAAGGAAAAGAAATTTTAAAAGAAAACGTTGCATATCCCCCCACATGGTGTTATGTACCAAAAATGATAATCACGATAACAACCACGTGATAACCCAGCCAGACTGAATGGAAACCTGGTATCTCATTTGGATGGTTTTCTGCTTTCTAAAACTCAAATCCTCAATCTAGGCCAGAGGGGGCTCGATCTGCTGGCTGGTTGGGCGATGGGACGCGTTTCCGCAGACCTGCACCTGAGGACCCCAGGTTCCCCGCGGAACAGGGGGTGGGATGGGCACTCACCGCTTGTCGATGGCGTCGATGTTTGAATGGAGGAGCCACAGCTCCTCCGTGTTGTCCTGCCGGGAAGACAGGATCAGGTGGTGGCCAGTAAGACACAAGGTCCCCTCGACGGCCGGGTAGAAAGGCCGGTGCAGCACCACATTGTCCACCCGTGGCGTCTTAATTAGCTCCGCAAACTCCATGTTCCCCAGCGGCCGGAGCCAGGGAACTGCCGAGTCCCGGAGGGGCGAGACGGTTACGCCGCCGCTGGGCTGACGGGAATGACCAGGCGCTGGGCAGGCAGGAGGGGCGGGGACCCGGGCGGGGAGGTCGCGCCCCGCCCCAGGCTGGGATGGGCGCGGCGAGGCCTGTGGCCACCGTCACAGGCCCCGGGAAAGCCGGGGCTGGACCGGGGCTGGGCCAGGCCGGGCGCCGCTCCCTCACCGCTCGGTTCCCCCAGGCCCAGGACTCGGGCAAAGAGAACGCTCCGCGACAGGCCCAGCCGCCGCCGCCGGCACCTGGGGACCCGGCCTCGGGTGGGCAAGCTGAGGGGACAAGAAGGAGGCCGCCCCAGGGCCACTTTCCACATCCGAGACGCTACAGACTCCTGGCGAAAGTAGCTACTCGCAGCGGAGCCTAAAGCAACTCCGGGCGGAAGCGGCGGGCTCGAAACTCGGAAGTCTGGGAAGTCCGATCCGGAAGTCAGTCCCCGCCTGGGTCCTATGAGAATGCTTCCGGAAACACAGCGGGAATCGAAGATTTGTGTTCCTAGCAGGAAAAAGCTCTGCCTGCAAGCCAACCGTCGCACCCGCCATCCCTACAAACATTCCGTTTGAGAAAAGGCTGGGGAAAAAGGGACGACGAGAAGAGGTCCCTGACCTGCCTCCCTCCACTTGAGCAGTAATCCCTCTTCAGAGCATGGGGCTGCCGTAAATTTTGGCGATTTTCATCCATTGGCCGTGAAGAGATGACACGTGGGATTGAGTAGGTGATTGTGACCCCACAGAAGCACCAGGTGTAAGGGAGGGACACGGCCGGACACCGCAGACGCCCAGAGGGCGAGCGCCAAGGTGCTGTGACCTTGAACAAGAAAGAGGAAAAGCATACAATCACCTATGAGAGGGACCTAGGTAGAAATACGTACAGTACACTGAAGAGGAAGTGACCAATCCTATACTTTGCGGAAACTCAAGTGACGCTCTAAAACACAGTTAATCTGTAGCAAAACTGGCTTCAGTCTAGGTCTATGAAATTCAAGGAATTGGGCCTTGGTCACCACCGCACGGCCTCCCCATTAAATACAATCCAACTGAACTACTTCCAGACACCTAAACTATGCCAGAAATTTACCTGGTGTCTCCCTCCCCTTTTAAACTAACATTTTCATACTAAAATAGGGCATTAGAGGGGAAATATGCAAGGGTTTAAGTCCCGGTCTACTGTCACTTCATTAACCTTTGAAATCTTCACCATCTAGTACCTAAGAACAGCGAGTTGCCTTAAGTCTCAGAGCAAAGACAAAATAAATTGCCTGAATTCTCATCAGATCACCCAACACGTGTCTCTGCTTCTGTCCTTGTCCTTCCTAAAACGTTCTCTTTCTTAAAACAAAGCCCTTTATGAGATTGTTACAGCTGAGAGTCCAGTTTTATGTTGATTGTCTACAATAGAAAAACAAGAACCATCAGAGAAGAAAGAATGAGAGGAAACGATTTATAAAGTTTTGTTTTTTTTGTTTTTTGTTTTATTTATTTATTTATTTATGGCTGTGTTAGGTCTTCGTTTCTGTGCGAGGGCTTTCTCTAGTTGCGGCAAGTGAGGGTCACTCTTCATCGCGGTGCGCGGGCCTCTCACTATCGCGGCCTCTCTTGTTGCGGAGCAAAGGCTCCAGACGCGCAGGCTCAGCAATTGTGGCTCACGGGCCCAGCAGCTCCGCGGCATGTGGGATCCTCCCAGACCAGGGCTCGAACCCGTGTCCCCTGCATTGGCAGGCAGACTCTCAACCACTGCACCACCAGGGAAGCCCTAAAGTTTTGTTTTTAATTTTGGAATTTTTGTTGTCCTTCCACCATGTGGTTCATTATAACAATTACCAATTGTGGAGGGGAGAATTGACTCCTAGAATGAAGAATTAGACAAGGTTTTATGGAGAAGGTATCATTTGAGAGGAGGACCTTGAAGGATGAGTTAAGATTTACACCCTGAATGAAGTGTAGCCTAGATAGCTGTCCAGTTTAATGATGTCTTCTAAAGGTAGAGAAAAATTCTTCAGAAATGTCATGACCTTTTTCTTTTAATTTTCCTGGAAAAAAAAAAAAAGCCTATGAAAAGACCATTGTGTCATTACATTTTTAAATGGTTAATATTCCATAAAGGCATAAACTCTTTTTTGCCAATGAGAGAAAAATTGTCAATATCGTGTTGGGTTGTTGTAATGAAATGCCAGAAACTATTAGAAAATTGCATCTTCTCTGGATTGAAACTCCAAGCATAGAAAGCCCTTGAGATCTGAAGAAAACATACATTCAATAGTAAAGAAAAAAGGAGGTGGGAAGCACAATAGCTTAACTTACCACATGAACAGTAGATGGCAGTAGAGTTCAACAGTAATGGGATAGGCTTTCATTCTATTAAAATAATTAAGTGAAGCTGTAGTCAAACAAGTTATTACCCAAGCTGCCCAGATATAAGGGTCTCAGAGGATTCTGATAAACCAAATAAGATGATGTCATTTATAATGTATATAAAACACTCAACACCTGACAGATATTGTCATCATTTCATGCGTAATAAATGGCACTGACATGTAAACATCTAGATGTTATTCTATCAACTAGTCAGCTAGCATGTATTAACTGCCTACCTGGTCATCGCCACTGTGGGGAATGGGAACAATAGATCCACGGCCCTTGCCCGCAAAGAGTAACAGCTAATTTGGGGAGGACAACACACCCCACATAACGAATGAACAAAATAAGAGAGTAAGTGCTAAATTATGAAGTACAGATTTACTTTCCTGGTTTTGTGTTTCTCCATTAGGCCTTGAGGAGTTAGTAGAAATGAAGGTATTTTGAAAACAGTAGGTCAACAATTGCCAAAAGTAGCAGGAGCATCTCAGGTGGAGAAGATAGTGCCTCTGTGTGCCATTGACAAGCAGCTATTCTCCATGTGCTTTGTAATTATGTGTTGACCGTCGGCAGCTGAGACGAACTGATAACCTTGTGCTGTGCCTTTCTTGTGTTCTCCATCCCCTTCATCCTCCATGCAAATCAATGGCAAAATTGTTGATCATATCTTCTAACAGCTCTTGAATTCCTCCACTTCTCTCCATCCCCAGGGCCACTGCCATAGCTTATACCATCATTTCTCACCTACTGTTACTTGACAGGAGAAGCCTCTCAGTTGGTCACCTTTCTTCTGGAGAGGTTCTCCTCCAACCCACTTTCCACTTGGCAGTTAAAGCCCTCTTTGCTGTTCCAAATTGCTTTTTTCTCCTCGTAACTTGTAATTCCCTTTGTGATCAGCATCCTAGACCTCATCTCTCCTACTTCTCTCTACTCAACACAACAGTCCCCAACCCCCATTTTCATGCCAGCCATCCTTAAATAGCTCGCTGTATCCTTTTGAGATTTTGCACCCGTTTAGAACCTTGCTACCAAGTGGAAGTGTAGAACAGGGATTCATCATCAGCATTCCCTGGGAACTTCATTGGAAATGTTCTGTTCCAGAGCTACTGAATCAGAATCTGCACTTCAACAAGACTCCTAGATGATTTTTGTGCACATGAGAGTTTGAGAAAGCACTCAAATCTGACTGTTCTTTCTGCCTGGTATATACTCATCTCACTCCCAGTACCTTGTCCCCTGACCTGCTAATGCCTATCATCCTTCAGATTTCATCTCAGATGTCACTACTTCTGGGAAGCCTTCTCTGACTTCCCCTCCAAAACTATGGGCTCCATGTTATAAAGGTTCCACAGCACTATGTAATAATAATAGTAATAACAGTTCACATTTTTGAGTGTTTACTCTATGTTCCAGACATTGTGATAAATGCTTTACAAGCATTGGCTCATGTAGTCCTTCCACAATTCTTTGAGGTTGGTTAGTATTCTCCTTTTACTAATGAGGAAACTGGGGCCCAGAGATCTTAATAATGTTTCCAAGGTCAGACAGCAATAAGTGGTGGAAGCAGGATTCGGAACCAAGTAGTCAAGTGCAGACTCTGTGCTCTTCATCACCATGCTACATGGCCACCCAGGAGATCTGAGCCCACCTTGGTTACTCTCTCTGATTTCACCTCTTCAACTGTCTTGAAATAGACTCCTTATGTGTCCATAACAGCATTCCACTAGACAGTAAGCTCCTTGAGAGGAAGGACCATTTCTTTTTTTTTTTTAATAAATTTAATTATTTTATTTATTTTTATTTTTGGCTGTGTTGGGTCTTCGTTGCTGCTCGCAGGCTTTCTCTAGTTGCGGCGAGCGGGGGCTACTCTTCGTTGCGGTGCGCAGGCTTCTCATTGCGGTGGCTTCTCTTGTTGTGCAGCAAGGGCTCTGGGCGCGCAGGCTTCAGTAGTTGTGGCTCGTGGGCTCAGTAGTTGTGGCTCGCGAGCTCTAGAGCACAGGCTCAGTAGTTGTGGCGCACAGGCTTAGTTGCTCTGCAGCATGTGGGATCTTCCTGGACCAGGGCTCAAACCCATGTCTCCTGCATTGGCAGGCGGATTCTTAACCACTGCGCCACCAGGGAATTCCCGGGACCATTTCTTGATTGCAATATGCCCAGCATCTAGCTTAGTGCCAATACATAGTAGCCACTCAATGTATATTTGTTGAATACATACTCTGTATTTTACTTAACATATTCCACCCTGACCTCTCCTCCACCCCCCAATCTGAGTGACTTTAGATATTATTGTGGATGCTTAAAGCAGTATTTTGATGAGAGCAGGAGGAAGGTGGTGTTATATTGTTCCCACCTTGCAGATGAGGAAATTAAAGCAGATGAATAACTTCCCAATGATGATGATATCTATCATCTCTTATGTTTAGTCACTGTTTTACAATTTACATGTTTTCTAATATTCTGTCACATATAGCTCTCAGTACCCTGGCGAAGCAGATAGGAGAGGTATTGGTCCCAGCTCAGAGAAGAATGGAGGCTCAAAGGATGCCGATGTCCTTTCAATGACAAACTAAGCGGAGAAGCAGAAACCCAAGGGCAACAATTCTGAGTCCCAAACCCAGGCCTTTGCTAAATTAAATTAGACTCACTTGGCATTGCTTTTATCTGTTAAGATTCTGAAATGTGGGTGTTGGGAGAAGACAGCCGTTCTTAAATAAGAAAAGGAGGGCTGAGGTTTCACTGCACACAGCAACAAAAGGAAGCCTCTGGTGACAGTAATATGGTCCATAGGTCTGTGTTCATATACTACAGTCTAATAGCCACATTCCTGTGTCTCAGTCACTGAGCTGCTTCATTTTTTTAGACCAGTCAGAAGCACAGGAACCCAGTGCTTTAGAAAAAAGTGGCAAACTGGAGGGAAGAGGAGCTGATTTATTTTATTGCACATAAAATAAATCAGCCCAAACAGAATTGCTTGAAACAACATCCAGTAGTTGATAGCTAGAGCTGGAATAGTGGGAAGGGGAATGGGACGGGGAGTGAGAGCTGCCCAGTCATCTGTTTCTATGGTCTCAGGTTCTCTTCCCTGTGGTCTCCTTGGGAGTTAATTCTGTATTCCTGCTAGTACAGTTATAATAGGGAAGAATAAATCTGACTCCATATTAACTCTGTTTCTTTTACTTTAATCTTTGTATTCTGTTGCTTTTGCCACAAGTTAAGAATGTTGCCTATACCCTGAAATATACAGGATAGCCCGTTCTCAAGGTTCTGATCTTTAAAGGTGTACACTTTTCTATTCGTATAGAGAGAAAAAGTTGTAGAACAGAGAGTAACGGTTGTCTTGTCGAGGTTCACAGGAACGTGGTGATCAGACCTACAGGGACAGCTCCAAGAACAGAGGATTCCCACACCAAGAAGTTTGCAGCAATCAACCATACCCCCTCCCCTTTGAGTATAAGAGAAGCCCGAATTTTAACTGGGGAAAGATGGTTCTTTGGGACACTAGTCCACCATCATCTTGGTCTGCTGGCTTTTCTAATAAAGTTGATATTCCTTGCCCCAACACCTCGTCTCTCGATTTATTGGCCTGTCATGAGGCCATCGATATGAGCTTGGACTCGGTGACACAGCGGCCTTAGCACAGGCGGGCTGCATACATGGCAGCTGAAGGTCAAGAGTGAATATTCCCAAGAGCAAATCAGAGCTGCATCAACTTTTATGACCCAGACTCGGATGTCACATAATGTCATTTCCACTGCACTCTGTGGATCTTAAACAGTCACAAAACCCACTCAGTTTCGAAGGGAGAGAACACGGATCCCATCTCTCAATAGGAGCGGTGTCAGAAAACGTCTGCCACAGGGGTGCAGTTCATAGTGGGAAACATATATGTAATGTATGAACTCAACTTCCCCTGTGCACACAGGCAGCTGGAAGGAGGAATAAAGAGAATATTTGGAAAGAGAGAACACTTCGGTAAAGTGCTTTTCTGCTCATAGCCATAATGAAGTGAACTAAGAATCTGCAATTACATATAATTGGATATAATTAAAAGAAAGAGACACGTCTAAAATAAAGGCATAATTAAGAAGTAGAAAAATTTACTAGGTGGGAATGTCAACATGCAAATTCAGTGAATACTGTTGGGGTTTATTTTATTGTCACTGAACCTAAATCAGGATCAACGTCCAATAAAGTAGGGAAGCAAGTCTGCTCTCAGCTCTTTAAGTCACACTTCCCTAGCCTCCCATTCCTTCTTTCCCCACACGATTTAGGGGAATCTTTGTATACAAGTTTAAGTACGACATATAGTTTTGTTTTCAACCCTTTAATTTGTTTAATAGACTATGATACCTGTTCCAATATCCCTTCCTGTTGTCCCTAACTTTCCTTCCTTTGCCTTTACTCCACTGTCCTTTCCTTTCTCATCTTATTCTGCTTTTCTCTCCCCAATCTTTCTTCTCAGAGATGACCACCTTAAGAAGACCTGCAAGTATCACCCCAAAGATGACTCAGTCATTACAAAAAGAACAGTATGTCTTTATACTGGAGAGATCTGGTGATCATCACCATGACCAAGCGTCAACAGTGCGACACCCAGACATTCAGTGCCTCCTGATGAGAGGCAAGGTCAGGTTCACAGCATCACCTGGGACATGTTCTTGCCAGACACACTTAACTCAAATCTAAAGGAAAACATCAGACACATCCCCAGGGTGGAATATTCTACAAGGCAATTGCCCTGGATTCTCCTAAAAATTCAGTGCCACGGAAAACAAAAGCAAAAGGCAAGAGAACCATCCCAGATTCAGAGGTGAAAGGGATATAACAACCAAATGCAAGGCAGGAAACTTGATTAAGTTCCTGATTCAAAGAAAAAATTACTGTGAAAGGCATTTTGGGGGGAATGTGAATATGGAATTTATACTAGATGATATTATTGAGTTAATGTTAGTTTTCTTAGGTGGGATAATTATCATGTGGTTGTGCAGGAAAATGTCCTTTTTCTCAAGAAACGCGTGCTGAAATATTTAAAGACGAAGTGTACGTATACATACATGTGTATATATACATATAGATACATATATACATACACGTGAAGTATGTACACACACACACAGGATGAAAATGTCCTTTTTCTCAAGAAACATATGCTGAAATATTTAAAGATGAAGTGTACGTATACATACATGTGTATATATACATATAGATACATATACACATACACATGAAGTATGTACACACACACAGGATGAAAATGTCCTTTTTCTCAAGAAACGCATGCTGAAATATTTAAAGACGAAGTGTACGTATACATACATGTGTATATATACATATAGATACATATATACATACACATGAAGTATGTACACACACACAGGATGAAAATGTCCTTTTTCTCAAGAAACGCGTGCTGAAATATTTAAAGACGATGTGTACATGTACATACATGTATATAGATACATATGTACATACACATGAAGTATGTACACACACACAGGATGAAAATGTCCTTTTTCTCAAGAAACGCGTGCTGAAATATTTAAAGACGAAGTGTACATATACATACATGTATATATATACATATACATATATACATACACATGAAGTATGTACACACACACACAGGATGAAAATGTCCTTTTTCTCAAGAAACGTATGCTGAAATATTTAAAGACGAAGTGTACGTATACATACATGTGTATATATACATATAGATACATATATACATACACATGAAGTATGTACACACACACAGGATGAAAATGTCCTTTTTCTCAAGAAACGCATGCTGAAATATTTAAAGACGAAGTGTACATATACATACATGTATATATATACATATACATATATACATACACATGAAGTATGTACACACACACACAGTATGAAAATGTGGCATTTATTTATTATTGATAATTGGTTAATGTGGGTGAAGGGTTTAAGGATGTGTAGTATACCGTTTTTCCAACTTTTCTATACCTGGAAATTTTTTCAAAGTTAAGATTGAAAAAAATCAAAATTAAAAAAAAACCACCAATTATGACACGCTGAAATAGAATGTGTGGTAAGGCAAGTTCTGGCATTTGACAGCTAAACACAAGAACGCACTTGGAACTGTGGTTTAGCATCGTGTGTGGTCTGGAGTGGCCTGGATTGGCGATTCAATTTTAATGTGCCCTGACTCAGGGAAACATAATTGCTGATCTTTCTGAGGAGGTCTAGATTCCTAAAGCTCACCAAAGACCAAAAGACTTGGCAATAGTTAACTACTGCTGTGAGCTTTATTGTTTCATTGTAAGGGGTTACTTGTAGGAATTCAAATATGAGTTGTTAAATCATACATTCATAATTTAAAGCCCACACAATGTAATCTCTTCATCAGTCAGAACTTCTCTACATCTGACAATTTCAAATCCCCAAATCCAACTTCTGACCACAGTTCCCTTTACATGACTTTCACTCACACTAAATGTGCCCTGCTCAGGTTGACTTCAAGTCTCTATTAGCCTTACTTAGTGTCACTTCCTTCCCTGTCCAGGCCCCATCCACTGATCAATAATTTCCACCACACTCTCCAGCAGCCTTAACTCCACCTGTGTGAAGGAAAGGATTGTGTTTCCTTTATCCTTGTAGCTCCAGCGATGGGCATGCAATAAATATTTGACAAATACATCTGAATGAAATTGAATTTTCTAATCCAACCCTCTCATTTCACAGATAAGGAAATTAGGCTCAGAGATTTGAAATCACTGATCTAAGATCACATGGCTAGTTAGTGGCAGATTGGGGACTAAAATCCATTTTCATTTTTTCTTCCAGTTTTATTGAGATGTAATTGATTTACAGCACTATAGAAGTTTAGTTGTGCAGCATAATGATTTGACTTACATACATCATGAAATAAGTACCACAATAAGTTTAGTGAACATCCATCATGTCATACAGATACAAAATAAAAGAAATAAAGAAATATTTTCCCTTGTGATGAGAACTCTTAGGATTTATTCTCTTAACTTTCATATGTCACATATAGCAGTGTTAATTATATTTATCATGATATACATTATATTCCTAGTACTTACTTATCTTATAACTGGGAGTTTGTACCTTCTGACCACCTTCATCCAATTCCTCCTCCCCCCACCCCCACCTCTGATAACCACAAATCGGATTTCTTTTTCTGTGAGTTTGTTTCTTTTGTTTTGAAGTATAATTGGTCTACAGCACTACATCAGTTCCAGTTACACAACATAGTGATTCGATATTTCTATACATTTCAAGATGATCACCTTGATAAGTCCTGTTACTCTATGTCACCATACAAAGATATTGCATGGTTATTGACTATATTCCCCACCCTGTATGTTTCATATCCATGACTCATCTATTTTGCAACTGGAAGTTTGTACTTCCTAACCTCCCTCACTTATTTCTTTCCTCCCCTACTCCCCTCCCCTCTGGCAGCCACCTGTTTGTTCTCTGTATCTATAACTCTGTTTCTGTTTTGTTATGTTTGTTCATTTGCTTTGTTTTTTAGATTCCACATATAAGTGAAATCATACAGTATTTGTCTTTCTCTGTCTGACTTATTTCACTTAGCATAATACACTTTAGGTCCATCCATGTTATTGCAAATGGCAGAATTTCATTCTTTTTTACAGCTGAGTAATATTCCATTGTATAGATATACCACATCTTCTTTATCCATTCATCTGTTGATGGACACTTAGGTTGCCTCTGTGTCTTGGCAATTGTAAATAATGCTGCAAAATCCATTTTCTTTTAACTTTCTGGTCAATGTTCTTTCTACTGCCAATGCTTTCTTTGCCATCACTTATTTAGTCTAGTTTAGTTGCTATTTTTTGAGATAAGATAAATGAGGAACAGGGAAAGAATGAAGAACCAATTTGTCTAAAAATACCAAATAATGGCCCAGGATATGTCTCCCACAGTCTGGCCTCTGGGTCTGTGTTTCCTCCAATTCCTCATCCCCAGGGGAGTAGAGGTATATGTGACTACACACAGGAAAGAAGTTCTCTCCTCTTCTGGTTTTCTGCTGCATTTTTAATCAGTTCCTCCCTGACAAAAAGACTCTTGCCCCTTGATTCACTTTGACTTTTTCTCCTTGATTTCAGTGTGTGTGTGTGTGTGTGTGTGTGTGTGTGTGTGTGTCCCTCAGGTTTTTGCTTTCAAGGAGCAATGAACATCTATTTTTCTCAACTCTCAATTTGAGAACATCTCCTGTCCTAAGACTTAAGAGGACATTCTGGGGCTTCCCTGGTGGCGCAGTGGTTGAGTATCTGCCTGCCAATGCAGGGGACACAGGTTCGAGCCCTGATCTGGGAAGATCCCACATGCTGTGGAGCAACTAAGCCTGTGAGCCACAACTACTGAGCCTGCGCGTCTGGAGCCTGTGCTCCGCAACAAGAGAGGCCGCGATAGTGGGAGGCCCACGCACCGCGATGAAGAGTGGCCCCCGCTTGACGCAACTAGAGAAAGCCCTCGCACAGAAACGAAGACCCAACACGGCCAAAAATAAAATTAATTAATTAATTAATTTTAAAAAAAAGGAGGACATTCTGTCATCATCAGTATCAAAGATAAACAAAACCAGATACTAGTTAAAGTGGTAAGGGCAGATTTTAATCAGGAATATAGTATTGCAATAGGGAAGAGGGTCCAGAGTGAATTGAACTTCGATTTGTTCAAAGGTGACTGGGTGTTTTAAAGGGAAAATGAGATTTTTTCTTTAATTTCTCTTTCTAATATTTCATTGTTAGTGTACAGAAATGCAACAGATTTCTGTATACTAATTTTGTATTCTGCAACTTTACCAAATTCATTGATGAGCTCTAGTAGTTTTCTGGTAGCATCTTTAGGATTTTCTATGTGTAGTATCATGTCATCTGCAAACAGTGACAGTGTTACTTCTTCCTTTCCAATTCTAATCAGGCCCTCTGAGCTGCGTTCTTCACTAGGTCTCAGCCTTGGCCTCTAAAAACTGCAAACTTTTAGCATAAGTGACTTCATCCACTCGCCTCTCCTTACCCCCCACACATTAAAAACCTTGAATAACACTAACATGATCTCTAACAGCTCAAGGCCACAGCCCTAGGATGAACCTAGCCACCTTGAAGCAGTTGCCTGAAAAACCTCAAACCTACCAAAAGAATTTACTATTTGTTCCACCCAACACCGGACGATAGGCCCTGACCTGACTTTACAGAACATTTACTAAAAAGGGCCTACAACTGTGAACCCTTCCTCTGTCCCTTTGAGATATATATGTATCTCCTACAACTCAGGAGTGTCTTTGTCAAGGACCTGAAAGCCATTCCTTTGAAATGCAATCCTCAGGAAGGATAGGGCCCCTGTCTGCCAGTCTGTGGGAGGATACAATCCTAACTTGATAGTAATTGCCATCTAACAGACACAGTGGCCTGATGGCTGAACTGTGTCCCCCAAAATTCATATTTTGAAGTTCTAACCCCCAGGACTTCAGAATGTGACTGTCTGTAGAGACAGGGTCTTTTAAGAGATGATTAAAGTTAAATGAGGTCCTTAGGGTGGCCCTAATCCAATATGTCTAAAGCCTTTATAAGAAGAGAATATTAGGGACTTCCCTGGCCATCCAGTGGTTCAGACTCCACGCTTCCAATGCAAGGGGCACGGGTTCGATCCCCGGTCGGGGAGGTAAGATCCCACATGCTGTGCAGCAAAGCTGAAAAATTTTTAAAATAAAGAGAGAGAGAATATTAGGACACAGACACACAGAGGGGAGGCCATGTGAAGACATGGGGAGAAGACAGCCGTCTACAAGCCCCAGAGAGAGGTCTCAGGAGAAACCAACCCTCTGACACCTTGATCTTGGACTTCCAGCCTCCAGAGCTGTGAGAAAATAAGTTTCTGTTGTTTAAGTCTCTCTGTCTGTGGTACCTTGTTATGGCAGCCCTAGCAAATTAATGTAGATGGTCTTCTATTTATTTTTTTTAAAAACCTGTATGAAACCAAAGATTAAGAAATAATTGACACGGGGGCTTCCCTGGTGGCACAGTGGTTGAGAATCCGCTTGCCAATGCAGGGGACACGGGTTCAAGCCCTGGTCCGGGAAGATCCCACATGCCACGGAGCAACTAAGCCTGTGCACCACAACTACTGAGCCTGCGCTCTAGAGCCCGCGAGCCACAACTACTGAGCCTACGCGCCTAGAGCCCGTGCTCCACAACAAGAGAAGCCACCACAATGAGAAACCCACGCACTGCGGCAAAGAGTAGCCCCGCTTGCCGCAACTACAGAAAAGCCTGCGCTCAGCAACGAAGACCCAACACAGCCATAAATAAATAAATAAATAAATAAATAAATTTATTTTATAAAAAAGAAGAAGAAAGAAATAATTGACACGGTCAACCCAGACAACTCTGGTCCTCTGGTCTCCCTCACTCCTCCATCGTGGTTCTTTAGGTGATGCTATAGCAGAAACTAGTTGAGGTACCCGCATTATGTTAACCCTCATTCAGCCCTTATTCTTTCTGCTCATTCAACCGGTCTCCTACAGATGTTTTTACCCCCCTCTCTTTCTTGCTTAATTGCACTCTGAAAATGATTGCCCTCTAGCTAAAGTTGTATTATGCACCTGATGTTTGCTTCTCTAAGACAACACTCCCTAACACTCCTTTCCTTCGTGAGCATCCTTCATTCCAGAAAGAAGGTCACGGAACGATAACCTCGAGGACCACCAGAACCTGTTCTGGAACCACCTGACACCAGCCCTAATGATCTCAATGTCTCCAGGAGGAAAGAAGAATGCAAGACTACATCAGCCCCAATCCTTATCTACAGCTTTATTTTTCACCCTGAAACTAAACTATTTTTCACCCTTTCCTATTTCCCAGGAAGGGGGGCACAGTCTTGAGGGTGCTGGCCTGCTGTGGCCCCCTTTGCCTGGCAAAGTAATAAAGCTACTTTTTTCTACTCCTCGAACAGTGAAGGTGGGGTGAAGGTAGTCACTGAACATTTACTATGTGCCCACCCCTTGTATACTGTATATGTTTCCTATGGCTGCTGTAACGCATTACCACACACTTAGTGGCTTAAAACAACACACATTTAAGGCAGCACAGTGGTGCAGTGGAAGCATGCTGGGCCCATAACCCAGAGGTTGATGGATTAAAACCATCCTCTGCTATGAGGTTTTACGCTTGCTTCCTTTTTTCTATACTTTTGTCCAACTAGGGTATGAGCACAAAAACCAAATCAATTTCTAGATCTTCCAATGCAGTATATATATACAATGGAATATTACTCAGCCTTAAAAAAGAATGAAATAATGCCATTTGCAGCAACATGGATGGACCTAGAGATTACCATACTAAGTGAAGTAAATCAGACAGAGAAAGACAAATATACGATATCACTTACATGTGGAATCTAAAAAAATGATACAAATGAACTTATTTACAAAACAGAGACAGACTCACAGACATAGAAAACAAATTTATGGTTACCAAAGGGGAGGGGGGGAGGAATAAATTAGGAGTTTGGGATTAACATATACACACTACTATGTATAAAATAGATAATCAACAAGGACCTACTGTATAGCACAGGGAACTCTATTCAATATTCTGTAATATCCTAAATGGGAAAAGAATCTGGAAAACAATAGGTGTATGTATATGTATAACTGAATCACTCTGCTATATACCTGAAACTAACACAACATTGTAAATCAACTATACTCCAATATAAATTTAAAATGTTTCAAAAAGACAAATGCTCTATGATATAAGCAAGGTGGAGATAAATGTTTTAAAAAGACAAATGCTTTACAATATCAGCAAGGTGGAGATAAATAAACACAGGGATCTTCTGAGTAGAGAAGCAGAAAATAAGAAAAGGGATACCCAGGCTTCACTGCAGGAAAAAAGAGAAAATAGAACATTGGAACTTCCATCACAAAGATGTAACTTAATTATAATATTTACATTGTAATAAATAGTGTCCTAAAAAAGGAGAGAAAGCAAACTTTTCTATTCCAATCAAAGGTAAGGAAGGTTTTCCAAAGCTGGATGTTTTAATTGTTAAACAGAACGTAGTCTTCATTTAGTGTTTTCTCATTTCTAAAAAGGCTGTGCATTGTAATTTAAATCTTTCTATAACAAAACAATCTTTAAGTTCTAGAAAATGGCTTATTTATTTATATATTTACATATATTATATTTTATACATTTGATATTTCCAAGAGTTGGAACAGTTCCTCACAGTTGGTAGGAATGGGATTCATCCTGGGTTCTGAGTTTCTGTATTTAGATGGGGTTGCATTTACAAATCAACTATTGACACTTAGTCTCTTACTAGCAGTCTCAGATTACTTTTATCTGGACCCAAATCCTAAAATCCACCCACCATCCTCATCACCCATCTTTATTTAGGTCCCACAACCCTGGAAGAGTCAGGTATAAAAGAGTGAACGGTAAATAGTAGATCCTCAGTGATGAAGCTCACTGGGGAAAAGCTGGTGTATGAGAGCAGAGGAAATGCAGTGAATAAAGCACTATAAAAAAGAATAAAGGTCATTTTGAACCTTTTGTATCAAAAGGAGTCAGGGCTGGGGTGGGTCGCAGACATTAACCAAAGGTATGAAAGCAATCTGTTAATTACTTGATATTTGCTTTGCCCCTAAAGTTGAACTCACCAGAGCTCCTAACACACTCATTTAGTGCCCATTTTCCATTGTACCTTCCTTTTATGCTGTTTGAATCTACAGAAAAAAGATTTAACCCTATCTCAAACTAATCACAAAAATGAGTTCTAGCTGAAATAAAGCTCTAAGTGTAAAAAAAAAAAACCCCACAAAATTATTGCCTTCCATTTATAGCAATATGGCAGACTACAAACCCTAATAACACTTTGTGTAAAACACCTGTAATTGTCTAACTGTTTTTAAAAAAACAACTATTTTAAAATATTTTTTTAAAAACCCAACATATTATTAAATGTATAGCTGGCCTAGCAAAAAAGTAAAAGAGAATTCTCAAAGGCCAAAAATAATGGAAATCATGAATTCAGCGATGTGAGAAAGGATCAGAGGCAGTTACTGTTCAAGGAACATCTGGGGGCCTGGAGTTTCCATTTAATAATTTGGTTGAGGGGAAAGGAGACAAAGTCTAGTGCCTACACAGGTGATAAGTCTACCATCTGGAGATCTTCATTATTTGGGACCCTGAAAGCCACATTTCATTGAGTAATCCAGGAAAGAAATCCTTCTTCTCTTAAGGAGATAGTAAGGAAACTTGTCTCTCTCTCTCTCTTTTTTTAATTAATTTATTTATTTGTTTATTTATTTATTTTTGGCTTTGGTCTTTGTTGCTGCGCCTGGTCTTTCTCCAGTTGCGGCGAGCAGGGGCTACTCTTCATTGCGATGCGCGGGCTTCTCATTGTGGTGGCTTCTCTTGTTGCAGAGCATGGGCCCTAGGCGTGCGGGCTTCAGTAGTGTGGCTCGCGGGCTTAGTTGCTCCGCGGCATGTGGGATCTTCCCGGACCATGGCTCGAACCCGTGTCCCCTGCATTGGCAGGCAGATTCTTAACCACTGCACCACCAGAGAAGCCCGGAAACTTGTCTCTCTTGACCTTACCTCTGAGTGATGGGGAGACAAATATATTTAAGAATTTGCACTTCACCCTCACACAGGTTTAGGGCCACTGTCTGAGAATCCTGGGAACACCAAACGGATAATTTAGTTTTAAGACATCCTGGATTGCTCATATATCAGGTGCCTGAAAAAGCAAATGTAAATATTTGCTCAAAGAATACACCTCAGACTCAAGTCAAAGAAATGTCACAGATGGGTTCCATGGGACACAATCTCACAATGACAATTTTTTTTTTTTTAATGCAGGGCTTAATTTCTTTTTTCTTTTTTTTAATATATATATATATTTTTAAATTTATTTACTTATTTTTGGCTGTGTTGAGTCTTCGTTTCTGTGCGAGGGCTTTCTCTAGTTGTGGCAAGCGGGGTCCACTCTTCATTATGGTGTGCGGGCCTCTCACTATCGTGGCCTCTCTTGTTGTGGAGCACAGGCTCCAGACGCGCAGGCTCAGTAGTTGTGGCTCACAGGCCTAGTTGCTCCGCGGCATGTGGGATCTTCCCAGACCAGGGCTCGAACCCATGTCCCCTGCATTAGCAGGCAGATTCTCAACCACTGTGCCACCAGGGAAGCCCACACAATGACAATTTATAAGACACAAGAGGAAACAAGTCACAATAGCAGGAGTTAGGAGAAAGAGGAAGCAGTAGAAACATTCACAAAAGACTGAAGATATTGGAAAAGAAAGTAAAGTAAATATTTTAATATGTTTATAGAAATAAAAGGAGGTGTTAGAAGTATGACCTTAGAATATCAAATAAGAATGAATTTTGCAAGCTTTACAGGCAATAACTTAGATCTGTTGTAATCTGTACTTAACAATTAGTGCCCAGATAACTACAGAGTATCTACTCAATTGGCTACAAAGACATGCTAAGATCTGGCCACAAAGTCTTAGTTAATGCTTAGACCAATATAACATTTCATATGCACTCACCTTAGCAAACAACCTCATGTAAACAACCGAATTCTGCATTAAAAATCCTTCCCCCAAGATCCTCATGGAATCTGTTATTTGACTGTCTGCTATACATACCATAAAATTTTGACAAGGCTCAATTCTGTTGCCCCTTTGTTTTAAACATTTTTGGAGGTCCAACAGAGATCACCCAGAGCTTGCCCCTCAATTCTGGACCAGTGGACATTTTGGCAGCATGAGAAAAGGTCTCTGTGCCTCTTAACCTTCTCACCTGAGAGACCCTTACTAACTGGAGAGTCCAAGTTGTTGCAGTGACTGGGAACCACTGAGTTATATCACTTGTCAAAACTCTTACAAGTGTCCGTGAGATTGTTGAAGCTGAATGGTGAGTAGATGACTGTTCATCATATGCTGTTTCTACTTTTGTATGCATTTGAAAGCTTCCATAAAGACTGAAAAAATAGATTCTGCTGCATCTATAGAACACTTCTCTCAACAACAACAAACTGTACATTCTTCACAAATGCACATGGAATATTCTCAGGATATACTGTATGTTATAACATAAAACAGGCTTTAATAAATTTAAAATGATTAAAATAAACAAGTATGTTCTCTGACCATAATGGAATTAAATTAGAAATCAATAACAGAAAGTAATTTGGGAAACTCACAATATGTGAAAATTAAATAACATAATCCTAAATAATCAATCGATCAAAATATAAACAAAAATGAAAATTTTAAAATATCTTGATATGAATGAAAATGGAGATACAGCTAAGGCAGTGTCTGTAGGAAAATATATAGCTATAAATATCTATATGAAAAAAGAACAGATCTCAAATCAATAACCTAACCTTCCATCCTAAGACACTGGAGGAAAAAAGCAAACTAAAACTGAAGCAGGAAGAAGGAAGGAAATAATAAATATTAGAGCAGAAATTAAAGAAATCAAGAAGATGGAAACAATAGAGAAAAATCAATAAAACCGAAAGTTGCAGGCTTCCCTGGTGGCGCAGTGGTTGAGAATCTGCCTGCCAATGCAGGGGACACAGGTTTGAGCCCTGGTCTGGGAAGATCCCACATGCCGCGGAGCGACTAAGCCCGTGAGCCACAATTGCTGAGCCTGCGCGTCTGGAGCCTGTGCTCCGCAACGGGAGAGGCCGCGATAGTGAGAGGCCCGCGCACCGCGATGAAGAGTGGCCCCCACTTGCCGCAACTAGAGAAAGCCCTCACACAGAAACGAAGACCCAACACAGCCATAAATAAATAAATAAATAAATAAATAAAATTAAAAAAAAAAAAACCCGAAAGTTGGTTATTTGAAAAGATCAACAAAATTAACAAAGATTGACAAAGAAAAATAGAATATTCAAATTGCTAAAATTAGGCAAGTTCTTAGAAAGACACAGACTGCTGAAAATGACTCAAGAGAAAATTTTAAAATTTGAATAGACCCATATCAAATAAAGAGATTAAATTAGTAATCAAAATGATTAGTAATCAAAATTACTAAAGCCCAGATAGTTTCACTGGTCAATTCTACCAAACATTTAAGAAAGAATTTATACCAATTCTTCACAAACTCTTCCAAAAAATACAACAGAATACTTTCCAACTCACTCTGTGAGGCCAGCATTACCCTGATACCAAAATCAAACAAAGACATCGCAAGAACAGAAAACTACAGACTAAATTCCTTTGTGAATATCAATGCAAAAATGCACCCTCAACAAAATGCTAGCAAACCAAATCTAGCAACATATAAAAAGAATTACCCACCATGACCAGGTAGGATTTATCTGAGGAATGCAAGGTTAGTTTAACACCTGGAAGTCAATTAATGTAATACACAATGTCAATAGAATAAAAAACAAAACCCACATGATTATCTCAATAGATGCAGAAAAAGTTTTTGACAAGATCCAACACCCTTTCTTTTCTTTCTTATTTTTTAATAAATTTATTTATTTTATTTTTGGCTGTGTTGGGTCTTTGTTGCTGCACGCAGGCTTTTCTCTGGTTGCAGCGAGCAGGGGCTACTCTTCGTTGCAGTGCACAGGCTTCTCATTGCAGTGGCTTCTCTTGTGGAGCACAGGCTATATGCATGTGGGCTTCAGTAGTTGTGACACATGGGCTCAGTAGTTGTAGCTCACGGGCTCTAGAGTGCAGGTTCAGTAGTTGTGGCGCACAGGCTTTGTTGCTCTGCGGCATGTGGGATCTTCCTGGACCAGGGCTCAAACCCGTGTCCCCTGCATTGGCAGGTGGATTCTTAACCACTGTGCCATCAGGGAAGCCCCAACACCCTTTCTTGATTAAAAAAAAACCACGACAAAAAACAAACAAACAAAACCACTCAACAAACTACACAAAGAAACTTCCTCAACCTGATAAAGGGCATCTGTGAAAAACCCACAGCTAACATCATACTCAATGGCTCCAACAGATCAGGAATAATATAAAGTGCTCTTGCCACTTCTATTCAACATTGTTCAACAAAAGGTTCTAGTAAGGCAATTAGGCAATAAAACAAAATAAAATCATCCAGATTAGAAAGGAAGAAATAAAATTACATCTATTTATACTTGACATAATCTCGTATAGAGAAAATCCTAGAGAATTCACACACACACACACACACACACAAAACCTCACAACTATTAGAACTAATAAATGAGTTCACCAGGATTGTAGGATACAAGATCAAACACACAAAAATCTTTTGTATTTCTATATGCTTGCCATGAACAATCTGAAAATAAAATAAACAATTTCATTTACAATAGCATCAAAAAAAATACTTAGGAATAAATTGAACAAAAGAAGTATAAAATTTATATTCTGAAAGCTATAAAACATTGTTGAAAGAAATTTTTAAAGATCTAAACAAATAGAAAGAATCTCATGTTCATGGATTGAGAGCTTTAATATTGTTAAAAAGGCAACATTCCCCAAAGTGATCAGGTTCAACGTAATCCCTATTGAAATCTCAGCTAGCTTCTTCGTAGAAATTGCCAATCTGGTTATAAAATTTATATGGAAATGCAAGGGACTCAGAATAATGAAAACAATCTTGAAAAAGAAGAACAAAGTTGTAGGTTCACACTTCCTAAATTCAAATGTTACTGCAAAGCAATGGTTATCAAGATAGTGTGATATTGGCACAAGGATAGAAATACAGATCAATAGAGTAGAATTGAGATTCCAAAACTAAACTTATGTGTCTCTGGTGAACTGATTTTCAACGAGGGTGCCAAGACCATTCAGTAGGGAAAAATATACATTTATTTATTTATTTATGGCCATGCATGGCATGTGGAATCTTCATTCCTTGACCAGGGATCGAACCTACGCCCCCTGCATTGGAAGCATGGAGTTTTAACCACTGGACCACCAGGGAAGTGCCCAAGAATATTCTTTTAAACAAACAGTGCTAGAACAACTGGATAGACAAATGCAAAAGAATGAAGTTGGACCCTGACCTCACACCATATACAAAAATTAACTCAAAATGAATCTCAGACCTGAATGGAAAAAACTAAAATTATAAAACGCTTAGAAGAAAATATAGAAGCAGAACTTCATGATGTTGGATCTGGAAATGGATTCTTAGATATGACATGAAGAACATGAGCAACAACAATGAAATACAGGTAAATTACGAGGCAGGAGATAGATGGGCCCCAGGCCGAACAGCTGGAGTTTGTCCCCTGTGGACAGAAACTCCATAACAACAGGATAATTGAGAGAGGAGGCTGGGCCTTGCCCAGATAAAAGATAAGAGACCACATATTTCTCATTCTCAAAGTCAAGGAGACCTTTCCGTCTATAAAGGTCCTTGGAGGTCAAAAGGGGAGTGAGGTCAAGCTACCCATAGGCCTCTTCACTGGAATCCATCTTGGGTGAGAGATACACGTGCACACATGGGAAGATCCTGAAATATACCAAATAGGGACTCAGAACCTGTCAAATCAAAATGATTGGCCAAAGGAAACCTGGAAGAAATGCCCATATAAGTGACTTAAACT
The DNA here is from genome assembly GCF_009873245.2 of Balaenoptera musculus. Classification (NCBI taxonomy): domain Eukaryota; kingdom Metazoa; phylum Chordata; class Mammalia; order Artiodactyla; family Balaenopteridae; genus Balaenoptera; species Balaenoptera musculus. The sequence goes on from NC_045790.1 coordinate 8,075,991, forward strand.
ACCACAAGGGTGCAACTCCCTGAGTCCGCCTGTGTGTCTATCCATACATACTGTACTCTTTTTCCTCCTAATAAACACTTTACTTGTTTCACTACTTTCCGTCTTTGTGGGAATTCTTTTCTGCAAAGCCGAAGGGCCAGGGCCTTGTCACTGGCCAGCGGTCTAGTGGCTAGGATTCAGTGCTTTCACCGCCGTGGCCCTACCTCAATCTCTGGCCGGGAACCAAAACCCTGCTTCAAGCCACTGCAGGCTGAGGCCACCCGAGATCAATTGGACCTCATCAGAATTAAATACTTTTGTGCTATAAGGGACACTATCAAGAAATTTAACAGACAAGCCACAGAATGGAAGAAAATATTAGCAAACCATGTATTTGATAAGGGATTATATGTAGAATATATTTTTTAAAACCTTTTACAAATAAAGAATAAAAAGACAATCCAGGGCTTCCCTGGTGGCACAGTGGTTGAGAGTCTGCCTGCCAATGCAGGGGACACGGGTTCGAGCCCTGGTCTGGGAAGATCCCACATGCTGTGGAGCAACTAGGCCCGTGAGCCACAATTACTGAGCCTGCGCGTCTGGAGCCTGTGCTCCACAGCAAGAGAAGCCACGATAGTGGGAGGCCCACGCACCGCGATGAAGAGTGGCCCCCGCTCGCCACAGCTAGAGAAAGCCCTTGCACAGAAACGAAGACCCAACACAGCCAAAAATAAATAAATAAATAAATAAATAATAAAAATAAAGGAATTCCTTTAAAAAAAAAAAAAAGACAATCCAATTTTAAATGATCAAGGATCTGAAAAATATCACTTCTCCGAAGAAGATACAGAAATGGCCAAGAAGTACATAAAAATATGCTTGAAATCAGATAAATGTAAATCAAAACCACAATGAGATAATACTTAAGATGGCTAGAGTCAAAAAGTCAGATAATAAGTGTGAGGATATAGAGAAATTAGAATCTTCATATGTTTCTGGTTGGAACGTAAAGTGGTACAACCACTTTGGAAAACATCCTGGCAGTTCCTCAGAAAGCTAAACACAGAGTTACCATTTGACCCTACAATCCACTCCTACAGAAATGAAAACATATATCCACACAAAAACTTGTATAAGAGTGTTTATAGCAGCAATATTCATACTAGCCAAAAAGGTGGAAACCCAAATGTCCATCAACTAATGAATGGATAAACAAAATGTGGTACATCCATATGTCGACTGAAAAAAAATGCACAACCTAAAAGTTGAGAATTATGTTTTATTTGGCGGACTTTCTGAGGACTCAAGCCCAGGAGGCAGCCTCTCATACGGCTCTGAGGGACTGTTCCAAAGAGGTAAGGGGGGAGCCAGGACATATAGGGGTTTTTGCAACAAAAACCAGGTGGTCGGAACATCAAAAGATTACAGTTAATTAAAGAAAACCAGACATCCCAAGTTAATGAATTGTATGGGAAGATGCAAGAGTCTGGGCTCACTGAAATCATTCCTTTGACATGCACCTTAACTATCTAGGGCAAGTCTCCTGTTCTTTCCCACCCTGAGTCCCCTCAGGGCTCACCGTAGCAGGCAGCTTTAGTGGCTGATGGCTTGATGGCTGTAACATCTTTTGTTTGCTGATATGGCAGGCGCATTCTTAGTCCACACATAGGGTAGGATAGGATATTGTTTAGCCATAAAAAGGAATGAAGTACTGATAACACGCTACAACATGGATAAGCCTTCAAAACACCATACTAAGTGAAAGAAGCCAGTCACAAAAGACCACATATTATGTGATTCCATTCATAATTTGCAAGCAGCTTTTGGCAGGAAAAAGCTTTTGGCAGGAAAGAGGTCTCCGCAGGAGGCACCCCTTTGTCTTGTCACTAATCTTAAACCAGGCGCCCCCATGCCCTACTCATCTCTGGCCCTAGCACAGCTTTCAAATCTGTGGATTACACAATACTTCCTCTAACTTGTTGGTTATCTCCGTAGATCAAAGAAGTAGAAATGAAGAATAAGTATGTAACAGATGACCAGATCTCTTCTCTAGCTTCCCATTCAGTAATCTCGCAAAGAAACTGTGTGAACAAGACAGCATCTAAAGAAAGATCATGAGGAGTTGAGAAGCCTGCACTGAAGCCTGCACACAGTGGGGGATGAAGAGGACTCTGAGCCCCATCTCAATGATTAACTGAGATTACTTCCCTATTTCCCTTTAAAAGCTTTCATGGCTGAGCAGAATCTTGAGAGATGGTTTGGGGGGGATGTTGAGTCCACCATCTCCCCAGATTGCCAGCATTCTCATTAAAAGCACCTTTCCTTTCTACCAACGTCTGTGAGTATTGATTTTGTAAGCAGCAAGCAGCGGGACCCAATTCGGTAACAAAATGTCCAGAATAGAGAAATTCTATAGAGACAGAAAATAATTTCGGTGATTGCTTAGAGCCGGGGGTATAGGAGGACTTGGAGGCGACACCTAAAGGATGTGGAATTTCTTTTTTGAGGTGGTAAAAATGTTCTAAAATCGATCATGGTGATGGTGGCTCAGCTCTGTGAATATACTAAAACCCAGTGAACTGTACAGTTTAAATGAGTGATTTGTGTGGCATGTGAATTATATCTCAACAAAACTGTTATGAGGAGAGGGAGAGAGAGGGAAAAGCTTCTGGTAAGGGCAGAGAAGCAAATTAATGTAGGGTTAATGCTTAATCTGCATTAAGCCATGTTTCAGAGAATATGGTCTAAACGTGCATGTCCGGTAGAAATTTCAGAGATGATGGAAATATTCTGTGCTCTCCACTAACCACACATGACTACTGAGCAACTGAAATGTGTCTAGAGAGACTAAGGAACCGAATTTTCAAATCTGTGTATGTTGGCACGATGGGTTGTTCTGTTCTAAGGAAACAAATCTCTCACCAAAGAAACTCCTGATTTTTACATGCTCGTACATTATGGGAGGGATTCTTACAACTAACCAGAAAAATGGAACCAGTGTACCAGTTAGCCCATACAGAAGGCCATGGCCTTCATAGGGATAACTTCATAAGACCAAAGTAATTGAATTCCAAGAGGCATTTAAATTGAAAGGTGTGAAAATGCCCAAAGTCCAGAAGTTGCCTTAAGTCACATCAGGAACTACTGCTCCAAATACAGCTACTCCCGTCCCCCTTTCCATGCCTTCTGCTATGGACTGAATGTGTCGCCCAAATTCCCATGTTGTGTTCTAATGCCCAGTGTGATGGTATTAGAAGGTGGGCCTTTGGAAGGTGATTAGGTCGTGAGGGTGAAGCCTTCAAGAATGGGATTAGTGCCCTTATAAAAGAGACCCCAGAGAGCCCCCAAGTTTCTTCCACCACATCAGGTCACAGCAAAAAGGCACTGGCCGTGAACCAGAAGGAGGACCCTCACCTGACCAGGTTGCCACCCTGATCTTGGACTTCCAGCTTCCAGAAATGTGTGCAATAAGTGTCTGTTGTTTATAAGCCACCCAGTCTGTGGGACCTTGTTATAGCAGCCCGAATGGACTAAGATACCCCACAAAGGAAATTCCCCTCAACAACCTCTATAACTATGACAGGAAATCAGGCTCTGATCCAACAACACCCTTTCTCAAAAATCTCTTACACAGATGGGTCTCTGCTGTCAACCAACACATACCCGTTGGAAGCCCACCTTCAGTGAAAGAACAAGTTGTAATATATAAGCCTTGGTCATGAGCAGAGATTGGAGCTATTTTTAAATCTAATTAAGAGCCCTTAAATTTAAAAAAAAAGTTTGTATTAAATTTATAAAACCTACAATACTAGCCAATCCATGCTGTACCAGATGTGTGAACAAATTCCAGATTACACCCCTAATACAGCTCCCAGAATGGTTCAGAAATGCACGTGGGAATCACCTGGATAGCCTGTCTCCCCAGAGCGTTAGCAAGTGCAGTTGGAAAGTCTTTCAAATTCAATACAGGTCCTATTTTGATGGTTTCTGGGAGTTACAAAGAACATGAATAAACAAGATAAAGACTCTCAAAGACTCCCCAAACAGCAAAAAAGTTTAAGAAATTATGTCAAAACACCTAATGCTTTAAACATGCTGGCCCTTTAAGAAAGACTCTTCCGCCATGAGAAATAAAATGTGCAATTTCCGGGAGAGAGTCAAGCTGCAAATTATGTACTGTAACCACCTATATGTGTATTTCAAATAGTTTAAAGAAATCGGTCTTCTAGAAACTGAAGCATCCAATAGTTTCCTTTTTGGAAAGGGAAATCTCCAATAAGAAGACTTAATAAGTTAACATAGTTATTAAAACATGGATCAAAAGGTATATTTTTTCAAAGCAATGTGAATATACTTAACATCTATAGCTGTACACTTAAAAATCGTTAACATGGTTTTTAAAAAGGTATATATTACCCTAACTAGTAAAAATTTTTAAAAATTTTAAAATAATGTCTAAGTAAGTCATTAATAAAAGTGTAAAAAATATTCCTTTTTTCTAATACTAAACCATTTCTCTCTAAAAAGTGTTTGGATCAGAAAAGGAAAAATGCCAGATTAGTTTAATAACATAGCAGTTCCTGTTGATAAATTACAAGGAATAAATAAATGCAAATCAGCATTTGGTCAACAATTACTCATCAGATAATGATTCCACAAACTCCTTTCTGTGTTCACATTTTAAGTAAAATAAGAGTTTTAACATTTCTTAGTAAAAGTAAGTACAAGAAAATTATATAAAAATCTACATTTCGAGTTCACTTAGTACTCCTAATCAATTATGAATTTTCATTTTAAAAAGTTATACATCTTCTCTCTGATTTTATCACAGTGTGCAATATAATTTAAAGATAACAGTTTATGCAAGACTTTGAAATTATTATCCTACCACAAGCTTAACTAAATAGAATATCCTAAATTCCTTATAGTTATCAGGTTATCATTACTTACAGGAAATATTTAAGACTGTAAATATAAGCATGAGTATTTAATGAGAGTTACAACAACTAATGGCTTCATGTAAAACCCTGCAAATTATGTGAACCTTTGGAATCACTCCATTTCTGCCTGGGTAAGTTTTCAAGTGTTGTATTTCTCTGACAAATGTTTAATAATAACAGTGATTACATTTTTAAAATGTCAACTAAAATACATTTCCTAAGATCCCTAATTGACCTGAGACCTTTAAGTGCCAACTGAGGAAACTGGGGAGTATTCTCTGCGTATCTGGAAATTTTCCAAAGAAAGAATTTTAAATTTATAAGTAAAGAGAAAGTAAAGTACATGCTCATGTGGTTTTGGCTTATGTATTCTTGTCATATAAACACATATATCTTTGTGACACTCGTGAAGATAGTAAAAATCGATTATAAACATTGCCTAATAATATGCTAGGTAAGATGGATTATGTGTATAAAATTAGAGTTTCAAAGGGTTAAATAATGTTGGCCTTTAAACATTGTTTGGGTACAAGGCCATTAGGAGCAAGGCATGGAGAAACCCTGGGGAGTAAGATGTGATGGCCCCTCAGAGCCTGCAGGGAGGGGTCCCCGCCGCTGCAGTGGCAGTGGCGCAGCACCTGTACTGGTCTAGCCCTGGGGCCTCTCAGGGGAGCGCGGTGCCCACCTGGAGCACGGTACCCACTTCGTCGCAATGAATGAGTTAGCGGCACGCGGCTGATCCAGCCGAGGACTGCGCGCTCCCAGCCGCGCGCTGGCTCCTGTGCCCCGCGGTGACACGTGATGCGCTGTGCGCTGTGCCTACTGCATACCCTGGGGTGTGCTCGGGCTTCTCGAAAGGTCTGCTAACGTTTGTACACACTCGAATTCAGCTCTTGGATACTCCCCACTTTATGCAAATTCCTAATGGTGGTGGTAATATTACCTTCAGACATCTATTAGGCTAGGGCTTCCCCTGGTGGTGCAGTGGTTAAGAATCTGCCTGACAATGCAGGGGACACGGGTCCTGGAAGATCCTACATGCCGCAGAGCAACTAAGCCCGTGTGCCACAACTACTGAGCCTGCGCTCTAGAGCCCGCGAGCCACAACTACTGAAGCCTGTGCACCTAGAGCCCGTGCTCCGCGACAAGAGAAGCCCGCACTCTGCAACAAAGAGTAGCCCCCCGCTCGCCGCAACTAGAGAAAGACCGCGCGCAGCGACGAAGACCAAGTGCAGCCAAAAATAATAAATAAATAAAAATAAATAAATTTATTTAAAAAATAAAAAATAAAGTCCACAGTTTACATTAGAGGTCACTCTTTGTGTTGTACCGTCTATGGGTACAACACAACATATGACATATGTCCATCATTATTGTATAATACAGAATAGTTTCGTTGCCCTAAAAACTCCCTTCCTCTACTTTTTAGTTTAGTTTTAATTGCCCTTTCCAAGATTTAGCCCCAAATTGAGAACCTGTCGAGTTTTTTTGGAATTCCCATCTTTTTTTCCCAAAATGGCCACTAGGTGGCGCCTAGACAATTAGTACACATATCCCTGACTCTGGGCACATACACAGGCTAGACAGGCAAGAATTAACACCTGGGTACAAACAAACTGGTGTCGAAATTGTACTAAATCTTCATTTATATAAATAGTTGTCTCACCTGCAACCAGCATAACCCTAGAATATCTATAAAGGTGTGGCAAAGACATCAAGCAGCACTGTTTAGGGCCATGTGAATCGGATCCCCTGTACTTATGGACTATGTCCTTCCAAGAGGGTGTTATTTTCACTGGGTGAAGGCACTTCCTTGTCGCAGAGCACCCCTTTACCCTGTTTCAAAGACATTAGTACAGTATGTCGTTCATTCCAGCCTGGAGAATACCTTCAGTGCATCCCACAGACACGGCTCTCTTTATGGAACAAGTTCTTTTCAGCTGTCAGGCAAGCTACTGGGGCCACTGAACAATTTTACTATCCACATCTATATCCACATTTCCACACTTGGAAAAAGTGATCCGGATTGATAGAACTGTCAAAACCAAATTGGCTAATCTAGTTTGTGAAGCTGACATGTCTCGGGTCTTTCGTCTTTCGTGATCAGGAGAATTCATTCCTCTGCACGAGAAAAATACTGAATCCTTATGAAATTGCTCCTGCATGGCCTCTGCATTTTAGGATTATATCCTCTTTAGAGGACTCTACTCGGGGTAACCATACATCCTTGTTTTCCCAGGACAGCCCCAGTTTATGCTTGTTGTCTGTAATGGTTCATTTTATATGTCAGCTTGACTGGGCCACAAGATGCCCAGATATTCAGTTAAACATTATTTTGGTGTGTCTATGAGGGTGTTTCTGGATGAGATTAGCATTTTGAGTCTATAGACTGAGTAAAGCAGACTGCCCTTTCTAAAGTGGGTGGGTCTCATCCAATCAGTTGAAGTCCTCAACACAACAAAAAGGTGAATAAGGCACAGTTCTCCCCCACTCTCTCTCTCTATCTCTATCACCCCACACCAGTCAGAATAGCCCATGGCCTCGGTTTCCTCATCTGTAAAGTGGAGCTGGTGGTAATAACTATATCTGCTTTATAAGATTTGGGGCAGGAGGAGAGGAAAGGAGGGGGAGTTAGTTAATGGGTACGGAGTTTCAGTTTTGCAAGATGACAAGAGTTAAAATGGCTCACTTGGCAAATTCTATGTTATGTGTATTTTACCACAATTGAAAATAATTTATAAAAACTAAAAACAAACAAACAAAAAATTTGGGAGGAGGAATAAGGAGCTCATTTCTACCTGGCACCCCTGCGCCCTTTGCCCTCTGCCACGGCTCGTGTTCACATCATTACCTGGTGAGGGTCAGCAACTCTGCTTGCCCTCTGGGCTTCAGTTTCCTCACCCATAAGCTGAAGTCACTGTGAGAATTAGAAATAAAGCAGAGACAACGGTTAGACTGTAGTCCCAGCCTCACTAAACGGTAATCGTCGCGACTAGCCTGCAATCTATCTGGGAACGGGGTTGACTCAGGCGCCAGCGACCCGCACCGCAGACCTGCAGGGGTGGTATCCAGGCAGCCCCTCATTCGGGGGGGAACACGGCTTCCAGAGCAAACCAGGGGGGCAGAAACGTTGCAGCAATGCCAACAAGAAGACAGAACTGTGGTCAGTTTCTCTCAACGGGTGAAACCTGACCAAGTTCCACGGAGCGCGGGGCATGAAATTATTACTTATTTTTGAAGCACGTGTGCAGATTTACCAAGACGCGTGTATCACGCGCGGTCGCGGCCAGAACACACTCACGGCCGGGCTTTTCAACGGGTCTTCCCTCCGAGCCTGCCCCTCCGGCTCCAGGCCTGAGCTGCTATTTGTCTGGTGCTCTGAGATCTTCCCAAATACGGCCTCCTTAAATGAAGGGAAGGCTCAGGAGGGGGATGGGCTTGACCTCGGACGTGGTTAGGAAACTGGACCGTGGTCTCCTCTGGCCTGAGGGCGGGAGGGGGGGCGGGTAGGAGCGCGCCGCCTTGGCTGGAGCTGCCCACCCTTCTCTCCTTCTCTGAGATGCTCCTCCCAGCCCAGCACTGCTCTCCCAGCTTCTCTAAAGCAGGATCCAGTTTCCTGATAGAAAAGCCTTCCTTCCTTTTTTGAATGGCTGTCAGCAGCTGGACACCTCCCAGAAAGGGAGGTGGAAAGGAAATTATTTGGGATTTAAGACCAAGGCGGACCTAGCATAATTAACACCTGGAGCGGATGGTTTTTAACACTTCCCCTTCCATATACAACAAAATTCCTTTTAGTAACAATATAATAATATTCAGTAGCTATTCAAGTTTAGAACATATTTCACATGTGAACAAAATTCGCACTTGCCAATGGAAAATATTAGATATCACAGTTCTCACTCTATTTTACTGTTTAAAAAATTTTTTATTGAGATATAATTGAATGTAACATTGTATTAGCTTTAGGTGTACAACATAACAATTTGATATATGTGTGTATTAAGAAATGATCACCACAATAAGGCTAGTTAACAACCATCACCACCCACAGTTACAATTTTTTTTTTCTTGTGATGAGAACTTTTAAGATCTACTCTCTTAGCATCTTTCAAATATACAAAACAGTATTGTTAACTCTAGTCACCATGCTGTCATGCCCAGGACATTTTTATTCTATAGCTGGAACTGTTTTTAATCTGAAACACAAACAAAACCTCCAAGTTTGTACCACGTAGAATGACAAAAGTGAAGTAACTCAAGGCCTGTTCCTTTGTCTTTGCAATCACTGCGTTATCATGGTTCATTTTGAACCTGCTGTTTAAACAGGTGTTGGAGACAGTTGCTGCTCAAGAATTAAACCCCAAACTCCCAGTGTTTCTGAATCAAATGGAACTTACCCTGGAAGGAAAATGCATGAAGCGGAGTCCACGGAACAGGAACTTCGGCACAACGGGGAGTTCTCTGGATTAACTTCCAGATAGAATACAGTTATTAACGGATAAATAAGGAAATGTACCAAGTTGAAGCTTACATATGTATTAATAAAACACAAGCATACCTGCCAGAAGTTGTTTAGAACTTCAAACAATGAGAGATTTATTATTTATTTTGTGTGTGTGTGTGGAGTATTTTACCACTGACATTATTCAGAATTGCTGGCACGTGGTGATCTAAAAATATAAAGTGACTTCTGGTCGGTATTATTGTGTTGAATTACAAACGATGTGTCCCTTACTGCCTGCACCAGGACAGGCGACTTCCCCAGCTCTGCCTTTTGTTTGCAGCTGATTTAGAGAGGTAGCCTCAGTGCTGCAAGGTTACGCATCTGACTTCATTGAAACGAACAGTCTCGAAGTTGAGCGCTTTTATTTTAGGTATAGGACCTCTCAGTGGGGAAGGGGAAAACGAATGGAAAGTCACTGAATCCCTTTTCTCAGATACCAGTGCTTAGAATTTTTAGAGCATGTTTTATAAATTGAGAATTTGGGAGCAACACTGGACAACAGCTATTTCAAGTTCCAGGACGGTGTTTGGCGCGCCCTCTGGTGGACAGTTTGAAAATAGAAAGCTCAGATACTATATAAATTAATAACAGCTTACGTTTACATTGTTTATTAAGTGCTCTGCTTCTGGCTAGGCCTTTTGCGGGCATTATCTCATCCTTACAAATGACTATAATTAGGCATCTGATTCCAATTTTACCAATTATAGAACTAAGAGTGGCCAAGTAAATTAACTACAGCTACCCAGCTAACAAGTGGCAAAGCTGGGATTGAATCCAGTTTTGTCTCATTCCAGAGCCCGAGCTGTTAACCACCATGTACTGACTTGCTACCAGCTCCACATCTCAGAGCCTGGGGGCTTGAGGAGTGCCTACCCAAAACTGTGCTTCCAGAACTATAGCTACTCGCACAATTGTGGGAGTTTTTGATGTTCACTTAAAGGTTGTGATTTGCTCTCAAAAAATCACTGTGGCTTGGTTTGTCACTCCTTTCTTCATATATTCTTGTTGCCTTTGTGTCTTAACATGTTCTGGCCAGTTCATGGCAATGGACTTTGGTGTCCAGCAATAGTAACTCTCAGACTTCAAAGAACATTAGCAATATACCTCATCTGTGAAGCCTCGGCAATCTCAGAACCGTAGAATTGAAGCAAGCTGGTCCTGGGAGCAGATTGGGGTTATCCAGTTTAGTGGTTTCACAAGATGGGCATCTTGAAAACCTGCGGAGGAAGTTTTGGTTGTCACATGTTTGCAGGGGGTTGCTGACGTTTAGTGGGAGAGACACTGGATGTCCTGCAATGCCCAGAACAGGTCACACAAGGAGTTCGCCCAGGTCCCTTAAGACTTTCCAACATCCTGCCAGACATTCTGAGCTAGAACATCTGCTTCAACTGTGATGGGATTTCAAGATCTGGGATATCTTTTCTGTGACATTTTAAAATTTTTTTTTTTAATAAATTTATTTTATTTATTTGTATTTGGCTGCGTTGGGTCTTCGTTCCTGCGCGCGGGCTTTCTCTAGTTGCGGCGAGCGGGGGCTACTCTCCTTTGCGGTGCACGGGCTTCTCATTGCGGTGGCTTCTCTTGTTGCGGAGCACGGGCTCTAGGCGGACGGGCTTCAGTAGTTGTGGCACGTGGGCTTTAGAGCGCAGGCTCAGTAGTTGTGGCGCACGGGCTTAGTTGCTCCGCGGCATGTGGGATCTTCCCGGACCAGGGCTCGAACCCGTGTCCCCTGCATTGGCAGGCGGATTCTTAACCACTATGCCACCAGGGAAGTCCTAAAAATTTTTTATTGGAGTCTAGTTGATTTAAAATGTTGTGTTAGTTTCTGCTGTACAGCAAAGTGAATCTGTTATACATATACATATATCCACTCTTTTTTAGATTCTTTTCCCATATAGATCATTACAATTGAGTAGAGTTCCCTGTACTACACAGTAGATCTTATTAGTTATCTATTTTATATATAGTAGTGTGTATATGTCAGTCCCAATCTCCCAATTTATCCCTCCCCCCCCTTTTCCCCCTGGGTAACCACAAGTTTGTTTTCTACATCAGTGACTCTATTTCTGTTTTATAAATAAGTTCATTTATACCATTTTTTTTAGATACCACATGTAAGCGATATCATATGATATTTGTCTTTCCCTGTCTGACTTACTTCACTCAGTATGACAATCTCTAGGTCCATCCATGTTGCAGCAAATGGCATTATTTCATCCTTTTTTATGGCTGAGTAATATTCCACTGCATATATGCACCACATCTTCTTTATCCATTCCTCTGTTGATGGACATTTAGGTTTCTTCCATGTCCTGGCTATCGTAAATAGTGCTGCAATGTTTTCTGTGATATTTCATCCCTCCCACATCCCATGTCATCACAAGGAATTATTTTGACGCTGCACTTACACATAAGGCCTGGATGATTTGCAAAGAAGTCATCCTTTCTTATTTTGCTCTGCAATCTATAACTTAGCTCGGCATCTTATCTCTATTTAACTTCAGGTATTTTCCTCTTTCTCCTGCCATGTACAAATCAGTCAGCTCTGTTAATACTTAGCACTAACTTTTATCCCTTTGTCTAGCTCTTCTTTGACTTTCTCATTTGCTGTCCTTCTAGGAAATGACTCCTGATCTTTGACTTTTTTTTTTTTTTTTTGGCCATGCTGTGAGGCTTGTGGGATCTTAGTTCCCTGACCACGGATGGAATCCAGACCCCGACAGTGAGAGTGCCAAGTCCTAAACACTGGACTGCCAGGGAATTCCCATCTTTGCCTTTTTTTTTCTTTTTGGCTGTGCTGTGCAGCATGCAGGATCTTAGTTCCCAGACCAGGGATCGAACCCACGCCCCCTGCAGTGGAAGTGCGGGGTCTTAACCACTGGACCGCCAGGGAAGTCCCTGACTTTTCTTAAATCTAAACTTATTCATTATAAGTAGGGGCAATAAACCATCTCCTAATGTCTTGCAGTCTAGTTCTGTTAAAAATATAGTGTATTAATGTAAAATTTGAAGTATAGTAAGGCCAACAGGCCAAGAGATGACTGCCATTGAAATGATAGTTTGTTACCCACAGTTCCCAAGAGGGGGTACACCACACCATGGGGGTGGGACACACAGGGAAGCACCAGGGTGGGTCAGGAGGCAGAGGGAGCTAAGGGGGAAATGTGGGCAAGAGTCTTCACTGTGGTTTCTATGGGAACGAACAAGTGAGGCAGGGGAAGCAGGCTTAGGACTGGCTAGTCTGGATAATTTCAGTGGGCTCTGGGGTATCGGGGCTGTCCCTAGTGGTCTGGTACCTGGCTCTGGGATGATTAGGACAGGGGGATAGTGGCCTACTGGGAACGTGAGAGCCTGAGAAAGGAGGTGGCTGGGTTGTGGGCTCTGAACTGGTTGGTTTGAATTTTAAAGTCCTGCTCTTGGGAATTCCCTGGCAGTCCAGTGGTTAGGACTCCTGCTCTGGGGCAAGTTGCTTACTGTCTCTAGGGACAGGCTAGCAGCCCTGGGAGGTGCAGTCTCACCAGGAGCAGCAAGGCCCCAGACGTCAAAGCCTCAGAATACAGACAATAAGAGACAGGTTTGGTACACTGCCCAAGCCTTTACAGATTAAAATATGTATTATTGGTTACAACCTATTCACTTGAATTTTCCACTTAAATTACAGTTAGGGCATCAGAGTGGTTTTTAAAAATTATGTCTATAGGTGGTTATAGCTACAGTTTTCATTTTAGAACAGCAAAGAAGGTGTTACAAATGTTTATTTCAAAGCAGGACATAGGGGACTTCCCTGGGGGTCCAGGTTCAATCCCTGGTCAGGGAACTAGATCCCACACGCATGCCGCAACTAAGAAGTCCGCAGGCCGCAACGAAGATCCTGCATGTCTCAACGAAGACCCAGCGCAGCCTAAATAAATAAATATTATAAAAAACAAAACCAGGGCTTCCCTGGTGGCGCAGTGGTTGAGAATCTGCCTGCCAATGCAGGGGACACGGGTTCGAGCCCTGGTCCGGGAAGATCCCACATGCCACGGAGCAACTAGGCCCATGAGCCACAACTACTGAGCCTGCGCGTCTGGAGCCTGTGCTCCGCAACAAGAGAGGCCGCAATAGTGAGAGGCCCGCGCACCGCGATGAAGAGTGGCCCCCGCTTGCCACAACTAGAGAAAGCCCTCACACAGAAACGAAGACCCAACACAGCCAAAAATAAATAAATAAATAAATAAATTAAAAAAATATATATATTCTAAAAAAAAAAAAAACAAAACCAAAAAACAAAACAGGACATAGGATCGATGAGGCTGGGAGCCACAGCTGTTTTACAGATGAGGAAGCTGAGGCCCGGGGATCCCAAGTGGCTCTGCTAGGGTGCACAGTGGGTTACAGGAAGGGCTGGTTCCAGGCACAATCTCCTGGTTCCCCAGGGCTTTCTTTGGCAGTAAGCAGCCTCAGTTGAGAAAAAGCTCTAAAAAGACAGTATTAACTTGCTCTGCAAATACCCTCAATAAATACCTACGATAACGCCCTAGTGTGAAGGCCAAGTGTAAATGATGAATTACAGCGAAAACGTGCCAAGAAAATCGAGTCTGCGTTTCATCTTTTGTTAATACTGGGGAGACAGAGCACCTGTGTTCCATTTGCTGCATCCTCTCTGCTTTCTCTTGCTTCCTCTGCTTCTGTGTTGGTCAAATAGAAGCAGTGGTTCACTCTGCCTTTTTGATCCTCTTAACAGCCCAACTTCTCCATAAAGTCTTTCCTGACCAGCTAACAGTGAGACCATCATGGTCTCCCAAAGACTTCCCAGGCCTGTGGACACCCTACACCAGTGCTTCCCACGTTTTCCTGCCAGTCGTCTGGGGAGCCTGTGAAAATGCAGAGTGGGTGTTTCTAACAAGCTCCCTGGTGAGGGCCCTGGCAAGAAGAGCACACCCCGGCCAGCAGGACTCTCAGGCGAGATCTGTGGTTTATCATCGCAGGCATCTGAGCAACTTTTGAAAAATACAGCTTCCCAGCCCCACTGCAAAGCTGTATCGTCGTAATCTCTAAGGGCAGAGCCTAGAATATGAATTTTTAGAAACTCTCCAGGTCACTCTGATAACTAACCAAGTTCAGAAAAACCGTCTCCCTATAACAACCACCATAAAATGTTGACCTAATGTTTATGGGTACTACACAAACCTTATAACTTAATCTGAAATTGGCTTTGGAAGTAAGCACCTTGCAGGCTGCTGAGAACCTAGAGTGATAGTGATATTTTTTTCAGGCCAGATTCCAAGAACTGTACCTTCCCACACAATTACAGGACCAACCCAGATGGGGAAATGGTCTAAAACAGTCTTGTGATGTTCATACCTTATTTACCTGTATTTATACATCTCTTAAGATGATCACAGTGGTCACAGAACCCAAATTGAAACATTTTACTGCATTAGAATTTAAAAACTAGGGCACTGATGTATATTTCACCAGAAGCTCATATTTGCATAATTATGAGTGGCCTGCAATTTCTTTTTTTTTTAATATATTTTATTTTATTTATTTTTTATTTATTTATTTTTGGCTGTGTTGGGTCTTCGCTGCTGCGCACAGGCTTTCTCTAGTTGCGGCGAGCGGGGGCTACTCTTCGTTGTGATGCGCAGGCTTCTCACTGTGGTGGCAGAGCACGGGCTCTAGGCGCGTGGGCCCCAGTAGTTGTAGCACACGGGCTCAGTAGTTGTGGCTCACAGGCTCTAGAGCGCAGGCTCAGTAGCTGTGGCGCATGGGCTTAGTTGCTCCACAGCATGTGGGATCTTCCCAGACCAGGGCTTGAACCCGTGTCCCCTGCATTGGCAGGCGGATTCTTAACCACTGCGTCACCAGGGAAGCCCGGCCTGCAATTTCTTAAGTCCATCTCTGTGTCTTAGTTAAAGGCTTGAAGTAGCCCTGGCATCGGGCCCAATCTTACAGAGGGAAATGCTTTTTTTTTTTCATTCAGCAAACATTTATTAGGTTCTTACTTATTTGACCACTATTATACTAGGTCCTGGAAGTTAATGATAAACGAGGTACAGCCCTGACTACGTGACTCTTACAGTCTAGCACAGGGCTCAGCAAACTACAGCCCAGGGGCCACATCCAGCCTCATTTTGTAAATAAAGTTTCATCGGAACAAAGCCACACCCACTTATCTACCTGTTGTCTATGGCTGTTTTAAAAAACTAGCTTTGTTGAAATACAGTTCACATACCATAAGATTCACCCTTTTACAGTGTACAATTCGGTGGTTTTTAGTGCATGCAGATCTGAGTATGCTTGCTGATACATTCTCCCCTCCCACCAGCCCCTGGAAGCTGCTCATCTGTTTTCTGTCTCTATTGATTTGCTTATTCTGGACATTTCACATAAATGTAACCATACAATATACACACTTTTGTGCCTGGCTTTTTTCCACTTAGCATCGTGTTTTCAAGGCTAATCCTTGTAGCTCATGTCAGTGGCTCTTTTTTTTTTTTTTTTTTTTTTGGTCAGTGGCTCTTGATATGGCTCCTGGCAGCTTCTGCACTGTACTGGCAGAGCTATGTAGCTGGGACAGAGACTCCACAGCCAGCAAAGCCTAAAATATTTGCAAATATTTATTAAATATTATCAAAGGAGTTTGTGACCCATGGGCTAGTGTGGAAAAAAAAGACATTTTAGAATCAGAGTTGGAGAAAAGTTTATGTCAGCAAGTGCCATCCCTCACTTAGTTCTGGAATCTCTTCATTGGCCCCCGTGCTGGATGTCTTAGTGGGCTAAAAGGACATCTGATAGATTCTTTTTTTTTTTAATTTCTTTTTTATTGAGGACACACTGGTTTATAACATTCTATAAGTTTCGTGTGTAAAACATTATACTTCTACTTCCGTGTACACTACAGCGTGCGCACCACCAAAAATTTAGTTTTCATCCATCACAGAGGGAAATTCTTCAAACTGTCTCTTCCCCACCTCCAGAGAAGGTGGAAGAGGGTGGGAGGGAGAAGAACAGTGGAGAAAACCCCCCAAATAAGAATGCTGCTATACTCTACTCAATGCTCTGTGGTGACCTAAATGGGAAGGAAATGTAAAAAAAGACTGGGTATATATATATGTATAACTGATTCACTTTGTTGTACAGCAGAAACTAACACAACATTGTAAATCAACTATACTCTAATTAAAAAAAAAAAAAAAAGAATGCTGCTGTAGACTGAATGTTTGTGTTCCCCTAAAATTCATATGTTGAAAGCCTAACTCCCAATGTATTTGGAGATGGGCCCTCTGGGGAGGTGATTAGATCAGGAGGGTGGAGCCCTTTTCCCTGCCGATGTGGGGACACAGAGAAGTTGGCCATCCATGAACCAGGAAGCGGGCTCTCACCAGACACCGAATCTGCTGGCACCTTGATCTTGGACTTCCCAGACTCCAGAACTGTGAGAAATAAATTTCTGTTGTTTATAAGTCACCCCGACTGTGGTACTTTATTACAGCAGCCCGAATGGACTAAGACAAATGCCCCTCTGAGCTACAGAAACACTTAAATTTCTTTTCCAAAAGAGCACAGTAGAGAACCGCAGTGATGGACTGTGCCTGCTGCAGACGGAGCTTACACAGTCTGACAAAGACATACCGCTGAGGCCCGACGGGAGGATCCAGGCAGGTCCTCGGGCAGCTGAGAAAACTTTGGAAATGCCTCCGGTGGAGACTAGGAGCTCCAAAAGGCAGGGTCTTTCTTCCCGCCCAACACGCTGTATAGTGAGAGGTGCACGATGTCTTTGGGCCCAAATGTGCCCCAGAGAGATGCATCTCCAATTTCAGATGACAAATTGTAACAGGGAAGAGCTAAATTGGACTCCATGTTGGATCTGTTTCTTTGACTTTAACCTTTGCTTTTCGTTGCTTTTGTTATTATAATCATACAGAATGGCCTGCCTCGGGGAACCCTGCCCCTCTGCCTGACTGTTAAAGTGCCTTTGTTCCGCTCACAGGGAGACAACCTGACCCTGCCCACCTGTAAATGGCTGAAATTAACACATCCCCGCCCTGAGGCTGGCCATTCCAGGAGATGTTTTGCAAGACTGAGGGCCCTTTTTACTTTACTTCCTCACCCCCTCTCCCTCTCTGATTCTATAAAAGAAACTGGCATCCAGACCCCGATAAGATGATTATTTGGAGACTTTAGTCTGCCATCTTCTTGGTATGCTGGCTTTCTGAATAAAGTCATCTTCCTTGCCTTGACACCCCGTCTCGGATTTATTGGCCTGTTGTGCGGGGAGCAGAGCGAGCTTGGACTCGGTAACAAATTGAGTGTTCTCGGCGGGTGGGGTGGGGGGTTGGGGGGGGTGGTCATTATGCTCCCCAGGGAGCTGCTGAGGACTTCATGCAGCCCGTCCCTGCAAGGGCTTGACCCCGTCCCTGCAAGGGATTGACCCCAGGCTCCATGAGGCAGGGCCTGTTTGGTTCACCCCGTCTGCCCAGCACCCAGCACAGTGCCTGGTTCGTGGCAGCTACTCAGAGAATACTTATGACTGATGGACCAACTTGAGGGTAAAATGCTTTTTAGTTCTAGAAGTGCCTTAGCTGATACACCTCCTGATTTCCACATTCTTCTGGAGTCACCTTCAGAGTCACGTATTGCTTTTATGGGACTTTGAATTAAGTATGTCTTTTTATTCCGATGCGTTGACATCTGGGGCCTTGCTGACCCAGGAAGGACCCTCTCCTGCCCCCAGCACCAGCCAGTTCTTGGGCAAAGTAAAGGAATTGGGTAGGTGTTCACCTTTCGCATGCAAGCCAACCAATTTCAGCCCCCTTCCCCAACCACCTCCTTTAACCAGCTCCCACACTCTGGGCCACTGTCCCGCTGTCCTAATCACCGGAGGCCCAGGTACCAGACAAGTAGGGACAGCTTTGGGTCCCAGAGCCCGCTGAAATTATTCAGACTAGGCTATCCTAAGCCTGCTTCCCCTGCCTTGCCTGCTCCTCCCTGGGGAAACCATGATTGCCCCTCACTCCCTCTGCCTCCGGACAGACCCTGGTGCTTCCCCCTGTGGCTCCTCACAGTTCGGTGGGTGTAGCCCCCTCCTCTTGAGAACTGTGAGTCGTAAACTACTGTGTCAGTGCTGAGTCTTCTCCTGACCTGTTAGCCTGACCATACCCGAATCCTAATAAAACCCACATTTTAGAAGCAGACGTATTGTGAAGTTGCAGGATATCAGACCCACGCATGTTCAGGACAGCTTCCACTACGTAGACTGAGTATCTCCTGTGGATCAGAAATAGTGCAGCTTCTTGAAGCTGTGTGTGGGGCAGTCCACTACGTAGACTGAGTATCTCCTATGGATCAGAAATAGTGCAGCTACTTGAAGCTGTGTGTGGGGCTGTCCCAGGCAGGGTTCAATCAGTGCAGCAGAGACGCTAGATTCTATATCTCGCTGTGTATCCTACCAGGGTGCTGGTAAGGCAGATTGCCCGGAGAGAGAGGGGTGTGGCCGTCTGCAGCCAAGGGCAGGTGTGTTTGCTGTCTAATGTGAGAGAGATTCACACTTCGCCCCGTGGAGCAAAATTCAGACCAGCTTCCTGCCCTGGGGAAACGACTTGGGCTCACGAAGCCCCTTCCCGTTGAGTCACCTGTTCTGTGCAGGCAGCAGTGGTCCCATCACAGCACCCTCTGGGGACAGGGTGGGGGGAGACGAGCACAGATGCGGATACCCGGGGTTCTGCTGTTGCTCTGGGTAGTAGGATCCTTTGTCTCTGACCCGGAAGTCTCATGTCTCCTCCCAGCAAGCAGAAAACTGGCAGGCTAACTCACTAGCTTGTGAGGAGGGTAAATCTTAGACACTCCCCTGCCCAGCTGTGGGTCCTCCCTACCCAATACCAGTCTCCTGGGCCAGGGGGAAGGGGTCTTTCTCCTCCCTCTGTCACTGTCAGTGAGGATGGTCTCCTTGAGGAATGGCTCTGTGTCCACCTCTGAAGGGACAGGCGTCAGGAGGGGTCAGAGCTGGGCTGGCTGTGCTGACCCAAAGGAAAGGTCACTGGCCACTGGGCCACAGAACCCGCCCACCAGCAAGCCAGGTGACAGAAGAAACTCCCCTGGGGCAAGCCCCGCTATTAGAGTTCCCATCACAAAATGCCACAGACTGCGTGGTTTAAACTTCGGAAATATATTTTCTCGGTTCTGGAGCCTGGAAGTCCCGGGCCAAGGTGTTGATCACTTTGGATCCGGATGAGAGCCCTCTTCCTGGCTTGCAGACGGCCACCTTCCTGACCCGTCTTCATACAGCCTTTCCTCTGTGTGCGCGCGGGGAGAGACAGAGAGAGTGCGCCAGGGTCTCTTCCTCTTTTTATTTTCCATTTTTAAATTTTTTTTTACTTTTTGGCTGCGCCACCTGGCATGTGGGTTCTTAATCCCCCAACAAGGAATGGAATCCGCGCCCCCTGCAGTGGAAGCGCGGAGTCTCAACCGCTGGACTGCCAGGGAAGTCCCTCTTCCTATTTTTATAAGAACACCAGCCTTACTGGATGAGGGCCCCATCCTTATGACCTCATTTCACCTTAATTACCTTCCTAAAGGCCTCACCTCCAAATATAGTCACATTGGGGGTTAGGGCTTCAACATATGAATTGGGGAGGGGGGATGCAATTCAGTCCATAGTAGCCACCTAACAGCTGTGAGGTAATTCATTTACACTCATCTTAAAACATGACCGGGCTTCCCTGGTGGCGCAGTGGTTGAGAATCTGCCTGCCAATGCAGGGGACACGGGTTTGAGCCCTGGTCTGGGAAGATCCCACATGCCGTGGAGCAACTAGGCCCGTGAGCCACAACTACTGAGCCTGCGTGTCTGGAGCCTGTGCTCCGCAACAAGAGAGGCCGCGATAGTGAGAGGTCCGCGCACCGCGATGAAGAGTGGCCCCTGCTCGCCGCAACTAGAGAAAGCCCTTGCACAAAAACGAAGACGCAGCACAGCCAAAAATTAATTAATTAATTAATTTTAAAAAAAAAATGACCAAGCATCTTAAACCATCTACCTGGGGGAGGAGGAGCAAAAGGTAAACAAGGCCATAGATATTTTACTGTATTTGTCTTTATTTCATTTTTAAATTGTGGTTAAATAGACATAACCTAAAATTTACCATTTTAGTCATTTTTAAGTGTCCAGTTCAAATGTCATTAAGCACATTCACCTTGTTGTACAATCATCAGCGCCATCCATCCACAGAACTCTTTTCATCTTCCCAAACTGAAACTGTGCACCCGTTAAAACTAGCTCCCCATCTCCTCCTCTGTCCAACTCCTGGCAACTTTACCCTCCTCTCAGTCTCTGTGATTCTGACTTCTGTAGGACCTCATGTAAGGGGTACATACAGTATTTGTCCTTTTGTGACTGGCTGCTTTCACTTATCATAACATCCTCAAGTTTCACTTATGTTGTAGCCTGTATCAGAATTTCCCTCTCTTTTAAGACTAGGTTTTCATTTCTAATAATGGCACAACCCTGAATATATTATAGGCAGAAGAAAAGAAAACAGTAAAGAAAAACAGAAGATGAGAAGGGTGAGGGTCTTGGAGGAAGGCAGGGCAGGGCAGATGGAAGGTTTGCTTTGGAGCCAAGCAGATCTGGGTTCAAATTCTGGCATTTCTGCTGCATGATTTTTGAGTAATCCACGTCATTCCCTCCCCCAGCTTCCTCCGATGTGAAATATAGTTAGTGATGCCCTTTGCTAGGATCACTGTGTGTGCCCCACAGAAGGGAACCCACATTTGCTGAGCATTTGCCTTGTGCCCTCTTCCATGTTTGGATCCCTGGAAAGGATTGTCTTACTTAAGGGAGGGTTTGCCCTTGTTTTCTGCAGGAAGAAACAGAGAGGTAGAGAGGATATATGACCTGCCCAGGATCCCCGAAATGAGGAGAGAAAGAGCTGTCACTGGAGCCCCACATTTTCCTGGCTCCCAGCCCCCCTCCAAGGGCACCAGGCTGCCCTGCGCACCACCCCGTGCAAAGCAGGAATGTGCACCTGTGCTTTCCTTTTCCCCTGGAGGAAGAGGCACCATCCACCTGTCAAAGGGAAAGGGGAGCAGGTGGTAGTCAGCTTGAGAAAGAAGGTAAGGATCCCATCACTATGGGGGGAGGGGGAACTTGGTAGACAGGGAGAGGCGACAGGTAGCTGCCCCAAAACCTACGAGGGGGAGTCTGGGGAGAAGGGCACCCAGGATGCAGGATTAACACCAAGAAGGCTTGTGAGACTCGGTGACAATTCCAGAAGCTGCACAGAGATCCTTGGTTAGCTGGGTTCAGTCTTGCTTGGAGGTACCAAATAGATGGAGTCAGTTAAGACCTTTCCAAACGCCAACGGACAGAGGATTCTGAGTAGGCACTACCCTGGGCTCATACTCTGCAGGAGAGAAGTCAAGGAGGAAAGGCACAGAGCCCCTTGCTGCATGTCTGGAATATCTTCTCCAGGACAGCCGCAGGGAGCTGGCGTATGTGTGCTTTCCAACGTACATATAGGACTTTGGGTGCTTCACACAGACATCTGCTCAACGACCTCAAGCACCTGCCAGCCACGGAGTTTCAGATGCGTTTCTTATATAAGCAGAGGGGTTTTTTTATTACTGTTACAAATCACTGAGTGACAAAAACACAGATTCTGGGCTTCCCTGGTGGCGCAGTGGTTGAGAATCTGCCTGCCAATGCAGGGGACACGGGTTCGAGCCCTGGTCTGGGAAGATCCCACGTGCCGCGGAGCAACTGGGCCCGTGAGCCACAATTACTGCGCCTGCGCGTCTGGAGCCTGTGCTCCGCAACGGGAGAGGCCGCGATAGTGAGAGGCTCGCGCACCGCGATGAAGAGGGGCCCCCACTTGCCACAACTAGAGAAAGCCCTCGCACAGAAACTAAGACCCAACACAGCCAAAAATAAATAAATTAATTAATTTTAAAAAATAATAATAATAAAATAAAGTTAGGCTCAACTGAAAGCATCCAGAGAAAAAAATGAATGGGGTTAAAACTAAAAAAAAAAAAAAAAAAAAAAAAAGCACAGATTCTTTCTGGGACTGCGGAATGCTGGCAGTGTTAGCCCGAGGCTGCTACCTAAGGAAAACGTTCTGCTGAGGCCTTGCGGACAACATGATTTCACGTGCTCATTTGTTTCACACCCATGTTTTAAAATAATTCTTTTCAGCTGAAAATGTATCTTCACCTAACGTAATAGATGGACGTTGTGAGCTGGTTACATTCCCCAGTGGCATTAGTATATGGACTGCCTTTCCTCCAGAATCCCATCCCCTCTTTCCTTTCTGCTTTTCTGTCTTTTTCTGGCGCAAAGGAGGAAAATTTGAAAAGAGAATATTACCTGTATATTATACCTCTTACTCACCTCCCTTTCCCCAAACTTTTTACAGGGGAAGGTGGAGAATCTTCCTACTCAAGTCCTTACCTGTCCCCACCTCTCCATCCCCACGGGCTTTGCCCAACTCAAGCGTTTGTCTTCTCACTCCTGGATCATTACCATATCCCCACCCTCTCCTACTGGTCCCTCGGTCTTCAGTTTTGCTTTATAATCCATCCTCCCCACTGCAACCAGAGTGATCGCTCTAAAACTGCACACTGGGTCCTGCTACTCTCCTGTTTCACCCTTCACTGACTTCCCATTGTTGCAGGATGCATCCAGCCTCCTTACCAAGCCATTCACCTCTCACCCTTCACCCTCCTCCATCTCTCCACCTGGTGTCAAGCTGTTCTACTCATGGACATGGCTTTTCTATCTTCCCGAAATGCTTTTGCCTTCCTTGCCCCCCTGGCAAACTCCTAGTCGCTCGTTGGGATGTGGCTCAGGCATCACTCACTCTTGGAAATGTCTCAGGTCCACCCAAGCAGAGCTGATCACTTCATCTCAGGCTCCTCCACCAAGCATGGACCTGCCCCCGGGAGCCTCCGATGTCGCCCCTGCCTGACTCTCTGGCTACAAGGACTGACCTTCCTCTTCTTCACAACTCCAGCACACCAGTCCAGTGTTTGACTCAAAGTAGACTCTTTAAAAATGTATGTTGAATTGAAGAGCTATGTTGAAGAAGTTTGGCTGGCTGGTGGCAATGGTAAATCCTACCCTCTATGATTATTGGAAGGGTCACTCCAATTCAACAAACATATATGGACTATTCACTCTGTGCCAGGTGTTCTTCTGGGCACTGAAGATACCCAAGTGAACAGAATATCATTCCTTCAATTAATGAGCCTAGAGCTGATGAAGGCAAACCAGCAAGGAATATTCCTAATACAAAATGATTGTTACCGTACCAGGGGTAGGAGCAAAATACTATGCCAAAGGTCCTCAACATGGCTATACAGCCAACTCTAGGGAGTTTTTTTAAAAATATGCATGATTCCAGTTATATTAAGTATCTAAAGTAGTTAATCCCAGGAATTCCCTGGTGGTCCAGTGGTTGGTGCTCCACGCTCTCACTGCTGAGGGCCCAGGTTCGATCCCCGGTCAGGGAACTAAGATCCCACAAGCCATGCGGCGTGGCCAAAAAAATAAATAAATAAAAATAAAATAAAATAAAATAAAATAAGTCAAACACATAGAAGCAAAAAATGTAAAGGTAGTTGCCTGGGGGAAGAGGAAATAAGTTGCTAGTCAACATGTATAAAATTTCAATTATGCAAGATAAGTTAGCTCTAGAGATCCTATATATGTTGTACCTATAATTGAAATCATACAATTTGTACTCATTTCTGTGTGGCTTCTTTTTATTCAACTTTATGCTCAAGAGAGTTTTCCATGTTGCTATGTGGTGGTATTTGTTCATTCTCATCACCATAACGTAGTCCCTAGAGTAAAACACTCATTCTATTGTGTTCCAGTGTTTGGCTACTATGACTCGTGCTGCTATGAACATTCTTGTGTCTTTTGGTGAAAACATGTACATTTTTATGTAGAGTATACACCTAGCAGTAGAAATGCTGGGTTATAGAATTATGTACATGTTCAGCTTTATAGATAATCTGAAATGGTTTTTTTCAAAGTGGTTGTACCAATATACACTCCTATTGACAGTCTATGAGAGTTTCAGTTCCACATCTTCTCCAGTACTTAATATGTTCTGTCTTTTTCATTTCAGCCATTCTGGTTGGGATAAGGTGGCATCTCATTTTGGTTTTAATTTGCATTTCCCTGATGGCAAATGAATTTTGGCCCCTTTTCATGGGTTTATTGGCCATTTGAATGTCCTTTTTTGAAGTGAATGTTCATGTCTTTTCTGCATTTTTTCTATTGAGTGATATTCCTATTTATTATAGATTTGTAGGATTTTTTTCTATGTATTCTAGATAAGAATTTTTGTTTTGTATACATATTACAAATGTCTTTGCCCATTCTGTGTGTCACATTTGACTCTCTTACGGTGATGTTTGATGAACAGAAGTTCTTAATTTTAAAGTAATCTAATTTATCTATTTTTTTCCTTTATGGCTACTGCTTTTTGCATCCTGTTTTAAAAATCTTTATCTACTTCAAGGTCATGAAAATGTTCTCCCATTTTTTCCTAAAATCTGTGTTGTTTTACTTTTCATGTTTAGATATGCAATCCATTGGGAATGGTTGTTTTGTTTGGTGTGAGGTAAGGATCATGATTAATTTTCTCTCATATGGAGATCCAATTGATCCAGCACCATCTATTGAAAAGCTCACCTAATGATTAGAGAAATACAAATCAAAATTACAATGAAGTATCACCTCACTCCAATCAGAATGGCCATCACCAAAAAGTCTACAAATAATAAATGCTAGAAAGGGTGTGGAGAAAATGAAACCTCCTACAATGTTGGTGGGAATGTAAATTGGTACAAGCCACTATGGAGAACAGTTCCTTAAAACACTAATAATAGTTACCACATGATTCCTCAACCCCACTCCTGGGCATATATCTGGAGAAAAGTATAATAAGAAAAGGTACATGCACCCCAGTGTTCATTGCAGCACTATTTACAATAGCCAAGACATGGAAGTGATCTAAATGCCCATTGACAGATGAATGGATAAAGAAGTTATGGCATATATATATATATATATATATATATATATATATATATAAAATGGACTATTACTCAGTCATAAAAAAGAATAAAGTAATGCCATTTGCAGCAACATGGATGGACCTAGAGATTATCATACGAAGTGAAGTAAGCCAGACAGAGAGAGACAAATATTATATGATATCGCTTATATGTGGAATCTGAAAAAAAAGCCGATACAAATGAACTTATTTACAAAACAGAAATAGATCCACAGACATAGAAAACAAACTTACGGTTACCAAAGGGGAAGGGGGAGGGGAAGGATAAATTGGGAGGACGGAATTAACATATACACACTACTATATATAAAATAGATAACCAACAAGGACCTACTATATAGCACAGGGAACTATACTCAATGTTTTGTAATAAGCTATAAGGGAAAAGAATCTGAAAAAGAATATATATATATATTTATACACACACATATACATATATATATGTATGTATAACTGCATCACTGTGCTGTACATCTGAAAGTAACATGACATTGTAAATCAACTATACTTCAATTAAAATAAATAAATTTTTTTAAAAAAAGAAAAGATCACCTTTCTCCACTCCACTTCAGTGTCACCTTTATTGTATTTCAGGTGACCATATATGTACAAGCCTATCTCTGGACTCTCTATTCTGTCCCAGTGGTCTACTTGTCTATTCTTGCACCAATACCATATTTGTCTTAATTACTACAGATTTCAACAGGTCTTAATACTGGCAGTGTAAGCCCTCCAGCTTTTTTTTTTGTTGAAACTTCCCCCCGTGACAAATGAGGAACAAGGCGAGATTATCCACGATCATCACTTCCACTCCACATTATCCTGGCTGCTGTAGACCATGCAATAAGGCAAGGGGGAAGAAGGTTCTGTTATCATTCCATTTTAACAGATGGGAAATCTAAGGCAAAGAGATGTTATGTGACTTACTCAAACCAAAGACATAGCTCGTAGGAAGAGAGTCTTAGAATTTGATCTCAACAAGTCTGGCCCTTGAGTCTATATAGACTCTATTTTTATTTCTGTGATATGCTGCTTCTCAATATTAAATCTTCATTTGAAAGTTAACTTTGGCAGCAGTAGGAGGGCGGTTTGAGCCTGTGATGGGAGAAAATTCAGACAGAGAGATGACTTAGGAAAGCATCAGTGGCAAATTTCTGAAACAGAGCAAACAGCAACGGGAATGGAGAAGAAGGCGTGGATTTGACCGACATCACTGAACTCTGAGGACAAGATTTGGCAATTCACTGAGTCGAGTGACGGGTGAGAGTAAGAGGAAGAAAAGGCGGCCAATGACTAAACCCTGCCTGAAGGTTGTACTGTTTTCTTACACAGCACTTTGCTGGGGAAAGGACACAAATGTACCTATGCTTAGCTTTGTAGGTGTAGGAGCCCTTGCAGTGGGCTTGGGAAGACAGGGATTTTAAGTTACAACAATGAAAACGACTCGAAGTTCAAGTTTATGTAGTCCAGTTCCCCAAAAGTCCCTAAGTTATTTCTAAACCATGGCTCCAACCTCCCTCTCTATTTCTCTGTAGCCCCATCCTTCATTCCTTCTCATTTTTCTTTCTCCCTTATTCGATTTAAATGCGGAACAGTTCAGCAACGTTTTTTGTTTGTTTGTTTGTTCTGTTTTCTGGGTTTTGTTTTTGTTTTTATGTTTTGTTTTGTTTTGTTTTGGCTGTGCCACACAGCTTGCAGGATCTTAGTTCCCCGATCAGGGATTGAGCCCTCGCCCTGGCAGTGAAAGTATGGAGTCCTAACCACTGGACCGCCAGGGAATTTCCTTTTCTTGTTTATGATGCCCCCTGGATATCAGCGTCCAGTGTCAACAGGCTTATCAAAGACAGTTTCCTCTCCAAGACGAATTCTGGTGCCAGGTGTTAGGAGCTCATGTTTGTTACTGCATTACAGAACATCTGGTCTTTCATTATATATAAATTCGACTCTAGAGAGGTCCACCCTGGGGCCTGATGTCCTCAACTATGAACGGTTATATTCATGTGTTGATTCAGTATTTTAATTTATAAACCGAAACCTAAATATAGAGCTCTTAAACATTAGAGTGAGTTGACAATCACTTGGGGAGCTCATAGAAATGCAGGGTTTAAGGCTTCACTCTTCAAGAGTACTTTAGTAGGTTTGGAGTAAGGCCCCAAAATCTCCCTTTCTGGCATCTTATACTCAGCCCTTATCCCAGACAGTTTTGAGAAAGGTGGTTCCGGCACCTCCCTCAGAAGCAAGGCTTTGGTGGGTGTGGAAATGCTCTGGTACTCCACCCACAAGGCAGCCAGCCTGTTTCCACTGCCCAAGAACAACTGGCCTTGGATAAGCGCTAGACATAGTGGATCACTCTCCCAACAACCCTATGTAATGGGTACTATTATTATCCCCATTTCACAGGTGTGGAAACTGAGGCTCAGAATCACTCACTTGCTCCAGGTTTCACAGCTAGTACTCAGCCATTCATTGACTCACTCATTCATTTCTGCACCACCTTACGCTCCGCACTGTTCTAGGTGCCAGCAGGTGACAGAGCAAGAATATGAACTCAACTCTGGGCCCATGTTCTTCACCACAATGACATTATTTCTTCCTAAACATTGTTCAGACAGCTTATAGACCGTGGAGGCTGTGTACAGTGATACGGCAGAGGATGCAGGTAGGAAGGAGGCTTCATTGCACTGGGCTAGTGCCTGTGGGGACTTGTGGGCCTGCAGGGGGCATCCGTGGGTGTGGAGGCATGAGGAGGGGCCCCTCCAATCCTCCAGGATGGTAACACCAGGAGCTGCAGGAACAACTCCCACCAGAGCTGGGAGAACTGGGATTGAGGAGAGACGGGAGTCCCTGTTCAAACCTGTCCACCTTCCCGGAATTCCTCTTCCTCTTCCTTCCTCTCTTCTCCTGTCCTGGCTCTTCCCTGCCCCCTTCCATGTCTGCTCTCTTCTTCCTTCTTCAGCCACACCTTCCCTTTTCCATTTCTCCCTTGATCTCCTCTCCTCTGGCTCTCTTGCTAGGTGTTCCAGGAGGTCTGGGTTCCTGGGAACGTGTCTCCCGGGAGCTCCCCTTCTCTGGGAGGACGCTTACAGATTCGGTCCCACTCCTGGACCCCAGGACCGGTCGTGACAGGAGACAGTGTGAAATTGCTCAGCCATCTCTCACCTGAGCTCCATTTGGGTTCAGGGACCACGCAGGGGGCTATGAGAGCCCGAGGGGAAATGAGGTCTCTGCCCCCAAGATACCAAAACCCAGAGGGGGAGGATGAGACATTAAAGAAAGTGTGAAAATGTTACAAAAGAGATACAAAGGGATTCCACCCAAATGCCTTCTCGATCTGTTGCCTTTTCTACATTCTTACCACCACTGCCTTGGTCTTTTGTTTACCTGGATCCTTGTTCACCTGGTTCACTGCAGGGGCCTCCTTTAGAGCTGCGTGCACCAGCACCACCTGGAGGGCTTGCTGAAGCACGAGAGTGGGGCCCCATCTCCGGGGTTTCTGATCCACCAGATCTGGGTTGGGGCCTGAGAACTGGCATTTCCAACAAGTTCCAGGTGACCAGCTGTTGCCACCCAAGCACCCCACTTAGAGAATCTTCTGTCTTCCCTAGCAGAACCACTTGCCGATCTGCTTCTGGGCCTCTGAGGCTTGGCTCATGCTGTTCCTGCTCCCTGGCATGCCCTTCCTCACTCTCCGGCCACCTCCTAGCAGTCTTCAAGGCTCCTTTTAGCTCTCCCTGCAGCCCTTCCCCCCGTCCCCCTCCCCCCACGCATCCCAGCACCCTCTGGTTTCAGGCATCCGTCACGTATCACTCTGGAGTGTCTTCTTTGCCTTTCCGTCTGCCTCTCCCACTAGACTTCCAGCTCTCCAAGTACAGGGACTGAGGCAGGAGACAGACAGGCTCCAAGCTAGACATTTACAACTGGCCTCCTGTTCACACTTCCTGGGGTGAGAAGAAGACGGCCTCCAAGCCAGACATTCATCACCAGCCCCCTGTTTACATTTCCTGAGGCAAAAGACAAACGGGCTCCGGACTGCATATGTATGACCGGACTCCTGTCTGTATTTCAAGATCCACACTTCGATATAAGAAAACAACAACAGGAATGGGGTAGATAACCGGACATGGGACACTTTTACGGCAGGGACAGAGAGGGGATAAACCTGTTAAAAGATCAAGAGGTCATACACCTCCCATCCTAGGGGCAAGGGAAACACTGCACATGTGCAGAAAGGCTCCTTGGGGGTCAAAAAGGAGGGGGCACCACCCCATAATATGTGATGCTAAGGCCGCCCCATAGGCCTCTGGGCTAAAATCCATCTTGGAAAAAAAGTTGCACATGCATGTTGGAGAGGGTCCTAGGGCAGGTCAGGTGTGGAAAAAGAAACCAAGTAATTGGCCAAAGGTAAACAAGGACCCAGAAGAACTGCCCTGTATAAATGACCTAACCGTCTCTTTACTGAGCTCCCCCTTATTAGGGAGGATGCCCACACCCTTTCTCTCCGGGTGTGCATCTCTGCCTTGCTTCTATCTTAACTAAACAAACTGTTTCTCTATGTGCTCTCCCACTTGTTGCTGTGCTATGTCTCTAATAATAAATTTGGTACCTGTTTTTACAGTTTTTGCCTCCGTGAGAAATGCATTTTTCACTGGGAGCAAGAGCCAGGGGGTGTGGTGGCTAGGAGTCCTGGTTTTCATCCAGGCTACCTGGGTTCAGTTCCTGGGCAGGGAAGTAAGATCTTGCTTCACACCACCACTCACTGCTGCCTCTCCGAGATCAGGACGAGCCCAGAAGAGTGTCTTGGAGTGGGCACTTCATAGATGTGCCCAGATTGGTCCTTTTCTGTCCCATCTTTCTCTCCGGGCTCCCACGGTGCATGTACTCTTGTGTTTATCTGTTTATCCAGGGCATCAAGTATCAGAACCTACAGAGCTGTGCGCCACTCTCCTTCTGAAGTATCAGCCCTGA
The DNA here is from genome assembly GCF_009873245.2 of Balaenoptera musculus. NCBI lineage: Eukaryota > Metazoa > Chordata > Mammalia > Artiodactyla > Balaenopteridae > Balaenoptera > Balaenoptera musculus. The sequence goes on from NC_045790.1 coordinate 8,106,448, forward strand.
ACCATTTTTGGTCTAGTCTCAGTGAGAACGGACCCAGTGTCTGAGCCTCTGCCTTTGTGTGAATTCCCCTCCCAGCCTGCTGTCAGTTCACCTGCCTGGCACTGCAGGTCCCTTCTAGAAGCCACAGCAGATATCTCAGAATGTGTCCCTATGCTTCTGATGTGGCAGCATTTCCAAAAGCAAAGCATTTCAGCTTAGTGAGCCCTCTCCATCGGGCCAGCTAAACTCAGTCCTGTGGCCCTAATGAGAATGGGGATTTCAGAGAAGACAGGGGAGAGGTGAGTTGCATGTGTTAAAAATAAAAAAAGGCAGATATCTTTGCCTTAACATTTTCAGCAGCACAATAGCAGCAGGCACTATTTTAAAGTCTTGGATAATTCAATCTTAATTATATGATATGCAGAGACAGTAATAAGTTTACAAATCTGCCAGCAACACTAAACACATATATCTTAGAAAATGTTATCCTTTCCCTTGCTTATTGTAGGACTAGGAACTTGGGTAATTGTGAGCAATTAAGAGGGAGTGACCAAATGGTGATTCAGAGGAATCCTCCAGAGACAAGGAAGCCCATGGAAACAGCAAGTCTGGCTGGGTGGGTGAGGGGCACCTGAGGGCTAGAGAGGCAGCATGGAGCCCCAAATTGTGGATTGATCCATCACAGCTGAATATGATCCAGAAAAGCAGGTCAGGAGAGCCAAGAGGCCTAACATGGACGCCAAGAGGCCGCTGGCAGCTTTGAGAAGAAAAACGCTGTGGGAGAAACACAAGTGCCTCCCAGTGCCTCGAGCCTTGGTGGGTAAAGCTGGTGTGGACCTTGGGATCCAGCAGTTCACAGGGCTCCCAACCTGGGTCTCCACTCATCAGCCAGATGTCATTGTGTAAGTTACCATGCGTGTCCCTTGGCGTCTTCCTTGCAGAACAGGGGAAATACCTCCCTCATGGGAATCATGTTGGAAGTAACTGACATAGCACATGTGCAACCACAAGCAGATGTAGGTATGCAGTTAATATCCATTCATTTCCTTCCTGGCCTCCTTTCTTCAGAAGAGGATTAAATGCTTTTACTAAGGTCATCTGTGATTGATACATTTCCTAGCCCGTGGAAGGTATGTGGAAAGTCCCTACCGGCTCCAGGAAGGAACGAATAATTGTTTCCTACTAAATCAAAAAACCAAAAGCACAGAGAGGCTAAGTAAGTTGGCAAAAGCACACAGTTAAGTAGAGAGTAAGCTGGACTTTAGACCTAAGAGGCATCCAAATTCAGCACAGCTGAATTCAACATGAGAGAACAAAACTACAGTGTGAGGCTCTGTCCCTTGATTTTCATTCTGAGGCTGCACTATTTTACAAGAATGTTTATTTCAAAGAGGATTAAAAGAAACACCCAAAGAGCTGAAGGAGTGTGAATGCCTGATTACAGTCTTCTTTGGATAAAAAAGAAACTTTGCTTTTGTGGTATGTGTGTTCAGGCAGATTAAATTCATGTTTGATTACAAACCCCAGGGTAGAAGGAAAATAAATATGTTCATGAAGACTAGGAGTTCCCAAAGGGAGGAAAAGGAAAAAATCATTAGTTAATATCCTGATGTCAGCCGTCTTTAGGAGACTCTAGATAGATCTCACCATGGCACCCCTGTGCTCGGAGACCCTCTGTGGATGGCTCCCCATTTCCCCAGAATACCCATGCTCCCATGCATGGCACTCACGACCCTCCTATCTGAATCCAAAATATTTTCTCTTCCACCTTCTTCTCTTGCACCCTCTCCTAAGTCACACAGCAGAGGGCTTACTGTGCCCCGAACACCTTCTGAGCTTTGCTGCCTGAGGGTCTTTGCCCCTCCCCTTCTTTACCTGTTGGGAAATGCTAATCAACCTTTAAAGCCCAATTGAAATAGCTAAATCCTCTCTAAGTCCTTTCTCAACACCTTGGCAGGGAATGATTGCTTCCCCTGCAGCTCCAAAGCACTTGGTAGTTTTCTTGTTCCATTCATCGAAATCTGCCTTTTATTAAAATGACATTCATTTGTGAACGTGCCTGACTTTCCCTCTGAATCTGTAAACACCCTCTTGGTCCCCCACCTACAAGGCCCCGCACATTGTAAGTGTTCAAAGAATGTTAATTGATGGGAAATGATTTCAATAGAGGCCCAGATGAATCGGGTATGGATTAGTCATGCAGTGGGGTCATGCCTTTAAAAGATACAGAAGTATAGCTATTGGCACTTGCATTTGTGCTACCCTGGCGTGACCACAGCTACTCACAGGACGTTCCGTTTGCTTTCACGCATCTCCCTGTCTCCTTGCCGTGGGTTAGCTGGGACCATGCGCATGCGCGTACTTAGCCAATGGGATATGACCACAAGTGATTCTACTAAAGCAATGAAAAGCCCACGTGTGATCCTGCCAGGCGTTCCTCTGCTGCTGTGGTGACTCACATGGCCGTGGGGTTCAGACAGTACAGCTACCAAATGGCAGTGCCTCCATCACCTGGATGCCTGAGTGACCCATGTGCAGCAGAGGGATGATGGATAGGTTTCAAAAATGAGAACTAAAGCTTTGTTGTGTTAAGCCACTGGGATTTTGAGCAAAACACAAAACAAAGATGTCAATACCTCCTGTAGAGTCCATTGCGACCATGAAATGATGGCACAGAACCTGACACAGTGCTTTGCATATTCTCCCATGTGGTGACCTTTAAACTTTCCATTAGTAGATCCAGTTATTTAGCAGAGTGGAAGTTGCGATGGAGCCCAGAACACGTGGTGTTGCACCTGCTCTAAGTGTGGCCCGGACGAGTGGTCTCGGAGGAAACTCCAGGAGGACCAGCGTGAAAGCTCTGAGCCTCCAGCATGGATGTGGAAGTGGGGAACCCATGGGTGCCCCCAGTTTGGTATTTTGACTTCTGGCTTGTTTGCCCTCTCTTACATCATGGAAACAATGAATCCTTGCCTGGGTGGGGCAAGAGGGCCAGGCAGACAGAGGCATTTCTTGGTGTCCAGTGTGAGGGACAGGGCAGAGAGCTAGGGGGCTGTGTCTGGGGTTAAGAGGTTGTGAAAAGAGGTGAGGCTTAGGAGGCTGCCGGAGAAAGAAAAGTGTCACGTTTAATCCTATTTGTCCTGTGTGAGTTTTCCCAAGCCAGACAAAGGACGTCGTATCTAATGCCCGGTCACATACAGACATCCAGGGCAGTCTTCATGTTCTCTTTATACTCTGCCACACACTTGGCTGCACAGATTTTAAGAAAGACAAAGGTTGTTTTAATAGCGTTAATGAGGGGTGATGGGCAAATCATAATCTTATAACTAAAACGGTTCACTCATTTGTGTCAGTTATTGAAAGCAAAGACTCTTTGGTAAGTAAAGAAGAAAAGGATTTGAAATTGCTTGCCACCCACCTCCTCCACAGGAGGGCTGTGAGCATTAATGAGGGAACGTCTCAGTGCTGTGATCACCCTGGAAAGAAGCTGCTTTGCCAGTTTCAAATATTACTGTGACTTGCTTAGGCAGAGCTGAAGGAATGATGGGGGTGGGAGGCTGGCTATTACATGTGGTGTTTTTCTTCTGGGGCTCCCAAGTCACTTCAGAAGCAGAACGACCACAGAGAAAAAGCCCAAGGAGAATGGAGCACATATTCTGGATTCTTTTTCCCACAATGCACTTGCCTTTCTGGGGGACCTTGGTCTCCATACGGTGCCTTGCTGTGACTTCACGTGGCTTCAGCGACTGGCTTTTAGACAGCTTTGGAGGGACACATTCAGAACTTGCAAAAGCTTGTTGGAAACATGTAACTAAATAAATACCATTAGCATAGTAATGAAATGAAGATAAAGCATAAAAATTTTGCATCCTCTTCCTTGCCAAACAGCTTAAAATGCTTCCGAGGGAGGATTTCATTGGTGGAGAGCTGTGTGTATAACTACTGGAGTGAAGTTGGGTGGCAGAAAATAATCACAGTAATAATAGATGTCTTTTCTTTGCAAAGCAGTTTAGAACTCACAAAGCACACTCCATGAACTTTATCTGCTGCAATCCTACCACACTGAATTCAGGTAAGCAGGTGAACCTGATCGTGATTGCCTCTATGTCATAGGTGGGAACAGCCACGCTCTGCAAAGTGAAAAGTCTGAGCAAAATAGCTAGTAAAGTCTTCTGGTTTCAAATCCCCTCCCCCCCTCTTTTTTGTCCTACCAAACAAAAAAAGAAATATACCAAAATAAAAAGCAAAATACATCAGGAAGAATAACAAAGACACATACTCAATGATTTAAAAAAGAAACAATGTTAGGAGTGATGGGGAGAGGCTTTATAGAGGTTTAAGATGTGATTTTTAAACAAATTTTGTTTATTTTTTTGCATAAGGAAACTGGTATATTTTGGTGGAAGAGAAGGGAATGCAGCCTTTTTTCATGTGGAAGAAGAGAACATGGGGTCTCTAGAGGCAGGAGAGAAGCTAGTGCTTTGCTAATCTGAAGATACAGTGAAACCTCTCTTGGTGCCAAGAGAGGGCACTTGGATAAATTACAGTAAGTCCCCTACGTATGAACCTTCAAATTGCAAACTTTCAAAGATGCCAACGTGCGTTCCATCAACGTCAGGCATGAGTGAAATTGCAGCCTGCCCACCGTCTCCTATTGCTGACCATCCTTCAGCTCTACCATCTCCCACCTCCTCTCCCTCTTCCGGTCAGTAACTCTTCTTAACTGTTCACTCCGTGCCAGCCCCTGTATGCCAGCTGTTGTACTGTATGACTGTATTTTTCAAGGTACTGTACTGTAAGATTAAAAATGTTGTCTTTATTTTTTGTGTTTGTTTTGTATGTATTATTTGTGTGACAAGTATTATAAACCTATTACAATACAGTATTATATAGCTGACTGTGTTAGTTGGGTACCTGGCTAACATTGTTGGACTTACGAACAAGTTGGACTTACGAACAAATTTGACTTACGCACTCTTGGAATGGAACTTGTTCGTATATAGGGGACTTACTGTAGTGGAAAAACCTCAAAGTGCATGATTAGTTTAAATTTGACTCAAGGAACCATTAGAAACCTGCGTAAGTTTCTAAGAAGGGTTGTGACAGGAGCAAAACGCTTGAGGGAGATGATTCTGACAACACATCAAGCCATGCAACAGGAGGAAACAGGTGTGTAATTGGGAGATGTCGTGGAGAGAGAGGTGACAGAATGCACTCCCAGGAAGACAGACAGGAGTTGCACTGGTCTTTAGAGAGGTACCTGGGGTGGAGGAAACCATATTGGAGACTGACAATCAGAGTCACCTATGAACCCACTTGAATGACAGAAACCTCATGCTCTACTCCCCTGCTCTCATGCATATCACCAAGATTCCAGACAGACTTTCTAGGGGTTGGGTGTGTATTGGAAAAGGCACTCCAGGTGATTCTGACATGGGATACAAAAAAGGATGAAAAATAAGACCCCAGTCCCAGGAGAGTTGAGGTCTAACACGTGAGTAGCTAGATAGTGAACCAGAACTGCACGATGCTGTGCCATGTGTTATGATGGAGGTATGCAGAGAAGGCTCTGGAAAGTCACGTGAAGGAATGATTCATCCCACATAGAGAAGAGAAGGGTCACAAAAGGTATAGATGAGTCGTTCTCATCCCTGGCTGCACATTTCAAAACACCAGTTAAATCAGGCTCTCTGTGGGGTGGGACTTGGACAGTAGTATATTTTAAAAGCTCCTCGGGTGATTCTAGTGCAACTGGGGTTGAAAATAGTTGTTCGAGATCAAAGTTATCCCAGCCTTTGTACAAGGAGTAGATGTTTTCTAGGCAAAAAGAGTAGTGGAATTGCTAAAGGCACAGAGATATTGAAGGAGCATGTTTGGAGAATGGAGAAGAGTCTAGTTTGGCACTTTGGTGATGTGGAGGAGATACTGGAAAGGTAAGTTGGGGCTGCATCATGAAGATGCTGGCAGTAGTGGAAGAGGAGGAGAAGGAGACAAAGAGGGAGGGGGAAGAGGAAGAAGATCATCCTCAAAGTGTTGACAGCATGTTTTTCAAAAGAGTGATAAGAGAGACCCATTTTATAACAACTCTAGAGGGTGAAGATGGACAAAAAGGGACGTAAGGATATCTAACTTTTTCTTAATTTCTTTGGGCCAGGGGAGCCATTTTTGCCTGTACTACAGTTGTGATAAAGCAATGGTCAGTGAGTCTTGGAAAGTAATATGCTTGATAGTCACAAAGATGAATGTCTTCATTCTCCATTAAGTTAATTTTTTAGTAGAATGAAAAGTGTCAGGGCCCACGTCCCTACCAAAGTACCAAAGTGTGAGGTTTTTCTCCCTTCCCCCTCCTCTGAAGATTAGAAGTGATTTCAAGATTGCCAGTCCTTTCAAATATAAAAAGAGGAATTTAACCCCTCTGCCCCAACTCTTGGTAACAATTTCATGCAGTGCATTCATATCCTACACACTTAAAGGCAGGCATTTCAAAGGCAGTCTTAGACAATGAGGCAGATCTTTGCCCCAGGGTCCAGGGAGTGGCCTTTGAGTCTTCCCTGTTCTCTGTCTTTCCCTTTCTTTCCTCGTCTTTCTAAGTGGCCTTAATATTACACTTAATATTAGCTTTTACTAAATAATTTTATTTCTGTTTTGAAATTTAAAAGTTGATGAATAAAAGTTCATATTTAACCCTTTTAAAAATCTTTCAATTAAGTTGATTTTTACGTGTATGTTCTTGGATCGTGTGCTTTTCTTCTTTCCTCTCCTTCTGTGAATCCTAGCCGTTAATGCGAAGTACACAAACACAAACAATTTCCAGATGGTAGTAAAAGTGTAATGGTGGGTGGGAACAGTGAGGACCTGAGGTTTGCAGATACTTGATTTTATTTTTAGACTCAGATGGATTTCCTTCTTCAATGCACCCTTCAAGTATTCGTTGAACACCCACTGAATACCCACCATAGATCAGGCCCCCTGGGTTGGGGTGGGGGACACAGTCAGTCCTTGGTCCCATCTCATCTTCCTAATAACTTTAAGATATATGTAGGGGACAAGATTATTTTTACATAATGAAACTGGGGCCCAGAAGGGTTGAGGGCACAGATGGAGGCTAAACAAATGTGGATCCCAGATCATTCTATCTTTGGAGTGGTGCTCAAAGCAAATCCTTACATCACGTGACATGTTTCAATAGCACCTGAGTTACTGCGGAGGTAGTGGCAACTAATAATTTACGTTACTGTAATGGAAAAAGTGACATTTCTATTATGTATTATTGTTTTGAGATTTTAAAACATGGACTGAAAAAAATGATAGAACCTGGTAAAGCAATTATTTAACACAGGGAATTAAATACTTCATCCCTAACTGTTTCCTGTTGGAAAAGAACAAAATGTTTTAATAAGACACTTTAATAAATAAATAAATAAATAAATATATATATATATATATATATATATATATTTTTTTTTTTTTTTTTTTTTTTTTTTTTTTTTAAATCTTGTGGAGGCTACAAAGGGTTTTAGTAGAACGGTGGCAGGATCTGATTTTTTTTTTTAAATTTATTTATGGCTGTGTTGGGTCTTCGTTTCTGTGCGAGGGCTTTCTCCAGTTGTGGCAAGTGGGGGCCACTCTTCATCGCGGTGTGCGGGCCTCTCACTATCGCGGCCTCTCTTGTTGCGGAGCACAGGCTCCAGACGCGCAGGCTCAGTAGTTGTGGCTCACGGGCCCAGCTGCTCCGCGGCACGTGGGATCTTCCCAGACCAGGGCTCGAACCCGTGTCCCCTGCATTGGCAGGCAGACTCCCAACCACTGCGCCACCAGGGAAGCCCAATAAATATATTTTTTAAATTTAATGTTTTAATAGAACATTTTCCTCACAAATCCTTTCATAATTACAAACCCTTAAAAAGTATTAATTGATCCAAGGACTATTAAATTCCATATAGTTTGTATTTATATTTTTTAAATTTTAAGTAAGAGCACTGATAACGATGAGGATGATTTTGTATTTTCATATAACTATCTTAAAACTTTGAAGTACCTTGAAATCATTAGACACTAAAATATGAAAATTCTAGACTACACGGAATGTTTCTGGCTTAACCCATACCAGTGTTTTATACCTTAAAAAAAAAAATTTTTTTTTTTACCATATCCTAAGGGATCCTGTAATTCTTTCTATCTCAACTCACTCCTGAGCTTCATTTTAAAAAAAAGCAACAGCAAAATTTCTGAGCTTTTGAATTGACCCACAAATAGTTACACTTTCCCTTTTTACTCACTGTGTTCTGTTCCTTCACCATGCAATGTCTTCCTTTTTCCATTGGGTAATAGATGTGATTCTGATAATTTCCTTAAATAAACTGAGGTAGCTAAAGTGTAATTCATTAACTTCATATTTTATGTTTTCAAAGTTGAAAGTTTACCCGTGTGGGGCTTCCCTGCTGGCGCAGTGGTTAAGAATCCACCTGCCAATGCAGGGGACATGGGTTCGATCCCTGGTTCAGGAAGATCCTACATGCCGCAGTGCAACTAAGCCCGTGCGCCACAACTATTGAGCCTGCGCTCTAGATACCACGAGCCACAACTACTGAAGTCCGCGCGCCTACAGCCCGTGCTCCGCAACAAGAGAAGCCCCCGATCGCCTGCAACTAGAGAAAGCCTGCGTGCAGCAACGAAGACCCAACACAGCCAAAAATAAAAAACAAATAAATCAATTAATTTAAAAAAAAAGAAAGTTTACCTGTGTGGTACTAAGGACTCCACCCCATTTCTTACCTCAACTCAGACCAATTCTCTTGTTATTCCACTTTGCCTGCTGGGTATACTGCAAAGAGCATGAACTCTTGCAGGCAACTTTCAGACGAACTCAAAATCCCAGCTTCACCACTTATTGGCTGTTAACTAGGGGAAATCACTTAACTTATCTGCATCTAAGTTTCCTCTTGGGCAAAATGGGGATAATTTCTTGTCTTCAGGAGGGTGGTAAAAATGAAATAATAATGCATGTTAAACCCCTGGCCCAATGCCTGGTACAGAGCAAGTTCTTAACTGAGGTGAGTTTCCCTGTCTCTGCTTCTGGTAAGCAGATAAACAAAAAGACAAACAAAACCCTTCTTACCCTGGACACTGGGTAAGGAGCTAGGGCTAGGAGCTAGCTCCTTTTGGTTTTAAGCCACAAATCACATTCACAGGCTCTTCATCCTGAATCAGACATTTTCAAATGCACATGCCATGAAAGCTGGGTTCTTATTTCTATTTCTCTAGAGAAAGAGCAGCTGTATTAACTCTCTTCTCCTTTGGGAAATGCTAGCTTTCACTTCATAAATCAGAACCTTAGGAGGTTGGATTAAACATTTGAAAAGTCAGTTGGGTTGCAATTTTAAGCACAGTTAAGTCAGTTAAAAATATATTTTATTATTTCTTTCTATAATAGTGAATACTAAAGATGGATGCTCTTATCAGTTGGGAAACCAGCCATGGGTATAAATGGTAAATCTGTTTGTTCTGGACTTTTATGGGATTTTCCCTTCTCTTGGGAACCCAACCTTTCTGTGGTTTACCCTGTAATGTTCTTCCCTGACTTACTCTGCCTTCTGCCCCAACCATGATTGATTGGCCCAGGAGAGGGCACCCAGAAGCAGAGCCAATGAGTCTGTTTTCTAGGATTTTTGGCCTCAAAACAAAGGAGGTCAATTAGCATTTCTCTACTGACACAAACTATAAGATGTGAAACTTGAGAATCACAATGGACATATTTCCCACCACTTGGATAAATCTGGTAAAACAAATAGGGATGAAAGATCTTGGATGTCTTGGGCACCAGTTGCTACACCCTTTGCCAAGTGAACTTGTAATCCTCCAGTTAGCCATCCTTGGTGATCTGCTTCTCTTTATTCCCAAGATAAAGTATTTTGATTGTGGAGGTGGGAGAGGAAAAAAGGAGGAAGGGAAACTAAGTCTTCTCTCCTTTGAGAAAATCTTCTCTGGAGGTAGTTGGTTTTATTTATTGAATTTTTGAATTTTATTTTATTTTTTGTATACAGCAGGTTCTTATTAATTATCTATTTTATACATATTAGTGTATACATGTCAATCCCAATCTCCCAATTCATCCCACCACCACCCTGCCCCCCCCACCCCCGCCACTTTCCCCCCTGGTAGTTGGTTTTAAATCCATCTACTCATAACAATGCAGCAATCACCACAGGTTATTATTTTAAAGTTTGCAGGCTAGAGCCTGCAATCAACTGTTTACTGAGTTGTCTGCCTCCTTTTCATCAACTAATTGACCCATACCTTTGATAATAAAATCATTTTTGGTGAGGATCAGAAGACAAAAAGTGTGTGTTCATGTGTGTGTCCTAGGACATCTGGAGCAAGGGGCTTCATGATTAAAATGAAATGATAGCGAGTACTTACTACGCGCTTACATGCATTGTTTAAAGAGTTTACATGTAGTAACTCATTTAATTCTTACAACATCCTACATCCAGGTAGCTGTTGTCATCCCCATTGTATAGTTGAAGATACTGTGGCTGAGAGAGGCTAAGTACCTTGTCCGAGGTCACACAGGTAAAAGGGGTGTAGAGTCAGTATTCAAATCCAGGCAGCCTTGCTTCAGAGTCCTTGCTCTTCCTGCCCATGGCGCACGAGTTTGTATGATAGGATGCAGGACACCGTGATTCACAGGAGTGCAGCTCCAGCCCCACGGGATCGCTGGACTCCTCTTGGGGAAGGAACATTGTTTTAGACCTGTGGCCATTACCTGCCCATGGTGGGTCATGGGCTCAAGTATGTGTTTAATCACCATCATCTGGGGCTTGTTGGAACAACCTAAGCTGGGATCCAAATGGCATTAGCCAACTCTGTTGTTAAGAAATTCTGCATTTAGGGAGTTATTAGAAGCACAAGGATTTCCTTACACATAGTAAACATCTAATACACGATTGATGAATAAACAAATGAGCAACAACTAGTTATAAAGACTGTCTAAATGTATAACAGGGATCTAAAACTTAATGGCCCACTTCTGAGTGGTAGGATTACAGATGATTTTCACTCTATGTTTTCAGGTTTTTAACCAAGAACGTGTATCCCTTTTTTTAAATCAGAAAAAAAGTATGTTTTAAAAGAGGGACATTCGATGCAATAATGATTATGTGTTGGGTTTTGTTTCATCTTTGTGCTTTATACCCCGAGGCCCGAAATATTTCATGTGTCCCCAGTGTAAAGTTTAATATAGGTCCTCAACAAGTACTTGTTGTCATGATATTTATTAATAATATATTCCATTTCTATAAGACCCTGTCATTCTTGATTGAAAAAAATCATACAGTTAGAAAATACTAAATGGAACTCTTAGAACGCTGGAATTAGAAAAAGTACAAACGCTCACAGACACGTGTATTAATTATATGTAACTAAACAGTAGTTTGAAATCCTAATTTTTTCTACATTTTTTGTATCTTTCAATTCAAGCCCATCCTTCGTCACCTTAGGGAAAGGCAGAGGCAGGCAGGAAGTAGAAAGAGTCTATCAAATCTCCAGGCTTGTGTTTCAAAAAGTCTAATTCATTAAGGATGATAGAGTCTGAGGTAGAGAGGGCCTTCCCAAAACCAAAAAGAAAAAATTCCCATTTGGATGACAGAATCGAGGACTGGAGTGTTGGAATAGCAGAGTCCTCTCTGTCATTACCCTGGTGGGGGGGCGGGGCAAGATGTGCTCGGGACATGGGACCATGGGCACGAAGGGATCGTAGCCTTAGGGACCCATCCTGATACCCCAACACGGCTTGAAAGCAGTTGGCCTGAATGTACCCAGCCCTTCTTGGCCCGAGATAAGGCTCTTACCTCTGCATGGAAGACTGGCTGATGGTCAGAAGGAGTTACCCCATTCTAGGCTGTTATGGGCTAAGCTGTGTCCCACACCCACATTTATATGTAAACTTAACCCCCAGTACCTCAGAGTACGACTGTATTTGGAGAGGAGGTATTAAAGAGGTAATTAAGGTAGAACAAGGTCATAGTGGTGAGCCTTAATCCAATCCTACTGGTGTCCCTATATGAAGAGGAGATTAGGACACAGACATGCACAGAGGGAAGACTTGTGAAGACATAGCAGGGAGACAACCATCTACAAGCCCAGGAGAGAGATCCTCAGGAGAAGCCAACCCTCTTGACACTTTAGTCTCAGACTTCTAGCCTCCAGAACTGTGAGAAATAAATTTTTGTTGTTTAAGCCACACAGTCTGTGGCACTTTGTTATGACAGCCTGAGCAAACGAATACACACTGACTCTACATGTGATCTCAGAACCTTATCACATCCCTGGGAGGACCACACCAGGATGACCGAGGCAGAAAACCTGCCAGTCTTATAGGATTAGGGCTTGGAATAGAAACTCAATTGTTTAATGAAGAATAAAACCTTATTTCTTCTACACCAGAACTTGAACTCTATGATTCAAACTTATTACTCACACTATTTTGTTTCATGTTGATTTTGCTGCATTATATTTGAGGGATCTGATTTTATTTCTACTATTTATTATTCATTCTTTTTAATGTGTCTCTCTTAGAACTCATTATTTTATGACCCATTGTGAAGTTGTCCGAAATCACCTAGCACATTTCTCACTTTCTTTTTTTCCAGGAAGCTTGGTTATAGTAAAATTTGTGTTAGTTGTTCCAAACTGTATATATATATGTGTATATATATGTATGTATATATACATATATATATATCCACATATATATATATATCCATATATCCACATATATATATATATATATATATATATTCTCCATAGGAAATCTTCACAAAGAAATTCCACTATAGAGACAAGACTTGGGAGAAGGAATTGGAAACCAGATCCCCCAGTTTGCAGCTGATTCAGCTGATGGAAGGCAGAATAAACCACCAATAAATAGTGAGCAATGGAAAAGGCTTGGAGACTTTTGTGATTTTATCAGCAGATGGCAAGTGTAATTTAATGTAGACAAACTAATAATTAATTGGGGAGCAAGGAGGCCAGTCCAGTGATGTGCCTAGGTAGAAAATAATCCTCTAACACAGAGATCAAGAAAAGGATTTAGGAATTATTCTTGAAAAATCATTAAAACTCTCAGTCTAGTGCATAGTTCTGGGAACAAAAGCAAACAGTGTTAGCAACACACAGAAACTGGAGGTGGCAACAGTTAGTTTGAAAAGGACTTTGATCTAGTCAGGAATCTCACCATGTTAGCCATTAAGATGCAAGAAGGTGACAGAAGAAGAATAAAAACTCAAGAATCAAACGTATTCATTTACATAAGAGGGACATGAACTCAAATACCTCCAAGGACAAATCAGGTGAGTAAATGTGTGAGTTGTCATGGTAAGACTTCAGGGAAAGCTGGGGACTGGGTCAGAATGGAGGGTGCTTAAAGGCTTTTAGATTCACGTATGCGAGCACACCTCCTCCCTAATCCGAAGGTCCCTGGAGGATAGGGCTGTGTCTTACTCAGTCTTGTATCCTGCACTGCATTAAGCATAGTACTTTGCCCCATGAAGATTGGTTGAAAATGTTGCAATGAAGAAGCAGCTCTATGCCATACGTAGCAGAAAATGCTACTGACAATTGCTGCGTCTGTTCCTCACTGGCTGCTGTGTCTGAAGTTGCGTGTCTAAAAGAGCTTGTGTGTGGGCCTGAAAGCCCACTCTGTGCCTGGCTCAGCCTCACAGTACCTGATTTGCATGCAGTGTGTAAATTATTTCTGTCTCTGTTATGCATAATACTGCGTTTTCTCTCTTCTGTCAGCTCCTCCCACTTGGCTCGGCCTTCCTTCATCCCAGATTTTACCCTTTCTTTTTTTAGCAACATAAAAAGGAATTTCTCAGTTGGTTTTTCCTTTTCTGTCTTCTCATCCTGTTTTGTTTTGCTTTGTACTCTTTCCTTTTTCTCATTATACCTATGCTACAAAAGATGGGAAACAAAAACCATCTCAATGAATTGTGTCCTCAGGGAGTGTGATATTCTGGTTAGCAGAGTTTGTGTTTAACTGATATTCTACTCTTTCAAATGGCACAATCCTTTTATGGTAGGTAAGAGAAATAGGTTAACAATTAAGAAGTACATTAGGCTGATCTTTTTTTTTTTTAATTTTTATTTATTTATTTTTAATTTATTTTTGGCTGTGTTGGGTCTTCGTTTCTGTGGGAGGGCTTTCTCCAGCTGCGGCGAGCGGGGGCCACTCTTCATCGCGGTGCGCGGGCCTCTCACTATCGCGGCCTCTCTTGTTGCGGAGCACAGGCTCCAGACACGCAGGCTCAGTAATTGTGGCTCACAGGCCCAGTTGCTCCGCAGCATGTGGGATCTTCCCAGACCAGGGCTCGAACCCGTGTCCCCTGCATTGGCAGGCAGATTCTCAACCACTGCACCACCAGGGAAGCCCCATTAAGCTGATCTTAATGTTTATTTATATTTTTTTGACATTCACTGATATATACAAAAAACCTATGACATATATATGTAAATTATAAAGCATAATAATAAATGAATAGCTATGAACCCACCTCTCAAGAACTAGAATGTTAAAAATACAGTTAAAGCTTTTGTATTTTACCTAGTGTTTCTTTGGAGCTTACCAATCCTGCCTTGGGACCATTACTATGAGCATCAGTTACAACTGTACGATACTCTGGATGCACAGCGTAATGCTTTTGTCAAAATATAAAATAAGGACTTCCCTGGCAGTCCAGTGGTTAAGACTCCACGCGTCCAATGCAGGGGGCATGGGTTCAATCCCTGGTCAGGGAACTAAGATTCCACAAGCTGTGGGCACAGCCAAAATATATATATATATATATATATATATATATATATATATAATATATATATATATACACACACATACGTATATATTATATATATGTTATATATTATGTATATGTTATATATATAATATATAATATATATTTTTTATATATGTATATTTATATATATATATGAAATAAGAGTCTGAGTTGTTTCTTGCATTTGTCTCCTCTTCTCCTTCCAGACGCCATTGCTGAGGCCCAGGCTGGAGACATTCATCTAGACCACGACACCAGCCCCTTTATTTCTCTCTCTGTCTCTGTCTTCACCCAGGGTTGAAACTGCAGCTGGATGATGGGGTAAGCCAGTAGGGCAGTTGTGGATGGGGAGATTCAGTCTATTAGAGACACGAACATATTTGAACCAATTAGAAATTTGGTGCCAATTAACTGGATTTTTATACAACTCTAAATAACAAGCAAAGTGTGAATTGACTCTATCTACCTGCTATATTAGTTTTCTATTGTTCTGTAACAGATTACTACAAACCGAGCAGTTTAAAACAACACACAGTTACTCTCCCACAGTTTCTTGGGGCAGGATTTCAGGCACAGCTTGTCTGGCTCCTCTGCTCAGCTCTCACATGGCTGTGATCAAGACATTGGCTGGGCTGCATTCTCATCTGGAGGCTCAACCAGGGAAGGGTCTGCTGCCTAGCTCAGGTTGCTGGCAGAATTTGTTTCCTTGTAATTTTATCACTGAAGGCCCTAGCTTCTTGCTGTCTGTTAGTATGAGGCTGCTGTCCCATCCTAGAAGTCACCTTGCCACATCCAGCCCACAAGGGGAGTCTCCAGCTTCAGCCTGCTGAGATGGAGTCTTATATAATGTAATGTAATCCAGGAGAGTGACATCATGTCACCGCTGCCACATTCCATGGGTTAGAAGCAAGCCACAGTTCTTTCCACATTCAAAGGGATGGGATTGCACAAAAGTGTGAACACCAGGAGACAAATCGTTGAAGGTCATCTTTTAGGGTCTGTCCACTACATATGCCTAGTAGACAGTGATTTGGAGTAGGAAAAAAAAATCCTAGTCAGGCATATATATATTTTTAAAGTCTCTTCCCAAAGATTATGTGTGATTATAATTAACTGAAAGTTGGCATTCCACGGAAATTTTAAAACCAAAGCATAGTGCTGACTGTTTGGAAGGAGTGACTTATTTTAGTATCTAAAATTTAAATCCTTTAATGTGGGGCTTCCCTGGTGGCGCAGTGGTTGAGAGTCTGCCTGCCAATGCAGGAGACATGGGTTCGAGCCCTGGTCTGGGAAGATCCCACATGCCGCGGAGCAACTAGGCCCGTGAGCCACAACTACTGAGCCTGCGCGTCTGGAGCCTGTGCTCCGCAACGGGAGAGGCCGCGACAGTGAGAGGCCCGCTCACCGCAATGAAGAGTGGCCCCCGCTCGCCGCAACTGGAGAAAGCCCTCACACAGAAACGAAGACCCAACACAGCCAAAAATAAATAAATAAATAAATTTAAATCCTTTAATGTGCTCCCCCAAAAGTTCTTTAGTTTAGAAAGTCATAAAATAGAACTGATAAATGCAAGAGAACTATATACAGAAGGAACTATTTTGCCAATTTTTTAAAGGACAATTGATTCTGTTTGGGCTAGGAAAATTTCATCTGTTTATGAATATGATTTTTATCAAAAAGAATATCAGTTTCTCCCTGTCTGCACTAATAAAGGTTGAGCCAAAAAATACTGGTTTATAGAGATGTCAATTAATTCGTCAGCTTAGGATACCTGCATGTTGTCAGCCTTTGCTCTAACTTCTACACTTTCATCAAAGCTGTTTGTCTAAAACAAAAACTTAATTTTGTCATTTCTCTGAATCAAAGCCTCTGATGATTTTCCACTGCCTATACAATCAACTTTAAAGTCTTAAACCTGACTTTTATGTATCTTCAAAAATGACCCCAGTCTACCCTTACCATCTTCCTCTTCTTTCACACTTCTCCCTGCATCTGATGCTGTAGGCACACTGAACAGTTTCAAGAACCCCAGAGCTCCTTCATGGTGCTGCCTCTGCGTCTGTTATGTCCTCAACATGGCATACGTCCATCCCCTTCTCTGGGAGTTCTAGAGACTTTGCTTTGTTCTACTAGATTCCTTGGGCAAAGTGCTTAATACTTAGTAAGTACTCAATACATATTGCTTGAATAAATGAGTCTCAGATTATTCTTATTTAAAATGAGAGATTGGATGAAATGATGGTTCCTTATGACTCTCTTTTTAAAATAATTACACGAACTTAGACAATGTAAGAGTACATATAAATAAATTAAAATTTGTGATTGAGATTCTAAATGCTACAGGATTTCAGAGGAAGGAGGTATCCATTCTGTGTTGGAATAACCAAGGACATTTTTTGCTGAAGAAGGCGGGATTTGAAACAGATGTTGAAAGATGAGAGTGATTTTGAGCCATTGCTAGCATGATACCTTCTTCATAGTAGGCCTTCATTACATTTATTGATTTGAATTTTTGAATTGAATGGTAGACAAAGGGGAGTTAAATAGACTTTGTGAATGAAAAAAACAACGAGATCAGAAGCTCTAGTGCAGGAATGAGCCAGATATGTGTGGACAATGAGAAAACTTTCCTGATAAGGGTGTGTTCTGTTCAACAGTGAAGATTAATTTTAACTATGCAGGTTGGGAACAAGATTATGGAATATCTGAAAACTAAAGGGTGCAGACTGAATTTTGTCCTGTAGTAAATAGTGAGCTATTACGTGTTTTCACAATAGCATGATAGAATTTTAGGTTTGCTAGCCTGGTGATGGTAAGCAGGCTGGGTGGGAAAACAAGAGAATAAAGTCATGGAAGCCTCAACTTGAATAAAAGTCATTCCTTATATTTTTTACATCTCTTTATGATTTAGAAAGCATTCAATAAGCCTATAAGAGAACTTCTCACAACAAGCCACAGAGGAAGGTAGGGCAGATATTAATATTCTTATCCTATATAGAATTGAGATTCAATCTGGATTTGTCCAAAGTCACAGAACTGGCAAATAGTGTCCCTGGAACTCAAATCTACTTTGTGCCTTTTAAATCTCTAAGACCAGTATTCCTGTCGTTAAGAAATAGAAATGAAAGAGGAGATATCGAAAACTGAAAATATGCAACTTTATAAGGTATAATTCACATTATGTAGCAGTAAGTTGTGGCCTGAATATCAGGAAATATAAGTCCTAATCCTTGAGTTAATGTGATCTAGTGTGACCTTAAATAAATGTCTTCTACGGCCAGCTTCCTCTTCCTCATCTGTAACATGAGAGTTGTACACAAAATGCTCTTTAAATTCATTCTGGCTCAATGGTCTTGGAGTTTGTGAGTGAGTCATCAGCTAGAGGTCTGGAGGACCAAGTGAGGCTGGTATCACGGCAGTATGAAAATTGGAGGACAGCATCAATTTGAGGGCCGGGAATGATGAGCTCAGGTTTGCACATCAGGAAAAAGTTAAAGGGAGTGGCTGGCAGAATAACAGTCCTCCAGATATGGCCACGTCCTTATCCCTGGAATCTGTGAACATGTTACCTTACATGCAAGAGAAATTGCAGATGTAATTAAAATAAGTATTTTTTTGAGATAGGGAGATTATCCTGGATTATCTCGGTGGGAAGAGGGAGGAAGGAGAGTCAGAGTTAGAAAAGAAGATTTGGAGATTAACCAAGATGGCGGAGTAGAAGGACGTGCTCTCACTCCCTCTTGCGAGAGCACCAGAATCACCACTGGCTGCTGGACAATCATTGACAGGAAGACCCTGGACTTCACCAAGGAGGATACCCCGCGTCCAAGGACAGAGGAGAAGCCACAGTGAGACGGTAGGGGGGGCGCAATCAGAGTAAAATCAAATCCCATAACTGCTGGGTGGGTGACTCACAGACTGGCGAACACTTATACCACAGAATTCCACCCACTGGAGTGAAGGTTCTGAGCCCCACGTCAGGCTTCCCAACCTGGGGGTCCGGCAACGGGAGGAGGAATTCCTAGAGAATCAGACTTTGAAGCCTAGAGGGAATTGATTGCAGGACTTTGACAGGACTGGGGGAAACAGAGACCCCACTCTTGGAGGGCACACACAAAGTAATGTGTGCATCGGGACCCAGGGGAAGGAGCAGTGACCCTGGGGGAGACTGAACCGGACCTACCTGCTGGTGTTGGGGGGTCTCCTGCAGAGGCGAGTGGTGGCTCTGTTTCACCGTGGGGATAAGGACACTGACAGCAGAGGCTCTGGGAAGTTCTCCTTGGCGTGAGCCCTCCCAGAGTCTGCCATTGACCCCACCAAAGAGCACCGGTAGGCTCCAGTGTTGGGTTGCCTCAGGCAAAACAACCAACAGGGAGGGAACCCAGCCCCACCCATCAACAGTCAAGTGGATTAAGGTTTTACTGAGCTCTGACCGCCACAGCAACAGGGAGGGAACCCAGCCCCACCCATCAACAGTCAAGTGGATTAAGGTTTTACTGAGCTCTGACCGCCACAGCAACAGTCAGCTCTACCCACCACCAGAGCCTCCCATCAAGCCTCTTAGATAGCCTCAACCACCAGAGGGCAGACAACAGAAGCAAGAAAAACTACGATCCTGCAGCCTGTGGACCAAAAACCACAGTTACAGAAAGATAGAGAAGATGAAAAGGCAGAGGGCTATGCACCAGATGAAGGAACAAGAAAAAACCCCAGAAAAACAACTAAATGAAGTGGAGATAGGCAACCTTCCAGAAAAAGAATTCAGAATAATGATAGTGAAGATGATCCAGGACCTCGGAATAAGAATGGAGGCAAAGATTGAGAAGATGCAAGAAATGATTAACAAAGACCTAGAAGAATTAAAGAACAAACAAACAGAGACCACCAATACAATAACTGAAATGAAAACTACACTAGAAGGAATCAATAGCAGAATAACTGAGGCAGAAGAACGGATAAGTGACCTGGAAGACAGAATGGTGGAATTCACTGCTGCAGAACAGACTAAAGAAAAAAGAATGAAAAGAAATGAAGACAGCCTAAGAGACCTCTGGGACAACATTAAACGCAACAACATTCGCATTATAGGGGTCCCAGAAGGAGAAGAGAGAGAGAAAGGACCAGAGAAAATATTTGAAGAGATTATAGTCGAAAACTTCCCTAACATGGGAAAGGAAATAGCCACCCAAGTCCAGGAAGCGCAGAGAGTCCCATACAGAATAAACCCAAGGAGAAACACGCCGAGACACATAGTAATCAAAGTGGCAAAAATTAAAGACAAAGAAATATTATTGAAAGCAGCAAGGGAAAAACGACAAATAACATACAAGGGAACTCCCATAAGGTTAACAGCTGATTTCTCAGCAGAAACTCTGCAAGCCAGAAGGGAGTGGCATGATATACTTAAAGTGATGAAAGGGAAGAACCTACAACCAAGATTACTCTACCCGGCAAGGATCTCATTTAGATTTGATGGAGAAATCAAAAGCTTTGCAGACAAGCAAAAGCTAAGAGAATTCAGCACCACCAAACCAGCTCTACAACAAATGCTAAAGGAACTTCTCTAAGTGGGAAACACAAGAGAAGAAAAGGACCTACAAAGACAAACCCAAAACAATTAAGAAAATGGTCATAGGAACATACATATCGGTAATTACTTTAAACGTGAATGGATTAAATGCCCCAACCAAAAGACATAGACTGGCTGAATGGATACAAAAACAAGACCCATATATATGCTGTCTACAAGAGACCCACTTTAGACCTAGGGACACATACAGACTGAAAGTGAGGGGATGGAAAAAGATATTCCATGCAAATGGAAATCAAAAGAAAGCTGGAGTAGCTATACTCATATCAGATAAAATAGACTTTAAAATAAAGAATGTTACAAGAGACAAGGAAGGACACTACATAATGATCCAGGGATCAATCCAAGAAGAAGATATAACAATTATAAATATATATGCACCCAACATAGGAGCACCTCAATACATAAGGCAACTGCTAACAGCTATAAAAGAGGAAATCGACAGTAACACAATAATAGTGGGGGACTTTAACACCTCACTTACACCAATGGACAGATCATCCAAAATGAAAATAAATAAGGAAACAGAAGCTTTAAATGACACAATAGACCAGATAGATTTAATTGATATATATAGGACATTCCATCCAAAAACAGCAGATTACACGTTCTTCTCAAGTGCGCACGGAACATTCTCCAGGATAGATCACATCTTGGGTCACAAATCAAGCCTCAGTAAATTTAAGAAAATTGAAATCATATCAAGCATCTTTTCTGACCACAACGCTATGAGATTAGAAATGAATTACAGGGAAAAAAACGTAAAAAGGACAAACACATGGAGGCTAAACAATACGTTACTAAATAACCAAGAGATCACTGAAGAAATCAAAGAGGAAATCAAAAAATACCTAGAGACAAATGACAATGAAAACACGACGACCCAAAACCTATGGGATGGAGCAAAAGCGGTTCTAAGAGGGAAGTTTATAGCTATACAAGCCTACCTAAAGAAACAAGAAAAATCTCAAGTAAACAATCTAACCTTACACCTAAAGAAACTAGAGAAAGAAGAACAAACAAAACCCAAAGTTAGCAGAAGGAAAGAAATCATAAAGATCAGAGCAGAAATAAATGAAATAGAAACAAAGAAAACAATAGCAAAGATCAATAAAACTAAAAGTTGGTTCTTTGAGAAGATAAACAAAATTGATAAGCCATTAGCCAGACTCATCAAGAAAAAGAGGGAGAGGACTCAAATCAATAAAATCAGAAATGAAAAAGGAGAAGTTACAACAGACACCACAGAAATACAAAGCATCCTAAGAGACTACTACAAGCAACTTTATGCCAATAAAATGGACAACCTGGAAGAAATGGACAAATTCTTAGAAAGGTATAACCTTCCCAGACTGAATCAGGAAGAAACAGAAAATATGAACAGACCAATCACAAGTAATGAAATTGAAACTGTGATTAAAAATCTTCCAACAAACAAAAGTCCAGGACCAGATGGCTTCACAGGTGAATTCTATCAAACATTTAGAGAAGAGCTAACACCCATCCTTCTCAAACTCTTCCAAAAAATTGCAGAGGAAGGAACACTCCCAAACTCATTCTATGAGGCCACCATCACCCTGATACCAAAACCAGACAAAGACACTACAAAAAAAGAAAATTACAGACCAATATCACTGATGAATATAGATGCAAAAATCCTCAACAAAATACTAGCAAACAGAATCCAGCAACACATTAAAAGAATCATACACCACGATCAAGTGGGATTTATCCCAGGGATGCAAGGATTCTTCAATATACGCAAATCAATCAATGTGATACACCATATTAACAAATTGAAGAATAAAAACCATATGATCATCTCAATAGATGCAGAAAAAGCTTTTGACAAAATTCAACACCCATTTCTGATAAAAACTCTCCAGAAAGTGGGCATAGAGGGAACCTACCTCAACATAATAAAGGCCATATATGACAAACCCACAGCAAACATCATTCTCAATGGTGAAAAACTGAAAGCATTTCCTCTAAGATCAGGAACGAGACAAGGATGTCCACTCTCACCACTATTATTCAACATAGTTCTGGAAGTCCTAGCCACGGCAATCAGAGAAGAAAAAGAAATAAAAGGAATACAAATTGGAAAAGAAGAAGTAAAACTGTCACTGTTTGCAGATGACATGATACTATACATAGAGAATCCTAAAACTGCCACCAGAAAACTGCTAGAGCTGATTAATGAATATGGTAAAGTTGCAGGATACAAAATTAATGCACAGAAATCTCTTGCATTCCTATACACTAATGATGAAAAATCTGAAAGAGAAATTATGGAAACACTCCCATTTACCATTGCAACAAAAAGAATAAAATACCTAGGAATAAACCTACCTAGGGAGACGAAAGACCTGTATGCAGAAAACTATAAGACACTGATGAAAGAAATTAAAGATGATACCAACAGATGGAGAGATATACCATGTTCTTGGATTGGAAGAATCAACATTGTGAAAATGAGTATACTACCCAAAGCAATCTACAGATTCAATGCAATCCCTATCAAATTACCAATGGCATTTTTTACGGAGCTAGAACAAATCATCTTAAAATTTGTATGGAGACACAAAAGACCCCGAATAGCCAAAGCAGTCTTGAGGGAAAAAAATGGAGCTGGAGGAATCAGACTCCCTGACTTCAGACTATACTACAAAGCTACAGTAATCAAGACAGTATGGTACTGGCACAAAAACAGAAACATAGATCAATGGAACAAAATAGAAAGCCCAGAGATTAACCCACGCACCTATGGTCAACTAATCTATGACAAAGGAGGCAAAGATATACAATGGAGAAAAGACAGTCTCTTCAATAAGTGGTGCTGGGAAAACTGGACAGCTACATGTAAAAGAATGAAATTAGAATACTCCCTAACACCATACACAAAAATAAATTCAAAATGGATTAGAGACCTAAATATAAGACTGGACACTATAAAACTCTTAGAGGAAAACATAGGAAGAACACTCTTTGACATAAATCACAGCAAGATCTTTTTTGATCCACCTCCTAGAGTAATGGAAATAAAAACAAAAATAAACAAATGGGACCTAATGAAACTTCAAAGCTTTTGCACAGCAAAGGAAACCATAAACAAGACGAAAAGACAACCCTCAGAATGGGAGAAAATATTTGCAAATGAATCAACGGACAAAGGATTAATCTCCAAAATATATAAACAGCTCATTCAGCTCAATATCAAAGAAACAAACACCCCAATCCAAAAATGGGCAGAAGACCTAAATAGACATTTCTCCAAAGAAGACATACAGATGGCCACGAAGCACATGAAAAGATGCTCAACATCACTAATTATTAGAGAAATGCAAATCAAAACTACAATGAGGTATCACCTCACTCCTGTTAGAATGGGCATCATCAGAAAATCTACAAACAACAAATGCTGGAGAGGGTGTGGAGAAAAGGGAACCCTCTTGCACTGTTGGTGGGAATGTAAATTGATACAGCCACTATGGAGAACAGTATGGAGGTTCCTTAAAAAACTAAAAATAGAATTACCATATGACCCAGCAATCCCACTACTGGGCATATACCCAGAGAAAACCGTAATTCAAAAAGACACATGCACCCGAATGTTCATTGCAGCACTATTTACAATAGCCAGGTCATGGAAGCAACCTAAATGCCCATCAACAGACGAATGGATAAAGAAGTTGTGGTACATATATACAATGGAATATTACTCAGCCATAAAAAGGAACGAAATTGAGTCATTTGTTGAGACATGGATGGATCTAGAGACTGTCATACAGAGTGAAGTAAGTCAGAAAGAGAAAAACAAATATCGTATATTAATGCATGTATGCGGAACCTAGAAAAATGGTACAGATGAGCCAGTTTGCAGGGCAGAAGTTGAGACACAAATGTAGAGAATGGTCATATGGACACCAAGGGGGGAAATCTGCGGTGAGGTGGGGATGGTGGTGTGCTGGATTGGGCAATTGGGATTGACATGTATACACTGATGTGTATGAAACTGATGCCTAATAAGAACCTGCAGTATAAAAAAACAAACAAAACAACTAATACTAAACTTTCATTGGGTTATTTGTATGGAAATATGTTAATATAAATGTTTCAGACATTACATGAAATTTCTAAAAATCTTATATTTGTATTTGTATGGAAATATGTATGGAAATATGTTAATATAAATGTTTCAGACATTACATGAAATTTCTAAAAATCTTATATTTGTATTTGTATGGAAATATGTATGGAAATATGTTAATATAAATGTTTCAGACAGTACATGAAAAAAAAAAAAAAAAAAAAAAAAAAAAAGAAAAGAAGATTTAATGACAGACGCAGACGTGAAGTAATTGCTGGCTTTGAAGATGGAGGAGGGATATGAGCTGAGGAACGCAGGCAGCCTCTAGATCTAGAAGAAGCAAGGACACGGCCTCTCCCCTAGGGCCTCCAGAAGGACCACAGCCCTGCTGACACCTTGACACTCGCTGAGACCCCCTCTGGACTTTTTTTTTTTTAAGGTTTATTATTTATTTATTTATTTATTTATTTATTTATTTATTTATTTATTTATTTGGCTGTCTCGGGTCTTAGTTGTGGCACGCGGGATCTTTGTTGAGGCATGTGAGATATTTCCTTGCCGCGCACGGGCTTCTCTCTAGTTGTGGCGCACAGGCTCCAGGGCGCATGGGCTCTGTAGTTGTGGTGCATGGGCTCTGTAGTTTGGGGCACGCAGGCTCTAGTTGAGGTGCACGAGCTCAGTAGTTGTGGTGTGCCGGCTTAGTTGCCCCGCGGCATGTGGGATCTCAGTTCCCTGGCCAAGGATCGAACCCAGGTCCCCTGCATTGCAAGGTGGATTCTTTACCACTGGACCACCAGGGAAGTCCCTCCCCACCCCCGCCCCAGACTTATGACCTCCAGAACTGTGAGGCAATAAATCTGTGCCGGTTTAAGCCACTAAGTTTGTGATAATTTCTTACAGCAGCCTCAGGAAACAAGTACAGGGAGTGACTAGGGAGGGAGGACTAATATTCACTGCCACCTACTGTATCCCAGGCGTTGATATCACAATAAGCTCGTGGGGGAATCAGTGTGCTCACTGTTTTATCCATCAGGAAAGTAAACCTGAGAGCGGAAGTAACTTGCCCAGGTGACACAGTAAGAGTGGGAATTCAGACTCTGGGCTGTGTGACTGACGGTTCCATCATCCAATTTCCGGTATGAAAGGCAAAGTCCACAAGAAACCTGCACCATTGCTTAATCTCACAGTGCTGGAAAACCAGAGGAAATATGGTAAAAATCAATGAACTAGGAGCTTGGGAACGGCGATGATCTAGCAACATTAAGATCTAGCAACATGAGGCAGGGACGGGCCAGCATCAACACTAAGTCCGTGGCAGGTACATTTTACACTATTTCAATAAACCATCACAAACCACGCTATGAGGTACATTTTATTCTCCCTGTTTTTATGGCTGAGGAACTGAGGCTTAAATAAGAAACTACTTTGCCCAAAATCCTATACCTAATGACAGAGCTGGGATTTAAATACAAAGCTCACCTTTTTGACCAACAAAACAAAAGAAAACAAAACAAAAAACCCAGAAAGTTTTATTTAAAAAAAAATGAGGGGCTTCCCTGGTGGTGCAGTGGTTAAGAATCTGCCTGCCAATGCAGGGTACACGGGTTCGAGTCCTGGTCCAGGAAGACCCCACATGCCGCGGAGCTACTAAGCCCGTGCGCCACAAGTACTGAGCCTGTGCTCTAGAGTCCGTGCTCCACAACTACTGAGCCCCCGTGCCTAGAGCCCGTGCTCTGCAACAAGAGAAGCCACTGCAATGAGAAGCCTGTGCACCGCAATGAAGAGCAGCCCCCGCTCGCCACAACTAGAGAAAGCCCACACGCAGCAATGAAGACCCAATGCAGCCAAAAATAAAATAAAATAATAAATAAAAAAAAGGAAGAGCCAGAGAAGGGCATAATTTAATTATCACTTGAAAATATATGACACACACACACCCCCCACGCCAAACTCACACAGAAGATTGTAATTGGCTTGAGGTCACAGATGTTTATATCGTTATTTGCTCCCCAGGGTGCTTAAAACAGTCTTGAGTAGATTGTAGGCACCCAATGTACACTCACTAGATGGAATCTGTCAGCGGGATAGAGGGGATTCTGTATAAGGATGACTGAAAAGACTGGAACCCCGAAGTCTGGAAGGATGAAGGTTGAGATCTGATGGAACCCAAATGTAGCGGAGTCCCCACTCCCCCTTAAAGCTTTTCTCTGTGCCTCCATCCATCACTGATTTCCTCTTCCTCCTTCCTGATTGCCCCAAGTGCTTGGGCACTTGATCACTCAGTTTTGCACTTCATCCTGCTGCACTGATGGCAACAGCGCCCCCTGCCTCCTGTATCAACCCAACTTTCTAGTCTCCCCATCCCTCTCTCTCATCCTTGCTCTCCAGCCTGATCGCTTGTCTATGCAAATCCTTGTCTCTGGACTGCCTGATGCCCTGACTAGAGCCAGTGGAATCCCTGCCTCACACCAACCTGTATCTAGATTCTCCTTGCCCATTGCTCCAACTTTTGGGGTTAATTCTCCCTTCCCCCACAATGCCTTCTTTAACTCTTCCAGCTCTTCTCCTCCACTTCCTCTAACCCTTATAGAAATATAAGAAAATTCAAGAAGGGTTTAAGTCAATTCACAGATGACAGAGTTCTTAAGAGACAGAAACATTTACAAAATACTCCTCAGTGGAGCTGCTGCCCAAAAATACAGATGTGCCTACCCCTTCATTCCTACCTGTCTCTGCAACCCTGCATGTGTGTGCTCACTCTGCACCCCTCAAAAACAAAACCCTCACTCAAACATTTATTGCCTTTCTCCCATCCCTCCCATTTCTTCCTACCACTACCACCATCCTATAGGTATCATTTTAATTTTTGGGGGTGTGTGTGTGTGTGTGGTATCCTTCCTGAGCTGCTTTATGAAAATACAAGCAAATAAGAATAGATAATCTTATCCCTTCCCCTTTCTTACAGAAAACATAGCAAGCTGTATTGTTTTGCACCTTACTCTTTTTGGAGAACAAAGTATACTGCAACTCTTTCTATATCACTAAAAAAGAAAAGTGTAAATTTACAATATCACTGCATGTATTCTGTAGTGTAGATATGCCGCAATCTAACTAATTTAACTAGTCTTCTTTTGGATTGACACTTCATTTGTTTTCTCTCCCATCTTTTTTCTTGCTATTATAAACAATGCTAAATGAATAACCTTGGCCACATGTAATTTCTGGCATGTGCATGTTTATCTGTAGGATAAATTCCTGTAAGAGGGACTGCTGTCTCAGAGGGTGATTGCATTTGCAATTTTGATAGATAGTGCCAAATTCCCTTCCATAGAGGTTGTACCATTTTGTAACACCAGCAGGAATGTGTGAGAGGGCTTGTTAAAATTTCAGTTCTTAACATCAAATATAGAAATAGAGCTTCTCAGGATAATGGGTTCTCTGTGTTTACTCTGCAGTGCTCAAAGAAGTCCTATTTCTATAGAAGACGATTGGATACAAGGAATAGAATCAATAAGGATGACATCCACCGACTGGTTGTGAGGCTTTACCTAGGCTCAAATTAGGAAAATCTTGTGAAGAATGTAGGAAGCCCCTTTGCAATGCTTTTGCTGGGGCAAATCCTCGTGTTGGAATTCAAGTGTCCTGTCTCTCAGATGTGTATCAGCATCTTACATAATAGGGTCCCTCCAGTGACTAAACCAGTAACACTGACTTCATTTTGAGGGGCCAATAGCTGTCTGGCCCAGGGCAAGGGTAGAGTAAGTGGTTTAGGCTTTAGAGTCTAATCCATGCCTACCCTACCTCCTAAGGGTGAGACTCTGGGTGTCATGAGGCTGATTCAAACCTGTTTTCTAGACCATTAGAATGGGGACACTAATGCCCATGCCTTTTTGGACTGTTGTAAGATTAAATGGAATAATGTTTGGGATAGTGACTAACACACAACAGCATTCGACACTAACTTTCCCTCTTTACCTTTCTGAAAATAACAGAGAATTGGGACAAAAAACCCCAAAGTTCTCTCTAAACAACCAAAATGTATGCCACAATTTCCATATATTAAATCTGTCTCACTTTACTCATAGAAGAGGCTCTAAAAATCTATTTACTATTATTTTACATGTTATTACAACATCTTTTGGGGTTTGGCTTCCCAGCCTATATCCAAGTGGAAATAACAGGGGCCCAAGTTGTTAACTGACTGAATGATGAAAAGCAGAGCATAAAAAAATTGTTATTTAGAAACAACAATAACAACAAAAGTGACCAGTAGGCCTGGGTGCCTCTTTAGCAGGCCCATAGACAGTCAGAGCCTCTTAGCATAAGGCTACCTTAAGGGCAAATCATCAAGAAAGGGTTAATTGGTGAGCTGGTAAGAAAGCAGACCAGTGGGCAATGCATTTCTTTTATTCCCTTCCCCACCCCTGGTTTACTAAAGAATTGAGATATCTCTGTAATATATCAACTGAGTTTTGTGAAGATTTAAGTCACAAAATGTAAAGTAATGCAATGAAAGTCACTTCAAAGGGTAAATTTAAGTTACCTGAAAGATTAATTAATTCACTCATTTAAGCAATATTTATAGAGTGCTCACTATGTGTTCAGGACTGTGCTAAATGCTGGACTGGCTTGGACATCTAATTGCCCCAAAATTCTAGGTTAAAAAAAAAAGTACCATTCATAGCACAGTCCAAATTTATGTTAACCTTTCAATGAGTCTTCATGAGAGATTTATTATCATTGATTTCAATTTTAGAAGCTCCTGGGTTCTACAAAGTATCCCTTCCATAGAAGGCAGAATGGTAAAATTGTTGAAACAGCAAATGTAAAGTTGAAATCACTTGACAGTCTGTGAATCTTATCTACTTTAAACTTCAATTGTGATAAACCCTTTTGACTTAGCCTCATTTGTCCGCCTTATATAGTGACTGTAATTTACTTAGCTAATTTCACTAGTAGATTATGTTCTTTCAGGGCAGAGAAACAGAAAATTGTAAATATGTCATTGCTGCTTGCTTTTTTATCTCATTTCACAGGCTCACAGGCTCAAATAGAGAAAATGTATTTAAAAACAAATTAATTACATCTATTTCCTAGAAGTATTTGAAAATGCTTTCATTTATTAGAGATACCAAATCTACTGGATGATAGAATTTAAGTAACTATATGTTGGCATATGTGAACATAGCAATAACAATAATAGCAATAATAATAATAGTTATCATTAATCCAGTGCTTACTACCTATCAGGCATTGTGTTGAGAGCTTTGAATAGACTACAATCTTTAATCTGTCCAACAACTTTAAAAAAAATAAATTTATTTGTTTTATTTATTTATTTTTGGCTGCGTTGGGTCTTCGTTGCTGCTAGCAGGCTTTCTCTAGTTGCGGTGAGCAGGGGCTACTCTCTGTTGTGGTGGCAGGCTTCTCATTGCAGTAGCTTCTCTTGTTGTGGAGCATGGGCTCTAGGCACATGGGCTCAGTAGTTGTGGCTCACGGGCTCTAGAGCGCAGGCTCAGTAGTTGTGGTGCACGGGCTTAGTTGCTCTGCGGCATGTGGGATCTTCCCAGATCAGGGCTCGAACCCATGTCCCCTGCATTGGCAGGCAGGTTCTTAACCACTGTGCCACCAGGGAAGCCCTGCCAAACAACTTTTCAAAGAAGCCACTGTTATATTCCCATTTATATAATGGAGGAAACTGGGGTTTAAAGAGGTTAACTATCTTGTTCACATTATTCATGTTATTACTTTAGTGGAACTGGGATCCAAACCTGGGCAGTCCTACTCTACACCTATGCAATCTTTTAAAGGTGTTATTAACTCAAATTCAGTAAAGAAAGAAGCAGAATCTCATCTAAATGCAGAGTAATCCTTACCTGCTGGCTATAAGTTTTACGCCCATAGGAACAAGGAGGCTTAAATTATGGTGTGAAGTAAAAGGATACCCTTATGTGACATGTTTCCAAAAGTAGATTTTGGATTATTTCTTCCCCCCCTCCCCCCTCAAATGGCAAAGGTAAAAATTCTCTGAGTACTTTCTGTAAAAGTCTTTACAGCTTTTAGCTTGGCATAAATACCCATGAAAAGTTGTGTACCAAAATATGGAATCCTCACCTTGCCCTGCTACCCCCAAAATTTAACTAGGAGCTATAGTGTTAAATATTTTATATCTCAAAATAATGATACTGAAAATTTCAAAGGCATCTTTCTTCCCCGAAACCTCAATGCCATACAAATATTACCTAATTTGTCCTATTTGAAGGAAAATTATTGGCATGATTAGAAGGTTTTACTGAAGGAAGAAGTAGACAGAATCAGAAAAATGAGCACAAAAATCCAGAGAGGTCAATGAGAAAATTCAGGGTTAGAAAATTTTTTCTTTTAACTCCAAAATGTTCCATTCACCTGATCAGTAACAATTGTGACCATGTAGCTTTCTCTATCTGGCTTCAAATATACTTTCACTAGAAGATCATTGTAATTCAAATCCATTCAGTGCTGCTTCACTTTTGTAAATTGTTAGTTAAGTAGTGTACCCTGCACCTATTTTAATGATATAGCACATTGATAACATTTTCACTTATTTAAAGCCACGTTTACTGACAGATCCTTAGCATCAAAAAAATTCTAAAAGGCAATTTTCACACATCCAAAAGCTTGAAGAAGTAACTGACACAGCTTAAACCCTGGCTAGTTCTGAATTTTCCAAATTAAGGTCACAGAATTGAAAAACTGCATACTTAAAAAAAAAGTTGGTAGAAATACATTTTAATGGTGAAGAAAATACACTCAAGGTCACAATATGCCAATTCAATCTTTGCTGTAATTTTCAAGACCCAATCAGGCTGGTTATCACTGGATTTTTGCCTGCACTTTTCTTAAGGGAATGGTGAAAACTTTATTGCAAAAGATGGTAAAGTTATCAGTGACAAGAAAATCAGGGGGTCAACAGAGGTAAAAGAGGAGGGAGTTGTCTAAATAGAAGTGAGAATCAGTTATGTGTGGGAATCTAAACTGACTTATACAATTTCTAAAGACCCTCAAAATAAGAAAAGGAGACAAATTTAAAAGAAAAAAATCAAAAAAGGAAAAGAATCAGCCAAAGAGGTGAGACACAGCCATTTTGATGGGGGGCGGGGGGGGCGTCTAACTACACAATGAGGTCATCCTATCTCCCGGAAGTGACACGTAATCACCTGCTTTGCACTAGCTCCGCCCCTTCCCTCACAGGTCCCGCCCCTCCGCCAGCAGCCGGGAGGGTGTTAGGGGGCGTTTCTCCAGGAGGAAAGCTGTGAGCTGCGACGCTGAGGAAGGGGACCCCAAAACGTCTGGCACTGCCCCCTCCAGGGATCACTTTGGACCGCCTCACTCGGCCCAGCGGGATTCAGAAACGCCGAGGGGTCAACCTGATGGGTTTCGGGGTCAACGGAAGAGGGGAAGGGGAGCCCTGGCGGGGTGAACCCCCCGGTCCCCCGCCCAGCAGCTGAGGCACAGGAGGGCGGCCATCTTGGCCGGGAGGGTAGGGCTGGGGAGCTGCGGGCGCCGTGCGATTGGGGGGCTCGCCCGGAAGTGACGCCAACTACCCGGAAGCGGAGGGGGTTCCCTGGCCCACTCCCCCCTCGTTCGTTTGCTCCCCCGCTTCCTCCCCGCCCCCCTTCCTCTCCATTCGTTTCCCCCCCCTTTCCCTGCCTTCTCCCCCCCCCCCACCCGTCCCTCCCCCCCCAACCTCCGGAGCTGGGAAGAGAGTCAAGATGGCGGCGAAATCCGATGGCGGTGGCGTGGGGGTGGGCTTCGCCCAGCTGCACAACCTGGACGAGGCGGTGGGCAGCGGCGGCGAGGAGGACGGGGAGCCCGGGGGAGGCGGCTGCGGCGGCGGCGGCGACGGCAGCGAGCCCGGCGAGAGCAGCTCGCTGCACATCTGCCACTGCTGCAACACTTCCTCGTGCTACTGGGGCTGCCGCTCCGCCTGCCTGCGCTCCCTCCTGGGCAAGACGCCGCGCCGCAGCGCCGCCGCCGCCGACGGGGGGGACCAGCCGCTGCAGCCGCCCGCGGCCGCCGGCCGCCACCCCCCGACGCCCTCGGCCGAGCGGCCGCAGCCGCCGCAGGTGGAGCGGCCGTGGCTCGACTGCCTGTGGATCGTGCTGGCGCTGCTAGTCTTCTTCGGGGACGTGGGCACCGACCTGTGGCTTGCCCTCGACTACTACCGCAAGGGGGACTACGGCTACTTCGGGCTGACCCTCTTCTTCGTGCTGGTGCCGTCCCTGTTGGTGCAGAGCCTGAGCTTCCGCTGGTTCGTGCAGGACTACACGGGCGGCGGGCTGGGCGCCGTGGAGGGGCTCAGCAGCCGGGGCCCCCCCATGATGGGGGCCGTCTACGGCCATGGCGCGGGGGTCCCGGCCACGCCGGGGGCGCAGCGCCTCTGCCGCCTCTCCGTGTGGATCTGGCTGTCGGTCATCCACCTGCTGCAGATGGGGCAGGTGTGGAGGTAAGAGCACTGCGGGGGTGGGGGCGGGGGCGGGGGCCTGGCCAGCTGGCCCTGCAGAGGGCCCCGCGGGCGAGGCCGGAGCCCTCCGGAGTGCGCACCGCCCTCGAGTGGCCCCGCAGGTGGGCCCCTTGGACGGGCCTGGCACGGGGTCTTGAAGGAGGGCTTTGCCACGCACTTTCCCTGGCGTCTCAAAAAGACCATCGTGCGGTCTGGATCCCTGGCCACGCCTTTTGGCCCGGGGAGGCCCAAGTCCCGCTGTTTGTCTTCATCCCTGGTTTGCACTTAGCGGAGACCCTGCCTCATCCTCCCTCCCCTCTGTCTCTGTAGATCTCTATATTCCCGTGGTCCCTTGCCCCTGTATCCCAAGGTAACCAGCCGCTAGCGCTTTTTATCTGCACCCTAGCTCGCCTCCTGGGGGAACCTTCCTTCTTCCAGCCGGTTTGCACTCGGTTTTGTGCCCCGGTGAGACATCTTCCCCTCTTTCCCCGTCTTCTCTCCGCAGTGGCCTGTGTGGGGCTCTGTGCAACCCCCCTGGCTGCCTCTCCTTTCAGCGCTCCTTTATTCCACGCCCCCTCCCCCCTTCCTGCGACCCCCATCCCCTGCAAAGGACTCCAAAGCGCTGCTCTCCTTGAAGGAAAAATGACTTTTTTGCTGGATTAGACGTGCCCTTTTCTTAGTGACAGGTAAAATTGTATAATATGTGATAAGTGTAAGCGTTTGTTTTTAACTCTCACCTCCAGAAAATCACTTAGCCACCTGGACATCTCTTCTGGAGGAACGTTGTTTTTGGTAGCCAGGCCAGTGCGCAGGTGATTTATGTTTACACAAGCCCCAAGCTTAGCCCTGGGGCTCTTTCCCTTCTTGTAAATTTCCCATGTGCCAGGTGAATCCCTCAAAAACCACTTGCAGATTTTTTTTTTTTTAAATAGCTTAACTGGCTAAACTAAGGAAATGATTCCATTAAAACGTTGGTAAATCTGTGCCCTCCAACTTAAATCAGCTTGAGTGTATTCTGCAAACAGTGAGTTGTGGGTGAGCGTTTGCAAGAAAAAAAATCTTACTGAAGAGAAATTATTTAGAGCTCCTCAGGTACGTTGCTTCTGTGAGAAGACATTTTGCCTACACTGCTCAGGCACCTATTCCTAGTAGGAGATTTTAGGTGCTCAGAATTTCAGTTTACTGGTATGTACTCAGGTTAACTGAAATAAAGTTCAGCGTGTTTTGAATTGTTTGTCTAGGTTTCTGTTCAGAATTTTAAATAAAAACATTTCAGAAAGCATGGGGATGAATTAAGTCGAATCACGAAAGAGCATGCAAGAACTTTGTCTTGCAGAATTTACATGCAAATTCAGGATAGGGGACATGTGAGTGGTTCTTGATTTTCCTGGTCCTCTCAGGGTTGTTTACTGGTGTTCCTAGATTGAACCAAGCAACCTTTTTTCCTAGCTCTGTTTGTCTGCAGATAATTTATTTCCTGCTGATAGGTTTATAAGAAGAGAGGGACTAAAATAGAAAAAAAGATGATTGATTAACTTTTAGCGATTATGAGCCTAATATGGGGTCAAGGAAAATTTTGACATATGTTTTGAATTTGAAATCTAAATCTAAAAACTCCCCAATCCATACTGAATCAAAGATAGTTGTGTTTAACATGGGGGATACCTTTTTTTGGTTTCTTGCAGGTTGGTAAGATGCAAAGATATGAAGGGAGAGGGACAAAAAGTATGGGGAGAGATTTTGAAATAGTAGTAAAATTTAACAGCATCTAATTAATAAGTAGGCTTGTACCGAAAGTCACCTATCTCTCCATGTTAGACGTCGAGATGTGGGCAATCAAAACCTTGGTGTCAGGTTAAAATTCCTGAGAGAATTGTTTCTAATGTAATCCATCCTAGATATTTATTAGTAGTAAGCTTTTGGGACATACTGAAATTGGAGTTCTGTTTCACAAATTTTTTAGGCAGAATAATCCCCTGCCATTGACCTAAACCTTAATTGTATTTGGCAAAGTAGTAGAAGTCCCGGTTGTGGACAAACTGAAAAGTACATTTTAAATATGAATTTAGCTTTTATAATTGTTTAAAACAGGGTAGTGTTATTTTTCCAGATTTTTATTGAACTTTCAGAGTCTGTAGTGGTAAATATAATATATATATATTTTGAAAAGATGCTTGTGATTTTACTATGTCTAAATTTTTTGGTCCTTTTTCAAGATTAGAATATATGTCTAAATATTTTATAAAGTTAAGGTGTTAAAAGACATGCTAATTCATCTAAGTTATTTATTCCAACGTACTATACTTCAAAAGAAATATTTACTGAGGAAGGATTTTATTTTTTTCCAGTAAGCTTGTTTTACTTGAGATACTCCAGGAGCAGGGTCTGCTCTTTAACACCTGCTAGGCATGTGGCTTGCATGGAAACCATTCATAAGTAAAAGCTTTGGGGAAAGGTGTTTATTCTTTTCTTGTTTTAATCTCTTGGCAGACTTGTCAGTGGGTATAAACATACATCATCTCAGTTTTTTCTGCAGATCTTTTGGGGTTACAGTTTGTTCCCTTAATCATATTTGCTACTTAAATTTTATTTCATGTGGTCATGTGACATAAAGGTTAAGGTCTAAGAATTTGATTTGGGCCACATTTCTAAGAAAAGATGTTGGTGAAGTATGTTGTCAAAACTGACAGCGTTAAACCCTGAAGCGTGTCTTTTCATATGCTTTTTTTTTTTAAATGTAAGATTATTCGACTCACGTGAACAAAAGCACAGTGCTTATTTAAGAAAAATTAGTTTCTCTTGACATTAAGGTGGTAAATTTCTATGCATGTTGCCTTTCCTATCAAGATGGAAAATACTTGACATCTGTTTCACCAAATGACTTCACAGAATGTAAGAAAATAGTTTTGACTGGGCCAGAACTGGAGCATGGAAGAGTAGTTGCCTGTAGGATGATTTGGTTTCATAAACCTTGTTTTGCAGAGCACTACTGTGTGATTAAGGTCTGTTTAATGCATGCTTTACCTTCCCTAATTAATTACTTAACGTGGAACTTACTGTCTACCTTTATGTGCTCTGTTTTTCAGGTGCTTTTCCCAGGGATAGCGGGTCTATGAGTCACCCATACCAGGAATAGGGGTCGCACCAGGCTTCAGTTTAGTACAGTGTGTTGTTATTAGAAAGTGAGATCATTTTCTTGGAGGATTAGAGCTTAGAAACAGGTTTTCATATTGCATTATTGTGTGTAAGTTTTTTCCTTAAGTGTATCGGCTTTTCTTTGCTTCTCTGCTACTTTTAGGGGGTGCTTAGTGTGTTGGCAGCTCACTGCAGTCAAGAAG
Organism: Balaenoptera musculus; assembly: GCF_009873245.2. Lineage (NCBI taxonomy): Eukaryota > Metazoa > Chordata > Mammalia > Artiodactyla > Balaenopteridae > Balaenoptera > Balaenoptera musculus. Next base: position 8,142,758 of record NC_045790.1, read on the forward strand.
CAAGTTCTTTGACTAAAATTTCATGTAATGTCTTGATGTTACAACCGAATCATTAATCTCCCTTTTTATGTATTTATTTTTATGGGTATGTTTTAAAGATTTAAAAATTTTAATTAAGATTAAAATCTGAATTTTATTGCCATTTTTAAAGTGAACGTCAGCTGTTCTTTATCTTGGGAGATGAGGTGGAGGAGAGGGTTGCCTTCAAGTGAGAGGAAGGAAGCGGTGTTTCACCTGCCATAATGGGGTCATCAGTCTGTAAACAATCTAAAGCTTTGTTTTAGCATTCTTTCCATTTCAACACTTTGATGTAATATAGGGACACAGCTCTCTCTAATCAGCAGCAAATGTTGCTGGGCTGGTGAAGATGCTTTTTAAACTTATCTCCCCCCCACCCTCCCTCAGTGTAGGGATACTTGGAAAATTATGGGGCTTTGTTCTTATTGAATATTTTAGAATAGCGGTTCTTAACTCTGGCTGAGACTAGAACCTACTACAGCTTAAAAAATGCCTGAGCATTGCTGGACCTGCTGAGGAAGAATCCCAGGGTGGGACCCAAGCAGTCTTATTTTTAGAAGCTCCACAGGTGATCAGATGGGCAGCCAGGCTTGAGAAGCACTTTTAGAATTGGGTTTCAGGCTTATTCCATTTAGAGATTGTTATTGGGTTTGTGTTCTTAATAAATAGGATGGAACAGTCGGGAATGGAATGCTTTGGTATTGTGAAGCTTGGTTCCTGGACAACACCATAACAAAACGACTTTACCTTGGAAACATGAGTGTCTAAATACAGTACTTGGGGCTGTCTCAAGTGTATGCACTTATAGTACTCAGTGTTTTATTCTTTGAGCCTAAGTATGGATCTTATTCTAAAAGGATTCCTAAATTCAAAGCGTTCTTCAATAAATGTAGCTCACTTCTCTGCCTTTTATGTGATTCAAACAGCACGTTTATGATTGTGTTGCACGTAAAAGGGAAATTAATTTTGAAATGATTCTCTTAAGTAGGCTTGAGGTAAACAACGCGATTACAAGAGATGTTGGACTAAGTGATCTGTAATGTCCCTCTAGCTCTAAGATGTTGTGATTTAGGAATGGAAATGTTACCTTTCAAATAAGTAAATTCACTCGTGGGGCCAGGATACCAGTCCTAGTCACGATAAAAGATTGTATATGTGTATTTGTGTGTGTGTGTCTGTGTGTGTAGGAGACTTTATATAGTATCGGCTTATTACTGGATGGGAATCTCTATATTGTAAAAATCTTTTTTTTTTTTTCCCATTTTGGTCCGTATGTTTAATGGAATTCTGGTTCAAAAGAAACTCAGTGGGATTTTTTTGAGGGGAAACTTGAGGAAAATTGTTCGGAGAAAAGTAATTTGTTTGAGTAGTCAAAACCTTTCAAGATTCAAAAGAAAAATGTTGAGAAAAATGTTCCTCTGTCACGAAGTGAATGTGCCATAGTGTCAGTAATTAGATCAATGTGCGACTGGCAGAGGAATTAAGCAAATAGGTGTTGACGCAGAGTAAAGAGAGAGATTGACAGGTTTGTGGGAATTCAGTAGACAGTAAAGGTGGCATTCCTAACCAGTGAAGGAAAAAAAGATTATTTATCAAATGGTATTGAGGCAATTGACTACGCAATTGGGGGAAAAATAGCTCTCTACCTTACATAAACAAAAATTCTAAAAGAATTAAAAGTGTAAACATGAAATATTAAATTATAAAAACACTAGAAGAAAATGTAGGATAATAATTTTATAATCGTGAAAAGGGCAAGATGCTTTGATACCATCAAGGAAAAAAGGGACAAATTTAACAACATAAAGTCTCTAGTTACTCCCTTCCTCCTCCCCCTACCTGAAAAATCGTGGAAATACATGATGAGTTGTAAGGGTAGAAGAGTTATATTTAGGCAACGAACTACTTACCTAAAGGAGAGCGAGTGTGAAGAAAGCATCTCTGAAGATTATTTCTCATTTTTGAGTGAACAGAAACAGTAAAAACTTGACATCTATGGTGAATTTTCAAGGGAAGGTGATGAAAAAATGGCACACTTTGAGTAAAATTACAAACAGTGCTGAAGGATAGTATTTCCAGAATGATCTAGAAACAAAACACCAAATTTGTATTGCAGAAGGCTAGCATTCCAGAAACCTAGTAGGCACATGTCAGAAATCATGAACAGTTCATTTCTGCCTTTTAACATCATTCGCTTTGCTTTTACAAACTTTATCCCTAAGGCCAATTAGTTAGCGTTATGTAATGGATAAATTCTGGAGAGTTGGAAAGATTAGGTGGGATACAAAAAGAAAGAAACTGTCTCAATTGTTGCTATTTTCATCATGGGTTGGTTTGATTTACAGTGTGCTTTCTGCAAACAAGATTGTGGTTAAAACTTTACTCCTTGTGATACTCTGTTTACCTAGTTTCCAGTCAGAAATTGTGCATTTCAAAGAATTAATTTTTTTAAAATCATGAAAATATAGCCTCGTTTAAGAAGTTCACTGACTTTTGTTTTTTGCCGAAAGACAATCCACTATTTACCACTACTGGAGATACTCAAAAAAACAAAACAAAACAAAACAAAAACAAAGAAAAACACCACAGGACACAGCAATAGTATAAAGGGAACATTGGAGTTAAGAAATCAGGTTTATCATTCTGCGAGTTCAAAAAAACTCTGGCCTCCATTTCCTCATATTTATCAAATAAGGTGTTAAATTGATTGATCTTTCAGACCCCTCAATTTTAGAAAGTCTATTATGCTATAGGTATTAGCATTCCGAAGTTTTAAACAAGGAATTTCAGACTCTAGTTTGAACAATTAAAATATTAAAAAATGTGGATTTCTCAGAAACTGCTTTGAAGTCCTATCATGTATTATTTTGACTTATTAATATAAAAAATTTTCATTACTTGTAATCACTTTGCTACCTATAGAGGCATTATGTATATATCGTTAGCTAATGTTAAAATTTATAGCAGATAAGACTTCCTGAGAAACTTGTTATCCTGGTTTATTAGCTACTTTTGGGAACTTGCAATTTCAGCTAAAATTACGTTAAGGTGTCCTTTTATAATCCTATGTTTAAAATTTTTTACTGTTAGGTTAAGCTAAAGCAATGCATATATCTAACATATTTTGGAGGTTTTTCTGAGTCGTTTACCTAGATTAATTTCTAATTGGGGAGGAACCTCAAAATCTCCCACTGCAATTTATCATTTGATATGTATTCTCTAACTTTGAAAAGTTAATGTTTGTAAAATTTTTTTTTTTTTAATGATAGCTTTCTTGTCAGTTGTGAGCTGTTTTAGGAAATGATTCTAAGTGAGCTTTCTTTGTGTTTTGTATTTTATTAGATTAAGGTATAGGTACTTTTTTGGTTTAAGTTGAATTTGGGGAAAAGACGTGATTTGCTTGAAGGATTCAGTGAATATTATTATGACAAGAACACATTTGTACATAAAATTCAGCTTTAGATTTTTCTTTTCTGTATGTCTAATGTGGGTAAACCTTGGTATATTGCATTACTGTATTTTAATATACTTTAAAACAAATGACAGTATCCTAAGGTATTTTGCATATTGCTAACAAAAAGTGTCTTTACGTGTATATTGCTTTTATCCTGAAATATCAAGCAAGTGGTTTTAAAAATAACTTTTGTATGCAATATTTTGGTCTTTTTTCTTTTTAATTGTGAGAAAGCTATTTCTGTTTTATATTGGTCATTAATATACAGAGTATGGATTATATGTCCATCAAATCATTTCTAGGAAGAAATTTAAATATTCAGTTCACAGAAAGGTAAACATATCAGTTTTCTTCACAGCACCCTGGGAAGGGAGGAAGAGTTGATAGTTATTGTTTACCCTGGCCAGATGCTCTCAAAGAATCATAGGTACATGGAGTAGAAAGTTTCTCTTTCACCATTATGTCCGCTTTTTGATTCTCTCTTAAACATACTGTACACATGAAGAAAGATGGCAAAGGTGAGGAAGACACCAAATTCATGGCTTGGAAAGCCTGGTGATAAAATAGAGGTGGCAGGAAATTAGGAACCCAGGCCTTTCCAGACAGCAGATGCTTTCTGCTTTCTTTCTTTGGCTGTGTTTCTTAGAGTGGTCAGAGAACCTCTTGTATTAGGATAGGCCTGGGGCTTGTCAGAATGCAGATTTGTGGGTCTACTATGGGCTTAAAGAATCAGAACCTCAGGGAGTTGGACCAGGGAATGTGTATTTTTGCTGTCTTTATTATGGAAACTTTTAAGCATACAGGGAGATAGAGGAGTATATTGAACGCCCATTACCAACTACCTGGATTCTGTAATTAACATAGATAGCTTTATGTGTGTTTAACACGTATCATGAGGTTGCACCTCTCCATACTTTGCCTCAAATACTAAATAGTTAGACTAATTCTGCATAGCTATAATACTATTATCCCATCTTAGAAAATTAATGGTAATCCCATAATTATTCCATAATTCAAGAAAATCATCTAATAGTTGTTTCATGTTCAGATTTGCTCATTTGTCGCCAACAATGTCTTTTATAGGTTTTCTCCCTCCCAACACGGATTAATCAAAATTGCTTAATCAGCATTGCTTTTATGTTTCTTTAACGCTAGAACAATTCTTAAATTTTTCTTTTCTTCATGATGTTAACTTTTGCAGAGTCTGGGCCACTTCTCTTGTATGTTCCATATTTTGGATTGCCTGATTGTTTCCTCCAAGTTTCATCTGCCCTCTGTATTCCGGGTAAACTTGAAGGTGCTTCTAGGGGCTTGATTATATTCAGACTACATACTGTTGTCAGAAGTACTGCTTTCCACTTCATATTTGCATCATATCACAGTATAACCTGATTCGTCTCACTGTTCGTGATGCTAAGTTTTATCTCTTGGTTAGGGTTCTGACTGCCAGATTCTTCTGTATAAAGGTACATTTTCCCCTTTGCAGTCAGTAAGTAACTTGTGGAGTAAGACTTTTGGCAAGGTGTTAAGGCCTATTTCCTGACAACCTTTTACCTAATAGTTTTAGTGGCCATTGAGAATCCTTGCCTGAATCAATTATGAATTGCTGGTGGGAGGTGGGATTTGTATTTTAAACAAGCTCCCTAGTCGTTCTTAGGTCTCTAAAGTTGGAGAGCCATTGCTGTACTGGAATCAGGACCTGAGAGTTAAAGAAAAAAATTCTGTCCTGAAGAAGTTACTATGAATCTAGGCACTGGTGGGTTTTCAACTGGTTGTCAGTAGACAGAGTTTAAACTTCATGTTAGTTTTGGAGGAACAAATTTGAAATATGTCTCATGTGTTCTCTGTATGTAATGGCAATAACCTGACATAAGGGCTAATATAACAGGTTAGAGTGTATGACTCAAAGGAGAGTGGAGGATGCATAGAAATTACTAAGGTGGAAAGGAAACTATATTAGAAATTCTTTTTTTTACAAATGTCTCGTTTAAATTTTTGTAAGTTTTTTTTGTGCCCATTTTCAGATGAAGAAATGGGTTTAGAGAGGTTAAGTAATCTGATAAGTCACTGGTAACTGGTGGAGGAAAGTTTTGAAGCCAGATCTCACTGCCGGCAAAATACATGCAGTTTTCTCTATCTCTTGTAAGGATCCGGAGCCTCTTCTCACTAATTACTTTGCTTTACTTTGGGACTTTGCTGTCTTGGCTTATTGAAAGTGGAGGAATGATATTCTTGAACCACTGGGGCCTCTTGATGTACACGCTGAGGTTCTTTGAGACCTCTGATTTCAACTCTAGTGTATTAAACTCTGCAGACAAGATGCACCCATATGTTGAGTCTCTGTTTACCTGTTGGAAATACCAAGAGTAGTAGCTCTTTCCTTAAGGTTATAAAGCAGTTGTTTTCAAACTTGACTGTGCTTTGGGGTCACCTGAGGAGTCAGATATTTGGGTTCTACCATAAGAGATTATGATCCAGTAGGTCTGGGATGGGCCTTAGAATCTATTTTAAAAAGCCTGTGTTTTCAGAAAGATCCCCAAGCAGTGCACAGACAGGGATGAGAACCACATTTCTATAGGCTGATTTCTACCAATATTTACAGCGGTAGTTCTCAGGGAGAAGGAGTTTATATTAGAATCACTTGGGAATTTTTTTGTGTGTGTGTGTGAACTTGAGCACTAGGCGTATCAGATATAGAGGGGTGGAATGAATAAAGGAAGCGCTGATGATGATCTTAATGGAACACCAGTATTTAAACAGTCTCTGATTGGACCTTACTTTTAGCTGGAATGGTTGGTGAAAGTGTGTATTAATCAAATGGCAGCTATATTTGCCATATACTATGGCATATGGGTTATACTTAAGGTTTAGAATACTGTAAAGGCATTTTACATTAAAACTGTACAGCATATAATTGAATATTCCTTTTGATTCAGAAGCTTCTTTGGAAGTTTGAAGTACTTCAAGGTCATTATTAACACAAATGATCACTGTTGGTGCTCTAAAAGTGCCAGGTTAGAGGCATTTCATTATGTTGGGAAAATTGATATTCAGTGCAGAGTGAATTTCATTTCTCAAATTTTCAGAAATGTTATATTTGTTAAAATTGGTGCCAAGGATAGGATTCCTAAAAAGAGACTGGTGAATGAAAGGGGAGAAGTGTCCTAATAGGTATTAAATAAGTGTCATTAGAGACAGGAATGAAGGAAGCAGAGAAGAAAAATGACCTAACTACATTTTGCTTGATGGATTCACGGGGAGGAATAGCTAGGGGAGGGGTTGGGAAGGGGTTTTACAGTCTTTACTCTTCCCTGCTGTAAGATATTTAGTACAGTGGATCAACAGGGACCCCTAAAATCTACACACACCAAAATAGCATCCTTTGAGCTCCATCTAGGAATGTACTGTGGCAGTGGTGAGAAAACCCAGGCTCCTTGTAACTGGGAAGCTCAAGGTCAGAACTTCTAGGAGAGATAACAGCTGGCAGAGAGGGACACAGGATGTATGGGCAGGCACACCGTATACTGGGTTGGATCCTCTGTGGTTCTGGATAAAAATGAACAGAACTCCATATCTCTCATTTTGCTTGGTTATAAGGAACGCAGCTTTTGAGTAGTAAACTAAATAGTAGTTATAAATAGCCCTGTTATAATAGTAGTTATAAATAGCCCTGTATGTTTAGGATGCTGCCATTTTGCCTTCTGTAAGGCAGTTTTCATTAAAGCTGACTCTGAAGGAAAAGATATGCATTCCAAGAGAGGAATTATGTATTCAAAATTTAAGCAATCTCAAATGGCTTTGCTTAGACCTAGTGCGTGATGGCGCGTTTTGGGGTTGGAAGAAAAGAGAAGCTACATGAAGGAAGGACTTTTTACTCTGTTCACAAATTAAACAAAAGTTATCAAAACGAAGCTGAAGTTGAAAGCAATTACATTGTAAATTTGGAAAAATAGAGAATTACAACATGTTTATAGCATTTGTGGACCGTATTTGTGGTTTCCACTATTTGATAGGGACCACATAATTTTTCGGTAGTTTTCAAGATGTAGTCTAGGATTAAATGAGATGGTATTTGTCAGGCATGTTACAAGATTTTGAATAGGGCCCTGTGAGATTGGAATGTGTCATTCTGTCTATTTGTTTGGCATCTGCAGTTCACTCTCTCAATTCGTGGTATAATCTATATCTACCATAATGTGATATTCCTGAAAACCCTCTCATTCTGTAAAATCACACAGTAAAAACAACAGGGCTGTGGGAAAAATAGGATTAAGGCTAGACTACTTAAAGCCATGTGACTTTGTAACCAGAACACTAACAAAAACAATGACAATCCAAATAAAAATATTAGCACCGTAGTATCGGGGACATTTGCACTCAGCTTCATATCCAGATGGTTCAAGGCCTTATTTTATCCTGGGACATGTTTTTCCTTCTTTGATATGTAGATCCTTGTAGGTATTAGCTTCTACTGGAGGCCATTTTCACCAAAATTAAAGCTCTGGTCCAGGGTTTAGCCTTCATGTGTGCCCCCGCATCACTAGGTAGAGGAAAGCATAAGGAATATGGAAGACACTAAACCAGCCACCACTGCTCGTACCAAAGGAAGGTATTTTGGTAAGATTCTCACCGGTTTTCTTATTCTTGTTTTTTCCTAAGTCTTTATTATTTGTGAAAAATCTTGCCCTTGATATTTTCAAAACATTAACATGCTGGGAAGAATCACTTAAAAACCAAAACTATTTCCCCATTATACTATTGTCATTCTCATTTTGCCAGTCATGTGTGAAACAATCCATGTTACAGGAGCATGCATTGTGGCATAACTGACATGTTTTTGAATCTGTGATGGTGTCAAGATGCAGCTCTTGGAGTTGTCAAGGTTCTATTGTTTTGCGAAGTTCTACTTTTGGAGATAGTACAGCATTTCGAGGTTAAGTGAAAGTTATTCTTCTCATGCTTTGTTGGCCTTTATATACGATAAAGAAGTGAAGAGGGGCTGTTTCAATCCACTTTTAAATTTCTGCTTCTGTAACATAGTCATTGGATGGAATGAGCTAATGTCTCAATGCCACATCAGCCCTTGAACTACATATATGGAGCAGGACTGGCTTTAAATTTCGGCTCATTTGAAATGTAGTTATAGTGAGGCTTTAAATTAAAATTCATCTGAGTGTACAGTAAATGGAAAAAAAGCAGCAGTAGCCAGTTGTCAAGGAAAAAGCTGATGGGTAGAACAAACAGACGGCTTTCAGCCATATAAACAATCTGTTTTCATAGGGCTGTTTTGTTTTGTTTTGTTTTAGGATTGGGAAAATGTCCACATTAAGTCGAAGTTAGTTAAATGTGAAAGGCAGCAAATATACAATGTGTATGTGTGTTTTTCTTCACTAACTGTAATAAACATTTCAGTGGCTTAACACAAGAGGTGGCTTGTCTTCTGTGGGTGGTCCTGGCTGATCATGGCTTTAGCATCCTTTAGGGACTCAGCGCCCTCAGCATTCAGCCAGAGAGAGGAGAGAGAATATGGAGAAAGCATAGCTGCTGCTTAAAAGCCCTGGCTTGAAGTGACTCACATCACTGGTGCTATCATCCCACAGGGAGGACAGCCCTGTGACTACGCCCACATAAAGGGAAGCCGGGGAATGTGGTCCTGCCCAGGGAACAGCTTTGTACTACAGAAGAGGGAGCTTGTGTTTTGTTGACTAGAGACTGAGGAAGAAACAATTCTCTACTTAGATCAGGTATTCTCCAGATTAGATTAAGGGAGGGAGGGGGTGTGTGTGTGTGTGTGTGTGTATAATGTAAATTGCTATTGATTGGAGCATAAAAGAGACAATTCCTTTTAAAACTTTGATTTATATTTTAATTTAATATTTTAGGATTTGCTAGCCATGTCAGGTGTCTCATTTTACTTTTTTTTAAAAAAAATCTTTATTGGAGTATAATTGCTTTACAGTGTTGTGTTAGTTTCTGCTGTACAACAAAGTGAATCAGCTTATATGTATACATATATCCCCATATCTCCTCCCTCTTGAGCCTCCCTCCCACCCTCCCTATCCCACCCCTCTAGGTCGTTACAAAGCATCGAACTGATCTCCCTGTGCTATGCAGCTGCTTCCCACTAGCCATTCATTTTACTCTTAAAAATGTCAAAACTGTTCTTAGCCTGAGTGTCATACGAGCACAGGTCAACCCTATTTTAACTGGTCAGGTAAAACAAGTAACTCTATTTAAATTAGCTTTTAAAAGTAACAACTACGTTTAATAATTTTAAGTGTGATCTGTGCCAAATATACTAAATTAAAATATAATGAAATGGTACAACTAGAGTTTTGAATCGTTTTTCTTCAGATGAAATTTCATTGAGGTAAAAATGGCCTTCATAGACTAAATAAAAATTACTGTAGCCTTGTCAGTGTTTCAAGTCTTAAAAGAAATAGTTCATCTGGTTTAGGACAGTTTGGGATCTTGACATGTGCTCACAGAGGTTGTAACTTTAACAAAACTGTGTCCCATACTTAGGGAACTTGTTGGCTTCTATTCCCCAAATAACTGCCCCCAAAAATCACTCCTTGTTTTTTGTCTTTTAATTGTACAGGCCACCAAATAAATACGTGTGCAAAATTCATACCTAAATTTGGAGATTTACACTAAAACTTTGTTAGTAAAACTGATTGGATTCTATTTCTTTTGTGTGTTAATAATCACTAGGAATGGATTAAAATTATCTAAAAATTCCTTATAAAGGTGTTAAAGCATCTAAATATGATTTAAAGTAAAACTGAAACTAAAATGTGTTCATCAAAACACGTCGATATGTTTTATAAGTTCTTCTAGCAATCATAAAATATTAAAAAATAGAGACCTGTTAGTCTAGTAGTGAAGGTTTAACGGTCAACTGTTTTAAGATGCTTGTTCTGTTAATTCCAAATATGACTTAGGTTACATTTTCTGGTATTCTTAATTGGCTTTTAAAAAGTAGGTTACTAAAGCATTAAAATAATAAATATACGTATTTATTTAGAGGCTATTTAATAATTAAAGTTTCTCTACATAATATTACCACCAGTTGAGACTGTACCAGGGTCTAGATGAGGATCCTTTTTTTTTTCTTACAAAGCCAAAATCTGTGACCTGTATGGCTAGTACATAATTAATATCTTCTCAGACTATTGTGCTTGAGAGATAAAACAGCAAATTATAATTAGAATAAAAATCAGACACTGAAACCTTTAATAGGAGCTGTATGGTATTACAGGTCAAATACACACTACTTGAGATAAAATTTTTTGCCTGGTTGATCTTATTAATATAATTTTAATACTTTTAGTGTGTTTACTTATATTATCTGGTGCTGGCTTAGTCTTTCACTCCCAATATTGCATCTGTTGTATCCAGACAACATTGCCCAGACTGCAAGCAGACGTGACTCCCCAGTGTCATAAGAAGCCACTGGGTGACCCTGTCTGAGCTTGATCAAAATAACTACTGTTACGTCCAGGGATTCCAGAACGTAATACTGCTGCAGATGTTAAAATGCTTACACTGTGTTTAGAAACTTATTCATAAGCCTTTTCAGTTTTCAATTCATAAGCCCACTTGGGTGGATGCTCCAAAATCGTACTTAGTGACATTGTAGTAATATTAATCGACACAGATTGTAGGACTTCTCAAGACCAAAGAAAAAATGAATTGCTAAACTTCACGATAGTTACTCTTGGTTGACATAGATACAATCTTAAATAATAGTGTTTAAAAAATCCAACAGGGACTTCCCTGGTGGCGCAGTGGTTAAGAATCCACCTGCCAATGCAGGGGACACAGGTTTGATCCCTGGTCTGGGAAGATCCCACATGCCATGGAGCAACTAAGCCCGTGCGCCACAACTACTGAGCCTGTGCTCTGGAGCTCACGAGCCACAGCTACTGAAGCCTGCGTGCCTAGAGCCCGAGCTCTGCAGCAACAGAAGCCACCACAATGAGAAGCCCTCACGCCGCAACGAAGAGTAGCCCCCACTCGCCGCAACAAGAGAAAGCCTGCGTGCAGCAGTGAAGACCCAAAACAGCCAAAAAATATAAAATAAGATAAATCATTTATATAAAAAAAAATACAAAAAAAATTCCAACAAATAATACTTCACACTAATTAAGATGGCTCCTAACTACATCTGAAACTAGCATGATATTGTAAACCAACTATACTTCAATTAAAAAAAAATGGCTCTTATCAAAAAACCTGAAAATAACAAGTATCGGTGAGGATGTGGAGAAATTGGGACCCTTGTGCACTGTTGCTGGTAATGCAAAATTATGTAGCCATCATGGAAACCGAACGGTGGTTTCTCAAAAAATTGAATATAGAATTACATATGATCCAGCAATTCCACTTCTGGGCGTCTACCCTGAAGAACTGAAAACAGGAGCTTGAAGAAATATTTGTATAACATGTTCATAGCAGCATGATTCATAGTAGCCAAAAGGTGGAAGCAACCCTACTGTCCACAGATGGATGAGTAGATAAAATGTAGCACGTATGTGTAATGGAATATTATTCAGCCTTTATAAAGGATGGATATTCTAACACATGATACAGCATTGGATGAGCCTTGGTGACATTATGCTAAGTGACATAAGCTGGTTAAAAAAAAAAAGGACAAATACTGTATGATTCTACTTTTATGAGGTAACTAGAGTAGCTACACTCACAGAGACAGAAAGAATGGTGGTTGCCAGGCCCTGGGGGGAGGGGGAATGGGAAGTTAGGTAGTTTCAGTTTGGTAAGATGAAGAGTTCTGTGAATGGATGGTGGTGATGGCTGCACAACAGTGTGAATGGACTTCATGCCTCTGAATTGTACCCTGAAAAAATGGTTAAGATATTAAGTTTATGTCATGTGCATTTTATCAAATTTAGAAAAAAATCAGCAACCCTCAGATAGTTTCATTTCTTCATAGTGCTACTCACTGATTAACACAGAAAACAAATGAACAAACAAAATCTTTTCTCTTCCTTGCCCAGTACTGTTGTCAATTTAAAAAGCAGAAGTAATATTAGTTTATGTCCCCACAGCCAATCCATTTGGATCAAGGTGTACCTCTTTTTTTTTTAGTATTTTTTTTTTATTTTTTATTTACTTTTGGCTGCATTGGGTCTTCGTTGCTGCACACGGGCTTTCTCTAGTTGTGTTGAGCGGGGGCTACTCTTTGTTGTGGTGCATGGGCTTCTCATTGTGGTGGCTTCTCTTGTTGCGGAGCATGGGCTCTAGGCACGTGGGCTCAGTAGTTGTGGCTCACGGGCTCTAGAGCGCAGGCTCAGTAGTTGTGGTGCACGGGCCCAGCTGCTCCGCGGCATGTGGGATCTTCCCAGGCCAGGGCTCGAACCCGTGTCCCCTGTATTGGCAGGCGAATTCCCAACCACTGCGCCACCAGGGAAGCCCCAAGGCATACCTCTTACCAGTGTTCTAGCCACACTGTGCAGGTGGGCACCGGCTTCAACTGTGTTACCTAAAAATAATATTTTAAAATTGGTCCCTTCCACTTCTGCAGCACAGTGTGACCGTTGTCCGGTAAAAAGTTAATGCCCGTGTTGGTCTTCACAGTGATACTCATAGTCTCAGATTTGAAAATGAGGACCCAAGTGCTTTTAAATCTGAAATGACTCCAATAAAGGATGGGTAGGTAGTATTTTAAATCAAAAGAGAGCTCTTCCAAGTTCTCTCTCCTACAGCCTGACCTGTGGTGATGAGGCACTGCCTGTAAGGAGGGCCAGAGAAGCCCAGGCCTTCAGAGCATGCCTTTTGGAGGCCAGGTGCTGGGTCTCAAGCCTGCCCCGGACCAGCTGTTAACTGGTTACCATTATTTAACCACTCTGTTCTTGGGTTTCCTCACAGGTAAGATGGGACTTATTTTGGGTAGAAAGATCAGGAACAGCTTTGTGGAGGAGGATATTACTACCTTACAGGGTTGTTTTGAGAATTAAGACTTAATACATGTAAAGTCTGAGAATAAAGCTTTGATACACTTACTTACTAAATGTTAGATATTAACAGCTTTTTCTACCTGGCTCAGAGTATTGAAAATTGTACCAGGCATTGATAAGGTTCTACCTGGCCAAATTTTCTTTCTTTATTTAACTGTTATCCAACCCTCTTTCTACACGTAGAAAGAAATGTGCCTTGCTTAGGTGTTCAAAGTAAATCCTCCAAATAAAAATGTGATATTGTTAAAGCAGTTAGAACTGTGTATCTATTAAATGATTGTAAGTGAAATGATTGTAAGTTCTCATTGTAAGTGAAACCAGGGAGAAAACTATAGTCACTTTGTAATTTATTTACATATTGATAAATGCTTGAATAAAAAGTGGATTGTCCATGTTCAAAAATACATTAGGTAGGCAGTCTTTTGAAACAGTCTTGTCTAAACGTCAAAACATATTATCTAGCACCAAAAAAATCTAAAATGTTTATATGAGCTTTTTTAAGGAAAAAAATGTTATTATGAAATATGCATGTATAAACTTTTGATGGATAAAGAGTTTACCACCCTTTAGTTGATAAGGAAAATATTACGTATACATGGTGTAACTATGCAACAATTCTTTAAAATCCCCTCAGTAAAGAAAGATGTTAACCAGCCATTTTACACCCTTTCCAAACAACATTGACAGATCTTAGTTCGGTGAACCTGTCAGCAGATCAGAGACCTTCAGTGGTCCCTGTTTGTTCACAGAATGTACCCCAAAGTTCTAAACCCGAAGTGCGACGTCCATGGTTCCAGAAGACTTTTCTAACCACATATTTCATTACCTCATTGCTCCACTGTCCCATTTTCATAATGAAACATTCTTACAGCACGAGTTCAGCCAAACTGTTCTCATGCTCTTTATTGTTTGTCTCCGTGCAACCTTGTCTCTGTTGCAACCTTGGAAGCAGCCTTAGCAACCTGGGGAGACGTTTGCTGGTGACCGTTTCCCAGGGTCTGGTTGCTTCAGGCGGTGGTTTTAATCTCTTGCCTGGGAAATGTTACACAAACTGGAAGTATGTAGAGGTTATTTTAGTCTGTTTTCTATGTGTGGTAGCTAAAGTCCAGGTGGGAATTGGTAGATTAATAATCAGTTACTTGCTTTTCATAAAGGAGGCATCCGTCAGCTTGTAGTCCGGCTGTTAACCTTAGATGTGTCTCCTCTAGCTAGATGCCTGTTCTGTGGGCGACTGGACTCCTGTAGGCTCAGGCAGGACCAAAAGCAGTCAAAAACTGGAGAATTAAAGAGCAGAGGAAGAGTTCACTTGGTACTTTAGCAACTGTCTGTAAGTGCTTTGTCTCACTCCTATTTACAGCCAAAATTACAGTAAAACTAGAAGTTTTTTGTTTGATCCAAGCTCCTCTCCCATTTCTTATTTTTTTCTAACCTCTCAGATGTTTGTACTTAAAAACTTGGTATTTTTTAAAGTGATTTCTCCATGGTTGGGATATCTTGTATCCTTTTTTTCTCAACTTTAATATGTGTGTATAACAAGTTCCTTTTTGATTGGAATTCAGGTTGTACTCTTCCCTAACTGCCTGATGACCACCTGAAGCCACATAAGTAAGACTATTTAATGAAGTAATCCATTTTTAATATACTAATTTGGGGGGCCCATTTGTAATTTTCAAAGTTTCATAATATTATATTATTAATCCTTGAGGTTGTTACAGGTTGATTGATCCCAGAGCTGATAAACTTTTGAAAGATTAGACTAGAGGAGGCTAATTCATTGTTGAGCATGTGAAATTACTGATTTGACTGGAATACATATCTGTGGTCTGTTTTTGATAATTTTGCCTGTAATGATGTTCATTAGGACAACCTGTCCCTCTATAGGATGGTTCCCTACTACTTCTGCCTGTTGGTTGGAAGACCTGGCTTCCACCTGGCCTCTATGGCTCGGTACCCTGCTCTCTGTGCCTTAGTCAGCTCTCGCCTCTGTTACAAAACCAAGTGTGATGGGATCAGTTCTGTGTAGCTTACAGTTAAGTAGGACCTCAGACTTCAGGCTTTCTATGTCAGAGAGGCCTCAGTTGGGCAGTACCTTGGAGTGTACATTAGCCCATTGTGTTAGTTCCTCCTAAGGCTGCTGTGACAAAGTGTCACCAGTGGGGTGGCTTAAAACAACAGAAATTTATTCTCAACAGTTCTGGAGACTACAAGTCTGAAACCAAGGTGCCAGAAGGGCCGTGGTCCCTCTGAGACCCTGGCTAGAATCCTTCCTTGCCCCTTCCTAGCTTCTGGTGGTGGCTCTCAGTCTGTGGCATTCCTTGGCTTGCAGCTGCATAACTTCGTTATCTAACGCTGTTGTCGCATGGCGTCCTTCTCTCTCTGTCTCTGTCTAAATTTTCCTTTTCTTATAAGGATACCAGTCGTATTGGACTAAGGCCCAGCCTACTCTAGTATGACTCTATCTTCACTTACTACCTCTGCAACTACCCTGTTTCCAAATAAGGTCACATTCTGAGATACTGAGGTTAGTTAGGACTTCACATGTTTTTTTTGGGAGACACAGTTCAACCCGTAACATCCATGATTTTTTCTTTAACATAGTAGGTTTGGAAATTCTCTTTCGTGGTTGACCCAGTGTCACTCTGACTAAAAATGAAGGCAGTTTGACTGGGTATAGTAACCCTTCAAACAAGGAAATTATGTGTTTGTGAAAATATGCTGTAACGAAGATTATGAAAAAGGTAAAACTACAGCTTTGCCATGGGATAAGCGAGGGTCTTTGAGCTGGACTGTTCTGTGTGATGTTATACATTCTGTTCCACCTCACGTCACACTGTAACAAATGGAAATACCGTGGGGCTTCCTTATGCATCACTTTAACCCTGCAGATAACGCATTTTTCTCAGCTCCGTAGTGCCATAGGCTTAGGTTTTGGAACAGATCGCTGAGTTCTCAGAGCCTTGGTTTGCCCCTCAGTGGAGTGAGAACTCTACCTCCAAGGCAGGGTTTTCAAGGTTTGGATGAGTCGCTGTTGGCGTAGCGTCTGGCACACATGGCGTGCTCGCTCTGTGGGACTTGCCCTCTCCCCCTCTCCATCTTCTCACAGTCTTGGCCACGGTGAAAGTGGCTGTCAGTGGAGCAGCTGGAGTCCATCACACTGCCAGCAGTAACATCTTGCTGCCAGTGGTGCCAGACTTTGCCCAGCGTTGAAATGTCTAAGAATAGTAACCAGGAAGGCGGCCAGAGGAGGTCTCTCACTCTGATCTAGAGGCTTTGCGGGGGTTTTCTTTCAGAGGGCTGCTCGTGCTTTATTAAGGTGCACTGATTGCTGTGGGTCTGAGTGCCAGCGGTGCAGTGCTGTGGGTGCCTCAAGTGGACCTCATCTGCCTTCTCACCCAGATTTTTCAGTAGTCCTTGGATTTTGGGGTGGCGGGGAGCACTGTGGGGCAGTATCTTAATGCTTCAGAAAACAGTTTAATATGAAATTTAGCTTGACATAATTTTTTAAGAAGTATATATATTTATTTTAGAAATAAAGGGACATTGTAATAAAGACACCAGTTTACCAGTATATTTGAACCATTTTTTGCCCTTTGAAGCATCAGTAACATGCTTAAGTGTTCTTTGGAGGGGAATTTATTCTTGACATAGTAAATATGTTCGATCCTCACTTATCTGTTATGTTAGGCCATTTACTCAGCTCACCCGCAGTTTCTGATTCTGTAAATTGGAAGTGATAGTACCTATTATACCAACCTTAAAATGATTATAAGCATCAAAACAGGATATAGGCATATGCTGGTCAATTGGACTAGGTCATTTCTCAGGTTTATTTCACCTGTGAGACTTCAGTTTTTTGGAGTTGGATAACTTGTAAAAGTGCTTGTGTAGAGCAGTGATAATAATGTCCGTTTGGGAACACTCGGCACACAGGTTGGGAACTTGTAAAATGAGTTTTACACTCACAGAATAGTGTGTGAGGCAGTCTCTCTCAGAGGTCAGAAATTAGTATTAATTTGTCAGGCTTTAAATGCAAATCAGCATTCCTCTAATTCTTTGACAAGGATAAACTTGCAAGCCTGTATTTTTGTACTTGCATTATGCTATTTGTACAGTCAAGAAAAGATCACGAAAAATGCTGAGTAGCACCAGCACGGTTGGTACTGTTGACAGACTGCGGGAGGTATAGTGATGATGTTGAGGTGTCATTGGTCTGGTAGGAGAGGGAAGCATAGTGAACAGGGTTTAAAAATCATAAGTTGCTTTCAAAGTGAAATAATTATCTTCAAGTAGATAATCAGAATCAAAAAAAATTTTTTTAGAACCTACTACAGAGGGATCTGAGGAACAGATCTTGTAAATGCTTTCTATTTCCTTTTTTCGCTCCTGTATTTTTGTAAAATAAATTTTCACTTACCTCTTTTAGAAAGGGGGTAGGGGGATCCTGATAATTCTAAATTACTTTGGAATTTTGGTTAAATATTCTCCTCTCCAGAATGTGGATTGGGGGCGTTTGAGAAAGTGAAAAGATCCTTTGGTTGTCCTTTCTCTTTTGCTTCCCTGGATCTTGAGGAACGAGTTACTGAAGAGAGCTGTAGGACTTGTCAGGAGACCTCAGGTGAGAGCTGGAGTTGGAGCAGTGCTCAGGGCAGGGTCTCCGTGACATAAGGCAGTGTAACCTCTCAATGGATTAATGAGCCACCAAGGGA
The DNA here is from genome assembly GCF_009873245.2 of Balaenoptera musculus. NCBI lineage: Eukaryota > Metazoa > Chordata > Mammalia > Artiodactyla > Balaenopteridae > Balaenoptera > Balaenoptera musculus. The sequence continues at coordinate 8,160,916 of NC_045790.1, forward strand.
AGGCATGTGTGTTCTTTGCTACAGGCAGAGCCACTTTGTTCTTTGAATCAAAGGAAAGAACAGAATGTCTAATTATAATAATCTTCTAATAATTACGATATTTTGCATTCATTTTCTTTTAAAAATCTATTTGAGTAACTACTAGCCTTCAGAAGATGTTGGAAAATAGTATTTAGGCAGCAGCTGGCAGTTACTAGTGTTGGAGTCTGTGCAGTGCTCAGCTTGTAAAAGATTTCATTAGTTGGACATACACTTTGATTTCCTTATTGCCGCACAAGTACATTCTTTTGAGCAGCTGCTTTGGAAAGGAATGTACAATAAACATTTCTACACTTGTTTTAAATATGTGGGTTTTGTTGGAGTGTCACTTGCCATCTGGTAGAGAGAGGAGTGGCTTACTGCTAGGGAGAGGAGTGGCTTACTCGTAGAGAGGAAGTGTCTGGAATCTCTGCATGTTCTCCTAATGCAATTTCAGGTCCCCTCTTTGTTTGTCATTCACTGAGAGGAGATCATTGACAGCTGTAGTTATTTTGTTCCCTTAGATCCATAAGAAGAATTACATGTAGGATAGAATTTATGGAAATGTTTTGAATTGTACCTGGTCAGTAGTTGTTTTAATTTGAAAGTGAATTTTTTTATAGTGTTTATTGAAACTTAGTATATTCTAAACAAAAAATATATTGTAAACAAGTCAGACGAAAATACTGATATCTGTAAAAAAATGTAAAAGAGCTCCCCTCATCCCAAATCACCAGCAGCAGAAAGGTGCCACATTCACCCCTCCCCCCCCCTTTTTTTTCCCTATGTCCCAGGAACTAACTAACTATCAGAGTGATATCTGAGCGGAATTCTTAGTGTAGTGACTCGTGGTCGTGTCATAACCACATTGATTGCTGTTGATAAGAGCGATCACATTAGTTCTCTGGAGGCCGTAGGGGGGAGGTGGGCTGAATAAAGGAAAATCCCGCTTCAACAGGGAAGTGGGCAGGAAGGGTCATTGCTCGGGGACTTACTCATATTTGGAATAACCACCTTCACAGCAACTGACTTATGTTGAGGGTCCCCCACGGGCAAGGCATTAAGCGCTTACATACATCTTACTGAGTCCTCACGGCAACCCTGTGAGGTAAGTACTCTTGTCCCCATTCATTTTACAGACATGCAAATGGAAGCACAGAGATGTGAGTGGCCCAGCGTCAGACAGCTTAGTGACAGGTTTGAATTTAGCTAGTCTGGCTCCAGAATCACGTTCTCACAACGTTGTGCCATCTTTTGGAAACACACCTCCATTCTCTGGAAGCTGTTATATTTTAAAATCATACCTTTTGGTCCCCAGATGAGGCAAATGGAAATTATAGATATGTTAATGACTTAAATAGCAGATGAGAAAGTTGGTATAATTAATTAAATCTATGACTTCAAACAATCCCACTCTTGCGAAGACTTGCAGGAATCCTCCTTCTGGTTTCGCTTGTTAAAGTAAATGTTTTCCCCCATGAGTCTTCTGTAGTGTTTTTTTCTTGGTGTTTTTCTTTGGGGCCTGCATGCTTTCTGGCTTTTGCTCCTGCTGAGTAGGCAAACATATCTGGAGACAGCCATGGAGTAAAGGAAAAGAAAAGCTTTGCAGTTTAAAATTGATTTATAGGGAAGCTTCTTCTGTGGTTAAAAAAAAAGGAAAAAAACCCCAAAAAACCCTACCCTCCTTTCTATATTAATCATCCCGTTACAGGAAACCAAACTCATTTTATTTGGGGGGCAGGCATGAATGTGTCAAAGCACTCAGAACAGGGAGGTCAGTGCCACTGTGATAATCATGTGATCACCATGAGAAGTTATTGTTCAGAAAATGTACTCGTATGGATGCAGAATGTGGAGGGAAACCCCCCTGATGATGGGTAACCTGACCTAAAGTATGTGCCTTAGTGAAGGAATGGTATTTTGAGGGATGCAGCTCCTTAACCTCTGGTAATTAGTAGTGAAACAGGCAATATTTCCTGGGCTGATTTTTTTTTTTTTTTCTCTCAGCCATTTTTTGAATTAGCTTGGTTTCTGTATGTGTGTGTGCACATCTGTGTGTGTATATACATGTCCTTAATTCTAGTACCAGCAGAATTCTTAATGGCATTTTTTTTTTCTGAGGTGCCGGGTGTTCAGTTGATTTCTTTGGTGGCCCGTACTCCAGCAAATCCTTTCTTCTTCTTCTTCTTTTTTTTTTTTTTAATTTTTATTTATTTATTTATTTATGGCTGTGTTGGGTCTTCATTTCTGTGCGAGGGCTTTCTCTAGTTGCGGCAAGCGGGGGCCACTCTTCATCGTGGTGCGCGGGCCTCTCACTGTCGCGGCCTCTCTTGTTGGGAGCACAGGCTCCAGACGCGCAGGCTCAGTAGTTGTGGCTCACGGGCCTAGTTGTTCCACGGCATGTGGGATCTTCCCAGACCAGGGCCCGAACCCATGTCCCCTGCATCGGCAGGCAGATTCTCAACCACTGCGCCACCAGGGAAGCCCAAATCCTTTCTTCTTGATGCAGTTCTGTCCCTTCACCTGACAAAGCACGTTACATTTATGACAAAATAGACTTCAGGAACTCAAGAACAATGTATGTAAAGAGGACAAAATATTTTCTTTTTCTCTCTTTTTTTTTTTTTTTTGTAATTTCTAAACTAGTTAGAGTCAAGAATTCAAGCTTGCTCATCTAAATCCTTAAGTTGGAGTAGCCATTGTGAAGGGTGATAGAATAGAATATCATTTAAATTATTCAAACCTAGGAATATTTTCTAACATTGCAAAGGCTTAAAAAAACAAACAAGAGTTGAATGTCCTGTGTGTTCAGATGCTGTTGTTTTTCCCCTCTGAGATTTTGCTTTAGCGCTTGAGATGATGATCAGAATGTTGACTGGCAGCAGTTATTTTTAGCAGCATAAGATGTAGTGACATCATAAAATTTACCCGTTTGAGGTGTTTCATTCTGTGTTTTTAGTGTATTCGCAGAGTTGTACAACCATCACCACAATCTAACTTCAGAACATTTTCATCCCTCCGAAAAGAAACCCTATACCCGTGGTAGCCACTCCTCCTTCTCCCTTTCCTGCAACCCCTGGGAACCACTGACCTACTGTCTCTATAGAGTAGTTGCCTATTCTGGATATTTCATATAAATGGAATCATACAGTATGTAGTTTTTCTGAATGGCTTCTTTGACTTTTACATAAAGTTTCAAGGTTCATCCCTGGGGTAGCCTGTGTCAGTACTTCATTCCTTTTTATGGCTGAATAATATCCAGCTGTATGGCTATACTACATTTTGTTTATCCATTTATTAGTTGATGGACATTTGGGTTGTTTCTACTATTTGACTGTTTAACAAATAGTGTGGTTAAAATTTGTGTGCAGGTTTTTGTGTGGGCTGTGTGTTTATTTCTGTTGGACATATACCTAGGAGTGGACTTGCTGGGTCCTATGATAATTGTGTGTTTAACATTTTGAGGTATTGCATAGGGTAGCAAGTTAGCATTGTATTTTTTGTTCAGTACAAGATATTATCTAATAATCAGGAGCTTAAGTCACCCTTGTTTAAGGCTACCCTGGGCTACTAGTTACTAACCCAGACCTAACATCAGATCCAACTAGAAGCTGCAGACTTCATTTTTATGCCTGTACAGGAGAAATTTTATTACACAAATCTGTGAGATCACAGAGACTTTATTTTCTTGTTTCCTCTTTGTTTCTATATTGAAAAAATAGAGTGGTAAAATACTTAACATAAAATATGCCATTTTAACCATTTAAGATTTTTATCATTGTGGTAAAATATGCATAAAACTTATTGTTTTAACCATTTTTTAAGTGTAGTTCAGTGATATTAAGTACGTTCACAATGTTGTGTAATAATCATCACCATCCATCTCCAGAACTTTTTTGTCTTCCCAAACAGAAACTCTGTACCTATTCAACAATTCCCCATTGCTTCCTTCCCAACCCCCTGTTCTACTTTCTGTCGTTGTTTGCCTATTCTAGATACCTGATATAAGTGGGATCATACATTTGTCCTTTTCTGTCTGGCTTATTTCACTTAGCGTGTTTTTGAGGTTCATCTGTCTTGTAGCGTGTATCAGAATTTTATTCCTTTTTAAAACTGGAAAATATTCCATTGTACAGATATATACCACATTTTGTTTATCTGTTCATCAGTTGATGGACATTTGGATTGTTTCCACTGTTTGGCTTTTGCAAATAATGCTGCTGTGAACACTGGTGTACAAATAACTGTTTGAGTCCCTTCTCTCACTTTTGGGTATAGGTGTGGAATTGCAGGATCATATGGTAATTCTGTGTTTTTAACTTTTTGAGTAACTGCCAACTGTTTTCCTCAGCAGCTGATGAACAAGCGTTCCAGTTTCTCCACATCTTTGCCAACACTTGTTACTTTCCTTGTTTTTTTCATCAAATTCATCCTGGTGGGTGTGAAGGCATCTCACTGTGGTTTTGATTTACATTTCCCTAATGACTGATGATGTTGAGCTTGCTTGTTGTCCATTCGTATCTCTTCTTTGGGGAAATGTCTGTTCAAGTCCTTCGCCTATTTAATTGGCTTGCTTGTCTCCCTGGCAATCACTACAGTTTCTGTTACTCTATTTTCAGTATTGTTGTTGACTGAGTAGTAGTGTTAATGTTTTTTCCTATCAAATATTAGATTAAACAAATAGTAAATACTACATATAAGATTTTTTTAAAAATTTATTTATTGTATTTATTTATTTTTGGCTGCATTGGGTCTTTGTTGCTGCGCGCAGGCTTTCTCTAGTTGCGGCGAGCGGGGGCTACTCTTCGTTGCGGTGTGCCGTCTTCTCATTGCGGTGGCTTCTCATTGCAGAGCACGGGCTCTACGCACATGGGCTTCAGTGGTTGTGGCTCGCGGGCTCTAGAGCACAGGCTCAGTAGTTGTGGTGCATGGGCTTATTTGCTCTGTGGCATGTGGGATCTTCCCGGACCAGGGCTCGAACCCGTGTCCCCTGCATTGGCAGGCAGATTCTTAACCACTGCACCACCAGGGAAGCCCTACATATAAGATTTTAATAAGGTTTGGTGCCTTGTGATCTTTATAGCTTAAGGCCATATTTTTGGATTTTTTTCCCCTCTGCATAAATGCACCTCTGAAATAACCCAAGGCAGTGGTAAATACGATTTGATTTATTGTTTTATAGTTATGCATCTGCTGGCAAGACTGAAATATAGCTAGAATGTTTTTTATCTAGTTGATAGATAGTATGCATTTATAATCAGCTTGCAAATATGGCATCACTTGGCAAAACATTAGACAGTGACCACTGCATGTGGCTTTTGAAGACCTTACTGCCCTCTTATGTAATATGAGACAGTATAACATAGAGTGTATTCAGAAGAAGACAAATTCTAGCATTATACGTGAACTGAAAGTGACCATTTGGACAAAAATTTGAGGCCCTTGGATGCAAGAATATATAATGTTTTTCTGCTCTTCTTTGTCTACTTTTGTCCCTGATCAGTCATTTTAATACTGGATTGGAATTCATTGTTAATTTTTCAGGAGTGTTACTTAGGAGTTAACTCGTTGCCTTTATTCTGAAGACTGAGTTGGGGAAAAAAATAGAAAACAGTTGGTAATAGGTTATGGTTTGTACGAAGTGAACCTGAAGCTTGCTGTGACCGTAGATGGCATGCCGTCTTCCCAGCTGTACCTCATTGCCCCTCACTTTGCTCGTCCAGGCTTCAACTTGAAATGTAATTTGGTTCAAATTCTCTACAAAAGCATAGGAGTTAGTGGGTCTGCACTTCTCTGCTTAAAATAGTAATTACCAAGGGAAAGGTTGGATTACTTACTATACATGTTGCTTCAGGGGATTTTTTTTGGACTGAAGGGATGTCCTAACCCTTTTGGCACCTCTGGTTCTTTCGTGACACATTATCTCCTTTGAACACCCCATTGGGGAGGTAAACAAAACTTTAATGACATTAAAATGTTTCATAAGTAAGTGATGGTGGTGATCTAAGAGCCACGTCACAGACATCCAAGGCTGATGTTGTTTCTAATGTTTCATATCTGACAAATGGATTTTAAGAAATAGTTGATTATGTGATTAGAGAAGAGCAGTGTAGTTAGAAACTAGTGGATTGAAAAAAAAGGAGGGATCCTAAGAATGAAAGACGACCCTGACTTTTATGGCATATATGTGTGTATTTATTTACTATACTTGGGCCGTATATTCCTTATGTTTTGATGCTTGGTTTATTTGAAAGGAACAAAGCCATATCCTGTTGAAACAGTGACTTAAAACAAGACTCTCTTGCATTTTCATTTCATTTCATTTTATTATTTTTACTTTTCCTCTCAAACCTTTCATTTTCCCCATAGGAATCCATAGGGGAGAAAACTTAGAATAACATAAATGTAGGAGCAGTAAAAACCAAGGGGAAAAGGCTAACGACAGCTCTGAGTAAGTGCTGGGAAAAGAGGCTGAACGCCAGGGGTAGAGAAAAGGGAGAAGTCTAGCAAGTGCCTAGAGTAATTGCCCTCATTCTGGCACGGCTGCTATGACACACAATTGCAGAGTTTGATATTGTAAAGGATCAGAGAACTGTTGGCTCTGCTTGAGGCACTTTCAAACCTCACTCGTGTACCTGAATTGAAGTAGAAGCCTGCGGGAAGGTTGGCTTTCTGGCTGTGAATAGGCCAACTCAGTAGGGGAGCAAGTAGGAAGTAGTGCTGGCTTGGTCACGCTCATTCTTCCCATTATAGAGGGGAGATGGTAAGGGGGGACCTAAGATGAGAGTCACTCCTCCAGACACTTACCTTCACATTACCATTCAGAAGCATGTGTCTGTAACTTACCAGAACAGTGGCGCTGAGGAAGGGTTGTCTCCCCCCGTGCCCCCGGCTCCTGGTGCCACGCAGCATGTGGGATCTGAGTTCCCAGACCAGGGATCAAACCCACCACCCCTGCAGTGGAAGTGCAGAGTCTTTTTTTTTTTTTTTTTAATTTTTAAATTTATTTATTTATTTATTTATTTATTTATTTATTTTTGGCTGTGTTGGGTCTTCGTTTCTGTGCGAGGGCTTCCTCTAGCTGCGGCAAGTGGGGGCCACTCTTCATCGCGGTGCGCGGGCCTCACTATCGTGGCCTTTCGTTGCGGAGCACAGGCTCCAGACGCGCAGGCTCAGCAGTTGTAGCTCACGGGCCCAGTTGCTCCACGGCATGTGGGATCCTCCCAGACCAGGGCTCGAACCCGTGTCCCCTGCATTAGCAGGCAGATTCTCAACCAGTGCGCCACCAGGGAAGCCCGAAGTGCAGAGTCTTAACCACTGGACCGTCAGGGAAGTACCAGGGTTGTCTTTTTTATGTTTGTCCTTTTGTTTTGCATGCATTTTTCACAGAGAGCTGGGCCAGGGACAGCAGAGAAGATTTAGAACGAAGTAAAATTTAAACCTTCATTTAACTCTGTGACTGCGGGTACCTTAGACATGTCAGTGAACTCTCTCTGCCTCAGTTCCTCAACTGTGAAATGAGGTAACATAAGTAAAATAAGTGAGTTAATGTATCTAAAGTGCTGAGGCAGTGCCTAGCACAGAATAAGTACTACAGAAGTGGTGGTGATGTCAGAAACTGAAAAAAATGAGTAACAGACCATGTAAACAACAAAATGATATGTATTCTATCCCACCTGAATAAGTACCACTACCAAATTCAGTATTCATGTATTTTGTTACTCACTATTCGTTTTTAGAGTTTTGCCCTCAGATTTTATTATGGAACTTAATTTTTATTTATTTATTTATTTATTTTTGGCTGTGTCGGGTCTTCGTTTCTGTGCGAGGGCTTTCTCTAGCTGCGGCAAGTGGGGGCCACTCTTCATCGCGGTGCGCGGGCCTCTCACTGTCGCGGCCTCTCGTTGCGGAGCACGGGCTCCAGACGCGCAGGCTCAGTAGTTGTGGCTCACAGGCGCAGTTGCTCCGCAGCATGTGGGGTCTTCCCAGACCAGGGCTCGAACCCGTGTCCCCTGCATTGGCAGGCAGATTCTCAACCACTGCGCCACCAGGGAAGCCCTATGGAACTTAATTTTATCATGGATGTCTATCTCCAGTAGATGCAGGACATAGTTGTGTGACCAAGTTAAGACATGGTACATGCAGATTTGGGTGGATTTTTTGAGCTCTTTATACTAGGTGAGAACTCAGAAAATGACAGTGGAAACATAAAAAAGACAAAGTCTCTGATGTGCCAGTCACATTTTTCCTGCAACAGTAATTATTTATTAGAATTAAGTGCGTATGGAAATAGGCTTAGTAATACATTATCCTGGGTAATAAATGCTGTGCAGTGCTTATACTTTATATGCAACTGTATTTTTAAAAGCACTGTATTTAAAAAAAAAACTGTATTTTTAAAAAAGTTTGAAAGAATGGTAATTATTAGGACTGACCCTCACAGAGTATGATTTAATGTGTTCTAACAATTTCTAAATTATTTGTTGATTTCTTGATCATTTTAAATGTCCCTGGTTTTATTAGAAAATAATTTTAGGTTATGATCACTTGGCTTTGGTATGGTATTGTATTAGTAAAGGGTTCTATTCTCCTTCTTTTCATGTAAGGGGAGACAAATTGGGTAAAATAAACCATTTCTCTTTAAAGAAGAACTGTTTCCTTTTTCCTAAAGTGATATTTTTGGAGGCCCATGGTCCAAACAGATTAACTGGACTGAGAATGACATCACTGATGAACGCATAAAAATGTCTCCGAGGGGGCTTCCCTGGTGGCGCAGTGGTTGAGAATCTGCCTGCCAATGCAGGGGACACGGGTTCGAGCCCTGGTCTGGCAAGATCCCACATGCCGCGGAGCAACTAGGCCCGTGAGCCACAATTGCTGAGCCTGCGCGTCTGGAGCCTGTGCTCCGCAACAAGAGAGGCCACGATAGTGAGAGGCCCGCGCGCCGCGATGAAGAGTGGCCCCCCCCCCGCTTGCCGCAACTAGAGGAAGCCCTCGCATGGAAACGAAGACCCAACACAGCCATAAATAAATAAACAAATAAATAGCCTTCCCTTTAAAAAAGAAAAAACAAGCTTCACCACCCCTGTCGTTCTACCATGAAAAGGACCATTCCTCTTTTAAAAAAAAAAAAAAAAAAAAAATGTCTCCGAGGTCTTACATGCTTGTCCTACGGAGTTCTGCTAGGACTTGGCCACTGGATGTGACATCTAAGTAAATGGATAGTGGTTTGTGGTTCATTACAGTGTTCTTTTTCTGGATCCCAAGTGTCAGCCAGACAGACCACCTTAAAACTCTGAAGTTCAGTGCCTCACTGGGTTAATCAATAGGCCTTTTGTAATGTCTTAAAAATTCTGGAAAGTCTAAAGTCACACTTTTATATAAGCCAAAAGCAAACAAATAAAACGAGTTTCTTATATTGTAGTTTGTGGAGAAGAAAGTATGTTCTGTAAATTTTCACTGTCACAGCGTCAGTATAAAACCATTTTCAGATTCTAATTTAGCTGCCTTTAAGTGAAATTTGAAGTGAAACTATGTACTACCTGATTATAGTAAAAAAATAAGGATTTTTTTCCCCTTCCACAATTGGTCAGGAGCATCCTACTTTAAGTCGTGACCTTGGTGAATCTTTATTCACCATTTAGAATATTAAGGCCATAAAGCTTCAGAGAGTTCAGGATATCTTATGGACTAGGAGAAGGAGACTTTTTTTCCGGGTTTACTAAGTGGTAGGCATATATATTCCTATTTAATTTAATACAGTCCACTTGCATTACCTGCTTTCCCCTCCTTCCCTCAACTTTTTGTACCCTTAACTCTTGGATTCATTTCTCTGTTCATTCTTTTAAAACACTCTAGAGGCTTTCTTTTTTAGTTTTTTTTTACAATTAGGAAGGTTCCTGACTTGGAAAATAAAAAAAGGAGTTTTTTTTTTTTTTTTTTTTTTTACCTTGGGCATATCACTTAATTTTTCTGAGTCACTATTTTTATATATAAAAAATGATGGAGTTGGATTACTTTTCAGATATGACATTCTGTGGAGTAGGATAAGATGAGATTGATCCTTCCGTAGTTTGCTTTCTTTTTCCTTTTCATTTATTCAGCTTCATGTATTTGCCATGACCTGGATACCTAAGTACAATTCATTTTTACAAAGGCCCTTTATTCTTTACTTTCCTTCTTTGTTAGTTAAGCCAACCAGAATTTTGAGTCACAGGTACTTGATGATATAGTTTAATAAATATTTTACCATTATATAAATATATTAAATGTTAAACTCCGGAACGATCTGTGCTAGTTTCTAAAGTGATTGACTAATCAATAAGGTTTATTAAGGGCTTAAAATGCTCCCAACATTGTAAAGAACTGTGGGGGCCCCTGAACGTGTTTACATTATAATTGGAAAAACAAAAACATCTGAAAGAACAGTCAGGTGCTAAGTCTTGCCCTCTTGAGTAAGTGCAGTCTCAGTCTAGAGGGAGTTGTGTGCTGTGCATTATGGGAGTTGTTGGTAGTTACTGGCAGAAGAATCATGGGGTCCATTCTAACCGTGGGACTGGGTATTTTGGTTGCACTTTTCAAGATTTGCAAATTTCAGATGGGCAAAAGGGTTAATGCCATCCTAGGTTTGTAGGGACGTCCTGAACAAAGGCACTAGACAGGAATTAGGCTGAGGTGGGGTTAGGGGAGGGTTATGGATAGCTTTGGGATGTGGACACTGAGTAGCCTCCTTTTGGAGTGGAAGCTGTGTCAAGGTAGGAAGTGGTGATGGAGAGTTAACTTTAAATCCCAGCCACAGGAGTTTAGATCGGAGGTGGGTAGATCTTTGAAAGTCTTTGTTTTTAAAAGTGAACATAAAGAAGGGACCTTCTTTCTTCTAGCCTGTAGATGTTGTTGCTTGTGATTTGATGCTTAGAGCTGCTGTAGTCATCTTATAACCCTGCGAGGGTTGTGAATTCCACCCCTCAAAGATATCTTGATTTCTTGAATTTAATTTCTCCTAGGTACTCTGCCTAGATCAGGTCCTATTGGCAGTTTTGATTTGTTTTTGTGTTTTAATGAGTTTTCTTACCTTTGCTATATTCTAGTATTTTAGAATCTTATAGTTGAAAGGGTCCTTGGAGGTATTCAGATCTACCTTCTCAACAAGTACAGGAACCATACCCTTAGTTTTTCGAGTGATTGTTATGTTTCTGCTGGAGCGCATGGACCATTTTTCAAGACAACTCTTCCATTGGTAGATTTCATTCCTTAGGTTAAAATCTGCCTTTCCCAGCTTTATCTGGAGCTATATAAGGTCTAATCCTTTTTTAATATTCCAGCCCTTCAGGTATTTGAGGACAGTCATGATGCCCTCTTCTAAACTTTCTTTTCTCAGTATAAATATTTTACTTTCTCTTACTTTATATTTCAAGATTCCCCACCATTATTCTTGCCTATCTTTCGTGTATTCTGTGTCTTAGTGAAGACCCAGAATTGAAAATAATATCCTTTTAAAACAATTATGATGTTTTTATAGCAGTAAGCAACAGGAAAACCCTTCTTATTTAGCTTAAACAATAAGGAATTTACGTTTTCAGTTGGGAGATGTACCTTTTCTTCATATCTGAACATTCCTGAAATTGAGACATTTTGAACATTTAGGTGAATAGCATGTCAGTGTAGTTGACAGCACCCCCCTTCCTTGATGACGTATAAAATAGTGATACATTCTACCATTGCTGTATCTTATATTTGATGAAACATGGTATTATCTCAAATAGCAGGAGGTCTCATGGAAGAGTAGATTCACAATTGGTTATTTTTTTCACCTTGATTATATCAAGGACCCAGTGTGGCAGATAGACTTGGCTTATTACCCTCTCAGAGTTACAAGATGGCTGCAGAAGTTCTGAACATCAAATCTCTAATCAACAACATTTAGAGGCTAGAAGAGAGAAGGTCCCTTCTTTGTGTTGTTTTGTGTGTGTGTGTGTGTGTTCATTTTTAAGAGTAAGCAAAATTACCCGAAGTACCCTTCCTAGGTCAGAATTGTCACATGCCCATTCCTAAACCAATCACTGACAAGAGTTAGAAGTTACCATTATTAGCTCAGTGGTTCTTGGTCAATGATTCTCGAACTTGTGTGCACCAGCATGACCTGGAGAACTTAAACACAGATTGGTGGGCCTTATCCCTCGATTTTTTGATTTAGTACATTGGGACTGGGGACTGAGAATTTGCATTTTTCACAGGTTTGTGGGTGACGCCAGTGCTGCTGGCCCAGAGAGTGGAGATGGGCCCAGTCCCCCTTAAAGTGCGCGGCCAGCTGATATCCAGACAAAATCGGTTTTGTCAGCAGGAGGTGAGGCGGGGCAGTGTGAGGTAGGCAGTTATCCATTTCCGTCACAGTCTAGATCAGCATTTCTCCTAGATGTTGTAACACACTGAAGTGTGGTTGTTACTGTGTACAGAATATATTATTATTAGTAAACTAAGATTTGAGAATGACTTCCTTAAATCATACGGAGTAGATCAAGTAGATTCAAGATAAAGGTTGTTACTCTCTGACATACTTTCTTGAGGGAGGAGAGAACAGGATGGCCATTCAGTGAGGGCACAGAGAATATACACTTTTGGTAGTATCAATATATAGTGCCTATTAATAATAGCTGACAATGATAGTTAATAGTGTATTAACTACATTTAAACATCACACTGATTCATTAGATAGGGACTGGTAATATCCACATTTCACAAGGCAGGAAACTGAGGCACAAAGAGGCTAAGTAATTTGCCTAGTGTCATAGAGCCAGTTAATAGTAGAGTGGGGCTTCAAAACCCTGCAGTTTGGCCTCACAACTCCATACTTTTAACCATATGTTCTACTGTCAGGTGGGGCCTCTGATGCAGGAAGGGGAAGGCTTGAGAGGTTTATTTTATATTTTTGGCTTGTGTCAGTATGGTGAGATTAGTGTGGTGGTAATTATTCTTTCCCTCCATTCCTTCCTTTTCTCCTGGTTCATCTCTACCTGTGTTTGTGTAATTGATACATTTGAGCATAAGTGTAGGACTTACATAAAACATTGTGTTAGCAATGTCTGCCCACTTTTTGCCATCTATACATTTTATAAACCTGCCTTCTTTGTCTTTTTGCACATACTGGGGAGAAGGATAATTGTGTAGATAGGATTGAGCACAGAGACCTATGGTTAAACGCTAAGTTTTTGTTGTTTTTGTTGAATGTTATGGTGTGGAGGCTAATTATCTTCATAAGAGCAGTTTTGTTGGTCAGTCTTTATGGCAAATAATGAACTAAATACAAAGGTTTTTAACTGCTTCAGAATTGTTGGGAAAGCTAAAGAAACTCTAGGCCAAGCTTCTAGGCACAACTCCCAAAAGCAGAATGAAAAACTGAGCTGCCTCATTGCTTGTCATGCCCTGCTTAGCACTTTAGGCTGAAGCCCTACTGAACAACTGGCCATGTTCTCTCACTTGTAGGTCTTTGTGTGGGCTGTTCCCTTTGCCTGGTACACTCAATCCACATTCTCTTGGCAAATGCTTCCCATTCTTCAGATCTCATTGTAAACTTTACTTAATTGTTCCTGATCCTTCCACCTTACTCTCCCTCAGACAGTCCAGTGCTCCTGCTGTATGCTCCCATTGCACCCGGTATCCCCCCTGTCGTGGTACCTCACCGTTTATTATTGTTTGTTGGTCTGTCTTTCCCCACTCATTGTGTTGTGTTGTAGCGCATTATGATGCTTGAATGTGGAGAGTTGAATGGTTCAGATTTTAAATGTCACTAATTACACATTTGAAGCTTCATTATCAAGAAATAGATGCCAATCACTAAGTTCTAAGTTGTAATTTCTAATTTTCATAATTATAATTGACTTGACAGATTTTTGCTTTGGTTTGAGTAAAACACCCTTTATGGCATGTCTAATGGAACTTAATGGAGATTGGACAACTGATCTGTTAGCTAATAGTTCTTTGAAGTTCGGAGACTATGAATCTGAGAAGTTTGTCACTAGATGGAACTAGACTCTTAAAAAATAAACTTTTTATTTTTGAATAATTTCAGGTTTACAGAAAAATTGTAAAGAAAGCACAGAGAGTTCCCATATACTCCTCACCCAGTTTCTTCCGTTGTTAACATCTTACATTATCATGGTACATTTGTCCAAACTAAGAAACCAGTGGTGTACATTACTATTAACTAAACTCCAGACTTCATTTGGATTTCACCAGTTTTTCTATTTGTATCTTCTCTCTGTTCCAGGATCCAGTCCAGGGAAGCAGATTGCATTTTGTTGTCACATCTCCTTAGTCTCCTTTGGGCTGTGACAGTTTCAATATTTCGTTGTTTTTCGTGACCCTGACAGTTTGGGGGAGTACTGGTCAGGCATTTTGTAGACCGTTCCTCAGTTTGGGTTGGTCCGATGTTTTTGTCATGGTTATCCTGAAGTGATGGATTTTGGGAAAGAATACTAGATTTTTTTCAAGAAGGAGTGAAATGCCCTTCTTGACACACTGTATCAAGGGGCTCGTGATGCCTACAGTACATCATGGGTAAGGTTAACCTTCATCATTAGGAAGGTGGTGTTTGCCAGGTTTCTTCACTGTCACGTTACTCTTTTTCTCTTTTGCTGTTCTGTTCTTTGGAAGCAAGTCACTAAGTGGCCCACCCTCAAGGACTGTGTGAGCACATGTGCATGGGGGGATGAAGCTCCACCTCCTGGAGGGGGCAGTGATGACATTTTATTTAGAATTCTGTAAGCAAGATTTGTTTCTTCTCTCCCCGCAAATAAATATTTAGATTCATCACTGTGCAGTCACTTTGCAAGTATATTGATGACAATTTTTTTTTAAACATCTTTATTGGAGTATAATTGCTTTACAATGTTGTGTTAGTTTCTGCTGTATTTTGATGACTGTTTAATAGACACTTAATGGGTCTCTGCTATGTGACAGGTACTGTGCTAATTTAGGGGGAAGTATTTTTAAATTTTTTGGAGTCACATGCCTCTGTGAGAAACTGATAACTGCTATAGACTTTCTCTCCAAAAACAAAAGATATGTGAAATTTTGCATACAGTTTTAGGGGTTTCACAGATCTTTGACTTCATTTAAGACAGTCTCTGCCTTCCAGTAATTCAGTTCAGCTGAGGAGACAGGCAGGCAAGAAAACAGAATATGATGTGTTGCCTGCTATCAGGGAAGTTTGAGTTAAGTGTTTTGAGAACACAGTTAAAGGAGTAGTTTTATTTGGGGTGAGAGGCTAGGGAAAGTTACAGAGAGGAGATGCCATTTGAGTTTGGGCTTGAAGAATGAGAAAGAGTTAAATGAACAAAAGGTTGGAAACACATTCTAAGCAGAGGGAACACAAGGAGCAAGACCTATGCAGAAATGCATGGTGAGGATTTAGGTCTTGCCAGGGTATAGCTAAAGTGGGAGGTAGGTGGGCTAGATATAAAATTGGAGTGGTAGGAGAAGCTCTAGCTGGGAAAGAGACTTGGGTAAGTTTCTCAGTTTATAAACCTTGAAATGTTTAAATGACTGTGTAATGATTTTGTCCACAAATTATTTTCATCTTCAGTTTTTTGGCTTTTTTTTAAAATTAATTTATTTATTTTTATATTTATTTTTGGCTGTGTTGGGTCTTCGTTTCCGTGCGAGGGCTTTCTCTAGTTGCGGCAAGCGGGGGCCACTCTTCATTGCGGTGCGCTGGCCTCTCACTATCGCGGCCTCTCTTGTTGCGGAGCACAGGCTCCAGACGCACAGGCTCAGTAGTTGTGGCTCACGGGCCTAGTTGCTCCGCGGCATGTGGGATCTTCCCAGACCAGGGCTCGAACCCATGTCCCCTGCGTTGGCAGGCAGATTCTCAACCACTGCGCCACCAGGGAAGCCCTCATCTTCAGTTTTATGGCTCAGTAATTTACTACTTCACTTGCATCATGCATGTATGATTAAGGAGCGAGTAGGAGGTGAAGAAATGCAGACCACTTTCTCAAGATGTTTGGATATAAAGGGACTTGAGGAGGGAGAGAGCTAGAAGAGATCATGGGGTCCAGAGAAGTTTTATTCAAGTTGGGAGAGACTTGAATGTATTTAAATAAAAGGAAGGAGCCGGTAAAGAAGGAAAGAGGGTGATTGAAATAGGCTGCTCAAAAGGTAGGAGGGTTGATCCAACACCGAATTGACACTTGGCATCAGGAAAGAATGGGTAAATAATCTAATTTGTAATGAATGGCTTGCGTACATTGTATTTAGAACTATTGGACTTATATAAGACTTACAGTTGTCTTACAGGTAAATTTGGGCTGTGGCCTGACCTACTATCTTGCTGTTACTGTATTCATTGTGTTCATTTAATTCCTTTTCTTTGCTAGGTTCTGGTGATAGGAGAATGTATCAGAGAGTCCATGCCCTTGAACTTAGTTGAGGTCATTAAGGATATAGGACAGATATATGAAAGGATCAAACATAAATATAAAGTGAGAACTTCCACAGTTCTTCCTCATGCTTTGGGCTGTAGGCTTTGGCCAGAGCAATCACTCTTCATTTTTTTTTCAGGGTGTGGGGAAAATGAAGTTGGGGTCTGTGGTAGTTTATCTTGTTGTAAATAGTTTCTCATTTAGAAGTGAATTCAGCCGGTTCTACACTTAGTAAATCCTTGCTGGGCATTTTTCTTTTACTCTTAGATAATTTTAACTATAAACTATGAAGAGGATTAATTTTTATGGTGACCTGTTTTCTTTGTTTTAACTTAGGCCACAATGTTAATCGCTAGTTTCTAATCTGATAGATACTATTTAAAAAGGAATCAACTTCTTATGAGGGAAATTATTGCTAAATAAAGCATTAAAATTTAGCACATGTTTGAACATAGATTTGACCCTGTGCTTAACAAAAGGAGGTTTTTTGGTCATGGTTATAATGCCCTTTGGGCATGGTATTAATTGACTTCAGAAATTAAAATGGAACTTCATTAGGCGGCCGTTACTCTTGCATTTATATTCTTTCTGCTCTGAATTCTTAGTGAAAACTTATGCTCTTTAAATAGTCAAAAATTGTATACTGGTTTTATTGTTGCAAACCTGTGTAGTATTTTTTTTTTTTTTAAACTTTGGGTTTATTTATTTGTTTATTTTTATGGCTGCGTTGGGTCTTCGTTTCTGTGTGAGGGCTTTCTCTAGTTGTGGCAAGCGGGGGCCACTCTTCATCGCGGTGCGCGGGCCTCTCACTATTGCGGCCTCTCTTGTTGCGGAGCACAGGCTCCAGACGCGCAGGCTCAGTAATTGTGGCTCACGGGCCCAGTTGCTCCGCGGCATATGGGATCTTCCCAGACCAGGGCTCGAACCCGTATCCTCTGCATTGGCAGGCAGATTCTCAACCACTGCGCCACCAGAGAAGCCCCCCTGTGTAGTATTTTAATAACAAACTTTCACTTGAAAGAACCCTCTTTTGTGAGGGATTCTTGAAAAGAAATTTTAATAAGATTATATAATTAGTACTAATAATGGACTGAAGCCTTTAAGGTCAGTATAGTTTATGCTTCTAGACTCAATTCATTCATCAAAATATGTGCAGAAGCACCGTGTACATAGCAGGGGATAAGAAAATCATGGTTTCTGTCTCAAGCTTCCTTCGAGCGGAGACAAATTGAACAAGAGTAGTTGGTGCTGTGAGAGGTGAGTTGTCTGATGTGGGCACCTGTGGCTGTTTATTACCCCGTTTGTGCCAGCAAAGACCTCTTTGGTACTGTGCAATCTGCAGCCTGAGGGATGGGTAGAGTCTGACGGAAGAGTGGGGGGAGGATGCATGAGGCAGAGGGCGCAGTTACGAGGGAGGGCGCGTGCCCGGGGACAGGGGGGTTCCTGTACAAGCAGACCCAGAAGGCTGAAGTGTATGTATGCAGGGGAGAGCAGGACATGGTGACTAGGGCCACATGGTGAGGGTCTTGTAAGGATTTTGGCTTCATCCTAAAGGCTCCAGAAAGCCATTGCTGGGAGAAGATCAGATTCTTTTATTAAGTGTTGGGGAAGATCACCCTGGAGTGGAGTGGAGCGGAGTGGAGCAGGGATTGATGGGAGGTTTGAGCAAATGTGGGGAGGCCAGTTAGCCTTGTGTAATAGTAGTCTGCAAGGGGTGATGATGGATGCTTTGTGAAAATTCAGTATTAAACTCTCTACTCTGAGAAATCACTGAAATAGGTGGAAAACTGCATACTTGTGTAAAACAAACAGCATGTGCCTCTTTTCAGAAGTGTAAAGCTTTAGATAGTGTGTATAGTTCTTGAATCTCATTTAAGGATCCTGAATTCCACTAAGGATCTGCATCCTAAAGATAGTACACGACTCTTGTGAAGTCTTTCATTTTTTTTCACTCGGAGGGGGCGGGTGTCCCTTGTTTATTTGATTTTTTTTTAATGAAACTTTAATGTTCAAATTATAGTCTTTGGTCATACTGATTTAAAAACAGATTTTTCTTTTCAGTTTTGAACATATCTGACTACCACTCTGGAATACTTGATCCTTAATTAACTAGTAGGGCAGGGAATTCAGTCTGCCCAAATGTTAAGTAGCGCTATTTAAAATTTGGAAGCCCAAAGCAAGACAAGGCTGAGGTGACCGTAGCCAAGCCCAGCAGCCTCTTTGTGAGTCATAAAATAAGCTTGTTAAATGAGCGCAGTTCCAGGGAGTATGTCAAAGACTGGAGAAGCGGTGCCAGTAGTTGGGGACCTCAGGATGAAGCCATGGGCCTGGCCAGAAGATTCTCAATTGTTTTCATCTCTTATTGCAGCTCAGATAAATACGAGGCTGTGCCTGTAGAAATCTTTTGTATTCCCTATTTGTCTTTCCCTTCCAGGAGGAGTAGAAACTTTATATAGCAGGTTTATGAGAATATGATAAGAAAATTTTAGGGTTCAATTTTGAACTTCTCTTACTGAGAAGACTTGAAGAGAAGGATTGAAGCAGTCAGTGGAGAGAAAAGAAGACAGAGGGGGTGTGCTTTCGTTTTCTCTTAAAGAATGGGATGATAGGCCATATTTATAGGCAGAGAAGGAACCAACAGAAAGGAAGAGATTACATGTACATTAGAAACTCTTTTAATTTGCAAGAAGACTGCAAAAACACGCTGACTGATACCTTCCCGGAGTTAGCCAGCTGCACGGTTTGAGGGCACAGTCCCCAAGACAGCCCTTACTTCTGACGCCAATTGTGAGTTCATGAGTTTTATTTTATTTATTTATTTTTAAAATTAATTAATTAATTAATTAATTTTTGGGCTGCGCTGGGTCTTCGTTGCTGTGCTCGGGCTTTCTCTAGCTGTGGCGAGCGGAAGCTACTCTTCATTGCGGTGCGCGGGCTTCTCATTGCGGTGGCTTCTTCTCTTGTTGTGGAGCACGGGCTCTAGGCGTGTGGGCTTCAGTAGTTGTGGCACGTGGGCTCAGTAGTTGTGGCACGCGGCCTCAGTAGTTGTGGCTCATGGGCACTAGAGCGCAGGCTCAGTAGTTGTGGTGCACAAGCTTAGTTGCTCTGCGGCATGTGGGATCTTCCCGGACCAGGGCTCGAACCCATGTCCCCTGCATTGTCAGGCGTATTCTTAACCACTGGGCCAGCAGAGAAGTCCCAGTTCATGAGTTTTAAATTACATGTCATTCTGAGTGATGAAATCTTCTGCCATACAGCCAGGGACACGAAGCATCCCTTTGTCCAGTGTGTCCCATCTGTTAGTACTCAGTAGCCGTCTTGGGTATCAGACCACCTGTTGTGATATCCCAGGGCTTATGCTCATGGGATATGACCCTTATTTTACTTAGTAATGGCCCCAAAGCGCAAGAGTAGAGATGCTGGCAATTCGGATGTACCAAAGAGAAGCCATAAAGTGCTTCCTTTAAGTGAAAAGGTGAAAATTCTCAACTTAAGGAAGGAAAAAAATCATATGCTGAGGTTGCCAAGATCTTCAGTAAGAACAAATCTATTTGTGAAACTGTGAAGAAGGAAGAAATTCGTGCTGGTTTTGCTGTCACACCTCAAACTGCAAAAGTTGTGGCCACACTACGTGATAAATACTTAGTTAAGGGACTTCCCTGGTGGCACAGTGGTTAAGAATCTACCTGCCAATGCAGGGGACACGGGTTCGAGCCCTGGTCTGGGAAGAGCCCACATGCCGTGGAGCAACTAAACCCGTGCGCCACAACTACTGAGCCTATGCTCTAGAGCCCGCGAGCCACAACTACTGAGCCCGCGTGCCACAACTACTGAAGCCCGTGCGCCTAGAGCCAGTGCTCTGCCACAAGAGAAGCCACTGCCATGAGAAGCCTGCGCACCTCAACGAAGAGTAGCCCCTGCTCGCCGCAACTAGAGAAAGCCCGCATGCAGCATCAAAGACCCTTTGCAGCCAAAAATAAAAAAAACAAAAACTTAAAAAAAAAAAAATAGTGAAGATGGAAAAGGCATTAAATTTGTACAATATTTTGAGAGAGACCACAACCATATAACTTTAATAAAAGTATATTGTTATAATTGTTCTATTTTATTGTGTTACTGCTGTTAATCTCTTACTGTGCCTAATTTATAAATGAAACTTTAGTATGTATGTACAGGAAAAAATATTGTATATATAGGGTTCCATACTCTCTGAGTTTCAGGCATCCACTGGGGTTCTTGGAACATATCCCCTGCAGATAAGGGGGGACCACTGTGTACAGTAAACAGTACACATCTTTGTTATGGTTAAAGGAGGTAGACAGAAGAAAAGAGAGGGGAAAACAATAAAGGGCTTCAAGGTTGGAAGGAATTTTAAGTGATCATTCTGTTCAACTCCCTTTTTTCAGCTAGTCAGATATTCCAATTTAAGAAACAAGGTGGAATCAGGGAGGAAGTAACCCAATATGGAGGATGTGGGTGTAGAGAAGGAAGTCCTACCTAATTAAATTCACTTTCACCTTGTTTTCTACAAAGGGTTTTATATAAAGGATGAAACAGCAGTGGGTTTTTAAAAGATTTAAGCATAGGCATTCTGGAAATATTTTCATCTCATTAATTTTTTTATATAGTTTTTCACATTACAAAAGTGTGATACGTATTGGGTTGGCCAAAAAGTTTGTTTGGGTTTTTCCATAAGGTGTTACGGAACCCAATACTTACTTCAAAAGTAGAAGCCATTCTGGACATGAAATGTACAGAGCAAAAATTTCCCATAATTTCACCCTCACAGAAATAACACTATTAAAAGTTTGTTGAGGACTTCCCTGGTGGTGCAGTGGTTAGGAATCTGCCTACCAATGCAGGAGACATGGGTTCGAGCCCTGGTCTGGGAAGATCCCACATGCTGCGGAGCAGCTAAGCCCGTGTGCCACAACTCCTGATCCCGTGTGTCACAACTACTGAAGCCCGCGTGCCTAGAGCCTGTGCTCCGCAACAAGAGAAGCCACCGCAATGAGAAGCCCGCGCACCACAACGAAGAGTAGCCCCCGCTCACCGCAACTAGAGAAAGCCTATGCGCAGCAACAAAGACCCAACGCAGCCAAAAATAAAAATAAATAAATTAAAAAAAAAAAGTTTGTTGAGTGACCCTCTATATTATTCTTACTCACTTTTATTAAAAACGGGAGTATAGGGCTTCCCTGGTGGCGCAGTGGTTGAGAATCCGCCTGCCAATGCAGGGGACACGGGTTCGAGCCCTGGTCTGGGAGGATCCCACATGCCGCGGAGCAACTAAGCCCGTGTGCCACAGCTACTGAGCCTGCGCGTCTGGAGCCTGTGCTCCGCAACGGGAGAGGCCGCGACAGTGAGAGGCCCGCGCACCGCGATGAGGAGTGGCCCCCGCTCACTGCAACTGGAGAAAGCCCTCGCACAGAAACGAAGACCCAACACAGCCAAAAATAAGTAAATTAATTAATTTTTTTAAAAAATGGGAGTATACTATACATATCATGTTACAATTTGGTATTTTAACTTAACATCTTGCATGCCTTTCTGTATCAGTATATATAGCTCTGATTATGTTAAATATATATGTAGAATTCCATTGTGTTGTACATTGTGCCGTAATTTGTTAATTCCTTATTGAAAATATTTAGTTGATTTCTGATTTTTTTATGAATACAAAAATTATACATATGAATACAAAAAGTTCTTCGGTAAACTTCTTGATACATATTTACCTTTTGTACTTGTGTTAGTATTTAGTAGGGTAAATATTTCTGTATCTCATCATAGAAACATAAACACTCTAAATAGGTATCAATTTGCATATCCTTCAAAGAAGTATTATCAGTCTTTTAATCTATCTAGTAGCCAAAATTTGTATATTAATTTGTAGTCCTTGTTGAATTGAAGTGGCTTTTTTTATGTTTTCGCTCAGTGAATTTTGACAAAGTGAGTACTCCCATGTGAGCAGCCTCTAGATCAAGAAACCCGAACCACAGAAATACCCTTGGTGACCCTCTAGTCACTAAAACTGCTCTTCATCTCAACTTAATATTTTTCTGTGTTCTTACTTTTTTACTTACTCCATCTGTCAAAGCCTGGAAGAAGTTTATTAGAAACCTTTATTGATGGATGATTTTATGTCCACTTCTCCTTTGTAGTATTAAATGTGTAATATGCACATATTTAAATTTTTAACAGTTTCATTGAAGTATAATTGACTTATAGAAAACTACACACATTTGAAGTGTATAATTTGATATGTTTTGAAATGTATATCCTCACCCTTGGGATCCACAATTAAGATAACGAACATATCTATCACTGCCCATAATTTCCTTGTGCACCTTTGTAACCCCTTCCTGTCACCAAGCCACCACCGATCTGCTCTTTCACTATGGATTAGTATACCTTTTCTAGAATTTTATGTTAATGAAATTATACACTATGTTTTCATTTCTGTTTGGTTTCTTTTACTCAGCATAATTATTTTCAGATTCATCCATGCTGTTGTGCATATTAATAGTTCATTCCTTTTATTGCCCAGAAGTATTCCATTGTAGAAACCCTAGTTTGTCTGTCCATTCATCTGTTAATGGATACTTGGGTTGTTTCCAGTTTGGAGCTATTACAAATAAGCCATGAACATTTGTGTACAAGTCTTCGGGCTTTTACTTTAGGTGGTAAATACCTAGTTGTGGAATGGCTAGATCATATGGGAGGTGTACGTTTAAGGTTTTAAGACACTGTTACTGTTTTCCAAAGTGGTTATACCATTGGGCATTAACATGAACTGCGTGAGGGTTACTGTTGCTTCATATCCTTGCTGGGTCAGTTTGCTAGGGCTGCCATAGCCAAATACCGTAGACTGAGGGACTTACACAACAGAAATTAATTTTCTCGTGGCTCTTGAGGGTGCAAGTGCAAGATCAAGGTGTTGGCAGGGTTGCTTTCTCCTGAGGTCTTTCTCCTTGGCTTGTAAATGGCTGCTCTGTGTTGCCTCTTCACATGGTCTTTTCTTTGTAGTCTTTTTTTGTGTCTAAATTTCCTCTTCTTATAAGGACACAGGTCAGATTGGATTAGAGCCCACCCTAACCTCATTTTTAACTTAATCATCTCATTAAAGACCCATGTATTCTGAGGTACTGGGGATTAGGGCTTCAGCTTATGAAGTTTGGGACACACAATTCAGACCATAACAGTTGCCAACAGTTGGTATGATGAATTGTTGTGATTTTAGCCTTTCGAAGAGATGTGTAGTGGTAGCAGTCTGCATTTCTCTAATGGCTAATAATGTTGAGCATATTTTCATCTGCTTATTGCCACCCATATATCTTCTTTGGTAAAGTATCTGTTAAAATTTCACGCCCACTTTTAAATTGGGGTTGTTTGGTTTCTTACTGTTGAGTACTGAGAAATGTTTATTTTGGATACAAGTTCTTTATCACATACATGCTTTGAAAATATTTTCTCCCAGTCTCTGGCTTGTCTTCTTGTTCTTGTAACAGTATCTTCTAATGAGCAGAAGTTTTAAATTTTGATGAAGTCTCTTTTATTAATTTATTCTTTTATGGATTGTGCTTTTGGTATTGTATTTTAGAGATCTTTGCCAAACCCAGGAACACAAAGATTTTCTTCTGTGTTTTCGTCCAGAAGTTTTATAGTTTTAGGTTTTACATCTAGGTCTATGACCCACTTTAAGTTACTTATTGTATATAATATGAACTATGGATCAGTTCTTTTTTTTTTTTTGTATCAACATCCAATTGTTCTAGTATCATTTGTTGACAAGGTTATTCTTTACTGAATTGCCTTTGCACCTTTGTTGAAAATCAGTTGACCATAAATGTGTGATTCTATTTCTGAGCTCTGTTCTGTTCCATTTATCTTTTTGTGTGTCTTCATGCCAATACCACACTTTTTTATTATTGTAACTTTAAAAATTAGTCTTGAAGCCATGTACTGTAAGTCCTCAAATATTCTTCTTCCTGAAAGCTGTTTTGGCTCTTCTTGGTCTTTTGCATTTTCACATGCATTTTGGAGTCAGTTTATAAATTTCTACAAAACAGCGTGTGAGGGTTTTAATTGGGATTGTGTTGAATTTGTAGATCAGTTTGGGAAGAATTGAAATGTTAACAATATTGAACCTTCTGATACAATAACACAGCATAGTTCGCCATTTATTTAGGTAGTCTTTAATTTCTCTCAGCATTATTTTGTTGTTTTCAGTGTAAAGTTCTTGTGTGTCTTTCATCAGATTTATCCCTAAGTATTTTGTATTTTCTGATAATATTATTTAATGGTATTTTGTTAATTTCAATTTCTGTTGGTTTGTAGAAATACAATTGATTTTCATATATTGATGTATCCTGGAACCTTGCTAAAATTAGTTTTAGTAGCTTCTTTGGTAGAGTCCATGGGAATTTTCTATGTAGATGGTCATGTCAGCTACAAATAAATTTTTTCCCAGTGTACCTTAAAGTTGATCTTTTCATTGTTTGTTGTGTTTCTTGGCCTTTTCAGCAAAGAAAATCATTATCTTTAGTGTTGGGAAATTTTTCTAGCACTACTCTTTTAATCTTTTTTTCTCTTTCTTTGTAGTGTCAAACCTAGCGGTTAGTATTCTAGTGTATGGACAAGGAAGGGCCCTGGAGATAAGGGCTTTTATTTCTCTTGTGGAGTCAAAATAGAAGGTAGTTTTTTGGTATATGCTCTTCCCAGTCTCTTGATTGTTTTTAATAGTTATACTGTATCAACATATTATATAGCCATTAAATATTATAATCTCTCTTTTAACTTTCATTTAATCTTTGTTCTGCAAGTAACCATACAGTTATTTTATGCTCATAGCAGTCTTTATATATGTCTTTGTAGTCATTTTAGTTTTCTAAAGCTTATTCTCTAGTAGATTCCTCAGGAAGTTGATGACAACTTTTCTTGAGTTCTTTGCATAGTGATGACTGTTCCCTTAATACTTGAAAGTCACTTTTGCTGGATGTAAAAATTTTGACTTGCATTTTCTTTCCTTTAGTATCTTAATTATGTTTCTCTGTTTTCTTCTGTCATAAAATATTGCTGACAATATCAAATGATATTTTCCTCTGTGAGTCATGTGTTCTTTTTGCCTAGAAGTCCCAAAGACTTTTCTTCCAATCCAGTAATTTTTTTAAAATTTATTTTTATTTTATTTATTTATTTTTGGCTGCATTGGGTCCTTGTTGCTGCGCACGGGCTTTCTCTATTTGCGGCGTGCAGGGGCTTCTCTTCGTTGAGGTGCATGGGCTTCTCATTGTGGTGGCTTCTCGTTGCGGAGCACGGGCTCTAGGCATGTGGGCTTCAGTAGTTGTGGCACGTGGGCTCAGTAGTTGTGGCATGTGGGCTCAGTAGTTGTGGCACGCGGACTCAGTAGTTGTGGCTTGTGGGCTGTAGAGTGCAGTCTCATTAGTTGTGGCACACGGGCTTAGTTGCTCCACAGCATGTGGGACCTTCACGGACCAGGGCTTGAACCCACGTCTCCTGCATTGCCAGGCGGATTCTTAACCACTGTGCCACCAGGGACGCCCAGTGTTTTTTTGAGAGTATGTCTGGTGTTGTTCGTTTGGGGTGAATAGTCTCAGATAAATGGTATGGTCTTTCAATATGTAGCTTTATATCATTTTTTAATTAGGAAAATGTTCTTGTATTATAATTTTCAGTATTTGTTCTTTTCCATTGCTTTGTTGTTGTTTTACTTAGAGACTCCTATTTTCTGTTAGATTTTCCTTTCCTATCTTTAATATTTGTTATGTTTCTCTTGCATCCTTTTTATTTATCTCTTCATTTTCTTTTATTTAAAAAAATTTCTCCTTTTAGCCCTCTGTTTCTCTTAAAAGCATTTTTGTATTTATTTGCTCTTGTCTTCTAAAATAATGTTCATTTCTAAAATGGTGTTTTCTTTTATTTGTTGTTCTTCCTTGAGTTTTCTGAATCACCTCTTCTGTGAATTTTAAAAAAAATCTGATAGTCATTCATGCCTTGTATCATATTGATACCTTTTATCTGGTTCTGAAATTGGGGGTGGGCTTGCTTTTATTGTCTCTTGGGGATATTTGCTGTTTAATATCTTTTCTTTACAGTAATTTTGTATGGCATCTGACATCAGTAGATTCTGTTGCTCATTTTTATGTGAAGTTAGTTTTCTCCAACTCTTAGAAGGAGGATTAGTTTAGTTTGTTTTCCCCTCCTCATAGTACTCCTTCTTTTGTGGTTTTTGCACAGACAGCTTGCTTTCTGAGGTTTTATGGTTCCTCTCTCCCAGTTTTACCTAGACCTGTTCTTTCTTTCATCTTGTTGTCCCTGTTTTGTCCAGTTTTGATTCCACTCACTGCATTTTCTCCTCAGTGTGGGTCCTTGTCCTGGAGGGTCAGTTTCAAGGGTCCATGGAGGCACACTGCTGCAGTCCTCTCAGACCTGCATTCACCTGCTATTGGAGTGGGCAAAACCTCTCCCTGTTTCAGCTGCTCATCTGATACTGGTCCATTGTGCTTTCCAGTGGGGCTGGAAACTTGAGGGTTGTGGGGTTTCTTCTGTTCTGCCAGCCCGCAGACATCCCATTGCTTTTCTCTGCTTTCTTTGGCACAGTCATCAGTAATATGGTCTTATGGCTGCTGGTGGTTTGTCCTTACCTGCTTGTACTGTGGAGTTTGTGAGGATTCTTGTCATTGAGTTATGTCATAAATGTTGTCTGTGAGCTTTTGGTTTTGTTACCTAAACTGCTTTTATAGTCTGTTTTTATATTTCATTTAGAGAAAATTCTAGTTTTCTGTACAGAAAAATGAAGAATTTTGTCTTATTTCACAGAGAAAAGGATCTGCTTTTATGAAGTAACAGCCTTGTGAGGAAGGCCAAGAGGGTGAATTGCCAGTTAAAACTTAGCAATTTGTGTCTAATATTTAAGGTTAATGCATTGTTTTATTGTGAAATCACCATAGAATGGGTTAGAGTACTAATTGCTTTTATTAATCACCAACAAGTAACTAAAAATCCAGAATGTGGCAACTAACTGACTATATATTAGTATGTTATTGGAAATTTAAATGTGAGGTTAATTTTTTATTATCAGCTAATAAGTGATA
Organism: Balaenoptera musculus; assembly: GCF_009873245.2. Lineage (NCBI taxonomy): Eukaryota > Metazoa > Chordata > Mammalia > Artiodactyla > Balaenopteridae > Balaenoptera > Balaenoptera musculus. Next base: position 8,188,469 of record NC_045790.1, read on the forward strand.
CAGATACTTCAGTGTAAAAAAAAAAAGTGCTTCTTCCTTGGGATATAAGTTATTTCTTTTATATGGTTTTGCCTATTTTGAGAATATAAAACACTTCAAGTAAAATTAGTCATTTTTGAAGACTCAGAGAACTGAGAACTTATCTAATTGTCCTCCCTATTACATCAATCCTGATTTCCCCTTTTTCATCAGCTTGAAGACCCCCTTGGTTGTAATTTTGATTTTGATTTTTTTTTTTTTAAACTGGCAGCTTCCTGTGTTATGTAGAGCAGGGGAGGGCCCAGAAGGGAGAACTAAAATTAAATGAGATAATTCTGCTTCTTCATACCTTCTCAGTTTAATTATTTCAGTAAGAATCTGAAATCAAATATAGAATAGAAAATGAATGTAGGAAAACCATCTGAGAACCAGTAGTATAGTTTAGACATCAAATCATAGCATTCTTTCAGTAGCAGTTTGGGTACCTATGACATTCTATATTGAATAATTGTTTTGAATAAAAAAGGAACTTGCTTGAAAAATGTAGTTTCTTTTCTTATATTAGATATATAACCAGTGTTCTGTTCCTCAAATAAATTCTGATTCTAATTCTTGGTTATTTATACTAATTGGAGAAGATGGTGGGAAAGCCGTACCTGCCAATGTTTTGACATGAGGTCTGTCCTAAGTATAGGTGATTCATTGTGGGAAGTACGTGCAGGATCTCCATATGATCCTTGCATTTATAAAATTTTTCTGGAATGGATTTTAAGGGCAGAGTTTTAGCAGGTAGTCAGTTTCTAAGGTAGAGGCAAGTGTTGTAAGAATGTTGTTTGAATAAAGTGGTAAGAAGAGCCCACCCGAATGACTGCTCTTCTGTCTCCGAAGGTGGAAGGGGTTGCTGCCGCCTCAGGCAGGGCAGTTAGAGAGAAGGGCTAGTGCGTTTACCGTGGGTCAAGGGAGAGTTGTTTCAAGAAATAAGATTTTGGACTTAAGTCTTATTTTTTTGGTATGTTTTATATGTCAGCCTTGTTCCAGTATTTCTTTGTTAATTCTAAAGATCTTAGAATTCTTGTACAATTCAGAAAGCCTGAGATTTAACAGGAGATGATAAAAAGGAAAGAAAGACTGAAAGGAGATTCAGAGCTAACCTGTTTTCTTCTTATTTCAGTTCAGCAAAATCTCTCTGCTGCTTGTGCTTCGTACATATGTTGCTCACCTTGTAGAATGGTGCTTTTCCATTTAGGAAAAATATTTTTTCCTTATTCCATTTGACCCAGAAGAGCAGGTTCTAGACCTTCTCCATGCTCTCCTTTTCTTCCAGAAAACTAGGGGTGGCTGAGATATGGTGGCAGTTTGCTTGACCCTCCCCTGGAGTGGGGTAGTAGAGAACCTAGTCTTAGATAATGACTTTAAAGAGACATTTATGAAGCCTTGAGATGTGAGGGCTACTGTCTAGGTTTGAGAGAGAACTTCTAACTGTTCTGGCTAGAATATGCAAACGAAGAAAGGTTTCTATTAGCCTTGACCCCCTGTAGTCTTTATAATTGCTTCTTTTTTATTATCTAGTACGTATTGGTTTCTTGGAAGAATTGAAGCATAATTTCAGTAGACATTTCCTCCCTGCATACAGCTCTTTGAGAAAACTCCATGGTAGGATGGTGGCCCTGCTCTGCTGCCGGGTAGCTGCACGGTTTAGCATGGACTGCACTGGACCTAGCAGCAGGGGTAACCGTGCCCTGCCCGGGTTTCAGAAATACCAGGAGGAATGTGCAGACATTTATGTTTTTTATTTAGGTTTGAGCCTAAAGGATGCTTTCGGGGAAGTACAGGTGATTTGAAGATGAGGCTTTTTGATAGAAGATCAGGGCAAAAGGTAGGAGGCCAGGTCATGAATGACCTCATAGGCAAAGTAAGGTGTTTAGACTTTATTCTGTTAGTGAGGGGAAGTCATTGCTAGGTTTTAAAATAGGAGATGGCATGATCTGATTGGGTCCATGATATAATGGAAGGCATGGAGTTAGTGCTTTTCAAAGTGTGGTCCTGGCCTAGCAGCATCCCATCACTGGGGTGCTTGTTAGGAATGCAGATTCTTGAGCCCACCCCGGACCTGAACCGGAATCTCTGGGGTGGGCCCAGTCATGTTGAAGTTTAAGACCCAAGTATTAGAAAAAAGGTGGCTCTTTGGATCAGTAGTGCTGGGAAGTAACGCTAGTTATGTAATTGAGTACTGTGTTTTAGAGATTCTTTCTCCTGGGCAGTTCTTTTTTGCTCTGGTAATCCTTACTTGTAGCTATAATTTCAATGAAAAAAAAAATTCCAAAGACTCGATGTTGTATTAAATTGAGCGTTTATGTGTTCGGGTTCCACTCGGCAAACAGCTTTCATTTTCTATAGCTTTGCAGCTTTCAGCCTTTCTCTGTATTTGTTATATAGACGGGATAAGTATACCATCGTTCTGTTTCCTTTAGATTCTTCATCTGGATTATGCCTCTTTAGATTTCTGTGTGGAAATGTGTGTGTGGTTTTAGGAATTGAAGTTTACTTGAAAGATACAAGTAAGATACAAAGAAGAGAGTAGTGATTAAAATAGAGAATTGATGGAAAACCTTTTATTGAGTTTTTCTTTTAAATGTATGAGAAGGGAAAATTCCTTAGAAACATAAATTTCATGACCTAACTAAAGTTAATAGTTAAAAATTACCTTGGAATGGTTTAATGGTATAAAATACCTTCAGAAGGTAAACAGGGATTCACAGTCTTCCTTTCGTCTGTGTCCCTCAGCCGCTGGTTCTCGTCCCCTGAGGCAGCCAGTGTCATTTGCCTGTACACACACACACACACACACACACACATTTGTAAATATATTACCATTAAAGTATATTTATTTTTTGCCATAAACAGTAGCATACTATACCTTTTATGAAGGACAATTACATTTTTTGAAATCTTTTGCTGTTGCTGCCGTGAGTAATATGGTAAGTGTGTTTGTATACCACACATGCGTACACATAACACATCTAATCTTCACACGTATTAATATATCTACAGAATAAGTTTCTAGAAGTTCACTAGCTGTGTCAAAGGGTATGTGCATGCACAGTTTTAATAGCTATTGTCAAATTGTCCTCCGTAAAGGCTCTTTACACTAGAGCAAGGTACTAGCATGGTAGGTCTTTAAAGGGAAATTCGGGGTTTCTCTTTTCTAGTACCGGTTTGAACTCCCGCCAGCAGTGTGAGCAGGTGCTTATTTCTCCACAGCAGCACCAGCAGATTGTTCTGAATTTTTGCCAATGTGGTTGGTAAAAAGTAATTTTTCAGCAGAGTTTAATTGTGTATAATGTTGATCATCTTTTTATTTGTTTCTGTTCCTTTCCGATGAATTGCTGATAGCTTCTGAGTATACCTCATTTACTCAACAAATATTCTTTGAGGAACTTCTGTCTGGCACTTTGTGGGCCTGGGAGATACCAAAATGAAAAATTTGCTGTGGGGTTAGTTTTTGTTTTTAAGATGGGAGACACTTTGAAATGAAACATGCTGAAGAAGACAAGCCAGGAAAAGAGTACCCCGGTATGCCTGAAGGTACACGAAGCGAAACAACTGGTTGATAGAGGATTTAGGGAACCAGGAAATGCCTGTTTAGTCAGAGATACATTGTGTGTGATGTCATGACATCATTTCTGGGTCTTCTGCTCAGAATTCAGATAGTTTGACTACAGAATCTGCTATTTGGGAACACATTTGTTTTTCACATGATTAGTGGTAACATTGCTGCAGTAAAGTGGAATATTAAGAAGGACTGAAGGTTCTGATGATGTTATGGTGATTCTAGTAGGTGTGTACATACGTGGACCCAATGTTCTTTATAAAGGCCCCTAACTTTACTTCTCACTACCATGCCACTTTCACATTGCTTCTCACTTTGTCTGGATGTCCCATGGCTTGTGATGGAAGGTCCACAATCTACCTTAGTCTGAAGGGGATATATATAGTGTTTCATACAGGGTTCTCAATGACTGTCCTGTAGGCAAAGTGCCCAGAGCAGAGCTAGATCAGAGCAGATCCCAAGTAGGTAGGAATGAGAACCAGTTGCAGAGTAGCCAAAGAAAGATTTTTTTTTAAGGACCAAGTATTAGCCATAGTGGGGAGGTCCTACTCCCTTAGCCTAAAGAATTCCAAGGAGACCATACCATTTGGGTTCAGACTTTGAATGACCCTTTCCTTTGTATATCAGTGCCCTTGGCATTGTCTCTGTGTAATGTCCAGGTCCTGGTTTTTGCCCCAGATCCTGATGAATCCGAGGAACATGGATGGATACTGCGAGGAGAGAAAAGAGAAACCCTGAATTTCCCTTTAAAGACCTACCATACTAGTACCTTGCTCTAGTGTAAATACCATTGTAAAATGCTTGTTCTTTGGGAAACTTAACAACTTCAGATGCAGGTCTTGACTAGAAAGTGAAGAGGAACTGAATTTTAACTCTTTGCTTAAAAATATATCGTTTTGGAAGCATTGAAAATAATTAAACTTTGAGAGTGAACAGTTTAACAGCAACCCAAAAGTAAATTAAAAAGTGAAACCACCCAACAGATACAAACTACTGTGCATAAAATAGATAAGCAACAAGGATTTACTGTACAGCACAGGGAACTATATTCAATATCTTGTAATCACCTATAATGAAAAATAATCTGAAAAATATGTATAACTGAATCACTTTGCTGTACACCTGAAACTAACACAATATTGTAAATCAGCTGTATTTCCACAACAACAACAACAAAAACGACACCAGCTGCTCAGTAGTTTTACTTTATCTTAAATGCTAAATGCTAGTCTGAAAATGACTTACTTGTCTTTTTTCTAAAAGTATATGTTTTGAATATGTAATGAGAATTCTTTTTCTGTGGCTTTGAAGAATTAATTTTACTTCTTTATTGTCAGACCTTTCACGTAAGAAGTGTGATCAGGGCTTTCCCGTGCAATCTGGCACAAGAATGAAGATTGACACTTAAGCTTTCTACCTCAATATCCCTTTTCCTTACCCCCTTTTATTATATATCAAGTAGATGAGATTTTTTAAAGTGAAGATTGAATTGTTTTCTCACATTTATTGTGAACTGGCACAAAAATGGAAAGGATCATTCTTTGAGACAGTTGACTTGGCTGGAGGAGAGGAGAAAATATTCCTCTCTGTCTTATTTTCCTGTCCTCCTTTTCACCTCGATTTAAAAAATTAGGTGCAAATGCAAAATTCAAAAACAATAAATTCAGGATGAATTAAAATTCAGGTAGAATTAAGATATTGTAATTAAGTTATATAGCATTTGACACTAAATGTATGTAAATCTTTTTTTTTTAAATTTATTTATTTTTGGCTGCGTTGGGTCTTCGTTGCTGCATGCAGTGTTTTTCTAGTTGCGGCGAGTGGGGGCTACTCTTCGTTGTGGTGCGCAGGCTTCTCATTGCGGTGGCTTCTCTTGTTGTGCAACACGGGCTCTAGGTGCGCGGGCTTCAGTAGTTGTGACTCGTGGGCTGCAGGCTCAGTAGTTGTGGTGCATGGGCTTAGTTGCCCCGCGGCATGTGGGATCTTTCACGGACCAGGGCTAGAACCCATGTCCCTTGCATTGGCAGGCGGATTCTTAACCACTGTGCCACCAGGGAAGTCCCTGTAATCTTTTTAAAAATGGTATTTTATGGTGTTTATGTCCCATGAATATTCTCATTCAATTTCTAGAGTCAGTTATTAACTCTCGAAGAAGAGATGGTTTGGGCATCTAGTGGTCTTCCTGTGGAAATGGAAAGCAGATCTATATGCTTGGTAACATTTAAAGTCAGGGATGAACCACTCAAGAAATGTTTGATGATCAGATATTTTTTTAAAGTTCCATCGGTGCACTTTAAAAGTCACTTAAATACCTGATTTTGCAGTGATAAACCTTTTTAGCTTTTAAAAACCAGTATTTTCCACGAAAAGGAGAGAGTCTTTCTCTCTCTCTTCGCCCCCTCCCGCCACCCCGCAATAATCTATCATTCTAAATTGAGAAATCACTTGGCAAATGAAGAGGAAGTACTCCTTGAAGGCAGAAGTTTATCTTATTCTCACTTTTGAATTGTGGTATCTGTTTTAAAGCACAGGTACGATAGGAAATACTCACTAGGGTGACTGTCATTAAGGAAAGGTTAGTCTGTGGTGTGCACTCTGCTGTAGAGCAGGGAAACGTGCACGACACAGGAGCTTGCTTTCAAATAGGTTAACACGAAGAGCTTCTGCATCTAGAGTGATTTAATTCTGAAGGTTAGAAGAGACCTCAGAGAACACCTAATTTAGCCCATCCTCCTAATTTTATAGACACAGAAACTGAGACTCAGAGCGTTTAAATAGCCCATGCAGGCAAAGCTGGCATTGTAGCCAGAGCTTCTTGCTTGTAGCCCACTGTATAGGGCCTGAGGGGTGGGGCAGAATCCCCCTGAAATTGACCTGTGTGCTTTTCACCTGGTTACTCTGCTCTACTACCTCATAAAGCAGGGCTGGCGAGAATAGAAATTTTAGGTAATAGTAATATTTTTGAATCATTTCATGTGTTCACTGTACACTGAACTCCTGAAAGATATACCTACATTGTGGCTTTGACTACGTTCCACAGTACAAAGTAGTCATCTTTGCACTGTTCATTCCTAATTAGTTAAAAATACTCAGTTTTATATCCTCTTGAATTAAAAAATGGTGTTTTACATTTCCAAGTAAATAGCTGTCTTTTACTAGCCTTTTGTTGTTAATTTCTAGTTCCCTTGCAGTTTGGCTAGCAGATTTGGCTTGTGTTGGTTTTTCTTTTGGAATATGTTGAGATTTTCTTCATGGCCTAATACGTGATCAGTGTTTGTGAATATTCAAATGTATATTTGGAAAGAATGTGTATTCTCTGTTAAGTACACATATATGTGTGTGTGTGTGTAAAATGTAGCTTATTAATGGGTCTTTCAAATCCTTTATGTCCTTACTTATTTTTTGCCTGTCTCATAATTTGATTTCTCAGAAGGGTTTTGCTGTAGTCTGAATGTGTCCCCCCCAGATTCTTATGTAGAAGTCTAGCCCCCAAGGTGATGGTATTAGGAGGTGGATCTTTTAGGAGATGATTAGGTCGTGAGGCCAGAGCTTCCATGAATGGGATTAGTGCCCCTATAAAAGAGGCACTCGAAAGCGTCCTTGCCCCCTTCTGCTATATGAGTATGCCAGGTCTGCCCCTGGGAAGAGGGCCCTCACCTAAACATACTGGCGTCCTGATCTCGGACTTTCAGCCTCCAAAACTGTGAGAAATAAATTTCTGTTGTTTATAAGCTCCCTATTTATCCAGCTTACCCATTGGTGTTTTGTTACAGCAACCCTAACGGACCAAGATTTGTTAAAGCCTCCCTCAGTGAATGTTAATTTGCCTAGTTTTGTGATATTTTTTACCAGAGCTGTGTTGGTGGGTATATAAAAGTTATTATTTTTATTTTCTTAGTGGATTATTCAATTTATTATGAAATATTCCTTTTTGTCTTGTTTATTGCTTTCTTTAAGTTCTACTATGAGACTAGTACTGATACACCTATTTCTTTTTGTATATCTTTCTCCCCCATCAGTTCTCTGCACAGATGAACCCTCTATAGACCCAGCCTGGTGACCGTATAAAACCTTCTGTCCCTCTCTATCCCTCTAGTCTGCCGGCGTCTTATCCCCATTGTGTCTTACCTTTATACCACTCAAGTGTTTCCTGGTTTGCTTATGGTCTGCCTCCCACTTTTGAGTGTTAGCTTCGAGAGAGCAGAGGCGGTGCTTGGTCCCATCCTCCCAAGATGTCTTAAACATCTTGCAGAGTCCTGGCATATAGTGGGCATTTTATGAATGTTGAATGAATGAATGGGGTAATGGTTAGCATAAGAAGTGGTCAGCAGGAGGCCTTCATGAGGTTGGAGGGTCGCTGGTATGTTTAAAAGCACGATTTTGGAGGGGGTGCAGTTGCTGGTGATGGGGCTGTGTGCTGACCACAGCAGCGGGTGGCTGAGGTTAGGGGCAGAAGGGGTGACTGGAGCCCTGGACTTGAAAGGCCCGATGGCTGGGATGGGTTATCAGTGTGGGAGTTGAAACCCCTGACAGATCACAGGAGTCCTTTGGCTTTTATCGCTGGAAGGTGAAGGAAATGTTCACTCACGGGTGCTGGGCTCCCTGCGCTCTTTGTGCTTCAGACTGTCTGTGGCCCTTAGTTTTGGAGGAACTCCTGGAAAGGAGGTTTTAATGTTCTCGGTCGTAGTTTCTTCTTCTTGGAACTAGAGAGGTGCTGCTCTGTTGCCTTCTGCCGTGGAACGTGGCTGCAGGAAAGTCTGAGCCCAGCCTGATTTCTTTTCCTTCTGGTGGGGATTGCTTTTTCTGCCTGCATGCTTGAAGAAGTCTTCAGTTATAGCCTGTCTTTTCCTTTCTTTTGAGTTGAGAGCAGTGTATGTGAAAGAAGACAAAATGCAGCTGCGTTAGGTAATTGACCTGTGAGCCCCCTTAATTAAATCTTAAAGTGACTAGAACTCTTGTGTTTCTGAATATTTATTCCTTTACTTGTACGAGGCTCCTGGGCATCAGCAGAGATCAGAAGAACTATTCTAGGTGTGGGCTGCGTCTTCCTGCAGTCACTCAGCTCTCCAGGCCTCCCGTTGGATGGGCTCTGACTGTGACCTGAAGCCCAGACTGGCCGTGAACCAGCAATAGTATTTCAACCAAGTACAATCAACATGATTCCATTCTAGAATTAATCTCTTCAGTCTGTCTAATAGGGCTCCCCAATGTTAGAATCCAATTTTTCTCTAACAGTAAGACCTTTGGTTAGTTGCACGGCTTCTGAAATTGCACTCAATTGGGTTTAGAATCTAGGAGGACTTAGGACCCTAGAATTTCTTTCGGGGCTGAGAGGCGGCAGGGTATAGTGGATGGAGTATGGGCTTTGAAGTCAGCCCCACCTGAGGTCAAGTTGCAGAGGTGCCTCTGATTAATTTGATTCAGCACAAGTTGCTTGGCATAATGGGATAGTGCTTGGATGTTATGAAGAATGAAGATAATATTTTTAAGCTATGTTGCACGGTACCTGCCATAGAGTTGGTTAAGTGATCGTAGTTTTTATCAGTATTTTGTTAATTTGTGTAGCTGTTGCGTACTGAGTTTTAAAGACATTTAAATTTGGACACGTTACATCTCGTTAGTGCTGCTTCTCATGGCTAGTCTTATATGTTGGTTAGTGTTTTTCCTCGATGTAAGCAAATTGCTGTAGTCAAACTCTCGTTTGTTAACCTGTGTTAATTGGGATTAAACTTTGAGATGGCATAATAGTTGGCCAGCTCCCTGTTTTATCTCCTGCGCCCTTGGGGCTCTTAAGCTTATGGCTTTAGGAAAGTGGCCTCTTTTATCTCAGGTAATCTTTCTTCAGCCCCTCTCACAATAGCAACACTCTCAAGCTCGTTTTGAGTGCAGTGTTAAATCATTGACTGGGGCACTGGGGATAATCTTAAGTACGACTCTTGACAAGTTAGGTCATCACAGAAGCCAAAGGAGGACAGTTTGCTGGTGTGTCTTGACTTGGATCCTCTTCTCTCCATCCTTATAAGACTAGCTATTCAAAATATTTTTAGCTGCCTCCCTAAGATCTGTATTCATCGTTGGCTTCCCAGTCTGAGCATATCCCCTATTGGTGCTAATAGAAAAGATGGTTAATTTTTTATGCCTAGCACTTTACAAAGTATTTTTTTTGTCATTATCTCAGTTAATCCTCACGACAGTCCAGTGAGGGATCTTCCTTTTACACATGAAAAGAAACCCCAGAAGTCTGCAGAGTTGAAGAGACTTGCTCCAGACCATGTGGTTTAGTGAAATGACCCAACTCACCCACATACAGTGGTGTTGACACAAGGTTTTGTATTGTCCTAAACTGCCTGAGTGGGATTCTGTTTCAAATAATATAAAATAAAATCCTGTGTGGGGGGTGGTTTTTTTGGGGGGGAGGGGTGAAATTCACATAACATAAAATTAACCATTTCAGAGAGAACAGTTCAGTGGCATGTAGTATGTTCACAGTGTGGAGCAACCATTACCACTACCCAGTTCCAAAACATTTTCATTGCCCTAAAAGAAAACCTGTACCTGTTAAGTAATCACTCCCTATTTTCCCCTTCCCCCTGGCAGCCACCAATTTACATTCTGTCTCTATGAATTTACCTATTCTGAATATCTTATACAAATGTGATCTTTGTGTTTGGTTTCTTTCACTTAGCATAATGTTCTCAAGGCTCATCCACATGTAGCATTGTATCAGTACTTTATTCCTTTTTATACCTGAATTATATTCCATTGTATGGAGTTACTACATTTTATTTAACCATTTATCTGTTGATGGACGGTTGGGCTATTTCCACCTTTTGGCTGTTGTGAATAGCGCTGCTGTGAACATGCATGTACATATTTCTATTCTGTTACCCAGCACTTCATGCTCCGAGGTATTTACCCAGGGAAACCATATGTCCTTGAAAAGATTTGTATAGGAATGTTTATAACAGCTTTATTCATAATAGCCCAAAGTTGGAAGTATTCCGAATCTTGGTTGGGGTCTTGGTTATATAGTGGATATACTCTTTGAATTGAAACCTAAGATCTGTTTAATTTCACTATACATGAATTTCACTTTATTTTTAAAGAGAAAGAGAATAGGGCAACCCATGAACCTTAATTAGAAAAAAAAAATTCTGGCTGCTGTATTGTTGTAGTCTGTTTGGGCTGCTGTAACAAAGTACCACAGACTGAGTGGCTTCTGAACAACAGAAATTTGGCTCTTATAGTTCTGGAGGCTGGAAGTCCAAGGTCAGGGCGCCGGCATGGCTGCGTTTTGATGAGGGTCCTCTTCCTGGTTCATAGTGGGAGCTTTTTCCTTGTGTCCTCACATGATGGAAGGGGTGAGGGAGCTCTCTGGGGTCTTTTTTTGTAAGAGCACTAATCCCCTTCATGAGGGTTCCACCCTCAGGACCTAATCGCTTCCCAAGGGCCCCATCTACTAATACTGTCACCTTTGAGGATTAGGATTTCAACATAATGAATTCTGGGGAGACACAAACATTTAGACCATAGCATATATTAATATAGGGGGATAAGGGTGACAGCAGATCAGTTAGCAGTATGGCTTGGCTCAAGATGCTATCAGTGAAGCTGGTAAGTGTTCAGGTTCTAGGTCTGTTTTGAAGGTAAAACTAATGGGGTCTGCTGACGGATACGATGGTGGATTTGAGGAAAAGAAAGTTGTCGGGGTGATGCTAAGGTTTTTGATGAGGGGGGTTGCCATACGCTGAGCTGAGGAAGGCTGTGAGGAGCAGGCTTACGGGGAAATCAGGAGTTTGGTTTGGGACGTGCAGGGGAACCTGCTTGACATCTAAGAGAAGGTATGCAGTAGGCAGTTGTGACCTAGGAGGCGGCAGTTCAGGGCTCTGATCTAGGCTGGAATGTAAAGTTTGGAGTTTTCGGCACAGATGGTGATTCAAGTCCTGGGACTGAAGGGCTTTCCCAAAGGAGTAAATGTAGACAGTGAAGCCTGAGAACTGAACCCTGAGGCACTTTTTAACTTTTAGGGTTAGGGAGACAAGAGGAATCCAGCAAAGGGCAGTGAGAAGGCCTGGCCAGTAGGGTGGAAGGAAAACCAGAATACTATGGTGTCTTGAAAGTCAAGTGTGGGAAGTGTTTCATGGAAAAAGATTCATCATCTTGGTTAAATAATATGAGGACCAAGAATTGACTGTTAAATTTAGTCACGCAAAGATTACTGATGACCTTGATGAGAAGCGTCTGCGGTATGTTAAGGGCGAGCACCTGGTGCGTGAGCTCTGGAGACGATGGGAGGAAGGTGATGGGAGGCGGTGCGTGTAATGGGGAAAATTGCAGCCTGTTTGTGTGCTTATAGAAATGATCCACAGAGAGGCAAAATTTGATGAAGCAGGAGAGAGGGGAGCTAGAGCTAGAGCTGCAGCCTCAAGTTGGTAAGAGAAGGGAAGAGGTCAAAGGCTGAGGTGAAGAAATGGCAATTAACCCAGACCACCGGGAGGGAGAGGAGAGTATATGGGCAGGCCGCAAGTCCGTGAGTGGGTAGAGGATGAGGGGAGATGGGTCTGTTGGTTTCTGTTTGCTGAGCGAAACAGGAAGCAACAGCTATCAGTGGAGAGTGAGGATTGGGGAAGAAAGGTTTTCAGGGTTGCAGAGAGGGAGAGTGTGAAATAATTACCTGGGAAAGTGGAATCAGTGGATTAAGGAAATGTAGTTTGATTAAGGGGCAGCTGTAAGGGGCCATTTGAAGTTAGTGGTGGGGGTTTTACTCCTACCGTGTTAAACTGTTCTTGGGCTGGCATGAAGTAGGCAGAAAGTTGGATATAAGAGTGTTGGGTGTCTTCTAGTTGGGGTACCATTGAGACGAGAGAGGGGAGGGGCAAGAGTGTGTGCAAAGGGAGTGATTACAGCGATGGCCTGTAAGGTCTGCACTGGGGCGTGAGGATCGGGACAGGGTATGGATAATGAAAAGGTGGTAGGATCAGTGAGTTGAAGGATCCGTCAAGGTTGAGGAATTGGCGCTGGCATCTCCAGGAGGAGGTAAGCAACAGTCAGGACCACCTCGGTGGAAGATTCGGTGGTGGGCGTAGGGTGCTTGAAATTGAGATGATGGGAAAGGTTGCAATTGTTTGGTAATGACAGAGTTTAGGGTGTGATTAATAAACTCAGTAGCTTGTTTCCATCCTTTGCATATTTCCTATTTTTAATAGGAAAAACTCAATAAAGCATTTAGATTCCCTTTTATATATTAACTTCATTCTGGCTAATTTGTCCTGTATTAATTGGTACAGTGTTAAGGCTTTAGTGATTGTTTAGCCCATATTTTCTTTTTTCCTCCATTGATAAATCAAACATCTGCCATTTTGTGTGTGAAAACTGAAATAGAAAAATGCAGTCTAACTTTAGTATGAGCTATGCATGGAAGTAGCCATGTCCTCCTTAGTTAATAGTATTGAAGTTTCAAGATAAGTTGAATTTTTCCACCAAATTTAAAATGGCTAACGTAAAATCAGTGGTAAGACTGCAGTACGGTAGCCCTGCGGTAGGCAGAATCAACGATCCTCCAGTGGTGTCACATCCTAATCCCCAGAAACTGTATGTATGTTACGTCACATTGCAGAATGAACTTCACAGATGTGATTAAGTTAAGGATTTGGAGATGGCGTGGTTACCTTGGATTAGCTAAGTGGGGTATGTAATCTAAGGGTGCCTGACGAGTGGAAGGAGGAGGCTGGAGGGTCAGAGGCAGAGGGATTTGAAGACGCTGCACTGCGGCTGACGCGGGCTTTGAAGATGGAGGGAGGGGCCGTGAGCCTGCGAATGCATGTGATGCAGTCTCTAGAAGTCCCCCTAGAGCCTCCAGAAGGAGGCATTGGCCTTGAACTCAATCAGTATGACTCCAGCGTCTATAAAACAGACTAACTTGCAGGCCAGCTGAACTTGATCATAGCCTGATGGGGTGGGGTATATTACATCTAATTAAGAAGTGGGACTGTCAGGAGGGGAGTTGGTTAGTCAGGTAATGGAGGCAGTTTTTAATACTGTTTATTCAAATACCAATCTACCAAGTAGAGTAGCCCCATCTACTGCTCAGTTGTACTAGAGCAATAACCCTGTGGTAGAGAATGATACACAAGACTGTTTACCCTGATGTTTTAAAATATATATTAGATAACTGTTTTTAAATATATATATTAGACAATATTACATATATATAATATCTATATATAGATTATATATATATTATAAATATGTATTAGATATATTAGATATTCTTTTGCTTAGATTTCTGTGCTCACTAAACAAATGCTTGATTATAATTTGGCTTCCTGTGTTGCATGTCTACATGGAAAGAGCTCAGTGAGCAGATGATTCAATTATCTGGTTCCCTTTGATTAATATATTGGTTTCCAATATGGTTTGTCTGTGGACAGGCGTGGGTGAAAATACATTGGCCAGAGGGCTCTCATTTCTCTTGGTCCCCTTGGCTGTTGTAATTTTCACTTAACATTGCTGAATTGGTATTCTGGTTTTAGTTAGTCCACTGAAAGTCAGTCGGTCCCTGGGAGATCCTTACTAACCCTGTGAGGATTAGTCTCTGGATCTTGAAAATTCAACAAGCTAATATAACCCCAGAAGGCTTGTGTGAGACATAAGATATTTTCCCCAGGTGACATAGCCCTGCTTCTTCAAAGCTGAGAGATAAACATGAGTGAGCTTTGCTTAAATCTGAATTTCTGTAATTCAAAACCAGGAAAGAGGCAAACACGTTAGTTTTCAGAATCAAGATAATTGCAACACCTGGATAGGTTGGAAAAATAGACCAAAAGTAAGGTGAAGTATAGCGTAATCAAGTGTAGAGTTTCGTACCATATCATTTTTTAAAAAATTCGAAGTGTTGGTTGTAAGAAGATAAAGTTTATTGGAAGCCAGGAGAAGGATGGTACCAGAGAAGCAACATGATGTTAGATGGTATTGATAGAAGTGTAGTATTAAGCACATGGGAGGTAATTAGCGTGTTGTACTGGTACAAAACATTTTAAGAGGATCATGGGCATTTTATGAGGGCATTGGCAAACTGCAGAGTGATCAGGATGGTAACCATGTAGATATGAAGTCATATACAGTCAGCCCTCTGTATCTGTGGGTTCTGCATCCACAGATTCAACCAACCTTGGATCAAAAATATTAGAAAAAAAAAAAAAAAGAAAGAAAAAAAAAGAAAAAAAAATATTAGGAAAATTCCAGAAAGTTCCAAAAAGCAAAACTTGAATTTGCTGCCTACTAGCAACTATTCATAAAGCATTTACATTGTATTAGGTATTATGAGTAATCTAGAGATGACTTAAAGTGTATGAGAGGATGTGCGTAGGTTATATGCAAATACTGTGCCCTTTATATAAGGGACTTGAGCATGTGCCGATTCTGGTATCCATGGGGCAGTAGGGGGGAGGGTCCTGGAACCAATCCCCCATGGATACCAAGGGACAACTGTAGACAGAAATGGAAATATTTAACCTAGGGAAAAAGTTAGGGTTGAGGAGGAGGTGAACATAATAGTGTTTTGCATATACAGAATTTGTAGTACAGTTAAGGAACAGGGATTTCTCCAGTTAGATCTAGAGGTTAGAACTAGTGCCAGTAGGTAGACATTAACTGAAAGACAAGTTTTTGATGCCATACACCCACAGCAAACGTTGGATCACCTATACATATCCCTGCCCTTTCTCCCTCCCTTCCTCCTAAGGGAACCTTGATTTTGTCTCTGTAATCTACCCTCTCTGTAGAGGTTTGTCTTTCGAGACAGGCAGACCCCAGCTTCAGGGGGGCAAATCATGATTAGTCTTAGCCAATCATGAAAGACCCCTTTTCCTCATTGGTGACTGGCCAGATGTAGTTCTGGTCAGTAAGGTGTGTGCCAGCGGTCTTCAGACGCAGGCATTCCTCTCTGATAAAAAGATCAGCAAGGAGGAAATAATCTTCTTACACTGGACATTGTTATGTCTGCATGTGAAGCCTGGAATGATAGGTGCCATCTTGAAACCACAAGGAGAGCTAAACCACTGAGCTAGTGGCAGAGTGGAAAGAAGCATGTAGCCTTTGGTGACACTGAACCACCAAAATAACAAACCTTGGAGAGACACGACCTCGGGACTTCTTATTGAACAATAAAAACAGATGAGTAAGTTAATATATCCTGATATTGCTGATTTTTCCTCAATTGTTTAGGACCAAAATGATGCCCAACAGAGCTGCTCTGAAATGAGAAAGATTATTTTCCAAGGAAGCAGTCTTTTTGTCTTTGGAGATATTTAAGCAAAAGTTGAGTGAACATTTGATAGACTTGGGATTCCATCACTGGTGAAAATTTGGACTAGCTGACTTTAGCTCCTTCCTAATTAAAAGATTCAGGCTTTACCGTTCTAAACACAAAATAAGGAAGCAATCCGCAGTTCAGACAGACGAAGTTGGGACTCACTTAGCTTCTCCATTTGGTGCCCTCTTAGCTCTCCTAGCATCTCTACTGCCCTGAGGGATGAATGTGGAACATTGTTTCTCATCATCCTGGATAGCCCATGATCTGCTGCTTTATATTGATAGCTTCCAGAGGGAAGGAAATAGGACACAATTGTGTTTTAGTGTAAAAGACCTTTTCTGTTGTTTAGATGCACTGATTTATGGAGAGAAGAAAGTATCTCAGAGTAGATATTAGAAGTTTTGTTTTATTGTAGTAAAATCTTTTTAGCTTAGTTTTTTTCCTTTTGGAAAATGGACCACTTACTCCAGTGTTATTAATAGAGGATGTTGTAGAGACACAATGAAATGATAATACATTGGAAAATAGTTGTAGTGGTAGGCATTTATTAGAAATGTTTTCTGCTATTTGAGTAGTTTATAAGTCTTTATTAAATTGAGGCCAAAATAAGTAGCTCATTATTAAATTGATATCCCTGAATTTCAAGATGATAGTGGGAAGCTAAGTGATTTTAAAAACAGAAATGAATACAAATGACTCTACCTTTATTCATTATGGACATTATCAGAAACACTAGAGTTAAGGCCTTCTCAGTGTTTAACTGGATTGTCTTATTGTATTTTAGAAATAAAGGCAAAAAAAGGTTTTAATTCAGGTTTCAATTTCTAACATGACCCGAAGGTGGTATAGAAAGAGAGGATTGTCCACATATTATTGTGAATTTTCTTTTTGAACTTAGTTTTTATTTTCTCATAAAGCATGTTTGGCTTACGCTATCAGGAAAATTAATTAACATTTATGGTTACGTTAAAAAAAATGACAATCTTCTCTTACACATTACCACAACATTTCAGAAGCTATAAGAATGACTCAAAAGTAGACAAGTTTGATTTCTGGAATTGTGACATAACTGGTAGTTTTGGGAGCTTCTCGTTTTTCTTCTTATTTTAGACTTCTGTTTCATTAACTTTCCCAAGACCCCTCCTGATATTAAAACTTTTTCCTGTCCAACCCCGGATTCCTCCCTCTCCTTTCCTAACAGGATGTTTTTGAACCACGGCTAACCCTGGGCACTTAGTCAAAAGGGAACATTTGTCTGTGGACTTCTCTGTCCCTCTTTACGTTGCAGATTTCAGATGAGATATATAGGGCTCTTGTCTTCCTGCTCTTGGGCAGCCATATTGGTCTTTCTTGGGTATTGATAGACTCAGATCTTCTTCATTATGCCTTTCACCAAAACATAGCAATTCTATGTTTTCTGCCTACTGTGCTCCTATCTGTTCGGTGGTGATTAATCTCATTTTCAGCCATGAACTGAGTTAATAGATGTTAGCTTGTTAACCCTCCACCCCTTTATTTAAAAGCAAACGGACCCGGGAATGCCTGGAGATGCATTTTGGCCTTGATATGCCCTGTGAATTGTGCCATGGGCGCCAGTGTCCTCTGTGGGCGCCTGCTGCACTGAGAGGTGGCGCTTCTCCTGCCCTTCCCCCGCTCCTGCTGCTGGGAGCAGTGCTAGTTGCCCTGCGTCCCGTCTTCGGATCAATACGTAGGGCTGGCTTCCCGGGCCAGTGACCTGTGCAGTTGAACAGGGCCCTGCACTTGGCTTAATGTTTTCCTGTTGCCATCCTGAAATTCTTAATTTTTTTTCTTATAAGGGCCCTGCATTTTTGTTATGCACTAAGCCCTGGAAATTATATAACCTTCTCATCAATAAGCTTTGAACTCATTGCCTGCTTTCTCTCCTCCATTTGCTTCCAGCTTTCCCTGTGGGCTTTCTGTGCTGCCTCATAGCTTCTGCTCACCCCACTTACTTCACCCCCCCGCCCCATGTACGACTACCTCACATAAGTGGAATCTGCAGGAAACATAAAGTCTGAATTACCTGGTAACTGTCTAGCTGGTATCTGTCAAGGCTACCTGTTAAGATCCTCACAGCTGTTTTTTTTTTTTTTAACATCTTTATTGGAGTATAATTGCTTTACAATGGTGTGTTAGTTTCTGCTTTATAACAAAGTGAATCAGCTGTACATATACACATATCCCCATATTTCTTCCCTGCTGCGTCTCCCTCCCACACTCTTTATCCCACCCCTCTAGGTGGTCACAAAGCACCGAGCTGATCTCCCTGTGCTATGCGGCTGCTTCCCACTAGCTATCTATTTTACATTTGGTAGTGTATATATGTCAGTGCTACTCTCTCACTTCATCCCAGCTTACAATTCCCCCTCCCTGTGTCCTCAAGTCCATTCTCTACGTCTGCGTCTTTATTCCTGTCCTGCCCCTAGGTTCTTCAGAACCTTTTTTTTTTTTTTTTAGATTCCATATATATGTCTCACAGTTGTTTTAAGGTTAGTCCCCTTGGGATCCACAGTATCATTACATTATGTTTACATTTTCATTTGGGTCCTTTAAGTCCCTCACTATTAATATTTTTAGCATTTAGCTATATACATATCTAATATTGTGTAATATAGTCTGCTTAAACCAGTCTGATTAGAAGAAAACATTTATTCAGAAATACGGAGAGAAGTGACATTATTAAGAATCTGAATACTTGCCAACAGATCAGGACTCCAAGCTAGTCAGCTGTGTTTGAAGGATTATGTAGTATAATGTATATGAACATACTTTATAAACTCTGAATTTTTGCCAAGTGCCAGTTTTCTTAAACATAATTGTTTATCATCCTGTGTACTGTTGATGGGAATGTAAACTAGTAGAGCCACTATGAAAAACGATGTGGTAGTTCATCAAAAAATGAAAAATAAAATTACCATATGATCCAGCAATTCCACTTCTGGGTGTATACCCAAAAGAATTGAAAGAATCTTGAAGAAGTATTTGTACACCCATGTTCATAGTAGTGTTATTCACAGTAGCCAAAAGGCGGAATCAACCAAGTGTCCATTGATAGATGAATGGATAAGCAAAATATAGTCTATACATATGAATGAATATTATCCAACCCTAAAAAGGAAGGACACAAAAAATAAACACATGAACCTGGAGGACTTCACGCTAAGTGAAAGAAACCAGACACAAAAGGGCAAATGCTGTATGATTCTGCTTACGTGAGCTACCTATAGAGTAGTCAGATTCATAGAGACAGGAGAATGGTGGGTGTTGGGGGAAGCGGGGAAAGGGGAATGGGCAATTACTGTTTAAAGGCTGCAGAGTTTCAGACAATATGAAATGAATTGTGGAGATGGATGGTGGTGGCAGCACAACAGTATGAATGTATACTTACTACTGCTGAACTGTACACTTAAAAATGGTTAAGATGGTTAAAAAAAAACTTAGTTGTAAATTTTATCTCGGGAAAAAAAGGAAAGTAATAATCCTCGTCAAGTTGGGGAGTGAGCAGTGTGTGGAGAGCAAACATGGCAGAATGTTGATAGTTATTGAAAGTGAGTTGAGGATACATGAGGGTTCACTGCACTAGTCTATTTACTTCATACACATTTGAAATTTTCCATAGTGAAAAATTTTTAAATGGTTGCCATTCAGTTTAGAAGACCAGATTTATCCATCAGGGGATTCTAGTGGCTGTTGCAGCCCTCCATAACGATGGACATTTCCAGTGATGAGAGAGGGATATGGCCAGTGAGGAATGGAACAAATTGTGAGGGGTTCTGACTAGAAGAATGATGTCGCTTTTCACAGAGAAGGAAATTGAAAGGGCAAGAGTATCTCATAGGAAGTTAAAGTACCTGAATCCCTCTTATTTGCTTTCCTTTTACTAGAACAGTTGCTGACTGAGGCCAGGGAAACACTAAAATTTTTTATTGTGCATTAGTGCTCTTAATAACTGTATACCTTCTTCTTATGAGCCCAGACCGGGCTGTAGTTGTTGCCTGTGTTGTTGGGAATTACAAAAATAGAATGACACAGTTACCTGATACTGTAAAGTTAATAGTAAAAACGCGAATGGCCTGCACTTCATTGAACGTGAACTTGTCGTAGACATCTCTACGTTAAGACAGTGTGGTTCTGTTTTCCAACACAGGCACTTTTTTCTATTTCTGTTTCAATGCCAAACACAGGCACTTTCTTTCCCATCATGGGCAGAGTGACCACCCAGTTATAAAATGTTTCAACTATTAGTCTGATCATCTCTTTTAGATAACACAATCTCTCTTCGCAGGGCTGAAGCATCTCAAAGAGATAGAAACCTTTTAATCTGCTTCTAAGAAAACTAGACAGCAGAAAGCAGAAACATTCTGATATGTATACACATGAAACTTCAAAATGTACAGATCCGGTCTTCTAGCCATTGTAAACAAAGGATGAAGGAGCGGAGAATGTTTTTATCATTTACGTTTAAATTTTATAGAGTTCTCACTCTTGGTTATAAAAGATCCATAATGTGGGGAATTTGGTACAAGAACAGTGAAAGTACATTTTGTTTGCTTTGTATAGAAAATATCTAATTAAGCTTAATTATATGATGGGCTGATTCTGGGCACAACTCAGATCATTCTGTAGACGTAAAGAAAAGGCTTGCAAAGAGGTAAAATATCTACAGCTCATGGTAAAGGAAGCATATTACTTTCTAAAGTAAAGAAATCTTACATTTCTTTCTAGATCAGTACCAACAGTTCTAATAGAATGTGGGCAGAACCCTTAAATGTTGAACCTAAGAAATTTGACATCTTGCCCCACCTACCAGAATAAGGTGAAAATACTCGCTGCTTATTTTCATTTACTAGAACATAAGTATGTTGATTTCCTGCTCAAATCTATAAATGTGGTGGCCATTGACTTTTAGCATTTGCTAAAATTATCAAAAATGAAAGGAATAGCATATTCTACAAAGTTTCAAAATGAATAGCCCATACATACATACATGTAGAGGGAAGCGTACATACAGTAACTTGCAGGATATAATGGCTAGTTAGTGTGGGATGTCATCAGCTTGTATTCTTTGCAACAGAGTAATCATACTTTTCAATTAAATGTGTATTTTACCTGGATGTCTGTTATCTAATTTTAATAATTTCAATATGGGAGAACTAGACCACTGCCATGCACCCAGCTACTGTGGTAAGCACCAATGAATGGCAGTGTAATCTGAACATGTGTTCGCAGACTGATCAAATTATATTAGGGCGTTTGTTTAAAGGAATTTCTTGCTTGAGTTTGTACCTGTTCCATCACTGTGAGAGAGAATAAGGCATAAGATAAGGCAATTTCAAATACACTACTAATAGGGAATCTTATTAAATATGCTTGCTTTCTTGTACTGTTGTAATTAACTTTTCGTCAATGTGTTTTCTTCCAAGACTGATTTGTCCACTGTGCACATTTTGAATACCTACTATGTATAAAACATTAAGCTAAATACTGAGAGAAGTGGAAGATACAAAAATCAATGACAGCTTGTGCTTTCAAGCTTAGGATAGAAGTCACTTCAGAAGCTGAATTGTCAGTTGAAGACTGAAAAGGTGCTACGTGTTAGGAGCACATAGGGAGCCTGTTAGGAGAGTGTGGGAGGCGTAGAAGTCAGGCTGCAAAGAGTTAAGGGGTGAGAGATAAACCCAGTCCCTGGTGCACTTAGGATAAAGCCACAGCCCTCATCGGGCCACGTGAGATGGCTGGCCTGGCTCGTGCCCGTGTGCGCTCCTTCAGGGTTCTGTTGACACACTGCCCTTCTCTCTGGTTCTCCCAAGTCACGGTGTTCTCTGCTGTCCAGCACTTTCACATATCTGGTTCCCTTTGCCTGGAATGCTACTTCTCTTGTTCTTTGCCTAGCCAATTTCTGCTCAGCCTTTAGATCTCGTGAAATGTCACTCCTTCCAAGAGACCCCACCATTGCTGCTATGTAGGACCACAAACACACAGGTCGTGCGGAATGGCAGCGCAATCTAAATTAAGCCCCCCTAATGATACTGTTATAGACACCAGTGTTTTTCCTTTGTGTCAGTTAACATTTTGAATCCATAAATGTATCTGCTTATCTGTGTAATGGAATCATAAGCTCCCTGAGGGAGGGGCCTTGCTAATTTGTGTCCCCAGGCTCTGGTACATAGTCACTTTGCAGGAAATATTTTTGAGTGAATGAACAAATGTAGATCACTCTTCAAATTTGGATTTTGGCAGTAAAGAAAAAGAGGAAGAAGGACGTTCTAAAGTCAGTGATGTGTTCAAGGAAATGGATCGTGCCTCAGTCTCAGGATCAGGAAATCTGAATGTGTCTGTAGGCAAAAGGAAAGGAGCCATTGGCGGGAAAACAGAAGATGTAAATGAAGGATTAGAATTCCACAGGAGCTGTGTGATAGAGGAAGAGTTAGCCTTAGAAAGAAGAAGATCCCTGTGTACCCTTAGATAGGAGAGAGAGAAGGGTTTGGAAATTGTAATCTATTAGTGAGGGCTCAAGTAAAGTTAATATTAATCTGCTGATAATTTCCACAACACTTTCAGTTATAGTGGCCTAATATCTAAAAAAAATGCAGGTTGAAAATGTTCAAAATTGTGTACGTGCCAGTGGTTACGCACCATGGCTTCCAGTGAGAAGTGATGCATCGTGATTGTTAGGCCCATTTGCCATAAACTCTTGAGGGTGGAGGGTTCCTGCAAGTGCCAGCATCTAGTCGTGCTAGGGTAGACGTGCCTCCTTGACCTGCTGAATAATTCAGGGATTCTGCCTCTGGTTAGTGCTGATTTGGAACAAATGTGAAAAGGGTTATAGAGTTAAGACCATTTTTAAACGGACAAATTTTTTTTTAGCATTGTTTGTTTCTCCTACCTAGGAGGCTGATTTTCTTCAGTGATGTTTTACTGGGAAACCTGACCAGTTTCATGTATTGTTTATAATAGTGGGTATCACATAATATAGCAAGACTGTAACTTTTTTAAAAAAATAATTAATTAATTGATTTATTATTGGCTGCGTTGGGTCTTCATTGCTGCGCGCGGGCTTTCTCTAGTTGCGGCAAGCGGAGGCTACCCTTCGTTGCGGTGAGCAGGGGCTACTCTTCGTTGTGGGGCGCGTGCTTCTCATTGCGGTGGCTTCTCTTGTTGTGGAGCACAGGCTCTAGACACGTGGGCTTCGGTAGTTGTGGCTCGCAGGCTCTAGAGCGCAGGCTCAGTAGCAGTGGCTCCGGGCTCTAGAGCGCAGGCTCAGTAGTTGTGGAGCACGGGCTTAGTTGCTCCGCAGCATGTGGGATCTTCCTGGACCAGGGCTCGAACCCGTGTTCCTTGCATTGGCAGGTGGATTCTTAACCACTGTACCACACCAGGGAAGCCCTGTTGAAATTTATAATTAACTTACTGGCACTCATTGATTTTATTAAATGGGAGACCTCAATGTATCAGTCTTGAAGTGACAAATGGAGTTTTATGATTAATATAACAAGTCTGAGTATAAAATTACTTGCCTTAGTAAGCTATAAAGCATGTCTTCTGAGTATTAAAATCTCACTACTTTATCATTAAAGGTCTTGACCAAAGTGAGAGTAGTGAAAATTGTGGAATTCAAAGAATAGGGTCAAATATTTGTTGTTGTTGCATTCTCTGGGTTGGATGGATTGGTTCAGGAAATACGATAGAACTGTAACTTGTATAACAAAACATACTGTGATTGAAGCAAAGGGGGGAAATGAAACTGTGAACATAGTATGGACGAGGATAAAAGTTGCTTAAGGGAAAGATCTGAGTTTTGGAGAGGCAGCTACTTTTCGTTTTTTTCCAAAGAATGCTAGCAAATATGAATTGAGAAGAACTGTGGGTTCTCTTTGTTGATGTAAGGCACAGATTTAGAATTTACAGATAAGTGAATGTTTAAGGCTTATAGCAAAAGTGTATCTATCAATTATTTATGTCTTCTTTGAAATTTATTGCAACTGAAAAAAGCAGGGATCTATGACATATATGATAAAGGAGAGAACATTGACTGTTTACAAATAAGACCAGCATGCAGTTTTCCTTGATGAAGATTTGAATGCATCACAATATAAAACTTATAGAATCATCTTACGAACATCAGTGGGAAATGAACTTCAGAGCTTATTGATTTTGTTTTTAATATTTTCACTTGAGGCAAGCCATAGCCTAAACCTAGGTATGACTCAAAACAGTTCTTTTCTTCTTTATTCTAAATATTTAAGTGTAAATTACAGTTTATTCCTCTAAAGTGTGGTTCTGAGACCTAGAAACTTCAGAGTCAAACCATTTAACTTTGTACCAGTTGTCCAGATATTAAATTTAGTTGGAATTCACATGAAAAATGAAGGAAGATAAGCTAACTCAGATGTGTTTATAGACCCTTGATTTAAGACAAACATAGAGCTTAAATTGAATCATGTGCATATATTTTGATATTTTTTGGTAATGTACCATATTCCTACACAAAGAATTTCATTGGTATAGATCAAGCAGAGAAATGAAAAACATTGAACAATGTTAGTATAGACTCTAGTGGTTATTTATGTATTTTATTTAATTTAATGGATTGGTATGAATGGTATAAAAAATTTATGAGATATTTGTCTTCATTACACTATAGTTAAGGCCAACTCTTTAAGTAACTTTGGCAGCAGAATTTCTGATTTTAAATTGTGGCTTCAGGTGAATGAAATACTATTATATTAAGTGATTTTAAAGTTTCTTGGCTGACATAACCTTACAAAATAGTCTGAGATGTTTATACTTGGGTTTGAAACCACCAGTGCTCTCCAAATGAAGGATAATTAATTTTCAGGATTGATGTAGGGTTTTGAAAACACAAGCTTCACACGAAAAGAGACCACCTGGTGACTGGCGTTCACTTGCAGCATGAGCGTTGGGCTTCTGAGTGGGTTTTGTTTCCAGTCCTACAGTCTCATTCAGTTGTCGTGTGATACATACTGATCTCCTCCTCTCATGGAAACAGCAATCCTTATTTTCTGTCCCCTTAGCATTATAGCCCAGACCCGAGACAAAAAGTTAGGAAATAAAAGGCTAGGACCCCACTCGCTGAGGTTTGGAACCATCTTTCATATTCAGCACTTGATTTCCAGTGCTTCGAAACATTCAATATTTGTGGAATGAGTGAACACTAACTTTGTAGAAACAGGTTAATTTTCACTTACTACTAGCATCACTGTTGGAACTAGGGGTTCTAAATACACGAAAATGTGTTTCTTAGGGCCAGATCATTGTTCTGGTTCAGCGTTACACTTTACTTTCTTGCCTTGGTTTATGTGCGTAAAGAAGTGCTAAGTTGCTGTCTTAACATCATTAGCTTCATTAATGATATTGTTATATTTAACTCTGTAAGAAATAAATAAATGTTTCATAATCTCAGGAGATTAATAAAATATCACTCTGGCTTTGTTGAACCACCTTGGAATTAAATTGTCATTATTGTTATACCCAGCAAGCTGACAGGGTAAGAAGAGCACATTTTCTAAATAAGGTTGTGATACTCTGGGTGGAAATGTGTACATTTTCATTTTTCTGAGATTAATAATGCCTTCTAATATTTTACATTTTAGTGTCATGTTCGAGGTTTCATTTCATGACCATTTGTTCATTCACATGTATTTTTATTTTTAGCTCTAAGCGAAAGACATGAGGCCTAAGACTGAAATGAGGTTGTTTTGAGGCCATCTGATTTCTGGCTAGAAGGTGTGCGATCGCCTCGTCCTGAAACCACTGCAGACAGAATGGTAATGGCAAAGCCTGAGACAAAGAGAGGCCTTCATGTTTTTCCATGTCTCCTCTCCTACCCCAATTCCTTTCTTTTTAAGCTTAAAATTTTAAGTTGTGAGCAAAAGGTATTAACATGCTGCCATTCTAACTAAACTGGTTCAAGTGTTTAATAACAAAAGGATTAATTATATAAAACTACAATTAATTAAACCTTTTAGAGTTGTTTAAACATAACTTTAAAAAAAATGAGCTCTTGTGAGCTACTTAAGTAACAACAAAATATTTATTATACGAAAGCACCTGAGCCCATTAGGTATTAGCAGATTGAAATAATGTTTTTCCTTTGAAAACCAGTACAGCTTGCTCTTAACAGGGACTATGGGCTTAATAAGGTTTTCAGAGTAGGAAGTAAGGATTCTTGCCACAGCTTTGCTTTTCTGTCATAAAGAATTTTGATGTTTTATGTATGTGCGTGTTTTTTGCTTTTTACTTTTTAAAAAGTAAAGTGCCCATTAAGAATGTTAGTTGAATCAGTTAAACTCTACTCTAATTATTACATGTATCTTAGTTCAAAATATATTTTATAGTTGAAGATAACAGCACTCTATTATAGTAAAACATTTTTCAGGAAGTGTAGTGGCTCTCTTTATTAAGTTTATTCCAATGGACCATGTCCTGTTAAATGTGTTGATATAGCGGTGCTCATAAGACAATCACTATCCCTCTACCCCCCCAGAATAGAATTTCAGTAAATTCTTTGCTCAAGTTCGAATTTTATACTAAGCCACTTTTTCAGAAGAAGTGGCTCTTGATATTATTTCATTTCCTGTACTACATGTAACAGCATTAATAGCAAAAATAATATTATAAATGTACTTATCTTTAGTCTAAATTATGCATCAGTTTGTTTAATTGATGAGGTGCTGAGAAAATGAAATTGTCATCCTATTCCAGAGAGTACTGCATTGCAGAGGGCAGATTCTAAGGAACTGACAACAATAAGAATTATTATTATTTTTTTAAGTCATGCTTATTTTCATGTTCTCTTCTAGAGGCTCAGTTGTAATATAGTTCTAAACATCACCTCATTTCCTTACAAACAGTGTTTTCTTAAAAACAGTATTACAAATAGTATTTTACTGACAGTATTTTCTCAGATGTTGCAAGTGACTTAAAATTTATAAAATATATTCTTCTTATTCATGTATGTGACTTTCTGTGATAATAGACTTATTCACATGTTATGTAAATCCAGGCACTGTTTTGGTTGACTGGAGTGCA
The DNA here is from genome assembly GCF_009873245.2 of Balaenoptera musculus. Taxonomy (NCBI): domain Eukaryota; kingdom Metazoa; phylum Chordata; class Mammalia; order Artiodactyla; family Balaenopteridae; genus Balaenoptera; species Balaenoptera musculus. The sequence continues at coordinate 8,215,444 of NC_045790.1, forward strand.
ATGACTATATATCTGTGACCTCAATTTATACTTAGATAATTCAGCCTAGCCTTGTTCTAAAGAAAGGCAATGTACAATAGGTTGTTTCCTTGTTTTATCTTATCTCTTAATTTGTTGTTTTACTCTTCTTTTGGAAATGTGAACTCTGAACTCCTGATTTTCTATGGAAAAATTAAATAGGCTGGTCTAAATAGCATGGTTTTTAAGCCTGTAGTTAGAAGAATTGTTCATATAGTTCATTTTTGTGTATTAATGTTTTAATGAGAATTACTGATTATTTTTATTTTTAGAAATTCTCATTTCTTGTATTTTCCCAAACAAAATTGTTTTTCTTTTTCAAATAAAGCCTATCTAGATTGACCCTTTTTGAGGTTACAAGAACTTTGAAGGTCATCTTTCTTATTTCATGTGCTAAAAGTTAATGTAATAGAAGCACAAAGACTTTAACCACTACTAACTGGCTAAAACGTAGTTTCTAAAGGTATGAGTTACATAAGAATGAAATCAGTAATTTCATTTATGCATCTGAATGTCTGTTACCTTAATGGTAGCTTTTCAAAGAAAATAAAGACAAATCTAATACCACTTTAAAGCCTGAAGCTGTAAATATGAAGATATTTTGACCCAGTAAATATTTAAATAGGTAATGTGTATGAGTATAGTTTAATATTTATTTTGTTATAAGTAAACTGCCTTGTTATTAAGCAAAACTTTAATATTAGACTTACAAGCGTATAACTGTAAATGAGAAAAAAATTAACTTTAAAATGTTTTGAAAATTATAAAAGTAAATATTGACCTTTTCTAAGAAAGTCTTTTCCTTTTGACATTGTTTAATTTTTTTTCCTTTTTGTTTTTTAGGTTTGCAATTTTTTTTGGTGATGGCATGTTCAGAATCTTGGATCCCTAAGTTGAATATGTTGGAAATATTTAGGAACTCTGGAAATTGTTGTTTTTGTATATATAATGACTTTCTAGGTGAACCAATAGATTTAATAAAAAGTATATAAAAGAATAGGCATTATAATTTTGTATTTCTAAGTTAGCATGCATGTCTCAAATTCTCAGCTATCATTATTAGTGTCATACTCTGGAGACAGTTATCTTTTGAAGATTTGGGGGCTCTCATGGACCTCATATTTTCCCAGGCAGTTTATGTAATCCTCCCATGCCAATTTGGTCAGCTTCTTTGCCTGCCTACCTTGTAGTGTAGCTTACTTAGATCAGAGGTAATTCTTGATCAGGAGGAGAGAAGATAAAATAATCATCAGGTGAGTGCTCGCTTCGGCAGCACATATACTAAGATTCGAACGATACAGAGAAGATTAGCATGGTCCCTGTGCAAGGATGACACGCAAATTTGTGTAGCGTTCCATATTTTTTTATTAATTAAAAAAAAAATCATCAGGTGACAGTCCTAAAGGTAGTAATTACAAAACTTCAACCTGGAAATGGCCTCAACATGGTCTATATCAGAATATGCAAATTCTATCCGATATATCCAGATACATTTGTGGCAAAATGCTGCCAGTTTTCAAGTTAGATATTATCATGTGGGACGGAAGTGCCAATGAGGAGGGAAAGGAGCTGCTCAGTTTCACCTCCTCCTCTCTCCCTGTTGTTGAGTGAATAAATTTGGAAAGGAAAATGCCAAGAGGCAGACTGTGTGAATGAAAAGGAGAAGGAACAAAACGTGACTTTCCAAGAAGGACTGTTTCCCTTAAAAAATTGAAAGTTGCCTATATTCCATGTACACTGTTTTAAAACTACAGGCTACTTTCATATAGACCCAGAATGTGTAGTAGGTCATTCTTGACCCTAGAAATGGGTGGAGATGTATTTGGTAGGAGAATCAGTGCTTGGGTGACTGGAGTTCCATTATTGGTGGTTATCCTCTCTGGCCTGTTCCTGCTGGGATTAGGAACTTGAGGAACATTCTGGGTGGGTAGTTATTTTGATGGTCAAATATGATTGCCTCCCTATCCTTTTGACCAAAACTGGAGAAAGATTGTTTTTTTTTTTAAGACCTTATTCAGAGCAACTTGAAAAAGGATTAAAGGGAAAGGATAAGTAGAATTCAGGGAACTATAGAGATTGGTAGCTCAGTAGGATGTTAATTATTTGTTTATTGCAAGTTTTATTATTGGTAGATTATCCAGTAATACAGAAATTGGTGTAGAACAGAAGTTTTCGTAACATTTCTATTAGAAGGCGTTTAGAAGCTACATAAACTACACTGTAACTGCACCCTCCCCCCTCCTCCCTTGCTTTGCTTGGTTAAAGAGGAATTGGCTGATATATATTTAATAAATGGCACAATGAAAACATCAGATAGATTTGTTAAAAATCAAGTTATATTTTAATCTAAATGTGTTACCTATTTAGCTGCTTTCCCATTACAACTGGCTTTTAAAAAACTCTCTTTCTGTGATACTTTTGTCAATAGAGGTGTTTCCTCTTAGCCAATTCTAGCCACAGTATTGACCGGGCCTAGGCATTTGGTACACCCTAAAGGAATTAGGCAGGAAAAAACTTGGTCCCTACTGGAATGAATATTTTAAAGACCTTCTTAGATTCTGTGAACACTGTGAGTACAAATGAAAGAGACCCAGGAGAGGGGAAAACTTAAGAGCTTAAGAATAAAAATGATGGTGGGGGTGGGGTCGGGGTGGTAAGCTCTTATATAACTAAGCTAAGGTGCACTAAGGGCAGGGAATTAGTTTCCTGGAGGTTATGAGGTAGCCTGTAAAATGCCTTGGACAGGAGGCATTCCGATGTTAATTTGGGTACTTCACACTGGCATGCTGCAGTATTTTAAGGATAGTGGCAGGTGATCTTGGGAAATATCAGTGCATTTCCTAAAAATAAGTTTTATTTTATTCTGGTATGTTATGAATGGGCATGTAGCTCAAAGATTAGCTTAATTCAAAATAAATATCTTAAATATTAGAGAAAATATTATAAAAATGGGTCTTTCGTCCCTGCTGTATAACTTTAGAAAATAATGCAGAATACTGAACATAGTAGAGAATTGATGGCATGAATATAATCAGTGTTTGATGGTTGCTTTCTAGAAACTTCTAAATAAAACCTAAATTTGTTTAAAGTTGTACTACAATAGCATTTCTAGTGTGTATGTCTCATGGGAAGGTCTGTACCTTCTTGGATCTCTGCCCTTCACAGCCTTGCACATCACCGTGAGGATTCAGAAATTGACTCAATTACCCAGGAGTGATTAGATCTTTGGGTACAATCAGTACATAGGGGCACACAGAGAAAGTGAGCCTCGAACGATGGCTATTTGTATTTTGGAAGTTTTAAACCCCATTTTGAAAACCAGGAGAAAGCTATGGATCGTTTCCCCAACAAAACTGCAATTTCTGAGGGTAGAGGGACGGCCCTTGGTTGTCATTCAGGAAGCCCTGATCTAAAAGACCATCTTCATTTTACTTCTGACCTTGCTCCAGCTTTGTTGTCACTCTCCGTCTGTAGTTCTCTGTCACCTTTGAATGGAGCGCCAGATCCTGAAGGATGCTTACTGCCTTACACACTGAACTGAAGCCGCAGTCCAGAGCTTTGTGATGTCACGGAGCAAAAACTCTGCAAAGGGCTGCCCCAAAGGTGCAAATGGTAAGAATAGGGCCTGAGGCATGGGACAGCCCTCCTAGGTAGTACCTACCTCCTGCTGGTTTAGGGGCATTTATTTCATAGTCAGTTGAATATTAATGTTTTGTTTTTAAAAATGAGCGTATTTCTCCTAAAATTTTTAATCATTATAAAGGTGTTCTACCTAAATGTAATTTTTTTTTCTCATGTTTTAGGATATCACATTCATGGTGTGAAATGTGTACTTCAAATTAACATAATGACTGGAAATTTGGGATTCTGCTATTTTGTGACTCTGAAATTTGTAGCACATTTTCAAGAAAATTGAGATTCCTAGATATTTTGTTCTTTATTCCTTTCAAGTTTCCTGCGTGTATGATTATTTCTGAATTTTATTAATCTATTTATAACTTTAGAGAAAACTGCCTTCAGTTCATATTTTGACACAGAAGGGATGCTTTGATTTATCTTATTAGAAACGTGTTTTGACAAAAAATTCCATTTGAGTGGCTCTAATCTGCATTTTGGAATCTCAGATCAACTGCTTGTTATGGCATTCATTGGGACTTTTCTGCAGAATACAGCTTCACTGAGAAGGTCATCCTTGAAAAATCAAGAAATCTGAAGGAAGTAATTTTGGGACCAAGTAGAAGGATGGAAGATCATCATCAGATTACAGCACAGCACACTCTGGAAACATCTTAGACTTCACTACTTTTGTACGTGAAACGTAATTTGAATGTCTTTTATGAATTGGACCTGTAGACAGATAACATATATCTTGAATGTAAGAAAAACACAACTCTAGCCTCTAAAACACTGCCGTCAGTACAGTCGACTCTTGATCGTTCACAATGGTGGAGGGAGCCTGGGTCCTTCAGCTTAACTAAAGTTAGACGTCATGTGTTCTGATTCAAAGGTGTTTCTGTGTTCCTTTTGGAATATAGTGTTTGGACTTTTACAACATGTGCCTCCCAATTTCACCTGCCCTGAGAGAGGAGACTGAGTTCATCTGTGCCCAGATGCTTGTTCTCTGTCCTTCTTTTTTTTCTGTACTGTTGACCTAAATGTGGGGAAAACGTTGAGCATATAGGATTCCAAAATTGATCAGAATCTGTTAAATCTATCCCACTTCTCCTTCCCAGGTAACTTTATTCCATTTCCTTTTCAGCTCTTCTAAATGTTGCCCAATTTTAGCCCCTTTCAGCTCTTCTAAATGTTGCCCAATTTTAGCCCCTCAGGATAGAATCATAACAGCACTGTCCAGGCTTCTTCCCTCTTGTCCTGTTTTGTTCTGCCTGTGATGGGAGGTGTCCGTTGCTTTCCTCTGAAGGAGTCTGCTTGTGTCCTTGCATTTCCATCGCCCTCCCTGCCTGCGGGGAAACAGAATAGATCCAGACTCAGCAATCTTGGCTCTCTAAGGTTTGCCTCTAAAAGTTCATATAGTATTGTATTTAAAATAGAGCTCTTTAGCTGTGGTGTTGACAGGTGTCTCCATTGGCCGTCTGCTCTGTGCCGATGCTCAGCTGGGTGTGTCTGCCCACCCTTTCCCTCACCACCCAGGCCTCTTGAGGCCAGGAGTGAACCCTCCCCCTGCCTCGGGCACAGGACGAGCCCCCACTGACTTCTCTGTGAGCTTGCCTAGGTCCTGGAGTCAGGAGTTAATGAGATAGTCGAAGAGATCCATATGTTTCCCCCCAGATGCTAGTAAAACAAATCATGTGCGGAGAAAATGATCACGTCAATAAGATTTTGAAAGCGAGATTTGTCCAAAAATATGCCAGATTTGAGGTTAACCTACATGAACCCACATTGACCATCCAGGTATGTCTTACTTTAAAAAATACACAAAGTAACATAACCCTTAGAAAATATTACCAAATTATCCTGACATTTTCAAAATGTGATAGTACTCTAAACACTTTTTTTTTACAAGTAGCTTTCAGAAACACGTGCAAATGTGTTTTGTGTAAAGGAGTATATACTGTATATAATATTCTGACTCTTGCTGTAATAAAATTAAACTTAAACGGTCTCATTATTTAAAGCCTAAGAGTTTGAAATTATTTTTTTGAGTAAACTTTTACAGCATACAATACTATGTTTACTTCTCATGGAATGTACAAATATCCTTAGAAGCTGCTCTTGTGTGTTTGTTTTCCGCATATTCCACATAAAATAAAAATATTGTAAACGGGGTCCATGTCTCCAGTAAGAGTTTCCAAACTTTTGGCTGTAATTACCAAATGCTTGGGTTTGGGCTGGCTGGAAATGCGTATCAAGTATTTCTGTGTATGCAGCAAACTTTGTCCAAATAAAGTAGCTTTGTACTCTGAAGGAGCTTTTAGTAATGATACTTTTGTTAAATAAAATATATGAGTTAAAGGAAAGGAAATGAACAAAAAGATCTGTAAATGTGATGGTCTAAATTAGTGGTTTGTGACCGTTTTCTATCCAAGTTAACAGCAGTAGTAAGTCAGTAGGAATAGGGTGGAGGTGGGATTTGTAGTTTGAAGGGAAAAGAAAGATCCCCATCTGGAATTAGCAGTGGTGTGGGTCAGTGTGTGTGAGCTGTGACCTGTGGACCCTGAATGCAAGGTCAAGCTTGGTACTAGAAGTCTATCCTCACGGTTCCTGAATGACCAGCAGAGGAAGGGTGTTGATCTGAGGCAAAATAGGAAAAAGAAAAGCAAAGACAGTGTAAGGACTTCAAAATACTTTTTCAGTTAAAAAAAAAAAGAAATGGCCTTTAAACTTTTATGTCCTCCTGTCTACTGTATGCCCTTATTTGGTAAAAATGAAAAGCTTGCCATCCCAAGTTAGTTCTCTAAAGATACTTAAAAATTTTTGTATTGGTCTGTGAAATCGGAAGGCTGGGAGCTGCTGCTTCTTGGAATGTTAATTCCAATATTCTGTGCAATATTAGTATATTAAGGTCCCAGTTGTTTATCCCACAACCCATAACTCATAGGACACTGATTAGGGTGCTAGAGAACAGTTTGGGAAGGTGTAGATAATTACTTCAGCACTGCTGTGTCATGGGAGTCATTGTCATAATCTTATTATGGGTAGCAGTTAAAAGGATAGCTGGTATCCTGTTTCAACCAGTGGTTGTCTGGAAATCTCTCGGACAAATTGCCAATAGTTTCGTGTGAAAATGAACTGATAATGCAAAGATCTGCTACAATACAAACTTTGAGGAAATCATTTTTACTACTTAGCAGATGATTTTTCAACCTGTGAAATAGTCATCAACATGCGGGAAATTCTACACTTATACGACCAGGAACTACGCAGTGGTTATAACATTTTTATTTCTGCTTATCTCTGATATTAAAGTTCAAGATTGAGTGGTCTTGTGTGACCAGACTACTTTTATTAATTAGCTTTAAAAGAACCAGAGAAAAGAATCCCGAAGAAGGAGAAACTAAGGATGACTCCGAGATGTGTGGGCCGTAGGGTGATCAACTTCATCTTCCCCCACCGGAAGGGCATTTTTCAGAAAAGTATAAGCTACACAATACCAATTTTTATGTCTCGTCTACTTATGTGCTAGCCACTCTGCTAAGTGACATATATATATAAAATATGTGTCAAGGAGTGAATTTCCAAGAAAGATACTGAGATTTCTTTCTTTGGCAGCTTTAAGATGAAGGTCGGTCTCCTTCCTGAACAGGTGCTTGTAGGCAAGTTCAGAGGAAGTCAGTGATCTCTAGTCATGGTTTACAATACTCCAAAGTACCTCCCTTTATCTCCAGGGATGTTGCAAAATTCTCACTGAATTGCTCATTAGGGAAAGCTTGTCATATTCTACATTAAGTGTTTTCCGTAGAGACTTTTTCTCAGGAGACCCAACTTTGAGTTATTAAACCCAGGGCTATGATGAGTGAGGCAGACACCTGCTTTCTGTATTCACTGGAACTTGAAAGCAAGAATGAAATTACTAAATGAGATGAAATTGGTTTGAGAGAGATTTTGGACTTCATTTGCTATATGCTGTACGTCCATTCCCAAGGGTGGAAAACAAGAGTTTTAAATTTCTCAATACTGGAAGGCACTACTTTCCCATTAAAATTTTGGATTAAATATTTTGAGCATTCTTAATTTTGTAGCAGAGAAAGGATAATTGATTGAAACCATTTCACCTCAAATATGACCCAAAATTTTGGTAGATCTGCAGTTTTGTATTCTGAAGAGAAAGCACACGGTTCTTATTATGGGCCTTTGATAACACAGGTGTAAGTCGGAATTTAGTTTTTTTCTCTCATCAATAGCTCAGTCTTGCTCCAAACCAAGTGACGGTTTTAGTCAAATAATACCGCCAGAACTTTCCCTTAGGAATTAGGACTTTCTTTAGCTCTTGAGTTGCTCTCAGAGGCTTCTCCAGGCCCCATTTTGACCTTAGAAAACCACATCCCAGAATGAGTTATGCAATTTTCAAAGCCCCATTTGCAGAATCTGCTAGCAAATGTTAAAATATTCACATCATTTTAGGCTAGTTTTCCCACTTTAAAAAGGGAGGGATTATTCTTCCCAAGTACCAGGCTAAAGACAGGTGAATGAGTGGTTCGTGGATCTTGTTTGGGACCTCCCCTGGTTCTTGTTGGCCCTGATTCAGCAGGACTCCCCCTGGTGTCGGGGCTGAAGGCCATGGCTGGATTTTAGGAGGTCTGAGGCAGGTGTTGGAGCATGGCTTTTCACATCTACCAGCATAAGCAGTTCCTGTTTGCTTGTTTTATAACATCCTTCCAGGAAGTCATTGTAGCAAATTGTTGTTTCTCCCTGCCTCTAGATTATTTAGATTAATGTGGTTAAATTGAGATTAAGAAGTAGAGTTAATTCAGTGGTTGCCATTTCCTCTAAAAAATTGCCATCAGCTGCTGATCTAGAATTCCATCTTCCATGTCCTAAATTCTGATCAAAAATTTATCAATTTGGTCTGAGTACTGTGTAAAACCTTGTAATAACCCTTTCTCTTATCTTTCCATTCGTGGTCTCCTGCCCCGCAGATCTTTCTGGCTCACTACCAACTTTTGGTAGTGAAGTTGATGAGCACCTTAAGGATTTGAAATTTAGAGCAAGAATCAGAGGCGATAGAAGGGAAGTGGCACAGGGATGGGTAAAAGTTCTTATTAAAGTGCAGCAAATACTGGACTAGGATACAGTTATCACTGGTTTATCAGTATGTTTTTATGGCCGAACAGATCAGAGCTGAGTACTGCACTTTAACTCTTGCCTCTTCCAGTTCTGTTTTTGTCCTCATCTTCCTCCTGCTGATGGAGAGTTGAATCCTCACAAATGAAATGTCTGAGCATTGGATTACCCTGGTGCCCAGCCGGGCATCAAGTGGGCAGAGTTTCTGCATCCTTAGACAGCCGAGTGAATGAAAGGGCCACGTTTCTCAACAATTGGAAGTTGTCGCTTGCCAGTCTTGTTTCCTGTTTCTCCCCACCTTTTTCAGTATGAGAGTCTCCAGCAAAATCATTTCCTCTAAAAGCTATTCCGTAGGGGATCTTGAGAAGCGCAGTACAGTTGGCACCTAAGTAAGTTATTCATTCCTCCAACATACTGAACGCTTACTGTGTTCTGGGCTCTTGGGAAACAGAACACACAAAGCGTGGAGTTTACATTCTGGCAGAAGTAAACAGACACAAGTAAATTATCACACTGTGGAATAAACAGAAAAGAGAGAATGTGCTCAGGACCCTGGTGAGGGATGGAGGGGTAGGTGTCAAGTTTTCAAACAGGGAGATCAGAGGAGACCTACCTGGAAAGTGTGATTTGGGAAAGGTGATGTTTGTAGTAATTGGAGCTGAGCAACAGGTTTATCTTAAGGAATAGAGAAAATATTGAAACATTTCCAACAATTGTGTATGGCTTTTCTTGCCACTCCTTGATCTATGCTAGAGGCTTGCACTGCATCTAAGACCAGCTGTGCACATTCTTCCTTGTTTCCGCCACTGTCATTCCTTCTGCCCAGAATCTTCTTTCCCAGGATCCCGCCCAGATGGCATCTACATGACGTTATTTGTGGAGATAGGCAAGGTCATAACAAGCTGGACTGCATGGCAGAATCTGACACTGAGAGTGCTGAGGGCCCACTAACAAAGGATGGGCTTTTAGAGGGGGCCCCAGGGGCCACATACTTCGCAAGGAGGTTAGAAGGACAGGCCAGGCTGAGCAAGGTCAAACTCAAGGGTGGTGAAAATGAGACAGATCATGGAGGACCCCAAATGCCATGGAGGGAGTAGGGGTTCGGTTCTACAGGCAGCAGGGGACCAGTGCTGTCCTCCGGGGCTTCTCCCATGTGGGAGTTTCCACTGAGTATAGCAAAGATTCACTGGCTCTTGGGGGTTCGCAGTTTATAATCTCTGGCAAGTGAGGAATGGAGAAGAAGGTGGTTAGTAGTAATTTCCTCTCTTCCATCTCTCGGTACCTGTGTTTCCAAAAGCCTGTAACTTTTTTTTCTCATAGAAAGCATATGATTTGTAAAAATTTCAACTGGCACAGAAAAATAAAAAGCAGAGTTCACCGTCTCACTGCTATTAATATCCTGATCACCGTCAGTTTAGACTTCTTTCTTCTCAGGAGTATACAGTATTTGCTAACAACATCCTTTGTAATGGGTGCTCCATGCAGATATAACCAACACTATTGCTGGAAGTTTAGTGGTTTTCGATTCTCATTATTCAGGTTTTTTCCAGTTTTCACCCTTATAAACTCAGTTTCAATAAATAACCTTCTGTATAGTATCTGCACTAACCCAATCATCTCCTTGGTGTAAATGATGGACAATTCCAAAAATGGGGATGCTTATAACTGAGATACAAGATATTAGGATTTTGTGCTGTAAGACGTTACCTGGGGGCAGAGTGTGTGTGTGTGTGTGTGCGTGGGTGGGTGGGTGCGTGCGTGCGTGTCTGCGTAGGTGCGTGTGCGTGCGTGCGTTGCGTGTGCGTGCGTTGCGTGTGCGTGTGCGTGCGTTGCGTGTGCGTGCGTGTGTGTCTGCGTATTGCGTGCCTATGCGTGTGCGTGCATGCGTGCGTGCCTTGCGTATGCGTGCGCGCATGTGCGCGTGCCTGCCCTTTCCTGTGCACCTCAGCGACGGCTTACGTCTTCAGACCTGCGTGGCGACAGCAGCAGGTGGGTTGAGGGCGGTGACCTCCGCGCGTCTCGTATCACCTCGCGGTGGGAACACCTGTGGCTCACGTCGCGCGTCTGCAGCCGCTTCCAGAGCCCTGACTCGCAGGCCGCGGCCCGCAGAAGCCTTGGGTATGTAAGTGTTTAGCCCGTATCGTAGCCGGACTCGGGACTTTCTAGCTTCTTCCCATGAAGCTCCTTTGATTCCACGGTTTACCGTTCTCATTAGGCGGATCAAAGAGACAACACATTTTCCTAGGAAGTTGAACATCCTACCGCGAAACCCCGATCTATTTCTCAGTGTAGAAGTCTTTAGGAGGGTTAAGTGTGTTACTTTAGTTCTTTCGGGGAAATGTCCCCTCTGGAGGTGGTCAAGTTGGATTACTCAGTGGGTCTTCTATCTATGCCATCCTCCCCAGCCACTTCTCATCCTCAAGGTTTCTAGATGGTTCCTAGATTGAGCCATTGTGCACTAGACACAATGAGCAGAACTCAAGGAGTACAGGACTCAGAGCCCTGTTACATGGAAGGTTTGGCTTAGGTTGAAGTCATAAGGTCTGTTCCCTCTTCTTAAAAATGGGTGCTACTGGGACTTCTCTGGTGGCGCAGTGGTTAAGAATCCGCCTGCCAATGCAGGGGACACGGGTTCGAGCCCTGGTCCGGGAAGATCCCACAGGCCGTGGAGCAACTAAGCCCGTGCACCACAACTACTGAGCCTGCGCTCTAGAACCTGTGCTCTGCAACAAGAGAAGCCACCGCAATGAGAAGCCCGTGTGCTGCAACAAATACCCAACGCAGCCAAAAATAAATTTACCAAAAAAAATAGGTGCTACTTAAAAACTATAACTATGTCACCTGTTCTGCTCACCGGCCAGCCCCGTTGGTGATTACCACTCCTTTCCATCTCAGGGCCTTTGCCCTCGCTGTTCCCTTTGCCTGGTAACGTGCCCGCAGGGGCTCACAGGGCTCCCCGCCTTGCTTACGTTAGGTTTCTGTAAATTGTCTCCTCATCAGATGTGCAAAGCAGCGTCTCTCGTATTAGCTCCCTTATTTCCTCCTAGTAGCTATCGCAACCTGGCATGAAAGACTTGTCTCCTCCACTAAGCCATAAGCTCAGAGAGGGCAAGGTCTTTGTTTTGTTCCTGGATGTTTCCTCAAAACTAGAACGACACCTGACATATGTTAGAAACTCAGCAAATACATAATATTTGAAGGAGTGAATGAGTGAATCCCCCACTGCTCCCACTTTGGGAGTTGTGAAGAAACTTGGAGCTTTTAAAGGCTCTGGAAGAAACCAAAAGACATACAAAAAAGCCCCAACTGCCGTAGGGGAGCCTCGGGGCAGGGTCCCCAGGCGGGGCCGGCCTGGCCAGCAGGTCGTTCCTGCTTCCAGCCCCTTCTCTGCCTGAATGTTGCCTTGCAGCTAACAGTCCCCCAGCTGGGTGGTGACTGTGCCTTTAGAAAATGTTTTAATGGATGATTGCATTCAATAGGTACTTTCTGGGCAGAAGCTATGGTGCCAGCTATCGTGCTGGAGGCCAGGGTTACAAAAGTCATCTGGACAGACTCACTGAGCTTGCAGTTTTTCAGGGTGTGAGTTTGGTTAGACAAGACTGCCCTTCTGCCATCCTCACACTAAGAGAAGAGCTCCGAGGGCGGGGAGCTTTGTTCAGCGGGAGGGGGGCTGTAATGTGGAGCCACGTGTGCATGAGGAGGGAGTGGCTGCCCGTGTGGTGTGTGGTCCTTGCGCAGGAGAAGGGCACAGGTGGGAGGAAGACAACGTGCCCGGCCTCAGGGTTTGCTTCGAGCCCCCACCCCCGAAGCCGGGGGCCCAGGGGAGAGGGAGGAAGCTCGCAGTATGCCTGTTTTCTCCTGTGAAATTCTTACGCCCACCGCTTTCCAGCTTAGACTTCTACAGACGAAATTCACAAGCTAATAATGATTTTAAGTATTTCTATGGGTGAATGTTCTAGAAAGTTCCTAGGCCAGAAAGTCTATTTAAAAACGACTTTCGAAACAATTTGTATTTCTCCTCCCACTTAAGACTCAAAAGGAACAAAGAAGACTGTTCCTCCAACAATACGAATAGACTGAAATTTAAGGGAACAGGATTTCTAAGTGATTTTGCTCACTTGTTCAAGCATAAATAAATAATCCTTCAACTACTCTAAAGGAGGTATCTTGAACTTTTCTGTAAGGAATCTTTAACTGAAAAGGAACGTAGTACAAACATGCATGACCATGTAATCCAAAGTGTAAGTGACTCGGAGATGAGCATGGAGACAGAATTTCTGTCCTCTAGTTAGGAAATTACTGAAATACTGTTCTCCAGTATTTAGACATTAGAACATTAGAACACGTAAAATTCTAAGGATGAGAAGTACACATGACATTAATAGCATCAGGAAAAGCCATAGAAAGGTAAAAATAGGACCTCATTTTCATCCTGTCTGCTGGGTCCTCTAGATCACATGCCAGCTTTCAGAAATAACACCCAGCTCAGTCTTTCTCAGTGTGTGTGTGTGTGCGCGCACGTGCACACAACTTGGGGACCTAGTTCAATTGCAGATTCGGATTCAGTGTTTCTGGAGTGGGACTTGGGATTCTGCTTTTCTAACAGGCTCGTTGGTGAAGCCAGTACAGTTGGTCCACAGATCACACAGAATAGCAAGACTCTTGCTTACCAAGAACTTTCACAAGCATTTGTCCATGGAAACTTTGTAACTACCCTGTGAGTTGAGCAGTGCTGGTGTGACCTCCTTTTACATATAATAAGACAGGTTCCAAGAGGTAGAGTGGCTAAAGTTGTGTTAGAACCCAGGTTTTCTAACTCCTCATGGAGTCTCTTAGGCTAGTTCTAATTTAGTTGTTGCATCCTGAATATAGAACAGGGCGGGGGTGTGGAACTAAAATACCATTTTTGGAAACCCAGTAGAGAAAATAACGCGGAATTTTATCACGACAGTGGTGTCTCCTGAGGTCTCCTGAGCGGCGCTGATGGACTAGGGGGGTATCAAGGTCATGTGTGAGTTCTTAGACTTGACATTTGTAGGCAACAAGGAGACACAGCAGATGGCGAGCGCCCTGATGGTGACAAACTTAACTGTCTTTGGAAAAATCGGATTTACCTTGACTAAAGGCTGCCTTCCACATTCCAGATGGAAGTAGAGCTCTAGGGCTCAGTGGCATTGATTCAAGGAGCACTGTAATTGTCACATGGGGCAAAGGATGTGCAAATCCTGTGCAAGTGGGCTCAGTCTCACTCAAGATTTGCTGACAGGAAACACAGTGTCTTTATCTCAGCTAGATTTTAATTGGTCTTAAGATAACTTTCAGTGAGGTCTTGATTATGCTTATTCTTCATATGGATTATGCTGAGAAATCACTAAATATTGTCAAACAGAGAAAGATACCTGCGTGGAAACCCATTGTGGCCTCTGTGAGCCTCGGCTCTTGGGCCCCAGCTGGCAAGAGGAGGCCGGCTGTCCCTGGGTCCATGAGCTCGGAGGCCAGTGACTTTCATACGGCCTTTTACTTTCACGATGACTGTTTTCTAGGGAAAGGCTGCTTTATTGTTGATGCTGTTCCATCTCCCTTCCTTTTCCAAACTCTCAGGCATTTGCCACTGAGCAATCCAGTGGTAGCATAGAAAGATTTGATTCATTGGCATCTTGTTCAGCTAGAAAACACGAGTGCCTTGATTTTGCAGTGTTCTAATTGTGTCTTGTTACAAACATAATACACGTTCACTGCAAAAATTTTGGAGATTAAAGGAAAGTACAAAGAAAAAAAACACTATACTCCTACCACCCAGTGATAATTGTTACCATTTTGGTATCATTCAAGAACATGTTTTAACAAATTGACACCATTAAAGTTTTTTTTTTTTTACTATTAAAGTTTTGTAACCTATTATTTCACATAAGAATATTAGAATGATTGTTTTCCCAAATTTTGAAATATTATTTAAGAGGGTTTTTTTTGGACTAGTTGGTATTCCATCACACAGATGTACCCAGTCATCCCTTATTGATGAACATTTAGTTTGTTTCCTATTGTTTAATGTGTTATGCTGCAAGGGAGATCCTTGTAGTAAATCTTTATACACATGTCTGGTTCTTCCCTTAGGATAAATAGTAAGAATTGGAATTACCAACTCTAAAGATATATTTAAAATATTTGTTGGATTATTGATGCCTCTTGATAAATGTTAACAAAGCATGCTCCAGAACAGTTGTCCAATGTATACCTTTAACTAACATGCACTCTGGCTATTTTGGGGCATTGTTTTTAAACTTTACATCTTTGACCGTTTAAAAAGATATCCTTTTGTTTTACTTTGCATATATTTGATTTTCACTAAGACTGTATTTCTTACATGTTTTTTTCTTTCGTGAAATGCCTCTTAGGTCCTTGGCTCCTTTTTCTCTTGGAGTTTTGTTGTTGTTGTTTTTTTAATGATCCCTGAAAACTCTGTATATTAACATATTAGCCATTGTCATTTGTACGCATATTTTCCCTCATTTGTTATTTAAGTTTGTTTATAGTATTTTTTTCCCTACCCCCACTCTCCCCTGTTTATAGTATTTTTGACATTTAGAAAAATTTACACTTTTACTTAGTCAAATTTTTCAATCTTTTATTTTATGCTTTTATATTTTATGCGTTTATACTTTAAAATGTCTTTGCAGTCCTGAAATAAAATGACTGAAGTTAGTTTTAATTGTAGACTTAATTGGAAGACAGTGGAATTAGGAATTGGCAGCAAGCATTTTGAGGAAAATACAACCACTAATTAAATGTGAGCTAGTCTTAACCAAATGTGTACATCAAAATCACCCGTTACGGCGTTTAAAAATTTACCAATGCCTGAGTTACACCCCAGAGCCACTGAATCTGAAGCTTAAAAAAAAAGTACCTTACACAAGTCCACAGGCTTAGGAGCAGAGCCAAGTCGCACGTGATTCCCACCCCACCCCCCTTGCTTTGAGCATTAAATTTTATTAGCGAAGTGGGTGTGTTTTGTCTTACCCTTTACAGTCTGTTAATAATGAAGATCAGAGTGCTTTCATGAAGAAGGGCATTCAGAGTAGCGTGCTGGGGAGCCCCCTACAACGTTATGATGGGTCTCGGGAAGCACCAGTCTCCCAAGTCCACATTTAGTGCACATGCATGTGATTATTTCCAAGCTCCATGGCTGACCTACACGCTTGCCACTACAGTATGGCAAGTGGACTTTTTTTTTTTAATTGGAAGAGATAATATATTTACAAATGTAATATATTTGAGGAATATATAGAACGTAATCTATTTGAAGAATATCTAGAATATATTAGAAGATATACTGTATTTACAAATTATGAATGTAATACTTCAGATTTATATGTTTCTTTTAACCACGATTCGTTATTCTTTGATATATGGTAGTATCTCATTTGAAATGGGGTGTAGACCTTGCAAATTAGTATTTACAACTCAGGAAAAGAAAGTCAAACCAAAAATGGCCAGTTTTATATCTCTGAACAGATTTGAATTATGCTCATAAATCAAATAGGAGTGAAAGTACACTCCTATTTCTGTAGCCTGGAGTTGTCTCAATAAAAGGTTTTATAAGGAATTTGCCCACAAATCACCCTATGTTTTTTAGTGTCCACCCCGTAAGTGACATCCTGCATTCTAAGGAGCAGCCAGTCTGCCCATGGGAGGTGAGAGGAAGACACAGACCATCCTTGGCTTTGGGCCAAGAACTTGGCATCTCAGAGCCTCGGAAATAATAGTGATGATGGTGATGATGATGATGATGGTGATGATGGTGATGGTGATGGTGATGCCGCCTCGCAGGGCTGAGAGGAGGACCAGGTGGTAATGTAACTCCAGTGTCTGGCAGCTGGCAACTACCCCATTAACGTTGGTGCTACCATCCCCCAGTCTGTTCACTGCTCCGGATGATTTGAAGAAGGGATATTTGGGGGTTAGGGGCAGGAGGCAGAGGGTTCCAAGGAGAGGTCCCTTTGTGTGTTTGAGTTCCCCTGATCAGTTGGAGAGAGAAATTACATATGCCCCAAACAAAAAGAGCTAATATAAAGACACTGAAGTATAAAGTGCTAAATTTCATGTTACAGATAATACATTTATTATTTATATAAAATCAAAAAAGGGAGAGACAGGTGTGGCCTGAAGTACACAATTTTTAATATAATTTTCATGTATGAAATGCTTAAACCAGATCTGAATGCATCTTAGGTAATTAGAAGAAGAAGAAAAGATCATGGTGCCTAAAATCTCTATCATAACTAGGAGGTTGAGAGTGTATGAGGGGATTAAGTGCTGGTGGGTGAGACCCAGTCCATGGTAGAGCTCGGGGAGCAAGGGAGGCACCGAACTTCATGCCGGAGTTTTCCCTGCATCACCATCCTTGTGCCGTGGTGGAGGTGATGACTTGAGATAAACGTGCAGCGCAGCTGGCCGCGTGGGCGTCCCGGGTGGGCAGGCAGCCCGGCCAGGTCTTCTGCGCTGTTAGTCCCAGCGCCAGCCCCCAAGGTCTTCCTGCCTGTACTGCCTCCCGTGAGATGAGGGGACCGACTGGCTGATCTGTGTGGTCTTTAGGCCCCTTTCAGCTGTGATATTTCATGATGAAAAACCAATTTATTGATGATCGCGGGCCAGAAGAATTGAAAGAGGTTGAAAGGGATGCTGAGTTCTTTTCTGGCAGAAGTTCCTCCAGAAGTAGAGCAAAGTGAGCTTCTTGATCACCATCCAGGACGAAGAGTGTATCTCTGCACCTCTTTCTGGTTTACTTGCTCATCTTTGACGGGCAGGACCATGGCCAGCTCTTGGCAAATTTGTGAACTAAGCAGTTTCTCTGTCTTTTATGACCCAGGATATCCCCTATCCCTCATATCCTGGCTTCCAGGGGATACAGATCTTGCCCGCCAGGGTCCCCTCCTAGCTACCCAAAACCTAGAGGGGGTCTCAAGGTCAGAGTGTTCCATGTACAAAGTCCACAGTGGTGTTTGCACAATTGTTACTCTTCGTTCTGCTCAACAGATGCTTACCCAATAGCTATTGTGTGCAAAGCACTGTGCTGGGCTCTTGGGCATTATTTTTCAAACCCACTAGTGGGCTTTGACCTCAATTTAATTGGCTACAATCAGAATTCTAAAAATAAAAGAAATAGAATAAAACAGAAAATGTCAAAGTGCCTCACATTACTGTAAGGGAGTATTATTTAATAAAACATTTGTTTCAGTTTTACATTTGTAGGGGTGTGTGCGTGTGAGCGTAATGAGTTTCAGTGGAAAATGTATTTCTCAGTCTGCACGGTAGTCAGAAAAGCTTACGAAACAGTGCTCTGGGCTCACGATCCCTTATCTGCAGTACCACGTTCCAAAACACGAAACTGTGTTCTTAAGTTTGGCACAAGTTCATTTGGCAGCAAAACATGACCTAAATGCTTTAAGGGTATTTATGGTCTCTCTTTATCCCACTTCCTGTGAATATGTGTACACTTAACTGCAGAATGGAGTTGTACCTTAAACTCCAGTGGGCTGTTGCACTTACTTACTTTCCTAAGGGCCAAAAAATTCTGAACCATCGCGATTGTGGACCTGTGTAAGGGATAGAACAGTTTTCATTCATTTAGCAAACGTTTATCGAATGCTTCCTGTGAGCTTGGTGTCGTGCTGGGTGTCAGGTGTGGAAGGAAGAAGAGTTTGTGTGAGACGAATTCTGGGGAATTTCACGACCCCGTGGGTGAGATAGAGTTGGGGCCGCCAGAGCTGGACTTGACTCCTCTCCTTGCACGTTCTCTCTCTCTGTCCATTCACCCAGCCCCTCGGCGGCAGGGATTCTCGGCAGGAGGCCTCGAAGTCTCCGACACCAGGGGTCCCCAACCCCCGGGCCTCGGACCATCATGGGTCTGTGGCCTGTTAGGAACCGGGCCGCACGGCAGGAGGTGAGCGGGGGGCGAGCGAGCGAGGCTTCATCTGCCGCTCCCCATCGCCCGCGTTACCGCCTGAACCACGCCCTACACCCCTGTCCGTGGAAAAATTGTCTTGCACGAAACCGGTCCCTGGTGCCAAAAAGGTTGGGGACCGCTGTCCTGCACCACGTTTCCAACACCACTTCACGCCAGCCTTCAGTTCAGCACGTTAAAAATCAGGCTGCAAACACCTTCCTCCTGTACTTCTGTATCCTTAGAGGTACCTCGTCTCCTGCACCTGGACGCAGCCTCATCCGTGTCCTTGGCCCTGTCATCCGGTTACTGGTCAGTTTCTGTGGATTTTTTTCTGCCCGTAGCCCCTGCCTCTTTTCCCTTCCATCCATTCCCAGCGCCACCTGTTGCTGCCAGAGCGGATGATTACTTCTCACCAGAAAGAGAGGATGGTCTAGAAGTGTAGCTGGGGGAAGCCAGGGTCTTAGGGTCATAAAGACCTGGGCTCAAGTTGTCGCTCTTCCCCATTCTGGCCGAGGGGTCTCAGGCAAGTCTCACAGGACCAGTTTTCTCATCTATAAAGCGGAGGCGATGATAATAGTTTTCATGAGCTGTAGTTAGGAATTGAAGCATGTACACCAAAAACAATGCTAAAAGATAAGCCACGGACTGTGTGCAGATATCTGTAGGGCATGTAACTAACAAACGATTAGTATTCAGAACTTACGAAGAACCTCCTGTAAACCAACAAGGGAAAAAGACCCAATTTTTTTAAATGGGCAAAAGATATGAACAGAGAGTAGGCAGGAAATCAAAAGACCAATAAATATATTAAAAGATGTTTGATGTCATTAGCAATCCAGGAAATGCAAATTAGAAAAAAGAAATTTGGGTTCACGTCCATCATATGGCACAACATGTAGGCACGGATGTCAAGCAACAGTAACTCGCATTGCTGGTCCACTGCCTCAGAGAGCAAGTGAGCGGGGCCGTGGGTGCTTACCGCGCAGCCGCCCCGTCACCAGGAATGCTCTTCACAGCCTTGTTTTTAACGGCAGGAGCATCAGAAATAACAAAAATATCCGTTAAAAGGAAAGGGGATAGTCATTCAGTGGAATACTGTACAGCAATTCTGTGCTGTACAGAACTGCATTTGTATCCTCATGGCTAAGTCTGAAAAAAAAATGTTGAGTGAAGGAAGCAAACACAGAATATCTACAGTATGAAACCATTTATATCACATTTAAAACATGCCAAACAATGTTTGTTTATATATTATATATATTTACATATATATGTGCATATATTTATATGTGGGTGGGTACATATATGTAGCTTATGAATAAATGTCTATCTAGCAAAAATATTAAAATATGCCTGGGAACAATTAACAACAGATACATGCAGTGGTTATGGAGTGGAGAAAAGTACAGAGAGGCTTTCAGTTGTATGTTAAGTGATTTGTTTCTCACAAAGAAAATGAAGCTATTCATGCAGAATGTTAAGTTTTGACAAAGTTGGGTGGGTATATAAGTGTTCCTTGTATTATTCTTTTTTTATGTGCTTGAAATATTTCATTTTTAAAAAGCACTTTAGCCTGGCACTCAGTGAGCATATATATATTCCTTCCGTACCATTCAGAAGGTTTCTAAGATTTCCTGTTTCCTGACTAGTCGAATTCCATTCCCTCCATCTGGCATTCCACATCAGACAAGGTCTAAACCCCCTGATGAGGCACTATGACCCTCCACTCCTGGGTCCCAGACGATTTCTAGCCTTTACTTTAGCGCTTCCCTCATTGGACCTGATGTTCCAGCCATGGGGTCCCAAGTTACGCTTGATGCTTTCCTGCCCCTTTGTCTTGGCCTGTGTGGTTTTCTGGCAGGAATTTCCTTGTCACTTTTCCCTGGTTATACTAACCCACCCACCCACTTCCATCCATCCATTCATCCATCCATCCACTTCTCTATCCACCCACCCACTTCCATCCATCCATTCATCCGTCCATCCACTTCTCTATCCACCCACCCACCCACCCACTTCCATCCATCCATTCATCCGTCCATCCATCCAGCCACCCACCCGTTTATCCATTTACTGAGCCTCTTGTATGTGCAAGGCACATACAGCCTACCCAGATTTACTCTGCCACAAATAATCACAACTTTCACAAAATCCCCTAAATGCCTTATACCTCTAAAATGGTGTTTATCATTTTACAATTTATTTTATTTTACCAAATTAGGCACCAAACGGCAGGTACCATCCTATTCATTTTTAATGTTTTGCACTTGTGAGCAAGTACAAAAATATGCTTACGTATTTAATATCATATACTTAATATCATTAAATATACTTGAAGAAATAAACAAATTTCAGACTGTATGTCCAGAACGTTGAAAGCAATGTTAACATTATGGTTTATTCCTCCTTGCTCGAATCTAAGTATTTAGTGGCTTCAGCTCATTGGATTTAGTGAGCGTATCACGCCCTCACTTCCATCTGTCACCTGAAGGAAGGAGGGACATTCTTCCTGCCATTCTGCCTCCACATTTACTGAGAACCCGACTCCAGGGCACCAGGCATAATCTCACCTCTCTAGGGACTTGGCATGAAGTTAGGAAAGGAAGATGGTGCCACAAAAAATGAGTAACAGGACAAGGCAGTGTGAGGTGTGGGTCAAATAAACGGTGTTGGCATCATGATCTGAGGCCGTCCTTAATGAAACACCTTGTTTATGCTTGGCTGTGTAGAACAGTTCTGAGAGATTTATTTTGCAAAGGGATCTGGGTCAGAATTATCATTTTATGTCAGATTGGGTTTCTGTAAAATCCTTTTCTTTGGCTCAAGTAGATATTTAACAATATCTTTATTATATGTAAGCTGATACACAGGTGTGGATTTGAAGTTGTCTTCTGATATCACAATTTTATGAGGTGTGAGCCTGCAATCTTTCTGACCTCACACTGATGGAATTTTCTTAGCACTTTTTTCAAAACAGGTGTCTGTGAATTCTGAAAGCTACTAATGTTCTTTGCACCCCTTCCTTTTCCAGTACACTCCCAGGAAACAGTTTTCAGTCTAATGTGGCTAACTTATGTTTCCAACAACCAGTCACAGGTTGGTTGGTTGTTTTTGTGGTTATTCTTTACCCAGGGAGGCTATTTGAAACTCAGAGTTGGAAGGAGTCTTTCGGGACTTTGCTGTTCCCAGAAAGAAGTCTCTTCTCTGCCTTCTGTGTCAGCTTGAATCTTTCTAGTGATGGGAAAGTCATCATTTCTCACTGTTGATGACTCACTGTGGATTAACTCTAAACTCCGCGTTGTCCGCGTAGTGGAGGGCTGGGCTCTCCCCAGCAGTGGTGGCCACGTAGCATTCAAGGGGGACCCTGTCCTCCTCTTGCAGGGTTCAGGATCTGCTGGCGGATCCCAGTCTTCTGGGACAGTGGGTCTATTCAGCTAGTTTTGAGTCATGGCATTAGTGGAGCCCTGACCTCAAGAAGCTGGTTCTGTTCATTTTACCATTAGTGTGAATGACGCGTCTGGCCTCCGGAGCGATAAATAATGGGATCCACCTCTGGCTAGTGGGGGAGGGTGGGAAGAATGAGCGTGAGGTATAGGGAGAATTTGGGCGCCTGAATAACGGATTGGACAGGAGACAGATGACCAGGGAAGAAGCTGCAGAGGCCCTGCCAAAGTCACCCCAGCAGGAACCAGGCTCTTCAGAGTTGCAGGTGTGGACCCTGGAACCTCCAGGCCTCCGCAGCCTGGTAGCGCGTCTGATTGGCTGAGACCGAGTTACGTGTCCCCCTCCCCAAGGCTTGTTTCCCAGCGGAGGAACTGGATGGAGCTTTCCACCTCCAGGGTGGGCAGCGGCCACCACCTGCTACCAAGACCGCTGACACTGGAGGCTAGGGGCCCAGCCAATGGGGAGAGGGCTGCTGGACTGCAAAAACCAACAGGGGTTTCTTTTCGTAACAGACTTTTGATGAAGTCCCTGAAGTCCACCGTATTGAGTATGACACTGTCTAAAAAAGAAGAAAAAAATAAATTGGTTTCCTCTTCCCTGTTCTTTGGTTTAAGCTTTGGCATGTCTGTTTTTATTAGCCAGAGAGTAAATGTGAGTTTGTAACGGAACCAGTGCCAGCTTGCCCTGCCTAACAGGGTCCAGAGACACGCCTGCCAAGACCAGGCCGGCGCTGGCATTAGGAGGTATACTGCAGAGCGTGATCAAGTTCCTCCACGGCTGCAGGCTTCTCCTGGTAACAGCACCGTCCCTCCCTTCCTGGGTAATCTCAAAGCGTGGTCAACATTGTTTGGCTGGAATTTAAGTGTTGATGTGACCCTTCCCTAACACTCAGAAGCGTGTTTTCTGTGTTTCTTCTGGGTTGGGTGAGGTGGGACAGAGTCCCTAGAGACCCAGAGAAAACCCAGCCCTGCTGCCCTGGTGCCCCCTCCACTTGACTGAGCCCCTCCTGCCCTGGCTGCGTCTTGGCATGCTTTGTGCCTCGGTTTCCCCTCTCCCCCCACCTTGCTTCTGAGCCTTCTGACCACACATCTTTCTGCTCTGGGCCTCCTAGGTATTTGATTCACCAGTTTGACCCAACAGAGAGGTCTTCAGGTGGGACAGGGATGGTGACCTGGATTCTAGAAAGAGTCCAGCTCCCCAGTCTTGATTCTCTAAGGAACGTGAACATAAATAGTACATGCACTCTTCGGCATGTGTTTAAAAGGCCATCATTGTAAATGCAGCTGGGGCTTAAAAGCTTAGAGTAAGTAATGGATTCACAGCCAGCTTGAGTGAACGCATGGGAGCTGGTTGCTGGATAGTTAATGGCCACAGTTGACTGAGTGGAAGGATCTTATAGACAGGAGTAATATTTAAGCTACTGTAAGACTTGTAAGGCCCCTGAATCAAACGATGCTCCCTCAGGCTGGGGCCCCTGCTGGGCCAGGACAACCCTTTAGTTGCAGGGCTGTGATTAGTTCTGGGGCCCCGGGGGGTGGGGCAGGGTAGCAGGAAGAGCACTTGAGGTGGTAGTTTACCAGGCAGGCAGAAAAAAAATTGGTTCAGAGTCGCTATCAGCCCTGCTTTAAGACAGAGATGCAGTCTGTATTCCCTATGCTGCTTTTTCGGGGAGCTGTGATTTTTAAAAAAAGTTTGGTTTGTTATTCTGTTTAGATGGATGAGTTGGATTGTATCACCAGCCGACACATTGGCAAATTTTCTCTTATGCCGTCCTATTTTTCTCTTCTCGCCCCAGTTAACCCACCCCGCCTGCCCCGCACAACGCTGTGTACATCGTGGAAACCACTACCCTCTGTAAAGTGGCCCTGAGGCTGGCTCCCCTTTCGGGGATGTTGCGAGGACTCAGTAGGGTGACATAGGGTGACAAGCATCTAGCACCATGCCAACCACTTCAGTCACATCTTGGGAGAAGGCGCTGATGACAGTCAGAGCAAATTGTTTTTCAGATCTGAGCACTGGTCCCAGACAAGTTCTCAGAGGTCAGCTCACTAAGTGCCTGTGCTGCCCTGACGTGGACACTGAGGTCCCGTAGCTACTGCATGGAAGAGCGAGGACCGGCTCCCACACGGCGTGTTTCCCAGCCCTTTCCCTCTTCAGTGGCGTGCAGCGTCCTCTCACAAGGAGCCTCATGCTTAGATGGAACGTAAGACAAAGGCAGAGGCTCCAGTTACGAAGGGCTTCCCTTGCATGAAAATGGTGCAAAAGCCACTTAATGATTTTATCATTAAAATATTGCCAGATGCAGATATTGCCTGGAATCTTTTCATCTACATATTTTTCATCTTCTACACTTGAGTCTTCATTTTATATGAGGCAGTAGTTCTTTAAAAATCAGTTTCATGTATATTTTTCTTTTGCTTTGAAATTAGAGTGGTCCCTTCATGAAATGAAGTCTTCTATGTCAAGATCCTAATCGGGAGAATAGGATCTGTCCATAAATGTGAAAGTCTTGTCTGGTAGCCCTCCAAGCCCTGCCACGACCGTACATTCAGGTTTAGATGGAATTCCAGGGAGGGGGGATGAAAGAGGTGGAGCTGCAGCCTTCCAGGCTTGGAGCTAGAACAGTAGGGTCAGCCATCCTTCAGTCTCCAGCCCCAGTAATACCAGGCGCCTCCTCAAAAAGGACGTCCCTGCAACCCCTGCTGCCGCCACCGTGACAGCACACCTAATAGGCAAGGGAAGGGCAAACGTGATAATAACTGCTACCATTCACTGGTCTCCTTCTATGGCCCGAGCCTTGTGCTAGCCAGTTTCCTTTATCACCTCCATTCATCTTCCTGACTCTATGAGACAGGTGTGAATTCCATTTTTAAGATGAGGAAATGGAGACTCAGAGAAATTAACCTGCCTGAAATCACAAATGTAGTAAACAGTGGAGTCGGGATTCCAAGCCAGTCTTGTCTTTCTTGAAAGGCCATGCTTCTCGAGAAACAGAGAAACAGAAGGCTTCTCTTGGTTGACCATGGTCAGGCACATATGTGGCTCCAGGTTCTGCACTGTAAACGCTGCCCTCTGAGCTTCTTAGGCAGCGGACGGACATGCCACCATTTCTTGACACTTTCAGGTGGGGTCGGACAGCCCCACCCTTTCCCCCTGCCTGAGTCCCACTCCTCTTGTAGTTGGGCGTGACTTCCTCCCAACCTGGGCAGTGCCTGCTCCTCCCACCGCCTGGGCCCGGCAGCATCTCCCACTGGATGGCAGGAAGCACATCTCGTTCCCACTGTATCCCTGCAGTGCCCAGTACCTAGTGAGCTCTCATAAGTACAGCATCTGTTGAATGAGTAGCCAACGAGGGTGTGGCCAAGAGAAAAAAAATCGCACGGGAATGTTGAGCTGGAATGGGATTTAGAGCCTCTCTCACTTTACAGATGTGCAAGGTGTTCCCATGGATAGGGTGGGCGGAGCTGAGGCTGGCCCTCAGCTGGAGTTTTCAGGACTCCCAGCACAGTGCCCGCCTCATTGTGGCCCAGTGCCCCTCCCTGGTCTCAGGCTCAGCACGTGGCTTCAGCGCCCCCAGTGCCATCGTTCTTCACTGGCTCTCTCTGTGTTGTCCTTGTTTAAAAGTACAGTGCAGAGCTGTGTTTGTCCAGCAATCTGTGTGAAATCCAGGTAATAGATGCTGTGGGAGTTCAGGAACAATACGCAGCACTCCCGGCTGGGTTGGCAGAAACCGCTTCTTCCCAGTAGCCCAGGTATAATCTCCAGAGGGCGAGTTTGGGAGTCACCCAACCCCATCCCCCATCCTGCACACCTGGGCTTCATTTTCTGGTTTGAGGGACTTTGTACTGGGTCACAGTCTCTTAGGGTAGAAGGGGAAGTCAATTTCCATTTTCCTCCATTGTCAGGAACTCAGATACAAGGAGGATGAAAGCAAGTTCCAGGTCCAAAGAAGGAAAACAACTGCACATTAATCCATGCAGCTTTCTCCGTATCCCTGCTTACACTGGAGCCCACAGAGGCACTGATTATTTGTCGCATTCCTTTTGTCTTAAAGTCATGGTTTGACCTCCAGACTATCTAACTTCAAGCAAAAATCGTTTTGTGTTTTCCTGAATTGAAACAATACCACAATAAAAGAAACATGGTCTTCGGTTAGTATTCAGCTTCTCCCTGTCCCAGGGAGCCTGCCGGCTTATGCTGATAAACAGAGTGACACTATGTGACTATCCTTTCCCCAGAGCCGTGAACATCATGAAAACCCTTCCCGTTTACCATGGGGCCACTTACTCTGGTTTAATGTAAAAGACTCCACTATGGATTTAGGTTTTAGAAATGAAGGAGTTCAACTTACATTCCAGTCATGCAGGAAAAATTTCTAAAATGTTAAACACTTACACTAACGTGTAGTATGCTGGTCCTATACGTAGTTTGGAAATTGGTGTTGGTTATACTCTGTCTCATCAATTAAATGCAAAGACCATATTGAGAAGAGAGATCGCTGATCAGGGTGCTTTTGGCTACAGGTACAGAAAATGCCCTTCAAAGTAGCCTATGTAATAAGGAAAATGAGTCATGTCATTTAACAAGAAGTCACTAGGTGATGTGACTCTAGGATTGGTTAATTCAGTAGCTCAAAGATGACATCACAGACCCAGGCTCCTTCCATCTTATTGCTCCGCCATCCTCAGAAGGTCAGGCTGGGTCCCACTGGGGCTGCAAAATGGCTTTCAGTGATCCCAGTGTAATATCGTGACATGACAGTGGCCAGAGGAAGAAGAGAAGGTCTGTTTCCACGTGTCTCTCTTTAAGTAGTAGGAAACCTTTCCATACATCCCCCAGTGGGCTTCCACTATCTCTCATTGGCCAGGATCCATCATGTTACTGTGCGTAAAGTTAATCCCAGGAGGGATGGGGTTGCTGAGATTGATGCAGGCACATTGGAATTCACTCCGAACCTGAGATCTGCCGCTTCCCCGGAGGGGAGGAAAATCATCTAGATCAGAGTTCTGCTGGCAAGGAAGGAGGGGAGGAAGGAGGTGGGTGGTCAACCAATAATGGCAGCCCAGAGTGCTCTTCATGGAGACCCTGCCGCATGCCTCCTCAGAGGGTAGGTTCAGCAGTCTTTGAACAGTGCAGCCCCGCACTGAGTTTACAAGATTTGGTAGGAGGAGAAGAGGCAGCTATAGAGAAGGACTTGCAGACCCTGGAACAGAGGGTGGCGAGGGCAGGACAGAGGAGAATGAGCGTGTGTTGGGTGGAGGGCTCGTCCACACTTCAGCCCTGAGCGAAGGCAGACGCCCGCAGGGGGCAGCCCTGCCGCGGAGCCAGTCCCCGGCGATCTCGAGGAAGGGCAGGCCCCAGCCCTGTGGGGCGGGACTGGCCAAGTGACCTCCGAGGCCTCTGTTCTGTTTCAGATGTTTCTGGCGCTAAATCTTCTCAGAGGATGCAGGCAGCAGCCGCACCACTGCCTCTGTTGGTAGCGGAGCAAACTACTGCACTGACTTTTTATTTGAAGTCTCCCCTTTCACCGAGGAGGCAGCAGGATCTAGAAAGGAGATGCTATCAGAGTGGGACACCGGAGCCCTGGATTATATTCCTGCCTCCCCTGGGGATTTACTTTGTAGCTGAGGTAAGTCATTTAACCTCCGCATGCGGCTTTCTAGTGTGTACAGCTCGACTTGAGGCCATTGAAAGCTTTTTACTCTTTCTGACATTTCAGAGGTGTCGGTCTCGGGTTGCCTTTATGTGGCCGGGCAGGATATAGTGTCTTCATCCCATTAGGATCCTTTTCAGTGACTGCACTAATAAAGTGACAGGACACAGATCTGATGAGCACCTCCACGTTTGATGCCCGCCTCGCCGAAGGCTGACAGTTACCGATAACAGCGGTAACAGCTAGCACCGCTCGAAGACCTACTGTGTGCCAGGCTTATCTGCAGCCAGGGATTTGGGCTCATTAGTGCTCAGACTTCCAGAATATTCCATAGGTCAACCGAATTAAACCTCTGTGTTTACCTGTAGTGTGATTTTCTTTCTCAAATACCTTATTTATATTTAAGCAGACGTTCATAAACCACCGAGGCGGTGCATTAGCGCGAGTCTGGGTTAGGGGCGTGCATTCCGCTTGTTTTTTTTTTTAAAACACGTTTGGCTTCTGCTCCTAATTCTTCCCCTGAGGGAACGTGGACGGCTGCGGTGCCGTGAGCGTGTACTGAGAGTGTCCTCCCGGGGGCCCAGGCCCACCTGGAGACTCGCTTCCTTCTCTTGGTGCTGCTCAGACTTCAGTGAGCATGAGAACCCCCTGGGGAGTTGGCGAAGCCCTGGGCCCCCACTGCAGACGTTCTGACCCGGTAGACTTGGGGTGAGGCCCAGGTGCATCTCCCCAGCTCCCCAGGTGACGCTGAGGCAGAACATCCGTGGACCCCAGTGCGGCAAACACCGGTCTTGCTGACGTGCAGAACACCGGCCCACGGAAGCCACCGAAAAGACCCGGCAGCACCACTGGACTAGGGCAAACCAAGTAACGTAATTCTCCAGAGAGGCGGGCACTGATGTCAATGGCAGAGGGGCGAGAGCTGAGTCGTCTTGCGGCAGCAAGCCTTCCTCTGGAGAGACAGCTTGAGCTGAGGTGGGAAGGAGTTGGGGAAGATGGCAGGAGGGAGGTCACTGCTGTCCCCAGGTCCACGCCAGCGGCCCGCGGGTGACAGTCTTTGAGGAGAGGGCTGGGGTGGCCGACCTCTCTCCAGAGAAGAGGGGTTCCTAGCAGCCTGACCTCTGGCAGGCTCTTTCCTGGGCGCCAGGCGGGGTGATCATCCACCCTGGCACCCGCCCCCCCATCACTGTCCACTCCACTCTCCCGCCCCTGGCCAATACCATTCTATAAAATGAGGAAAACTAGCTCTTCTCATGGGATTGGTTTGAGGATTAATGCAGTCATCACACACACACCCCTTTCACATCTAATGCACGTGTGCTCAGGCACTCTCCCCGGGCCAGGTCCCCTGCTCAGGGCCGTGGGCTCCTTGAGAGCAGGAACAGTGCAACCTGGCACCTGGCGTGCAGGGCAGGCGTGCCGTGAATACCCGTTGAATCGAATGAACCGTGCTTGTTGCCGGGGATACAGAGACAGG
The DNA here is from genome assembly GCF_009873245.2 of Balaenoptera musculus. Taxonomy (NCBI): domain Eukaryota; kingdom Metazoa; phylum Chordata; class Mammalia; order Artiodactyla; family Balaenopteridae; genus Balaenoptera; species Balaenoptera musculus. Next base: position 8,244,721 of record NC_045790.1, read on the forward strand.
AAGATGTGGCCCCTGCCCTTAAAACAGCTCACCTGGCACAGGGTGGGGGGCACGGAGGTAAACTTGTAAGGGTTGTGGGATGAGGTGAGCACTGATGCCCATAGAGCTCGGTGCGGGCTGCTCTGGGATGGCAGGAGGCAAGGCAGTGCCTGAGGGTCAGGAAAGCCGGAAAGGAGCGCTTGGAAGAAAGAGAAGGAGGTGACCGTGGGGACAGAGGAGGGTGGGGGCGGGGCGGTGAGGCCATCCCCAGCAGAGGCAGAGCTGGGAGGTAACAGTTTAGGGTGCAGCTTGGGGCCCCCAGACCCCAAAGGCTTTTTTCTCAGGCAAAGGAGATTGGGATTTGCCTCCTAGATAGATGAGGAGCATCCCCTGGAATCCAGTACCCCGGCAGATGCTTCATCTCACAGGTCGAAGCCAGTGCTTCCTTAGGAGCTGACCGATGGTGAATGGGTGAGGAAGACGAAGGGTGCTAGAGTCCTCTTCCGTCTAGTGTGTGAGTAACTGCCCCGTCCCTCGAAGCTGGCAGCAGTCCCAGTGCTGACAGAGAAGGATGGAGAACCTTCTCTGAGTCTTGGGAAGTAGCTAAACTGTTACTGGCAAGTGCCTCTTTGTAAAAGGGGAAAAAATAGATCCCACACATTAACTCTGAAAGCTGGTGAAGTCTGGTAACTTATTTCAAACAGATTTGGACTGAATCAAATACGCCAGGCTGGTGGTGGAGTTCTAATTTTACACCTTCATCTCACCATTAAGATCGGGTAGATGTTTCATTAGCGTGAGGTGCTATTAAACATGAAGAACTTTCTGAATAAATATTTTCTCTTTTCCCCCCAATCAGGATATGCTCTCTGGTAAATAGTGCAATTCTTAGAGACAGGAGAGTTTTATTTTAAATGATGATAGTATAACTCCTACCTAATTCTGGGAAGAAGTGCTAAGCGATCCCGCCTCGAAGCAAGATAGTAGCTTCTATTGTGCAAGGTCGAGCACGGCTGAAATCGTATGTGGCAAATTGCTCTGAGCTCTTGAGGGCACAGTGCACACAGATGGTGTTCTGGCCAGATTTCCAGCTCCCTTGGTTTGGTAAATACTGATGGTCGAGGCCATAGTTTAATTAGGTCAGTAAGCACTGTTTTGTGGGTGACAAACTGTAGAAAACCAGAACTGGAAGATACGCCGGCAGTTACGCTGTGTAACTTATTACGCAGTGTATGTGTGGAAACTGAGGCTCAGAGAGGCCTGGGCAGGGCCACGTGGTGAGACCAGGCAGAGACAGGACTAGGGAACCCCACTGAGGGCCACCTTTGCACCAGATTCCTTATTTTTTTTTTCTTTTGATGTTATTTGTTGTAAAAATATGTTATTAAAGGAGTTTTTTTAAAACTTATCTTCCTACCTCAAAAACTTTAAAATATAGACATATGTATTTCTGCATTTCTTTACAAAAATTTAAAATATGTAGTTGCAGTCATAGTAGGCATACAATTCTGTGTTCCCCTTCTTAATTAATATAATACAAATCACTTCCCTTTACAATTGTGTCTTTCTTTTTCTAACATTCATTTTATTTATTTATTTGCATCGGGTCTTAGTTGCGCTATACGGGGTCTTTGTTGAGGCGTGCGGGATCTTGCGTTGCGTTGCGGGCTCTTTGTTGTGGCGTGCGGGCCGTTCTCTAGTTGCAGTGTGCGGGCTCAGTCTTCTCTCTAGTTGTGACGTGTGGGTTTTCTCTCTAGTTGTGGCACTCAGGCTCCAGGGCGCATGGGCTCTGTAGTTTGCAGCACATGGGCTCTCTAGTTGAGGCGCTCGGGCTCAGTAGTTGCGACACAAGGGCTTAGTTGCCCCGAGCATGTGGGAATCTTAGTTCCCTACCAGGGATCGAACCTGAGTCCCCTGCATTGGAAGGCGGATTCTTTACCACTGGACCACCAGGGAAGTCCCAGTTATGTGTCTTTCGTAATTACTTTTATGACAGTTTACCAGAGCGCCATTGATACTGAACATTTCCTTCTTGTTTGGCCACTTAGATTGTTTTCAGATTGTTAACACTGACATCTAATGCGGGTGTGGACATCTTGGTGCATTTGGCTTTTTCACGTTGAACAAGTTCCTCACCCTCTTCCCCCATGGAAACAGTCCCAGGCCCTGAAGGGGAAGCGCACGCAGGGTGAAAGGGAAAGCGTTGACCGGGGCTTGGGGAGAGCCCACCCAGGAGCGCAGTAAAAGCACATAAATAAAGCCCGAACCCCTGTGAGGATGCTACAGCCCATCAAATCCCGCAGAGACGACGTAAGAGAGGTGATGACGGTGGTTCAGGCCTGTGTGCTCAGGGGCCCTCGGGGGAGGGGAAGGGGGAGGCTCTCACCCCGGTTTGCAGGGGGAGGAGGAGCAGGAGGGTGGGGAGAGCGCTGTGATCACCCCTCGTCCCCGCCCTCGAGCTGCACTTGGGCCTCCCTGCCGGCCTGGTGCAGGGATAACGGCAGGGCCCCCCACCAGCTCTTGTAGGCAGCTAGGCAACCCCCATCCACCGGCCACCGAGTCTCAAAGAGGGAGGTCCCGAGAGTGGCCTCGTTCTGCAGTGGGAGCCGGCGAGTTGCAGGGCGGGGGAATTCGGAGATGTCAGTCTGCCCCCTGGCTTTGTAGAAAGGGCCGGAGCCCGGAAAGCCTTGCTCACTTGCTCCCGCTCTCTTTTATGGGAAGGCCACCCCCAGGGACCCGCTCTTATCCTTTCTGGCTTCTTTAGCTCCTTTTCAGTCCTTGAACCCTGAGTTACCAGAGTAGCAGCATGGCCCAGTCCCTGTTCAGGAAAGTGGGACGTGTCCACTAAATCCTGGGCTTTGTCAGATCGTGGCAGAGTGTCCCAGTCCAGAGGCACTCAGGAAAGCTGGGTTGCCGAGGGCGGAAGGGAGGCTTTGGGGGCCACTCTTGGAGCGGAGGGCCCTTCTTTGACCTTGTCCCAGGTTGCAGGTTGAACCCACGTTACTTCAGCTCAGATTTTGAGATTCAGCAGCCGTTTGGACTGTGCCCCTTCCAACTTCGCCGGGCTCTTGCTCCTGCCTTATGGAGAGGTGTGGACGGGTGGCATGTTATTATTTGAGCCCCACCCCAACTTGGTGAGATGTTCTGGACTCCCGGTTGTCAGCGAGATCTTACAGAGAGTGAAGCTGGGCTTTGCAGATGCCCCCGCAAGCAGGGCTGGACAACCTTGTCTGTGTTCAGAGCAGAAATACTCCCCTCAGATGCCTACTCCCAGCTCCCTGCTCCTGGCCACATGGCAGCATGTTCTGGCGGCAGAAGGAGCTGTCTGTCAGCAGAGCCCACACTGCCCTGCTTTGACTTTTGACTCCCCTCCACCTGAGGTCCCTGGCCATTCGTTCCTTCCAGGTCTTGGCGGAGAGGGCGGGCAGGCAGGAGCATCCTTAAGTGGGTTCCCCGAACTGTGCACAGCCTCTCTGGTCTGTTGGTGCCCCATCCGACCTCGAAGGACAAGGAGCATGTGCTTACGCCGCCTTTGACTGCGGCCATAAGGCTGCAGCCCGACTGACACTGGGGAAAACAGTGGGACTAACATTGACTCCTAATGAACTATTGCAAAGTAAGCCCCCTACTAATTAACGCACATTAAAGCTTCTCTCTCTCCCTATTAAGCCGACAGGGCTTATTCTTGTTTACATCTTCTTTGATTGTAAGCTTCCCTTTCAACTTGATGGTCAGAACTCGGGGCAGAGAGCCGTGGGGAAAGGAGGGAAAATCCCGGCTGAGCCACGTTACCACCGAGAGCTCATCTCAGCCTGCTGACATGGGAATTTCTGGGATGGAACAGCCCCAGGAGAGAAGGCAAGGCAAATGCATTTAATTTCTCGTTTAAAATGCGTCAAATGCCCACAGTTTTGGTGTGTGATCAAATCATATTTGAAATACACTGGGCCAAACATATTTGTGATGAACTGCTGTGCAGATAATGGAAATCATTTCAACAAAACTCTCATCCATGCTAAGACCTTAATCAAAGGGTAACCTATTTGACATTGGATCACAGAGAACTGTGTAATTCTGCCCCTGCAGGAATAGCTTTATTCCATTTGAGTCATTATTGCATCAGGGAGCTTAGGTCATGCTAAAGTTACCGTCCGTCTTCTGGATTTCTCTGGCACCTTCGCTTTTCTCAGTAATCTTAGTTTTCTCAGGATTTGGTCTTCTGTGTGTGGAAACTCTGCCATTTTGAGGTAGATAGCCTGGAAAGTAGGGGCTACCTCTCCTGGTTCCCTATATTCCTTTTTTTTTTTTTTTTAAGGAATTCCTTTATTTTAATTATTTATTTATTTATTCATTTATTTTTGGCTGTGTTGGGTCTTCGTTTCTGTGCGAGGGCTTTCTCTAGTTGCGGCGAGCGGGGGCCACTCTTCATCGCGGTGCGTGGGCCTCTCACTATCGCGGCCTCTCTTGTTGCGGAGCACAGGCTCCAGACGCGCAGGCTCAGTAATTGTGGCTCACGGGCCTAGTTGCTCCGCGGCATGTGGGATCTTCCCAGACCAGGGCTCGAACCCGTGTCCCCTGCATTGGCAGGCAGATTCTCAACCACTGCGCCACCAGGGAAGCCCCCCTATATTACTTTTACCTAAACTTAGTCCTTTCAGCTTTACCAAAAGTTTTTCCGTGGAGGGCTTTGTCCCAAATAATTACAGACCCCTGAGTTTCCTCCATGATTATTTACCATTGATGTGTCCTGTACATCTTGTCATTTTATTATATGCTACTTATTCAACGAGCCTTAGTTCCTCCTGTGTAAAATGGGATGATCATAGCTCCAGTCTCCTTCCCAAGAGGTTGGCAGCACAGACGGGCAAACAGAGCCTGACGGCTGGTGTAAACTGCCGAGAGCGGCCAGACACTGGTCCTCATGCCGTTCCCTCTGAGGTTCCCCTCTTTCTGACTAGTTATATGCTTTCTGGGGGCAGGGGCTGTCTGTCTCCTCCCCCAGATGGTTTCCTGGCACGAGCCAGTGCTCAGCAGAGACTTCTTGGCCGGCCAGCTGGACAGAAGTGGGTTGTGCAGACGGCTCTGGAGAGCAGCCAGGGAGGCTTGCGGAGCTCGTCCTCAGCACGGCAAGCTGGGGACAGACTCGACCCAGTGGGCAGGCCACTGCCTTTACACCTCCAAGGTTTCGATCGTTGCATTCTGCTGTGGAGAAGTAGATAAATAGTTAAACTGCTAAAATGAGCCCGATAATCAGGTCAGTGGCATTGCCAGCGATGTCTCTTTTGACGTGTTCTGATTTCTTTTTTCCTCTTTCCTTACCTTCCTCCTAAAATGTGTCCTTTCTTATAAAGAGACAAATCCCTGATTTGGCATATGCTGTAGCTTGGACAAGTTGTGTGAGAAGAGACCTCTTTCTGTTAGTTTGCTTAGGAAGCTGTCTTCTAATGGGGATGAAAATGACTGGAGAGGCCAGGCTCTTCTAATTAGGCAAAGAACAAAAAAAAATGTCAATTAAAAAATGCAAGTGGGCGTTTTTTCTTGCTTTTTGATGTGAGTCTCTGCAGATATATCAGGGTGTTGCCCATTTGAGGAAGGATGCTGATCTCAAGCGTGTGCTCTCCTTTGGGGGTATTTGGGTACCTTCTGGAATTTTTTTACCTTATTGGGTTTATTTTTCTTTTTTCTTTTTTGGCCACACTAAGCGGCATGTGGGATCTTAGTTCCCCGACCAGGGATTGAACCCGTGCCACCTGCATTGGGAGCACAGAGTCTTAACCACTGGACCACCAGGGAAGTCCCCCTTTATTGGCTTTTTATTACAAAACATTACCTGGTCTTTGTAACAAAATTCAAAGATGTGTATAAAGTAAAACCACATGTTCCCCTTTCTTCCTTGCCCCTCTTCCTGCTCCAGCCTACCTTCCCCTCCGACAGGTGACAGATGTTAACTGCTGGGGTGACATGGACTTCCACAGTATTTATGCTTAGTCAAACTCATATATAGAACACAGATTTTATTTCACAAAAATAACATAATAGGAGACATATCACCTGCAACTTGCTTTTCTCACCGTGGACATATCTCCAGTCAGAAATACAGACCTATTCAATACTTCCTTATTTTTAAAGGCTGCATTTATTCCATTGTTCGATGTAACCTAAATCAAACTGTTTGATGATGCGCCAGAACGTATTCATTTATTCCCCTGCTGATACATGTTTAGGTCGTATCCCCCTACCCCTTCCTTCTGCCGTTGCCGACCAACAAGGAGAAGCTGCCCACGCACGGCTGTGTACACTGGGCGTCTGCTCAGAGGTCACGTTTTCTGCCGGGGAGAAGGAGTTCTCTTCCCGTGAGCGGTGGCTGGAGATCGGCCCCCGGCCCTCGGGTCCTCCTTCCTGCCCTGGAGGAGCAGCGTGCAGGCTGCAGAATGGTTGGGGTTTTAAGGCCCACCGGCGCCCTGCTTCTCCGCCTTGCTCACTTTCCTCTGTGGTCTTGGTTCGGCCCATGGGTCCCTTTGCCTTGGCTGTCAGCTGAGGTTGGTTGGAATAGACTGCTCATGGGGACGGGGCCGCCTCAAGGAGGGGATGTTTGCCTTGGGGGCTGGATGGCATTACTCTGAGATCCCACCTGCGGGGCTGGCTGAACGGGCACCCCCTTCCTCTCTCAGCATCCTTGGCGTGCCGAGAACCTCCAGATGGGCTCTTAACAGCCAACTGCTGGGACCTCCCTGGATTGCCATTGAGACCAGCCTGGACCTCTCTCCCAGGGGCGGCCTCTGTCAGGCACAGGGGACCTTGGGCCAGAGAGGCTGGGTGACTCTGCACCAGTCAGTCATGAGCACCCATCAGTGCCGTGCCTAGTAGGCCTGCAGAGCTGGAGGAGAATAAGCAGGGGCTACTTCAGAAGACACTGAGGTGGGGACTTTTGTTAGAGAAGGTGGGTGTCAAGCCAACGGAAAGGAAGAGCCAGCACGGGGTGAGCTCAGAAGCCTGTTTCAGGAAGGGTATAGGGCGTGCAAAGGACCTGGGGCGGGGAGATCCTTAGGCTGGGAAAACACGGCAGCTCTAGGACCTGGCAGCAGGACAGGGCGCTGGACAGTAAGTGAGGAACACACGCAAAGGGGCCCGACGGCCAGCGTGGCGTGCCTGCAGGCCTGGGTCACTGTCAGGGCCCCAGTGCACGTCCTGCCCTGACGCGTTGTCTGGTGTCAGACTTCCTCTAGGACGAAACTCCTTCATTTGGGGGTCTTGGGGGTGGAGTTAGAGAAACGCACACTGCTGGCTCTGAGGTGAGAATGCTGAGTGCTGGGGGGCTGTCACAGTGCAAGGAGCTCCGGGCACAGTGGCGCCCCTGCTGCGGGGTCACGGGGGTGGGCGTTGGGGCCACACAGGCACCGGAATAGACTGCTCGTGGGGGGCTTGCCTGGCGGGAAGGGCGTGCGGCAAAGTTCCCGGGCTTGCGAGCAGGGACAGGTGTGGGGACGGTCACGAGCGCTCTCTGGGCCTCTTTTCCTCGCCTGTAGGATGGTGACATCGGTCCACAGGCTCTCAGTGCCGACTGAAGTTGATGATGTTGATAAAGGTTCAGGGTGCAGAGTAAGAAATTCAGTCAGTGTCAGCTCTCCTTTACCTCTGGAATTCCTTCCCCTACTTTATCCTTCCAAATGAAGTTTTAAAAATAGGTCTGTCTTCCCAGTAGACTCAGTGAGACTCAATAAATCCTAGAATAAGGTACCAAGGGAGGTTGTAGAATTCCTTTCCCCAGAGAGCTTAACAGCACAGCTGTCTGGGATGGCCCGGGGTCAAGATCCAGGTCAACGGTGAGGCCCTTCCAACTGAGGGTAAGTGCTCTCCTCACCCCTGCCCCCCTGCCCACCCACATCTCACCCCCGACCCCCAGGGCCAGCTCGGGCCAGCGCACTTGGACGCTGAGGCTGCTCCCAAGCTCAGCTTCTCTCCTGTGAATCCCCTGGGGTCCTGATTCTGAGGAGCAGAAAAGGCTGAGCGTGCGAGGGTTCCCCCCTCCTGTAATTTTAGCAGCAGCAGACTCTGTTGGCGTTCACACTGACACAGATTGGAGCGGTTGCCATGGAGACCAGAATCCGTGCCCAGATTCGCTCTGGAGCTGGGAAGATGGTGCAGGGTTTCTACTCTATAGAGGGGGCTGGGGGGAAACAGCCCCAGGCTCTTTCCTTGGCTGTTCTAGCTGCTTCAGCCAAAGGTGACCCAAGGAGGCCTGGGCCTGGAAGGTCACCTCATCCTCTGGGCCCTGCCCGGTGCACAGTGTCGCGCTGGGCCTTCATCCACCCACGGCCGCCCATCTTCCTCCTACACTCTTTTCCTGGCATGCAGTGAGGATGAGGACGAATGGTTTATACTGGGGGGTCTGTGGTCCCTTATCCAGAATGCTTGGGGCCATTTGTGTTTGGGATTCAGAATTTGGGGTTTTTGAAAGGTGACCTGGTGCGTGTGTATATATATATATTGCACAACTCTTGAGTGTGAGGTTCTGGGCAGCACCTCGTAATCAAACCCGTGAATGTTTCCCCAGCAAAGCACAGGAATGTGGAAGTGCGTAAAGATTATAAATAACCTGTCAGTTGGGGGCAGATCTTGCCTCCAGGAATTATGAAAAAGCTTTTGGTGTTTTGAGTTTTTTGGATTTTGGAGTTGTAAATGAGAGATTGTAGTTCACAACTATTTCTGCTTTGCTAGCGCTTTCACATTTGTCTTCTTGTTTTATTCTCCTGCAACGCTGGGTGTTACTCCATCTATTTAACAGATGATGAAAGTGGGTCTTAGGATAAAGGACTTGTAAGATCACAGAAAGCAAGTACTGGTGTCGGGATTCAAACGTGGGACATGTAAGTCCAAATTCCAGGTTCTTTCAGTTATTACCAGATTTTATGGAACTTGGTGGAGAAGCGCTTTGCTTCTAAATAACGATAACAATAATAATAATGGCACTGGGACTTCCCTTGCTGCGCAGTGGTTAAGAATCCGCCTGCCAATGCAGGGGACACGGGTTCGAGCCCTGGTCCAGGAAGACCCCACATGCCGCGGGGCAGCTAAGCCTGTGCACCACAACTACTGATCCCGCACACCTAGAGCCTGTGCTCTGCAATGAGAAGCCACCGCCATGAGAAGCCCGCGCACCACAACGAACAGTAGCCCCCTCTCGCTGCAACTAGAGAAAGCCTGCGTGCAGCAACGAAGACCCAATGCAGCCAAAAATAAAAATATATAAATTTATTTAAAAAAATAATAATGGCACTTAACTAAGAGCTAACATTGATAAAGCAGTCAGGACAAGCTGGGTGTTGTGCAGAATGCTTTTGTGTGGCGTCCTCAAGCAGCCCCGCAACTACCCTGTGAAGGGTGCTTAGACTGACTGTGTCCACCTCAAATTCATATGTTGAAATCCTAACCCCCAAGGTGGCCATATTTGGAGGTGGGGCCTTTGGGAGGCGATTAGGTCTTGAGGGTGGAGCCCCCAATAATGGGATTAGTGCCTCTATAAAAGAGACCCCGCACAGCTCCCTCGCCCCTTCCTCCATGTGAGGACACAGCAAAAAGACGGCCGTCTATGAACCATGAAACGGGTCTTGATCTTGGACTTCCAGCCTCCACGACTGTGAGAAATAAATGTCTCCTGTTTATAAGCCACTCAGTCTGTGGGATTCTGTTAGAGCAGCCTGAATGGACTAAGACAGAGGGGTGTTATTCAGTAGCGTAGTCAGCTTGGGCCTCATAGGAAGGTGACCTTTGAAGGCGGAGATGGAGTCAACGCTGTGGAGTCTGGAGGAAGAACACTGCAGGCCTGTGCTTTCCAACATGGTAGCAGGTGGCTATCGAGCCCTTGAAACGTGGCCGGTCCAAATGAGATGTGCTGTAAGTGTCCAATACACACCAGATTCCAAAGACTTAGAATGCAATTCAAGAATATGAAATAGCTCACGAATAATTTTTATATTGGTTATATATCAAAATGATAATATTTGGATATATTGAGTTAAGCAAAATTAATTTCATCTTCTTAAAATCTTTTTAAATGTGGCTATTAGAAAATTTAAATTTACATACGTGAAATGTAAGTTTAAATTACACGTGTGTGAAAACAATTATATCTGTGGCTCGCGTTTGTGGTGGACACTGCTGTGCTAGGTGGGAGCAGCCCGTGTGGTCGGGGATGGAGAGAGAGCCAGTGTGGGTGGGCACAGTCGGGGAGGGAAGGGGGACAGAGATTCATAGGATTTTGAGCAGAGAAGTGATGTGGGCCTGATGACATCCTGTTGTCTCCGCTTGAGCTGCCATAACAAAGTAACACTGACCGGGCAGCTTAAACAACAGACTAATTCTCTCGGAGTTCTGGAGGCTCTAAGTCCAAGATCGAGGTGTCGGCAGGGTTGGTTTCTGGTGAGACCTCTCTCCTTGGCCTGTAGGTGGCCACCTCACTGTGTCCTCACACGGCCTTTCCTCTGTGCACACATCCCTGGTGTCTCTTCCTCTTCTTATAAGGACACCAGTCGTCATGGATTATCACCCTTATCGCCTGATTTAACCTTAAGTACCCCTGCAAAGGCGCCACCTCAAGATACAGCCACGTTGGGGGTTAGGGCCTCAGTACGCCTGGGGGGACACATTTGGTCCACAGCACACCCTCAGCAGCCGTGTCCTTTCTGCCCGGCTAGCAGGAGGGAAGGTCACTTGTGCGCAGCACCCTCCTTGGCTCTTGTCCCCGCCCCAGCGTGGGTACCCGGTCAGCCCTAAAACCTCCTTCCTGCAGCTGTGGGCCCTGGACACCCCCAGAACCTTCTAGGAAGCTCTCCATGGTGCTTCTTAAAGGAGACACCCTTACTGAGCCCCCCTGTTTGCAGACGCTCAAAGCCCAGGACCCCCTCTAACCCTCTCAGTCACCCTGAAGGGGAGCCATCATCCCCCGCGGTTCCCAGCGGTGCTTGAAGGAATGCAGCAACCTGTCCAGGGTCACACAGTGAGAGGCTGCGCTGAGGCCCCTCGGCCCCTGAGCCTGTACTCTGGCCGCTGCTCCGTGCTGCCTGGGCTTCCCGGCAGCTGGGCGTAACTTTCTGCTCTTTGAAGCAACAAGAGAGTCAGACTCTCACTCGTGAAGGACTGGACTTTCTCACCCCCGTGGCTTGGGCGGCGAGGTTGCCATGGATGAGTGGACGCCCTTCTGCCCACCCCCTCACGGGCAGCGAACACCGTGCTGATTGAGGACCCGGGTCCTGGCTGGACTTAGCCGGACCCATCCTTAGCCCACTCCGGCTTTCTCAGGGTGCCTGCCTGGGGCTTGGGGTACTTTACTTCATTAGTGTGTTTCAGCTTCAATTCATAGCTTAGACAATTGAATCTCAGAGAGGCAGAGACCAGGTCACAAGGCCAGTGAGACTGTCACCCAGCTGCTGGTCTGATGCAGTCTGTGTCTCTTCCTAGTGTCCGTGGCACCGTCACTCCTCAGCTGGTGGTGTAGAGAGCAGGCCTGTGACCTGATGGTCAGGGCACCTAGGTTCAAGTCAGTTTTTACAGAAACTTAAAAAAAAATTTAAATTGTAAATACACATAACAGAATTACCATCTTAGTCATTTTTAAGTGTACAGTTCAGTAGTGTTAAGTAGTTTCACATTGTTGTAAACCAACCACCACCACCCATCTCCAGGACTCTTTAATCTGGCAAAACTGAAACTCCATACTCATTAAACACTAACTCCCCGTTTCCTGTCCCCAGCGTCTGGCAACCACACTTCTGCCTTCTGTCTCTATGAATTTGACTACTCTAGGTACTTCGTATAAATGGAACCATATAGTATTTTGTATGTGGGTGTGTGATTGGCTTCTTTTACTTAGGTTCATCCACGGTGTAGCCTGTGTCAGAATCTCCTGCGTTTTTAAGACTGAATAATATTCCATTGTGTGGATAGACCACATTATGTTTATCGATCCATCTCTCAATGGACACTTGGGTTGCTTCCGCCTTTTGGCTATTGTGAATAATGCCACGATAAGCATGGGTGTGCAAGTGTCTCTTGGAGATCAAGTCACTTTGTTGAATCGATAAACTGGGAACAATAGCACCTGCTTCTCTTATGTACCTCCCAGGATTGTTTCGAAGATAAAGTTGTGATCGTGTGTGGAGTCCTCTGTGAGTGTAAAGGACTGTCTGATGTGGGGGGTTCATTATAGTCCTTCTCATTACCAACCTTGACTGGCAAGAGCCAACTTTCACCAAGAGGAATCAAGCTGAGAACATTTTCCCTAATCCCAACCCTGGGAGGAAACTGACCCGGACCTTAGTAAAGCGGTTGGCTTAGAGGGCAGACTCAGGCCCAGGTTCGTTGTCTATACCCAGTCTCTGTTTCTTTCTCGGATAGGATAAAGCAGGGGGAACTTGGCTCATTTCTAACCAAGGGACCCATGGCTGGTGTGGACCCATCATATTCTTCCCGGAGCAAGGCTTGGCAGTGTTCCCACATCCCACCCCCAAACGTGATGGGCTACCTTGTGGGATCCCCTGAAGGGCTGGGGCAGCCTCCCCTCCCCTCCCCACCTTGCCCAGTGCCTCGGCTTCCCAGAATGGTGCCACCGGCCACGTCCTGTGGGCCATTTGGAACCTCTCCTGTCCCGAGGCTCTGCTCCAAGTCCAGGGCTGGCCCACCGCCCTGTGGGAAAACGACTGTGGTTTCCGCCGAAGCTCCAGCGGTTTTTCCCGACGCTCTTGTCAGCCTTCCTCCCTCATCCTGGGTCTCAGCATTGTTTGTTCTCATCCTGCTCCCAGAAGACTGCTTCCTACAGATGCTCCAGCATTAGAACTTCATTCCAGAACAGTTCATTATCACCTCTCTGGGGCCTGGCACGCGGCCTCCACTTGGAAATTTCTCCTTGGGGGCCAGGGCCCCGAGGCTCACCCTGGGTAGCACATACACTCTGCCGTCTTCCGCCCGTCTCCCCCAACTGGACTGTGAACTTCCTGGGGCAGGGGTGGTGTCCCCAAGTGCCCAGCGGAGCTCTGGGACATAGCACGTGCTCAGAGAGTGCTTGCTGAGGGAACGCAGGTCTAGGCTGTATTCTCCAGGGCAGGGCCTGTGAGTCAGGAATCCCCTGCATTTCTTTATCCATCACCTACATCGAGCGTAGTGCCTGGTACACAGCCAGGGCCCGGGAAGTGATTGAGTGAGTAGATGAATGCATGAATGAATCATGAGGCCACAAGCTCTATCTGCTCAGGCGGGGCTGGGCAGTGCTGCAGGGCGGATCTCAGATGTTGTATCTGGCAACTGACAGTGGGCCACGGGCCATGTGGGTGCCGCTGAGGTCGGGGAGACCCGAGGTGGGAGAAAGGGCGTAGCTCCTGCTAACCGGAGTTCTGCGTGCCCTGGCTCCGTTCTTTCTGTGGCTGCTGGAGCTGGTACAGAGCAGACCTGTGGCTGTGGCCGTGCACCTCAGAGACAGGACTTTGAAAAAATATCCGGCTCCCTATGGCCCCAAGAGTAGGCAAACCCGCCTCTTTGAAGTCTTACCTTCCTGCTCAAACACCCTAAACGTCTAAAATTCCTAACCTTCCGTGATGTCCCCCGAAGCTATGTTTCAACACTTTTTTTCCCCTTCCAATTCTTTCCTTCAAACCAGCCAAAGAGACCACTGGGTGTTTTCCGTGTCTCTGGCTTGTTTCCTGGCAGCAATCCAGAACCTACTGCCTGGACTCTGGGCCCCTTGAACGGGCTGTAGAGCCCGGGTCACCTGCCTGGGAGCAGCTCCTGAGTGGCCGCTGGACAGGACTGTCCACTCAGGGCCTGTTGCTTTTCTCTGAACTCCGAGGTCCACTTCGGCCCCTCTCCATTTGCCAAGGGCCAGCAGAACAGCTTCTTGGCAAGAGTTTCTACTTCTTAATCTAGTTTCACAGCCTGTGATTGAACTCTGTACAATGCGGGCCTCAGAATTCAGTGGCATCTTTTAATTCTCTGTTATTGATGAAAATTTTTGGTCTGGAAAGAAAAGCTGGCTTTGGGATTGATTTCCATCAGTTTAATTCATCTTCGGCATTGATTGGTGCCTATGTTAGAATGAAAGGCTACATCTGGGCTGTTCCAGATGGATGGGGGGTGTTATTACAGAGTGTCTACAATGGGGGGCAGTTATGGGACCACGGTCACCTTCGGGCACGTCTCACTTTCTGCCTTGTACAGCAGTCCTTCCTGTATGGGTCTCCTCTCCCATGTTTGACTGTGGATCTTTGCAGGCAGGAGGCGTCTCTGAATTACCCTTCTAACCCCCCCAGACCCAGCACGGTACCTGGCGCAGAGCTGGCTCTCAGCCAGCATGTGTTACGCACATTTGTTTAAACACAGCCTCCAGAGTTCATTACAGTCCTTAAGTATTGCTCATCAGGAGGGAATCCCAGTATTCAAATCGTGCAAGCATGCGTGAATTCCGTAGGAACTGGGGTTCGGGTAAAGGTACCGGATATCAGTCACACAGCTGATGAATGATTACCCTTCTCAGGAAGATACCGACAGGACCCTGACTTCAGAATGTGCCAGTCACAGGTTCTTGTAGCACAAGGTGGCACCGCTAGCAGGCAGCTCCTGGCACAGTTCACATATCTGACCACAGATACAATGCCTCTGCCGCCAGCGTCCCCCCAGGCCACCTCCACACCCTCGTGCTGTTGCCTGATAGGTGTGGCCCACTGTCCCAGTGCCCAGAGTCCCGGGGGCAGCATGGGGGTCTGGGCAGACTTGGAGTTCCCTTCCTTCTCTCTCCCCCCAACATGAGACCCGCGCTGGACTCTTGGATCCAACCGTGTGGGGCCCACCCCAGGGACCCAGGGATCGTCAGATTCAACCCTTCTGATATGAGAAGGGGACGCTTGTGCTCAGAGGGGAGGTGACTTGGTCAAGATCACCCTGGTCCAGGTGTCTGGGATTCGAGGGAATCCAGGGAAGGATGCAAGTTCAAGCCACATATGCAGGCTTATTCTAGAACCTCGAGCTGCCACGCCAGGCTCTCGCCCTTGCCACGCTGGGACAGTCAGAGCCACCCCTCCGCAGCCGAGTGGGTCAGACGCCAGCCTCCGCTGCGTCTCCGCTGCCCGCCGGCTTCCATGGGCGCCCTAAGCCACGGCGTCCACAGGCCTCTCTCCTGCCAGACCCGGCAGCGCCATGCCGCCCTGTCCCCACGCTCCCCCTGGCCTGGGGTCTTGTCCCTCTCTCCTTGCAGCTTCCGCCCACACCTGCGCAGCCCCATCTCGCTCCGTGGCCTCACAGCAGCGGGAGGTGAGGGAGGACTCGTAGCCCCTGCCTCTGGGAGCTGAGGGTCCAGGGCAGAGGCCACAGGGAATAGGCAAAGGCAGAGCAGAGTGACGAGCCCCAGACGGGAAGCAGGCCTGACACGCACCCGGGGAAGGGCACTTTCATTCCACGTGGAGGCCTGGGAAGGCTCGCTGGGAGGTGCCAGCTGAACTGAGTCGTGTAGCAGGAGCACCTGCGGGGGCGGGAGAGGCAGCCCTGGGCTCACCCCCGCCTGCGGCCGCTGGAGCTGCCGGGTGTGGGGCGCAGGTGGCCGGACGTCCAGACCGTGAGGACGCTGCCGGCCCCAGGAGCCCGGGGGCGGGGGGACAGGAGGGCTGGGCTGGTCTTGGGGACAAAGGACCGCCCTGCCTGAAGGGTCCTCTGTGCTGTGGCGAAGGGCGGGAGGCCCCTGCCGGGACCCTCAGCGGAAGAGAGCCCTGCAGGGAGGCGGCAGCTCCCCGTGTGCCTCAGTCCGTGTGGGAGGACAGGGGTCTGGGCTCTGGGGCCCTGCGTGCTCACACCTGTGGCTCAGGTGTACCTCTCGTGCTTCCCCAGGGCACTGGGGGTGGGAGGTCGGGATTTTGAAGACCCGGATGCATGTCCTCGGTGAGCCTGTCTGAGCCTCAGCTTCCTCATCGGGAAAATGGCCGCATTGATTACAGTGCTTCGTTTTAAAAACTGGACTGGTTGGATAGCTTTAAAAAGATTTTTGATTGTGGTAAATTCCACGTGACGTAAGATGTACCATCTCAACCATTTTTAAGTGTACAGTTCAGTAACGGTAAGTATATTCACGTTGTCGGGCAGCAGATCTCCAGAAATTTTTCATCTTTCAAAACCGAAACTCTGTCCCCATTAAACAACTTCCCATTTCCCCCTTCTTCCAGCCCCTAGTAACGACCATTCTACCTTCGGTTTCTACGAATTTGACCTCTTTAGATACCTCACATAAGTGGAATTATGCAATACAGTCGTCCCACAGTATCTGCGGGGGACTGCTTCCAGGACCCTTGTGGGTACCAAAATCTGCAGACGCTCAAGTCCCTCATATAAAGTGTTGTGGTATTTGCATATAACCTATGCGCATCCTCCGGTGAACTAAATCGTCTCTAGATTACTTACAACAATACAATGTAAATGCTATGTAAATTGTTGTGGAACCCTCGGATACAGAGGGCTGATGGTGTTTGCCTTTTTGTGACTGTCTTATCTCACTTAGCATAATTTCCTCAAGAGTCATCCATATTGTAGTGTGTGTGGCGGTTTCCTTCTTTTTAAAGGCTGAATAATATTCCACTGTACCTCAGTTTGTGTCTGTGTGAGGATCAAAGGGCTGTGTATGAGAAAGTGACGTGTAAACTCTAAAATCTGTGCATGTGTTTTAGGGGGAAAGCTCTTCCTGGAGTTGGCCTCGTTAGATTGTGGGGTTTGGGGCTGACTTGAGCTGAGCCCAAGAAGTAGCAAGGGACAGAGGGAGGACCTGCAGAAAGCCACACCGTGAACAGCAGGGTCTCGTTTGGTAACTAAGAGACAGCCCGGACAGTGTCATCCCTGTTGGATAGATGTGGAAACTGAGGCTCAGAAAGGTTAAGCCAAGTTCCCAAAGGTACGGAGCCAGTAAGTAGGTAGGACTACGAGTAGAATGCCTGTCATTGTCAGTCCAGTGCTCTGTGGCTTGTGTGGAGAAAAAATGGTTTATGTTTATACGGGATACGGGACAAAAATGTCAGTGTCTTCCTAAAGGTGCCATAGAAATGGTGGGGAACGGAAATCGAGCAGAGAAATTGGAGGTTGAAAATAGTCTGGGTACAAGGAGCAGATACTAAGGCCAGTTTTAGAAGAGGGATCAGGGACAGAGGACTGTCCAGGATGCTGGGATGTGCCTGCATTAGCAGAAGGCGAGAAGCAGAGAGAGCTGTTCTACGGACAAGAACAGCTACTGACTGCTGAAGAATCCACCGGAAGGACACACCAGTGGGAAATGCAGGGCACGCTCGCAGCAGAGAAAGCCAAAGTCAGGATGCACATGGCGGAGTCCACACGGCCGGCAGTGGGGCACCACAGGGAGCAGGAGCAAAACGTGGGGGGCAGGATGGCAGGGACCTCGGAAATAGGAGGTCCCCTCTCTGCCAACTTCATTGCCGTTTTATAGCTGGGTAAACAGAAGCCTGAAGATGACTTACCCAAGAACCCAGGGGCTCCTGACCCCAACTTCAGTGCTCAGCCCTGACAAGTTGCCATGTTTACTGGGCATCTAGTATGTGCTTAGCTGCTAGAGCATATATACGAGAGCTTGCTATATATTTTAGGACAGCTGCTGGGAGCCAGATGAGTGCTGTTGGAAGTTCGTGGAAGCAAGTCCAGGTTCAAGGTTGATACCAGGAATGACTTCATGGAGAAGGTGGGACTTGAGGAAAAGGCAGAAGTCGGGTGGAATGTGAGGAAGGAGGAGGTCATTCACAAGCCAGGAAGGAATAAAAACGCTCCCATTAGCTGCAGAGAGGAAAGGAGGATGTCAGCTGTGATGGTTTCTGACACCAAGATGGGCAGAGTCGAGTGGAAGCTGGAGGGAAACATTCTCAGGCAAATGTTCCCTTATGAACTGTCTTGGGACAAAGCAAAGAGGAGATGAGCTGGTGGCATCAGACTTGCACTTACAGAATCTCAAGAATGGTATCTGTATTTATAGGCTTTTATTTAATGGGTATTAGGGAGAACGTCCTGCAGCTAGCACGCCAAAGCTGTGATTTCCTAGGATGACATGAAATTTATTAAGTAAAATGCAAGTAGAGTTAAAGGAAAGCAATGTAGACACGACAGCAGTTGGTGTGGCTAATCTGGTGCAAATCAAGGTCAGGGTGCCCAAGTGGCTGGGAAACACCCAATCAAAGGATAAAGTCACATTGGAGGCAGAGTCGGGTAAGATGACGAAGCCTTTGGACAGTGGAGTACACCAAGAAACTTGAGGATTACGTGATTAAAAAACAAAACCCTTGGAAATTTCTTTGTAAAGATTAAGGGCAGTGACAAGACCCATGAGACAACTTCCTGTTATAGTTCATAGCTGGGAGGCAATGCTCTCTGTAACGGTAGTTAGGAAAAATCCAGCTCCGTGAACTCCCCGAGTTTCCATCTTTACCATGGGTGCTGGGAAGCTTCCAGCTAAGTTCTGCACTCATATTGTGTTCATCCCCTTGAGTCTAGCTTTTAAAAGAAAGTTATAATTATCCCTCCTTCCACATATATATTCCCACTTAGCATGTCTCTTGTCTTTATGATAATGATTTTTGTTTTATGTTGTGTCATATCCTTTTAGCAAATAAACAGGAAGTGAAGAAATATTTTTAAAGTATTTCCAAGACTTTATTACAAGAGTAACAAAGAAGACAGTCGTGTACGGTATGCTTCCAAATATTAACCATTGAGATCTTTGTCACCCCTCCTGTCTCCCGTTCTCCTTTGTCATTAACTCTACTTGCATCAGAGTTCAGGGCTCAGTTTTATGCCCAATGACAGTAAGAATCCTTAGTCTAAGGTACACAGATTCATAGATCTTATCCCTTCCTTAATTGGCTTATATTCTTTTATAAGTTATTTTATTATTTTTGTGCCTTCTTGTGATCTATCTTTTTGGAAGTGGGAGACATATAAATACCTGGAGAAAAAAAGGAATGAAAGGATGGAGGATGCAAGTATTTGAAATGTAGAAGGAGATCTGATAGAAGTTGATGTGTATATTTCTTAAGATAGCAGAAAACGGAACGTTTAAAGAGGTAAAAGTCGAGAACAAATCGTGATGATTCTTGCAATATCCTTTTGACTAAGCAATTTATTTTCTTCCCTACAAATTGTTATGCTTCCTTTCCTGAAAGATGGAGGGTTTTTTCTCCCCTTAGCATGATGAGAAATTAAGACGTGTGAGATCAGAGGACAATGGGCCACCACCACAGGAGGTAGGGGAGTACGAGTGATAATGGCCAACTGATTTTTTAATAGTTACCCACATGTCTCGACAGAGATGAACAGGGATCGAAAGGGAAGCTTTAACTTTTCTTTCCTAGTTGGCAGATTAATGAGGAGGGAATGTGTCTCAGAGACTGAGTGGGGTTGTGGTGGGAGGGCTGGGAAGGGGGGAAGTGCACTGAGGATGGAGGGAGCCATTTATAGGAAAAGAAATGGGAAACAGGGCAGAGCGGAGGAAGAGACTGGAGGGCGTGAAGAGGCTGCCGTGTAGGGAAGTGAAGCGTGAAAGAGATCTAACCCAAAACACGGTGTAAATGGAGGGGTTGATGGGCGTTGATATAAAAGGGAACTTTAGAAGGCTGAGCGAAATTGAGGGATGGAGCAAGGCACTCAGTAAGCTTTTTGTCAGACCCGACGGCAAGTTCGGAAGATTTTAAGGGAAATTATTAGCTCAAGGAAGAAGTTCGAAGAGAAAGAGATGCAGTCACTAATCCCTAATTGAAAAAGAATGGGGACATCAGTTAAGTCCAAATGTCTGGCAGGATAGCCACTAAGGGGGAGAGTTGATCAGAGGTGATTAGTGAGTATCTGTGGCCAGGTCCACATTGCAGCTGGGGAAGGGTTGGGGATGGGGAATGTGCCCCAAATTTGCACTGAGCCAGGTGTCTCTGGGGGCGTTCCTGGCGTGGCCCCTTCCCCACACGTTCAAATTGGACTCTGACTTGTACATACGCCACCCCAGCCTGACTCGCCATATACTGTGCACATAGTAAGTGCTTCTGGGAGTAGGCTAATGTTGGATGCTGTAATAGATAAATGCCAGAGTGTCAGTGGCTTAACAGGATTTAAATTTATTTCTCGTCCACATAGGAGTATAGTGGGGTAATTCGTGGCAGCCTTCCATGGGTGATTCAAGAACCCAGACTACTCCCTCTTCCATCTTCAGGGGTGCTAGAGTCCTTCACTTCTAGCCAGCGAGTGGGGAAAAAGGACGGACAGCTACCCATGGGAGAGTCTTACGGGCCAGACCTGGAAAGGGTGCTCACCTCCACACACTTCCCATTGACAAGAACTCAGTCCTGTGGCGACACCGACTGCTAAGCAGGCCGGGAAATGCAGTCTGACTGCATGCCCAAGAAGAAAGAGGGGAACATTTTTGGTAAATACATAGCTGCTTTTATCATAATATTAAAAAAAGGTTTGTTCCATAAAATAAATGAAACTCACACTTTAAGACCATGTCTCATTAGAGGAAAATTATGTTTATTCCTGTGGGATTCTTTGCTCTTTTGAAGAACTCAGTGAAATTGCCTTAAAAGAAACTCTCTATCTGTAGTGCATTTAATCAGTTGCTCGATCCCCATTTTGTTTGGGTCCTATGCTGTACCAAGCATGTAGAGGAGAGGTGGTATTGATGAAATGACTCCTGACTCATGAAGCCGGAGACCTTGGTCTCTGCACATGTGATTTATAAATCTTACTGGGGGATTGAGGGAGGGTGGGGCTAAGTGAAGGAACATAGACATCAAGGCATCAACCTCACTGGAGATCTGCTTCTGCCTGTAAACATTTGGCTCACACATCACATGTTCACCCCCTGGGTCTCCCAAGAAGCCCAGCAGCTCCTCCTCACCCTCCGGCCTTGGCTCCCCAGATTTCCTGGGGTACCTTAGTTGGTGTTGCTTCCTGAAACCCACACCCCAGCCCGTGGCAGGCACCTCGTATGCCCTGGGCAGAGTGCCTTTCCAGCCAGAAGGCCCCAGCCAGGTGAGGCTGGGCAGGAGTCGGGATGCAGGTGGGGAGGAGAGATGCAAGCGGCCTCTCCTCCTGCCCTGTCTCACCTCCAGATCGGACCTAACTTGCTGTCTGCTGTCAGGTCTGGTTTCCCTCAGCATCCTGGTTATCCCAGCCTGTCCCTGCCGTGAAATCCTGTGTTTTCACATTGCTTTCCCCTGGTGTGTTAGCCTGCTGCTGTCCTGGTTTCACCCTGTTACAGTTCCTGCCTGCTCCTCAGAGGGCCGAGCGCAGCTGAGGGACACAGGCCAGGGAGCGAAGGGCAGGAGCATCTAATGCCGGCTGCGTCCTTGCCTGACCCATGCACAGCGACTCAGACTCATTTTAACGGCCTCAGGTTACGTCCTCGCTCTGCTGGCCGACAGCTGTCCTCCCGCCCTCCCTCTTCCTCTGCCCAGCCTCCTCCTCCTTCTCAATCTGTGGGCCAAGGAGGTTGAATGGGCCTACTCTGCTCTCAGCTGCCTGCTCCCCGCTAGAGGGGACTGGACTTTTAACCCTCCTTCCTCTTCTGTCCTCCCTCAGCACCCTGGACAGGGCCCTTCCAGCCCTAATAACCTTGTGTCTGCTGTGTCTCCATCTCCCGGATTGGGGCTGGAGTTCTCCAGGCAAGACAGTCTTTCAGGGTGTGTTGAATGAGAGAATTGATGAGTGGATCTGCACAGAGGGAGAGTGGGGAGAGGCTTCTCTTCACCTACCCAGACCTGGGGGTGGGCCCGATGGGCCTCGGCTTCTGCCAAATGGGACTGTCAGATGGTGGCTCCTAGTTACGTTTTTACTGGTTCAGAATTTTTTAAATGGGCTCTCCAAGTGGTCTCCTATTCTGCTTTAGCCTCAGCGAAGAGTTTTCACCATCCACGGTTTGAACGTGCTGCTATAACCCAGCTGTTCCAGCCGGGAACCAGGAAACTGGCCATTTCCACCCCCTCCCCTAGGCAGCCGTTGCAGTCAGAACATGGCTTTGCACCTGACTCCAGACCCCGGCTTGGAGACTGGGGATAAGTTTTCTCGTCTTTGAGTTGTTATTTCCGTATCTGTAAAATGGGGATAATCATATTTACTGTTCAGCGTTGTTAGCAGGTTGGGTCAGGATTAAAAGAGGTATTCCCTGATGGCACATGTATTGTCATTGGAATTATTTTTAAATGCTTCTCCTTGACTACAAGACATCCTCAGGGCCCAGTGCATGGTGCAATAAGTATTTATGGCCAGAGGAACACCAAACTTAGCACTGGGCACAGGGTAAGTAGACAGTGAATAGTGGAAGTTCCTGCTTTTTCTGTCTCCCCCCCCTAGAATGTGAGTCCCTTCGTGGGCAGAAGGTATGACCTCCTGTTTGTCATCACTTTGTAACCTCTTCAATCTGTAACTGAGAAAAGACCCAAACAAACCAATAATCATACAGAAGCAAGCCCCTGGGTACTGAAAAATCCAGGGCAAGCACTTTCCACCTCTACCCTTGGAGGGCATATGGGGAACACCCCCAAGTCATGCCCAGTTCTGGCGCCATGGAGGCCCCGCAGGCCTACAGAGAAAGCAGGAGGTCTAGACGCAGGCGCTGTCTGGGGAAGGTGTGTGGTAGAGGCTGGCGGTGGGGGGGGGGGAGTGGAGGGCTGCCAGTATTGCCCTCTCACAGCTGTCCCTCCAAAGCATTGCTCGCAGCCACCACCGCCCAAAGCCATTTGGAACCTGAGTGACCATCCTCACCTTTGGGATGGAAGCCAGCCCCCCTCTCCAGACCTGCGCTTAGGAGTGGACTTTGCCTGGGATTCTTCTCCTTGATCACCCACCCCCTGCTACCCTCCCCAGACTCTGAGGTCACCCTGGGGCTTGTGGCTGCAGGGTGGAATGGCAGCCCCCATTCCATACCATACCATTCCATACCATACCATCCCATACCGTACCGTACCGTACCATACCATCACCATTCCATACCATACCATACCATTCCATACCATACCATCCCATACCGTACCATACCATACCATACCATTACCATTCCATACCATACCATACCATTCCATACCATACCATACCATTCCATACCATACCATACCATTCCATACCATACCATTACCATTCCATACCATACCATACCATTCCATACCGTACCATACCGTACCGTACTGTACTGTACCATACCGTACCCAAAGTGGGAACACTAGAAACACGCTTAAATCAGAATGATTTTATTTTTTGAAATGAATTTTTTCTTTTCCTGAATGAATTTTAACCCGGGCCTTATCATCTGCACCTGGGACTGTCTGAAAGGGGATTCCTGAGTTGGGGGATAAATCAGACTAGAGAGACGTTTTGTGAAATGCTTAAGATCCATCGTATCACTCACAGTGACACCACAATAGCTTAATAAAATGCCACTGTGTGCATTACCTCATTTACTCCTTAACGCGCTCTAGTAACATAGATACTGTTGTTACCACGGTCCGTGTTCTGGATGGGGTGTCACGGCTGGTTGCCGGGGGCGGGGGGACTGGACCTCGGGCCCTTGCACGTGAGTTGGAGCGCGGGCAGGAGCGGAGATGCGGGAGAGGCAAGGGACAGGCGACACGCTGGCCACGCCCTACCGGACGTCCCCGGCCCCAGCCCGCGGCCCCGACGGCCCCTCCTCCTGGGCTGGCAGCGGCTGCCGCGCGCCTGGAAGAGGAGCCGTGTTTCTCTCGCACGCAGAGCCGGGTTTGTAAACAAACACGGGCGGGCGCCGCCGCCCGCGCAGCAGATGGCTCCGCAGCTGCCCGCCCGGGCGGTCCCTCCCTCTCGCTGCGACGCCCGCCCGCCCGCCCACGCAAGGGGCCGGCGGCGCCGCCCGGTGCCCGGGGCGCAGTGGACTCCGTCCCATATCCTTCTGAGAAGAAGCTTAAGCCAGGGGCCTGTGGGATGTTCATGCTCTTTATTTCATTCGTTCGTTGGTTCGTTCATTCAACAAAGATCTACAGTGTAATATGAGGGGACCAGTGCAGGGACCAAGATGGTCCCTGCCTTCACCACACTGAAGTGAGATGGAGAAGTAAACAGGTCTTGCAGTGCAGCGTGGCGAGTGCATAGAGTATGGACACTGTGCGAGGTCAGAGAGTACTAACCTGCCATTTAATGGATCCAGGAAAGCTGCCTGGAGGAGGTGCTGTGGAGCTGAGAAAATGAGCAGCAATTAGGCAAAGTGGGAGGAGGATGGGGAAGAACTGTTCCAGAGGGAGGTAAGGGAGCTTGCCGAACATTTGCGACGAGATCCTTAGGAGGAGGAACTAGCTTGGGAGGAGCTGGGCTTGTGCCTGAGAGCAGTAGGAAGCCAGTCAGGGTTTGATGCACAGGGCGAGACCCTTCTGGGTCTGGGTTCTCAGTCCATAAAATGAGGGGATTGAACTCAGTCTGAAAGGTCGTTCCCAAACAAGGCTGGCCCTGGAGTGTCTGATAAAAATTCAAGTTCCAGGCCGCACCCCAGACCCCTCCAATCAGAGCCTTCTGGGACACGCTCTGCAATCTGTATTTTTAGCAGTCTCTCCAGGTGACTCCTGGTGAAGGCTTGAGGTCCAGTGGTCTGAGGAGGTGGCAGATGTGGGGTGAGTAATCACAGTGTTGGATGAGGGTGATCTATAGGCGATCCATGGGCAGAGTTCTGATTCTCCGGGTGCTCAGCTCCTGAGGCAGATCACAGAGCGAATGGTGTCTGTCCCTGGAGAGTATCACAGCTGGGCCGGCGCTGTGGATGAACAGGCGGAAGGAGAGGGTTGGGGCCCCAGCTCTCTCTCTGGGCCTCTGCTTCATCAACAGTAAAATGGGGACGATGATACCGGCTTCATGGGAGGATCGGGGAGGAGCCAATATGGTAAATTAGCCCGAGGGGCCTGACCAGAGAGAATGCTCTGACTACGTGGGCAAACCTTGGCTGATTGTCAGCTTTGCCAGTGATTCTCAGACTCTTCATCTGACCTACACCTGACCACCTGTAGGAGCTTTGAAACATGCTGGCCCCTGCTCTGAGATTCTGAGCCAGCAGAAGGACAGGCCTTCTTAGGCTCCGTGGATGATTCTGGTACCCACCAAAGTTCAAGAGCGCTGAGCAAGCTGTCATTCATTGAAGGAGTGCACTGAGGTCTTTCTTAAGTGTCTGTGCCTTAGGTCCACCCAGTGAGGGCACGAGCGGAGGTGACCAGTAGCACCAAGGAGAACAAAAGTATGAATGGTCTGAACCCATAAATCATACCAGGTCTCACTCACTGTCTCACGGTTTCTGGCTACTGAGTAACAAACAGCTCTCTAGTAGTGGTTTTGGGTTCAACTCTCAACTCTGCTGCATACTAGATGGGTAACCCTGGGTAGATTATTTAATGCTCTGTGCCTCAACTTCCACACCTTTAAATAGGTGTAATAATATATGTCATAAAGTTTTAATGTAATTAAATAAAACGATGCACCCAGAGTACCTAAGTCAGGGCCTGACACTATATAAATGCTACCTATTATTATTAATATCTGCACAGTAAATAACCAAATGAGAGTCAATTATCACTTAATTTACCATTTTGGGCAAAGATTCTTATCTTGCCCGGTCCCCACCAGAATCCATCTTCTTCTTTCTAGGCACACGGCTGGCTGCTCAGCTAGACCACATTTCCCAGCAGGTGTGCCCATGAGACCAAGTTCTCATCATGGACCCTGAGCAGAATTCATGCTTGCAGCTTCTCATGTGGGAAGGACATGCAGGCTTTCCACCCTTCCTCTCCACTGGCTGGGAAAGGCAGCAAGTATAGCAGCCTTGGAAGCCATGGGTTGAGAAGGGCACAGCTGACCCGTTAGCCAGTCTTGATAGGATGACTTCTTTTTTTATTTTTTTGCAATAAAAAACATTTTAAGCATACAATTTAGTGGTTTTACCACTAATTCCAGAACATTTTCATCATCCCCCAGAGAAACCCTGTCCTCCTTAGCAGCCACTCCCCTTTGCTCCCCTCCTCCCGGCCCCTGACAACCACAAATCTACTTTCTGTCTCTATGGATTTGCCTGTTATGGACATTTCGTGTAAATGGAATCATACAATACATGGTCTTTTGTGAATGGCTTCTTTCACTTAGCATAATGTTTTCAAGCTTGATCCATGTTGTAGCGTGTGTCGGTACTTCATTCCTTTTATGGCTGGATGCTATTTCATTGCATGCATGTACTACATTTTGTTTATCCATTCAGCAATTGATGGACATTTGGGTTTTTTCCACTTTTTAGCTATTATGAATAATGCTGCTGTGAACATTCTTTATGAGTTTTTGTGCGGTGGGTACAGAACTAGGAGTAGAGTTGCTGGGTCACATGTAACTCTAGGTTTAACTTTTCAGGACCTGCCAGGCTGTTTTCCAGAGAGGTGACACCATTTTACATTCTGATAGAACCTCTTGGAACAGAGCTGCCTATACACCTGGACTATCACATGCAAGAGAATCCAAATCATATTTCGTTTGAGCCATTGCCTTTTGGGGTGTCTTTGATACAGCAGCTCAACTGTCACCCTAATGTACTGTCCTACTGAATCTTCCTACCAGTTGTGGGAATAAAATGACTAGAGCAACACTTTTGGTCTGGTATAAAACCTACACATGTGGAATGGTCTTGCATTAAGGTGGGAGAATCCCACAATCCATGCATCCATTCATTTGTTTGTCTATTCATCCATCAAAAAATTTTGAGCTCTGAAGATTTGCCAGACATTATGAACCAGGGTCCCTGCCTTCGAAGATCTCACAGTCTAGCTAGAAAGCCAGGCAGGCAGTTTGGCCACCAGGATAGATGCTGGGCATGGAATTCAGGCAAAACTGGGTGGGGTCCAGATTCTGCCTCACTTGCTGGATGAAGGGTTCTGAGCAGGTTACTTCAGCTCTCTGAGCCTCACTTTTCCTCATCTGTAAAGTGGGGATACTAACACCTCCTTGCAGGGAATTTGGGCCGGTTAAGAACAATGTGTGCTAAGTGACAGGCATGAGCTAGTTGCTCTCAGTGGTTGTTTTTAATAACCCCTCATTGTGGAGGGCACAATGGGTTCTCCTCCAGAGCTGGGGCCAGGGGAGGGGGGCAGGGGAGCGGGACTCAAAGGGCTTCACAGAGGAGAGCACAGTTCAACTGGATCTGAGAGCTGGGGAGGGGTTTACCAGGTTGAGGGGGTGTGCGACAGGCAGAGGGGGCCGCTAATGCAAAGACGGAGAAGTCTGGAAGTTCACGGCCTGGTTGGGGAACAACAGTTCTGAGCCTTAGGTGGGTAAAAAGCAGAGTCTGCTTCCCTGCACTTCCACCCCATCCCTGGCCCGGCCCCAGGGCCTCTGTGGCCTCTGCTCAGGAGGCCTCGGTTTCCCACCCTGCACCCAGCCCTTGAGCCCTCTTCTCTCCTCCCCCTCTGGAGACCCAAAACTCTGCTCATTCAGATGCGGGCTTTAATCAGAGCTTAAGACCAGTCGAACCCCCAAGGATCCTGGTTGCCTGACCTAATTTTTGAAAAATCCAGTCTCCATCCGGGTTTGGGGGCTGTTGGTGCTTTCTTACTGCACTGGGGACAAAGGAGTGGGGTTTTTCCATTCGCATGAAAATCAGGAAGATGACGATGATGTTGACAGCTGTATTGGTATTAATAAAATGATTTCCTATTGAATCGCTCAGGGCAGTGGGGTGGGGAGAGCACAGTAAGAGTTAACAGGGGCTCTAGACTGCGATCCGGATCCTGTGAGTCATTCTCAGGCAGTTTCCTCTTCTGAACAATGATGGACTCGTCTGGGTGCACTCCCAGGGTCCCCCCACCTGACAGTCTGAGGCTCCATGAAGGGACCCGAGGCTCTGCCACCCAGCTCGCCATCACTAGGAGCGCTGGTCCTGTGATGAACTCAGCCTTGCCATCCCCCGGGTGACCAGGGCGAGTCCTTCAGTACCCTCTGTTCTTCCCAGGAGTGGCCTGAGGGTCGCAAGCAGGTGTGTGAACCAGCCCGGCCTTGCCCCTGGAATGGAGGCCCGGGGGAGCATTTTCCTGGAGGAGAGTGAGCCTCAGGCCTAGTGTGGCCTGGAGGCCCAGGTCTAATGAATCGGCTCCTTGAGCCAGAGAGCATGTGCCCCCTCAGAAGGGCTGTGTTACTGTCATTTGTTGCCTATGTTTTGATGCTTTGACATCTGGGACCTCGCTGACCGTAGAGGGAGCTCCCCTCCCAGGGGTAGCCCATTCGTAGAGATGGTGAGTAGCTCACCTGCCGGTGCACTTTTCAGATACAGTCCCCGCCGCCGCCACCTCCTTTACCCAGCCCTCACATTCCAGAGCACGGTCCCCCTTCCCTAATCACCCCAGGGCCAGGTACCAGACAACTAGGGGCAGCCCCGTGCCCAGCGCGCACTGAAATGATTCAGACTGGCTGGTCCTGAGCCTGCCTGCCTTGCCTTGCCCGTCTTTCCTGCAGAAACCACAGTAAAGCCTCTTGATACAGTCCCCCACTCCTGCTGCCTCCTGGCTGACCCTGGTGCTTCCCAGAGTGGCCCCTCCTATTGGATCTATGAGTAATCAACTATCTTTTCAGTGCCAGGCGTCTGCGTTCTGTTGGAAACTCTCATTTTCCAAAACACGTATTTTAAAACATGGGCCCCCTGCAACGACGTTCACGTCTTCTGTGCTTCCCGCACCTCCAAGTAGCAGAATTCCTCTCTGGCACTCAGCTCTGTGGGAAGCCAGGCATCCTCAGGACCTCCTGGTGTCTGCTGCAGCCGTGCCAGGCCGGCCTGCACCGAGGCAGGCTTACCCGCCCATCCCTCTGGTCCAGAGGCTAAGTCAATGCGCCGTGCCGGGTGGTCCGTGTGCTAGTACCGATCTCAGGGTGATGGGATCCAACGAGCACCAAGGTACTTCTGTTTTCTTCTGTATACTTTTCTGTGTTTTCTAAATGTCCTAAAGTGAACATACATTCCTTTCAAAGTCAGGAAAAATGTTGCAGAATATTTACTCTCCCTCCACGTTTAAAGATTCATCCAATTCGATTGAAAGACACTGCCCCCTACCAGGTACTCATGCTGTGTGCTGTTGGAACACAAATAGAATGAGGAAACCATACTCCTTGCTCTCAAGGAGCTTTCAGTTGTGGAATATTCTAGAATGGTGCATGGGAATAAAATACGCCAGGACTATGAAGATGGTTGTTTAGAATTAAGGCAACAAACATGTAACAAGACACAGGCAACAATTTTTTTTCTTTTTTTGACCACCTCCACCCATTTTGTTCACTGCCCCACTCACCCATCTGCCAAACAATTTTTTTGTAATTGGCTCAAAGCAACTTTTTTGCTATTGGTCAAGACAGAAGTTATTTACATTGACTTCCAAAATATGAGTTTAAGAGAAATACTTAGATATTGAAGAGGAATGTTAGGGTTGAAATACTTAAAGGAACAGTGTCATGCATGACAATAATTACAAACTACCGTATAAATACCCTTAAGTAACATGTGAAGAATAGAGTGAACTTTAATATGTGAAAATTGTGAGAAAGTGTTAGCAATATTTATGAAAAAATTCATGTATATTTTACCCATTCATCTGTATCTGTTGCTGTCTTCAAAATTTATTACGCACTGACTCCATTATGGTTCAGTCAGCCCAGACAAAGCAATTTTAAAGCTGTTTTCTTCCGTTTCATTCATTTAGCAAGTGCTTATTTTATGTTCATTATCTGTAAGATGCTGCATGCGCTCTGGGCTGTGATTCAGATCCATGCACTGCGTCCACAAGAACTCACCATTTAGTGGCACAAGTTAGATGTGAAAGAGTAACACAGTTTTCAAAAGCAATTTAGAAGCTCAAGGCCCAGCTGTAGGGATCAGGGAGAGCTTCGTGGAGGAATGATGTTTGACACGTGGGCCTTGAAGGCTGGGCAAGGTGGAGACTGAGGATTAGGAGGGGAGGAGGGTTGGAGGGTGGGCGGCATGTGGGGAGGGGAGCTCGGAAGCACAGAGTGCTGTCTAAGGGCTTGGGCATTGGGGTCAGTCGGGCCTGGGTCCTTCCTCATTCCTCTGAGCTCGGGGACCATCACGCTGAACAAAGCTACAGTGGGCTCCTGAACCTCCCTGCCGACTCTGTGACTTGGGAATTCGTTGAACGTTCTTGCCGGTGTGACATGAAGATAGTAAAAACTCCTACCTCATAGTAGGAATGAGCTAAGATGATGCACGTGAAGAGGGGAGCTTGCTGGACATGTGTCGCTTCTCGTTGTATGTTCGTTCATTCATTCATCACTCAATGGTTGAGCCCCTACCGTGTGCCAGGCCCTGTGTGGTTCACAACAGTGAACAAAACAGACGAAGATCCCTCCCTTGTAGAGCTTCCATTCTAGTGTGCAGGGGAGATGGAGAACATGAGAAATAAGTAA
Source organism: Balaenoptera musculus (assembly GCF_009873245.2). Lineage (NCBI taxonomy): Eukaryota > Metazoa > Chordata > Mammalia > Artiodactyla > Balaenopteridae > Balaenoptera > Balaenoptera musculus. Next base: position 8,275,156 of record NC_045790.1, read on the forward strand.
CATGGGTAGTGAGTTAGGCAGGGGCGAGTGTGATAAAGACAAATAAAGCAGGGGATGGAAGAGGGCCGGGGGGGAGGATGCCATGTAGGGGAGTTGATGGTATTTTTGTTTATCGTTTCATTTGGGGGGAAAACGGGTCACAGGGAGTGGGGGTGAGTAGCAGGCAGGTGCTTGCGAGATGGGTTGGGTCTCTGGGCGCTGAGCGAGGCGTTCGAGCAGCGTGGGGCTCCAGCTCCGTGTTCCAGGCTCCAAGGGGGTGGGGCCGGGCAGTGGGGAGGCCGTAGTAGCCGTAGTAGCCGTGGGAAGGGAGCGAGCAGGAGCGTGGGAACCGGGCCGCCGAGAACGAGGCCCCAGGTCTGGGCTGGTGGGCACCGAAGTTGGGGGAAGCCACCTTGCCTGTGGGCTCCTTGGCCGGGTCTGGGCCGTCCTGGGCTGGGAGAGGTGAGGCCGGGGGTGAGCCAAGAGGGGTGATGCAGGACACAGAAAGCTTCCTCTGCCCAGCTGACCACCTGCCTGGAGCCTGGGAAGGTGAGAGGGGCAGGAAGGTAGACACAGGAGGCCGGAGGGACATGAAAAAGCGGTTAACGTCTCCCTCTTCCATTGAGAAGAGCTAGTGGGTTGCGAAGAGTAGGAATAATCGTCAGGTTTCCCCCAGATCAACAGAGGTATTCATTGTTGCACGGGTGTGGCTACTTCTGTGGACCACTTGGGTTCTGGAACTCAGTGGTCCCAACACCCCGTCACGGGAAAGCTGGGGTCCGACTCCGGCTGTGAGAGATGCTTTTATGAGGATGATTCTCTCGGCGGAATTGCCTTTGGGGGAGCTGTTCATTTCTCAGCCAAGAGCCCAGTTATTTGTAGAGAAACTGCTGCCCCCTCTTTCGCCGCTTTCCCAGTGAACTCGGGGACTCTTTACCCAGCAGTTCTCAGAAGAGCCTTGTGAGCTGCTGGCAGTCGGGAGCGACTCGGTAGTTCAGCGTCATGGGGGATGGAAGGGGTCTGGGGAACCAAGGAGCTTGTGGGAAATGAAACTTTCAACAGTGTAAGTAAAGAACTTCCCAGTGAACGCATAAATAAAAAGCAGGCGGTCTCCTGGGAATAGCAGTCAGGCTCAGCCTAGTTCTGCCTTCCCAGGGTTTGATGGAAGTGGCAGGAGGCCTTCTCCTGTTTTTAGCAGAATCACCTCCATGTAAGGTTGCTGCCTGAGCTACAGAGCGGAACTCAGGCAGGAGAGCTGTGAATCCAGGGCGCGGCCTGGAGCTCTCAGGGAGGGTGAGCCCTCTTCCCACAAACGTCCAAACAACAGCCCTGGATGTGCCCCCTCGGGCTGCCCACTGGCTTTCCCCTTTCAATTTTAATTTTTTAAATTTTATATTATTATTATTTTTTGTCTGCACCGCACGGCATGCGGGATCTTAGTTCCCGGACCAGGGATTGAACCCAGGCCCCCTGCATTGGGAGCGTGGAGTCTTAACCACTGGACCTCCAGGGAAGTCCTTGGCTTTCCCCTCTTATAGAGGAGAACGCAGGCCCGACCCCCACCCAGGCCTCTGCTGCTAGCCCATAGGGCCTTTGCATGAATTAGGAAGCGGGCCCTGCCTTGAGTAACTCTTGTAAGTTATGTACAAGGTGGCCCAGCCCACCGCTGCCTGGGGAGCTCTCAGGGCCCAGTGGGCAGCAACCGTGGCAGCCCCCACTGCTGGCTTCACACACAGGGCAGCAACATCACACCCTATCCATCCCCCCGCCGCACCTTCTTTCCACCCACCACCAAGGTGAGGCAGCCGTTCCATGTTGTTCTCTCAGAGGGAGCAGTAATTGGGCTTCCTGAGGGGGCAGGCAGGAGAAAGAAGTGACTTCAGGTCCCTCCCAGAGCGTAGTTGGGATATGGTGCCATGACGTGGGCACGTACTCATGAGTGTTCCATGTGGATGTATGTAGGAGGGCTCTTTCTCCTGCTGCTGTAGGACTCAGTCAGGAGGCCTGGAACCGCAGTGCCCACCCACACACTCTTTAGATAACTTGGTTTATGTTTACAGTGTAAATGGCACACCACCCCAAGACATTACATCCTTGGGCAGTGCACAACCTGAACACCTGTACTTGGATGACATTTTTGTCCAGGGCACACAGCTTCATACTCAGGCCTCATGGCTTCTAATGGTCATCAGTGGGGAGTTAGTTAAGGCTGAATTCCTTGAGCAGTCTTCCTCCTTCTCTGATCCTGCTCAGCATTCACTGCCCAGATGTTGCTTGCCTTGGACACGGGAAAGGCCATGTCTAGTGGAAGAAGGAGGATATGGCTCCCCTCACAGTGCCTTCTTTCCTGTGGAAGGAAGTTCCATTCCCTTAAGCTGCTAACGTCACTAAAAGACGTTGATTTACAAGATATCATTGCTGGGTGCTGCCTACCCAGCAACCATGACAGTCTGTGTTCTTGGAACTTGGACCCTTTGATTCCCTGTTCACTATTCCCATCCTATTTTATTTCTCATAAAACAGTATTGTGGCAACATCAGAGAGAATTTAAAGAAGAAGCATCCACCATGATTCCACCTTTATAGCACAGTGGTCCAGCGGCTCTTTCCCTTTCCTGTGTTCCTGCCGGGGCTTGCCCGTGTGCACGTGCATTTGTGTGTGTTTGAGGATGCTTTTAAATCACTGAATCCTAGAAAGCTAAAGGAACTAGAGAATATCTCCCTACACTCCCTGCTTAGGTGGGGTGCGAGGGTGCCTCCTTTCTCCTGGGGTGGGATGTGTTTGTTGGAGAGAACAAAAGAAGAAAAGTGTTTTGTGGACTGGGGGTGTTTTTCTTCACAAGGCAGAGCTAGTGAATCTTGGTCCCCGTGGGGATTCTCAGGAACAGAAGGCTAGAAACAGAGTTGATCAGTGAAAGGTGCTCCAGAGAGAAGGAGCCATTGGTAAATTCCCACGTGCCCAGGGGGCGGTTGGAGCTCCTATGTTTGTGGGAGCCCACGGGAGCCGGGAAGGGGAGCAGGGGGACCGGGCCGGGCTGTGGTCCCGCCTGGGAGATGCTGCCGCCCGCCGCCCACTCTGCGCTGTCGAGGGATGAGGGAGAGGTCCAGCTCCCCAGAGCCAGCTTTCGTTCTAATTAGCGCAAGAGGATCAGGGATTGATCTCTGCCCGTGATTGACGGGTCCACCCAGGTCCGTGGGGGACAGGCGACTCTCAGGAGAGGGAGAAGTGTGCGGGACCGGAGAGCTCGGGGTTACTTAGAAATCAGATGAGCCCCACCTCCCATCCTGCCCCTCCTTTCTTCAGAGCAGAGGAGAAGGAGGCCTGGAGGGGGAGGTGGTTTATCCAAGAGGACACCCTGCGCCCATCCGAGGTCACCGCAGGGCAGGGGAAGGGCCAGCCGGGAGTCAGCCCCCTGGACGCCTCTGCAGGGCCCACCCCTGACTTAAAGCCTCTTCAGTGCTGCCACCAAGCGTTCTGAGTCTAGACCCAAATGGCCCTGATGGGCGAGTGACAATTTTATCTGTGCGGGCTGAGCCCTGGGGGTGCTGGTGCTGAGGGGGCAGGTAACCGGCCACAGGTCAGGCAGTGGTGCACAAGTTCCCGAAGTTCTGGTTGGGTAGGGCGGGTGCCCTTCTCAGCAGAGCCCGGGCTGGTTGTCCCAGCGGCTCTGGGTCAGGCTGGCAGCTCTCTGGGTGCAGGGAAGGGATTGCCACCGGAGGAGCTGCACACGCATGGGTGTGTACACGTGCACACGCACGGGCACACACACAGGCATCATGCTGTTAGAGGTGATGGTGACAGAGGCATTTACCAGGACCTTTCACCGGACAGGTGCCTCTGTTCATTTTCACTCCAGTGGCTGCGGCGCTGCTGTCTGCGTGGCTGGCTCCTCGTGGCCCTGCCCCTGCCCCTGCCCCTGCCAGGCCTTCTCTGGCTCCCTCCACCGTCTCTCCCTCCTGTCCCTCCTTGTGCTCTTGTCTGGGGCACTGGGTCCCACACCTGTTTACCTCTTGATTTGCCGGCTTTGAGGACAAAGCACGCGTCACTGGACGTGACCTTGTCTCATTTGGCAGGTGCAGGGAGGGGGGGCAGTGGGGCTGAGCAAGAGCGGGAAGAGGTGGAGGTGTGTGAGTGGCGAGCGGGGAGAGCGAGCCCCAGGGCCTTCCTGCACACAGGGCAGGCAGGCAGTCATAAATCAAAACCCGGCATCTGCTGCTGCAGGGCTGTGTGTCCCTGAGCAAGTTACAGAACGTCTCTGAGCATGTGTGAAGTGGGAATCAGGCACGCCGTCTGCCTCCCCCAGGACGCTCGGGCTCGGGCTGGAAGGGTGAGGGCTTTGTCGGGAGCACTGCCGTGTGCCCCCTGCCTGCACGGTGCTCGGCATGTACAGATGCTGGTCCAGGTGCTGAAAGACTCTGAAGTAGCAAATGGAAGACAGTGGAAGTGTGCTGCCCGAGAATCAGGAAGCCGGGCTTTGGTGCTTGTGTGGTCCCTGATGTTCTCTGTTCTGGGGCTCTCCCCCCAGGGTGCTCTGGCCCTGCATTCTTCTCGCTTCCCTTCCCTCTTCTCACCTTCTAGTTCCCTGAAGGGTGTTCATAGGCAACTTACTACCCTCCTCTTCATGCATTAATTCAGGAGCTGGTTATGGGGCACCTGCTAAGTGCCAGATGCTGGGGACACAAGGGTGAACAAGGCGCATTCAGTCTCTGCCCCGATGAGTTTGCCTTCTAGTGGGAGCTTCTGTGGGACAGGCAGCTGATAAACAGACTCATATGCTAAATAGTTAAACTTTGCTGTAACTGCTGGGAAGCAAAGAAGCAAGAAAAGTGGGCGGGTGGGTAGGGAGGGTCTGCTTTGCATGGAGGCTGCGTTTCCTCACTCGTAAGGCCAGAAGGTGGGCTAGGTCTCTCGGCTTTCTCTACCTTGCTCTGCCTCGATCAGTAGCTGGTTGGGAAGGCGGCTGGAAGGGCGCCACAGGGCACGGAGGGCTGGTCAGGTTTGCAGGGTTTCAGCAATGCAGATGTCTCCAGCCCTGACCAACAGCCTCAGGGAGCCCAGAGGGCTTCCCGAAGAGAGGAAGCCTGCAGTGATTGGAGTCTCAGAAGTGAGGAACCTGGTTCATGGAGGTCCCCGAGCTTTCCCTTTGGGCCAGCCCCGGGTGGGTGAGGCGATCCTGACCGGAAACGAAGAGAAGGGAGGAGAGACAGCCAACTGTGACTCAAGGTGGGGGGAACGGGTGGAGAAAACCAGAGTGAGAGCAAAGCGGGCCGGGCCAGAAGAGATGCCCTCTGCCCTCAGCGCTCCTCCCTTCACTCCCTCCCTCCTCAGACAAGTACTTACCAAGCAACGTCTGTGCACCGGCTCCGTTGTAAGCACCGGGTGGTGGTGAACCAGACAGAGAAGATTTCCACCTTCGTGCAGTCTCATGGGGAAGGCAATAAACAAATACAGTAAATCGCTTAATTTCTGTGATAATAAGTGCCATGGAGAAAAATGCCAGGGAAGGGGAGGCACCTGTGGGGCTGGAGGTCAGGGGAGGGCATCTAGGCTGTGACATTTAAGCGGAGCCCTCAGTGATGGGAAAGAGCACGTGAGATCTGCGAAGATCTGGGGGTGGACCTTCCAGCCGAGGAAACAGCAAATATTAAGGTCCCAGAGTGGGAACATGCTTGGAATGTGCGAGGACCAGCAAGGAAGCCAGTGTGGCTGGAGTGGAGAGAGCGGACGGGAGAGATGTAGGGATACAGAGGCAGGAGAGGACTTGGGATTTTGTGGTAAATGTAATCGGAAGTCATGGGAGGGCTTTGGCTGTGGGAGGACGTATTAGTCAGGGTTTTCCAGAGACACTGAATCAACAGGATATATATAAATACAGGGAAAGATTAATTATGAGGGATTGACTCGTGCAGCTATGGAGGCTGAGGACTCCCACAGTCTGCCATCTGCAAACTGGAGTCCCAGGAAAGCTGGTGGGGTAGTTCAGTCCAAGTCCGAAGGCCCAAGAACAAGGAGCACCAGTGTCCAAGGGCAGGAGAAGATGGGTGTCCCAGCTCCAGCAGAGAGAGAGAATTCACCCTTCCTCTGCCTTTTTGTTCTCTTCAGGCCCTCAATGGATTGGGTGATGCCCACCACAAACCCTACCCCACAATGTGATGGTATTAGGAGGGGGGGGTCTTTGGGAGATGCCTAGGTCATGAGGGTGGAGCCTTCATGAATGGGATTAGTGCCCTTATGAAAGGTGCTACTCTCACAAGAGAACTTCCTTCCTCTCATTGCTTTCTGCCATATGAGGATGCAAACAGAAGAGGGTCCTTACTGGAACCCGACTGTGCTGACACCCTGATCTTGGACTTTCAGCCTCCAGAACTATGAGAAATAAACTTCTGTAGTTTATAAGCCACGTGAGCTATGGTATCTTTGTTATAGCAGCAGTAATGGGCTGAGACACTTGGGCAGACATAGAACTTGGAGACATAAATTTGGGAGTCTTCAGTGTGTAGGTCTCTGAATGAGATCACGTAGGGAGAGAGTAAAGAGAGAGACCCATGTTCAGGTCTGAGCTCTCCAACATTTTGGAGGACAAGGAGAAGAGAGGGCAGCAGGGAGCCCAAGCATGGCCAGTGAGCTAGAAACCTAAAAGGCTGTCTGGGGACCAAGAGAAGAAAGGCTTTCAACAGATAGTGGCCCACTGGTTATTGCTGCAAGGCCAAGTAAGATGGGTACTGAGAGTTGATCATTGGACTTGGGAAGACTAAGGTCTGTGCTGAGTTTTGACAAGAATGGTTTTGGTGGGAGGCGTGGACAAAAGCTTGAATGGAGAGAATGACAGGTGGTGGCAGTGAGTATTGACAGTTTCTTTGAGATGTTCTGCTCCAAGGGGAAGCTGACAAATAAGGGTGGTGGCTGGAGGAGACTGAGGTCCAAGGATGGTTTTAAGTTTTGAAGGTGGGAAATAGCACAGAAGGCTTCTGTGCTGATGGGACTGGTCCAGGAGAGAGAGCCATGGTGGTGCCGGAAAGGGTGGGGACAGTTGCCAGGGAACGTCCCCGAGCGGGTGCTGGGCAGTGGGGCACGGCTGTCCGTCCCTGGGGACGGGAGGGAAGGTGGGGGACAGGGCGTGTGTGAGTGGTTGCAGATGTGATGGAGGGAAGGAGAGGTCGTTCTCCTGGAAAGAAAAGGATCTATGGGACTTCCCTGGTGGTGCAGTGGATAAGAATCTGCTTGCCAGTGCAGGGGACACGGGTTCGAACCCTGGTCCAGGAAGATCCCACATGCCATGGAGCAACTAAGCCCGTGTGCCACAACTACTGAGCCTGCGCTCTAGAGCCCGTGTGTCGCAACTACTGAGTCCACGTGCCTAGAGCCCGCACACTGCAACAAAGAGTAACCCCCACTCGCCACAGCTAGAGAAAGCCCATGCCCAACGACGAAGACCCAACGCAGACAAAAATAAATAAAATTAAATCTTTGGAAAAAAAAAAGAAAGAAAAGCATCTACGTTTGTTCCTTCTTCCCTGATCGTGTCCTTCCTCTTCCTCCGTTGCTTTGCTGGGGATCCCAAAAGGCAGGGTGCATTTTTTTTATAAAGGGAAATCTTCCCACCTCCGTTTCTCTCCCTCCCCTCACTTTTCAGTCTCTGGGATTCAGCTGAGGACCTAAAAATATGTTTCTGTCAACACACTTGTCTTTTCCTCATTGCTCTTCATAGAGATGCAGACTGGCAGAGCTGGGGGGACCTCCGAGGCCCCCCATCCAGTTCCACTCCCTTATTTTTACAGATGAGGAGGTCATGGCTTGGAGGGGCCGGGTGATTCGCCCCAGATCTCTGATGCGGACGCCGCTATTGCTGAGATCAGCCGTGATCTCAGCGTGAGCGGATGGGTGGTCGGGTGCTGTACCTGGCACGTCTCTCTGTGCTGCTTAGAGCAGTGTCACAGCATCAGTCCTGGATGAGGCCTGTGCTGCGGAGCTCGTGGACAGACAGTGGACGTGGAGCTGGGCGCTGCAACCCAGCTCTGGCAGGAGGGTGGGAAACTACTCCTGGTACTCCTTTGCACATACTTCCATGCTGCAAGTAAAAATCCTGAGGAGCAGAACGTACTGTTCACGGTCACAGAGCCACTACCAGCAGGCATCTGATCTCTCGATGGTTAAAGCAAGGGGCCCTGGGAAGGCAGCAAATGATGTATACGTAGTTCCCATTTGGTGATGGTAAATGGAGGCATAGAAAAGGAAACCGTCCTTTCAGCCCCTCTGCAAGGGCAGGTGGGCAGGAGGATGCAGTCCCTCTGTGCTTGCCTTGTGTTGCCTCTGTTTGCCCCTTGGTGATTCTTGAAGGGTCTTTAAAGGTAAAGAGAAAAAGACAGTAGAAAAATCTGCCTATCAGATTTGGGTAACCTTTTCCTTTTCTTTCTTGTGTCTCATCCATTACTAGAGGAAGGTATTAGCCCTACCCTTCGGGTTTTATCAGCCGGGTGTTTCCCTCGGAGCCACCCTCATGAGCGCCTGGGGGAGGTGGGAGCGTCCAGCACCTGCACAGGTTCCTGCCTCACAGAGGTGGGTCTGAGTGCCCAGGCTGCTTTGTTTAGTTTCCTTCTTTCTGGTTTAGCCTCCTCCCCTCGGGTTTCCCAGTAAAGAATTGGTGGTGGTGGTGTCGGCAGATCCCAGGGGCCTGGAAGGCTTGGGTCTTCGGGCCCTGGACGGTGCTATCCTGCAGCCCCAGCGGAGAGGCCTGGGGAGGGGAGTTGGGGAGCAGGGAGGGGAGTTGGGGAGCAGGGTGGGGAGTTGGGGAGCAGGGTGGGGAGTTGGGGAGCAGGGTGGGGAGTTGGGGAGCAGGGAGGGGAGTTGGGGAGCAGGGTGGGGAGTTGGGGAGCAGGGAGGGGAGTTGGGGAGCAGGGTGGGGAGTTGGGGAGCAGGGAGGGGAGTTGGGGAGCAGGGAGGGGAGTTGGGGAGCAGGGTGGGGGGTTGGGGAGCAGGGAGGGGGGTTGGGGAGCAGGGTGGGGGGTTGGGGAGCAGGGAGGGGGGTTGGGGAGCAGGGTGGGGAGTTGGGGAGCAGGGTGGGGGGTTGGGGAGCAGGGAGGGGAGTTGGGGAGCAGGGTGGGGAGTTGGGGAGCAGGGAGGGGAGTTGGGGAGCAGGGTGGGGAGTTGGGGAGCAGGGAGGGGAGTTGGGGAGCAGGGTGGGGAGTTGGGGAGCAGGGAGGGGAGTTGGGGAGCAGGGTGGGGAGTTGGGGAGCAGGGTGGGGAGTTGGGGAGCAGGGAGGGGAGTTGGGGAGCAGGGTGGGGGAGTTGGGGAGCGGGGGGGGAGTTGGGGAGCAGGGTGGGGAGTTGGGGAGCAGGGTGGGGAGTTGGGGAGCAGGGAGGGGAGTTGGGGAGCAGGGTGGGGAGTTGGGGAGCAGGGAGGGGAGTTGGGGAGCAGGGAGGGGAGTTGGGGAGCAGGGGGGGAGTTGGGGAGCAGGGAGGGGAGTTGGGGAGCAGGGGGGGCAGCCAGCCTCAAGCCCGAGGCTGTGTTCGCAGCATCCGGTTCTGCTTCAGGCATCCATCTCTCTACAGATAAACAGACTAACGCACAGCACCAGCGTAAGGAGAGCTCTGAGCCCTCTGCCCGATCCTGTCCTGAGAAACAGGGAGACAGACAGAGGTTCTGGCTACTCACCAAATAAGAATGAAGTGAGGCAGTGGGAGAAGCCAAGGGAAGATTTCATGAAGCCAGTAGGTCTCTTCTAGCCAGGAGAACTCCATATAAGACTTTCACAGGAATAAGCTGCCTCGCAGCAAGCTAGCGAACAGCGTGCCCATCCCAGGGAGGGCTTCGGAGCTCCCCAAAGCCCAGACCCACTTACCCTCCCCAGAAAAGCTTCCTGCCGCCAAGGCCAGCCACTTCTGCAGGGTGACCTCCAAAGTGCCGGCCAGGGCAGCCATCACAAGGAACCTGTCCTGACTCATTCCCAGCAGACGCCCTGTTGATCCCATTGATAAAAGCTGGCAGCTACTGCCACCGCCGTGTGCCCGGGCAGACAGCCAAGCCCCGCTGCATTCACTTGACAGGCGGGCGGGCTGGGGGGAGTGGGGTAGGGAGGTACAGGGGGACTCAGGCCACGGAGGAATGGAGCAGAGGCCAGGGTCGGCCCCAGGACTCGGTGGAGCCAGGAGTAGCTCAAATCCTGAAGGCCATGGGCCTTGAGTGAGTCCAAGAGTAACCCAGAAAGGGAGCCCACCCCCCGCGGCATCTTCAGCCTGAAAGGGCCCTGTGAGGGCTACCTGGATCAGTCATTCGCAAACCTCGGGGCTCATCCGAATCCCCTGGGGTGCTTGAAAAAATACAGATTTCCCAGTTCTACCTAGAAAATCAGACACCTGGGAGTTGGCCCCAGGAATCTGTATTTTTAACACACTCCTCAGGTGTTTCTCAGGGGTGCATGCAGTCCTGGCCTGGCCTTTGGCGACCCTGAAGCTGGCTATGCCCCCGTCCAGGCACCAAGGCGGGACTCAAATGGAAGCCAGCTCGGCAAGCTACAGGACTGGACAGGAGTGCACTTCGGGGAGCTGCAGACTGTTCAGTTTAGATCCCCAGCCGTCTCGTGCTGGCTGTAGGAGGGTAGATGCACAGACCAGCCCTGGCCTGGAAGGCTGGGCTTCAGGCACTGCCTGTAACTCTTGTCACATCACCTAGTTTTATTTCATACACAGTGCTCAACGCTCTCTGAAATTATCTTACTACTTGCTTACCTGCCTGAGCAAGTAATCAGTTGTCTATCTGCCACCATTGAATTGTGTTTCCGTGGGTTCGTCTGTTTTGCTTACTGCTGTCTGCCTCATACCCAGAAACAGGCTGGCACGTCACTGGGCCTCCATTCCTGCTTGTTTGTTGATTTGAGTTATGAGGTACAGGAGGCTCTCGGGAAAACCCCCAATATTGTTGAGGTTTTCAGGGAAGCCCCTGACATTCCGGGTCCCATTTTCCCTCTTTAGCCCCGTGACTTCCTCAGGAGTAGAGCAGGAGGGTGTCGGGGAAGATGGAGCATATCGGCTTGTCTCAGAGTCAGGACGTCCCACTAGGGCCTGGATGGGGGTGTGTTTGTTTGATTGTTTGTGTTTAAAGTGAGTCTACCTGCAAATGTCATGTGTGTCTCATGCAAGTCTAGATTCAGCAGCATTCCCGGAACAGATAGACATGGCTCAGGCCCTGTCCACCAGCCAAACCACCAGGCGTGTGAAGAGATCTCCGTGGGTTTCAGTAGGTCTGAATCCATTTCATCAGAGGGACGCAGGGACACAGGCGGGCAGGGAGCGAGAAGGCAAGGCTCCCATAGAGACAGTAGTTCCTTTTCCTGCCAGGGAAGAGCTGAACATCCTCTCTGACTGATGCGCTCTAAACAGTGTGGTTTTTCAGAACTGCAGGCAAATAAAATTGAAAAATAGGGACAGGATGCTGCTTGCTGATGGCGTGTCATGACCAACTGATAAGGCTTCCAAGGTCAGCCCTGCCATCCATGTAGGCGCTAATTTTCCACATGACTGAGTGTCACCAGAGCAACATGTGACCTCTGGCTACTGCTGTGACCGTGTGTGTGTGTGTGTGTGTGTGTGTGAGAGAGAGAGAGAGAGATAGAGAGAGAGAGACAGAGACAGAGAGACAGAGACAGAGACAGAAAATCACTTTGTTATTGCAGAAGAGGTAGTCCTGTTCATTGTGGTCAAGAGAACGCAGGCTTTGGGGTCCAGCAGGCCTATGCTTGAGAATTTCTTAGGAAGGCAGTTAACGTCTCTAAGGATAGTTTCCTCATCTGTAAAACTGGGACTTTTACCACTAGTCATAAAGTTGTCAAAAGGAGCAACTGAAAAAAGCATCGTTCACTTAGCAAAGTTCCTGGGACCATGTAGTTCTATCATAGCTGCTGTTGTGGCTATTGTTTGTGTGTGTGTGTGTGTGTGTGGTAAAATACACACAACATAAGAGTTACCAAATTAACCGTGTTTAAGTGTACAGCTCAGTGGCATTAGGTACATTCATATCGTCGTGCAACCATCACCACCATCCATCTCCAGAACTTTCTTATCCTCCCAAAGTGAAACTCTGTACTCAAATAACTCCCCACTTCCTTCTCCTCCCAGCCCCCAGCAACCCCCATTCTACTTTCTGTCTATGAATCTGACTACTCCAGGACCTCATGTAAGTGGAATCATACAGTATCTGTCCTTTTGTGACTGGCTTATTTCACTTAGCATAATGTCCTCAAGGTTCATCCACGTTGAAATGTGTCAGAATTTCCTGTTTAAGGCTGAGTAATATTCCGGTGTATGTATAGACCCCACTTTGTTTATGCATTCATCCATTGATGGACACATGGGTTGCTTCCACCTTTTGGCTATTGTGAATAATTCTGCTATGAATGTGGGTGTGCAAATATCTCGCTGAGACCCCGCTTTCCATTCTTTTGGGTATATACCGGGAAGTGGGATTGCTGGATTATATGGTAATTCTTTAACTTTTTGAGGAACTGCCATATTGTTTTCTACAACAGATGCACCATTTTACATTCTCACCAATAGTGCACAAGGGTCCCAATTCTCCGCATTCTCACCAATACTTATTTTCTGCTTGTCTGTTTTTAATAATAGTCACCCTATGGCTGTTGCTTTTTAACTTAGAAGCGTTGAGACATAGTAAATGTTTCTATTCTTCCCATTTCCTTGGTGGTGTCCACTGAGCCACACCAGCATACTGGATGTGGTGGAGACCACAGAAATTCAGTAAAGAAGGGGAACAGGAAGAAGCTGGGGGGAGCACTTTGTAATTCGTCAAGAGCTAAGGATTATCTATTTTGTGGCGCGTGTAGAAGGTGGACGCCCTGTCAGAGGCGTGTCAAGCGGACTGGACATCGGTCTGGGAGGAAGAACTAACATGTATTAAGTGCCAGTTGGTTGTCAGGCCCAATGTGGGGCATTTACTCTTCCTGGTAACTCTGCTTGGGAGGAGGTGTTGGAAGCTGAGGCTGAGCAGGGGCTCCCACGGCTGGTGAGCGGTGGACCTGGGACTTGAACCCGGGTCCTGGGACTCCACATGGTGCCGAGGAGGCAGCCCTCAGCCCTGGCGTTAACGTACGATTTGGCCTTACAACAAGTCGCGTCTCCCCCCGGGGCCTTGCCTCCCTCGTCAGTGACCTGGGCGTGGGGCGGAGGGCCGCGTGAGCCCCAGGTTCTCCGCTTCTGTGGGGCTCTGCCTCCATCTGGTCTCGGGAGGGTCCGGGCCTGGGGGCAGCTGGTCGGACGGGTGGAAGCCTTACCAGTTGGTCATGACACGCCATCAGCAAGCAGCATCCTGTCCCTGTTTTTCAATTTTATTCGCCTGCAGTTCTGAAAAACACACTGTTTAGAGCGGATCAGTCAGAGAGGAAGTTCAGCTCTTCCCTGGCAGGAAAAGGAACTACTGTCTCTGTGGAAGCCTTGCCTTCTCGCTCCCTGCCCGCCTGTGTCCCTGCATCCCCCATCCCTGCAGGACGGTGAGCGTCGAGGGCTGCACGTGTGTGTGTGTGTGTGTGTGTGTGTGTGTGTGTGTGCGTGCTGGGTGGGGAAGGCCAGCTGACAGCAGAGTCACAGTGAGTACCACCAGAGGAGCCTTCTGGACACGTCCATGGGCTCTGGGCAGGCAGAGAGGGCTCTGCTTTCTGTGTCAGCTGGAGACCTAGATGCTAAGTGGCCTCAGGCTGGCGGCTCCCATCTCCCAGACCCCGTGCTTCTCCCCGTGGATAGGATGATGGGGATGACTAGACCAGCTGGGGCAGTCCCTGTGCGGCGCTGAGTGCTATAGATGAGTCACTTAGTCCAACCCTCCCAGTAACCAACTGTGCGAGGTGAGTAGTCATAATATCTCCTTTAGAAAGAAGCTTAGCGTAGTTAGTCCCACCGACCATAGGAGGTAGGGGCTGGGATGGGGGTACCTGCCCTTCCTCACCTCCTGGAGTTATTGGGACAGTCAGAACTGGATGGATAGAATTAACATTTATAAGAGTGAGTTTACGGTGGAAAATATAATGCAAAGAACAAACAAGATATTTCCATGGGGAAGCAAAGGTCTTTGGAGTTGAGGCTAGAAAGCTAATGTCTTTTAGCAAGTTGCTCATCTTCCCCAAGCCTCAGTTTCCTCATCTGTAAAATGGGAAAACCATCACCCCTTGTGCTTACAAGACGGAGTTGGTGGCAGAGTGATGTGAGAGAACATTTGTAGATGTGTTTGATAAGCCACAAAGCACACTCCATGCTGGCTGTGGTGACAGAGAGAGGCCTAGGGGCTCAGCCCATCGGGGGTGGGGGGGGGAGTTCATTCATGTGGTGGAAGTTTCCGGGGCTGTCTCTGTCTAAAGGAGGACACATTCAAAGATGTACAAGATCCAGTCTCTGCCTCCAGGGACTCTGTGGATGGCGGGCAAAGAGACCAGGGCATGCATAACCAAAAATTAGCTCCTCAAGCCAGAGAGTGGGAAGTTTCTTAAAGGCAGAACTTCCGGAGAGCCCTAGGTAGGTGAAGGAAGGAGAAGTCAGGGCAGGCTGCATGGAGGAGGTGGGCAGCCTGGGAGGGGGAGGCTTGATTTCCCATTTCCAGTTTCCACGACGGCCTGCCTGGGAGACTTCCCCCACCCTGGCTTCTCATCCTCGTCCCACTGCGAGTCCTCCGGCTTAGAGCGTTTGTCATTTTTCTTTTTCTCCCCTTTTCTTCAGCAGAAGTGCATTGGGCATGTATTATTTATGACAGTTAAGTTAATATTTTATATCTTATAGGCTTAAATCTTTTATCGTCTCATAATGCATGGAGTCCCTGGAGAGCCAGCGTGCCCTGGGCACTCCATGGAGGTCCCACCTGTAAAGGAGCCCCTCTGGGTGGGCCGGGGCCATCCTGGGCTGGTGGGGGCACTGCGGCGCCCGGGGATCTGGCAGCGTGACCCACAGGCTGCGTCCACCCCTAGACTGCAGCTTGGCAGCCGGGCCACGCTCAGGCCGGGCTAGCTAGCGGGGTGGCCAGTCTTTTCCACCCACGTTCACCGAGTTCCAGAGAACCGGCAGGGGGAGGCACGTGTAGCGCCTTCTCGGGGCCCGAGTGCCAGGGGCGTCTGGCAGAGCTGCCCCACTTCTGCAACGGCAGGGGCCGCGACGGGACCACACTGGGGACCCCGGTGTTAGTGGTAAGGGGACAAAGTGGTGTGAAGTGAAAAGGGCAGGGTGCAGGTGTGTCTCAGATGCTTCCTGTTGGTGAAAAGACAGGGAAATCGGACAGTGTGTTCCTCTTTGCTTATGTGGGCATAAAGGGCTTCTACAGGGCTGGAGTATGGTGCTGGCCTATGGGCCCCGGCGGGGGGAGGTGGCAGGAGGGCCTTATACACACGTATGTGTAATTTCTGTATTTATACACATAATCATGTGTGTATAGATATATTGGTATATCTATAATTTTTGGAACAGTGTGAGTGTATTGAAACCATCTTTAATGCCTTATTCCACCAATGGTGTGAGGCCCCAAGGTCTTGCGTGCCCTGGCCTGGGCCCGATGGAGGTGGGCTTGCCCTCAAGCCTCTGCCAGCCCCCCACTGCCCCGGGCCCCGGTCCTGCTCCCTCCTCTCCTGGGCGCTGACATCCGCACCATTCCCTTCTTCCCGGTCCTCTGCTCCTCTGCCCTGTCCTCAGGTCCTGGCCAGCTCCTGCTCTGGGACTGGTATCTTCTACCCCAACTCCCCTGCCCACTTGTCTCGTCTGGCCCAGCTGCTCAGCTGGTCTGTCGAATCCGTTTGTTCTGAGACGTTCATAGCCGATAATGACGTGTGTCCACCAGACCACGCCCCTACCCCCAGACCGTGACAGCAGTACGTTCTCATGGGATGAAACTCGGAAAATATCAAACCTCGATTTCTAAATGACCCACGACCTCCTACCCAGAGGTCATCGACTTTCACCTCTCGTTCCGTTCCTTTGTTTTGTTAACATTTGCATGGTCAGCGTTATTTTCAAAAGCCAAGTGGATATCGTGCTCTCCCTACACTTTTCTATTCTGCTTGTTTCCCCTGAATATTCTGTTATAAGCATTCTCCAAGTTTTTATGAACCCTTCATGAAAAACATTTCTAGAATTTATTATAGTGATGTACCGTACAGCGAACTGCTCCCTAGTTTCTAAACAGCGTTTACACTCCAGCGCCGGCTGGGGAAGTGGCCTCTAACTCCGATGGAAGGGACAGAATGTGCTGATGTCCGTAAAGAACCCAGAGCAGATGTCCAAGAAATGCCTCATGTGTCCGCCTGACCGACACACCCACCTGAATCTAGGAGGCCTCTTCAGGCCCCCAAATTCTGAGGTGTGGTTTTCTCTGTGAGAAAGCGACTCATATGACCAGTGATCCCCTTTAGATGGGAGGACAGGAGGCTGCTGGGGCCAGGAAGGAAGGAAGGGAGGAAGGAAGGAAAGCAGGAAGGGAGGAAGGAAGGGAGGAAGGGAGGGAGGAGGGAGGGAGGAAGGAAAGAAGGGAGGGAGGAGGGAGGAAAGAAGGAAGGGAGGAAGGAAGGGAGGGAGGGAGGAAAGAAGGAGGGAAGGAAGAAAGGAAGGAAGGAAGGGAGGTAGGTAGGTAGGTGGAAGGGCAGTGGAAAGGGGGGGCTCCTTTGCCTGCCGGCCACCCACCCTGGGCTTCTCATTGCAAAGCCTTGGCCTTTCTAAGGACCTGCCTGGGGTTACTCTTTCTTCATACTTCCTCCCCTCCCTAAACTGAGGGAGGTGGAGGACTGGCTGGAGCCAGGGTGGAAAAGGTGAGTGATTGTTGAAAGGTGGGAAACCCCAGCCTTGGAGGCATGAATAATTCAGTGCATCAGCAGTTAGCAAGTTATGTTTTTAAGGAGTGAATGGGAAGCTTGTTCTGCTAACGGGCTGACATCCTTTTGCTCTTTGGAGAGCAGCTTCCCCGTGTTCCGTGGACTCCGGCGTGAGCACCCCGGTCCGCGTGCTGAGTGGGAGCACACGCACAGGGAGGGCCTGGGACAGTCGCTCATTCGTTCAACAGACGCGTGTTCAAGCACCCGCTGTCCTGGGGGCTGTGCTGGGGAAGGGGTGAGTACACATGAGAGTTGGCACAGATCCTTGTGGAGGTCGTGTGGTCCTCAGGTGACCTCTCCTCCCCTCATACCCATCAATCTCTTTCCTCCTGCTCGCCGTGGATGAGTCTCTGCTCCAAGTGCTTTGTTGGCACCAGCCATATCCCTGTCTGGGTTCCACTGTCCTCATCTGTAAAGGAACAGAGGTACACAGAGGTCCCTTACGTCCTTCCAGCCCATAAACACTCGTTCCCCCCCCCCCCACAGGGGGTGTCTGGTAAGAGGGGCGGGGTGGGCTTGGCCCGACCATAGCGGTTGCAGGGCCCTCGAGGCTGCAGAGTTCCGCTTGGTTTCACTGGCCGGTCACTCCTTGTCACCCCAGGTCCTCAGTCTCGCTCCTTCGGTGGTGCCTCCCCCTGCCTTTTTTATCCACACTTCACTTCTTTTCTATTTCAAACCTGTAAGGTAGATCTGTAGTGGGTTTTTGTGACTTGAGTGCATTTGCATGGTTCCTCCTCTTGGCTTTTCGTGGGTAAAGTGGAGTTGGGTGGTGAGCTGTCTCCTTTCGGGGCCTCTGTGGCGGTTACCACCCTTCACCCTTCCTCTGCCAGAGTCTCCTCCGGTCTCACTGGCTCCAGCTGGGCCCTGGTCCTCCCTGAACCCGTCGCTGGGGCTGGGTCTGAGTGACCTGCCCTCCCTGGAGCGGAGAGTGTGTGTGAACTGAGAGTTGGGGTTTCGGGGCTTCCGTGGTGGAAGATGGGTGAACGTAACCAGGTAGCTAAAGCTGCAGAAGCCCGCCTAGCCCCCTCTGGCCAAACTGAACAAAGCTAGTTATTGCTCCAAATCCCTGAAGGATGAAAACCACTTAATTTATTAAACGACTCAAGTTACTTCTCTGAGTGCCTGAAGTGTATTCTTCCTCTCTCCCCTCCATTTATTAGTGTCCCCTGCACAACAAATATTTCCCTGCTTCCTAGTTTAATTATACTTTAAAATACCCGTGTCACCTTGGGTGAATCCCCAAACCTCATGGGGATGCAGATCCCTTATCTATAAAATGAGAGGGCTGGCCTAAATTAGTAATTTTCTAACATTTTTAAAGCAGAGGCATCTTTTTCTCAAATTAAATCCGACACAAAGTCCCAAAATACAAAACAGATACCAATAATGTTCACATAAAAAAAAGTGTCCCCACCTTAAGACTTAGAATATTCACTTTTTATCAAATCAGTAAATGAGAAAAATGGGTCCATCCTGACGACACTCATATTCGAAATTAGGGATTGTAGTTAATATATTTACACATCAGTCGTGGCATTTAATTATATCCATTGTGCGTGTGTGTAACACAGTCTTAAGAAAATCCTCATCAGCTCAAATCAGTCGTTGTAAGAGTTTTCTAACAGCTCAGTTGATAATTGTTGAGCCGTTTCATCCTGAGTGAAACAGATCCGGAAACGTGATGGAGGGTATTGCATAATTTTCTTTTATCTCTAACCGACGTCCATTCCTTATCATGCATGTGAATGGGATACTAATCCAGACAAAATCCCACGGAAGGCACTAACATCATCTGTGGAATGATCAGAGCATGATGGGTTGCATTTTTTCTGAGGCTGCACAGCTGCCTTTCATGCTGAGTCTGGAAGGTGTTTCAAGCTTATACATGCCTGGCACTGAGCGCAGCCCATGGGAGCCTTCGGAGTGCCCAGGGTCCTGCGTTTAACAGGGCTGGGTGTGCCCAGCTCTGTGCTCACCAAAGACCTCTACACGGCCACGGCCATATTGCAGGGAGTTCAAATATGAGGGGCTTCCGGGCCCCACTGCACAAATGTGACATAAGCCCAAGTTAATGGTATTGGTGGCCTCTGAGGTGTCCAAATTTGGCACATAACTTAGAGCATTAAGGTTGCTTTTCTTGTGGTTTGAAAACATAGTTATATTGACTTAATGAAACTTGCCTTCAACTTCTTGAGAGCAGCATTTCTCAACTTTTATCGTGTGTCAGGTTTAGCGTGCTACATTTTCAGAACGTAGCGTGCAGTCGCCTGGAGGGTCTGGTAAAGTTCAGATTCTTGGGCCGCAGCCACAGTGATTGTGACTCAGCAGGTCTGCAGGAGCCTGAGAATTTGCATTCTTGACCGGCTCCCAGGTGATGCTGACGCTGGCCCACAGTGAGTGGTGAGGTTCAAGTTCAACAGCTTGAAAGTGACCTGATCAGAGATCTCTGTGGGGTCCTTCTTACTTTAAACACATATGACTCGCTGAGGTGGGACACAGAGGGTATTTCTCTAGGTCCCCCTCCTTTCACAATTCCAGCACAAATGACCACCTAGGAGAACAGACTAGAAACTTTCTGAAAGTCCTGTAAGCTTTGAAATGCGCTTCTCTCTGCCAGTGAGGAAGGGGCTTTCACAGGTAACTTGTAATCAGACACAGAGGAGCACTAGATGCAGAGTCAGACCTGCCTCTCTCCGTGCCAGGAGCCGCGGCACTTCGAGGAGACCCCTCACCTCCCCGTGCTCAGTGTCCTCGCCTGCAGCATCAGCTGACTGATCTCCTCCTGCCTTCCCCACAGGAGGCTGGATCTGAAAGTGTTTTGTATGCAGACCTGCCACTGTCCGTACACCTGTGAGGAGCCCTTACTGTCAATATCTGTGAAACCCTTTCTCCTGCTATTTCTGGGCCGCACGGGACACTTCAGGCCTCTGAATTTCTTCATCAGGAACCCCACGATGCAGCTCAGGTTCCAGAAGTTTAGCTGCAGAGCAGAACTCACTCTCAGGCCTCCGGGGTCCCTCTCCAGGCTACCCTTGGTGTGGATGCACGGAGCCCAGCTCGCCCCACATGATCCTTTGTCCCAGGGGGTGGGGGGTGGGTCAGACAGGCCTGTCTGGGTGCTGAGACCCGGCCTCGTGCTCTGCTGCTCCTGGGGCCACACTGTGCTCAGGGCCTGAAGCAGAGAGCCCCGTCGCTGTCTTGGTCTCCCGGCTCCTGCGGGCTGACGAGGGGCGGGAGCGGCCGCAACGCGGGAAGATGACTTGATGGTACTGCTGATGCTGGCGGTGATGCCGATGGTGCGAGCTGGAAATGGGGTGCTACGTCATCGCTGTCATCGTCATCATCATCATCCGAGCAGCCACCAGGTTGTGGGGCTGGGCGCTGGGCTGCGCGTGTCATGCTTTGTCGCCCGACCTCAGGGCAGCCCCTTAAGGTAAGTATCGTCATCCCCATTTGACAGATGAGGAGACTGAGGCTCAGAGAGGATCTGTAACTGACCCAGAGTCACACTGCTACTAAGCGTGTATGGATCTGAAACTCAAGAGTCTTTGGGGCACCTGCTGGTGGCCAGCACATCAGCAACGCACCCCAGGAGAAGCCTGTGTTGGTTCATTACTGCAAGGGAACAGGCAGGGCTGGGCTGGGATATATGGAGATGAGCATGCCGAGGCCATTTAAATGTCACACGTCACCCTTTCCATCTGTCAGCCCTGTCGCCATCAAAGGCCGGGGGAGGAGGAGGTAAGAGGGTAGACAGGCCTGGCGGCTTGCAGCCGTCCCACTTGGGGCCTGGCAGCCACTGTCCTCCCTGGGTGCTGGCACCCTTAGGGGCCTGAGCTCAGGGCCAAGGTCGTCTCCCGTTCCATCCAGTTTTAAGCTGCCATCAAGCTGACCTTCCTGAGATGCACACCGCTCCCTTCCTGGAAAGCCTCCTGGGGCTCCCTGTTGCCTATAAGGTCAGAGCCAGGCTGCTCAGCCCAGCGTGAGGCCCGTGTCTCTGGCTCACTGGCCCTGCGCCCTGTGTGGCCCCGTCCCACCTGGAGCTTCCTCTTGTTTCCCATAAACGTCCTCAACATTTTGCCTTTTGGCCTTTGCTCATGCTTTCATCTCTGCCCTCAGTGTCCTTCTCTTTATTTTGTTTGGGCAAGCCCTCATCCTGCAAAAGCTCAGTGAAATTTCCTGTACTCCATACCGTCTTCCTTGACCTCTGAGACCCTCCAGGCTTCCTGCTTCTCTCCTCTGGACTCCTTCAGCCCCTCCTCTGTTACCCTCGCCTCGCACTCACCACTTTCCCATAGTCTCCTTTCCTCCTCCACCCAGGTTGTGTGCTTGTCGAAGGTGGGAACTTTGTCTGATTTGGTTGTGGTCCTGGGCAGTGATCTGCAGACAGCCGGCACTCAGCACATCACTGTGGAAGAAATGACAGGCAATGCTAGGGTGGCAGGCACACTGCTCTTGGAATTTGAGGGTCTGGGTCTAGTACTGGCTCCCTGAGTGGATCTGCGTAATTCACCCATGGAGGGAGCTTTCTGATGCAGGTGTTCTCAGACTGCTCTGGGCCACTCTGCTCCAGGAGGACTTTGAGGCAGGTCCGTCCTTTTTTTGTTAATGGAAGTATAGTTGACTTACAATATTGTGTTAGTTTCTGGTGTACGGCAAAGTGATTCAGCTATATATATATACATATATTTATATTTTTAATATATATATATATATAATTTTTCATATTCTTTTCCATTACAGGTTATTACAAGATATTGAATATAGTTCTCTGTTCTATACAGTAGGACCTTGCTGCTTATCTGTTTTATGTATAGTAGTTTGTATGTGCTAATCCCACACTCCTAATTTATCCCTCCCCTCCCTTTCCCCTTTGGTAACCATAAGTTTGTTTTGTATGCCTGTGAGTCTGTTTCTGTATTGTAAATAAGTTCATTTGTATCATATTTTAGATTCCACATATAAGTGGTAGTGTATGATATTTGTCTTTCTCTATGATATTTGTCTTTCTTCACTGAGTATTGTAATCTCTAGGTCCATCCATGTAGCTGCAAATGGCATTATTTCATTCTTTTTTTATGGCTGAGTAGTATTCCATTGTATATATGTACCACATCTTCTTTATCCATTCCTCTGTCGATGGACATTTAGGTTGCTTCCATGTCTTGGCTATTGTAAATAGAGCTGCAATGAGCATTGAGGGTGCATGTATCTTTTCTAATTATGGTTTTCTCCAGATATATGCCCAGGAGTGCAATTGCTGGATCATATAGTAAATCTATTTTTAGTTTTTTGAGGAACCTCCATACTGTTCTCCATAGTGGCTGCACCAATTTACATTCCCACCAACAGTGTAAGAGGGTTCCCTTTTCTCCACACCCTCTCCAGCATTTATTGTTTGTGCACTTTTTAATGATGGCCTTTGTGACTGGTGTGGGGTGATACCTCATTGTAGTTTTGATTTGCATCTCTCTAATAATTAGTGATGTTGAGCATCTTTTCATGTGCCTATTGGCCATCTGTATGTCTTCTTTGGAGAAATGTCTATGTAGGTCTTCTGCCCATTTTTTGACTGGGTTTTTCGGTTTTTTTTGTTACTGAGTTGTATGAGCTGTTTGTATATTTTGGAAATTAAGCCCTTGTCAGTCACATCGTTTGCAAGTATTTTCTCCCATTCTGTGGGTTGTCTTTTCATTTTTTTAAATGGTTTCCTTTGCTCTGCAAAAGCTTGTAAGTTTGATTAGGTCCCATTTGTTTATTTTTGCTTTTATTTCTATCGTCTTGGGAGGCTGACCTAAGGAAACATTGCTACGATTTATGTCAGAGAATGTTTTGCCTGTGTTCTCTTCTAGGAGTTTTATGGTGTCCTGTCTTATATTTAAGTCTTTAAGCCATTTTGAGTTTATTTTTGTGTGTGGTGTGAGGTAGTGTTCTAAACTTCATTGATTTACATGCGCCTTTCCAGCTTTCCCAACACTGCTTGATGAAGAGACTGTCTTTTCTCCATTGCATATTTTGAGGCAGGTCCTTTCTGAGTCTGAGGGGCTGGTAGAGCTGTGAGGGGAAGAAGGGGCTATGGAGCAGTGGCCACAGTGGGTGAGGTAGGAGCTATCACCATCATTACCATCATGATCATTATTATCACCTTCATCATCATCACCATCATGATTATCATCCTCATCGTCACCATCATGATTATTACCACCATTATCATCACCATCATCATCATTCTTCCCATCGTTGTCATGATCATAATCATTATTATCACCATGACCATCGTTACCATTAGCACCATCACCATCATTACCATCATGATCATCTTCATCATCATCACCAGCAAAGCCACCACCACTCCTCAGTGCTCACTAGGGGCCATGGCTTGTACTAATGCTTCTATGGACATTATCTCCTTCAGTCTCTTCTCAAGAGCCTTGTGAGGTGGGTCCCAGGAGTGCAGGAGGGGCAGGGTTCAGAAGGATGCCTGGCCATGCCCTGGAGCAGACTCTGGGTGCTCGAGTCTGTGGATGGCTCAGGTGCCAAGCCATCCTGCTGCGGAATGAGCCTGCACCTTCTCTGGTGAGCCTGGAGTGAGCATATGGGGTGCTTGCCCCTTGGTATCCATTCCTTCACCCAGCACGTCTCTATTACAAGCCGCCTTCGTACCAGATGCCAGGTTTGAATTTGATCCAGGCCAACATTTGTTTTTCCATTTTCACAAAACAAAGATTTTATTTTTCCTTTCCTCAACCTCTCCCTCCCCAGCCTAAACTCCTGTGAAAATAGCATGCGTAGCTGAGCCTCAGGCCAATTTGTGTCTTTGTGCTCGGCACACACACTCCATCTTTCACACCACAAACAGCTTTGCTCGGAAGAAATATGTTTTCCCTCTGCAAAACTGCCATTTTAGGCCAACACATAGAAGGCAGAAAGAGACTATTTCACTTTTTCTTCCCCTGGAAGAACCCACCAAGATGTTGTTTTCCCTTGCTTTTTCTGGCGGGGAGATATTTTTTGACAGCTTTCGTTGCTATCTGGCTCTCAGCCCTACGTCTAGTGCCAAGTTGTGAAGGAAGCAAAGGAAAAACTAGATGAGCAAAGGCAAGATTCTCCTCGAGGGGCACCAGAACGCTGGAACTCAGGAGTTATAAGGGACCTCGTGGTAAACCCTGTCTCCTGACCCCCCACCAGGAGCTCCCTCTCAGAAGCCCTGGATGGGGATACCCCTATGGCGGGGCACGGGCTACCTGCTGGGGGACCCGAGGTGCACTCATTCAACACACATCCTCCCACACTTTCTTCCTACAGGCTGGAGACTGGGGGCCAGGTGCTTTGGGATTACAAAAATGAGTCATGGATTCTGCCTTCATTCTTTCTAGTCTAGTAGGGAGTGAAGATTTGTATATTTATTTACTGTAACATTGAGTAGAAATGAGATGTATTGACTGGGAAGTGTGAATAAAGTCGTAGTTTCACATGTAAGGTTCATGTTAGCCAGGGAAGTAAGGGGGGTTTGGGGGAGGAGCTGGCCCTCAATCTGAGCGTGACTTTCCAGCGGGGTCCTTGCGGGTGCACTGGAATTGGCTGCTGTGAGCCTCGCCCTCATCTGCCCTCCCTCTCCTCCCTCGCCCAGCTCGGTGTGAATCCCTCCTTGTGTGTGTGGCAGGTCTTCAGGTGCTGGCGGACAGCTGCTGAGTGTTCCTGAGTCTCCACTTTTCTGGGCTCGTTTCCTGGACCCTCCCTCACAGCCTTGTGGTTCTGTTCTCATGGCCCGTCTCCATGGTGGGAGTGGAGTGGTCCTTTCTACCATGGAGCCAGCTTCCCGAGCCAGGAGCCCCTGTGGGCCATGCTGGTCTTTGCAGGGCTTGTGTGGTCAGACCTCATCGCTCAGCAGCCTTCTAGATGCAAGAGAAACCACTGAGCTAGCACAACCCAAAGGAGCTATCCCATGAGACCCAAGGCGAGAGCGCAGCTGGGCCTTGGGATCACCGTCGATCAGGAGGCGGATGTCCAAAGGATCCCAGGCACTTCCCTCCGCCTGCCCCCCCTCAGCATTTTCTCTTTCAGTGCCAGATTCTGTTGGGCTCAGTTTGGGTCAAGTGCTCTTCTGGTGACAGGGAGGGATCAGGGGAAGGGCCTCTGATTGGCCCAGCCCAAGTCAGTCCGTCTCTGGCCCAACCAGCAGTAGCCAGTGGACAGGGTCATCTCCTCAAGGCTGGCGGGGCCCACCCCATGGTGGGGCAGGGGCGGTTAGAGAGATGGGAGGTTCACGGCGAGCCGGGGAGATGGCCGCTTGGCATCCCCTATGCCAACTCTGCTTTTACCAGTTGTGCCTGGGTCTCCATTGTCTAGTCTTTAAAACGGTCACGAGACCACCTACTCCATAGTGTTCTTGTAATAATTACATGGGACGGACAGCACTTAGAGCATTTCCGTAGTCCTGGCACGCGGCTCACACCTGTTAAGCAGCAGCGACCTGTGTGCTGGACGATGGGTCTGAGGGAGGCTTTCCCTGGCTGGTCTCCCCGTCTGGGGGCATTGAAGAGGGTACTGAAGAGGGTATTCAGATGAGGGTATTGAAGGAGGGAGGCTTCAGTTCACACCCTCCTCACCTCCACGCCTTGGAGATCGTTGTTACGGCTGGTTAGCAGTCTGTGCCATGAGTCTTCTGATGTGCCCAGCAGGGCCCGCTTCCCTCCTGCCCAACAGGAGGCTGAGCCAGGGGAACCTGGTCCTGTCCTCAGAGCCACAAGGACATTAACTGAGTCATCTGTCCACTCCCCCAACCCACTGCCCCGCCAGAAACGTCCCTTCGACTTGCAAGGTCTCAGGTTCTAAGGGACCCTTGCAGGGGGTCATTGCTGGTGGACTGTCATTCAGGCACAAGCCATATTTCTCAAGAGGAAGGTTATGTTTTACTGGGGCTTGTCACTAGGATGATTTTTTACTTTTGAGTTGATTAGGGTATTCAGTCTGAGGATTTCTGGGTGCCTCCTCCCTGTAAAATATCCTACTGGTGCACAAAGGACTCCGGCTACTAGGTGTTAGGAGAAAAAAAAACAATGGCCGCAGAGGGTTCTTGCTTCAGGCAGTCTGGAAGGACCAATCCCGTGAGGCCGACGTTATCAGGACAATTGTCCTGGCATGGCTGGATTTGGGACCATTCTGGGGGACCTGTTGGCATCCAGATGGAAAGGGAAAAGGGATGAGGGCATTTCAGGCCAGGGGACAGTATGTGGAGCCACTCGGAGAGGGAAATGAGCCCAGCTTGGGCAGGAGAGAGAGAGGGAGCTGGCTGGGCTGGGGCGGAGATGTGTGCAGGGTGAGCTGAGACAGGCACGGGGTGGGAGCCCAGATTATTGCAGATCATGACTGCCAAATAAAGAATGGTCTTAATTCAACGAGCACCCGGGAGCCACAGCGGGTTGTGGAGTGATGTGTGTATGTGGCTTGGGTGTTGTTATTGCTGCAGATTTGTGTGTAGGATGGACTGGTAGACCAGTTAGACCAGCGGTCCCCAACCTTTTTGGCACTAGGGACTGGTAAGACAATTGTTCCCCGGGCAGGGGTGCGGGGGGGATGGCTCAGGTGGTAACGCGGGCAATGGGGAGCGGCAGATGAAGCTTCACTCGCTCACCCACCGCTCACCTCCTGCTGTGCGGCCCGGTTCCTAACAGGCCCTGGACCACTACTCCGGGGGCTGGGGACCCCTGAGTTAGACTATAACAGTTGTTCCAAAGTGGATGGAAAATAGCTCCAACCAGCATGGTGCAGCGGGGATGAAAAGGAAAGGATCAGTTCAAGAGCAGTTTTTTTTTTTTTAATTAAAAAAAATTTTTTTATTGGAGTCTAGCTGATTTACACTGTTGTGTGTTTCTACTGTACAGCAAAGTGAATCAGTTATACAGATACATCTATCCACTCTTTTTTAGATTCTTTTCCCATAGAGGCCATTACAGAGTGTTGAGTAGAGTTCCCTGGGGTATGCAGTAGGTCCTTATTGGTTACCTATTTTATATACAGTAGTGTGTCCAAGAGAAGTTTTGAAGGGAAAATTGCGAGGTGAGAATATGAGTAAGAGAGAGGAGTTAGAGAATCCCAGGTTTCAGACACGCAGGAGGGCAAAGGGAAGCCCACTGAGGACATGGGGGTGGGTGGCTTGGCAAGGGAGACCATGAGTCCTTTACTTGACATGCTGAATGTCATAGTCTTCTTGGGCTGCTATAACAAAAGCCATAGACTGAGGGGATTAAACAACAAGCGTATTTCTCATGGTTCTGGAGGCTGGGAGTCCAAGATCGGGCTGCCAGTGTAGTTGGGTTCTGATGAGAACCCTCCTGGTTCACAGACAGCTGCCTTCTGGCTGTGTCCTAATATGGTGGAGAGGGGGAACTCTGGCCCCTTTATCTCCTTCTAAAGGCCCGGGTCTCTCATGACCTCGTGGAACCCGAATCACCTCCCAGTCACCCACCTCCAGATCCCACTGCATTGAGCGTTAGGGCTTCAGCACATGAATTTGGGGGGACACAAGCATTCGGTCCATAACACTGAATATGAGCGAGCAGCAAGGGCCTTCTAAAGGGAGAAACGCTAAGGATGGTCAGGAATATCAAGGGAGTTGGAGGTCCTCACACAAATCCAGGTTGGGTGTAGGACTTGGGGGTCATCAGCCCAGAAGGAAAATTGGGGCTGCGAGGGTGCAGGGCCTGGGAGGAAGGGGCGTGGAGAGAATGGCAGAGAAACAAGGTGGGATTCTTGGGACAGCTCGTTTAGGAGGAAAGAGCACTGCACGTGACACAGGACTGGAGGGTCACTGAGGGCTCAGCCAGCTTCTACTGACGGCTGCCGGGGAGGCACCAGGCGCAGGCATGATTTCAGGTGAGTGAGGTGTGGTCCTGGCTCTTATGGAGCTCACAGCTGAGAAAGATGGAGAGACGTGTACCAGCAGCCTCCCAGCCCAAGGGTCACTGCAGAGGGTTCAAATCCCACCACTTCCACCCACCAGCAGGGTGACCTTGGGCAAGCCACTGGACATGTCAGAGCCTCAGTTTCTACATGTGTAAACAGGGAGAATGACAGTCCCACCCACAGGGCTGCTCTGAGGATTGATGGGCTGGTACATGGGAAGAGCTTTGCCCGGTGCCCGACTCTTATTAAGTGCTTGCCGTTAGCATAATCATTATTAAGGAGCAACGTTATATAGTATACTGAGTGCTAAATGCAGCCTGCAGGAGCACCTGTAAGATTGGGTAGCTGAGGAGGCAGGGAGCACAGAGGTGGGAGTCCCTAGAAACAAGAAAACATGGTGTCAGCTCATCAAAGTTACTGTGGTCTCATTCACTGCTGCTGGGAATGCAGAAACAGTGCAGCCACTTCAGAGGACAGTTTGGCAATTTCTTAGAAAACTAAATATATTCTCACCATACGATCTAGCAACTGCGCTCCTTGGTATTTACCCAAAGGAACTGAAAACTTATGTTCACACAGAAACCTGCGCATGGATGTTTATAGCAGCTTTATTCATAATTGGCAAAACTTGGAAGCCACCAAGATGTTTCTCAGTAGGTGAATGGGTAAATATACTGTGGTACATCCAGACGATGGAATATTATTCAGCAATAAAAAGAAATGAGCTATCAAGCCACTAAAAGACATGGAGGAACCTTAAAAGCATCTTATGAGGTGAAAGAAGTCAACCTGAAAAGACTACATATTGTTTGATTTCAACTATATGAGATTCTAGGAAAGGCAAAACTATGCAGGCAGTAAAAAGACCAGTGGTTGCCAGAGGTTGGGGGGAAGGTGGGATGAATAGGTGGAACACAGGGGATTTTAAGGGTGCTGAAACTACTCTGCATGATACTGTAATGGTGGATACATGTCATTGTACATTTGTCCAGACCCACAGAATGGACAACACCAAGAGTGACCCCTAATGTACACTGTGGACTTCGGGTGAATATGACGTGTCAATGTAGGTTCTTCCGTGGTACCAAACGGACCACTCTGGTGGGGGATGGTGATAGTGGAGGAGGCTATGTGTAGGGGAGTAGGGACTATACGAGAAACCCCTGTACCTTCCATTCAGTTTCACTCTGAACCTGAACCTGCTCCATAAAATAAAGTCTGCTATTTAAAAAATAGCAAAAAGGAGTGTGGCCGTGCAGAAGTCCAGTCCTCACTTTAAATAGTGAATTGATGACGCGGTCGTTTGAGCATTGACGGTTCAGAGACCGCAGCGTCGAGCACAGGGGACGCAGAGAGGAGGGTGGGCCCTCATTGTGCGGGCGACGCCGCACTGAGGGGGCACCATGATATAGGGGCGCGGGGAGCAGCACCTGGAAGAAGGGGGCTCCCAGCGCAGCCTCGGGGGGCTGTAACTGGGGGCCTTGAAGGCAAGAGGCACTGGACGGAGGGGTTGTTTTCAGGGTGTGCCACAGAACGGTCGCTGACACAGCCCGAATGCCAAGTCCTTCCTCTCCTTCCGTTCTTCCTGCACCACGTCAGGGATGCGTGGGTCCCGTGGCACAAGTGAGGAAGCCGGTGAGCCCTTGAGCCTCTGACCCAAATGAGCCGTGTGTTGTGACCTGGGCCAGTTCACCACGTCTCTGAGCCGTGGTTACCTTGGCTTTAAAATGGGGCCAATGCCTACTTTGTAGAATTGCGGTGAGAGTTAAATGATGTAACAGATACGAATGTTCTAGATCTGTGCTGGCCAAGAAAATATAACATGGACCAGAAATGCGAGCCACGTTCGGGATTTTACATTTTCTAGTAGCCACATTCAAAAAAATAGAGAAGTAGGTGAAATTAATTTTAATAACATATATGTTAAATGATGTTTTGTTTAATCCAATGTATAAAAAAAATATCATTTAAATGTAATCAGTATAACATTTGTTCATGAGATAGTTACACCTTTTTTGGACTAAATCTTTGATATCTGGTGTGTGTTTAGTGCTCACAGCACATCTCAGTTCGGACCAGACACATTTCCCGGGCTCACTGGCCACGTGTGGCCAGAGGCCGCCATACTGGAGGGTGCAGCTGTTCATAAATATAGGCAGTTTGTATTTCTCCCTCTACAATATCACAGTCCAGAGCTCCGCTAATCACTCATCCAGTCACACTCTATCTAGCGTGTGTTAGTACTATTAGATCAAGAGCTCTATTTCATGCACCGTGATTGTGTATTCATAAATTCTAACTCATGAATTCACAAACTTGCAATCACAGGCCTGTGCAAACACAGGAATTAGGCTTTTGTTCCCGAAGCAATTTGTGTTCACCTCTTTGGGAGTACTCACCAAGCTGGGCGTGTGTTCGAGCTAGTGTGTGAATCACTGTCTCCCCTGACACTGCCCCAACTCTAAGCCTCTTGGAGGGAAAAGATGTGTCTCCTGCATCCCTCCACCTCCACACCAACCCCCTCCCTGCATCCAGAGTGTCTAGATCCTAGCCGGCCCAAGCAGGTTTTCAATAGGCATTTTTTTGAATAGACTCCATCAACCAAAGTACCAGTTCCTTTTAGAAGTGAAGCATATTGTAAAGAAAAGGCTCTAAAGTCAGATTATGTAAAAATGTGTTGAAAGGCAGCAGGGACATCAAATGTAACCAGTGGATTGAAGTTTCTTTTCGAGTAGACGTGAATCTGGCAGAGGTGAGTGCAGGGTGCCAGCAGATGGGTGTGTGTTTGGGAGATGAGGCCGGAACAAAAGTGTCTGGAAATTTGTCGCAGGCATTTGAACTTCTGATGAAATGAATTCTGTCTCACCCCCGTGGGACACACTCCAGTCAGCCCAAAGGTCTTATAGAAGGTGGGAGCTCCCTGTTCTCCCTGTTCACGTCAGAGCCCTCATCCGGGGACATCTGACCCCTTGACCCCTCCTGCACCTTCGGTTGCCGGTATCCACGGGGACTCAGAGACAGCCGTGCTAGGGAGCAGACTTTGACCAGCTTAGTGGTGACCGTGGGACCGGGCCAGCCATGGCTGCTACCCCACCCCAGGACATGCCTGCAACCCCAGGGAAGGAGGGACAGCCCAGTTCTGGGCGTGCCCAGGGCTCAAAATGCCCATTCTTTGCAGCTGTCTGCTCACCTGTTCTGTCTCTTTGAGAAGCATTAATTCTACACTCTCTTCCACATTCTTAGGGCCGCCATGGGGGCCAGCAGAGGAGGCACCTGCCAGCAGGTAGTGGAAATGTGGGAGGGCACCTCATAGAAGCCTGGGTGATTTGGCCTCATGGACAGAGGTGGGATAGTCCCGGCAGGAATGAAATCCTGGTGAGCAAGGCATGAGGCGGGGCTGAGGACAGCCACATACGTGGTGTACGTTAGTTCGTTAATTCCAGTAACAAATTTATACTACCAATTATCGAATGTTTATTATGTACCAGACACGTTACTAAGCGCTTTACATGGATTACGTCCTCTGATCCTTGGAGCATCCCTGCGACAAGGGTTCTGTCGTATTCCCGTTTCACTGATGAGGAAACAGACTCAAAGGTTGGGTAACTTGTCCCAGGTCACCCAGGTGGGCAGGGGGTTTGGGGGGCAAGGGGACAGGGATCAACAGCCCAACGAAAAAGGGTGAACATTTGGACGGAGAGTCAGAATACACACATGCACGCACACACACACACACACACACACCCACCTCTTAGTAGGCATGTTGTCTGCAACAAGGCAACAATAATTTATCAACATTTCATGAAATCTCTGGGAGAGGGAATTCCCGAACCACTTCTGTGGAGCAAAGGGTGGAAACTGGAAATTAATTGTACATGGTCTTTCGTGACTACTTTAGGATGTGTAAACGTGTTTGGTAGAGGACTGTGTGTGCGGCAATGTGTATATTGTAATGTAGGTGAAGATACAGTCGTGAGGACTTCCCCAGGTTTGATTGCAATCGGGATTCACCCTGTAAGGTTTTAAGTTCCCCTTCTGCAAATGTTCCCACCTGCCCAGCCCGCCTAGCTGGGGAAAGACGATTGCCTCAGTAAGGAAAGAAGGTCTGGAGTGACAGGCAGGCCTCGGGAGGGGAGCAGCGCCGCTCCAGGTGACGCAGAGGCAGGGGAGAAATTCTCAGTGGACGAAGGCTGTCTGTGGAGGGGGCACCTTTGGGAAACGGTACCTGAAAGAAAAGCAGCCCTGAAAGAGACTGAAGGCATCTTCTCTGGGTGTGGGTTTCCTCCCCCCCAAATAGAGCAGGGGTGGCCTAGATGATCTTTATGCCCCTCGTGCCGCTCCCATCCCCAAGGGACCATCTTAGATTGTAAGACAGAAAGCATCTCTTTACAAAGTAATCATTGCCGGCTGACATCACATGCCCGTCCACCGCACCCGCCTGCCCCAGCCTAGGACCCGCATCCCTTGCCCCCTGCAGTGTTTTTCAAACTGGGGCCTATGGACCACCAGCATCAGATGCCTTGGGGGGGCCTGTGAGGCACCCCAGCCACCCGCCGGGAATGAGCGGGGTGGGTCAGGGGTCTGCAGGTGATTCTGGCACGCGCTGGGTCTGAGAGCAGCGCCCCCCAGTGGCGGCCAGGGCGGGACTCGGCGAGGGGGGGGCGCTGCGCGACCCAGGGAAGGGGGTACACCGCGCGCCACCAGCGCTGTCCTCCCCGCCCTGGCACTTTCTCACCACCGCCCTGACTCTCTGATTGAGACAAGTGCCTGCCCCTGTGTTTTGTTCAGCACATCAGAAGCTGAGTCTGAGCCTTTGGTCTGGAGTTTGAACAAACTGGAGCTGTACTGTCAGCGCCGACGCGGCTGCGCAGTGGAGAGGGAGTGGAGGAGCGGCGCTTCCCCCTCCTGGGGCCTGGGGATGCAGGAGCTTTGGGTTAGAGATGCATAGCTGCCGCCCTGGGACACTGAGGATGTTTAAGAGGTGCCTGATGAAGTAAATATTAACTAAATATTAAGAACAAATATAGAAATGGAAATGATTGCTCTGCTTTTGTAGGCTGTGTGGTATAGTTGAAAAAACTCAGGCTTTAGGGATAAAAAAAACTCGGGTCTTTGTTCTACCACTTAACCACTGAGGAGCCTTGGGACAAATAACCCCTTTGAGCCTCAGTTTTTGCATCTGTAAAAGGGGAATAATCAACCTTAGTTGTGTTGTAAGGACTAGAGAAGAAAACAGGTGGAATCATGTCAGTCCTCCTCTGCTTCCACTGCCCACTTCATCCCTTGATTGATGACTCAGTCTGGCATTTTGATGCTCAGTCTTTGTCCCATACACTGTATCCAGCACCTGATTTCTGGCATTTGTCTGATGTCATCATGTGCTCTTGCGCTTGGAGTGGACCTTGCCTTGGACCCAGCAGGACCACTCGGCCACTTCTTATCTGCAAGAGTTTTGGCTCATTGAGTGCAGAGGACAAATACCCGAGTCCACAGTTAAAAGTGCTGGTCCTCCTAATGCTGGCCATGGTAACCTGGGCAGGACGGTGGGCTTGGCATGACCTGCAGGCCTTTCCCAGGAGTGCTCCTGGGAGCACTTTCTGCAGTCCCTTTTTCTAGACTTGTGCTTTTGGCCCCCTACTGTCTGCTCCATGCATAATCACACGAGTAAGAAGGGTTAGATTCTCTAAGAGAGGGACCATTCTGTCTAGGACACACTGCCTGGACAGGGCAGGTGCTGCTTTTGTTACATTTCTTGAGAAGTTCCCCAGTGGGCTGTAGGCTCCTCAAGGCCAGCGCTGTGTTTCTTTTCTTCGTTTTCTGCAGTGTCCAGTCCAGTGTTCAGCCGGAGGCAGGGGCTAAGTAAATGCAGTTGGGGACACAGAAGCAGTTGGTCAGGGTTATTTATTTGCTTGAGACTCTGTTGTGTCTTCTCTCAGAGGCTGCAGTGTCTTAGGACACAGAATCTCTAGGCTGAGTTTGTAAGAGAGCCTCTTTCCCAAGGAAGCTGTTATATGGAGGTTGATTAAGGCCTGGGGAGACCAGGGCTTGATGTGTCTTAAAGCCAAGCATTTGTCCACTAGGCTCCCTCGGGTCCTTTATAAAAGGTTAGCCTGAATCCTTCCGTCCCACCGGCAGATCTCATCATGGTCCTAAGTAGCTCACCTTTACATAGTACCCACTGCGTGCCAGCCGCTGTTCTAAGCACCCCACATATATTAACTCTTCAGATCCTCACAGCAGTCCTGTAAGACAGCTACCCTTATTATCCCCATTTTACAGATGAGAAAACTGACACACAGAGAGGCCAACTACCTGCTTAAGGTCATACAGCAAATTTTGGGGAAGCATACTTTTGTAAAAGTCTTGAAAATATATACTAAATCCTCATATTGGGAGTAAGTACAAAGTTGGCCTGAGAAACTAGCCCATAAATGCCAATCAAGGGCTCCTTGGCTGGGATTGCAAGGACCAAGGGAGGGGAAGGAGTCCCTTAGGGGCTGGAACATTCCTCTCTCGGAAGCACCCAAAGGGCTTCTCCCTGTCAAAGCCATACGTCATAACACTTCACAGGCTGCAAGCACATGGCATTTGTCTTCTCGTTTGATTCTCACAAATACCCTATGAAGCGCAGGCAGAACCATCCCCATTTTACAGGGGAGGTCACAGAGAGCTTAGCGCAGGACTAGGTACAGAGTAGGGACTCAGTTCTTACTTGTTGAATTAATTCTTGAATGAGCTGATATTTGGACGGCTGGACGATGGATGAGCTTCTGTGAGGATGGAGGAATGGTAGGGGAATGGGCTGGGGTCTCTATGTGGAGGCCGGGGGGCGGCACACACAGTTGCATTTGGGGACCTGTTAGAAGACAAGAGTCTGCCATGAATCACACAGGCTTGAGTGTATCTGTCACCCCCAGAGGCAAACACATGGCTTTGTTTATTTTCGTGTCCCTCTACTTCTCGGGGGCCAAGCATAGGGCCAAAGTTAAACGCAGGGTTTAACTTCCTGCGTTAAACTGCATTAAGCGGGGCCAGTCCCCGCCTCCCCCAAGAGCCCAAGCTCAAGTGCCAAGACCTTTACGTGAAGTCCCCTCTTCCTCTCCCCAGCCCGGAAGTCCCCGTGTTGCAAGAGTCAGGGCAGATGCAAGGCCTTCTGAGACAGGCCAGGGGACTGGGGCTTGGCAGCGGGAACGCGGCTCACTGTTTCCTGACATCTGCTCTGATTGGGCCTGGCTCTTCCCCAGAGAGACAGCCATGCCCCGCCTGGGGGAGGAGAGCCATCCTCCCTCCTCACCATTGATTTCTTAGTGGTTGCTCCTCCACTATTTATGCTTCAGCCCAGCTGGGAAGTGAGCACCACGACCTCTGATCGTATTTCCCTTTTCTCGGTTCAAGCTTAGAAGGAAGTGAAGCATCCGCGGAGGTCACAGCTTCTGAGCCCCGCGGGTGCCCAATCAATGCTCATACTCCTAGCCGAAGGTTGGAACCAATTAACTACGTTAGCCTTGCCTCCAAGAGCTGTGTGTGCAGGCTCAGCTGGGGCCTCTTGGGGTTGCAGCCACAACCTCGGCCAGCTGTGTCCTGGGGGCCAGAGCCTGCTGCCACCTGCTTACCCCACCGCTCGGTGGGATCCGTGCCCTGGGGCTGGGACTGGGGATAGCTGGAGCGCCACCCATGCCTTCTCGCAGCCCATTTCCCGAGTCTCTTACCGCCTTTGCCTCATGCCAGGGAGCCCTGTCTCCACCCCCAGAAGGGAACGCCCAGTGGCCCACCTCCCCTCAGGCAGCTGCAGCTCTGGAAAGCTGGGATGGAGGAAGTGCCACTTCACTTGGTCTGGAAGTCCAGGGGTGAGGGATCTGTGTGGGAGTGTGGAATGACTGTTCGACAAAGGTCTCCTCATTTATCTTTGGTGGAGGTCTTCAAAGCCCACTTAGAGAGGAGAGAAAGGGTGAACCAGTGCCGTGCAGTTCCCATTCATTTTGGCCCTGTGCTAGGCCCCCCAGAAGCAGAGGGACACAAAAATAAACAAAACCATGTGTTTGCCTTCGGGGGTGACAGATGCACTCAAGTCTGTGTGATTCATGGCAGACTCTGTCTTCTAATAGGTCCCAAAAATGCAACCCGGAAGAAGGAAAGGGGGATGAAATTTTAACTGGGGATAAGAGAGGGGCCGGGGGCCTGAGGAATGGGGCTGAGCCTTGAGGCTGAGGACGACTTGAGAAAGTGGCTATGCAGTGAAGCCCCGGCAGATGGTCAGCTGAAGACAAGCATGGCAGCTGGAGACCCTTTGGGAAGCAGGAAGCAGTCTGCTGAGGCTGTGGCGTGGGGCGGGGGACAGCAAGTGTGGTCACTAGGTAGCCTGTGAGAGATTTAAAAGGGAGGCTGAGGCCAGGGTGAGGAGTTGGTTTGAGTCTTCTTTCTCGGCACTGGGGAGCTATTGAATGTTTGAGGCAAGACAGTAATGGGCCACGTGCCAGGGAGAATATTTTGGTGCTGTGAGCATGGGTGTGTAACTCTGGTAAGAATGATAACCTTTGACAAATAAGCGTGCATCTCTCCCAAGTGTATTTGTGAAGGATACACATGTGTCATGACCTGGAATAGTGGAAAGTCTTGGTTTTTCCACAGACAAACTGGATGGTAGCTCTCAGCTCCTGCCTTCATGTGCTTTGTCCCCCTCCCTCTGGAGACCCACATCTTATGGAGAGAAATACCAGCCTAGAGTCCCCGTGGTGGAGGCATCTGTCATCGGTCTCCCCCTCCCTACTGCTGCCCCCACCCCGAGTTCGTGCAGGGGAGAAGGGCCCTGAGATGCTGCCTGACACACACCTCTGCAGGTGAGCAGCTGTGCCCAGGCATTCCATTCAGGAGCAATTTAGACATCCAGGTCTCATCCGGAAAGACAGGTATGAACCGGCCTCCTTGCGATCACCATGGTAACCGGTCACACGTCTCAGCTGGTGGCAGGAAGGGAAGGAGCCAGGAGCTGAGTCACCCTGAGGGGGAGGCCGTGCCTGGATGGGGGTGGGGGGATTAAAGTCAGACAGATGGAGGGCCTGCTGACAGCAGTGCAACCCTGTGACATCCGGAGCTTCTCCAGTAGGAGGGCCGATTAACTCTCGGATTGTCATGCGTCCATAGTTTGAAGAGCTGGCCCAGAGGCCTGGGGACAGGTCTAGCAGAGGGCACAGGAACAGAAGAAATAAGCTGGTGGTCAGGGCCTCTCTCAACCTGGCATCAGCCAACCCTCTCCTCTTGGATGCTGTCTACCACCCACCATCACCTTAGGGAACTGTGATCCGGTCCCACCAATCTGCTTCCCATCCCGGGAAAGGTGGGGCATCCACTCCTATGGGTGCATCCTGCTGCATCTGCCTGAAAGGCCATTTCTTCTCCTGGAAACTCCCAACCCTCTCTTCAAGACCCAGGTCAAATGCTTTCGCTCCAGTGTTTCATAATTCTCCATCCTTAACCTCTCCCAGGGCACCTATCACATGGAGTTACTGTGAGGGGGTCTGATGCCCACCAGAGTATCAGCCCCTAGTGAGCAGGCACTTGCCCTGTTGGTCTCTGGGTGACAGGACCCAACAGTGTGTCCCTACAGTAGGCTCAGTGGATGCTGGTTGACAGAATGGATGAATTAGTGTGGTGATGTTGGTAGGCAAGCCTGGCAGAATCGGAGCTGTGCCCAAACTATCTGCAAGCAGAACTTGGGTTTCTAGTCTAAGCTGCTGTTGTGGTTAGTTAGAAAGGGTCTCAAAGCACTTTACAGTTTGCACAGCTTATGCAGCTGGAATGCTGCAGCTTCATTTCTGTTAAGCAGGTTGTGAAAGCCTGGGTGCTGTCCTGGCCAAACTGGGGTCCTGGGTTGTCCCTTCAGTATACATTCGTATCTCTATCTGTCCATCGATCTATCTATCTATCTGTCTATCTATCATCTATCTATCTATGTATCTATCTATCTCTCTGTCTGTCAATCATCTGAAAGCTGACTTGCTCAGGATTTGGGCACTGGAGGGTCTGAGAGGAGGTGGAAACTAGGAAGAAACCGGGAAACTAGAGGAAGAGAAGGGTAGATTGGCTCTGGGCCTTCCGGGCTGGGCGCGGGAAGAGATGAGGTGGTGGGTAGGAACGATGTGCTGTTTCCGAGCTGAGGTGTGGAAGAGAGGGGGCACCAGTGGGGCTCGGACGCCGGCCGCAGAAGGCTAAGGCGTGGGGACGAGGGCTCCAGGGGAATGATGCCATTCACGGCCGTGACAGGGGAGGCGGGGGCCCTCGGAACGCCCTCGCCGAGGGCTCCGCGCATCCGCAGCCAGCCCCCGGGAAGCGCTCTCGGGACGCGATCTGGGACTTCCTGGTGACAGCCCTGGCGACACCGGGCGGGAGTGTGCAGGCAAAGGCGACGGGCGCCGAGCGGAGCCGGGAGGAAGGGTAGGCGGGCTCCCGGGGCGGAGGGGCTCGGGAGCGAGCGGGATGCTCGCGCCCGGCGCGCACACTCACCCGGGGTCGCCAGCCTGGGCGCGCGACGTCACCAGCGGCCGCGGCGCTGACTTGCTTGTGCGGACCGCAGACTCTTCCCCCCCCCCGGGGCGGGGTGCGAAGGGGACGCGGTGGGGGCGGAGGAACGTCCCACCTGGGAATTGGGCTCTTTGTGGAGCCTCTCTCCCTTTCCCCGTCTCCGGGGCTCGAGTCCCTCGGAGGCCCGGCTGCGTGGAGTCTGAGGAGGCGCCCGGAGGAGGGCGCGTGGGGCGGAGGGCGCAGGGGGCGAGGCCAGTGGGCTGGGGCGGGATGTGTGTGTGGGAAGCAGGAAGGGCAGGATGTTAGCGACGGATCCGCTGAAGTCCCGAGTGTCCAAATTCCTCTAGCCTCCCCAGTTGCTGCCGGCCCAGCAGCCCGAGATGTAGCGAGAGAGGCCAGAGTCGGCAGGGTTGCGCCGCCACCCACCGGCGCCCAGCTGGCTCTCAGAGCCGGTCAGTTTCCCCCCTTCCTTTCTCCTTCCTTTCCTCATCCCTCCCCCTCATTCCCTTCGTCTCCCTCCTCCATCCGCCTCCCCAGCTTTCTCCGCCCCCTCCTTCCTTCTGGTTCTGAGCTCAGCCAGTCTCTGGAGGGCCTGGCAGTGGGTCTCTGGTTCATCCAGCCCTGCAGCCTGCCTGAGGCTGGAGAAACCCAGCGCCACCTGGCCCGGCGCCCATTCCGAGCTTCAAAGACACTCAACAGGGAGACATCCGTCTTTGCCAGACCTGACTGAGTTTCTCTGCCAGCTGCTTCCACGCCTTCCCACCGACATCCCCCCATTAGGTACCCCTCTCTAATGTGGTGGGGTTTCTAGCAGGTGTGGGAGCTTTGGGGCAAAGAACGGCAAAGAAGCCCCCAGTCCGTTTAGAGATGTCCGTGTTACTATAAAGACCCCCCACCCTTCCTAAATCCAAAATCTGAGCAAAGGAGGAGTGACCCTTGTCACAGATAGTTGGGCATTCTGGATAAATAAGGTGCAGCGGGAGGGGATTTGAGAGCCATGCCAGGAGAAACTGGGGGGACGTTGAAACTGGAACTAAGGGGATTTGGATTACCTCAAAAAAGAAAAAGTGTATCGCTTTGTGCATTTCCCCAGAGTGAACACACCCAGGTAGACAGCACCTAGATCAAGCTATTGCCTGCGCCTGAGAAGTGCCCCACGTCTTCTTTCTAGCCCCAAACCCAGGGTACCGCTGCTCCTGGCTTCTCTCATCGTAGATTCTTTCTGTCTATTCTAGAAGTCTGTAGAAACGAAGACATACAGTATGTACTTTTCAGTCCTGGCTTCTTTGGCTCAATATTCGGTGTGTGTTTTGGGGAGGGGGGCGGGGTGCCCATGTTTGACTGGGGTTGCAGGTGTTTTGGAATTTGGGTGTCCTTCCTAACAGGACAGATCGTTTTTCCATCTAAGAGAGTGGAGGGGCCGCAGGGGCCGTCTTTCTTGTCTTGGATTCATCTTCCTGGGGGCTTTTTCTCACTCTCCCCTGGGGCTTTCTTCTGCAGGAATCAGCTTTCCTGTTGCCCACTGGGTAGAGGCTTTACCCAAGATTCCTGCTGAACAGCCCACAATCCTGACACCTAAATTTCTCCTAGCAAATTTCCATTCCTTTCTGCAGGAAAGGCTTTGGGCTGAGACTAAAACTTGAGAAGTGATCCTGAAAGAGATGTTCAGGTGAACCTGTGTTCTTTGAGGCTCCAGGAGGGAACCAGTGTGGGAGGGGGGAGGGCTCCAACCTTCACTGAAGCATTTGCAGGGGCCAGTGTGTAATTAGTACCCTTAGGAGCCCGCAGGGGAGTTTCCTGCCTTCAAGGAAAGAACATTTGCAGGCCTACACAGGTTAACAGCTTCCCTTTAAATATTTTCCTTTTGTGGTTAGCTCCGTGCCTGCTTTTGAAAACGTGGTCATTTTTGAAAACAAGAATCAGTTCTCCCAGAAGGGATGTGAAGGGCTGCTACACTCCTTGGGAGCCTTTTCTTCCTCACGCATAATAAAGATTGAGATTAGGAAGGCAGGACACATGCTTAGGGGCTCTGAAAATATGGATTATGCAGATGAGCTATTTAAGGACCTTTAAAAATGCTCACCCGGTCCCAGAGTATTTACTGGCTGTTAGAAAATAGGGATTGTCTAAATGGGCATTGGGGGACCTTTAAGCGCTCAGATTATGATGGATCTGGAGAGCCGAACAAATCCCTTCTGGCCCATTAGGCCTGTCTGCTGGGTGAGGAAAGGCACGTTTGGACAAAGCTGAGGTTTCACGCAGTGGCCGGGGATGGATTTGGGTCTGTCCTGCAGGCCTGGATGTTGGAGGAGGAGGAGGACGGACGCTGGAGGAGATTGGTGGCCTCACAGGGAGCCCCCCACATGAGTGGCTTGGGTACAGGCGGGCTGCAAGACAGAGCCATGGACAGGGTGACTCCAGAGGTTCTTCTGTGACCCCCAGACTTCATATAGCAAATCCCTACTACTTACGGAACCCTTCTGAAGTACGCTTTGATTTTTGTTTAACTCATTCTGCAAAGCAAAGGCAGAGAGCACCCATATAAATACGTGAGCACTGGTTTCCATATGCGTTGTGGGGACTGCCCTGTCTGCACTAGTTCTGGATTAATGGGTGCTGTTGGTTCCCATCAGCAAAACAGATTCGGGGCCAGATCTAGGCACTGCGGCATCACAAAAGAGGGCCAGACACTAAGTGATCTCTCTTGATGAATCTGTGGCGACGAATTGCTCGTGTGAAAGTCAGGCCTTCGCCGTCTGGAGCCTGCCTCTGCCAGGCAGACCCAGACAGCCCCCAGGCAGGAGCATGCATCTCCAGTAAATACACACGGCCTTGTTTCCTGATGCGTCACTTTTGTGGCCTTATGAGTCTGTATCCCGAGAGGTCACTTGGCGAAATGCTGTGGTAAATCCTTCTCCTCCCCTTCCTCTCCCACAGACCCCCTTTCCTCTGCTCCTTCTTGACCGAGAGACTCCTAGAAAACCTCACGGTGGATAAGGTCAGTCTTCTCAGTCTCCTCCCTCTGCATTTACCTACTGCGAGTATCAGGAGACGTTGGGCAGGTCCTTCAACTTCTCTGAGCCTTGTTGTCTTTCTCCACAAAGCAGAGGTATCGATGGTACCTGCCCTCGAGGGTCACTTGAGGATTAAATGCCTGGTGTGGAGCAATACATGCTAGCTTGGAAGCCCAGGTTCCCACTGACTTGGTGCCCAACCTGCTGTGTGACCTTGGGAAATTCACTTCCCCTCTCTGGGCTTTTTTTTATCTTCAAACTGAGGGAAAGGGTGGTCTACAGATATGTAAGGACTCTTATAGCTCTTATAAGCCCAGATACTGCAACTCAGCAAGGCACCGCCTCTTTCCTGGGGGCCAAGGGATGTCAGAAAGGCCTTGGATGAAGGATGCTCTGGGAGTGCAGAGGATTATTAGAATGGAATTGCATTTATTACAGCAGTTGATTAGACATGGCCTGACATGAGGCAAAATGTATTCGTTTGTGGTAGTTAATGAGCTGCTAATGTATTTACAGTGTGTTCCTGGGGAACGCTATTGACACCAAGAGAAAAGGGGGACACTAGATTGGCGGAGAAGGAGTGGATGGTGGGGGGAGGCACGTAAGCTGGCTGGGTGGTGCATGGGTGGAAGACAAGTTGAGGGAAGGGGGTGTCTTTTCCATTGTCTACATTTCTCCAGCTCTTCTCCCTCCCCCGTGGTCCT
The DNA here is from genome assembly GCF_009873245.2 of Balaenoptera musculus. Classification (NCBI taxonomy): domain Eukaryota; kingdom Metazoa; phylum Chordata; class Mammalia; order Artiodactyla; family Balaenopteridae; genus Balaenoptera; species Balaenoptera musculus. The sequence continues at coordinate 8,317,123 of NC_045790.1, forward strand.
GGAAACCCTTAGGTAGACTATGAGTGTAGTTTGGGGCTACTGTCAATAATATTGATAATAATAATAATAGCAGCAGGAACAACCACCCTAATAATGGACAGCCACTCACAGCTATTGAGTTCCTATTATGTGCAAACGGTGTTGTGAAGACTTTACATTTATTAAGTCATATCATCCTTCTTATGAAGTAGGTACCATTATTATCCCCATTTCACGGATGAGAAAATAGAGGCCCAGAGAGGTTTAGTAACTTGGCAGGTGAAACTTATCTGCACGGCAGTTCTCTAGCAGCTGAGATCCTGTAGAGGCTTGGGCCATGGCCTTCCCACGTGTCGCCATGCCGGCAGTCAGGGTTGGGGTATGGGGGTGTGATGGGGGTCCTGGGACCTGGAATGTCAGGCCAGGGGTGGCTCCTGTGGGGCTGGCCCTAGCCATAGTTGAATCCCTTCACCACGTGCTCTGATAGGGGCTTCAAGGCCCTGCCCACCATGTTCCAGATTCTCCTCACCAGGGTCATCAATGAGCATGAGGATCACTAAGGCTCTTGTCACTGACATCGATGGTCCTGAAGCTGGCAGCATGGTGCCCGGCACGATCGTGCCGGAACTGTTTCGTGGCACACGTAGGGATAGTGTGCTGCTCCCCTGGTACCAGTGCGGCCCCTCAGCGGCCCCTCAACCGGGCACTTCTTCCCTTCCAGCCTCAATTTACCCTTTGCCTCGGCTGCTTCCTCCACCTGGAATGTTCTTCCCCTGCCACTCTCACTGCCAGCCACCCTCACTCCCTCCTTCAGATCGTTACTCAGATACCTCAACCAGGCCTTTCCATCCCTCTGGCTCCAGGTGTTCCGTGTCCCCTCTGCTTTATTCTCCTCCCTCCACTTACTGCCATGCGTGTCACTTATTTATTTATTATCTCCTTCCCAGTTAGATTGTAAATTCCGTGAGGCTGCCGTCTGTGTACCCTTGTTCTCTGCTGTATCCTTAGCATCCAGGGCAGGCCTGGCACTTAATAGAAGCGCCACAAATATTTGGTGAGTGAATGAATGAATGAGCAGATACAAAAATGAATGCAGACTTTCAGGACCCTCCTCATCCTGGTGCCCAGCTGCTTTCCCGTCTCATCCCCTGTGCACCTGTGCCCTTCTGGCGAAGGCACCTTCTCTCTGTGGCTGCAGGACAGGATGCGGCCCCCTCCCAGGGCCCCGCCTGCCCCCTGCCTGGGAAGGCTCTCTGGTGTCCCCTGAGGCTCCCACTTCCTTTCTCTTGGTTCCTGTGGTGTCCCCCACTTGCTTGTGTGTTGGCACTTTTGTCATTGTATTGTTGTAATGGCTTGTTTCCGTGCCGGTCTCTCCCAGTAAAGGGGGGGCTTCCCTGAAAGGACTGTGGTTTTGGTTTTTGGGAAGGAACCAGCCAGTTTTGAGCCAGAGTTCAAATCCCAGCTCTGCTGGTGACTGCTGTAGGACTTTGGCAAGTCACTTAACTGTCCTGAGCCTCAGTTTTCTCATCTGTCAAATAGGGATAATCGTCTTGACTTGATAAGGTTGCTGAGAAATGTGAGACAGTGTATACAGTGTCCTTAGCAAAATGCATGGTGTATGGTAGGCAGGGCATGGTTTAACAGGGGGTTTGAGTGAAAAATGACCACATCACTCAAGCCAGATTTCAGCTCCCACTCTGGTGGGAAGCTTCTGCTCTTCAGCCTCCTGGGAATGTCTGGTTTAAATTTGTGTCAGTGTCATGAAAGAAAAAAAGGGAAGGAGGGGACCACTGTTTTAGACTAAAGGACAATAAAGAGGCCTGACAATAAAATGGAATACATGAGCCTTGATATTGGGCCAAGAAAAAGGTCATAAAGGACATTTTGGGGAAAACTGGAAATTTTAAATATGGGTTAATTATTTGCTATTATTGAATCTTAAATATATTTCTTGCTTGAGATTTAAAAAAGGAATGTTTAATGAGTGCAGATTGTGTGCTAGGCATTATGAAAACATTTTACACATGTTCCACCACCCCCATGAGGTAGTTATTATTATCCCATTTTATAAAGTGGAACTGAGGCTTAGAGAGGGGAAATCATTTTCCCAAAGTTACACCACTATGAAGTGCCTGGGACCAGTTATTATTATTATATTTTAATAAATGTTTTATTTCAGAACAGTTTTAGATTTACAGAATTATTGCAAAGGTGTTACAGAGAGTTCCCATATACCCCATACCCAGTTTGTCCCGTTACTAACACTTCACATTAGTATGGAACATTTGTCACAATTGATGAACCAATATTGATACATTATTATTAACTAAAGTCCATACTTTATTCACATTACCTTAGTTTTCTCTAATGTCCTTTTTCTCTTCCAGGATCCCATCCAGGACACCACATTACATTTAGTCATCATGTCTCCTCAGACTTGTCTAGACCAACAGCTTCTCAGACTTGTTTTTGGTGACCTTGACAGTTTTGAGGAATGCTGGTCAGGCATTTTGTAGAATGACTGGGACCAATTCTGAACCCAAATTTGTCTTATTCCATAACTCACGCTATTTCCATCAGGCCTTATCTCATTTCATGGAGAGAGGGGGAGAGAGAGAGAGAAAGAGGGAGAGAGAGAGAGATTACCCTGGAGCAATTTGCCAGAGGCCAAGGAGCTACGGAATAGGACCAGCCCAAATCTACTGACTTTTGAGGAGAGGTGTAACTCGGGGCCTGCTTCCATGTCTGTGCTAACGAACCCCTTACACAACTTTAGACAACAGTTTAAGAGGAATAATCCTTCAGGCCCTTGCTCTTTTTGAGCGCGAAGGTCCTTGTGCACATAAGCCGGTGTCCCTCAGCTTGGGGAGCCCCCCGGGCCCCGCTGTGGCTGCTGGCGGTGGGTTGGGATTGGAGCAGCTTAGCCTGTGGCTCACCCAGGGCTCCCGGCAGCACCTCAGCCCAGACACGTGCTGCGTCCGGCGTGGAGCCCCGGTGGGCTGAGGGCAGGAAGTGGTGAGGGGCGCCTCTCTGAGGAAGAGGGAATCAAAGCCCTGGGGTAGTTCGCAGGGTTTCCGTGGGCTGCCCCCATGCCTGAGAGCCTGCGCCAGCCTTTGGCCTTTGGGTGCACACTGGAGCCGAGTGGGCGACAAGGCCGTAGTGGTGGAGGATGTTGTGGAGGGCCGGGCGGAAGGGAGTGGGCTCAATTCTGTAGATAGCAGGAGCCGCTGAGGGTGTTTGAGCAGGACGGGCGCCCTAAGAGTGACATGCGAGCGTGGTTAAACCAGGCCGCTTCTCCCCAGGTGCGTCACAATGCGCGCAGGAGCCGAGCGGCAGGACCTGGTTGGTGCAGGGCTGCATCGTCCTGCTCCCTGGGCGGACGCAACAGTCAGAAACGCACTTCAGTCTCTGAATAAGGCAGACACGGCTCCCCTCTCTTCTCTCCCAGGCAGAACCCACTCAGCCCTGGTTGCTTTGCTCTTGGGCCTTGCACAGCCCGGCTCTGCCATCTGTCCCTGTGATCTCAAGCTCCTTGCCTGCCGGTTGCCTCATTCACCTGAGTTTTACCTCTTCTGCCTGTAGGGAAGGGGAGCAAGGGGACCTAAAAGGAAGGCAGGGCCTCCAAAGACGGCCCTCTGGTACCCCTGGTGCAGACGTGGCCACCCTTGCATCCACAACAAGTAGATGAGATCTGGGTGGACTTTTATCCTTTTGTTTTGCTTCCTGCTTCTTTCACCAAGTGTGCTTTGTTTGGGGGAAAGGAAGAGCTGGCTCCATCAGCCCATCTTCCTCTGTGGGTTTGGCGTAATCTGTTCTGCACCCGACTCATCAGTGTTGAGGGCAATGATGCTGATAGCTGGGTGGAAACTACAGCTTTATTAACAGTTAACAGCTCTATTTCTTTGTGCATGTAAAAGGCTGCAGGGGAGGTCTGACCTGATGGAAGGGAAATATTGGCTTTCAGGCATCAGATGACCATCGGGATCCCATCCCAATGTGCCAGACCCACAGAAGCTGTCACGTTATCTCTTGGTCTTGAGGCAGGCACAGAATAACCAACGTAAGATTCATTTGGCAGCAGGAACAGAATAACAAACTAACAGAGGCTTAATGACAAAGGCATTTAATTATCTTACATAACAGAATGCTGGAGATGGGCATTTCTAAGAATGGTCTGCAGTTCAAAAATATTAGGATGTTGGACCCCTGTCTCTGCGACTCTCCTAGCCTGTCCCTCATGCTCATAAATTGGCTGCCACAGCCCCAAGCATTAGAGCAGCATCCCAAGCTGGATCTAAGGGGACAGGTATAAAATGAACCTTTTCCTTAGCAGCTCTTTCCTCTTACTGAGGAGCAGTAAGACTTCCTAACTAGAAGCCACCTAGCAGTGTTCTTCTAAGGGTTCATTGGCCAGGATTTTGTCATATATCTACTTCTACACTAATCACCGGAAAAGGGAAACAGGATTAATTGCTTGACTTAAACCAATCATGTTCATCCCCTGGGTTAGGGGAGGAGCCTACTTTCTCCACTTTGCAGCTGGATCAGAGATGAGCTTCTGTAAACTAAGAGAGAAGAGGGAGATGGCTGCTAGATGGGTCACCTGCAGAGGCAGCCACAGAAAACCCGGTATCCCGCTGGACAGGGCTGTCTGCTTGTTCTGTAATGTCTTCAGGGGGAGAAATCCTACAAGTTCTGTTGGTATCGTACTGCCAGGCTCTCTGTGACCTCTGAGCATTCACACACGCTGTGTCCTCTGCTTGGAACACCAAGCTCCACTCCCCTGGGGCTGGCCTGCATGAGTCTGCAGGCCCCAGCTCGCAGAGAAGCCCCGTTTTACTCAGCTCCTGTGTCCCTCTGCTGTGTCCCCAGCACTCTGGACATCCACGGATGCCTTGCTCCGTACCACTGGGTGGCTTATCTTTCTGTCTCCCAACATAGAACGTACATTCTGGGAAGACAGATAGAGTATCTTGGTCATATTGGTGTCTCCAGTGACTGGCTCTGTCGCAGGCATCCAACATACAGGTAAGGAATGAACAATGCAAATTGTGATACTGTTCCTTCTGCCCCAGTTTCCCCCAGGTGGGCACTGAGTGAATGAATGAATCAAAGTCCCACTGCCAAGGCTGCTTCACTGGCTGTCCTCCTTCTGTTTTTTCCTCCCCTGCCTGTTTCTCATCCCACTCCCTAGTGAATCCATCATTCCATCAATCTGTCTTGCATATTTTTCTTCTTTCTCTCTTTAATTGAAAACATTTCTTATTATAAGTTATAGTGTCGGTTGTAGAAACTGAGAAACACAGAGATGCAGGGGAAGAAAATAAAATGTAATCTCACGGTTCAGAAATAACCACTGTTAACCGTTTGATTCATATCTTTTAATATTTGGGCTAGCATACACATACATGTTTAAAAGTAGGATTAGGGGGACTTCCCTGGCGGTCCAGTGGTTAGGACTCTGTGCTTCCACTGCAGGGGGTACAGGTTCGATTCCTGGTCAGGGAACTATCCCATGAGCCGCATGGCGCAGCCAAAAAAATAAAAAATTAGGATTATAGCATAACATGTTTTTCCTTAACCAACATGTTACAGCGTATTTCTTGTTAATGCACACTCATATCATTTTTTATTGTGGTAAAATCCACATGATATAAAATTTACCATCTTAACCATTTTTAAGGCTATGATTCAGTGCTGGTAAGTACATTCATATTGTGCTCCCATCAGCACCATCCAGCTCCAGAACTTTCCCATCATCCCAAACTGAAACTCTGTCCCCATTAAAAACTAATTCCCTCTTCTGCCCTCCTCCCAACCCCTGGCAACCACCAAGTCTATAAATCTGACTCCCCCAGGTCCCTCACGTAAGTGGAATCATACAGTATTTATCCGTTTGTTCCTGGGTTATTTCATTTAGCATAATGTCCTCAAGGTTCATCCACGTGTCAGAATTTCCTTCCTTTTTAAAGTTGAGTGATAGTCTACTGTATGGATAGACCACATGTGGTTTATCCATTCATCCATCCACGGACACTTGGGTTGCTTCCACCTTTTGGCTGTTGTGAATAGTGCGGCTGTGAACACAGACGTACAAATATCTGTTTGAGTCCCTGCCTTCACTTCTTGAGGATGAATTGCTGGGTGCTACACATCACCGTGATTAATGACAGCAGAGCATTCCACTGTGTGGATTGGCAACAGGTTCACTTAAGCAATTCTCTGTTCCTAGCCTGGTAAGCAGTTGCCACTTTTTATAAACATCAGACTAATAAACATCCTGTCAATATATCTTCACCCTGCAGTGAACTTTTTAAAGTAGATTTGAGCATTTCACTGCCCTGATCTAAGACTCCCAGGTTTCCTCCTAACACACAGGCTTAACTCCATTTCAGTGGCTCAGGGTGCGGCCCTCGCGTCCTGGTCCCAGCTGACACTACTCTCGCTCACCCACTCATTACTCACTCCTGCAGTGTTCCAGGACTGCTGTGCCCTGATCGCCCAGCATCCTTCCCAGTCTCCTTGGAACACATGGCCATCACTCTTTCCACCAGGACTCGAGAGCCTTCCCAAGGTTCACCTCGACTATATCCTCCCCTGTGAACTTCTGGCTCGCCATCACAGCAGAATTAACCACACCCGTCTCTGTGCTCCCAAAGCTCCTTGCCTATGTCTGTTAGAACATTTATTACATGTTAACGTAACTATTTGTTGATGGAGGTAGCCTGGGAGAGCAAAAGAGGGAAAGTTTTGCAGTCTAGCAGACCTGCTCCAGAATCCAAGTTCTTATAGTACCACTTTGGGCGGGCTGTGTGCCTTCTCTGAGCCCCACTTTGCTCATTTGTAAGATGGGGATTATAATTCCTACTTTAAAAGGAATATTTGAGCATTAAAGATGATGAATGTAATCCACGGTGCTGACACAGATGAGGTATTAGAGTATTAGTATCAGGAAGGTAGCTATGATGGCAAGGCTGTTGATGATCATATGGTATTGGCGTTGGTGATGATGACAGAGATGATGGTGGTGGTGATGATAACGGTAGTGATGATGGTGGTGATTCTGGTGGTGGTGATGATGACAGAGATGATGGTGGTGGTGATGATGGTGGTGGTGACGATGAGGGTGGTGATGACGACAGGGCGATGATGGTGGTGATGGTGGTAGTGATGAGGGTGGTGATGGTGGTGGTGGTGACGATGAGGGTGGTGATGACGACAGGGCGATGATGGTGATGGTGGTAGTGATGAGGGTGGTGATGGTGGTGGTGGTGACGATGAGGGTGGTGATGACGACAGGGCGATGATGGTGGTGATGGTGGTAGTGATGAGGGTGGTGATGATGGTGGTGACGATGAGGGTGGTGATGACAGGGCGATGATGATGGGGGTGATGGTGGTAGTGATGAGGGTGGTGATGGTGGTAGTGATGAGGGTGGTGATGGTGGTGGTGACGATGAGGGTGGTGATGACGACAGGGCGATGATGGTGATGGTGGTAGTGATGAGGGTGGTGATGGTGGTGGTGACGATGAGGGTGGTGATGACGACAGGGCGATGATGATGGTGGTGATGGTGGTAGTGATGAGGGTGGTGATGATGGTGGTGACGATGAGGGTGGTGATGATGACAGGGCGATGATGATGGTGGTGATGGTGGTAGTGATGAGAGTGGTGATGGTGGTGGTGGTGATGATGGTGGTGGTGACGATGAGGGTGGTGGTGGTAGTGATGAGGGTGGTGATGGTGGTGGTGGTGGTGATGGAGGTGGTGGTGATGATGATGGTGGTGACGATGAGGGTGGTGATGATGACAGGGCGATGATGATGGGGGTGATGGTGGTAGTGATGAGGGTGGTGATGGTGGTGGTGACGATGAGGGTGGTGATGACGACAGGGCGATGATGGTGATGGTGGTAGTGATGAGGGTGGTGATGGTGGTGGTGGTGGTGATGATGGAGGTGGTGGTGATGAGGATAATGCTGTACTTGTCCTTCTGTTAGAATGTGATCACTACTTGGGCAGGTGCTGTGCAGCTTCATCTCTGCTTCCTCGGTGTCTTGCATAGAGCAAATACATAGTAAAAAGTACATCAGTTACTTCAAGGCTGGTTTGCTTTGCCTGGGGCTGTGGTACCCTTCCCGAATTAACCTGTTCCGTCCCAGCCGAGCCTCCTTGGGGTCCTCCCTGGCTGTGAATTTTGTGAGCCGAGGCAGCACAGGGGGTAGAGCCTCCACCTTGGAGCTACAGAGTTGGGGTATGCCCTCAGCACTGTCCTTAACCGGGCCAGTCACCTCCCTTTTTCTGGCCTTTAGAGCCCCCATGAGGCCCTCCCGTTCAAACCCCTGGTTTCCATCCAGAAGTGACTTGCTCTGTAACTGTGCCCAGATTATTCCCACAGATGAGTTTTCCATCCCAGCTGGAATAGACACCAGCACCTGAGGATGGAGACTGTGCCCCGCTTCCCTTCTGCCTCCTTTTCCTGGCACTCCAGGTGCCCAGCGTGCTGCTCACATCTTGGCGCTGAGGGTGGTGGGGCTGCGTGGGAGGCCACAGCACTCACGGTCCCTGAACTCACGTGTCCACCGTGGCCTGGGCTGTCCCGTGGTCACCGGTGGGGAGAGCCATTAGTTGTCACCAGTGTGTCACCTGTCAGGGATGGTGCTGGGTGGGAGGGGAGACAGCCTTCGGGATGTGGACGGTTCCTACACCTCCGTCCTTTCCACTTGCTACTGATATTGGACGGTGTGTATTCTCTGCAGTTCTTTTCTCCTACCTTCTTCCCCTGGCGATGGAAAGAACTGCAAGCATTGTGAGCGCTTGGTCTTTGTAAGGATTCTTTTTTTTTTTAACATCCTCATTGGAGTATAATTGCTTTACAATGGTGTGTTAGCTTCCGCTGCATAACAAAGTGAATCAGCTATACGTATACATATATCCCCATATCCCCTCCCTCTTGCATCTCCCTCCCAACCCTCTAGGTGGACACAAAGCACCGAGCTGATCTCCCTGTGCTATGCGGCTGCTTCTCACCAGCTATCTATTTTACGTTTGGTAGTGTATATATGTCCATGCCACTCTGTCACTTTGTCCCAGCTTACCCTTCCCCCTCCCCGTGTCCTCAAGTCCATTCTGTAGTAGGTCTGCGGCTTCTTTGTAAGGATTCTGAAACCGCTGTGCATGTGCACTGAGTGATTCTTCCCCCAACAAGCTCCGTCTAGGAGGGAAGATTCTGTGTGGACACAGTAATTTCCAGACAAGGAAAGAGGCCCGCAGGTAAATTACTTTGGAGTTCAGAAGGGAGGGTCTTGGAGGAGGATGGTGCTGGCCACCCAGGACAGGGGCAGGGGAGGCCTTCCTGGCCTCCAAGACTTGCACAAAGTGTACGGAGGAGGAGGTGGTTTGAAGTGATCTGTGCTTTCCTGGCAGGAACCCGGAATAAGTCTGCATTTGGGGGAACCCACATAAGGAGCAGCATGGATTTATCCGTCCACTAGAGAAGAAGGGCAGAGTCATCCTTATAATCCCAGAGGTCTGACTAGGAAAGAAGGGCTGTTGGAAGGACGTGCTGTGAGGAGCAGGGGCTGGTGAGAGAGCGAGTGGGGACTGGGGCAGCCTGACGTGCCCAGGGACGAGGGCGCCTGGAAGTCCCATCCCTGGGTGGGCAGACCTCGAGCCGCGCTGCTTGCCCCTGACTGGCTGTGAGCGGCCTGCTGGGGCTGCTCTGGTGACCTGCAGGGCCAGGAAGTCCGCCTTTACCTTGTCCCAGCTCCTCTTCAGCACACGGGCTCTCTCTTTGCTCCCCTTTCCTAACTCCGAGATGGGCAGTGGCAGCAGCCCTTCGTCCCTGCAGCTGCCCGATGCAGGAGGACCCGGAAGCAGTGTCCGAGCGGGCCTGGCTGGCCCAGAATCGGCGTCTGGGGGCCGGCTCTAGGAAGCAGAGGAGACTTTTTCTTTTTCTTTTTTTCTTTATTAATTTTTACTGGCGTCTAGTTGCTTTACAATGCTGTGTTAGTTTCTGCTGTACAGCAAAGTGAATCAGTTATACATATACATCTACCCCCTCTTTTTTGGATTTCCTTCCCAATTAAGTCACCACGGAGCACTGAGTAGAGTTCCCTGTGCTATACAGTAGGTTCTCATTAGTTATCTATTTTATACATACTAGTGTGTATATGTCAGTCTCAATCTCCCAATTCATCCCACCACCCCCTTCCCCCTTGTTATCCATATGTTTGTTGTCTGTGTCTGTGTCTCTCTTTCTGCTTTGCAGATAAGTTCATCTGTACCATTTTTCTAGATTCCACATATAAGCGATATTATACGATGTTTGTTTTTCTTTCTGACTTACTTCACTCTATGACAGTCTCTAGGTCTACCCACGAGAGGAGACTTTTTCTTTACACAGTAGACAAATTGCTGCTCAATTGGAATCAAGCTGTATCGCAGCTGTGAGATAATAGTTTAAATCTATGAGAACCAAGGCTCTGCCCCTCCCTAGCTGTCTACCTCAGCTTCTATTTGCGGGAGCCTCAGGGCAGTGCGTTATAAGAGGCCACTTCCTAACTGGGTGACTCTGAGCAGGTGACTTTTAATTCTCTGACCCTCAGTTTCCCCATCAAAAATGGGATTCTTCCTTCACAGGATTGTTTTTGAATAAGAATAGAAAATATATGTATGGCATCTAACATTTAGTCTATGATCAATAAATGTTAGCTCTGTTTCTTATTTCCCATATGCTAAATCATTATAGAAAGCCAGCAACTATTCTGCTGTTTCCTCCCCCTAAATCCAGATTTCAGATACACATAGGGTTTGTTTAAAGTTGGGGTGGGGGGGACTTCCCTGGTGGTGCAGTGGTTAAGAATCTGCCTGCCAATGCAGGGACACGGGTTGGAGCCCTGGTCTGGGAAGATCCCACATGCCGCGGGGCAACTAAGCCCATGAGCCACCACTACTGAGCCCGTGTGCCACAACTACTGAAGCCTGTGTGCCTAGAGCCCGTGCTCTGCAACAAGAGAAGCCACCACAATGAGAAGCCTGCGCGCTGCAACAAAGAGTAGCCCCCGCTCAACACAACTAGAGAAAAGCCCGCGCGCAGCAACAAAATCTCAATGCAGCCAGAAAAAAAAAAGCTGGGGGAGGAGTGCACCTTCCTAAGCAGAAAGGCAAAGGCTTGAGGGGATGAAATAGCCGAGAAAATCTCTAGGAAAGAATAATTATGCTCTAAAACATATATGTCTGTCCAAATGCAGCTATGTGTTCGGCGAGGAAGAAAACGATATGTCGTGATGCCTTGTTTCTCACTGAGGCACCGTTTCAGCCTTGTGCACTGTTTAGCTGCAGTGACCTTGTTTCTTCGCCTGAGGGCGCCAGGGCAGTAAGGCTGCACGTGGGCTCTGCTCCTGCTCTTGCAGAGCTTCAAACACGCCTCTTGGCTTGATGACTCTGGGAAAAATCACTTCACCTCTGTCCGTCTGGTTTTTCATCTATAACTTGAGCGTGTTGGGTTAGGTGTTCCTTGAGGTTCCTCCGAGGACAGAGCTTTCTGGTTGTCCTCACAGGTGGACAGCTCTATTAACTAAGCCCATGGAAGGGTCAGACAGTCTCTATTAACTAAACCCATGGAAGGGTCAGACAGTCTCTATTAACTAAACCCATAGAAGGGTCAGACAGTCTCTATTAACTAAACCCATGGAAGGGTCAGACAGTCTCTATTAACTAAACCCATGGAAGGGTCAGACAGTTTCCTCTCTCATATTTCTCTGAATCCTCTGAATTGTCTGTTTATAAGCCACATGCGAGTTCTCTAGGTTGGCCTTAAATCTTGGGGTCCTGGGAGGAGCCTTCTTGACCCTGCCCGTGACTTGCACAATGGCCTGGAGCTGAGCCTCTCATGCTGTCCCAGGAGTGACTGGTGGGGCTCCGTCTACACACATTGATTCCCCCGCACACCCCGTCCGCAGGAGGAAGGCTAGTTACTTTAAAGCTTCCTCTCAACTCATTTATACCAACCAAACCAGGTGTCGAACAAGACTCATTTCTCCGTCTCCTTGGGCTACCTCACTGTTTGGTCAATTATGGAAAACAGCTTTTTTTCAGAACTTTTAATTAATTTTGTCGTCTAGGAAGAGACTGTTTGCCCCCCCCCATGATGGTGGCCCAACTCTTTTCTTTTGAAACAAGAAAAGGCAATCGATTTCTTTAAGCATTTTTGTTCTAGAAATGAAAAAGCATAAATAAAAAGCGCTCACTGATAAGTCCTCTGCCCAGAAACAATCTGTCAACATTTTTCCTAGTTTTATTTTCATGTTTTCATTCACATTACTGAGATCATACTATAAATACAATCTGCATGCTGGATTTTTCTCTTAACATCATGTTATGAGCGTTTTCTCATGTCAGTAAAATAGAATTTGAGTGCTTGCACACGACTTCATAGAAGAGATGAATCATAAGTTAGCCATTTCCTCAAGGTTGGATGTTGAACTTGTGTCCAGTTTCATAAATGATGCTATGAACTAATTGAAATTTCCCTTACTTACTGTTACCTAAGTGTGTCTGGAAGAGTAAGACAGCTGGACTTAGGAAGGGGAAGAAAAGCGTTTCTGTTACCTTCCAGTTGTGGAGTGTAGGGTATGCTGTACTTTACGTTTATTCTTTTTTTTTTTTAATTAATTAATTAATTTACTGGCTGAGTTGGGCCTTTGTTGCTGCGCGCAGGCTTTCTCTAGTTGCGGTGAGCGGGGGCTACTCTTCGTTGCGGTGCGCAGGCTTCTCATTGCGGTGGCTTCTCTTGTTGCGGCGTGCGGGCTCTAGGCATGCGGGCTTCAGCAGTTGTGGCTCGCGGGCTCAGTAGTTGTGGCACGTGGGCTCAGTAGTTGTGGCTCGCGGGCTTTAGAGTGCAGGCTCAGTAGTTGTGGCACACGGGCTTAGTTGCTCCGTGGCATGTGGGATCTTCCTGGACCAGGGCTTGAACCCGTGTCCCCTGCATTGGCAGGTGGATTCTTAACCACTGTGCCACCAAGGAAGCCCCTGTGTTTATTCTTAGAATGATCATGGGAGCCAGGTTTTACGGATGGGAAACTGAGACTGCGAGAGATTTAGGAATTTGACTGTCAAGTCACACAGCTAGTTAGCAGCTGTGTGGGATTTGACCTTGAGCTTGTCTGCCTGCAGAGCTGGCTTCTCCCTTGCTGCCATACTGCTTGGAGGCAGAAGGAGCAGAGTCTGTGGGGTCTGGGCTGCAGGGAGCTGATGGGCCCACCGCCAAGGGGTGTTCAGATCTTAGCTGTTGGGGTGCTTGTCTGCGAGGGCCCAGGAGACCTGGAGCCCCGGGGGCAGTGGAGGAAGTGAGTGCCCAGCTTGATAAGCTGGGGAAGGGCAATCCACGGGGGTGTAGGGCTGAGTGTCCGCCAAGGATTCCAGCCTGCTTTGCAGAAAACCAGCCCAGGTCCCTGCGTCTTCGCTTCTGCTCCTGTCCACCACTTTCCTCTACCACTCCTAATAAATCTGAATCACAATGTTTGACTTTGTACTCGTAAATTTGAAGTGGAATTCTAACCAGGCCTGTCAGTAAGATGGAGAAGGGCGGGTGAGAAGGAGAACTGAATTCTAGGAATCTGGAATCTATTTTTAAACACATCCTTGTTATTCTAGATCTTGCAGGTCATTGGTACCAGAGAAGAATTTTGCAGACCTGACAGCTGGTGTTAAAACAATTAGGCTCAAAATGACAACCAAGGGATGTGTGTGTGTGTGTGTGTGTGTGTGTGTGTGAGTGTGTGTGTGGCACCACACTTCCTCTTTCTCCTCCTTGAATCGTGGGGAAGCTTTCCTAGGCATGTCCTGAGTGGGGCCAGCTGGGTTGGTGGAAGGATGGGTGATTTGGGGAGTGAGCTCTGGACTGTGCTTTGGGGGGAAGTGGTGACACCCCCTCTGTCACACACACAGATGTCACCCCAGACCTGCGCTCCCCTCCCTGGCCTCAGCCTTCTCTGCCATGAACTGCAGGGCAGGGTGGGGAGGGGGGGTAATTAGGACCTCTCTAAATTCCCCTTCATCTCTAGATCTGGATCCTGTGATTGGGACCACAAATGCCTCTTGGCATGCTATTTTATGGTCACTGTGAGTCCCTTTCCAGTCGTCCCCAACATTCTGCTCTGAGAGTCTATGGCTTGGCCTCTTGTTAACAGGAATTCTCTGGCAGGGGCAAGAGACAGCTTTGTCTAGTTCCTTATCCTTCATGACCTCCATCATTATCTGGACACAACATGTCTTTTATTTTCATTTCCCCCAGCACTTCCCAGGGTTCTCCAGAGAAACAGAACCAATAAAAATAGAGATAGAGACAGAGTCAGAGAGATAGTTATTATAAGGAATTGGCTCACACAGTTATGGAGGCTGATGAGCCACAAAGTCTGTAGCTGGTAAGCTGGAGACCCAGGAGGGCTGACGTGTAATTCCAGTCTGAGTCTGAAGGCCCAGGAGCTGGTGGTGTAGTTGCAGTCTGAAGGCTGACAAGCTCAAGACCTGAAGAGCTGATGTTTCAGTGTGAGTCTGAAGATGGGAAAAAAGTCATCCCAGTTCAAAGGCTGTCAAGCAGGAAGAATTCTCTCTTATTTGGGGAAGGGTCAGTCTTTTTGTTCTATTCAGGCCTTCACCTGATTGGATGAGGCCCACCCACATTAGGAAGGGCAATCTGCTTTACTCAGTCTACTGATTCAAATGCTAATTTCACCCAGGAACACCCAGCATAATGTTTGACCAAATGTCTGGGGCCCCCATGGCCCAGTCAGCTGACACACACAATTAGCCATCACACCACGCAATATTCTTTACCCAGCCATACTCTCGTGGCTTTTCATGCCCCCCTACAGATGTTCATGTCCATAGGCCATTGCATGTGCTATGCCCTCCCCCTGGAATGGCCTCCTCTCTGTAACTCTCTTCTCTAAGAAGAAATTCTACCCATGGTGCCTTAATTATTTTTTAAAACGGTAACTCACCAGCTAGAAGGAAGAGCAGGGTTTGTGATATTCTGAGGTGGCTGAGAGCATAGACTCTGGGTTCAGAGCCTGGCTCTTCCGCTTACTGGCTGTTCTGGCTTTGGGTTAATTTGTGCTCCATCTTCTTGATCTGCACAGTGGAGATAATAATAGTACTTACTTCATGGGGTTGCTGTGAGGATTGAGGGAGCTAAAACATGCAAAGTTCTTGGAACGGCATCTGACTCACAGCAAAGATGAGATACTTATAGGTAATATTGTTGTTGTCGCCGCAGTCCCTGGGCTAAGCAGGTGCCTGACATATACTGGATGCCCCGTAAGTCTTTGTTTAGTGGAGTCGTTTACAATAAAGTATATATAGAAAATATGAAAGTCAGTACAGATATTGTGGTTTGAGAGAAAAACTATGAAGACATGGGGTGTCCTCCTTGGAGAAAAAGTGCATATGATTAGAAAGGTCATGGTGAGTGCCTCTGTGTGTGTGTGTGTGTGTGTGCATCTGTCTGGTTGGTGGAGAAAGACTTTGCTTATTTCTCTCCCCCTCCCCTAAGGCCAGTCCTTTTCTCATGGACAGAAGCTGTCTTTACACAACCACATATGCACGATTCTGTTGACACCGCCTCTGCATACAGAAGACAAAAAGCTAAGAAAATGGGGATGGGTGGGTGTCATGTTTTATTCTTCTTCAAAGAGGAAAATTGCAGAGGAAACCTGTAATTGGGAAAATTTTATTTCTTGCTCTCAGCAGAGTAGAGATGTGTTGCGTTCCTTCACACTTAACTTCCGCCGAATATGAAGAACGTAAGAAAAAAGTAGAGTCTATAGAAAAGCAACTCAAAGCCTCTCCTCAAATTAGCTGGAGGCCATCAGAAAATATTGTCAGGAGAGGACAGAAATCACTGACAAAGGAAGAGAGTGAGCTTTGGAGCTTTGGAACCTTGGAGACGCAGCTATGGTAAAGCTTAGTGTGCCCACTGGTGCCCTCACCCCCGGAAGTGCCCCTTAGTAGAATAGAGAGAATCACAGTGAGTTACAAAGGTATATTTTAGTCA
Source organism: Balaenoptera musculus (assembly GCF_009873245.2). Classification (NCBI taxonomy): domain Eukaryota; kingdom Metazoa; phylum Chordata; class Mammalia; order Artiodactyla; family Balaenopteridae; genus Balaenoptera; species Balaenoptera musculus. The sequence goes on from NC_045790.1 coordinate 8,333,158, forward strand.
ATATCTATGAAAAATATTATTGATCTGAGAAGTTGATAATAGATAATGATGACCAAAGAAAAACATTAAATTTTCTAGGCATTGCTTCCTTTATGAGTTCTCTCTCCATTTAGATTTATGTGGATCTGAAGCATAGAATCCCAGAACTTAGTCCTGAAGGAGTTTTTGAGAGGATCTGTTTCAACCTCCGTGATCATGTAGGTAAGGAAACTGAGGCCCAGGAGGGTGACTCACCTGAGGACACACGGCCGGCGTAAATCACAAATCTTTCATTGACCCATCACGTTCACCCTGTCCTCAGCTGACTGTGTTCAGTGAAGAGACGAGATATTGTCAGAAAGATTCCAACACTTGGAGCCAAACCAACTCAGGGGAGAGTATGAGATTTGTGGGTAATTGATGAATGGTGTGTGAATGTGCACAGATGCGTAACCTCTCAAGACTTCATCAAACAATAGAATAATATGCTGATTCCTAATCACTGGGACCCTGTCATGATGGTCCAGCAATATTGCTCCCAGCACCATTAGTCACAGTGAACACCAGCCTAGGAGGAGAATTGACTCTGGAACAAACTAACTTTTGTCCAGTTTATAGGTTGTGATGGTTAATTTTATATGCCAAGTTGCCTAGGCTAAAAGGTGCCCAGACAACTGGTAAAACATTGTTTCTGGGCATGTCTGTGAGGGTGTTTCCAGAGGACACTAGTGTTTGAATTGGTGAACTGAGTAAAGCAGACAGCCCTCCCCAGCGTGGGGAGGCCCCATCCACTCCACTAAAGGCTCCAATAGAACAAAAAGGCAGAGGAAAGGCAAATTCACTCTCTCTGTTGAGCCGAGACCTCCATCTTCTCCTGCCCTTGGGCATCAGCACCCTCAGGTTCTCAGGCCTTTGGACTCGGACCGAAGGAATTACACCACTGGCTTTCCTGGTTCTCCAGTTTGCAGGCAACAGATCATGGGACTTCTTGGTCTCTGTAACTACGTGAGACAATCCCTTCTTCTGTATCTCTACCTATGTCCTACTGGTCTGTTTTCTCTGGAGAACCCTGGCTAATACATAGACATGATTCCACCAAATCTTCACAACTACCCATGCAGTAGGTAGAGTGAGTCATCCCCTACCCCAGACGCAATCACAGAGCTCCGCCCCCTGCCCTGCTGCATCTCACAAAGCGTGTTCCTGGTGCTGAACATCATCTAGGCTGGAACAAAAGTCATTCCCACGAGTGTCTCACGAGGTAGCTCATGAGATTTGTGGTAGACATAAGGAGAGAGAGAAGGATTGGAGCAAACGCCAATTAAAGCTCCCAGCCCAACTCAGAGTCCTGGCTATGCAGTCGAGTCCTGATCTCATTGGTACTGATATTCCCATGAAGTTTTTTGAAGCCTGACAGTCTCTGCAGGCAGAAGCCAGGCTCGATCCAGGGAGTCTTCCCCGGCATCGAATGTAAACATGTAGGTCACTGTGCGTAGCTGTCTTATCCTGCAGAGAGTGGTCACTGCTACTCTAGGATTCTCAGCAGGTGACTGACCCCCCTAAAGACGCTAGAGACCAAGTCTGGGGGTGCAGTATTTTGGTGGTGATGTGAGGGGGGGAGGTAGCCCTTTCCTTGGGATATGGGGACCTTAAGGCCCTCAACAGTGGGGCCCATCATGAGGAAGCATCTTGAGAAAATCCTGAGGATATTGATCATGGGGGACATGGGATACCCCCAAAGCCTGTCTTTGAAGGAACTAGATGATGACTGGAAGGACCTTCCTGGGACCAACCTGCTCCCCATACCTGGAGGGGGGACCGCACCCCTGGTGGGCTTATTGCTGTCACATCTGTAGCATCTCCACTGAAGGAGGCTCCCCTTCCTCCAGGAATTTCACCCTCTGGTATGCTGTAGCCTCCAGTTGGGCAGCTTTCCTGATTTCTAGTTCAGCCTCGCGAATTAACACACCAAATTTAATAGCTCACAAATTGATTTTTTTGATCTCCTGCCTCTTACCATCATACACTGGTAGCAAAGACAATAAATGCTTTCTTGTCTATACATCTTGCATGGTCTCTGCTTGATGAGGCGGTTGGCTTCTTTGCAGTGTGGGTCAAGCCTAAGTCCCCCTTGTTGTGGAATTTTCTCAGAAAATGCTGTCTAAATACAAGGGAGACCTTGCCACCAGACTGGTGAATGTAGCTCAGGGGTTGAACGTACCTCTTAAAATGACCTTGGCAAAGATGTGACTTGTGATAAAAGAAGTTTGTTTTCTGTACATCACCATTTTCTTTTCCCTACCCCTTTGCTTTTTTTCTGTCCTTTTCCTGGGCTAAGAGGGGGGAAGACATCATGAGCTTTGGAATTAGACAGATTTGTATTTGCATTCTGGCCCTGCCGTTTATTAGTTCTTGAGCTCAATTTACCAAAGTCCTCTGAGTTAGTTTCTTTATCTGTAAAATGGGTATGATTTTTCTCTTCTCTAGTTGTTCTGCTGATTAAATGGACTAATACATGTATAAGTGGAGAATAGGTACTTAATAAATATAAGTCTCCTTCAGCCTCTGAGGCACCTGCATGTGGAGATAATGGGGAAGTAACACATAGGTCGTTTCTAACTCTAATCGTTGAGCCTAGCTTCCAGATTTGGTTCTTAGAGTAACGGTGACCTTGTGACCAGGCTGAAGACAGTCAACTCATGGGGCCCCCCCTCCACCTTCCATCTGGCAGGGAGTCTCCTGCAGGTTTCCCACAAACCCTGAACTTTGAGCCCAAGTCCTCCAGTTGAGTCCTACCTGGGAAGCATCAAACTCCAAGAGGCTTAGCCAAGCGCCACCCTCAGGAGCAAGCCAGGAACCAGGCCTGGGGAACTGGCCCAGTGAGGACAATGCAGTCACTCAAAAGGACAGTGTCTGGAGGTGTATGACAAGCTCAGGCTCGAGCCAGATTGGTGCGGATTTCCCTGGAGCTCCCAGGTTGTGATGTTGGTGGGTGGCCACGTTGCATCATGGGTGCTTATAGAGGGACCTCAGCTCCCAGCTAGGGGTTGAGGTCAGCGCCCAGGGGCTGGCAGGGCTTTCAGGTGCCCAGCCAGGGAGAATGCAGTTTCTGGTGTTTCTGGCTGCAGCAGATAAGTGGAATACCAAGCGGGATCTAGGCCATATGATGGGGGCCGACCCAGGCTGGGTGAGCACAGGGATTTGCTGAGCTCAGAATTCACCCCAGACCCAATCCTGACAGCGTGGGGTGGCTTGAGGCTGCAGATGTGGAGCTTGTGGAGGGCTGAGTGGGGTGGGGAGCCCGAGACCCCCCTTGCAAGAGCCTGGCTTTTGGACGATTGAAACTCCAATGGAAACATTCCAAAGGACCACAGAGAAGGAGCCAGGGTGTGTGAATGGGTTAGGAGTCCGGTGGGCTGGGGGCAGGGCTGCTCCTCGACAACAGGACTCCAGGCAAGGGATGGGATAAGGCTGAGGCAAGGAGGGAGGAGCGGAGCGGAGGGAAGATGCAGGGGACCGCCGTTGGGCCTCCCACCTCCTCCGCAGCCCCTTCTACCCTCCCTGCGTCAGGAGCTTCAGTTGCAGGGGTACCTGCTCCCTGAACCTGAGCTTTGAGGTGTGTCCCCCTTGAAGACACAGGCCCCGCCGCCTCACAGTTCACCCTCCGCCAGGCTGGGCCGGAGCCTCCTCCCCCACCTCGACAGCTCTTTCCCACCCCCTTTCTCTCCTTCCTTCCTTCTATGACGTCACCTCTCGCCACTGCCCTCACTCACACCCCATCCCCTCCTGCTGTCTGCTCCTCTGCTTCCTGAGTGCAGGGCTGCTGAGAGTGGTAGGTGCTGATTAAGATGGATGGGTTCGTAAGAGGCATTCAACGTGACTAGAATAAAAAGCACCACAGCCTCGCCTGGACGCTAGGGCGTGCGGCCAGAAAGTAGCATCACTCGGGAGATTAGTTTACGACTGCAGCTTGTCCTTAAAATAGCATGTGCCCCTCCACGTTCCACTTTGGTTTCTATTTATATAAATGTAGATACACACACATTTACATTTTTAAACAGAATCTTTTCTCGATTTCCCGCCTACCCTCTTCTCTTCCTCCTTATTTGTTAACAGAGACCAGACACCAATTTTTAAAAGAAGTGTAAGGATCCAAGGTCACTGGGGAAAGGTGACATTCTCCGACCTTCTGAGGTGGTTTTCGGCTTCAGGTCAGCATGAGGGTAGCACCATTTGGGAACTTAGGGGAGCTGAGCTTGAGATCACCAATATCCATTTGGCGATGCTCTCCCAGGGGATGTGGGTGTGCCCCAAAGACCAGTCACAGCATCAGCTGTCCTCTTGGAGACTTGCTCTCCAGATACAGAATTGACTTGCTTGATACACAGTCGCTGCTTGGTTAGCAAGATGGAGGAGGTCAGGACACCTGTTCAAGGTCATGTGGAAGTGGAGGCTTCCCTCCCAGGTCCTTCCTCCTGATGTCCAACCTAGGCCTCACTTTATGGTGGGAACAAGAGGGATGAGGGTTCCCTCTAACATGTCAGATTTATTTTAAAGGTTCACAGGCTGCTACTCACTCAAAGTTGAACCCCAAGTTTCAAGTTTCTCAGTATTCAAAGAAATCGAGACCTTGTTTATAGACAGTGCCAGTGAATTATCGAGAGAAGCACACCTGCCCCTCTAGGCAAGGAGGGAGCATTAGGGGCTAGTTAGACTCAAGATCCCCAGCATACAATCAGAGGGGTGGGCTAGATGAATTCTTCATTCTAGTAAGTGGCCACTAAAATCTAAAATTGGTCCGTGGGGTGTGTGTGTGTGTGTGTGTTTATGGTTAAATGCAGCTATAGAATTTACCACCATCTATTAATTTTTTTGGTGAGCTCTTTGAAAAACAATTGATAGCTGAACAGGAACAGGCTGGGAGATGATGATATCATCACTCTGCTATTTATAGATCTCCATTCCCTGAAGAGTGCAGATCTTGATATTTAGAAGGCCTGTGGGTAGGACTCCTGCCCAGTTCTGTGCTTCCTGCTGTACCCATCATATGGCTGTCTCATGATATCCGTTGTCAACCACCTGTTTATAAACAGGAAGCTGAAATATGGAGCCAAGATCTAAGTGGAGAATGGAATTACCCAGTTCTAATTTCCCACTAGGCTTTACTATATCTATCTATATCTACATCTATATATGTATGTATGTATATATTTGGCAGCAAAACCAGAGAAGAACAGTGTTTGAGCCAATTCCAATCTAGCTGTATGGTCAGGAATAAAAAGAAAAATGCTGTCCTACACAGGATGAGGAAAGAAAGTTGAGTCAATAGAGATAGATATTGAAGATAAATTACTGAAGACAGTAATCCTGCAGCTCTACCTTTAATGAAATTTAGACTAGAAACCATGATTCTACTCTGGTCTGGGTCTAGAGGTTCACTGACTGCTCACTCAAGTGCATAGAAAACCTTTCTGGAACCTGGGTCATTCTTTGTGTGGAAGGCCCCTTAGAGTCTGCTTTTATGTTGATTTGAACTGTTGTTTTGCTGCAAATTGGGACCTGTAGCAATCCTGAGGACCCAGAAAAGATAGACTCATCTTGTTCAGATCTTAACGTCCAAATTAATCTTGAAATAGAAACTGCTTCTTTGAACCCTCTGAATCAGAATGATCCCCAGGCTAGTGTGTGAGCAAGAGGGTCAAGGAAGAACTAACTAGAACTTTCAAGAGGAAAGAGGAAGGCAACTTCAGCTAGAACAAATCTTTGAACTCTGAGAAAAAGTATGAGCTACAGTGGGTTGTGACCATGGACAGCTCCTGTTTGGACCAGAGAAGGCTTTTCAGAACCATGGTCAGCAACCCCTGGTGTGAGAACAGCAGTAAAATATTCTGCACCTGCTCCACACTGTCTCCCAGCCACACTGGCTTGTGACCGTGGACGGCTACTGGGGGGTGGGAGGTGAGGGCACAGAGCAGATTTTTCAGAACCATGGCCATAGGCAGCCCCACCCTAAAAGCCCCTGGATACCTCCTTTGTACTGGAGCAATTCTTTGCTAACACTGCATTGAAAATTACTGTGTGTATAACCACTACCCATCCAGATACCAGGCTGTTGCAAAACTTAATGTGTGTGTGTGTGTGTGTGTATGCATGTGTGTATAAAGGGTCTGTCGCTTTTACCACCTCTCATGTGAGGTGGGGAGTATCATGACCTCAATCAGCGTTCTACAAGGAATGCCACTGCTTTCTAGGAGAGAATGATAACCTCCTGTAGATCACATTGTGCAGTGGTGACCATAACCTGATTTCCCAGTTTGTGATCTTCTGTGTAGATCATCAGATCACATGAATACCGACTGATCAAGACTGAATCATGACATTTCATCTGATGCCATCACATGTAGCAAACGGAAGTTAGTGAAAAGACACCAGGAGGGAGGGACTGGCTTGGCTAGATTGTTTCTCACATAATCTCTGCCAGACCACTTCCCATTCATAAGGAAGCACTTTTTTCTAACAGTCTGTAACCTAGACAGGATATTTACATGTGTATTTTACAGGCGCATCATTACAATATTATTAATAATACTTTTTCAGCACCACCTATGTGCTAAGCACTATTCTAAATGTTTTACATGCATGATCTCATTAATTTTCATAACTTCAGTTCTGTGAGATACCGATATTGGCCCATTTTATGGATAATTTAAGACTAAAACTGAGAGGCTAAGCAACTACTAAATGTTACCTATCCATCAGATGGTGGAGTCAGGATTTGAACCTATGCTTCCAGCCACTCTGCTATATTGAGAGCTGTTATTTTAGCCTCCTCTCTCTTCCCTGTGACTTGTTTCAATTACTGAAATGGATTTGGTGTTTAAAATTATATCTAATATAGATATTGGTGATCTCATGTTTCACATGGTTTGTGATTTTGGCTTAGCCAAGTTTCAGCTAACTTGTATGTCCAATTGTAAGTCATTGTGTAGTGACCCCTCTGGCTATCTTGTTTTTATCACAGACAGTTCAACCAAAGGAATGATAAGAAAAGTATTAACCCGTGTACAATTTTTGTCAGACTTGGTGGTTCACTATTCATTTCCCTTAATCCAAGCAAATGAGTCAATTATTCACTCTTTCTGTTTAACCACTGGGTTCTCTGGGTGGTTTCACTCACCTGGATATTGGCCCTGTTAGGGGCCAATATAGGATATATTGGATATAGGCCCAACTCCCTATATAATATAACTTTCGTGGAGCCCAGGCCCCTTACTAGGCTGTAGTCTAGTCTGTTTCTTGGTACTTAACACAGGTAATTGTGTTGAATCAACAGAAGAATGTAGCTGGGTCCCAGTGGTGTTCAATGACTGTCAGGATTGAATCTCATTGCCAATGCCAAGTAAATCCTTCATGTCCAGGGTGGTGTCCTCTGTCTCTTCTGTGAGTCATCTAGAACGCTGTGACTTTTTGTCATCGGAAAACACTCCACAAGTCACTGAACGGAAGGGTAACTTTGCAACTTCAGTCCACAGCAGGGCCTATGGCAGATTGTAGACCTTGAATTCAGAGAGCCATGGTTCTCTTTTCTATTCTTTTGCAAGTTTGTTTTGTGAAGAAGAATTGGGACCAGTAACTCTCTCTGACCTCTTTTCTTCCTTTGGCATCCTAAGTTGGTGCCAATTTCTGTGACTGTGATACATTTCACACCTCTGGGCTCTGAGTTACTGATGGACCTCAGAACAGGCCCAGATCATTCCCCTTTGTATGTAATATGTAATGAATTCTGTACAGTCCACTCCTCAGCAGCTCCCGTGTCTGTGTGCACCTTGCATGGAAAAGCAGAGAAGGGATGGGGGGAAATGGAATTGAGCTTAGAGTCCCTGCTCCTTCAGATTGTGGGTGACACTTGCATGACAGTGGGGTTCTCAGCTCTCTGGGAAATGATGGTGGTGTCTGTAGGTCTACATAATGTCTATAAGGCCTGCTGGGGATTTCCAAACAATGAAAAGCAAAAGGTTCCAAAGGAGACCAGGATTCACCAAACAAAATCACTGGGTGTCTCAGAGAGAATGACTGGGTGTATTCATCTACTTGCTTATTCAGCAAAAATTTTCTGGGCACCTCTTTTGTGCCAGGAGCTGTGCTAGGTGATGGGGAGACAGTAGCAAACAAAACAGATTAAAAACCCATGCTCTCATGGAACTTATATTCTAGAGGGGAGTCAGATAATAGATAAAATAACTAAGAAAAATGTTAGACAGTGACAAGGAACAAAAAGCAGGGGATTCATATATGAAGTATTGTTGGAGGGACTGCTGAAATTTTAGATGGGATGGCCAGAGAAAGCCCCATTGAGAAATTGACTTAAGTAATATTTTAGTGGAAAAATTTAAATACACTCCAGTGTAGAGAAGATAGCATCATTCACTTCGTGTACCCGTGACCCAGAGAAGGTGGTTCTCGAGTAAAGACCTGAGAGTAGTGAGGAGTGAAGCATGCAGATGTTGGGGAAAGAGTGTTGCAGGTTCCTTCAAGGCCCTGAGGCAGGAGCTTGCCTAGAATGTTTGGGGAGCAGCAAGAGGCCATTCGGGCTGGATGGGGGAAGAGGACAAGGGAAACTAGTGGGAGATGATGTCAGAGAGGAAATCGGGCTCATATCATGGGGGAGGAGGGGGGTCTTGGGAGCCATAGTAAGGACTTTGATTTTTTTAAAAAACTATATTGTGACCACCTAGAGGGGTGGGTTAGGGAGGGTGGGAGGGAGACGCAAGAGGGAGGGGATATGGGGATATATGTATACGTATAGCTGATTCACTTTGTTATACAGTAGAAACTAACACACCATTGTAAAGCAATTATACTCCAATGAAGATGTTAAAAAAATAAAAATGTACACCATGTTGTACGTTAGATGCTCAGACCTTATTCATCTTACAGCTGAAAGTTTGTTCCATTTTACCAACGTCACCTTATTTCCCCCACTCCCTAGTCCCTGGCAATCACTATTCTACTTTGTTTCTATGAGTTTTATCTTAATTCTTAATTTTTTTAATATTAAGTGAGATCATGCAGTATTTGTCTTTCTCCGCTGGCTTGTTTCACTTAGCGTAATGCCCTCAAGGTCCATCCATGCTGTCACAAATGGTAAAATTTCCTTTTCTCTCATGGCTGGGTAATATGACATTGTATATATACTCACCACATTTTGCTTATCCATGTATTTGTTGATGGACACTTAGATTGTTTCCATATCTTGGCTATTGTGAATAATGCTGCAGTGAACATGGGGTGGGTACAAATATTTCTCTGAGGTAGTGATTTCATTTCCTTTGGACATATACCCAGAAGTGGGATTACTGGATTGTATGGTAGCTCTGTTTTTAATTTTTTGAGAAACCCCCATACTGTTTTCCATAGTGGCTATGCCAATCTACATTCCCACAAACATTGCACAAGGGTTCCTTTCTCTCCACATCCTCACCAACACTTGTTATTTATTTGTTGTCTTTTTGATAATAGTCTTTCTAACAGGTGAGAGGTGGTAGGTCATTGTGGTTTTGATTTCCATTTCCCTGATGAATAGTGATGTTGAGCATCTTTTCATATACCTTTTGGCCACTAGAATATCTTCTTTGTAAAATTGTCTATTCAGTTCCTCTTCCCATTTTAAAATCAGATTGTTGTTATTTGTTTTGTCTTGCTCTTGAGTTGTATGTGTTCTTTATATACTTTAAATATTAATCCCTTGTCAGATATGTGCTTTGAAAGTATTTTTTCCCATTCCATAGATTGCCTTTTCATTTTATTGATGGTTTCCTTTACTGTGCAGAAGTAAGGTCTCTGTATTTTGAAGTAAGGTCTCTGGATTTTGATCTGAGTGAAATAGGGAGTCGTAGATTTTTGAGGAGAGAAGAGACAGGATGATTTACCTTTTAACAGGATCCCTCTCATTTCAATGAAGATAGACTGTGAGGACAAAGGCAGCCATTTTTTCCTGCAGGGAATATCCATTGTACGGCAGTAATCCAGGTGAAAGAGAAGGGGATTGGATTAAGGCAGTCACATGAGGGCTGGTGAGAAGTGATTGAAATATGAATGTATATTTGAAGTCTACAATAATAATAATAGATTGGATGTGGGTGGTGTGAGAGAAGAGAGTCAAGGCTGACTCCAAGGTTTGGGGCCTGAACAGCTGGAAGGATGGGCTTCCCCATTTTCTCAGCTGTAAATTGGTGATGTTGCTGCTCTTATCAAATGGATTATTGAGAGACTTTGAGTGAATTGATGAACTAGTGATGCCACTTTAGATTCCTCGGACAGAAGGCGCCTCTTCAGGAAATAGTATGGTGGCACCTAATTATTCACCTATACATCTGTGTGTTTCTCTGTCATATTTTGGAGTTTCTTTTTTTTTTTTTTTTTAAAGGAATTCCTTTTATTTTTATTTTTTATTTATTTATTTATTTATTTATTTAGTTTTGGCTGTGTTGGGTCTTCGTTTCTGTGTGAGTGCTTTCTCTAGTTGCGGCAAGCGGGGGCCACTCTTCATTGCGGTGCGTGGGCCTCTCACTATCGCGGCCTCTCTTGTTGCGGAGCACAGGCTCCAGATGCGCAGGCTCAGTAGTTGTGGCTCACGGGGTTAGTTGCTCCGCGGCATGTGGGATCTTCCCAGACCAGGGCTCGAACCCGTGTCCCCTTCATTGGCAGGCAGATTCTCAACCTCTGTGCCACCAGGGAAGCCCTGGAGTTTCTTAAAGATTTAAAGCTGCTTAAACATGTCTTTCTTAATCCATAGGTAGTATTTGTAGATTACTATATATCATGCACTCACCTAAGCCCGTCACATACATTTCATTGAATCCTTAAAGCAAACCTGTGAAAAAGATCTTAGTATCATTACCTTATAGATAAGAAAACTGAAGAGCGATGAGATTAAAAGGAATACTGCCATATACCCACTGCTATATTTAAAACAGATAACCAACAAGATCCTACTGTACAGCACAGGGAACTCTGCTCAGTATTCTGTAATCACCTAAATGGAAAAAGAATTTGAAAAAGAATAGATACAAGTATATGTATAACTGAATCACTTTGCTGTACACCTGAAACTAACACAACATTGTTAGTCAGCTATACTCCAATATAAAATAAATACCTTGCCATATTTGCTTTATTTATCTAAAAATAAAAAAATTTGAAAAGGAATATTGCCCACGATCACTCAGCTCGTATGTGGTAGAGCTGCAATTTAAGCCCAGGTGTGTCTAATTCTAAAGCTTTTTCTCTTAACTGTTCAGTCTGCTGCCTCCCATTTCCTTTTCTTTCTCAAAACCCACAAGTCCCTCTCTTGTTGATCAGAGTTCAAACACCTCTTTGTAGTAGAAACAATTTTTAAAGCTTCTCCATAGTACCAAGATTTTGAAATATAAAGATGATGGTGGTCCTTTTATCTTTAATATGAGTTACAAAATTTTTCCCAGTTGGTTGTTTGCCTTGATTTTATGGTATTTCTGTTTCATGAAAAAATTTATTTAAAGAAATCACATTTGTAGATCCTTTTTATGGTGTGGGGCATAATGTCATATTTAGCAAGGCTGTCTGAATGATGAGATTATAAAATATTTTCCTAATTCTAATATAATTTCATTTTATGTTTAAATATTTGATCAATCTGAAATTTACTTGGTGTATATTGTGAAGTAGTATCCACTTTTCACTTTTCCAGAAGTCTAATGATCTGTGTTACCATCATTTATTGAATAATCCCTCTCCATCCCCAACTGGCTTGAAATAAACGCCACCTTTGTGGCAATATATCCCAATATGCTTTTCAGTCAATTTCTGGCCTTTCTAATCTATTCAGTAGATCTGTCTGTATCTTAAGTGTCAGGACTACACTGTTTTAACTATTATGTAGCTTTGTAATATTTTTTATCTCTTAGTAGTCTCTTCTTATTACTCCTATTTTTTCAGAAATTTCCTAAGTATTCTTTATGTTTATTTTTCCATGTGAATTTGAGAACCTGCTCATCTAGTTAATCTGTTGGTATTTTTACTGGAGTCAAGTTAAGTTTTCAGATTAACTTAGGGAGAATTTAAAATTTTTGCGATGTGGGGACTTCCTGTCCAAGAACACAGGTCGCCTTTCCATTTGTTTAAGTCATAGTTGAGCTCTAATATTTTCTTCATACACATTTCCTGGTGTGTATTTTATCTTCTGTGTTACTAGTATATGGTACTTTCTTTCATTCACTGGTTGTTTTCATTTGGAAAGCTGGTAATTACTGCTTATTAATTCTGTACTCAACAACCTAGTTGGATTCCTTTACTTATCAGTTGATTCTCTGGAGTTTTCACCTGAAAATAGTAATAGTTTTACCTCCTCCTTTCCAGTTTTTGTATTTCTTTCTTTCTCTGTCTCTAGTGTGAGTTCACTAGTACCTTCGGACCGATGCTAAAAATTTGTATTGCTAATAGGCATTCTTGGGATACTTCTAATGTTTCCCAGATAAGCATGATACAGTCTTTTGAGTTGAGGGGTGTGTGTGTGTGTGTGTGTGTGTGTGTGTGTGTGTGTGTGTGTGTGTGATTGTGTATGCAAGTTAAGAATTTTATTGTATGTTAAGATAAAAGAAAGAGTTTTATTTTGATTGAGAATGGATGTTGAATTTTATAAAATGCCTTCAGTGTCTATGGAGATGATCATATAATTTTTCTCTCTTGATCCATTAATATGGAAAGTTATGGTAATAGACTTCTTAACACATCCCTATGTTTGTGGGCTACATGACTCGTCTGAGACAATGTCTTTCTTCTACTGTCCTGCTGGATTCTTTTTGCTAATATTTTATTTAAGAGTTTGCAACATTTCTAAGTAAGATTGGTCTATAGTTTTATTTATGCTTTTGTCTTTCTGGTTTTGTTGTCAGCGATATACTGGTTTTATTAAAAATATTAATAAGCTTTCCTTCTTTTTCTGTGTTCTAGAACAGTTTAAATAGCATGGCAGCTGTCTGTTTCTTAAGGAAGAGATAGAATTTTCTATAAAACCAGTTAGGCCCAGTTCTTTTTAGTGCGTTCAGCTCTGTAACAACTTTTTTTCTATGATAATTATTTTCCTTACCTCTTCTATCTTTCTAAAGATTGGTTTTGGTAATTTGTACATTTCTATAAAATAATTCATTTCATTCAGGTTTGCACATTTAGCTGGGTAGAATGGAGCAAATAAGTCTTATATGTTTCCTTTAATAACTTCTGTGATTGTTTCCCCATCCCATTTCTTATTTTGTGCATTTGTGCTTTCTTCCCTTCTTTTCTTGATTATGATAGCTAGCAATTTATTTTATTTTTTCTCAAAGAAGCAGTTCTTGAATTCGTATACCATTTAAAAAATTGTTGATTCATTAATTCTTTATCAATATTAATTCTGCTTTTACTTTGCTTAGGTTTACTTTATTACATTATTTTCTTCTCCAGATCCACCTCAGAGCTTACATTTGCACAATACTATTTACAAATTGTAAGACATATTCATATGTATTCTTTCATCTGATTCTTATGAACCTATAAGGTAATTGGCATGTACCCCCATTGGACAGATAAGAAAACAGGCGTAGGGAAGTTAAATGGCTTGCCCAAGGTCACACAGCTGGAAAGGAGTAGAAATGGGGTCCAAATGGGGCCACCCCTCCCCAGGGGTCTTTTCCCAGCCTGTCGTTCCTCCCCAGGGGCTCTTTTCGAACGCTGTCCTTGGACCTGCAGTCACGCCCCCCCCCATACCTTCCCGTCATTGTGCCGAACTCCACCCTCTTTCCGCCACTTCAGCATCTACAGGTGAAGATCACAGCGTGTGGAGGGTTTGAGAAATGCCAGGGGCTCTAATTCCAGCCACAAATCAGTTTCTGATTCTTTTCTTCACTTGCACCCAAATCCCTCCCTGTAAGCTCATGAAACTGACTCCAGAAGGATCTCTCCTGGACTGTGGCCTTTTCCCCAATACTAACTTGACAGTGAATAGAACATTTTCCATATTTTTCTCTTCGTCACAACAGAGACGCTAAAATTCCTTCTCAGCCTTGGGGGTGGATCAAACACAAGTTCAGGGCCCACGGATGGAGACTAGGAGCAGCAGAGGTAGGAGAGGCGGGTGCTTGCAAAGAGCACCGCACGTCCTGTCTCACAGAGGCGGGGCGGCGCCTGGCGAGCGGTGTGCCTGTCACTTTTGCATACGTTGTACAAAGGCATCTTAGACAGGGGAGCCGGGACACATGGGACATCTCCCCAGACTCCCTTCTTTCTTGTAAAAGTAAACGTTTCGTTTGCTCTCTTGGAGATGATTTTCAACTGGGAGAAATCAAAGGGAAAGTGCAATTCTCACTGTATCTTTTATTTATCTTTGCTCTGCTGCCACATATTAATTTTGCCACCTGCCATTTGCCTTTGAAAAAGAGCCGATCAGAGAGACATCATAAAGAGTTGAGTTGACACGTGCAGACTTCACGGGGACAAAATGATTGCATCTCCACTTGAAAGTCCTTTACTCGTGGCAGCCTTGCCGTGGGGCAGCAACTAAGGCTTCTGTGTTGACTGTGGCCTTCAGTGCACGAAAGTTTGTTTGGATGGGATGAGCCTTACTCCATATAGGCTTAGCAGCTAGCCTAATTCCAAGCCGGAAGCTTTTTCTAAACAATTAGTCTTTGGAATGAAAGCACAATTCATGGATTTACCCGTTTTTTCATTAGCCATCCTTTGGATTTGAGATGTGACATCTCTACATAATAATAGGTCCTATTATTAACCATGAAATGGTAGCACTTCCACTGGAGAAAGAAGGAATAATCAAAGAAAGACTTAAACTAGAGCATGAAGGATTAAACTTAGTTATAAGGAAGAAATTGCTAGACACGGAGGTAGTCAGCCGCTGGAACAAGTTATAGAAGGTAGCTGGGCAATGTCACTGCCTGGACATCTTTAAAAGAAATGTTATGTTTTATTACTTGGGAAAGTGTAGTCAATACTAAATTGGGAGGTTTATTCTAGATCCCCTGTGCCTGTAATCTAGAAATTTTTAGATTTAGGGTTAGAAATGCTAGACTCTCTTTTGCTCTTAAACTATTGATACTTCTATCCAATCCCCCCTGCCAGTGGGGTTCAGCAAGACCTGGGCACTTCCTGAAACCCCTTCATCCCTTCGCAAAGCCTGTCCTCCTCACCCTCACGTCTGATCTGTCACCAGGGCTTGCTGGCTCTGTCTTAGAAATGTCTTCTCTACTTGGTTGGTCCTTCTTTGCTGTGCCCGCTGGTTCCGTGCTGTGCCTTGATTCAAAGCACCCCAGGGCCACCTGCAATACTGCCATGGATCCCAAACCACATGGACAATTGATGGAATTGATCCTGCCATAGTAGCTCTTAATGATTTCACTCTCAGAAAATTGACTTACTTCCTGTGTCTGCACTCAGACCCACATCCGTGAGCACACGGGTCTGTCTCCAGGTTTGCGGTTTGTGCACGAGCTGTGGCTTTGCCCTTTACTCGTGCATCCTCTTACCTGGGCCTACCTGACAGTGGATGAATGGTAGCAGATGACAAAGGTTTTGGGGGGAAATGGGATAGGAATTTAAAGGTGAAAAAAGTATCTGCATTCATCTAGTATTTTCTCCCTATGAACTTACTTTTAGGATCTTTTTTTTGATGCAACAACTTATGGGGTACTGCTGCCACCCAGAAGTGTCCCTGGCTCTAGTCCCTCCAGCCTCAAGGTGGCTACAGTGACAGGAGTCTTTGTAGAGGACCTGGCTGGCTGGGGAGGAGACTGTCAGGGGGATTGGGTCTGATGTGGTGACACTGCTGCCTCCTCTCGTTGGGAGTCACCTGGGTTCCAGACAGCCCCCCAGGAACCAGGAACACGCTGGCTGCTGGGTGGGGCTGAATGTACCTGGGGCCACCAGGTCTCCTGCACCTGTCATGTTCCTTTTTCTGCAAGTACAAAGGAACATTCATTAGTCTCCTTTATCTGTTACTTCAGCAAATGCGTATTGAGCCCCACTGGGCCCTGCAGGGGTTGGGGGGACGAGGTGAGCGGGCCTCAGCCCTTCAAGGAGGCCTTCCTGGTGGGAGAGGGTGGGAAGAGGGGCGGAGTCAGATACGCTCCCCCGGGAGACCCGCAGGGGAGGACGAGCTCTTCTCCAGCTGGGGATTCAGAGAGACTGCAGAGAGGAGGTTGAAGATGGGGCTGGGCCCTGATACTCAGGGGGGACTTCGATAGGAGGAGGGGAGTGGCGGGAGTTCCAGGCCAGGGGAAGGTCAGAGGGCTGGGTGAGGAGGTGGGAGCCCCGGCCAGGGCTGGGCATGGCAGCAGGGTGATTGGCCCAAAGCAGACCTTCTGTGTGGGGTGAGAGCTGTGGCTGGGAAGGTAGCAGGACGATGTTTGGGAGACCTGAGATGTCCAGCTGCTGAGGAGTGTGGCCTTGCCCACAGGCCATGGGAGCCCCCTGATTTCCTAGTGGCAGGACAAGGCTGTACATCAACCTCTGGGGGGTTGGGGGAGGGTTGTCTGGCTACCTCTGGGGCCGGGGAGGGTGGCTGGTGGCCACGGCCCCGCAGCTACACCGGTGCACTGAGCCTGGGGCGCTGATTTGGGGTGGGGAAGCCTCAGCAGCCTGTGGATGTGGGCGTATCCACGGAGGCTGAGGATGAGCGCCTTTGTCAAAGCAAAGAAGCGATGCAGAGAAGAGAGGAGGGCCCAGGACAGAGCTGGGCAGGCAGGGCAAGAGCAGCCCGTTTCCTTCTGTGTTAGGATCAGAGGCTAACACTGCAGCTAACGTAGCCACCGCGAGCAGGGTGCCTGGGGTGCCGCGCTCTCTTTCTTTGGAAGAGAATGCATGAGTCCCTAATAAGAAGCTCATAAAATACACCTATTTCCTATTAAATCAAGCTTTAATAAATTGTTCAAACCACCCCCCGTATTACATGCATTATTTAATTTGTTTGAGATGGAGTGTATTTCCCAGGATGTATAAATCCATGGAAATTTATTCAGTTTTGACAAGAGTTATTGAATGTTATATTAAGTTTTTCGAATTGGCACACGTTGGAGGGCATAAAAATTATTAATTAATGCATAACATTAAATACCAATAAATTGCATGGTGTATTTATGAACTCTCTTTGAAGGTCATTAAATATGCATATCAGGCAATAAATCTATTCTCTCCTATAAATCTGTTCTGAATTGGGGCGAGTTATGGTTTGGGTGGTAGTGGGGGAGAGGTAGGCGTCGCTGGATGTCCCTGGGGCGCCAGGTGGTTCACGGGAACAAGGGACCAGTCTCCTTCGTTTCCATCACTCCCTCTAATGGAATGGGAAGCAGGCTCAGGTCGGTGGGCCCTTTAGGTTTCAGATGTGGAATCAGAAGAGCAAAAATCTGGAAGTTGGAGAGATGCAGGTGACAGTTTCTGCCCCCAAAAGCTATGTCTTCAGTCATCACCTGCATCACTATCAGCTGCCGAAATAAGAGTTGCCATTAGTTAAGGGCCTGTTGTGTGTTCTGATGGCACTTTTCAAAAACTCACCCACCTCATCCTAACCCAATCGCAGAGGTTAAGTGCCTTTCCTAAGTAACTCGCTCATTCCAAAGCCCCGCCTCCCCATCCCAGAGCCTGCCTCAGTCATAGACCCTCAGAGACAGAGGGACTCCAGCCCTCATGCCTTCTTCTGAGAGTGGTGACAAAAGCGATGATTATTTGGGGTGCATGAGCCCAGCTGTCCTGGCGCTGTGAAGGCTGTTGGTGACGATCGGCTACGTTTGTGTAGGATCAGTTGTTACATATTTTGAGTCACATCCAGGGTTGTCATTTAGTCTGATCCCAGGTTCCCCCAATGATGGGGGCCTCACCCCCTCCCAAGGCCCGCGGACAGACTGCTTGTATCATTAGACACTCTTCTTTCTTACCCTGCGCAGCAGGTTAGATCATTTCTCTAGTCTGTCTTCACGTGTCTTCTTCAGGCGGTCACCAGAGGGCCGTGTGGCCCGGGGGGGAGACCGGAGGCAAGGGTTCTAGACTCTGCTCTCCCACTGGTCAGCCAGGTCACTCTCCCCGGGCTCCGTCTTAGTCAAACGAGAGTGCTGGCCTGGACAACCTCTGTGGTGCCAGCCAGCCTTGGAGGCTGTGCGGCTGCTCCTAATGGGAGCTTCCAAGAGACGAGGTCTCACGGCAGAAGCAAAGGGTCCTGGATGTGAGCTCAGAAAAGCTTACTAGCTTTGTGATCTCGGGCAGGTCACTTGAGCGTTGACGTCTGTTGCATTTGGGGGGCATCCTTAGACCCTGGTAGTCATTCAGCGTTTCGCGGCCCAGGCCTCAGGAAGGCGGTGGGCTGAGTGACGCAGGCAGGGGAGTCGTCACTGCCTGGGGTCTTCGAGCGCAGACGCTTGACGGCGTGTGAGCTCAGACTCCCTGTCTCCACACACCCGTTCCTCACTCGGGTGGGTCCTCAAGTAAACTGGCGCCCGGCAGCTTCCGGGGGGGCCACGTCGGTTTGGGAGGGATTAAAGCAAAGTTGTCTTAGGTAGCCTGCTGTGAGAGTGAGACAGAGGGCTAGAGACAGAAACAGAGGCAGAGACCAGGAGTGAGAAAGTCGGTGGGTGAGCCGCTTAGGAACAGGGGCCGCTGAGCCACCTCAGTGGCTCTGTGACGCGCGCTCATTCAGCAAACGTTTGCCGGGCCTCCCGTGCCAGGCCCGAGAACGCAGAGGAAGAGGCACGGTTTCCGCTGCTGCTCAGCCTGGACTGAGCTGGCCCTCCTGGGGCAGCTGTCCCCTCCTGTCCCCCTGTGCTCACTGCTGGGCGCCTCGTGGACACTGCTCACCGCTCGCTGGATGAACGAGAGCAGGACAGTGTCCAGAGAGCAGCTGGCCGTCGGGTGGGGATGGCCCGAGTGCACGTTCATTGCCCTGCCAGACCAGGTGGGATGCACGGTGGTCACCTGCCGGCTCCTCTGGCTCTCGGGTCCCCGACCAGCGTGTGTGGACCTCGACCAGCTGCCATTCGAGGCCCCCCGTGGCAGCTTCCCACATGCGGACCCCCTTGTTACACGGATGATAGAGGACGATGTGGGCCCTTCCCTTCTGCCCTCTCATCTGACAAGTACATTTTGCCATTCCTGACCTCACAGATCCTCCCACAATGTGGGGGCAACTTCCGGTGCTTCCCTATTCCCCATGAAGGAGACTCAGAGACTGAGTGGATAGCCCATGTGACCCAGCAGGGCTATGAACCTAAGTCTCCCAGCGGGACGTGGTGGAGGCAGTGAGGCCTGAGCAGAGACCATCGGCTTGCCCTCATCTCCCGGCTGGGATTTGCATCCCGGCCTCCTGACTCCCCAACCAGGGCTCCTACAGGGGCTGTGCCTCCCTGTCTTGAAAAGCTCGCTGGACCGGATTCTTTGCCTTTTCTCCAGCCCGCAGAGGAAGGGTGGGCTGAGCAGAGAGCTTTCCCTCCTTCCAGCCGTGCGCCGGGATCCGGCTGGTGGCCAGGGCGTGGGAACACTCCCCAGGGGGAAGGCGACAGGTCCTGCCCGCTCAGGGCATGAAGGGTGGGAACACATTGCTTCGCTGTGTCCGCTTCTCAGTGCAGCTTTATTTGAACCTGCCGTTTCAGAGAGCTGGAGGATCTGCCAGAGTTGCTTTCTTTCCTGGGCGGCTGTCGGTTGACACTGCTGTGCTCTTCCTGCTGGGAGGAGCAGGTCTGTGGCTCCTCGTGAGTGTGAGGTCATGTCAGCCGCGCCCCTCTGCAGCACTCTGTCGGGGCAGCTCAGGGGCTCTTTGCCAGCACGTGGCTACTGGTCCTCTCCGGTCCCCTGTAGCTGTTGACTCACCTGTGGGAGGCTTGCTCAGGTCGGGATGGGACCACTTGACGGAGGAAGAAACGGAGGCTCAGAGAGGCTAGGCAGCCCCCCACTCAGGTCACCTGCCACCAAGTGGCAAAGCTGGGTTTTGAACCCAAGTGCTCTTTTAAAATTTTTATTTTTTAAATTGTGGTAAAATATACATAAAATTTGCCATTTTAACCGCATGTCAATGTACAGTTCTATGACATTAAGTACCTTCTCATGGTTGTGCCGTCACCACCATCCATCTCCAGGATTCTGTCACCTACTCAATGGAAACTCTTGTACGCACTAAACAATAACGCCCCATCAGTCTTAGTCAGCTCCGGCTGCTGTAACAAAAAGAAAACATAGACTGGGTGCTTTAAGCAACAGACATTTACTTCTTACAGTTCTGGAAGCTGGGAAGTTCAAGATCAAGGTGCCAGCAGATTTGGTTCCTGGCGAGGGCTCTCGTCTTGGCTTGCAGGCGGCCACCTTCTCACTGTGCCTTCCCATGGCCCTTCCTCAGTGTGTTCACGGAGGGAGAGAGAGCTCTCTTCCTCTTCTTTTAAGGGCACTAATCTCATCATGAAGACCCCACCCTCATGACCTCATCTAGACCTAGTCACCTCTCAAAGGCCCCACCTTTTAATACCATCGCACTGGGGGCTAGTGCTTCAGCATATAGATTTAGGGGAACAAACACCATCTCCCCTCCTCCCAGGGACCCTGATGCGCTGACATCACATTCTGTGCTCTTTCCTCTGTTGCTTGGTACAGATGGAGCCTTTTTCTATGGAAGCAGCTCTTGGAGAAGAAATAGAATCTCACTAAGGTGACATTTCTTGGCGAGAGGGAGAAGTGGAGAATGAGGCTGAAAGTGAGACCATTTTCTAGACACCCTAGATGGCAATCCAGCTCTTCACCTGGCACCTCTCCCTCACCAAAGCTGGGGATGGGGGTGAAATAAGAAATAATTTTTCCGGCAAAGGCCCGAGCCCAGGATGTGGCTGGGCTGCCCTGTGACCAGGGTCTGACGGGGCATGTGGTCCACGTTTCGGGCTGAGGAGGGGGACCCTGGCCTCTCCTGGGATATCTTCCTCCCCCAAGCTGGTGTTCACCAGCCTGTGCTGCCCATGCGCTATTTTGAAGAGAAACGCAGGAGGGGATCCAGCAACACTGGTCCCGCTGTGTGACCGTGGGAAGGTACTGTCCTCTCTGTCCATCCATCTTCCTATCAGCAGGAGGCCTTGCTCATTCCACACTCGTAAGGAGACGTGTTTCACTCTAATTCCTGGCTTATTTGTTAAAGCTAGAAACATACAGCACAGTGTTCTCTTGAGACTAACATATCAGAGTCCGCTAGCATCCGTGGAGCCCCAACTAGCTGCCAGGCCCTTCCTGAAATATCTGCTCCTCCCTCCTGCCCCACTATCTCACAGTGGCAACTGGGACATAATGGGAAGCATCACTGGGCAGTTGGAAAGATAGGAGTTCCAATTTGGCTTTATCATTCACTCACTGTGTGACCTTAAGCAAATGGCTTCACCTCTCTGAGCTTCAATTTCCTACTTGTAAACAAAACAAAACAAAAAAAGGAATGATAGTAATATCCAGAAAACAGAGATCCCATTTGGAAAGCACCTAGTCATGGTACCAACACAAAGTGGGCACTCAAGAAATACCAGTAGCCTTACACTTTCCCTGGGCCTCAGTTTTCTCATCAATGAAATGGGAATTTCAGAGGGAGTTTGGAAAGATTGAATGAAAGAATGTGTGGAAAGTCTGGTACATTGAGGCTTAGCTAATATCACTCCTTCCTCCCTTTGCAGTTTGGAGCCCGGCAGACACGGATCCTAAAAGTAGGGGATGCTTTGCAGGCTTTCTGGGCAGTGGGCATTTCGATGACTGTCCTGGGAGGAATGGCCACTGCAGTGTGTTCCTCCTCCACCATGGTTTTGTTATGCTTGGTGGTGTTCGCTGAGATACTGGGAAATCCATGGCAGTTAGTAATGGGTAACTTTAAATTTTTAGCTTAGAACGTGGGTCAAGTTCATTCTTTCAGAATAGGTGTTCCATCCATTCCTGTTAATTAGACCTCTGGTCCTGTGATGTGTGTTCTCAAGGAATACTTCTGCGTGATGTACAGTAATACCCTCCTGATCCGGAAGAATCTAATCTGAAGCTTCATCTATCAGGCATGTTCTCAAGGAATGAGAAAAAGCAAAACGACTACTGAATGACCAAATTAACTGCTACAAACTCCACGTACAAAAACTTAGGAAGATTCCTCCCAGAGGTTTGCCAGGCTTTCCTTTGGGACTTACAGAGTGTGACTCTTGGCATAGTTCTCTTTTAAGTTGTGTGTGTGTGTGGTAAAATACACATAACATGAAATGTACTACTTTAACCATTTTTAAGTGTACAGTTAAGTGGCATGAAAGACAGTCACATTGTTGTGTAGCCATCACCACTATCCAGGTCCAGAACTTTTTCATCTTCCCAAACTGAAACTGTACCTAACTCCCCATTCCTCCCTCCTCCAGCCCCTGGAAACCCGCATTTTACTTTCTGTCTCTATGAATTTGACTACTTTAGGTAACTCCTAAAAGTGGAATCATACAGTATTTGGTCTTTTGTCACTGGCTTGTGTCACTTAGCATAATGTCCTCAAGGTTCATCCATGTAGCATGTGTCAGAATTTCCTTCCTTTTTAAGGCTGAGTAACACCCTGTTGTGTGGATGGACCACATTTAATTGGTCTGTCACTCCCAGTGCAGTTTTAACGAACTTGCTCTCTTCCCTCCGTGCTGATACATCCCAAGACCATATGACTTGACAATAACCAGTGGCCCCTTTAGAGTTTACAAAGCACTTTTACGTGTATGTTCTGTCCATCTCCTATCTACTCTGTAAGGCACATAGAATCCTGAAGGAGGTTAAGTAATTTGCTCAAAGTCCTACATTAGTAATTAGCAAAGCACACACTCAAACTCCGTCTAATGTCAGACTCCAGATTCCATGTTACGTCTCCTAGAAAGCTCTGTTCTGTTGAGGCCGGGCTCATATTCAAAACATTGAACAAACTGTGAGGCACAGCTATCAGCTGATCTCCTCAGGAGGGAGGTCGCCCCGAGGCCCCTGCTGTGCCAGGATGAACCCTAGGGCAATCAGGGGCAGGGGTGCTCAGGGTGTTCCAACCAATGGCTAATCGGTGCAGAAATATTTAACAAACACTTCAGGTCCATGGTCCGGAGGCACGTCACTGATTGTCACTCCTGGGATTGGGTTCTAGTGGGATTTACAGAGGTGGAGGGAGTGTTGTAAGGAGAAGGGGCTGATAAATCCATTTTTGGAAATCAAGAACGGAAAATGTGGCCCCGAGAAGTGTTTCCTTTATCGAATCTGTCACCCCGTGCAAGAAGTGACGCAAATGCTTCTTTTTTTTAACTTCATTTTTTATTGAAGTACAGTTGATTTACAATGTTGTGTCAGTCTCTGCTGTGCAGCAAAGTGAAGATACTTGCACCCCTCTGTGCACTGCAGCACTATTCACAATAGCCAAGACATGGAAACAACCTAAATGTCCATCAACAGAGGAATGGATAAAGAAGATGTGGTACATAGATACAATGGAATTCTACTCAGCCATAAAAAAGAACGAAATAATGCCATTTGCAGCAACATGGATGGACCTAGAGATTCTCATACTGAGTGAAGTAAGTCAGACAGAGAAAGGCAAATATCATATGATATCACGTATATGTGGAATCTAAACTATGACACAAATGAACCTATCTACAAAACAGAACCAGACTCACAGCCATAGAGAGCAGACTTGTGGTTGCCAAGGGGTCGGGGGGAGGGAAGGACTAGGAGTTTGGGGTTAGCAGATAGGAATGTTTCTGATTGGGTGACTTATTCCCACGGTGGGCTCCGTGCTGGCGCGGGGTCTGAGGAAGAGCACATGGGATGCCGGGGCGGGGTGGGGGGCAGCCAGAACCCCGACATTAGTGCGGCTGGCACACGTCCCTCCCCGTTTGGGACCTCGGCTTCCCCACTGGCAAGAGGGGGTATCGCCAGGGTCCCCAGAGAAGAATGTGGAAGTGAAGGTAGTTAGGACTACTGGGCAGGGGGACCTTGACTTGGGTCCCTTTTAGTCCCAAACCACTGACTGATTTTAGGAAGTTGCTTACCTTTTCTTGGCCCAAGAGAAGGTCTCTTTCAATTTTCACATTCTGCGACTCCCTGGAATATTTATCCCTACTCAATTCCAAAATGTATTAAGCCTGCTCACAATTGTACAGGAAAATTAAAAGAATACAGAATAAGACCCCAGTTAGACGAGACCAGAGAGGAGATGTGCCAGGGTGCCTGAGTTGAATGGGGCTACGGTTGAGAGCTCCGTTTATCACTGAGCTTTCCGGCAGCTGAGGCAAAAAGGGAAACATGTCACACTCTCTGATCCAAGGGTGCTTCAGATTTTCCTTAAGAGGGAGAGACATCTTCCTGGCACTGAAGGGGTTTATTACCTGAGTCCTCATATCAAAGGCCGAAACAACAAGGTCTGGCTGAAATTTTGTTACAAATGGACAGCTTTCATTTTGCTCGCTCATAAAATCTGAAGGCAAAGACATTAAATTTTATCCCAGGGAAGGCCTTTCTATAGTTAAAATAATGAACTCTATGTATGTGACCTGACTTAAAACTGAGGCCCAGCAAATGAATTAATAATCCATCTTGATGAGGGCCAGCACCGAGAACCTACAGGAATGAGCAGTTAACAGACTGTATCTTGCAAACATCAGCGTCTCGGTGAGTTTGGGGCAATTCTGAGTCCCGGTCATTTTGTGTTTACATTCCCTATGGTGGGCCTGTTACGTTGTTAGTTTGAAACTCTGTGCCTTGGCACCAGGCAGCACAGGTATGTGTTGACACTCCATAAATATCTGTGGAATCATATGTTAGGTTCCAGACGAGAATTCAGGCCACAGAGGATCTGAGAGAACGTTTGGTTCGATGCCCTCATTTTACAGACGGGAGTCTGAGGCGCGGAGGGCAGGCATCTCGACCTGCTGGGATCACGTGGTGGGTTTGGGTCCAGCACACAGGCTTCGTGCCCCGGGCCCCGCTCAGCACTGTGTTGCTGGCAAAGCCTGGTACCCTGACCTTTTAGGATGGCAGTTGCCTTTGTCAAAGCCTGGTACCCTGACCTTTTAGGATGGCAGTTGCCTTTGTACAATCCGGGAACTTGTCCGGCTCCCTCCTGCTTGATTCGGAGGGAGACCATTCATCTACTAATTGATGTAATCCAAACCTGGTTTGTGTAGTAAACCTATTTTACAGATGAGTAAACTGAGGCTCAGAGAAGACAAATGTTTTGTTCGTGGGTCATGCTTCCATTCCAGTAGGTATGGGCGGAGGGGTGTCCCTAGATCAGTGGAACTTACACTTGATTGTACACACCAATCACTCAGGGATCTCCTTGGAATGCAGGTTCTGGTTCAGGAGATGTAGGGCCTGAGATTCTGCATTTCTAACCAGCTCCTCGGTGACGCTGACACCGCTGGTCCTAAGACCACGCTTGTGTAGCCAGGCTCTAGACCGGTGGTTCTCAGGCCTGGCTGTGCATTGTAATCACCTGGGGAGCTTTCAACACGAAGGGGCCTGTACTCCACCCCCAGAGGTCAGCGTGCAGCCTGGGCACAGGAAGTGTTCCCTGGGTGATTCTGATGTGCAGTGAAGGTTTAAGAACTGCTGCCCTAGCCCAGAGCTTCTCAAAACGTCAGGGTGCATCAGAATCGCCTGGAGGGCTCACGCAAACCCGGATTCTTGAGCCCCCCCACCCCAGAGATGGTATTCTGGAGGTTCTGAGAGCAGGGCCTGAGAACTCGCATGCCTAACGGATGTCTGGGTGGTGCCAACCCTGCTGGTACAGGACTGTGCTCTGAGTGGCCGGGTTGTACCCGCCAGTGTCTCAAAGGGTGGTCCCTGGATGACCAGCATCAGAAACCTTTGGGAGCCTGTTGGAAATGCAGATTCCCGGGCCCCACCCCAGACACAGTGAATCTGAAACTCTGGGGGTGGCGTCCAGAAGTCTGTATTTTACAATCTTTTTTTTTTAAATTAATTTATTTATTTATTTATGGCTATGTTGGGTCTTCGTTTCTGTGCGAGGGCTTTCTCCAGTTGCGGCGAGCGGGGGCCACTCTTCATCGCCGTGCGCGGGCCTCTCACTATCGCGGCCTCTCTTGTTGCGGAGCACAGGCTCCAGACGCGCAGGCTCAGTAGTTGTGGCTCATGGGCCTAGTTGCTCCGTGGCATGTGGGATCTTCCCAGACCAGGGCGCGAACCCGTGTCCCCTGCATTGGCAGGCAGACTCTCAACCACTGCGCCACCAGGGAAGCCCGAGAAGTCTGTATTTTAGCAACCCTCTCCTCACCCCCCCAGGCAATACTGATGCACTCTGAAGTTTGAGAGCCCCCGCTATAGACCTTTAGGCATCATTGCACCTGAAAATGATCCCGGCTCAGCCTGCTCAGCTTGGGCTGAAAGGTGAGCTTGGTGCCCTGGAGGAAGCCTAGTACTCGGGATGCTGAAGATCATTCTTTGGTTCCCAGCGAGCCGGGTGGCCCACACCTGCTGGGCGTGAGACAGCACCACATGGGAATCAGAAGTGCCTCTGCTTGGCCCAGACCAGATGCATCACAAGCTTCTCTCCATCGTGTGAAGTGTCAGAAGCAAGAACATCTGTTAAATTGTTCTCACTTTCGTGTTCTGTGCGGAGTAAGAGTTAAATTGCCAAATGCTGTCAGACAGGCTTCTGTTGCCCCGGCAACACCCTGCAGCTGCGGGAAAGGGAGAGATGGTGCTTTCAGGCCCCAAGCCCTTACTCCCCTATGTCTCAAGTGAGCTGTTTGCCGTCCTGGTTTTCCTTCTGGAAAGAGTGTAATCCAGAACGGCTCCCACAGGGCCCCTGAGTGCCTGCGATTATCATGTAAAAGGGCCAGAAAGCCAGAAGGATAGCCATATCCTTGTATTCTTCCTCCCTGCGTCCATACAGCAGATTACCCGTGTGCACAGGCGCTGTGCTAGGTGCCAGCGGCCCACAGCAAGCCCGGCAGCTTCTCGTGTAGGAGTGTCTGTGGGCCCTCAGAGCCCTCAGGGAGCACGGTGCTTGGGGAGGGGTGTGTGTCATGATTGTTTTCCTGCCCCGAACGTGGGAAATCCGGGGTCCTGTGACTGGGAACTGTTCCTCCATCTGTGCCTTTGTGCCTCTGGGGCTGAGCTCCGGCCCTGAGCAGAGCTGTGTCTTCAGGACAGGGCTGGGGTGGTTCAGTGTGCTCAGTCCTGCAGAGCTGAGAAGACCGGTGTCCTGGGAGTCCCCTCTGGAGGCCGCGGGGTGGAGGGTTCGGAGAAACAGCCACTAATGTCTCCCACAACTGCCTCTCCATGCAGGCTGTCTCCTGGGACACATAGATGCAGCCCTGCACCGGGGAGGTCAGTTGGGACAGTGAATGCAGCACAGGCACCCAGAAGAAGGTTCTCAGAGTTCACAGACCCCAGGTGGTACCCGGGGCTGATGCCTGAGGGCTGGGGGCGCCCTCCCGTCTGTGGATTCTGGGTGGCTGGGATGCCCCACCTGGGGTACCGGGCACACTGGGCTCTTCCACCACCACTGACTCTGCAGCCACTGAAGGTTGGGGGTGGGAGCGTAGCAGGAGATGGTGGAGTTCTAGGATCGATTGCATCTCTGCTCTGTGCCACTCACTGAGCTGGATGGTTCACACACTGCCCACAGCCACCCTCTGAGCGGGTACTGCGTCGCCCATTACAGAGACACAGAAACGAAGGCTTAGAGAGAGGTCCAGTAACTTCCCCGGTGGCACGTGGCTGTGAGCTAGGAGGTGAATTCCTGACTGACCCCAAAGTTCATTTTCTACTCACTTCGTTCACTGAACGAATGATTAAGAGCCTACTTTGCACCAGGCACTGTTTTAGGCGCTGGGGATTCACACCAAGCAGAACTCCCTGCCCTCGTGCCATGATCATCCTAGTGAGGGCAGACTGACAGTAAACAGGTACCTAAGTGAAGTAGTGGCAACAGGAGAGATAGTAAAGATGGCTTAGAGAAAAGTAAAGCAGAAAAAGGGACGAGGAGTGTTTGGCGGGGGCTGGGGGATGGGGGGCAGGGTGCTGCTCTTCTAAATGGGGTGGTCGGGAGAGGCCTCGCTGATAAACAGGCCTGAAGGGGAGAGCTGTGTGTGCCTCTGGGGAAAGAGCGTTGCAGGCAGAGAGAGCAGGTAGTGCAAAGGCCCAGAGGCAGGAGCAGGCTTGAGAGCACCTGTGGGACTAAAGCCAAATGAGTGAGGGGGAGAGGTGGGCAAGGACACGAGGAAGCAGGGGGCTTTTGTCAAGTCGGTGGCCGTGCCTCTGAGTGCGTAGGAGGCTGTACTGGGTATTCAGTCTACCGTAGGGGCCCAGGGTGGTTGCAGGGGGACCAGCGAGGATGCCCAAGCTCAAAGGGCAGTCGTTACTTGGATATTCAGACAGGGGCCAAAACAGATCCTATCTACTTCAAAAACAGGATATCAGCTTAAAAATGGAGCAGGGGAGATGAGTGCTATTGAACCAAATCCACTTGCAAGTTCCAAAGAGGCAAAATATAAAAAAGAAATAATAATACATATGCACCCTCTAGAGAAAGTCCTCCCTGGCCCACAGCTTCAGGAGGCAGTCAAGTCCTTCTCCCTCTCAGAGCGCCAGGGGACATCCCACTGAGGGTTGCTACAGCCGAACTCCAAACCCCTCAGTGGCAAATTGGGTTGAAGAGAGAGTTGTGGGGCTGCAGAAATGTAGCATGAGACTCTATCACCCAAAGCAGGTTGAGGAACTGAGTCGCATTGGGCGATTTAATAACCCCTCCACTGTATGATAATATTATGCTTCGGAAAAAAGCATTTAAGCCTACTTATGGTTTGCATTTTCTTACCTCTTAAAAAAGATTGAAAATAGGTCCCCTCCGTGCTCTCAGGAGGTACCCACTGCTCGCCGCTCGGGCACCAACCCCCGACCACCAGAAGTGAAAGTGGCAGTTAAGCCAGGATCCTTCGTTGTACTTCAGAGAACAGCGCAGGCAGGGCAGCATTTAAGGGAGAAGGTGCTTGACTCTCTCCCCTGAATAAAAGGTACAGCTTTTACTCTAAAAAGGTGGTGTGTAATTAGACATGCATTTGTATCTGATGATTGAGAAATGCCCCCATTTTATCACCAGTGAAATAACTATTCTTGTGGCCCTTGGCATGGTGCGAGGTCCCCGCCACAGTCCCTGGCCTTCCTTCTTTCTCTCGAGACACCCACCCCCTCACGTTAAAAAAGTGAACAGAGGCAAATCGGAGTACACAGTTCCTGTTTTCCGACCCCCTGGGCCAGGATGATCCTGATGGCACGCTGGAGCCATTTCCATCCTCCATCCAGGTGGGTCCCTGTGCATGAGGTTCTACCTGAAGGGACAGTCTTGAAATTCTCCTGGATTTCTTCATTTATTCACTCATCAGAGGTTTCCCGTTTCTCCCTCCACGTGTCAGGGGTGTCTGGATTCTGGCTCACAGTGAGTCCCACCCCAACTCCTGTTTCTGCCACCGGCCCTGGCCAGGCTGGTAGGAAGTCACACAGCTCTCGGTCTAAAAGCTGTTCTGTGTCATGACTTCTGTCCTCCCCACTGCCCACCGTCACTCACACCACTGCCCTCTCTTGTCTAGAATGTGCCAAGAGCCAATTGGCTACCCCACGGCATCCAGCTTCCCCACTGGTGGGCACACAAAAGCCAGAGCCAGCTTCTTAATTAGTAGATAGGATCTTGCCACTTTGCCGTTTAAATCTTTAAATCTTATTCTAAAGCCTTCCCTTTGTACTTAGGAAAAAAACCCACCTTCTTTTTTTTTTTAATATTTTATTTATTTATTTATTTATTTTTGGCTGTGTTGGGTCTTCGTTTCTGTGCGAGGGCTTTCTCTAGTTGCGGCAAGTGGGGGCCACTCTTCATCGCGGTGCGTGGGCCTCTCACTGTCGCGGCCTCTCTTGTTGCGGAGCACAGGCTCCAGACGCGCAGGCTCAGTAATTGTGGCTCACGGGTCCAGTTGCTCCGTGGCATGTGGGATCCTCCCAGACCAGGGCTCGAACCCGCGCCCCCTGCATTGTCAGGCAGACCCTCAACCACTGAGCCACCAGGGAAGCCCAAAAAAACCCACCTTCTTATGGGGGCTCATGGGTCACCTCTGCTTTCCTCTCTGACCTCGTGTCATGGCGTTTGCTGTCCCCTGCTCACTGTGCCTCAGCCATTCCAGGACCTGGGCCCTCATCCTCGTGTCCCTTCCTCAGAGAGACCTTCTTATTGGTCAGTCCAACCTGGGCACGCCCAGGCGTTCCCTGTCACATGGCCCTAGTTTTGTTCTCTTGATGCCAGCTGTATCCCAAGCTCCTAGAACAATTCCTGCTGTGTATCAGGCCCTTAAATACTATTTGTTGAAGGTGTGAGTGGTTAAATGGATGAGGGAGTGAGAGTGAGTGAAAATTCAAGCCTTGGGACTTGACGCGGCTTTGGTGTCAGACCCGAAGTTCTGATTCTCTGTGACCTTGGACAAATCCTTTGACACCTCCGAGCCTCTGCTTCCTTATCTGTAAATGGAGAACAGCCCTCCCTCGCTGGACTGTTCTGGGAATCGAATCAGATAATCATGCCTCAGTGGCAGACCCACGGTGGAAATTCACAAGTGTTCTTTCCCTTCCTCTCCAGCAGAGCTGTAGGGTTACTCCCTGATCAAAGGAAAGGCCTCAGCTCACACTTTCATCTGCTTCTCTCCTGCCTTTGGGCGCATGTGCATCCTTTCCCCGGGACTGGGCTGTCAAGGGTATGCCTCTGACACTGCGTGATAGTCATGGGTTAATGGGTTTGAGGCTTCCCTTGACATCCTGGAGGAAACTATACCTGGACCCACCTACCTGGGAAGAGATCTGTGTGCACTCCCCATCAGGAGGCGGCCTGGACCTCGGGCAGGTTGAAGACAGGGCCCAGACGACGTGAGGTGAGCAGGGTGCCAGGGCACAAAGTAAGGAGGCCGTCACTCTTGGGGCTGTGCAAGGGCAGGGTCGCACCTGAGCGCGGGGGACACGTTGAATTCTCTCCCTTCACCCCTCATGGCTCCAGCCATTTGTTTGGAAGGGACCCTGAGAAGGACCTCCCACCCATTCCTGCCCCCGGAACACGGGGTATCCAGCTCCATAGACGGTTGACTCTTCTGTGTCTTCCTCCTGTCTTCTCTGAACTGGGTGCTACGCACTGAATGCGTGTGTCCCCCCCAAAAGTCATGTGTTGAAGCGCTAACTCCTAAGGCAATGGCATCCTGATTTGGGAGGTAATGAGGTTTAAGTGAGACCATGAGGGAGGGGCCCCCGTGATGGGATTGTGTCCTTGTAAGAAGAGGAGGAGACCAGAGCTCTGTTTCTCCACCATGTGAGGATAAAGTGAGAAGGTCGCCATCTGCAAGCCAGGAGGGGAGCCCTTGCCAAGACCTGAGGCTGCTGGCACCTTGATCTTGGGCTTCCCAGCCTTGAGAATGTGAGAAATGATGTCTGTCTGTGGTTTAAGTGCTCCCCCCAACCGCAGTCTACGGTATTTGGTGAGAGCAGCCCCAGCTGACGGAGACAGTGGGCAAAATCAGTCTCCCTATACTGTCGATCCATTGCTCCCTGCCCTCCGGGGCCACAGGGGACAGGTGACAGCAGAGGCAGCCCAGTTCCTGTGTCATTTCTGCAGTCTCCACGCCAAGCTCACTGCAGAGTGGTGAGGGGAGCGGCACCGGAGAAACCCTTCAGCCATCCTGGAGGGTGGGGAAAGCCGCGTGGACTGTCCTTATCCCCGCGTGAACCCACGTGCAGGAGCCCCAGAGCAAGTGGAGCCCAGGGTGACCAGGCGAGGCGGTCAGAACTCAGGGCATCAGCCCCCCACCTCTGGCAGCAGGAGCCCTGCAGAGGGGTGTCCTCCAGCCTCCAGGAGGTTTGGGGCCCCTTCTCGGGCTTAATGTTTTCCCGTTGAAGCGTAGACGTGTCTTTTGCACAGAAGGAGGGACCCGTTTCCCAAAGCAGGTGCTGCTCCCAGGCCTGGCTGCCCAGCCCTCAGGGCTGGATGCCCACAGCACAGTCGTCATTCCTGACACCTCCCCTGTGTCCCGTCTCCAGGGACTCTCAGACTCGGTGTTGCTTTCTCAGCTGAGCGCCTCGTGCCTTGTGGGATAGAGAAGAAGGAGTGAGTCAGCCGTGCAGAGATGAGAAATCGCAGCTGAAACGGTACCGCCTTTGTCAGCTAGTGACCGGCCTGCTTCTCCATCTGGAAACGGAGAACGGGCGTGGGAGTGGCCTCAGCTCTTCCCACCTCTGCTTCCGTGACTCCCACCCCTGACAGCAGCGGGCACGCTCCTTCCCAGGTGACAGACGCCTCCGAAACTGCCCGTCCTGCCAATGGATATTCGTGTCTTGGGATGACCCCCGCCCAGAATAACTCTCCGTGGGCCCTTCTGGGAGAATGGTGTCACCCACCAGGCAGCTCATTGTCACTTTCGATGTAACCACGTGAAGCACAGTGAAAACCAAGATGAACATCCTAATCACATAATTACATTAGTGCTGGCTCCAAAGAGTCAGCAGGCTCCCCAAGTCCCAGGGTTCGGTCCTGTTTCCCAGGCTCTTCACAGATGGCACGTATAGAACATTCCTTTTCCAGACGACTTGCCTTGGTTATCACCCAGGCAGGGGAACTGAACCTCATGGAAGGGCTGTGCAGAGTCCATTTGGAGACTATTTTGAGATTCAGGGATTAGATAAGCAGGGCTAAGAGCCATTTAGATCTTCTAGCCTGACGCAAATGAGGGAAACTGAGGCCCAGAAAGGGCGAGTGACTTACCCAAGGTCACACAGCACATCCCTGGACCAACAGACTTTACAAATCACCATGATTTCTTCCACTTGTTTTGGTCTAGTACATATAGGGAACGTCTGTGTTTAATTACAGATCTAACTATAATAACTTTTCTTTAGCAGTTAAAAAATCAGCTTAAAAAAAGAATAATATATTGGGGTTCATTCTGAGATTAGGTATACTTGTCGGCTCTTCATTTGGTTTAGTTCAAGTTTCTGGACCAAACATGACCAATTCTGATCTGAATGGATTTCCTCAGTCTCCAGTTTGGCTGGTTCGGAGGAGGGAAGGAGAGGCCTGCCCTGGGTTGGGGTGAAGGTCCCCCTTGGCGAGCCCCATCCTCCCACGGCAGTGGGACTGGACACTAGGGAGGGATGGAAACACGCCACGGAGGGAGAGTGGGCCTCGGCAGGTGGAGTCTCCATCTGTCCGGCCGGCCGTCTCATCTCTTCTTCCTGTCGGTGACTGTGGCATCGGTACCCCAGGGCCTGCCTGTCTGTCCCCTGGGAGGCCGCCAGACGTTAACACTTAATCCCTCAGTTGCTGGGAGCCTGTCACTGCCAAGGGGGAGTGAGCGGGGTAGGGGACACGCAGGGGACCTTGGGTCTGCTTCTGGAAGCTCCCTCTAGGCCTGCGATGCCCAGCTGAGTGGAAAGACCTGTCTGGAGGGAATGGGGTCTCCCTTCCCATGGGGACGCAGCTGTGAGAGAGGCCTCACCTGTACTCAAGAAGCTGAAGGCAGTTTAATTCCAAATTCTGGTCCAGTCTCTCTCCCCACCCGCCAGTGGGGTGGAGGTGGTGTGGGAGATGCAGAGGGGGCAGCGGCCACTTTGCGGCGGTTGTTGGCTGTGGCCCCTTTCTTTGGCCCCTGCTGCTTTCTCCTGGGAAGCCCCCTGCCTGGCTGCGGACCCCTCACTCCCTGGGGCTCGTCTGGCCTCTCGGCGCCGAGGTGGGAACAGCTGTCCTTCCAGTGGTGTCTGCGCGTCACTGTGCCTGAGTGTCCCTTCTGCCCTCAGCTGAGCTCTCTGCCCCTTGGGAGATGTCTCCTCCAAGTGTGGGGCAGGCCCGCGCCTGCCTCGTAGAAAGGGTGGAGCTGGCGCCCCAGGGCCGAGAAGATGGACCCCAAGTCAGGGCTAGAGGCGTGACAAGCTGCCAGCGTCCACCCCTACCATCCACCCAGGTGGGCGGTGCGGAACGTAAAGGGGAATGAAGCCAAGCCAATGACCACTGGGTTGAGGGGGGTGATCTGTCCCCCAGGCCCCGGAGGAAGGTTCTGCAGTTTCCCTTTCCAGCCGGAGGCAAATTGTGAGAGTAACACGGTAGCCCAGCTCTCCTGCCCGCCCCCTTCCCACCCATAGCACCTGGCCCCAGAAGAGGACCCGTGAGGGGAGGCAGGAGACGGCAGAGAAATGCAGGCCGGGCGCCAGGAGACCTGGGGTGCATCACAGCCAGGCTCTTCTCTTGGAGCCTCAGTTTTCTTTGTCTGTAAAGGAATTGATTGGATTTCTGCCCTTCTGCCTCTAACTTTCTGTTATTCTTGCAAAGTGAGACAGGATATGCTACCTCCTTTGGCTTAAGTCAAAGGAATGACTGTCTCACAGCAGGAAGGGGACCAGAATTTGAATCCCCGAGTTCAGAGCCCCTTCACCCACACTCTGCACCCACCCACCTCCTTGCCAGACGACCACAGGGCCGGCCCTCGCCCAGAAACCGTCAGCTGAAGGAACAGAGATGCCCTTTCTCTATGGACGGTCCTAGGACTCCATTAGTTTGCCAGGACTTCATGACAAAGTGCCACAGACCGGGGGCTTAAACAACAAGAACTTATCTTCTCATCGTTCTGGAGGCTGGAAGCCTGAGATCAGGTGCCAGCGGGGCTGGTTTCCGCTGAAGCCTCTCTTCCTGGCTCGTGAATGGCCGCCTTCTCCCGTGTCCTCACGCGGCCCTCCGTCTGGTCTGGGTGAGCACAGAGGGTGAGATCTCTGGTGTCTCTTCCTCTTCTTAAAAGGACTCCAGTCCCATCAGGTTAGGGACCTCATTGAACCTTAACCACCTCCTTAACTGCCCTGCCTTCAGGTGCAGTGGGGGTGAGGGCTTTGACATATGAATCGGGGGTGGGAGGACACAGCTCAGTCCCTGACAGCCGCCTCCTTGCTGTGTCCTCACGTGGTCACCCCTTAGTCTGTGTGTTACCTGTGTCCTAATCTCCTCTTCTTACAAGGACATCTGTCACATTGGATTAAGGTCCACTCTTATGGCCTCATTTTACCTTAATTTTCTCTTAAAGATCCTATCTGCAAATATACTCACAGTCGGAGGGGTTAGGACTTCAACATACACAGTTTAGCTCGTAACAGAGTCCTAGGCAGACAATTCTGGGAGTGACTTCCCTGTGAACAGGGTGACAGTCCTCCAGGCTGATGATGATGATGGACGGAGCTGCGGGGAGGTAACAGGAGCAGGGAGCCAAGCCACGTGGCTACGGAGGGTGATCTTGGAGACGCCAAAAGGCCAGCCTGGGCTGCTGTGCCTGACCTCAGGTCTTGGTGGGTGAAAGTCAATGAGTCAACCTCATGGCCTCAGTGTCCTCCTCTGTAGAAGGGGAATGATGAAGCCCACCTCGTCTGTGTCACAGACACAAAGGAAACGGGGCAGTATGATGCACTGTGTACGCTGGTTGCTCCGTCTGCTTGGGGGAAACACATGTCTTTTGGGTTCAAGGATGAATTTTTGTGGCTGGCCAGATGGACTTTTCTCTATAGAAAGGTGGCTTTGGAGCAAGGCAAGGCTATTCTT
Organism: Balaenoptera musculus; assembly: GCF_009873245.2. Classification (NCBI taxonomy): domain Eukaryota; kingdom Metazoa; phylum Chordata; class Mammalia; order Artiodactyla; family Balaenopteridae; genus Balaenoptera; species Balaenoptera musculus. Next base: position 8,368,775 of record NC_045790.1, read on the forward strand.
CGCGTAGAAGGAAGGATGGGGGGCGGGGCGGGGGACCTGGCCCATGCTGCGAAGACGGGAACCCTTTGGGATGCCAGGAGCCATCATTCCTTTTATTGGAAACATTTCTCTCCCTTGTTTGGAGGGATAGTACCTTAAGCCACTATCATCTTAGTGTGAATTTGCTTGATCATTTTTTCTCTTCCGTGACAAAAGGAATTTGAGGGGCACGAGTCCCGACTCTGGGGGAAGGGGGAGGGGCCGGGAATGAGGAGGTGGGCTCCCGGCTGGCCCCTGGGGGCTCCTGCAGGGGTTCCAGGAGCCTTGCTAAGCCACGTCAGTGGGTAATTTGGGCAGCAGTGATCCAACGAGCTGCCGAAAGACCAGCTTGAACAACTGGGTGACTTTTCCAGTGCTTTCCCTGGGGCAGTCCGCTGCTCAGCCACCCACTGATTTAGTCACGACTCATTCACTCATTCCCTCACAGAAGTTAACTGAGCGCCAGCCGCGAGCCTGGCCGTGTGTGGCCCAGCCCTTGTTCTAGGAGCTTATGTTCTTATGAAGGAGGCAAAGGAAAAACAAAACAAGCAACACAAAATTACAGGTACGTTCGAGTGTGCCGAGTGCCATGGTGACAGGTGCTGGGGCGGGAGGGGAACAGAGAGGGTGCCCCACACTCCCCAGGGGAGCGGAGGTGAGGGGAGGAATGAGACAGAATTCCCGGAAGGGATGTTTGGGCTGGGTATTGAATAATGAGTGAAAGGGAGCAGGGCATCCCAGGAGGCCACAGAGCGTGAACAAGGGAGTGAGGAAGAAGGGCTTGGCCCTGGACGTGTTGAGGGGGGTGTCTTGGGATGGCCAGGAGGGAGGTGCTGGGGCAGGTGCCGCGGGAGTCCGGAGCCCACGTCCTCTCTGGGACTGCAGGGGGGACGGGACAGGGGAGTCTCAGCCACCCCAGCCCGACCTTCTTGCTGGCCTGGCGGGCCTGGCGTTCTCAGACAGCTGTGGCATCAGTGCCGGGCTCTGCCCAGTGGGACTCTCTGCAGGGCCAAGAGGGGCAGGGAGGTCTCACCCAGCGCTCGTGAGGTCCAGGCAGTGCGAATCCAGTGAAAGCGGCTGACTGACAGCTGCGGGAGACTAGCACCCAAATGGGGGGCCTGCAGCGCTGACCTGGTCACCCCCTTCAGCCAGCGTCAGCCAGAGCCTGCTGGATGCCTGCCAGGGCCTGGGCTGGCTGCTGCAGGGTCACAGGCATGGGAGACGGGGCTCCTGGAGCCTCTAAGCTCCTGGAGCTTATAGCTGGTGGCCCAGGGATGGTACTAGATGCAAAGTGATGGGCACAGTAAGGTGGGCACAGTGACCCCATGCAGTCCCCGTCCCGGGCCCCTTTCGCTGTGAGAAGGACCATGGATCTGTGTAGGGCTGGGCCCAGCATCGTGGCCCCGCCCTCTTGCCCAGGGACCAAGGGGATCACTGCACGGCCACTGTGCCCCTCCCAGCATTTTGACAAGTCATCATCACATTGAAATGAACATGCAGGGCTGCGTGGAAAGAGGAAGTGGCCAGCAGGGGCAGAGACCAGGAGCTCATCCTGCCTCTGTCACACTGAACCTTGGACAAGCCTCTTTGAACCCCAGTTCCTTCTCTATATGAGGGGAGACCCAGACTAGCTCACTCCATGTCTGGCATCTCTCTGGGTGTCTGTCAGGGAAACAGGAGCCACACGGCTCGGGTCCCCCTCCCAGCTCTGCCACCTACCACTTGTGTGACCTTAGGCAAGTTATCTGACTTCCTTGTGCCTCAGTTTCTTCATCTGTAAAGTGGGACTATGGTAGAACCTACCTCACAGGTCACGTTAAGTGAATTAATACACACAAGGCACTTAGACCTGCATCTGACATAGGTCTCCACTCAATAAATGTTAGAAGGCAGAGAGAGAGAGTGAGAGAGACAATCTTGAAAAAGAATGACAAAGCTGGAGTAATTAAACTTCCTGTTTTCCAACCTTACTACAAAGCTATAGCAAACAAGATAGTGGTGCTGTTATAAAGATAGACATGTAGGTCAATGCAACAGAATTGTCCAGAAATAAATGCTTACATTTATGTGCAGTTGATATTTGTCAAGGGTTCCAAGACAGTTAAATGCGGAGAGAATATTCTTTTCAGCAGATGGTGCTGGGACAGCCAGCTCTCTACAAGCAAAAGAATGAACTTGGGCCTTACTTTACGTCTTACATAAAGACCAACTTCAGTGGATCATAGGCCTAAACATAAGAGCTATAACTATAATACTCTCAGAAGAAAACACAGAAATAAATCTTCATGACCTGGGGTTAGGCAAAACCTTCTTAGATGTGACACCAAAAGCACAAGCGACAAAAGAAAAAATAGACAAATTGGACTTCATCAAAATTAAAAACTTTTGTGCTTCAGAGGACACCATCAAGAAAGTGAAAAGACAAGCTACAGAATGGGAGAAGATATTTGCAAATCATATATCTGATAAGGGACTAGTCTCTAGATTACATAGAAAACTTCTACAAATCAGTAATAAAGAGATGTGAATAAGCCAATTAATAAAAGGACAAACGATCTGAATGAACATTTTTCCAAAGAAGACATACAAATGGCCAATAAGCATATGAAAAGATACTCAGCATCATTAGTCATTAGGGAAATGCAAGTGAAAATCACAAGATACCACTTCACACCCATGAGGATGACTAAAATTAAAGACAGCTAATAACAAACGTTGGCAAGGATGTGGAGAAATTAGAGCCCTCCTGCATTGCTGGTAGGAATGTAAAATGGTGCAGCCACTCTGGAAAATTGTCTGGCAGTTCTGCAAAAAGTTAAACCTAGAGTTACTATATGACCCAGCAATTTCACTCCTAGTTCTGTACCCAAGAGAACTGAAAACACATGTCCACACAAACATTTGTACATGAATGTTCACAGTAGCATTATTCATAATAACCAAAAAGTGGAAACAACCCAAATGTCCATCAACCAATAAATGGATAAACAAAAGGCAGTATATCCATGTAATGGAATATTATTCAGTAATAGAGAGGACTAGAGTACTGACACATGCTACAGTGTGGGCGGACCTTGGAAACAGTGTGCCAAGTGAGAGAAGCCAGACACAGAAGGACACACATGATTCCAGGTATAGGAAATGCCCTGGGTAGGCAAATCCATAGAGACAGAAAGTAGACGAGTGCTTGCCAGGGGCTGTGGTATGAGGCATGGGGAGTGAGTGCTAATGGGTCTGGAATTTCTTTCTGGGGTGATGGAAATGTTCTGCAATTAGGTAGCGGTGATGAGCTGGCCTGGGGGCAGGTAGGGCTGAGGCATGGGGTGGGAGCTCTGGAAAGGCCTGAGACGGGCTCACAGAGGCAGTGGGAGGCCATGCTGGGGACCCTGTGCTGAGCCCAGAGGAGAAAGACGCACCTGTACATCTGGCCCTTCTCCTTCCCAGCCACCCAGGCCCAGCGCCAATTCACGCTGAAGCTGATCCCAGTTTCTTAGGGGCTGGATGCCCGGCTCCTCGCTCTGACCGCCTCCCCGGGCTCAGGCTCCCCACACGCAGCTCAGCTTGGTAAGGAGGAAACCTCGTCCCTCCAGGCAGCTCCCCACCGAGGCCCCCTACCATGCACGGCCCGTTTCACGCTGGACCAAGCAGCAGTGGACCACGGAAGGGCACAGGGCTCCCGGACATCCCAGCACGTGCAGATGTCTATCGGGGTCCCCTGCCCAGGAGGCGCTCGACAGCCTCCTCCCTGAGGACATCACCCGAGTAGGGAGCACAGGTCGGGCTGCATGTCCCCAGGCCTGCCCCTCACCCCCAGGGGAAGGTCAGTTCTGGTCCCAAATGCCCAATGATGGCCAGTAGATACGGAGTGAGATGAGGGGCAGTAAAGGCCACGTGGCCAGGCTTCTCAGTTTACAGGTGAGGACACTGCGGTCCTGAGAGGTCGAGGGACTTGTGTAAGGAGGTGGAGAGACCGGGGCACAAAGATCAGAAGGGAACAGTGTGATGTGTAATACACAAGAAGCTACTGCTGTTATTTGGCACTAAAACCAAGTTCCTCGGTGATGAGCCCCAGGCCATCCCGTCTCCCCGCGTGCCTGCCCAGCCTGCAGACCCGCCGCGTTCCTGCAGCCCCTGCTCAAGCCCGTTCCCGTCTCGGAGCTGTGGACCGTCTGTTCCTTCCGCATGGCTGGGCCCCTGGCTCCACGCCGGCCTGTGCTCCGCGCGTGCGCACACGCACCCACGCGCACTCCGCCGTCTCTATCCCTCGGCTTTGTTCGCGCCAGGCACTTATCCCCCCGGGGATGATGTTACATAATTATTTGCTCCTTTGTTTATTGTCTGCCTCCACCTGGAACATGAGTTCAAGGGCTGGGGCCTGAGATGCCGTGTTCTCCAGGCTTCCCGAGTACCTGGTACAAGGGACTGCCCAGGGTAGCTGTCCCTGGGGAAGTTGGTGGACTCCGGTTGGGGAGCTCGTGGCGGTTTTGAAGACACCGTCACAGGGAGACAGTAGAACACGCTGCTGAGGTTCTGGGGCTGAATCCCAGCTCCTCCATCCTTGCCGTGTGACCTTGGGCAGGTAACATACCATCTCTGGGCCAACCTCAGGTTGCTCATGTATAGAATAGCACGGTAATAGTACCTGCCTGATGGGGCAGCTAGCTGTGAGGGTTGTGTAAGGTGACCATGAGAAACTTCTAGCAGACTGCCTGCCTCATAGAAAACGTTCAACACTTACTCATGGGCAACCTTGGGAGGGGAATGGTTTGGCCTGCGAGCGAAGGGTCTGTGCTGCTGTCCAGCTGTATCATATGCTCTTGCCTCTCAAATTCTGTTCAGAATGTGCTGAGGTATGAATTAATAATTAAGCATTCTGTGTCTGAGGCTAGGCTTTATAGTCTTGTTACACATTCTTAGACTGAGACTTGTACGGACTTATCAGTTTCTTCATTTGCACCTGTAGGAAATCAAAAGAGAAGCCACAAGAGACCCTTATCCCCATTTTATGGATGACGCGATTGGTGCTTAAGATGTTGATGTGATTCTGGCCATCTCAGGCCTGGTCAGCGGGGATGACAGAAAAGGCCTGGGCCCCTGGGCCCTGTTGTAGCCACCCTCTGCCCTGCCTGGGGCTGCTGGCCCAGGGTGGATGCTTTCTGCTCTCACAGGCTCCTAGGAGGAGCGCTTGCTGCGTCCTGGCCTCGGGAGTCCCTGGGGGATGGGGCATCTGAGACTGGGCTGGGAGGGTGCCCTGTGCCACACTGGCTTCAGGGGGCACCCTGTTAGCAGGGCCTGGAGGGTCTGGAGGCTGAGAGCAAAGAGGAGCCCCCATACTACCCACCGGCCAGGCCGAGACCACCTGCAGGAGGAAGTGGAATCCCACCCTCCCCTGCTCAGAAGCTGCTCCTCCCTCTCAACGTTGACCTCCTCTGGTCCCAGCTACCCCCTCTCCATCCATCCTACCGTCTGTCCGTCCATCCGTCCATCCATCAGTCCATCCATCCATGGGCTAGGGAGGATGGAAAGGTGAGAACAACCCAGCTCGTGACCTCAGAAAGCTCCCAATTTCAGCCCCATGGGTTATCTCTCATTAGAAAGATCCAGGAGAGGGCCATGGTGGAGGAGCCGTAAGCTCAGCCTGTGCGCCCTGGGTCAAGGCAGGCGACACTGGGAAAGGGGCTTAGGGCCTGTAGAATTGGTCTCTTCAGCATCTGAGGTTCTGCCCAGACTTCACTTCCTCCTGGAACCTTCCTCACTCCCCCACATTGGGTCAGGAGCTCCTCTTCTGTGCTCAGAGCCCCTCCTGCTTCAGGGTACAGTCCGTAGCCTCTGGCCCTTGACTCTGTGTCGTTGGATGTGTTATTTATGCCCATGTGTTTCAGTTTCTTCATCTGCAAAATGGGGGTAACAGTAGATGCACCGTGTTCAGTAGCATCGTTCCACTTAGCATTAAGTGCCCTTGCCTGTCTCCCTGCTGGATGGGAGCTCCTTTGGGGCCGGGTCGCACCTGGATCTGTGTCCAGCACGTGGGAGGCCTACTGAAATCCTGTCGGGTGACTGTTCCATGAACGATGTGCCCTCCCGGCCACCAGAGCAAGAGGTCAGAGCCGCAGGGAGGGGACTGGGCCCAGGGCTGGCCCCCCGTACTTACAGCCTGTGCCCTGTGCTGCTGGGGGGGCCACTGCCTCCTGCCCTGACTGCAGGGGGGACTGCAGACCACCCCTGGCTGGAACCTTAAGAAGGCGACGAGGAAAGGTCAGTGCAGGTGTGTCGGAGGGATAGGCGAGTGTACACAAACGGAGACAGAAACCAGAGAGTAATTGTATTGTTTATTATTCTTCTTAAGCCCCGTCTGGTGTAGGCCTGAGAGGTAGTGCCACTGCCTGAAAGCAGGGGATCGGGTGGGATGGACCCAGAAAGGCATCCCCCCCCGGCAGGTGATCTGAGCTCAAGGCCAGACGCTGCCTCCCAGCCCAGGTGGAAACGGCCAGCTCTCACCCTGCCTACATATATGAGGTGTTGCTCCGGCTCTGTGGCCTCGTCCCAGGCACTGCAGCCGTCACCAAGATGGGCCCGGCCCCCTGCAGGCCGTGGAGCAGTTACAGAGAGTCTGCACGGCTGCCCCCTTGGACGTGGAGATCTGGAAGGAAGTTAGAAACGATCATTCAGCTCTTTACGGATGGGGAGGCTGCGGTCGGGTAAGGGGGACAAAGCCCCTTGCCAGGCTCTAAAGCCCGTCACCTGCAGAGGCAGCTCTGGCTGCCAGGCGTCCTGCCTCTCAGCCCAGTGCTCGTCCCACATCCCCTGCGTCCCCAGCAGCTCACTGGGACGCCGTCAGGGAGAGAGCAGCACGGGTGTGAGGCTCGCACGGCGAACTCTGGCCTGGGTGCCCTCTCTCGTGTCTGACTTGGGCGGCCCCCCGGGGAAGCTGGACCACCCAGGGCGTTGGTAAGCGAGCTGGGCCTGGGCCTCAGCTGGAGATGGGCTCTAAGATGTGGAAACGTCACTGGCCTCACTCCTGGTGCAGTGCAAACTCGACTAAATGTCACCTTCATTCCTATTTCTAGCCTGCTTCCCTGAAAATCTCCAGGAAACAGCGCACGTGATGTTGTCTGGCTTCCCAGAGTGCGGATGGGGACCTGGATAGAGAAGTGGGCTTGGAGGGGCAGAGGCTGCTCTCCCGGGAGCCCTGAGCCTCTCCCATGCAGGAGAGCAGCCTGCAGGGGGGTAGGGGGGGTGCCCAAGAGGAGATGGCCCAGGTCCTCCAGGGTGACCACTGATCGGGAAAGATCTCTGGGAAGCAGACCAGGCCCTACGAGGCCTGTGAGGTCAAGGTAGTGCCAGGGCCTGAGAGTTCATCTGGTCTTATCTGCCCATTTCACTGAGAAGGAAACACGGGGGAGGAACGTCCCCAAGGCCACAGAACCAGGACATGGTAGCAACAGGACACAGCAGAAGAGCCTTGAAGCCAGGGTCAAATCCATCAGTGAGTGGTCCCATGGCTTCCTCCTCGATCCATCCCTCACTCTCCAAGGGCAGCGTTCACAGCTGGAAGGCAGTTTCCAGAGCCTAAACCACTAACCATGCCCGACACTGGTGCAGAGATTGTATCTTCCGTGGGTCAGAGAGGCAGCATGATGCAGAGGAAGGACACGGGGAGTCGGGCTGGGTCCCCCGTGCCTGGCGCAGTGCCTGGCATGCAAGAGGGGTGTACATTTGGGAGGGGGCTGGATTGCAGCAGCGAAGCCCTCCTGAGAGTCTGAAAGGGACAAGTTCAAGGCACATGAAAGGAGAACATGGCCCACAAGGAGAATAAGCCCCAAGAGGTCGTATCAGGAAACCAAAACACCTCCTTGAACGTTTCAGATAAAGTCGTTTGCCACAGACCCAGGATGGGCTAGAAAAGGGGCGCTGGGACATGTTAGCCACACGAGAGGCTTATGACAAAGGCACAGGCGTGGCCTCCTGCCAAGTGCCCAGGGTTCCTCAGGGCCGCTGCCCTGGGCAGGCTCGTGTTTATATGTTGATCGCGTGATTCAGAGCTCCGACCGAAGTGCACGTGACTTTACTGTGGGCCAGTGGATCCCCCTCAAGGTCATGAGGTACTTTGTCTTGTTTTTGTTTTCAATTTTTAAATTTTTTTAAAATTAATTTTTATTGGAGTCTCGTTGCTTTACAGTGTTGTGTTAGTTTCTACTGTACAGCAAGATGAATCAGCTGTACGTGTACATATGTATGTGTCTTCTTTGCCTTCCCATTTAGGTCTCCACGGTGCATTAAGTAGAGTTCCCCGTGCTATACAGTATTTTCTCATTAGTTGTCTACTTTATACATAGCATGAATAGTGTATATGTGTCAATCCCAGTCTCCCAGTTCCTCCCACCTCCCTTCCCCCTTGGTGTCCATACATTTGTTCTCTACATCTGTGTCTCTATTTCTGCTTTGCAAATAAGATCATCTATACCATTTTGCTAGATTCCACACATACGCGTTAATATACGATTTTTGTTTTTTGGTTGTGAGGTGCTTTGAACACACACTACTGTGTCCTTTTTTTTTTTTTTTTTTTTAATACATTAATTTTTTTTTTTTAATGTCTGAAACATTTATATTAACATATTTCCATACAAATAACCCAATGAAAGTTTAGTATTAGTTGTTTTGTTTGTTTTTTTATACTGCAGGTTCTTATTAGGCATCAGTTTTATACACATCAGTGTATATATGTCAATCACTACTGTGTCCTTTGTTTGGGTGGAGCCGACCTCCTCCCAAACTGCTCAGGCAGCTGGGTGCGGACCGGCTGCCTTGGATCGAGCAAATCCGTTTCACCAGGATGCAGGCAGAGCAGCGCTGGCTGGGCTGTTGTCAGAGTCTTCAGTTCTAATCTGGGGGAAGGTGAAACGGGCTTTCCCACGGTGGGCACTGCAGCGGTTCCAGCTCCAAGCAGAAAAGCACAAGGGCGGCGCCAGTGATGGGCTTGCTCTCTTGGTTGGAAAGAGTCTGTGCCAGCTGGAGAGAGGAATGCAGTCACGTGTTCATCCAGGACTGGGGACTTAGCTGGCCAGAGGGGGAGGCTTGGGGACAAGTTAGGGGTGGGGGGAAGAAGAGCAGGGAAGAGGGCCCCAGGTTCTGCTCTGGGCTCCCGCTCCTGGACGCCCCCAGTGGAGGATCCAGGCTGACCTGAGCCTTGAGAAGAGGGGGGCTTTCCTTACACCTGCCCCGGAAGGTTGGACTATAAACTTCCTAGAGCACAAGGATTTTACTAGCAGCCTGCCCAGTCGGTTCATTCATTCATGAGACAAACACCAAATGCCCACCGAGTGTCTGGCAGTGTGCCGTGCACCAGGTATGCAAAGGTAAACCCAAACCTCAAAACTTTGGTCTTGGGCTTCCCTGGTGGCTCAGTGGTTAAGAATCCGCCTGCCAATGCAGGGGACACGGGTTCGAGCCCTGATCCGGGAAGATCCCACATGCTGCGGAGCAACTAGGCCCGTGAGCCACAACTACTGAGCCTGCACTCTAGAGCCCGCGAGCCACAACTACTGAGCCCGCGTGCTACGGCTACTGAAGCCCGCACGCCTAGAGCCCGTGCTCTGCAACAAGGGAAGCCACCGCAATGAGAAGCCCGCGCACCGCAACGAAGAGTAGCCCCCGCTCACCGCAGCTAGAGAAAAGCCCGTGCTCAGCAGCAAAGACCCAACACAGCCAAAAAAAAAAAAAAAGAAAAAAGAAAAAACAAGCAAAAAAACCCCAAAACGTTGGTCTCTCTCCTTCTGGGAGTTTATAAGGGGGAACAAAAAGCATTTCTCCAACATGTAGGTTTGCAAAGGTGTTTTGATGTTTTAAATCAAGTTTCTTGCAGAGTCTCAGAGAAGGAGCAGTAGCCCGGGCCCCACTGTGCCGGTGGGAAAATGAGGCTGGTGGGGAAGTTTCCACCCACATTCTGCTCTGCTGAGCCCTGGGATGTTGAGGGATGCTTGGCCACCTTGCCACCAGACCCTACATCCAGGAAGACTACCAGTGACACCCTCTGCAGCCGCCTCCCTTCCCTGAAGCTTTGAGGAGCTTTTCTCTGCTATCTCCCCTGGGCCCGGCAAAGCAATGCCATTTCACGCCTGCTTTCTCGGATGCGTGCCCCAAGCCGGCCACCACTGCTCAGCTGATGTCAGATGCTGGAGAGAAGGGCTAAAAATAGCTCCGATTTGATGCGCTGCTCTTGGGGGCTGAGCTGGCAGCTGGTCCCTCCATCTTTCCTACACGCTGAAGGCATCTCAGCTGGAGTCGGGCGGGGTGGGGGGGGGCGGGAGTGTGAGGTGGGGAATCAGAGGGGCTTCCGGGCCAGCCTGGCAGTGGAAGGTTGCAGAGTCCATTCTCAGACTCAGAAAGAGCCCATGGCCCACAGCCAGGGCTGCGTTGGTGCACTATTCCTGCTGTGCCAGCCTCGGGGCCCCTTGAGCCACCCAGACCTGCATTTGGGTGGTTTGAGGGGGGTCCTCGGCTAGGACTTGTGTATGGACACACACATGTGTGTGCCCAAGTGGACACTGGGTACACCGCGCCGTGCCTGCGATAAACTGAGAAGACAGTTCCAGCCCCTGCGCTCCATGAGTTGTGAGCCTCTGCCATCTGACAGCCCTGTAGCTTTGCTTCTCTCTGAAACTGTCCCGAGAGGGGCGAAAAACCTGCCTCGTTGTAACGTTATCCTGTCAGGCTGGTTGGTAAGTTCTCTCTTGTCTCCACCCCAAATCATTCCTGATTTAATTGTGCTCCTTGCACCCATTCTGGTCGTCTGCCTCGGGGAACATGTATTTTATGTATTTGAAGGTAGTGTTGCAGGCATCTCTTTGGTCAAATGAGACCGTCAGAGCAGGGGATAAATTCACCTTAGCAGCCTCTGATTTGATGCTTACCGTGGTGGGCTGGGGGCAGCGGCTGTACAGACGTCCCTCCCGGGGGTTAAGATCCACCTGGAGAGGCATCTCTGTACGTGAGTGACTCCAGTACAGCGTGGGCTGCGAGGAGAGCTGTAATAGGGGAGGGGAGGGGCTTCTAGGGGTGGAAAACAGGCGTGTAGCACAGCCAGACAAATCGAGGCTGAAATTTGGCTTTCCAACTTGGCATGCTATTTAACCCTCTGAGCCTCAGTTTTCTGATGTGTAAAATGGGGCTAATAATCTATTTCATAGAATTGTGGAAAGAAGTAAGTGAGCTGAGGAGAGAGGGAATGAGGGAAAGATAAGGAACAGGAGAATATAGTGTTCTGGGTCAGAAGCACCCGCTCTGGAGTCCAGCGGCCTGGTATGAGTCCCGGTAGTGGCGTCCTCAGGTGCTTCAGTTTCTTCATCTGCACATGACCGTAAGGTTCTCAGGTTAAATGACTTAATACATGTAGAGAGTTTACACTGTGTCTGGTATGTAGGGAGAACCCAATAAATGGAAGCTATTACTATACTGAGGACCCAGTATAAGGGGAGGATGGGAGGGAAATACTTTGACCTAGGCGTGGAGTAAGGCACGTGGGGAGAGCTGGGCCCTGCCCAGGGGTGGCTGCTTGGGCGTGGAAACAACAGGAGCAAAGACACAGAGATGGGCACATGCTGGGAGGGTCTGGGATGGGAGGGCCGTCAGGTGTGGCCAGGGGTGGGGAGCAGGTGTGGGGAGCAGGGGTGGGGCGCAGGGGTGGGGAGCAGGGGTGGGGAGCAGGTGTGGCCAGGGGTGGGGAGCAGGTGTGGGGAGCAGGTGTGGCCAGGGGTGGGGAGCAGGTGTGGGGAGCAGGGGTGGGGCGCAGGGGTGGGGAGCAGGGGTGGGGCGCAGGGGTGGGGAGCAGGGGTGGGGAGCAGGGGTGGGGAGCAGGTGTGGGGCGGGGGAAGGCAGGAGACGGGCCTGGCTGCAGAGCTAATAGGGAGCCACCCAGGTTACTGAGTCCAGGTTAGCCTTGATTTCCTCGTCTGTAATATGGGGATGGCGATAGTAAGAACCTGGCAGAGGCTTGCAAGCTGAACCCCGATCCTGTCTGCGACAGCTCGGATGCCGGTGCCCCTGAGGTCTGTGATGGTCTGGAAGAGCTTGAAGGACTTTTCTCTGTCCTGACCTGGGACCACAGGCAACAGCCGCGGGGGTTCCTACCTGGGCACAGAGTCTATGTCATGCAGGTGGGAGCACAGCCCTTTTGACATCGCAGCCTTGGAGCCCCCGTTCACGCCTGGTGACCCAGCTCAGCAGTCCTCAGCGGGTGACAAGCCCCAGACTGACAAGGTTCCTGCACAAGCCCCACGCAGCCCGGGACCCTGAAACCTCCCCCACTCCCCTTTTGGGCCACTTTCTTCTACAGCTACTGCATGGCCACCTAGCCCTAGACCCCTGGGATGTGGTCAGCAATGCAAAGGGCACAAGGGGGGAGCTCCTCCACCCCTCAAAAGACGGACCAGACGAGAGTGCAGATCACACAACATCACAGGAGCCCTCAATGCCTTTGCTGCGACCACAAGTCAGGATTCCCGAATCAATCAGGCACAGGTGGAGGTGAAGCGGGACAGGTGTGAACAGGGCTGGGGGCTGCGCATGTTCAGATGTCAGTGAGCCCTTGGGTGCTTTGGTGGCAGCTGGCCCAGCTCTGTCCTTGGTGTCGGGGGCAGGATGTTGTCTGACTGGTAGCTGCAGTGCCCCGTCCTCTCACGGGTGGGTTCCCAGCTACCAGGAAGTGATGCGCGTTTGGCTCTCCCTCTGCATCCTCTGTGCCTGCTGTGATGAGAGCAAATGGCCGGGGCAGGCAGGGACCACCCCCCTCAGGGATCTGGGGTTGGATCATGTTGACACAGGGATGTGATCGTGGGCTACAGGTGTCTCTACAGGTGGAGCCCTGGACGTGTGCAGTGTGTTCGTGTGCGTGGTGGTTGGTGCGTGTGTGTCTCTGTGGTGTTTGTGTGGAGTGTTCTTGTAGGTGGTGTGTGTGTGGCTGTGAGAGTGTGTTCCACGCCCACCCAGGATAAGGGTCAAATGCCCCTGGAGGTGTGGCTGCTTGTATCTAAATACAACAAAAATATAGAGGTATTTTTAAAATTGAAGTATAGTTGACTTACAATATTATATTTGTTTCAGGTATATAGAAGGGTAATTCGATATCTTTATAGATTATACTCTGAACAAAGTAATTATAACGTATTGACAGTATTCCCTGTGCTGTGCGTTGCATCCCTGTGACTTATTTTATACCTTGCAGTTTGTCCCTCTTAATCCCCTTCACCTATCTTGCCCCTCCAGTCTCCTTAAGGGAGCTAATTTAAGTGGTATGTATGTTTTTAAATTTCAGTTTCCAATTGTTCATTAGTAGTCTACAGAAATATATTTAATTTTTATATGCTGACCTTGTATCATGAGACTTTGCTTAACTTGCCAATTAGTCCTATGAGCTTTTTTTTGTATATTTCTTGGGATTTTCTATCTAGACAATCATGTCATTTACAAACAGGGACAGTTTTACTTCATTCCTTGCAGTTTGTATATACTTCATTTCTTTTTCCTGACTTCTTGTACTGCCTGGGACTTCTAGTATGATGTTGAATAGGAGTGGTGAGCTTAGACATTTTTGCCTTGTTCCTGATCTTAAGAGGAAAGAATTCAGTCTTTTTATCATTAAGTGTGATATTAACTGTTAATTTTTTTTTTCTTTTGGCCGCGCTGCATGCGGGATCTTAGTTCCCTGATCAGGGATCAAACCCATGCCCCCTGCGGTGGAAGCACGGAGTCCTAACCACTGGACCACCAGGGAATTCCCTAACTGTTAATTTTTATAGATATCCTTCATCTATGTCAGGTTAAGGAAGTTCTTTTCTATTTCTAGTTTGCTGAGAGTTTAAAAAAAAAAAAAAAGGATGGATGTTGAATTCTGTCAGATGCTTTCTTTCTGCATCAGTTAATGTGATATGTGGTTCTTCTTGTTAATATCATTGATTACATTTATTGATTTCTGAATATAGAATCAGCCTTACATTTCCAAGATAAACTCCAGTTGGCTATGGAGTATCATTCTTTCTGTTTATCACTGAATTTGTTTTGCTAGTATTTTGTTGAAGATATTTGCACCTATGTTTATAAGGGATATTATCTGTAGTTTTATTTTCTTGTATGGTATGTGTCTGGCTTTGATAGAGTAATGCTGACCTCATAAAGTGAGTAGAGAAGTGTTCTTTCCTCTTTTATTTTTTTGGGGAAAAAAAGTGTGTAGAATCGGGCTAGTTCTACTTTAAATGTTTGGTAGACTACTTTTTTTCTTAAAGCGGATTCTCTAAGCTTCAGGCCCCACAAAACCTAGACTCAGTCCTGTTTGGGGCTTTGAGGATGAGTTGCTGTACACGATTGGAGATTTCAAAATGCTGCTTCTGAGGGTGTCATAAGAAGCAGCAGGGGCCTGTAGGTCCAGACAGGTGAAATTATTCAGCCTCCTGCTTTTGCAGAAATCACTCATTTCCCTTAGATTTAGGCAGAGCTATAGCTGACTCCCAATGGGGTAACACGATTTGGGCAAGACCTCTGATCCGCCTGAACCATGATTGACTGTGTGACTTTGGGGAAATCACTCATCCTCTCTGAGTCTCAGATGAACCAAAGGGAAAAAGATGACAAATGTGTCTCCTTCACAGTGCTGCTGTAAAAGTGAAAATGTGCTCAAAAAACTATAGAGAGTTCTCCTGGAGGTATAAGGAGCTTTAAACAGCTCCATGGTTTACAAAGTAAGGGGAGGAGATAGACTTGGAAGGAGAATAGAGTGGACCGAAGGAAAGACAGGAGGAAAGCCCCTTTGGTGGGGGGCCAGTAATAGCTGCCATCCTCGGCTTCTGGTCTTCCATCTGTTCTCACAGGCATTACCTCATTTGAGCCCCGAGACCCTCTAAGGGGACATGATGGCATGCATCTATTTGTTCAGCATGTCCTAGGGGCCTACTCTGGGCCAGGCATTGTATAGATGAGGACGGTGAGGTTCCATGAGGGTAGGAGATGTTCCCCAAGGCAACACAGCCAGTGACAGAACTGGAAGAGAGCCCAGGTGTTGGGGGCAAACAGTGATTTTCCACTGTAGCAAGGGGAGCAAGTTGGACTAAGTTTAAGAGAGAAGAGACAACTGGTCTACCTCTGAGGGGGTGTGGGTAGGAATTGAGAAGCACTGGCCCCAAAGCAGACTGCTGGGCTTGAAACCCTCCTCAACCCCTTACTTAGCTGGGTAAACTGAAGCACATTTCTTAACCTCAGTGCTTCAGTTTGCCATCTGTTGAAGTGAGGGTAATAGTGCATCTACCTCATACATTTGTTGGAAGGGTTAAATGAGCTAGTAAGTACAAAATGCTCAGAACAGTACCTGGTACTTATGAGTGCCACATAAACACTGGGTATTATTTGTAAAGATGCTAGGCCATCCTTAAGGCTCTAAGAAGCCACAGAAGGATGGAGTTAACAAAAGGTAGGCAGAAGCTTAGAGATCCTCCCGTCTGCCCTCTGTTTTGGATGAATACAGCAGGCCCGGCCTCGGGGGTGACTTGCCCAAGGTCGTGCAGCCCTGAAACCATAGGCCAGGCCCAGCTTTCCCGAGTCCTCACTCCATGAGGACACGCTGTACGCCTGCTTTTAGATCCGTGCGTTTCATGATTCTTAGGCGAGAGTGGTGTGACAGGAGGCTACACAAAATCCAGGCGGAAGCAAATCAGGAGGAGGAGAGCTGCATGTCTTCTCTCCCGCACTACCTTCCTGGGGGAGGTGAGCCTTCTGGAACCTGCCAGGGAAGGGGAGAAGGTAAGGGAGCAGCAGCCCACCGTGTGTCGCCTGCAGATGCCGTGCTTCCCCGTGGGGACTCGTCACACCTGGGCCTGCCCCTCGGCCTCGCCTGCTGCCCCCTGCACCCCGACGCGGCCGCATAGGAAGGCGCAGGCCTTAGGGGGGCCGCTGGCCGGGGATGAGATCACTGCGCGGAGCAGCCTTCCTGCGTGGCTTAGGGTCTGGCGCCACCTTGTGGCCACGGGCCAAGGCTGTCTTTGCACAGGGGCTGAAGGCTTAGCAAGAGGCCGCTGGCTGGGCGGCCCCAGCGGTCACCTAGACCCACTCTGGACTTTACAAGGTCTACTGGGAACCCAAGGACTTCAGGATAGAAGAGAAGGGCGCAGGAGCCAGAGGGGGTGGAATAGGTAGAAGGCCCTTGGTTGGGAATGTTGAACTGGACTCTGATTTAGCTCCTACCCCACGGTGGGTGGCTGTGTGAGCTGGTGTCCCTGGGAGGCATGATTTCCAGTTTTGGTCTCGGACTTGATCCTGGTGCACTCTGGGCTCCTAGCATCTGTTTGTTCATCGGTGGAGAGAGGCTCTGGCTTTGCCCACTCCCACCCTCATCTACTCCCATATTTGGGGATGTTCTCACAGAGGAAATGCAAGCTTGGTTTCTCTGGCAGATATTATGGTTGAACCAGCATTTCTGGGCTCGTTGTCTTCCACTGTGCTGGCCATGATGGGCAAAAGGGGCTTGTGGCTTGGGGAACATGGGGGTGGAGGGGCAGATCAAGTTGCTCCCTCTGCCCTGGTAGGGCAGACCTAGGTGAATCTGAGTGTCGCTGTTACCTTGGCCTGGGACCTGGAAGCATAGGCTTGGCTCTGCTACATAATCATTCCTCCACCTTGAGCCGCCTTCTGAGTCTAGGAGAGGTAGAGGCTGTGGTCTGAGTGTACCCCTGAGAGAATATAGATTTGTGGTCTGGCCCCTGTGGGAGTCTGTGGCCCACAGTATTGTGCGTTGCAGGTGCCACATCTGGGCAGAGCTGAGTTTTGGAGCGCAGAGACCACATCTGACCTGGGAGACCCATGGCACCAAGGCTCCACCGGCCACAGGGCGGTTCTGGGAGCTGGTGTGGAGCCTCTGGACCCGAAGCCCTGCTTCATCACCTCCACCCGTGCACCCTCGTCCCCCACTGCTCTGCCTCCCGGGCCATCATCCGATCTGATTAATCTGACCCTCCCCTCTGCCCTAGATTCAGAGTCTGACTTCCCAGCGCCTCCCAACTACTTGTGACCACATGTCCTTAGGGCCGGCCTCCCACCCAGGCTCTTCCTACCGCCACTTTGTCTAGCCGGTCTTCTCTTTCAGGCCCCAAATTCTGATGTAGCTTTCCTCTCCTTTGTCTCTTTCTCTTTCCATTCTCTCCTGCAGAGCTCTCTCTGTCTCTCTGTCTCTTCTCTCTGTGTCTGTCTCTGTCTCCCTCTCTGTCTCTCCATCTCTGTTTCTCTCTGTGTCTCTCTGTCTCACTGTCCCTGTCTCTGACTTTGTCTGTCTCTTTCTTTCTCTCTGTGCCTCTGTCTTTCTGTTTCTGTCTCTCCCTATCTCTCTGTCTCTCTGTCTCCGTGTCTCTCTGTCTCTGTCTCTGTGTGTCTCTCTGTCTCTGTCTCTGTGTGTCTCTCTGTCTCTGTCTCTGTGTGTCTCTGTGTCTCTGTCTCTGTCTCTCTGTGTGTCTCTCTGTCTCTGTCTCTGTGTCTCTCTGTCTCTGTCTCTCTCTGTGGCTTTGTGTCTCTCTGTCTCTGTCTCTCCCTGTGTCTCTCTGTCTCTGTCTCCCTGTGTCTCTCTGTCTCTGTCTCTCTCTGTGTCTCTTTGTCTCTCCCTGTGTCTCTCTGTCTCTGTCTCTCCCTGTGTCTCTCTGTCTCTGTCTCCCTGTGTCTCTCTGTGTCTCTTTGTGTGTCTCTCTGTCTCTGTCTCTCTGTCTCTGTCTCTCAGTGACCCCATAGCTTTACGGGTCAGGTACAACAACCTCCCTGCCCCTTTCCTAGCCCCTCCGCTGGTCCTTTGATTTTGGGAACTTAACAGATGGAGGCCCAGAGAGAGGCAATGACTCATGGGAAGTGGTGCAGCCAGTAAATGACAGAACCTGGAACGGAACAGAATTCAGGGCCCTGTTTCGCTTCAGAGCTTCAGTTTCCCCAAGTGTTAAATGATGACAACCAGACCTGCCCCACAAGGCACGGCAGGGCATCTGGGAGATGCCCGGCCTGCAGTGCCTGGCGAGGCTGGTGCCCCCGGCCCCTCCACCCTGGCCCCGACACCGTCCCCGCTGCGGTGCCTCCCTCCCCTCAGTTTTCTGCAAGGTTGTTCTCTGCTCACTCCAGGGAGTGTATGTGCAGAAAATAAGGTGTCCATCCCAGCCCCCCGGGTGGGTCTTTTCAGAGATCCAGTCCCTTAAAGGCTCTTAGGAATCTAGAGAAGCAGCCGTCAGGTGTTCGTCAGGTGTCGGATGGGCTCACTGTCACCAGCACGTGTGGTTCAGGTCCCACCGATGGTTCAGGTGGGCTGCTTTGTGTCCCGATGCCCGCTCTGGGGGACCCTGGCCCACTCGTTCCTCCGTGGGTGCAGTACACGATTAGCGCACAGGAGGGAGGCCCACTGTTTGGACTTGGAGAGGAGCATCAATTACAGTTTTAAATTATTTTGCAAATGTATGTTTTTGCGTCTTTGCCTCTAAAGCATGGGCTTCTCTAACGTCATGCAAGGTTCTTGGGCAACACCCACTTCTCCCTTTGCTCCCAGGGGATGGGGGGGTATAGAGCCCCTCCCTGTGAGCCTCTCAGAAATTCGGTGTAAACGTGGGCATGAGTTGCCTTCGCCGTGTTGCGACAGTGCCGTCCTGCAGGACTCCGAGCCCTGGGGGACAGGAGTCTTCCTTCTGCATCCACAGGCACAGGGAGATGGCGTGAACACAGACAAGCTCAGGTGTCCATGAGAGACAGAGAAGACACGAGAAGGGGGGGGGCGGGGAGAGAGACCGGGCGGTGGGACAGGAGGGGCGGGCAGGACCCCATGAGCCGAGGGAGGCGGCTCGGATTTTATTCTGAACGTGATGGGAAGCCATGGGAGTGTTGAAGGAAGTCGGTGACGTGATTGCATTTGTGATTTTCACAAAGCACCTTGGCTGCTGTGCAAAGAATGGGTTGTTCTGGGGCCAGAGTGGACCCTGGGAGACCAGTTAGGAGGCTTCTGCTTCGATCCAGGAGAGAGGGGTGGTGGCGGGGACCAGGCTGGCGGTGGTGATGGGGACAGAGAGAAGGGACCGTCCAGCAGCCCCAAGTGGGCCCCTGACGGTGCTTGAGAACAGTGGGGACTCTGTAGGGGGTCAACGATGCTCTCAACCTCTGTGATTCCGGCTCGGCGGTTTAAAAGACACAGTGATATACATTCCCAGGGGACGGCCAGGGACGCAAGTGTGGTTCTGTCCTGTTGTCTGTGACCTCAGTTTATGGTGCATATTCTTGATCCTAACTAGGCCCGCAAAACTGTGCTTTCTGAACCTTGCTCTTGTCCCGGCGCTGCCGGCTCCTCTGGGCCTGGCCTGGCCCCAGAGACGGCTGGCTGGCTTGGATGCTATCTTCCATCCTCCCCTTGACTGTGGCTTGGAGACAAGCTTCCAAAGTTTAGGTGAAAGTGAGGCAGGCCTGGGGGCTTTCTCACGTGGACCTGGATACATGCCCAGCACGCGGATTAGCTCCCTAATCTTCCCACCAGCCTTGTGATGCTGCGATTCTGCTGTGTGAACGACGAGTAACGAGGACACAGAGTTGGGTAATTCGTCCAAGGTCCCACAGTGAGCAGATGACAGAGCCGGGATTTGAACCCAGAGCCTGTGCCCTCCGCCTGTACCTGCTTCCTTTGCCCCTTGTCCCTCCCGGGTGGAGTGGGGTCAGTGGTTTGTGTGACTGAGTCCTGGGCTGCACCTGGACGGAGGCTCCGTTGCAGGCTGTCCCAGGCGTAGAGGGACGGAGGCTCCGTTGCAGGCCGTCCCAGGCGTAGAGGGACGGGGGCTCCGTTGCAGGCTGTCCCTAGCGTAGAGGGACGGAGGCTCCGTTGCAGGCCGTCCCTACTGTAGAGCGGGGCACGCACGAGCTTTGGTGTCCAACAGCCTGGGGCCGGCTCCTGGTTGCTCCGCCATCCAGGTCTGGAGCCTGTGCAAGTGAGTCCCGCCTGTCTGTCCTACGTGGGAACTACACCTGCCTGTCACCTGGGACCCAGGCAACACACAGTAGCCAGCCAGCCAGTGATACTTAGTAGGAGCTTCATAAATGCTAATTCCCTTCCCTCCTCCTCCAGAGAGGTGAAAACCCTGCAGGAAGGTTCCCCCTGGGACCCTGAACTTCAGCCAGCCCACCTGCCCCCTGAGCTCACCTGTGATGCTTCCCTGGCAGGCCTGTGAGATCACCTGGTCCCACTCTTCCATTTCTTATTTTACAGATGAGCAAAGTGAGGCCAGGGAGGGGACAACTTGCCTTGGACCCGTTCCCTGGCCTGCCCCCACCCCACCCCACCCCGAAGCCTCAGCACCCTGTCTGTGGTCCGGCAGAACCCCTGGAGCTGGTCCAAGCACCTGGAAAACCTCAGCGCCAAGGAGGGGATGCTGGTCTGTGGGGACGGCCTGACCCTCCCACAGCTCCCACGCCGACCCACGCTCTCTGTGTTCTGTCCCGTCTCTCGGCAGGTATATCCGCACCATGTACCTGGGGATTCAGAGCCAGCGGCAGAAGGAACACCAGCGACGCTTCTACTGGGCTATGATGTACGAATATGCAGACGTTAACATGCTGCGCCTCCTGGAGACCTTCCTGGAAAGCGCCCCCCAACTGGTGCTACAGCTCTGCATAATGATCCAGAAGAGCCGCGCCGAGACGCTGCCCTGTGAGTCCCCTCCCCTTCCCCAGGGCTGGGGGCGTCGCCCGTCCTGATCCCCGAGTCCTCACTCCCGGTGCGCCCCTGCGTGCGAGCCTGCCCCGCCGTCATGTGAGCAGAACAGAACCGGGTCTCGGTGTCCCTGGAGCAGCAGGGCGGAGGGCCCTAGTCTCCCAGTCCGGGGGGAGAGGCCCCTTGTCTTGGCGCTGGCCTGAGCCACGGTGTTTGCACATATGCAGGATGGGGAAGATGCCTTAGGACAGCACGTGCCCAAGAGGCTAAATCATGTCAGGCGGCGTTAGCAGTTTTAGACGTTTTTAAGCTGTGGTGCTCTTGCTTCAAACCCATGTATAAAATGTAGAAGCCCCTACTTGAGCCTGTTTTATAAACAGGCTCAGGTAGCTCTGTTCTAGCTAGATGGGGATGGGGGTCCAGAGCCCAGCGTACCCTGCCCACTGGCCGCACCTCCCCACTCCTGCCCCCTGTGGCCCCAGATGGTCTCTGAGCGCCCAGGGCCCGGTCCGGACAGCACTGGTCTCCACAGCAGCGGGAAGCCTCTGGGGGCCACCTGGCTGCCCAGGAAGACCTTTCCACATTGGCCTCCTCTGGTCAAGGTGGAGTCTCACCCCAGGTCGCCAATGTCAGGGCAGACCCCAGGTCAGACCAGCCTGCAAGTGTCATCGTCGTGTCAGAGCCTATTTCAACAGGGCTGGAGCTCCAGCAAGGGAGAAGGTCTAGGGTGAGGAGGGGCTGGAGATCACAACACTTGGGGGACCCTGGGGACGTTTTGCCTGGGGAACACTTGAGCTATGTGAATTTCAACATTTGAAGGGATGTCAGGGAAGGATGATCGTTCCAAAGGGTCTGGAGGGAGCTACAGGGAGACCGTTATCGATTCTACATGTGGGAGACGTTTCAAACAGCAGGAGCCATCCAGTGATGGAAAGACTGTCTCAGGAAGTAGAGAGTTTCCCGTCACGAGGAATATTCAGGCAGAGCTGTTGCTGCCGGGACTCAACCCAGAGGTTCCTGACTCGAGAGGGCTTGAGCATGTGTGATCCGGAGTAGCAAGGCAGCTGGGGCAGAGAGTCTGTTCTCCATGCCCACCTCTCCCTGGCCAGTGGGACCTGCTGGCCTCCTGGGTCCTCACCTCTGGGCCCACAGCTCCCCAGCTGCTCCAGCGGGCCCTGGGTGCCACCAAGTTCATGAGCACCCATAGGGGGCTCTCCAGCGGGACACCCCCTTGCCCCACGTGGCCCCAAGCTCTGGCCTTTCATTGAACTGCTATGCCTCTTTGGTATAACGGGGGAGATGACAACCGTACCTAATTTTGGGGGGATGCAATGATATACGGCACGTAGAACACTTTGTTAAACTGTCCAGCTCTGCAGGCATCTAAGGGGGTGTGTATCTCATTGCCAGGGAAGTGGCGTGGGCAGGCTCCCCCATCTTCCACCCCGTGAGTCATGCTGCCCCAGCTGCCTTGCTGAGCCCACTCTTTCTGTGATCACTGCTCAGGTTATAAATGCAGAGAGGCTGGATGTGAAGTCCCCAGAGAGGAAACTCGAGGGGCAGCCGATGTTGCTTCCTAGGGGTCCTCCTGACATGGGAGCCCAGGCGGCCCAGGTCAGCAAAGGCTAAGGGGCCGCTGGGCGAGCCTTTGTGAGCAGGGGCCTGGGAGTGACAGGAGCGAGGCTACTTCGGCCGGGCAAGCACTCCCTGGCTCTGCTGCCCACACGCCCGTCTTTCCATGCCAGCGGCTCAGAGGTTGGGGGAGCGCTTCCCCACGTGTTTGGTGAGTGGAACAGGTATTCCTCGAAATAGACTTTCACAGTTAAATACATTTGGGGACCGCTGGGCCCGACAGAGGTCAGTGGCAATCTTTGCTGTTGGGTTGTGAGTCTCCAGGATGAGGGTGTGCAGGGCTGGCTGGGGTGATGGGAAGGAAGGAAACCGGCCGTCACTGTCATGGAGCATAGACTGTAAGCTCTTGGCATGTTCCTTTTTTTTTTTTTTTTTTTAAATTCCAACCCTTTATTTTATTTATTTATTTATTTTGGGGGCACATCGTGCGGCATGTGAGATCTTAGTTCCCCGACCAGGGATTGAACCCGTGCCCGCTGCAGTGGAAGCACGGAGTCTTAACCACTGGAGCCAGAGAAGTCCCATGTTCCTCTTTCTTAACTTCTAGAATATCTGCTCATCCCTGGACCCTTGTGTTATGGTGATAGATGCCTTCCCTCTCTTTTCCCATAAAAAAGCTGCATGAAACGTATGCCCTTTAAAGAAAACCAGTTTAAATATTAGAAATTGGAGGAGAGGAGAGAAAGTCTGTGAACTTGGAAGGGGCGTGTTGGCCACATGGACTCTGTGAGTTCTTAGAGGGCGGTGGCCTGGAAAGATGGGGCGACTCCGCCTGCTGCTTGACAGCTGTGTGACCTTCAGCAAGTTACCGAGCCTCTCTGTTCCCCAGTTTTCTCGTTGCTGCAATGGGGATAGTATCGGTACCTACCACAGAGGGTTGTTCTGAGCACTTTTGACGTGATGGATGCCCAGGGCCTCGGGCTGCCTCTGGCCATTTTGAGGTTGGTGATGGTCGAGCTTTTACTGCAGAGACACCTTCTGAATTGGGCCACGAGTTACTAGTGAGATCATGGCTAACTGGCCTTGTTTGGTGGGCTTTTGGTGACACCTGTCCACTCTATACCGTTAATGCTAGTAGATGGTTAGAAAGATCACTATTGCTGTAATAGGTGAGTTTTCCATGGATCTTGCCCAGTGCCAACCTCTTCCACTTTTGCTACTTTTGCCAGCTATCCACCTTTTATTCCTCTTTTATCACTGGGTTAGCAGTACAGTATTTGGCCTGCAAGATGGATTTGTATCCAATTTACCCACAAAACCAGACTCAAGTCAAAATACAATATTGGGTTAGCCAAAAAGTTCGTTCGGGTTTTTCCGTAACACCTTAAGGAATCTTACGTAAAAACCCGAACGAACTTTTTGGCTAACCCAATAGTAATAGCAATAATAAATCATGGAAATCTTATGCTAGAGTCATTTGGGTACTTCAGTGGGGTCTTCCTTAAATCTGGTGTCTTGAAAGTTTAAATAAAGATATAAAAGGGGCATGTTATCTGATACGCCATTTACACTGGTAGTGAGCCTTTTGTCTGCTGAAAGCTTCACGAGGCTTCTAGGCTGTGACAGAGTTTGGAAAGCGGTCCTGAATAGTGGGAAAAGCCCGACAGAGCTGCGTATAAATTCCACCTCCGCCATTTATTGGCTTTACGACACGGGGCAAGTTGATTTCCTAACTGGGCTTCTTCATCTGTAAAGTGGGCATAATAGCTACTTTTGCGTGGTTGTGAAGGTCTAACGAGCTGCACTTACCCCTCTACAGCACCTTGGCTGGCGTATTATGGGTACTTGATACAGTCTGCCATTCAGCAAGATGCATTAAGCCAGGAGCCATACTACGTGCTGAAGGTAACAGGGAACATAACAGATGTGGTCCAGGCCCTCATGAATCTTCCATTCTCTCTTGGGAGACATAACGGAAACAGCTAGACAGCTAGCACGCTGTGGGAAGCGCTTTAAGCAAACAAACAGGGTGCCAAGACCACAGTACATGGGGTGGGGTGTGGAGAGAGCTTATTTGGGCAGGAATGTCAGAGAAAGCCTCTCCAGAGAGTTGACATTTCGGCTGAGTATAAACACTGAGGAGGAGCCAGCTATGGGAGAAGCAGATACAGCCTTCCAGGCAGAGGGAACGGCATATATAAAGGCCCTGAGATAGGAAACGCCTGGCTTGTTCTAGAAAATGAAAGGACTCAGCATAGTTGGAGGTTGGCGGTCTGGGGAAGGAGAGTGATGTGGGGAGGATGGAGAGGAAGGCAGAGGCCTGACAGCTTGGGTTTATACCAAGTGCCGCGGGGAGGGTTATGTCGGAAATCTTTTAAAGAAGATTCCCTTTCCTGCTGTGCAGGGAGGAAAACAAGAGCTGAGCCAGGAACGCCGGCTAGAGGCAGCGGTGGAGGTCCAGGGGTGAAATGATGGGGTTGGGGTGTTTGGGAGTGGAAGCCAAATGCACGGATGGGAGGCCTGCTGTGGAGCGGAAATCAACAAGGCTTAGCAGGCCTGGTGCAGGCAGTGATGGAAGGAGCGCCGGGGTTCTAACAGGGAGTGCTGAGCTGGAGGGCACTCTACGGGGACTGGGTTTGGGGGATCGGGTCAAGAGTTAGTAGCTCTGTCACCTTTCCTGACGCTTCCACGAGAACATTGGCGGGGTGGGCGAGCGCCACTGGCTACACCCACCCAGCACCTGAGCCTGCCCTTTTTGGGTTGAGCTCACCGTGAGGAGCTATCCTCCTTACAGGGCTCTGAAGACCACTCGCCCGTGGCCTCGCGACCCCACTTGTCAGGCACCTGCTCTGCTGTAGGCAAGATGCTGTGCCAGGAATGGGTTTGCCAAGATACCTACCCTTCGGCAGGTGTTCTTAAACACCAAGCCCTTAAGCATTGGTTTTCTTTTAAACAAACGTTGAGCTGTAAGATCCAAATAGGCCTCTGTCTCTCCATCCCTTTGGTGTTAACCTCCCTAATCGTTTTCTTCTTTCTTAACCTCACTTGTCGCCTCCTCTTACATCAGAAGCCCACCAGTGGCGTGTACCTTAGCTTCACATTTGCTCCTTTCTCCAGCAAGAGAGCGCTGCAGAGAGGCAGGTGTTCGTCCAGTGTCTCTGCTCCCGTCTGTACCTTTTTCTTCAGCTGCCACCCCAGGAGCTCTTCCTCCTTTCCCGAGTGAGGACGGAAGTCATCCGAAGGAAGCATCAGCTCCCTCTCCGGGCTTCCTCTCCGGATCAGGTTTCCATTTTGCGTGAGGACTCGGCTTCCAGGTTCCGGTTCTCAGGGGAGCGGAGGCCAGGGTCTGCTTCTCGGCTGTGGGGTTGGTTAAACGGCCCTCCCTGCCTTCCCCTCCCCGCAGCGAAGGACGTCCATGTCTCTCCCCTGGGGAGATTTCTTTTCTCTAACGTGAAAAATGCTGTCCTGTCTCTCCAGTCCCGCTCGTATGGACATTAGCTGTTACCCTCCAAGTCTGGGACACAAAAGTTGGCTACTTGATCATTTAGGATTTTGGTTACACTTAGGTGGAGCTGCCACCCAGGAAGTGATGGTGATCTGGTTGTGCGGCCCGTGACCACAGCTCTGTGTTCTACACCAGACCTGTGAATTTCCTACTCACTTTCCTCATTACCAAGAAGTAAAATTTGTTATTGAAACAGCCCTTTCACTGCATCAAACACCGTCAGATAATGAATCACCTTGTGCAGAGTTACGGGGGGTTTCGGTGCCCCCCGATCCCCTGCTGTGTGAGCCACTGCCTGACTCAACCCTGGTGGAGTAGCCCCCTTCTCCCTGACTCCCCCTGGCCCTCACCCCCGCCCCGTGCTGAGCTGGAGCCGCTAGCTCTGAGAGATGCTCTGGGCTTTCAGACCAGGTTGGTACCAAGATCTTCCAGCCTCCGATCTCAGCTCCAGGCTGCTCGTGCCGTTTCTCGGTCTTAGCCTCCAGGATAGATAGAGGAGAAGATGTGCACTTCCCTTTTCAGGCTCTTTCCCTGGCTGTCTTGCATCTTCACCCATAACTGCAGTGAAGAGGGACACGCCTTCCTTCTCCCCCCAGAACACAGACTCGGCCTCTCGCGTTTCCCCGGGGGATGAACTCTCCCCAGCTCTGTTTCTGTCTCCTTCTGAGAAGCTGCCCCTCCTTCTTGCCCATCAGATACCCACTTGGCGTCTACACACAGGGTGCCCTGAACAGCCAGCTCAAGCTCACAGTGCTGCTTCAGCTCCCAGTGGCTTCTTGTCAAACAGAACATCAAAACCTCACACTTTTAAACAGAATTTGCAAGGATATTAAACAGAGACATCACTTCTGGTGCATCAGTGTAGTTTGACTTTGCATCCAATTCTGAGGCCTTTTGGCTGAGGTTGCCCTAACAACAGGCAAGAGAAAAAGAGAGGAGGGTTCTTTTATTTAAATTGTGATAAGAACACAATGTAAGATCTACCCTCTTAACAAATTTTAAGTGTAAAAGAAAATGCAGTATGTACAAATGAGGGAGAGTTCTTAAAGCAGCAGAAAACGTTTGAGAAAGGCAGGCTAAATCAATTTCACTACAATTAACACAGATGAAATAACAATCGGCCACCTGAAAATGTCTGTGCATGAAATGTTGGGACAAAGAGGGACGTCAAGGCAGGCTGACCAGTGGGGCTTCTCAGGGGAGGCTCCGTGTGCTGCCGGTTCAGAAGCCTGAGCCGTAACTGTAACGGGGCCACTTATTCAGTAACTATTTATTAAGCACCTACTATGCACCAAGCACGGTTCTAGGCGCTGGGGACAGATATGAGCAATAAACAAAACAGACAGAAAGCCCTGCTCTCATGGAGCTTGCATTTCTTGTAGGGAGAGACAGACAACGAACAAAACAACTATTAGAAAATGGTAAGTACTCAGCAGAGCTCTCAAGCTGGGAAGAGAGAGGGGCGGGGGAGCAGAGCCGTGTCAGCCTTCAATAGGGCTGCAGGAAGGTCTCCCGGTCTCCAGTAGGGCTGCAGGAAGGGGACCTCTGAGCAAAGATGTGAAGGGGGGGGGGAGCCCACAGATCTCTGGAGGTGAGCGTACCAGAGGAGGGACCAGCCAAGGGCAAGGCCTTGGGCTGAGAAAGTGACTCCTGTGTTTGGGGAGCAGCCAGGAGGCTGGGAAGGTGGGTGTGTCGTGCCTGGGCTCAGCCCTGCCCCAGGGGTCCTGCCGGCAGAGCATCTCTTCCTCTTCTGCTTTGTTAAAAATATTTAAACCGCTTTATTGAGATCCACTTTACATACCGTAAAATTCACCCACTTGAAGTGTTCTCTTCAGTGGCTGTTAGTGTATCTGCGGAGTTGTCACCATTACCACAACCAATCTCAGAACAGTTTCTTTGCCCCACAGAGACACGTCACCCTTCTTAGATTTGCTCTCCTGTCTCCCACCCCCCAACTTTCCTGCATAGGGAGGCGGGCAGCTGAAGGAGCCCTGGGTCCTGAGTCCACTGTGCTAGAACGTGGCAAGGGATGCTGGGAAAATCTCTCCCATCTCATCTCTGAGCCTGAGTAATGTGAGTGAGGGCAGGAGGGACTCCTGAAGTCCTTTCAGTCTGGCAGGCTGTGACTCTAAGGAAGAGAAAAGTGGGGGAATCTGAGCAAGAATCGGACAGGAGCAATGTTTAATTATTAGGCTAGACATTCACATTAGAGGCAATTGCAAACTCAAGGCCTCGTGGGAACTCCCAGCTCCAGGAAAGACGGCAATTAAATGATCTTCAAAAGATCTTTTCTATTTCTTAAGATTTCCAAGGAAAGAAGGCCTACAGATTTCATGAATGATGTCTTCCTGTGTCACACGTCTCTCACTCCTGGGAAGTGGGTGGAATGGAAGAGACCCTGAGAAGGAAATGTGGGGGGAGTCCCTGTAAGCTGTTCTCCTTCCTTTCTGAGCCTCACCTTTTTCATCTGTAAAAATAAAAAAGGGATCCTTTCCATTCTAGACACAGTTGGAGGCGTTAGGTGGGTCAGGACAGCAAGAGGAGTCCTAGGGGTGAGGCAGTCACTCCATGGCCAACCTGGGGTGAGGTTTGGGTCTGACGCTGACCAGCGGAGAGCTGGGTCCTCTCTCAATTCCAGGCCCTCTTGTGCGTTCAGACCCCATGTGCCCCAGGCTGCCAGACCCTGGGGTTCAGGAGCCTGCCCGCTGTAATACCTGCCCACCTGTGACCGCATGTGCCCGCTGTAATACCTGCCCACCTGTGACCGCATGTGCCCGCTGTAATACCTGCCCACCTGTGACCGCATGTGCCCGCTGTAATACCTGCCCACCTGTGACCGCGTGGAGCCCATCCCCACCTCCTGCTGTTCTTGGGGACCCCGTCATTCCCTTCACCCCCCCCACCCTGCCCCAGTAATAACCAAGTACTTTGAGGCCTTCTCTGCTTGTCCCTCCGGTAGCCTCCTGAGACTGTCACCTAGAAGAAAAGGTGCTGCCTCCTGTTTTGAGTGGTAGAATGCTCCTGGTGTGGACCTGGCTTCACACTCTGATTTGCACTTAGAAGCTGCATCAGTCCCATAAGTCCCTTAACCTCTTTGAGCCTCGGGGTTCTCGTTTGTAAACCATGGATCCTAACTCCTGCCTCAGAGGGGTTTTGTCAGGAGCAAGTGAAATACATTTGTTTGTGTCACAAAGGAGGCCCCCTGGCAATCACCCGTCCGAGGCCCGCATTGCTGCCCTGCTCAGCGAGGCTCTGGCTGGGCGACGTCACCTGCTCGGCAGCTCTGCTTCCTTCCCCAGGCTGCTCTCCTGAGCTGCCGTGGAGCTCCACAGCGGTCTGGGAGCCCTCCCCAGCCTCCTGACACAGTCCCTTCCAGGGCTCCAGGGGCCGCTCCTCCTGGCTAACCAGGCCAGGACCGTGGAGAGTGCTGGTTCTAGCCCAGCACAGTGCCGAGGGCGCAGCAGCGGCTGGGAGGTCAGCCTGCGATGTCCAGTCTCGCGCCTCTGTCCCCCCCGTTTCTCCCGCTTCTCCCTCCCCCCCACCCTTCAGTCCCTCGTGCAGGAGTGGGCGGTGCCCCTGCCCTTGGCCCAAGCCCTTCTTCTCCCAGGATTTCTCTTGCAGTGGTCAGATCGCGCGGTGACCTGTCAGGGAGATGCAGAGCCGGTTGGCTGGAGGAGCAGTTTGCGGGGGAGGAGGGGGGACGTGACAGGAGAAAAGGTGGGAACTCCAGCTGTGGGTGCCGGCTTCTAGCCACCCCCCTTGCCCGTTAATTTGGCTGGGATCTCTGACGCAGCACTTAACCTCTCTGAGCCTCAGTTTCTCCTTTTTAAGTTGGGAATAATCGTACCTGCCCTAATCTACTCAGAGGGGATGGGTGGGGACCCTGTGAGATTAGAGGGGAAGCCACCTGGGGACTAGGGGTAAGGGTTACACATGCGGTTACTTTGTGTCTCGGGTGAGGGAATGACTTTGGGGTTTAGATTAAATTACATCATTGTAGCTTAGAATCCCAGCAGGCCCCTCCTCTCCCTCCACTTGCAAACCTGGAATCCCAGGGCCCTGCAAGGTGAGACTGAGCTGACGATGCTCTTGCCCCGGCCGCAGGCCTGCTTCTCTCTTGGGAGGGCATGATTGCATGAGAAAATCAGTTCGGTTAGGCCTTTGTCAAAATATTATAGGGAAGTCTGACGGTCAGCGATAATACATCACACAGGCTCCCTGAGACACATCTGCACTGAGCACGCCTGGCCCTGCGCTAGCCTCTGGGGGAACAGAGGTGAGCCAGGCAGGCGGGTCTCTGCCCTTCGTGTGGGAGACAGGCGATAACAAGTAACACATGAATAATACCATTTCAAATATAATTGAGTCTATATATGTGTGTATGGGGGAATAGAACACATAGGCACATCTTTAGTGCTATAGAATACTGTATATATACACTATGTATGTACATTGTACTATATACATTCTCTGTCTCTGTCTCTCTCTCTCTCTATATATACACTATATATATATATATACACACTATATATATATATATATATACACTATATATATACACTATATATATATATATATATATATATATAGTATGTAAATACATGAAAGATGTACATATATCAAATATATATTGAATATTCCAAATCCATGTTTTTACGCATGGGTCACAAACAATAAACTAATGCCCAGTCTGCTTGTACCAAAGCCCATGCTTTCCAGGGCATCTCACGGCCTCTGTTAAAATGCAGTCAGTCTGGGAGCATCAGGGCATTGAGACTGGTTGGCTGTTTGCTCCTCAATGAGGGTGGATTTACTGGAACTTTCCAGGGATAGCAGACGGATTTCTTCACAGTGTGCTTCAGGCCCACCAGGATCCAGGCATCCACGAGGCTTGTGCCAGACCAGCTGAGTGGCTGACATTTGTTCTAGACTCTCTAAAGTTTGCCTTTATCTAGTTGGCTATGAAGATGGTGTTTTGATAGGTCTGACAGCATCTTAGAAAGAAGAGGCAACTGAATCAGAGGGCTGGATTTAGCTTTCCTCCTGCCCGGTCCTTTAAATACCAGTATTTGACCTTGAAGCTCCTTGAGAGGGGGGCTGTTGCCTTCCCCCGTGTTCCCAGAGTGACCGTCAACTCATGGTCAGCTGCTCAGAAGGGCCTCATTGTCCGGGTATCAGACCACAGAGATGCTGTTCTCATGGCCTCTCCCAAGGTCACTGGTCTGTGCCCCAAGGGCCTCGTTCAGGATATCGAGCACTTCTCAGGAGGAACTCTAGAAAGCCTGAATCTCCAGCTGTTTGACACATGCAGGTTCACAGTTTGTTTTTAACTTGAGAACATTGAGGAAATAGGAATAGGAACCCCATCACAGGGTTTCTCCTTCTCAGCACTAGTATATCTGGGGCCAAATCATTCTTTGCTGTGTATTGTATTGGGGAGCTATCCTGTTCTCTGCAGAATATTTACC
This sequence comes from Balaenoptera musculus, assembly GCF_009873245.2. Lineage (NCBI taxonomy): Eukaryota > Metazoa > Chordata > Mammalia > Artiodactyla > Balaenopteridae > Balaenoptera > Balaenoptera musculus. The sequence goes on from NC_045790.1 coordinate 8,400,030, forward strand.
AGCATCCCTGGTTCCTACCCACTAGATGCCCATAGCGCCCTCACCCCGAGCTGTGACAACCAAGAAAGTCTGCCAGATGTCCTGGGGGTGGGGGGCGATGGGGGAACATAACATTCCCATTGAGGACCTTTGCCCTGCTATTAAATGGGTGATTGTGGGTGGTGTCGGCTGAATATGGCCCCTCAGGATGTCCACTTCCTAATCCCCTGAGCCTATACGTGGCACTTTATGCAGAAAGGACTATGCAGATGTGATTAATTTAAGGATTTTGAGATGGGAGATTATTCTGGATTATCCAGTTGTATCTGATATAACCAGAGGGGTCCTTATAAGATGGAGACAAAGGATCAGAGGGACAGAAGGCGATGTGACAAATGGAAGAGAGTTGAAGATGCTATGCTGCTGGCTTTGAAGAGGAAGGAAGGGGCCGTGAGCCAAGGGATGCAGGGAATGCAGCTCTGGACGCTGGAAAAGGCAAGGAAACAGATTTTCTCCTGGAGCCTCCAGAGTGAGCCCAAACCTCTGACACCTTGGATTGGGACCAATAAAACCCATTTCAGACTCTGACTTCCGAACCGTCAGATAATAAATCTGTGCTGTTTCAAGCCACTAAATTTGAGATAATTCGTTACAGCAGCCATAGGACACTGATATAGCGGGGAAGGTGGCTTTCTTTAACTAAGCAATTGAAGCTAGCTGTTTACAAGACGTGGTCAGGGCATCAACAGCATGGTTACCTGGGGTTTGCATTTGTGACATTGCTTGGGAAAGTGTATCTGTGCAGGTGACACATTTGTTGGGTGACAACTCTGCACCAGGCATGGGGATTACAGGAATGGATAAGCCAGTTTTTCTACCCTCAAGAATAAATGTTAGTTCTGTCCTCAGGGAAGTCACAGTTAAGGGAGAAAGACCAACAGTCAGCAGAAAATGTGACTATAAAATAGTGGCCATTGAAGAGAAACGCACAGGATGATGTGGAGAGCGCAGAGGTGGTACCAGTGCATTCTGGGGGAGTCAGAAGGGGGTCCCAGGAGGAGAAGGTGCTGACCTCAGCCCTGGAGGATGAGCAGGGAGGGGGAGAGGGGTGACACGAGCAAGGGCCAAGGGGCTTGAGACAACATAGCGTGCGTATGGGGGTCCGTATCTCTACTCACACCCGCTCATACGTGGGCGTCGTCCTTTGCCAAGTGCCAGGCACTGAGCTAAACCCTTGAATAGCCATTTCTCTTTTGGTCCTTACAGTAACCTCATGAAGAGCATTCAGTTATTATTGCCTTTTTGCAGGTGAGCAAACAGGCATGATGCCCAGCATCACTTGACAGCAGGGTGGCAGAATCTAGCCTGGTTCCAGAGCACACACTCAGAACCACGGTACCCTCCTGCCTCTGTGAGTGGGTTAATATCACTAGATCCTGACCACGGGCCTGGGAGCAGGGCCCAGACACAGAGGTCTTGGGCACCGTGAGTGGGAGCTTGGATTTGAGCCCATGGGACAAGGGAATTACTGGAGGCTTTAGCCTTGTAACCCCAGGCCATGGGGGACTTTGGAGCTGGAGATACTGGGTTTGAAGCTCCCTCTCCAACAGTTTGCTAATGTTGTAACTGTTTTTTTTTTTAATTTACCATTCATTCTTATATTTATTTATTTATTTTTGGCTGTGTTGGGTCTTCGTTTCTGTGCGAGGGCTTTCTCTAGTTGCCGCGAGCGGGGGCTACTCTTCATCGTGGTGAGCGGGCCTCTCACCGCCGCAGCCTCTCTTGTTGCGGAGCACAGGCTCCAGACATGCAGGCTCAGTAGTTGTGGCTCACAGGCTCAGTTGCTCTGCGGCATGTGGGATCTTCCCAGACCAGGGCTCGAACCCGTGTCCCCTGCATTAGCAGGCGGACTCTCAACCACTGTGCCACCAGGGAAGCCCTGTTGTAACTGTTTTAAAAGACAGGTTTTGTTGTTATTGAGGCATCTCAAGGGCAACAGATCAGGAGACAACTGCCATTGAAAAGATCGTTTGTTACTCACAGATCCCAAGAGGAGAGGGCATGCCACACCATGGGGTGGGGGGCCACCTGGGGAAGCACCAGGGTCCATCAACAGGCAGAGGGAGTGAAGGGAAGATGTGGGCAAGAGCCTTTATTGTGGTTTCCCAGGGAAGGAATGAGTGAGGCAGGGGAAGCAGGCTTAGGATAGGCTAGTCTGAACAATTTCAGGAGGCTCTGGGGCACAGCGCTGTCCCTAGTTGTCTGGGACCTGGCCCTGGGGTGATTAGAACAGGGGGATAGTGGCCCAGAGTGTCAGAGCCCAGTAAAGGAGGTGTGCGTTCTGGACTGGTTGTTTTGCATATGAAAAGCACTTGTGGTTTGCTCTTTTGAGGAATTTGCTAAACCTGGGAGGGGCAGTCCCTCCAGGATCAGCAAGACCCCAAAAGGCAAACCATCAGAATAAAAGGACATGCTTCCTGCAGTAACTAGACAAATCCTTTTACCTCTCCGCGCCTCGGTCTCCTCTCCTATAAAATGGGACACCAGTAGACACTTCAGGGGATTATTGTCAGGATTAAACGAAAGAACTGATGCAAAGTATCTGGCATAATGCCTGATGCATTGGGAACGTTCATTGAATGTTATTCCTCTTCGTCTCCGTCTTGTACCCTCAAGGTTTTCTTCTAAAGGACACAGGCCTAAATGGAGGCTCCCGGGGAATTCCACTTTCCCGCCTTTGGGGAAAACGGCGGGAGGGAGGATGGCTGGTGGGTCACAGACCCCTTTCCCTATGGGCCCCTTTGAGAATCAGAGGACAGCTGTGGACTGTCACGTGAGAAAAATACCCACACGGTTTTGCACATAGTTTCAGAAGGACCTGACCAATTGCTGCGCTGCCCTTGGGGGCTCACATGCATCACGGTACGTACGAACTTAAGGAAAAAGGGAACGAGTAAGAGAGAAAGTGTATGGAGATGGTGGGAGATGCTACGGTGGGAAATTAAGCCTGGAAGGTGGGGCAGGCATTGGGGGTTGCTGGTTTCAGTGTGCTGGCCAGCGATGGCCAGGCTGAGAGGCCGAGCTCTGGTAAAGGCCTTAGTGAGGTGACACTTGGGGACCTGGGGAAGGGCCCCAAGGTGGAGGACAGAGCCAGCGCACATGCCCTGCGGCGGGACTATGCCCGGAGCACATGGGACAGAGAGGGATCAAGGAGCTGGCGTGAGGTGACCTTGGAGCAGGAAGGGGCTGTCTCATGTAGGGCCCAGGATGAAGGCCTGGTGCCGTGAGACGGACTTAGGTTTGAGGCCATTGGAGAAGGGAAGCGGTGAAGGGCGTGAGTGGGGACTCGACGGCATACACTTGTAACTCCAGGCAGTGTCACGAGGGGCCCTGCAGGCCTTATAAGGACCATGGCATTAACCCTGAGCAAAGCCGTGTGTCAGTAGGAGAGGCTGGCCGTGCCAGGGTTAGAGGCCAGAACCATTTCCCTGGCTTAAAACAACTTCGGTTCATGTCTTGCTGTTGCGCGTCTATCACAGGTCACCGCGGCGGGGGTGAGGGAGCGTGCCCTTCCTCCTGGATGTGACACACACATGCTTCTGCTCGTGTGTCAGTGGCTGGGACAGGTCACAGGCACAGCTCAGTTCAGCAGGGCAGGAAGGCGTATCCTCCCCGGGAAAAGGTTGAAAGTCAGGCACCGTTGGCAGGCTGCCATGCCTGGGAGGCCACGAGGAGAGACACACCTCAGCTCAGTCACTTTGGCGGAATTGCGAGTGGCCTGTCGGGACGAGGGGGGATGCAGGGAAACCCACTAGGAGGTCCTCCCAACAATCTGGGCAAGAGAGATGAAAAAGAGGTGTCACCACCTCTGCACTTACTGGCAGGCTCAGGGAGGGCCCTCCAGGGTGGGTCCTCAGCTTTGCAGGCCTACACATTGGCCATCGGTGCTCACAGAGATGATCAGAGGGGCTCGATAACCAAATTGATAAGAAATTGATGTATAAACCTGAATGCTAATTCCTTCACTTATGAATGGGGATGGGAAGACATACCTTTCCAGTGATTCAAAAGAGAATCTGAGTTTTGGAGTTAGGTAGCCTGTGTTCAAATCCCGGTTCTGTGATTTCTTAACTACTTGATATGGAAAAGTGGCTTAGACTGTGAGCCTTCATCTCCGCATCTTAAAATCAGCCTCAGATGCATTTATAGGGAAGAATGATCCGGTTAGTGGGTGTCACAGCATAGAGTCTGGGCCAAGGTAGCTGTTCGTTCAGTAGAGGGGGTATTATTGTTATTGAAACTTATTAGAGATTAGCAGGTGACATAATGAGCCTGAATTCGGAGCCAGTAAAGAGATTTGTCACAGAAACCATGGTAAGACGATGCTCTGTAACAGAGACTACTGCTGTAGTGGTCAGATTTGAATTCTGTCCCCCTTGGACCATCTCCCTGATGTTAAGGAGCATTTTCTTCAGGCAGGGTATGGTATAATTTCTCAGATGTCAGCTTTCCTGAATTATTCCAATCCTCCCTTCCTTCCTATGTTTACACCACACCACTCTGACTGGCCTTGGGTTTTTTCAGATTGCCTCAGCTACCGGTGTGTCTGTCCTGAGGGTTACATCCACAGTGATGGATGCCATCTTTTATTTTGACCCTTCCTAAAGGTCAGTCTGGAAATGTCAGGAGTGTCTTAAGGTGACCCCATGTGGTAACCTCATGTGGGGATCACAGTCTCTCCAAATACAGAAATGGGACTAAAATGAATGTGTCAGTGCTTGCAAAAGTCTACTGCTCGAAGAAAACTGTTAGACCTTAAATTATTTACTGTGGATGTATTTTCAGTGTAAGTTGAAAAAGGAGATTGGTTTCTTTGTTGCTGCCACATCAGACTTACAGAATATAATTCTGACTGATCGCCAGGCAGTGCATCTGATTTGCCTAGAAGTGTGGAGTAGGAACGTGGAAGAGAACATTATGAGGCTCCTCTAATTTGCAACAGTGTTCAGCAAGCTTAAGCGGTGTGCTGGTAAATGCTTAACAACCAGTTCTTAGCAGGGTTGGAGGGAACCCTAATTTGTAGCATTTGCCAATTTCTGTGGTGTAAATATTCCCACCACACCTATTTCAGGCCTCTCACATGACATCAGCCAGCCCACAAAATTCCTGCCAATTTGACAATTGGATCTCGGAAGCCAGGATGACCGGCCCCAGCACATAGACCGCGAGTGAGGAGTGAGATAGTCCCAGTGGTCAGTGGTCACACTCTTGCTTACTCCTGTGTAACCTTGGCCAAGTTACTTGACGTCTCTGAGCCTCGTTCACAGACGGCATCCTTGAGGCTGGTTTCCTTTCCCTGGTGGCCCGGGTAGGAAAGTACCTTTGTATCCTCACTCCCGTGCTGTGTCTCCTGGGTGGAGGCTAGTACAGGAGACAGGCAGTGATGCTTAGAGACCTGTGACCGCAGCTGCCTTATCTTTTTCTGAGAGCATTTCTAAGCACAGACGGGGCTTTTAAAAAATGTAGGAAGATGGGGGAAGTTTGATGGGTGGAAAGAGAAGAATTGCCCTTCTAATAGGAACTCAATCTGGAGAAAATAGACAATGGAAATTAGACGAGCAGGTGGTGGAGTTCCCCCAAAGCTTAGCTTCAGTGGTAAGGAGGGAGGAGGTGAGGGCTGAGAGAGGCAGATGTTGACCTTGACGTGTGGATAGACAAATAGCAACTTGAGCCTGTTTCTTGGCTTGGGGACTCTCTGGGGGACCCGCCCATGGGGGTACAGTGCCATATAACTTAGGTGAGTCAGAACGGGAGTATGGCCACATCCACATCTCTTAAATTCAGATTCAGTCTCCTCATCTGTAAAATGAGGATAACAGCCCAGCAGGGAAAGGATGCCATAATTGGGGACTAGCTAATGGTCAAGTGTGAAAGACAGAGTAGATCCAAATGACAGATGTCAGAGTCAGGGGGAGGTGCATGGACCCAGTCCTCTGAATGCCACACTTAGGAACTGGTCGTCAACCTCACCGAGAGCTCTCAGTTGTGACCCGGGGGTCAGGAGTGAAGGGAGGTGAGAGAGTTAAGGGAGCAAGGAGGTTACCCTCGAGAAGGTTGGAGAAGAGACGGGAGAGGTGGGATCTCATGACAGAGGGTGCAGGGTCCAGGGAGCTGTTCTTTGTAAGCTGGTGGCACTTGCCCGCGGAGACACGCTGATAGAAAGGAGCTGGGAGCTAGGAGTCTGCACAGCTGACTCTTCCTGCCCCTGCTCCGCTCTGCTCAGCGCCCCATCCAGTCACTCTTCCTTGAGTGTTTTCCAGTGTGTGATTTAGCGGTGGGACCAGAAGGGAGCTCTTTGTGGCGGAAGGGAGAACAGGGCAGCTGGTGACAGGGCCGGGCATTCACTGCCCCCGCTCTGGGAAACAGAGTCCAGCAGTGGACCCCACTCGCCCTGGCTCACAAGCAGCCTTGGGGCCAATCCAGGTGCTCCTGCGGCTTCTCAGAGACTCCTTGAACCCGCATACAGCGTTCTCCCGGCGAGACTCTCTCGCGATTTGGTTTCTCCTCAAGTCCCCTTTCTGGCTCCATTCACTGGCCCCCAGTGCCGCTCTGCGCTGGTCCATCCGGGTCATGGCCCTGCTTCTTCCTGCCGGACTGCAGCCTCCCTACCTCACCCTGATGACGGCCCTCCTGCCGCCCTGGTCCCTTCCACGGCATCACACCTTTCCTCCTGTCCCTCCACTTCATCTGCTCCCCACCCCTCTCTGACTTTAGGGTCCCGACCTTTCCCCAGACACCCTGTCACTCTGCTTCTCACCTGTTGGGACATCCACACTCATTTTTTGCTTTGTTCCCCAACTGGCAACAATTCAACTGACAGTGACCCTTGGATATTGCAGGGACACCACCAAATTGGTGGTGATGGTGACTTCCCAGAGGACTGCCCCTCCTTGGTCAAGGGCCTCCAACTGCAGGCTGCAGCCCCTCATGCTCTGCTCCGTTGGTCATAAGGTGTGGACATCCTGTTTCTGGAAACCTTAGCCCCCAGGTCTGGTGATCAGATCCCCAAGGCCCCTGTCCCAAGCCTTTCTCAGGGGGTGGCCCCCACGAGGCTCTGGCTTAGTGACTTCCCAGATGGTGGGGCTGAACTTGGGTCACCCATTGGGCCAGCTGCAATCCCCCCTTCCTGGTCTGCAGCAGGAAAAGCGAGCAAGCCGTGAAGGTCACTGCCCAGAACTCGTCACAGCCGAACGTGGAGTGTTTTACAATTTCCAGTCTGATCTTTGCAATGCAGAAAATGATGGAGCTGTAAGTGAGAGGAATCATAAACGTGCCCAGGCCTGTCTGAGAATTTCACTGGGGGCCGCGAGGCTGTTTCCACAGCCAGTTGCTGTGGTCTTGGGGTCTTGGCCAGGATAATGCATTGACTTTTGGGTTGACCTCGGGCCAGACAGAAATCTTCCAAGTGAGCCACTGCAGGAGGAAAACGCTGCACTTCCTCCCTCTGTAATAATATACGCTGCAGGCCTTTGAAGATTAATCACTTAACAGAGGGAAAGTGATCTCAGTTAATTCTGTTGGAGTCATCTCTTTCTTTGTGGCTTGAATGTTACTTTCCTGAGGAAGGTGGAAGAGAATTCAAATTTGGTTTTTAGCTCCATAATCAGGGGCCTCTCTCAGATACCTGTAGGTACTACACCTCCCGTCCACTCTTGGCCAAAGATTCAAATCCTTTACACTCAGAGTGCCCAGTCCCTTCTAAGGCCAAATCTGGAGGGTCCATTAGTACAGTGGCCACTTTCAAGGCCATGGAGTCTGAGTTTGAATTCCAATTCTACTTCTTGATAGAAATATGATTTTTGAAAAATATCTTGTTCATCCAAAAAACGGAATTGGAACTCTGTATTAGTTTGCTAGGGCTGCTGTAATAAAGTATCACAGAGTAGGTGGCGAAAACAACAGAAATTTATTGTCTCACAGCTCTGGAGGCTGGAAGTCCAAGATCAAGTGTCGGCAGGGTTGATTTCTCCTGAGGCTTCTCTCCTTGACTTGCAAACGTCCGTCTTCTTGCTGTGTCCTCACGTGGTCTTTCCTCTGTGAGCACATCCCAGGCATCTCTGTGGGCCCAAATGATCTGTTCTCATAAGGACAATAGTCATTAGGGTGGATTAGGGCCACCCTAATGATCTCATGTTACCTTAATTGCCTCTTTAAAGGCCCTATCTCCAAAGGCAGTCACATAGTAAGGTCCTGGGGGTTAGGGCTTCAACATAAGAATTTGGGGGTGGGAGAGGTGGGGACATCGCCCGTAACAAGTGCCTACATCACAGAGTTCTTGTAAATAAGGTACATGCTCAGTGAATCATGGTGTGTGGTTCCTCTGGGGGTAGCCTCTGTTTCCTGTTGGATGAATGGGTTTGAAGTGGGTGGTCTGTGAAGCTCCAGAGGATATAATGTTTGGCGATCTACAACTTCACCATGTCGGGAACAGATGAGGCAGAGAGGTAAGACGGGGGCTGGACATCAGCCAGCCCATAGGCCCCTGGTCGAGTGTCAGCTCTCAGTCCTCCATGTGACTGTCTCCCGAGCCCCCCTTGTAATTCAGCAGTGATGTCTTATGACATTTGGGGAACATTCATACCACATCCTAGAGAGAACTTCCAGAAGCGCTGACCATGGACCGAGGCAGTGTGTGGGTCGGCTCAGAGGGGAGTGATTTCTGCAATACCCTGAAACCACAGGAACGGATCTGGAAGTGGCGTAGGTGACCCAGAAGATAGATTGACGATGAAGGATTGGATTTCGCTTCACCAATGCGGTCAGTGGACGTTTGAATTCCTGTTTGCTCATTTTGGGCATGGATGGGGCTACCATCACAGCACACCGAACAATGAAATCAGGACGGTGACAGCAGAGGGGCTGTCCTGCTTCTGCAGCCCAAGTTTGTTCAAGAGCACACTCAGAGTTAGACTGGATTAGACCACGCTTCAGCAAAAGCTAACTTCTTACTTCACAAGCTTGTGCTTTTCTGCAAACAGGAGAAGTAATACCTTTTGCTTTATTAGAAGAAACAGAAAAACCAAACCTTCTTTCCATTCAGCTGCTGTAGAGCTCCCCCTCATCACTGAGGGTCGGTAGCACCTCTGAGATGTATCACTTTTAGCCTCAAGAAATGGGTTCACCAGGAGAGGGGTAATGTCACAAGGAAGCTTTCCGAGGATGCTCCAGTGTTGGTAATAAGCCTGGCCCAGACGATCAGGATGACTGCACATTCCCTGCCGTCCAGAAACCCATAGCCTAAACCACGTGACTCCCAAGGGAACTCATGCCCCTCCCTGCCCCAGCCGCAAAAGAACACGAGCACAGGAGGCTCTGCAAGGTTAGCGTAGCCACTGTGACATGGTCGCAAGAGACCACGTGGCTTCAGCAGAAGCTGGTGGAAACGCCCTGTGTGTACAAAGGGCAAAGCAGGACACACATAAGTATTGTGTTCCGAACTTTCCAGAAAAGTGAGAGGAAAATCATCAGGTGTTTTCAAGATTGGCTTCTATGGAGAAATTGGAATTGTTTCTTCCCTGTTTATTTTCCACATTGGCCGTGATTATTGCAAAAGCAACACATACTCATTGTCAAAGTTAACCTTCCAGGCTTTTTCTGTGCTCTGCCAACACACTGGTTTTTGGCATCAGACTCTGATGTTCTGCAAGCTGCAAACCGGTGCATCTCCCTGAAATGTTGGAAGGGAGGTGCCGCGTGGGATGGGTGGGGAAGGACAAATGCGTGGGGCGGGGAGGAGGGAGTGACAGAGGACTTTGATCCTTCACTGAGGTTCAAGTGGAGACGTGAGGAGGGGCCGGGGAAAGACCAATGGAAGGCTGTAGCTCTGGGCCAGCTTCATGGGTCTCTTGATGAATGAGGCTCCTGGATCTGACCTTTGGGCTTAAGAGAGAAAACGACCAGGTCACTTTGATGTCAGCCTGGAAGAACGCTGTAGGGGAATCGTGCTCTGGGGTTAAGGTGGGGAGTTTGATTAGGAGATGGTGGCCCTTGGGGTAATATTCAGGACTCCAGCTGAATTTAGCCACATTTAATTCTGAAATTTTGGGAGAGAAGAAAAACAAAAGAGGCGCTAGATGGACTGAGTGGAGATAATGCTTGAAGGAGCAGAGGGGCAAGGGAGTCTTGCCCCAGAGGAGGTGGTATGACGATGCCTGACTCGTGATTGCCTGCTCATGGGTGGATTTGGAGAGACTCCAGCCACTGTTTATTGTGTTTAGATTGACTGAGTTACAAATATCACATAGGCAGCGTCATAAATAAAATTGCTCTACCGTCGCTTGGGATCAGACACATTCACTTGCTCGTTGAGGAGACGTGTAGGTAATGACGTGCAGAGGCCTTGGAAAGCTCCCCAGGCTAGGGAGGGCAAAGGCATCCCCAAAGCCCAAGTTACACTGCTCATTGCAGGAGAGAAGCAGAGAAGGACAGGGCCTCACCAGTCAAGGCCTCAGGGAACCTTGAACAGTGGCTGATTGGAGAAGGCAACAAGGGCTGTGGGGAGACCACGAGAGACAAGAGTGAAAGAGAAGGCAGTCAGAGAAACACAGGCTCTCCCCGGGTCCTTGATCAGGGTGGCCTTAGGGAGTGGATGGGGAAATGCCAGATAGAAGAAGATCCCCTTAAGGGCTCCTTGGCCTTGAGTGAGCTGACGAGAAGGTGAAGGGTGCCTCCAAAGCCTTCTCAAAGTAGAACAGTTGTGCGGCTTGGGGCAGTTAGTAAGCTCTCGGTCTTCACAATCAGTGATGCCTTCTACTGGCTGCTCTGAGAGCGCAGCCTGGTGGTGACAAGGACACCGACCCCGCCGTGAGCTTATGATCTCTTACAATAGAACACATGGGGTCCCTCCCACAGCAGAGGTGGTGAGCCAGCACAGAGGTCCTGGCTCTCCAGCCCCTTGGCAAAGCACGCCAACCTCAGCTTCACTCTTGAGCCGTGGATGCCCAGAAGTTCTGGACTGGGTCGTTGACACTGAAGCTAGATTTCACAAGCTGTCAGCTTAGGGGGCAGACATGGCCTCCAAGTTTGGGTCCTGATTTTGTGTTTCTTTCTCCCTCCTCCTTTAGATCGTGGTGTGTGTGGGCGTCTCCTCAGCTGGCAGCCCTGCTGTGAGGTCCACGGTTTTGACTGTGTGGGTTTGTGTCTTTCCGGCAGGTGTCTCCTCTGTGACTTCCCTGATGTCCCTGGCTTGGGTGCTAGCCTCCTATCACAAGCTGCTGCGGGACTCCAGGGACGACAAGAAGAGTATGAGCTACAGAGGGGCCGTCATCCACCTCTTCTGGCGCCTCTTCACCATCTCATCCAGAGTTCTCTCTTTTGCCCTCTTTGCTTCCATCTTCCAGCTCTACTTCGGGATCTTCGTGGTGGTTCACTGGTGTGCCATGGCCTTCTGGATCATCCATGGCGGAACAGACTTCTGCATGTCCAAGTGGGAGGAGATCCTCTTCAACATGGTGGTAGGGATTGTGTACATTTTCTGCTGGTTTAACGTCAAGGAAGGGCGGACTCGATATCGAATGTTTGCATATTATACGATAGTCTTGACCGAGAATGCTGCCTTGACGTTCCTTTGGTATTTTTACAGAGACCCGGAGACCACTGACTCCTTTGCGGTGCCAGCACTGTGTTGTGTCTTTATTAGCTTTGTGGCTGGGATTGCAGTGATGCTCTTATATTATGGTGTGCTGCATCCCACGGGGCCGCGAGCTAAGATCTTGGTCAGCTCCTGTTGTGCCGAGCTGCTCTGGGGCATCCCTTTGCCCCCCGATGTTGAGCCCATGGCGCCTCAGACCCCTGGGTACCGGGGGACCCAGGTCACGCCTACCAGAGCCGTAACGGAACAACAGGAGGATCTCACGGCTGACACTTGCTTGCCCGTTTTCCAAGTGAGACCCATGGGGCCCTCTACCCCGTTGGGGCGTCCTTACCACCCAGAAGGGCCCCTCATTAAGATTGACATGCCAAGAAAGAGATACCCAGCTTGGGATGCTCATTTTGTAGACAGGAGGTTGAGAAGGACTATTAACATTCTGCAGTATGTCACCCCCGCCGCGGTAGGCATTCGATATCGAGATGGACCGCTCCTATACGAGTTGCTACAGTATGAGTCTTCACTCTAAGAGCATCTTGACCCAAGTTGAGAAGGGGACCTTAAGTTTGGTTTGCGGTAAACACCGCTTGCAAGAAATATAACTCCTCCCTTCCCCCAATACACAGAACTACCACCACCACTACCACCACCACCAATGCTACAAAAAAAAAAAAGAAAATAAGTCACAACCCCTTCAGATAAGCTTTCTTTCCAGTCGCTGTATGTATACAAAGATATTCTCTATGTTTTGTAAGTAAAAACAAAAAGAAAACCTTTCTTTTGTTTTTTACACATAAGTAACAGTATTGAAAAAAATCCCACACTATGGTTCATAAGGTGGAGAAGGAGGAGTTCTCTCCACTCCAAAAGAAAAACAAAGTTTTATACCTTACACCAAGTGTAGATCATTTACGGGATTGGTGCTGATTGAAAGAACAAAACAAAACAAACACAAACAAACAAACAAAACCTTCAACTGCCTTATGCCCTTAGGTGCTGAGTTTCATTAAGTACTGTCACGTTTTCTCATGCAAAACTCTCTGGTGAATTTTGCACTGGGAGAGGGAAAATTAAACAATCAAATGAAACCAATCTAGAAACGAAACAAAAACCAACCAACAAATAAAACACAAAGCAATCATTCTTCCTATCTGATTATCTGTATTGAAGAAAACAAATTGACCAAAAGCAAAAGCATAGAAACCCCTCCCTCTTTTTGGTTTCTCTCCCCCTTCTCCCGTCCCTGTCCCCAACTTCTCAGCCCCTTCTTGGAGCCAAAGGGCCATTTGAAATTCAGATGGTTGGAAAAGCTCCTTGAAGGCTGACTAGGTGCCAGTTTAGCGTTCACCTATTAAGAATCACATTTGTTTCCTGGTGAAAAGCAAAACAGAACAAAACAAAAGCCACCCTAATAATTCGATAAGAAAAGGAAATTCTAAAGCAAATTAAAGGAGATTTCCATATATGTAATCAAAGAGAATCAGTAATAATAAAACTCAGCATAGTAGCAAAAAGAATGACATCAATTTAAAGGCACAATACTTAATCAGTGACTGGCAAAAATGATTTGTTCTGTCATTTTAAGGCCGTGAAAGGTATACATTTATCCCATGTGATATTGTGTAAGGCCTCTTCTGTTTCCATTTGGTGGGAAGCCTTAAATTGATCTGGAAAGAATTCTTCATTTTTCGTTTGTGCTTTTTAAAAATAGTAACGCAAAGAGGAAAATTAGAACATAAAAAATAAGTTAAATTGTAATAACTGACCCATTTCAAAGACTGTTTGGTGCTTCTGTCTTTCACCATTGTGGTTGGCTGAAAGTTATTCAGCTCACTTGGTGCATCTGGGTTGAGTGGGAAATTTTGTGTGTGTCGTGTGTGTGTGTGTGTGTGTGTGTGTGTGCGCCCATAGCACACGTGTGTGTGTGTGTGTGTGTGTGTGTCTGCTGCAAGGTCTTGCCAGAAATGTAGAAAAAACAATATAAGACAGACTCTGGGTATCGCTGAGGTGGAGTGTAAGGGGCTGGGAAGTGGGGAGCCGGGGGAGGGCATGTTGCTTTACCTTGAGCCCCTGTATGATGGCAAGAGTCACACCAGCAGCATACTCTGGGTCTTAGGGGCCGTGTCATTTGGGTGAAGATTTGATTCAATTATTTATTTCCTCATTGTACCAAGTTGAATTTCTGGAGGTGTTGCGAGCATGTTCAACCATTTTTTAAATGTTATTTTTCAAAGTATTGCTCTTGTAAGGAATATTCTGTTCTAGGGCATCGTTTCAATCCCATCTTATCTCTACTTGGGCACAAAAAAAAAAAAGAAAAAAGGAAAAGAAAAAAATCACAAAAAGAGAAAAAATCTCCACAAAAAAGATATATATATATAAGTCTCTCTCTATATACACACAATATTTTTAAGTAAAAATACTGTTAGTCTTTGTTGTGTGTAGCTGCGATTTTTTTTCTTAATTCCAGATATAACTGTTTAGGGTGCAAGACCTCTAAACTGAACTACTCTTAAGAGAAGTTCAAAAACTGAGGAATTTTTTTTTCTCTGTTTGTGGGGTTCTTTTAAAAATATATATTATTCAAAGAGGTTTCTCCTCTCCTCCCTTCATTGTTTATCTAAACCTGTAAAAAACAAACAAAGCAAAACAAAAAGCCCCACAAATTTTAAATTTCAGTTGGGTTGTAAAACTGGATTCTCCTTTCTTTGTTCAGACCCCTTTGATTTCCTTGATTATTACTAAATTTGCAGTGCCGTCCTGCCCCCTCCCTCCCCGACGTGGCTGTCCCCTCGGGTTCTCCCTGGCAGCGGGACGGAGGGCAGAGGAGGGGCAGGAGGGCACGTCCAGGAAGCACTCCGCACAGAGCACACCCACACCTGGTGAGGACCAGCCCTGCCGGCCTGGCCGGTCCCCACCCATCTGAGGGCTGGGGCCCCTCGGCGATTAATTGGGAGTTCCAATCTGGTCAGAGGTGCTTTCCCTTTTTATTCTGCTTCCCTACCAAGGGCTTAGCTCATGGCGCGCTCTGCAGAGGCTGGAGGAGGTGAGGCCGTTAGAGTGGGGCTTGATGCTCTCCATCCTATGCATCCCATCCTCCCCGCTTGCTGGGGTCCCAGCTCTTGTCTGCCTCAGCCCTTCGGACGTCTGTCGCCAGAGTGGTCCTTGATGCTGTCCCCTGTGCATCCCTCTGGGACCTCGGCCACTTGGACTTGTTTGTTCTTAGATTTAGTTCCTTTCTCTTTTTCATTTCGACGCAGTCACGGACTTTAATTTGCCACCTCTGTTTTACTAATACACATCCAATGTGCACGCGCATGCGTGCGTGTGTTTACACGCAACTGAGAAAACTGCTGACGTCCATTGACCTGGAGCGCCAAAAGTCGGGGTGACTCAGGGAGGGCTCTCTGGAGCCTTAGCCACTGGGAACAGAGTTGAAGACCACAGGATGTTTCAGGAAGCCTTTCTTTCCACCTGCGTTGGACTGGGCTCCGCAGGACTCAGGCAGGGGGTGCCCTGCTCCCCTGACATGCTATTCCCCACTCCCTTCACCGTGCCACAGCCTTTCCTAAGGATGAAAGTACGCATCTATGGGCAGCAGCAGGGAAGTCCAGTTCTGCAAAGAGACAGGAAAAGGAACAAAAGTCAGGAAAGAAGTAAAGAACATGGGAGGGTGGGAGGGAGGAGGGAAACATAAAGAAAGTTTTCATCTGTCCTCTTACCCCATGAGAGGTGGTGGCCTCAGCCCACCCCAGGAATCGCATGTTAATCAGCATGTGTCTGACTTCTGACAAACCCTTAAGGGCGTTGAGGCACCAGCTGCTCCCCAAGGGAACGCTTAAGAGGTTTAAAAAATCTCTGGGCCCACTTCTTGCCCAGAAATTCCTGATGAAAACTAATTAACAAGCTCCAATATTTAGTTCTGGTAGGAGACAAGCACACTGTACCAGGAGCTAGAGAATAAAATAGGAGACTATCTTTCCTTACTGCATCCCCATCAGATATGCCCACAATCCCCCACAGAAAATCTGGCCCTTCTTTTCATTCTCAGAAAAGAATGAAGAATGAAGATGGTGGCATCTCTAAAATCAGGCTGATTTTGTTAGCGTCATTTCTGTAAGCTCTGTTTCTCCCTTGCTCAGTAGGTCTGCCTCTTCTCTGGGCCCCTGCCTGAAACCTCAGTCCCCTCAGATAGCATCAAGGCAGTGTCCCCTGAGCTCACTGTCACAGGCCTGTGACATCCCAAATGAGAGCTAAGAGGGTTTAAATTCATCAGATGAGCCCCAATGACCTTACCCACCCCCAGAGTTTCTCATTTCTCCAACACATTCCTCCACTCTGTCTCCAGAAGGTTCCCCTTGTTCTGCGGGGTCAGACTTGTCCCAACAGGCAGGGGGCCGGGAGTGCTGTGGAGGACAGGCTGCATCTCTCTTGGTGGCACATGCTGCCGGCATGTCCCTCTTCAGTCAAGAAAGACAATACTTTCTTACGGCCCAGGGGCCCCTTCATCCCTCCCAGATCCCCCAAACTCCACCTCCCCAGGCACAAAGTCACCCCAGACACCCAGAGGCCTAACCCATCCCCTCAATAGCCACAGCCCCTTTGAGTGCCAGGGTGGCTTAAAAGAGTACAAACACCTGTCTGGACCGTGGTCCTGAGGGTGGACCACAGGCATCCGACCCTGTCCCAGTAGGAGCCTTATTCTCAGGAAGAAAAATCTATGGGTTCTTAAAAAGCACCGAATGACATCATTTTCCCCATTCTCCCTCTACTTTTATCCCCTCCCATACGGTCATAGGGGCCGAAGAAGAGGTTTCCGGTGCTGATCTTGTCCAGAGGCCCTCTGAACGGGCTTGGCCTCACTGTATGCGCCGAGACTCCCCTCACGGCGTTGACAGGCCCTCTGCGGGAGGCATACTTCCTCTTTCCCTTTCTGTTCTGCTCCTCGCTCCTGGGGGCTGGGAGAGCTCTAACGAGCCCCAGGCCCTGATGCCCCCAGACCGTAGCAAAATTTTATTTCTCCATTACCTAGGATCCGAGGGAAGAAGAGGGTAACAGAGTGCAGGCTCAGAGCCTTCGGGCTGGAGGAAAGGGTGTCAGGTCCTACGTTGAAGGGGGCTGGGGCGTGTTCTACACACAGCCTCCGCACCCTCCTGCCCCTGGCTCTCAGATGGGGGGGGGTCGGTTCCCTAGCATTCGCTTGGCCCACAGGATGGCATTGTCTTTGCCAAGGAAAGTAGCTTCTCACTCAAAGTGAGCCCTTCTGAGGCCTCTGATGTGTGATGACGGCAGCTCGGGGTGGTGGCCTTCATGAAGGGTACACTCCTTGTGCACATTCATTTGATTTTCTCATCCAAAAACTAAACTCTGTTATTTCTTTACCAAACTGAAAAGTATTAAAATAACACCAGCAGATTTGGCATGGGGAAGGGGGTCTATATCTGGAGAGCGGGAAGAGAAGACGGCTTATTGCAGTGACTTTCCCCTGATTCCAGTGATTTTCCCAGTATAGACCAGAAGATGGCCAGGGGAATCTCGAAGAGCTCAGGGGAGACAGGGAAGAGCCTCTGCATGAGGGGAAAGGGGAAGACACAGAGGGCAGACTCATGCCCAGGGCCTGCATCTGCCTTAGACGTAGCGGTTCTGCTCATTTCGTTCTCAAACATTGATCGAGTACCAGATTCTGTCTGGCAGCCTTCCTCGTGAAGCACACACAGGTGTCCTGTAGGAAGTGAATCTAAATCAACATCAGCCCCTCTTATTAAAGCCCAGACGTGCATGAAATCTCTTCATCCAACACTGGCCACTGTTGTACAAACATTACAGTCACACACACGGCACAGAAACAAACATTCCATCCAGATAAGCCACATTCCGTTCTCATCCACAGCTTGACCTCCTGGACATGGAAATTGCGGTGGTCCGCCTGTCACAGGCTACAAAACCATAAGCTCGTAAGAGGACTGTCCCAGAGGATCCTAAATCAGGGTGTCCCTGTCCCAGTTGCAAAGCCTGTGAAAAGGCCATCCTGCCCTCTCAGAGATTGTTTTAGAAGCCTCTCCCTGGGGGAGAAAGATGATGCGTAGTCTCATTTCCTGCAGTGGCAACCTAAGCCTCTTTCTCACCTATCCTGAGCTATTTTAAAGGTTTCATTTCTTGCTTGAAACACTGCATCTTACGCTATTGGCCAAATATCAAAAGACAAGGGCACTGCCTTGATCTGCCTGCAGCTTTATTCCTCTGCCTGCCTCGCTCTGTCCGCCTTACTTGACTCTCCCGGGCACCATCTGGTTCGCCTCCTCCTGGGAAGGAGCTGTGCCTTCTTATTCCCTGTACCTTGCCGTGTAGTGGCTGGCAGGACAAGGCTGGTATGTGTTGGAGCCAAAGGTCGGGAGTCCTATTCATGGCAGCTCCTGAGGGCAGCAGACGGACGCCGTGGGAGTTCCCCCTGCACACAGCCAACACTTCGTGTCAAGGGCTAAGAATAGACCAAATCGGAAATGAGCAGGCAGGACCTCAGGGGCTCCTGCCCTGGTGTGCCCCATCCCACGCAGAACAGTATGCATGCCCCAATGGGAGCTGCCCACCCTTGCCAATCCCTAACACGAATCGCAAGACTCCACACCAGAAACTGAAGTCAGTCAGCTCACTCATGCTCGTCCAGGAGGGTCTACTCCTAAAATACATCCTCAGACCAAGGAGAACAAAGGAATAATTTCCTTTGGATATAGTGCCAAGTGGTCACCCAGCAAACATCTCTCTAGAAGCGGCCTTTGGCCATTTGACATGGTGGATACAGACACCTGATCACCTAGTAGATGAACTCCCTTGGTCGGTTTCTCCATCCTCACCATAGCTCTGGGGTCCTTGGGCTAGAGTGGGGCTGGGAGATTTGTGTCAGCTGTAGGCCTCCTAGAAGCTCGTCTTTAGACCCAGAAAGATCAGGAAATATCACAGGCTGATTCAGGGTCCCCACTGTGATCGTGGATAACTCACTTCACCTCTCGGTGCCTTGGTTTCTCCATCTGTAAAGTGGAGAGAAAGAAGGCCAGCTTCTTTCTCTCCTGCTCAGGGGTGCTGTGAGGATTCAGCCATTACTGCCTGTAGCGGAGGCTTCATATAAGGAACAGTGGTGGCCTCGTTACTTGGGAAGTGGAGCCACAGAAAGGTAGCGTGTTTTCTGGGTGCAGGGGCACCTGGAAGCTCCCAGGACAAGCAGCACGGCTGGACGGGGTAAAGTCTCACAGACCCGTACTTCTTAGATACTTCACAGCACTGCGAACCCAGCAAAGTGGGACTCCGGTTAGGCAACCGGCAGTCCCCTGGCTCAAGCCGGCCCCTCGTAATTCTGAAACCAAATGTCCTGATGTTAATTTTTCCTAAAGTATTGGAGAATATAGGGACGGATCAATTTGAAAACTGATATTCATCAAGCTTTGGGCAGACAAGAGAATGGGTGAATTTGGAGAGTATTTGGGGATTGTTTTTAAGGTGGTTGAAAGCTCTTTAGGAAATAGCTCTCCTTTTGTTCTTCCTTACAATCTTTTTCAACATTGAGGCTCCTCTCATCAAACGGACTGGCCTTCTCTTTGCCTCTCTGCAGAATACAGAAACAAAACTTTGTTGTTGTTGTTGTTTTAAATCCCTTCAGCCAAAACGTGGGTCCCAATGTTGGGTTTTAATCATTCCCTGGTGTGCTTTGAGTGGAGCCGGCAGGCAAAGATTCACAGACAAACAGGGGTTGATGGATATATCACTAATGGTTTTTATCCAAATCCAGGTCTTTTTTCCCTCATCATTTCAATTGGAAACGTTCAGTTGAGTTTTTCTTTCCTTTTTTTCTTTTTTTTTTTTCCTTTTTACTATGGGGTGGCTATTATCAATCCAACTATTAAGATCCCCTTTGAGCAAGAAAACTGACCCATCCTAAGGACCTCCATGTATGATACTTCTTAGGGTCTAATCCAGAGTGAGGGCAGGTGGGAGCAGTGGAGAACGACACCAGCACTCTGGGAGGGCCAGCTGTAACACTGATTTTCTGTTGGCTCTGAGAACCTTCTTGGAGAGGAAAATTCTAGAAGCTTCACCAGTTGTAGCTCAGTCAACCTGGCGCTGGCTCTGGTCCTTTCCTGGGAGTTCAGGTGTATTCTCATGTAAAAATTCTCACCAAAAAAAAAAAAAAAGGCATCTCCTGAGCCTGTCCTAAAGGTCCAGGTACTGCTGCAAATTCTCCTGCCCTCTGTGCAGCTCTGACGAGAGCTCCTTTCCCACCTGCTCTGACTCTGCTCTCTAAAATTAATATTATTGTTTTGACAGCACAAGGGACCAGATCATAGTTTGGAATTCAGTAATGACTTCTGTTTGATTTTGTATCTGATCGTTCTGTGGATAGGCCAAATCGTGCTGGGATTCTTTCTTTCCACAAGTATTTCTGATGGTAACCAGAGGGAAGGAATAAATGAGACGTCCTTTCTCCTCGGCACTCCTCTTTCGACAGGGATGGATGGCGGATGAACTGTATGGCATTTATGAACGAGGACTTCGAAGATGGCCACGTGGAGCCACAGAGAACAAAATGACTCAGTAGATGTGCAGGAAGAGTGATAAAGAAGAGGAGGGTTCCCAGAAGTACGTGGAAAGAAAATAGCGGCCACCATCTAATCGCTACTTCCTGCGCACTCTGGGGCAGAAATATCAAGGCATGTTCTTTTCAAAAGGAGGAAATTGATTTTATGGAGTGACGTATTTAAGCGTTATTGTTTCAGTAAAGGGTCAGAGAAAGCATCTATGGGAAGGAAAGGCATGCTCTCATGAACAGATCATGTCATTGGAAGTAAAAACCCAGGACTCTATCCTTCTGCAGACCTAAGTGAAGTCACTCTTGGGGCCAAATTCTCTTTCTGTAAAATGAGAAGAGTATTACTTACTTACCTCACAGGGGTGTTGTGAGGATAAAGTCATTACTGTCTGGGAAAGCACTCTGAGGATAAAAGTACTACTATTGTCAAGTTTGCTTCCTATTTAAAATCCTTTCAAACATTCATTGAGCACCTGTTGTGTGCAAGGCGCCATCTGGGTGCCATGGAGAAAGGGGAAGACGATCTAGCTCCTTTTCTCTTTTTTGATTAACGAATATTTTAAAACAATACAAGAGAACAGAATTAACAGAGTTTTCTCAATGTGGGTCAGGAAAGATGTTCTCTGTCTTTCTGCCCCAAAAAGGCTACTCTCCTTTTTTTCCCAAGTATTTGGGCAAGAAGGGAGAGCTATAAATCTTCCTTCAGAGAATGCTCTTCTGAGAAGCAAACAAATGTTGGTTACTCTTCTCCCTTTGGGGGAAAATGAAGGCAAATCTCAGTGAGCGTGTCCTGTGACCAGCAGATGAGGTTCCATTGTTTCCGTCATTCCTCTGGGCTCAGCTTCAGTTTACCATAGCCTTCATCTTCTCTCTCCAGACCCAGAGGACGGTTGCTTATGCTGTGCTGGAATAGCTGGGTGCTTTTTGGTCGGTTTGTGTCCTTGGAGAGTCTGGTACACTGTTGTTTGCTGGAAAGTCTTGGCTTCCAAAGACAAGGGTCTTCGCTAGAAAACAAATCAAAACATGTGACTGCCTTTTTTCTTTGGTGGTGGCAGCAGGGTGGGGGAATTTTTAGTTCCTTAGCTGCCTCTCATAAGATGAAACCTTTTTAAATTTCACATTTGTTTTTCCATGTGCAAAGTTCTTCCCTTCCAAAACACACTCAAGGAATCAAGTCTGGATTCTGAAATAATCTAAAATATAGCACATCTCAATTTATTTCTCCAGTGGTGTGCCCAAGGTTCACTAGTTTCTACAAAGAGCCAAAACCACCGACTGAGCTAAGCAGGTTGGAAATCTAGCCCCAAATCGAAGCTTCTGGAAGTGCCCCCAGTCCCCTATAGTTTTAGGAATGCTCTTTCAATATTACTAGGGCTGTCTCCTTGAATCCTCAGAAATCTTCGTGCCCCAGAAAGAACATTTTCAGAGCTTAGCGGGGCTTCCTCTGTGTCTTAGAACCAGAGTGAAACCACTTGTTACTCTGAAAAGTATGATATGATGCCAGTCTTTAGGGAAAGAAGAGAATGACTTTCTCTGACTTTCAGAGGGAAGAGGGAACAAAGAGAAAGGGAAGGTTATTAGGTTTGAAAAGTGGTTCTTTTGTGGCTGAGAAAAGATGTGGGACTCTGGTCCACAGTGGTCCCCTCTACCTTGGATGCGGGAGTGGGGGAGCCCCACGTGAGTTCCTTCAGGAACCCAAGGTAGTACGGGGGCTCTGGGTCCTTTCCTTCCAGCCCAGGACCTGAGGAAAGGATGTCTTCGGCTTCGGCGCTGCCTGGCCCCAGATCATCTTGCGCTCCTCGGCCGCCTCTCGGCCCTTCTCTAGCCTGTGCTCCTGACAGCTCCCAGCCCCGGCGTTGATTCCAAAAGGGCTTCTTTCCACGAGGCCAGTCCGTACGCGCACACAGCTTCCGGGTGGGGCCGCTTGTCCAGACTCAGCCCCTTCAGCCTCTCCCTGGCCTGGACGCCCCCACCGATGCGTGCTTCCGCTAACCGCGCAGGACTCCGAGCTGTGGCCCCAGCCTCTCCACTGGTCAGCCTGCCTGAGGTCAAGGACAGGCTCCCTCTCTTCCTTCATTTAAATACATACGCCTTTAAAAGGCACGGCCCTGGGTCCCAGCAGAGACACGAGCTGGAGGGTGGGAGAGAGGGGCTGACTCTGTTACTTAAACAGCCTGGGACACTCTCCAATAACTTAGGAGGCCAACTGGGGCCTCCAAGTGAAAATACAGGTTTTCTCAGTCCCTGGGCTATCTTGGGCATCCTCTCATCAAAATAACAAAAAGCCTTTGTGCCAGTGATTGCTCACAGCTCGGTAGGGTCCCCTCCAACATCACAGGGGCGGCTGTCTTCCTCCTTACCAAGGGCTTCATTTTTATTTGTTTGGAATTATAGTGATTATGAAATACTTGAGAGAGAGAGAGAGAGTGGACACATAAGCTAGGAGGTGATCTGAGATTTTGAGATTATGGTGAATTGTGCAGAAGTGAGGAGCCTGATTGAAGTCCATGATCATATAACTGCATTGTAAGCGTCATAATCACATCGAGATACATACATATGCCAATCTTGGGCATGTATACGTATATATATATACACAGACACGTGTGTGTCTGTGTATATATATGCACACACACACATGCACACACACACATATATATTTGTATATGTCATTTTCTTAAAGGGCTTAAAAAGTTGCTCTAACAGAGCATTTTGATATTAGGGCTCTTGCCGGGCTTGAAATAGACCTAGCCTAGATGGGCTCTTCTTTCTCGCTAGCCGGGGCCATGAAGGCTCCCCTGGGCTGGGGCGTGCCTGCTTCTGCACCACCTGGGACGGGAAGCAGGTCTCCAGAGCAACCCGGAGACTCTGGGCTGCAGCTCACTGAAGAGCTCCCACTTTTGAGAATTCAGATCACACCTAGGAACTCTGACCGTTAGCACGGTGGTCATCAGAGCGGAAGGAGAGGGAGGCACAGGTGGTCAAGGAAGGTGGGAACTTACTGCTTGGAGCCCGGGCAGCGTTAGGTGGCCGAAACGTGACCCCCTTTCTGGCGACTCTAACAGAGACATTTCAGAGCAATCGCCCTTAGGAGGCAGAACCGGCTTCAGAACCGGGCCACACCCCTCCCCAACCCAATGCAGTGACAGTCACAAGTCTGGGGACAGACCTGGGAAGAAACAGGTGTACACAGAGTGGAAAAGTCACTCGAATTCCCTCCCTCTCAGGTGACAGGATGCATGTGACCCAAAGTGCCAGGGGATGTGGCGATGCTGGAAGGGTCCTTCCACAGAGGGGAAAAGAGCTTTGGGGGTTAGCGGGAGGGAAAAGGTGCTGAACTTGTGCTTTGCGTCACAAGCCTCTCTTGACCTGCGTCCTCTTCTGAGGTTTCTCCTCTGACCGGAAGAGTGAGGGAAGCCAGGGGTGGAGCCGTGTCCTAAGAATGTTTGGGGTCCAGACAGGAGCTGCCACCCAAAACACCTGTGTCAGGTGGGAGAAAAACCACAGGGTCTGAACAAGACCCCTGGAAACCTTCTCAAGCCCACTCCAGAGGAGCAGCTTTTGGGGTCCCCTCCCCTGACCTGTCACACGTGCACGTCTGTGCCTCCCGGCCCCCGGTGGTGTGGCACGCGGCCAGCTGCTGCAGACCGCCACGCCAGGAGCGTGCGTGGCACCTCCTCCCCCAGGTTTTTGTCCCTTTATCCCCAGCACCAGTCCCCAGTGTATAATAGTTCCATTATCTTTTTCCCTGCACGGACTCTTGTGACAAGACGTGTTTCCAAGAAGCCTATTTTCTGTTGGTGTTACAGGGAGGGAAATGTGGAGGTGGGACCCAGGAACATGGGAGTACCGCCCTGGAGGAACTAATGTGGCTTTTTTCTTTTACTTAAAAAAAAAATGTGCACATTCAAAGAAAATACATGAGCAGGAAAGGAAAGGGAGGGAGGGAGCGAAGGAAGGAGGGAGGGAAGAGAAGGAAGGAAGGAAGGAGGGAGGGAGGGAGGAGGAGAGAGGGCAAAGACAGAAAGAGAAAAAAGAGGAAGAAAGAGAAATAGACTCGCATCAAGTCCCTGCCATCTCTCAGCATCTGCAGGTCGTCACTGTGGTTTGGCAGCTGTTGGAGCTTCTCAGCGTTCCGATTCCGTGTATGCCTGGGAGACAGGCCACAGAATCGTGGCTCTGGCCTTGCTGAGCTCACCCTGCAGGGATGTTTGGGCACCTCTGGGCTCACCTGGTCACTGGCTCTCCCAACCCATCTGCCTGGTGAGGGGAGGCTGCCTGCAGGGTCAAAAGGCTGGAATCCAATCTCTCTTCCCCAGATAATGGTTAATTTTTAGGACGTTTTCTTACAGTTGCTTAGTTTTCCTTGGATACTTTTCTACCAATCATTCTTCCAATTTTAACCCCAGTGAAGCTGATGACTTGCTAACTGACTCTTTATAGAGCAAAGCTATTTGAAATTCTCAGGTAATTCAAAGCTTTGAGTGCATAATATTTGTAATTTTCCCTAAAGGGCTAACAAAATATTCTCTTTGCTATTCTTGAGTGTGAGCTGGGTCTGAGAAACTGGTTTGGATGTGTATTTGAGGGTTTGAAGGAAGCAGAGTCATAAACACCATTCATTTTGAGATTCCACCTATTGCTGCCCCCATCCCCCCACTGAACAAATGATCAGACACGCATCTATAAAAGGAACATTCTAGAACTTGGCAATTCCGATCGGATGATAAGTGCCCTAGTCTCTTGTTTTGCCGAGGTGGGAGTTTGCTGCAGGAGCTTTAGTCATCCTTCTGAGACTCGCCCTTGCATCCCGCTGGGAATCTTTTCTTCCTCCCTTCTCCTGTATCTCATCTTCATCATCAGTTCCTCCGTTTCATGAAGCAGCTGGGTGACTAAATACAGCTTCCACCGCTCAGACTATGCTTCCTGTACTCTTGGAGTTTGCTGGTGTTAAAGATAACTTACAGTGAACTCTAGGCTGAAGATTAAGCCTATCAGCTGAACCTCCAATACAGCAGGTTTTTGCACAACCTTGCTGTTGAGAAATTCTCAACCTAAGGGGAATGTAAATGAGCCTATTTGTAGCCCCTTATCTCCAGAGCAGCTCTAAGTGGAAGTGGCCTAGTCAGAGGTGGGGGAACGGCTAAGGAGGTACCCTTGCCCTTATCACACACCTGACCTGTACAGGTACTGCTTATGGGAAGCCTGTGTTACAGGCCAAGGAGAATACTTATGCCTTTGGCTGATGACCTAGGCTGCCTAATTAATGGACCCCTTTGGATGGAAAAGGAAGCTCTTAAAACTTGATTTAATTTCATTGAACTGAGGACCTGTTGTATGCACAACACAGTCCTGGCCCATGGGTGATGCAGCAAGAGAGGAAAAACAGTGCCTGAAACTGTGGAAGGTGTAAAGGCTAAGAATGGCATTCCACCTGTCTTAACAGGATAGTGTAAAAACTCCCAGTAGGAAATCAGTGTGATCTTGGACCAATGATTTAGCCTCTCCAGTCATCAATTTCTTTGTTTCCAGAAAGTTCCTTTTGGCTCTAACACACTCTGGCCACTATGACTCAGCTGGAAACTCAAAGCACTCTACCGGAAGTCAGGCTGATAAATACATAGAGATGCAGAGTGAATGCTGAGCCCCTCTGAGCCCCTCTAGCTGAGGCAGCACTTGACTCTGAGGGTAAGGGGAGACCTCTGAGCTGAGCCCATCAGTATTTCCCTTCTCCGGAGCTAAAAACCAACGGATTGCGCTGGCCCTTGGTCTCGTTTAGGGACAGACATGGGTTTCCCTTCTCTGCCATCTCTGCTGGCCGGCAGCGGCAGGAGGAGCTGGGGGGGCTGGGGGGGCCGGTCCTCCCCGTCCTGGCAGCTCAGCACTGCACGTTCCTGTCCGGACTCTACCCGCTGTGGTTGCTGGGACTGAGGTCAGGACGCCAGTGACCTTGAGTCAAATGGAGAGGCAGGGGCTTGGAGGTCAGCAGTGCATTTCCTGTCTAGAAGGAAATTTGAGAAACCCCTGGAAGGAACAGATGGGCAGAGACCATTCTCCTAAAGCCGTGGGCAGACAGACTCTCCACGAACACCCAAGTCTGTTACTCGACTGCAGGAGGCATGTGGGTGGAAAATAGCTTGAAAGGAGACTTGGGGGCAGGGGCAGGTGGTGTGTCCAGGTGGCTTCTCTCTGTCCCAGGAAGGTGCTAGAAGAGGCCCTTTGCAAACAGAGATCTCTTCTGGCAAAAGTCTTTTGGTTGTCCCTTGTTGTCTATGCCCCCAAAGTAGGTGTGGATAAATAATTCAAATTGCTGGAAGGTGGTAGGAATAATTCATTTTTCCTCATACTGAAATGGGAGTATCAATTTCAGTATAGACAAGCATCAGAATTTGAACACCAATTTAGGCAAAAAACCCCCATAAAAAACCCAATTCAAGAAACCAGAAGGAAAAGCAATAATTCAATTTAAGTAAGTATGCCACTGACACTGCTGCGTCAGACTCCCTCTGAGCAGCGTCCTGTGTCGTCACGTTGACTAGGGTTTGGGAAGAAGGGTCCCTGCAAAGCCTTTTGATCCTGGTCTCAGGCGCCCCCATCCTGTCACCGTGGGCTTAGACAGCAAGTCCCGGGAGCCTTGCAGGTCACACCAGCATGGCCAGTCGGCTTCCCTTCTTCCAACCCAGACCAGGTGCGAGGGAAGGGAAGCGGCTGGTGAGGACGGCTCTGCCCACCTCACCCCACGTCCAGACCTTCCCGCAGCAACCCCACGTGGAGTGTGGCCCTCGCCTGGAACGAGAAACATACGAAGGGCTATTTCAAGGCCGGCAAGTCACTAATAAAAATTAAGATGCCATTTACCATGCACTCTGCAGTCTGCCCCCTCTTCTTTTCTGGTTCGTCAGTGGCACACGTCATTCTCGGTGCTCCGAATGGCCAATGACTTCCTGTTTTCTTGGCCAGACTATAAGGATGGAGTAGTTCTAATGTTGATTCTAAGCCAACACTCATGGTTCTCAGCGATGTGGACAGGTGTGGACACCTCTCTGTCCTCATTAATCTAGAGCCGGTGCTATTTGTGGCTAACAGTGCCTACGGATGTAATTCCTTCATTTTCTCTCTTGTTGTTCCTAATGCATTGCCACCAAGGAATCATATTAGAAAGACAGATGTCCATGGAGGACTTTCCTTAGTACAAGATTTTGGTTCTTATTCTCACTTTTTTTAGGAGGGCTTAGTTTCTAGTGTCTCAGTAACACCCCCCCCTCCCACCACCACCCCCCCGGCTTCTTTTAAAAATGGAAATGTTTTCCTTTTCTATTAGCCAAAAAGAGATTTCACTAAAAAGAACCACATCAGGCTCTTCTTCTTCCCTCTCTCCCTGGTGAGTTTGAAATGGACAGTTGTACCTGAGTTGGGATCGTTTCTGAATCCCTTGCCCCAGGGTTCTTCTAAAGACGAAAGACTTTTCTGTTTCCCCTACCACGGCGAGGTCAGGGCGTGATGAACAAAACAATTTAACTTCTCGAAACCTTTGTGGTGCCTTTTCTTGTGGTGCTTCTCTCATGTAACTCCAGACAAGGCAGCCACCTGCAGCAAACAGCAATGCCAGTGCTTTTCCCTTGGTATCATGTGCCAGTGCAGTAAAAGACTTAATGTATACATATATAATAGATTATATAGAGATATCACTATATTATATAATTATATTAATTGAGGTTCTGATGCGCTTTGATGGAGTTGATCATTCCTCTGCAAAAAAAATCGACACTACTCAACTGGAACTCACAGCTCTGGGGAGAGTTTTGACTTTCCGGGAAGGGCACCAACAGATGAGATGGGTTACTCCTGTGACGAGTTTCTTCTCCTTTCTTGTGAAAGTTGCTGTCTCCATAACATGGAATGTTTTGCTAAGGGAGCAAAGAGCAGCTTCTTTTGAACTTCCTTTGGTGCTGATATTTTAAAAATGTTTGTTTGTTTTGCTTCCTCATCAGTGGCCAAAAAGCTGCTTTTCCAACAATCTCAACTCACCAATCAAAGGTGACAGGGGACAGTCTGGGAATAAGAGGCTAGATGTTTGGGGATCCCCGACTCTGTGACTTAATCCAGACGGTTTCCTCTGTGACCTGCATACGTCTCCCAGACTCAGTGCCCTCATCTGAATAGACATCGTATTTCCTTACCTCATGGGGAAGGGTAACTTCAAAGGATGCATCTGTGGCACTCAAACACGAAAGCATTATTAATTTGGAGACAGCAACTTGACATGTTTTTTAAGATTTTGTTTGTATGTTGCTGAGATTTTGATCCTGGGGTTTTGCTTTGTCCCCCTCCGGCTCCTCCATCGCCGCCACATTGCATGCCCTCCCTTTGGCAATACCTATGAAAATCGTGTAACTGATAGACCTCACCTAAAGGGGTGGGTAGTGCTAATTTCTCCCAAGGAAACAACGTCACTAACACTGTATAAGGTGCTAGAATCAAACCTCATTTTATAGACTTTGGTTCTTAGAGAAAAACAAAACATGCAGAATTCTTTCTGTGAAGCCTTACTATAGATTGTTATAGCCAATTGTTTATCCAAAAAGAGAGAGAGAATAGAAGATAAAGATAAGATGCAGTGATTCCGTATAAAATGTAACTAAAAGACCTTTGCTATTTCCTATATTAATGTAAACTATCATATATATATATATATATATATATATATGCTTGAGGCAGATAGAAAGAATGAAAAAGTGTAACGTATGTTCATCTTTATTCTAATTTTCAGTTGGTTCACAACTTTTAGGACATGAGCAAGAGAGGTTTATGGTAGGATGAGATAAGGGATGCCCAGTATGATATAGGAAATTACTCTTATTTCTGTTCTGTTCTATATGTTATTAGAAGGAGTTTGGCTGCATGAGAGGACAGGGAAATCAATTAAAACACAGACGTGCTTTCTAAATGTTCTGAGAATTGACGTTATACTTTGGTGTTGTTTCCTCCTTATTCTAAGGTTTCTGATAGCACTGTAAAACATGTCTGCCGCCTAAGGTGTTAACAAATAATGTTTACCTCAAGAAAGCTTAAAAAAAGAGGCAGTTGTTTCCCCCCATCTCCTAGAAAGCAGTGAACCCCTAAGCAAAATGTGAGGCATTTCCACAGAAGTTCAATAAGAGAATAGAACCATTTCTGGTGCTTTCCTCAGTGCCCCCATTCTCACCCGCCCCTTCCTTTGCTAAAGAGAGAAATAACCCAAAAGATGAGTTTTGACAGGAAATGGGGTTAGCCTGTAGCAAAAGTGTATCGATGAATACAGACTTTGCCCGGAACAAGTGGTGTGGGGTCCTTTTAAGTATGGCTGTGTAATTCAGGTGTTTAGTGCTAGCATGTGTGTGTGTGTGTACTGTATATATGCTTCAGTGGATGAAATGTTTGATGGACAGAGAAAAATACCATAAACAGACATGAACAGAAAAAAAAAAATAATCAAATGCTATTTTATCAGACGACGCACTTGTTCACCTTGATGAGAAGCCACTGTTTCACAACTATGCAATCCCTCCCGCCTTCACCTCCGCTCTCCACCTCCCGCACAGATTTTCCTTTGTACCAGAACCACAATATTCCAACCCCTGGTTCAAGGTGAGCATGCTACAGTGATTCTTTTCCTAAATTTAAGAGCTCCCGAGAAAAATTTTCCTTTTCTTTCATTTTCAATGGTTCAATGTAACCCTGTTTGGTTCTGTAAGTGAACTGATGTGTATTTTTATGTTTTGGTTACATGTTTACAAACTGGTTTCCATCCTCTTCTTGATACAAAATAATTATTTTCTTTATAAAGTCTAACTTTTATAGGAAGTTTGGGGGATGTGTTGACTTAACGTAAGAAAAAAATTTGGCTTAAGTGGAACAATGAGCATGTGACCTCGGGGGTTGGGGGTGGGGCGGGGAAATTTTGTGGACCTGCAGCTAAATTAGCACCTACACCTTGGTCCTGAGTAGAGATCCTGGCGGGAGCTGGCTACTCTGGGCAGGATTTGACCCCGGGGATTTTTATTTCCTTATGTGTGGTCCTCTATATGGAGTAACCTATCCCAGAGGGTGAACTCATATTTCCTACCCAGCTTTATGCCAGCCTCATCCTTCCTGCCTACCATCCTTCCATACTTTACCCAGTGCCAAATCCCAGTTCCCTGCCTTTGCACTGCTTCCTGCTGACCCTTCTCCTCCTCTGGCAGCCACTGACTGGGGTTACTGCATCTGCTTTCAATGTAAAAGATAGACATAAAGAAAGTCTCCAAGAACCCGACCTCCAAAGCGCTGAGGAAGTCAGTCCTCAGTGGGCATGTCATTTGAGGGTATTTTCAGCACACTCTTAGCTACAGAGAAGAGCGGGTCCAGGTTCATTTACAAACTACCCAGCTCGGCCAAGCCCATCTTCACGAGGTGTTAAAAAGGAGTCGCTGGGAAGAAGAGAGATCCCGAGGTTAGACAAAGCACAACTTAGGCAGGGGCAACCCTGCGCACAGAAGTCAGGTTCTCTACTTCTCTGGTTGTCTGCACAAGTTTGAGTTTTGCACACGGTTTACAAATCTTGCACAAGGTGGCCGAGCCATCCGAGACAGTTTTCAAAAGATAAATTCAGACACTGCCTAACTGCTCCAGCACAACCTGCTTCCACTCCACGGCTGGTGGGAGCTTGGATGGAGTTCCTCTGGAATGAAAAAGGTCGGTTCTTTGACAAGAGTGCATTTTCTCTGTCAGCCTCATTCCCTGCCTCCTCATCCTACACATACTCTTAGCGACTCAGGGGATCATACTTAAGTGCTGTGCATTTGCTTTCTGTCCTGTTCCATAGGTCACACCTGCTAAGACCCATCCCAGGAAGTTATCACTCACTATTTCTCATTTCCTCCTGAAAAGGAGTTCTCTTACCCTTGGAGGTACCATTCGAGAGACTTTTAGGCCTATCAGACACAGACCCAGGAGCCTTTACCAGAAGCCAGCTTGTCTTTACAGTTCAGAAAACATCAAGGGAATCAGCTC
Organism: Balaenoptera musculus; assembly: GCF_009873245.2. Classification (NCBI taxonomy): domain Eukaryota; kingdom Metazoa; phylum Chordata; class Mammalia; order Artiodactyla; family Balaenopteridae; genus Balaenoptera; species Balaenoptera musculus. The sequence continues at coordinate 8,431,265 of NC_045790.1, forward strand.
CAGGATACTAGGAGATTTCTCAACTCCTGGCCTTGCTTAAAAAGTGGCTGGGGGGCTGGCGGGGCCCTGTCGATGTTGTGACCCCACTCTTCTCCTGCCTGCCCAACCGAGCTCAGTCCCTGGTACCAGCCTAGAGGACCCGGAGGCTCTGGGTCTTCCAAGAAGTTCAGAGTTCAGGGCAAACGAACAAAGGCAAAGGGTGAAGGGGTCTCCATCCCCCACTCCTCAACCAGGGCCGAGTCAGAGCGTCCAGCACCTCTTTTGGAGCTGTGACAACCTGCCTCTCTGGGAAGGGACATGCCTGCCTCTGGGGGCTGTGGCATCATTGAGTTTCTGCCAGAAATCTAGACCCGGGGATTGTGCCTGTCCGGAGGTGGCAATTCACCTGCAGCACAAACAGAACGTTTGCCAAGGAGAGCCCTCCCCCTCAGAGGGGATGAATCCCGCTGTGGGGTGGGGGCTGACCCCTGTCAGGTGGGCTCTGGCCATCGACTGGCACCTGAGACCCTGAGGGGCCCAGAGGTATAGAGTTCCGGATGCCACGACGCCAGAGAAGTCAGGCGCAGCCCAGAGCCCACCTGGCAGTGGAGGAGGAGTCCCATCAGAGATGTTGTGTGTCCTCCTCTGGGGGAGGGGACAGTTGCTTTAGAGGAAAGGAGTATTTAGGGTTCCTGGAGTCTCAGGAACATCGAGGGTGTCAGAGCAAGACCAGCGTGACCTGCACAGGTGATGTCAGCCCTTTGGGAGGATGGGAGAACTCAGATGCAGCTAACATTAACTGAGGCCGATGATGACGAAGGCTTTGTCCCAGTGCCTTCATACAATGATCTCACCTAAATCCTTCTGATACTCTGGCAAGGTGAGAAACCCCACCCATTTTACAAATGAGGAAACTGAGGCTTGGGGAGCTTCTGTGATTGCACAGGGTCCTGTGGTCATCCAGGGGTCCAGCTGGGGGTCAGACCTGGATCTTTGGTCCCACTAGTCTTCCAGGCTCCCCCTCATGCCATTTCCCAACAGTTCACAAAGGCCAGGTAGCTCAGAGTGCCCGGTAGGGATAGCTTGGGACTAGGGCTGTCTTGACATTTTTGTTTCCTTGCAGATGGCCATAGAAGCTGGAGAAGTGTGAGGTTTTAGGGGACTAAAAGTTTGGTGACGATTTATGAAATAGGGTATCCCCATGGAAAAGGACGCCTGTTTTCCATGTGAGTTCTTGGAGAGCTCCTCCTGCGAATGCTGTGAGATGTCTATTTTGGTGTCCTGAGAACTTTTGTATCTCCTTTTTTAGGGTTTTGTAGTGGTGGTTTTTGTGTGTCTGATCTTGAAAGGTGAGGTGACTTCAGGACAAGTGGATTATTTCTCTAAGGCTCCCGTAGAAGAGTTGAACAGTTGGAATTAGGACAGAATCAGAAAATTAAGCTTCATGGGATAAATTTTGAGAAGGTCTTTGAAGATACTGGCTATGACATGACAGAGAGAAGGAGAATTCTAGACAGGACACTCCCCATGCAAGGCTGGAGCAAGGAGCAGCCTGGGAACTTACATCGTCTTCCTGTCCCCACTTCCTGGGCCAGTCAGTTGCCTTCTGTGAGCCTTGCATTCCTCATCTCTGAAACACGGATGAGCTTGGTGACCTCCATGATGGGTCCCAACCAGAGAGGTAAGAAAATAGCGCGACAGGCAAATGCATTTGTGAACGTCTTGACAATTGAACTGGTCCATTGGGATTTGGGATGATAAGTGTTGGGACCTACTGTAAGTTCTTAGGCCAGGGGGTGAAATGACCAACGTGGAACTGCTAGGCTTAAGAAAGTGATTTTCACTGTCATGTGAACTGATTAAGGGAGAAAAACAAGGTAAATGAGAGAGGAAGGGAACCCGGGAGAGGAAAGGGGCAGGAAAGGGCAGAATAGAGAGAGTTGGAGGAGGGGAGAGAAGAACCCTACGTGCTGTTTCCCCACAAACGTAGGTCAGCCTCCTGCTTTATACGTTTGATTACAGTTATGTCAGCTTGATGCCTACTGGGTGCATGCACACACACACACACACACACTCACACACACACCACACACACACACACACACACACACACAAGCTTAATCCTGCTATAGTCACAGCAGTTACCCACGAGAAAAATCCCTCAGTCCTTGGGCAGAGCTGGGGCTTCTTCAGAGCACAAAGGAACAATGGAATCTCAGGGTTTGAAGGAGACTCAGACACCACCTAATTTTTGCTTGTCCACACAGTCATAGACAAAATATCAAATTTTTCTCAAGGCCTCCGAGGTAAAAACTCTTTGCCTTCGCTCCTTATTGAATGCCTGTAGTCAGACAGTCCTCCCTTGTAATGACTCCAATGCTGTCTGTTGCTCACCAGACTGATTCCTTTTGCTTTGGGTCTCCGAGGGGACAGGGATGTAGTCTCTGGATTACTGAGCCCTCGGCCTCCCCTTCCCAGGGAACTCCTGGAGGGCAAGGCTGGGAATCAATTGAGAGGGATGGTCATAATCTCACCTTGTCTTTGCCTCCTGAAATTATGTGAAATTCAGATAGATTGCACCACTCTCTCACAACCTACCGGCCCAGCCGGGCTGGAGACAGCTGTCCACTTTGCTGTGACTCAGTTTTCACACATCCTCAGATAGATTGTTTTTAGTTCCTCTCCCACTGGGTCCTGCCACTGTATTATTCCTTCTCAGGATAATGTTTTATGTTCAAAATTCAAATGTGACTCTTGCCTTGAGATGTACCTAGGAAGACAGGAGGAGGCTCCCGGGTATGGTCTGGGGGGGAAAATGTAGGGTCTTTTAAAGTTCTTACAACACTGTGGACACCTTCCCTTCTTCCCCAAACCATTCTCTTGGTGCATTTTCTAAAAATGCAATCCATCCTGGATGATGCCCTCCACGTGCCAGGCGCTGTGCCAGGCGCTGGGGAGGTAGAGGGGAAAGATGGTCTCTTAGGGTATCCACAGTCCAGCAGGGGAGAAAGAAGACCCACAGACAAACGGGACAGTACAGTCAGCACTCTGATTCTGGAGAACAGGGCCTGGCCCTGCCTGGCATGGGTTGACTTCAAGCTTCCCTGGTGTGCACTTGCTCGGGTACCAGACTTCCCATCCAGTCCCCTCCCCCATCCTGCCATTCTCCCAAACTCACCAGGCATTCCTCTTGGGCCCCTCTGTCTTCCCTCTTGCTTGAGCTGACCTGTTCCCAGCTATTTCCCGGTAGAGCAAATCCCAGCCGAAGCAGGATCACATCCAGAGTCAGAATAACTATTGAACAGTCTGAGGAAGCTTGATTCAATTCCACTTTTAGGCCCATCGGTGTCTCTGAGCCTCGCTTCCTCTGCACTTTCTCCAGGGTCTCTGGGGCCTTTGACTCACTGGCAACAAACTCAAGTTTCTCCTTGGCTTGCTGGTTGGAGCCCCTTAGCTCTCCATCTGCACTTGTCTGAGCTGACCCTTCCTTGGTTCGTCATTTCACGGTTCTGTCCTCCCACCGGCTGCCTCAGCCAGCCAGGTGTCCGCTCCTGGTCCCTTTCCCTCACTCCATCCTCCTCCCATTCAGGACATCAGACAAGGACGGAGGTGGTTTTTTCAGCAGCTACCACTGCCTGACAGTGCATTTTACAGTGAAAATGCATTTATAGTAAAAACTGAGGCTGAAGATGGCCTTCTTCATGGCCTTTTAAGCTCTCCATTGGAAAGGCTGTAAATGGAAATGACAAAGGGAAAGGGACAATCCCAGCAACCCAAACCAGTAGGTGCTTCTGACCTCACCCACTAGGAGAGCAGGTGATCCTAGGAAGGTAAAGTCATGTCAGAGACTTCACGGCTAAATTGATTTCCAGCTATTTCCAGGCATGTGTCAAGGGCCCTCAGAGGCTAGCGGTCCCTGGCACAGTGGCTGCAGAGGTGAGGATGCCTCTAGAGACCCTTACTGTCATCCCCCAAGCGCTGAGCTCCCAAGGCTGCCGCAACCCCACCCGCAGGGATACAAAGGAGAGCCCTGTGGGACAGGTTACTCCAATTACATAGGTGAAAATTATATATATATATATATATATAAAAATATAATTATATATATTTTCCTGGGCACAAAAGCAAAAACAAAAACTTTATTACACCAGGGCTTTTAATTGAACACATCTGATTCCCTGACTTAAAAATAATTTTTTTTCTTTTCATTTTGAAGCAGGTGTTTTTTTAATGGGGCTTATTTTTGGGTTTGAGATCACTGGGCTTCTTGCCCTGTGAATCCATGCTTGCTGCTGTGTTGAAAATGCATACATTGGTGACCGCAGTATTAAGCCAAATTTAAACTCTTTAGTCTCCTCCATCTGTAAGTGTTATGTATCTACCTCATTATGATTTTTTTGGTTTCCTGTGCTTTCGTGTTGTGTACGATGTCAGAGGTGAAATGTAGATAAAAATATATATATAAAAAAATATATATTTTTTGCTTTGCAATAAAGTTCAAAGCTATAACACAGACTATTCATGAAATGTCATAGCCTTTTATTGTGCTCTGTCCTCTTAGTTGTGAATTGTCCTGGGAGCCCTTTTGCCTATTCACTAGAGTCAATATTATTGTTTGTCATTTGATGAATCATTCTAATTATTTTAACTGTACTTTTTCGACACATTGAATAAGACACTAGGATTCTTGAACAACTCTTGGTTCCAAAGGTGCTTTATTTCTGTGGACTCGTGTGATCAAATGGAAGGGAAGTGTCTCTGCAGACTTGAATCTTCCAGATAGAAGTATTGATCTCAATGCCATTGGGTTTAGAACAAAATGTTTGTGCGTAGGGGGAAAAAGGAAACATTGGTTTGGCTTCGACTTCTTGAAGCTTTCAATGTTGATTTATGTCCAACTTTGGTTTTTTAATTTCAAGCTCTTGGCATGGAATATGGTACCCACTGATTCGCTAGTATCCTCACCTCATTTGGCTGCTTTCAACTTTTTGACTTTGCCGTTCTCTCTAGGTTGATTTTATGTGTTGTGCTGTTTGGTGGTAAAGTACCCTGTGCCCAGCCCTTACATATTCTCCAAACCTTGTGAAACCCTCTCTTCCATACCATGTGTTCAGAGGGATGGCGATCTGGAAACATTTGTAGTCTGCAAGCCAGCGATGCCATAAAGACCCAAGTTCTTCAGAAGAATCCTGACCAGTTACAGTCCAGGGCGAAGGGATCTTGAATAGAAATCGCAAGGTGGATTGTCTGCAACTGATTCCCTTTTTCTGTAATTTGAACAGAATGACTTTCCTTTAACTAAGCAACTTAGGTCGTGAGCCCTAGATACTCTGTATGGTTCAGTTACCCTTGTTTTTCTGCATCTTTTGCCAAAATATGGAAGACATTTCTCAACTTCATTAAATATGTTTTAAACGGGACAAAGAAAGGTCTACACGTTAAAGATCCTTTAAAATGTTACTTGAATGAACATGTTTTTTTATCCCCCAGCTCCAGAGAGCTAGGGAAAAGTTGTAATCGAAGCGGGGGAGAATCATTTCTACATGTGCAGTGTTTTCCCTTAAAGTACTTACAATGACTACAAAAAAGAAAAATGCTTACAATTCAATTTCATAGTATGTTCCATTTTCCTCCTGTTTTGTTTTCTTCTGAAGATCATAAAGAATTGCTTGTGTGTATTAAGAAGAGACATTTTCATTTGTATTTGGGGAGGTTTGCTTTTCTCCTTAACAATGCTGAACCGGCATTTAAACAACTCTGGCTAGGTTATACTTTGCCTGTTCTCAGCTATTTCTCTCTTTTAATAGTATAATGGTCTGTGTATCAATCGAAATGCAGATAAAATATGTACTGAAGATGGAACACACTGGTGTTGACCTGAAGGGGGAAAAAATCTAATGATAAATATATATTTATCTATCTATCTATATATATCTGTATGTAGGTGAGTGGAAATATATGATATATTCACACACCCACACACAAAACACACACATAGGCACAATGACAATATACTTCCAAAGTTGGTTTTTGGTTCTGAGGAATTTGCCACCTCACTGAGCTTCCCAAGATTCCCAAATTTCTTTTGAAATAATTGTTTAAGAAAGGTTTTGCTTTGTTTTTTAGGTACTAGAATGCACAGTTCTAACTATTCCCTGTTCTTCTGGGGACGTAACTATTGTAGATTCAGAGGAGCCTGATTTAGGTGAGTTTCTCTGGGACCCTCTCTTGTGCCACCACCTTCCTGCCCACCCGGTGCCAGAAGAAAGTTACCTGCAGAGCCGTCTGTACCCTCTATCTTTGCTCTGTCTTTCCACTCATCTCAGGCCCCCAGTTTTCCCACAGGGGAGGCCTTGTTCGCTGGAGACCCTTCTGAAGTTTGGATACCGGGCTGACTTCTCTCTCCATGTAGGTTCTGGGCATTTCCACACTTGGTGTCACCTTTCCTGGATGACCAGACCCGTTGTACCTCCAAATCTCTACAGGACACAGCTAACTAGGAGGTCCCAGGGTGAACAGAAGGAACTTCTTGCTGCAGCTGGGGTAGGTGTGTTTGTAGTCCTAAGCACCAGGTTTCGTCTGTTTCTTACAGAGGAAGGATCCAAATGGACCAGACGCTATAGGTGAGGGCGTGATGCGACTTCTGATCCAGACCAGCCAGTTTGGTCCATGTAGTGTCCCACTGCTGGCTCCCAAGCAAAGCTCCCTTGGTTGAGAGGGAATTCCCAACATGACAGAGCGAGCCTGGGAACAGGGGAAAGGGCACTGAGCTTCACCTCATTGTGAAAAGGTATTTTCTTCTCTGCCCTTCGTTGTCTGTCCGGAGACCTTGTGTCTGCATGGCGGGTTGGTCTTTGGTCTTGACGTTGTTGCTGGGCCGTTGTGGGAAGTTTCTGTACTGCCGTGAGGATGCTGTCCATTTTCTTTCATTCTGGATGCTTCTCCGTCCCCGTGAAGGGAGAGGGCGCTGTCCCGGGATGTGATGGTTCTAGGTAGAGAAGCTTGCCGTCCTGCTCACCGTTGTTCGTTGCTCCTGAACCTCTGGGGTAATCTCCAACTTGGAATCCACTTCTGACTCTTTGGCTGCTTTCTAGGTGGCCTGTTGTGAGACAAGGACAACTTCTGTGCCTGAGATACTTTGAAATCACTTTGAAATTAGAGGTGGGAAGTGTATTTCAGTGGGATGTGGCAGATGATTTAAGAATTTCTCTTACCTTGAATTTGAAGTGTGGTACAGCAGTGGTAGAGACTTCTTGACCTTGGACCACTGGATCTGCCACGCACTGACGCTCCTTGCGAGGACAAGGTGGTGGATGATGAACTGATTTCACTCCACTGGAGCTTTCCTGCCAGACAGCATTCCCACTTCAAATTCAGTCAGTCACCTGGCTCTCAAATATTTCTTAAACACCTACTATGCCAAGTGCAGGGCTAGGGCAGAAGGGGCTCTAAAGAGAAAACAAACCTCAAGGAATTAAATATGAGAGGGAAGAAATGTGCATAAATAAGTATAATACGGTGAAAAACAGAGCCCTAAGAGAGTGCAAGGTGCTAGGGGCATCCAAAGTGGGAAGCAACGTTTCCAAGTAGTGATATAAGAGGAGACTTTAAAAAGACTGGTATTTGAGTTGGGTTTTGGAGGCTCCATAGGGTGCCTGAAGATGGGTGAGTTGAGTTGACTGTGCCTACAGTCATGTGACATCATTCATTCATTTGAGGTGTTGCCTGCCTTCTGATGAGAAAGCAAGACAATTTCCAGCAATGTCACCGTCTGTTAACATTCACCCAACCTCGTTGAAAGAATAGTCCTTCAAGCTGCAACCGGTTTCTCTGCGATTGGTGCTGTGATTCAGAGAATGTCTTTCCCTTGTCGCTGAACCCTCTCCCCCCTCGAAGGCTTCACGGAGCTCCCAGAGCCGGGCTCGTGGGTGCTCATGTGTGTTCACGTGCACATCTTGGCTCAAAGTTTAGTTCCCTGCAGCTTTGGTATGTTTGAAACCCGTTCCTCTGGTCCTCCCAGTGCGGCGGAAGCCAGAAGGAATGAGGCCTTCACGTGGTGGTGATGTGCGTATCTCCGCAGGTGAGGGCAAATCAGAGGATTGGAAGGTGTCCATTGACCATTCCAGGTTTGAATTAAGGCCAAAGGGGAGGAAGGCTTGAATGATGAATGGGATTTCTTAAAGCCCAAAGCTGCCCATGAGACACAGAAGAGCCCAGTCTCTGTTTCTTAATGAGGTTTCAGTTCAATCCTGCTCAGGCCAACCTTCCAGAATATTTGAGACCACTGCAGCCTCCCAGAGGGACTCAGGCCTGCAGACCTCAGCCAGCTCTGGGTGCTCCCTGTAGCAGCTGGTCACTATGGGCACAGCATATCCTAAGGGGGTGTGAGTCTTTGGGATCTGGGGAAGGGCCCAGTTTCTTCTATAATTAATGCAGTGGTTCTGGGCCTTTCCAGATACCATGAAAAGAGTATCGATGAAAAGGAGGCCAAGAAAAATTGGGGTTCGTCTGACCCTTTCCCCAGTGGCGCCCAATTCCTTCAGGCTTACACACAGATTACCCCACAGTTTCTTCGGCTTAATTTCATGTTCTGAGAGTAAATAACAAAAGACATTCAGAAACTGGATGAGAGATGCAAGGCACAAAGAAGCAGGGCAAGCACGAGACCCTACCCACCGATGGGTCCCTTCCTGGAATTCATGTTTCCCATTCAGAGTGGCCTGGCCTTTGGTACAGACCTCAGATTCTCAGCATGTCTAAGTGGACGTGCAGGGATGGCTGTTCTGAACATTAGATGCTGTTAATAGAATAAGTAGGCTTGGCCCTCTAATTGGAATCCCCTAATTTCCTTGGTCTGGTTCATTATAGTCATTCCCTCTTTAACCTCCATAAAACAAGTCTTTGTTGCCAATCCACGGCCTGGAATCTGTTTAGAATGAGAGGGATGATGGCCACCTGCATCCCTGAGGCTGACAGACTAAACGTATCAGCCTAGCATCCATTCAGAAAAGGTGGGCTGCTATTCTGCACAAGTTATTTTTAAGAATAAGTTGATAGTGACCTTATTATCTGGGGGAATCTAATGTAGAGCTTTATTTTACAGAGGAGGAAAGAGACATAGGGGTTTGAATGATTTGCCCAACTTCCCTTGATTAATGAAAGACAAACCACGATGTGGGCTCAGGTGTCTTGATTGAAAAGGTAGGCACCCCCTACTTAAACTGGTGAGGTCATCTTACCTTTCTTTCCTTCTCGCTGCCTAATGGAACTCTGAGGGTCCACCCTACAGTGAGACGTTTATCTAAGCCTGTAACAACCCAAATGGCTTGACTTGTGTATAAACAACTCCTACTGAAATGGGCAAAGAGCAGGGCCCTTGCTACTGTATCAGGGTACAAGGCCCCTGATACTCAAGGTATCAGCTTGAGTCGACATATGGGAAAGAAACCCTTTCCCTGATTTCCAGTGATGCTCTGAAAAAAAAAAGGCCTAAACAACATATGAGGAGTTACTTTTTAAGTCAATCGGTGTTCCTCTGATTTCTCCCGAGGGGCTTCTTGAGCAGGATCCACCCGTGTTGTAGAGAAGAAATCAGGGCATTGAGTGTCACCATTATCTTTCGGAGCCCAAGCTGCTAAAAAATTAAAACAAAACAAAAAATGCAGACAGCAAAGCTCTGCATTCAACAAGAGCTCCTGCCTCCAGAAGGACTGCCCCACAGACCCGGGAGAACCCTGGCTCTAACTCTGCTTCAGGAAGCTTGTGAAGACCTGGCTTGGCCTCATCCCAGCTGTCAAAGCTGCAGCAGTCTTTCCTGATGTGAAGGAGAGCCCCTTCTTTGAGAACCAAGGGCTCAGGACTCTTGACTCATGGCCAGTCTGTTCATTCTCTTCATAATTTAGTTTCCTTATTTACTCACTCATCCTTCAACCAGAAAATATCCCAGGCATTGGACTAGGCCCTGTCCTCAAGTAATTCACAGTCTGGGCAGGGAACTAAAACCTGTACATCAAGGACTGAAGGGTAAGCCTGAAAGTGATGAGTCCAGATACAGCTCTCTGAGCTCTAAGGGGGAGGAGATGACATGGGTGTTGTCAGCTCTTTGCCTCCACCTGTCTTTCTGAAAGACTGCTGAGCATTCCTCGTGGGTGGCACACTTTGGATTTAGGACCTTAACACAGTGTGTCCCCTACTCTTCCTCTCCTTTCCCCAAAAGTAACCCCCAGTGTGCGCCAATATATTGGTTCCCTTGACCACCATTTTTAGCAGATACCTCTTGTAAGATCACCAGGAGCCCTGCTCAAAAGCAATGCTCTCTTTGGAAAAATGGCTTGACCAGAAAGAGGAGACAGAGAGAGGAGAGTAATGAGAAGATTCCCCTTTCCCAAAGACAGATTGCTCTAGAAAGAAAACAGGTTGCTTCATCCATAATCATGTTAGCCTTGATCTGGAGCTTTAAAAGGGATGCAGATCAGGAATTCAGGAAAGGACTCTGTCTTAGTTTGGGCTTCTATAATAATAAAATAACAAAGACTGGGGTTGGGGGGTTGCTTAAACAACAAACATTTATTTCTCACCGTTCTGGGGGCTGGGAAGTCCGAGATCAAGGTGTCATAGGTTTGGTGTCCGGTGAGAGGTCTCTTCCCAGTTTGCAGATGGCTGCCTTCTTGCTGTGTCCTCACGTGGCAGAAAGAGAGAGCTCTGGTCTCTTCCTCCTCTTATAAGGGCACTAACCTCATCATGGAGGCTCTACCCTCATGACCTCATCTAAACCCAATGATCTCTCAAGGACTCCACCTCCAAATACCATCACATTAAGAATTAGGGCTTCAACATATGGAATTTGGGCAGGGACACAAACATTCAGTCCAGCAGACCTCTTTACTGCCTTGACTCCAGGAGATGTGAAACTCAACATTCCTACCCCATTCTAGCTATTGTTTCTTCATGTCCACGAACACATACCTCCATCCTGAGTTTATGGGCTTACAAAGTGTAGGTTCAGCAATGTGCTATGAACGTGTACATGGGTTACAGAGAACAAGAGAGAAGGCTGTTCCCTTAGGAAGAGCCAAGAGAGAAATGAGGCGCAATAGCATGACTGTATCAGTCAGCTAACCTTCAAAGGTTCCCTGTGAAATACGAAGCCCTGGGCTGATCCCCACAAAACGCTCACGATGCCCCTTTAGGCCAACGAAGAATTGTCATTAATTCCTCTTAAGAATGCTTCTTTTGGGGGCACTGTTCTGTTCTCATGGTGAATGCTGAGATATGTCTTGAGATCAAGACATATAATGATAATGAGGTCTGCATTATCAAAAGAGTTTTTGAAGTCAAGACATATCAAACTTATTGCATCCATCACTAACCAGGTGCCCATCTCTAAAATATTACATATTAATCTCCAAGTAAGTTCATTTTAAAGCTACAGATTATTAAATAGGTGGTGGGTTTTTTTTAAAAGTCCTCGGTGTTTAACAGTGATGAGAAATAGTGGGCTTTTTAAAGTTATTGTTAATTCCTTAATCCCTAGTTCAGTTCAGCCAACTGGACCACTGTAAGCCTATCAGTAGTTTATCCAGCTGCTCTAATCATGGCTGGGTGAGAGCAGGGTAGAAGGACTTCTGTGGTAGAAACACAGATTGTTTAGGAAGCTGTGCTGTTACATCACAGGGCCAAGGAGAGCTGAGCTCCAGCCCCATCTCCCCTCCGAGCAGGGTCCCGCTTCCCTGCAATCCATATGCAGAAGCAGGGCCACTGGAGTCACCACCAACCCACTGAACCGGCTCAGGGACAGTTTCTCTCCTGCAAAATGAAGACGACACTCCCTAAGGTCCCTTCCGATCCTAAAATTCTCTTATCAATACACCCACTCACTCAACAAATGTCTGTGAAGCTCTTAATTGTCTCCAGACTGTGAACTAAAATACCCCAGGGGAAAAAAGGTAGCTTTTCCTTTTAAACTCATCCTCATGTTTATAAGAACCTAGGAGATCTTCCTTAAATGGAACGTAAACATCTCCGAAATCAATTCAACTATATTTCTCTTGCTTTAAAAGAAAAGATGAAACCAACTTCTCACCGTCTTGATAAACATACTCAAAATATGTATCTTGGAGGTAAAAAACATTTTGTTTCCCTCAATCCCTCTTCTGTTGTTGTTGTCAAACAGTTTAAGTGTATTGGGGTAAAGACCAGAGCATCCGCTCGTCATGAGAGGAGAATCAGCAGGATTGGAGGTGCAGAGATTATTGACCACCCCACTTCTCCCACCATTGTCCCCGGGATGATGGTACCTATGCTCTGCAACACCATTCCTGGAAATCTCTTTCAGCCAGGGCAGCTCCACAATTAATGGTAAATAGTACGAAATAGTCCCAGGAACTGAAAACGGGGCATCACGGCCCAGTTCTGTACATTTTCACCAGGCTTCACGTTTGCCCGGGGACCGCAATAGGAGCTCAGCACAGAGGAGTCTTGGAGCATTTCTTTAGCCTTCAAGCCACACTACATATCATTTCATTCCCTGACTTCATCCCGTCCCTTCGCTCGTGTAAATACACCTGTGATCACAAATCCTCAAATGATAGTTCAGTGGCCAACTGCCAGATTAGAAACACACCACTTGGAGAGAGCAGATCTAGCTGGGCAGAGCTTCTGGGATTTATCTCAGGAAGAACGGAGGCGTTTGCTGAGGCCATTCGGGCAAAGCAGCTTGCACGTTTGAAAAGTCCTCCACTGGAGGGGAGACCCATGGTCAGCGGTCCCTGTAGACCTCAGCTGGCTTGGAGATGACCAGCCCCTTGGTGGCACCCAGAGCTGTGAGCAGAGGGCTTGTTTGGGGTCCCACCACCTCTGTACACCAGGGGACCAGGCTGTGGGCTCTATTTCGAGTCAGAGCTGGGGGACGAGCACAGAGAATGTTTCTAGAGCAACTGCTTTGCTAGAACAGGTCGGGTTGGGTAGTGGACTCTGGGTAGGCTGGGTAAGAAACGGGATCGGGGAGCCTAGGAAGGCGCAGGGTCTCTTATGGCCAAAGGGATGAGGATGTGTGAGCATCTTGTGCTAAAAGCGATGGACACACACGCAGGTTCTGCCTGATTCCACAACCCCTAGGGTCAGAGCAAGCCAGGGAGGTGTGCTGGGGGAAGCCTCGCGCTTCGGCTGAGCACGGCGGTCCCCTCCCCGCTGGGGAGCAGAGCCGGAGCGGTGTGGAGGCACTGGGCCTGCAGGGTCTGGCGGAGCTTTCTTTTCTTCTTGAGGAATGTAGCAAAATGTGCAGAGGAAGCCCAGATTTCCTCCAGTGACCAGATCACAACCAAACAATTGAGTGCAGCACCTCACACTCTATTTCAAAGGTAGGAAGCTTTTCTACCAGGATGGAGGAATGTGTGTTTCTTCTCTTTCTCGGGGATGTGGGTGTGACTAAAGGGGTCGCTCACCTACGCAGGTCACTCGTATGAGGCAGGTAGATTCCGCCACCCGGGCCGCATCCCAGGGGGCTGGGAGACTGGGCTGCCCACACCTTATGCAGGACTGGCGGATCCCCGGCCCTGAGTGACAGCCTTGGCTGTCGAAAACTGTCCCCTTTTAATTTCAACAAACCTGGGAAGAGTTTGCCCTACTGAGTTAGGAAGAATTCAGAGCGAGTTCTGCATGGGTCTGGGCTCGAGGATGAGGCTCGAGAGGGGCTCTGCGTGGCCCCCGCAGGCTTCCGGCCTGACGTCTGTGCCCACGGCTGCCAACATCCGCCCGCTCCTCTTGGAACGGAGAGAAGGGCTCTTTGAGGCTTTCCAGGGTGTCTTGCCTCTCCTGACCCAGGCCGACTGTTGGTTCTGGAGAGGAAAAGCATGATTCCTCACTACCCTTCCTTCTTCTCCTGTCCCACAGCATGAACGTGAAGGCTGTCGCCTTGTCACTTCATTTAGCCAGGTGGCTCTCTTCTGGCCACTTGCCCATCTCCCAAAGGCAGGCTCTGGGGCAACGGTGGCTCTTTCTCTGAGATATGATTTGCGGTTCTTGACTCCTTCCTCCGCATCCTTTCCAGAACTGGCTCTGAGAGTGGCCTTGACAAGGGCCGTCCTTTTGCCAGACGAAGGCTCCTCAGTCCCTGCCCACCCCGGCCCCCCAGCCCTTGCTTAGCAGTTCCGTTGTCCTTTCCTGGGGGGCGATTCTTGGTGGCACAAGGCCGTGACCTCCATCACGGTTTCCTTTGACCCCGTGAGGTGGTGCTGCTTCCTTTCCCAGCAGCCTGGGATGGGGGGTGGGGAGCGGGACTGAAGCACAAGGCAGCATTGCCCAAAGAGGCTGATGCTGAAACAATTCTTTTTATTTTCAAGTACAATGGGAAAGCTCAGTGACGTGGGAAACTCCCTTCAGATGCTCCGCCCTTCAGCCCCAGATTTCCAGTCCTTTTCTTGTTGGAATTTTAATACCATCCATTTCTTTTTCTTTTTTTCAACGGAGGAAGAAACTCATGCTAATGGATTGTGCAAAGGGCACCATCTTTTGTTACAATTCGAAGGGGTGGAAGCCCTAGTGAAGTGTGTTTCTGTTGAGACATTCATTTCTTGTGCTGGGTTGATTTCAGACTGGTGCATCCTCACTTATCAGGGACCTCTGATTCCAGCAGAGCAAAATCAGCTACTTACTCTAGTTACTGTAAGCAGACACATAACTTTTACTGTAATTTGAAAAACCTTGCACTGTAACGGTTTAAAAACAAACAAACAAACAAAAAGCAAATCTTACCGAAACTGATTTTGTATTTTTGATTACATCTGAATTTTCACATTTTTGTATCTAACCGTGACCATGGTAGTGCTTCCATAGCTTGTGTTCAAGGTCTTGTTTCTTTCCAGGTTGAATTCTTAGGATCGTGTTGACGCCAAATGTTTCAGGGGCAGGACTGGGGCCTGGCTAGCAGGCCTGTCAGTGGGTTGTGTGCTCCCTCCACCAGATCACCGGCTGGCACGGGGAGCTTGGGGACCCGGTGAGCCGACGTCGCATTCCACTGCGTGAATTCCCACAGACAGCTCATATCTCCAACTAATCTAAGGCCAACGGTTTTGGCCAGACCTTTGCCAAGGACTCTCGAAACTCAGCTGCCCCGACCCCTGCACTACCCAGCTTCCTGGGTAAGGGAGGACATTTTTAAAACAAAACTTGTGAAATTAATTTGTGATTATGGTTTTTTTTTTTTTTTCTTCTCGCTGGAAACGTGCTGGGAACCAGACAGCATGATGTTAATCGCTCTTTCTGCTTCTCCAAACCAATACACCTCTTGTGCTCTTTTGCTTCTTAGTGAAGAAAATTCTAGACACAGACCTAACTATGAACTCTTTTCCTCCTGTACTTCTGATTAGCAATTCTCCCTATGTATTCCTAACTTGTTGAAGTGTTTTCCTTCTTAGCATTGCTTCTCATATTTTTACTTTATTTTTTTTTACTGAACAGCAACAAACCCACCAAGGAACAAATAATCTCTTTCTCTTTTTCTCTCTTTCTCTCTCTGACGTGTAATGTTGTGTTGTCCAGATTCTGTATAAAAATATGTATATGATGTATCTGATATTCGGCAGCCACTGGCTGTTACTTTAACCAATATAATTAACAAAAAAAAATGCATATTGTTGGTGTTTGATTTTTTTACAAAAAAAAAAAAAACAACCTAGTTAAGATGTTTGTGTATTTTTGCATGGTTAAAATGTACTTAGTGCATTGAGAAATGTCGTGGAGGTACTCAGTGAAAAGGCCGGTTTACTTTTTGATTCTAATGGTGATTGGTTGTTGACCAGACTATTCCCTATGATGTCCGTCTTTAATTTAGCATAATTCTATTTACAACTTGTTTTACGACTCGAGATTCAGCATAGTGTATCTATCTATCTCTATTGTATTTACTGTTCCTTAAAACCAGGTGGTGGAAGTTCACGTCGTCTGGCACAGATGTCTCCATTGCTGATTTCTGATGAGTTGTGTTCCATTTAATTTGCTGTACAGTCCAGATCTGAAGCACCCCCAGCCCAATAGACAAAGACTGTCATCTCTCCTTCCAGAGGTCTGTTCCTCTGAGCAGTACTGTGGTTTTCCCTCACCATGGAACATCTATTTTTTTTTTTCCAAACCAAGTTATGTAAAGGAAGAGAAAAGGACAGGGAGTTAAGCAGAAATCTACAAATTATTTATATTTTATACCTAAGAGTACATATATTATAGATAAATAGACAGGCAGACAGACTTTAAATGCAAATGAAGCAGAAAGGCAATGGAAGATATCAAAAGAGAGAGAGAGAGAGAGAATGAGAGAGAGAGAGAGAGAATGAGAGAGGGAGAGAGAGAGGGACCCTGGGTTTTCCTCCCAGGTGTGTCACTAGATCAGTATGAGAGCTGCAGAAAAACTGTTTGTCCTTGCTGTGCCTCAGTTTCCCCAGATGTAAGATGAGGAAGGGCAGTGTTTGGGGTGGGATGAGGGGAGGCAACTACAGTTTCCTGAATCTTCAGTGCACGTAGAGCAAGAGTGGTCTTTAACTGCCTAAGAGATGTGACTGCCGTGTGTCCGGAGACCATGCTGCTAGCGTCCTCTCTCCTCCTCAGGACATCTAGGCCTGTCCAGGGGAAAGACATGTCTTAAAAGGCATGAGCCACCCTGGTTTGGCATTACCCTGGCTTCCGAAGTCTTCTCTTCCGTGAGGTGGCGCCTGCCCAGCTTGGAAGGAGGTGGGATTGGTAGGCAATATCTCTGGTGAATGGAATTGACTTTCTGTCCCCTGGAATCCTATCTTTTCTCTAATCGAGTCGAAATTACAGGCTTGCTTTTCCCCGAGCACACAAGGAGATTGCTATTCTGTTTTTTCCCACCAAAAACTGATAGACTCTCCCTACCCTGACTGCTAGGAAACAACATGCACAGTTGGTATTAGAAGCCCCTGTATTTCCAGCATTTGTGGTTTTGCAGACGTTGGTCTTCTGGCAGAAAGAGTCAGCTGTCTCCAAATAGGCCTTTCCTTCCACCTCAAATCTAGAGACACAGCCAGTTCTCTGAGGTCTTCAGTCTTCTTGGCTTTGCAGTGAAACATCAGTCCTGACAGGCAACCAGGTGGAAACAAGCGCTTACTGCTGTTTTCACTCTTTGGAGTGGAGACCTCAAAGCTCAGTCGCTTGTCATGGGCACTTCATCTTGTTGGAACGTATGTGACCATGAGCACCGAGCTCATTACTGACCATTGCCATGGACATCTTTCAGGATATATTGACGTTTTCATTAGGTTGAGTAGCACTTGCTACACACTTCCTCAGAGTCAAGGTTGACCGCATAGTGGCAAGATGAGGAAACTCCAGTCCAGAGAGAGGAAGTAATTTTCCCAAAGGAACACAGTTAGAAATTACATCAGATCCCCACGGTGACGCTCATTTGTCCCTCTCCTGACTTATAACCGGTAGCTCAGAGACCTTTTAATTTGTGAAATTCAGATGATATTTCCCAAACCGTCATGTTTTATATAAGTTTCTGGGGAAGAAAAGCGTCTATTTTCTCAGTTACTGTGGGCAATGTGAACACACACATAGACACACGCCCTCTCCAAACCCTGCTCTCTGTAAACCAAGTTAAGAAGCTTAGGGTATTGAATAAGAAATGAGCTGATATCTTATTTAACCTATATTTGGAGGGACGAGGAAGAACAGTGAGAGTAAGAAATAGCAGAATTGGAATCTATAACTTACTAAGTCTCTTGCCAGAACAGATTTTTCTAAATAATCGGAAGGGTGTGTCCATCCACCCAGCCACCCCATCTCTCCTTCAGCCATTACAACTTTCCTGGACATCTTCCACGCCCAAGGCATCTCATCTCTCCACGAGAACATTCCACAGTTTCTTTTAGCTGTTTCGGGAAGCCCACACATTTAAAATCCAGGCTAGTGTTCATAATTCTTACTATAAATTCCTTCTGTATTTTGGGGTTTTTTTTCAATCTCACCTCTCTCTGCTAACTTTCATCTCAGCTGAGCCACCAGAACCCAAAGCGTGGTTTCCTTGTGCAGAATGATGGACCCGGAACTTTCCTGGGTGTCATTCTTCTAAAATTGGTGCAGGCCTTCTGACCTCACCTTCTCCCTGTTGGGAACTTGGAACTGCCTGGCTTTTATGGCCTGATTTCCTTTGGGAATACACCCTTTGAGGTGTGTCCTCATAAGCTTACAAGGATGTATCTGGAACATTTTTAATGTTCAAACTAAAGTCTACAACTTGCTACCGAGGCCCCTTGGTTCCCTGCCCGTGTCATCACTGTGAGAAGAGCCCTGTCTCCTGTCTCCCTTTCCCAAGCCTCCAGTTCTTAAAAGTCTTTTTCGTGTTAAATGGATTAATGTCTTTGATTCCATTTAGATTACAGTGCTCTTTCTCTAAAGAGATCCAGTAACCCGGGTGGAGGATTTTTAAAGGGATTTATTCCCTCCAATGGCTGCCACACCAGCCCTTTACACCCCGACACCCGTCATAAATGTGACACTCCCCTCCCCCTACCGGGCCCTCAATCAGGCTCCAGAGAAAACTGCACACGGCCAGGGGCTCAGGAAGGACATTCAGTGCCCTTCCTGGTGGTGGTTCCCGTGAGAAGCAGCTACAGTGACTGCTTTGTCCCAGGAAACCTTAGGGGACAGTGTCTCCCTTTGAAATGCTGGGACAAAAGAGAGCCTTCACAGAAAGTGCCACTGGTGGCTTTATGGGAGACGGGTACTTGCCATTATTATGATGTTCTTAGGGCTAATTGGCAGGATTTAAAACAAAAAACAAACAAAAAAAAACCCCTGCTTTTCAGCGTGGTAAGAGCAGAGCTGAAGAACCTGACATTGATTTATGGATGTCAATCCAACCCATCTATCTTAATCCCTGCAGAAAGAACGCTGGGGTCTAGTACCAGTACTGCATGAACTCCCCATGTGATTCTGGGTGCTTAACCACTGAGTTCTGTCTGGAAAATGAGGGATTAAGTTAGAGAACGTCCAAGGGGCCTTGTTTTGTATTGTGGATACTTTCAAAACATATATTTAAACACAAATGAAAATAGAATTGTACAGTGAAGTCCCACAGAACTACCAATAGGCTTCAACAGTGATCAACTCCTGACCAATCTTGTTTCATCTGTACCCTCACAGCTTGATGATCACATTGACTTTATTATAGGTGTGTTATTATAATCCTTGGATTCCTGGAAGAAATGTTACCCATTTTTCTTAGGACCAAAATAATATGGCTTCCACAAGAGAAAAGTCAGGCAGGGCACTGGCCCCCAGACGGCTGACCATTACAACTGGCATTTCTCCTTCTGCACATCTGGTCCC
Source organism: Balaenoptera musculus (assembly GCF_009873245.2). Taxonomy (NCBI): domain Eukaryota; kingdom Metazoa; phylum Chordata; class Mammalia; order Artiodactyla; family Balaenopteridae; genus Balaenoptera; species Balaenoptera musculus. Next base: position 8,450,585 of record NC_045790.1, read on the forward strand.
CGTGAATGCCCCCTTTTGAGGTGGTGCTGAGTAATCAGTAATCAGTGGCACAGCTGCCACTGTGTCCAAGCCATTGCATCCTCGGGCCCCAGGCATCTCATGGAGAGCTCTGGCATTAGGCTGTAACCTAGTGCTACAGGATAGAGGGGATATTGCCTTGTTTACTGAGCTCACATTTGCTGGAGTGAGTAGCTGTACCTTTTAGCAACTGCCTGAGAGTCAGTTCTTCAATTCTAGGCCCCAGCAGTCAAATCACCCTGCATTTTGCCAGCAGCCTGCCCAGAATGGAGGCAACTGTTAAGGTTTATCCTTCCCATAGCATGTCAAGGTCTATTTCCTTCACTCCAGAACAAGGGCAAAGGAAAAGTTTCTTCCATCTGTTCTGTTCAGTCTTCTGTACATTTCCCTGTGAGTGGATTCAGGTCAAAGGAGCTTCTTTCACTCCCCTGAGGACCCAGACATGAGCTCACAAACCTTCCCAGGACCTCACATTCCCATGGACTTCGTAGACGTCATTCCGTCTGATGTAGGGGGAACATTTCTGAACCCTGAAGGGCTAGTCCTGTTCTCCAGCTGAGCATAGGTCTCACTGGGGCATTTGAACATCAGGCCTTGCTTTCCAGGACACACAGTGTTCAAGGCCACTGGGATGGGCCAGATGGTCTGTGGCAAAGGACTTGCCCTAACTCTGCGTGAACCTTGGTGCTTCCACTTTTCATTCAACAGCTGGGTGACCACAGCTTGCCCTCCTGAGAGGACCTCAGGAAAGAGAGCCTGGAGAAAGGAAACTTGGGTCAAGTTGCCCCAAGCCAGGGATGAGCCTTCTTTTCCATGGAGCCTTCCAAAGGGCAAGCCGTCTGCTACCGCATGCTGTAAATTGAGAGCTTTGTGAGCTGAGACCTCCTGTGCTTGGGGCGGGAAGGTAGCTGAGGAGAAAGGGACTCCTTCTTACCTTTTGTTTGCCTTCAATCTGGCTGAATTTAGCTGCCCTTAACGTCTAGTCTGCTAAAGTCCTTATTGCCTTAACAGCCACCTAACGACGGGAACCAGAGGAGGAAGCCCCTTCCGTGGCATTCATGCAAGCCCCACACCTGTCCCCGTCTCCCCCATGCTGCTGTGCCTGAAAAGAGTCCCAGCCCTGTCCCCAGAGCGCTGGGTTAGCCCCTTGCTGAGACAGAAACGTTCCCAGGCTGAGGGCAAACCCAGAACTGCTCAGGTGGGGAGACCACCCCGCCCCACTCTCACTACCAGCCACTGTTTCCATCCTGCCCACTTACTTTGCTTCAGATCTGGACTTGTCACGCTCTCAGCGCCAACTCTTGCTCCAGAGACCCTCCACACCCCTCATTCTCAGAGGCGTTCCTGAAGACCGTCCAGACTTTCCGTTCTCCTGTACATCCTGCCCACCTTCAGCTCAGCAAACTCCTTCAGCCTCTCCACCAAGCTCTTTAAAACGAAAGGCAGTTGCTGTCTTCCCGTGGACAATACTGAATGTATCTACTGTTAAGTGCAGACCATGCAGAGAAGTGGCCGGGTTCATCACAAAGAGGGTTTTTGTAAAGCCTGTTTATTTTTTTAAGTCGGTTTTGAGCATTTCTATTTTATCACCCTTCACATGGTTTTGGGGAACCCAAATTGTATCAAGGTCTCATGCCAAAACAAGCCAAAAGTTGTTTTCTTTACCTTTTTCCTCCATGCACCATGATTTAAATGATTGTTTCAGTGTCATTTTAAATGTTTTCTTGTGACATGTACTGACGATAAAAGTCATCTTGACAAAAAAAAAAAAAAAAGATTTATACATGAATCAGAAAGTATTTATTTCAATTTTGTACCTTTCCATTTTAATACATTATAATGTATTGACTCAACTGAGATATATAAACAGTTCATTTTAATAACATGTGTGTACGTGTGCCTTTTCCTTTGTTCATGGTGGGGGAGGGACAGATGACTGTGGAGTGGAAAACTCTGCGTGCTTATTGGCAGCAGTGTAAGCTGAGGTGGCCTCTGATTGGACCAAAGGCTTCTCAGAAGCAGCTGGCAACCCCCAGGAGAGGAAGAGACCTTACAGGGGGAGGGAGGAGGTAAGTGGGTGGGCCCTCCAGGCACTGGCCACCTCCTGATAGGCTGATACCGCCCCCCTCTCCAGGTAGGAGAAACCCCGGACCCCAAGCTACTGACTCTTGGAGTCTGAATGCAGGCTGGCAATCAAAGGTTAAGATAGGGGACTATGTAGGGGAAAAAAATCCTTCCTAAAATTGAGTTTACCTGCTTTGCTAAGTGGTTTCATCAAAGGCAATATAGAAGACCCTTTTCAGCTACATGGAGAATATATGAGTCTAGAATGTCAGGGTCTTCCCCTGTGCCATATGGATTTGCACTTGGGGATTTGTGATTCTGGACCCTCTTTTCTGTGTTACTCGTAAAGAGAAGTTCGGCTGTCTTGGTCCCTAGCAGTTGGAGTTGGGTGAGGGGCTAACTGGGTGAACCACTGTCAAGTTCATACTTGCTGACCACACACACACACACACACTCACACGCACACACACACACGACACCCTACTCCCAACACACAACCCATCAGCCCCAGGCCCCCTAGCAAGTGCTGCTGAGGCCGGTTAGACTCACTTCTTCAGGCGGAAGTTGAGCCGTCCTCCCTCTGTGCCCTGCCCCGTCCCTCAGCTTTTCCACCTCGCTTTCTTCCTTCCAGCTCCTTCTTTAGCTTCCTCTGTGGTCTGGGCCTGGTCTGATTTCAGTCCATGCATTTGACTTGTGGTCCCATGAAGACCTTCAGTGCCACAGGAAGGGAGCGCCCAGCCCAGGACTGGGAGTGCCTTTCCTCATCCTCCCTGCCCCAGGCTCGGGGGAGCGGAGAGGAAATTCATCCATGTGGCCTGGGTCTCCCTGCAACACTTTGGCTTCCTGACTTCAGAGAGTAGAGCTGCGGCTGCTTCCCTGCCCCCCAGCACTCTCCATCCTTAGAAGAAGTTTTCTCTCTGGTGCAGAGTGGTGGGAGGGGACTCATTCACTCAAATAAACTCACACTCCTCCCCTAGTGACTTCTTCTTTTTTTTTTAAGACTTTTTTGATGTGGACCGTTTTTAAAGCCTTTATTGAATTGTTACAGTATTGCTTCTGTTTTATGTTTTGGTTTTTTGGCCGCGAGGCATGTGGTATCTTAGCTCTCAGACCAGGGATCGAACCCACACCCTCTGCATTAGAAGGCGAAGTCTTAACCACTGGACCGCCAGGGAAGTCCCCTCTAGTGACATCTTGAGGGGGACAGAGCCACATACCAGACCCTTACCTGACATACGCCAAGCCCAGGGAGCACATACACTGCTGTAGCACCTTCAGGAAAAGAGCCTCCATCCCCTGTCCACAGCCCCATACACAGTGATGGCAGAAACGTGAGGCTCGCCTTGGGCATAGGAGAGACACACAGAGAGGAAGGGAGGCCCCAGAATCTTCAGTAAACATCGCCCTCGTCCTTCAAAGCTGCTTCTCAGATCCCCTCAACACCCACACCTCCTCGGATGTGGGACACGGAGCACTGATCTAACTCAGTGTTGAATTTTCAGATCAGGCTGCAGCCCGCAGGGCTAACAGCCAGTGGGAGCTGGTCTCAGGCACAGAGAGGCAAAGCCTTCAGAGGCTCCGTCTAAAGGACACACGATGCAAATCTTAGGAAAAATGTAGAACACAAAGGAATAGTCAAGAATTTTCATGCATACGTTGAAAATCCCCCAGCTCTATTTGGATTGTACTCATCTTGTTAGGCAAACCCTCCCCATCTATCTGCTGAAGGGGAAGGGCCTTGGGCATTTGGGGAGGAATTTTAGAAGCTGCATTAGGAAGATGAAAAATGTGCTGTGTCTTGCCCTCTACCTGGAAATAACACGTAAACATGAACAGAGAAGGAAAGAAAACATTTGGAAAATTTTTCACTTTCTGTTTGTTTTCTGGGAATAGCTGATCCTTTACAGACCTTGAACCAAGAGCCTAGAATCATAAAATTATGTTGGATAATATTTCTGCACCTCACTTTTCTCAACTGTAAAATGGGGACAATAGTATCACCCATCTCACATAATTTTGTGAAAATAAATGAGATAGTACCTGTAAAGAATTTAGAACCATGCCTGCTTCTGACAAAGACTCTCTTCTTGACCAAATTCTAGCCAGACCCCTCTGTGCCCTCTCATCTACTAGGCTTCAACACTGGCCTCAAAAACTTGAACAAAATATTAACGCAGTTTCTAACAGCTCAAGTCTGCATAGCCTGGGCTGACCCTAACCTCCTTAAAGTGCCGGCCTGAGAACACTCAAGGCTGCTAAAAGAATTTACTGTTTGTTCCAGCCGCCATCTGAAGACAGCGCCCTGTCTCCCAGCCTCTGTGGGAGGGGAGGGGCTTAACTTGAATCAGTCCCAGTTAGAAACCCAGATGGGTCTCACAGGGACCAACCCCCTCCTGCTTTTTATAATGTTTCACGTCCCTGACTCTACTGAGCCTCCACTCACCCCTCACCCCCTCACTCTCCCATTAAAACATCCAGTCACCTCCGCACAAAAGGATGCTAAACTCAGTTCGTGCTGGCCTCTTTTCCCCATTGCGATAGTATATTACTGATTAAGACCAGTGCTGACCACTTTAGCATCTGGCTTTGCTTGCCTTTGACACTACATAGTAATACTCAATAAATGTCAGCCATTTGCTATCATCATTTAGCATTATATAATATTTCCCTCTTTGCATGGCTGCTATAAGCTCAAAACCAAGTGGGCAGCTCACCTTTGACCTTTAGCTCATGTTTATGGTATGCATTTCCATATGCTAACTTTACCCTTGATCTAACTTATTTTTTCTAACCATATTCCCTTTGACCCAATTTCTTCCTATTTTTATAATATTTGTAGTCCAACTATTTTTGTATGTCACCTCAAGTTTTCTTGATGAAGGAAGTTATACATTTTAAAAATAAAATTCAAATAATAAGAATTAATAGCTACAATAATCAGGAAGATCAATGGCTCAAAGCTGGGCTTTCGTGGCTTTGAATATTTGCTTGTATTTTCTACAGATATATTATGGAAGTTGAGACCTAGAAAGAAATGTTGACCTTTGTCCCCTCCCCATCTCAGTAAAGAGTCAGAACCAACTAATAAGGATGAGAAGTCATGAGGTCTAATAGCCAGACACCATCTTCAGAGGCTACAAGTTCAAGAGCAATTTATGCATGTTTAGCCTTGGTCCTGCCTGTGAAGTCACTAAGTCATGCAGCAGTCACCACCTAACCTGTGCTCTACTCTTCCTACATCAGGATGTGATTGAGGTAGGTCCCCTGTCCCAAAGGAAACCTACTCAGCGGCACAACTGGAGAGATGTAATGGATGCCATAGAAACCAACCCCTAGATTATTCCGAATAAAGAGAGTTAATCCTTGCTCAATGCAGCACCTACGTCGGCTAGCATAGCTCTCTCTTGTACCGTGATTTCTTTCCCAACCCTCTTCCCTACAATTTAGTCCTCTTCCCTGCATTATTTGAGTGTAAAGATAAGTCAAGTTCAGCATTAGATCTTTGTTTCTACATATATTATCTCAGTTAATAATCCTTTAGCCAACCCCAAAGTAAATATTCTTAACCCCATTTGAGAGATGAGGAAATAGACTCAATAAGGTTAAATAACTGGTGATTTAGAAATACCAAGCCCATCAATTCCACTCCACCTAGGTTTCCTGATACCCCAGCACCCTCCCTGCCCACCCACTGGACGTCCCCCCTTAGCCTTGACTCTCAAAAAAGCTGGAGACACTGCACGGAGCCGCACCCAAGGTAGTTCTTTTCCAGATAGAAAATTCCCACACGCCCTCTTGTTGTGAAGCTCAACACGCATCTGGGCTTTGCTATATAGACAAGTAGCAGAACCATAGGACCTCCTGGCCCAGGGAAAAGGAAAGTTTAAGATGAAAAATACTCAGGTTGTGACCAAGGAGTCCTGGTCGATGACTTGGTTAAACACAGACTCACTATCACAACTATTATGACTGTTACCACTTCTTCATCGTTTATAATTCTCTTTCAAGCATATCATCCCATTTGGCTGGGTATTATTATCTTCTTTTTTTTTAAAATTAATTAATTAATTAATTAATTTATGGCTGTGTTGGGTCTTCGTTTCTGTGCGAGGGCTTTCTCTAGTTGCGGCAAGCGGGGGCCACTCTTCATCATGGTGTGCGGGCCCCTCACCGTCGCGGCCTCTCTTGTTGCGGAGCACAGGCTCCAGACGCGCAGGCTCAGTAGTTGTGGCTCACGGGCCCAGTTGCTCCGCGGCATGTGGGATCTTCCCAGACCAGGGCTCGAACCCGTGTCCCCTGCATTGGCAGGCGGATTCTCAACCACTGCGCCACCAGGGAAGCCCTATTATCTTCTTAATTTCATAGACATGGGAACTAAGCCTCTGAGAGGCCAGTTGACCTCCCTGCCCTGGAAGTGGCAGAGCCACGCCTGATTTCTAGGACTGTCTGCCCCCAAACCTGTGCTCTGCCCACCACCCTGTCACCATAACACTGCATATACACAAACACTCAATCCTAACAACACCGTCCCCAGCCACGAAGTTAAAAGGGGCTCGTGGACCACACCAGGGGTCTAAATGGAATGATGTTAGATCTAGTTAACAGTGGATTTGCCAGTTCTAGGAACAGGAAACCAGGAAGAAGAGCTCCTGGAGCAGAAAGAGCAACAAAGGGCAGTCTTGACGGCAAAGCAAACAGCCGCCGAGGACTCGAAAGTAGCGCAGTCCAGATCCAGAAGCCAGGAGGGAAGTCCTCTGGGGAGACATCTAAAGGAGGGCTGGTTGAAATCATGAAAAAGAAGGAGCTCTAGAAAGCAGTGAGACTCTGAGGAGGAGAGGAGACCAAACAAGCAGCTTAGTGATAGCTAAAGTCAGACATCTGGAGGAGGAAGAAATGATAGCAAAGGGGAGAGAATAAAACGTAGGGAAAGCACTTAGTGGGTGTCAGGCAGTGACAGAGTGAGTGATGAGAGCTGCGCAAGGCCCTAGGCTTTGGAAGGAGGCCAGCGGTGACCTTGGAAAGTACCTGTATCACAGCATCCTCACTCTGCAAAGACTATGGAGTTAGGACTTACCCAGCCTACGGGGCAAAAGGGATAAGATTTTGCAAACCTCGGCCCCTATCTGGAGCCAAATCTTGGAGTCAGTAGACCCCCTTTATCACTGGCTTTTGCTTCCCCGTGTTGAGTTTGACTTCAAAGAATCATTAATTCCATGAAAAAGGCAGTGGCCCCAAGCAAGATCCTGATATCAATGAATGAAGCTCTTCTCCTGATTGCACTGCATTATTACCTTAGCACGTGGTGTATACCCAACACACAGTGTCCGGTAAACTGGATTGGAGCTCACGCCTTAGGATCACAGCCTAAGTGAAGCTTCTTCTCTGCCTTAACTCAGACTCCTTCCCCAGCTAGCTGAAGATCTCCAGCGCTGCCACTGGTACAGGAAGAGAGGGAGAGCGAGAGGAAGCAAGATGGGCAATCTCACCCTAAAGAGAAAACCCTGGCTCAGCCCATTCCTTCTGCCACCAGCGAGAAAGCCACATCCAAGTGTGTGAACACATGGCTTTCACCACACACGGTGACCTTCAGCATTAGAAAATGTGGTCCGATTGGTATCTTGAAACCTGGACCCTGTCAGTTCAGTATATCTTTAACTGTCTTAGGGAGGAATAAGCTGGGGGGAGGGGTGGGCAGGACACAGCATATATTCTTCTTTTTTTTAATTTTTAAATTTTATTTTATTTAATTTATTTATTTTATTTTTGGCTGTGTTGGGTCTTCATTGCTGCGCGTGGGCTTTTCTCTAGTTGTGGCGAGCGGGGGCTACTCTTGGTTGCGGTGCGCGGGCTTCTCATTGTGGTGGCTTCTCCTGTTGCGGAGCACGGGCTCTAGGCCCGCAGGCTTCAGTAGTTGTGGCATGTGGGCTCAGTAGTTGTGGTGCACGAGCTTAGTTGCTCCGCGGCATGTGGGATCTTCCCGGACCAGGGCTCGAACCTGTGTCCCCTGCGTTGGCAGGCAGATTCTTAACCACTGCGCCACCGGGGAAGCCCCACACAGCATATATTCTTGACCCCCTGCCTAGTCCCCCACAAGCTGCTAACAAGTGTAAAATGGTGCTTCCTATGGCTTTGTAACTCATATGGCTGGATTTTCTATTGATAGAGTTAACTTTAAAAAAGTGGTTAAATGTGGGCAAAAGACCTAAGCAGACATTTCCCCAAAGAGGATATACAGATGGCAAATACATGAAAAGATGTTCAACATCATTAGCCATCAGGGAAATGCAAATTAAAACCACACGATATCACTATACAACGAAAACAGTGGCAACACCAAATGCTGGAGAGGCTGCAGAGAAACCAGATCACTCATACACCGTGGATGGGAAAGTGAAATGGGACAGCACCTCTGGAAAACATTCTGTCAGTTTCTGGGAAGTCCCCGGTGTCCAGTGGTTAGGACTCGGCACTTTCATGGCCGGGGCCCCGGGTTCAATCCCTGGTCGGGGAACTAAGATTCTGCAAGCCACGTGGCTGCGTGGCCAAAAAAGTTTTGTCAGTTTCTTACAAATCTAAACATGGATTACCCGATGACTCAGCAATTGTACTCTTGCGCATTTATCGCAAGGCAATGGGTATTTATGCTCACACACGGGAATGTCTGTAATAATAGTTCAGAACTGGAAACAGCCCAGATATCCCACAACAGGTGGATGATGAAACAGTGATACATCCATACCTGGGAATGCTGCTCAGCAATAAAGAAGGTACAGACTGTTACCCATGCGACAAGTTGGATGAATCTACAGAGACCAAGACCATAGATGGCTGGCCTGCCTGCAAATACTGAAGATGTCATTTTAATCAGAAGAGAGTTGCAAAGCCATATGATTGACGTCTTCACATTTGAAGCTTCCCTCTCAGATATCTAGAAATTTCCACAGAGTTGCGTCCCAGGCCAATGCCAGGCAGGGCTGCCCAAACGGAGTTAGACAGGTAGTCGTGGTGTCTGAGCACCTGGGGCAGGAGAGGTCCTCAAGAAATCAGGGACCAGAAGACCAAAGAAAGTCGAGCCAGGATCAAGAAGTGGGAGCCCTGGGGCTTCCCTGGTGGCGCAGTGGTTGAGAATCTGCCTGCCAAATGCAGGGGACACGGGTTCGAGCCCTGGTCTGGGAAGATCCCACGTGCCGCGGAGCAACTAGGCCCGTGAGCCACAATTACTGAGCCTGCGCGTCTGGAGCCTGTGCTCCGCAGCAAGAGAGGCCGCGATAGTGAGAGGCCCGCGCACCGCGATGAGGAGTGGCCCCCACTTGCTGCAACTGGAGAAAGCCCTCGCACAGAGACAAAGACCCAACACAGCCATAAATAAATAAATAAATAAATAAAAGATTAAAAACTTAAAAAAAAAAAAAAAAAAAGAAGTGGGAGCCCAGAGGTCAAAGATCCCTCAAAGGGACAGATTCAGAAGTAGGACCTGGAAAGCCACAGAGAATCAAGGTTGAGGGGAGTCTGAAGTAACATGGACTCGTGGCAGAGTCCACAGGCCCACAGGGGCCACTGCTGTACAGCTGGACATCATTCCCAATGGTTCCCTCTTCGTCCATCTCTGCCTCAGGAACACGCTAAAAGTGTCCAGTGGTTTCCAAAATGTTGACAGATTACTGTCACCTGTGCCCGTGACACGGTTCTAGTGTGCCTTGGATTAAGTGGATAAGATGGAATTAAATTTCCAGGCAAGATATTTATGTTTGTTCCACCAGACAACACTTCTATAGGGAGCATGCATATTAATACATAGAATATATATATTTAAACTATCCTGATATAATAAAGAAGTAATGTGTTATTATGATTTAAAAGTCCTGATGATATACCAATATGTATTGCAGAAAATGAAAAGTCTTCCGTAATTCCTTTCCCCACTCCCCTGAAAATGCCAGTATTAACAGTTTGGCATATAGTCTCCCCCAGTTTTTCCATGCATATGCTAACGGTATATGTATGTATATGTAGACTATTATATTTACTTTTTATTTTTAAAAGTGGAATTTTAAAAAAAAATGGGGCTCCTACAGTTTTGTGAATGGTATTATTTACTTAATGGTATCTCTCATAACAAAGTTTTTTAAAAGAGACCAAATGTGAACGAACTCTGTGTAAGTAAAAGATGACCCTAAAACACTTACAGAGATTTCCTTAAAATATCCCCTGATGTGAATATCTGTGCGCCACGATCATGGCCTCCTCTTTATAACCTCCTCAGTCAGCAGTGACCCTGGCTAGCGGCTTAACAGGTCTACAGTTCCGAGGGGTTCTGTGCCCAAAGGCAAGATTCCACGCCCCCACCCCCGCCGCCAGGAATCTCTCTCATCTGTTACTTTCACTGGAGAGATTAAGATGGTGGCCTTGGTGTGCAGTTAAAAAACAAAACTGTGTGCACTCAAATACAGACAGAGCCATTTCTCGAGTTCCTTCTCCACGCCAGACACTGTCCTCCACTACTTCAGAACTTCGTTTAAGACATTCATTAAATCACTTCATTTAATCAGCATCACAACCCTTTGAGGCAGGTACCAGCATTATGCTTATCAGATAGATGTGGAAAATGATTCACAGGACATTTAGTAAGCTGCCCAAGGTCAACAACTGGTACTCGGTAGGAGATGAGAGAGGAACGTGAAGAATAAGGATGGGGCAGATTCGGCCCAAGACCTGCCCGTAATTCTCAGGGTAAACAGCCATGGCTGCCTACAGTATTATAGTGCTGTAGCCCACAAGGTGTCCTCATGTGCTTTCTACTTAATTCTCCCAGCAACCCCATGGGATAGCAGATGAGGAATCAGAGAGCAGACATAACTTGCAGGCGTCAGAGCCAGATCTGAACCCTGTAACTTTGGAGCTCATTCTGTTAATTACTGCACCAAGGAAAATCATGGTGGGGAAGACAGACCACGCGGACATAGCTCCCTGGGCTGTGCACTGCTTACCCAGAGAGCAGCAGAAGCCAGAAGGAAGATGCCAGAGGGGTCAGGGAGAGCCACAGTGAGGCTTGGGGAACCTCCTAGGGGATCCCAGGGTGTCCATCATCACTGCCACGGTGCAGTCCCTGCCTGACATGATGCTTTCCCACCCTCAGGACAGGGGTCCTCGGCCAGCAGCTCAGGGCTGGAAACCCTCTCACGTGGTGACCAAGTCAGCCCATCCTCCTTCATCATCCAACTCCAACCCTGTGTCTACTCATTCCCTTTGCAGGCATCTCCCTGCCCCCATCCCCATCACCCTCCCCACTACCACCTACAGTCCTAGAACTATCTCAAGACAAAGAGACTAAAGTGTCACCACCTTGCTCCAAAACTAGAGAAGGCTAACCTAAGACAATAAAGAAAACGATCATAAGGCAGTCAGGAGATCAGATTTTTTTCCCTTTGATGTCATTAGGTGACTTGATCTCTGGACATGATTTTCCATTGTTGAGCTTCACAGATTTTGTGGAGGCTAAAGCTTGAAGTCATAACATTTTGATAGGGAGGATCAACAGAGGAGGAATTGCAGGCCAGAACTGCTGCCGGGGAGCTGGAAGGTGTTTCTGGACTAGGATCAAGAGAGAGTCTTCCCTGCACAAAGCAGTTGGCTAGGGTTTGTCTTCCTAGTTGAGCTTCGACAACAGACAAAAACTGCAAGAGAGGACAAGATAAACTACTCGGGAGGCCTGGAAGATGAGAGTCCTGAGTTGGTATTCACTGGCTTGTCGACTTAAGAGAAACAGTATCACCAACACATTCCCCTACTCAGAGGCATAAGCAACAGAAATGGGGTGGAGTTTAAAGCAGATGCAGGGGGAACAACATGGCAAAACCAGACACCCCCCCGCCCCCTCCCCCAGGATGGGTAAATAAATCTCAGCAAGACATCAAGCATCCATTTCTAGGGTACTGGATCTCAGGGTGGGTAGGTGCTTCTCAACTTGTGTTCCTCGTGGGGCCTGAGGAAGATTCGGTGAGGACCGCAGGAGAAATCCCCTAGGGAGAGATGAGCCTTCCACTCTCTGGGTTACAGCAACCGGATCGGATTAAAGTAATTCTCTGAAAGTCTCTTAGATTTGGAAATAATCTGAGATCATCCTTTTTTCATAGATTGAAACAGTGATATCAAAAGAGGTGAAATGACTTGCGCAAGGACTCACCCCAAGCTGGTAGCAGAATTTAGGCTCTGTCATGTTCTCTGACGGCTCCCCCCAACCCCACTCCGGCCCTGCATTGTATCACACTGGTGTCTCTTTAGGAATGAGCTAAATTAAACTGGCAAGATTCAGCTTTATTTCTTTTATAGATAAAATGTTAGTGCTATATCTGGAATAGAATATAAAGATGTAATGCAACACATAAGAATTTCTTTCTGTGACTGTACAGAATGTGTAGCTAGCTTTTACAATTGTATGCATGTGAACGGTGTGGGGATGGGAGGGATGGACATGAGACTTACCAGAGCTATAGAAAAGAAGGAGGGCTTCCCCAGTGGCCCAGTGGTTAAGAATCTGCCTGCTAATGCAGGGAACATGGGTTCGAGCCCTGGTCCGGGAAGATCCCACATGCCGCGGAGCAACTAAGCCCGTGCGCCACAACTACTGAGCCTGAGCTCTAGAGCCCGCGAGCCACAACTACTGAAGCCCATGTGCCTAGAACACGCGCTCCGCAACAGGAGAAGCCACCGCAATGAGAAGCCCGCGCACTGCAACAAAGAGTAGCCCCCGCTCGCCGCAACTAGACAAAGCCGGCCTGCAGCAACGAAGACCCAACGCAGCCAAAAATAAATAAATTTATAAAAAAAACCAAAACAGCAGCAATCATCGGTCCCTGATATTGGTCTTTACTTGCCTGAAGGCAGGGGACTAGCACAGATGACTTACCTAAATACCTTCTTGGTTCAGTTCTTTGAAATATTTTGAAAGCGTTTATCACCATCACTTTATAAAGTGTTCTTCATAAAGCATTTTTCTTGAACAGGAAAAAAGAAAAGAGTATATTTTAACCTTGAGTTCACTCATACCTTTGGTTGTTTAATGGCCTGCTACACAAAGTAAGCCCATCATCATCCACGTCCTTGGAAGCTTGTTAGAAATGCAGAATCTCTGGCCCCATCCCAGACCTGCTGAACCAGAAACTGCATTTTTAACAAGATCCCCAGGTGATTCACCCAAACATGAAAGTTTGAGAAGTCCTGCTCTATGAGGGTCTGCCATGAGACTGAAGAATAAGATGGAATGTCTTACACTGAATCACCTTATTTTTAAAAGTGCATTATCTACCCCCAGCTGACAATTTAAAAATATCAAGATTCTGTAATTTAAAAAAAACTCCAAACTTAATAACAGTTCTTTTTAGTGGATGATCCTTATAGATATTTCATAGACACACGGAATGCTGGAGTTGGAACAAACCTTGGAAACCGCTAGTCTACCCAGCATCCACCCAAATGCGGAGTCCCAGGCTTCCCGCGCCCCGCCCACTCGCCCGCCGCGCGGTCCAGGAGAGAGTCGCGCCTCACTGACGTCAGCAGCGCGCGCCCTCGCCGCTGCAATTCGCCGGGCGTGCGAGGCTAGTGCTTCTAGCTTCTCCGCGAGTCCGCCGAGCGGTAGCCACCGTTGCTCAGGTCCCGAGGCCCGCGGCGTCACAGGCTTGGCGACATGTCGATGCTGGCTGAGCGTGAGTGTTGGGCTCGGAGGCCCGACCGGGCGCGAGGGTGAAGGTTCCGGGTGACGCGGCGGCCGGACCAAGTGGTGGGGGGCACCAGTCGCCGGCGCACGGTGGGCCGGGGGATGCCGGGGCCCGGGGTCCCGGACGCCCTGCTCGGCTCGCCCTGGCTGCCGCGGAGATTTCCCAGCCCAGCCTTCCTCGAAAGTTAGCTGCGGTCTGCTGGTGAGAGACTGCAGGTGTCCATTTGGGACGCTTGTTCTCACGTTCAGACCCGAGCACGCGAGTGGTGGGTTCGAATGGGGGTTCGGACACCGGTTGTGGGAACCCGGCCTGGCTCTTTCACTTCCCCGGGCCTCAGCTTCCTCTGGTTAAAAAGAGGCGGTTGGGCCAGCAGAACCTCTTCAGTTAGTGAAATCCCGTTCTTGAAGGTGTATTGAATCAAGAAAAAGAAAAGCAAAGGGGTTAGAAGCATCAAACACAAGAAGTTAGCGTTTTTTAGGGGAGGCGGGGCTAATGAGTGATTCTAAGTAAGACAGTGGCGGTTTTGACTTTGGTAGTTGGAATTACTAACACTCTACTATGGAAGGAATGTTGGCCTCAACGCCCCACCCTGCCTCAGTTTGCCTTTGACGTTTTCCATCACTTTGTGAAGTTCGTTAATTCCCTCCCTCTGGAGAGGCTGTTTAACTTCTGAACGATACCTGTAGCTAAGGCTTCCGGCCACCAGATGGCAGTCGTGCCTTGGTCCTGAAAAGCCGGCCGGTATCTTTGAAAGTGTCTGGTGAGCGAGAAGCAGAAACAGCTGCTAAATTTTAACAGACCCAACAGAAGCTACACAGGGATTCCATGAAATAAATGCTGTCGGCATCCTCTAATCTAAGGGAGTGGAGGAATGGGAACACAAAACGGAGTGGGTAAGGAACCATTCACATTTTACAGGGGCAGAAATTGAGGTTCAGAGGAAAGTAATTCATCCCAAGGTCATTGAGGTAGAAAGTGACAATATTGATCTAGTTATCGCTATATGTTTACGTTCTTGTCACTAGGGTCAGCAGATTTCTATTGTTTTTTAAACAGGGACTTACAGAAAGGAGTATGTTTTATTTTTTTTTATTTTTATTTTTTTTTTACAAATATAAGATTTTTAGAAATTTCATGTAATGTCTGAAACATTTATATTAACATATTTCCATACAAATAACCCAATGAAAGTTTAGTATTAGTTGTTTTGTTTGTTTGTTTTTTTATACTGCAGGTTCTTATTAGGCATCAATTTTATACACATCAGTGTATACATGTCAATCCCAATCGCCCAATTCAGCACACCACCATCCCCACCCCACCGCAGTTTTCCCCCCTTGGTGTCCATATGTCCATTCTCTACGTCTGTGTCTCAACTTCTGCCCTGCAAACCGGCTCATCTGTACCATTTTTCTAGGTTCCACATACATGCATTAATATACGATATTTGTTTTTCTCTTTCTGACTTACTTCACTCTGTATCACAGTCTCTAGATCCATCCACGTCTCAACAAATGACTCAATTTCGTTCCTTTTTATGGCTGAGTAATATTCCATTGTATATATGTACCACATCTTCTTTATCCATTCGTCTGTTGATGGGCATTTAGGTTGCTTCCATGACCTGGCTATTGTAAATAGTGCTGCAATGAACATTCGGGTGCATGTGTCTTTGAATTACAGTTTTCTCTGGGTATATGCCCAGTAGTGGGATTGCTGGGTCATATGGTAATTCTATTTTTAGTTTTTTAAGGAACCTCCATATTGTTCTCCATACTGGCTGTATCAATTTACATTCCCACCAACAGTGCAAGAGGGTTCCCTTTTCTCCACACCCTCTCCAGCATTTGTTGTTTGTAGATTTTCTGTTGATGCCCATTCTAACAGGAGTGAGGTGATACCTCATTGTAGTTTTGATTTGCATTTCTCTAATAATTAGTGATGTTGAACATCTTTTCATGTGCTTCGTGGCCGTCTGTATGTCTTCTTTGGAGAAATGCCTATTTAGGTCTTCTGCCCATTTTTGGATTGGGGTGTTTGTTTCTTTAATATTGAGCTGAATGAGCTGTTTATATATTTTGGAGATTAATCCTTTGTCCGTTGATTCATTTGCAAATATTTTCTCCCATTCTGAGGGTTGTCTTTTCGTCTTGTTCATGGTTTCCTTTGCTGTGCAAAAGCTTTGAAGTTTCATTAGGTCCCATTTGTTTATTTTTGGTTTTATTTCCATTTCTCTAGGAGGTGGATCAAAAAAGATCTTGCTGTGATTTATGTCAAAGAGTGTTCTTTCTATGTTTTCCTCTAAGAGTTTTATAGTGTCCAGTCTTATATTTAGGTCTCTAATCCATTTTGAGTTTATTTTTGTGTATGGTGTTAGGGAGTATTCTAATTTCATTCTTTTACATGTAGCTGTCCAGTTTTCCCAGCACCACTTATTGAAGAGACTGTCTTTTCTCCATTGTATATCTTTGCCTCCTTTGTCATAGATTAGTTGACCATAGGTGCGTGGGTTAATCTCTGGGCTTTCTATCTTGTTCCATTGATCTATGTTTCTGTTTTTGTGCCAGTACCATATTGTCTTGATTACTGTAGCTTTGTAGTATAGTCTGAAGTCAGGGAGTCTGATTCCTCCAGCTCCATTTTTTTGCCTCAAGACTGCTTTGGCTATTCGGGGTCTTTTGTGTCTCCATACAAATTTTAAGATGATTTGTTCTAGCTCCGTAAAAAATGCCATTGGTAATTTGATAGGGATTGCATTGAATCTGTAGATTGCTTTGGGTAGTATACTCATTTTCACAATGTTGATTCTTCCAATCCAAGAACATGGTATATCTCTCCATCTGTTGGTATCATCTTTAATTTCTTTCATCAGTGTCTTATAGTTTTCTGCATACAGGTCTTTTGTCTCCCTAGGTAGGTTTATTCCTAGGTATTTTATTCTTTTTGTTGCAATGGTAAATGGGAGTGTTTCCATAATTTCTCTTTCAGATTTTTCATCATTAGTGTATAGGAATGCAAGAGATTTCTGTGCATTAATTTTGTATCCTGCAACTTTACCATATTCATTAATTAGCTCTAGCAGTTTTCTGGTGGCAGTTTTAGGATTCTCTATGTATAGTATCATGTCATCCGCAAACAGTGACAGTTTTACTTCTTCTTTTCCAATTTGTATTCCTTTTATTTCTTTTTCTTCTCTGATTGCCGTGGCTAGGACTTCCAGAACTATGTTGAATAATAGTGGTGAGAGTGGACATCCTTGTCTCGTTCCTGATCTTAGAGGAAATGCTTTCAGTTTTTCACCATTGAGAATGATGTTTGCTGTGGGTTTGTCATATATGGCCTTTATTATGTTGAGGTAGGTTCCCTCTATGCCCACCTTCTGGAGAGTTTTTATCATAAATGGGTGTTGAATTTTGTCAAAAGCTTTTTCTGCATCTATTGAGATGATCATATGGTTTTTATTCTTCAATTTGTTAATGTGGTGTATCACATTGATTGATTTGCGTATATTGAAGAATCCTTGCATCCCTGGGATAAATCCCACTTGATCGTGGTGTATGATCCTTTTAATGTGTTGTTGGATTCTGTTTGCTAGTATTCTGTTGAGGATTTTTGCATCTATATTCATCAGTGATATTGATCTGTAGTTTTCTTTTTTTGTAGTGTCTTTGTCTGGTTTTGGTATCAGGGTGATGGTGGCCTCATAGAATGAGTTTGGGAGTGTTCCTTCCTCTGCAATTTTTTGGAAGAGTTTGAGAAGGATAGGTGTTAGCTCTTCTCTAAATGTTTGATAGAATTCACCTGTGAAGCCATCTGGTCCTGGACTTTTGTTTGTTGGAAGATTTTTAATCACAGTTTCAATTTCATTACTTGTGATTGGTCTGTTCATATTTTGTTTCTTCCTGGTTCAGTCTTGGAAGGTTATACCTTTCTAAAAATTTGTCCATTTCTTCCAGGTTGTCCATTTTATTGGCATAAAGTTGCTTGTAGTAGTCTCTTAGGATGCTTTGTATTTCTGCAGTGTCTGTTGTAACTTCTCCTTTTTCATTTCTGATTTTATTGATTTGAGTCCTCTCCCTCTTTTTCCTGATGAGTCTGGCTAA
Organism: Balaenoptera musculus; assembly: GCF_009873245.2. Classification (NCBI taxonomy): domain Eukaryota; kingdom Metazoa; phylum Chordata; class Mammalia; order Artiodactyla; family Balaenopteridae; genus Balaenoptera; species Balaenoptera musculus. The sequence goes on from NC_045790.1 coordinate 8,468,484, forward strand.
TGGCTTATCAATTTTGTTTATCTTCTCAAAGAACCAACTTTTAGTTTTATTGATCTTTGCTATTGTTTTCTTTGTTTCTATTTCATTTATTTCTGCTCTGATCTTTATGATTTCTTTCCTTCTGCTAACTTTGGGTTTTGTTTGTTCCTCTTTCTCTAGTTTCTTTAGGTGTAAGGTTAGATTGTTTACTTGAGATTTTTCTTGTTTCTTTAGGTAGGCTTGTATAGCTATAAACTTCCCTCTTAGAACTGCTTTCGCTGCATCCCATAGGTTTTGGGTCGTTGTGTTTTCATTGTCATTTGTCTCTAGGTATTTTTTGATTTCCTCTTTGATTTCTTCAGTGATCTCTTGGTTATTTAGTAACGTATTGTTTAGCCTCCATGTGTTTGTCTTTTTTACGTTTTTTTCCCTGTAATTCATTTCTAATCTCATAGCGTTGTGGTCAGAAAAGATGCTTGATATGATTTCAATTTTCTTAAATTTACTGAGGCTTGATTTGTGACCCAAGATGTGATCTATCCTGGAGAATGTTCCGTGCGCACTTGAGAAGAACATGTAATCTGCTGTTTGGGGATGGAATGTCCTATAAATATCAATTAAATCTATCTGGTCCATTGTGTCATTTAAAGCTTCTGTTTCCTTATTTATTTTCATTTTGGATGATCTGTCCATTGGTGTAAGTGAGGTGTTAAAGTCCCCCACTATGATTGTGTTACTGTCAATTTCCTCTTTTATAGCTGTTAACAGTTGCCTTATGTATTGAGGTGCTCCTATGTTGGGTGCATATATATTTATAATTGTTATATCTTCTTCTTGGATTGATCCCTTGATCATTATGTAGTGTCCTTCCTTGTCTCTTGTAACATTCTTTATTTTAAAGTCTATTTTATCTGATATGAGCATAGCTACTCCAGCTTTCTTTTGATTTCCATTTGCATGGAATATCTTTTTCCATCCCCTCACTTTCAGTCTGTATGTGTCCCTAGGTCTAAAGTAGGTCTCTTGTAGACAGCATATATATGGGTCTTGTTTTTGTATCCATTCAGCCAGTCTATGTCTTTTGGTTGGGGCATTTAATCCATTCACGTTTAAGGTAATTATCGATATGTATGTTCCTATGACCATTTTCTTAATTGTTTTGGGTTTATTTTTGTAGGTCCTTTTCTTCTCTTGTGTTTCCCACTTAGAGAAGTTCCTTTAGCATTTGTTGTAGAGCTGGTTTGGTGGTGCTGAATTCTCTTAGCTTTTGCTTGTCTGTAAAGCTTTTGATTTCTCCATCAAATCTAAATGAGATCCTTGCGGGGTAGAGTAATCTTGGTTGTAGGTTCTTCCCTTTCATCACTTTAAGTATATCATGCCACTCCCTTCTGGCTTGCAGAGTTTCTGCTGAGAAATCAGCTGTTAACCTTATGGGAGTTCCCTTGTATGTTATTTGTCGTTTTTCCCTTGCTGCTTTCAATAATTTTTCTTTGTCTTTAATTTTTGCCACTTTGACTACTATGTGTCTCGGCGTGTTTCTCCTTGGGTTTATCCTGTATGGGACTCGCTGTGCTTCCTGGACTTGGGTGGCTATTTCCTTTCCCATGTTAGGGAAGTTTTCGACTATAATCTCTTCAAATATTTTCTCTGGTCCTTTCTCTCTCTCTTCACCTTCTGGGACCCCTATAATGCGAATGTTGTTGCGTTTAATGTTGTCCCAGAGGTCTCTTAGGCTGTCTTCATTTCTTTTCATTCTTTTTTCTTTAGTCTGTTCCGCAGCAGTGAATTCCACCATTCTGTCTTCCAGGTCACTTATCCGTTCTTCTGCCTCAGTTATTCTGCTATTGATTCCTTCTAGTGTAGTTTTCATTTCAGTTATTGTATTGGTCATCTCTGTTTGTTTGTTCTTTAATTCTTGTAGGTCTTTGTTAATCATTTCTTGCATCTTCTCAATCTTTGCCTTCATTCTTATTCCGAGGTCCTGGATCATCTTCACTATCATTATTCTGAATTCTTTTTCTGGAAGGTTGCCTGTCTCCACTTCATTTAGTTGTTTTTCTGGGGTTTTTTCTTGTTCCTTCATCTGATACATAGCCCTCTGCCTTTTCATCTTGTCTATCTTTCTGTAACTGTGGTTTTTGGTCCACAGGCTGCAGGATTGTAGTTTTTCTTGCTTCTGCTGTCTGCCCTCTGGTGGTTGAGGCTATCTAAGAGGCTTGATGGGAGGCTCTCAGGAGTATGTTTTAGAGTGTGACCCTGTGGGCTCTATTTCTTCACCTGTATAACCAGTGTGGCCAAGATTTCTTGTGGTTTTAATATTCTTTGATGTATGCTTAGTTCAGCGTGCACTTGGGAACATTAGCCCTGGCTCTGCTATTCATTTATGTTTCTTTCCCTGTTCAGTTTCTGTGGGACTGTTAAAAACTTCTTTGATTATGTTCATTACTAGGTTGGCTTAAATCAATGAGATGGTGAACGTGAAAATAGTTCAAAGTATGAAATGATATACAGATGTGAAGTGCCATCTGTGGACATCAGCAACTCAAGCTGCATAATTTCATGAGAATATTTTCTGTTCTCTTCCCACCATGACTCCAAATTTTCAAATCTTTGACATTAGTAATATATAATATTTTGTGTTTTTTAAAACAATTTACTAAATTAATGTCTATGGCATCCCTTATGATTAGATATTTGGGACTGGTGTTCTTATTTTAGAAATGAGAAAATAGAAGCATAGAAAAGTCCCAGTCTGCCATTTCACTACCTAGCAATTATTTTCTCTGATAGTTTATAAAATTGGGATAATTCTGTAGGTACAGTTTTATAACCTACTTTTTTCCCCTAATTAACCTTAGTGAACATTTTCACTTCAGTAAGTATGCTAATTTCCTTTGTTTTCTCTTGCCATATGGACTATATTTTGTTTTCTTTCATCTTCTCCACAGTCACTTATCCCATTTTTGAAATCTAGTAGTTTTCTTTGTTTCTCAAAAACATTTTTTATCCTGAATTTCTCTAATTATCAAATATTATTTTATTGGTTCTCCCCTATGTCAGGTAAGGAATCTCGCTTACATAAACGTAAGAGAAGAATTTCATTTATCACTCTCACTTTTCAGTCCTTATTTAATTCAGAGTCTTAGACCCATATTTTATCAAGATACTACTTTTTTTCATAGACTCTTTTCAAGACCAGTTTTTGACAATTGCAGTTATTACATTTTCTAATCAAATGACAACACGATAGTTAATGGATTTCATTGCATTAAGATTTTATGCTGCAGTTTCTGTAACCTTGAATATGTCTTGAATAATATTTTAATAAGAATACATGGGTGATATATTTTTTGAGGTCTTGAATATGTGACAGTGTCTTTGGGCAAAGAAAAAAAAAAATTTCTGTCCCTGGCTCTTGGAACTCAGCACACTTTTCAGAGTAAGCTGAATCCTGGCGTAAACCTTGTGGTATTAGGCCTGGCAGCTGTTGTGTGCAGGGCTGTTTATTGGGGTTACCCTGAAAGTATCCTATTAGATCTCCATGTAGGAGGAGTCCCTGCTAGAGGATGGTTACCCCCGCGCCCCCGCCGTCATCCCAAAGAGTGATCGTGCAGATTCAGGGCACTCTACCCTGAGCGGAGCAGCCGCCCTACTCCGCTGGTTGAGGCTACCTGCCATCTCCCTGGGGAAGAGGAGCTGACCTCGCCGCCTCTCCAGTCTTGTGTCAGCACTAGCGTCCGCTGTATAGACATTTGTGACATAAATTGTATGCTGTCTTTGTTACAGAGGGTGGGTGCAGTCATTCTCAAAAATGTGTCCTTCATACAAGCCCCAGCCGGAGCCCCTGGCAGACACTACAGTAGAGACATGAACTCTGACACACACCGGGAAGCAGCCTTACAGAGATCCTTGGTTAACAAGGCCCAGCTCGTATGCTGTTCATTAGCTGAGTACTTACTAGATAAGTAAAGTGGTAACTTAGTCACGTGTAGCATTTTGGGGTCACCTTTTTTCTGCAAAGCACTGTAAATTTGAGCCCAACTCGCTTTTCTTGGTAAGTAGTCTTTTTCTGCCTGTGTGCTAGTGAAGGTTTACTTATTTTTGCTAGGGTGTGGATAGTTACAGGTCTCTTTATTGATTTTACATGCAGTACACTGAGCCTCTCTGACTGGAGGCTGTGTTATTTTTTTACTTGTTAGGAGACTGCCAAGGCGTGAGCAGCTGTTGACAGTGAGATACTCTGCTTCCATTGGTGCAGTAGGTGAATGATGGTGACACTTGACCTCCAAATTCCCCGCTTGGCCACAGTTTACTTTTGGGTTTCATATGCTTGTTTAATAAACTTTGGAGTTCTTTCTCTCTGCCATAATTGTCCTTAAAACTATAGCGATAAACTTGAGTTTCTAATGGTCAGTTATTTATATACATTAAAAAAAAAACTTGTAGGGACTCAAAGCAGTTCCTTCAATTCAGTTATCTTCCTTTTTATTTTTTTCTTTCCCCTTTTCTTGTCTCCTTTCTTCAGCCTTCCCTCCTTTTTCCTTTCTCAATCATTCATACATTCATTCATATTTTTCCTGAATGCTTGCTATGGGCAAAGTGTTTTTCACTTCTTGCAGTGAAGCATAAGAAAGAATAAGACATGGATGTGAGCCTTAAGGAGATTGTGGCGTAATAGCAAACATAAGAGATGGATATAAACAGGCATAATAACAGAAGAATGTTAATTAAATGCCAAAAAAAGCAGCAGGTAATTTACTGTGTGAGTTCAGAGAAGGGGTCATATGGCTTTAGGGCGTTTCTGTGAGAAGGGATGATTAGTACCTGTAGGTTGTGCAGAGGGTGACTCTCCCCAAGATCATGACTCGTATGCTGTGGATTAAAAATATAAGCTTTGGAGTTGGTAGGACCTTGGTTTGTATAAAGGCTCTGTTTTTTGCTTGGGGGCATTAGGAACATTCTTTCTGTAGGTCTCAGATTTTCTCATCTGAAAAGTGCAGATCTCTCCTCATTGGGTTACTGTGAAAATTGAACCTGAGAATATATGGATGGCATTTGGCACTTAACGTATATGTCTGTAATGACTGTTGCTGGTGATAGTGACACTGGTGTCACAGGTGCCTTAGGTTGCTGCCAGTTGCTGAATTGGAAGGCCCAGCTGATGGTACATCATGTATTTCGATTTGTCACATTTGGGGGAATATTTTTATTTTAATCTTATAAGGTCAGTTTGTATGTTCAGAATATACAGTTATTGGGGAAACCAGGATAAATGATCCAAGTTGATACTATCTCATTGGATGCCGAATCTGATATCTGTATCTAATAAAACATAATGTTTGCTGTATTTATGCAAGTATCGTGTGTATGCATTAGGTATGTGTGTATTTGTGAGGTATTCTCCAGGTTTGAAAGATAAGCTGCTAATGAGATAATTTGTCATTTACAGGTCGGCGGAAGCAGAAGTGGGCTGTGGATCCAAGAAACACTGCGTGGAGTAACGATGACTCCAAGTTTGGCCAGAGGATGCTAGAGAAGATGGGGTGGTCCAAAGGAAAGGTATCTTGGAGAAGAGCAGAGAAGTTGGAGCCATGCAGAGAGATTTCAGATCAGGAGAATACATCTTCCTTAGGGGACTGGGAGAAATTTATTTTGGATCAATAAGGGATTTTGGAGAAATAATTAAATTATAATGACCTTGTGATGATAGAGTTAGAACTGAACATAAACGTCAGCTGTCTTTGTTTATTGTTTAACCTGCTGTGATTTTCATAAATGGTGCCTTTTAATTAGTTGCATTTGGAATCATACTTAACCATCAGAGTTTTATGTTGCTTAGAGTAAGATTTCATTCACCCTTAAAGCTAGACTACACATTTTCTCCTTTTTCTCACATTCCCTTTATTCCTGACTCAAGTAGGACTTCTGCTGATATCTCTGCACTTAAACGGTTCTTGTCAAGGTCTTTAAAGATCTTGCCAAATCCAATGGATCCTTTTTTGTTCTCACATTACTTTATCCCTTAGCAGCATTGGATGTAATTGACTTGAAGTACCTTGAAATACCACTGTCTTGGCTTCCACAACACTGCCCTCTCTCCCGGTTTTTCGTTCTACCTTACCAGCCACTGCTAAATTTTTGTTGCTGGCTCTTCCTCCTCTAGACTTTTGAGCTTTGGAATTCCTTGGGGTTCAGCCCTAGGCCCTTCTCTGTCCTCATCTCAAGTAGATCATTTTTATTATAAAACTCTTGATCCCCCCCACCCCACAAATCTTTTTCTTCTCAAGTTTTCCCCACTTTTGCAAATAGCACCCCATTAGCTTACTCAAACCAGAAACCTGGGAGTCATGCTTGATTCCTTGACCTCTCTCACTTCCCGAATCCCCAGTCATTATTCCTCTCTATCCGGGGCCCCATCCTGGACCAACCGCCACCATTGCTTGCCCTGATCAACGCAGCAGCCTCTCAGCGGCCTCTCTGACTCCCTTCTTTTCCTCCTCTGGGCCATTTGCCATACAGCAGCTATAACGAGCTTTTAAAATACAGAAATTAGATCATGTCATTCCTTTGCTTACAAGTTCAGTGGTTTCCCATTGTTTTAAAAAATAATATCCAAATTCTCCCCATAACTTCCAAGGTCCTTAAGGTCTGGCCCCTTTGTATCATCTTATTTTTTCTCCATCCACTGTGCTGGAGCCACCTTGGATGCCATTTAGTACACCAGGCGCTCTGGGACTCCTTACAGATGAGTGTTAATGATGCGGGGGACTTGGAGTCCCCTTCCTCAGTGTTGTTTTGTAAAATTACTTAATGGAAAGCACCACAGACTCTAATGCCTCTGATGGGCTTCCGTTAGTTTGGCAGTAGCACTCAGCTTTTGAGCATCAGAGAAAGGCATGTTCTCCTTAGTGTTTCCGTGGTCCTTGAAGTGGGTCACAGGTTGAAGGATTGGCATTCATTATTGTAAGTGCATCCTTGGTATTACAGAATCTTGTAAGAATCCCTTAGACTGTGTCCTCTTTGAGGACAAGGATAATGCCTCCTAGATGTTTAGTGATTAATCAAACAGTTGATGAAGGAAGAGAGGTATTTTTATACCTGATAAAAATGCTAACTCTCTTTGTGTTTAATCTCCACAGGGTTTAGGAGCTCAGGAGCAAGGAGCCACAGATCATATTAAAGTTCAAGTTAAAAATAACCACCTGGGACTAGGAGCTGCGATCAGTAACGAAGTGAGCGACAGCGTCTGCTGGGGGTTTTCCTTACATAATGGATATTTTTGTCAGTGTACAAAATTTAATCCAGTCAAACTGATTGATCAGTTTTAAGCTGTTCAAGCGTGTATCCTACATGTTTTAGATAACTAAGGAGCCCGTAACTAAGCTGCGGGGCGTCTGTAACGTGTCATCGTTTTGCCTCATTGCCCTACGGGATTCTTTACTTGCTTATGCATAAGAGATCCAAAGTAGCTTTATTGCTGAACTTTGCAAAAAGTTTTTTTTTTAAAGAAATATTCATTTCAGGACAGCGAGGAATTTTCATCTTTACCTGCGTTGTAATATTAGCTTCTATTGTTAAAATTGGTGGCATTTCATTTTGGAAATACTGAAAGAAAGTGGTATTCTTTTCCTGTCCCGTTGTCTGTTTCTGACTGTTGGTGTATAGCACTTGAATTTATTCACATTTCCCCTTAAACACTGACACTTTGAAAATATGACCCTGTAATTAAAAGTTCATGGCTTACCCTGCCTTTCATTTTCAGTATCATTGCTCACTGTAGAAAGGATCTAAACCGAAAGCTTTGTTCTTACATTTTTGCAGCCAACAGAATCTGGTAGGAAATCTGGGGAATTACTTTAGGTAAACTGGGTTACATTGCTTAGTTCAATAGCTCAGAGTAGTGGACTGGAGCAGCTAAAATTGTTTGGGCTAACAGCTAAAATCTTAAACTACTAAAGGAAGAGTTTAACATATACATGTTGTCAAATCATCATGTTGTACATCTAAAACTAATATAATGTTATATGTCAACTATATCTCAATAAACTGGAAAAAAGTGGCGGGGGAATGTTCTATTTCTGAGGACAAAATCCAAGACCAGTACTTCAAAATGTTTGAAATGTCACACAATTACTAGATGGAATGTGTAGCAATATCGTTTATGTTCATCAATTAATAAACACACCTTGGACAATTTTAAAAAAAGAGTTTATGTAAGGTTGATTTTGAAGGTAGTTTTTGAGAGGTGGATATACAGATATACTTAACTTTTTAGGAGAAGCATTGCTCGGTAAACCTATTCAATATACCTTAACCTTAAGCATTCTTTAAAAAGTACGCATGAGGCAAGTTCCCGAATTGAAACCCTGCTCCCCGCAGGCTGATATTGTTTTGGAGACGTTCATTCTCTTTTAAAGCTAGGTCATCTTTGTTATTGATGAGCTTGTTAACTGAGCCCCTTGTAAATGGGTGCTGACGGATTCAGGATAGCTGGGGTCCTTCTTGCTCCCGTCCCCACTGCTGTTTTCTGAAATTGGGGTGGAAGCAAGCAAGCAGAATTGGGCAAAAGATTTTCAGGTCAAATGAGCAAAGAAGGGAGCCCTCAAATCTGCTGTTTCCCTTTGACCTGCATAATTTCCCATAGTGAGAAAAAAAATATTTTATTTTGCTTTATTTTAACATTTAGCACACAGGTGGCCTGTTGTTTATTTGACTATAAGTTGACTTGATAAGTCATCTACATTTGAAATCAGGGCTTAAGCTTCCAAGATCCTCATTTTTAATAATGATATAGATAAATTACGTTTCAAATGTATACTATTTCTTTTTCATTCAAATTTGTAAAATAATATTTTGGTGAAACATTTAAAAATTCACATTAACTACCAGATTTCCCTGATTCCAATATATATCTTATCTCAGCTTAGGTAAACTCCAGGCTTGTCTCTAATTGATTTTTTGCTGTTTTCAGGACAACTGGATTGCTCATCAAGATGATTTTAACCAGCTTCTGGCTGAACTGAACACTTGCCATGGGCAGGAAACAGCAGGTAAGGAAACTTTGCTTTTTATCCATTAGGCTTATAGAAGACATAATCTCAACCTAAGATATTTTTATCAACTCTTTTTACTGTAAGCATCCTATATCTGAAAGTTAATTGATTGTAGCTATCACAAATAGTCATTTCTGTTTATGTTTTAGGAGTATTCTCATTGAATTAACCTTAGTCATAAGCAAAAACTTTTTTCCCCATTAAGAGTTTGAGAATGACAAGATAAAGCTTTTATTCAGTTTACATTTCTCTGTTGCCTTTCCCTTATCCCAGCCTGACAATGTCCGGGGTCCCGCAGTTCCGGCCTTGGCCCTCTCTCATCTTTCCTTGGCCCTGGCTCTCTTCTTACGCCCTCCGGTCTCACGGGGCGATGTGTGGTGACCACTGCCACACTTCCCTCTACTCCTTCACCCTCTCTCCTGAACGCCCTGCTCAGTGTCTTCATTCCGGGTGTCGTCGACTCCTGGCACCTAGCAGGTCCAGACTCCAGTTCTGTACCTCCCCCACCTGCACCCTGCAAACTGTTTGACACCCATACCCCACAGCCTGTTTTCTCCACCATCTTCCCCATTTCAGTTGATGTCAACTTCATCCTTCCAGCTGTTCCAGCCAAAGAACAGCTGTGTCCACTAGGAAATTTTGTTGGTTCTACCTTTAAAATATATTCAGACCCTGACTGCTCCATGTCACCTGCACGGTAACCAGCATGGTCTGAGCAGCTGTTATCTCTTGTCTGGATTATTGCAGGTGCCTCTAAAGCCGGTTTTCTCCGCCATGGCACTGCTGACGTTTCGGGCTAGATAATTCTTTGCTGTGAGGCATGTCGTGTGCATTTTAGGATGATTGGCAGCATCCCTGACCTCTACCCTCAAGATGCCACTAGCACCCCCTCCCCCTAGTTGTCGCAACCGGACATATCTCCAGATCGTGCCAAGTGTCCCCTGGGCAGAATGCCCGGACAGGGAGCTGCCGCTCTGCCTTGATGTTTCTCCGTCGCGCGTGGGCTCCTCCAGTGCGTTCTCAGCCTCACAGCCGGAGGGACGCTTCTAAAGTGCTGCTCCTGCTCGGAGCTCGCCGTTGGCTCCTCCTTTCTGCTCAGGATAAGAGCCGGGGCCCCTGCAGCGGGCTTGCAGCCCCACACAGTATGGACCCTCTCCCTTTCTGACTTTGTCTCCTACCCTCCCCCTTCTTACCAGTTCCATCCTGACCACACTGACTCCTGTACTGGGTTCTGAATACACCAAGCGTGCTCCTGCCTTGGGGTTTCGCACTAGCTCCTCCCTCTCTCTAGAACACTCTTCCCCCAGGTAGCTTCTGTGCACCTTCTCAACAAGGTCCACGCTCAGTTGCCAATTTAAAACTGCATCCTGTTCCTCAGTTCCGTTTTTGGAAGTCAATTGAAAATTGGTAAGAAATAGCAGCATGAGAATATTATCGAGAAACGTGGAGTAAGGAAAATGAGAAGAACCAGCTAAGAGTGCGGGGTCAGGGGACGGGGCAGGGAGTCACTGCACTTTTTGTTAACAGCTTTGTTGAGGTGTAATTCACATGCCATTACCATTCACCCATTTACAGTGTGCAGTTCAATGGCTTTTAGTATATTCAGAGTTGTCACCGGAGCCAATTATGAAACATTTCATCACCCCCAAAAGAAACTCTGTACCGAGTAGTATTCATTCCCCACTTCCCCCAACCACCCTAGGCAACCATTGATTTACTTTCTGTCTCTAAAGATTTGCCTATTCTGAAATCAAACTGCAATGAGGTATCACCTCACACAGGTCAGAATGGCCATCATCAAAAACTCTACAAACAGTAAATGCCGGAGAGGGTGTGGAGAAAAGGGAACCCTCTTGCACTGTCGGCAGGAATGTAAATGGATACAGCCACTATGGAGAACAGTATGGAGGTTCCTTAAAAAACTAAAAATGGAACTACCATACGACCCAGCAATCCCACTACTGGGCATATACCCTGAGAAAACCATAATTCAAGAAGAGTCATGTACCACAATGTTCACTGCAGCTCTATTTACAATAGCCAGGACATGGAACCAACCTAAGTGTCCATTGACAGATGAATGGATAAAGAAGATGTGGCACATATATTCAGTGGAATATTACTTAGCCATAAAAAAGGAACGAAATTGAGTTATTTGTAGTGAGGTGGATGGACCTAGAGTCTGTCATACAGAGTGAAGTAAGTCAGAAAGAGAAAAACAAATACCGTATGCTAACACACGTATATGGAATCTAAAAAAAAAAAAAAAGTTTCTGAAGAAACTAGGGGCAGGACAGGAATAAAGATGCAGACATAGAGAATGGACTTGAGGACACGGGTAGGGGGAAGGGGAAGCTGGGACGAAGTGAGAGAGTGGCATGGACTTATATATACTACCAAATGTAAAATAGATAGCTAGTGGGCAGCAGTCGCATAGCACAGGGAGATCAGCTCGGTGCTTTGTGTCCACCTAGAGGGGTGGGATAGGGAAGGTGGGAGGGAGATGCAAGAGGGAGGAGATATGGGGATATATGTATACGTATAGCTGATTCACTTTGTTATAAAGCAGAAACTAACACACCATTGTAAAGCAATTATACTCCAATAAAGATGTTAAAAAAAAAAGATTTGCCTATTCTGGGCATTTCATATAAATGGAATCATGCAACATGCGTCTTTTGTGACTGGTTTCTTTCACTTAGCATAGCGTTTTCAAGGTTCATCCTTGTTATAGTATGTATCAGTACTTCACTCCTTTTTATTGCCACATAATAGTCCACCGTATGGATATTCTACGGTTTATCGTTCATCAGTTGAAGGACATTGGGTTTTTTCCACTTTTTGTCTATCTTGAATAATGCAGCTTTGAACATTAGCATACAAGTTTTTGTGTGGACATATATTTTAATTTCTCTTGGGTTTATACTTAGAATGGAGTTGCTGGGTGATACCAGCAGTGTATGAGGGCTTTAATGTTTCTGTATCTCAGCCAACACTTTCTATTATCTGTCTTTTTGATTATAGCCATGCTAGTTGGTGGGAGTGGTATCTAAGTTTGGTTTTGATTTGCATTTCTATAATGGCTAATGATGCTGAACATCTTTTCACATGATTATTGACCATTTGTGTGTCTTCTTTGAAGAAGTATCTATTCAGATTTTTTGCCCATTTTTAAACTGTGCTATGTGTCTTTATGGTTGACTTGTAAGAATTTTTAATATATTCCAGGTACAAGTCTTTTACCAGACATATGATTTGCAAATATTTTCTCCAGTTCTGTGGGTTGTCTTTTCACTTTCTTGAGGGTGTCATTTGAAGACTAAGGATACAGAAATAGATAAAAAGACTCATTCCCCCTGTGAAGAAACTTCAAATCTAGTGTGAGAGAAAGAAATGAAGTAAATACCAAAATAACTAGATTCCCCAATTTTTTTCAGTTCCTGAATAGTTGAGAGACAGTAGTAGCAAAGATAAGAGGGATTTATTTGAAAATTTATCCAAATCTCTTAGTTTCCTAAGCTTTTTCTTTCCCATCAGGTATTCGTAAGTTTGCATTATTGATGACTTTAGGTGGCTTCTAATACACAGGTTTGGATACTGAATGTGCTGTTGGGTTTAATAAAGTAGACACGGCTGAAGAAAGTGTAGACCATAGATTAGAAGATAGTATCCATAATGCAGGTGTGAAAGACGAAACGATGGAAATATGGAATAGAGGTTTAGATGGAGGATAAAGTGAGAAAATCTAATATCTAATAAAAGTTCAGCAGCACAAGAAGAGAGAGAATGGAACAGAGGCAAAATTTAAGGAGATAAGGGCTGAAGACCGCCTAGAACTGGTGATAAAGCAAATCCACAGATTCAGAAAATTGAGAGAATCCATGCAGATTACATTAAAAGTCTCTACTCGCAAATGTAATAACAGATGTGACAACATAGCATCATGGCAGAACAGCATACACACACACACAAAAGAGAGAGAAGATTCTTAATGCAGCCAGAGACAATATGCTTATTATCTTCAAAGAAGCAACAGTTATATATGAAAGCAGAGTTCTTAACAATGGGAGCCAAAGACATTGGAGTAATATATTGAGGGAAATATAACTGGCAACCTAGACCTTTACATTCAGCAAATATGTCTTTCAAGAATAAATTTTCAGACAAAAAGTTTACCACCAGTAGGCCGTAAATAAAGGAAATTTTCAAGGATGTACATCCTTCAGTCAGAAGGAAAGAATACTTAAAACACTATCTGTAGTATACCCAAACTGGCAATAACCAAGATGTCCGCCAACAATAGAATGGAAAAGTAGACTGCCACATTTGTAAATACAAAGAAATGAATAAAGTACAGTTACATGTGAGAGTATAGAGCAGGGTTTGGCAGACTTTCCACAAAGGGCCGGATAGAGATATTCTGCAGACCGAAGCGTCTCTGTCACAACTACTTGGCTGTTGGAGTATGAAAGCAGCAAGAGATGATATATAAACAAATGGATGTGGCCATGTTCCCATAGAACTTTATTTACAAAAGTAGGTGGTGGGCCGGATTTGGTCCACAGGCTGTAGTTTGCTTCTGGTGTCGAAGACTCATTAACTCAATGTTGACTGAAAGAAGTGGGACACATAACATGCAGTGTGATTCCACTTACATAGAACTTCAAATGGAATGCAGAAATCTGATATTTAGGTACTAGACTTGGGTGGTAAAGTTATTTTGTTACTTTGTTATAACAAAGTTATTTTGTTATAACTTTGTTGTAAAGTTACTCGTGGTAGAAATGAGTACTCTACTATGAAAGTCACAATAGTGATTACCTTTGGGGAGGGGGAGGGGTTTGGGATTGAGAAGGGGCTCATGGGGAACTCCTGGGCTGATATTCTTGTTCTGTTTCTTGACCCAGTTGGTAGTTACACAGGTATGTGAGTACATTGTGCTTTATGCACTTTCTATGGCTATTACCCCCTCTCCCCCCAGAATGGTTAAAACCAGAACGAAAAGCAAGGGGAAGGGTGGTTATCCCAAAAATCATGGTAATGGTTACTGTTAGGACAGTGGTTCTCGACTGGGGATGATTTTGCCTCCCATGGGATATTTCACAATATCTGTGGACATTTTTGGTGATCACAACTCGGGGGATGTTCCTGACATCTGGTCGGGAGAGGCCAGAGATGCAGCTAAACATCCTATTGATACAATGCACAGCACAGCTGTGTCTCTCCTCCTTGCCCTGAACAAATAATCATTCAGCCCCAAATGCAATAGTTCCGAGGCTGAGAACCCCTGTTATAGAAGGAAGAGGCACAGGGGTGCAGGATGCTTCTAGATGCAGGTAGTGTTCTGTTTCTAACCCTGGAGGTGGTTACGAGGGATTTGCTTTATAGCTAATTGTACAGACTTCAAGTACTCCTATGTATGGTGATGTTTGTGGCGATGAGAGATTACTGAAAATTGCATGGGCCCTTTTCTGGAGGTAAAACATGGCAAGTGTAATTTATGTCATGTTAAACCTGTAATGAAGGTTAACTAAAGAGTACAGATGCAACAATTTGAATATCAGGAATCAACGTCTACCTTAATGAAAATCTGGTGTTGTATAAATGGCCATCACTTTTCGTAAACAGGTTCAATGACATGATTAAGGTGTCAGACTTGAGGTGGCCTTTACTGTGACATCGTCATGGAGGCAGAAGCTCTTGAGTCTGGGTTCTTTTACCTAGAGGCATTCACAGGTTCGTTCTTTTTTTTTTTATAAATTTATTTTATTTTTATTTATTATTTTTGGCTGTGTTGGGTCTTCGTTGCTGCACGCGGGCTTTCTCTAGTTGCGGCGAGCGGGGTCTCTTCGTTGCGGTGCACGGGCTTCTTAATGTGGTGGCTTCGCTTGTTGCGGAGCACAGGTTCTAGGCGCGCAGGCTTCAGTAGATGCAGCACGTGGGCTCAGTAGTTGTGGCTCACGGGCTCTAGAGCGCAGGCTCAGTAGTTGTGGTGCACGGGTTTAGTTGCTCTGCGGCATGTGGGATCTTCCCGGACCAGGGCTCGAACCCATGTCCCCTGCATTGGCAGGCGGATTCTTAACCACTGTGCCACCAGGGAAGCCCCACATGTTCATTCTTGAACAGGGAAAATTCTCACCTTGTTTGGTATTATAACTTTCTCCTTTTTTTTTTTTTTTATTTTTTTTTTTTTAATGCTATTCTTGTCTGCTTACATTCTTTTTATGTATGTATGTATGTATGGCTGTGTTGGGTCTTCGTTTCTGTGCGAGGGCTTTCTCTAGTTGTGGCAAGCGGGGGCCACTCTTCATCGCGGTGCGCGGGCCTCTCACTATCGCGGCCTCTCGTTGCCGAGCACAGGCTCCAGACGCGCAGGCTCAGTAGTTGTGGCTCACGGGCCGAGTTGCTCCGCGGCATGTGGGATCTTCCCGGACCAGGGCTCGAACCCGTGTCCCCTGCATTGGCAGGCAGATTCTCAACCACCGCACCACCAGGGAAGCCCTAACTTTCTCCTTTGATGTACTGAGTTAGAGAATACTTTGTAACTTTTCAGGTGATAGGGATGCCCAGAAATTATCACACCAGGATTCCATAAAGGAAGGAGCTATGAGATTCAATTTTGGAGCTGTGGAAAAGAGAAAGCAGATTTTTGAGCAGTTTGCTTTTGAGATTTGACAGTGATAGCTGGAAAGTTACTTTTTTCCAATTTGATAGTATCGTGATTACTGTTTGCTAACTGAGAAATGCCCTTGTAATAGCCATGAAAACCCTGGTTCGGGACAGGTCCCTTGGTGCTGATTGCCCAGGCTGAGCACAGTCACCGCAGCCGGGCCTTCCTGATGGATTCCCGCAAGGGCGGTCAGAGAAGTGTTGGAGTGCCTCGGGGAAGCCTGTGTTACTCGTCAGGAAGGTGGCGAGGGCACATCAGACCCCAGGTGGCGGTGCCTGTCCTGCAGCCCCATCCACAGGCTCACCTGTGCAGGCTGAGTCTTTTTCTGCGTGAGGCATAGAAGTATAGTAAATCATTAACTGAGTTACTCATCTATAGGTTAACTTCCACCTCAAGACCACTAGAGGGTGCTGCACCCCTGCGGTAGGGACAGTGCTGTTCGCTCTGCCTCCGTCTCGCTCAGTACAGTCCAGCCTTTAGAATAGTCCTTTAACGGAAAAGCTGGCCAGGGAATGGATCTGGAGAGCTGAGATTATCTTTCTGCCAAGTCATCTTTGGTAAATACAGTATCTCCATCCAAATGAATTTTTGGTCTTATTACTTGAATTAAAGCTGACAAGCAGATGACACGATAACCTAGTAACATATTTTTCTGGTATAATAATATTTTTAGTTCCTTAAGATTGCTTACCAAATCAACACAGTTTGCCTTTCAACTAAACAGAAATTCTATACTATCCTTTTCATAGAATCTTGCAAAGGTTCTAGAAATAACCCTTATTCCTTTGTGGGACACAAAAATCTCTATATTCTTTAAAATTTCATTTTTAAAAATTATCCTATCTCAATTAGTTACTCCCAGACTCAACTGAGCTTTTTGGTAGACTTATCTCATGGTTTTGAGAAATGCTTCTTACTTCTGTCAGGTATTTTGTCCCTTGTGATTTTAAATATTTTGGAAGTAACCTGGGATGCTGATAACCTGTCACCCACAGAGGTGTGGTTCAGGACAGGCGTCTTCAAGTAGCTTTGCTCCCAGGGCTCCTGAGGGGGTTTCGAGAAACAGTATAGCCTATCTCACAGTTTCAGATCGACATCTATAACGTTTTTAATCACAGCTCTAAATAGTTACAAAGAATATAATATCTGGCCTATTGGGAAAAGTGGCATTTTAAAATAAAAGCATTCCATGAGTCCCAAATGTATCCAGTGGATGTTCAATACCAGAGCAATTTGATATCCATGGTCACCTCTTTAGAAATAGATAAGTAAGTCCTTTAATATTCAGAGATATTATGTTTCCTAGTTTCTTTTCCTCTGAAATATTTCCCTTGTATATATCCCATAATATGTTAATATATTTTTTTGCTTGAACTTTGAAAAATTCATTACCCTGTCATGTTTCTCTGCTACAAAACAAATACATATAAATTTTGGGTTTATGTCTAATAGCCCCAAGGCCTAAGGGTAAATACTTTCCCTTTGGATTAGGTTGTCTTAATTAGTAGATTATAATGAACAAAACCAGGAAATATAAATTTTGATAATTATTAGAACAGTAAAACCTTTTTGGGAGTGCTGGGTTTGCGGCTTTCATTAAAAGACGCCTCCACGACGCCAGTACTGTGGCTTGTTCCTTATTGATCCTGGTGAGAGGAGAGCTGTGCTCCCCTTGTGTAAAGTGGGAGGAGGACGCAGGGGAGAAGCAAAGAAGAGGACCAGATGGATGCACCCACACAGAACAGAGCAGCTTTAGGAAAGCGTGTGTGCGGACAGCCAGGTAGAAACTGTCCCCCGAGGACGTGTCCGGGCTCGGGTGTGCTCTGGAAAGGCTGTGTGCTCGGAAGGTGGCAAAGCTCCCAGGGGGTTCTCACGTCCCCAGAAGTGTGAGCGCAGCTGCCCTGGCACACAGTGTGGAGGTTAAGGATGTGTGCTCTCATGCAAATCTGCCTGGGTTCCACTTCCGTCATAGCCACCGCCTTGATGGGCCTTATTTTACCCCTCTTGCTTCAGTGTCCTGTGAAGTCGGTTTATTAATCATAGCAGCTACCTTCCAGGGTGGTTGCCGAGATGAAATACAGGATTGCATAGAAAGCTTATAGCCCAGCGCCTAGTACTTAGTAAGCCTTCAGTTGGTAAAAGCTACTTCAAGCTGATACTGTGCTTGGTAGTTTGTGTTTGGAACATCAAAATTGAGAATGCTATGTGCTATGTAAAGTGTTTGGCCACAAAAAAGAGCAGAAAGTTTCCTGGTGGGATGTTTTTGAAAAAGTCCCAAGCTGATCTTGGGAAGTGACCACGGAGGAGAACGTTTCAGGCTGTTGATGTGATTAAGCTGCGCTAGGCATTGTCTGAAAGCTGAAAACATCTGCCTTTACATTGTTCAGAGCCTTGCTTGTAATTTACACTTTGCTTTCAAAATGACTAATTTCCTGGGAGGGATTACAGTTAGCTAATGTGTTTAATGGACATGTGCTTGTTTTGCTTCACTACTAAGGTGAAAATTTCCTTTTTTCTCCTTTCTCTAACCTCGTATTTGTATTTCCTTATGACATAACCATAGGAAAATTCAGTCTCTTTTCTACCTATGATGTGCTCTTTCTGCTACTTAAACGTGACAAATAGATAAAGATGAGGGAACACAGGCAGCTACTGAGAATCCTGCCCCTGACTCTCACCCCGGATCTAGGTGCTCTGACATTTCAGGCAAAGGACTAAGGCTGCTTCCTGGCTCATGTTTCCCTGTTTTGTCAAAGGAGTAACCACCTGAGTTTATTCCTCAATGATTTGTTTTTGTTGTTGTTTTTGTCCTGAAAGGCGAGCCTCCAGTGAAATCTGGTGTTTGAGGCGGTGGCTCAGTGCCAGCTCTGCTCCTTCACGCTCTACCTGATTATCTTCTCTGATCTGTTTTTGATGATCATTAATCTGTCTTACCTTTATTCACTTTTTAAAAGAACTTTTTATTTGGAAACAATTGTAGACTTACAGGAAATTGCAAAAATAGTAGTAGAAAGAATCCTGAATACCATTCACCCAGTTTCCCCCAGCGGTGACATCTAAGATAGCCGTAGCATAACATCAAAACTAGGAAATTGACACTCATGTCGACTATTAGCTAGAACGCAGACCTTATTCAGTTTTCACTATTTTTTTTTTAGCTTTCATTCATTTGTGTGTGTGTAGTTCTGTACAATTTTATCACATGTATAATTTCATGTAGCCACCACCACAATCAAGATATAGAATTGCTTCATCACCACAAAAGAGCTGCTTCATGATGCCTTTTTGTATTTACACCCACCTTCCACCCCTCCAACCTCCAAACTCCACTTTCATCTTTGTCCCTAGAAACCTTTCATCTGTTCTCCATCTCTGTAGTTTTGTCGTTTCAAGAATGTTATAGTCTAAGTGGATCACATAGTATGTAGATTGACCTTTTCATTTAAGCATAATGCCCTTGAAGTCCATCTAGGTTGTTGCACAGTATCAACAGCTCCTTCCCCTTTATTGTGGAGTAGTGTTCCCATATAAGGGAGTATCAGAATTTGCTCAGCCATTCACCCATTGAAGGAATTTTGGGTTAATTCCAGTATTTTACTATCACAGATAAAGCTATCATGAACATTCGTGTGGAGGTCTTTTGTGTGAACACAAGTTTTCATTTCTCTTCCTTCAGGATGTTATAAACTTCTGGAGAATAGCCCTGCCAGATCCATAGTACACAGTTTAAGAATATTTCTAATCATTTTTAGAGTTCAGTGATAAATAATAGGGCTCGTAGGATTTTATTTAAATAAGACTGTGTCACTGTAAGAGAATGAGAATGGAATGCAGAGAGTTTAATGTAATGCTTTTCATGCTTTTTTAAAAGACTCCTCAGACAACAAGGAAAAGAAATCTTTCAGCCTTGAAGAGAAGTCCAAAATCTCCAAAAACCGTGTTCATTATATGAAATTCACAAAAGGTAAAATTAAGCGTTTCTTTACTTGTTTGAAATCTCTGTGTTCACACTGGATTTCTTAAAGCAGTTTTAGCTCTTCACCAGCATCACTTGTTTTACTTACAAGATGGGGAAGGAGGGCCGCGCTGACTGGATTGATCTAAAGCAGCGCTGACGTTTCAGCTCTTGCTGTGAGTCACCGGGGGTCTTGTTAGGATGCAGATGCAGACTCATTCGTTCTGAGGTGGGCCCCAGTGGGCCCCAGATTCGGCTTTAGCCTATGTACAAGTCCTTTGGTAAAAAGCTGAGTGTGGAAGCTCACATGCTGTTTAGAGGAGAAAAGGGATTTTATGTGGCTAGATCACAAAATTTTAATTTATCGCTCAACATTTTTAGTTACATTTTCCTGTTTTTCAAAGCTTAATGTTGGTGTTGAACAGCTCCTAAAATGTGCAAACTTAGAGAATTATGTGCCATGTTGAGATCTCCAGTATGAGAAATCTCACTCCCGAGTTGACTCTTCTATTATTCCACACCGTTTCTTTGTTTCATGTAGTGTTAACTTAGGTGTTCCATGGTCATTGCAAAAATAGTGTTAGAAAACATGTCTTCCTTCATCACCACCTCCCCACTCCCTTCCCAGTGCTGTACCTACACGGTCAGTCGTGGGTGCAGGTGTCCTCTTTAACCACTAGGTGGCAGTCTTGTATTGGAAAGAAACCATTTAACTTGAACTCATCAACTCTCCAGATGTTTTCCCATGGAACAGTGTTGTGTGCTGTGTACTTTTCAGGCACAAAACGTTATTTATTACATTAATATACTTAAAGTGGAAGTATGATAACTGTGTTATCTAGTCACCATTTGATGGTTCGTCTGTGGGAGAGTGGACGTATGTTTCTACCTCTGTATGCCAGGAAAAGCACGTGTCTTTGCTTTAGTCTCGTTGGCATGATTGGGAATTCCCTGACACCTAGAACCCCGCTGTAGCAGTGGGCACTGGAATTCCCACTACTCTAAACTGTTGTTGGTGGCTCTCCTGTGGAGCCAGGACCCCAAAAGGTAGACTGGGTTCGGTTTGAGGGAGGGCTCATGGCAGAGCTGAAGGGAGGAGAGAGCCGATTAGCTTCGGGGACGCGTGCAGGGAGAGACGGGGCCCCCTTCCCTGGCCCGGCAGGTGTGGCTTGTCTGGCTCGTCGTGTTAGCCTCTCTTCTTTCTGTCAGGGTGGAACCTTCTTTGTCGTTCTCCTATATGGCTTCTGAGCAGGCTTCCTCTCCACCCCTGACCTGCTGCACGACAGAAAACAATCCTTGTTGGCCCCTCTGCCCTTGTCGGGAGAGGCTAAATGGTCACTTCATGCCCAACCCCTTGAATATCCCTCCTTCTCATTAGACCCTATAGGAAAAAAAAAAAAAAATAGATACAGCGGGGGGGGTGCTGAGCAAACATGAAATTAAAAGTGCGCTGTGACTTTTGGGTAGTACGGCAGCCTTTTAAGCTTTGACTTTTGGGAATAGAATCTTCTCATTTTCCTTTAGTACCTGACTACATGCATGATTTCATCTGAAGCATTTGCTGAAGCCGGGATAAACCTCTTTAATCTACTTTAATCTAATGGATGCCGGGAGTATCTCCTTTCTGTTTCTAGTTAAGCCACCCCCTTGCCAGGTGACCCTATCAACCTGCTTGGTGTGTTGTGCTTTCCTTTTCTCTCTTTTAAAATGAGGTTTGCTTATTTATTAGCCTTGTTTGGGGAGCAGGGGGCATTGGTATGCAGGGAAGGTAATTCAACATATATTGTCACAAAGGTAGCAGAGAAGATTGAGTGGAAAATAGAGGAATTGCAGATTGGGAATAAATAGAAAAGATAGAGGGAGGCAGAAATCCAGGTAGTGAGGAAAATAATCATTTACCGCCCATCTCAACAATCCACAATGAAAGTTTATTTTTATTTACTTATTTATTTTTAATTTTATTTATTTATTTATTTGGCCGTGCCGCACGGCATGTGGGATCTTAGTTCCCTGACCAGGGATCGAACCCATGCCCCCTGCAGTGGAAGCTCCTCCGTGCTGGACCACTGGACCGCCAGGGAAGTCCCCCAAACGTTTATTTTGAAGTTCCTTAACTTAGTGAAAGAAATCTTTCCTTGTAGAGCAGCTGTTGTCACTGGATGTGAATGATAAACTCTCAGTTTCCTCCAAGGAGGACTATCTTAGGCCACAGGAAACTGGATTCTGGCCATGACTGTCTCATACAAATCACTTAACCTCTTCCCTTCTTTTAGCCTCAGTTTCCATTTTTGTGAAATGAAAGATTTTTAAGTCATTGTTGGGTTCTAAAATAGGTTGTGCTTTAGAACTTACCAGAAATGATGCCGTTGTGTGGACATTTTGATTGTTCAGCATAGTGGATGATAAGGATTTTTGCCCATGGGTATGCTCATAGTTACAGTAACTAACTCACTTATTTAATGAGGATGATTCATACTGTAACTCCATCTATGGTCCAGGAAACTAAAACATGGAAAGACGGCATTTTATTTAGCTTGGTGTGAAGAGTGAAGATAAAAATTTCACTTCAGAGAGATGACAGTAGCAAATAGCATTGTAAAATTTGTTACTGCCTAAATATTGGCTGTAGCGTTTTAGTTCTGATACGTAATTATTCCTTTTTCTAGTCCTAAGTTTATAATTTAAATTTGACATCATTTATTACATAATTTCAAAATGTTAATTTCATCCATATTTGTTTAAAAGCCTAACTTCAACAGTGGTTTCTTTTAATTTGAAAATGTTTGGCAAGGCCCTATCTGCAGAGGAAAAAAAAATAGGGAAAATATAAATTTCTCCAAAGCCGTTTTCGAGGTTTTTAATATTATACAGTGAGAAGTTGTCCAGAGAGCATTGCTTGTTGCTCCCAGTCATGCAGTGGGTGGGTGGAAGGTTGTGTACGCTGTACTTGTGTGGCTTCACTGAGGTAATTTATCCAGGCTTCTTATTCCTGTGACAATTTGTGATACTTCACTTCTTAGACAAGGGAACTGCACTCGTAGCGCGTGTCCCCGCGGTCGGCGTCTGGCCTGGGCGCGGACTGTGGTGTCCTGGCCAGGCTGGCCCCCCGCGGTCAGGCTCGGGGCATGTGTGTTCCCGTTCCTCTTCTGCCTCTGGCTCTTTGGCTCTTTTGACATTTACCTGTGAAGTAGCACCATTGCAGGCTTTTAAAAAGTTCCGGCTGTCTTATTATTGGTTGTGAGGGTCTCACTTATTTCACCCCCTGCTCTGATTCTCAGGTTTCCTGATTTTCTCACATTACTACCCTTTCAGTGAAGTTTCCTTAATCTCCTGTCCTAGGCTTATTATCAGTCCTATGTGTTTTCATTAAAAAACAAAAACAAAATATAATATCGTTTGTTTTATCCTTCTTGATTGGGGAATGCAAATACATTTTCTAAGCAAGTGAAGCTACCTACGTAACCCTTCAGTGTTTTTTATTTAACAAACATATTTCTCAAACCTGCATTTCCTTACCCTTGCCCCTTTACTCTGAGTAGAAAAACTCCGTTTTTTGAGTCCTGGATATAATACAGTGCTATAATACAGTTTTCGCCTTAGCACTTGTTGGGCTCTATGTGACTTTTGTCCTTAAACTAAGAGGTTCCAAATTTCCATGATTATTAAGTTCTTACGTTTATGTTTTATCATTTTATTTGCTTCCCATGTGGACTTCTTGGTGTTGTAAGGGTGTCTGGCTGCGGTCATGTTCCTCTCTTCCAATTTGCTGCACTGATAGACAGGAACACCTGATAATCCTCATGATTAGAAAAACAGCTAAAATGATCATAAATAAAGTGCTGTTCTCTGAAAGTATCAGATCATCCTTTCATGGACTTTGTTACATCAGCTTGGCTACTAGAACCTTTTTTCCTTGGTTCTTGAAATGTTACGGCCAACTGAAGACTGGTAGATAAATAAACCAAATCCAGGCAGATAACATATACTTCCTATTCTGTTCAATTTTTTGATTGTCATTTTCTCTAAGAGACAAGTTTATCAACAGTATTTGCTGTGATTTGACCGTCATTCAGAACTGAGGCCAGTAACTTTCAAACTCATTTTTAATATGTATATTTTATTCAAAACTGGCCATAATTTTATAACATTTATAAACTATTCAGCCAGGACCATTAACTAATAACTATTTCAACATCACTTCCATCTTCACAGTTTTATCAACCTTTAAGTTCCTTTCCATTGGTCTCTGTTAATTCTTCTCTGTGTTTTGTTTTCCAGATCAAATCCAGAGCAAGGCCTGTAACAGTCCTGGTTTCTACATTTACTTAAGTGAACTTTGCTAAAGGATAGACATTTCTGATATGAGAACCCATCACCAAAACTTTAGAAACACTTGCGCCTTCATTGGTACATTCTCTACTAGCTTGACGGCTTTCCCTTTGATTCTAGATTTGTTTTTCATCACTGCGTGTTCATGTTTTGACATCCTGTTTTAGAATTGTCATCTTGCATGTACCCTCCCTTCCTTAATCCCTCCAGCATTCCTTTTAGTTCAGTTGCTGTAAAAGAGATTGTCATTTGCATTTCTTTTAGGGTATCTGTTCCATTTCAGGAGCTAGCTTAGGGATGGGTGGCTGTGCCACGTATTTTGAACCCAGTACAACTCCTTTTTCTGAACTAGAAACTGCCACCCGAATGTGCTCTGCTGTGCAGAATGGGTTCTGCTGAGGGCAAAGCTTGGAATAGATCTCAGACCTCATGAACGTTGCCCACTTCTCCCCACCAGTTTTATTCCCCACTTTTCTGGTTCGTTTTCTGAGTTCCCATCTGGGATAGGCTTCATTTTGCTCTTGAGTAGCTTTCCTTTGGGGTCTTCTGTCTGGGTTCTACGTAATAACCAGGTAGAACCAGGAAGCTTCATTTATTTCCAGCTCAGGAAGAGAGGCGAGAGCAGCACAGAGCCACGCACGAGCCTGTCCTCCTGGCAGGAACAGGTTGCACTGACCGGACCCATGAGTCTGGTACTGCAGCCTAGGAAACTGGTTTTGGCGCCTGGTTTTGCATTAAATCGAAGGGTGTTTCTTTTTTTAATTTCATGGAGTCACTGAGCAATATCATATTTGAATGCCCCAGTGATAGTCAGTGAACTAGAACCCTTCTGGGTCATGACGGTACTTTGCCAAGTCAGTTTGCTGCAGGAAACCAAGAAGATAAGTGGGTCTGTGACAGTGGAACTCTCAGAACAAAGACTCTGGTGTCTAACCCAGAGCCTCACTCCCCCAGAGCCTCAAGACTTTATATGTAGTAGTTACATTTTAGAATACATTTACCATGAAGTTGACAAATGGGACTAGATTTGGTCCACTGCTCACAGGGTATTATTGGTAGAAGTGGAAATTCCGTAGAAGTGAATTTTAAATTAGTTGGTTTGTGGGTTTGAAATTAAGTTAAAGAGTTTAGGGTTTTTAATAAGAATCAAGGATCCTTTGGGCGCTGTTTTTGCCAGAAGCCATTTAATTTCCGACTCTTATTATGTATCCTTTTATTTTAAAATGATATAGCTATTACAGTAAAAAAATTTAAAGAGAAAAATCTGAAACCCTTTCACCCCAATGCAACGAATTTTATTTGCATTTATTAAAAAGAATTTCATTCAATTAATTATTGAGCTTCTATGTGTCAAATGCAGTATGTTCTCATTCCTGTGCTCATATGGGGTTTTGGAGCTATGTTTCTTAGCAGCATTTTTTTTATCCTGCATTTCATAATCCTAAGTATGTAGCTCATGTCTCCTTGAAGTAAACGGGATCTGTTTTCTAAGTGGGGAGCCCAGAGGCCCAGAAATCATACCTTGAAGGCATACCAGTAGTAGAGCTGCTTTAGAATTGAGCTTTCCTCTCGATCTCCATGCTCAGGGCTGTTTCTAACATTAAGAGAAAGTCAAGGGTTCTGGTTCACTTATTTGATTTTTAAGTGATTTTTAAATTTATTTAATTGCAGTAATCTGTGAAGGGGAAACAGAAGGTCAGTAGTTTACAAAATTGTTTATTTCTTTTCCAAAACCCATCTTGCTTTCAGGAGTTTCATAGTTTATATTTGTATTCCTTATTTTAGAAAGAATGTATTACTGAAGGCATCATGTTTTTCTAGGGAAGGATCTCTCATCTCGGAGCCAAACAGATCTTGACTGCATTTTTGGGAAAAGACAGAATAAGAAGACTCCTGAGGTATTAAACCACATACGATTGATTTTTCAACGGTGTAGAGAACTATGTGTATTTATTACTGATAGTACTTTCCAGACAAAGTTACCAAAAAAAACTTCTAGAGGCTTCATACAAAGGCTAAATGGTATCCTCTTAATAGTAATACTTGATAGATGATATGTATTATAAGGAACTTTAAAAAGAATGTGTGTTATCTGGGGTTTTTTCCTTCCTGGTGTGAGGACTAGACTACCTCCGGGAAGAATGCCTGTTGCTGATAGATTCCAAGGGGCCAGCGTCTCTCCCATCTGCACGAGAGAGGGGGGCGTTGCAGGCAGCGACTTTGCCCGCTTTGCTCAGACTGCGTGGCTCTCTGGAGCATTGGCTGCGGGGAAGACTGTCAGACTCACGCTCAGTCCTGGGCTCTTCCACTTGAAAAGCATTTTGAGACAGTGTTGGATCGGCATGGAGAATCTGGAAGGGATTTAGATGTGGTATTTCCTCCATTGTGCAATATTGTTTGTTTCAAAACTAGAAGACAAGAATCGAGTGACTAAACTGTACCCTGAATGGGGTGCATCCAGAATTCATGATCCTAACTATTAAATTGGGCTCTGTAATACAGCACAAAGTTCTTTGTGCCATTTCCAACTGTAAGAGACAGCCCTGGATGTCGTTTGGATATCAGAATATTAGGATTCTTAGAATATGCGTTTCTGGAGATAATGGGATAAAAATATTTAAAATTGATCTTATTGATATCTATGAAAATCTGAAATATATGGTTGCTCTCACTAGCTATGGTAACTATCACTCAACTAATCTGATGTGTCATACTCACGTTCCTTTATTGGTTCCTAGTCAAGGCCCTGATGACTACAGAGCAAAAAAGACGTGTTTCATTTATTTCTGACATTTCTCCAGACTGTCAGAAAATTTTCCAGGATGGTAGCTATTTGTTACTTAATATAATTTTCAAAGACTTCAGAATTACCAGTTATTGGAAATTTTGTTTGGTGACTTCCTTTGTAGGTTAGGACCAAACTCCTGGTCTTTCAGCACTTTTCTGCCCCCGCATGTGTAGCCGTGAGGACAGAGGAGGGAGGCCTGGGCCCCGGGGCCTGCTGAGCGGCAGTGCCTACAGCTCTGCTGAGTTACGTCCAGGCAGGTGGGTCATGAGGGAGGGGGCGTCCCGACTTGAGGCCGCGCTGGATGCTTCATTCACAGGAGGCTGTTCAGGGTCATCAGACAACCCAGCTTCTGGTCACACCTCTGCTCCGCCCCTCCCTGGTTCCTGTGGGATGTGGGTTAGGCCCTCTGCCTGGCTCACAAGGACTTCACCCCTGGCTTATCTCAGTCTTCCCCTCCGTCCAGCGTCGTCAGTACCCTCAGGGATGCTCTCTGAGCCTCTGCTCTGCCCTAACAGCCCCACCTGGCCACACCCTGCACCTTGACCTCAGCCCCACGCCCCTCCCTGGGCCCCCAGCGACTGTCTTTCTGTCCCAGCTCTCCCGGTCGTGTATTCCCACTGCACCGGTCATGTATTCCCACTGCACCGGCTTTCCCGAATCCTTGCCTTCTTGGATTACTTGATTCTCCCTGCTGCCAGCCTTCGTTGCCCCCCGCCCGCGTCCTCTCTCTCCAGCATCCTCTTTGAAATTGTACAGTTGAACAGATCGGGGAAGGAAATATTATTTATGGGCTTCTGGTAGAACTTTGAAAGAATTTATGTGGTAAGCACAGGAAAGCTTTTCGTTATAGGAGATGAGAGGTTTCTCATCCTCTGATCGCCATCTATTTGAGGGCTTACTGGTGTTGGGTGCCATAAGGTTTTTCAACACTGCGCGGTACTTGACTTTTTGGTGGTATAGTCGTTTATGATCTTGTTAAAGTGAGCCGTTCCCCTGTATTTGAGGAGTTCCAGAAACAGTTCCCTAGTACTAGCCCAGGGAAAATCTATTTTGGTACACTTGGTATGGAGAAGACCAACCTTGATATAATTCTGTGTTTTGTGCAAGAATGATATCCAGGCACATCTTAATCTCTCATTCTGCTGATGCATTTAAGATCCTGCTTGGTGGAGAGGCTGTGTTCTATCAAGGTGCAGCTCCTGCTCTAGAGCAGCGCTTCTCCACCACGGTTGCACGAGAATGGGCTGAGGAGCTTTAAAAAAACTGCTCTTGTCAGGGTCCCACCCCAGATCAATGAAATCCAAAGTCTGGGTTAGGGTTTGGGCATCAGCACGTAAAAAAAAGAGAGAGCCCTTTTGTTTTTGTTTTTGTTTTTTTTAATTAAAAGAAAAAATATCCTACCCAGATGATTCAGGTGTTTATTCTGCCGTGTAATGAGGAGTAAGGATTGAGAACCACTAGTAGAGGCCCTGACGGGTAACTCTGCAGGTGGAGCCTCTGGCTGGAGTGTCAGGACTATTGCCTAGAGCAGGGCTTCTCAATCCTCATGTGTACACAAATCCTCTGGGACTTTTGTTAAGCTGTGGGTTCTGTTTCACAAGGGCTGGGTGGGACCTGAGATTCTGCATTTCTGAGGAGCTCCCGGGTGATGCCGCTGCCGCTGGTCGCACTGCCGCATGTGCCGCAGGGAGCGCGTGGGGCCTCTGCAGTGTTTTGTTTTGTTTTTTTAACATCTTTATTGGAGTATAATTGCCTTACAATGGTGTGTTAGTTTCTGCTGTATAACAAAGTGAATCAGCTATATGTATACATATATCCCCATATCTCTTCCCTCTTGCGTCTCCCTCCCTCCCTATCCCACCCGTCTAGGTGGTCGCAAAGCACCGAGCTGAGCTGATCTCCCTGTGCTATGCGGCTGCTTCCCACTAGCTATCTATTTTACGTTTGGTAGTGTATATATGTCCATGCCACTGTCTCACTTTGTCCCAGCTTACCCTTCCCCCTCCCTGTGTCCTCAAGTCCATTCTCTAGTAGGTCTGTGTCTTTATTCCCGTCCTGCCCCTAGGTTCTAAGTGACCTTTTTTTTTTAGATTCCATATATATGTGTTAGCATACAGTATTTGTTTTTTCTTTCTGACTTACTTCACTCTGTATGACAGACTCTAGGTCCATCCACCTCACTACAAATAACTCAGTTTCGTTTCTTTTATCTCTGCAGTATTTTACATTTGACATACACATGCATGTGTATATGTACTTAAATCTAATCACATTTTTTAGGCACCAAATAAAACGCCTGTCTGTAAAGCAGTCACTTTTAAGTTTGTCTTTTACACACATATAGATTTTCATATATTGAGTTCGCTTTTATCGAGGCATACCTGTACCTTCCTTGTTGCTAAGTAAACCATTGCTAAGAAACCTTACCATGATAATTACAACAGCCCTTCTAGCTGAGGGCTGGAGTCCTTTGATCAGATCTGTTTGAAAACACAACCTCTTTTGGCTCCTGTGTTCAGCTGGAAGGAATATTGCTTTGTTTTACTCCCTTGACCCCCATAGCAACATTGGCCTCAAGTTAATCTTTGGCATTGCCAAGGCCAAGGCGCTGCTGGAGGTCAGATTCTGGAGTCTCAGAAACCATGGTGGTATGAAATGTTAAAGCGGTAGTACCTCTCTGGGTGCTTTGGATAAGGTGCTGGTATTGATCCTGTCTTTGCATCTAGGTTTAAAGAACCTTGGGCGTTGTCCACATCAGGCTTGGGGAGCATCATACCTCTCACATTAAGCCCAGCCCGCTGATTTCTACAACCGCTGGCTGTTACGATGATAGAAATTACAGCTTTATTAAGCGTCTGTGTGCCAGGCACTGTACTAGACACTTATTTCTCTACTTAATCCTCATAACTATCTTATGAAGTAGGCATCATTATTGACCTTCTTGCAGAGAGGCTCAGAAAGGTTTGTTACCAAGCTCCGAAGTGGCACAGATGGGACTGAAATCCAGGTCCCTCTGACACCAAAGTCAGTGTTCTTTCCCCCATACCACACTACTACCGATGTTAATTAACTTTTGTTGTGTTTAAAAAAAAAAAAAAAAATCTGCATTTTTAATGATCTAGTTATGATGTAGCAATTTTATTTGAGATTTTGCCAGAGACATAAATAGTTAATACTTTATCAGAACTTTGTGGAAAAATGATTCTCATTTTGCTGAAAATAATAGTTTAAGTTTCAAAACGTCACTACCTTGCCTTCAATCAGAGTTGAACTGTTAGGGGTTCGGAAGCATATTACCAAATGCCTGGGCCAGCTTTGGGAACATTTTACTTTGTCATTGGAGCTGTAGGCAGGCTGAATTAAGAACAAGCCAGCTTGAGTTCCTGGAGCATAGATACCATGTTACTTGTGTATTTTCTGGTCTCTCAAATGAACTGAATGATCTAAATACACACAGACACACACACACACACACACATACATATCCCCAAAACATTAGCAGCCCTTAATTAATACCAGTCATGAGGTTTTTTTGGCTTTTTGTTTTTTTAAAACTTTTAATTTTGAAATAATTATAGATTCACAGGAAGTTGCAAAGATAGTACAGAGGGGTTGCATCTTATTAACTATCATACAAGATGAAAACTAGGAAACTGATGTTGGTGCGGTCTGTGTGTAGTTCTGTGCCATGTCATCATGTTTGTGGATCCTGTAACCACTGTCGAATTCAGACACAGAACTGTTCCCTCACCACGAACGTCTCCCTCATGCTGGCCCCACTTACAGCCACACTCCCTCCACCACAGTCCCTCCCCCCAGCAATCACTGCTGCCAGTTGAATTGTCTGATCTGAAATAGAATATCACGTATAGGGATCATTGGATCTCTCACAGTCTGATGCTCAGTCCGCTCATATCAGTAATGATCAATACTCAGGTTTTGAAGGGCTGATTGTAGTTTCAGTGACCTGCCTCCTGCACTTTTCCATGCTAGATTTTATGTCTTCTATCTCATGGGTCTTTCGAGAACGCCTTGTAGAATCAGGTCATTTGATGTCTCTAAAATCAATCCTGTTTGCCAGAAATTGGTTTTCCAACATTGCATTTCACTCTGGAATAGTTTTTCACAGGCTTGACTGTTTTTCACTGTGGTAGAAGTTAAAGCCTTCCTGTCTCTTCAGGGACTACACTCTGACTATATTCATGGGAAGACGGTAACTCTGGGTTGGAGTACGCCTAAACTGGAGACGTATGCACTTCCTACGGAGACAAAGAGATGATTGAATATGTTGAATTGAAATTACTAGGGCCCCATGAGACCCGCCGCGGGTACTTGTGCTGGCCAGTGCCTGCTGGGAGTTAGAGGCACAAGTGTGTGTGTGTGTCTTTTCTCACTTGATTGCAAGTTGAAGTTGGAGATACTGAAAAACAAATTCTGTTAGTTCCTATCTCGTTGAACTTCCTGATACTCCTTTTTTTTTTTCCCTTCTCTCATTTTTTCCCTCCCCCACCTTCCCAGTTTCCTTCCTCTATCCAGCTTGTTTCCTGATTCAGCCTTATCACTAGAGAAAATACTCCTAAACCATAGCGAGGACTGAGAGTGTGTTACCAGCACTTCTACTTTGTTTCTCTAAACAACACGCTTCTGGCATAGGCTTTGGGCCAAATAATTGTCATTTTCTTCACCCTTATAACCTGATTGAATTAGAAACCATGTATTTCTTATGTTCTCTCAGGATACCCAGCTAATGATCACTTGCCGTGCATTCCTCTGATAGCTTTTGCTTTTTGAACCAAAGCATGACTTCACTGTGGTTTGTGTCCCTTTCTCATTAATCATCACCAATCCCCTTTCCCATTTCTTGCTGATTGTCAAATCTGAAAACTAACTTCCAAGCAGACTCTTCTCTTTTGGGTGGTTGAATTCATGGGGTATTTTAGACCAGTCTTTCTTCTAGTTCTGTAGACTACCCTAAATAACTCAGAGGGAAGATCACTGGGGAAAGAAGTCTCTCTCTCTCTTTCTTTTTTTTTTTTTTTTTTTTAATTTTTTACTTGAAACACCTTTGAAATGAAGGCTGTTTCTCACTAGTTCTGAATTTTCATGTTCATAACCCGTATTTGTGAACTGGGTTGAGTTTTGTAAATGGCTCACCAGATGTGGGCTCTTAACTTTGAATGTCCCCACTTCCTGCAAACCTCTCTCACTCTGCCTCCTGCCTCACCCAGATCTGCATCACCATTCAAAAGGTGAGCAGCTTTCCAGCCTAGTGCTTGCTTAAGGTAATCTTATGATGAAGAACCTTTTAGTCAGAGATAAATTTAAACTAAACCCACAAACAAGCTAAATAATACATTTATATATACTACTATATAAATAGTACTAATAAATAACATTATTTTTAATAATGTAATTGTTATAATAATATAATGTATTTATTAACACTAATAAATGACATTAATACTATATAAATAATACATTTATATAGTTTGTTTTTTGCCAGCAATGATGACGTCAGTAATTCTTGTCAGCATGTGTTTTTTTTTTGTTTTTTTTGTTTTTGGCTGCGCCGCATGGCATGCGGGATCTGATCGAACCCGTGCCCCCTGCAGTGGAAGCACGGAGTCTTAACCACTGCGAAGTCCCAAGTGTTTTGACCATTGATAACAGAATCAAGATTCAAAATAATCTCTCTAAGCTGGGACATTTGGCCAAAACTAAATAGATGAAATTTTGTGAAGATATGTAAAGTCTCATTTAATCCTTGGAAAAAATTAATCTGGTAGCAGTTGAATGAGGATTAACTTAGAGCCTGGGACATGTAACCTCACCACAAGTTTAACCTAAGCCAAAATATGCAGTGTGACAACTGTCCTGAATGCAGGCTTGGGCTGCTTTAGAAGCAGCTGAAAGCAGCAGGTGTTTGGGGTGTTTTCTGCACTGGTGACTGTATTTGAACTGTTCTGTTCAGGCCTGGGTCCCGTATTTTATAAGAATGTGTTCAGAGCATGGCATTAGGGATAGAGGTATCTGGAAAGCATGCTATACACAGGAACAATCAGATGAGCACTTAGGAAATTCTGCCTGGACTACAGAGAGATCCTGACTTCGAACTTTCAAACTTTTGAATGGTTTCAGTGGTCCCCTAGGAAAGGAACAGATTTGTTTGGCAAACTTCAGAGGAGGAACTAGTACTGATGGATGAAATTCACAGAAAGATTTCTACTCAGAGAAGGGAAGCAGCATGGGCCGTCAGAGCTGGCCAGCTGGATAGGATGTACCTCGTGGTTAATTTCCTGGAGGGATTCCTGTAATAGGTGAGAGTCTGAACTACGTGCATGTGAGCTCTTCCAAGTCTAAGGTTCTTTGATTCTGGAGGAAAGAGAACACATGAAATACTCACATTTGAAATGGTACTTGACTTGAAGTTTTACATTTTCCTAGACTACAAAGGAAAGAACATTACTTGATTCCTCTTCCTTATTCTCATGTACTTGGGCAGTTTTGACTTTATCTACTTATGGTCTTTATCCAGGAGATGAATGTGAAAAGTGTTTGATGTGTTCAAGTACGAAATTAAATAATAGTGAGGTGAAATAGCAAGTTGTCCTAGAGATTCAAGACTTAAAAGAGTTATTAGGAATGGTGAGTGTCAAGGTGAAGGTATCCTGTCAAGATAGTTGTTGTGGATGTCCCTATTTTATCTGTAAACTTCATGTTCTTATTTATAAAATGAGAGTGTTGAATTGTATGTTCTTGTAGTGGATTCTGTTCTCCAAAGACGGCCTCAGTGGTGCCTCGCATCCCACACGCTCTCTAGATTGGCCCCTGCCGGTTTCTCGTCAGAAGATGGACCCCAGTGCCCTCCGCGTCCAGGTGGGCGGGCTTGTGACTTGCGTGTAGCGGTGGGGATCTGTGTGACCTCTGAGGCTTCGTCAGCTAAAATTCTTGCTCTTGAAGCCTTCAGCCTTCATGTAAGCAGCCCAGCTGCCATGAGCCCCCAGATTGTCAGAAAGCCCAGAGCCCAAAGTAGCCTGCGTGGAGAGACCGTGACACAGAGAATGACGCGGGTACCCAAGTCTACACAAAGAGCAAGAAGTGCCTGGCCAGCCCCCTGCTACGCCAGCTCTAATCCCTTTTTGACAGTAGCCACGTTAGAGACCCCGGGCAGACCCAGCCAGCCAGGCTTTTCCTTGAATTGCTGGCCCAAAGAAATAGTGTGCTAATGAAATGGTTGTTCTTGTTTTAAGCCGTTCCTTTGGCGGGGGCAGGGGGCGGGGTTATCTGGATAACTGAAATGGCTCTTCTAGGACCCGTCATTCTACGGTTCTGTGATTATACATTGATGGTAAGCCTGGTAGAATTATCTTAACCAAGAGACGGAGGAAGTGATGTCATCTAATGAAATGTTCTCTTTTCTCTGGTTTCTTCTAAAGGGAGGCTCATTAAGTGAAATATAGTATTGAGAATAGACACTTCAGAGTTTCATAAACCTGTATTTGAGCCCATGAGTAGTTTGAAGACTGTGTGGTTTGGGGTAAGTTATTTAACCTCTCTGAGTCTCAGCTTCTTCCTTCATAAAATGGGGATGATAACATATCCAGCAAGGATGAAATAACAAGCCATGTGGAGCTCTTAGCAGGGTCCCTCGCGTACGGTAAGTGCCCAGTGCATCTGAGCTGCCGCTGCTAAGCGCACTGTCATCACTGGAATTAACACTCACACAGTTACGATGGTGATTAATAACTCCCACTGGACGTTTAGAAATGTGAACATTTTAATCCAGTGTACACAGTCACGTGCTGACTGACATTTAATATAAGTGTACTGACTAAACCCACTCATTGCCCATGAGTCCTCCCTTAAATTTCTCTAGCAGAGAGGCTTTTGTTGTCATTTTGCCATTACAGCCATTAGAGAGGACTTCTTAGCACATCAATTCTGTTTTAATTAACATTTAAGATAGGTAATGACTGAGGTGGTAATCTTCCTTCTAATATGATGTCCTGTACAATTTGGGGGAGAGGTATAGGCATTTGTTTAGAGTGTAAAGAACTCATTGCTTTAAAAAAATGAAAGAAAACTGAAATGGAAGCTTTTTATTGTCATCGTTTATTGAGTATCCATGGAGATGATGGTAGTGAAGTTAACAAAATGTTCAAAATGGATTTCGTGCTGTCGCTAGTCCCAAAAGATTTATAGTGTTTTAGTACCTTTAGAGTCTGTTTGTTCATATAAGGATAATGGATCCCAAGGACAGAAAGACCCTTAGGATCATCTAGTTTATGCCCCTGTACCCAGCAGGACTATTTCTGTCATCATCCTGGAAATCAGTCTGATTCCATTAGCACTAGAAAGGGAAAACATTTTTAATGTGAATTTCAGAGATTAAGTGAGATATAAAAAAATGTTCCCATTTAAAGAGGGTGTGGACAGTACAGATTATCTAGAGAGGTCCTAGAAAATTTAACTTTTGCAGACATTTACCAGTAGAATCAAATGCCTAAGAGAATTGAGGGACAGTCTATTTAAGAGGTATCAGGACGCCATTATCCTATCCCTTCTTTTCACTGAAATCCATCTAAGCAACATAACATCCTTGGAGATATGAAAACTAAGACAAAATAGTAAATAGTTTACCAGGGATATTAAGTTTTGAACCAAGATGATTCTTTGTACCTAGTATGACCTTTACTTCTAATGATACTCTGGAAGTCAGACACAAAAGGTATTCTCTTACAGGTTATGTATAGTTCTGTTTTCTTCTCTTCCACAGAAAGTATAGTTTCTTGGTACTTATTAATGGAAAAGCAGGAAAAACTTCAAAGTTATAAACATTTAACCATTCTGTAATTGTTTATTGAGTACCTAGTGTGTCCCAGTCATTACTCTAATTGCTGAAGCTACAGGACAATAGGACTCGGCTCCGTCTCAGAATGCATGGTCCTCTGCTGGAGGAGATGGCCATAAAAACACCTTGACCATGATGTAAAAAGTTATCTGTGAGAATCTAATACGTAGAATCTTTTCTACAGAGTATTTTTCCCAGAGCAGCTTGAGTGATCTTTTGAAAATGGGATTGAGATCATGTCACTACTTTGTTCAGAACCCTCCGAAGTTTCCCTGTCACACTCAGAGTAAAAGGCCAGTCCTTACAGTGGCCTGAAGTCCCGCGTGACCACACCCACGCCTGCCTGGCTCTCACACGCGCTCTCACTGTCACTGCCATGCTCACCTCTGGTTCTCCCTGCCTGCTCTGCTCTTGTCACTCTGGCTTCCTTGCCGTTCCTCCAGTAGTTCAGGAGTGTTCCTGCCTTAAGTTTCAGTACTTGGCGGCTCCTCTGCGTGGAATGTTTGCCCCCTACCTCCTTCACGTTTTTGTGCAAATGTCATCTCACTTGGCCTTCCTTGATTTACCCTGTTTATAGCTGAAAACACAAACAATAACAACAAAAAACCCTGACACTCCTGTACCTTCTCCTTTGCTTTATTTTTCTCCATAGCAGGAATCCAAGATTCACAAAATAGTAACAGTGATGGCGGAGGTGGTAAATCCTCTTCAGGACAAATGAGACGTGTTTGTGATCTCATCTGACACAGACTGCTAGTTTGTGATCAAGTGGAATTGCACAGCAAAGACTGGCTGCTTAGACCTGTCTTGCTGAGTGTGCTCAGCGGTGTACTAAGCATGGTTAAGATGTGCTTCCTGTCTCCTGCATATGTGAATACTCACATCTGTCCTCTGTAGGAGCTCATATTCCGCTGATATTTGAACGTCTGCTTCTCCGTGCTTTGGTGCCTGTCAGGGGCGTGGAGAAGGGTGAGAAGCTTAGAGAACTTGGAGCACAGTGGGCAGCTGCCTGACTGTGGTGAGGTCGGTGTGTAAATAGTGCCTTCGATCAGGTTCCTTGCTAGCCTCGTCTAATGCAGAGTGCAGGCGAGATTGTTCCAAGTGAGGAAGAAGCATTGCAGAGCTAAGTTTTCTATTGAGCACAGCTTTTGATAAAAGCAAGAGGAGCTAGATATTGACTTTTTGGTGCCTGTTCTATCAGTGGTCTGTTAATCAACAGAGAATAAATTATTGCTCTTCAGAAACAGGAAAGGATCCCCCTTGGCTTGAACGCGTTTCCACCTTTCTTTTCTTTGTTTTTTTCTCTTTATTGGTAGAGGATCTTTCCTGCAGCCATTTGCTCCTTGGGGGTTTTGTTAAGGACTGAAGGGAAACTGAAGGGAGCTCTTTTGATTTATCTTCTATCCTTTCCTTTTGGTCACTCCACAGGGTAAAATAGCCGAGTTGGCTTTAATGTGTCGCCATTAGAGACCAAACATTAGCTGGAATAAACCATCATGCCTCACAATGAAAAATGTCCCCTGATTGGCTAATTAATCAGTCAAAGGGGAATGACATGGCTCTTGGCTTGAGGGACTCTGCTGGAGAGAAACAGGCTGTTGATAAATGGTTTTCCAACAAATTCATATATCAAGGAAACTTAGTCATTTTTTAACTATAGTTTGTGTGACTGCAATTTTTTCCAACTTTCCCTTTTCTGCTGCTCTTGCTGTTTAGGCTGCGATTTTTGTTGTTGTTGATAGAAAAATATAGGATTTTAGGTATGAGAAAATAAATGCCTTCTCCTTACTCATGTCTGTTAGTCTGATTGGTTTTGATTGTCTAGGTTTATCAGTAAGTGAAAGAAAATCAGATAGCTTTTTCCAAAATTATGGATTATAAATTTTCCTGGCTTACTTCAAAGTTAAGATCTTCAGATTTTAGTCCACACTGTCTAAATTTGAATCCTGGGTCCGTCAGTTGCTAGCGGTGAGACACTGGGCAGATTACTTAACCTCTCTGTGCTTTAATTTCCTCATCTTTAAAACGGGGATAATAATAGTATCACCTAATAGAATTGTGAAAATTAAGTGATATCATCTACAAAGCATTTGGAACAGTTCCAGCACAGAGTGATTACTCATTAAATATTTATTGTTATTTTTTAATCGAAGTAATATATGTACATAGATTTAAAAAATTAAGCTGCCCTAAACATCACGAAAAGCAGCATTTCCTCATTCGTACCCCTCGCCTCCTTATCTCCTAAGCCTGCTTCCTACAGCACTTCATTTCTTACATGGTATCTTGTATGGTATTTATAGGGCGATTATCTTATGGTATTTATCTTCATATTTAAGGCACATATCTTGCATTGATTTTCTTGATGCGTTAGTCTAACATTACCTGGACTTTTATTTTGGTAGGTTAGGATTTAGGCCTTTTACCACTCAAAATACTGATGTATTATACTTATTAGTTATTTTAGTGTTTGGTGTTTATATTTTTATGACTATGTAAATATTGTTCCCTGCTAAGCCAAGTAGTGTACTGTAACTATATTTCCTTTTACAATTTTGTGCTGTTTTCTGGTGGGGAACGAAAGGTGTAACCATGTAATTTTCCCCGTACCCTCTACTAGCCACGTCATATAAAACTTTCTGCAGTGTCACACATGTCTGATAACCTGTCAGCTCAGTCTTTTCCCCGGGAGACCGCCCTCCTCGGACCCTTTCTGCCCGCTCACTCTGGACTGGTTGTTGGGTCTGCTCTGCGCTGTCTTCCTAGACATTCCCCTCCACTTTGCTCCTGTTACCTCCTCTGTCCTGCATCCTGCGTCTGTCTCCTCACTCATCTTCCAGCAGCTTTCTGGGGAGGCATGCAGTTCTGAAAATCTCTATCATAATGCCATGGCAGATTGTGTGGGTATACAATTCTGGACTGAAAATCATTTTCTTTCAGAATTTTCAAGGCATTGCTCTAGTGTCTTCTGATATCCGTTGGCGCTGTTCTTATTTCTATCCATGACATATATCTGTTTTCTCTGTCTTGTCTCCAGGAGTTTTTAGGATCCTCTTATCCTGGGATTTATAAAATCTTGTGGAAATGTGAGTTGTTGGATATTTTTATTCACCAGACACACTTGATAGGCCTCCCAATGTGCAGTTTCATGTTCTATCAGTTCTAGAAAATTACCTTTTATTGAGTCTTTGATAATTTTTTCCCCTTTGTTTTTTCTGGAATCATTATTTGTGTGGTGGACATCTTGGATTATTCCTCAGATTTTTCTCATCTTTTGTCTCCTGTTTTTCTATATTTTTGTTCTACTTTTGGGGAGATTTTCTTAATTTTATCTTCCAACATTTCTATTAAAATTTTAAGTTTTGTACTCATATTTTTAATTTCCCAGAGCTATTTTTCATCATCTGACTGTCCCTTTATTTTTAAATAGCATCTTGTTCTCGTTTCATGGATACAATATATTCCCTGGTCTCTGAATGCATTATGTTATGAGATTTACAGGTGGTTTTTCTTTTTCCCCCCGAGCTCCTTTTCTCTTTTGGTTTTGGTTTGTTTCTTTCGTGCTGGAGCATTTCCCCACGGCCTGACGTTCCTTTGCCGTCTGCGCTGATTTCAGAGTCAGTCAGCAGATGCTGAGAGCTGCTCAGGCAGCACCACTCAGCTGGTGCGTTGTGCTGTGGAGTGGTCACGGCGACTTGTCTTTTTCCTTGGGGAGCCCCCAGATGTCAGAATTTTTGCAGGTCTTTTCTTCAGTGGATTCAGTTTCTCTAGAAAGGCACTCTTGCTTGGGGAACACAGGGTGGAGGTCATTGCATATGTGCTCTGGCCTCCCTCTTCTTGGGCGGCCGTCTCACCCTGCCATCCAGCTGCAACCTAGCAGAGCTTCTGTAGCAGAGCCTCTCAAGTTGAGTCTTACCAAAGATTAAACCTTTTGTCTCCTCACACATTTTTATTTTAGAGGGAAAAATCTCTATTCCCCATTCCGTAAGAGGATAGGGATATTCAGCTAATAGTTACTAAAGGAAAGAAGGTTAGAAACACTAAGATCCAAGCCTTTCACGACAAAAGGAAAATTTGTTCAAAATTTAACAACGTTTTTTCTCATCCATCAGTTCCAAATTGTAAACTGTTCTGTCTCAAAAGACTTGGGCAGGGGTGTTGTTTTCAAATCCTGACCCTAGTTTTATTCCAATTTTAATACAAAAAACAAAAGCTTACCCTATTTGCT
The DNA here is from genome assembly GCF_009873245.2 of Balaenoptera musculus. Taxonomy (NCBI): domain Eukaryota; kingdom Metazoa; phylum Chordata; class Mammalia; order Artiodactyla; family Balaenopteridae; genus Balaenoptera; species Balaenoptera musculus. The sequence continues at coordinate 8,508,337 of NC_045790.1, forward strand.
ATTCAAATTTACTTCCTTATATGAGGTGTCTGGAAATAATCTAAATTTTAAATTGTCCCGGGCCTCTCCTGTGGACTTCCTCTCCCTCCTCCTCTTTCTCCACTTCCTCATCCTCATCCTCATCCTCATCCTCATCCTCATCCTCATCCTCATCCTCATCCGAGTGTCTCCTACTCAAACCTTTAGAACATGAGCCTGATGAGACTGCAGAAGCCCCCGCTTTGAGGTGAAGGAGGTTGTGTATTTGTCGTTACCCTCCTTTCCTTAAGCTCTAATATTCGTTCTTCCTGTGAATTTAAGTGCAAGTCATTCGCTGCGTGCCTCAGTTGTCTACAGTGTGTCATGGAAGCATGCAGTTCCTAATTCAGCCCATAGAAATGTGTGAGTGGATTGCAGAAAGTACTCTGAGCCTCCAGAAGTGCACTGTTGTTGCTACGAGCCCGGCGTGGAAGCCATTTGGGCTGATTCCTGTAGGCAGCAGGAAGCCATGGGTCACGTGTCTGCCCCTGGCTCCCATTTTCCTCTCCCACAGAAAGAATGCAAGGTGTTCTACCAGGAGAGATGGGCCTCACCTGCTGCAGGTGTGCCTTTCTTAGAATTACAATTGCTTTATTGGGGAAGATGAGTGGAAACTAGTGTGACGTTAAAGTGGAAAGAGTCATGAACTAAGTGACAGGAGTATCTCCTCTGTAGTCTTAGATCTCTCTTGGCAGTCACACTTGTGACTCCGAGCCAAGCCTTTAACTTCTCTGGTCCTGAGTTTTAGATTGAGGCATCAGTGGGGTCACTCCAGGTGAGAATGACGATGAGTGAATGAAACACATACCCGAAGTCGCAGGGAAAAACGTAAGAGCGCGAAGCATCTTTTTCATCATTGTGTATCTTATTTACCCTGCATAGTTGAATAGTGGACTTGAGTATGATATTTGATTTCTTTCTTTCCTTTTACCTTCATATCCCTTCAGACCATCACCAACTCCTGTTGATTTTGTATGTTGAACATACCTACCGCATTCATCCTGCTTTTCCATGTTTGCCGATGTCCTGATCGTTATTAGCCCTGAATTTCTCTCGGAACTGGTCTCCCTGACCCCAGCTTTTCCTTTTTTCAGCGTGTCCTATTATCATCACTTTCCTCAGAATCTCTCTCGTAGTGTTACTGTCCTGCTCAGTCATCGCCAACATCACACACACACACACACACACACACATACACACACACACGCCCTTAAACACCCGCGCCCCAGACCCTCGACCACGTCGCCCTGCTCTGCCTTTCCAGTGCTAACGCCTGTTGCCCCGCGCTGCAGATCTCCCCCAGGACGGTCCCAGCCAGCCCCAGCAGCCTTTGTCCTACATCTTTGTTTCCCCACATCACTACCTCTTCTTCCATTGCCCTCGCCGGGTCCACTCTGCCTTCCGAGTCCTTCCAGCGCAGTTCAAGTCCTGCTTCCCACCACTGAGGAAGGACGAGGAGGCACACGTAGTTGTTCTGCTGAGCAACCACTGCAGTTAAGGTCCTGGCTCGTTGACGGCTTCAGCAGATTTTTACTAAATGCCTCTGTGCCAGGCACTGTTCTTGGCTCTAGGGATGCAGCAGTAACGAAGCAGACAGGAGTCCCTGCCCCCGGGGGGCCTGCGTCGTAGTTATACCTTCATGAAGGGGTTCCTCTCCGCAGCCTCTTGCTTCACCCACCTCTGCACTCGTCTGAATTTGCTCTCCATGTGTGCTGCCTCAGTGTGCTACCTCTTCATTACCCTTCTAACAGTGTCTGTCTGACCCTTCTACCCATTAGATGGCGGCCGTGACTTGTGTCCATTCACAGGCCCTGGCCCAGTGTCTCTAATAGTTGCTCACTAAGAAACTAGGTAACTGTGAGTTAGATAGATTGAACTTTTTTAATACTCATGGGAACCCAAATGTATTGTTTTAATTGCAAGTTAATTTTCCTGCTTCTTAATTGAAAAGTACATATAAGCATTGTTAAGTTTCTGGTTACTGCTTTAAAATTACATTAGCAAAGAACAAAGGAATGATGTAATGATGTGGCAGAACCTTGTTAACTATTGATAGGAATATTGAGAGTTCACCAATTTTGTATAGATCTGAAAGTTTTCATAATACAAAATTTGTTGAGGAACCTACTAATTATAATATTCTTTAACATTTATTTAGCTCTGCTCGAAGAATGGTTCAGTTATTTCATGTGATACGTTCAGAATGTCATGGTCATTCTTCAGGTGCAAAGTTGTTAGTTCCTAGTTTTTGTCATAATGTGTCCTAGTTTGCTCCTCCCTTAAATCCTTTCAATAAGTCTTCTTGTCATCTATGTTAATATTAATAGAAATCAAGGATGGAAGCTGGAGGTGAGAGGGAATAAAGGTGGATGAAAGATGCCTGCCACAAGAGAATAGATATTTTGATTCTTTTGTAGAATGTAATTCCCCTGTTCTGTGAGCACTTCCTCCCCCCCACATCTAGAGGGCTGCCATGTTCCTTACTTATGGTTCATCTTCTTGATTGTGTGGGACAGAGTTGAGGCGTGGAAACAGTAGAGTCCTTGGTTCCTCCTGGGCCCGCTGTCCTCTGTCTACTCGTGCCTGCTTGGGAAATCTAGATCTGGGAGTAGCAAGCAGGAAGGAAGATTTAGGAATGTAGGGTAACTCATAGGTTTTTGTCATCATTTGGGTTCTGGCAAAGGGACTGCAGTCCCAGAATGGGAGCAAGTTCAGAAAATGGTGGTTTCATCATCGGACTTAGGAGTGGAATGCAAAGCTCTTCCAAGCCTGGAATATCCAAATTAGATTGGTGTTCCACGAGCGAAAGTTGTTTTCATAGTGAAGTTTACCCTTGTACGTGGAGCGAGAAGTTGTGAGGGAATTGTCTTTGGTGCATGAGGAACACGCTGTGTGAAGTCTCAGAGGTTTGTTTCACCAGCCCAGGTGACCCAGGCATTGTCAACTCCCTGAGCTTATTCCTGAAGTTGTTCCGTGTGCTCCTGGGGAGGGAGTTCCTTGGACCGTATGTGATGGGATTTATGACTTGTATGTCCTTTACTTCCCTTTCACGCTGGAGGGACAGTGCTATAAGTTAGCTACGTTTCAGTGGCTCCCTTGCATGATACGATGTTTTCTTTACCACTTTCAGTCTGTGACCAGCAGAGTCTCTCATGGGGCAATGATGAAATCCATGGTCAATGATAGAAGTGCTTTTGTTTGGCTGGTAGTTAGGATTCTTGAGACACTGATCACAAGCTCAAAGCATCCAGGATTGGGTTGGAATGATAACAGTTGTTCTATTTATTAGAAGGGGCTTGGCACAGTTCAGTGAGTATTGACTGTTTTAAAAGCCGGAAATCTTAGGTGCAAGTCCCAGTTCTGTCACTTAACCCTCAGTGCGACTTTGAGCAAGTTGTAGGGTTTTAGAACTGAAAGGGACCGTCTAGGTCCTCCCTTGACTTGAGGTCCATAGAGGTTGAGTGCAATCACAGGCGGGGTGAAAGGATTCCATTCTTCACTTCTGGTTGTGAAGAGGAACCATACTGCTATCTGGCCACTTACCTGCTCTGTGCTTCTGCTTCCTCACCTGGACAGTATGGATGAAATAGTGTGTGTGTGAACGCATTTTTGAGACTCATTAAGACGTAAAGCAAATGTAAAGAGTGTCATTATCTTTGAAATGGTAGGAAGTAAGTACAGGAAAATAACCTGGATCGTGTTTATTTTCTCCTACTTTAGTATATGAGAAATTGAGTTTGAGGTGCAGTTTTGTAAGTCTTCAGTGGAAATCCATTCCGTTTCTTTATTTATCCCCACCTTCTCTCTCTGCAGGATGAGGCAGGATTAATCTGTGATATTAGGAAGAATTCGCCTAAGTTTTTATATGTTCTAGCATTCCATTTTTAGTAGCAGTATACATACATGAAACGTATTTGTCTCTGTCTTGCTGAGCTCGTGATAATAAAATGTAGAGCTGAAAAGACCTATGACAAGGATCCAGCAAGGTGGCGACTACCTAAACTTAGGGTCTGCTGTGCAGAAAGGAGAGTGGGGTGGATTTATTGTCCTGCTAAGCGAGCGCCTCAGTAAGTGCTGTGATGGGAGGCCGTGGGGAGGCGAGGCGAGAGAGTGGTGTAACCTTAGGAATTTGTACTTTATTCTCAACCAGCTTGTGTAGATAAACTCCATTCTATTGTTTTAGTTAACCGTGACTAAGAGAAACCCAATTTACTCGTAACAGCACTTGCAGTAAAAGAACCACAAAATAATTATTGTTGACATTGTGTAGAACCCTGTGGTGACATCCAAATGCATCAAGGTAGTTTAGCAACAGGGTCACCCTTAAATTGGCTGGTTCGTTCACACATTTGCAGTGTCAAAGCAGTCATGAAACCCCAAGGCTCGTACCAAATAACAGATTCTTCCTAGGTAGTGTCCCTGTACCCAAGGTCTCACTTTGTGGAAGTGACCAGTGTAGATAGAAAAATGTAATTTAAACTAAAACTAAGAAGAACAAAAGTCTTAAAGAACAGAAGTAACGAATGGTAAACGGTGTAAGATAGTGGGCAGAGTGCAGGCTTGCTGCAGACCTGGGTCTCAGTCTTAACTCGGCCCTGTGAGTTCTACCACCTTAGACAGGAATTTTACTAGCTTTCCAGGAGTCAGGTAGTGACAAATAGCCCAGCAAAGTTTTCCTAGACCCTAGTTGGGAGCAAGTTCCCTGTTCAGCTTTGTTGGAGGTCACCCTAACTTGGAAAAAACCTGCTTTTCCCGATAAAATTTCTAAGATCCGTGTTCCAGTCCGTAGGCCTTAAACATTGTACTCTGACCCCCTGTCCGCTGACTCTTATCTCGTGGACCCTGGCTGCTTGCTCAGATGCCAGGCCCCTTCACTCAGACGCATGCAGAGACGCATGTTTTGTCCACTGCACCCAAACTGAGAGTGGCAGTGGGTGATATTAGACAGCTGTGGGCTTGTTTTGCCCACTTGGCTTTGGCCCAAGTATCTGTGCTTTTCCCTGCATACTTCCTCTAGGTTAGGCCCCTCACCTGTGCATTTCAGCCCCTATCAAAGACGGACTTTCATAAGCCAGGCAGATGCAGTGGGAATGAACTGGGATCTTTTATGGCAGCTACAGAACACAGAGTAAGGTGAATAACAGAGCCAGACTGGAGAAAAATGAAACAAGAGCAGACAGGTCCGTTCGTCTCCCCAGCAACTGTCAGGCCTCTGGGGCCCGAAGGGGACTGTTCATCCTGTAATGTAAAAGCAACAACACCGAAGTGCTTCAGGCGTGAATACACATTTTGAAGTCTTGTCAGTTTTACTGAAACTGTCTTACATTGATAACGTATTCAAATATAGTTAATAGTATAAAACATAAGTGCAGGTCTATCAGACATGTAACTGGGCCTACCAATTTCTGTAGTTTTTTCCTTCTGTCCAAATAGAATAGATTCCAACTGCACTGAAATTAAAAAGTGGACAAAAATAGAAAACCTTTCTCTAAATATTCTAGTCTATTCAAATACATTTTAAATATCATGCTGCACTTATCATTTTTCTAAGAAAATAGGAAGAGCCCTCATCTCTAATTTTCTATAAAAGTGTGTTTAGGTGCGAGCTCTCACTTTCTTACAATTCATGTGACGGAAGGAGCGAGTTTTCTTACAGAGAGAGAGCAGAAAGTGATGTGCTGGCAAAACATGTACCTCAGGCATCATAGATAATCCCTAACCAAATTAACAGGCAAGGAGAGGGGAGGGATTTTCCCCATTAGGGCAAGCCTTTTTTCTGACCACTGGTACTGAAGATTTGGGTGATGATTGTTCTAATATCAAATAATTGCTTCTCGTGCACAATTTGGGAAAACCAAGAATTTTCTGAAAAGCTGACACTAGGAGGCGCTACTAAGCAGTGATTTAGTCACTGCTTCGCATTCTCAACTCCAGGTCTTAATAGGCAGAAGAGTCACCTAGTGAGCTTGTTAAAAATGCATATTGTAGATTGGCTGGCCTCTAGAAATAGTTATTTTTTAACAGGCCCCTAGATAACTGCAATTTCAGAAACACTGACTAGGTCATTAGACTTGAAAGAATTCACCTTTCTGAAGTTAGGGTGGTCTTCCCCCTTTGAGAGAGTTGCAAAAGCAATTGATGAGGATGTGGAAGGATTTCAGTTTCCAGCAGCTTGCTGCCAAAGGAGTTTTCCTAAATACCCACCAGTACAGCTTTTGAATCGCCTGGTTGACTTTTCATAATCAGGAGTCCTAGCTGCAAGCTTGAGTGATTCCAAGAAGTTGTATTTTTTCTCTTTTTTAGTAATTTCCATTTTATGTTTTCTTTTATGTATATATCAATTGAAAGTATACCTTCATATTGACTTTTTCTTTTTTAACCATGTGCTAGTTAAAAACTGATAAAAATAGTATGTAGCCACAATACCTCGTTCACCAGTTATGTTTAGGGCAAATGGATGTGGAGGGTATGGACGTCAACTTTCAGTAACTCCTTGGGGCTGACCATCGTGCTTCTCTCAGTATTTGAGCCGCACACACATGCACATACTTTAGTGGGCATTAAAACCTTTACCCAGATCACATGTACTCTGGGAGAAGTTAAGTTTTCCAAAAATTTGGCTGACCAATTTATTCAAAAAAAGCCTACCTACCTGTGTCTTATAGTCATCTCAGAAGCACATCCATTGCTAGGATAAATCCAGAGTGGACTCTGTCTCACCATCTATTCTTCATTTTTAGTATAGCTTTTACTCATGAGAAATCAAGGTAACTACTTCATATTTCCTCAGCTTAAAAATACTTGCTTTGGGTTCTGAATCAAGATGGCAAGTAGGAAGATCCTGAGCTCACCTCCTGCCATGGACACACCAATACTACAACTACATATAGAACAACTATCTCTGAGAACGACCTGAAGACTAGCAGAGCAGATTTCCTGCAACTAAAGATATAAAGAAAAGGCCACATTGAGTTGGGTAGGAGGGACAGAGATGTGGTCTAGTGAGAATCCGCCCGCCTGACTTGTGGGTGTGATGACCCGTAAGCTGAAGGGATATCACAGCCGTGCAGGTCCCCCACGAGGAGCAAGTGGTCCGAGCCCCACGGAGGGCTCCCCAGCCGGGGGAACCTGACATTGGGAAGACGAACCCCCATAACATATGGCTTTGAAAATCAGTGGGGCTAATGTCCAGGAGAGCTGGAGGGCTGTAGGAAACCGAGACTCTGCTCTTAAAGGGCTCATGTATGATTCACTCACTCTGAATCCCAGCACAGAGGCAGTAGATTGAAAAGTGCCTGGCTCGTTGAAAAGTGCTCATACAGGAGGGAGATTCATTGATAATTTTAGGGCTCTGCTGGAGGGGCAGGGATCTGGTTGAATTTCCTCCAGGGACAGAAGTGCTAGTGCCTTTTTTTTTTTTTTTTTTTTTTTTTTTTTAATTCTTCTTCCACCCATCTGAGCTAGCACTGATGGGTGCCATTTCTGTCACTATCCATCAACCTAGCTAACACAGTATGCCCCACCCCAGCATTCCCTTGAATGCTGCCTGCCCCACCCTAGCCAGCCCCTCCAAAGCAGTTCCCGCCCTGCCTCACTTGGCAGGTCACCTCGGCTAGCACTGGCACCCCTCCAAAGCAGCTCCCACTTTGCAGGGCCAGCCTTGCACACCAGTACACCCACAGCAGTCCGCAGCCAGGCTTCGCAGACAGCCAGGCTGGGGGCCAGCCCCACCAATCGGTATGCCCATAGCAATTGTGGCCCAACTATGGCAGGAAGATTGCAGCCCACGTGGGATATACCCCTGGAGCACCTAGCTTTAGTGACCAGGGGGATTGCGCCACTGGGCCCCACAGGACACCTACACAAAGCCACTCTTTCAAGACCAGGAGACATGGCTGATATACCTAATACATAGAAACAGCACAGAGAGGTAAAATGAGGAGACTAAACAAAACAACAAGGCAAAACCCCACAAAAAGAACAAAACGCAACAGAGATACAAAATTTACCAGATAGAGTTTAGGGTAATAGTCATAAAGATGCACTCTGAACTCAGGAGAAGAATGGATGAACTCAGTGAGAACTGCAACAAAGAGGTAAAAAATATAAAAAAGAACCAATTGGATCTGAAGACTATAACAACTGAAATGAAAAACACACTGGCAGGAATCAACAGCAGATTAGAGGATGCAGATGAATGGATCAGCAATCTGGAAGACAGCGTAGTAGAAGTCACCTGATAGGAACAGCAGAAAGAAAAGAGAATTTAAAAAACTGAGGATAGTTTAAGGGAACCCTGGGACAACATCAAGCACACTAGCATTTGCTCTACAGGAATCCCAGAAGGAGAAGAGAGAGAGGAAGGGACAGAAAACCTGTATGAAGAGATAATGGTTGAAAACTCTCCTCACCTGGCTAAGGAAATAGACATCCAAGTCCAGGAAGCACAGAGTTCCCAAAATTAGGTGAGCTCAAAGAGACCCACTGTCAGACACATTGTAATTAAAATGTCAAAAGTTAATGACAAAGAGAGACTCTTAAAAGCAGCAAGAGAAAAACAACTAGATACATACAAGGGAACCCATATAAGACTGTCATCTGGTTTTACAGCCAAAACTTGACAGGCCAGAAGGGACTGGCATGATATATTCAAAGTGCTGAAGGAAGAATACTTGCAACCAAGAATACTCTACCCAGCAAGGTTATCATTCAGAATTGAAGGGGAGATAAAGTTTCCCAGACAAACAAAAGCTGAACTTTAACTTTTAACTCCTTTAGTTCATCACCAATAAACTGGTCTTGCAAGAAATGTTAGAAGGATTTCTTTAAATGAAAAAGAAAAAGTCATAACTAGAAACAAGAAAATTATGAAAGAAAAAAATCTCACTAGTAAAGGCAAACATATAGTAAAGGTAGCAGATCAACCACCTATAAGGCTAGTATGAAGGTTAAAAGACAGCAAAATCATCTATATCTAAAGTAAATGGTTAAGTTTTACGCAAAATAAAAAGATGTAAAATATGACATGAAAAACATAAAATGTGGGGCAGGGGAGTAAAAATATAGTGCTTTTAGAATGTGCTCAAAATTAAGCAACCATCAACTTAAAATAGACTGCTGTATACATAGGTTGTTATGTATGAACATCATGGTAACCCCAAATCAAAAACCTGTAACACATACACAGAAAAATAAAGAGAAAGGAATACAAACATAACACTAAAAATAATCGTCAAAGCACAAGGAAAGAAGAGAAGAAAGGAATAAAAACTCCAAAAACAGAAAACAATGAACAAAATAGCAATAACTACATACCTATCCATAACTACTTTAAATGTAAATGGACTAAATGCTCCAATCAAAAGACATAGAGTGGCTGAATGGGTAAAACAAACAAACAAACAAAACACCAAGACCCATATATATGCTGCCTACAACAGACTCACTTTAGATCTAAAGACACACACAGGCTGAAAGTGAGGGGATGGAAAAAAGATACACCATGCAAATGGAATATATCACACAAGATAGATTTTAAAACAAAGACTGTAATGAGAGACAAAAGCATTACATAATGATAAAAGGATCAATCCAACAGAGGATATAACACTTTTAAAATATATACACACACCCAACATAGGAGCAGTTAAATACATAAAGCAAATATTTACAGACATAAAGGGAGAAATTGACAATAACACAATAATAGTATGGATTTTAACACTCTACTTACATCAGTGGATAGATCATCCAGACAAAATTAATGGAACACTGGCCTTAAACAAAACATTAGACCAGATGGACTTAATATATATATATATAATAATATATATACATACATATATATGTATGTATATATGTGTGTGTGTGTATACATATATATATATATATATATATATGAGAGGGAGAGAGAGAGAACATTCCATCTGAAAGCAGCAGAATACACATTCTTTTCAAGTGTATATGGAATATTCTTCAGAATAGATCACATGTTAGGTCACAAAACAAGTCTCAGTTAATTTAAGAAGATTGAAATAATATCAGGTATCTTTTTCAACCACAGTGATATGAAACTAGAAACCAATTACAGGGGGAAAAAAACTGGAAAAAACACAAACACATGTAGTCTAAACAACATGCTTCTGAACAACCAATGAGTCAATGAAGACATTAAAGAGCAGATAAAAAAAATACCTTGAGACAAATAAAAATGGAAATACAACATTCCAAAATCTATGGGGTGCAGCAAAAGCAGTCCTAAGTGGGACATTTCAAGTGATATAGGCGTGCCTCAGGGAACAAGAAAAATCTCAAATAAACCACCTAACCTTGCACCTAAAGGAACTAGAAATAGAAAAACAAGCAAAGCCCAAAGTTAGTAGAAGGAAGGAAATAATAAAGATCAGAGTGGACATAAATGAAATAGAGACTTAAAAAACAATAGAGGGCTTCCCTGGTGGTGCAGTGGTTGAGAATCTGCCTGCCAGTGCAGGGGACATGGGTTCGAGCCCTGGTCTGGGAAGATCCCACATGCCCAGAGCAACTAAGCCCGTGCACCACAACTACTGAGCCTGTGCTGTAGAGCCCGTGAGCCACAACTACTGAGCCCACGTGCTGCAACTACTGAAGCCTGCGCACCTAGAGCCCGTGCTCCGCAGCAAGAGAAGCCACCGCAATGAGAAGCCTGCGCACCGCAACCAAGAGTAGCCCCCACTCTCCACAACTAGAGAAAGCCTGCACGCAGCAACAAAGACCCTACACAGCCAAAAATAAATAAATAAAATAAATAAATGTTAAAAAACCAATAGAAAAGATCAATGAAACTAAAAAATTGAATCAATAATCAAAAGACTCCCAACAGACAAAAGTCTAGGACCAGACAGCTTCACAGGTGAATTCTACCAAACATTTAAAGAAGAGTTAATACCTATTCTGCCCAAAAAATTGAAGAGAAAGAAACGCTTCCAGACTCACTCTATGAGGCCAGCATTATCCTGATATCAACACGAGATAAAAGACATTACAAAAAAACATAATGATGAACATAGATGCAAAAATCCTCAACAAAATATTAGCAAACCAAATTCAATAGTACATTAAAGAATCCATACACCACGATCAAGTGAGATTTATCTCACGGATGCAAGGATGATTCAGTATCTGCAAATCAATCAATGTGATATACCACATTAACGCAATGAAGGATAAAAGCATATGATCATCTCACTGATGCAGAAAAATTATTTGATAAAATTCAACATCCTTTATGATACAACTTCAACAAAGTAGGTATAGAGGGAACATACCTCAACATAAAAAAGGCCATGTGTGACATACCCACAGCTAATGTAATACTCAGTGGTGAAAAGCTAAAAACTTTTCCTCTAAGATCAGGAATAAGACAAGGATACCCACTATCACCACTTTTATTCAACATAGTACTAGAAGTCCTAGCCACAGCAGTTAGGCAAGAAAAAGGAATAAAAGGCATCCAGATTGGAAAGGAAGAAGTAAAACTGTCACTATTGCAGATGACGTGATACTATATGTAGAACACCCTAATGACTCCACCAAAAGCTATTAAAAGTAATAAATAAATTCAGTAAAGTTGCAGGATACAAAATCAATATACAGGAACCTGTTGCATTTCTTTTTTAAAAAATAATTAATTTATTTTTGGCTGCGTTGGGTCTTCATTGCCGCACGCAGGCTTTCTCTAGCTCTGGTGAGTGGGGGCTACTCTCTGTTGAGGTGCACAGGCTTCTCATTGTCGTGGCTTCTCTTGTTGTGGAGCATGGGCTCTAGGCGCGTGGGCTTCAGTAGTTGTGGCACCCTGGCTTAGTTGCTCTGCGGCATGTGGGAATCTTCCCAGACTAGGGCTTGAACCCATGTCCCCTGCCTTGGCAGGTGGGTTCTTAACCACTGCGCCACCAGGGAGGCCCACCTGTTGCATTTCTGTACACTAACAATGAACTATGAGGAAGAGAAATTAAGAAAACAGTCCTATTTATAATTGCACCAATAAGAATAAAATACCTAGGAATAAATTTAACCAAGGCGGTGAAAGATCTATAGATCTTTCCCAGTCTGCAATAATATACATGACTCAGACTTTGTTTGTCTTTAGAAGATTTTTGTTGTTGTTGTTGATTTTGGATAACAACTATATTGCCTCCTGTAACCATGTGTTCAAAACTTTCATAGAGGACAGTAGAACCACTGTTTACCAGTTCAAGCTCTCCCTGGAAGGTTTGAGCTAAATGCAGAAGGTCCATGCTGTTAAACTGGAGCCTTTTTATTAGACAGGGAGTCGTTCAACAACAACAATAATAACAATGCCATACTTTTTATGGAGCTTTTGGTTTAGAGAGTACAGTCTCAACATAGTTTGATTCTACATCATTAGATACCAACCCTGAGAGGGAGGCAAGGCAGGTGTTCAATATGAGGAAGATTCAGAGGTTCAGTGACCTGGTTGAGGATTCGCGCCAGCGTCAGGGCCTGTGCTGTAAAGCAGGTGTCTTGATTTCAACCCAGCAGCATCCTTGCTGCAGTTCTGCCGTCCTGTGCCATAGACTGACGCAGGGGAGCTGTGCTGAAGTCAGGGGATGCAGACACTGGATCAGCTTCAGTTCAAGCCTTGGTACTGTTTCTTCTCGTTGGTTCTTACTGTCAGCATTGCTGTAGGGCAGGGTTTCCCAAAAGGTATTCCCTGCAACACTAGATGGTGTTAATAGATGTTGAGGAGGGGAGGGAGGGCTGGGGGTTGATGATTGTCATGTCACATGTTTGAATACATTTGGGAAACACCTGATGAAACATATAATTATAAAGCACGTTTTTTTTTTGTTTTTTTTTTTTTTTTACTGCATCCTTCTTAGAGTTTTTTTATGTGGTAACGGACATGGTATATCTTCAAAGCTTCTCTGACTTATTTGACTGTGGACGCCTCTTTTTGAAAAACCACCTATTTATGCCTCTTAAAACAAGCTGAGGAGCACTGCTCTAGTAGGCAGCGTAACAGATTTTTATAATCTATCTGAAGTTAACAAGTTAGTTTTCTAGGTCTTCCTATGTCCTAAACATTTTATGTTTTAAGGAAAATATATTACCAGAATAAAACTAAACGAATAGAACAGCAGTGTCCAAGCCATGCCTCACCAGCTGGGTCTTCAGTATAACAGAGAATTATTGTCATTTCTTTTCCCATTCTGTTCTCTGGAATATGATTTGACGGGCAAGTGAATATTAGGATGGAGGCTAGAATATAAGGTAGAAAAGTTCTGACTCATCAGATTCTTACAGATTATCTCCACTCTGGTTGAAATTAACCAAATCAAAATTCCTGTCAGCTCCACTTGGCCCAGCTGACACCAGTGTCCCTCACCTGGCTAGGGTCTTTGACTTCAGATGGGCGCCCTCCTCCCCAGGCTGCCCTCTACCTGGTTTTTGTGCATAGTTTCGTAGAAGCCTTTCTTACCAGAGCCAACAAGCTGCTTCATGCATTCAGCAGTTATTGGATATGCTTTTCTCACCATTATTACCTGCAGCCCTAGACACCTTCCATCTCATTCTTACTTGAGCCCACTGTTTCTCCAAATCTCTGAGCTCTTTCACCACTTGGCATCCAAATTCATCAGCAAGTTCTCTTCATGAAATACCTTTACCTTTCTTCTGTGGGGATAATAGTTTTGCTTAAACCACGCCAGGCAGTTGAAGGAGGCACTTCATTTTATTCACCCTTACAAATTCTGTGTTCAGGGACTTACCTGGTAGCGCAGTGGTGAAGAATCCGCCTGCCAGTGCAGGGGACACAGGTTTGAGCCGTGCTCCGGGAAGATCCCACATGCCACAGAGCAACTAAGCCACAACTTAGTAGCGCCACAACTACTGAGCCTGCGCTCTAGAGCCCGCAAGCCACAACAACTGAGCCTGCGCTCTAGAGCCCACGAGCCACAACTACTGAGCCTGCGCTCTAGAGCCTGTGAGCCACAACTACTGAGCCTGCATTCCTAGAGCCCGTGCTCCACAACAAGAGAAGCCACTGCAATGAGAAGCCCGCACACCACAACAAAAAGTAGGCCCCGCTCGCCGCAACTAGAGAAAGCGCGAGTGCAGCAACGAAGACCCAACGCAGCCAAAAATTCATTAATTAATTTAAAAAAAAAAGCTATCACAAGAATTAAAAATAGAAAATTATGTGTTCAGTTGAAAGGGAAGGACGCTAAGGCAGCATGAAAAGGATTCAAATGATTTTTGTGGGTAGGGGCCTTTTGGTTGTTTTTTTGTGACTATCATAATATTTGGAATTCCCTATCATAGATTTTAATTTTTAAAAATGTGAGATCACTTTAACTTTACCTATTTAGGTAATATAGTATGCTTTGAGAGTCTTGGATTTTTTTTTTTATAAGTAGTGACTCTAAAGTATGTCATGAAGTTACAAGGTAAAGACTTTCTTTTACTTAAGGTGACATTGATTGTTGAAAATTTTTGTTGGCACCTTTAGAAAGGACCCTTTCTGACTCATTGATTATAGCAGCTAAGAAAGACTACATGGGAGTGAGCCAAGTCCTTTGTCTGTAACCAGGTCAGAGGAATTCTATGAACTTACTTGGCTGAGGTGGAGGTTTGATAACCCTTAGCCATGTAGGTCTGGTGATTTTTCTTTCTTTGATATTAGCACTTTACCCCAGTCCAGGTGATTTTCGCTGTTGTTGTTGTTGAGTGAATTAATCTTAGAATTTTTCACTTTTAAAATCAAGAAACTTCTGAATTTTCTGATTCTCTAAGTGAATACCCACTTTCTAAGTGGGCATAACATTGACCCTCTTTAAATATTTGGAAATGTGTGATGTGTTTATTTCTGACTTCCACCTCCTTTATCACTGTTTCGCTCCTTCAGTAATGTTAAATTTCGCATTCTGACATGGACAAGGAAGTTTGCCCTGAATAAATACAGTAAATAAATGGTCTTTCTCTTCCTGGCAAGAATTCAGAGCACTTTGTTTTTGATGTCACACACACAAAAAATGCCATCTTAAAAATATTGGTGCACTTGGATTTTAGTTTTAAATTCTAAAAGTCTAATTTGAATGCATATATTATTTTCCCACTCATTTAAAAGTAATAATAGGCAAAAGGTTTGATGCTTTTTACTTTGCAATATTGTTTCAGCCTTAAGCAAATATATAACAAAGCTACTTCTTGTGAGAAAACAAAAGTTCCTTTTCTTCTTGGTTAAAGGAGGTGCTTGTGTGAATGTTTACAGAATCTCTGTATTTTTAAATATATTTGTAATTGCACATTTTAATTGGTGATAAATTACCAATCAGTGAGCATTGGTAACTTTGGTTCTTATGAGTCCATTCCTAGAAATACCCCCTCATTGCCCTTCCATAGCATTCTCATTTTTGAAGAGAAAAGTCAATGAAGAGAGGTATTATATTACTTGACAAACAACTGCTAGGCAATGAGCAAATCCATTTTTTAACAGTTTACATTTGTTCAGATTCCTAAATCTTTGAATGTAGTTTTCTTATATAAAAGCTATGCGGACAGCGTAGCTTTCCACACACCCGTTTGAATTATTTTGCTTCTTGTTTGAATCTGTTAATAGATATCCATTACAATGATGTTTGTTTTAAGTTTATCTTAAGTTAAATCTCCACAGGTAATAAGGAGTATACTAAAATGCTCTTAAGTGACTCATGTTACCATGATTTGTTATAACAACGTTCATTAACTATATTCATGTTGCTGCTTTGACAGAGATCCCTGAGGCTAAATGACTTGTAAACTCGCGCTGCTTTTATTTTTGAAAATAGACTCCTTTTTGTTTGGTTATTGAGACTAATGACCTTTCGTAATAAAAATTAAAACAGGTGCCTACATTCCACTGGACCCGTGTGTTCTTCTTTTAGCATTAGCCCATTAGAAGCTTTTGAGTGGGAAAATAGCGCAAGACATTTGAACAAACCGGGCTCAGGAACATAACTCTTGGCTCAGAAAACTCTTGTGTCATAAATAATAATTTGGTTTGAAACTTTTTGTAGACCAGCTAATAGAGGATTATATAGACAATATGCTCATTAAAATAGTTTAGGGAATGCAGACACTAGTAGATATGTATTTGAGGGCAGGAACTACTCAAGCTTATGCTTCTAGAAACTCCTCAAGGCAGATCTCTACCCCTAGCAAAGTCCTAGCACATAGTAGGCACTCAACGGATGTGACAAGGGTTGGAAGAGTGAGTGCACTAAGAGCCACAGCCAGGGGAGCATGATCTGGGAAGAAGGCAGTGTGGAACGGGGCTGAGAGTCCAAGGGGAGAGTCACCATCCACGTGGGCGTGGGAGGTGCCTACCTGGGGAGGAGGTTGAGTTGTGATGTATAATTACAACTAGAAGTAATACATGTTATGATGTAAATCATATCACAGGTTATAACTATATCATATATATGTGTGATGTGTATACACACATGCACACACAACATAGAATGCCGTTTGTTGCTAACCAGAGTCATGTACACTATAGGCCATATATCTCACATCAAAGCAATCCTATCCTGTCCCTTAATTCAGCGGTCCCCAACCTTTTTGGCATCAGGGACCGGTTTCGTGGAAGACAATTTTTCCATTGGCGGGGGGCATGGTTCAGGCGGTAATGTGGGTGATGGGGAGCGGCAGATGAAGCCTCGCTCACTTGCCCACTGCTCACCTCCTGCTGTGTGGCCCGGACCGCTACTGGTCCGCAGCCTGGGGGTTGGGGTCCCCTGCCTATATTAGTGCCTTTTTTTCTACTACATTCACCTGTTGATAAACCATTAGTCTGAAGATCCTAAAATTATCATTAAACCTGCAAGAGTCCCTTGTCTGCATATGGTGCGCCATTTGCAAATCTCTCATAAATTCAATCACTAAGATTATTTTACTGTGAATATGCTTTACTTCCTTCATTAATCATGAACAGTTCTTGAGTGTGTGCTCTGTGTCAGGCGCTCTTCAATGCAGTGGGCTGGAAGACAAGGCTTCCCAGACAGCCCTGTGCAGACACGTGCCAGGAACTTAGACCGTAGTGTCTGCGTGCATTTGGAAGCAACTGAGGGATTTGAGGCATAGAAGGGGCATGATTATTTTTGCAATTTAGAAAGATCCTTTGGCTGCAGGAAATATGGAAATAAGAATGAAGGCAGGAGGAGGAGGCAATAGGCAATTCAGTGAAGAGGCTGTTGTTCCAGAGAGGCATGGAAAGCCTGAGCCAAGGTTGTGGCAGAGAGCTGGAGCGACAGGAACAGATTTGAGTGATACCAGGGGGTGGGGTGGATGCCCCAGGACTCAGGGTCTGACTCGGCTTAGGCAGCTGCACGAGTGGATGGTAGTGTGGTTCCCTGGGCTGAGGAAAGCTGAGGGAGGAGCAGATCTGTGTGTACTGATCAGTTCAGCAGTGAAGTACCAGCTTGCAAAATGTGCCTGTCGTCCTGGGCCTTCCCTGCAGTCACACTTTTTAACTTTGTTCCCACTCACTGTATATTCACTTGCCTCTCATTTCATTGCTGTTTCTATTAATTGGTCTTTTTCACGCTTCACCTGATGCTGTGAGGTCCTCTTTTTGTGGACCTATCCACATCTGCCAAAGCCTTTCTTCCCTGCCTTCCTGATAAGCCTCCTTGGTTGTAATTTGGCTACTTTCTCCTGTCACTGCATGTGATTGAAGGCTTTTTCCCTTGGGTCTCATTAGAATCCCTGTAGACACGAGCTGGTGGGTTTGGCGGGGAGGAAGCTTGAGAGAGGCATAGGGACCATCTGGAGGTGAAAGGGATGAAGGAAGGAGCTGGGCGAGTGGCAGAGGGAACTCAGAAAATGCCTCCTGGGATTGGTTCAGAGGCAAGGGCCACACCTGCCACTTGGAACCACGGCAGTCTGCCCTAAGTGCAATTATCCTGGAGGAAAGAGCACTCTGCCCTAAGCTTGTGGGGTTTTTTCTGTTTGTGTGTGTGTGTAAATTTCAAATGATTTTTTTATTATATAAGCAGTAAATATTCGCTGTAGAAAAACTATTGCCTATAGATATGCATTAAGAAGAAAAAAGCCATGATCCAAACACCCAGCGGTAACCGTAATTAAACCTTGGAGTGTGGAGGGCCGTGCGTGTGCTGGAGACGGTGTCCACCACTTCCTGGCCATCGCAGAAGCAGGATCACAGTGTACAGACTGTGGTGCACCGTTTTAAAGCTTCGCACATGGTGTCTCTTTAGGAGCTTGCGTGTTTAGCTCTGCCACTGAGCCCAAGGAGCGCGCTGCTCACGGCCCCAAGCTCCCTGGCGGCGTTCTGAAGGCGCCTCGCTGGACCACTGCTCTCTGGACAGCGGAGGGAGCGCCTCCGGCCTGCCCCCCACCTTGTTGGCCCTCTGTCCTTCTCTTTACCTAGCATCCCCTCCGGCCTGCTTGTCAGCTGTGGAGAAGATAGGCTTTTTCACTCCCCCAGCATGTTTTGATGCCCTAAAAGTTGCCTGGTGATCGAGGGAAAGAAGGAGCTGGCTGGAAGGGGTGAGGCTGGCAGGAAGCCGTCCTGGGCTGGGCCCCTTTAACGAGCCCACGAGCAGTTTCCATTCCCCGCCTCCACCTTCATCCTGTGCTCTTCTCTACCCCTCATCCTGCTTTTCCCAGTCTCCTCAGTTCCCTGGTATTACATAATATTCCTGTTAGGCTCAGTTCCTGTTTTGCTAGCAAGAGGAATTGTGACTCTTTCAGGGAAAAACCCTGTTCTAACATTAGCAGTGGCTCTTGGTGGCCAATCCATGATCTCATATGGGAAACACACCGCTTTGCTGGCTTCTGTGTTCCCGTCCGAGTCAGTGCACAGATGGGATTACCTTTCTGCCTCGGTTGGGTTCCCCTCTGCCTTGTCCCTTCTGTGGGAGTCCGAGGTGGTATCTCTTAGGATAATGGAACTGCCAGCTTCAGTCCAGCCAGTTAGTGATCAGTTTCACTCACGAGTAGGTGCCTTGGGTTACTCACTACACTCCGGAGACAGTTCTCCTAATATACTGGCAGACAAGACGTACATTCACTTTTTAAAACATTTTATTATGGAAAACTTAAAATGCAAGAAAAGTAGAGAGAACAGTAAGGGTCCCCACCTACCTGTTCCCAGCTCAACAATGATCAGTTCAAGGGCCAATATTATGTCAGCTGTACTCCACCCACTTTCTCTCCAATTATTGAAGCAATTCCTAGACATCATATCACACTATCTTGTTATCTGATTTTAGCATTTCATTATACATCTCTAAAAGGTAAGGACTCTTAAACACACCATCCCAGTGCCATTATCGTACCTAAAGAATGAGCCACAGTTCCTGAATGTCATCAAATCCAGGCAGTGTTCAAGTTTTCCCAGTTGCCTCATACTTTTTTAGTTTGTGTGTGTGTGTTTGAATCAGGATCCTAAGAAGATTTGTATAGTGCAATTAATTGATAATGTCTTTTAGACTCTTTTAACCTATAAGTTCCAATTACTCCTCTCTTTTTTCCTTGCAGTTTATTGTTGAAGAAACCTTGAATTCCTTGTCTTATAGGATTTTCCATACTCTGGATTTTGTTGATTTCATCTTCATACATCCTTTAATACATGTAATACATTCACTTTTTAAGCCCTACAATGACTCCTTTTATAACATAAATTACCATCCCTGCTGAGACCCCTCTTTTATCATTTAGGAACCCCTTGCCTGGCTCTTTACCAGGTAAATGGTTCCTGCTTTCATGTAACTCACAATGTATTCTGAAAGACAGTAGTTAATACTGTAAGCTCTTCCAAAGTATTAATGTCCAGTAACAAATATTATACAGCATAATGTCAAATACAGGCATCTCTGTTACAACACAATATATGTGTTCTTGAAAAATGTTACATTTTTCAAAATTCCATGTTAAAAATAATAGAGCTTGTGGGGAAAATCCAATAAGAGGTAAACTGCTAAAACCTATGCAGTTTTGTAACCAAGACCACACACGTTGCCTGCCTCGCCACACCACCTCTTTCTCTCTCTCTCTCTCTCTCTCACACACACACACACACACACACACACACACACAAAGTTGCCTCATGAGATAATTCACTCGGACCAGGAAGACTCATTAGGGGGATCTTTAAAATGCTCAAAAACAGCAGAATGAACACATTGGCTTATAGGTGGTGAGTTACTAAGGATGGAAGTGGAGCTCTGAGCTGTGGGGATGCCATTAAGGTTGGTTCCCTGGGAAGCAGACTCTCAAATGGACATTAATTAGCATGAAGGAATTGTGTTGGGAGGTGCTTCTGGAGTCTTAGCTGGGAGGGGTGCCTGGGAGAGGGGAGGAATCAGGATCGGGCACGGGGAGAAGTTGGGCTGCCATGATGTAGTCACAAGTCTTCTGCTGACTCCACAGGGACCTCTTCAGAATCGCCCCAAATCTTTGCAGGATGCTGGGCCTTCATGGCCCTGCATTGACCACTAGTCACTAGGGCCAGGCCCCTGCCCGCCAGGAATGGGAGTGTGACCTTACGCCAGGTGGCTGCTCCCAGAGAGGACTGACCCAGGAGCAAACCCTTCAGTCCTGAAGGGCGGGTCTGGGGATACAGCACAGCAGTTGCTGCCAGAGCTAGTTTTAATTTTCTGAAAATAGAGCCGAAAGGGTCCTGCCTGAGCAACAGCCAAACTGACAGGTTTGGGGTTTTCTTCCTTTCCTTCAGGCAGTATGTTTCTACACACACTGCCCTGGCTCCCCTGGCCTAGGAAAAATCACACAACTTTCATGTTTTACTGTGACTATTCCCCTGTTTACCTGTGGCAGATGAACCTCTTGGTGTTACAGAAAGAGATGCTGTCACACTACAAGCTATGCGAAAGAAGAGTAAAGGAATAATATCAGGGCCTCTTCACTTTTTCATTGACCTCAGAAAGTGTCGCCATTCACAGACGTGGCCTTGGCAGTTAATTGTCAGGCTTAATGGCCCTGAGAAATTCACCTAAAATGTAAGACTCTTGCCATGGTGGCACATGATAAATTGTACCTAACTTAGGCATCCTCTCCCACCAGATGTCACATCACAGACTTAAAATGGTTAGTTACTACAGAACAGCAGAGGAACTGAGAAAGTAGTCATTTCTCTGGCCATCAAAACACTCTGCTAATTCCTTTCAGTGACTCTTCAAATACCTTGACAAGGAAACAAGTGATGAAGGATAGTTCTAAAGCATTACAAGGCATTTTGGGTTAATGAAAATGTGAAAAAATGACTAGGATCATGAACTCCAAATAGTTTTCTAACAAGTGCTCAGACTTATTTTATGTCTTTGACTGCAGTAACCTAGATTCGGTGAGGTTTCTGTTTCTATAAACAGGGAAGCTACTTTACTTAAGTATAATCTGAACATTTCAGGTCCTGTGGAATCTGTGCACCTTCAGTGATAAAATGGGTGGCCTCATGTTGCTGCTCACCGTGCCCTAGTTCTGACACGTTAACCATACAAAATCCCTTCATCTCCTAGCAGTAGACCCAGCCCAGAAGTTTTAGGCAACCAGTCCTACCATCTTCAATTTGATTTCCCTGGCAACAAATTGGAACACTTGTCTAGCTAAGGAGGAAAGAGCTATTCACAGTACATTGCTTGTTCCTCTTAGGATGCATTACTCCATCCTCACATGGCAAGTGTGTACCCACATATATAGAGAGATGTAGATAGACATATACCACAACATGCACTCATAAATTGGGTACTTAAAAATTGATCTTCCAACGCTGGTTTGTTCAGTGTTGTGAAGAGTATTTGCATTTAAGATTTTCTTTCATTTCTTATTTATGTGTGGGGTTTAAGAACCTTTGTTCCATAGGAAAAAAAACAGCTTCAACCCCAGCTTATTGTTTAAACTGTTCCAGTGGGATTGCTTTGATAAGAACTAATTATAATTAGTACAGCAAATATTTATAAATGAGCATTCCTAAATTTCTTGAAGCCACCTGAAAGCGTTTCTTTTAAGAAATTTAAATAGGTATTTCTCTTAGCCTTAGGAGTTCTTTGTAATTTAGACTATTTTGTAATTAAGTCATCTGGTTAATTGATCACTGAAACACTACTGGATAGAGCTTAAGAATCTTGTCTTTTGTAGACTTTGGTTGTAAAGTAAAGTATTAAGGAGGATTCTGATTTGTTTATTTGCTAGGCCATAGAGATAATGTGAGAAGCTTAAATCCAGCCCTAAATTAGTAAGATTTCACTAGTAGCTGTAGGTGTAGTTTAATATAGTTCTCAATGTTTATCAGTCATTAAATTGTAATCCTAAGTAATTCCACTGGATCCACTTTATAACAGCCAAAAATTTCTGTTTAAAATTCAATCTTTAACCTAAAGGTTTACAGGAATTTTCCAGGTAATTTTTTTCCTCCATAAGATGTAAATGATAAATAAGTTCTCTGTGTTTATTGGGAGTCAGCGTGCTTGTAGGTCTTTCTGTTAGTCAGGGTTCTGTTCCTTCTTATCTGAAGCCCAGTGAGCCGCTAGTAGGAAGTTCACTCGGAGTTTGATTTCTTTGAATAGCACTCAGTCTCTGCAAACAGCACAAGGCCAAAGTGTTTGGG
The DNA here is from genome assembly GCF_009873245.2 of Balaenoptera musculus. NCBI lineage: Eukaryota > Metazoa > Chordata > Mammalia > Artiodactyla > Balaenopteridae > Balaenoptera > Balaenoptera musculus. Next base: position 8,530,979 of record NC_045790.1, read on the forward strand.
TTTTGTTTTGTCATCTGGTGTCCTTTGACAAGTTTATCTTTTCTGCATCAGAAGGAGTCGTTTTAAGCAACATAGTAGCAGTAGTGACAGCCAGCCTGCAGTCACCTGTGTCCCCTGACCTTTGTTTGTTCAGGACTCCTTTTATAATTCTCATCCCAACTCTTAAAATCATATGGAGGATCTCAGTTTTACTTGACTGGTTTTGAAGCATTTTGTGGGCCTGAACTTTAAATAGCTTTTTAAAAAATATATATATAAATTTATTTATTTTATTTTTGGCTGCTTTGGGTCTTCGTTGCTGCGGGCAGGCTTTCTCTATAGTGGCGGTGAGCCAGGGGCTGCTCTTCCGTTGCGGTGCGCGGGCTTTTCATTGCAGTGGCTTCTCTTGTTGCGGAGCACGGGCGCTAGGCGCGCAGGCTTTAGTAGTTGCAGTGCGTGGGCTCAGTAGTTGTGGCTCACAGGCTCTAGAGCATAGGCTCAGTAGTTGTGGCCCATGGGCTTAGTTGCTCCGCAGCATGTGGGATCTTCCCGGACCAGGAATCGAACCTGTGTCCCCTACATTGACAGGCGGATTCTTAACCACTGTGCCACCAGGGAAGTCCCTTACATAGCTTTTAACAAGTACTTAAATTTATTTTATGTCTTGATTTTAGACCTAGATTTGGTGGGGTTTCTATTTCTCAAACAGAAAAGCTGACCTGGGGAAGGTACTTTACCTAAGAACAATCTGAACAGTCATGTTAGTGCCCTTTCTAAAAGGAAGGTAGCCTTTTTTTTTTTTTTTTTCTTAACCCCACATTTGTTTACTTTATTTATTTTTGGCTGTGTTGGGTCTTCGTTTCTGTGCGAGGGCTCTCTCTAGTTGTGGCAAGCGGGGGCCACTCTTCATTGCTGTGCGCGGGCCTCTCACTATCGCGGCCTCTCTTGTTGCGGAGAACAGGCTCCAGACGTGCAGGCTCAGTAACTGTGGCTCACGGGCCTAGTTGCTCCGCGGCATGTGGGATCTTCCCAGACCAGGGCTCGAACCCGTGTTCCCTGCATTAGCAGGCAGATTCTCAGCCACTGCGCCACCAGGGAAGCCCCAGGAAGGTAGCTTTTATAGGAAATTGTTGAGTAGACTTTGGAAATCAGTACAGTTAATTTATTCCTGTGTATCACTGAAACCTGTAAATAGAGTATCAGCTTTAGGTATTCATCTAATTCTTATTCCAAAGTTGTTAAAGTTTCAGATTGGAAATTGTTTACCTGCTTACTTTGTGATCCTAAGAAAATCTTTTTAAAAAATGTATGATGTACCTTTTAAACAGTGACGTTATTCATTTAGTTAAAGCAATAATTTAATTTTAAATTATCACCCTCATGCCCATCCCATCCCTTCCTCCCTGTTAAGATGATAATTACATTTTTAGGGAGGCGAAAGCATAGCATTTGTATTATTCTGTTTTTTAATGGACCCCAATTACTCGGAATTGGATTAATCATGACGCATGACACATTATCATTGGTCACAGTTTCTTTTAGACTCCCTTTTAGGGATCCTAATAAGGATCTAGAACTATTAGGCTGATACCTTGTGGGCACCTTCTTGAAATTAACGGATCAAATCAGCTGTCTTTGAGCTGAAGTTAAAAGTGAACTTCAGAACCTGCTCTCTAGTCATCTAGGCTCAGCCTAGATCCTGTAGTTTAGGCTGTAGAACAGGCTATATAACTATATAACAGGCTATAGATAAAGAGGCTCGGGGCTTGGTCACGACTCCCTGCAGTGTAGTCTATCATTATTTCATCATTCTTCTTCTGAGTAATATTATTTTAATTGCTTTCTTTGTTTCTAGTTCCCCTGATCCAGACCCTTCCAATTCCTTTCTCTTCTTAACTCAGATGTTTCTCCTTGCCATCCAAGAGCATTGTTGAATGGCAAATGATTAAACGAATAAGACACAACCCATTTTCACAGTCTAGTTGGGAAGTCAGAGATGTGCAAAATCAACTGGAGCAAAGGTCTCGAGTGCTGTGCCAGAGGTCTGGGGACATACATGATGTAGTGATCAATTCAGCTTGCAGAGATTAAAGAAGCAGGTAACATATGTGTGTCGTCTTAAAGGAGTAACAGTTGCCAGGTTGAAAGGCCTTGCAAGGAGAAAAGAAAACCATACCCACAAAGACACAGATCCTTGAAAATGCAAAGGGTCTTTGGGGAGCAACAAGCACATTTATAGGGCTAGACTGTAAAGGTGGGTAGAGACGGGCAAGCACCCCATACACTTATACACTTCTCCCCACCGTGTTACTATAAATAAATCCCAGAAATCATAACATTTCACCCACGAACACTTCAGTATTTCAGAACATATCTCTAAAAGGTACTTCAGGACATATCCCTAAAAGGTAAAGGACTTTTTAAAAATGTGTAACTCTAAGACAATTATTATACTCTGTAAAAATTGGTAAAAATTGCATACTATCATCAGTAAGTGTTCAGAGTTTCAATTTTCATAAATGTCATCAATTTTAGTTTTCTTTACGGCTTCTTTGTTTGAGTCAGGCTCTAAGTAAGGTTCACATATAATGATTGGTTGATGTATCTCTTTCAATTTCTTTCAATCTGTAGATTCCCTCTCCATATCTCTTTCTTTTCCTCTCTAATTTTTAGAATGAAATTTAGAATAAAGATTTTCACATATCTACTATTTGATTACCTAGGGGTAATAAATAAGTAATAAATATTTTGTTTATTTCCTCTATTTACCAGTTTTCAAATGGAAGAGCTTCTCTAGCATTCTCTGAAAGGGACCAGTGAGTTTTCCTTTTCTGTATCACTCATGGATTGAAATATATTTATGTTTCAATGTGTTGCATTTGTCATCTTTATTTTTTATGATGAAATTTTCCATCTGCCCAGTGAGAACCTCTTCAAGTTGGTTCCTAAATTCTTTTGACGTGACCCTAGATGGTATTTGATCACTCCTCCTACCTGGTACAAGATTTTCCAGACCCGCCTTGTGCATTTGCTGCCCCAGATTCGGAGTCATCCATTTCTCCCTGGTTCCTTTTTGTGGTAAATGATATTTAGAGACCAAATCTAGGCAGTAGGGTTGCTCACTGCTACTAAGTTGGTCTTTGTTCCTGGGCCTTAGAACACTGATAGAACTGTAATTTTTTTTAATGGTAAAGTATATTATGAGCCTATATTTGTATTGCTTATTCAAATTCAGGACCATAAGACTTAGCCTCATTAATCTTTTATCTTTATTTATCCACAGTAAGATTCTTGGAATCTATCAATTCTAGAAATAAAAAGCATTAAAATATCACATTACTCACATGCTTATTTTCCATTGTATATATAGTAGTCACAGAATAACATCTATAATTTGATTATCAAAAAAAAAAAAAGTACATTGAGGGGTTTTTAAAAAAAGGTTTTTTGGCCAATTCTTCTTATCCTTAGGGTATATCCCATTAGGTTATGTACAGTCAAATTACAGTGTTTTAAAGTCATTTGGAATTTTGTTCTGTGAAAGGATTCAACCAACTGGTTGCAAAGTCAGGTTCATTTTTTTTTTTAAGAAATTGCCTTCTTAAATTTTAATTGTGCTATATGTCCATTGATTCCTGATTATGTTCTCCATTTTTATGCTCTTGATTATTCTGTAAATTATTCACTGCTGTAATTTGAACTTTGCACAGACTTTTACACGGAACCCGATTTCCAGATCTTTCTTCTTTACTTGGTTATCCCACTGGTCAGACCGTGCGGCTCTTACTGCTTGCACATAATCCCAAGAAGAAAATATGGTTATATTGTAGGCAGTCTTTAACCTTGTTACATACATACTTGGCATGATTTAGGACATATTATTTCTCTGCCACCGTCTATCCCAAGATGGAAGAGTGATTTTTCTGACTAAGCCTGGGAACAGATATTCCCATTTCAATAATGGGATGGCTAGGGAAGAGCTAGCCTTTTCTCCCAAAGTCACCTAGCAGACTGGTTGTTCATAACGGGATGCTTGCCTGGTCCTCTTTTCACCTCCCTACCAGGTATCTGCCATTTTTGGTAAAAGCTCACCCCCTTAGACAGGCCAAGGTAGATCAAAGATTTAGGAGAACTACTCATTTTATCCAGATCGTGGCACTATCTGCGTGAGCAGACCGTCTCAAAGTAGGTTCAGCGTAACTATGCTAATTCCATGGGATGGCCGTGATGTTATACCGCAAAGCGTTCCAGAGTGAAATAAGTCTGGGAAATTCTGAAATTTAACAACTGCCGATCTCTCAGATGATGGTGTGCATTATGAGCTGAAGGGAGCAATAGCACACGTTTGTTTCTCAGGCTCACTTAACTATGAATCCATCCCAGCGTGTCATCAGGTGACATGCTGTGCTGGAAAATAAGCCTCCTTCTAGATTTCCCTTTACAGGACATAGGCGGGACAGAGGAACATGTTAACGCTTGTCACAGGGATCCACTCAGCAGAATTCAGGTTCTGAGAGAATTCTCTGGGACACACGGCTTGGTTCCATCAGCAAGAACTTGAAAAAACAAAAAAGACAGGCGGTGGGAACCTATAGTCTGAAAGAGACAGGAGACATATCAACCAATCACAATATATGAACCTTATTAGGAAACAGATTCAAATAAATTGTAATAAGAAATAACTTAAAAGACAATAAAGGCAATGTGAACACAGACTAGATATTTAGTGATGTTAAAGGATTTTTGTTAAGTTTTTTATGTGATAATAGTAATATAGTTGTGGATTTTTCTTAGAGCTGTTATCTTTTAGAGATACATACTGAAATACTTATAAAGTATATGATACTTTTGATTTGCTTTGAATTAATATGAGTAGAGATGGTTATAATGGTGATAGTTGGTTATTGTGGTGATAAATTTTGAAGCTGGGTAATGGGCATGTTGTGTTCATTATACTAGATTATCTGCTTTTCTGTATATTTGAAAATTTACATGATAAAAACATTTTAAAAAGAAGACTGCCAGGACTTCCCTGGTGGTCCTGTGGTTAAGAATCCACCTTCCAATGCAGGGGACGTGGGTTCGATCCCTGGTTGGGGAACTAAAATCCTGCGCACCACAACCTGCATGCCACAACAAAGATCCCACAGCTGCAACTAAGACCCAACACAGCCAAATAAATAAAATTAAATACATTACTTAAAAAAAAAAAAAAAAAAGAAGACTGCCAAATCTGTATCACTTTCACATGAGTTCCTTAGAAATCACTGAGGCCATAACTGATTTAAATTTCCTTGCTTAGTTTAGCCCAGTTTAGCTGCTCCAGCAGCTTTGTTCCCCAAAGAGGTCATCAGTGACATCCTCCTATATTTGGAAGAGCATCTCAAAGCCTTGCTTGTTTCTTTGCGATATGGAAATGGAGTGGTGAGCGGCCCCAGAAGACACTGGTTGTCTAAATGGAGGCACGTGTGCCTGTAGGAAGCATTCTCTCTGCAGCCTCTGGTTTATAGGCCCCTGGTTGGAACATAGACAAGCAGATCGGACTTGTGCTACGTGCCCGGGAGCCAGTAGCACAAAGCAGTTAGGGGCAGGGCTCAAAGCAAGGAAGGTGGTGGTGCATTCCAACCAGAAAGGAAGTTCTTGTAAAAACTTCTGTCCCTGTTGCTGCAGTTTTAGCAAAATAAGATGTAAAATTTGTGGTTTTTTTAAAAGACAGTTTTATTTGAGCCAAACCATTTTAAGGTACGTTAAAAACCTCGCCTCTTTTCTTCATTCTACACCCCTTCCTACCTCACTCCCTCCGATCCCCAAGCTGCTCACCACCCAGCCCCCCTTAGGCTAGTTTGTTGCCAGTCATGGTGCTGTCCACTCTGGAAAGTAGCAGGAAGAGCTGATAAGGTGCTGAGGACAGAAATCTCTGGTCTTATCTCTCTCCAGCACGCGGTGCCGAGAGTGCATCCTTTTCCTGTCCTCGGACAGGAGACATAAACCGACCATCTCCTGGCAGCAGGGACTTCAAACAGGGCTTGGGGGCCTGCCTCTACTTTCTGTAAGGCCAGAAAGGAGAAAGTGGCTCATTGCTTTTTTGAAGGTTGTTTTAGTACCAGTAAAAATGTATGTTGTCTTCTAGATCAACAAACATAACTTCATAATAAGACACGAAGTAAAAGAGCAGAAGAAAAGAAAAAGAAGCAAGGGCTGAGGGCAAGGGCTACCAAAACGACCAGAGCTGTTAAGTCAGTGGGCTGTTTTGTTTGGTTAGACTTTTTGTAGGTTTGGCCCGAAGGATTAGATTTGGCTTTTTGTTTGTTGACAGATCAAGCAAATGGTTTTAAGAGCTTTTGTGATAATAAAAAATTGATACCCAGATGGCCCAGTGTTGGAGGAGAAGAGTGAAATATTGGTTCATTTTTCCTTCTGTCCCTCTGTTGTGGCAGGAAAGCAGAAATAACATTCTCTCCCAGATTTTCATCCTGTGATGTAATGAAAATAAGATGAAGAGGAACCTTCCTTTGGGTTTTAGTGCAGCTGGTGGCTGGTGAGGTACTTTGCTTCTTATGCTATAGTCTGGAGTGACCATGATAGGGACACAGGTGACATGGGTGTAGGCGTTACCATCTCCCCTCTGGGTCCTCCTTGGAGCCTCACCAGGTAGACCCAGAAGAGTCAGTCAACCTCACTTCATCCTCAGTCATCTGGATCCTCCAGTTTGCAATGCAAAACTTTACAGTATAGAAGAGACCAGGCTTGATACTTTGTTACCATTTTTGGAAGACATTGGTCACTGGCCAATACTCACAAACAGCCAATTGTTGGAATTCCAAAAGTTAATGACACCTTAAGAATTGTGCTTATTATATAATAGTAAAGGTCCAGTTTTATTCTTGCAAGTTTCTTAGTCTCCTGTTACTGAGTGCTGTGAAATTATCTAGGCTACAATGAATGTTAGAATTATAATGGACCTTAACAACATAGCTGTTGCTTTTCAAACTGTATTCCGTAAAGCCCCGAGAGTTCGTCAAAGATGCCTCGGGGGCCTTACAAAGGGAGAGGAGGGTCAGGACATGAGCTTTGGGTTCCCCCAACGCCACCTCAAGCACTGTTCCCCTGGTGTGTTACACATTGGCCTTCTGTTTAAGATTTCGTCTGGAGAAAGGCACGCACTGCTAAAACCATGTTTGAAAAAAGGCACTGAGTAGCCCTCCTTCCTTGTTTTGCAAACGATTTGCTTCGAGGCCCAGAAAGTACAGTGACTTGTCCAAGATCACACATTCTGTCAGATGTGAGTCAGATTTCTTGACACCCAGGTCATGGCCACTTCTACTACACTGAACCTAGCACCTTTCTTTCTTTCCTTTGAGTATTTTATACCAGTGCCACTCAAAGTATCGTCCACAGGCCGGCCCGTGACAGGACAGAAATTGAGAGTAAGCATTTAGAAACTTTTATAGTAGTGTGATTAATTTTTAGAAATTGGATCTTGTGTTTTATATGTCTTTTTGAAATTTTGTTTTCTAATTTTTTTTTTTTTTTTTTAACAAAAATCTTGGCCCACAATAGATCGGAGATTTTAAAAAGAAAAATAATTGGCCCTTCACCCCTGGTAGTTTGGGAAGCACTGTGATGCAGGGCATTGAATATCCACAGAGGTTGAGCCAGTTATGGGCTGCAAACAAGAGGCAGGTCTTGCTTTAAGGAACTTTTTTGGATTCTGAGCAGGTAAGGAGGCAATATTACTTGTTCTTTTTCCTTAATATGTTTCTTGCTTATAAAATAAAATTACAGCTTGCATGAAACTAAGAGATGATATATTTAAATATATATGATAATATATGAGAAGAATTATGTATTTAATAGCAGTAGTAATGTTTAATTTTTATGAACTGTTTGGAATTGTAATCTCAGTTTAATTGGTTAGCGGTTTTGTTGAATGGAGTTGTATTGTAGTTGGTTTTCTTGTTTAGTTTCTGTCTATTCTAAAAAATAAATTCTCCTGATGTATTTTTTTTTTTTAATTTTATTGTGGCCAGAACACTTACATGAGATCTACCCAGACCTTTTTATAATTTTTTTTTTTTTAACTGTGTGTTTCCCCCAGATGGGAGCTCCTGTCTGGGCCCCGGCCCTGGTCAAGTAAACAGTAGCTGCTGTAGCTGCTCAGTGGATGTTTATGAAGGACTGGATGGCCACAGCTTTGGACCTCAGCCTCCTCAAGATCTTATTTTTTTTGTATAATTTACTTTTTTTACACGACTCAGTGATTTCAGGTTTTTATCTAATTACTCTTACTAACTTAAATATCCTTTAAACATAGAATTATTTTGCCCTACCAAATTTACTCCTAGAAGTATTTTTAAAGTATTTGTTACTTTAGTTTCTGGTCAATTAAAAAGAGGTCTATATAACGATTAATCCCATATAGTATACAGGAGCTGAGGGAGAGGACTTTATTAATAACTTCATTCACCTGAATTAATTTACCTTTCTCTTCTTAGTAATCTTGACTATTCCAAATAACTATTCATACTCTATTCCTTGTTTCAGAATAGTAGGTTCTCTAAAATCTTCAAAAGATGCTATGCTTTCTATAATAAGGAGCCTAAATTTGAGTTGTTAATGATTCCTAAGCGATTTTCAAGTCAGTGGAGTAAAGGTGGAAGAGACAGGCCCTTCGTCAGCCTCTGCTTCTGCTTTTGGAGGCTCAGGCATTAGCCTTCAACTACTTATAAAAGCTTTTTGTCCTGTCTCCAGAGAGCAGGGAACAGAACCAGTTGACCTAGAATCATAAACGATAGCCAGTTTGGATTATTTTTAGGCTTCAATCAAAGAAATTGGTACCTGTGTCACATTGATCATTTCTAGCTTTGGAGGAGGCTCGTTTATCTTGTAACGGCCAATGTGTTGTGAAATGTTGTCACATGGATCACTGCAACTTTCCAGGCCTTAAGACTGTTGAGGGAGGCAGGAAACCTGCTCCTTTTTTCTTTTCCCTCTCTTTCCCCAGAGGCTGTATGACTCTTGTCAGTAGCTCTGATGTCAGTTGCTTGAGAGAGGTTGTTGCCATGGAGAACCATCCTTTTAAAATATGTTTATGTTGGCTTTTCGTAATGAGTGGTAATTTGAGCAGCTGATGAGGCAAGTGGAAAAAAGAAAATGAACGGCTTTGTTAGCATTGGCCTTCCTACGAGGAATTTGGCATTATTTGTATTTCTTTGCTGTTGTCCAGGGAAAAACAAGCTATTCTGTCCCTTCCAGTTCCCCATTATCTTCTCTGAGATGTCCAGTTCATTTATCTGAGTCTGTAAATCCAGGCAGGGTTCTAACGCCTAACGTTAGGGAGGTATCTGCCTGCTTGCAGTGGGTTGGGAGTTCTCTTTGATGTCAGATCACTTCGTAAGCAAACTTCGTCCTTGTCTGCAAACGGCAGATGGCAGCCCTCTCTACCCCTCACTAGCATAATTCAGTAAATTAACAAGAGACTGAGATTGAGAACTTCATCAAAACCCAGAGCCCTCCAACCAACTCGGTGTGTGTGTGTGTGTGTGTGTGTGTGTGTGTGTGTATACTTCACATGCATCTAACATTTCCAAAAAGCAGATTATATTTCATAATAAATTTATTCATTCAGCAAATATTTACATAGCATCTGTTTACTTATATACTAGAGAGAAAACAAATTTTTTTTACTGATGAAATTCAAAACTTTATTTATGGACACTGATATTTGAAGTTCACATAGTTTTCATATGTCATGAAATAGTCTTCCTTTGATTCTCCCCCCCCTCCCTCCCCCCATTTAAAATGTAAAAACCATTCTTAGCTTGTGAGGTATACGAAGATCGGCAGCAGCCGGATTTGGCCCTCGGGGCATACTTTGCCAGCCGTGTTCTAGAGAGAGCCCTCCTGGAACCCCTGCACAGGTCCTGGGTTCCTAGAACCTGTTTGCATGAGCATTCACACACTGTACACATGTACACACTCACATAAAGTTAAGAGTTGCCGTGTAATTCTAGTTCTGTTGTTGTATTTTTTATTTTTAACCCCTCTTCAAATCAAAACGTCCCGTCAGTCAGTGGAGTCTTGTATTTGTTTTTAACTCTTGTGATGCTTGCTAATCCTGCAAGTGATTGTGTTTCCCAGGCAGATTCCATGAGGCTGGTTATTTCTGAGACTTTGTGTGTTTATCCTAACTCCAGATGTGAGTGAGTGAATGATATCTTGAAAAAAACACCAGATTTTACCCCTGAGTAAACTTGTGAGTGCAAAAATAGCTCATTGTCAGTGAAACAGTGTTTTCAATCATGTGGAAACCAAAAAGGTGCCATAGAAAGCAAGAGAAGAAATGCTGACATAGTCGCACAATCCCTGGTTTATGACCAGCATGTTGATCACTCCTTGCTCAACCTCTGGAGGCAAACCATTCTGATGACTCCCGGGAATGCACAGCTTCCCAGGTTGTGTGATCAGCTCGAGATAACATGTAGGCTGCACCTTAACAACCTGCTGCCGGGGGCTTCTCGTGGAACTTGATCCACCTGTTTTTCTTCTCAGAATGATCTCCTGACTTTGCCTCAGATGTACTCTAGAACTCTCTTGCTTTCCAGCCTCTTCTTTTGATGGCAAGAACAGTCAACCCATGCATGTTATTTTATTGCTGATGTTCAGCCCGCCCCACATCATGCATGTGATAGTTCCATAAAACACAGCGCCTCATTTTTCCGATTTACCTAATCTTCCAGAAGGTGACATGGTAACATGTGGAATAACAGACCAGAAGAGACATGTATGGATCGTTTGCTGAGCTGTGCATCGCTCAGGGCCACAGGGAGTGATGGGCTGGTCACACTAAAAGTCACTGGGGTGCACCTGCAGCAGTTAGCAAAGCGATTTGCACTGTGAGGCAAGGTGGCATCTGATTAGAAGGGTGTGGTTTCATCTGGGTGGGAAGACTGTCCGCTGCAAAATGCTGCTTCTCTCTTTGCTTGCCACCCTCCCAAGCCCCTTCTAGTCATGAGCCCCGCCTGGCATGCCGGGGAATCTGTGCTGACAAATACAAAGCTTCTGGTTCAGTGGGGGAGGGGGAGTGCCTCTCAGCCTGGGTCTGCCTGGGGTTGGTGTCTTTTGTGCTTTCCTGGAGCGCTCACCATGTGTTTGTTCTTCATTAGAGGCTGTGCTGAACACAAATGAGATAGGAATGATTTCTGCCCTCAAGGAACTTAAAAATTCCTGGGGAAGATGCTTAGAAAGCAAATTATACAAAACCAGAAAGTAGAAGTAACCAATTGATAGTCGCAGTAGTAAACAAGAGTGGTTGTTCACAGGGGACCAGCTTCTTGAAGGAGGCAGCTCTGCACTTGATCTTTAAGGGAGTGACGCACACAGCTGTGTATGAAGGATCTGGAAGAGCGTCGCGGGCGACCGCGGCAGCGCCTTCGGCTCCCTCTGTTGGCGAAGGGTTTCGTGCTCACATGTCCGGGCACCCCCTCACCTCAGCACTGCCCCCATCTTGACGGGTCATGAAATGGCTTCATACCTGAACTCATCACTGTCCTAAGTGGACGGGCGCAATTTCTGCCTCCCAGGAGACGTCAAGACATAACTTGTGTTTGTCAGAGCTGTCCTGCCGGAAAGTTTAGGAAAGATGCAAGTGTTCTTTCAAGCTACTCACTTGCCAAGCTTTCTTAACTCTTCACAGACTAATCCAGCACAAGCTGACGACACGGGCTGGGGTGGAAGCGTGCGTTTGTTCATCACAAGCAGTAGTTCTCAGAGCTGGTGACCCCGTTGCTAAGTCCATTACCCTTGAGCTCTGGGTGTCTGCTTTTTCTTTCCATGAGAAAGTTCACTGAAGGATTACTGTTGCAGCCTGTATCTCAACGTGGAACTCAAAAGGCTTCAGTCATCTCGTCACTTAAGATCGGCAGTGACGTGACAAAGGCTGGCGAGCTAAAGTGTGTGCCTTTGAAACCGCTCCCTGGGCTGTACGCTCATCGTGACTGGTAGACCTTATGCTTATGGTGCATCTGCCCCAAACATCTCTCTCAATTCTCCATCCAAGCTGCTGTGTTTCCCTGCCCCAAGAGTTACTAACAACGTTCGTCTGAGAATAGTAAAGAGAATCCTCTGTATTTGGGCAGTTCACTGTTAATCCATCTCAGTAGACATGTTTGAATGACACCGAGGACTGGGAACCCAGAAGGGCTTGAGCAGCTAGCTCACTGAGCTGCAAAGCCTCTAGGCAGAGTACCTAAAAGAAGCGAAGAACAAACTCATGACATTCTGTAGCCATTTGAGAAAAGGCGACATGCATCTTTCAGGCACCTGAGATGACTGTTGTATATGATAGCTAATTTCTTAAGTGTCTCTCTCTGCAAGGTCTTGTGTCCTTTGCATCCAACTCTTCCCGCCCCCCGCCCCTACCCCATTTGTAATTCAGAATCGCCAGAGATAGGTTTAGGCCTTAAGATTTTCCAGCTCTAATTATAAAACTCTTAAGCCTGGTTTCAGGCTATTTTTTTTATTTATATGAATTGCAAACTAGATAATAGAGTATTTTTCTGTTTGGAAAGTAGTATCTATTTCTTGTGGCCTTTTTTTCGACCTGAAGTTTTAGCATCAGTTAACTTCTACCTCATCAAGTTGAGCATGGACCAATTGATATATACTTCAGTGTTGGGATGATTTCTGAAGAGAGAAACGGTGACAGGTGGGTCTGTGTGATGCAGGCCGGAAGTCGGGATGCCGTCGTGGAGGGAGGATGGGCCCTGCGCCTGGCAGCCTTGGGCCAAATCCTACTTCTGCCAGCTCCCACCGTCAGGCCTTCTGAATATTAAGTGCTTTGAGCTTCGGTTTCTACCCCTGTCAAGGTGGGGTGACATACGATAATAAGTGATTGCCACACTGAAGGCATCCAAGAAATGATAGCCGCTTTCTTCAGTGCACCGGGCTGCGGGCACTCTGGGTCAAGTCTCCACACATGATGGAGGGAGTAGTCCCGCCGGGCTCTTCTGGCTTTAAACCACTGACGTTCTGTGAGCTGGGGAACAGTCCTCCTGGGTTCTGACCCTCAGAGTGTTTATTGGTTGGGGTAGAAATTAAGGCCCTTGCTATCGCTTGGGAAAATCCATCGTCAAATGTTCTTTTAAACACATGCTGTACACTCATAGGTTCTGAAAGAAACGAGAACACTGCGGGGTTTTCTGAGACAGACAAGATTAACCCACGAAACAATGTTTTAGAACAACACAGACTATTTCATTTTATATTTTTAAAAGGGTGGCTTTTAAAATATATGGAAAATAATTCAAGATTCTCAATGTAGCTTTGGATCTTTCTTTTTTTTTTTTTTTTTTTTTTTTTTTTAAAATTTATTTGTTTTATTTTTGGCTGCGTTGGATCTTCGTTGCTGCGCGCGGGCTTTCTCTAGTTGTGTCGAGCGGGGGCTACTCTTCGTTGTGGTGTGCAGGCTTCTCATTGCAGTGGTTTCTCTTGTTGCGAAGCATGGGCTCTAGGCACACGGGCTTCAGTAGTTGTGGCACATGGGCTCAGTAGTTGTGGCTCGTGGGCTCTAGAGCACAGGCTCAGTAGTTGTGGCGCACGGGCTTAGTTGCTCCACAGCATGTGGGATCTTCCAGGACCAGGGCTCGAACCTGTGTCCCCTGCATTGGCAGGCGGATTCTTAACCACTGCGCCACCAGGGAAGCCCTGGATCTTTCTTTTTAATTAACAAAAAAGGAGGTAGGGTAGTGGATATATTACAAATTTAGGGAGAAACCTTTTAAACTGTTTTGTTGATTCCCTTAACTGTTTCCCCTCATTGACTGAACTGTGTCTTTGGAAAGCTTCTTCGTCTTAGTTGCACTGCATGGCCTCGGATATGCACAGCTACAGGCGACATGTCCCTTCCCCAGCTGAGTGAGGAGACCGGTGAACTGACGGGACGTCACAGCCAACAGAAAGGCTGGAGGTTCCACAGAGAGACCCCTACCTAGCTCCTACTATAGAGACTCTGTCCCTCCCTGTCCCCAGGGGAAAGCCTGACTTTGTCCTTGTGTATGCTGTGACTGGACAGCTATTTTATCTCTTGGCATTCAAGCAGGACTTAAGGAATCTTAGACTGTAGAGGCATGAAGCTGAGGGAGAGATTGCCAGGTCATTCGTTCCAGAAACCCATCACATTTCCGCTTCCATCCGGATAGCTTCATTGGTATTTTCCTGACTCTCTGCCTCTTGAGAACACAAATTTAGGGTATGTAAAGGATCAGTGGAGACTTTCAAGCCAAGGTATATAAAAAGAGAACCTTCAAAACCTTAAGCACAAAATGGGAATTTATTATCGTTTTAAAAGTTCCAGCTTCTTACTACCTTTCTTAGAAATATTGGGATGATTTCCAGTACTTAGGTTTAAAATAGATTCATATTCCAGTTAGTAGTCACCCCAGTTTTTTGCTTTTATTGATTTTAGCTTCTAATATATAGTGTCAATTCTTTTAAATGAATGCTTACCAATTATTCGTTGCAAAATAGTGTTTGGCCCTTCCTGTTCTCCTAAGTGGTATTACTAGATCTGCTGCCCAGCTGTGTGCTCTCTTACAGGTGCTGTAAAATATTCTCCGTGGATGGGCTTGTAGGTGCATTGCCATCACTCCTGCATCTTGGCCTGACAGTTGGGGTGATAGTCGTCTGCGAGCCGAGCTCATCTGCTACCCGCTTATACAGCCTCACTATCCCTCCTCTGCTGTCTGGTGTCACAGAGGAATGGTCAGCCCAAATGTCATTTCAGAGTTCAGTAAATTTTAGACTTTCAAGTCTAATTTAATCTATTATTTGACTTGATTAGTAACTGAGACCCAGAGAGGTTATGGGATTTATCTAAGGCCCTCCATTAGTTAATAGCAGGAATTAGAATTTTAAAAGAAAAGGTTTCCTAAATCCCTAAGCTTAAATCAAATGTTCGGTAAGATCATTAGTTAACCATACCTCCCTTGCTGGTATTTTGTATGGAACAGGAAGTTTTCAAGTTATTTGTAAATTTATTTTACTAGTTTTTAGAACACTGTTGGCAAATTGGGATTCTCAAAGTTTATGAAGCAGTGAAAGTCACATTTGGTATTACAGATTTTTTTTTTTTTTGTGGTTGCATTATACGTTTAGTGGAAATGTGGGAAGAAGCGAGTTTGTTGCTATTTCAGAGTACTAAAAAGTTGCCGGTGCTTTTCTCAGTACTTGTTTACTTTGAAGAAGAGACCAGATGTGAAAAGTATTCGTTTTCTTAAAAAGGTGTACATTGTTCACATTCATGCATTCATGGCTGAGAATATAGAAACAGGGATTGTAATCACTGTAGTAAAACTGGGTTTATGATTTATAAAGTCATGAAATATGAGACCTGGGCTTTGCTTCTACAGCAGTCACGTCTGCGACCTATTCCTCCTTTGTTTCCATGGTTTTCAAAACAGGTACATTCCTGGAGTGTGGGAGGCTGCCCGCCACTCTCCCCTGCAAGGCATTGTTTTGCCTCCACTTCCCTTGGGTGCGGGCACCTCTCTGGCTTGTCTCCACGCCCCGCTGAGCTTGGTGTGCAGTGGCTCGTGATTACTAAAACCCTTATCACCAGAGGACCTGATTACGAGCAGTTATTTTCTAGGATTAGAAAGGCCCGCAGAGTTCAACAAGCGACTCAAAAACGATCTTGTATTTTCTAGTAATTCAAAGTGTGATTAATACCAGTAATTAGTTCCTGTGATTTAACTGTTAAAAGCAGGAATTCAGAAGGTAATAAACAGGTGAACGAGGTAAGGAGCCATAGGATATGACTCGGATTTGAGTTCCTAAGACACAGATACACTCCAGAGGAGTTGGCCCACGTAAGACAAACTCCTTTCATACTGTGAAGCTAAGTGAGACCTATTTTATGTAAACAGGCCTCCTTCATGGAGACTTGCCGTGTGTGGCCGTGCGCCGTTACTAAATGGAAGGCAAGACCTTTCTCGTCCATCAGGCGGGGATTGGCTGGGATCAGGAGAGCCTTGAGAAGATTTTTCATCCTGCTGTGCAAAATTTCAGCTCTTTTTCAACATTTGAGGAACAAAAAGACAAAGTGACCTTGTTTTTTTGGCTCCTGTGGCAGCTATTTTTAAATTTTTCTCAAAATTACCTCATGGGATTCCAGCCAAAATTGAATATTGATAGATAACATTTAAAAAGCTCATTTGGTTTATTCCACATGTTCTGCATTTTACCTTTTGAAATTTAAGAAACTGACTACGTGATTTTGTGTTTTTAGCCCTGAGTAAAATAAGGTTTGTGCTGATTGGATAAGCTGTGATGTTGTTGGTGAGGTACCCTTTGGGGAGAGCTCTCTGGGTCAGCGGCCATTCAGAGCCCAATTGCCCACTGATATAATATTGATTCACCCGAAATTTCAGACGGGAGGCTACTTTGATCCCACTGAGCTGGGTTTCGAGTGCTGCAGTAACAGGAAAATACATGGTCCAGTTATATGTGTGGTTGTAATAAAGTTAGCTGCACGAGCAGAGCTTTGCCCGCCCAGTTCAGAATAATTTGCAGACTCCTAATTTGGAAACTGATTTATTCAGAAAACTGTTTTCCCACCCCATGAAAGGGTCGGACCACCCATCTCGTCCTGTGCGAGTAAGTGAATGTGAAGGGGGAAGCCAGGTAATTGTGAAAACCTAAGTTTTAGTGTACTTGTTTAAGGGCTTGATTATTTTAAAAGACTGTGGGCAGAATTATTCCAGACACTGACCTTACTTAAAGCACAGTCCTTACATGTTTCCATTTGAAGGTGCTTCCTTTTTCACGCACACGTTTTCATCTCCTTACTGCCAGCCAGCCACAACCTATATGGTGTGATACCAGCATTTGATTTTTTATCCCAGCCTGTTAAGTTAGGATTCTTTTTCTCTTCTCAAGCCTTACAACTGAGTGTATTTATGTAAAATTAAAATGTAAACCACACTTAATCCCGGTGGTTATGAGTGAGTAATTCCTCCATTTAGAAGCAGACGGACACAGCCATGGGTGTCTAGTTCACGGCAGTGTAGGGGGGGGCGTCTCATGTCTCCCACCCCCAGCTGAGGGCAGAGGGCACCCCAGCTCTCCTGTTCCTTCCGGGAGGAGGGGGGCACACGGGCCCTTCCAGCCCTGGTGCCTCCTCTCTCGAGCGGCTGCCAGAGGGCCACGCTCTGGACACACCGGGGTCGAGGCTGGCACGTGGCTCCTGGTTTAGCGGGGCTCCCATATACGCATGGCGTCTGAGCTTGTGGGTCAGGGCGCAAAGGCCTGTGCACCCACAGCGAGACCAAGTAGGTGTCTGACGACACCCCAGAGCTCCGGGCTTTTAGGGTCCTTGTTTCTGATGGTGACTCTAGGAACTTCGTTGCCATTTATAAGGTTGTTGCCAAGGAGCCGTTCTGTCAGAATGGCGTCCAGGTGACTCACCATCTACCTTGTGAAGTTAGCCTCCGACTCCCTGGCCTCCCACCCCATACGGCCCTCAGCTGGTGCGCGTGGCCATCTCATTCCACACCTTGCAGCTCAGCTCTACCCGACGGCCGGCGAGGAGTCCAGGAGAAGCCCGGCCCCCCAGCCACGTGGTCTCCGGGCTGCCGAGGGCGCGGGGCTCCGGGTGGTGGTGAGTAATTAGCTGATGCATAACCGGTGTTACTCTTTTCCCCACCTCAGGACCACCCCAGTCCTGACGCTGCAGAGGGGACTGACATCTCCCCCATGACCACCAGTGCCTTCACCATCCGCGAGTACTTTGCCAGGCGCATGGCGGAGCGCAAGAGTAAGGCGCAGGGCACGGCCGTGGGGCCAGAGGCTTCAGAGACCCCAGTGGAAAGGAAAGCAGGGAAGAAAAGAAAGAAAGAGTCGAAAGATAAAAATGTGGAAAATTGCACCCACCCCAAGGCCAAGAAGAAGGGAGACCAAGTTGAGTGGCAGCTGGGAGACCCCCGTTGGGATGAGAATTCTGGTGCTGCTTCTGAGGCTGGAGAGGGTTGCGTGGGGCCACTCGATGACCGGGACTCTCCCTCGAAGCCCAGAAAAAGGAAAGAAAAGAAAAGGGGACAGAAGCAAGCTGAGACAGCAGAGGATGGTACGCTAGATGAAACACCAGTGAAAAAGAAGAGGAAAAAGAAGAAAGGTTCCAAATAAATTCTCTGGAGCCAGGGCCTCCCGGCTCCTCAGCTGTCAGGGCGCTGCTGGGGCAAACTCCCTGGCCCGAAGTCAGAGCCGGTTCACCCCGGGAGCCGTGCACAGCCTCTGACACGCCCGGCCCTGCTGCATCTCGCCCTCACGCTTTCCCAAATCAGATTCCCAGAACTTCTTAGTGTCCCAAATCATGGCTCTCAGAAACAAATAAATTTCTTTTTTAGACTCTGAGTCCACCGTATTTATTCCCCTTCATGTGAATACATCATTATGTGCACGCGCATGTGTGTGTAGGTCTCTCACAGTCTGTATTTGCTCTTGATTTCTTTCAGTAACAGTGAACTGTGCTTCCTTCTGAAGGAGTCAGTCTAATTAAAGGATTAAGAGGCAATAGTTTGCATTCAGATAGCTCTTTTTGTTCTATAGCCAGCCATATGTTTCTGCCAAGTTGGTTTTATATCATTACATTCCCAAATCAGAGAGTTGTTTTGGTCTGGTTTGGTTTGGTTTTGATGGGGAAATTGTTTTAATGCCGTCCTTTCCACTAAGCAGTGGCAGCCGTGTATTTTGAGGAGTTTAAGAGGTGAGCTGACGGTGGGGGCAGTTTAACTTCCCAGCTCTCACAGGAGCCCTCTTGCGGTTCCTCAGCGAGAGTCGGTGGTCGGATATGTTTCCATTAGGCGTCCTCAAGGACAGCTGCCCTAGAGTGGACTCCTCCTTAACGGTAACCATCAGGAGATCCTCAGGAAGTTAAAAAAAACCCGAGACTCTAAGGTTATGAAATTCATTTCATCTAGATTGGGACTGCCTTGTGAAAGTTCCTAAAAGTATAAATATCACATAAAGAGTAAAAGATACCTTCAGTCCTGCTCACGGCAAATGGTGCCACCTCCTGTGTTTATACTGCCTCTGCCACGCCCCGGCGTGTCTCCCTGTGTGCAGGTTAAACTCTCCCCATGCGGGTTTCCCCGGAAAACTGCAGACACCTTCACACCCTCTTTGGGACACAGAATGCAAAAGAAAGCGCATGTTTAAGATTTAGAGGTCCAGCACTGTGGTTTCCTCTCTTCTGCTGTCTTTGTTCTCTTAACCTCTCCCTTCTTTTCTTTTTCATCCTTTCCCCCTTTTCCCCCCTCTTCCTTGCTCCCCCCGCAAATTTTCAGTTCCCAGTTTTCTCTTACCCCTGGCTGGCTGCCTGCTCCCGGTCCTGCAGACCTTTCGGGAACTCGGAGGATGTGGTACAAGGGCGGGTCGTGTGCTGCCTTCCACCTGATCTATAGATGCTCCTGGGTAACAGTAACGAAAACTCACTACAACCTGATGAGCTTTTGCCCTGGATTTTAACCCTTGTAGTCACACATTAGATATGAAGCATGGCCCCAGGTTTCTTAAAACTGAGAAAATATATGAAGAATGTTTGATTTTAGTCTCCTAAGAATTCTGAATGGTGCTAGTTGTTTACAAGGATACACACGCACACACCCCACAGAGAAAATTCTTATGAATTCAGAGCCTGAGTTTAGTTTCTGAGTTTATTGTGGCCCTCAGAGTTTAGAATCCCAGGCAAGGTCCAGTCTAATAAAGCACCAAAGATTTTTAAAGTCACTTTTCTTCACAGAGGGCACATGCCCAAGTTATCTGTGCTTGTTCTATCTTGTATATGAAACTAGAGTTCCAAAAGATCTAGAGTTCCAGAAGGGAGTTCCAGAAAGAAACTAGAGTTCCAGAAGGAAGTGGGTATGTATGAAACCTAAAGAGAATTATCTTTATATATATAATATATATATAATATATATATATATATATATATATGGATATATATTAGACTTGGGTAGGGTTTTTTGCCTTTTCATTTACTTTTAACTTCATTTGCCAGTAAAAATGAGAGCCAGGAGGATATGCTGAATTGTATGCAGGAGGAGGAAACAAATGGGCATTTAGGGAGCAGGGAGCTGCATCTCGGCCAGGTGGGGTGAAGTGGGTGGTGGGAAGACCAGAGGAGGGAGGTGCTCAGGGGTGCTCTCGGAGTTGGGAACCCAAGGCAGTTGCATCGCGAGACTGTTGAAGTGCGACTCTCATGGAAAGCACCTGTAGACTGTGGCAATTATTATTTTAAAGGGCCGCAGAAAGAACTGAATGATTTTAATAATCGAGTGGGTAGCCTGAGAAAAAGGTACACGCTCAGCAAAGAGCAGACATCGTGACCATTTGCTTTGAATAACACAGAGTATTTTCTCTAGAAATGCTCAGCTTTCATTTTTCCCAAGTGTCTCCTTTTCAGGCCACTTAGTTTTCTGAATCAAAGTGGAATTTAGAACAATGAAACGTATGCTCTCTGGACACTTGCATTTCATAGGCATGATATTTTAAAAATTGTTAACATGTGAGCCCTATTTTTTGCCTTAATTTATTCCACTCGGTGAAAATGTATTAATTCTGTAGTCATCAGTGCTTTTCTTGGCATCCTTCAGTTTTAAGAGGGAAAGTAGCTTCCCAGGAAGAGATTTGTCCCATGAAGAGGTTCTTAAATGTTGTCTTGTAGTGCCCTTCTTTTGTTTTCTGTTAATTGTAATAGAAAATAATTATTACTATATGCTGTTTTATGTGCCCGGCCCTGTTCCAAGCACTTTAAATAAATCAACTCGTTTAGTCTTCAGACAACCCAGTAAGATAACCATTATTGTTTATCCCCTTTTACAGATAAACTCTGCTTTATAAAAGGACCTCTTCGGATTTGTATCACTAGGTTTATGCTGCTCCCAGGGAACCAGCAATGCTCTCGGCTCCTCTCTGCCCTGGCCACGCCCCCGCACTTTTTATTTCGTCCTCACCCTTGTGACATTACCTGTCTTTAGCAAGATTTTCTGTGGCTGATGCTCTTCACATGCCACTGTTACTTTTAAGTGAGAATATATTTGAAAGCAGCTGGCCAACTGTGAAGAGTTTTACAGTTAACTTGAGTTAGCATCGTTGATACGAACTGTCGAAAATGCTTTCTAACACCGCATGTTAGAAATTCTTGATGAGTTTTCCCTTCCAATGTGGTCAGGAGGTTGGTGGGAAATTGTTTAAGTAACTCAGCTTCATAAGGCCTGTTTGCCAGTCTACAAAACAAAGACAGAATTTCTTCCAATTTGTAGAAAATACTGATCCTTCTGAAAGATGAAAGCAAAACGAGCATTTGTTCTATACCACAGTGCCTATCTCTGCTTCTCTCCTCACCTGCTGGCTGACCCTGGCAGGAGCAAGCCGGGACCTGTTTTGTTTTTTTCTTTAGGAACACCATCAAAGAGACGTTTCAGCACCGTCTGCCCGAGCGATCTCAGCCTCTGGACCAGCAAGCAGCGCCGTACTTAGATTTGAGTAAGAACTTCCCCACTGTCACCCTGTGTGTCTTTCGGGTTCTGCAGCCACTGCAGTTTGGAGCCTGCTGCGCTGGCTTGTGAGGCTGGGGAGGTCAGATCGGTGCTCTGATATCTGACTTTATAGTGCTCAGTTATTAGTGAGCAAATTAGTATGTCCTAATAAAGGGGATGACTAGACTCCTTGCATGAAAGTATGCTCTCCAGTTAGGAGACACTGAACACACTCAAATGACATGCACAAAGCCCATGGGAACAGGGCAGGGGATGCCGAGAGTGGCGCTTGCAGGGAAGGGTAGCTGGGAGCGGAGGCGCGGTCCGGTTGCTGAGGCCCTGTGGCTGTCTGCAGGGCGTGGGCTAATGCACACACGCCCACCGGGTGCTCTCCTCCCACCTGTGCTGAACTTATTTATATAAGCATTAGCAGTCAACTTTTAAGGAAAACTACAGTGAATTATTTGACCAAAGGAAGAATTTTGTAATTAGTTACATCTCAAATTTTCTGTTGGTATTTCCTATATTGTGTTTCCTTAAAGCAAAGTACATGGTTGCTGAGAGACATTTATTTGTTTTAAAAACATTTACTGAGCTGCAACTTCAGGCTGAGCCCAGGCCAATTCAAGATGGGGAAACAGATCCACTACAGGGTCTACCCACCCTCAAGACCTACCAACTTGTGCCATTGAGAATGGGCCGCTGTGCCCTGGGACGCTCTCTGTGGGACATACCCGGACCTGGCTGCGTCTACAAGGGCTAGATGGTGTTGCATCTCCTTCAGCTTTTGTGCGGGTGTTAAGTTGGGTGGTTAGCTGTGAGACATTCTGTGCTCACTCATTTGACTTGAACCTGAGGAATGACTTTCTACTAAGATCTCCCTTATTAACAGGATTTCTAAGTCTGTGATAAATAAGCAGATTATATGCATATTCCTCCATATAGAGGAAACTAAAAATGTGTTTTGCGTAAGTGGGGAGTGTGAGAAAGATAGACCCCAGCTTCTCTCTCTCATCCTCCCGTCCCCCCTCATCCCTCCTGCTACCAGCACATCGGCTGAGGGAACCAGGTGTGGAAGTTCTAGGAGGGGTGGCCTTCAGGTAGCCTCACATCACCTAGCAACCAGGACACCCTTTGAACGTAGATGGAACAAACAGCTATTGACAGGCATTTGTTAAGGAAATGGAAAATGGCTGAAGGCAAACTCCAACTCCAGCCTTCAGAACTTGGGGAAATGGGGGTGTGGGAACTCCAGGGGCGATGTCCAGCACCTTATCTGGTGGAAGCATCCCCTTCTCCCTCGTCCTCGTGGCTTCCCCCCACGAGGGGCTTCATTCCAGGCTGTCCCCATCTTCCGCCTTCTCCTAGACTCCCTAGAACTCCCTGAGTGTCCTTTCACGAATACCCCTCGGCCCTTCCTCCTACTACTGTCAACTAAGCATGAGAAGGAGGCAGGAGGTCTTTGAAGGTTTCGGCCGCACTCTGTTCTCTCTCTCTCCGTTCCCTGTACATATGTATTCATGGCTGACATTTCTGCTCATTTCTGGACGAGTCTTAGCGCTGTGTCTCTGTCCCTCACCAGTCAGTCTCAAGCCAGGTGATGTTTTCATCCGGCATCTCCAGCCAGCCATCCCGAGGGCCCCTCAAATTCAGTGGGTCTGGAAGGAACTCTGGTTCACCCTTCCCAGGCCACCTTCCGTACCCTGTTACTGCTGCGTGTACCCCATGCTCTCAACCCTCTGGCTTTAGCATCTGTGGTTGTTTGTAATAATTCAACCTGATTAAGTGACCACCGTCAGTGTCCTAGGTGAGTCACCACCCCACGGGGCTCACAGCTTAGCACTCCCTCCCTCCTGCCCCCTCGGCCTGGCTCGTGGCCTGGCTCTCCTTTCCATTCTTCCAGTTCACTCTGTAATACACCCTCCCGGACCCTTGCATCCAGTGCCTCGAGGGTCCCCCACCCGGCCTGCAGTCTCTTGCTATTGCCCATGACGGGCTCTTCTCTATCACCGCCCCCTCTCTCCTGCTGGCCTGTCTTCTTCACCTACTGGCCTTCCAGGCCTGCCTTCGATGCCATCAACAGCTTCTCCAGCCTTTTCTCATCAGCCCCCAGAAGCAATCTCTCCTTCTTCCGGATTTTCATAGCGCTTTCTGACTCAGAGTCTACCCTGTAATAGAACTTTGGGATGTATCATTTTCCCCATGCAGGTCAAGGGCCTCTGGAGGTGAAGTTACTCTTTGTATCCCTAGAGCACCCAGGACAATGCCTTGCACACAGCAGGTGCAGCAGGACCCTTAAGTGAAGGAGCAAATGAACCGAAGGCCTGAAGTGTATCCCACGACCAAGATGCCTAATCAGGGCTGCACGGCTGTGGCCCCAGCCCCACTTGGAGATCCTTCTGATTCTCAACACGAGAACCCGTATGTGTGAGACCTCCTCGCCCAGCCTGAGGGCTCAATCGTGAATTCCTCCCCACTCCGCCTGTAGGCCTTCCTTGTGACTGTCACCCTGCCACTGGGAGCTCAGATGACCCCCTCCCAGGGCCCCATATTCAAGACTCCCTTCCTCAAGTGGTGGCGGTAGGATTAAATGGAAAAAGGACCCGGCAAAACACCTGACAGAAAGCCCTCAATGCATTTCCTCTCCTCCTCCAAGCACAAGAGGAGAAATGAGAGTAAGTGCTGCCTACACAAAGTGGAGACCCCAGACGTGGGAAGGCGCTGGCGTCCCCGCCCTCGCAGTGCTCCCTGTCACCGGGGCTCCCGAACCACTTCTTCCGTGCTCGTGCTCGTGGCCGACCAGCTCCAGGGTGCAGCACAGGAAGGTGTGGCCAGGTCATCCTGAAGACACTGGAGTCCCAGGAGGGCTTAGGGCTCCCCACTGGGAGGTGAGCTGCGAGCTGGGCCCTGGGGCAGGTCAGGTGTGGTCACATTGACTCAGACTTCTCAGGTGACAGGCTCTGGGACCCTGCCCTCCCTGGGTCTCCTTGGTGGCCCAAGTCAAGCAAGTTGTTGCAATTTGGCCTGGAGGGATTACAAAATCCTGCCGTGATGGGGCGAGGCGCTGCCAATCTGAGATAAACAAACTATGTTAGCTGCGCCGGCAGAGGGGGGACGAACGTACTCAGGCTTCCAAACCCGAGGATCCCTCCAGACGTTCATCCCTGAGCCCAGCGATCCTGCTCACCTCAACCTCAGCCTGTAAGAGCTGCAGTATTACATTCCTTGTTTTGTAGATGAAGAAATAGGCTCAGAGTTTCTAAGCACCTTGACCAAGGTCACCAGTTCTTAGAGTAGCAGGTGGAATGGTGTCTCCCCAGCCCTAACCCTTTTTTGATCCTGGAAAGGTTATGGATACTACGTTTGATTTTTGTTTTGAATAGTTGAATTTATTCTGCTCAAGATGTGATTTAGTCCATTTGGGGATGGAAGGTGCCTCCCTAGCCACTGCAGGGTGATTCACCAGTAAGGGGAGAGTTGTACTTACTCTGAGGCAGAGTACTGTCACATGTGCCCACTTCATCTTCCCACAGACCTGAAGCAGCAAGGGCTAGGAATGCAGATATGACAGAGACACGGTCCCAGCACTCAGGAAGCTCATCGTTTAGTGAACTGTGTCATGAAAGTTGGGAAAACTAAGCCATATGAATCCTTTGGATAGTCACAATTTTATGTATCCAAATGCAGAAGGAAGTTGTCAAAAGATTTTGCAGGCCGAGGAAGGCTCATTTGCTGTGCATGGGCAGCAAGACCCCTGTGTATGAAGGCGTGAGTGTGGCAGTTCAAAGTTAAAGGAGCTAGTTAGTGCCAGAGTACTTTATCAGAGGGGTGATAGCCTTGAAGTCCCTTTGCTGGGATTTTGTGTTTTGAATTTTGCTTCGTGGATCATGGAGTTTTAGAACCAGAAGGAACTTTAGAAATGTCACTGGAAAGATGGAAGTCAGAGCAGCGATGTGGTGCAGAGCCCCCCCAGGCAGAAGGGAAGCCGCTGGGTGCCTTCGTGGCTCCTCTGCCGGTCTCTGGGCCAGGGCCACCTCCTGGCGGGCTCCTGCGAGGACACTCCACCCCGGCTCCGCTGCTCATGACACTGTGTGAGTCTTGACTCTCAGGGGTCCCAGTCACCTCTCTCCTTATCCTCGTGTCTGACCAGGATGGTAGAAAGAGTTTTATCATAAATGGCTGAGAATGGCTGATACGTGTACCTCATTATCAGTTATTAATGACATCCTTCATTAAGCTGGATGCTTTGTGATTATTTTAACATGTATTTTCCGAACAACCTACAGATAATTATGATTACCCTGATTCTGGGTGTGGAAAATATGAGATTCTGCTTGATTGACATTTTTGCAAGGTCCGACAGCTAGTCAGCACCCAGAGCAGCACTGGGGCCCACATCTGCCCGACTAGAAAGCCCCCGCTGTCTCCTGTGCGTTACAGAGCCTCCTAGCTCTCCCTGAGGACCGTCACGTGAACATGTTTGGGAAGGAGCACAACACACTCATGATTCAGGATTTCTCTCGGCAGCCACCTGCGTCCCTGACCACTCTCGGTCCGGGCTACACGTCCCTCTCCTGTGCTCCTTTGGAGCCTTTTCCTAAACTCATCACAGAATAAGCTTTGTCCCTCTGTATCCCCAACGCCTAATCCTGTGCCTATCCCCTAACACGTATTTAAGAAATATTTTTTAATAAATAAATAATGGAATCAATGAGTAAATGAAAATTGTTTCCTCTTATTCCACATTTCTGTGTATCTTGGGGCAGTGGGCACCTGTAGCCCAAAGAAATCTGTGCCTAGCACTCAATTTTGTACTTTTAAAGTCAGACTGATTCAAGTGTAATTTACAAACAGTAAATTCACCAATTTTAAGTGTGCAATTTGATGAGCTTTGAGAAGTGGATACAGTGTGTAATCATGACAACTATCGTGATTAGAACATTTCCATCAACCAGTAAGTTTCCTTGTGCTCTTTTGCAGTCAGTTCCCTCCCCCCATGCCCTGGCCCCCTGGCAACCACTGATCTGCTTTCTATCATTCTAGCTTTATTTCTTCTAGAATTTCATGGAAGTGGAATCATTTCAACTTAGCATAATGCTCTTGAGATTCAACAGTGTTATTGTATTTGTCAGTGGTTCATTTTTATTGCTAAATAAATTACATTTTGTGGAGAGACCACCGTTTATCTATTTATCACATGAACATTTGGGTTTTTTGCAGTCATGTACTCTTGTACGTAAAACTGCTGTGAACCTTTCAAATACAAATTCTTATTTGGATATATACTTTCATTTCTCATAGAGAAGTACCTAGGATTGGAATGGCCAGGGCATATGATAAAAGGTTGCTTAACTTAGAAACTGCCAAACAGTTTTCCAAAGGCTACCACGTTACATTCTCACTAGCTGTTTATGAGGCTTCCGTGTGCCCCACATCCTCACGAACACTTAGCATTCTCATATCTTTTAAATTTTAGTCATTCTAATAGATGTATAAGATTATCTCATTGTGGTTTTAATTTGCACAGTCCCCTGATAACTAATAATGTTGAGCATCTTTTCATGTGCTTATTGGCATTCTCATACCTTCTTTTGTAAAGTGTCCAAATTCTTTGCCTACCCCTTCATTGCATTTTACTCAATACTGAGTTGTAAAATGATTGTCTACATAGAAAACCTCTAGGAATCTACCCCCCAAATCTCCTTGAACTGATAAGTGAGTTTAACAAGCTCACAGGATACAAGGGCCACACGCAATTATATTTTTTATACTTTAATGAACTATTGGAAATAGAAATTAAAAACACAGTAGTATGTTCAGTCACTCAGAAGAATTAAATACTGGGGACGTCAGCAAGGTGGCAGGCTAGGAAGATCCAGGCCCTAGTTCTCCCACAGAAACATCAAATGAACAACTATATGCTAACCAAAATAACATTTAGAAGCTCTGGAAACCGGCAGAGATCTACAGAAACCAAGTGAACACTCAGTCGAGAAAAAGCTTCACTCAGAATGGTAGAAGATTTTGTGATGCTTTTACTTGCCCTCGTCCCACCCCCCACCATGAAGTCAGGAGGAAGTGGCCCGACCTTCATTTGTGTCCCTTGGGCCAGAAAGAGTGGAGTGGAGATTGTTAGCATTCTAGGCTATCTGTGGGCTGCCCAAGGGACTGGTGTCTTTCTTCCTGACTCAGAACTCAGGGAATAGCATCAAAGTTTGGATCTTAGTCTGGAAGCCATGGAAGGAACTGGTGGGCACCTTGGCATGTGAAACTGCAGGGGAACCACAGGTCCACAGGTGCCTGGGGGCAAAAGATTGTGGGCAGAGGAATACACAACATCTAAGACCCTGAGAAAAAGCTGGAGTGAGACTCTTTGGGAAATAAATACATTTATTATTTTTTTTTAATTAAATTTTATTTTTTTATACAGCAGGTTCGTATTAGTTATTTTATACATATTAGTGTGTGTATGTCAATCCCAATCTCCCAGTTCATCCCACCACCACCCCACCCCCCGCCGCTTTCCCCCCTTGGTGTCCATACGTTTGTTCTCTACATCTGTGTCTCTATTTCTGCCCTGCAAACAGGTTCATCTGTACCATTTTTCTAGATTCCACATATGTGTGTTAATATACGGTATTTGTTTTTCTCTTTCTGACTTACTTCACTCTGTCTGACAGTCTCTAGGTCCACCCACATCTCTACAAATGACCCAATTTCGTTCCCTTTTAAGGCTGAGTAATATTCCACTGTATATATGTACCACATCTTCTTTATCCATTCATCTGTCGATGGGCATTTAGGTTGCTTCCATGACCTGGCTATTGTAAATAGTGCTGCAATGAACATTGGGGTGCATGTGTCCTTTTGAATTATGGTTTTCTCAGGGTATATGTCCAGTAGTGGGATTGCTGGGTCATATGGTAGCTCTATTTTTAGTTTTTTAAGGAACCTCCATACTGTTCTCCATAGTGGCTGTATCAGTTTACATTCCCACCAACAGTGCAAGAGGGTTCCCTTTTCTCCACACCCTCTCCAGCATTTGTTGTTTGTAGATTTTCTGATGATGCCCATTCTAACTGGTGTGAGGTGATATACCTCATTGTAGTTTTGATTTGCATTTCTCTAATAATTAGTGATGTTGAGCAGCTTTTCTTGTGCCTCTTGGCCATCGGTATGTCTTCTTTGAAGAAATGTCTATTTAGGTCTTCTGCCCATTATTTGATTGGGTTGTTTGTTTTTTTAATATTGAGCTGCATGAGCTGTTTATATATTTTGGAGATTAATCCTTTGTCCATTGCTTCATTTGCAAATATTCTCTCCCATTCTGAGGGTTGTCTTTTCGTCTTGTTTATAGTTTCCTTTGCTGTGCAAAAGCTTTTAAGTTTCATTAGGTCTGAGAAATAAATACATTTAGAAGCAGCCAGGGGAAGGGGGTGGGCGGGGGCAGGGGTGGTTGAGAGCATATACACACAGGCCCAGACAGGATATATTCCCAGAAAAGACCTTAGAAGCTCTTAAGCCTTCACCTTGTGCTGATCTCCAGGCTCAGGGACCTGCTAATTAGTAAACGTCTCCCATGGCAGTCTGCAAAGAGTGGTAGAGTGGCTGTTTTTTCAAATGCCTGGTTTTCAATAAAAGATCACAAGGCATGCAAAGAAACAGGGAAACATGGCCCATTCAAAGGAACAAAATAAATCTCCAGAAACAATCTCTGAAGAAACACACACAGTGGACATGAGAGACAAAAAGCTATAAGCATACAGACAAATACGTTACAACAACTGTCTTACATATGCTCAAAGAACTAAAGGAAATTAGGAAAACTACATATGAACAAGGCAACGATATAAAATGAGCAAAACAGAAAATTCCAGGATGAAAAATACAATAATGAAATTTTCACAAGAGGGATTCAACAGCACATTCAAATAGGCAAAAGAGGGCTTCCCTGGTGGCGCAGTGATTAAGAATCCTCCTGCTAATGCAGGGGACATGGGTTTGAGCCCTGGTCCAGGAAGATCCCACATGCCATGGAGCAACTAAGCCCATGCACCACAACTACTAAGCCTGAGCTCTAGAACCTGCGAGCCACAACTACGGAACCCACGTGCCACAACTACTGAGGCCCACGCACCGAGAGCCCACGCTCCACAACAAGAGAAGCCACTGCAATGAGAAGCCTGTGCACCTCAACGAAGAGTAGCCCCTGCTTACCGCAACTAGAGAAAGCCCACATGCAGCAGCGAAGACCCAACACAGCCAAAAATAAATAAATAAATATTTTTTTTAAAAAAATTGAAAAAAAACAAATAGGCGGAAGAAAGAATCAGTGAACTTGAAGACTGGACATTTGAAATTATCAAGTCTGAGAAGAAAAAAAGAAAAAAAAAGGAAGAAAAATGAGCAGAGCCTAAGAGACTTGTGGGACAGAACAAGCAGACCAGTATAAGAATTATGGGAGTTCCAGAAGGAGAAGAAAGAAGAGGGGCACAGAGAATATTTGAAGAAATAATTGCTGAAAACATGTCAAATTTAGGGAAATATACGGATATAAATTCAATAAGCTTAACAAACTCCAAGCGGGATAAAGCCAAGATGCTCACACCAAGACACATTATCATCAAAGTGTTGAAAGCCAAAGATAGAGAATCTTGAAAGCAGCGAGAGAAAAATGACATCACATTGATCATCACAAATGATCCCCAATAAGACTATCAGTAGATTTCTCAGCAGAAAACTTGCAGGCCAGAAAGCAATAAGGTGATGTATTTTAAATGCTGGGGGAAAAAACCTTCAAGTTGAAATACAAGGACACTAGAGAATATGTCTATGCTCTCATATGAAAATAAATGGTTTTCTAGTAAAGGTAAATACATAGACAAATAGAAAAAATAGTATAGTGATTTTGGTTTGTAACTCCAATTTTTGTTTTCTACAGTCTTTTAAGACAAATTAATTAAAAATATAAATCTCTGTTAATGGATATTCAATATATAATGATGTAAGTTGTGACATCAGTAACATAGAGTGAGGGGAGTGGAGCTGTAAAGGAATAGAGGTTTTGTATGTGGTTGAAATTAAGTTGGTATCAATTTAAGGTAGATTGTCATGACTTTAGGATGGTGTATCTAATTCCCATGATAACCACAAAGAAAACGTCTATAGAATATACAAAAAGAAAATGAGAAGAGAATAAAAATGTGTCACTACAAAAAGTCAGCTGAACACAAAGGAAAGCAGTAATGGAGGAAATGGACAAAAAAGCTGTAAGCATACAGAAAATAAATGGCAAAAGTGTTCTCATATCAGTAACTAGTTGAAAGGTAAATGGGTTAAACTTCTCAATCAAAAGACATAGAATGGGAGAATGGACAAAAAAAAAAAATAGTATCCAACTATAAGAGACACTAGATCTTTTAGATCTAAGGATCATAGGTTGAAAGTGAAAGGATGGAAATGTATACTAGAAAGAAACTATTTCAACATACTAAAGGCTACATATGAAAAACCCATAGCCAACATGATACTCAGTGGAGGAAGACTGAAAGCTTTTCCTCCAAGATCAGGAACAATTCAGTGATGCCCACTCTCACCATTTCTATTCAACATAAGACTGGAAGTTATAGCCAGAGAATTTTAGAAAAAAAAATTAATAAAAGGTATCCAAATTCCAAAGGAAGAAGTAAAACTACCTCTGTTCACAGATGATATTATCTTATATACAGAAAACCGTAAGATTACACACATACCAAAAAAAAAAAAAAGAAAAACTGTTAGAACTAATAAATTCAGCAAAGTTGAAAAATCAACACACAAAAATCAGTTGCATTTCTATACACTAACAATGAACAATCCAAAGAGGAAATTAAGGAAAAATTCTCATTTAAAATAGCATCAAAGAGAATAAAATAGGAATAAACTTAACCCAGCAGGCTAAAGACTTGTACACTGAAAACTACAAAATATTGCTGAAAGAAATTAAAGAAGACAAATAACTGGAAAGACAGCCTATGTTTATGAATTGGAAGACTCAGTATTGTTAAGATGTTAATAACTACCCCAAACGATCTACAGATTCAATGAAATCTTGGTCATAATCGCAATGAGAGGTTTTTGCAGAAATAGAAAAATACATCCTAAAATTCATATGGAACCTTAAGGGACTTCAAATAGTCAAAACAATCCTGAAAAGAACAAATCTGAAAGTCTCACATTTCCTGATTTCAAAACTTACTACCAAGTTATGGTAACCAAAATTGTGTGGTGTTGGCATAAAGACAGGCATATAAACCAATGGAAGAAATATAGAGCCTGGAAATAAGCCTTCAGGTATATGGGCAAATGATTTTCAACAAGGGTGCCAAGACCATTAAATGGGGAAAGGACAGTCTTTTCAACAAATGGTGTTGGAAAAACTGGATGTCCACATGAAAAACAATAAAGTTGGACCATTGCCTTATACCACATACAGAAATTAACAAAAGGGATCAAAGACCTAAATGTAGTGACTAAAACTATAAAACTCTCAGAAGGAAACACAGGGGCAAAATTGGATTTGACACTAGATTTGACAATGATTTCTTGGATTGACGTCATAAGCACAGGCAACAAAGGAGAAAATAGATTAAGTTGCACTTCATCAAAATTAAAAATTTTCGTGTGACAAGGAACATTATAAACAGAGTGAAATGCAACCCACAGAATGGGAGAAAGTATTTGCAAGTCATATAGCTAATAAAAGATTGATATCCAGAATATATAAAGAATTACAACTCAATAGCAAAACACAAGTCTATTAACAAATGCTCAAAGGACTTGAATATACATTTCTCCAAGGAAGATATACAGATGGCCAATAACCACAGGAAAAGATGCTCAACATCACTAGTCATTAGGGAAATTCAAATTATATGCAAGATATCATTTCACACCTACTAGGATGGCTGTTATAAAAAAGAAAGGAAAAACAAACCACCACCACCAACAATAGCAACAACCATAAAGTTACAAGTGTTGCAAGGATGTGCAGCAATCAGACCGTTCATTCCAGTCTCTCCTCGTTTGGATGATTTCTGAAGAGAAGCCCCGCGTAATTCTTATTCTTGCTGCTCTACTGGTAGGACAATTTTTCCTCTGGCTTCTATCAGGATTTTTTCTTTGTCTGATTTTCTGCACTTTGAATATGAGGTGCCTAGGTGTAGTTTTTTTAGCATTTTCCTATCTAGTGTTCTCTGAATTTCCTGAAAATGTGGTTTGGGGATTATTATTATTGCTTTAAATATTTCTTCTGTTCTTTTCTGTCTTCTCCTTCTGGTACATGGGAACGTGCATAATTTCCATTACATATATGCTACACCTTTTGTAATTGTCCCACCATTCTTGAATATACTGTTTCAATTTTTTTGTCTTTTTTCTCTTTGCTTTTCAGTTTGGGACGTTTCTATTGACATATCCTCAGGCTCACTGACTCTTTGCTCAGCTGTGTGCAGTCTACCAATGAACCCATAAAGGCATTCACTTCTGTGACAGTGCTTTTGATTTTGAGCATTTCTTTTTTATACTTCCTTAGAATTCCCATCTCTCTGTTTATATTACCCATCTGTTCTTGCATGTTGTCTAGTTTTTCCACTAGAGCCCTTAGCATATTAATCATAGATTTTTTTTTTTTTTTTTTTGGCCTCGCCACGTGGCTTGCAGGGACATTCGTTCCCCAGCCAGGGATCCAACCCACGCCCCCTGCAGTGGAAGCGTGGAGTCCTAACCACTGGACCGCTAGGGAAGTCCCAATCATAGTTATTTTAAATCCCCAGTCTGATAATTTCAACATCCCTGTCATATCTGAATTTGGTTCTGATGCTTGCTCTTTCTTTTCAAACTGTGTTTTTGCCTTTTAGTATAATTTGTAAATTTTTTGTTGAAAGCCAGACATGATGTACTGGGTAAAAGGAACCTGGTGCTGCTTCCTGCGGAGGTTTCTCCTCATGGGTTTCCGCTCTGGTAGATTGTGATTCTCTGTATCCATCTATTTGTCTCTCCAACCTCGGGAGCAGCAGCTTGCCCTGTGTTTTGACAAAACCTCAGTTTTCCTCCTTCTGAAGAGGGGGAAAGCCCAGTCCTTCCCTCTTGTGTGTTTCTTCCCTGTGAGTCTCCTTTACGACTCACACAGAACACTTCATTTCTGGTCACCAAATGTGTGTGGGGTTTTCACTCAGCAATTTTCTGCAGTACCACCTGGGTGTCCTACAGTTTAACTCAGTTCTGACACTACGTGGAGATAGTATCAGATCCCACAGGTTAAGGACTCAGTCCCACAAGACTGCCCCGCACGAGACACAGACACTTCAGACAGCAGTTGCAAGCCCAGGTTATCACCTGTGCTTCTGACCAACAAATTACAGATCAGAGTTTCCAACAACCCTCTCCTTGGGTTTGATTAGATTGCTAGAGTGTTCACAGAACTCAGGGAAACTCTTACTTATGTTTACCAGGTTATTAAAGCATATGATAAAGGATGCATATGAGTAGCCAGATGAAGAGATACATAGGTGAGGCCTGGGAGGGTCCCCAGCGCAGGAACTTTTGTCCCCGTGAAGCTGGAGCGCACCCCCTCCTGGTGTGGATGTGCTCACCCACATGCAGGCTCTCTGAACACTGTGCTTTGGGGATTTCATGGAGGCTTCCTCGTGTGGGCATGAACAATTGATAACTCTATTTCCAGCCCTTTTCCCTTCTCTAGAGGATGGAGGGTGGGGCTGAAAATTCCAAGCTTCTAATTATGGGTTAGTCTTTCTGGTGACCGGCCCCCATCCCGACGCCCACCCAGAGTCACCTCAATAGAACAAAAGACGCCCCTAGTGCTCTTATCACTTAGGAATTTACAAGGGCCTGAGGAGCTCTGTGCCGGGAACCAGGGGCAGAGACCAATATATATTTTCTATTATCTCACATCCTGTGGCCTAATTCTCTGATGGATCTAAGAAGAGTTGTTGCTTTTCAGTTTGTTCATCTCTTTGCTTGTTGTTAGAATGTGACTGATAACTTCTAAACCCCTTCCATGACAAACTGCAAACCAGAATTCCCATTCTTTTACTTTGAATTTATCTGTGTCTTTGTGTTTAAAGTGGACTTCTTATAGTCACCATATAGTTGAGTCTTGCTTTTTTTAATCCAATCTGACAATCTCTGCCTTTTAAATGGAGTATTTAGACCACAAATGCTTAATGTGATCATTGACATGGTTGGGTTTTAATCTAACATCTTACTCTTTGTTTTCTATTTGTCCCATCTGTTTTTTGTTTCTTTTTTCCTCTTTTCCTGTCTTGTATAAACTGGATTAATTGATTTTTTATGATACAATACTATCTACATTAATAGTCTATTAATTCATTTTTTAAAAATTGGTTGCTCTAGGGTTTACAATATTTATCTTTAATTGATCAAAGTCTACCATTAGATAATGTAATACCACTTCACATATGGAACAAGAACCTTACAAGTATATTTTCATTTCCCTCCTCATGGTCTTTGTGCTATTTTATCATAACATTTTACCTCTACATATGTTATAAATTCCATAATATATTGTTATTTTTTTTTGCTTGAAACAATTATCTTTCAAAGAGGTTTTTAAAAATAGAGAAAAAAAAAGTCTTTTCTATCTACCCGTGTGTTACCATTTCTTTATGTGGATCCAAATTTCCATTTGGTTTCACTTTCCTTTGTGATAGGACTTCCTTCAGCATTTTTCATAGTGCTAGTCTACTGATAATGACTTCACTAAGCTTCTGCATGTTTGAAAAGTTTTTATTTTACCTTTATTTTAAAAGATATTCTGGCTGGGTACAGAATTCTAGGTTCAGAGTTTTAAATTTTTTCTTCCAGTGTTTTTAAAAATGTTATTCTGGATTGCATGGTTTCAAGCACAAAGTCTACTGTAATTCTTATCTTTGTTCCTCTGTATGTAATGTGTCCATTTTCCTCTGGTTGATTTTTAGATTTTCAGAAATTTGATTATCATGTGCCTTTATGTGGTTTTCTTACGTTTCGTCTGGTTAGAGATTGTTGAGATTTTTGAATCAGTGGGTTTATAGTTTCCATTAACTTTGGGAAATTTTCAGCCATTATAGGTTCAAATGTATATTCTGATCCCTCCTTTTCTTCTGGAACTTCAATTACTTTTATGATAGGCCACTTAATACTGTCTCACAGTTGTTGCTTCTCTATTTTCTGTCTTTTTTCTCTCTGCTTTTCATTGTGAATATTTGTCTCATGTTCACTAACATTTTCTTCTGTAATGTCTAATCTGATATTAATCTTAGCTAGTGTATTTTACATTCCAAATATTGTACGTTTCACCTTTAAAATTTTGATTTTGGTCTTTTTAAGATCTTTTCATCCTTTCCCCAACGTGTTCTTGTTTTTCTCTACCTTCTTGAACATATGGAGTGTATTTAAAACAGCTCTTTTAACATCCTCATCTGCTAGTTCCATTATCATTTCTGGTTCTATTTCTATTGACTGTTTTTTTCATCCTGGTTATGGATTGTATTTTTCTGTGATTTTTTTCCCCCAAAAGCCAATGCTCTTCTGAGGACACTACCTGATGCACCATGTATTAGGACATTTTTCCACCCTGGCTGGTAGTAACAGAAACTCTTTCTTTGAAAGAAAACTCTTTCAAAAACTTTTTTTCCAGTGTTTTTTCCACAGTCTTGATTTTGTTTTTTTTTTTTTTTCACACATGTGCATATGAGTACTCAGCCAAAGATTCAAGGAGACCCTTCTGCAAATCTCTGAGGCTCTCCCTCTCTGCAGGCCCCTCTTCTTTGCTTTGTCCTTCCTGAATTCAGAACACTGTCTCCTCAACACAGCAAGACCACTAGTCTCTGTTTCAGTTTCTCTTCCCTGTGCTGTGACCTGGAAACTTTGTCCAGACAGGGAGCGGGGGAACTTGTTGGGTTCACCTTGTTTGTTTCTCTTTTCCAGGATTATTGTTCTACATGGTGTACAATGTCTGAAAACTTTTGTTTCATATATTTTATCTAGTTTTGTGTTGGTTTAAGGTAGGAAGGGAAATCTGATCCCTGTTTCTCCATCATGGGCAGAAGTGGAAGTTTCTATAATTTAAAAGGTGACTTTCTCAAGTGCTATTGTTTGTTTGGATCCAGCCTCATTTCATTCAAGCCCTACATCTTGTGGAGAATTAAGCAATGAATGGGTGTCCTTGAGAGAGCCTTGGAATGAGTACTGTTTTGCCACTCACTAGCTGTCATTTCATTTCTGTGGGCCTTAGTTCCTTATCTACAAACTAGGGCAAGAATGAAATTACTATTACCCTATTTCTACTATTTTCTTTGGGGGAGCTTTGAAAAACCTTTTGAAGGAAGGGCATTGTGTAATGTATGTGGGAGGAAGGCATGAAGAAGAAGGTGACACACTTCTTTGCCTTGACATTGGCCTTGGGGAGGGAAGGAGTATTGTTATGAGTTACTTAGTTTCTTATCAGTTCTAAACCTCTGACGTTCTCACCACCACCCTCTCACACATACACACACATCATGGTAGTTTGAAGACATGGCCACAATTCTTTGATACTCCCCATATTGAGAATTGGGGATCTATGTTCTTTCCCCTTAAATCTGGCCAGGCTTCTGACTGCTTTGACCAATAGAGTATTGGTGATGACAGAGTAGAGGTGATGCCATGTGATCTCTGAGCCTAAGTCATAAAATACCATGAAGCTTTTGCTTTGTTTGTGGAACGCTCATTCTTGGAGCTGAGCTGACATGTAAGAAATAAACCTCCTCTAAGGCCACCATGCTAAGAGGAAGGCAAAATAATATGGAAAAGCCATGGATAGACACTCCGGCTAATAGTCCCAGCTTAGCCCAGCCTTTGAGTCATCCCAGCCTTGGTGTCAGACATATGGGTGAAGAAGCTTCCAGATGGTTCCAGCTTCTGACCATTCAAGTTACTCTGAGCCATTCATGTCTTTCCAGCTGACACCTCAGACATCATGAAGCAGACACCCTTGCTGTACACTGTCAAATTCCTGCCCATAGAGTCACTGAACATAGTAACAGTGGTTGCTTGCACTGCTGCGTTTGGGGTGGTTTGTCACACAGCCATAGATAACTAGAGCACATCTCTTCCCTGATCCCTGTCAGATACTAGCAGAAGTGCAGGGTGAATGGTTCAAGGACCAATTTAAACAGGTAGTGTAAGTGATGTTGAATGAGGGGCGCGTTTCCCAGTGAAGGCTTCATAAAGGGACATCTAACACCGCTGAGACATCCCAATTTTCTGAATGTAAATCCAGGAGCTCTTGGATGGGGTCCCCCCATGAGCTGCTGTGGGCAACTCCCTTTGACACTCGTGGGGAGCGAGGCTATTGAAGTCAGCCCTCACGTTGCCCAACTAGCCAGCCCACTGTGCACTGTGCCCTTCTGTCCTCCCTCACTCTCTCCCTTCTCTTTTCCCTCCATCTTTCCTCTTTTATTGAGTGCCCATTACATGCCACACATCATTTTAGGTGCCGGGGTGTCAGCGCTGAGTGTATATTAACCATGTCTCTTATTGTCTGCGTGCTGATGATTTGACACCTGGGGCCTTGCTGACTCTGGAGGGGCCGCCCCTCCCAGGGCCCGCTCCTTCCCAGAGCAGTAAACAACTTGCTGGCCAAGTGCACTGCTCAAGTCTAAACCCACACCCTAACCACCTCCTTTAGGGAGCGCTCGCACTCTAGGCCACTCTCCACCTGCCCTAATCACCCCGAGGCCGGTTACCAGACAACCAGGAACAGCCCCTATAACCCAGAGACCACCCAAGTTATTCAGCCTAGCCAATCCTAAGCCTGATTTGCCTCCCTCACTCGTTCCTTCCTGAGGAAACCGTAATAAAATCTCTTGCCCGGTCTCCCCGCTCCCAGTGCTTCCCCACGTGGCCCCCATAGTGTGGTGCGCCCTGCTTGGGAGCTGAGTAACTAGCCTTTCAATGGCAATTGACTCCTTGCCTATTGGCCTTACTATACCTCAAATTTTCTCTTCATATACTACATTTTAAGACAGAATGACACCCAGTCCCTGCCCTAAAGGAACTTAAAAGTTAGTGGTAGTGGGAGCCTTAGCCCAGTAGGGCCGGCAGCTTTCTGTTTCGTGCCGTGTGCACTGCTTATGCAGGTGTGGTCACCTGTGAAATCTCCGCCGTCACGCACGTCTGTGCGCTTCTCTGTGGGCACACTGTACTTCAATGAACATCTGATTAAAAAAACAAAACGTAAAACAATGGTAGCTTGAAATCTGCCCATTAAAGCAGTCTCATAAGCCAGACAAGTGTCCTTGGTTTCTCACAGCAGAATTGTTGGCTGATGACAGACTGCTTCTGATGAGATCGCCATCAGTCCTGCCTCACGTCACTCAGTATCCTGACGTGTGTGCACCTCGGCTCAGAAAAGACTTACTTTCCATTTTGTATTATTTACAGGCGGTTTCTAGTCAATTTCTCTTCTTCCTCTTAGGCATCTGGAAAGAAGAGGCAATAGGATTAAAGAGATCGAACATATGTCCTTAAACCAACTCTTAGTTTCTCTTGTCATCTGTTGGTTTTTCCATTTAAATTTGTCAGAATTTAACTTCTGACCAATTAAATAAAGATCGTTTCAGTGCAGTAATCCTGCACACGTGCTCCCTTACAGAAGGAAATCTGATCATTGTTCAGAGTGGAGCGGGAGAAAATGAATGTAGCAAAGGTTTGTTCTTGGCTTGGAACTCTCCTGGCCCTCAGGGCTAGGAGGAAGCAAACACAAATCCCAGGATGAGCAGAGCTTACCGCGGTGCTGTCCTCGGTGTGCACACAGCACAGGCAAGCCCGCCATTGGTTCCCTGGGCCTCCGAGGCGCTCTACCCTGTGCACTGGCTAAGAGGCTTGCTCAGATGTGCTCAGCCAGTAGTGGCAGATGGGACTGGACTTATGTCTTCTGGCTCTAAGTCAGGATCTATCCACCATTCACTGGCAGACATGACTGATCAGAGACGAGCACACACATGTAGAGAGGGCATTGTATAGTAACCGGAAAGTCTGATCTGGGGAACTTGGGTTTCTCTACCCCAGTGTTTTGTTACTATAAAGTCCCTCTTACAAAAGAGTTTTGATGTTGCCAGGGGGTCTACACTACCCATGCTCAGAAGCAATGTCATCTGAAAATCCTATTCCTTTCCCCCTAGTCCCCTGTAGAAAAGCTCTTAAACCTAAGACACTGTGAAACTCTGTCCAGGTTTCCTTGTGTCCACTCAGGTAAGCCCCCAGATATATCTTAAATCTCTGCTGTGTGGTTTAATCCCCCCGAATTATTCTAAATCTGAGACCTTGACGAATTTCTCCTAAATGACTATGAAGAGATTTCTGTGGGTTGAAAGAGAGGAACTCTGCTTCTTGGAGGGAAGCCAGGCGCGGGGCCGGGCTGGGTGCGTGGAGGGGAGAGGAGAGGGCAGTCAGCAGGCCTGGACGAGGTCTCCTTGCTCTCCAGCATGCACCTTACCCGTGGCCAACAGGGTTTACCCATTTGCTTTTCACCTTACCTTGAATTTCCAGTGCCCTTTGGATGAGGAAAGGTCCAGTGGAACTTGAGCGATGGGTATGGAAGGGCACACAAGCAGGGGGAGACGCAGCAGCTGGTTAGAAGCCCTTCTCTCTGGCGTGGGGCTCTGATTTGAGCTGGAAGCTGACCCAGGGTAGCCCCGGAATGGGGAAGCAGAGACCTGAGGACGAGAGATGTGTATTCAGGTCTCTGCTGTGCCACCTGCCTCATCTGGGAATTGGCTTACTACTACAGCCTGGGCCGCCCAATCCACAGAGGGTTGTACAGAGGCAAGGATGAGCTGGGAATGACCTTTGCAAAGACAGTCAGTCGAGTACAGATAAATCAGTGTGAGCAAAGATGATCGCGGTGATGATGATTTCAGCCACCAGCCAGATGTGAGGGACAAAAAGCACCAGCAGGCCACGTGCACAAAACCGTTGCAGAGAGGAGGGCTGGGGGCCACGGCACCTCCAGCCTGGCACAGCTGCCAGCACGTGGTCCTGCGCAGGGCTCCAGCGCCAGGGGCCAGGGCTGGAGTCGGGTCGAGGCAGGAATGCGTGCCCTACTCCCTTCTTTCTCCTTCCCCGAGAATCACCGAAACTCTTCAGTTTGGAATAGAATAAGGAAAGCTCCTCACGGGGAAAGTTTTGTGGGCTCGACCCTATTAATTTTATATTTAGAATTCCATCCATTCATTACTTTACCATATTTCACAGTTATTTAAGTGTACGAGGTTCTTTCACAAACACCACATCAGTAATCCTGTATTATCCCCATTTTACTGGTGAAGAAACCGAGGCTGAGATCAGCTGAATGAATGATCATCACACTGCTAGAAACTTGAGGCAACCGGTTTCTGACTTCAAGTCCTGTGTTCCTGTAAACCCTGTTCAGTGAACTAGACCTAAATGAAGGTGGGAGGGAGGGGAGAGATGGGGGAAGGGAGGAGAGAGGGGGGAGATTAGAAAGGGAAAGGGGGAGGGAGGGAAGGAGGGGAGAAGAGAAGTACAGAAGAAGGAAAGGGAAAAAGCAAAGGAAAGAAAAAAGTCATTTGAGAAAGAGAGCAGCGTTCACACAATACGCACCGCAAGAGTAAGACTCAAGTCTGTGGGCAGGCAGGCCCACTGTGCCCCCGAATCGTCACACGCGGACCCGCCACTCTACTCTCCATGTCTGCGGGAACCCCCATCCCATCCCGCTGCGGGTCCAAGCACCCGCAGGACCGGGCACCGTAGCCCCATAAGTTTCGACCCTTCTTGGCACGGTTGCTCTCGAATTCACCGCGCAGAGTCTCCATTGATGAGCCTCTGCCGGCAACTGGCCGCGGTCCAGGGCCCAGCGCTGGCCAGGCAGGTGTTGGGGGTGCCTCGGAGGACGACAGCACTGACCCTCTCGCTCAGGCCTCCGAGCCCCGGGCTTTGGGGACACCTGAGGTCTATGCGGAGCTCGGCGGACTGAAGGTCGCAGTGACCCAGCATCCCTGAGCGCCGCCCGCGGCAGGGCGCGCTTGCATGAAGTTGCCCAGGTGAATCAATGCAAGTGAGTGAAGAAATAAAGGAATGGAGCGAGAGAGAGCGCCCGGTTCCCTTGTGCACACAGCTCACATGCTCGGGGCGAAGCCCGTGCTGGCGATGTGGAGTTTAACACCCAGGTCCTGCACAGCCCAGGCTCGCGCGCGCTCTCCGGACGAAATGCAAGACATTATTATTGGAGACAACAATCACGACACGTATTCTCTTTGTCCCCGCCCCCGCTGTTTTCTCCATCTTTGCTGTCGGACTCTGGAATCCAACTGGACCGCTCCGCGCTCCCCGGCGCCCGCGCAGCTTCCTAACCTGGCGCCTGGGGGCGGCCCCACCGCGCGCACGCTCTGTTCCGGAACCGCGCACGGAGGGCGCCAGGGGCTGCGAGCCGGGAAGGGGACGCCCATGGCCGGCAAGGGGGCGCTGTCCCCAGAGGCCTCTGACCCTGCGGAGCATCGTCCCGCCCTGGAGCGACGGTGAGGTTAGAAAGGGCAGCAGTCGGTTCCTTTCAGGGGCCCTGGGCTGCCGCGCAAATACCCCTGCGGGGATCCCTTCTCTCCCCCAGCAACGAGCTGCACCCGCGCCCGGGCGCGGCCCCAGTTCCCCGCGGTTCCCGGAGCATTCTGGTCTGGGGATTTTTCTTAAGGAATGTTTGGCAGAGGGGTTCAACACGGGAAACGGCCTAGGCTTGCCAAAGTAGGGAAGTCAGCCTAGACCGCGGACACATTCTCTCCGCAAATCACCCCCTTCCCGCCGGATCCCCGGTGCCAGCCAGCCCCGCCCGCTCCACCTCGGGTTCCAAGATGCTTTCCCGCCTCCCGACACGCACTTTCCAGCCAGCGCTGCTTCGCGCCCCGCGCCCCTCGCTGGTCACCCTCGGCCTGCGAGAACGGCGGGTGGAGGGCCCAGACCTAGGGTGCTGCTACTAGGTCCTGGCTGTAAGGGAGAGGGAAACCTCTCAGTCTATTCTCTGTGAAGTCCGGGGCTCTAGAGGTTGAAAGTGGGACTTAAAAACGGAGAAGTTGCACTTCTCCACCCACTTGCCCGGTCTTAGCCGTGGGGCCCGGTCCGGTAGGGCATGTTCCACACGAGGCACCTGTGAACTCAGTCACTGAACGGGGGACCCTGAAATCCAGGGTTAGAAGTTACGGGATGCACGTGAACAGTTATATTAACATCAACCATCATGTATGTGTGGAGTTTGAGCTTCCACACACAGCCCTGTGAGGTCAGTCTTACCATCCTCCTCCTTTTAGGATTGGGAGAGGAGGCCTGGGTCACGCATGGAGTAACCCACCACTGAAGACAGGTCCTGACTGCAGACCCCACGGTCCTCTCCCAGTGCCACCTCCTTTCAGGGTCGCCTCTGCGGATCCCTGCACGGGGTGGGGGTGGGGGGCACTCAGTAAATATTTGTGGATGGGATTCCAGGATCTCGCCAAGCCTTACGACTGCCCTGTTTTATACAGTAGGATGTGTCTAAGCCGTATCTTCGCACTCATTTATTCATTCACTTATTCTACATTTCCTGAGCGCCTCCTGTGTGCCCGCACTGAAGTGAGAGCCAGGGGAAGAGCCCTACTCACACGAAGCAGCGGGACGCGGAGCTGTCCTCTGAGCAGGGGGTTCGCGTCCGCGAGGGATGGCCCTGAGCTCCCAGCCCGCAGCCCTTCGAGTTGAGCGCAGGCCCAGAACCCGCAGCCCCGTCTACCCTGGGATGTCAGGAGGAGGGGAACTCGGGAGCTCCCGGGTCGTGCCAAAGCCTAGGGGACGCGGGAGGGGAGGGCCGGGCTGACTCTGCTTGGAGGAGAAGAGAGAAAATACGAGAAGGGAATTCCGCGAGAGAAGGGCTAGAGGCGAGGGAGCGGGAGGCCGGGACACCGGAGACCGGGGTGGGATGGGGGTAGGGGTGTGAGAAGAGAGAGATCAGACCAGACAGCAGGGTGAATAAGGGAGAACTGAGGACGCAGACGTGCTCTCCGAGAGCCAGGGAGCCGCGGGGCGTCGAGGGGGCCCTCGGGTGGGCACCGCGGCGAGCCCGACGCGGGATCCAGCCCTTGCCAGCCTCTCTGGCCGCCCACATTGGCTGGGGGCGAGGTTGTCGCCCCTTAGGTCATTTTAGAAAAGCAGTAGGTGTGTTCTATCACAGGCTGGGATTCACGGTCAAAGTCACTCGTGCCCGGCCACCCCCAGCGAAACCTGTTTGGCTTCTATTCTCCGTAGGATTCCACACGCGGGAGGAGCTGGCAGAGCCTGGCCCGCGGAGGCCGCGGCCCGTCGGGACAGGGGGCTGGAGTCCGGCTCCCGCTCCCGGGCCCGGTGGCCGCGGGCGGCGCCCGCCTCCCGGCCAGCGGCAC
Source organism: Balaenoptera musculus (assembly GCF_009873245.2). Taxonomy (NCBI): domain Eukaryota; kingdom Metazoa; phylum Chordata; class Mammalia; order Artiodactyla; family Balaenopteridae; genus Balaenoptera; species Balaenoptera musculus. The sequence continues at coordinate 8,574,951 of NC_045790.1, forward strand.
CTGAGAGGGGAGCGGGCGGGCCGAGGGGCGGTCCCGGGGCGGCGGGGCGCGGATCCCCGGGAGGGACCTGGGAGGCGGAGGGGCGGGCCGGGGGCGGGCGCGGGGGAGGCGGCCCTCCCTCCCGCCTCCCCTCCCGGCAGGTCGGAGCCGGGACGCGGCGGCCCGGGACGCAGGGAGGGGGCCCGCGTCGGGAAGGAGGGAGGGGCCGCGCCGCCTTCGAGAGTCATTGGAGGACGCGGCCGCCCGAAGCTGATAAATAAGGGGCCGGGCGGCGGCTGCCGGCCAAGCTGGACGCCCCGAGCGGTGCGAGGGCCAGGTCAGCGCCGGCCCGTCGACGCGAAGCGAGGCGACCCCCGCGCGGCCATGGCCTCGCTGCTGGGAGCTTACCCGTGGCCCGAGGGGCTCGAGTGCCCGGCCCTGGAAGCCGAGCTGTCGGACGGGCTGTCGCCGCCGGCCGCCCCCCGCCGCCGGGGGACAAGGGCTCGGAGAGCCGTATCCGGCGGCCCCATGAACGCCTTCATGGTGTGGGCAAGGACGAGAGGAAACGTCTGGCGGTGCAGAACCCGGACCTGCACAACGCGGAGCTCAGCAAGATGCTGGGTGAGTGAGCGCGCGGGGCGCGGCCCGAGGTCGGCGGGCGGGGGGCTGGCGGCTGGGGGCCGGGCGGGGTGGGCCAGACCCGGCGTGGGGCGCGCGCCGTGCCCGCGAGGTTGGGCATCAGGGCGAGCGTGGGTGTGCGCTCGGGGACGGGGATTCCGAGCAGGGATGCCCGGACAAGGCCCAAAGTGAACCCGCGCGGCCCTCCGGGGTGGCCGGAGAGGCGCACTCGCGGGGACGGGAGCCGAGTTGGGGCCCCGCGCGCACAGACGGGCCGGGTCGGAAAGGCCGCGGCCGGGTGCACCGGGCGTTCGCTAGGCGTTCCGGAGCGGGAAAAACCCTCATTCCCTGCACTCCACCGCGGGCACAATCGCAGAGGGTGGTCGTAACTCTCCTTAACGAATATTCGTTAAGAGAGACCTTGCGGGAACGCATTCCTGCTTTACCTGAATTATTAAACCGACAGCAAAGGGGACTTGATTCGAGCCCCTGTTTCTCAGTCTCAGGAGTGTAGAAAATTTGATTCGGATGCTTAGCGCGGCCAGTGCGGGTCTGTCCTGGAGCCCGGCCGCTTCTCGCGGGCTGCTGTGCGCTCCCAGCCCCGGCGGCGGGACTGGGGCCAGGGACAAGCCAGGCCCGGGAGCCTAGAGAGAAGATGTTCCCGGGGGTTTCTTCTCTCTCCCTTGTCAGGAGCTGAGCATGTATCACCTCCGCCCAACTCCTAACCTCTTTGCCCTTCAACGTGGTTTTTATTCATTTCGACGGATGGGAACTTTTCAAAGCACTTTGTGTGCCCAGCGGGCGCCAGGCCCTGTGAGAAGGGACAGTGTGTGGTCACCCGAGGCTGGCCCTGCCCTCTGCAACCCCACCCGGCCCAGACTGCAGCCTTTTTCCTTTTTCCGTTGGAGCTCGGGGCACCTTCCCCAGATCCGTGGAGTGAGGGCTGACACCCACCTTTGTGCGGGCTAAAGCCACAGGCCCTCCGGCGGAAAGGGTCCCCCTGCAGTTAGGCGCCCTTTCGAAGCAGCTGATGGAGTGCTGGTCTCAAAGAGCCTCCTACCCCCCGGCCCAGCCCCCTGGCTAGCTGTGCCCAGGATGAATTAGTGGGCCAGTGTCTTAGTGAGCCCCTTCCCCCATAAAAAATATTTTAAGTCATACTTTATACTGTGTTGGCATAAAGAAACATATATTAACATATACAATAGTAAAACATTTCTTCAAGCAAAAAGTTTACATTTTTCTTCAGATTTCCAAAGAAATGAAAACACCTTTTTTGTTTGTGGGCCCCTAAAAGTTTTTTTTTTTTTTTTTTTTGGTGTGCCCAGGTGCCATGCCTTTTGCCCAAGCACAGCTCTTGTGACCAGGATAGAGCAGGCCCAGGCCAGGGATGGGAGAACTCAAGCTGGGGAGCCTTGCAGGATTAGGGCTGCCTGCTCTCAGGGAGAGGACAGGCAAAGGGACTTGGGTGACAAATGCTTCCTGTGAGCTGATCCTTGTTGGCAGTTGGCACTTCGGCTTCCAGAGGTTACAGTGCATTTTGCAGGAAAGACACGGATTCCTTCCTGCTTAACCACACGCCCCTGGCACCAGGCAAAGGAAACCAACATGGTGTTGCTTTGAAAAATGTGGACTTTCTACACCTGCTAGTAGGGGGGCAGCAGGATGATCTATTTCCACCCCAAGCCCATGATCTCGCCCAGCCCTTTCCTTTCTGACTTAGGAAAGGGAAGGGGCTGAATGTGAGAGCCCAGACTTTTTTGACTATTAGCTCTGCAATCTTTAACATTAAAAACTTCACCCAGGAGCGCTGGTATTTTTTAATGTTATGGGTGAGAAAGCAGGTAAAGACAGTTACACATTTAGTGCTTTTAAAAATGAACCCATATTTTATGAATAGTACACTATCCAGGTGCACCTAGAAACTAGAGTCACATTTTATATTCAGTCCATAGTCAGGGTGTGGGTGTATCTGGGTCTTAGGCCTCTTGCCACGACTGTGGCCTCAGCCACACTCTGGAAACTAATCGCCAACCCCAAATCTGGAGTTCCTGACACTTTTCAAGTTGCCTTTTTAAGTGAGAGCTAATTGTATTAATTGACAAGTCTGTCGGAATAGTTGGCACACGTGGGCAGCCAGTACACAGCTCTGGACCCGGCCCTGTGCAGAGCGCTCTGGGTGGGAAGTGTGGCCCCTTTCCTTCCAGGGCTTGGAGGCGGGAACTGCCCTCTGGGCTAGTTTGTCTCAGACTTCAGAATACAGTAGAGTCATGGGAGAACTTGTCTAGTTATAGAATCCCAAGCCCACCCTAGGAGGTAACAACCTAAGGGGTCCAGAAGCAGCCTTTAGAAAATCTGCAGCAGGAGGGATGTGCAATGTACTTTGAGAGAGAAAGAGATACCAAAGTGATTCACAAAACAACACGTAAGTGAATAAGGATGAATAGAAAATACATGTAAAACCAGCATTTTCGCACCAGTGGGATACACGTGTGCGATGCTTCTTCAGGAGAGAGTTTTGAGTTGCGTAACATCGCAATATATTTTTTATAGTGAGGAAAACAGAGACCAGGGGAAGGTAAGGGATTTGCTTCTGTACAGGGAGTCAGTGGCTGAGCAGGTGCCCCCTGCCGTGGTCAGAGGGTCCTAAGTAGACAACCGGAAGCCATAGCTTGTGTGCGTGTGCGTGCGTGTTGCATGCAGTAGGGTCCTATTTGACCTTCAGATGTAAGGGATAATCCTCTGATGCCCTAAGTGAGATCCTGTAATTTACATCCATCTGTAAAACTATTGACTGAGCCTGAGTTCCCTGACAAGAAGGCCTGTGAGATTTATGCCACAAATAAATATTATAGTATCACTTCCTGATGGGGCAGCGATAATCGAGGAAGACAGAGTTTTCACTAAAATGCACAAATGATTAGCACTGACCCTCAAAGGGTAAAGGCAGCCCAAATCAATGTTGTAGTCGTGACATGTTTTTGTCCTGTCGGTGACGTTGGGTCAGGTGGGCCTTTCACCGCGAATCCCACACTGTTGATACGTTCGCGTTATCTGGTGGCTTTGACAGGAGAGGTGCCAGTGACTGTGCCTAGTTGGTACGAGCGCCTCGGGGCGTGCAAGCGGGAGAGGTTGGTTTGGCCTCACTGTGCGCGCAGGACGTGGGCTGGGAAGAGGATGCGAGGAGTGCGGTGCGTCCTGTGCGGAGGGGGGACCGCGGGGGGGGGGGGAGGACGGGGGACCGAGGCGGCCGGCGCGTGCATGTGCGATGCTCCGAGGCCCTAGCCGGAGACAGGTGCACGGGCCGCCCCGAGCCGCGCAGAGGCTGAACGCGGCCTTCTCTGACTTGTGTGAGCAGGAAAGTCGTGGAAGGCGCTGACACTGTCCCAGAAGAGGCCCTACGTGGACGAGGCCGAGCGGCTGCGCCTGCAGCACATGCAGGACTATCCCAACTACAAGTACCGGCCGCGCAGGAAGAAGCAGGCCAAGCGCCTGTGCAAGCGCGTGGACCCCGGCTTCCTGCTCAGCTCGCTCTCCCGCGACCAGAACGCCCTGCCCGAGAAGCGGGGCGGCGGCCGGGGGGCGCCGGGGGAGAAGGCGGACAGGGGTGAGTACTCCCCGGGCTCCGCGCCGCCCGGCCTGCGGGGCTGCTTCCACGAGGGCCCGGCCGGCGGCGGCGGCGGCACCCCGGGCAGCGTGGACGCCTATCCCTACGGGCTGCCCACCCCGCCGGAGATGTCGCCCCTGGACGTGCTGGAGCCGGAGCAGAGCTTCTTCTCCTCCCCCTGCCAGGAGGAGCATGCGCACTCCCGCCGCATCCCCCACCTGCCCGGGCCCCCCTACTCTCCGGAGTACGCCCCCAGCCCTCTCCACTGCGGCCATCCCCTGGGCTCCCTGGCCCTCGGCCAGTCCTCGGGCGTCTCTATGATGCCCACCGTGCCCGGCTGCCCCCCGTCTCCTGCCTATTACTCCCCAGCCGCCTACCCTCCTCTCCACTCCAACCTCCACGCCCACCTGGGCCAGCTCTCCCCGCCTCCCGAGCACCCCGGCTTCGACGCCCTGGATCAGCTGAGCCAGGTGGAACTCCTGGGGGACATGGATCGCAATGAGTTCGACCAGTACTTGAACACTCCTGGCCACCCAGACTCTGCCGCCGGGGCCGGGGCCCTCAGCGGGCAGGGCTCGGTCTCGCAGGTGACGCCGACGGGCCCCACGGAGACCAGCCTCATCTCCGTGCTGGCTGATGCCACGGCCACGTATTACAACAGCTACAGCGTGTCATAGAGCCCGGGGCAGCCCGGCCGGCCCGGCCTGGTCGCAGCCTCTCCTTTCCGCGCGGAGCGGAGCTGATGCGCAGCGCCCCGGGGTGGGCGGGTCTGCGCTGCCGACCGGCTCTGCGGATCCAGGGCCCCTCCGCCCGCCCCCTTCCCCGCCCGCCCCGCCCCGCCCCCTGCAGCCTGCGTTTTGAGTATATTCCTTCAAACGAGTTTTCATTGGCCACACCCTGGGAATCAGGCCCGGTCGTGGCTGAAAGACGCTGTTTCCCGGGAGAATTTTCACTGACCTCTCCTCCCAGTCCCGGAAACAAATTCGGGAAAAGCCCAGAAGCATTCGCATCTCTCCTGCTTCTGACACAGCCGCAGGGGTACAGCCGTCCTGACCTTTGGTCGTCCAGGTGAGGAGAGCCCTGGGCTAAGATTCAGGGGACCCGGGATCCAATCCCAATTCTGCCTCAGGGGGCTGGTGAAACCCGACTCCCCTCCCCTCCCCTTCCAGCCCATCCCCCCCATCTGTAGAGTGAGGGACGAACTCCGCATCTAAGGTCCCCTCTGCTCCAGGGTTTTCTGATTTAGGATTCTCTCGAGGCTAACACAGGAAGATGAAGTTGGCCTCAGTGAGCTCATTCACGTGCAACCTGGTGACGATTCCATGTACAGCCCAAGGACACCAGGCTGCACTTGGTCACAGTCTTCCAATATGATCATAGTCTTCCAAAAGGACGCTTTGAGAAAGAACGCTCACCTTGATTTGGGAAATTAACCCCTGGGGTTAACTGCATCACTGAAAATGAGATTGAATTCAAGATTTAAAAAAAAGCAAAAAAAAAACATATTTTTTTAGACAAGTTCTTTTTATATTACACACACATTTCAAGAGAATATACACAGCCTGAATATATACAGTGTGTGTGTGAGACACACACAGCACACACATCTCCACGCACAGCCTGAATCAGACACTCTTTGCTGTCCTTGGCAGCTTCTCGTCAACCCTCTGTTCCTAACAACCCAAAGAGCGGGGAACTGGAAAAGAATTTCAGCACAGTACCATCACTTTCTTCCAATCTGAATGTGTTGATTTCTTGAGCAAAATTTCATCACTCTCTCCCTTCTGCAGATGCAAAAGGATCTTCCTTCCTGCTGTCTCCATCTCCCTTTCCCGGAATTTCTTTTTTCTCTTCTTTTCTGCTCATTCTCCACCCCTGAATTGGCCACTAGTTCAAAGATTCCTTGACTTAAAATTGCAGGCATGATTCCTATGGCAGAAATGGGAATTTGTTCTCCTCACCAGCCAGCTGGTTCTTTGGGTAACATCTTCAGCCCACACATCAAAGGAGCTTCCCTTTATTATACTTACTTCCCAAAGAACAGAAATGCACTGTGATTCAGAAAATATTTCTGAGCCCTGACCCCATCCCCAAAGCATTTCCATCCTTCCCCCAAGCCTCCTTTGAAGGAACATACCTATCAGTGTGCTAAAAGACAGTTGTTTGTCTTTTGATTTCAGCATATTATTGCCTGTATGAAATATGTAAGTGTTTTATATATTCTATTAGTTTCACCTTATATTTCATATTGTTGAAAGATCCTTTTTTTTTTCCTTCCAAGGAGTCCTCTTGTAAAATCTCTTATGTGATTAATCTTTATGCTATTACTGTATATGACATTTGGTAATAAATAGTAAATCATGGACAATATGATTGGTGCAGTCCAGAATGTATGTTAATAATCTTATAAAACATTATCACAGACATTAAGCTAAACTGTTCCATTTTCTGTAAGAACTACACGTGCTTTGGAATGGTTGTAGATATTGATTTGTCTAAAATATTTAATTTAAATAAACGTTTTTGTACCGTGACCATTCTATCATTTGAAATACAGTTTTGCAAAAAGAAAAAGTTTTCGAGGGAGGCGTAGGTATTATGCCCAGTGCGCCTTCCAGCATTGGTCAAAATGTTTTCTCCCTCAACTTTTTTATTTTAAAAAGTTATCTTGTAGGAGTGGTTGGTTTTATTTTATGAGTTATGGTAAAGAGATAAAGCCTAATTTTACACCTTAGAAACACTGTTGTTGGCATTGATATTGAAAGAAAAGATGGATTCATAGCCTACTTGCGAAACAGTTTTCTCCTCGGGAGGGAGGACTTCACACTTGTAAAGTGGAATGAGGTGGCCGCCAGGCTGTCTCAGGATGGGAAGTAGTGCCCAGTTATTTGCTTCCTTAAGGCTACCACATTTCCCCCTTCTTTTTGAAATCATCTTTTGAAGAATATTTAGATTGCCCTCTTTACTACGCACTTATAGATGTGGTATTACAAGAATCGTGTGCTCTCAAAGCTCCGTGGAGTGTTGTGGAGAAGACAGGGGAGCACAAGTTTGGGTAATTTAATTAAAGGATATAGCATCTTGTGAGGTTTAGGATGAAAATCCCAGCCAAAAAGTGCCCGGAAAAAACCTGATGATCCCTCAGTCCCTGGGCAGGTCACCACGTCTGGTTCTTCTCTGCAGGGAAGCCGTTGTAACTTGTTTATGTCAGTAGTAGCCTTGTGTTCTTCCAGGGCCTCTGGGCCAAGGAGTAGGTCTTGGGAGGGTCCGCACAGGCAGACGTTCATCCTGCAAATTTGATCGTAATCTCTCGTCATTACTTTAATAGCACTTTATAGATGTAGGGAGTTTTACAGCAAGTTTTATGGTCTGTTTCTCATCCCCAGCCCCAGGTGGGGCCCGTCATCACTCCACCCCATCGCACAGTCAGGAACACTGAGGCCCAGGGTGGGAGGTAACACCCTGGAGTCACCCTACTGGCGGAGGCTGAGGTTTCAGCACTTCGTCAGAAGCATCTGCTGGCGGTGGAACAGTCTCCCAGCTCCTTTTATAGAGATTCACCAGGCATGGGATTACATACGGCCCATTCGTACCTCTTACAGCCCAGGGAACGAGGACGGACAAAGAGGAAACGGCAGGGCCGGTGTTAGATGACCCCCGAATTCCTTGCTGCTCAGGCCCACCAGCATGGCCGCTGACAGTGGCCGTCCGCGGGGTCATCAGTTGGCGGGAGGGCTTGTCATGCGGCGTCTGCTGGCCTTGTCTGTGTGTTAGCGTCCGGCCCTGGACGCTGCCAGATGGGCGTGTTTCATTCCAGGCCACACTGTGCGGGGTGGGGGCGTTGTCCCTGCCTCTGGGAGGGCAGGAAACTGGCAGGCGGCAGGGTGCTCTCTCACTTTTGCTCAGCTATGAGTGAAACAGTCATGCCCGGAAGCCGGGGGTATTTCAGAGTTTTAGCTGCCCATCCCGGGGACCCAACTCCCACCCCCCGCCACCCCCCTCCGCCCCGGTGACAAAAGCACTTTTGGCTTTGGCTGATGGGAATTGATGGGTGTGCACAGTTATGAGTTGTTTTTCTAAAACATAGACGTTACCACGTCACGCTTTTCCTTAAGACCCTTCAGTGCCTGTGCGTCGCCCATGGCACACAGGGTGAGTGCAGTGGTGGGTCCACAGGGAGCCAGCGAGGTTCCTGGGTGCTGGGAGGGTGCTGTGTTCACATGGCCAGCCCCCCGCCCCTCCCCCACAGTGTACCTACTGCACGGAAGGCCCATTGTTCTCTGAAAATGCTCTCTTTTCCCATGCTTCCATGCTTTTCCCAGAGCTACTCCCCGACCAGGGAGACCCTCACTCCCATCACCTGTCTGATGACATCCCACCCACATTCCAGATCCAGATCAGACGTCCCTACCTGTGCAGGCAGAGGGGCGGGTCACTCTCCTCCCTGAGCTCCCGCAGGACTTGAGCAGACCTGGCACTTACAGCTGGCGTTGGTGTCATCCACCCATGTGCATCTTCCCCAGCAGGGCAGGCACGTAGTAGCTGCTCAACAAATAAGTGAATGAATAAATGAATAAGGTAAACATCTGAGAGGTCCTGTAGGTGTTCCAGTTAGTCCTGGTGCTAAAGACCTGAAACCTTCTGGGTTCCTAATCTTCTCACTCATCTCTCTGGGAACTCAGACACTGGAGCCCTTGTGTGTGCAGTTCTCAGGGCTCTGAGACTGGAGGTGATGCAGCCATGGCTGTTCCCCCTCCCCTGCTACAATGTAGCCTGGAGTAAACAGGTTAGGAGGTGGGCACAGGGGACCAGAGCATCTCCTCTCCCGTCCCATCCTAGGGCAGCAGAATAGAGCTGAGGGCGGATGATTTGCAGCGTTTGTAACTGCCTACCTTTCCTTTAGAAAAAGCTGTGCTGTTGATTTCATCCCAAGTGAAAGGAATTTGGAAGGAAGGAAGGAAGGAAGAAAAGAGGACAGGAAGGGAGAAAAGGAAAGAGACATTATCTATCTATCTATCTATCATCTATCCATCCATCCATCTATCCATCCATCCATTCACCCATCCACCCACTTCACCTACCCATCTCTCTATCATCTTTCCATCCATCAACCCACCCACTTATCCATCTATCTGTCACTTATCTATCTATATCATCTATTGATATTTTAATTCTCAAAAGAGACACAGTCTTTGTAGAAAGTTTAGGAAAAAAAAAATAATAGAGAAAAAAATAAATCATCTATTGTCAACAACCTAGAGAGACATTACTGGTAATTTTTTTACACATATGCACCAAGTCTTTCTTGTTTGTCTGTCTATAGCTCTACATATACACATGTCTTTGATAATAGACATTTTTATTCATTAATATTAAATAAACGTTTTTCTATGTTCTTAAACTTTTTCTGCAAAAGGTGTTTTCTTTGCGGTTGAAAAATCAATAAGAAAAAATTTCAGAAAAAGAGAAAAATTACCCACTCCATGACCTTGACATAACTATTTTCTTTTTTTAAAATTAAAAAGAATTTTTTTTTGGCTGTGCTGTGTGGCTTGCAGGATCTTAGTTCCCCAACAAGGGATCAAACCCATGTCCTTGGCAGTTAAATGGCGGAGTCCTAACCACTGGACCACCAGGTAATTCCCAACATAACTATTTTCAACATACTCATTTTTGTATACTGAACTCCCCAGTCCTGTATTCATGTTTCAAGACACAGATACCATTGGTTTTTGGCTTTATCCTTTCATCATCCTATTATAGAAGTTTTGCCACATTGATATCTGTCTTCATATTTATCATTTTTGATGAAAGCACAGTACTTCAGTGCATGAATGTGGTTTAATTTACTTGGCCATCCCCTTGCTATTAGATAACTAAGTTGTTGCATTTTCATTTTTGCCATTATAAATAGCACTGCAGTGAACATTTACTTGTTTCTGTCCTTGGCTAGATTCCCAGTGGGGTATCACAGGTCTAAGCTATGAACAAGTTTACAGTTTTTGATCAGACTGCTTGTTTGTTGGCCCTCCCAGCACATCTCAGCTGGCTGTCGAGGCACAAGATGACTCCATGCAATTTCCAGAATGAATTCATTCCTACCAGGAAGAAGGAAAACTCCTGAAGACTGTTTATAACTAACTCCAATCTGACTATGCTCAGTGGGCTTCCCCTGTCATGGTGGCTTGTCTTCCTGAGGACCAGTTATGGGCTTGCTGCTGGCTTCATTGGCACATTGGAGGTGTTCCTTTCCTCAAGTGCCATGGTAGATGGCACACCCTTCCATCTACATCAGCTTACTATATGGGGGAAAGGCTTCCTCTGTCAGTCAGCACGGGAACTGTGTTGGTCCCCAGAGTCCCCTGGAGCGCAGAGCAGCTGTCTGCATTCACAGGGTGCTCGGAGCTCCAGGTAGTGGGAGAGCATCTGGAAAGAGCCGGAACTCAGGGCAGGGGTGTGACCTCACCCCATCACTAGACTTTGATTGGACTGGGGGTAAATCTCTGGACCTGTTCTCTCATCCAGGACAGGTAGTTTGTGAATCTGTGGGCACTTGAGAAATTGTAAGGCTTTATACACCTGTACAGAATAGCTATTGTCTATTTCAGATCTCTTTAAACAATTTAGATTTCTTTTAGGCCTGGAGGCTGGTACTAGTTTAAAAAACCCAGAGTCACGTGTTCAGCAGTTACCACGCTGAGACTGATTGTGCAGGAGAAATAAGGGAACGGACCTCATGAAAGGGGCTTGTAGAGGATCCATCCGTTTCCTTGTTTGGCACTGAGCTGGGGTTGACAGAGACCGTTTGGGTCATTGAGTCCACTCCCCTGTCTCTATTGAGGACTGCGTCTTAGCCATTCTCGGCAGACGGGTTTCTATTTGATTGGAGTCCTCTAGAGAAATGAGTTTTCTCTCTGTAAGTTCGTCTAACGAGTTCCATCATCAAAAAGTTCTTTCTTGTACCTCACCTAAATCCCTCCTGCTCAGTCTAAATCCACATCTGCTCGATGTCATATGAGGAGATTTACGGGATTTGTCCCCAGGTGGTCCTCCCCCTGAAGGCTAGTGGTCACACTCCTTTCCTCCTTGTTATGGGACCATGTTGAGGCCCCGGTGTGGGTTGAGTTTTCCTCCAGATCAGGGCTGTTTTCCCCTGAGCCGGAGGCTGAAGGTTGTAGGGACGTGGGAGGGGGAGGGATGAGGAAGGTTCCATTATACAAACCGTGATTGAGGAAAGCGGGGGATCACCCGGGACTGGGAGAGGGGTCTCTGTGGGCACTTCTGGAATGTTCTGCCTGTAGGCATGGGGTGTAGACATCTCTCAGAGGGCCACACCTGGGCCAAAAGGCGGGTCCCCTAGCTCTGCTGACTGTTCTTTCACTGGTCACTCACCTTCATTCCATCCGAGGGGCGGGGAGGAGGCACAGGTCTGGGACAAGTGGGGGGACCTTAAAACAAGAAAAATATTCCACTGGATTCTGGAAACAATCAGTGGATTCTGACGACTGAAATGTCTTTGCAGCCTCCAGGGGCCTCAGGGAGCTGGCTATTGTACCTTAGAGGTTCTGATGACAGGACCTGAGAGGTGTGGTCGACATCCACGGGTGGGGTCCTGCCACCAGGGCAGGGGCCCAAAGGCTTCCACGTGCTCCACGTGTGTCTCTGCATGCCGGTTTGTCCTTCTCATGTCAGAGAATCCAAGAGAGCTTTATAGCTCCTCCACTCCAATTCCAACAAGTGTCAAAACTTTCTTTTTCTTTATTCCCTTCCCTGAAAAATAGGAGCACCAGCTCCCACGTCTCAGGGTGCTGTGAAGGTCCAGGAAAGTGCGTAACATCCTTTAAAATCTGCAAGACAGGGTATAATAAGATAAAGCGATTTGTTCTGATGAGGACCATCGATCGATCGAGGTGTCCTCATGTAAACAGAGCAGTTACATTTTTACTGGAAAGAATTCTCCTCCCAGCTCTGTGACCTTGAAAAAAAATCACGGAGGTCGGAGCTGGAAGGAATTGTTATCGTGTTGTCAATCCCCAGATTTGATGAAAAAGGAACTGGAGGCCTAGAGAGGTCAGGGGATTCGCCTGAGAGGGAGCAGCTCAGAGCAGAAGCTGGTGAAGGGCCTTGAGTGCAGAGCTGCAGGGGGGAGTGGCCGGGTGAGACCCCTCCCCTCGGGCCCGGAGGGTCAGTCATCCTCAGCAGCGCTGGCCAAGGAGGGCGGCTGAGACAGGGCTGAGGGAGATCCCCACCACCACCCCGGGGGCTAGTGGCACAAGTGCAGGGACGCGGGTGATGGGAAGAAGGGTTCCTGGGAATGCAGATGGGAGGGGACGCAGGAGCCTGTGGGTGGGCATGCCTCCAGGAGACTTCCCTAGAAGTTTCTTCCTGGATTCTTGCAGCCTGGCTGGTCTGGGTGGTGCTGGCCCAGGAGAGGGAGGCTGGGGATGAGTGTCCCGGGGATGGAGAGCCCCGGTACGCTCTGGTGGGGGCAGGCCCATGGCCCTAGGGTCCCAGACACTTCTGGGAACAGGGGGTGGCCCAGAGGGAGCCGGACGTCTCTGGGAGCCAGTGCCCCTTTGTCGTGTTCCTGCCATACTCGTCTGCCCTCTCTGTGACCAGGCTGCCCAGAAAGGCAGCAGGTGGTCCAGGGGCAGCAGAGGGGCAGGGAGGCCAGGGCTGCCGGGCAGAACTCCGAGGTGGCCGCCACAGCCCGCCATACTCGGCTTCCCCGGCCGCTGGGGGACGAAGGGCGGCAGGAGGGGCCTGGAGAGGGTGGAGGCGCAGCCTGACCGCAGAGCATTTTCCTGCCCATGGGAGCTGCTGTGACCAGGAGGAGGAGGATGTGGCCGGAGCCCAGTGTTTCCTGCCTGATAAGCCGGCCCCTCCCTGGGAGCCCTGGCCGGGCTACCTTCGGGCCCAGAGCCCTGCCCGGGAGGGGCTGGCTGAGGAGGAAAATCACTTCTCCAGATTAGCTCGCCCAGGCCGAGCGTTCCTCCCCCGCCCCGTTCTGCAGCCACAGGAAACGGGGCCGGGGCCCAGCACGCCCAGAGGTCCCCACCTTCAGAGCACTCAGGCTCCAGGCCCAGGGACTCCGGCCTGTCTTGGGGCCTCAGCGGCCAAGTCCCCTGAGAGCGGAAGCCTTCCTGCTCCAAAGTCAACCACGTCCAAGGAGGGCAGTGACTGCAAACCTTTTTATGTGTTTGTCAGATTTCATGCCTGGAGCTCGGGCCTGAAAGCTGGTCAGTTTCTTCGCGGTCAGTCCACGCACCAGCCCCCTCTCACCTGGCCACTGTCCGAGGGCAGAGGGCGGAGAGCGGTGGGCTTGGGAAGTGAGACGCCAGGCTGGCCCAGAGGGAGGGGCAGGGGCTGGCCCAGGACCCAGCTGCTGCCCTGTTCTGCCCTGACGGGCTGTGTGGCCAGGGTGAGTCCCTGACCCTTTCTGAGCCTTGCTCCCCGTCTAATTGGGCGGGGGAGCCACAGGGGGGCCACGGGGGGGCCACGGGGGAGCTGAGGGCCTCCCTCCCAGGAGTCGTGGTCGATGGAGGACTCGGGGAGCAGCTGGGGCAGTGGCCGCCCCCGGGGAAGCCAGGCTCCCCGAGCGCAGCCCGTCCGCACCGAGGGAGGGAGGGGGGGCCTGGAGGGACAGCACCCACTCATGAGCGCCACCAGGAGCTGCCCCTGCCCCTGCTCAGCTCTCCCCTCCCGTAGAGAACGTCCGTCCTCTCTGGTTTCCCCCCCGCCATCCTGCCCCTGGGGCTGGGCTCCTCCCTGGGAGCCAGGATCCCCGGGACTCCAGCCCGGGGGCAAGGATTATGCGTAGGAGCCCAAGGTCTGGGAGAGGGGCTTCTCAGAGAACTAAGTCCTGGAGAGGGCAGAGGGGCTGCTCAGACACACGGTCATCAACGGGGGCCCCAGCAGGACCGCCGGCCACCGCCATCCAGGCGCATCCCCACCCCGCATGATAGCCGACTCTCCCACAGGCCCCCTGCCCCGGGCACTCCGGCCCCAAACTGGGGATGCACCTCCTTACTCACGCCCAGACCTGCTTCCCAGGCCCCTGGTAAAGGCGCCCCCTCCACCCTCATCGGGAAGCCGGTTCTCAGTGAATAAAAGCGCCCAAAGGGAGCATCTCAGGCCCAGCACAGGCGAACGTGTGCTCACCTTGGAGAAAACGTGTGCGTAGGTGTTGACAGATCCCAGAGTGGGCACACAGGACGTGCGGGCAGCACTCCGTCCTTCACATTTGGGGGCACCGTTATTTACAAAGCCCTTCTGCATTTGGTGTTTCGCGTGACCATTGCAGCCATCGGGATGTAGGCATGATTATGCCCTTTCACAGGTGGAGCTGATGCTCAGGTGGGGCAAAGAGGGGCTAAGGTCCCGTCGCTGCAAAGCAGAGATGGGGATCCCGCCAATGGAGCAGGAGACAAACTTGCCCCCCGCAGTTCCTGCCCAGGAGGATGGGCTGTCTCTCGGCTGCACCTGGCGTGAGCAACCACCCACCACAGCTGAGCCTGAACAGCTGGTGGGCGACGGAGAGGAAGGTGGGGGCATTCCCTGGGCAGCGAGACCGCTCGCAGCCTGGCTGATGACACAGGGCCGCCCGAGCTGCCTGGGCTGTGCCGTCCTCTGATCTGGGGTCGCCTGGTCATGGGAGGCCTGCAGATAGGAGAAGTGGGTGAAGGAAGGAAGATTGGGGTCTAGGCCTTTCCATTTTATGCTCTGCAGGGCTGGACCGGCCACTTGTCTGCTGTGTGACGTCGGGCAAGTCACTTTCCCTCTCTGGGCCTCTGTGAATTAGGAGTCCAGACTTGAGAGTTTCTAGGGGCTAGAATACCCTGGTTCTCTGAGCCTCTGAAAAGGAGCAAGGAAAGGAGGAGAGTCCCCCTCCTCTCTGCTCCTGGCCTCAGCATGGGAGTGGTCTCTAGGGAGGTGGCAGTGGTGGGGGTCCCAGGGCGGGGTTCCCCTGAGCTGCACACATCTGTGCTGGGGGTGTGGCTCCCACACCCAGGCCCTGAGCACGTCCCTCCTCATCATCCCTTCTCACTTCAGCTGCCCTGGGCTGTTGCCCAGCCTTGTCACCAGGCTGCGGCATAAGGCCCCCAGACATCTGGCCCGGCCCCGTTTCCATGTGTCACCAGGCCCTGGCCCCGCCCCCTTGGAACTCTGCGTCACCTTGCCCACATCACCTGATCTCTCTACCTCTTCACACAGGCTGCTGGGCCGCACAGGGTGAGGCAAGAGGCCTCTGTTGTCTGAGCGCAGACTGGCAGGTCCTCACGTAACCCTGACACCCAGGAGCACCCCTCCCCTCAGGCAGGACCAGGTGTGCAGACTGCAGCTGGTCTCCCAAGGGAGGCTGGGCCCTCTGTGGCCAAGGGGGACTCCCAGACTCCATCCTCCCCGCCCCACAGCGACTGTCCGCTCCCGGGCCACACCACGGTCACTTGGCTCTCGCCCTGAGCCTCTCCCCCTCCAGTCCAGCTGGAGGGCCCATGAGGTCTGCAAATGTCACCCTTTGGGGCCAGCTTCTGCCTGCCTGGTAACACCAGCAAAGCGAAGCTCGAACCTCTCAGAGGGACATTCGGGCCCCAGTCCAGCTGGCAGCCACCTGTCCCCTGACTCATTCCCCACAGCACACCCTGTGTTCTGGGCACAGCAGATTTCCAAATAGGATTTGTTTCCTCATCCCCCAGTGCCTTTGCATAGGCTGTTCCCTCGGGCTGGAATGCCCTTCCCAGCATCTTCACTCTGTGGACTGCTACTCATGTCTCAAGACCCAGCTTGAATGTTCCCCCTCTCAGATAGCCTCCTCCACACATCCTCACCCATCTGACCCACCTTCCCCCGGCCCTCAGCCCCAGCGGGTGTGTGAATATTGCCACAGCCCTCTCACACAGTACCGAGGGTGTGACGATGCAATCTCTGCTTTCGAGCCTCTATCCTCCCGCTAGTCTGGGAACGAATTTATCTGGGAAAAGCATCTTATTTATCTTTGATTCCATGGGGCCTGCTTCGTGCCAGGCACACGGTAGGTGCCCCGTCAGTATCTGCTAGATGACGGAACCTACTCAGGCCTCGAACACTGCCTGGCCCACCCTCTGCTCAGTGTTTGATCTTAGACAAGTCGCTTCCTTTCTGTGGGACTCAGTTTTTCTACCTGTAAATTGGTACTAGCGTATGTCAAGAGCTTTCAGATTATGGTAATAAATAGAAGCTCCGGAGATGATCAATGGTGAGGGATAAATTCCTAATGCAGTCACCTTTTGATGATTGCTGGAAAAATTTAATTCTCCACTGGCTGTCTGCCACCTTTTAGCCTGTGTCCATACCCCACCCTTGGCCATCTGTCAGGAATGAAAACTATTTGTGATGTTGTCCCCACCAGAGCAGATCAGGAAGAAAATTGGTGCTGAATGTGGGGAGCTGATTGATAACACATACACACACACACATATGTATTACATACATATATTACACATGTATATATTACACACACATATACACACGTATATATTACACATACAAATATATTACACCTACATATATATTACATACACATAATATTACACACATATATTGCACACATTCATATATACAGGAATACATATTACACACATATACACACACGTCATGACTTTCCAAGGCCTGATATAAAAGACTTTGGGATAGCTTCTTCTCTCGCCCCAAGGGGACAGATCTAGGGGGCTGACACTAATGATCAGTGTTAGGCTTTATCAAAGTAAGGAGCTGGCAGCTAATTCTATTGCAATAAGGATGCTAAGTTCTCTTTGGAAGTAAATTTAGCCCTTTGGTAAGTTATCTTTTCCAGGTCTAATTTAAAAACCTTTTATTATTTTTTGTTCTATTCCTTCTAGGCTTTTCTTTTTTTTTCCTAGGTTTTTGTGTGTGCTCACACACACATTTTTAAACTTTATTTTAGAATATCGGGATTACATCATTTTGTAAACTCGCTTTTTAAAAAAGTGAACATTGTAGCCTGAATACATTTCCGCAGCAGTGCATGCCTCTGAACGGGTGATGAACTCTGTTGTGGGCGCTTCTAGAAGCCACGTTTCTGTGCCCCATGTTACCAGACCCCACGGATGTCCCGCAGTTTGCTGAGCAAGCCTGAGTTGCCCTAAGTGAGGACCCCCCTCCTCGACTGGAGAGCAGTTCACGGGCTCCTTACACTGAGGAGTGAGGTGTACAACCTCCACCTTTGGGGTGTCTTGGCTCTCAGCTGTGCCCGTTTTCAGAAGCCTCGTCACCCCAGGACTCTCTCCCGGGCATGTTCCCATCGCCCAAGGGTGTGTGGGGCTTTTTTGCCACGAAGATCAGGAGCCACATGTTTACTTTCTACATGTGGGTTCTACTTGCCACTGAACGTCAGTTCTCAAACGACATGTTCCCTGCTCCCCTGTGTCATCCAACCCCTCCCCACTGGACCAGCTGCCAGCTGGCTCTGGTGGGAAGGCCCCTGGGACCAGGTGCAGGCCACCAGGATTCCACTTGCAATGCCCGGCCGGGTGCCGGGGCAGGGGGGAAGTGACTTGTCCGAGGCTGTGCCGTGACTCAGCAGCTTTGCCCAGCCTCCCGACTGCTGGGAACCGGCCCGGGCCCGGGGCTGCCGCCCGGCCTCTAACATGCACCGTCCTGCTCAGGGTGGAAACCTCTCTTCCTGCGAGGCAGGGCAAAGACCCAGGGGTGCCCCAGTCCTGGGGCGCCTGCTCTGCCAGAAAAGGCCCAGCGGCTTTGGGGTGGCCTTTTCCTGTGTGTGTCCCTCGGCCCAGCCTTACTGTGACTGTGAAGGACACGGTCTTCCTGTCCTTGCTGCCTGGGGGAGAAAGTGGTGCGCAGAGGGCAGGGCCTCGGGCCAGCTCTCGGCTCCCCTACTTGCTGCCCTGTGCGGCCCAGGGTGAGTCACTCCACTTCCTTGAGCCTCAGTTTCCTCAGCTGGAAGAACGGAATCCTGAGAGCCCCCCAACACACGGGGTGGATGGGTGGGTCAAAATTCCAGGCTGTCATCAAATGACTCAAAGGCGGCACTTAATAAATGTGCACTTTTCTTTTGGCTTCATCCTGTCACTGCCCATCTGAGAATCACGGTGGTTCCCTCCTGGGAACACGGCTCAAAAGTCCCAGCCTCACACCGAGGGCCCGTTTCCATATTCCCCTCCCAACCCTGGTCTGCACCAGGCTGGCTTATTGGAGGGCGCCCTGGTGCACAAGCAATTAAAAAACAGTAGGGTCGCTGTGCAAACACAGCTTCAACACAGGCTCCCTCACTCCCCTTTGAACCTGGAGTCCAGGAGCCCCCCAGGCCTCTCCCCCAACATACACAGACATTCCAAGCCCCGGATTCCACCAGCCAACCTGCCCTTCAACACCGCTGCCCACTCTAACCGTCACCCTCCTCCCAGCAGGAGCCCTGGCTCAGGTGCCTCCTGTCCCTGAGGCCTGCCCTCCTGTGCCTCCTGTCCCTGAGGCCTGCCCTCCTGTGCCCTCCAGGGTCCCGAGGGCCCTACTGCCCGAATCCTGCCTCTTCCATGACCTGCATGTCTGTGGGCCATTGCCCGTGGTCACGCAGTGCCCTACGGACTGGGTACCAGCTGTTTCGGGCTTACCTCTAGATGCAGCCTCCTAGAGGGGAGGGGTCACCTCAGTGTGATGGCTGATTCAGGGAGAAAGATAGACGTTTAGGCTTAGGTGTGAGGGGCCTGGGTTTGAACCCCAGCAGGCCACTTACTGGCTCGGGAACAACAGGTAAGTTCTCCGACTCCTCTGAACCTGTGTTCTCCTCTGTAAAATGAGGACAATGCAGTAAGGTGCTTGGCACCTGGTAGGTACTCGGTATTAAGTTAGAGATGACCTTCATGTTGCTATTTTTGCAGTCTCCTCTGTGTCTCGCACATTCCAGGGGTTCCACAAACGCTCCTGAAATGGGGCAGTAACCAGCGTGCTTGGCTGGGCCATGTGGCCGTGATGGGCGCAAGTGTAGAGCAGGCCAAGCTGTACCTGGAGGTCTTATTGGTTCCAGTCTGAGCTCCTCTTCCGTGTTGACACCTCAGCCCTTTCACAGGCTCAGTAGCTGCTCACAGTAGATTGGAGTGTGGCATTTCCCGGGACAAAGACTCAAAGGCAGGGAGAAGGCAGCCCTTCCTGCACCCTTCCACCCAGCATTCCGGTGTGGTGGGAAGGTCTGGGCTGGAAATTTGAGCCCTGGGTTGGTATCATCACCAATGACCATGATGGTGACCTTGGGCAAATCCCTTTCTCTCCCTGGGACTTATTTTCCTCAGTTGTACTGTGAGGTGGCTGAAGTAGGTACCCCTAGGATCCCTTCAGCTCTGCTGTTCTGTGGCTCTGAGGTCAAAAAGACTCCTGGTCTCAAATAAATAAAGGTGATGTTTTATTCTCAAATTTCAGATAGAGTGACAGTGGCTATATGGGTGGGTGGGGGGGAATAGTAATTGTTGAATAATGGCTGGTAGCATTAATTACTGAATTTGCTTCTGTAATTAACCATTTATTTAACTCTTCATTTATCTAGTGTTCTGTGCCAATGTGGCAGATCAAAGTTGGCTAAGAATGCTTTGTCACTCCTTTCCCTGAAAGGCATGTCTATTTTCCCACTCCCTTGATTCTGAGCTGGATCGAACACCGCTTTAACCCATAGAATACGGTAGAAGTGATGCTCTGCTTTAAGACGACTGTCACCTTCCACTTCCTCCTTCTTGGAACCCAGCTTGTGAGGAAGCCCAAGCAGCCACATGGAGAGGCCCATGTGGAGGAGGATTAGGGCTCTGAGTCAATAGTCTCAGCTGAGCTCCCAGCCAACAACCAGCACCAACCTGCCAGCCATGGAGGTGCAGCATCTTGGAAGTGGCTCCTTCAGCCCCAGTTGAACTGTTCTGGCTGATGCCACGTGGGACAGAGACAAGTAAGCAGTCCACGTGAACCCTGCCCCAGTAGCCAAATCCGGATGGTTGTTATTTTAAACCACTAAGTCTGGGGATAGTTTGTTGCACAGCAATCATCACTGCAACTTCAGAGCTAGTGCTGGTCTATGGGAACCCAAAGATAAAGACGTGTCTTAGCCTATGTTCCTCTCAAAAACAGAACCTAAGACAAAGGTTTGCCTGAAATATACAGTTTCTTTGACAAGTGACCTCAGAGAGCAGAAATGAAGACCAAAGGGGGAAGACAGAGGAAGGAAAGCCAACATTTAGGTGTGTCCCTGAGTTGTCCACCACAATGGGTGACTAGTACTTGATCCCACTGGGACAATCTGAGGAGCCGCAAAGATTGTGTCTCAGAATCGTCTGCCTGAGGGTTGAAAGGGAGAAGCATTTAGCCATGGGATCCCCCCTCCTATTGGTCGGAGGGTTCCATAGGATGTTCAGTCCCCCCACACTTCCAGGACGTGGGTGTTCCTGACAATGCCTCAGGCTGTGACATGAGGGAAGTCCCGGGGCAGGAAGCAGGGGACATTGGCATATGTTGGAGTTAGGTGCTGTCAGCACGAGGTGGACAAAATCGGCGTGGAACCATTGCTGTAGCCTCGGCTGGAATCAGAGGTGAGGCCGTGAGAATGGGAGGTGGCCCACAAGAGATGTCCAGAATGACACGGCCCTTTGAGATGCTGACCGTCTAGTGCCCTTCTCAGCACGTGGGCAGTGGCTACTCCATGAAGCTGTCAGGCTCTCTCAGCTGCACCTGCAGGCTGCTGTTAATTCTGGGCTTTGAGTCCCAATCACCAGCAATCTCCTGGTTCAGAGCTTGAAAGTGAGTCTCCTCTGGACGCTAAGATTTCCAACTGGCATTGTCCTGGAGACGGTAGCCACTGGGCCAGGTGAGTGCTTCTTGCAAAGAATCTTGAGCAACGCTGCCCACCTTTCACCAACAACTCTACCCTTTTGCTAGAAAAGTTCCAAAGCCTTTGTCCACCTGTCTGGCCTGAATTATTCACAAAAACTTTAGAGGTACTTGGAGTCCTCCAGAAGAAAACACCTAAGGCCGGTTTACATGAGAGGCTCTTTCTAGCTGTGCCACTTCCTCTGCTCAGAGGTCATGGAAGTGGCACTTCCAGATTCTGCTGGAAATCTGAAACCCACAGGAAGGACAGCCTCCTAAGAAACTCTTCTGGGATGATGGGGCCTGGAGAATACAGTCTTACCATAGCAGGTTCAGAAAAGTATGTTCCTGCTCTCACTCAGGCCCAGGTGCCTTGGAACCTAGGCTGGGAATCACGTTGCCATGTTCTCAGAAGGTTGGAGTAGGCAGGGGGCTCAGAAAGGTTACAAGGGTTACCTTGCCCCTTATTTCAAAAATGTGGGCACTGGGAATGGCCTCTGGTTTCTCAAGCTTTGGAGTAGGTGTAAAAGAACTTTACAGAAAATGTCAGAAAGCCCTTTGGGTTCTTTGGAGGACATTTTCAAAGTACCACTGTAAAGAGTTATAATAACAAAACATGAATGGTTGACGGAAGTTTGGACTTAATGCATTTTATGGCCGAGACCCTGTTGAACAAGTAGGGTATGATGGCATTGCTGTTGGGGTGGATGTTTCCTGAAGAGAGAATAATAACGATGGGTAAATTCAGTTCATTGCTGCTCAAATCCTCCACTGGACTTTGAGGGTCCAAGTTCCCATAGAAGAGGTTCCATCCCATGGGCCCTGAATAGTCTTCCATCTAAGAGTAGATACTGTGTTCTGGCTCAAGAGTCCAGAGCAAAAAGTGTGACTTATACCCAAGAGCCATTAAACATGTGGGCAGGGCAGTGGTCTTGGCTACAGGGACCGTGCCTTTTGAGGCAGTAGATGAGACAAGAACTCTCATCTCGAGGTTGGAGTTCTGGCTGCATCTGTCGTGGCTTCGCCCCCTGTTAGTCAAGTGACCTTGAGTAATCGTTTCACCTGTGTGAGCCTCAGTTTCCTTATCTGTCATGGGAGAAGCGCTCCCTGCCTTGCCTGCTTGCTGACCTCAGTCAGATCATGGGTGTGTGCACATTGGCTCAAACCACTGACAGGGCGGAGCTGCCTCCAGGTGATCGGATTAAGGAGCAATCTCTCAATCAATCAATCTCTCCTCTTTCTTTTCTGCTTCCCCTTGCATGGTGTCTTCCTTCTCTCAGCCAGGAATCTCAGCTACTAGAATACCAGCCTCCTAGAATCCTTACAGCCTCACACCTAGAGGAAGGGAACCCTGCCAGCTCTAGGTAGAAAAACACCTGAATCAATCACCATGGCTGGGGGTGTGGTGGGTGGGGTGACTACGGCGTATTTTGATTGGTCTAGCTTGGGTCATGTGCCCATGCCTGGCCCAATCACTGTGGCCAAGGGCAATGGAGTACTAGGATTGGTCCACTGGGGAACACGCTCATCCTTTGGCCGGGGAGGGAGACACTATGGCTGGGAGCCTCCATCAGAACCACCTGGTTGGTGCAGGAGGTGGAGGACAGGAGAAGGAGCTGTTGATCTGGGCAGTCGAAACTGTAAATGTCCACTGAAGCGGAGGGCTACTTTGTGAGCCTATAGGCGCCAGGTGCCTGTAAGGTGACGTCAATGTCTCTGTTGTTAGCCCTGTACCTGAGTTTCTGTGAGGAGGACCAGGGGCTGGGAGCCCGCTCCACTCTGAGTATCCTGGCCAAGAAGGTTGGGGACTTGATTTCTCACCTGTTATTGAAAATTCCAATGTTTTATCGATAAAACAGTTCTCCCCTTTGAAACAGAGAACACATGGGACTTCCCTGGTGGCGCAGTGGTTAAGAATCCGCCTGCCAGTGCAGGGGACATGGGTCCGAGCCCTGGTCCGGGAAGATCCCACATGCTGTGGAGCAACTCAGCCCGTGTGCCACAACTACCGAAGCCTGCACGCCTAGAGCCCGTGCTCCGCAACAAGAGAAACCACCGCAGTGAGAAGCTCGTGCACCCCAACGAAGAGTAGCCCCTGCTCGCCACGTCTGGAGAAAGCCAGTGTGCAGCAATGAAGACCCCAAAAAAACCAAAGAACACGGCGTGCACAGCATGAGCGCCCTTAAAGTGCTTCTCCCATCATGGTTCTCCTTTTCTACTCCATCCACGCAGCCACTCTTTGCTGAACAGGTGGTCTTTGGCAGTGCTCTCTGGTCTACACGCATACAATGTGCCTGACACCATGTGAAAGTCTAAGAAGACACAAGAGAGGTACCATGGCTCCTGGCTCTCAAAGGAGTTGCAGGCTGGCAGGGGGACAGCTGGCAAAAAGGGATGAATGTTCAGGAGCTGTCAGCGTGGAGGAGAGAGGGGGGAGGCTGAGGGGCTCAGAATGCCTGGTCTGGGGAGAGGATGGCACCCTGCTTGTGGACTTCTCCCCACTCCCTGCCATTGCCAGGCCACCAATACTTGAAAGGCAGTAACGTGGGGAGGCGAAGAGTATGAGCTCTGTCGGGACTGCCTGGTGTTATCCAGCCCCTGCCCATCAGTTTTCTCATCTATAAAATGGTGATGATAATAATAGTACACACTTCACAGGGTTGTCATGAAAATAACATGTTACTACATATCAAGTGCTTACAAGTGTAAGCACACAGCATGTGTCCAACTCATATAACTTGTTGCCATGTGTCACATCAAATATTTGCTTGCTACCTCATTGACTTTCTCTCTCCCCACCAGATTATAAATTTCATGAGCAGGGATTTTTTGCAGCTGGGTGCAGTATTCTCAAGGCTCTGAATAGTTGCTAGCACACAGTAGTACTAAATATTTGTGTACTGCATACCTGACAGTTAATCTTATACTTGGCTTGAATTATTTTAAGAGCCTCCTTCCTGGTCTCCCTTCTTCCAGCCTCTATATCCCTCCAATCCTTTTTGCTCTTACTCAAAAGTTCAGGGTTTTGTTGTATTAAAGCCTTCAACTGATGGGACGAGGCCACATGCTGTGGAGATGAGGGAAGGCAGCCTACTTTACTCAGTCTACAGATTCAAATGTTAACCTCATGCAAAACACCCTCACAGAAACACACAGCATAAGGTTTGATCAGGGTTTTAGACAGTCTTTTTAAAGTTAATGCTGACCTTTGAGTTAGACGCTGATGATTCTGGAGTGGATTCATGTCTTGTTTTTTGTGTAGTCAGTAACACCACTATAGTTCTCAGGGTGGAAGGTAAATGCGGAGAAGCATTTGCGCATGTTACCATTTCATCATTAACTTTCTTGAAAAAGAGAAAGTCAAGATCTTTACATTTTCATTACTTACGCACTTTCCTCTTTTGTCAGACTCATTGCTTCTAAGGGTTATTGAAAAGTGACAACGCAATTGCAAACACTAAGATAAATAACTGTCGGTTTACACCATCCAGTAAGTGGCAAAGTTGCTGCAGCAAAGCTGCTCCGACTACTGCCTATGAGCCCTTCAGCAAGACTCCTGCCTTTGAGGTCCTGCATGTCGCGAATGTGCCCTTCGCCCGTCACTCCCACTCCCCCACTGGCCCTCCAGTGGCCTTGTGGCCTTATGCCTCTTGCAGGCCACACATCACCGACTGGAGCAGCGACAGAGTCCGTCCCTGCACCGCCCCAGCGGGGGGAGTCAGCGCTCCTGAGTTGCTTGTGTCCGCGAGCATTCCAGCATCTCCGGGAGAGCCGCAAACCCTGTCCTTGAGAGGGTTACCCTGAGACAGGAAAGGCCTGGGAAGGAGAGGCAGGTCAGCCCTCGTCATCTTCCGGATTTAGCCTCAAGTTTACTGAAAACTTGCTCACTGCACACGTGACTCACACACCAAGAAGCTGGCAGGGGAATGTAAACGGATACAGCCACTATGGAGAACAGTATGGAGGTTCCTTAAAAAACTAAAAATAAAACTATCATATGACCCAGCAATCCCACTACTGGGCATATACCCTGAGAAAAGCATAATTCAAAAAGAGTCATGTACCGCAGTGTTCATTGCAGCACTGTTTACAATAGCCAGGACATGGAAGCAACCTAAGTGTCCATCGACAGATGAATGGATAAAGAAGATGTGGCACATATACACAATGGAATATTACTCAGCCATAAAAAGGAACGAAATGGGGTCATTTGTAGAAACGTGGATGGACCTAGAGACTGTCATACAGAGTGAAGTAAGTCAGAAAGAGAAAAACAAATATTATATATTAATGCATATATGTGGAATCTAAAAAATAAATGGTTCTGATGAACCTAGGGGCAGGACAGGAATAAAGATGCAGACGTAGAGAATGGACTTGAAGACATGGGGAGGGGGAAGGGTAAGCTGGGATGAAGTGAGAGAGTAACATGGACATATATACACTACCGAATGTAAAACAGATAGCTAGTGGGAAGCAGATGCATAGCACAGGGAGATCAGCTTGGTGCTTTGTGACCACCTAGAGGGGTGGGATAAGGAAGGTGGGAGGGAGATGCAAGAGAGAGGGGATATGGGGATATATGTATACATATAGCTGATTCACTTTGTTATACAGCAGCAACTAACGCAACATTGTAAAGCAATTATACTCCAATAAATATGTTAAAAAAAATAAAAGAAGCTGGCAGGAGCTGGAAGTCCAAGTGGAGGAGTACCAGTCGTATCCTGGCTTCTTTTAGAGCAATTCTTATTAACACTCCATTAAACAATGACTAATCAGGCAGGACTCCAGGACAAAAGAGGTCCACCAGGACTGTCCCGGACAAACCAGAGCGTGTGGTCGCCTCACTTATGGGGCGCTTTATCCTCGGGCTCTAGGGGATGTTCTAGCCTCAGGCCAGAGTTAGGGGTGGTGTGCGCGTCCAGGCCTTGCACGAGCGTGCGGCACGGGTGGGAACAGCAGACTTGGGGTCCTCCACGAGTTCCTGCAAGAGGCTGCTCGCTCCTGCTTCTTCAGCCGAGTGACAGGGAGGGTTTTCCCAGTGGGACCACCCATTCTGTGGCCTTACCTTGATGCAGAAATCCCGGCTCTAGCTCCCGAGGTCTCCACTCCCGTCCCCGAGGAGGCCTTGGAATCCACTCACCGCTGTGACTTTCCTCCTCATCTCTGGCCCCTTGTGACCTCTCTGTCCTGCCCTCCTTCACTAATGTAACTCAGCTACACATGAAATAGATATTTAACAAGTACTGTAGCCAGGACGTTTACGTGTTTGAGAAGGAGTTGGAGGAGGGCGGCTTCCTAAGCCTGCTCGGGCCCCGTGCCTGAAAGCCAGCATTTCCAAAGGCACGTAGTCTGCCCTTGGGTTGGAAGGACCTTGGGGTTCTGTGGGGTGTCTCTCAGATGCCCGGCCCCCAGCCTCCTCTGCTTGTCCTTGAGCAGATGACACCAAACGACAGTCAGCCGGGTATGCGGGGCGTTTGTCTCTCTTGCTAAGCGGGGCAATCTTCTCCAAGGCAGAGGCTTCCAGCGCAGGGCCGGGCCGAGCCCCTGGAGGGTTCCACGGGGAAGGGCAGGGCGGGGGGGTCTCCCTCTTCCATCACACGGTAGAGCCTGCAACTCTGCTCTAGGCCCTGGCACGAGGGAGGGTGCTTTACACCTGAGAAGTTTGATAAGCTTCCCAACACCCCTGTGGACAGAGGAGCGAGGCTCAGGGTTTTCTTAAATTTTTTATTCATTCACTCTTCCTCCCTCCCTCCCTCTCTCTCTTTCTTTCCTCCCTCCTTCCTTCCTTCCCCCCTTCCTTCCTTCCTTCCTTCCTTCCCTCCTTCCTTCCCTCCTTCCTTCCTTCCTTCCTTCCCTCCTTCTTTCCTTCCTTCCTTCCTTCCTTCCTTTCTTTCTTTTTCTTTTCTTTCTTTCTTTCTCTCTCTCTCTCTTTCTTTCTTTCTTTCCTCCCCCAAACACTCTGTAACCTCTGCACGTACTATGAGGCTGAAACCCTCACTCTGACCCCACCCAACCCTTCCAGGGGGCGGGGCAGCGCTGTCCCTGAGGGTGAAGGCAGGGTCTGGGGTGCAAGCAGCGTGGGCATGAGGCTGCAGGAGCTCCCTTCCTCCTCTCAGCCCCCGCAGCGCCCACCCCACCGCTGGCAGCTGGGCCGGTCCTAGGAGGAGGATCCTGGCCAGGCCGGCGGTCCACCATGGGGTAGCGACCCGGGGCTCCCATGGCAGGAGTCCTCCCGGGGAAGGTCCAGGTCCAGTGGGGAGGACGGCGCCCCTGGTCCACGGCCCACAGCTCAGGCTCCTAATGGCCTGAGTCTGAAAGTGCCCAGAGCCTCAGGGTTCTCTCTGGGCACCGGCAGGGCAAGGCTGGGGCCCGGGTGTGGACGAGGCTGCAGACAGGATGGTTGAGCCTCCCGCAACCTGGGGGAAGGACAGGGCAGGAGGGAGCTATCGACCCCTTTGCATGTCAGTGACCCAGCCCAGTGTCAGCCAGGCCTTCCAGTGGCTTCTGGGCACTAGAGCTGGTTCCCAGGCTGGCCAGGGCGCCCAAGTCTCTCCTGCTCTAGATGGGGGTCCTCCAGCACATGGCCTGGGCTGGAGGGGTACCCACCCCACTTTCCCCCTCCACCTCCTGCACACACACACACACACACAACCCACACAGGCTGGGATCCTGGTCAGGCCTGGACCGGATAGGATGGCAGCTCTCACACTTCCATCGGGGCCGTAGTGCTTTCAGCCACACAGTAGATATGGATGTTGAAAAATGTTTCTGGAGTGAAGGATGAATCCATGAATGAATGAATGAATAAAAACATTTGAGGAAAACCTGGGTCCTCCTTCCTCTGTCCAAAGAGATATGGGGAAGCCTAGCCACTTCTCAGGTACGGAACACACTCTCTGCAGCAGCAAGGTAAGGTGAGCAGAAGAGTCTGGATTAGCCCTCCCAGAGGGGTCCCCTTCCCAGCCGGGGGTCCCCTGTCTCCTGGACTTCTTTCGGAGGCTCCAGGGCTGCTGACATGCCCGCTCCAGGGCTCCCTCGACCTAAATCCAGCCTGGCCTCCGAAAGCAGACCAACTCTGCCTGGAAACGTGTAAACCCAGGCACACCTTAGGGGCAAGACCCAGGGAGCAGCGGTGGCCCTGGGGAGCTGGGTGTGAGGGATGGGAGTCCTGCACAGTGGCCTGGCCCGGCGTGAGCAAGGACCACGCGCAGCAGACAGCCGGGGAGATAGAGCGGGTCTCTGGCCCGGCGAGAGGCAGTGAGTGGTACCGTCCTTTCTGCCCTGACCTCGGGGGCCACAGTCACCTGTCAGCTATATAGCTGCATTACTAAGCCAACAACCACAGGGTTTGTGAGGCTCTTTGCACGAGGCCCAGTGCTGCAGGGGAAGAAGCACAGATAAGGGTCCCACGGCCTGCGCTCCAGTCCTGATGCTTTCACTGCCTCACTCTACAGCTTTGAGGAGGTACTCAGCCCCCTCCAACCTTGAACCCCTTGAAAACCGAGAAGAGCCGACCGTGCTTCGTCTCTCCCTTAGGATGTTAACGTGGGAGAGGGGCCTTCCACACTAGCCAGCAGGCCTCCCACTTGGCAGGAGAGAGACCTGGGCTCAGAGATGAAGGGACACGAGCAAGGTCACGCAGCCGACCAGCGGCAGAGCTGGGTTCAACGCCAGGTCTCTGACATCTAGGATGGCACCTGTTCCTCTGCTTCCGGCTAAACGCTGTGGATTCACACAGAAGGAAGAGTATTGCAGAGGCGTGGGCTCTGCGTCCTCCAGCAGGAGACCCGGCAGGCAGGGCAGGCTGCACGCGATGGATCGCCTTGTACAAACCTCGGAGAGGAAGGAGTCCCAGCACCTGTTTCCACCCACTGTGCTGGCCGCAGGGCCTCCCTGGCATCCGGTGTTGCCCTCCCTCTTACCTGCTGAAACCCTCTGGGGGCTGTTCTGTCGTCCGTGTCTGAGCTCAGGCTTAGTCAGTGATGTTTGCCTGGGCTTACAGGACAGCCCTCTCCTCCACGCAAGGGAAATCCATTTGGGTTGGACTTTCAGGTGGTATAAGATGGTTTCCAGCGAGAAGACAGAGAAAATATGATGAGTGTTGTTTTGCTTCTTTTAATTGCTAGAAACCTCTGATCTATTGGGCGCTGAGCACATCACATAATCCTTTTCTATCTGTCAGTGGCTCTTCCTCAATCAGAGTCTTCAGACCGCGGTCCCCGGGGCCTTCTACTTCTTCTTTGCTTTGGCTTTCCTTCCTTTGTTTGCTTTGTACAACTTAAG
This sequence comes from Balaenoptera musculus, assembly GCF_009873245.2. Taxonomy (NCBI): domain Eukaryota; kingdom Metazoa; phylum Chordata; class Mammalia; order Artiodactyla; family Balaenopteridae; genus Balaenoptera; species Balaenoptera musculus. The sequence continues at coordinate 8,604,298 of NC_045790.1, forward strand.
AGCTTCATCTTGGCCTGACTGGCCCGTGATGGGGAGCGGGGAAGGGGTGGGAGCACTGAGGTTTAGAGTCTTCTTCTGTAGTTTCAGGTCCAAAATATCAAAGGTTATCTGTATCTCATACTGCAGCAGCTCCTTCAGGCATTCAATGTGGATATGAATGGCCTCGTTGATGAGATTTTCTAGCTCCTGAAAGAAAAGGAATGTGGCTGGTGAACAGGGCCTGGGGAAGGCTCAGGCTGTCTGCAGACAGAGTCCCACCGCAGTAGCCACATCTCAACACAGCCGCCTCCTTTCTCAGTGTGCTGGGACCTTCCATTCCCCCCAGACCCACTCTCCATCTGTCTCCACCCCACTCTGTGCCCTGGGAGGCTGACTTTTAAGGTCTGCATCAACCAGCTCTCCTTGACCTGTGGCTGCTGGCTGAGTTCAGCCAATGGGAGACCCTGGCAGGAGATCTGAGGGTGGGGAGAGGATGAAGTCTCTCATCTTCCTGCCAGCCAGCTGGGGTTGGACGTGGCCATGGTCCTCTACCTGCAGCTGCAGTTCCCTCCCTGTGGCCCTCTCCTACAGCTCTCTTTTTGCTTCTTCCCTCTTTCCTTCAGGCGTACTGTGGCAATCACCCCATTGGAGTGTGTCATTTACTGTTCACACTGTTCTGGGCTCGGAGGCCAGCCCCATATCCCCTACTTTCTGGTTAAGTTCCAGTTTTTATTTTCTTTGGACCCTGCAGCATGGCATGCGGGATCTTAGGTCCCCGACCGGGGATCCAAACGGCACCCCCTGCAGTGGAAGCTCAGAGTCATAACTACTGGACCGCCAGGGAAGTCCCTGGTTAAGCTCCATGTGGATGCCAGCACCCTTCCTTCCTCTTCTGCCCTCATCTCATTCTCACATCTCAAAGCTCCAGCTGCAGGCTTCATCGGAGGGGTCAGGGGAAATTGCTCAGAGAGTGGGTGTGTCCCCCAACTAGCCAGACTGGGGAAGAATGAAAACTCAGCCACCACGCGCCAGGTTAAACAGGAGACCCTGTCTGTCATCGCAATCAGGATCATGGCATCATAAAATCCTGGCGACAGGGACCGTGTAACTGTGTTTCTCCAAGTTCCCTGCCCAAGCAACCAATCAGTGGCGGAGAGGTCACGCTTGTCCTGGGAGTGTCAGGGGACATACCTTGAGTATCTGGTTACCTACAAGTCATTGTTTTGAGATCTCATATTTTAAGTTAGAATCCCACGCAAAATCTCACATTTGCCCTAGAAAAATAGTGTTCTTCCCCTAGGGCGTCGGGGACTATTGCGCTCCAAGAAGATGCACTATGTTTATCCTGCGGTGCTGAGTGTCCCCAGCTCAGGGGCACAGAGCGGAGGGGACCCTGGCCTACAAGCTCCACCTGGCAGGTACCAGCAGCCATGCAATGGAGGCCTGCAGGGGGGCTGGGGCGCAGGGGCAGGAGGGGAGGCGGGCCCTTCCACCCGCGGCCTCGCCCACGCCCACGTATCTTGGAAGGTCCCTGGAAGGAGGTGGAGACAAGCCGTTGCTTGTGTTCTGTCGGGTCCCCGCTCACTGCACGAAGGGCAGCCGATGCGCTATTTACCGGGAAGACTTAAACTTAGAAGAGTATCATTCGTTCCATTGTATTCATGGTTGTTTAGAGATTTCCCCAGTGTTTTATGCATCTTTAAAGGAACGCTTCCCAAAGCCACCCACTCTTTGGCTGACAGTTCAGAACCAGAACGCTTTTGGAACGCAGAGTCCCTGAGACTCCCCGTCCCCACCCCAGCTCAAACCTCCCCAACACACGCACACATATATACACACACGCACATACTTGTCTCTGTGTTCAAAAACAAGCAACAGTGATGTTATCAGTGCCTACATATAGTTAAAAAATGAATTTAGACTCGGCCAGGCCCTCAAGGAGTTGGCTGCCCTGGGACCAAGCTCGTCGCCATTTATTGAAGAGCTGGTCGTCAGGGACTCTGGCTCCTGGAGCCCCAGTGGTCCTTAAGACCTGCCAAGAGGGCAGCCAGTTCCCTAGCTCCACACACACCCCTGGGCCGCTGGCTCCACCCCTCCCCCGCCTCATCACATCACCGCCCTGAGCTGTCTGTCCCCTATGGCCCTTCCTTCATCCCCCCCGCCTGGCCCAGGCGTCACCCATGGATGCTGGCGCTGCAGCAGACGAAGGGCACTGAGGAAATCGATGGTGGTTCGCAGCCTGGGGGCTCTTTTGGCAGAATCTGCAGTGGAAAGGACTTGGACTTGGGGTCAGCCAGACCTCAGTCCAAATGTAAACTCTACCACAGGCTAGCTCGGGGACCTTGGGCCAGGCGATTAAAGTCTCCGAGCCTCAGTGGTCTCATCACTAAAATGGGGCCATGAATTATACATCTCAGGGATGTTTCATGAAACGTGCACGCAAAGCCTGTCCCCTTTCTGCCCCCTCCTGGGTGTGTGGGACCTCTTGCGGACCTCAGGTCCAGCCCGGACGTACTCTTGGTGGGAAGGGACGCTGGGGGGGGCAGGGCGAGCCTCCTCCCGCCCCGAGGACCCCACCTCACCTCTCTCTTCAGGGCCTGGCGCTGCCACCCGGGCAGCTCCGGGAGCATCTCCTGCAACAGATGCCGCTGCTGTAGTTGCAGGGCCTCCTTCAGCTGCAGCACGTAGGCCCGCGTCTGCACCTCGGCTGCGCTGAGCCCCACCACCTGCTGCTGGTGCTTCCAGATGGCCTGGTCCTTGCCCGCAGCCAGCGGGAGGGGCTGGGGCGGCACGCACACCTCCAGGTGAGTGACGGTCAGGTTGACGTCCTGGTCCTGGCCCAGGACGTACTGGTAGAGTGTAATGGCGGCATGAACGTGTTGTGGAAGTAGTCGCACTGGGCCAGCAGGTGGGTTGGTGTTCAACTGCCCCCGGTAATCTCTTGAGCTTGTTCCCCAGGATCGTCACAGCCTCAGTGATGGAGCAGCCTGTGGGCGCAGAGGGGCCAGGGCATCATAGAGTGTGAGTGGGCTGAAGCTGCACTGACGGCTGATTGATACGGCCTTGGACCCCAGCGTCCACGTCCTACCGCTATTCTATGTCACCCTTTAGGAGGTCTTGAAAGCCATGGAGCGCATCATGTTTCCCCTTTACCTGGGCTTCTCGGGTGCTCAGAGGCAATTTTATGCAGTAGCTTACATTTATCCCATTTTCTCTGATACGGTTATCTCATGCCTTACCTATATTTTGACACATAACTCTTGTTTTAAAGACTTATTTCAGCTGTGCTTTATGTTGTTTCCACTTCAGACCCTTTGGGAGAGGAGATGGAGGGTATAAAAAAGGATTCTGAATCGAGTGGAGCATGAGAGACATTGTCTTGGCGACTTGGGTCACAGAGTTAGGCAAGTGTTGTTTTAGACCGCGCAAGATCAATCAGCTCTGAGGGTAGCACTGGGCAACACTCCTTGGAGGGTAAACCGCCCTTCTCCCAGGTCCTCCCTTTCACGCCTCTTCCTCACAAGCCCGTCGGAAGCCCGGGTAGGGGTGTTGGTTGGAGCTGGGGCAGGACTCTCTCCAGCATGTGATTGCGTCTTAAGACAGGGATGGTTCGTTAAAGGGTCGCGGCTAAATGAGGTGCGTGTCCTGTGAACGGACCTCCGGCAGGGAGAGGGCAGGACAAGGGACAGAGAACGGCCCTGGCCGCAGCGCGAGGAGACCTGAGTCCTCACACCGATGCCATCCCCGGGGCGCCCTGGGAACTCGGCCAAGTCCCTCCCGCCCCCTGACTCAGTGTCAGCTCTTCAGATCAGGAGCTTGGGCACAGGCTTTCGGGGAGTCCACAACCCCGTCTACTGAAGGCAGAGCCCAGGCGTTGCACGCGGGGAGCCTGGCTTTCCTCCCGGGGTGGAGGCCAGCCCGCCCGCAGATCCCCGTCCTCATCCCCCCCCCCGGGGGAGCCCCCCACGGGGCCCTGGTGGAGCCTCCCCGCCCCAGCCAGGGTGCCCCCTGCGCCTTCAGGAGGGGCTGTGTCCGCCTGGCCCACACCATTTGTTTCTCAAACCCTCCTCACCCGCCGCCAATTCTGTGTTCACTCTGTCCTCACTCTTGGCTCTGCCTGGGCCTGTTTACCCTTAACTCCTCCCCTGAGTCCCTGAGAGGGAGAGGTATCAGGGTCTTAGAGAAATATTAGTACATGGAGCGCTGCTCCGCCTTGAGCTTGTTAGCAAGCGCTGGGAAGTGTCACTGGCATTTAGGCTTCAGTTCCTGGGGGAGGGAAGGAGGGAGGTCTCTCCACCGTGCAGAACTAAAGGTTAGTGGCTGTGCTTTCCCCTTCCTTTCAAGGCAAATCAGCAGGCTTCGAGGCCCGAGACGGTGCTCTGCCTCAGGGTGGTGGAGGGGAGGGCGCTGGGCCCGGACGGCTGACACAGCTCTGTCCCTTCCCAGCTGTGACTCTTGGGCCTCCATTCCCTCACATGTAAAATGGGGGGATACTCATGTTTACTTTATAGGATTGTTAGGGGGACCAAATGGGATGACATGTCCAAGTGCCTTGCACAGAACCCACTACAAGGCAGTAATCAACGAATGCTATAGGAAAAGAGGCATTTGTTTCTGTGCTGTGAGAAAAGTCTCTCCCGGCCACTTCTTTCCTTCTATCTTTTCATCTCTCCATTGGTCTGTTCATTCATCCATCCAACTCTCTATCCACCCATCCACACTCACACACATTCCCACCCAACCATCTCTCTATCCATCCATCCATCCATTACCATCTATCCACCCATCATCCATCCATCCATCTATCATCCATCCATCCATCCATTACCATCTATCCACCCAATCATCCATCCATCCATCCATCTATCATCCATCCATCCATCCATTACCATCTATCCACCCAATCATCCATCCATCCATCCATCATCCACCCATTCATCTATCCACCCATCCATCCATTATCCATCTACCCATCCATCTTTCCATCCATCCATCTTTCCATCCATCCATCAATCCATCCATCCAACCATCCAGTCACTCATCATCCATTCATCCATCTCTCCATCCATCAACAATTAATTTGTCAAACTGTTACTGAGGGCCTATTAATTACTAGGCACTATGCTAGGTTCTAGCAATATTATCATGTGTCTTATCAGACGCAACTCTTGCCCTCAAAGTTCTCTCAGGAGAGATGCACAAGCAAATGTTAATATACGTGTAAAGAGGAAAAGAATCAGGTGACGAGGAGTGCTCAGTCGAGGATGGGGGTCTCCTGGAGAAGATGAGGCATGAGCGACATCGCAGAGGCTGAGTAGGACTGAGCCAGCAAAGACGGTGGGGGAGGCATGGCATGGGTACAGCACGAGCGAGATCAGAGGGGCAAGCAACCACATGGCATGGGTGGGGAACAAGACCGAGTTTGTCGTTGTTGGCACCTAAATGTAGAGGCAGAAAACAGCAAGGATTGAGTGGAGAGGTGGGAGGAAAGCACACGGGAGGGCCTTGAGTGCTGTGTTCAGAAGCCAGGGCTTTGTACTGCAGGCAGCGCAGGGCTTGCCCAGGGAGACTCCGGTTACGTGGTGGCCTGTGGGCAGACTGCGGCCCAGTCCGGACTGGAGTGCCAGGCCAGCAGGTGTGGGCAGAAGGGGCAGATTTGAGTGGCAGGACTGATGGCCAGATGTGGAGGGGGATAGAGGCCTGCCCGACTCCCAGGCTCTTCCTGGGGACCCTTGGGGAGCAGGGGCGGGGGACACCAAGAGAATATGATAAGCGTGGGACATTTACCTCTGTCGTGACCCCTGTCCTCAGAGACCTTCCAGTCTGTGGAAGAGGAGACTGTTGAACAGATGACATCCCCTCTTTGTTCTCAGCCCCCAGCTCAGGGTTCTGTGCTCAGTAGGGGCCGATAGGTATCCAGTGAGTAAATGAACAAATTCTGACATGTGAAGTGTGGTGAAGGAGCTGTTCATTTATCCCTTCAACAAATATTCATTAAGGGCCTTCCTTCCATGTGTCAAGAACTCATTTATGGTCCAGGAAGGTGGTGAAAGGCTGAGGGGAAACACACAGGTAGTATAACCCTGCTCAGGGCTACATAGGGCTGGGCAGGTGCACAGTAGAAAGAAGTGACTTTCTCAGGGAAATCGGGGAGCAGTTCCCTGAGGAAGTGGTGAAGGAGCTGAGATGGGGAGTGTCAGAGGAGTTACTGGGCAAAGAGAGGTGGAAAAGAATGAAAGCAGGCAGGGAAAATAGCCTGTGCAAAGGCCCTGTGGTTGGATAAAGCATGGCCCATTGAAGGAAATGAAAGGCTGGAGGTTGGGAGGTTGGCAGGCTAGAGAGCATTCGGTGGGTCCCACTGGTTCTCACAGGGGCCTCCCAGACCACTCCACCCCACACCACACCCTTATCAACTGGTTACCTTGCTGTATTAAGCAAAAGTTGAAAGTTAAATTTACTGAAAATAGTTTTAAAGAAATTAATTTTGTCCATTGTTTTGCCAGAAAAATAACAGTTTTGAATGACATTTTAAGATTTGATTGCATTGCTCTCATCATTATATATTTGTATAAATTCTTCTTTGCATATGTAATTTGACAATTTACGTACGTAAATAAGTCACATTAATATTTACTCAGAAAGTATAGTTAAGTTCAACGTTGACAGCTTTTCAGTTTTTAATCTAACTTTAAAATGTTATTTAGTCATCTTTAACCTTGCATCGAATACAAAGAGTAAACTTTATATGTATAAAGCAGATATACATATAGTATATAATCAGACATACAGAATACCTAGGATATTAAAATTTGATAGCAGTGGGCAGTTAGGGAAAAACATCTAAAATGGCTTCTCAAAAGGATCCAGCAATCCCACTTCTAAGTATATACCCAAAGAAATGAAATCAGGATCTTGAAGACATATCTGCACCCCCATGTTCATGGCATTATTTACAAGAACCAAGATATGGAAACAGCCTAAGTGTCTGCCATGTCTGTAGACGAATGAATGGTTAGAGAAACTATGATACACACACACACACACACACACACACACACACACACACACACACACACAATGGAATACTATGCAGCCTTAAAAAAAGAAGGAAATCCTGTCATTGGCAACAACATGGATGGACCTGAAGGAGATTATGCTGATTGAAATAAGCAAGACACAGAAAGATAAATACTGTGTGATTCTGCTTGTATGTGGAATCTGAAAAAGTGGAACTCGTAGAAGCAGAAGGGCAGGGGCAGGAAGCCACACCTGGTTCCGAGTTTCTGGGAGGTAAGGCTGAAGTCTGGGGGACTGGCCTGGGGGACAGACGGCTTGAGGTCTTCAGTCTGCAGAGGGCAAGCTGTGTAGGTCGCATGAGAGAGCTGGACTTCATCACAGAAGCTGGGCTCTTGAACCGGAATTCACGAAACACAAGGACATCCAAGGAAGGGCTTCAGGACTGACTGGGACCCCGGAATTGCATCTAGAATTTTGCATGCACATTTTTTCTGGGGAGAGTGCACATTAGAGAGAATCATCAAATTCCTAAAGGAAAGGTTAAGAATCTCAGCTCAGAGCTGCAGACCACTCAGAGGCATTAAGCTGAGAAGCGAGATGTCAGGCAGGTATTTCCGCGGGATAGTATGTGGAGGACGGTGGGGACGGCCAGTGAAGGTGTCCCAGAGGGCAGGCAGCAGTGTGAGGTCATCGGTTTCTGATAATCAAAGCTGGACTTGAGGCCTGTATGGAGGCATCTTTGTGTGAACTTGGTGAGGTGAATCATGGAAACTTCTCTGGGCTCTGAGGAACTGAATTTGCGGGAAGGCACCCTGCTCCTCTTCCCACCTGGCCAGGCAGCATGTGGGGCTGGGGTCACCTGCGCCCTCCAGATATGGGCAGCCCCGGCTGCCTCGTTCGGCTAGGCCAGCCCTGGTCTTCTCCACTCGGCCCTGGCAGCCAGGCACGGAGTCCAGGTTTGAATCAAGAAGTGCGCGAGCCCCGTCGCGCTAACACCCACAGGTATCCCAGCTGCCTGTCATCCTGGCAGATGCCCTCCTACGGGCTTGGCCATGGCCTCAGCCTTAGAACACAAGTGTGGGCCTTGTCCCGGGTCAACAGGGAAGGACCCCTGGGCTGAATTCTAACTTTCAGCCCCAAGACACTCTTTGGACCAGTTCTGGTTTTCAGCAAAAATTGTCCCAAGCTGGCTCGCGAGACACACTTGGCCCCCAGACCACCCTCTATTTGTCACGGGTGAAGCCCCTGATGACTCAGAAAGCCAAGGATTAAGTCTCAGGGAGAAGCCTCTGGCTTCGGGAGGACAGATCTGTCCTTGCAAGTTGCTCTTCAATTACAGGGAGTGGCCTTCATTTGCATTGGCTGCTAGGAACTTCCTGAAGACGGTCCCCAAGGGCCTGGAGGCCAGCACCTGCACCGAGCACAGCGGAGGGGAGGAGGAGAGCGCGGGGCCAGAGCGTGGGTGGAATAGCCCAGTTGCTCCAGAATCAGGGCAAAAAGGCACTGGGCCTGGACCGGGCGCTCTGGGCTCCCTCCCTCCCATCCCTCACGGGCTGGGTCTGGGGCTGGGCGAGGGCGAGCACAGGGGCGCATCCTGGGGGGTTGGGAAAGGAGATGAGGGGCTGTTCCTTCGGGGTGGGTGAGGGGGAGGATCCAGCTGCCACTGGTGCCCCGTGACAAACCAGTTTGTTTGCCCCTGCCTTGGTTGTGAGGGGAGGAGCCCAGTGAGGCTGCACTCTGGCCCGGCTTACCCTTCCCAATCCCCGAGCACCTATCAGGGCAGCCCGGGATGGTGGGAAAGGAAAGCCCACCACTTCACCCTCCACTTCACCCCCATCCGGGGTCCTGAATAATGCTCCCTGCCCCCCTTTCTGCTCTTGAAAAGGTTCTGCCAAACTCATCCGCCCTTCGGCGCCGGTGCCAGCTCAGCAGAAAGGGTGTGTTTTCTTTGGGGGGGAGAGGACTCTTGTTCAGGGAGCTCCCTCTGTGGCCCGCACGCCCTGGGTCATCTCAGGCTCCGCCCAACTCCTCCCAGCAAGGTGAGAAGATGTAGCCACCAACCCTGCTTTACCTGTGAGAGAAACTGAGGCTCCAAGAGGCCAAGGGATTTGCTGCAGGGCACACAGCTGGTGAGCGGCAGAGCCAGGATTCCAAGCCCAGCCTGAGCGGGCAAGGCCCCTTTCAGCATCCTGAGCCAAGAGGCTTGGGCTTGCTTTGTAGACTCTGGAGACGGACACTGGAAGGGCCCCCCACCCCTCCCGGTGACAGTTTTCCGAAGGTTGTTTTGCAACAGGTGTTACGTAAAAATGCATGTTCTTGAACACATGTTGGATCCAGGGAAATTAAACAGATGTCCTTAATATGCTAATGAGCTCAGCAAAATATGCTAATAGGCTCGGCAAACGGCCAAAAAGGGTTGAGCCTATGCAATGTTTCTTAGATTTAGTTGAGGCAAATACAGACAGACCTTGGAGATATTTCGGGTTCAGTTGCAGACCACTGCAATGAAGCGAATATTGCAATAAAGCGAGTCACCCGAATTTTTTGGTTTCCCAGTGCGTATGAAAGTTATATTTACACTATACTGTAGTCTCTTACGTGTGCAATAGCCCTATGTCTAAAAAACAATGTGCATACCTTAATTAGCAAATATTTTATTTCTAAAACATGCTAACCCTCATCTGAGCCTTCAGCGAGTTGTCACCTTTGTGCTGGTGGGGGGTCTCGCCTGGATGCTGGTGGCTGCTCACTGATCAGCCGTCTGACCACAGCACCAAGGATCCGGTCGCACTGCACCTTGCCAGCCACGGGCTCTGTTTTCAGGCACCATTCACAGTCACGGGGAGGCCCCCACTGAGCCCAGGGCAGCCCCTGGCCCGAAGATGGCCTTGACGCTGGGGCCGTCCCTTAGAGCTTGGTGTGGTTTTAAGAGCACAGCCTGGGGATTCAGACAGCTGTGGGCTCGCAGCTTGCTTCTGCTTCTTAACCACTTGCGTGAGTTATTTTGCCTCTCTGGGCATCAGTGTTCTCATCTGTGAAATGGAGGCAATAAAAGCATCTACCTCGTAGGGTTAGATGTGGGCATGTGTGACAGAGCTTTCCGAAGCGCCAGGTACACAGGGGCACTCGGTACATCACGTGGTTGTCATCACCGTCATCGTGAAGATTCTAGGCGTGGCGTCCAGCTCCCCGGGGACTGTGAGGTATTCTGGGATATATCTGGCTTTCCAGAGGAGCCCGCATGCTCCTAGGGCAATGCGTTCCTAGAGCTTGGTTTTCCTCAATCCACTCCCTCCTAGGTCCTCACCTGGAAGCTCTCTCTACCTTGCTGGGGGTGGGTCATGGCATGCTGATGTGCTTTTTCTCCTGGCCACACTGGCTGCTGAGGTCAAAGGATGGCTGGGAGTTGGTTGTCCCCAGTTAGGGGGTTCAGAGGGTAGAGGAAGGGGCAACTCCTCTGGTGAGACCATTTACTGAGTGACCCAATAGTTCATAGCTCTCCCCAGCAACTCTGGAGCATTCTCTCCTCTCTCTCCCTGCTACTGTGAGCTCCTCGGTGGCAGGAACCTGCTCGAATGGACCAGATTCCCCAATTCCAGAGGATCTTTCCAAAAAACTCTGGACGTGTAGTTGTTGCCCAGTGTTCAGCTCTCAGTAAATAATAATACAACCAGCCTACCCTGGCATGCTACTTTACAGTTTTAAAGCATTTAATTATCCATCAATTTATTTAATTGGTCATAATCAACTTATAATAGAGGTAATTGCTGCCATTTAACAGATGAGTAAACTGACGCTTAGTGGACCTATGCAAAGTCAGGACTCAAACCCACATTCCCCAACTCCAAGGCGAGTATACCTCAGCTACTGAAGTATTTTTGAGGAGTGAACAGAAAGTATGGAATATACAGAACTACAGTACTTCCACTAGGGCTTTTTAATTTTAATTTTATTTTTATTGTGGTAAAATATACATGACATAAAATTTACCATTTTAACCATTTTTAAGTGCACAGCTCAGTGGCATTAAGTCCATTTGCATTGCTGTGCAGCCATCACCACCATCCATCTCCAGGACTTTTTTCATCTTGCAAAACTGAAACTCTCTCCCCACTAAATACTGACTCCCCATTTACCTTCTCCTCCCAGCCCCTGACAAGTCTTGTTCTACTTTGTCTCTACAAATTTGATCACCCTAGGTACCTCATATAAATGGAATCACGCAGTATTTATCTTTTTGTGACTGGCTTCTCTCCTTCAGCAGAATGTCCTCAAGGTTTATCCATGTTGTAGCATGTGTCAGAATTTCCTTCCTTTTGAAGGCTGAATAATATTCCATTGTATGTACAGACCATGTTTTGGTTATCCATTCATCTGTTGATGGGTTGCTTCTACTGTTTGGCTATTTTGAGTAATGCTGCCACGGACAAGGGTGTACAAATATCTGTTCCAGTCCCCGCTTTCACTTTTTTCAGGTATATGCCCAGAAGTGGAATTGCTGGATCATAGGGTAAGTGTATGTTTAATTTTTTGAGCAAGTACCCTGCTGTTTTCCCATTCACTAGGTTTTTTGTGTTTGTTTTAAAGATAAACCAATAGTCACATTAAAGGAAAAATCTACCCACACATTAAGATTTAGAAAGACTTTGTTGTCCTTTTAGAGATTTCCTCCCTGTTCACTTTCTTGGGACTCAAAGGGCAAACACAGGGTCGGGTATTTTAAAGACTGTCATGGGCTTTTGCCCAAGTTCTTCTCTTTGTCCATAGTGGTCCCCTGCCTTGTCTGCTTAGCAAATGCACCCCTCACCCCGATTCCTCAAGAAGTTGGCTAATGCTAAAGAGCTTTGGCAAGAACTGCCAAAACTCTGGGGCCAGATGATCTCAAGGTTAATGCTGGTTTTGTTTTTTACTGTGTGATGATTTGTAAGTTACCTAACCTCTCTGAACCTCAGTTGCATCATCACGAAATGGGGACAGTAGTACCCACTCAACAGAGCTTGGTGTGAACATTAAATGAGATGATCCACGTGGAGGGCTTGTACGTCAGGACTGCTGAGTGGATGTCCGCTCTTCTCCACGCCCTGGCGTGGTGCTCTGGCAATGCTTGCTGGAGAATGGCTGAGTGAGTGGAGCAGGATTAAGCTGATTTGGGAGGGTTCGGAGGTCAGAACAGGAGCCATCAGGCGGAAGGCGCAAAGAGACAGATTTCAGTTCAGAAGCAGGAAGAAATTTCTAGAAACAAGAGCTTTATCAGCGGAGGAGTGAGGAAGCATTTAGCTGGGGAGAGAAATCCTGAATAATGTGTGTGTGTGTGGTGGGAGGGGCCTTGGATCAGGTGACCTCTCGGGTCCTTTTGACTCTAAGAAGCCATGGTGATTTCCGCTGAGCTGACAGTCCCCTGTAGCCACACCTAGGGCATCGTGGGTGCCCTCTGCGGCCATCTCAAGTTTGGTGAGGGGCCTCTGACTTTGGATTTCATCATCATCCTCATCGTCATCATCCCCGAGATGAAAATGACCACGTAATCCCACCGTCTCAGGGACAGGGCACTGTACTGAGACTAAAATTTGGCAACTTCTTACCCGTCCCTTGTCCCCTCTGCTGCTGGGGAACTCAGAGACCGACCAACACGTCCAGCCGACCGAGGAAGAACGTGGGAAGTTAGAGGGAGGACAGGGAGTCATCCCAAGGGGCCAGAGGTCTGGTCCCCAGGGCACCAGTACCATCTACCCACACTCGGGCACATCCACGCAAGAACACATTAGCCGACGGGCACAGTTCCCTCTCTGGGCTGGGCCTACGCCACCCGCCGCAGCAGAGCCGTCCTGCTGGGCGCCAGGACACCAGGCTCGTGCTGGGAGTGGCTCCGGGTGACCAAGTTAGGAGCTCAGTCCCCAGGTGTGCCGCCTGGCTTTCCAGGTGCTCAGCTCCCCCACCTGCCAGCAGCCTCGTTCCACTCACCGCAGGGCTGGGGGCTCCTCAGGGTCTTATGTGCCCTGTGCACAGATCCCTCAGGTCAAGATGGAAGGTCGCGTGGCCAGGGCTGGAGGTGGGAGGGCGGGGTACGGGGTGTGCTCTGCTGTCAGACAGACCTGGGTTCAAATCCTGACTCCACTTTGACCTGGGGCAAGCTAGTTAAACTCTCTGGGCCTCAGTTCCTTCATCTTTAAAATAATGCCCATGATGCAAGGTCGCAGTGGGGCTTACAGATGCTACATAGGGAAATGCCAGGATCTCTGTGCCCCCCTACGCAGCAGGGATAGCCCCTCGGGGAAGGCTGGGGAAGGTTCCACAGCACGGTTTTGATTTCTGGCCGATTGACGGGCTCATTCTCACCTGGTGGGCTGTGACCCCACTCGGTGTCAGGGGCTGTGTTAACACAGGGCCCCCCCACTCCCCCTCGCCTCCGCCCAATTCATATGCTGAAATCCTAAGCCCCAGCCCCTCAGCATGTGACTGAACTTGGAGATAGCGTCTTTACAGAGGGGATTAAGGTTAAATGAGGTCATGTGGGTGGCCCTAATCCAATATGACTGACGCGTTTATAAGAAGAGATTAGGACAAGACACACAGAAGAAAGGCCATGTGACGTACAGAATGAGGAGACAGCCATCCACAAGCCAAGGAGAGAGGCCTTGGAAGAAAGCAACCTTGCTCACACCTTAATCTTGGACTTCCAACCTCCAGAACGATGAGAAAACACATTTCTGTAGTTGAAACCGCTCAGTCTGGGGAACTTGGTTATGGTAGCCTGAGCAAACGAATACGCTCAGGGAGGGATCTCTGGAATGAGAGCTGTACCTTTGCCCCAAGAGATGCTCTAAGATCTCAGTCAGCGGCTTCTGTGGAAACGTCCACTCTCCATCAGCAAAGTTGCCCCCAAAGGCCCCTCCTCCAGGTTTGGTCTGAGAGGCGTGGGGTTCGGGCTGCCCAGGAGAAAGCCGCTGGACAGGCAGACTTTCCGGAAGACAGAAGGGCCCCTGCTCTCTGCGGGGCCGCTCCTGAATGGCTGGAAGCTCGCCAACGTGGGCAGATGCTTGGGGGCTGGCGGGGTGGCCCCGGGCCTGGCCGGGAGTGCGCTGGCAGGGAGCTTGGGGGAGTCACTGCCTCCCTTCAGCCCCGGGCTGTCGGGGTCGGCTGGGGTAGCTGCCTTCCATCCTACAGCTGCCTGGAAGACATTTCCGGGAGAATCAGGAGTGGCCGTGGGTAGGAACTGCAGATGCCAGTGCCGTGACGCACTTCACCGGACACTCGCCTGGCCGCCTCGTGCCTCCACCGGCCGGTCACTGAGGCCCACTTCCTCCCAGACTCAGGATTTGGGGGCCAGGCCAGCAGGAAAGGGGTTCTTCCTAGCCCAGGTGTCCAGGTGCAGCACCAGAGAGAAGCCAGTGCCTGCCAGATGTCGAGGACGAGAAGCAGAAGCTGCCAAGTGGCTGAAGTGATGCTGGGCAGGTGGTCACAGGCGCCGGGCGAGCATCTGCGCTGGCTCGGGTGCCTCCGGCCTTGAGTGAAGGCTGGGCCGGGGGGAGGCTGCTCCCCACCCCCTTCCCCTGCTGCACTGTGCCCGTCGGAGATAAGAATCGTGGGGCTTCCCCGGGCGCCCTGAATCCCTGCAGCTCCCCGAGGGCCCCAGATGCCCCAGCATCTCTCTCCTCTCCTCCCCGGGACCCGAGGCAGGGTATGCAAGATCTGCCGCTTCCTGTGATTTCCTCCCACCGGGATGGAGCTGGCAGCCTTCTGTCCCTCTGTGTCCAGACTGGTGACTTCACCCTGGGCCCCAAGGACGCAGCAGGATGGGATCTGCCCGGGGCTTCCCGGAGGCTGGCAGAGGAGGTGCCAACTAAAGGACTGAGACCAGAACGTTCTGGTGAGCCATTTGCCAGCACGGAATCAGCTTATGCTTTTGAATAATGGGCCACGCTTTCCCTCCCGGTTCTGAGACTCGATTGGGCCGGGAGATAAGACGAGCTGGCGGCCGTCCTGGCAGAGCTCTGAATCATTGTTGTGCAAACATGACCCTCCTTAAAGGCTGTCTGCCAACTTTGTTACCTAGTATGCAAACAGAACTCAACCATCACTAGCCCTAGATTAACGCCCCCCCCCAAAAAAAATTCATCCCTGGAGAAGCTACCTTCCAAGAAGAGGGACAGCCCACTGTGGACTTTAGCCAAAACAGAAGCTGGAAGGTGAGCTGGCCAGCCAGTGTGACCCCCGGCTGTCTGCATCCCACGGCCCACGACCTGTGATGGGTGGGATGTGCCTGGGGGAAGGGGCAGGCGGGACACGAGATGAGAAGGACCAGAGCTCCTCTGGGATCTGACCTTCCTGCCCCTGACGGCCGGGGTCCCCTAACAGGGGGAATGAAGAGACACCATCTCCTCATGCTGGTGGGCACTGGGCCCTCCTCACCAGTGTGCCTGAGGGCGGGACAGCTGCATTAGGGGCCAGTCTGGACCTCCATTCTGCAGGCTCATGACTTGAACCCATCTGCAGTCCTGCCTGCAGGGGGAGGGAGAGACAAGAAATGGCCCAGACAACAAGACCCCGGGGGGGGGGGGGGCAGCGTGCAGCAACCTCTGGTGCTGGACCACCAGCCTCTGCTGTGCGGCCTGCCTCACCTCCACGCCTGGTGGGAGCTAACCTTTGCCGAGCATTTCCTACATGCTTCCCACTCTATTATACTCTGCAGACCCTGTCTCTTTAGTTTTTCCAACCGCCCTATGAGTTGGAACTATTATGGCCCTATTTTAGAGGTAAGGAACGGAAGGCACAGAGAGGCAAAGTACTGCTCTCAAGGTTGCACAGTAATGTGTTTGAGGCAGACTTGAATCCAGGTCTACTGACTGCAGAGTTTGGTGCCTGATTGCTCGGCTATGCGGCCTTTAGCCTGGCCCAGCCTGGGCCTGGAGCTGATGCACGGTGAGGAGGAGCATCTGGGGGAGAAAGGAGGTGCCCGCTGAAATTCCACCCCCGCCTCTGAGGAGTGATGCGCTTGTTCACGCTCTTGTGAGTGGGAGGCAGTGTGGGCGTGGCTCTGCGGGGCGACGTCGGGCCAGTCTGGCCGTTTCCTACAGCAGCAGGCGTCATCCTGATGGCACCGTGGCGGGGCCTGAGGTGCGTGGGCCTAGCTCAGGAGGCCGGGTTCTCGGGGGCTCTCCCCTGCTGCACCCACACTCTGCACCCTCCAAGCCCAGAGTCAGCTGGAGTCGGCACTCACAGCGGGTCCGTTAGCCGGGGGTGGAGCCGGGACCGTCTTATCTGCCTCTTTTCTTGCAGCCCCACTTCGGGGACGAGTCTGCAGTTTGCTTTGCCTCCAGGCCCCCTGCTCCCTGCCCGTTGTCCTGCCCCGCTCCCTGCGACACATCTGAGGAGAAAGGGCCTCGGGACCATCTCTGCTGCTCTTGAGAAGGGGCTGGGGTGACTCCTGGACGTTTGCAGGCTGATGTGAAGCGGGATCTGCATAAAGCATGGCCGGCCAGCCACACCTGATCGATCAGGCCACCTCGGAATCACATCACCCCCCGTCGCATCTCTGGGTCTTTGTCCCTGTGGTCCCTCCTGAAACTAAAGGCCGGTCCTCACTGAGCGCTGACCAGGCACCAAGCGCTGTGCTGTGGGCTTCATCGTCATAACCTCAGTCCTATGAAGTGGGCGCTCTTGTTTTTCTCCTTCTCTCGATGTGTAATTAGAGGCTCAGAGGTGGTGTGGCTGCCCAGGACCTCATGCCCTGCGAGGGACTGAACTAGGATTTGAGTCTTCTCTCCAGGTTTGGAGCCTCCAGATGGATGCTATCTTCAGCAAGTCCAATTTCAGGCACTGGGAGCCCACCCAAGAGCTTCTTCCTACTTGATGTTTGTACCAGCCATGTTTCACAAATTTGGAGCTGGTTTAAAAGTAAGGGGAAAATCTTGTAAGCTGGATGTCCCAGGATCAAGAGTTAAAAGACGCCAGAAGGGGAATTCCCTGGTGGCCCGCTGGTTAAGATTCTGTGCTC
This sequence comes from Balaenoptera musculus, assembly GCF_009873245.2. Taxonomy (NCBI): domain Eukaryota; kingdom Metazoa; phylum Chordata; class Mammalia; order Artiodactyla; family Balaenopteridae; genus Balaenoptera; species Balaenoptera musculus. The sequence continues at coordinate 8,621,288 of NC_045790.1, forward strand.
TCACTGCCAAGGGCTCGGGTTCAATCCCTGGTTGGGGAACTAAGATCTCACAAGCCAACAACGGGCCAACACTGACAAGACGGAATCAGTGGGGATGATTGTAAAGTCCTGCATGTGCATTCAACATTGCCATGTGCAAGGGCAGGATTGGGAAAATGGCTAGGGATGGTGCACTGCCTGCCCAATATGATTGTGACGTTGATGCTGATGAAGAAAATATACCCATGGGCTATATGAATAGGAGCATCTCACCAGGACAAGGGTGATGGTAAAATCCCGGATCACTTCATTGATCAGATCGCAGGTGGTATTGTGTTGGATCTGGAGGCCATATTTTAAGAATGATATTGACAAACACAAGGATGCCCGGGGAAGGGCAGAAAGAGAGGGGGGACGGGGTGGGGAGGTGGGGTGGAGGGGTCTATGGAAATGATGCAGTGTTAAGAATGACAAAGACAGGAAATAGTCCAGGGGAAGATTCTGAGCAAGGGAGGTTGCCCAGTGTCTTCAGTCAAAAGCTAATGTGCTTTGGGCCTTCTCTCACCTTCCGAGATGGCCCGCACTCTGTCTCTGGAGTGTGTTTCTCTGTGAATAAACCTTCTTTCTCTTTAAAAAAAAAAAAAGGATAAAAGGCACTTGGGGATGTCCAGTCGACATGTGAAGATATAATGGTCAGAGTATATGAAGCCCATTCAGTATCTGCAGGGCCAGCCCCCTGCTTCTAGAGGACAGACTTTGGGCGTGTGCGTAGAAGGTGCGGAAGACGGGTGTAACTAGATATAAGGAGGAATTCCTAATAATGAGAGTGGTTGTATAAAGGAATGAACTGCCTCAGAAGGAGGGAGCTCCCCATCGCTTGGAGTGCCAGCAAAGGCTGGGAAAACCTTGCTGGCTGGTTGAGGGGTGTCCCTGCAGGAAAGGGAATTAAGTTTCCTAATCACCAAGTCTCCTAGCAACTCTAAGGTCCAAGTCTACCAGGCATAGATAGGCTGCACTGGTAAGGTATGTGATGGCCAGAAATACTGAAAGCGCCAGTGCAATCTAATCTCCTCATGAAGTTGGGTTTGCATCATCATCAACTGTTTTTCAAGGGCTCAGCCTGTGGAAGGCTCTGATGGAAACTTGAAAGAGTCCGAGTTCCCACCTGCTTGGGGCTGACATTCTTCTCCTGCTCGTCAGTGTTTGTTCTGGCCACGAGCCACTGCAGAGCTCAAACAACAGGGCTGAACTCTGGTACCCAGGCGTTGCTGTGAGCAGTGGGGAGCGGGACCCGGAGGGATGCCAAGAAGGCCCCGAGGGGGCAGGGGGTGTCTAGGGTGGGATGAAATTTCCCAAGGATCCCTGAAACCAGCCCATGAGCATTGCCATGTCTTGCTTAAGCCTTCAGGCTGGGACCACTGGGTTGGAACGCTGGCCTGGAGGAGAGACGTGGAAGGGCACCCGGGCAGCTCAAGAAATAAAAAAAGGCTGATGCAAGTGCACATAATATGTGTGGTAGGAACACTGAGTGGCTTGAAGCCGAGGAGTGATGGGATTTTATTTGTGTCTGAAAAAAATCATGGTGCAGTTTGGCGAATGGGTGCAGAAATACAAGATGTGAAAGCAGTGGACTGGTTAAGAGATGGTGGTGGGTTAGAAAGGGTGGTGGATGAGGAGGTGGCGAAAAGTGGTGAGACTGGACGTTCGGGTGCTGCTGATAGGACAGGTGGGTGAGCTCTGGGTGCATCTGGGACAAGGCATTGTGAGTCCTGTTTGCTTGGCAGCTGTTTACGATCTTGGTCAGAAGGCCAGTGGAGGACCTCAAATTACAGATTACAAAACTTTCATACTAAAAAAATTTTTCAAAATAGAAAAGTTTCCCCAAAAGTACATAAGGCAGTGTGATATTGGCAAAACAGTAGACAAATAGACCAATGGAGCAGAATAGAGCCCAGAAATAGACCCATGCAAATATAGGTGACTGATCTTTGACAAAGGAGTGAAGGCAGTACAGTGGCGTAAAGACAATCTTCAACAAGTGGTGCTGGAGCAAGTGGACATCCACATGTAAACAAACAACAACAAAAGAATTGACACAGACCTTACACCCTTCATAATCATTAACTCAAAACGGATCACAGATCTAAATGTAAAATACAAAACTATTAAACTTCTAGAAGATAACAGGAGGAAATCTAGATGACCTTGGGTTTGGCAATGACTTTTCATATACAACACCCAAAGCATGATACATGAAAGAAGAATTGATAATCTGGACTTCATGAAAATTAAGAAGTTCCACTCTGCAAAAGACAGTGTCAAGAGAATGAGAAGACAAGCCACAGACTGGGAGAAAATACTTGCAAAAGACACAACTAATGAAGGACTCTTATGCAAAATATACAAAGAACACTTAAAATTAGACAATAAGAAAAAAAGCTGACTGAAAAAAAGGGTAAAAATCTTAACAGACATCTCACAGAAGAAGATATACAGATGGCAAATAAGCTTATGAAAAGATGCTTCACATCATATGTCACCAGGGAAACGTAAGTTAAAACAATGAGAGACCACAACATGCCTATTGGAATGGCCAGAATCCAGTTCCGTGGCCAGTTCCATAGAGCAACAGGAACTCTCATTCATGGCTGGTGGGGGTGCAAAATGGTGCAGCCACTTGGGAAGACAGTTTGGTGCTTTCTTACAAAACTAAACATACTCTTACCATATGATCCAGCAATTACCCTCCTTGCTATTTACCTAAGGAGTTGAAAACTTACGTCCACACAAAAACTTACAGATATTTCTTGCAGCTTTATTCATAAGTGCCAAAAGTTGGAAGTAACCAAGATATCCTTCAGTAGATGAATGGATACATAAACTGTGATATATCTAGACAGTGGAATATTATTCAGCCCTTATATCTAGACATTGGAATATTATTCAGCCCTTAAAAGAAAGTAGCTATCAAGACTTTCAAAGACATGTAGGAAACTAAAATGCATATTACTTGTGAAAGAAGTCAGTCTGAAAAGGCTACAGACTGTATGATTCCAACTGTATGACATCCTGGAAAGGCAATACTACAGAGACAGTAGAAAGATCTACTTTCTGCTCATTGAGGGGGAGGGAAGGATGAAGAGGTGGAACACAGAGAATTTCTAGGGTAGTGAAACCATTCTGTATATTTTAATGGTGGATACACACCATGATACATTTGTCAAAACCCTTAGAATGCATAACACCAAGCAGGAACCTTAATGCAGACTATGGACTTTGCGTGATATTCGTGTATCAGCGTAGGTTCACGGACTGTAACAGATGCACCCGCTCTGTGGAGGGGGATATTGACGACGGGGGAGGCTGCAAGTGTGTGGAGACAGGGTTTCTGTGAGAAATCTCTATACTTTCTGCTCTATTTTGCTGTGAACTTAAAACTGCCCTAAAAAATAAAGTCTATTAAAGAAAAACAGTACAGCCTGAAACCATAAAACTCCTAGAAGAAAACAGTGAAATCTCCTTGACGTTGATCTTAACAATGATTTTTTGGAGGGTATGACACCAAAAGTAAAGGCAACAAAAGCAAAAATCAACAGGTGGGACTACATCACATTAAAGCTTCTGCACGGCAAAAGAAATGATCAACACAATTAAAAGGCATCCTACAGAATGTGAAGAAATATTTGCGAACCATATGTCCGATAAGGGGTTAGTATCCAAAATATGTCAAGAACTCATACAACTCAGCAGCAAACACCCGAATAGTAAAATATTAAAAATAAAATAATAAAAATGGGGAAAGTATCTGAATACGCATTTTCCCATAGAAGACATACAGATGGCCAGCAGGTACCTGAAAAGGTGCTCAACATCACTAATCGTAAGGGAATGCAAATCAAAACCACAAAGAGATCTCACTTCATACCTATTAGAATAGGTATCCTCAAAAAAACAAGAGATAACAAGTCCTGGAGAGGATGTGGGTAAAAGGGCATCCTTGTGCACTGTTGGTGGGAATGTAAATTGATACAGCCACTATGGAGAACAGTATGGAGGTTCCTTAAAAAACTAAAAGTAGAACTACCACATGATACAGCAAACCCACTTCTGGGTATATATTCAAAGGAAATGAAATCACTCTTGAAGAGATATCTGACCCCCACGTTCACTGCAGCATTATTCACAATAGCCAAGGTATGGAAACAACCCATGGATTCATTGACAGACGAATGGATAAAGAAAACGTGAATATATACTATATATGTGTGTGTATATATATATGTATATGTGTGTGTACACACACACACACACACACACACACACACACACACACACAGGAATATTATTCAGCCATAAAGGAAGGAAATCCTACCATTTGTGACCACATGATGAACTTTGAGGGCATTATGGTATGGGAGAAAAGTCAGAGAAAGACAACTATTGTATGATCTCACTTATATGTGGAATCTAAAAAAACCGAACTCATGGAAATAGAGAAGAGTTAGGTGGTTGCCAGAAGCATGGGTTGGGATGTGGGCAAAATGGGTGAAGGTGGCCCAAGGTAAAAACTTCCAGTTATAAGATAATTAAGTCCTGGGGATATGATGTACAGCATGGTGATTATAATTAACAATTCCGTATTGTATATTTGAAAGTTGCCAAGAGAGGGAAGGCCTTAAAAGTTCTCATCACAAGAAAAAAAATTGTAAGTAGGTGAGGTGATGCTCGTTAAACTTATTGTGGTAATTATTTCGCAATATATTCATGTATCAAGTCATGTTGCATACCTTAAACTTATACAGTATTGTGTGTCAAGTGTATCTCAATGAAGCTAGAAAAAAATAGTACAAAGAAAAATTTCCCAAACTACTTAAAGAATAAGTGATCCACCTAATGCCCCACCCTCCAGGATCCTTTCGTGTGCATTTCCTCACACGAGCACACTCATAACCACAACCGCCAGAATCCGGAGTGCACCCTCAACACATCACTACTGCCCAATCCCCAGACCCGACCCAAGTTTCTCCAGCTGCCCCAATAACATTCTTTACAGCAAGAGGACCCAAACTGGGACCACCTGCTGTGTTTAGTGGCCACGTCGCCTCAGTGTCTTTCAGTTTGGAACAGTTCCTCTATCTTTCCTTGGTTCTCAAGACCTTAATGCTTTGAAGCTTACAGAAGAGGGACTTTGTGCAGTGCCCCTAATTGGAAGTGGTTTTTTTTTTATGACATCATGTTCTGAGTCTTTGCTAGAACCATCACAGAAGCAGGCTGGCTAATTCTTTTGCATCCCGTCAAGCGGCAGAGTATTGTGTGTCCTCTTACGGATGGATCATTTGATTAAGGAGGTGTCTGCCAGGCTACCTCACTGTAAAAGCATTCTTTTCCCCTTTGCAATCAGTGAGGTTGTTGTGGGGAGGTTCTTGGGAAGTGAGTAAATAGCCCATTTCCCATCAAGCATTCACCCACTGGTTTTAGCACCTACTGATGATTCTTGGCTGAGTATGACTACGATGGTGGCCATGGATTTGTTTAATGGATGAATCGGCATCTCAGAGCCTAAGGGGTGGACAGAGGTGGCCACATCCCCTTGTGCCATGGATCACGGGGAGAGATGTTTACCCTCCTCTCCTGAAGCCCAACACAGGGTAGGGGTGGGAGAGATGCTCCCTCCATAACTTGACTGTGGTTCCCCCATCCCTGCCAGCAAGCTGACGCCTGTAGAGGATTCCCTCAAGACACTCAGCAGAGCAAAAACTGATGCTGGGAACAATTTGCAGTCTCTCAGGAGTACAGTGAAAAGTCAATGAAGGACTTTAAGCAGAATAGTGACACATTTATGTTAAGCAGAAACAAAACAAAAATTCTAAATTATGGTCCCTCCTTCTCTCTTTTCTAAAACAAAAATTGACTTCCCTCTGAGCCTGCTCTCAACTAGCTGCCCCAGAGGTATGGGTCTAATGATGAAGTTTATACTAAAGTGTAAATGACTGACTGAAAAGCAAACACCCCTTGGTTGCTTTGTGAACAGCTTGGCGTGGTGCGAGAGTTTCCACCAGGGAGATCAGGGATAAGACTCAGCAAGGACATTCTGTTTGCTCCACTTTCCAGAAAATCTGGACAGGGACCCTCTTTGTGAGCATACAAGGAGGCTAAATGCCAGGGAAAGAAAGGAAGGGGCTCCAGGCTTCTCGGAGAGCTCCTGGGGTTGTGTGCCCTCCCCAAGCCTCGCTGACTCCTGCCCTGGATGCCCCGTACCTTTGGTTTCCTTGAGCAGCTCTTCTGTGAACTTGACCACCTGGGCCACCTCTACCCAGGGGAAGCCTTTGCCCACAGCGAAGATGATACTTTCGTAGAGGGTGTCCAGCAGGATGCTTCTGCGGGAGTCTCTGAGCTCGTCAAACTCTTCCCAGTTGAGCAGTCTCCGTAGGTGCTCCCGACCTTCTGGTTTCTGCAGGGCATGATATACGAGCGGTGGAGGATGAGACTGAGGAATCAAGATGCCAACGTCACTGGGCAAAACACTACTGGGGGCCCAGCATATGCTCTCCAGCATCCTGAAGAGTGACCCAGAATGGGGGTATGCTTGGGCAGAGTTCATCTTTCATTTCTGGTCAGGTTTCCCTCACCTTTCTAGCACTGCTCCTTCCTCTGGGCATTCTCATGCTAGCTGCTGCAGTTCCAGGTTTTTACACCTCCAGCAGGCCTCAAGTCCTGAATTATTATGATCCTTGCTTCCCCTTCCCTCAAACAAAATTTGACATTCCTCTGAGACGACTCCCAACTAACTGCTCCAGAGATGGCGATCCGATCATGAAATTCATACTAAAGTGTAAATGACTGGCCAAGAAGAGGTTTGGAGATGCAATGCTTTAGCAGAGAAATGTGTCTTGCTTGGTGAAGCTAGGCGATAGAGACTGGTCAGGGTACATCTTATTCCCCTCTATAGGTTAGGATTCATTTTACTTGAGAGTTCGCCTGGCCCTTCCAGAAAGGTTCTTAGAGATCACCAACACATGTAGGAGAATCAAGTGCCTTTCAAGGAGGGGGTAAGAAAAGGTGTGGCATGAAGTGGGCAACCACCAAACATAGGAGCTCCCCTGGGGTGAGGGGAGGGGGAACTGATGGAAGACGGTGCCCGAGTAAGGCCCAGAGCCTTGTCTCAGCCCCTGGTCACTCCTCTCTCCTCCCCTGCAGCCCTCTTAGATCCCTAGGTTGGCACCTGATGGGACAGCTGGCTGGAAGATCCAGGGAAGGTGGTGAAATCACAGGTCCTGGGGAGGGGCCTTCCCCAGCAGCTTGAGGCTGCCGGTCAGAGGCTGACCTGTGCACATAGCTGGCCTGGGGTCTTCTTGCCTGAGGTCTGCAGCAGAGCCCTGACACCCCTCTGTGGACAGCTCAGAGGCCTGAGCCCTGCAGGCTGGATTCTCTTCACTCCGCAGGTGCCCACCTTGCTCATGTCTTCTGGCCTCAGAAATGGTTCTGAGAAACCGTCAAAATCTGCCCCCTTCTTTGCCCTAGAGACACAGACCCCACCCTCTACCACACACACAATCACACACACACTCCCTCCACACGTTGGTGTACAATCCCAGAGGGCTCACAGGGCCCTGGGGCTCCTGGTGAAGGTGGCACCCCTGTGACCAGCCCCTGGGGCCTCCCGGGCCCTCCTTGGAGTGAAGGTGGGCACAGTGCCTCCTCTGTCCCTCCACGCGGGCTCTGCTGCATCAGGGACTGTCACTGCAGGCCCGGAAAATAGCCCCAAGCTCCAAGGGCTGGGAAGACTTTGGCCTGGCATCCCCCGGGCACACACCCGTGGCGGGTGGGCCTCAGAACTGGCGTGCTGGGACAGGAGAACTGTCCAGGGGCCCCTCGGAGGACACACCTCACTCTTAGATCAATCTGAGCACACTTCCTTTGAAAAGTCACGTGTTCTCTTCACCTGAAATTGGAAGACTTTTTTCACTCCCTGGGGTGTTAGGAGTGCCATGGCCTCTACACCCAGTTGCTAGGAGACCTAGCCAGGACTGACTCAGAGCTTCAGGAACGCTGGGCTGAGGGTGCCTGCTTTGTGAGGTCACGAAGACCCACTTCGAGGTGCCTCTCCCAGGCTCCTTCCTCCCGCCCCTGCTCTCCAGCTGGCTCTGGGTCTCAGCTCCCCACACCTGCTCAGCGACCTGGAACCCTTTCCTGTCTCCAGCCTCCCCCTCACAAACTGTTCTCCTTCAGGCAGTGAGCCTTCTCAGGCTTTGCTGTACACACACACACACACACACACACACACGGTCCCCCATGCTCCACACCCTACCAACCCAAGTCCCACCCCTCTCCTTCTAACCCAAGCCCCGCTCCTCTGCTTCCTCCCACAGTAGGGATCTGTCTCTGTGGAAAGGCTGGCCTCCTTTTGCCAGCCTCACCTCCTCACCGACTCCTCATCCCACCAGGATCTGGCCTCCCCCACTTCTGCACTGGCCAGTGGCATCACGACTTCCTGCTGCATGCATCCCTGTTTTGTGCTGGGTGCAGAAAACAGCTCTGGGAGGTGTCCCCGTGCAGTGGCCAAACACCCGCATGCCAAGATCTGTGGGGAGCTGGTCTCGCTGTCCTGCTTAGCCTTGCCCTTCTCTGTCCCAGAAGCCCAGCTGGGGACCTGAGGGGCGAGCCCTGCTCCCCCCCTGCCTCCCTGCCCATAAGCCCCGACTCCGTGCCCAGGAGCCTCAGGGGGGAAAGCCCGGGACTCTGGGGGAGTCGGTGGCTGAGCTGTCTGGTGCTGGGGTTGCCTCCACTGGTACCTGCCCAGGCTCTTCGGTGTCGGGCCTGGCCCGGGGGGTCCTGGCCATGCGTGAGAGCTCACGAAGGTCCCAGCATCTGCCACCTCAACCACTCAGAGCCATCGTTCCCGTCGGCCACGTGACTCCACCTTCCTTGTCCTCGTGGTCATATTACTTCAGGGCCCTCGCTGCCTCTCCTGCCACTGGGAGGACCTGGGTTAGGGTCACTTTGTTCCACTCCCGCAGATTACTAGGGACAAGGGGAAGGGGAGGGGATCCCTAGGGCTCCTCACGAAAACTTACTCATTCCCTCTTCAGCAACATTCACACTCTTGTTTATCTCATGGAGGGAACGAATGGACCAAGTGTGCCCCTTTGCAATGTGTAGTTGCTATGCCACTGTCCCTTTCTGTCCTTGCCATCCTTGGCTGATGCTTCTGTTGAACAATTGTTTATTTCTTGGCTTCTAACGAGCCACTCTCTCCTGAATGATCTTATGTCTCTCCACACATTCCTTCTCTGCCTTCTGTGAAGACTTCCCTGCCTCCGTTGGTCCCTTACATGTTGCCATGATCCAGGGCTCTGTCCACAACCTCCTGTCTTTCTAGGCTACGTATCCTTTTTAAAAATTCTAATGGTGAGAACACAACACGAGATTTACCCTCAAAACATTTTAAGTGTACAATAGAGCTGCAGGCAGTCTGCTATACAGCAGATTTCTAGAACTTATTCATCCTGCACACCTGATACTTTATGCCCATTGATCAGCAACTTCCCATCCTCCTCTCCCCCCGTCAGCCCCTAACAACCACCGTTGTGTGCTCTGATTCTATGATTTGACTATTTCAGATATCTCATACAAATAGAATCATGCAGTATTTGTGCTCTATGACTGGCTTATTTTGCTTAGCATAACGTCTTCAAGAGTCATCCCATGTACTCTCTTTTTATTTTTAAAATTTAATTCTTTTATTGGGGTAAAATATACATAACATAAAATTTACTTTTTTTTTAAACCATTTTTAAGTGTAAGTTCAGTGACATTAAGTACGTTGACATTTCTGTGCAACCATCACCCCCATCCATCTCCAGAAGTTTCCCAACTCCCCAAACTGAAACTCTGTCACCATTAAACACTACGTTTCCCTTTCCTCTCCCCCAGCCCCTGACAATCCCATTCTGCTTCCCGTCTCTATGAATCTGAGTCCTCTAAGACCTCATGTAAGTGGAACATACAGTGTTTGCCCTTGTGTGACCAGCTTCTTTCACTTAACATAATGTCCTCAAGGTTCACAGGCCACATATTCTTGAGAGACTTTATACAGTGCATGACATCGATGTTCATCCATAGAAACGACGTATTTCTTCCAGATTTAGGTAATGGAAGTGTTCACTATCCTCTGTCTCAGCTTGGGGTATGCTGATGTCTTTCCCCAGAAATGGATGATTGAGAAGCTATGCTGCTTGATAGGTTTTCAGGGGTCCCCGGGGCTGATGTGTGTTGGGGTGTGTTGCCAGAGGGAATCTTCATGCAGTGGTCCAAGGAGGTGAGTCTCCAAGTCCAGGCTTGCCCAGCAGGAGCTGTCACAGCCTGCAATGCTGGGGTAGGGCCTACAGGATGGCCGCCATGCCTGGACTCTCAGGTGATGCCCCTTACTTGAGTTCTCTCCTAAGTCTGGGGTCCCAGAGCTGGGATGGGGCTTGATGTCCCAGACCTAGAGCCCCTTCTCATTTCCTTTCCCATCCCTTTCAATGTTCTCCTTGTGGTCTGTAAGTCACAATTCTCTTTGTTGCATCAGAAACTCAAACTGGCTTAGACCAAGTGAGAATCTATTGTGTCACAGAACAAAAGTGTCTCAGCGTGTGCTTCAGGCGAGGCTAGATCCAGCTGCTCAAATTTGTGTTCATTTCCAGGATTGTCCCTGAGCTTTTCCTTTACCAGCCCCCTTCCTGAAATGCACTTCTAACCCCTGATCACCTAGTTAACTCTTACTGATTCTGCAAAGCTCCACTTGTGTGTCAGCACTTCTAGAAAGTCTTCTGGACCCTCTTCTCCCCCAGGCTGATTCAGTGTTCCTCCAGCTGCCCAAACCAGCAACCTGCGAGTCATCTTACCTGCTCCTCCCCCTCCACCTCCTTCCCAGTCACTCCAAGTTCTACCGACTTTACCTCCTAAATATTTTCGGGTCCCTTCTCTTCTCTCCACCCCCATCACTATGACCCAAGGATAGTCCTCCATCATTTCTTGCCTAGGTACTATCATACCCAGACCCCAAACAACTATTCTCCACACTGTCACCAGAGAAAACAAAAACAAAAACAAACAAAACTCTGCTTATGGACTGGAAATTGGCAAGGGGGAACTTGCTAGGGTGATCATAATGTTCTGCATCTTATTTTGGGGGGTTGGTTATTCTGGTATAACCGACTTGCTTAAGATCTCTGAATTTTATTTTATATAGGCTATATTGTTCCCTCTCTCTGCACACACAGATACATAGATACTTAAAAATGGACTATGTCAATTTCTTGCTTCAAAACCCTCAGTGGTTGCTTGTAGAGTAGCCCCCGAAGACTTCATGGGGCTTACAAGGCCCTCTGTGATCGGGGTCTTTCTTTCTTCTCCAGCCCTTTCTTCTCCTCCTTCCGGAACTTTGCATATGCTGCTTCTCTTCCTGGAAGCTCCTCTACCCTGTCTCTGCCTACATCCTTCTGGTGCCTTGGGTATCAGCTTAATTGTCTCTTTCCCAGGGAAACCTTTTCCGGGTCCCTGTGACAAGTCTGGTAGCCCTGAACGCGTTACCGGCAGCACTTTGCACGTTGTAAGTGTTCACTTAACCATTCTGATGATTTGTTTTGGTGCCTGTTTCCTCTAGGTTGTAAGACATGAGGGCATTTCCTCTTATTGACGACTTTTGCTCACCACTCTGCGCCACGGTATGCTCCACGGCCTGCTGAATGGCTGTGACTATCTTTGTCATGACCCTATGATGTGACCTTTCACCTTTCTACTGAACAGTTGCCTCCTGGTCCAGCCTGCTTATCACATGAAGGCGTGGGCAATGTCTTTTGCTCCCCTGGGGCCCCGGGGGTTGGTGTATGGCCTGCATGGTGGCCGGCACTCAGTAGATGTTTGCCAGTTGCATGATTGGAAACATCACGAAGTGATACTGACAGAATGGAAACAGGCTATGGACAGAACTTTCCTAGGCACTTGACTCATTTTGGCCACACCCAATGTTCTTTCATTAAAAGGGACATTCTCAAATCTCCCTTGAGATCCATATAAAAGCCACATAGTTTGGCTTTGAACTTGATGACCTTTCCTATTTACCATTTGTGGAATGAATATGTGTATCTCAGCTTACCTATCTTAAAGGCCTGTTTAGTTATAGCAACAAAACAAAACAAAAACCTCATAGAATTACTGAACAATGCTAAAGAGTGTTCTTAGTTAGTAAATAATGGGAGTTATATTCCAGGAGCTTTAAATATATTATCTCTTTTAATGCTTGCAAGAATTCCATGAGATCAGTATAATGATAATCATTCCCAGTTGACGTATGAGGAGACTGAGGCCTAGAGTGATTATGTATCTTGCACAAGATCACAAAACTAGTGCTGAAACCCGGTCTTAACAATTGGCCATACTAATTGCTACTGCAGAATTCAAGAGTTTTCTAGATAAGTCCAGGACATTCAGGCTTCAAAGACTCTAGTTAACACCCAAGTAGAGCTGACTTAACTGCTTGCTTCAGGCTACAATATACACGATAACCTAGAGATTTTGTATATCCTTGAATGATTCAGGGCAGATTTGGCCATTATATTTTCTTTTTGTCCTTTATCATCATCATCATCGACATTGGTTTTTTTTTTTTATAGTCACCATTAGATTCTCAGACCTTACTCATCCTTTTTTTTTTTTTTTTTGACTGCACCGCGCAGCATGTGGGATCTTAGTTCCCCAACCAGGGGTCGAACCCATGCCCCCCTGCATTGGAAGCACGGAGCCTTAACCACTGGACCACCAGGGAAGTCCCCTTGCTCATCATTTAGCTGGAAGTTTGTACCCTTTTACCAACCTCTCCCTATTTCTCCCACTCCCCAGTCCCTGGCAACTACTTTTCTACTCTCTGTTTCTATGAGTTTGACTTTCTTTTTAGATTCCACATATAAGTAAATACTATGCAGTATTTGTCTTTCTCTGGCTGCCTTGTCTCACTCAGCACAACGTCCTCAAGGTCTATCCGTGTTGTCAAATGGCAGGATTTTCTTCTTCCTAATGGCTGAATAATATTCTATTGTATCAATATATACATACCATTGATGGACACTTAGTTTGTTTCCGTATCTAGGCTGTCGTGAATAATGCTGCAATGAACACAGCGGTGCAGATATCTCTTCAAGATCCTGTTTTCATTTCCTCTGGATACAGACCCAGAAGTGAGATTGCTGGATCATACGGTAGTTTTATTTTTAATTTTTGGAGGAATCTCCATACCCCATGATGTTGATTCTCATCGTCAACATTTTTTATCATCTTCATCATCAGAATTGAACCCCTATTAAGACATGAGTTTGGATGCTAGAAATATACGAAGGTACATGGTAAGGTCACATTATCTAAAAATAATCCATCTGGAAGGGAACACAGAGGTGTTTTTGTCCAAACCCTAAACTTTCCAGATAATGGAATGAGACCTTGAGCAAAGGGGGCATCACTAGTTAGATACCAGAGTCTGGGCTGGAGCTCAAGCCTCTGACCACATATTAGTGCCGTTTCATCTACATCATGTTACCTGCCTGTGATGGTGAGCTTTATGTATTGACTTGGCTGGGCTGCAGTACCCAGTTCTTTAATCAAACGTTAATCTAAGTGTTGTTGAAGGTCTTAAGAGAAAAACCAAAGTTTGCTGAAAATGAAGAAATTGTGCCTTAAGACTGCATCATCCACTCCTGCCTGAGTTTCTAGGCTGCCAGCCTGTCCTATAGATTTTGGACTTACTAGCCCTGGTAATCACATAAGCCGATTCCTAAAAACAAATCTCTTCATATCTATCTGTCTGTCTGTCTATCTATCTATCTATCTATCTATCTATCTATCTATCTATCTACTTACTTATCTATTTAGCTATTATCTGTCAATCATTTATCAATTTATCTATCAATCATCTATCAATCTATTATCTATCCACCTACCTATCATCTATCTATCTATCTACCTATTGCTTTATCTATCTATCGCTCATCTATCATCTATCTATCTATCTATCTATCTATCTATCTATCTATATCTTCTTGGTTCTGTTTCTCTGGAGACCCCTGACTGATAATACTGCCCTATAGGGACTTACATGGCACACATAGCTTTTTGTTCACATATATACAGCATATATATTTAGAGTAAATACACAAAATAACAAAACTACCTAAAAAACCCACTTTATACCTACTAAGAATGCCCAAGGAAAAGGTGAAAGCAGTCTAATAGAACAGTTGACAGATTGGCTGGGAGATGGTGCCTTGTGGTATTGAGAGAACTTGAGTTTCTTCAGTAGAGTTTCCGAGATGCTGATCATTAGCCAATATTTATTCTTCCCCTTTGCCTTGTTATCAGAACCCTTGTGTTTCAGGGGAAGGGGCAACAATGCATTCAGCTGAAAGCTACATTTCTCAGCTTCTGATTCAGCTAGGACTGGACATATGATGAAGTTTTTCCCAATAAGGTATAAGCAGAAGTTTCTAGATGGAACATCAGAGAAGGGTTTTAGGAGGAGCTGGGTACCCAGCTGGAACACACATTATCTGCCTTTTTTTTCTCCTTCTTTCTTCCTACTTGGAGGTCATGGCTGAGACCTCAGAAGCATCTTGGACCATGACTAAAAGGCCAATTGAATCAGAGAGGTCTTGACCTTGACACACTGAACCGACATCATCGGTTACCTACTTCTGGACTATTCATTAGATAACAAAATTAAGCCCTTTATGTTTAAGCCACCATAACTGGGTCTCTGGTACTCACAGCTGTCACAATTCCTAACTGCAGACTATGGTACCAGGAGTGCAGTACTATAAGTAACAGAACCTAATATTTGAACAAGACTGAATGAATAAAGTAGGTGGGGAGATATTAATATATCAGACCTTACAGACTAAAAGCTGGGGATCTTGTGATGCATTTGAAAACATTTGTGAACACTGTCTCCTGTTATACCTTGGAATGTATACCACCTGCCATCCAAGCTGCAGCATCAGGGAATTTGGGAAGAAGAATTCAGATGCTGGCAGCAAAGTTCAGGGAGAGAGGTGAATTCAGATTAGAGCGAGACAGTCTGCAAGCAGAGATGGATGGAAATACTGCTTTCCTAAGAAATATACCTTCTGCCTGTGATCTATAATCTGTGTTAGCTGTGAGCACTGCACATTTTTGTTCATGTATTTATTTAAGATGATTTTGTTTAAACTGTGGCAAAATACATACAGCATAAATTTTACCATTTTAACCATGTTTAAGTGTACAGTTCAGTGGCGTGAAGTACATTCACATTTCTCTACAACCATCACCACCATCCATCTCCAGAACTTTTCATTTTCCCCAAATGAAACTATGTACCCGTTAAACAATAACTTCCCATTCTCACCTCTCCTCTCCCCAGCCCCTGGAAACCCCCATTTTACTTTCTGTCTCTATGATTTTGACTACTCTAGGTACCTCGTAAATCATTGGAATCCTATAGTATCTGTCCTTTTGTGACTGGCTTATTTCATTTAGCATAATGTCCTCAAGGTTCATCCATGTTGTGGCCTGTGTCAGAATTTCATTCCTTTTTAAGACAGAATAATATTCCAGTGTATGTATATACCATATTTGGCATTCATCTATCAATGGACACGGCTTGCTTCCACCTTTTAGCTTTTGAGACTAATGCTGCTATGAACGTGAGTGTACAAATGAGAGCACTGCAATTTAGAGTCTTGCAGGATCAAAAAAAGAAATACCCAACTGCTTCTATACTTCAAACCGAACAATTTATAAGCGGCGAATTCAAAATGGCAGCCACAGTGGGCTAAGACTATTATCCTGTCAGGCAAAGGCAGTGATCTCGTAGTAAAGATAGGATTAAGCCTTCCAGCTGGAATTTATTGTTGGAAATTACCTCAAGTCAGTAGCCATATTTTAAGGGCTAAGGGATTACACAGCGGCCAATTAAAAAAAGGCAAGCAGCTTTAGCCCTAAAAATTACGTTTTGATAGGATTTTTGGTTCCATGTGGTTACTTGCACATGGAATCGACTGGAAGCAATTAAAACCAAAGTCAATTACGTTTTGAGAGAGACACTTGCCATTGGAAGCCCAACCTGACCTGCAACATCCTATGATTCTTAAATCCCTAAAACTATCCTGAGCATCCAAACCCAAACAAGAGGTGGGATTTAAGGGCTGTGAATTTCTATGGAAAGCTATCCTCCCAAGCACTGTTCTGAGATGCAGCTGGGGGGAAAAATGGATGAGGAAGAGCATTCCAGAGGGGAGAACAATGGGGAAAATGTTTAAGGGAGATTCTCCCAGAGGGAGAGGGTGAAGCAACTGGCTAGGCTGGTTAACCAAGGACAAAAGACCATGGCCAAGGCCAAGAGACCTCACTGGTTCTGTTCCAGAGTTTCCCATAATTGCCATGGACCAATGACTGCTGTGGACTTCCCATTATTCTCTGTACTTGATGGGAGCTTTTACGACAGTTACCTTCTGTGCTAGGGCAGACTCTGACTTTTAGTTCTTAGAACTTTGGGTCACAGGGACCACATCTATACATGATGGAAAGGAGGGCATTGCCCTTAGTGGACATGAATGTGAATGTGAAGAAGGGTATTTATGGTTGATGGGTAGCTCAAGAGGTGGATCCTGGCAGATAATCTTTGTGGTCTGTCTGATATTTATTCTCCCCTAGCCTTACCAATAGGGGCCCAATTTTCCCAGGGGCAGCAATGTACACAGCTGAAAAACATTTCCCTGCCTACCTTGCAAATTGGAGTGGCCATGTGACACGGCTCCTGCATATGTTTTCCAGGCTTTGAAAAGCCCTTTTGCCCTTTGCCCCTTTCTTTCTTCCAGTTGGGAATGCAGAGATGATTGCTGGAGCACCAGCAGTCGTGTTGCAAGCATATGAATGGGAATCCCATCCCGGGGGCCCTGATGATAGCCAAGGTTGGCTGCACCAGCTGCTGAATACTGACCTCAGGACTTTTTGTGATGTGAAATGTAAAACCACCCCCATCTTGTTTAAGCCACTGTTATTTGGGCTTAGAGTTACGTGTAGCTACACTCAATCTCTCAGTGTATGGAGACTAATTTCTGAACCTCTAGTTGGGTCAAATCAGGTCATGAGATGGACCAGGCAGTGAGGCGTTCTTGTTCACAGAAGTAAAGCGATTTGCCAGAACCAGGAAGTGGAGGCGTTTAGGTTGCAGGATATGTCCCCTGGTCACCAGTGTGAGCTGCACGTCCGACTTCCTGGCAGGGCCCTGAGAAAGGGACAGTCAGGCAGTCATCTTGGGAGATTTTTCCAGGGTTGGGGAGGATGGGAAATCTGCTCATTAACATAAAAGGAGCCCCACTGAGGACAAATGATCCTGATGAAACAAGAGTCTACCCTACTGTGGACACTTCTCGGAAGGCAGATTTAGCCTTTGCGAGTGTGCAGCCCTTTGACAGGTGGGAACCTTTTGTTTCCCTGGGGAAGGACCCCTAGAGGGATGGGCAGATACACAGTGGACAAAGGTCATTTTTAGGACACCTCAGCATGTTAGTAAACCTCAGCATGATTCTAAGCGTTCGTTCATTCATTCGCTCAAAGAATGTTAATGGAGCACGGGAGAGTAGCCTTCCTGCTAAAAGTGTGAAATGATGCAGAGACAGCCTCCAGCCTCTGCTCTGACACGGGCCCTGACTCCCTCAGCCAGCCCATCGCACTCACTCTCCTTTGCTTTATCCGCACTGCTGGACCCTCTAAGCCTCGGGGCACGCTCCTTCTCAGGGCTTTTAGACTTCTTCTTGCCTCTGTCCCGGAGGCTCTCCTCCAGATGCCTGCTTGGCCAGCTCACTTCACTCCAGCCTTGACCACAGGTCACATCCTCAGAGATGCTTCCCCCACCCTGCCTCTCCAAGGGCCGCCCCTCCTTCTCTCTCTAGCCTCTGGTTCTGCTTTTTCCTTCACAGCACTTAATGACCTCCTGGCACGTATCAGTTCCTACGTGTTTGTCTTCTCCCACAAGAACGTAATCTCCATGACAGCAGGGTCTTCGCCCTGCTCACCATGGGGACCCTGTGCCTAGAACAGTGTCTGGCATGCGGCAGACACTCCAGATGTATTTGTTGAACGGATGGACACACGCCTTGCCTTCAGATGCTCCCAGTCTCAGGCAGCAGCAGACCAAGTCACAAGCAGTGCCATCTCAATGGGATGACAGGGCACTCAGGGGGCTGTGAGGGAAGAGAGGAGGGGACCCCAGTCCAGACAGGAACAGCTTCCTGGAGGAAACGGCTCTGCCAGAGACAGAGTGGGAATAACCGGGAACTGCAGCTCGGTGCAGAGAGAGGAGGGGTCTGGTAGGTTAGCTGGGCAGGGGAGGTTGGGAGAGCCCTTCTTCTCCTAAGCCCGGGGAAGTGGGGGGATGATGATATAGAAAGTGGTGAGGTGCGGGTGTCGGGTCCTGGTGGAAGGCTGAGACCCTAATTTCACACCACATCACACCACACAGCCCTAATTTCAATGTGGGAAAGAGAAATGTGGAAGTTAGCCTTAGAGCCAGGGGTAACCTCTTGGGGAGGGATTTTTTTAATAGCTTTTAATGAGCCTCTTTGGTTGTGGGAAGACGGCCCTGGGGAACACTGGAGCTGAGGACAGAGGCCACATGATTGCTACATGGCTCTGCATGGAGACTGGCTGGACTCTCAATATTCAATCCCAAAGAGTGGGGTTCTGTTGGCAAGGAAGAGAGTGGGCAATCAACCCCTCCTGCCATAGCAACAAAACCTTTCTGCCTGGGATGAGGGCACACAGGCTGGAAAATAAAGGAGTGGCAAGACCTCAGAGGCAGGAGAGGTGAGGGATCTGGTGGGGGGGCGGTCCAGGAGGTTGGGGCAGAGGACACGATGGAGGAAGCTGGGGTCTGGGGAGAGGTCATCAAGGAAGGTCCTCAGTGGTGGGGGGCAGTGAGGACCAAGGGGTGTGTCAGAGCCACTTCAGAATGGCCTCCCTCGCTGGGCTGCGAGGAACCCGACTGCCTTTCCTTACCTTTTCCAAGGCCACAGACATCTATTACGCATGACGAGCTGGCTGTGGAAAAATCAAGATCAACCTGGGATAGAGACAGGTAGCAACTCAAAAGCCACTCAGCAATACTGGGAATTTAGCCACAGTAAATGAGACTCAGGCACAACGAGATGAAAGATCTAGCCCCCAAATCCCTCCAGAGATGTGGGGAGAGGCGCTGAGTTTCCCATCTACGTGAGATGGGCTTGGAGCTTGTTTAACGTCTTCTCTGAGAAGAGAGCGACCCCAGTCTGGTTTTCACGTTACAGTAACGGGGCGCAGATGATGTCCTCACTGAGGGGGAGGGGGCAGGGAGGGGGTTCGGCTGGTGGGATAAGCAGAAGTCTGGGAGAACGGCTGTAGAGAGCAGGAGAGTGATGGAGGCGAGGGTAACCCTGCGTCCCTGGAGCCCACACTGAGGAAAATGTAATTCGGTCAAAGCCTTTACCACTCCGGGTGCATGCGCCTAGGCGGGGTCTGAAGCTTCCCTGAGGGCCTCTTTTGGAGAGGAGACTGTGGCGGGGGAGGGGGGGCAGAGGCTGAGATGCTGGTGGGAGGGGCAGGCAGCAAGAGGAGTGACGCTAACCTTGTGAACGAAGAGCCCAGATCCTGTTGCCCTGGTCAGAGGTCAGTGGAGACAGTGACTTGGGTCTGGAGTCATCCATAGGAAAGAGTGAATTCTTCCAGAAGCTTCCAGCCCCTGGAGGTGGAAAAAAAGAGGAAGGAGGTGGCTGGGCTGATCAGCAAGAGAGTGGCTGGAGCCGTGCCCCGTGGACGCTGGGCGCGTGCAAAGCGATCTGGAGCTGGGAAGGGGTGACCGGATCGGGGAGGGTGGCTAAGGTCTGCTGAGGGTGGAGAAGAGCAGAGGCGGTGGGAGGGAGAGAGGGAGAGCCAGAGCCAGGTGGCCGGGGCCAAGCCTCACCCCACGGCACTGAGTCTTCCGGAGCTGAGCCCGGAACGAGGGACTCAGCCTGGGCAGTGAGCTGGTGAGGTGGGGTGTAGACACAGGGGATCGAGCCAAGGGGATGTGAGGCCAGGTTGTGGGCTGGGTGCCACACAGACATCCCAGTCTCTGGGCACGGTGGCTAGACTGGAACGGAAGGGAGCGTCTCCACCAAAGGTGCCTAAGGGGACTGAGGAAGACAGGGCACGAGGCCAGACAGGACAGGTGGTGAGCCCCGCAAAGGGACAAGGGACTTTGCACCATGGTGAGAAATGTGGTCTGGAGGCCACCGTTTTGTGGAAGACCAGCGCCGTCCCTGGGAGGGCGAGGGGGGTGACGCGGCGTCCCTCGGGGACGTTGGGAGGGCAGGGCTGCAGTGGCAAGTGGAGGGTTCACGCCTGAAAAGGTGGGTGATGCAGAGCTGTTGATCCCAGAGAACACCAAGCATGGGGCAGGGCAGCGTCCTCTGCGCAAAGAAGAATGAGCTCAAGGGCCACGTGAGGCAGCGTGTGCAATGCCCACGAGGGAAGGAGGGTGGCCCAGAGAGCCCCGAGCTGGGTCTGGTGCCGGCATGACGGGGACGGGCACTCAGGAGGGATGGCAGTGGGGAGGCTGCAGCAGTCCCAGGTCTGGGGACACAGAAACCCGCGGACGTGTCTCCCGCGTGTCTGAATGGTCTGTAGCGGAACTCACATGCCGGTCCCAGGTCCCCCTGGCGAGCGGTGACCCCTCCTCTCACTGTCCCCTCCCTCCTGCATCCTCGGTCTTTCCCCTTCATTGGCTGGTGCCTTCTGCCTTCAGGCTGTCCCCTCTGGCCACCATCTCCTTTCCTGCCTTTCACTGGCAAACTCCCTAATAGAAACTCTCTGTAGCCCCAGCCTCTATTTTCCCACCTCGATCTCACCCGCGGTGTCTCTCGTGAGGTTCGCCGAGGCTTTCTGCGCTGCCTGCCCGCAACCAGGGCTGCTCGTCCCCCCACCTTTCTTCTCCTTGACGTCTCGACTGCCTTCACTGGATTACTGTTCCTTCACATCTGAAACGTGCTTTTCTTGGTTCTCATAATGCTGGACTCTGCTGCTTCTTCACTCCTCCCTCCTCGTTCCCTTTAGACACTTCACTCTCTTTCCTGCTCCTGTAAGAAGAGCATTCCTTCCTTGGGCATATGCTGCTCTCTCTACAGAAACCAGAGCACAGGGGTGAGACCCAGGGAGGTTGATGCCAAACTGCCTGGATCCAAATTCTGGCTCTGCCGCACACCAGCCAAACGACCTTGGCAAAGTTAGTTAACTTTTCAGGGGCAGTGGCTGCTACACAGTAATTACAAAGCCTGTCTTCTCTGCAGCTCTCTCGTCAACTGCTTTAGCTCCAGATAATGCCTATTTTTTTTAAGCTTTTGTTTTTTTTAATTTGTTTATTTTATTTATTTTTGGCTGCGTTGGGTCTTTGTTGCTGCACGCGGGCTTTCTCTAGTTGCGGCGAGCAGGGGCTACTCTTCGTTGTGGTGCGCGGGCTTCTCATTGCGGTGGTTTCTCTTGTTGCGGAGCACAGGCTGTAGGCGCATGGACTTCAGTAGTTGCGGCACGCGGGCTTCAGTAGCTGTGGCATGCCGGCTCTAGAGCGCAGGCTCAGCAGTTGTGGTGCACAGGCTTAGTTGCTCCGCGGCATGTGGGATCTTCCCGGACCAAGGCTCTAACCCGTGTCCCCTGCACTGGCAGGCGGATTCTTAAGCACTGCACCACCCGGGAAGCCCAGATAATGTCTATTTTAAAGTCTTTGTCAGACTGTCTCATGGAATTAGTTTCATCTGGAGTGAATTCATGTTCTAATTGCTGATTTTGTCATCTGTGTCTTTCTTTGCACTGTATTTGTCTTATGCTTTTAAATTTTGGTTTGCAGGTTTACCTTGGGTGGGAGGTTTGTTTTAGCTTTGTTTTCTCTCCCTCTCTCACTGCTGCCCCTCCCCATGTAGTAGTTTTATGGCTGTCTTCATGTGCTTCTTGGTCTCCAGTCGGAACCAGTCATGACATTTTTAGAGTTCTTGTTCTACAATAATGTTGGGGATATCCCAGACCCAGTCACCAGTGAGGAGGCCCCTCCCCGCTCCACTTATTAGGCCAATCACTTCTCAACTCCAGCACTACTGGCATGTTGGGCTGGGTAATTCTTTGTCATGGGGGACTATTCTGTACATTGTAGGATGTTTGGTAGCATCCTGGCCTAACCCACCAGATGCCAGTAGCTACCTCCCTTCCAGTTGTGACAGCAAAAATGTCTCTAACCATTGCCACATGTCCCCTGGGGGCAGCCCCTGCTTTACGAGTTGAGATCCACTGTCATAAAGTCATACCCTGACCCTGGGGCTCAGCATTACCTTTTTTTTTTTTTTTTTTAATTTTTATTTATTTTATTTTATTTACTTATTTATTTATGGCCATGTTGGGTCTTCGTTTCTGTGCGAGGGCTTTCTCTAATTGCGGCAAGCGGGGGCCACTCTTCATCGTGGTGCTCGGGCCTCTATTGTGGCCTCTCCTGTTGCGGAGCACAGGCTCCAGACGCGCAGGCTCAGTAATTGTGGCTCACGGGCCCAGTTGCTCCGTGGCATGTGGGATCCTCCCAGACCAGGGCTCGAACCCGTGTCCCCTGCATTGGCAGGCAGACTCTCAACCACTGCACCACCAGGGAAGCCCAGCATTACCTTTTATAGCTTTGTTTTCCTAGGAAGAGTGGGTGAGCCCAGCCAACCTATGGTTTCAGGCATAATCACTGTTTCATGCTTTTCTTCTAATTTAGGGCAAAAGAAATGTTTGTCCTTTTTTTTTTCCCGTAGCCTAGCTATACCTTTTTGGTTTTCCTTTTTTTTCGTTTTATCTCTCATGGCTATGAACTTGGAGGGGAGCACGTGAATTCATGCATGCATTTACTGCTTTATCTGGATCAGAATTTCCTCTCTTTTGTATGTTTCAAGAATGGCGTCCTCCTTTGTGAAACCTTTCCAATCACGGTAGTCTTTCTAGCACTTTCTGTGTCTAATACTCACTTGGCATGCTCTGCTTTGGGCCAGTCAAATGGTTGTCTAACGCTGGGATTGATAGTTAGCTTTTGCTTGCTTATCTCTTGTCTCTACAATTTGATGTGAGCTTCTCTAAGATTTCTTTGCCCCTTAAATAGTGGCTAAAGAGGCAGTAGGAATATAGTAAGTATCTTAGAAACCTATATAGTTGTGAATCCCTTACGACTATATCAAGCCTTTGATTGATACAAAGGCTTCTGAGGGTCAGGCATAAAAGTTCTAGTTACCTTTTTACAGCTTTGAGTAATTTAAATCAGTTCTCTGTAGGACAAAATCTATTTGACCACACAACTCATGGAATCATAGATATTTACACAACGTTGTTCTTTTAGGTAGAGTAGCCCTAGGTCCAAATTGCCTGGGACAGTCCTTGTTTACTCCTGTTGTCCCAAAGTAATTGATAATTTCCTCTTTCCATCCCCAAAGTGTCTTGGTTTGGCTGATAAACTATATGGTCACTCCACTTAGAGGTCACTTGGTTCACGTATGTGAACCAAATGTGGACATTGAACAGATTATATTTTCCTTTTACCTGCAATGATTTCCCACATTCCTCTGGGGGAGGGGAAAGCCAGTGAATGGTTTGACTATCCTTATGTGCTTATTCATATGTTCAGATGAATTGGCAGTTGTTGAATATCAATGAATGTTGTACACTTCTCAGGTGCTCAATAAACGTGAGCCAACACACACCACCTGAAATTTCTTTGTGCCACCCATATTCTGCACTTTGCATGAAGAATCTGGAACTCAGCCAATGACTCTTGTGTTTGTTTTAACTTATTAAAATTACTTGGGAAAGTGCAGTGTGTTGGCTAATTTTATGTGTCACCTTGACTGGGTAAGAGATGCCCAGATAGCTGGTAAAACATCATTTCTGGGTGTGTCTGTGAGGGTGTTTCTGGAAAAGATGAGCATTTGAATCGGTACACTGAGGACAGCAGATTGACCTCACCAATGCAGTGGGCACCGTCCAGTCTGCTGAGGGCCCCAACAGACTGGTGGAGGAAAGGTGAATGTGTTCTCTCTGTTTGAGCTGAGACATCCATCTTGGACATTGGTGCTTCCGGTTCTTGGGTCTTCAGTCTCAGACCAAGACTTACTCTGTCAGCTCTCCTCGTTCTCAGGTCTTCAGGCTTAGACTGAAACTATACCATCAGTTCTGCTGCTGGCAGACAGCAGATCATGGGACTTCTCAGCCTCCATAGGTGCATGAGCCAACCCTTCCTTATAACCCTCTTTCTGTGTGTCTTTCTGCATGTCTATATGTATCATGTTGGTTCTGTTTCTCAGGGAGTGATCTCCATCATCCTGTAACCCACATCCACTCATATGTGGTTGTTTGGACTGAATTGCTGTATCCGTCAGCCAGAAGCAAGCCTTGAATGATTCTGTTTGCAGAATTTGTCAGGCATATTGATGTTGATCGTACAGTGGCTAAGTCTTTGCCTCTTGGTGGCCCAGGACTCTCAGGCCCAATAGTTTCCACAGGTGGCTCATTAACCTGATTAATTTCCAGTGAGGAAACTTCCAGGCTTCAGATCACATAGTTCATCCCTGCCTATAGGCAACCCTGCACCACCTAAACACGATATCCTAGGAAAGAATCATTTTCTGGCCTCAGAGAGAATGGATTTGAAAATTCCAGGCTTCCCCCAAAGCGTTGCCAACATAAAGCCAAAATGATCAATTTAGTCTAAATTAGTAAGGACGGTCCCCCCAGGGGAAACTGGTTACTCAGCATTGGTAGAGAAGACAGCTGACGGATGGGTTTAATTGTCAGCTGGTTCTTTCAGGCCTCCATGCACCTAATTCCTGTCTCACGTGACAGCGTCATATTTCCTTTTCTGCTTTTTCCAGGGTTATGGCGACCAGCCAGTTATCTGTGTTCCCTAGTGTCCTCTACTCAGGACTGGTGTTTCCGTGGGGTACCCCAGTGCCCCCTGCCAGCACAGGCTGCCTGTGGCCCACGCGGGCAGCTGGAATCAGGCAGGGGGAAGACCCTGGTGCACCCTGGTGCGTGGAGGGCTCCTCTGCAAACCCACGGGCTGCGTTTAACTGTCTTGAAGAGTGTGGCCCCCTTGGGCAGAGGGCCAGGAAAAATCTGTGTAGCCCACTAAGCTAATTATTCTCTCTGCAGATGGCTTCCCCCTAATCCTCTCGGGGTTTGTCATAATCCAGCTCTCTTCTGGGGAGAGCTGCCGGGTGTCTGGCCTCAGAGTAGGCAGGACGCCTGCTCTGTGGGGCTGGGGCTCTGGGCTCTCGGGTCAAGGAGAGCGGCCGTGAGGATGGTCCAGAGGAGGGCCACCAGCCCCGTGGCCCCAGGAGGCTGAACCACGGCCGGGAGAGGGGAGGCACCCACACTGGCCTGACTTCCCTCCGCTGGACGTTTCCCTGGGGCTCAGAGGACTCAGGGGAGCCGGCCGTGCCCTTGTGCCCCCCGGAGGATGGTGAGTAGGTAGCCGTTGGTGTCCCATAGGGTCGGTCACCCGAGGGGCAGAGTATCTGGGGTCTGGGAAGTCACAGCCAATAGGGAGGCGCTTCTGCCTGAGTCTCTGGGACAGACGTCCTGAGTGGGCTGCTCGTGTGACGCAGGGCTGGGTCTCTTCCCCCGCCAGCTGGGCTGTGTGCTGGCAGGTCATGTTGAAACACGGCGCTGCTGAGATGCAGGTTCCTGCACGTTGATTTACGGGATGTTAGTATCATAGCCTGTCTGGTTCTCCCACCTGGACCTGGAGGGGGAACAGTGCAGTCGCTGGAGCCAGAGAGGGAGAAATCCCTCCCGAGGACCCTCCTCGGGCTCCTGGAGAAGTGGGGCCGCCCCTCAACCCCTGCAGGGGGAGAACCCCCATGTGGGAGTCAGGGCACGTTTGCTTCTCGGAGGATCAGGAGCCCGGGCGACAGAGAGAGTGGAAGGAGTGGGTCAGGGTCCCCAGGCATTGCTTCTTTGAATTTTCTGACCTCAGGCTAGCATGGCTGTGCCCACTTCCACAGAAGAAGGTAGGGAGGCGCAGAGAGCTCAAGTTACGTAAAGGCCGCAGAGCCAGACCCGGGTCTGCCTCTGCCCTCTTTCCTCCTCGTTGCTCTTTCCACGTTCATCCCTGGACGAGGCAAGTGCCATCCTCCTGTCCTGGGTGTGCCGACAAAGAGACCAAGGCCAGGGGAGTAGGGTGATGGGCAGAGGGCTCTCGACCAGTGAGGGCCAAGCCCAGCGTGACTGCCACGAACTGTCCCTGTGCCTCGGGTCTGCACCTTCCCCACGCCCCTGCTGACGGCTCCCTCCAGAGAGCAGGAATCCGCTCCGTGGCGACGGGGAAGGGCAAAAGCCACTGCCTCTCTGCGGTGCGACCGTGGAGGGCGCCCTGGGAGGGCATCAGGTCCTTCCTTCATCCAGAAGGGCCCCTCAGACAGTGCAAACACCCCCGCTTGGGGCAGCCTCCAGAGAAGTGCCACCCATGTTGTCCTCTGTGTGCCCTCTTAGACGTGTCGACATCATCCCGAATTCCTCTTATCAGTTATGGAGACCTGGGATGGGCCTGCTTGCCTCGGCCAGCCTTGGGGGGAAAGAAGAGCTTCTTGCTATTTTCAGCACCTTGGTGCTTAAATGCATGTCTGTGTGTGGGGGGGGCGGGGGGGTATGTGAGCCTGCACGTGCGTGTATGTGCACGGGAGTCCTTGTGTTTGTGCATGTGTGCGTGTGCTGCTGGGGGGACCTGGCGTCGGGGAGAGATCGTTGCTACCAGTAACGACGAAGCCCAGCCCTGCTCTGGCTGGCCGCGTGGTACCCCTGATCTCTGGGCCCTGGTTCCCAGGTGGGAAAAGACTTGGTTAGACGTGACCAGGCGCCGCTTCTTTCCAGCAAGATGGTGTGTGCACGCAGCGCTCAGCAGCTTCTCAGCTCCAAGTTAAACAACCCCAGTCCCTATAACCTTTCCCTGTGAAGCACATTTTCCAATCCTTTAATCATATTGGTTATTTTCCTCTGAACTCCCTCCAAGATCCCTATGTCATTGGATAAATATGTCGTATAAATTAGTCAGTAAATCAATCTGTCAACAATATCTCTTGAGCAACCACCCTGTGGCTTACAGGAGGTTCTTGGCTGATACAATCCAACCACACAGGAACTCAAAGAATGTTCACTCCGGCTCAGATCATGGGTTCATTTGTCCGGCAGTGGTCAGAGGCACGGGGGTCACGCTGGGAGGACATTGTTCCTTTTAATGCCAGCATCCCCCAAGGAGCAGGGCCTTCCCCCAATATCAGTGTCTAAAAGTACTTTAAGGAATCATTGAAGGAATCACTGTGAGGGTTACAGAAACGGTCATGATGCAGTCCCTGACCCCTGGGACGGGAGGCAGGGGCACAAGGTGGAGAGCTGTGGGAGTGGGCACGTGGAAGCAAAGAGGGCTTAGGAGATCCTCAGTGGGGACCTAGCCAACCTCAAGTTTGCAGACGAGACATTGGTGTTGGGTGTGAGCTGCTTTGAAAGGTTTTCTCCCAGATGTAGCACAGTCAATAGTAAAGTGAAGCAGCCAAAAGAATTCCGAATTTGGAGAAAACCAGACCTTTATTTGAATAGTGATTTCACCACTCATTAACCGAGTGAATCTCGGGCGAGTTATTTAAGCTTTCTGAGCCCCAGGTTCTTTAAAGATAACGTGGCAGGATTATACCTACCAGGAAGGATTGTTTGAGCTTAGATGACATCACATTTGTAAATGGCTGGTGCATAGCAAGTTATCCGTATTTATTATCTCTTCTCCGCACCAAATTATGGACCTGTTTCTGAAGAATGTTCAACTCTTTTGGGTGGGTATATATTGTTGGCCGTTCCACTAGTTGGGATCCTTAAGTTCTGTTAGTCTACTATGTGAGGTGCATAATAATACTGCCTCTGCCTATTGATACTAAGATATTTTCTTCAGGGTTGAAGGACAATCTTCTCTCAATAGTACAGTGTATGCGTCATGATTATATAGTCTTAGGACAACAGTTGTGATCTTCGCTTTTCTCTTTATGGTTCGGGGTCCATATTCTCTTTTTTTTGGTTTAGTCTCAGTTTTCTGTATTAGAAAGAGCCCTTGGCTCTTGATGGAGACCCCTGGCTCACTGGGCAGGGCGACTTTGGACCATTCACCATAGAGACAGTTGTGGTGCAAAGCAAACGTTTCTCAAACGTGAGTGTGCATCAGAATCACCTGGAGGTCTTAGTAAAAGAGATGGCTGGGCTCCACCCTGGAGATTCTGATTCAGTGAGTCTGGGTGGAGCCCCATAATTTGCATTTCTAACAAGTTGTCTGCTGACGCTGAGGCTGCTGGTCTGGGGCCTGCTCCGTGAGAACCACTGATGTAGGAAGAACATCCCTGGAGCTTAGTGGAGCTTGCCCAAGTGAGCTGACCCTCTGAGCCTGCTTCTTCATCTATAAACTTCCACCTTACAGATTGGATTTAAAGGTAATAGTTAGACAAAGTATGATGTGCAAAGCACTTTATAAACTGTAGAACACAACATAATTATTAATAGTTTAATATTCCCCATCAGCTTTAGCTTACTCACCTGTAAAATGGGGATAATAATTTTTGTAAAGATTAAGTGCGATGATCTATATAAAAGCAATTTGTGAAATATAGAGAACTGTGGAGTCTTGTTCTTATAACTTCCCTAACCCTCAATTTCCTCATCCATCATATGACAGGATGGCCACCGGGTTCATCTTGTGCGCCAGCGCTGATCATATGGCAGTTCACTGTTCTAGATGTGGATAATGCCAGTTTGTGATTGATATCCTGGCTGCTGCTACCCTGTGTCCCTGGGCCCTTTCACTCAAAGCTGCATGTTGGGCCACTGTTGCAAGGTAGGATGCTTCTGCCCGCAAGAAACAGAATTTCCTGCTAAAAGTAGCTTTCAGACATGGGGTTTGTTGTCTCATCTGACAAGAAGTCCAGAAGGAGGGTGGTTTCAAAGTTGATTAATTCAATGACCTGACCAAGTTAAGACTCTGGAATTCTTTGGGCTTTTTCCTCATGGTCACATGGTGGCTGCAGTGGTGCCAAGCATCACATCCACATTTGGCAACAATCAAAAGCAGGAGGAGATGAATCCCTGACTTGTATTCCTTTTAATGGATAAAAACTTTCTCAGAAGACGCTTGTTGGCCAAGGTTGTATCACATGCCCTATGATAAGGAAATGGAATTGCATGATTGGCTTAGACAAGTCAATATTCAACCCCTGTGTCTGGGAAGAGGCCTATGAAACATGTGGTCACCCAATCAGTGTCTGCTGCACTCCGTGTCTTTTTCCAACAAAAACCGTATTCATAAGGGCTTGACTTGCACATCTACCACACAACGTGGGGGGAACTTCCTGTAGCTGGGGACACAGCTAGGAAAGGGCCCCAGCGGAATCTCAAAAAGCTGTTTAAATAGGTATTCGTGAGCCTTTACAAGAGGGACTGAGCTCTCCGGAGGCAGAGGCAACGATGCAGCCCTCTGTCTTCCCAGTCTAGAGGGCCAGGGCAAGACCACAGCCTGTGGACCCAGCGGCCACAGGGTCTTTCCCAGGCAATGTGCTTGACCCCGGGGATTTACAAATCAACATCACAGCATTACTATTGCATGTGGTGCTTCCTCCTGAATCCAGCGTAGGCCTAGTACCAGAGCAGGAGCCTGACAGACACCTAAGTGCTTAAGAAAAATGCTCAAGGGACTTCCCTGCCAGTCCAGTGGTTAAGACTTTGCCTTCCAATGCAGGGAGTACGGGTTCGATCCCTGGTCGGGGAGCTAGGATCCCACATGCCTTGCGGCCAAAAAAAACCAAAACCTAAAACAGAAGCAATATTCTAACGAATTCAATAAAGACTTTAAAAATGGTCCACATTAAAAAAAAAAACTTTAAAAAAACAAAAGATGCTCGAACTGCCACAATTGAAGCGGTCTGGTCAGCAAGAGGGGGTGGGGAGAGTGAAGAAGGCTTGTATGTGGAATAGGGGTTGCTGGCTCTGAGACAGGCGTGTCTGCGGGTGGTTCCCATCCCAGTCTTCCTTCTCCGTAAGAGCTTTGTGGACCCATCAGAGTGGCGGATCCAGGAGTTCTCTATAGGAAGGGGAGACCCCACCGGCGTTTATTCTAAGGAGAGACTCCCGTCTGGGCTCGGGAATGGCTATGCCCCGAAAGGAGGCAGGGCCGGGAGGGGAGGGGACGTCGCAGCCTCACTGCCCTGAGCCCTCAGGCCTGCGGGATGGGTGTCCTTGGGCCTGGAGCCCCCTCCTAGCTTCAGTGAAGTGTGGTGGGAAAGCTGCGTGGTGGAGACCCTCGCGGGGGTGGTCCCTAGGGGAGGTACATGCAGGATTGAGGAGGAGAGACGCCAAGAAGGAGGAAGACTTCGTCCGATGCCCCTGTGTGGTGCGGTGTCTGTCTGTCTGTGCTCAGTAGAAACGATCTCTCCCAACGGGGTCCTAGCTGAGTCTCATACCCAGTACAAGAGTTGGAGCCAACGGCAAAGTCAAACAGATCTTATTGCTCTGCTGGTTCGAAGCTCCCGTTTTATTGGCAAAGACCACTTTGAAGGCCACTTCAAAGGAGACGGAGGACACAGGGCTCTGGACATTAGGGTCCCAGGCCTGTTGCACCATTTCTTGTGATGTTTGTTTTGAAAGCTTGGAAATGTGTATCCGATCTGTGCAGGAGCGGGTTGCTGTGATTACTGGATTTCAGAGCTGTGCTTCTCAAACCTGTTTGTGTGTCAGACCTGCCTGGGACACCTAAGAAACACAGCACGTCTAACAGGGGCCTGGGAACCTATATTGAACCAACAGCCATTAGGATGGCTACTAGCAAAAAAACCTCAGAAAACGACGCGTGTTTGTGAGGATGTGGAGCGGTTGGAACCCTTGTGTGGTGTTGGTGGAAACGCAAAATGGTGCAGCGGCTACGGAAAACAGTAAAGCAGTTCCTAAGAAAATTAAACGTAGGATTACCATACGATCTGGGTTGCCATGGAGTCTTGATGGAGACTCAGCTCATTTTCACAGGGAGTCTGAAGGTGGGACCGCAGCCCCAACTTGGGACAAGAGAACAGGCCTTCAGATCTGGGAGTGGATGTGTCATTGGATGTGCGCTGCCTTGCGAGGCCTATGGCCTTGGGCAAGGCCGTCTTCCACTGAAGCAAGCTCTAAGGCGGGGGTGACAGCTGAGAGCTGTCAATTGAAAAAAATGGATGCAAAGTGTCAATACCCATCCTTCCGTGTTCACTGTAGCGCTCTGAGGCAAGCAGTATCTCCTTGCTTTGTATGTAAGGCACCACACAGTTAAGTCATTAGCTGGGAGCTAGGGAGTAGCTGAGCGGGTTCAGAACTCCAGCCTTTGTGTCTGAGTCCAGGGCTCTGTCCACACCTCCCACCCTTAGGTGATGGCAACGGAGGCTCTGTCGTGGGTCCTGGACGTTTGAGGGGCTGGCTCTGGCCTTCTTCCTTCTATACCCCTCCCTGGGGGATGAGGAGTCCAGAGGGACAAGGAGATGCGCCCCACCCAGAGGTCATATCCTTCCCTCCCTTCCTACTACGCACAGAGGACCTGGAATTCCCCGGAAATTTCTAAGGCTTGCATCACTTCTTCTCTGGGTCCATCCTCCCAAGGGTCCTGGTAAGGTAAGCAAAATCCTTCGATTGCTCGTGAATAAAAGACAAGGTCTTAACAGAGCACAGAGAGCACCTAGCCATTCAGAAAACCAGCACTGGTGTCCTTGCTTCTGGGCTCCAATCCCAGCTTCACTCCTCAGCTGTCGCCTGCCTCTAGGTAGTTTAAACCTCTGAGCCTCCGTTTCCACCACCATCAAGTGGAGATGACAACAGTGGGTCCTGAGGACACGCTGGCAGGGTGAGCCGACCACCAACGGATACCGAGGCTGTGAGGTCCCCATCACGGCAGACCCTCAGCAGCGCTGCTGGGCCTGATGCCCGTCAGTGGCTGCTCCCGTGGTACCGTCTGCTTTTCCTGACACAGCCCGGCCCTTGCCTGTTTCCCAGACGAGACCCTAAGCTCCAAGGTGCCGGGGAGGCTTCTGTCGTGTTCTCCGTGGTGGCCCAGGGCCGAGCCTGGGGCTCAGTCTGTGTCTGCTGAGGGAAGGGATGAAGATGGGGCAGGACGGCCTGCCGGGTGCTGAGGGAATCAGGCTTTCTGAGTGAGATGAGGGGCGGGAGGGAGGGGGGGGCCAGCAACAGCGTGAATCTGAGTTCGCTGGTGTCCTCCACCTGGCTCTGTGGTGACAGGGGCCATGCTCCCTCACATGACAGCGAACTGTCTGTGGGCTAAGGCTCCAAGCATCACCAGAGCCCATCATTTACGGGGTCCCATTTCACAGTTGGAAACACAAAGGCCCAGTAAGCAGAACCCAAAGGCTCAAGGTCGCACCGCCTCTTCCTTCCAGGAGGCCCTCTGTCCTGGTAGGATGTGCCCATCCTGGAGGACATTGGCAGGAATTCTCCAACCTGGCCGTGCTTCAGAACCACCTGGAACGGTGGTTCATACCCTTTCCCCACTTAGAAGTTTGCACTCACTCTATGGAGTGGAGTTTGGAAAATTTGTAACTGCCACCAAAACCTCTGGTGGTCTGGACATATTTGGTCTTGAAGACTGCTGATTGGAAACCACTGGTTTGGAGATCCTTACAGAGATTAATTTAAGATTTTATTTTTTCTATTTGTTTATTTCCTCATTTCCACAAGAATCTGAAGTGTTATAGAAATCCAAGCAAGCACTGTATCCGGTCACTCAATGTTATGTAGAACAATGTTAACATAAACAGCCATTAGTACAGAAATGGGTCAAACCGGTTGTTAGTTTTGTATAAGCTAAATAATTCCTTGACTGAAATTTTTATCTCTATTGGCAGTAATGGCCCCCATATTTATGCAGAGTTGGAGAGAAGTGTTTCTATCCCTGGCTGTACACTGGGATCCCTCAGGGAACGTTAGAAAAGTGCCAGCTCAGTAGGGGTCTCTGAAGGGGGCTCTGGGTGGATTCTAAGAGACAGCCAAGTGTGAGAACTTCTGCCCTGGCATCCACAGAGCTCCCACCATCACCAGCTTCGTGGCATCCTCATGGAAAGCCTGTGAAACAGGCAGGCACTTGTTTTTTGTTTTATTGATGAAAAAGCTAAGGTCCAGAGAGGTGAATGGACCAGCCAGAAGCTAGACAGGGAAAGGGCTGGTTCCGTGTCTCTCTTCGCGGATGTGGTAACCCCACCTTGACCTGGTCAGCTCTGAGTCATCACAGCTCTCTGCGTCGTTGAGAGCAGGGGTGAATCAGACCCGTGTGGCCTGGTGTGCACCTTCTAAGGGCAGGCGGGAGGCAGGGGTGGACTCCCATAGGCTTCCCTACAGTTCAGGAGAGTGGCTGGCTTCCTGCAGAATCACAGACTTTGAAGATGGGCAGACTCTTTCGGGACCACCTTGTCCAACCTTGTCACTTTTTGGAGAAGAAATAAGAAGTCCAGAGATGTGAGGTCCCTGAGTCCTCAGCGCCCCAGGGAGACAGCATCCGGGTCACCCAGCCCCGGTCCTGAGCACTCTCTCTATGGCGCCAGTTGCCGAGTCCTTGAGTGGAGCTTCGGTCCCCCTGGAGAAGAGAGCCAGGAGGAGCCACGCTTCCCCAGCGGGCAGAAGTGGGCTGGATGCTCTCCGAACGCAATAGGGCCTCCTCACACCCCAAACCAGTCCCTGGCGACACACGCCCTTGTTGACAGATGCTGGAACATTCTGCTACTTTCCCTGACCACCTCCCCACCTCCTTCCACCCACCCCTGGCCGTGTTTGCCAGAATGACACACAAGTGCATCCAGTTTTATTCCTCTGGTCTTGTAAATCAGTTTTTTGTAACATCCCAGTTGCTTCCATTCTCTGAATTTCCATGGATCTGTCAACACACTCCTGGGACTGGAGGCTTTGCCTCGTACCACCACCTGCCCAGGTGAGAGGTAGTCAGCAAGCCCCGGGCGAGAAAGGAGTGTTTTTGCAGCACCCACATTAGGTTGTTGGCTGAACCAGGATCTTCTCTTTCCTGATGCAAGGATTGGCTTTCCTCTCCCGGGCAGGAGAGACCACATTCCAGGCTTTTCCAGACTCTTTGTTACCTGGCAAGAGAAACATATGGGAAGGCAGTGCTTCGCCCCCCACCCCACCCCGCAAGACATCAGTATAAATGCTTTCTCCTCCTTTCTGAGAAGCTAAGAATGTGTCTCTCATCCCTGATCCTCAAGTCTTTCAGGTAGCTCGCAGCAGATTGGTCATGCTATGGAAGAAGTTGGATTAGGAACGGTTAGAAGAGGGACAGAATTGGCATGAGTACCTACTGTGTGCTGGCATTTTCAAATACATGCTCTCATGTAGAACTAGGGGTCATTTTTATTTTCTTTTTCAGATGAGCAAACTGAGGCTTGGGGTACTGGCTAATTTACCCAAAATTACATAACTAGTAAGTGGGGAGAAAAAACAAAATTTGATTGCACCTGTGTAGCTCTAAGCTTCATTGTACCTTGACTGAAGGTCAGGTCTGCATGAAAAAAAGGAGAAAAAGAACCTCCCTGACCTTCCTCTTAAAAATTACTTTTTGTACTTTTAAAAAGTTGATCATAGTTTTGCTAGAACAGATGTTCTTCTGCCTGTGCCTCCTAAAATCACCTGCTTTCTTCTTATCTTTCACTTACATTACTGAGCATCAGTATGGTACAGCTCAGGACACCCTGGGCGTGTAGGCCATTTGGGTGTAACCCAGATACACTTGGGCTGCCTGGTTGCACCTCTCAGCATGCTGTCACACTCAGGGAAACACTGTTCTGATATTTTAAAAATAATTTTTTAAAAGCCAAGTCTTTACTAAAACTTCCCTAAAGGTCCCAAGGAGAATTAATAGATCTTTAACCCTGCCACACATGGTAATAATTTTTATCTCTGTCGTTCTTTAAAAAAATTAAACCTTTTATTTTGAATTAACTGTAGATCTATACGCAGGTGTAAGAAATAATACAGAGAGCTCTCCCGTACCCTTTACCCAGTTTTCCCCAAAGGTAGCATCTCATAGAACTATAGTACAATGTCACAGCCAAGATATTGACACTCATGCAGCCGAGGCACAGAACTTATCATCACCACAAGGATCCCTCATTTTACTCCATTATGGCTACACTCTCTTCTCTCCTTAACCCCACCAACCATTCACCTCTTCTCCATTTCTATGATTTTGTCATTTCAAGATTGTTATAGGAATGTCATCATAGAGTGTGTAATACTTTACATCACAATGTGCTGTGTGCATCAATAGTTTGTTCCTTCTTATTGCTGAGTAGCGCTCCACAGTATGGATGTACCACAGTTTATTTAAGCATTCACTCACTGAAGAATATCTGGGTTGTTTCCAGGCTGGCTATTATGAATAAAGCTGCTATGAACGCTTGTATAGAGGTTTTTGTGTGACCCTGTTTTCATTTCTCTGGGATAAATGCGCAAGAGTGCAATTGCTGGGTCGTATGGTAGTTGCTTGTTTAGTTTATAAGAAACTGCCAAACTGTTTTCCGAAGTGGCTGAATCATTTTACATTCCCACCACATCCTTACCAGCATTTGATAGGGTCATTGTTTTTTATTTTAGCCATTCTGATAGGTAGGTAAAGATATCTCATTGTGATTTTAATTTGCATTTCCCAATGGCTAATGATGTTGAATACCTTTTCATGTGCTTATTTGCTATTCACATCTCCTCTTTGATGGAGCGTCTGCCCATGTCTTTTGCCTATTTTCTAATTGGATCCTTTGTGCCCTGTTTGTCTTGAGATTTCTTTATATATTCTAGATACTACTTCTTTGTTGGATATGTGGTTTGTAAGTATTTCTCCCACTCTGTGGCTTGTCTTTTCATCTGCTAAATGGGGTCTTTTGCAGAACAAAAGTTTTAGATCTTGATAAGGTCCAATTTAATCAGTTTTCTTTTTCTGGATCATGTGTCTAAGAACTTTATTCTAGCCTTAGATTCTGACAATTTTCTCCTATATTTTTCTAAAAGTTTTATTGTTTTATGTTTCACATTGAAGTCTGTGATTCATTTTGAGTTAATTTTTGTATAAGATATGATGTTTAAGTGGAAGTTAATTAATTTTGTTTTACCACGGATGTCCGATTACTCCAGCACATTTGTTGAAAAGCTATTCTTTCTCATTTTGCATCTTTGTCAAAAATCAGTTGGACATATTTCTGTGGGTCTAATTTTGAGATCTCTATTCTGTTCCATTCATCGATCTGTCTATGCCTCCAACAATAACTTTTGGGGCTTTTAAAAGAAAATTATTTTTTCCACTTAAAATATTATATTACATTATAGAATATTGAAAATATACAAAAAAAAAATTTTTTTTAATTACCTGTTAAGTACCATAATCTAAAAACAGATTTATAAACATTTTGGAGTGTTTTCTCCATGCATTTTTAAAAAATGTGTATTTTTACTTTTGTTGTTCTCATGATTATATTATGTATTAGTATGGATAGGCTAGGTTATGCTGCAGTAACAAATCTCAGTGGTTTAATCCAATGACGTTTCTTTCGTATTTACACAGGATTGTTGTCAATCCAGACAACCTTCTGGGGCTATTGTCTTATAAGTGGTGACTCAGGGATCAAAGCTGCTCTAATTGGCTCTTCTGTCCCAACCTGAGGCCTCCATATTCACTGCCTCAGCATAGTGATGACACGCGTCATGTTTGTCCACATTTCATTGGTGAGAGCTGGTCACGTGGCCCACCTACCTGCAAGGGGACAGAAAGTGTGGTCATACATAGGAAGAAGGAATATGATACAGGATTTGGTGAGCCGTGGCATTGCATCTGCTACATACTGTATGAAAAATGTTGATTTTATTTTATAGGTTAATATTATGGCACAACCTCTTTCCTACTTACAAATTTTCCAAAAAATTTTAAATGACTTACGGCATAGAAAAAAAAAAGTCTTAGTGCTTTACAAAGTAAACTTTTGTTATCTGCAAAGTTGACTTCTGTAAAATGGCTCCTTCTCCAACTATGTGAGATAGATGAGGCCTCACTGTCAGAACAGTATCATTGTTAAGACGAAAGGGACAGAGGGAAGCATTTGGGTCATGCAGGTTTACATCCTGGACCTGTCCAAGGCCCCCGTCAACTTCACTCTAGAACCTTCCACTTTCAGTACTTTCTTTCCTATGACCAGATCATTCCAAAGTAGCTTTATTTTTTGTTTTGTTTTTAACTAGAATAGAGTAGAACCAAAAGACAAACAAAAAAACCCTAACTATTTAGAAGCCTACAATAAATACATCCCATGCAACATTCTGCCAATACCATCCCCTAAAAGGAGGGGAATGCCCCAGGGCCTTTGCCCATGCCATTCCTTCTACTTGAAATGCTTTTCGTTTTGTCTTTGCCAAGTTAAATGCCCTTCATCTTTTGGATTTGTTGTCTGGGGATATTTTGATGCTTTGGTACTGTAAATAGTGTTCAGTCAAGTTTTCCCAGGGGTCATGAAATAGGCTCACAATGAGATGCTCAAATAGCATGGTTTACTAAATAAATTAAAAACATTGGCAAGAAGCAAAAGGAAAGAGATGGGACAGGTTGACACACCTAGGATAGGGCTGCATTACATGAATCCTGGATTACAAAGTATCTGTAGGTCCTGTCAATGTCTCTCTCTCTCTCCCTCTCTCTCTCTCTGCTGCATCACCTTTCCTGCTGGTAATGGGGCTACAAGGACCAGAACGAAGTGTGATCAAAGAGCCTCAGCAGAAATAACACGTGCCTGCTCCATCAGAGAGCAGAGGTGAGAATGCCTGGCCCCAGCTCCCCATGTGTAGTTCCTCCATCAATCTGTTGAGCAGCTAATGGGTTTTATCTGCATCCCTCTATCTGGTGAACTCCCTTATTTGTCCTCAGCTCTGGTCCCCCAAATTCCAAACCTCGAACAGTTTGAGAAGTTTTTATCTAATTTTGTGAGAAAAAAATCAAGGCAATGAATTATTGCAGTTCTTCCTTCAATTTTTTTCCCACATGAAACAGTCTCAAATTCCTGTTTAAGTCCCCAGCATCCATG
Source organism: Balaenoptera musculus (assembly GCF_009873245.2). NCBI lineage: Eukaryota > Metazoa > Chordata > Mammalia > Artiodactyla > Balaenopteridae > Balaenoptera > Balaenoptera musculus. The sequence continues at coordinate 8,659,480 of NC_045790.1, forward strand.
GAAAGCCCCTACTTCATCCCTCCCCTTATACTTTTATCATCAAGGCTAACCACACTGCTTTACTCTTAGGTTAGGCCTCGGTGAGGATCACAAGTGCCTGTGGATAAATGGAAATGTGTTTGAATGTGTGTTTACTTTGCACAGGCGAGCTGAGCCAATATTTTTGCGTTCACACTTGTCATCGACATAAGCCATACCTGAAACAAAGCAGGTGTTTCCTAGTTGCTCTTTCTTGTCATGGATTTAGGGCTTTTTCCCGGGTCTGGGTCTGTGGGGTCTAAGCTGCTCACCAGCTCCAGGAGTGAGTGCATCGCCTGCTCTCACTGCAGAGGGGACCCGGGCCTGGGGCTGTAGACAGGAGGGCGGGGCTATCCCAAGAACTAGTTCCTTATCAAGAGGATACAGAGTCCTGAAAATCCCCCCACCCCCGGAGCTTGTATTTCCTTTTGGATCTCTGAGCATCTTTTGATCTTGAAACTAATCCATTTTTCCTCTCTCTCTTCCTATTTCCCCCCTTCTCTTTCCTCTCCTGTCTCAACCAATTTAGGGAAATAAGAGCTTATGTGGGAGATAAGTGACCACAAATAACAGCTCCATTAACTCTTCCCCTGCCGGAAAGCTCAGCTGAGCTGTAATTAACTAGAGCAACTAGTACACATCAAGTGGGTTGGCTGACTAAAGGGGGAGTTCTTTTGAGTATATCTGTTATTGATATGTTTATTCCTCCATTTAATGCCTCCATTTAATGCCAGAGGAGTCTTCTGGTCCCCACATAACATCACACACAGTAAGTGTTCTTTAAATGTATCACCTAATTGGCTTACTTTCAGTGCATTAGAGAAATACTGAAGCAGATTGTGGGCTCGCTCCACACAGGGGCAAGAGGGCCCTGTCACTCAACAGATTCTGTGACAAGCCTGGGAGGCTGATGTCTCCGACTCTCTGGGTCCAGAAACCTGAGCCAGGGGTTCTGCTCTCTCTTGCCCTGCTCTGTGGGCCCTTAGCAGGCCCGTCTCTTCGCTGGGACCAGGTTCTTTCCTTCTAAACGCTCTGCCTGTCTACCTCCCTCACAAGGTGGCTGCAAGGATCAGCTGAGATGGGTGAAAGTGCTTCGTATATTGCAAAGGACCTCCCCAAGCAGGGCCTTTGGTCATGGCCTCAGGTCCTGAGGCTGGGCTGGCTTGGGAGCTGTCTCAGGGAGCCCTGTGGACAGGCTGACCCTTGCCCCAGTCACTCCTGCTCTGTCTGGGCATCTGGCGTCTTCCCAAGGGGCATCTGTGCCCAGACAGCCTTGGTGTCATCAAGGATGGGTTGGTTCCCACCTGCCGCAGGCATCAAGCCCAGCTCTGGATTACCTAATCCCGGCTAAGAGCATTTCTGATTGCTTGACCGCTGACCTCCTGCAGCTGGATTATCAGATGTGGCTTTGGGGAATAGGCTTGTTTATAATGCTGGAGACAAAGGGAGGAAACGCAGAGCAGTTAAAACAACAGTCCTTCCTGTTGCCCCAGCGCCTTTCATCCAAAGAGGTCATTACGAAGCAGGCTCCTTGGGGCTGGCAGGGCCCTGAGATGCGATTTGAGGGGGAAGGGGAAGAGGGAAGGCATTGAGCGGCGCAGGGAGGGCTCAGGGAATCCCCAACACAACCCTGAGGGCACGTGTTGATGTCACCACTTCATACAGGAGAGGTGACCAGGTGCAGACAGGTTCATTCATTAGTCCAAGTTCAAGGTTTACAGATGCTAAAGGGTAGCCCTGGAACATCGAGGGGGTCTGGCTGACTCCAAACCTGCTTCTCTTCCCTTCGCCTTCTGTATGCTGGATAAAGCAAGTGTTAACCTACACTGAAAGCCCCCAGCACCCCTTTTCAAGGTCCAGACATGAGATGGCCCAGAGCCTTTCTTATGGACTCAGAAAGGGTGAGCATTAGGAGGACCCATAAGCACCACTGAGTCCAAATAACTCGTTTTAGAGTTTAGGAAACCAAGGCCCAGAGAGGGGAAGCAATTCATCCACACCCACACAGCATTCCACACCGTACCTGGTAGAAGGCGGATCATCCACAGAGAGCTGTTGAATAAATGACAGAATTAGTGGTGAAGCCGGACACAAGCCCAAGGCCCTCCCCCAGCCTGGTTCTCTCAGCCTGTGCCGGCCGCTGCAATGGGAATGGTTTTTTCCACAGGTCAGTGCGGCGGCCTGACCGGGGTGGGGGGGTAGGGTCTTCTCGTGCCTACTACCCCTAAGCATTCCACCCACTGGTCTCCACCCGACCCTGAGCCTCCACTATTGGTGCTCTTTAAGTAAGTAAGATTTATTTTGAAGTAGTTCCAAAGCTATTGAAAAGTTGCAAGAACAGTACAAAGAGCTCCCACATCCTCCACCTTCTCCACAGATACCCCATCACCCTCCCCAACCATCTCCTTGACCGACAGCTCTGTGCCAGGAGGCGAAGGGAAGAGAAGAGCGAAGGAGATGGGATGCCATTTGTGCTGCTTAAATCAAAGGGTTTCCCCTGTCTCAGTTTCACAATTGCTGGGAGAGTAGACCCTTAAAGAACCCCTCTGTCCTGAGAAGTTACCTAGTCTTCCTTCTTGACAAGGCCCAGAACTTAGTAGGTCTTCAATAAGTCATTGCCCAATGAAGGAATGAATTGGTCTCATACAAGAACATTGGGTCTCTAGAGTGGGTGTTGATGGAAAGGTGTGTAAGGTGAGGAGGGCCCAGAGATCAGCTTTGGTGGGGTGCAGGGTGCCAGAAGGGTCTCCTCACAGGAGAGGTAACGGAGCCATGGCTACTGAGGCTCAAGGATTACTTGGAAAGCGCCAAACGGGTGCTCCAAGTAGGGGCCTCCATCTTCTCCCCGACTTTCCCAGAGAGGTAAAGTGACTTCCTCAAGCACAAGGATTGGTCCGTGGCAGAATTAGGATGAAGACCCAGCCTTCTGACTCTCAAGCCTTTGCTTGTTTCCCCCACTCAATTTAATTGTTCTGTGCATGGATTATTGGCCCATGTTAATGTTGCAAAGAGGAGACAAAAAGCTCACAATCACCCTACACACTTTCACAAGATGCATTTCAGGAAAAAAAGTGACTGAGAAGGCTCAACAGTACCCCAGGTACTGCATTTCTGAGGGAGGTGGGCCCCTAATTCCTGGTGAAAAGAGTCCCAAGGAGACTGGAGAGGTCATGTCTAATAGTCTCCCTTGAGGAGGGGGAATCCCCATTGAGGTTGGGTGGGCTGATACCAGGTGGAAGAGCCATAATGCCCGGAGGTGGATTTGCTCTGCCCACAGGTGGGGTGGGGTCCCCAGACCTGGTGGGTTCAACTACAGCAACTGCCACCATGTCTGTACACTTGATTCCTGTTGGGATGTCCCACAGCCTCTTGGATGGTGTCCAAATCCAGCAAGAGCCCAGGGACTTGGTACTCTTCTGCCAGCTGCCCTGCCAAACCCGGAGCCCCCTTCAGCTCCAGCAAGTGGTACCCAAGAAGTGCCAGTGACTTTGGGTGTGGCCCTGGATAGTCATGGAAACCAAGTTCTCTCCATGCAGCAACACCGGACCCAACACCCACCTTCTATGCTCTGGCTGTTTCACGCTCTTTTATTTGATTTTCCTAAGTTTGTCACAGTCACAGAGGGTCGGCTCATGTGTTTGCAGAAGCCTCGCGGATGCCAGTTGAAGACGAGGTTGGACTGTAGGGCGCATCTTGTTCTGGGGTCCATGTGCTGAGCATCTTCCTGCTCTTGCCCCCGGCCCTGGTCGCTGCTCCTGCTTGGATCCTGGGAGAGCATGTTTTCTGAACTGTTTCCAGAAGAGAGGAGTAGACACGTGGTTGAGCTCACATAGGAGGTGAGCGATTGGGGTGGTGTCAGAGAGGAGCCAAGAGAAGCTTCTCTCCCAGCGGGTGCTGCGTGGCATGAGGACTCTACCCTGTTCCATGCACCCATCACCTCTCTTTCTGTTCAGACAGCTGTGCTGTGGTCCAGCCTGACCCTCTGAGCCCTGTCTACTCTACCTTAGGAGGCTGAGGCCACCTCAGGACTAGTTGGGGAGCAGGGTGAATTTGGGAGCCTGGTCAGGCCCTCAGACACCCTTGTTCATGGGTGAAGAGAGAGGGCAGGGTTTCTAGGGTCATAAAGCCTGGGTTCCCCTCTCATCTGTCAATCAATTTTTCCATCTGAAAAAATGTAGGGAGGGTGGAAAGAGATATTAGTTCTTGCATCCCTCATGGGACTATGTGGGGATTATATACAATAATATGAAAAAGCCTGGTAGATAGTGACCCATCCCGAATTCATGGTCACTGAAGTTCATATGATCTTGATGTAGCTGTAGATCGTGATGTAGGTCTGGAGAACTTTCCAGGGTAACTTGGGTCACAACCGTCTGGAGCTTTGGAGCCCCACCTGTTGCTCTAGGTTGATAACAGACTCAAGAAGGATAAAAAAAGAGGTCATTTTGCTTCTTTCCCAGGACTGTGAATTCCTCTGGGCAGGCTTATGATTCTCCAGAGTTACTGCAGTGCCTGGCATGTAGAAGGGCTGTGGAGAGAATTTATGCAGCCAAAATGTACTCAAAGTCTCCAGGATGTTACTGGTGACCCTGCCCAGGGTTTCCTTTGGCTGGAAGCTGATCTCCTTTGAGGTGTTTGGCTTGTTAAATCTCCATCTGCCCTTCCTGATCTATTCTTAGTCCTTTGACCTAGGAGTCTGACCTCTCTGGATTACCTCTCAGGCTCCCTGGCCCTCTGGCTTCTGGTTGGATTTGGCCAATGAGAGGCACCAGCAGGAGATCAGAGGGAAAGGGGAGAGAGGGGTTGGAATATTTGGTTGCCCCTTCCCCGTCAGGTCATAGCTTTGACAATGTCTGCGTTCTTCTACTCAAGGCCACTGGGGGGCCGCTGTGGAGCTTCAGCTGTCACTGGACCAGCATTTCTCTCTCTTCCCGGTGCCCCTGCAGACATAGGCGCAGCGTCGGCTTCCCACTGGTACTGTCTCCTAGGCACATTTCTGTCCCTTGGTGGACACAGAGTGTTGGACACGCTACCCATGTGTTTTCCCTAAACTCCCTTCAACTAACCCTTTGACTGCATCCTGCGTTTCCCACAGGGACCCTGACTGACACAGATAGGTACATCAGATGTTGACCCTCCCTCTCAGATTGGCACCCGGGGTCCAGTGGCTCCAGGCCCTGAGCTTCTCGTGGGGGGCCCAGTCCAACATAGTAGATAAGCAAGGGCAGTGGCTGGGGTACTGCTCCTGTATCACAGTCTCAGCCCAAGGAGGAGTGAGTAGAAACTGATGACTCTGATGGACGGACCGAGCAGTCTCAAAGGTCATTCTCGGCTCCAAATAGTGTCAGAACCATCAAAGGTCCCTCAAGTGCTTTTAAATCCTAACATTGACCTCACTGACCCTATATCAACCTTAGGTGGAGAATCATAGGCCATTCTGCCCAATGAACACTCATGCCTTTATTCATTCAGGCACTCAACACACATTTCCTGAGCACCTCAAGGTGCTGCAGTGTGCCATGCACTGGGGACCCCAAAATAAATGGCCTAGTTCTCACCCCCAACCATCTCCTAGTATAGCAGGAGAAATAAGCTGTGCACACACATGACAATTATACAGTCAGCATGAGAATGAGACAGGAAGAGATAAAGTGCTGAAGGAGTTCAGGGCAGAAAAAGGAAATGGGGATGAGATAGGGCATTCCCTCCCCTGAATCTTGGGTGGAGATAATCACATACATCAATAAGTTGGATCGTGTAGCCAAGAGCTGTTTACCAATAAGCTAAACCGAAAGGGAGACCTAATCTTTACTGATGTCCTACTATGTGCCAGGTGCTTCATAACATCATCTCAGACTTCCTGGTAAACACTGTTATCCCCCCTGCGCAGGGAGGAAACAGCGCAGCTTTGAAGGTTGGACGGTTGCCCAGCAAGCTCCAGATTCAAGGTCTGTCTCTTCTGCTTCCAGACATCACACACAAACTGCTTCCATCCATTTTCCAGAAGAGAAAAGGCTGAAGTAGAAGGTTCGGCCTCCATCCCCGTGAAGGGTCATGAGTGGAGTGCTGGCCAGTTGCACCTAAACCTAATCAGGGGACTTCGTTCTTGCACCCTATGGCTTCCCCAGGTTATTCTGTGTCACTTGTTAGAACCGGTGTGGGATGGTGAATTTTGTGTGTCAGCTTGATAAGGCTCAGGTAGCGGGTAAAATTTTATTTCTGAGTCTGTGTCTGTGAGGGTGTTTCTGGAAGAGATTAGCATTTGAATAGTCAACTGAGTAAAGAAGACAGTCTTCACTGATGGGGGTAGGAATCTTCCAATCCATCGAGAGCCTGGATAGAATAAAAAAGAGGAAGGAGAATTCTCTCTCTGCTTGCGCTGGGACAGCCGTCTTCGCCTGCCCTTGGACACCTGTGCTCCTGGTTCTTGGGCCTTCAGCCTCTACTAGGGCTTGTTCTCAGGCCTTCGGACTCAGTTTGATGACATCCCTGTTTCTCCTGGGCCTCCAGCTTGCAGACGGCAGACCGTGGGACTTCTCAGCCTCCATGATCACGTGCTCCAATCCTTCGTGATGAATCTCTGTGAATCTGTATGTATCCCATTGGTTCTGTTTCTCTAGAGAACCCTGACTAACACAGTGACAGGACTGTGAAATCAGAGCCCCCCAGCCTGCACCCCTGGGCCTCCTCCCAGGGCTGGGTCTGCCCCATCTTCTCTCCCTTTCCTTCCTCAGCAGGACCCGGCCTCTGGTGGCCCCTCCCACGTCCGTCCCCCATCGCCCCCCACTGTGAGAGGCACGATGACAAAATGACAAAAACATTCTCGAGGAAGCAAGCTGCCCGGCTCACGGAGGCCACCGTGAGTGCCAGAGAAAGCAGGATTTGGAGTTATTCATTCCACTTCCATGGAACGATTCCAGATCTGCCCTGTGCTGGTTTCCCCCTTCCTGTTTTTGAAACCAGACACTTGCGGTCACAGTATCTTCCCTTTGGTGGGTACAGAACCTTTAAGGGCCGGCCGGCCTTGGTTTCCCTTTCGTCAAGGATGGGCTGCTCCTCTTTTGCTTTCAACCAGCCCTCATCAACATATGGAGGCCGCACTGGGGACGAGAAGGCAGAGTCTGCAGCCTGAGGGCCGAGGAAGGCTTCCTAGGGTACCCACATCCACGACCCGGGGCCGAGGGACCGACAAACCCTGGAACTCTGCCCACTCACGAATTCTCCGTTGTTCAGTGGGGTTTCCTGGCCTCTCCTCTCCTTGTAGGTCACTGTAGGAGCAGTGAGATAACACTTATGTATATATATTTATATTATTTAAAGGCTACTATATTTATATATTATTTTAAAATAGTTCTATAAATAAATATTAATTTACATGTATATATTTATATAATATTTATACATATAATCACTTTGTAAGCTGAAAAGAGCTTTACACATGTGGGCTTTAAGAGTTCTTTTAAAAAAATTTTTGTGTTTACAAGGGCATTTATTGCAGTGTTGTATATAATAACCGCAGTGGAAAATGCCCACCCATAGGGTGTTGGTTACATATGTGTGGTAAAGCTCTTAATGGGATATCATGAAGCTTGCTTTAAATTTAACTTCATTTTTATTGAACTATAACGTACGACGTACAAAAAAGCGTATAAATCAGGGGTAGGGAGCTGGATGAGGTCATCAGTGAGTGAGCCAACACAACCACCCTGCAGATCAAGAGTCAGAACACCACCAACACAGCACTGCCATTCAACTATACCTCAATACAAAAATAAAATGCAAACCAAAATTAAAAAAAAAAAAGAGAAGCAGAACACCATCAGTGCTCCAGAGCCGTCCTCGGTGAGCTCCCGATCTTTAATCCCGCCCTCTGCCTCACATAGAACCTCTGTCCTCTCCTGTAACAGCATAGACGCATTATTCCTGTTTTGAACTGCATAAAGGATTGCATACTCTATGACTTCTTATGTCCAGTTAAGAATTCTTTAGGCTTTGTGAACTCTTGCTGAGCTGTGGTTGCATATTCATTATGTGTTCTGAGGAAGCGCCCCTCCCCTCATGGTGTGTGTGTGTGTGTGTGTGTGTGTGTGTGTGTGTGTGTGTGTGTGTGTAGGTACTGTTGCCATGACAATATCCCCGCCTGGGCGTTACTGCCCACAGGCCCTCTAATCCGTCCTGCTGGTTGATCTTGGGCGATCACCATGTTTACAACATCGCGCTCCTGCTCAGAAGCCCTCCATGGCTCCCAATTGTGGTGGCTGCTTTATTTACAGCCCCTTCTCCCTCAAACCAGGCAACGCCACCCCTCCTGAGAGGCAGGCGTTCACTATATCAAGCAAGGCCCCACTTGCAAAGCTGCTGGAGGCCTCGCCCTGCTCTGTCAATGTACATCTTCCTATCCCTTCCACCCACTGGGAAGTCTCTGTCAAATCCTCTGGCCGTGACGGCCAGACACTCCTCTGTTGTACTTAGACTTCACATCATCACGTGGGTTGGCATGCAATTGGCATCCAATCGTGTCCGGCTGTTACTTTAGCTCAGTGGTATTCAACGCTGGCTGAGAATCAGCTGGGGAGCTTTAAAAAAGAAAGAAACTGAAAACATTTTTAAATACTAAAAAATAGTTTGGGCTTCAGGCCAAACCCAAGTCTCCCAATCTCTGAAGGTGGAGTCTGGATGTCAGTACTTTCAAACGCTTTCCAGGAGGTATGGGCTGAACTGTATACTCCCCGCTATACTCATATGCTGAAGCCCTAACCCCCAGTTCATTCTGAAGAATGTGACTGTATTTGGACACAGGGCTTTTAATGAGGTAATTAATTAAGGTGGGCACTAATCCAGTATGACTGTGTCCGGATAAGAAGAGGAGATTAAGACACAGAACCACAGAGGGAAGACCATGTAAAGACACAGGGAGAAGACGGCCGTCTACAAGCCAAGGAGAGAGGCCTCAGGAGAAACCAACCTCCTAACTCTTTGATCTTGGATTTCCAGCCTCAAGAACTGTGAGAATATAAGTTTCTGTTATTGAAGCCACTCAGCCTGTGGGATTTGCATGGCAGCCCGAGCTGACTAATACACCCGGTGACTCCTTTGCACGTCCAGGGTGCAGCTCTGAGGCAGAAGCCAGCCACGTGGATCCCCCCATCCTCACCTCCCAGCTAGATGGTAACCTCCCTGAGGCCAGGGATGGGGCTGTACCTTTGATTCCCTTGGTATAAAGCTGGCTACTGACCCATCAGTAAGTAGCGGCTCATTGTGCCATAGGACATGGCCCCCATGCACTTGTATTCATGGTCCTTTACTTCTTATGCCTCCATCATACTTGGAGATGCTTTGGACTTTTTTTTTTTACAGTGTTTTTCTGCTTATCATCTTGGCCAGTTTTACATCATAAACAGCTTCTATCATTTTCTGTTAAAGGCTTTTTTTCTATCCCAAGGATCCTGACTTTTGTTGGCATGTTTAATATTTTCTCATATGTCGGGTAAACATCTGACTCTTCTGACCCTCTGTGTGGCCTGCTTGGCCCACTGGCATTAGATAACTGCCACTTCCATCGACGACATGCCATTTCCGGGAGAATATTAATCTTTTCTTTTTCCTTCTTTTTCTTGGGCCACATCGCGCGGCATGTGGGATCTTAGTTCCCCAACCAGGGATCAAATCCATGCCGGCTGCAGTGAAAGCACGGATGGAGTCTTAACCGCTGGACCGCCAGGGAAGTTCCAGGATTTTTATCTTTTTCGGAGATGCCACTGGCCTTGCCAGCTCCCGAATCTCTGGGGCCATTGTCCTGTCACTTTTCCCGTTGTACGTGCAGGAGACAACCTTGCTGAAGGCTCACCCGCCTCCACATGACTTGTATGGCTTCAGACCATCACGCCCAGGAGAGCTCCTCTTTTAAGAAAATGGACTGTTTAGGAAACAGTGGATTTGGGGTTTGGAAGTAAACTTAGAGGTCATTTTACTGACGGGAAACTGAAGCCCAGAGGTGGAAGGCGATTTGCCCACCGTGGTAGAGCGAGGCAGCGGCCACTCCCGTGCTGGAGGCTGCCTGGCTGGTAGCTCAGAGCTCTGCTCTCTGAGTCACTCTGCTACTACCCCGTCAAGGGGAATTTCTTCTCCCGGGAAATGACGTCGGCAGAGAGCAAAAGCAAAGCTCTCCGTTCTCCAGGATTCGTCTTGAAGTTTTCTCTCTATCCTTCATGGCCCTCAGATTTTATACCACTTTCCCTTTTCTGCACTTGAATGCCAACCACGGCCCAGAGGGGTCATCACTGCCGGCCCTCATTTTGCTGTCTGGTGCTGCCGCGGCCACTTCCAACTCCCCGTACAGGTAGCGATGGCCATGTAAGCAGGTGCTGCCGAGGGATGTGGGCAGAAGTTGCTGGAGGAAAGTTTCGGGTCAACTTTCCAAGTGACTAACTCAGTAAGTGTCCGGCCTTTCCCCCTCCCTCCTGCCTGGAATGTGGGTAGGTAGCAAAGAGAAGAAGGACACAGAGCTGGACAAAGCAAGACAGGGCTCTGGTTCCCAGCTCTTCACTCTCCACTCCCAGCTTGGGGTCAAGTGGAGGAGTACTGGGCAGGGGGGTGGGGGGAGATGTCTAGAGAAGGTGAGAGAGACACTCCAACAGCAGAGGGCTTCAGTCCAGCAAAGACCCATACATAAGCTCTAAAGGAGACCTCCTTTTAGACTCCTCATCGCCCTCCCACTCAGGGCAGGGCCTCATCAAGGTATATTTGGAGGATGGATTGGAGAAGGCTCTGATGCTCAGCTTTCCTGAGCCACCTGCGTTCTATGGGGTGTGGACAGAACCAGGCAGGAGCTCAGGGGCTGACTGTGAAGCTACAGGTGGTCTTGCTCAACACAGAGACTGAAGAGGTAGACCACTAGTGTCAGGCTGAATGGATCCCAGTCAAACTGCAGGGCCCACAGCAGCCATCTTGTGACTGTGAGGAAATTTGAAGAGGGAAGTCAGCAGTAAGGTGATCAGGGCAGAAATAAAGAAGGTGCCAGGAACATTGCTGACATCTTGGAGAATCTGTACCAGCTCAAGAGTGTCTATCTCTAGACTTCTTTGATGTGATAGACAAATTAACTTCTACCTGGTTTAAGTCATTTTGTGGGAGGGCTTCTGTTACTTGCAGCCAAAGGCACTTTCTGACAGAGCAGTCATCTTAGGATCACTCCACTTGTTTAAAAGTTGTTTCCCAAGTTGAACTGAGATCAGCCTCTGTGTCCTAGGAAAGTCCTGGCCATTCCTAACTCCCGGTTCTGCCTTCTAGGGTCACCCCAGAGAAATCTAGTTTCTTTCTTGTCTCCAGCATCTTCCCAGTTCCTTCCCACTGGCTTTTTCATGTTATTGGTTTTCACTCCATCTCTTACACCTGCGATTGTTTGTTTGTTGGACCTCAGGCTCCCTTAGTTACTTTCTCAGCTGCTCAGGGCCCTGGGCAGCCTGAGGGTGTGTGTCCTGTGTGTCACTTCTCAGACCCTCCCAGCCCACAGCAGCTGTTGGATTTGCACTTCCCTTGGTTGTTTATTTGTTTCCTCCATGCCCTGACCCATGGCTGGTCAAGAAAGCTTTCTTCCCTTGAGCTATCCTGCCCCCATTTTATTATTATCATAGTCTTTGCTGACTGTACTCCTCACCCCACCCTTACCACTGCATGGCCTCCCAAGCCTCATTTATTCTGCAAACATTTGTCAAGCACTTACAATCTGCCAAGCATTGCCTGGGACAGCAGGGCCACAACCAGAACACTTCCTGCCTTCAAGGAGCTCAGCCATCCCACTTTGCCCATTCCACTTTGCAGTTTAAGCTCTGTAAATCTGAGCCATCTCATTAGCCTACTTCCCTTGTTGATAAGCTGTCTAGAGAATATTAGCAAGTGTGGGGTGGGGGAGAGGCAGGACAGGAAGATACTCTAATGCTGGTGGTTTTTTTAAAGACAGTTTCCAAGGATTTTCCTTCCTGTGTCAATATCAGATATCAGGGTTCTTCCAGTGCTAAGTCTCCTTTCCTGAGTTGCCATGAATATGTTGTCGTGTGTGTCTTTCCATTATCACCAGAAAGAAAGAGAACCATCTTTGGCAAAACTTTCCTCAGGACCTATAGGTTGAATAAGAGGGTTTATATTCACAAACACGGTCTCTTTCTTTTTAAGTCACACCATCTGCATATACTGGTCAGCCCAGAGCTCAGTGTTTTTTCTCACTACTGTTCTCCCTCTCCTTGGTTTCCTCATCTTCAAGGACTACATCAAAGGTTCCTTTTCGTTTCGTTGTTGCAAGCATTTAAGTTCTATTCTCTTAGCAAATTTCAATTATGCAATACAGTGTCATCAACTGCAGTCACCATGTTATGCATTAAATCCTCAGACTTCGATCAAAGGTTTATAACTTGGGCTTTGTGATCTCTGGGGGGTATTTTGCGCATATGGGAATGTGCTCATTTTTTAGAAGAGGGTTTTACCATAATGTTGAAAGGGTAAGGTATTACCTAGAAATTTTAAAAAACTAATGCCTTTGATATTTTCTCAAGAGGTCATCCAGATTAAAGGGTAATCATTTATAACACAGCATCATGCGCTATCTTTTCCTGCAAAACTCCTAGTGTAACCTCAGCAGCCTTTTTGTTTAGCACCTTCATTTTAGGATTAAAGTAACTGAAACTCCAAGAAGTCGAGTAGCTTGCCCACAGCCATCAGCTAGTTACTGGCAGAGCCAAGGTGGGCTCATGAGCCTGGGGTCCCCTGGAAGCAGCAGGGAAACACACGGGCCAAAGGGTGAGGACTCAGGTGCAGAGCTTCTGTCTTCTTTCCTGGATTTTAAGTTCTGTGAGGCATGAGCCCGTCTCACCACGCTAAGCCTCATTCTCTGTGTCTAACCATATTTCTAGCACATCGTAGATCTCAATATTGGCTGCTAGATTGCTTTACATCTGTTAATTAAAAGTACTACTCTTGGGACTTCCCTGGTGGCACAGTGGTCAAGACTCTGAGCTCCCAATGCAGGGGACCCGGGTTCCATCCCTGGTCAGGGAACTAGATCCCACGTGCATGCTGCAACTGAGAGTTCACATGCCACAACTAAGGAGCCCATGAGCCACAACCAAGACCCGGTCCAACCAAAAAAAAGACCCGATGCAGCTGAAAAAAAAAAAGTACTACTCTTGTTAGACCCAATTTCCCTCACATTCCGTTTATTTTCTTCCTGAATCCACCACTCAGAACCTCAAGCACAGGGCGTTCTGCTGTGTGGAGCTGTTTCCCTTGCCCCTCACCACCTCAGCCCCAGCTTTGGGAAGTCTCCATCCATCAAGTCGCCTTTCTTAAAGGGCAATTCACCCCACTTCCTCCTTTCTTACACTTACCCGCCTGGTCACCGTGACCTGGCCATCAGGTTACAGCACAGTGGCGCCCTGATGCTGTCATCACTCGAAATCACTCAAACCCAACCTTGAATAAGTACTGGGTCTTCATCATGGATCTGCGCACAGCCTACGCTTGCCTCCGGTTGTATTTCACTGACTTTAATACACCCAGGTTTCCTGCTCCCCTCCCCCCGCCATGTTTTAATATCTCAGAAATCAGGATGCAATCTTGCAATTAATAGCATGTCTTTGTCTTAGTCTGTCACCATGTTTTTCTTTCTTTCTTCTTGGCTCGTAAAATAATGGCAAATTCGAGTCACTGAAAGGTGGTGTTGAAAGTGGCTCTAGATCCCACCCAGCCTGGGGCACTGGAAGACCCTGTGCAGGGCTGAGTTGCCTCTGATCGGTGACAGTTCTCCCTGGAGGCTACGTGCGGCCAGCGTTTTTCTCCAGGGACATTGGCTGTTCACACCATCCTTGCTCCTTCCAGCTGTTCGTTTGTAACATCAATCAGTCAGCCTTCAAGGTTTCGGCCACAGCGTCCTCCGCCCCACCCCTTCCTGCTTACTCCTTCTTAGGTCGGCTTTGGTGTCTTTGCCACTGGAAGTTTTCCTCCTGCAAAGCCCAGCCTCCATCCAGCCTGCAGACTTCTCTCACCCTATTTATTCTCTTCCTGAATCCATCACTCTTGTTGCCTGCTCCGCCCCCAGCCCCTGGCCTGGCCCACTTGCAGGCCTGCCAACAAAACTGTTTCCTCGCCTGCGGGCCCATCCTGCCCAACTCCTCCGCCAGGACTGCCACCTTTTCGAGCATTTCCTGAGAATTCTATTTTTTTCCCTCTTGCCCCTTAATCTGTTTTTCTCCGCTTCCCTCCCCTACCCACACACAGCTGGGGTGACTCCTATGCTTTCTTCCTCCTGAAATCCCCTGGCACCCTCCCCCATCCTTTGCTGCCCTAAACCGGTCCCGCCATTGCTAGGATTTGGTGCTGCGGGCCTGGCTTTGGCTGGAACCCATTTCGCACTAGTGATTCGCCCCCCAGTCTGTATGCTGACTGAGATCACCCACCACCACTTGACAGCCAGACCCTGCTCTCCTGCCTGGCCCTGTCCACCCCCCATTAGAACCCAGGTGGCTTAGGAAACCTGGACATCGGAGCCTCCTGCAATCTGCTCTGCCCAGCACACCTTGAGGCCCTGCCCCGAGTGGGAGTGGGGTGTGGGTCCCGAAAGGAGGTCTCCTTTAGAGTTTAGTCACGGCGCAGCTGGGCAGACGCTGTCTGCTGCTGGAGTGTCTCTCGCTTTATCTAGATATTTCCCACCTCCAGTCTCCCCACCGTGACCCCAAGCTGGGAGGCAGACCCTATGTGCTGTCCCCCAGCTCTGCCCCTGCTTCTCTTTGCCCTTCTCCCCAGCACTTCCTTGCACCTGGAAGGGCCAGGCTCCCCATTTCCTCCAGAACCTTCTCTTGCTCTCCACCCCCTCCCCCACAGAGAGTGTGAATGGGGGAAGGGTTGTCTTCTCTCTCCTGTGAAGTGGGTCCCTGATCACGTGCTCACCTCGTTCACAAGTGGTAAAGAAGAGCTGCACACACCCTCCCCGTGGGCCAGGCCTGGTATCCTACCTATCTCGTCTTGTTAAAGAGGTCAAGTCTCCCCACTCCTGCTTAGGGAGAGAAACCTCATGATTTTGAAAGGAGGGATGCAACGAGGGAAAAACCCGGTATACGTGACTTTGCATATCAGCTGAGCAGTAACCCTCTGTCCCACCTCTGAGGGTCTATGTTATACACCCCCCTCCCCCATCAGGGCTTGTAGGAAAGGGGTAGTTGACCCCATCCCCAGGGACAAGGTGAGAGGATCTGGGAGGGGCCTCAGAGCTCCACCCTCCCGCCCCCAGGGGCCTCCCTAAGTGAATCTGGGACAGACAGGGCACTCACTGGCGCTGTGCCTTGGGGGATCCGTGTCCCTTTCTGTTTCAGGTGACAGAAACTCCAACTCAAATCCATTAAGCTAAGTTGAGAATTGTCGGCTCGTGTATCCGAAGAGTCCAGTTTTCCAGTCTGGGTGCTGGTTTCAGGCCTTAGTACGTCCAGGGGTGCGGCCAGGTCCTTAGGACTTGGTTTCCCATTCTTGGTGGTGACGTCTTTATCCAGCTCCATGAGGCAACCAGCTTATCCTGGCCTCGCTGCCAGCAGGGCCAGTGCCAGGAAGAGGCCCATCTGATCCTGGGAACTTACCAGGGGATGGGAGGTGGAGGGGAGGGCGGGGTCCCAGCACGGGGCCCTTCAGTGCTGCATCTGGGGCAGTCCAGGTAAACTTAGCCTGCAGTGACGCCTGCTTCTTACTTCTCCTCTGTTTTTGCCAGACTCAGTTACCATCCCCCTCTTCTTTACTTACCTGTTCTTGGATCTAAGGTAGGAACCCCCTGAGTTTGCTTTTGCCAGCATCTCAGACTTCAGTGGGGAAGGGTTCTGGGCTCTGCCATTGCAGTTCCTGGGGTCAAAGCTGATCTTACTGTCTGTGCTGTGCCATCCTCGAGGGGCATTCATCAGCCCCCTTAACAGAGCCTGTCAGATGCACGGTGTGCATCAGTCGAAGGCCCTTCCACAATACCCAAGCTTTCTTTTTCCACCACACTTTTGCACATACGCCCTCACCTCAAATGCCAGGAGCAGAGCAAGGATGGGAAGGTCAGGCACCGTGTGGCCCTTCTCTGTCCTGACGCTGTGGCAGCTCTGCCGTATGACGCGGCACAAAGGAAACCTCAGCACCTCCTCCACCCGTCCTTCCAGCCCACCCCGCAGGTCAGAGTTGGCACCACGGCAGTATCTATTTGCCACGCCGGTCCTAACTTCCTCCTTCTCTGGTAAACCCCAAGTTGTCCTTTAGGTCTCTGCTCAGGAGGCTGCACGTCACCTCCTTCAGGAAGTCTTCCCTGATTTGCATTCCCCTGAACCTGCTTTCAGTCACACCCTGTGTATATATATCTCTATCTCTATCATCTCAGAACATGTTTTATGCTGCATTTTAATAATGTACCTACTTGCCACACTAGAATATGACGTTTTTGAAGATGGGTGCTATGGCTCAGTCATCTTTGTATTTCCAGGACCCAGCATAGAGCCTGGCACACAATAGAAACTCAGAAATCTTTGTTGGGTACGTGAATGCGTGAATGAAGGAGTGGTTAAATGAATGAATACCCTGGTCTGGGAGCCAGGTCATTTTGAAGGTGAAAGGATCAAAAGTTCATTAAGCCTCTTCGAAAAAAGAAAATCGATTTTCTTCTCCCTTCCCTGTGGCTGCAGGAGGAGGTGGCAGATGAAGCAGAGCCTGTTTGTTTCTGCTGATGAGGCTGGAGGTCAAGTGGTGTCCTCATCTTCCTGCGAGAAGCCGCGTGACGCGTGGGGCCCTGTGTGCCCTCCCCTGGCACAGTCCTCACAGCAGGCTACCCTCCTGCTTCAGCTCCTTCTCCTGGGTCCTAAGTGTTTTCTAATTTGTCTGTGTGTGTGCACGTGTGTGTATATCTGTGTATATGCAAGTAAGCAAGTGTGTGCATGTGTGTATGCGTGTCTGTACATGTGTATGTGTGTCTGTGTCTCTGCATAAGTGTGTGTGTGTGTGTGTGTGCGCGTCAGCAAGCGACATGCGGGATCTTGTCTGTCACCTGAGTGCAGGTGCGTTAGCAGCAGGGGGTGGTCCGTGGCTTCCCTCACTTCTCTGGGGTCGTGTGCTTGGTCTCACACTGGGAAGGAGCCTTCGGGCTGGAGCCCGGCTGCTCTCAGCCTGATCTTTTGGACTTAAGATCCCTTGGGTCACATTTCTCTTTTTATTTCAAAAATCCACTTGGAGATTGAGAATTCCAGTTCAGAAAGAAGTTATTTGCTAAGGAACGTCAGAGGAAAGGGGCCGTCAGCACTTGAGGGTACTGAACGCGTCGTTGCCACGAGACGCTTTGGCCAGGGTCCCGGGGGAGCCCAGACGGGCTTTGCCTTCACTGTCTCTCCCCTCCCTGCAGAGCTGCTGCCAGGAGGGCCCTGGGGAGGCCCTGCCTGTTCAGAAGCGGGCTGTGAGGAGCAGCCGTCCTGGGAGACAGCAGAGACGCTGGGGGACACGGCGATGCTGGGAGACACAGTGACGCTGGGGGACACGCTGACACTGAAGGACACAGTAACACTGAGGGATGCAGTGATGCTAGGGGGGTGTGGTAATGTTGGGGACATGGTGATTATGGGAAATATGGTGACACTGGAAGACATGGTGACATTGGGGGATATGGTGATGATGGGGACATGGTGACAATAAAGGACATGGTGATATTGAGAGACACCATGACACTGGGAAGCAGAGTCATGCTAGGAACATGGTGACACTGGGGACATGGTCACACTGGGGACGTGGTGATGTTGGGGGCACCATTATGCTTGTGGAACTATAAGGACATAGTGACAACAAAGAACACGGTGACATTGGGGGACACGGTGACACTGGGAGTCACAGAGACATTGGAGGACACAGTGATGCTGGGACATGGTGACACAGGGGGACACGGTGACATTGGGGACATAGTGATGCTGGGGGACATGGTGGTGACTCCAGGGGACACTGTGACCTTCCTTCCCCTCTCAGTCCCTCAGTTAGGGCCAAGAAGGATGCTCATGGTCAAAAGTGAAACTGCAAATCAAGTGGGAAGAAAGGGCGCCCTGGGGGAAGGCACGCCGGAGGAAGAGTGCGCAGCTGCGGGGACGTGCACCGGTGCTGGGGTGGCTAAGGAAGCAGCTTAGAGGGATTAGCTGGGGGGGACGAGGCTGAGGAAGCTAATTATAAAGTTTGTGCAGAGATGAGAGAAGGTTATAAGCCCTCTTGTGCACCAAGATTTTAAAAATGAGAGCAGAGTTCTTTCCCCGAAGACGAATGGGGATAAATGGTGAGTAAAGGTAAAAAAAGAGATGTGGGCGCTGGCTGGGCTGTGAGCGGGAGAGATGGCTGCGGCCGGGGAGACCGCGGTCACCTGCAGTGTGCACAGCAACGAGGGCCCTGCTAAGTCTGAACCCCGTGTAATCAGGGGAGACCCCTCATCTGATCCTGACTGCGTGTGTGGCAGCTGCTTGGCAGGCCTGGGCTCTGCTGGGCGGCTCTGTGAAGCACGGGTGTCATCAGTCAGCGGCACTTCTTGGGCCCCTGCTCTGTGTCAAGCAGGGGGCTGGGTGCCCCGGGGGGTACAGGTTCTGTGCCCCACGCCTTGGGGTAGTTGGCCAGGAAGGGTATAGGGTGTGGGAAACATTGGGGAGCCGTGCTGAAAATGGGGCTTGCCCCGGACTGGGGGGCTGGAGAAGCCTCCACAGAGGAGGACAGCCGAGGCAGGGCGCAGAGAACGCGGCCACCCTGCAGGCAGGGCCTCCTAGTCAGGCGGCCTGGTCAGAATGGAGGATTCCTGCAGGAAAAGGCAGGAGCTGGGACTCAGGGCGGACAGGGCCTTGAATCGTGCAGTAAAGGCTTGGGCTTCTTCTGAGGACACTGCAAACCACCCGAGGGGCTTGGTGCACTGGAAATGTCCCGAGAGAAGAGGGTTTCGGGACAACTTGGCTGGCCGGTGCACAGAACAGAGCGCCATGTGGTGACCTGGGCAGGAATAGCCTGCAGCTGGCTTTTGCAAGAGTCCCAGATGAGGCAATGGGGCTCCACCATGGCGGGAATAGAAGCGAACAGTTGGACGAATGGCCTTGACCCCGCACAGCTGGCCTGCAGCCCTATCGCCCACGTTGGTGGCGGCAGGCTGTGGCACTCACCCGCAGGGTTCATCTTCCAAAGACTTTGGAGGGATGCAGGGGGAACATCCTTCTATTAAAGCAAACCTCCCTGTATAATGGAGAAAAAAGCACGGCATCAAGTGGCGGCATCCTCTTTGAGTTACGAGTCTCCTTGTCTGCACTCCACCCTAAGGGTTTGGGACGAGGGACTCTGCTCCGGCCCCCCCACCTGGCTGCTGGAGGATGTGAGTGCAGAGAGCCTGGAGTCCCCCATGTTCACACATGACACTTCGCTCTGAGAGAGAGGGCAGGGCGCCTGGGTCTCCTGACCACTGGTTCGGTATTCTTATGTCCCCTTATTCACCCACCTCCTTAGGAGACAAACTCTACACTATTCAAAGGCGTTCAAGGTGGTAGAAGAGGGTAAGAGAAACAGCAAGAGAAAGGAGAGGAATAAAGGTGTATTGATGCTTGCTCTGTACGCGTAAATTCATTGAATCCTTATGACCACTGCGCAGATCAATATGGCTGCATGTTACCAAAACACAGACTGTGTCATCAGCCTCCTGGGTCACACAGTCAATAAGTGGGGGGTGAGGGATGGGGTGTGAATTCAGATCTTCCCATGCCAAATCTTTGGCCTTCCTTCTACTCATCAAAATGGATTAACCTGCCTCTCTACAAGGTTGAGAGGAGCAGATTTGGGGTGGGCAGGGAGCACCTCTGTAACGAGGGGGAGGAAAATGCACAGACCCCCTTCTCTGACTTTCCTCTTCCTTTGATCCTTTTCAGCTGCCTGGTCCTCCACACCATGAACAGCACCCCAAGGGATGCCCAGGCCCCCGGACACCGCGAGCGCCTCCTGCCTTCTGTGGCCCGGACCCCCTCTGTCACCCAGGTCATGCCAGCCAAGAAGATAACTTTCCTCAAGCGAGGGGATCCCCAGTTTGCTGGGGTTCGCCTGGCCGTTGACCGACGTGCCTTCAGGAGCTTCGGGGCCCTGATGGATGAGCTGTCTCAGCGCGTGCCGCTCTCCTTTGGGGTGCGCTCCGTCACCACGCCCCGGGGCCTGCACGGCCTCAGCACCCTGGAGCAGCTGCAAGACGGCGGCTGCTACCTCTGTTCCGACAAGAAGCCCCCCAAGACCCCCAGCGGGCCGGGCCGGCCACGGGCGGGAAGCCCTTCTCAGCAGTCACGGGATTTTGAAGGCTGCTGCGAGGCACCTGGAACAGCTTCTTCCTGCAAGAGTCTCAGAGCCCCGAGGAGGGTCACGCTGGTTAAGAACGGCGACCCTCGATACCAGCAGGCGGTGGTGCTCAGTCACAGAAACACCAGGAACCTGACGGCCTTTCTCAGCAGAGCCTCGGATCTGCTGCGCTTCCCCGTGAAGCAGGTGTACACAACCGGTGGGAAAAAGGTAGGCTGTCGGGTATGACGTTTCCTTAAAAGGTTCTCTGGACCTCAGCTCAAAACACTTAGGTGGAACTGGGAAGTTATTCCTTTAAAAGAGGCACTGATTGCCCTGCTACTAATTAAAGGTGAATTGAGTGGAGACACTCAGTCAGTTAATCAAACGAGCAATTGTTCTTCATATTTTTAGCTACCATTCAGCAAGCGCTTAGTACCTGTTCCTTGATCACTTTGATTGTTTTCTTATCCAATCCTCTTAACCTATTTTGGTGAGAGTTCAGTGTAGGAAACAGAAAAGACTCCAAGTGCTTTAAGCAGAAAGCAATTTCACACAGGGCATTGGGGGGACTTTCAAATCTTTGGAAAGCTGCGGGAGTGAACTCCAAGTTGGGTGTGCAGGATTGGCTCCCAGCGTCCTGCAGAAAGCTGCTAAGTCTGCTCCAAGCCGCTGTGATTGAGCTCAGGAGGACTCCTCTGTAGTGGAACCGAAGCTTATAAAGCTGGGTCAGTAACCTGCCCCAGCTGCATCTTGATGCCCAGGGACACCAGCCACTGCTGCCTGAGCGCCATCGCCTCCTGATGCCCACAGACTTGCTTTGTAGTCACACAACAGCCAGAAGCAAGAAGAGACAGTGTCTACCTCGCTTGCCTTCCCAGGCTTGACCTACCTGATGGAACCCGATCGGCATCCAGCCTAACTGGCAAGAAGGCTGGTGAATGTAATTTTTGCCCTTCTGGGTTTTGCTGAACATGAAGGTAACCCAAGATGGGCAGGCTGGAGGATGGAGGTTGACTGATCTAATCCACGTAAACTCTCACAGTCTAGTCCTATAGCTACTGACACCTGTATACACCATGCTGCCAATACTTGAATTTATAACAGCAGCTACAACAGCGTGTCCCCACCTAACAACGGAACCATCCCTCCTACCATCGAGATATATTCCTCTGCTCCCCAAAGTCGCATCAGTGCTGTACCATTCTCTTCCAGCTCAGTCACGATCCCACCTTTATACCCTCTATCTTAAGAGCCCTTTCTTTCATTTCCTTGCTAATAAGCATACCCTTCTAATTGGAGAAAACGAAAAAGAACAGATTCTGTACTTTAAAGATGGAACGAAATCCCCCAACATCGCTAATTATGATGTAATGCTATAAATGATGCAAATCATCAGATAGGCAGGATCCTTGGGGCCAGGTGAGATTTTTCTAAAAGCAGGGGCCTGCTTCCTGGAATGCAATCCAGCGCGGATGTTGCCTGCACGACCCAGCCCGGGATGTCATGATGGTGGGGGGTAGGGGTAGGTGGGGCAGGAGCCTAGAGAACCATCGGAGGAGTCTGGGAGAGAAAGGCCATCTGTGCCTTGTCCTTCTCTGCTCCACTAGGGGCAGAAGCAGAGGCCCTGGGCTCAGATTAGACTGGAAAGCACAGATCAGACCCAAGAGAGGACTCTGCCTGGAAAAAGTGTGAGATAGTGAATCAGGTCTCCATATGGGAGCCCTGGACCTTCCGTTATGGTTGCTCTAAAGAATACACATTCCGGAGGGAGGAAGTGTGGGCGGGGAAGCAAGTCAAAGTCTTCCTGAAGTCTTTTCCACCTGAGTATCCAGAATAACCTCTAAACCACAGGCCTCGTACCAGGTGGAGGGAGGGATGTAGGTAGAGAAGAAGATCATGGTGGGAGGACCTCAGCCCCCAGCCAGTCATGGAGGTGTAATGAGGAGTGAATGGGATCCTTCCCTTGGATCAGAAATCTGGGGTGAGATGTGCAAATATCAGGAAAGGGACCAGCGACAGTGGAGTCTCCCTCTACCCATGTCTCGCTGGACAGAAGCGGGTCCTGCAGACCACGCCTCCTGACTCTACACTCTGCTTCCCCAGGTGGACTCTCTGAAGGGTCTGCTACACAGCCCCTCGGTGCTGGTATGTGCCGGTCACGAGCCCTTCAGACCTCTGGCAATGGAAAATGTCAGAAGAAATGGAAGTGAACCTTTATCTGGACAGACTTCAAGGAGCAAAAGTGGTGAGTTGGTTCCGCAGGATCCCCAGTCTTATTTGCACTGGATGGTGGTTTGGTAGAGCTGGGCAGATATCCTTTCTAGATAATTAAAAAACCCTGCCTTTGGCTCCAGGTCTTGGGCATCCCATTTGTTTGGGGGTCTCTCTTGCCTCTTCCTCCTTCTCATCACCATCAGCCTTAACTAGGTTGAACACTTGGCTGGGATAAGAGAGATGGGAGTCTGGTATTTAAACAGGGATTAAGAGATCTTGAACTTTAAGCTTCTAGGATCTAAAATAAACTTTGTTAAGAACCACAGTGGGCATGACATTATGGAGGCAGTGGACCATGGATATGTGGCCTTTGCATCTTTCAAGAGTCATGACTCTCTTAGGCAACAGTGAGGACCAAACAGACCAAAACAATTGATAACCATTGATCATCTATCCATCCATCAATCTACACAGCCAACCATCCATCCATCCAGGTGCCAGAGGTAGCCTTCATTATTAAAAACAACAACAACAACCATAACAAAAACCCAAAAAGCAAAATTATTGGAATGACAATGGGCAAATGTTGGCGAGTAAACAAAATAATATCCTTTGTGGAAAGCTATTAAGAGAATGACAACAATGGTTTCAGTGATTGCCTCATGCTGGGTGTTGGCTGTACAAAGGCCCATCAGTCACAGCCCCTCCTCTGGAGGAGACCCCAGTCTCATTTGGTGCTTATGGAGGAGCAGGAGGGGCAAAACCTTCTCCTGCCCAGATGGACTCAGGAGGTCTGCTCTTCTGCCGGCCATAGGCTCAGCCTCTGCCAGCCCCTCCCTCTTGCCAAGCATTAGCTCAGGAGATGAAATGAGAAAGTACCACGGGCTACATTATCTCTCGGGATCATGTCTTTCTATCCCCAGTGACCCCCTCTTCTTCTCTTTTGCATGACTGAGGGGCAGGCTTAGCTACCAGGACCTGCTATCGTGTGTCCAGGTCCTTCCTTGCAACCATTTATCAACCCCAAAGCTTGATGAGTGTTAAGATGATAAATCATCACTAATAACTGCAAAGCATTTTACAGTTACAACCAGGTGTGTCCGCAGCAGCTTATTGATTTTTGCTTCCTGTGCCGTGGGTGGGTGTGAGCAGAGCTAGGATTTAGCTCTGGGCACTGATGCTCTGCAATCAACTCTACTGCCTGTCGAGAACCTACCTCGTGCCGGCAACTCTGCAGGAAGCTTTACATGCACTGCCTTGCACCCTCAAAACAAACCTACCCGTTAGATACCGTTACTCTTATTTTGCAGCTCAGGAGAGAGGCTCTGCCAAAGACTACACAGCTAGGAAGTGGCAGGGTTGAGACTGAATTCGGACTCCAGGTTCATCTCGCTGGGCTCTGCTGGTTCACACCCTGGCAGCTCCGTGAATATTCGTTCTAGAATGGCTTCTGTCCTTACTGCTGGTTTTGGAGGTGGCAGGGGTATACAGACCGTGGAAGGCTCGTGACTGGCCTTGACTCTTCTGTCCCGAAGCTCTCCCCGGCAGCTCACTGTCTTTCCTTCTTTTCTCTTGCTTGTCATCGTGCACCAGGGAGCTGGGGGCCAAAAGCCAAGCAGAGCGTGATCCACGCGCGGTCCAGGCCAGACAGCAGGCCACGGCACTTTTCCTTGCTGTCGGAGAGGTCTGGGCTCAGTGACCCCTCGGTGCCTCTGCATCGTGCCTGCGTGTGCCCTGCTCCTGACAGGCACCCTCAGGACACAGCTGCCCAGCTCAGCCCGTTGGTAGCGGGTGAAGACATTGAGAAGAATGTGCGCGTGAACGAGGACGGCAGCTTGTCCGTGGAGATGAAAGTCCGCTTCCACCTACTGGGGGAGGACCTGCTCCTGTGGTCCAGGAGGGTCGGGAGGGCCAGCAGTCTCACAGCGGCCAGTGGGGAGGGCCCCGTCCTGGGGGAGGCAGATCCCCTCGGCTGTGTGTGGAGGGGCCCCCCTAGGGACCCCTCAGAGCCTGGGGCACAGGGACTGGGGCCCTGCGAGGCAGGAGGTGTGGGAGCCTTTGACCGAGGCCGGTGGCAGCCGGGGTCTAGATATGAGATCTGGATGAACCCCCTTTATGCCCCCCTGGGAGAGCAGAAAGCCTCTCAGAGGAGGTCTGGGCTGACCCAGAAGTCCCACTCCAGGACCCCCAGGAGCCAAGGGGTCGCCAGCAGGAAAAGAAGGAGCAAGGACAGTGCCAGCCCTTCCTCCAGTGACAGACCCCCTGAAGGTTCTGAGACCAGCTCCTCCTGCTGCTCCAGGTCCCTGGAGGATGGTGTGGGCAGCTGTGGCCCACACCTGGCCTCGGGGGCTGGTGAGGACACAGGCGAGGGAGCAACGCTGGGCCGCAGGGAGCACCTTGGCTGCCTGAAACCCGGGACCCGAGGCCCGGCAGACGCTTCTCCTGACTCCTCGGCAAGTGGCGGGTCTCACGAGGAGTCCAGTGAGAGGGGTGAGCTGCACCAGAGCCGCCCCAGCAAGAAGAGCAGGGCCGTGACTTCCTGGGGGGCCGCCCAGGGGGGAGGCCCCGCTTCCCCCGCTGTGAGCCCCTCGTCTGTAAGGAAAGAGGGCCCACGGGCAGGGGAGAGTGGACAGGGCGCCGGGTACCCCCAGGCCAGGAGTGGGTCTGGGGTGAGGCTGCGCTTGGCTCGGGGCGGCCGGGCTGGCTCTGGGGAGGACGCAGGAGGCCACTCTCCGCCTTCTGCCTGTGCCTCGGCCCCAGGCGGGAGCAGAAAGCAGGAGAGCAGAGCCAGCGCCCTGTCCTTACCCAGCGCTTCTGTCCTCAGCCGAGGGTCCCAGAGGGGCCGCCCCAGGCAGCACCGCACCCCAAAGGACGCCCACTGCCCACTCGGCTTGCCTGTGTCCAGGCCAGTGCCGGGGCCTCCCAGCAGGGGCAGGACCCGCCCAGACAGCCCAGCGCCTGGCCCTTCTGAAAGCCCACGCAGCCCCAGGAGCCGCGCCTCCCGGGACCCGGGGCCACCCTTCTCTGCCTCTCTTCATTCCCGGGACACGCGAGGGCTCAGCAGCGTTCCCAATTTCCACCCCTCAAATTCCCCCGCTGCTGAGACCGAAGGGGACCCTGAGTTCAGGGCGTGTTCACCAGCTCCCACGCCTTCAAACACATCTGGCTCTTTCAACTCCCAAGCTGATGGCCTGGCTGAAAAGGCGGGGGGTGACAGTCCCAAGCCTTCCTGGCCCTTGGTCCTGCCGGTCGGGTGGCCTGAGGGAGGGAGGCCGGGAGCGCACGGGGACAGCTGCTGCTCACAGCTGAGCGTATCCCCGGCCCTCGGGTCCCCCGGTGGGAAGACGCAGTCGCTGCCAGCCTCCCGGTCTTGGGGCGGCCAGGGGTCCTTCTCTGAGCCCTGCTTGGTGTGCAGCAGGTACTGTCCCACGTCCCGCAAGCCACGGCCCTCGGGCAAGAAGCATGCTTTGTGGACCCTCAGCCACAGCGAGGGCACCCACAGTGCTGACGGGGAGCCGGGCGGGGCCGAGGCGGGGGAGGGAAAGCTGGACGTGTGGCGCCCTCGGCCCCCTGGCTCTCCGGGAGGGGCCGTGGGGAGCGCAGTCAGAGCCGCGAGAAGGGGCGGCTCCCACCGCGGTCCCAAGCTCGGGAGAACGTTCCAGAAGGTCTCGGGTGGAGGAGACGGCCTGGAGGAGCAAGAGGAAGGTGGCTGCAGGACGCTGGGCGCCCTGCCCCGAGCCTCCCCGGAAGCCGTGGTCCGTGCGTGGCTGAGCAACATCCCGGAGGGGCCCGTGAGGTACGAGATGCTGGGCGAGGGCGAAGCCGCGGCTGGGCACAGCCCGGAAGGCCCCAAGGAGGACCCTGCCGACAAATATCCCCCGGATGGCCTGGAAGGGTCAGCGCCGGCCAGACAACTGCCCCTGGAAGGGGCGGCCAGTGAGAAAGCAGAACCAGACGCAGCCCTCCCAGCGACTGGCAGTGCCGGCCCCAAGTCAGGAGAGGGCCTGCCTTGCAGTGGGGTTTCAGAAGCCGCTGCGGAGGCTGGTGAAGGCAAAGCAGCGGCTGTGGACCGTGCGATGGGCCAGCGCGAGCTTCCCAGCAGGGTCTCTTCCTCCGTACACATCATGAAGGCGCTGATGGGATCCAGGCCAGGCCGGCCCAGCAGCGTGCCCGAAGTGTCCAGCTCAGTGGGCAGGAGGCTCGGCCACTCGGCCCAGGCCCTCATCACCTGTCTCGCCAGGCTCCGCTTCTTTGACGATGACCTTGGGTCTCCCGCTGGCAAAGTGAGGTTCACAGACTCTCCTCGGTACCAGGAGCTCCTGAGCACCTTCCAGGCCCTGTGGCCGGGGAGCGGCCGTGGGCACAGAGAGCTGGACTCGGGCCTCCGGGAGCTAGGCTGGGGCCAGGCCCTGCCGGCCCTTGGGTCCCACGCTGCAACTGAGGACTTCACGCCGACATCCTCCTCTGGTGTGGATGTCGGCAGTGGTTCCGGAGGCTCGGGGGAGGGCCACGGGCCCTGCACCGTGGACTGCGCCCTGGTCCCTGAGAGGATGGAGCTGCCCTCAAGCATCCCCTGCCAGAGGCCTGATTCCAGAATCTCAGGCAACCCAGAGGATCCGGGAAACCAACAGCCGAGTGGTTCCGAGGCTGGTGGTGCCTCCAGTGACGACAGGGCAGAAAGAAACAGCGGGGAACAGACGTTGGGCAGTGACCTGGACCAAGGTGTTAAAAACGCGATGCAAGAAGAGGGGGTACAATCAGAGGAAATAAAAGAGGACAAAGAAAGAGCAGAACTGCAAGAAGAGGGTGCTAAAGGGTTTCCCGAAGAGGAAGGAACCACAGGACGAGAATTGCCAGGGGCGGGCTCTCAGGACGGGGCGGGCGCCGGGGAAGACAAGAGCCTGCAGGAAGAGGAGGGAGACCCCACCTCGGCCGCGCTGAGCCCTCCAGGGAAGACAGAGAGCCCGACAGAGCGCCCTAGGAGCCTCAGGGAGAGCGACCCAGACGCCAGCGGGAGTCAAAGTGGCCCCAACGCTGAGCCTTCTTTGGAGAAGTTGTCCACAGCAGCTGAGACAGGCTGTGGGCAAGCCCAGGCCAAGCTCACCCAGGGGGCGGGGGAGAGGGGCACTTCCACAGCCCGCAGAAGGCCTCTGGACCCTGACCCCCTCTGGGTGTCCAAGTTGCTGAAGAAGGTGGAGAAGGCCTTCATGGCCCACCTCGCCACTGCCACGGCCGAGCTCCAAGCCCGCTGGGGCCTGGAGAGCAGCGACCTGCTGGACCAGATGGTGGCCGAGCTGCAGCAGGACGTGGGCCGGCGGCTCCAGGACGACATCGAGAAGGAGCTCCGCAAGGTGCAGAGCCGGGCGGGGGGCACGGCGCTGGGGCCACCCAGGGAAGCCCTCCGCCGCAAGACGCCCCTGCAGACCAAGAAGTGCAGGCCGCACCTCCGGGACCTGAGTGTCCTCTCAGCTTTCTCCGAGCACACGCGGGGCTGGGGGCCCCCCTCCTTCTCCCTGGAGGACGTGCCAACCTTCAGAGGAGCCCTGGGGACCCGGTCGGGGGAGGAGGCTGAGGAGGAGGAGTTCTGTCCCTGCGAGACCTGCGTGAGGAAGAAAGTGGTCCCTGCATCCCCGAGGGACGCAGTGCAGGCAGCCAGTGTGTCCGTCAGAGAGGCCTTTGACCTGCAGCAAATTCTGCAGAAGAAGAAAGGAAGATGTGCGGACGGGGAGACAGCAGAGGCGGCCCCTGCGAAGAGGGGGATGGAGCCCCTTGAGAGGGCCCCCTCGGGGACAGACCCTGTCCGGGAAGCTGACGGAGGCCCTGAGCTGGGATCAGGCCAGGGCCCTGGGGAGGAGGAGGGGGACGAGACCCTCAGCAGAGATGAAGCCCCCCGGGGGGCAGAGGAGGGGGCAACTGCTGGGAAGAGAGAAAGGAAAACAGACCCCTTTGTAGGCAGCTACCCGGACGGGGTGGGGCGGGGGGAGCAGGGTGTGGGCAGGGAGGAAGGAGACCCGGAGGTGGGCTCTGGGGCTGAGGACACTGGGGCGGGTGAAGCCCCGGGAGGAGGTGACCCAAGTCCAGGAGGACAGAACGCTGGTGCCGAAAGTGCAGAGGCCCAGGGAGCTGAAGGGGAGCAACAGCCAGAGTCAGGAGGAGGAAATCAGTGTAAGAGAGAAGCGGGCCCTCAGCTTGGCGCCGGACACCGCCAGTCGCGCGAGGCTTCTAGAAACAGCAGCCCAGACCAGGAGGGCAGGCCCACGCCGTCCCTGGCCCCAGGTGCAGACTCCCCCCGCCAAAGGTCAGGCCTGAAGTCAGGCCTCTCGTCCTCCAGCACATCATCTCTGGGAAACTGCTCTCAGCTCTCTCAGAAAAGCTCCGAAGATGAGCCTTCAGACAGACACACAAGGAGCATTGAAGACGAGGCCAAGGGCGTCCCTGATCCAGAGACAAAAGTCACAGGCACGTGTCCAGAAAGCTCCCCTTCTGAGCAAGAAGGGGCCCCCTCAGGCTCGAGGATGCCAGAGCGAGGAACAGATGAAGGTCTGACTCCAGAGCAGGGGGAAGAGGGAGGCCCGGCTTCAGAGCAGGGGACAGAGGGAGGCTCTGACTTAGAAGCTGAGAAGGTAGTGAAAAGTCTCGCTTCCACAGAAGTGATGCTTAAAAACCTCCCCATGGACAGGACAGATGGCTTTGGCCAAGATGACTTAGATTTCTAAGGATCCAACTGCAAGACAGTCCTGAGTCTGGAGCTCAGCCTACTGGAGATGCATAAGGGACATGGGCAAAGATCAAGGACTTGCCAAGGACATGGCCACCCCACACTGCCCCAGTTCTAAATTCTGGGGTTTCCAAGGCCCCATCGGTCTATCCACCCACCGCGTGAAAGAGGGTCATCTCAGATCTACCCCATTACGGGAGGTCAGCTGCCCCAGCGTTTGCCTGCTGGGCCCAGGAGGACGGAACTGCCTGGCAACGGTCCAGGAGAGGTTTTGTTTGTGTGTTTGTTTTTTGCTAGTGAGTGTTTCCCTCGTTCTTTGCCTATTGATCTCGTTATTTCTCTCCTTGGCCTCTCCTGGGCACTGATGTCTCTCGACTTTGAAGTGCTTTTTTCTAGTCTTGACTATATTTGGTGACTCTGCAGATGTGAAAATTTGGGAGAAGAGGATAAATTCAGGATCACTGGACAAAGCTTGTTCTCAGCCCCAAAGTCCAAGGGTCTTCCCTTAATTCTTTTTTTTTTTTTGGAATGAAAAAATTGGAAAATGCAAAAAAGCAGAAAGAAGGAAAAGTAGTCACTCATCATCCCACCCCTCAGGGATGACTCGTGGTAGCAGTTGGATGTATTTCTTTCCCACCATTTTTCTAATTATTTGATACTTGTGCTCATCCTTTTAAACTTCTTTTTTTAACATAATATGAGAATTTCCTCCATTAATCTCAAAATCTTCATAAACCTATTTTTAATACCTGAATAATGTTTTTAATGCCCAAATAATATGAGACTATAAAGTACTTTTTCACCATCTCCCTTTTGTTGACCATTTGGATGGTTTCCATTATTTTTTCCATATATATATGTGTGTGTGTGTATATATATATATATATATATATATATATAATTATTATTATTATTATTATTATTATTATATTTTTTTCCCCCTGAACAGCAGATGATTTCCTTAGGATAGATTCCCAGGCATGGAATTACTGGGTCTAAAGATATCGACTTTTTTAAGGCTCTTGATATCTTCTGTCAAATTGTTTTTCTAAAGGTCTACTAAGTTGTACTAAGTTACATCACCTGGTCCGCCACATTCTCAACCGTGTTTGGTAGAGTCATTAAAAATGAGAAATCTTTTGCTAATTTTATAGGCAAAAATAGTACCTCATTTTAATGTGGAACTATTTTAGCCATATTTGATTGCTAATGAGATTAAAGAGTTTTCTAGTTTTTTTTTAAGCCATTTGCATATAAATTATACGTGTATGCTTTTTACCCATTTTCAGCTGGAATTCTAGCTTTTTTTAAACGAATTGATTTACATGTGTCCTTTACAATTTTTAAAAAACATTCTGTTTATCATTTTTGAGATTGAAAAAATGCCCTTTCTCGGCAGGCTTCTCCAGCAAGCCTTGGACTAGGGCTGTCTGGATTGGGGGGTCCTTGATAGGGCAGAATTTCCTTCAAGGGTTCTCACCAGCATACAGGACCACTTTGTGTGTTCAGAATTATTAAAACAGAGGTCTGTGCTACAAGAACAGGTATTGTTCACTGGTTGTTTAAATGTTCATGTAAAAAATAAAATAAATACATTAGTAATAGAAAATAAAGCAAATGTTGGGTGTAGGCTGTGTCCTCATGCCCAAAGTCATCTGTTCTGCTCTGTTTCTTTTTTTTTTTAAATTTGTTTATTTATTTATGGCTGCATTGGGTCTTTGTTGCTGCGTGCGGGCTTTCTCTAATTGCGTTGGGAGGGGAGGGCTACTCTTCTTTGCGGTGTGTGGGCTTCTTATTGCGGTGGCTTCTCTTGTTGTGGAGCACGGGCTCTAGGCGCGTGGGCTTCAGTAGTTGTGGCACGTGGGCTCAGTAGTTGTGGCTCGTGGGCTCTAGAGCACACAGACTCAGTAGTTGTGGCGCACGGGCTTAGCTGCTCTGCGGCATGTGGGATCTTCCTGGGCCAGGGCTCGAACCCATGTCCCCTGCATTGGCAGGCAGATTCTTAACCACTGCGCCACCAGGGAAGTCCCTGTTCTGCTCTGCTTCTGAATGCTGGAGATGTTCTTAATAAAATTTGACATGTTTTAAAAATTTCTTGTGGAGGTGAGTCTTTAAAGTTTTTACATTGAAAGTATATATGAAAAAGAATATATATATGTATCTGTATAACTGGATCACTTTGCTGTACACCAGAAACTAACACAACATATATATATACACACACACATATGTATGTATGAACTGGTATCTTAGCCAGAATCCCCCAGTGAAACAGATTGCATCGCGAGCTTGGATTAGATATGGTGATATGCAGGATTGTCTAGAACTTATTATTGTTAGTTGACGTGGAGCATCCACTGTGCACCTCTTCTGTGACTTGAGGTCCTCAGTCATCTCCTAAGAGATGTTCCAACCTCTTTGTTTCATAATCTGCTGTGTCCCCAAATGACAGAGACAGCCACCACTGGCACCTACTGACCCGGCACTTCACTAAAATGGCATGTCCACCTCTGGTCAAGAGAAGGCAATGGAAAGAGTGTGGGACTTGGAGTTGCATGACCAGGCTCACGTTCCAATGATGGCACCTCACTTGCAACCTCTGTGAAATGGACCAAGTAATGTTTTGCTCACTGCATTGTTGAGAAGTAGATGAGATAACATATGAAACTTCATTACATGTGCATTGGGAAAATATCAATATTTTAATTAGAACTGCTAAGTTTTCAATGCCTGTGATGTATCAGGTACCACATGAACATGAATGATCTCATTTAGTCTTCTCAACGTGTCTGTGAAGTAAGCAAGTCGACAGTTACCCTCATTTCAAAAATGAAGTAACTGAGGCGGAGGAGTCTTACGTAAACCTGTCCAAGTTCACGCAGTTAGTTAGGGGCAAAGCCAGGATTTAATCTCAGATATTTCAGACTCTGAAGTCCACGTCCTTTTCCACTGTATCATATTTTTTTCATTTTGATTTGGGTTCCCTAAATAAATCATTTAACTAAAGGTGATCAAAGCTTTGTTGAATGAATTTACTGCAAAAGAGTTAAGACTCAAGAAAGTAGATTAGATGGGATTTTTTGTTCAACCAATTGCATTACGTCCTTAGTAATGTTCTAATTACGTACAGACATTGGGAGCTTGAGATAACCTGGTTTTTTAAAGCTAAGAGTTGAACTCAAAAGTTTTCTATCCACAGAATTCTCCTTTTAGTTACAAACTCATCTTCTTGAAGCCCCCAGATACTGGGCTGGCCAAAAAGTTTGTTCAATGTTATGGAAAAACCCGAACGAACTTTTCGGCCAACCCAATATTTCTGCTTTTATATTAAACAACTTGCTGTTAATGGAAAACTGTGTCTTCTTCTGACTTGGAGATAAAGTATTTCAGGGCCATCAGACAAGGTGGGGATTTCGGCATCTCCTCCGCACCCTTCTTCTCTACAGCAACCATACTGCACAGCATTGCACAGGCCTCTGAAATTTAGCACCTCTTGAAAATGTTGGGCTTCCTGTAGCCCATCCCCGAATCAAAACTTGGTGCATCTGCAACTCAAAGAGTTGCCAAAGTACTTTTAGTATCAGTGGTAATGCAAGCATTTTTAGCCAGTGGAGTCTCACCTTGAAGTAAGTGGGAGACGGAAGTGAGTGAATAGAAACCAAGCTCTTCTCCCCCCTCCTCTGTCCTTCTGCTGGGGATCAGAGATTTCAGATCAAAGGAACCGTTTTTCAGTGGCTGGGAACTAAAGCCTCGTGTCCAGGTCCCATGTCAGAGATTCTGAATTTATTGGCCCGGAATCGGGCTCCAGCACAGCTGCTTTGTCCAGCTCCCAGATGTACGTAGCGTTCAGTCCAGGTGGCCCGTCACTGATTTAGCCCAGCTTCCTTTTTCCAGGTGAGAGGACACCCATCTTGAATAAGTGAATTGCCTAAACCATGAAGCTGGATAAGTGGCTACGCTGAGAGCAGACCCCAGGTCTTTCTCTGGAGCTCACTTCATATTCTCCTGTCCCCGAGCTGAGCGAGGCCCTGCCGAGGAACGCAAGGAGCAGCCGACCTTGTCACCCAGACCCCTGCACCCCTCCCCTGCTTGCCCCCCCAGCTCCCCGCCTCTGAGTCTGACCTGGCGACCCAGGTGCTGTCTCCAGGAGGGCCCTTCTAAGGTGGCCAGGGGAGAAGTAACCTGTCCTTTGTCTGCACAGCCCTTAGTACAAGTACAGCTGGGAAGGGGATGTGTCCTGAGAGACTTCCACATAAATCAGAGGCCGGGTGGAGGCTTCCTTCACTTGAGTGAACACGTAAACCACCTAGCGAGCACCATTAAAATGGACAGTTCCACCCAGGAAATTCTGATTCCACGTGTCTGAGGGGGTCCAGGAATGTGCGTTTCAACAAGCCCCTGGAAGCCCACGCACACACGGTCCTCCCCCAAAAGTTGCCTGCATCCTATGACGGGACCGTCCCACCAGGACCGGGGGTCCTCCCAGACACACACATACACGGACGCACGTGCACGCACACACACACACCCCCCGCACACACACCCGCCAGACACACACACACACACACCCCAGACACAAACACACACCCCAGACACACACACACACACCCAGACACACACACACACACCAGACACATACACATACCCCCAGACACACACACACCCCACAGACACACACACACACCACAGACACACACACACACACCCAGACACACACACACACACACCCGCCAGACACACACACACACACACACACCCAGACACACACACACACACCCCGCACACACACCCACCAGACACACACACACACACCCCGCACACACACCCGCCAGACACACACACACACACCCCTGACACACACACACACACCCCCAGACACACACACACACACCAGACACACACACACCCCAGACACACACACAGCCCCCCAGACACACACACACACACCCAGACACACACACAGCCCCCCAGACACACACACACACCACAGACACACACACACACCCCAGACACACACACCCCCCACAGACACACACACACACCCCAGACACACACACAGACCCAGACACACACACATACCCCCAGACACACACACACCCCACAGACACC
This sequence comes from Balaenoptera musculus, assembly GCF_009873245.2. NCBI lineage: Eukaryota > Metazoa > Chordata > Mammalia > Artiodactyla > Balaenopteridae > Balaenoptera > Balaenoptera musculus. The sequence goes on from NC_045790.1 coordinate 8,693,858, forward strand.
CCCCCCCACAGACACACACACAGCGGGAGGGCGGCTGCCTCGTGATGCCCCTCCCCTGGGCCAGCTCTCTGCTTTCCCGTTGCCTCCACACCCTCCCTCTGGGGACGCCTCCAGACCCCACCTGTGCCTTCTTTCCTAGTGGCATTTACAGAGCCCCATGCTTGTCCTCTTGGGTTAAATGTTTAGACCTGGCTGGGGGGTGGACAGTCATAGCCCAAGGCACCCAGTTTGTTGGTGAGGAGACCAGTCGAATGTCCCGCAGGTCGGGAGAATGCCCTGCCCTCACCTCTTCTGCCTTCCTTGCTCCCCTTTCACGTAACCCCCCTCCCATATCAGCTCACCATCCCCCACCCCACCCCAGACCCTAAAATCACTGCTGGTTGTGAGTTTTCCAAACACTGGGGCCTGGCTTGGTCATCACCTCTCGAGACGGTGGTGACCCACGGTCCTAATGGCGCCCCTGCCTCAGGGACGCACCTCCTCCTCGTGCCCCGTCAGCTGGCTCCGGCTCCACGTCCTCGGCCTGCACTTTCCCCCCAGAAAGCCAGGGTCTCCCCATTCTCAGCCCGCTGGTCTTCTCTCGCCTTCGTCTCCCCGGAGGACCTCACCCTCTCTTGCTCTTTCTTTGCTCCTACTTTGGTCTGAGGACTCCCAGCGAAAGCCTGCGATCCCTTATTGCACCCCTCATGTGTATCAGGAAGTTGCTTTTATGGACATGGTCACCTATCGCAGCTTCCTGGCTCAAGAAACGGGTTCAGAGGTAAGTCTCCCAAGGATGCTTGGCTGGTAGATGCCGAAGCCGTGATTTGAACCCAGACCTGACTCTCCCGGGCCTGGATTCCCTCTTCCACGCAGCCAGGGCCTGAGCCCCAGGCCCGGAGAGACCTCTAACCTTGTACCCCTTGGGCTGGGCTTCAAGCCCTGCCTCCTGCCCTTGGACCCGCATTGCCCGAGGCTGGCTGGGGAGGCTGAGCTCCGCCGTGCTGCCTCTCTGACCACCTCAGCGTCCTGCCCTTGGCCTGTGGGGCTGAACCTTCCAGGTTGACACCTTGTCCTGGCCAGCGCCTCCCCACCCCAGGGCCCGTCCTCCTCCGCGGCACCCCTGACAGCCCCACTGGCCTGTTGCCGATAAAGAACAAGGAACTTGTGGTTTTCCAACTGTGGGCAGCCTGGGAAAAGCACGGGATGTTTTTGTCCATCGCAACGATTGGCAGCACCGGTGACGTGGCGTGCGGGGCCCAGCATGCTGAACGCCTGGCCACCCCGGGGCCAGCCCCTCACAAGGATGGGTGGTTCCACCCCAGAGGCCACGGGTATTACCATTGCTCCACTTCACAGCCGACCAGACCGAAGATCGGGAGCATAGCAGCTTCCCCGGAGGCACAGGGCCAGGCGTAGACGAGCATCCCACTTCTGAGGTATGACTCTCCCATCATATCCGAGAAGGAATGATATGGCCTTCTAACATTCCAGGCTGGCTTGGGATCACCTGCCTCAAGGCAAAGGGATGAACTGGGTGACCTCTTGAAGCTTCATCACCACAGCAGTTCCGGGAAAAGACAGACCTTAGGATCAGATGCCCGCTGGGTGCAATGGATAAAAGGTGGGATGGGTGAGAGTTGGAAGTGACTCATTTTTCTTGGAAAAGGCTGAGCCCTACATCTTATTTTGTTCTGCTTCAGCTTGGCGAGCTCTTCCTTGCCCTTGAGAGACAGGCCCCGACAGGGCAGGCAGCTCCAGAAAATGTTGGGGACCCAGGGATCAATGGAATGCTTTGCAGGTCTTTTGTTCTGACATCAAGGAGCAATGATCTCTCTTGCCCTCTTTGATCTCAGCCTTCCAAGCACGCCTGACCCTCCCAAATACATATCAGGATCAGACCCACAAAAACTTCTGAATTTAAGGGACGAGGGTGAGGAGAGAAAACATCTACAGGAAAAACTGAGTCTATTCCCTCCTGGGTCCAGGACTCTTCACCCCTACTATGAAGCTGCTCTTACAGATGGAGATAATGACTTGTACGGATGGATTCACTGCAATCACATGTCACAACAGCAAAGGCTCATTGTGATATGGTTTCCCCACATTACCTGGACCTGCATTTCAGGGCACACTACACACCAGGACCACTGACATTTGTTAGTTCTTTTATCCAACCTATGATGAGCAGCTGCTCTGTGCCAGGCTCCGTGACAGCTGCTGAGGATGCAGAGATGAAAGTGCCGCCCCCATGTGTCCCACTCCCTAGACCTGCTGTGGCCCCTCCCTGGGGCTCACCAGTCAGCAGTGCTGCCCTCCTGATGGACGAGTGAAATAACAGAGCCGTGTTCCTGCTCTGTGTGCCCAGGGGTGGAGCGACAGCAGCAAACCCAGACGGTGGCTGAGAAAATTGGGAGATGCCGCGGAAGTGGTCCCAACAGCAACCATAGCAGCGGAAAGGCCAGTTTTCATGAGCTATTTTGACTGGGGGCGGTGGTGGTCTGGGTATTCTCCAGGCAGAAAGGACGGGAGCCAAGATGGGGTTAGTTTGTCATGAGCTGAGGCTGGGGGTCAGGGGCTGTAGGATGGGGGTGACGGCAATTAGAAGAAGCCACAAGGAGTCATGTGGTCTGTTGGGGGGTGTCTGTGGGCAGTAGATGTAGGGCAGGAAGGAAACTGAGAGTTGCAGAAATGCTGCCTAGTTGAGAAGGGGGCCCTGATGACCCGAGAGACACCTCTTCTGGAAGGTAGAAGATTTTTTTCAGAATGGAGGAGGGTGAGAGTGGGAATCTTGGGACCACCTGAGGAACTTCCAAAGACATAGGCTGGAGCTTTGGCCAGTGTGAGGGCAGGTGTCTTCCTGTGCTCAAGGAGGACCAGGCCTCAGGTTGGCCCTGGCTCAAAGCCTCACCAGGTCCCCAAAACACAGGGAGGGGTAACGGAGAATCTAAGAGAGGGGAGGGCTGCTGTCGGGCTGGGGAGCCGCTGGACGAGGCAGAGAGAAGCCGGGACTACCAGGACCCCTGGGTTCCTGGGGGGAGGGGGTCCAGGCCAGCACGAGGGGTGTGGTCTTCTCTAGTCCGGTGTTTCTGCCTGAGGGCCTGTACTCCGGCAGTCAAGGCGGCTTTCCTTGCTGCGATCGGCTTCAAGTCCTGGCTGCGTCCCTAACCAGCAGCTGCAGGAGGACCTGGGGCATCGGAGGGTCATTCTTGGAGGTCCTTGCAGGGTCCAGACATCCCCTCCCTGTGGAGCCACAGCAGATGAGCCGGAATGAGAAAGACTGACTTCCCATCTTCCCCAGAGACTCTTGGCTTCTGGGACTGGTGACAGTGAACCACTGAGAGAGCACTGCTGTTTTCCCATTCTCTGTGTCCTAGAAGCAAGAGACCAGGATGACCATATACCCGCTCCATCTTGGCTCTGCCATTTATAGCTCCGTGTCACTTGAGAGATAAGAGCGCAGAGGTCCAGAGACACCCTGCCCTGGCCCGAGGTCACACAGCAAGTCAATGCAGAGTCAGGCCTGGAAACTGCGCTTCCTGATCTGTAGGCCTGAGTTGGCTCCACAGCTGGAGAGCCTCAGAGGCGGGGCTGCCCCTCGGGGAGGGCGGCTTCACAGCCTAATTAGAAGCTGTAGGGAGCGGGGACGTGGGGGGCCGTGCTCGCAGATCAGCGCCCCTCCATAGATCATAGGCATGCCAAGGACATAATAAATAATCTGCCCAAAGGTTTTAAAGGTAAAAATCAGCAAACCATTAATAACATCCCCGGCACCATATATCACGCTGAAATCTTCCCATTACACTGCTCCCTCAGCCGATCCGCATCTTCTAGGCTGTTTTTTTGTTTGTTTGTTTTCGTTCCCTTTCCAATATGTCCTGCTGCGCCTCTGGATCCCCTCCCTTGCAGCCTGTGGGCCGGGAAGGATAGGAGTGTGGAACCTTTTCGGATTTACCACCCGGGTTCTATTCAGGAGCGTGGAGGAATGCGCATCCCTTCCTTGGGACCCCATGTTTCTGCATCCACGTTTCCTTTTAATGGATGGGGTGGAGCTGGCCTACCTTCCCCCACCCCCAGCTCTAAGTAGGAATAGCTCTCTGCCCTCTCTCTCTGAAAAGCCACAGAGGCTTAATTAATTAATACAACAGGGTCACTTTAAATAAGAAAAGCGCTGATGGCTGCACTCTCCAACCCCTGGTGTCCCCTGCAGGGAGCTGGGGCGAGCGAGCTCGAAGATTTGGGTGCGTTGGATGTGTTTTATAATTTGGGAGTCACCCGTGGTATCAAGAGCTGGAATGAGGAAAATCAGGCAGAGAGAAGCCGGGCCAGCAGCCTGACGGCCTGTGACACGGGGCAGTGCAGGGCTGCGTGACCACATGGTGGAGGGTCCAGGAATGCCTCCGGCATGGGCCGTGTCGCCCCCATTTGGCCTCAGCTTCCTGCCGCGTGCTGCCCTCCGTGAGTTCTTCGAAGGGCGTGTGGGTTGAGTGGATCCCGAACCGCCACAGTGAAATGGTCTCTTGGATGCAGGACGCGTACACTGAAAACAGAGGAGGAACTCTGTGCTGGTTACTTGTTGCCTCCTGGAAGGCCCCCCTGATGGGGACAGGGACGCTCGGGCAGCGTGGGGAACGGGCTCCTGTCTTGGCTCTTTCGTTGTGAGCTGAGCTGGGTGACTTTAGAACAGCCCCTTCCCTCCTCTGGGCCTATGTCCTCACCTGCAGCATTCTGAGAGTCCCTTCCAGCTCTGAGGCTGGACTGAGCCACCTCCCCGAACTTCCCATCTGAGAGCCAGGGCCACGTACCGGTCATTCTGCAAAACCTCTTGAGCAGTCCTGGGCTAGGGCCTGCGAGCGGCCGGCCTCAGCCGTTTTTGACCTTGGCTAAGACATACACCTCTCCACGGCTTGGAGTTCTGTCCCCGTCCACCCCCAATCCCTCAAAGTAGACAGTAGGAATCCACCAGACCACCCCTCACACGTGAGGGGCACATTTCACCAAGCACAGCCTGGTTTCCTTAGGCCTGCAGAACGACCCAGTGAAGAAGCAACGGAAGGTCTGCTGTACCCATTTGATGGATGAGGAAACTGATACGGACAGATGAACAGGACTGAGAAATCCTCCGGTAAAAGGCCTCTCGTGGAGAGAAGCTCAGGGTGCGATGGCCGGGAGCAGGGTCCTGAGAGCCCGCGGGGACGGACGGCTATTAGGCCAAGACAGCCCCTCGCCGTGGATAAAGTCTCTTTCCCTAGAATATCTTGGGGTTTGGTGCAAACCATGCTCGCTGTGAGCAGCTCTCCCCTGGGCATCACGTTTTACAAGAAAGACTCGAATTCCCTAGGCTTAGAGTGACGTCCCAAGTTGACTCTGCAGGGGGCACTGGAAGCCGGGCCCCAGCAGCCAGAAAGGAGGTGGGGCTCCACAGCCAGCAGACGTGTGCTGGCCTCCCCCAGCCCGGGCAGTTTCTGCTGCAGGACCGGCATCCTCCTTACGGCTGCTGGGACTTCCCAGTGTGGACCATCTCAGCCTCCCTGTGTCCTGAGGGAGGGCTCCATCTAGCAGAGGGTCCCCAGGGGCACGTCGGTAGAGCCCGAAGGCTCCGCCGGCAGACCCCTCTGTCACGCCTTCCTTTGTACCCACAGTTTGCCCATCTGCCACGCCCTGCTTACCAACTGTGTGGTCTGGGCAAGTTACTAGTGTCTCTGACCCTCAGTTTACCATCTACCAAAATGGACCTAATGCCCACCTGTCTAAGTGGCTATGAGAATTAAACGGTGTGATAACTGTGGACGTGCCATCGTGAGTATTTAATAAATGAGTTATTCTTGGGACAGGTTGGAAATGATTTGTCTGAGGGGGTACAGAGGCTCCTGGGTTCAGCCAGAGGAGAGAAAGCACATTTCCACTGGAAGGGAGTAAACTGGGGATGGTTACACAAAAGAGAACACATTCGGTCAGCACTTTGACAAAAGAGTGGGGCTTTGACGGGAGCAGTTGGGAGCTGGGCTGGGGAGATTCCAGGGGAGGGGACAGAACGGTTGAAAGCCCAGAGGTTTATGAAGCAGGGAGGGTCCCACTTGACCAGACCCAGGCACATAGGGGAGGTGGGCATTTTGGCCTGGTCTGTCGGTCACCCTGGCTAAGCCCCCGTGCCGAGGCGTCAGCTCTGATGATGGAATGCACTTTGCCAACCAGCTGTCCTGAGAGACCCTGGCTCCCCTCAACTCCCCGTCACCGTGACAGACCCCTGGCCCCCCTCAGGCCTTGATGGATGGCTCCCACGTCGATTTCATACATCTCTATCTTCTCCAGGAGCTGTGACACAAGTAATTGGTGTCACCTTTGTTGATTGCATGCCGAGTGCTGACAAAACAGTCCCTAACAGGGAGCTCCGGGGTCCTGTGCTCGATTCTGCGGATGAAGGAACTGCCAGGGACGGACCTAGCTGACCCGCGGAGAGGCAGCTGGCCCCGCTGGACCAGCGGGGGCCGGTGCAAAGGTATCCTGGCCCCAACCTGGAGAACGTGCCGGAATCCTGCTACACTGGGGGCAGCGCTGTGTTTGGGATCCATGACTCGTCCCCAAGGCTGTGCTGGGGGGGGACCCACACCTCTCTGATCACTGCCATCCATGCTGCTCCTAGGCCGGGTGGTTGGCGGGGGGTAACCCTCGAGGAGGGGCCCCGTCTCCTGCCAGCAAGGATGCCGCCCTTCGCCAGCGCAGATGACGTGTCCAAGGCGAAATGAGTTTCACCGACAAGTGTAGATGTTGGCGAGGGGAAGTGTTGGGGAGGTGGGCTAGGGTGGGTAAAAGCCCTGTCACCTGCTCTTGACCAGACAGACCTTGCATCAAGCCAGGCCCAGTCTGACCTGGGGCCTTGGCCTTTCTAGCCTCCGGGGTGGAGAGGGGGGGGTGCCTCCCGAATGTCTCATCATTCGCAAGAGGACGGCAGCCTCACCCAGGCCCACGGCTTAGCAGAGAGGCCTGCGGTGAAGCAGGAACTCACACAGGGGCCCTCCCGGGTGTGGCCCCAGGAGAAACACCTTCTCCGAGCTACCCCATCCCTAGCCAGAGTTCAACGGAGACAAACCGGTCAGCGGAAGGCTACCTGGGGGCGGTGCCCTATGTCACTTCTCTCCATCCTCTAGCATCTGCCCCTTAGAATTTTGCCTTAAAATTCAGCTGAAACAGCCGATGGCAGGGTGCACGGGCCCTGTCTCAGTGGCCTCCTTGTAGGGCCTTTCATGACTGGCGCCTGCCTGACCCTGGGAGAAGCTCTGAGAAGCAGGGTCCTGGAGCCCAGGAAGGTTCCAGTGTCCTGCTCTGAGTTCTTTCCAGGAGGATTTTGGACGAGGCTTGGTCTTTGGTTTTAGTATCAGAAGTAACATTTTGGTGTTTTTGTTTGTTGTCTTTTTGCTCCTCCCAAACAACCTGTGATCGATGGTGCTTCTCCCTCCTGGTGGTGGCCGCACCCCTCACCCGCGAGGGACGTCACCCTCTCTCCTGGCTCTGCTTAACCTCTCTTCCCTTGTTTTCTTTTCCCCTCAACTTTCTTCTTTATTTTGTTTTATCCTGTTAGGTTGTCTGCATCTCGTAGGTTGCTGTTAGTCCTTTTCAGTATAAGACTGGACTAAGCAATCAATAAAAAGACGTAGACTCAGTCTGGATTTAGGAAAGAGACAAATATCCTCAGGGCACATCGTTGATCCCCTGGGCCGTTCCTCCTGGGGTCTCCAGTTCTGGCCTGGGGAGATTTGATCATACAGTCTGCGCACTTTGCTCCATACCTACCACGTGCCATGAGCCATACACGAAGCGACGATGGCATCTGGGATGTCTCAGCAGCCACTCCTGGCTAAGAGCAGAGGCACTTCCCCTCGGGGTGACTTGGTCGGCATCTGCAGGCTCTCAGCCTCTGAGACAACTCGGCCTCACGTTTGGCCAAGCCGCAAGGTCTCTGTCTATCAGCTGCCCCAACGGCTTATCTACCTGCGGGATGGGCAGGCCCGCTGGGGTGTCCTGCGTGTGTGCCCAGACGCTCTGCACGCCTGGGGGTGTTGAAGAGCCCTCCTGCTGGGCATGGGACAGGCTAGAGAGCAGCAGGGTGAGTCAGAGGTCACGGGCCTCCGGGGGTCAGAGCTGAGGTCATCCCGGGAGACACTCACTCTTTCTTCCAGCTGTGTGATGCTTGCTCCGTTGCCCGGGGAAGGCTGGAAGGTCCCTCCCTGGGGTCATGATTCCCTGTCTGCCCCTGCCCTGCCCACAGAGAGAGAGGGGTCTCTCGGGGGGGGGCGGTGGTTGGAGCAATGCCGAGGCTGCCCCCGCAGCTCCTTCCCAGGGCCCCGGGCTCCCCCCTCAGAGCCCCACCACGCGGCATTCTCCGGCCTGGCCCCTGGGACCTGCAGCTCCTTCCTCCATCCCGCCAGCTCCTTCCTCCATCCCGCCCGGCTTGGGAGAGTCCCGCAGCCGCCTCATTGTCCCGCCGCTGCGCTCTTCCTCTGCCCCATTGTTCCTGTTATCAGCGACCTCCACGCTGCAGCGGCTGCACGGGAAGGCGTGGCTGCCACTGAGGCCGAGGCCGAGGCCGGCCCAGGTGTCCTGCTGGCACAGTCGGGTCCTTCAGCCTTGTCCCAGAGCCCGTGGTGGGTTACGTGGCACATGGCCGTGCGCTTTTGGGGGGATCTTGGTTCTCGGTGCTTGGGAGGAAGGGACAGGAGACTCTGAGCACCCCCCTTTCCAGCTGTGATATCTGCAGGTACCGGCAGCCTCTCCAAGTCTCTCCTTCAAGGCCAAGGTCCTGCACAGTCAGAATCTCCGCATCTCTGTTTCCTTCTCTGCAGGTGCAGGCCTGCCTGTTTTCCTTCTTTTTTTTTTTTTTATGTGGACCATTTTTTAAAGTCTTTATTGAATTTGTTACAATATTGCTTCTGTGTTATGTTTTGGTTTTTTGGTCACGAGGCATGTGGGATCTTAGTTCCCTGACCAGGGAATCGAACCCGCACCCCCTGCATTGGAAGGCGCAGTCTTAACCACTGGACCGCCAGGGAAGTCCCCTGCCTGTTTTCTTGACAGGACCAAATAAGGCTGAGGAAATGAAAGTGTGTGAAGTGAGTGGTTTAGATTAGAGCAGGCCTAATAAAGCAGATCCTATCCAGAGTTTTTCGGGACGAAGGGGCTGGGGGAAGGGAGAGGGAAGCTTGCTTTTGGTCTGCACTGGGCTAGAATATTCTAGGAGTCTCAGGAGAGCTGGCATGGTACAGATTTAGCAAATAAAAAGAAAGGACACCCAACTCAATTTGAAATTCAGATAAAGAATTATTCGTAAAATATCAGTATGTCCCCTGCAATATTTGGGACAGACTTATACTAAAAGATTATTCTTTGTTTATCTGAAATTCAAATTGAATTGAGTGTCCTGTGTTTTATCTGGCACCTCTACATAAGACCCCTTGTGGGGTGCAGAATGCTGCAGGGAGGTGGTTGGGAAGTTCAGACAGGATTGGGAATGGGGGGGGGGTGGTTTCCTCTGGATCTTTCTCATTCCCTAGAGTTTCTCTGGACCATCTTTTCCAGAATCCTCTAGGAGACGGGCAGGCTGGAGGTGGCTCCCCAGGGCACAGGGATGCCCCAAGTCTGAGGCCCCCAGAACAGCCTGAGTCAGACATACGGGCCCAGAGCTCTTTGCAACCTCCTGTGGTGGAGCCCCCTCCTCAGGGCTGTGGGTGCAGATGGGGAAGTCGGCAGAGCCGGCCTGGTAATCCGGGTGGATCAAGGAAAGAACCCCGGGCAGGGCAGCCAACTCCGTTCCCACCAGCTGGGACGCCTCGCCCTCTGCTGGCAGGTGCTGATATGACAGGCATCTCTTTCAGGGACGGTCCCTGCAAGGATTACCAGACAAGCCGCATCCTCAGTTCATCTTCCACTCTTCTGTATCTGCTCTGGGAGAATCGGAATTGTGGCTTTTCTGTGAAGAAAGATTCACCGTCATGAATCTATGTTGTTGATACAACCCCATTTCTTTTATGTTAGGCAAGCAGGATCTTGGAGAAAACGAGATATAATGTTCACTAATTTTGCCTTCCAGAAGGAGTGGGCTTGGAAACTTCTAGAAACAAAAAGAGGTAATGTCTCTTAGTCCGTGAGGTGATGACTCTCAGAGTCATTAATAGTGGTGGGAGCATCGGAACGGCATGACCATCATCTTGTTCACTATAGCAGGAACGCAGTTCTAAAGTCTCTTTGCTGTTCCCTTCTATTAACATGGATAATTATTTGCTTCCTGTGATCTCCTGTTTTAGTTCAAGACACCTCCAAGTGACCAGAGATCTCAGGACAGAATTCTCTACAAGCTACTCAATGAGCCAGTAACACAATTCCTACAGATAACAGCCAAAGGGGATCATGAGAGGCTTCTATCAACTCCAGCCAATGAACAGTTTAACTTTATGTACTGAATACAGGAAATAGTAGATACTTTTTCTTCATCAAGATATTTATAATCCACATGGAAAAGTGACATGGTTATAAGTATGAGCTAATACAGCTGCAAGGATTTATGATGTGCAAACAGGGCAGACCCAGGTTTTCCAAGGACTTCTTAAAAAACAGACTGCACATGAATAACGAGGCCCCTAAGTGAATACTTATTTGGAATGAGTAAATGAATTACAACGATTTGCATATTTTTATAAGACTATTTTTTGGTGCCGTTCTAGATTCACAGCAAACTAGAGAAGGTCGTACAGAGATTCCCTGCCCCCCACATGCGTGGCCCCATCCTCAACAGGCTCCACCGCAGCGGTGCTTTGGTTACAGTCGATGACCCTGCATCAACACCTCATAATCACCTTAGTTTACCGTAGGGTTCAGCCTCTGTGTTGTAAACTCTATGGGCTTGGATAAATGTCCAGGGATATGTCTCCACCATCAGAGTATCATAAAGTGGTTTCGCTGCCCTAGAAATCCTCTATGCTCCACCTACTCAATCCTCCCTCCCCCAACCTCTGGTGACCACTGCTCTTTTTACTTTCTCCATAGTTTTGCCCAAGGAACAGATTTTTAAAAGATGAAAAACAGGAATATCAGGAAACCAGGAAAATAATCCAGACAAGTTTCTGGCTCTGTATATTTGTTTATCCTCTGCTTGGGACATACTTCCAGTGCTGGGAGCCCTAAGACATGCTCCCACTGATGCATGACTTGTGGCCTTGCACCTTCATCTTGTGGCACTGGTGGGTCATTGGGGTGTTCCTGGAAGCCATTTCAACACCAAGACGGTTGACAATGTTTAATTACACAGAAGTGACTAAAGTGCACATGCGCGCGCACGTGTGTGTGTATGATGGCAAGTATGATGGACGGAAAGTCAGAGTGGAAACAAACAACAGTCTTAACCAATTTGTGATTAAAATAGCTTACATTTGCAAATTTCACAAACACATGTACTGTTTGAATAGAGATTGCTAGGGCGCTTGGCTAGCCATGAGGGGCCTCGAGACTTAACCTTTGTTGGTTTCAGGGTAAACCTCCCACCACATACAGACCAAGGCCAAATCTCAAAACAAATAAAGTCAACATTATCCACAAATGAGACTAAAATTTTGAGAATAACACTAGGGACATCCGGTCATTTTCAGTGTTTCAAGTGTCTTGAAGGCATTTTTCTAACAGTGATACTGATTTCCGCCTATGATTTATAGGAACCAGACTCCTAACCTGTAAGCCCAATAGATAATCAACCAGACTCCTAACCTGTAAGCCCAAGAGATAATCAAACACTCTTTATTTACCGTTTATAAGATCTAGCTGTATCCCGAATTCTCAATGTTAAATTTAATCTGCAGTATTCATATTAGGCCCAATTTGTGCTGTCTCAACCCTGCCCTGTGTCCCACTGCCATGGTAGCAAATGCTGGGCAAACAAGAATAATAGAGGGAAGGCATCTCGGGGAAGCAATTCATTCTGAAGCAATATGGACATGAGGTTCAAAGTCAGTGGAACAGAACAAGAGGAAATGTAACACAATGGGTGCAGGTTGGTTTAAGGGCTTCTGGACAAGGAGGACGGCTACTGAGTCTCTGAGTAAGACAGGGAGCTCTTCGTGAACTTATGACCTGAGCCTCTATTGGGCTGGTTTGGACATGGTTTGGAGGAGATAGGAGAGGCAGCTAGATGACCACTCTTGGGGCATCAGAATTCTTTCTCTTGTCCAAGGCTCACGCTTGGATTTTAGGTAAACAGCGCCCTCTACTGCTAAATAGCTTTTACGACAGCTCAGAGGGCAATGGTTCCCTTGGAGGCTCTGTCTACAGGCTCATTCCCCCCGCCCCCCAGGAAACCTGAACTTCTAAAGACGTTTGCAGGTGATAATGTGGGTAGTGATCTAGGATAACCTGGGCACAGCCGTTTGAGACGAATCCCCGTGTCCACAGTCCCTGGTGCCTGGGCTTTCTGGGTGGCATGGCTGCCATTTCCTTCTCACCTGGGCTTTGAGGAGCCCCCTCCCTGGGGGCTGCGGGAACAGGCAGCCTCCCCTGATGCTCTGCCATTAACCAGTAGCTTGACCCCAGGCACATTTGCTTGACTTTCTCATCTTCATTCTCCCGTCTCCTGTAAAGTGAAGAAATGGATTAACTCGATGACGTCTGCAGTACCTGCCAGCCCCCTCCGGGACCCACTAGCCCCACTTCTCTCTCTCTCAAGCTTCTGCCGGACTCCTTCTGGGGAGACCAGTTGCACCATGAAGCCGAGAAAGGGTCCCCAGCCGTGTCTGCCTGATGCAGATGGCCTCCGTGCCCTGAGGGACCCACTGGAGCCTCTGCAGCCTGTGCTTTAACGTCTGAATCCAGGGTCCACCTACCCCTTCCCAGGATGAGGATGGACGATATTAAGGAAAGCGCTTATGCTCTGCGGAAGAAAGGACCATTGTGCATGCGCTCCCTTAACCACTGGCGATGACTTGACAAATCGTTTCACTGGCTTCACTGGTTACGCCAGGCACGATGCCTAAACTCATCTGTGTTTACATTTTCAAGGTTTAAAGATAACCAGGAGACCCTACCCCAAGGGACCCAGGGTTGTTCTCCATCTAGAATTACCTCCCAAGGGTCGGCAAGCTCATAGGGTCCTTACAAGTTCAAGGTGGCACTTCCCCCGCCAAGAACTTGGCTGAGGAGGCCTGTGCCCTCCAGGAGCTCCCAGCCAAGCTCTAAACACGTGATTCTCTGGTCATGAAGGAGGCAGCTCTCCCTGGAGATCTCAGACTCCATCTCTCAGCTCCTTGGCTGCTGAGGACGGGAGGGGAGACTTGATAAAATCAAAGATGAATCCGTGATATTTAATCAGGTGCCTCGAGGGGTTCTTGAAAACTCCTCTGGGCCTGGGAACCACCTCAGAAGATAATAAATAATAGTGACAGACAGAAACAGAGCTGAGTGCCTCCCTTTGATCTTCTATTTCCTCCATAGGGGTCTTGGCGCCTGGGTCAATGTTGACTTGAGTGTTTGTTCTACTGTTTGTGCCTCGGTATGAAAACACAAACGCCAACTTCCTTCTGAACGCAAGACCCCAGGAGAACCAGGAGGAAACTCTCCAGGGACAGGGCCCTGCTCGTCCCCCCCTCCTCCAACTCCAGTAGGTTTACATCTGGGGAATCTTGGCACCTTCCTCTATGCTGAGGTTCAGGTGGAGAACTTGGAAAGTGAAAAGCCAGGCTTAATATCCCATGCATGCGTGTGCACACACACCCACCCACCCACACACACACACACACACACACACACACAGCCCTCTGACTGTAAATACAGGATTCAGCCTATAACAGAAACAATAAGAGCTGGATTCAATGAGGTTCCCCCGGCAAATGGAGTGTTTAGGGTTTTGTTGGGATTCTATTGTGTAGACTGGAGTTTCTTAAACAGTAAGACAGCAAGCAGCTTCCTGTTATGGAAACAGCCCAACCCTGAGATTCAGAAAGTCAATCTATACAGCAACTGGATAAACAACCAAGATAACCATCAGCCATAATCGGCACAATAGCCAAAATGGGATTGCTTGGAGAAAAGAGGCTGGCGCCAGCCCAAGCAATGCCCATGAATACAAGCCATCTCCTGCTCAACAATCCCCATTCACTGCGCCCTGGGCTTGTGCACGCCGCCCCGTACACGGCGGCCGGGCGTGTGCACATACAGACCCAACGCTATTTATAGGCGGCTGGCCAGGGGCCGTGTGTCTGGCTCCCTGGGTGCCCCCCGAAGGCCTCCCTGGGCACTGCACCAGGACAGGTGGCCCCCTGTCTTTGCCGGCATGACTGGCGTCCTACTCCTGTCCTGTCACTCGTGGGAGTGAGCACGTCCAAGCCAGGGCTTGAAGCCGGGTCTTAGCTGGTCCATCTGTAAAGGGCCATCCTAACGATGTGTTCAGACTACTTTGCTCTGTTTCTTCTGACGGCTGCACAGATGACATTGCCTTCGGATTACAGAAGGCACAGCAAAACTGGCTGTTTTATAAAGTATCTGAGCGTTGGGCTCAGCCCCTTGGCAATTACCTGAGTGCAGTGAGAACCATCCTCTGCCCGCCTTCCCCCCACCCAAAACTGCTCTATTGCCGAGGGACCCTCCCCATCAGCCCTTAGTCAACACATGTCCAGCTAGTTAAGCTGCCCTGGGCGTCATCAAACTAACACGGAGAATGACTCAGTGTCTCTGACCAGGCTGACTGGTGATCGCCCAGGTGTGTGACCTGGAGGGCCCTGGAAGGCCTTGCTGACCCTGAATCTTTCGTTTATCCACCAACTTCTTTCTGAAAGGAAGTATCCATCACGTGACTCAATTCTTTGGGTTAAACAAAAAGTTGGGGTGCATTGGGAGTGGGGACACTGAATCGGGAGCCCCTGTCGGTGTGGACATAGCCTGGGAGGGAGATCTGGAGCCATCAGAGTACCCCAGGGCTTTCTCCCGTGCCTAAATCTGATTGTTTGGGAAGAGAGAGCTGGTCAGACAGCTCTGGAGGTCAGAGGGGTGTGTGGAGCAGTGCCAGGGCCTAGGTTGGACATTCCAGTGTCAGGAGGGACAGAGAAGGTAGCCTGGGGTGACGGGGAGTCTTGGAATTATTTAGTGGGACAGAGGGGCAGGCAAAAACTAATCAATTATTTTTCTTGCTGTAGCATTAAATTCTGAGCTCTAACAGCAAAGGGGTTACATTTGGAGTTTTTGAAGGTCAGCGATCAGAGCTGGCAAGGATCTTAGAGATCATTCCAGGCCAAAAACAGAGGCTCAGAGAGAGGGTGTGACTTGCCCAAGGCCGCAGAACAGGTGAACGACGGGGCAGGAGTGAGAACCCTGGCTTTCCACGTGTGTCCTGCTCCCCACTGCATCTCCCTGACTCCGTCCCAGAGAGACTGCTTTCTGCCCACAAGTGGGAGGGAGGGGTTCCGGCTCCCTGGAGGCTCCCACCAATCCTGTCCACGAACAGGGCCTGGTCTGGGCCAGGAGAAGTCCGTGACCTGCTGCCGTGTTTCACTCCTGGTAGCTCCTCTTCCCTACGACCAGGGAGAGCGGGAGGGCAGTGGGGGGACAAGGCCAATGATAACAGCTCTCAGCAAGACAGTCTTCAGGCCAAGGAAATCAACCTGAGAAACTCAAAGAGCTCAACACTCCCTGTTTCTACAGCACTTTGCCTTGCATGAAGCGCCATATCCCATTCAACCGTAGACAACCTCCCTACGTTCATAGCCTCCCACTGCCCCATTTTACAAGTGAGAAAAAGAATGCCCACGGGACTAAGTACCTTACCCAGAACCAGGGACCCAGTGAGTCCTGTAGTCAGGGTTCGACCAGATCCTTTGACTCCAAGCCTAGGGCCGGCCCCATCAGATCTCCTCAAAGCTGAATCCATGTACACACCACACTGTATCCAGTGATGCCAGGGATGAGTGTTTATTTCGTTTGCCTGTATTCATTACAACTGGTCATTTCGAACTCATATTAGACACCACCGTTCAGCGGCGGTGAGCTCAGACTGAAATCCATGTTCCCGTTAACCTAAGTCCTTGGGAGTAAAAGAAAATCTGTGCTGCCTCCATTCTCAAAGGAGGTGAGGTTGGCGTGGCCCACGATGGTCCACATGTCTCCACGGTGGAGAAACCAGCCGCCTTGAATTATATGGAATAATAAGGACGTGGCCTCTCTGTCCAACCCCCACCCCCCCAAAACGCCAGGTTATTTGCTGGATCACAGCTTAGGGCTCCTCGTCGACCACAGCCAGCTCTGTGATGTGGAGGTTTCTTTCCTTATGGGGCTTGGGGCTGGGGGCGCCTGCACCCCGTGCCTGTGCCATCCTCCTTGCTCTGCCGACCGCACACCTTGGATCCTAGATTTCCTTCTGGCCTGCGGTCTCTTCCGTGGTGTTCAGGTCAGGTGTGTGAAAGCAGTGCCCCCGATGGGGCGCCTGGCTGCGTTCACGTGCTTTTCCTGAGAGGCTGTACTGTTACTCTACGGAGCGGCAGGCTGAAGGTCGTGCAGGCGTCATTTTGCCCCGATTCCACAGCTAATCAGCCGAGGGAGCAGGAGAGAAGCTGAGGTCTGGGTCACTGGAGCCCATGTCCAGGGCTCTTTCTAGCACACAGGGTGGCCGATTGCACGGTCTTAGGCCCAGCCTGGTCTTGACCCAAGGAAGCCCCCCGGCCTTCCTGCTCAGCCAGACCTCTGGTCCGGCCTTCTCCTGCCCTGTGGGCCTCAGCACCCAAGTCTCAGAATGACCAGATCACGTGTTTCTCCCCTGACTAAGGGGTCTACTTGCTCCCTCCCCATCACCATGCCTGCACATTCTCAGGGGCACACTTTCGGTGACCGCGCCCGCCTTCCTCTGCTTTCCTTGGCATTGACAACGTGAGAGGAGTAATGAGGAAAAAACCCCAGCAGCCAAGTTCACGTCTAAGCTACACCAGCACACCTGTAGAGAGGCGTGAAGGAGCATGAAACAACCCCGGGCTCCCTGCTCTGGCTGCCGGGAACGGACCCCCCCAGGGCAGGTGCTGGCAGTGTCATGAAGTCACTTCCAACACAGGCCAAGAGGCTCGAGGCAGGTGCCTCCTTGTCCCTGGAGCCTTCCGTGGTCCCCTTCCGCTGCAGAGGAAGAGTCCTGCCCCGCTGCCGGTCAAGACCTCTGTGATCTGGGTCCCCTGCCCTCTGACCAGCGAGGCTGCTGTCCCACCCCCGTCTCACCCTCCTCATCCCCCCAGCCCTCCTCCACCCCGGCCTCTCTCCTCCTCTCCATTTCTCTCAATCTTACTCGCCCTTCCAGGCCTAATTCACATGATGGCTCTTTTGTGAAAACTTTCCTTATGACCCCGCTTTGAAAATGGGGAAATGAAGAGGGGGTCAGCAGGATTAAGCAACTTGCCCAAGGTTACACCACGTGAGTGGTGAAAGACGGATTTCAAACCAGAACCATCAGACTCCAAAGTCAAGGCTCTTTCTCCTGAACCCCACCTCCCCGTGAGGGGCACTGTGTTGACAAGTTCAAGGTGCCGAAGCTCTGTGAGTTCCCCTTCCCCACCTGCTTGAGGGCAGGAAGCCCAGAGAATAGTGTCATGCCCTTGGGTATTTGTGAGCGGGGTCCCCTTGAGAAAGACCACTGAATTGATTGATGACAACAGCTACCATTTGCTGTCTTTACTGATGACAGTAGCTGTCGTTTATCGAGACCCTCCTGTGTATGCATCTTCCCATGTAATCTTCACCCCGCCTCACAAGGTAGGAATTACTATTTCCATTTCCAGAAGAAGACTGCACTTTTTTTTTTTTTGGCCGCGACACCCAGCATGTGGGATCTTAGTCCCCTGACCAGGGATCCAACCCATGTCCCCTGCAGTGGAAGTACGGAGTCTTAACCACTGGACCGCCAGGGAAGTCCCAGAAGACTCTGCACTTAGAAAGCCCACTTGAGCCAGGCATTTCCCCACTAGTTCTCAAAACAACAGACTGAGATACAGATGGCTATTTCTATGTGACAGTTGGCCAAATTGGGGCTCACGGAATTTCAGCCACTGGCCGTTGTCCGTGGGGAGCTGGGTGAGAGCCCAGGCCTGATAGCTGTTCCCATGGAGCCACTCAGCCTTGGTTGATGGAGGATGAGACAGACCCTCAGATGGGAGCCCAGCCTTGACTCGACGTGTATCAGTAACTGTGGCTTTTGTGTGACCTGAGTGGGTTCGCACTTTCCGGGTGAGTGGAGGAGAGGAGGTGGAGGTGAGGAAGGACGCAGGCCCAGTCACAGGTGAACAGAGTTCTGGAGGAATACCCGTGAGAAGCAGCATGTAGACAGTCTGGGTGCATCTGGTGCCCAGGGATACGGAACAGGCTGCAGGGAGAGGCTGGGGGAGAAAGGGGGCATCCCCTCAGCTGGGAACTTTCACCCAGTTCCGCTCCCAGGCCTGGCATGCGAAAGTCAGGGCCCTGACGGGACCTCAGCCACCAATCTCCAGCCTCTGCTCCCTGGAAAGAGAGCAACCTGGAGAAAGGAAGTCTCTGTGCACCTCCCTTAGAGCACGCATTGACTCTGCCTCAGGCCTGCAGAAAAGTGGGAGCTTTGTTGTCAAGGGAAACAGGCCCAAGGTGGACCAGCCCAGGACCCCCTGTGTGAGGAATCTGCTGGGCAGGAGGGGCCCCGATAGAAGGAACAGGAGATGGGGTTCAATTGTCCACAGGCCCTGAACCTATCCGGGATCATGGTGCTGGGGACCAGGTGCTGACTTTCAGGGAGCGTCAGTGACCAACCGCAGCTGGACTCAGCTGGGTGGAATCTATCCAGCACCCTATCCGTGTGCATTGACCTCAACAAGTATTGATTGAACTGGATCCCAAAGTAGAGAAGAAAACGAGATGGTGAACCCCTAACTAAACTGCAGGGCTTCGTGGTACAGACTAAGCCACAAGGGTGCTGCAAACCTCCTTGACTCTTTGGGGCTCAGGAGAGCTGAGAAAGCTTCCAGGAGGAGAAGACATGGATTTGGGCTTGTCACTGCCTTCAGGCACAATGAAGCAAGTCACAAGATGCAGGAGATGGTTCCTCAACTAGGGATCCCAAGATCTGGGTTGGGGTTTTGCCTGTTACTGGCTGTGTGTCATGGACACATAACAACTTCTCTGAGCCTCTATTTCCGTTAACTGTAACTTGGGGATAATGATAACATCAACTGAAAAACAACGCACAACCTAAAAGTTGAGAATTTTGTTTTATCTGGTGGACATACTGAGGACTTAAGCCCAGGAGACAGCCTCTCAGATAGCTCTGAGGGACTGTTCCAAAGAGGTAAGGGGGAAGCCAGCATATATAGGAGTTTTTGCCAAAAAATCCCGGTAGTTGAGCATCGAAAGATAACTGCTAATTAAAGAAAAACCAGACATCTCAAGTTAATGAATTTAGCGCTTTTCTAGGTACGGGAAAATACAAGAGTCTGGGCTCATTGATATCATTCCTCTGATATGCACCCTAACTATTTAGGGCCAGTATCCTGTTTTCTCTCCATCCTGAATCCCCGCGGGGCGCACAGAGGCTGATGGCTTGACAGCCACAACATCCTTTATTTACTGATATGGCAGGCGGCATTCTTTGTCCACAATAACAAGGGTTTATTCCTAATGAAGAAATCACTCAAATCATTTGAGTGCCAACTGGTACCCATCTAGGCTCTAGGAACACAGTGGCAGACATAATAAACAAGGGCAAGCTCTCGAGGAGAAGACGCAGAAAGTGAAACAGTGAAGGAATAATAAACAAGATCTTTTCAGGTGGTGATAACTTGATAGCTGTTATGGAGAATATGAACAGGGTGGAGGGAGAGAGAGAGAGAAAGAGAGAGATGTTGTGGGTCTTTTTCTACTGACTCTGTTGTCTGCCCTGGCAGGAGCCAGGCCAGAACTCTTTCTCAGCTCTACCATTGTAATGAGTTATTTGCTTCTTCATGCCCACCCCAAATTCATATATTGGAATCCTAACCCCCAGTGGGATGGTATCAGGAGGTGGGGTCTTTGGGAGGTGATTAGGTCATGAGGGTGGAGGCTTCATGATGGGATTAGTGCCCTTATAAGAAGAGACAGGAGAGAGCTTGCTTCCTCTCTCTCTGCTCTCTGTCATGTGAGGACACAACAAGAAGATGGCCATCTGAAAACCAGGAAGCAGGTTCCCACCAGATGTGAGATCTGCTGGCACCTTGACCTTGGACTTCCCAGCCTCTAGAACAGTGAAAAACAAATTTGTTATTTAAGCCACCAAGTCCATGGTAATCTGTTATAGCAGCCCAAAGTGACTGAGATGCTGTGCTTCTTCTGTCTGTCTACGCCTTCCCCCTGCCCCCATGGCATGAAAGCAGTGATTTTCCTGCTTACCATATTCCCATCCTCCCTCCAGTTGGATTCCATAACTGAATTTTCAGCCCCGGGCTTGGTTGTTTTGTTGCTGGTTCAGCCACCTCAGCCCTGGAAGCAACTACAAGCCAAGTCAGAAACCCAGGTGCAAAATTACAACATCTGCATGAACCCCTGGTGACCCCAACCTGCCAGCTCTCCCCACCTTCCACGCCACACCTTTCCAAAAAGCATGAGCATCGGAAAGAAATCCACAACCAGCACAAGGTAAATTCCAAGCCTAGGGGAGCCTGGGAGGGGTGAAAGGCGGGGCTATCCCAGTCTGTGCCTGTGGAGCTTTCTGGAAAGTGAGAGTCAGAGCTCAGATTAGAAATTGCAAAACCGCAGGTGATGTGGTTTGGCAGTAGAAAGGGCGAGGCAGGCAGAGCCCTGGGAGTAGGAGGGGGAGCTGGGGCCAGCAGGGATGTGGGGATGTTAGGTGAGGGGGAGGCCAGGCAGAGGCTGTTTCACACCAGAGGCTTGACCTGGGGGTGGCTGAGATTTGGACAGCAAGAGCAGACGGGAGAAAGCTTCTCCACGGGAGCAGCACCGGCTTCCTGCTCTCCTATTTTTCTTCTTCCAAGTAAGAGGATGTCATCTTAGCAACCTCCACTGGGTGGGCTTCTGGAAGGTGCAAGCGGAGACCAAAGAGCACTGGAGCCATTGTAGACTCCCTCAATGATAAAACTGGAAGAATGCAAGAGAATATCCAGTGTAATTCCCTCCTTTATGGATGAGGGAACTAGCGCCAGAGCGGAAGGTGCTGACCCAGGACCACCCAGCTGGTATGTGGCTGCCTTGCGATCTGCTGCGGACTTTGGCCTCCAGCTTGGCGCTCTTTTCCTACCACACTTCTGGTCCGCTCTGTGCCCGGTGGTCCTGTGCCCAGCACGTGTGTGCAGGCTGAAGGATGGAGAAGGGAGGGCAGCGTGACCATCCTTCGAGGTCTGGCAGAGGCCCTGGGCGCGCTCAGCTTCCCAAGGAGGTGGAGGAGGACCAGGGTTCCCATGTTTGCTTTAAGAAAAGCTGACGTCATCCAGTCCCAGGGGTGTTTCAGAGCCCAGCAGGTTCCCCCAGTGTGGACAACGATGTTCGGCCCACTTAGCATCTCCTGGGTTGATGCTGCCATGGTAGACAGCGCTTTGCAGACCTGCATTTCTTGGCTGGGGAAAGAAAAGTTCATCTCTGCCACTTAGCAGTTGTGAGAACTTTGACGCACATACGACCCACATGCTTCTATGAGCCTCAGTGTTCTTCCCTGCAGAATAATACACGCCCTTCTTACATCATATAGTTACTAGAGCCCGAGTAAGACATATGGCACAAGAAGCATAGAGCTCTGTATTCACTCTGAAGCTGCTTATTAATGTATCACCAACATCACCATTGCCATATCATCAGCACCTGGGGGGACCAAAGTGGTTCATTATCGTGGATGCCGTGACAGATGCATAACTCTAATGACTGATTACCGAAGGCCTTAGGTGACTAATAAAGATACCAGTCAGACACCTGGACTGTCCACAGTCACAACTTGCTCTCCAAACACTGGCAACCAGAGGGCTGCTCTGTTCCCAGTTCGTTCCTAGTCCATGTTTACTGCGTGGCTCACCAACCTGTCCTGCAGATGGAACCAAGAGGCTAGAAGTGGTAGGACTCAGGGTTTCCAGCTGGAGGGTCTTCCTCTTGCCACAGTGATGTTGCCAAAGAGAAATGATCCCAGCTTATATGTTCTGGTGCCCATGGGGTCAGCTATCCATGGGTTCCAGGCAGCTTTCCCCGGGGTTGGGCAGTCACGGCAGGCTTCCTGGAGGAGGTGGACCTTCCTACTTGTGATCGGGGAGGAGCGACTGATTCCCTGTGCAGGATCAGGGCCGCGGCTGGTCCATCCATTCTTGTCATGGTGTGTGTTGTAAACCATCAACTGTGTCATTTATGATGTATTTCTACCTCAAGAGAATAAATCCCCCCGTCCCCATTTCAGAACGACAAAGCCCCTCCTTGCTGTGGCAGCATCTCTATGAATGTGGTCGACTAAGATGGTTAGAGGACAGCCTTGACATCTCAGCAGCTTCCTCAGCATCTGGTGCCAGGGTGGGGTCCTCCCTGGGCGGGGGGCAGGCGTGTATTCTGTAGCCTGCATTCTGTTGGAACACTCCTGCCCCCGCTGTCCACTCTTACACCACGCCGACGTCACACGTCTGTGCCCCGCCTGGTCATGTGGGCATCTGAGACCGCAGTCTCCTTTTCCTTTTGGTTAGAGGCATTCCTGTCTTACAGTCTGACTTCAGATCACAGAAGACAGCCCCAGATGGGCAGCGTGTTCCATCCAACCTTCTCATTTGGGAGCCAAGGGGCAGGCTTGGGAGGGAGAGACAGGTTCGAGGTCACAGGGCAAGTGGGTGGCCTGCAGGCACCTGCCTCCGGCTGTTCCCACGTGCCTGTGCCTTGTGTGGAGGTGTCTCCTCCGCCCTTGCTGATGGGTGTCCTTCTCAGCCTCTAACCCCAATCCTCCCTGCTGTGGGACCTCCTGGCTCCTGGCCCGAGTCCCTCGCTCTGTCTGTTACCTGTAGCTCGTGACCACCTGTCTCCATGTGCCCTTGGGTTCCCTCTCATGAGCTTCTCTTTTCAAACATTGGGGGGGGTGTAATCTGGGGACCCCCTCCTCTCTCCCACCCCTCTCCTTTACTCTAAAACCAGTGCCACAGAGTTTGGGTCCTGGGGGTGAAAACTCGCCCATCACCCAGTCCCAGGAGCCCAGGCCCGGGTGGCACCCTCGTGGACGCGTGAGGTCAGGGCAGTGGAGCAGGGGGCCGGGGTCACCGGGAAGATTTGGCACCTCGGCCATCCCCAGCCTGAATGAATAGAAGTCCCGGCGGAAACACCTGGTAGTAACGGAAATCCAGGACAACTTTTATTATGCCTGTTCACAGGTCCATTCAGACTGCATTGGGGGCTTCCTGTTTCCTCTGCTGGCTCTTCACACTCATTCACAACAAGAAAAGCCATTGTGCTCCTGAGTTATGGGCCCAGCATCCCCATGGGGCGGGCATTAAATGCACTGCCCGGGAGGCTTATTTTTAAAATTGTACTCCCTGCTGAATTGCAGGTTCTTATTTTTTCCTCCTCCCACAAAGAAAACTTTAGAGGGTAGTTTTCTCCCAACTGCCAAGGTGAAAAATAACTGTGAAATCCATTTCTGAGTTTTCAGAGACGATCGTGTGGGATGCCGCTCATTGGAAAGACTCTAGTGCTAGATTCTAACCCGGCTCTGCCCACGTCTTGGCTGGTTGGCCTTAGGTGGGGGGCTTTACCCAAAGCTTCAGCTCCCAACTGTCAAAGGAGGGAGTGGGCCACATACAGGCGGAACTTACTTTATTCACAGACACTGCTTGTTTCTTCTTTTTACAAACTGAAGGTTTGTGGCAACCTTGGGTCGAGCAAGTCTATCAGCACCATTTTGCTCACTTGGTGTCTCTGTCACATTTTAGTAATTCTCACAATACTTCAAACTTTTTCATTATTATTATATCTGTGATGGTGATCAGTGACCAATGATCTTTGATGTTAAGACTGCCAAAAGATTATGATTCTCTGAAGACTCAGATGGTGGTTAGCATTTTTTTTTTTAGCAATAAAGTATTTTAAAATTAAGGTATGACATTGTTTTTCTAGATAATGCTATTGCACACCTAATAGACCACAATGCAGTATAAACATAATTTGTATATGCACTGGGAAACTAAAAAATTTTGTGACTGGCTTTATTGCGATATTCGCTTTATTGCCATGGTCTGGAACCGAACCCGCAGTGTCTCCGAGGTCTGCCTGTATTTAGGGTCTCTTTTAGCTCCCAAGTGCTGAGTACAAACAGCACACAGTGCTGAGTCAAATCTTCCTCTTGGATGCGGCCGTGGAGGGGAGTCTCTGTTTAGAAGGGGCAAGACCAGCCCTGCTCATCCCCAGGCGAGAGGCAACCAGAGCTCCAAAGGTACCGCAAAGGCCCTTGGACAGCGCCCCTGCCAGAGATCGGAGACCGTCAGAGGATGAGGGTGGCTGTGAGCCCAGGCT
Source organism: Balaenoptera musculus (assembly GCF_009873245.2). NCBI lineage: Eukaryota > Metazoa > Chordata > Mammalia > Artiodactyla > Balaenopteridae > Balaenoptera > Balaenoptera musculus. The sequence goes on from NC_045790.1 coordinate 8,718,314, forward strand.
CCATTTCTGAGTCAGATCATCAATAAAGAGGCGTCAGCTTTGCTAGCCTCCAGCGGAGTGAGGGTCCCACTCTGCCGGGGGGTCAGCGCCAGGGCTGATGCCTGGAGCTGCTAAGATGTCTGTCCTTGTCTCTAAATTCTAGTCCCTGAAAGAGAAATCCAACAGCCTGGAATCTTCCCCCTGGCCCCGACTCTGTGTATTGCTGATAATCCTCACGATTGCTCCTCAGAAGTTGGGCAGCCGGGCAGCTGGTAAAGCTCAGAAGCAAACACTTGTACTCGACAGAGCCACCCGAACAGAACAGATATGTGTTTACTTGCTTGCTTTTAATATTACCTGTTAAAGGAAAGAATATTAAGACTTCAAGACTATCGTAATAGGCATCAAGGCTGTTGCAGTAGGGGAGAGAGATGGGGCTTAACCTCGAAGACAACAAGGACAAGTGGGGATTTCTAGCCAAGCAGCAGTTTGGTGGGATGGGTCAGTGGATGGAAATTACCAAGAGGAGACATCAAGGGTAGCAGGATTCTTGCTAAAATAATCTAACAGGGTGATTCTCACTGAAGGCAGGCCTGGGTGATGGCATATCACCTGGGGGGTCATGGGGGCTGAGGAATTTGATAGGATGTTGAGGGAGATTGGGTCCCGAGGGTGGAGGATCCTGTCTAAACTGACTTGGCCGGGCTCTTGCTAAAACTAGACTCTGAAAGAACAGACAGAAGCCCAAGGTTGAGGCCAAGTTGAAAAGAGGGCTCAGAGGAACCTGTGTAAAGTCTGGTCAGGAGAGTCTTTGTCACACGCCTGCCTCAAGCATGGGAAATAGGTCTGCCGAGGGACATCACGACTTTCTTTTCTGGGTCTCGGTGACCTGCCTCCCGGCGTGCGGTCCAGTTCTCTCCCATCTCCTGTTAGGAGGGGCCCTGCCTCGGCTGGGAGGGGGTTTAGATCCTGACTCAGCTGCCTTCTGACTCTGAGTCCAGGAGTGGAGACGTGTTTAGGGAATGACGGGGAGGCCTTGGGCTCGACACGGGGCAGATTGTGGGCACTTGGCCTTTCTTGTTCTTCGTGTTTTTCTCGGATGCTTGTAGCTGGGGGAGAGGAGTGGGCGTGAGCCGTCAACTCTGGGAGGACCAGGTGGGTGCGGGGCTTGCTCTCCACCGTGGGCCGGGGCTCAGGAAGTAGGGAATGGACGAGTAAGTGTCGTGGGAATGAATGCATGTGGGGCGGATGTCAGGGGACAGAGAGGGTGAGAAGCAGGGTCGGGGGACCATTCGTGGCCTCTGAGTTGCTGTCTGTAGACCCCCAGGGAGGTGAAGCTCTGTGAGGTTGGGGGACCTTGGCCACCAAGGGTTCTGAGAAGGGTCCAGGTGACCCTGCCTCTGCCTTCTTAGTTCTGATCCGGGATTTTGCTAGTTTGGGGGCAACTGGAAGTGGAAGGTGGGAAAACGGTGTTGGTTACTCAACTTCGTCTTTATTCCCAGACTGTGCAGTGTTGGCTGAGAGGCAGCCTTGAGGTGGGACAGCTGAGCAAAGAGATTTCTAGAGACAGACAGAGGGTGGGTGGAGACACGTGCTCCTTAGTCGAAGCCCCAGCTCTGCTCTCTGTGGCCCCAGGCGGCAGGGGAGGCAGCAGAAGGGCTGCCACGCCGACTCTAACCGTGCTTCACGTTTGATGTCCTTTACCTCCTCCATCGCCGCAAAGCTTTCCCAGCAGGCGCTGAGAGCCCCATCCTGCATCTCGGGAAATTGGGGGTCAGGGACTTTGCCCTAAGTTCCAAGTTGTTAACTGGCTGAGCCAGGATTCCAGCCCTGGTCCCTCTGGCTGCCGTGCCCATGGCCAGTGCTCGCAACTGGGCTGCAGGATGGGGAAGGTTTGCACTTCACATCTGATGCCACTGTGAGAAACACACGAAGAAACTCGCGGGAGCGTGTCTTTTGGCTCCAGATCAGTGTGCCGTGTATACGGGCTTCTCAGGAACCCTTGTGTTGATCCTGGGCAGAAGACCCTCCCTCTCTCAAATCCTTTTGGCCCCTGTCACCCGAAAGCAGGGGCCTCTTGGAGAAGAGCAAACAGACCCACAAGGAGCTGAAAGGAAGCCTTTGAAGAAGGGGTGGGCAGTGGGCAGAAGTGGGTGTCCCCACCTGCTCCTGGGTAAAACTGGGTGCCTGCTGTGCTGGGGCCACTTGGTGGCCAAGAACCTTGTGCCCTGAACTGCAGCTTCCACCCTCCCGCCGGGCCCAAGTCCTATCCCCACCTCATCCGGGGCACTCGGCCACTTGCAGTGCATGAGGACACGTACATGCACACACACGCATGCGCGCAAGCGCGCACACATGCGTTCATACACATACACACAAACACGCATGCAAGCACACACATACACACAGGCATAAACATGCATCACATGTACAAGGGAGTTTGAGGGTAGAGACTGGTTCCCCGTCAGGGATCTTGGCCTTCCTAGGACGGCTGTTTCTTCGGTGGGCCTCGGTGGGTCAGGATTAGCAGACTTTCCGGGCATCAGTAATCACTAAATGTCCCAACCCGGTACATCCGTCCCACTCCCAGCTAGGCCACTGCTCTCAAAGCACTGTGCCTCTCCCCAGAGGGGACCTGACCTCCATTCAGCCCACTTCTGTTACTGTCACAGATATCATTACCCTTACACGCAGGCCTGACTGAGACCCTAGCCAAAAGGCCATGCATGACCACGGTGGGCTTCAGGCCACCCACCCCACGAGGTCGACAAGTTATACACCTGTCCTGGCCCCCGAGCACATGAGTGGAAGTGAGATCTTCAACTACAGAGTAGAGACCTAAAAGTCAGAAGCTCTGGGATATGATAACTCTGGGGGCGGGGGGAATAATACACTGCCGCAGAGGCAGGAACCCCTCAGAGCCCTTAGGACCCATCAGAGCAGGTTCCCTGGGGGCAAGTGAGCTGGTACAAAGTTAGACGGGGGCCTCACGGAGGCACAGGGTATGGGGGCAGCAGGTGGGAGGGGGCAAATTAGGAGGGAGGTGGTTCCAGAGCGGGGAACAAGCTGGCTGGGAGCCTGGGTGGCCCCTGGTTTCCTGAGCTGGAGCCGGGGATCAAGGAGAGAAGGTGTGAGGTGCTAGGGACCAAATCAGGGAAGAAACGGGTCTAACTACGCAGGGTGCTAGGAAGGAAGACCAAGCAGAGAGGGTGAAGCCAAACGTCCTCCAAGTTTTGATCTCGGTGTAGAAGGAGCTTGAAGCTACCGTGGGACCACCTTTCGGCTGAAAGCTTCACCCTGGCAGAAGCAGACAGCCTCAGCTCGGACTCCCGGAGTCCAGAGCCCTGGGTTCTGGTCCTGGCTCTGCCCTGGGATCTCTGTGCAGCCCTGAGCCTTGGCTTCCGGTCCCATGACACCTGGTCTCCGTGGTACCTGGGTATCTACTGGCATCCCCATGCCTAGGCTCTGCTTCTAGAGAGAGGTTCATGGCTTTCCCAGGGCTGCACACCCCACCTCCAACATGGGGAGCCTCCTTGGTTGACATGAACTAGGCCTCCAGTAGCTTCCATCCTGGTCCAAGTTCTGCCCTTTAAGTTGCTCCGCGTAAACCTCCCCCTCTGCCCCATGATGTCCCGATAAGCCAGGGAACCCGCAGCATGGTTCCCTGGTCCTCTCCAGGCCGGATCTCCCACCTCCACTTAACTGCCCCGCTCCAGGCACTACGTCCTGGCCTTCGTCAGCTTGCAGCCCCTCCTGCACGCCCCCTGCTTTGTCACTGTTCCTTTGAAAATGTGTCCTGTGGCTGGGGAGACGTCAGCCCTTTTCAGGATGGCCCCCGTCCCCATCGCTCCATCCTCTTGCTCTGCAGCCCTTCCCCACGTCCCAGCAGCTAAATCTGTGATCCCAAACTGCTTTTCTCCCAAGCCCTTCCTGGGAACCCTGGGTTTCTGTCCCCAGCAAATACCATCCTGCGTGTGTGTGTTTGTGGGGGGGGTCACTGTTGGAGAGCCTCGTTCTCCGGCTGTTCTAAGGGTTAACAGAATTGGGAGCCTGCAAGGCCAGGGTAGGAAGCCGGCTCCAGGAAAGGGGAAGGATATCTTGCCTTTCTATCCGGGTTACAATGCTGAAAGTGAGCCAGTTGGGGGAGGGGCTGGAGGCCGCAAAAAAACAACCACCCCCAAATAAAATTATGAATGGGCTGATTCCACAAAAATGCGTGAGGCTGGCGGGAGGGGAGGGGCCCGAGGGCCTGTTGACAAGCAGCAAGGTCAGGGCCGCGCCGCCCGTAAACAAGGGCTCACAATGCCCTCCTTTCCTCCAAGTCGGCTCCTCTCCTGGCCTGGTCCCCTGGGGCCCTGGCCTGCCCTGTCCCTCATCCTTGCAGGAGTCTGTCACTGAAAAGCCACCGCTGCTTCCTCAGGGGAAAGCCCGGCCCGTGTGAGCCCTTACTTCCTCCTTCTGTGGGAACCACTTCTGCGCCTAGGACAGCTGCTTCGAGGCGTCTTTCTCAGGGGCCGAGGTGGGAAGGAGGGGGGTGCTGGCTGCAGGGCAGGGGGGCTGCAACCTGTCCGGGCTGGGATTGTCATCACAAGCCTGGGGAGAGAACAATGGGGGGAGCCTGGCCCCCGCCACCCCCAGGGGTAGGTGCTGGTGCAGCTTCCTCTTCCCACAAGCCTGCTCTTTTGTGTGTGTGTGTATTGGGGGGTCAGGGGAATTCTTTTGTTTGCTTTTGTTTCTCTTTTTTTTTTTTTTGGTTTGTCCTCTGGATAGCCCCTGGCTGGTGGGGTGTGTGCGTGGAGGGGCAGTGACGCCCCGAGAAGGACTGGGGGGCTCTCTGGAGGAGAGGGAGTGAGCGTGGGACCGGGGCGGCCATGGGGTTTGTGTGGGGAAGTTTGGGGGCTTTGGGAGGAGAGGAGAGTGAGATGCTGCCATCTTGGTTTTCTTGGGCAGACGCAGCCTCTGAGCTGTGGGTACTATCATTTGGACAGTGCACCTGAGCCCCAGGCAAGGGCCACGCACGCAACAGTTGCCCGACAGCTCGCGGAGGGTGGGAGGAGGGCAGTCCTACACTAACCCTGACCCTGACCCTGACCCTAGCCCTAACCCTGACCCCAGCCCTAAGTAGGGCCAAGAGCTCTATCTTGGGTGGGGTGGGGGGGCTTGAGAAGCACCTTGGAGTCCATGACCCAGATGCTTTTTACCTGCCTTCCGGAAGTGGGTCGGAGGAAGCCCTGCCGACCTCCCGGTGCAATCAATGCCCTGTCTGCCTACCCCCCCGGCTGGGACAGACGTGGTGGATGTACCCAGAGCACGCAAGGGAGCCCACAGAAGTCACACCCCCTCGGGGGAGAAACTGCCTTGACTTTGGTTCTCTGCGGGAGCTCCAGGGTGGGACTCAGGGCGCCATTCTCTAGAAAAACTCCAAACCCCCAAGAGAGGAGTGGCAGGGGTCAAAGAGACAGTTGTCCCGGCCGCCAGCTCAGCCAGACTCCCCACCCAGCTGCACTTAGACCTGTTTCCCAGCGCTAACTGAAGCCCGTGTGATGCCAGTGTGGACACGTCTTCTTGAGCTCATATCTGAGGGGACCCCACGTAAGTCATTAGGAAGGCGGAGGAAACAGCTCGTTTGGTCCTTGGGGCACGACTCAGGAAGATACCCCAGGGATTATCCTTGCGGAGACGGAGGGGAAGAGCTCGACCCATTGGCTGACGTTCCTGCCGCTTGTGGGACCCTCAGTCTGGCTTCCAGAGCAGCGATTCTCAGCCCTGGACACACAGCAGCGTCAGACGAAGGTAAAACACGACGTCAGGCAGCCACTCTGGGAAGGAACTTGGCAGTTGTTTCTTATAGAACTGAACGCGCAACTACCAATGACCCAGCAATCGCACACTCGGACATTAATCCCAGAGACATGAAAACATGTTCACATGAAAACCCGTACGTGACTATTCATAGAAGCTTCACATATAATAGCCCCAAACTGGAAACAACTCAGCTGTCCCTTAATGGGTGGATGATTTAGCAAACCATGGCACGTCCACACCGTGGGACACTAGTCAGTGCCTAAAGCAATGAACTATCATCCACACAGGCAACGACCTGGTAGGATCTCCAGGGAATGACGCTGAATAGAGAAGCCAATCCCCAAGGGTTACCGACGGTCTGATTCCATTTATACACCATCCTTGAACTATCCCAATTACAGAGGTGGAGAATAGATTGGGGTTGCCAGGGGTGGGAATGGGGGTGGTGGTGAGGCTGTCAAGGGGCAGCATGAAGGGGCCGCATGGTCACGGGACGGTTCTGTATCTTGATCATGGTGGTGATCACGCAAATCTAGACATGAGATAAAACTGCACAGAACTACACACACACACACACACAAGCGTGTGTAAAACTGGTGAAACCTGAAGTTTGGCGGGTTGTACCAATGTCTTGGCTTTGATGTTGTCCTGCAGTTGTACGTGGTCTTCTCATTGGGGAAACTGGGTGCAGGGGACACAGGACTGGGTGCAGGACACCGTTCTGCAACTTTCTGTAAATCGATAATTGTTTGAAAATAATAAAAAGAAAAACCGCAATTGAAAATGAAGCATCTGGGCTTCACCTCTCCCGTAGAGTCAGACGCCCGTCCAGCACACACGTGAGACAAGGTCAAGACCTGGCTCGTAGGACGAGCCTCTGCTGGTCCGACGGCGTATCTCCTACGGCGACAGCGGAAAGAAGAGCTGGTCACGGTACCAGCTCCCTGTGAGCTGCACGCCCCACACCAGAAAGGACAAAGAGGGGACACAAGGGCCGCACGACTGTGACAGGGGACAGCAGGGGCTCCCAGGCTCCCGCCCCTCGTGCTCTGGACGCTCCCGAGCCGTCCTGCCAGGACTGAGACGCGCTTCGCCTCTCGCCTTTGCCCGTGTGGACCGTGAGGATCCAGGCACAGGTGTCTGGACGCCCCAGGGCAGCCCTTTCTCTGCTCCTCTCTCGCCCGGGGCCTGGGCCTCAGTGGTTTCAACAGCGTCCCTGTAGTTCTGCCAGGAAGCTGGGCTTGGAACCAGATGAAGCTCTACCGTGGAGGAGCCAGAGGCTTGCATCCTGATTCCACCCGCGGCTTGCCCCCAGGCAGGTCAGCGGCCCTGTGTCCTGCGTGTAGGGTACGAGACTTGCTCTCCACGACACTCCAGCACCTGCTGTCCTGAGCACAGCCTCCCTATTGCAGGGAAGACTTAGGACATGCAAACGGCACATTCAGTGGCCAAGGGTCCCAGGGAGGCCTTCTCCTGGATGTGAGCAGGCAAATGAAAAAGCACAAAGAGACCAAGGGCTTTGGAGGGAACAGGACACCTGCTAAAATATGCCACCGTGGTGTATGTGTCCAGCACAGAGATGCCTGGAACAGTTCCTCCCTTGGACCAGGAGAGACTTTTGCACACACACACACATTCTTCTGAAGGAAGAATGTCATGGTCTCCACTTATACACAGAAATAAATCAGAAGGAGATTCCAGCTCATCATTCATTCAGGGAATTCATTTGTTCTTCCATCATTCATTCATTCGCTCAATCCACACACATTTTAAGTGGGTCTCATAATTATTGGGCACTGCTTAAATTAACTTTCAACTTCTCATTCGGAACTGCAGGCTCAGGCTTGAACTCTGGGCCCTCCAGAAAGCCCCACATACTTACATGGTGTTAGTTATCAGGGCCAGAAATATGAAGAAGTAACCAAGGGCAACATCAAGCCCAGGGGCTTGTGAAGGGGAGCTGGGGACTGGGCTGGGAGAGCCGGAAAGAAAGAGCAGCCCCTGTGCCCGCCAGCCCCCATCTCTGTGCACGGGTGTTGGAGGGCGGCCTCCGCCAGTTGTGGGGTATTCACGAGTGTTACATGGAGAAAGGCCTTCCAGGGTCACGAAAGTCTAGGGAAGGCTGAGTCCTCCCGGTGCAGCAGTAGCCTTTTCTGCAGGACTCTCCAGACCTCTCCCGTGCTAACACGCGTCGTATATCCCCAAGGTGGAGGTGCAGCCAGGGGAGTTTCCCAAACCCGCCTGAACACAGAGCATTCTGCGGGACCCTTCGGGAAACGTCTGACGCTGACAGCAGGATCTGTTGGGAAAGGGAGGGCTGACTCTGGACCCCGGGAGAGGACAGCTCGTGCCAAGAATAGACAGGGTCAGGCGGCCACGTGAGGGACAAGGGACAGGGAAAGGAGGAGAGAGGGCCACATGGGAGATTCCTGTAGGATTTGGGACAAGTGACCTGAAAGAGACAGGGGAACATTGTCTGCTTCAGAGGAAGAGACTACTTCTTTCCCCTGGGGTCTGGGGGACTCGGGGACACAAGTCAGACTGAAAGCCCAGCTTCGAGTGAAGGTCAAGGCAGGAGAACCAGGAAAGGAACGTAAATATCGCATCTGCTGGAGACAAAGTTCCTGGTGCAGCAGGGGAGGCTCAGGGGTAGCCACATAGGCTTCCCCAGCTCAGGGAGCTTCTAGACTCATAGCCCAGGCAGCCTGAGGCCTGAGCTACCCTCTGAACCAGCGTCCTCCCTCCCTGGTAACCGGCGGTCTCCCAGGCAGTCGCAGCAAACCGAGGACGCCTGCCACCTAGCGGCAGAGGAAAATGCTGCATGACGATGGGTTTGTGTACTCCCCGTGAGCGTCTTCAGAGATTTCAGGCGGTTTACTTGAATCTTATTTAACGCACAGCACCCGCTGCACAGTCGTGGGTTTCTGATCTATTCCAGCCCATAACATCAACACATCTGGGCACAGCAGGGCTCACTCCCAGAGCCCCACAGTCCCCGTTCCAGGACTGATCATCCTTCTGTGTTTAGGCCGTTGAAATCCCAGGAATCCCAAAACCCTCCGGAGGCAGCAGGGCCAGGAGTCCCCAGACGTGAGCCCTCTCACCCGTTCTGGGGTCCACTCATGGAGGACCTTGTGTCTTTGTTGAACCCCAAAGCCCTCCTGGGGATGAATACATGCTCCTAAGACCGATGCCTGGGCTCTCTTTTCTCCTTGAAAATGGCCCAGCTATAGAGGAAGGATCAACATCTATTTCCACCGTGGTATGCTAGGGGACTTGGCAGGCTTTTAGTTCTCCGGGTTTTAGTTTCGGTTCTTTGCCAGCGTTTTGGGAGCTGTTGCTTGTGATTAACCACTAGGAGACGAGGCTCTTCTCCTTGGTTTGGCCACCAGTGAAAGGCCGCAGCGTGAAATTCCAGCCGGTGAGGGGGGACCCGCCTCTTCCCCTGCCTGGCTGGACCCCAGAGAAGCTCCTCTTACTCCAAGTCCCCATCCCTGTGCCTTAGCCTGCACTACCTCATGCATTCACGCACTCACTTGCGTGTTCCTTCACCCGCGTGTCTGTTGGTGCCCACCAGGGGCTGCTGGAGAAAGGATGATGGCTCTGAAGGAGACGGTCTGGGAGCGAACACAATCAAGTCCGCAGGCAGTAACCGAGGCACCGGGAGCCACCTTCGAGGTGTGTATAGTTATGGGGGCTTGGAGGACATGCACCCGACTAGTTCTGGGGGATGACTCCAGAGGAAGGGAGTGACATCTCAGATGACACTAAAAAAAATGAATAGCAGCAAAAAGCTGGGGAAGGAGGGAAGAGAGTGGCCAGGCAGGCAGAGCCAACAGGGTTGGTCTGCAGAGCTGAGAACGAGCAGGGCCGCCCGGGGACCTGAACCCGTGGGTCGGAGGGGCCAGAGGCTGACCCTGAGCAGCTGTCCTTACGTTCTTCTTGCAACTGCAGGTACGTGTTGAGGTTAGTCTGAGCGAAGTCTGGAGACCCCACCCAAAAAGTCCAAAGTCTGTAGGACGGTCTTGAACTTGAGCGTATCTCGTAAGAATCTTCTGGTCTGGGGGTAAGACGGGACTTGGTAGGACCCTCGGGACTTCTCCAGAAAGACTGAGTGGACGGGAGGTTTGGGAGGGTGGCGATTGATGGCTTCTCTCGGGTCCAGTCTAGATGGGTAGACCAAACACGCGGCCTTCTGGACGGTCCCTGCAGAGGCACACGTGTGCAAGGGTCGGAGGTGGGGGTTCAGAACATTGGGTTTGTGAGAACGTGACCATCCAACATCAGCTTCCTCCCCCCAAATTCAAAGAATTTTTTTTCTCTCTGTTGGTCTTGGTTTCCTCATCTATAAAATATGAAGATTGGACTAAATAATCTTAAGGATACCTCCAGCCTGGAACCTTCCGTGATTATGAATCTACCTCTTATCAACATGCTCTTCCCTCTGAAAATCTTTCGCTCTGCCCTCCCTGAGGGCAGCAGAAGGCCTGGCCCAGGGAGCCGGTGTCACACTGGGCCTGCCTCCTGTGCAGTGTTTCAGACACCCACCCCCTTGCCAAGACTTTCTGTAGTGAGCAGGGTGCTGACAACCGGCCAAGGGCTGCAGGCTCAGGGTCTCTCCGGCACACACGCATTGCGCTCCGAGCGAGGGGCTGCGGGTCTCACCCTCCCCCAGCTGGGAGAGCAGAGAGCCCAGGCCTTGGAGGGGTTGGGGGTCGGCACCCACGGAAGCAGGAGCCAGACCCCCGGGAGGGAGGGTCAGTAGGGAATGCTCTGTGCCACAGAGGTGCCCCATGAGGCCCAGTGGTCATCTCACGCCCGCCTCCCTGCTGGCCCCATCCCTCTGGCCCTGGCATAGTGAGGGAAGTAGGGAAGTTCACGGCCAAGGGCCAAGCCAGTCTGGGAAGGTTCCTGAACCCAGATCTCCTTCCTGAGGGTAGGCAGGAGGGGCACAGAGTGAGGCAGCTCCAGCTGATCAGAGAAATGCCAGGAAGACAGGGGGACCCTCCATCCACAGTACCAGGCAGGCAGCTGGCATCAGGGCAGTTGCCGGAAGGATGCAGAGGCCCCGCTGGTGAGGGGTTGGAGAGAAGAACCAAGACATCTCCAGGAGGCAGTGTCGGGGGATCACTTGGACCTTAGTCTCCTCACCTGTAAATGAGGATAATGAGTGGATAATAATGAGGGTAAGTAACTGAACAGGGATGGGGATTAAAAGAGAGCAGAACATGGACGTAGTTGTTACATGGGGGTATGAGTTTCCTATCGCTACAGGGGGAGCCAATCTCCCAGCACGGGTTCTGCATATTCTTGGCCTTTCCTTTCAAGGCTGAGACAACCAGGGGGTGATGGGATTTTAGATAGACTGCAACAGAATTTGATGAGTCCAGAATTCTCCAAACATGTCAGCTTTTCTGCTCCCCGCGTCTGCCTGTATTTTGCAGGTATTATTTCCTGCTGGGCACACGGTTGTGGTGGAGGGGGAGGGGTAAGGGTGGGGGCAAGGAGATGGTAGAGGTCGCGGAGGTTGACTGCGAGCCTCGGATGGAAGCGGTCAGTGGCAACATCAGCAGTGGCCTGGGCCTTTCCGGCGCGTGGGTTTGCTTTAAAACACCCAGGAGGTCACTCAGGGTAGGAAGGGGTTAGTGTGTTAAGTCCCGGCTGTCCTGAGGAGTGGCCACAGGCTGGCCAGGTGAGCCTGCGCCCCTGTGTGTGTGCATCTCATCCGTTTGCAGAAGTCAGAGGCGGCCCGGCTGACTCTCCTTCCCTGTCTCGAGGGGTTGCCTTCTCCTCCCCGCAGAAATCTAGGTTACGGTTGACCCTTGAACAACAAGGGATGCGGTTCTCGGTATCCAAGGATCCTCCGTATCCGCCACTCAACCAACCGTGGACTGCGTTGTGCCGTAGCGTTTACTCTTGAAAAACATCCACCGAGAAGTGGACCCGGGCAGTTCAAACCCACATTGTCCCAGGGTCAATCGTCCTCCTTTGCCCCACCAACCCTGTCCAGCCCACCATCAATTCCCATGCATTTGGCCTCCGAACTAGCTCCTCCCACCTCCTCCCATCCCACCCTCCCAGGCCATCCACCTTTCCCTGGACCACATCACAGCGCCCAACTGATCCACAGGCGCCCACGTGGCTCCACTCCCAGCCCCTCCCTGCTATACCCACAGGGGCCCCCAAATGCAAATTCCATCACATCACGGGCTGTTCAACCCCACAGGTGGCTTCCCCGGACCCATAAGAGGAGGGCAAGACTCTGTCCCACGGCATCCTTGGTCCTGCGTGCTCTGCCCAGCCCAGCTCTGCAGCTGCCTCACCCGCACGCGCCCCTGTGCCCTGGTGCCACAGCCACTGACCCTCTTTCAGACCCCTGGGTTTGCGACATTCCCTCCTGCTGAGGTCTTGGACCGTCCTGTTCCCTTTGCCCGGAATGTTCTTTCCGTCTTGTTCTCCTACTCATCCCTTCCCCTCTCACTTTCTGTCTCTCTCTCTCTTTTCTTAAATTGATTTACAATGTTGTGTTAACTTCAAGTGTACAGCAACGTGATTCAGTTATATATCAATATCTCTCTCTCTATATATAGATATATATTCTTTTTCAGATTCTTTCCCACTATAGGTTACTACAAGACACTGAATATAGTTCCCTGAGGTCTACAGTAAATCCTTGATGCTTATCTATTTTATTATAGTGGTGTGTATCTGTTAATCCCATATTCCTAATTTATTCTCCCCCCTGCCGCCAACTTCCCCTTTGGTAACCATAAGTTTGTCTGTGAGTCTCTTTCTGTTTTGTATAGATTCATTTGTATTATTTTTTAGATTCCACATATAAGTGATATCATATGATATTTGTCTTTCTCTGTCTGACTTACTTACTTAATATGATAATCTCTAGGTCCATCTCCCATCTCACCTTTTTTTTCCCTTTTCTTTTCTTTTGGCCAAGCCGCGTGGCTTGTGGGAATCTCAGCTCCCTGACCAGGGATTGAACCCAGGCCACAGCAGTGAAAGCCCAGAATCCCAACCACTAGACCACCAGGGAACTCCCTCCCATCTCACTTTCAATGTCACTTTCTCAGGAAGCCTTCCAGGAGACCCCATGCAGGCCAGAGGGTGGTCATGCGACCAAGGTCAAGAAGCAAGGGCCGGAGGCCTTGGCCCCTAGGGTTGGAGGCCACGTGCAGTTTGGAACAAACCTGGCTGGCTACACAGGGCTCGAATTTTCCTAGGGGTCCTCAGCAACCTCGTGGTGTGGCTGGGATGGGAAGTCCACCACTTGTCCTGTGTGCCCTGGGACAAATTATCCAAACCCCTACATGTCTCATTTCCTTCATCTGTCAAGTGGAGATAAATAGTAGGTCCTACTTCATTGGGTCGTATGGAATTTTAAGTGAGATTTTACAGCACACATCTTACAAGTCTAATAAACAGCATGATTCATTCTTGGGTTCACCAAGGCAGACTCCCGCCCCACTCTTGTCACGGAATTTACCCTACAGTGTCACTATCGAGAAGATGCCTAATTCTCCTCAGCAGTGTAACTTGGTCCTTGTCCTGGTAATTGCCTGAATTTCATGATTAGGCAGGAAAAATGAGCCCTTTAACAACGAATTGAGGCTACTTTTGCCACAGAGTGCAAGGATTACCAAAGTGGATAGGCTTTACCTGGTTTTTCCATTCATTCGGACAGAACAAGCCCTGGAAGACTTTCAACTTGAGACTACACCCAAGGAATGTGTTTTCTGCCTGAAAAATGACCGATGTAGAAGAAAAAGGAAAGCACAGATTTTGCAGATGGAAGGCACGGATCCACGTGGGCCTCGGTCACTAGCTTCCTGGGCTCAGTTCTTGCAAAGTGGCAAGACAGCTTTGCTTTTTCAAGCCAATGCTCCATGGATACAAGCAGGAAGACGTTCCCTGGAGTCGCTCCAGCCACTGTGGGGCTTTGCCCTTATCAACATTCCCGTGATTTCACTCTCCCCAAAAAAGGGATTTCTCAAAAGTTCCAACTTTAGGGCATCACTAAGCTAGAAATGGGATCTCTGGTTTAAATCAGACGGTCCCCAGCCTTTAGACTAAAAGGAGGATGAGCTTCTTCACGGCCAGTAGCTCCCAATACGTTTTCTCCTAAGATGTGAAGCAACTCCCTTTGCAGGATTCACATTAAAGTTGACTGCTGCAAGACAGGAGAAAGTCCCTCTCCCCAGCAATCTCCAGCCTTTTCTGCAGTGTGTCTCACCCCCCAGTGGCTCCACACGGCTGTCCTCCAAATGTGTGATGGCTCTGCTCATTAACTGTCCCTTTGGGCAGGAACATTGGAAGGTGGAGACTTTGCAAACATTCTGCTTTTGGAAGTGGTTTGTTGGCTCCCATCAAACACAAGGAGAGAAAAGGGGAATGCTTTATAGCGAGGATAGTCTGGGACTTGACCCAGGACAAAGCAATCTGCAATGCTTTGTCCCCTAAAAGGATGGGGTGGGAGCCTCCGGGCCACTGCAGGATGAGGAGATGCTCGGCTGTCCACCCATCACCTCAGCTGTCCCCTTCAGCCCCTCTTGCTTACCGACGCAAACACATCACAGGAAAGCCAGTCCTCAGTCCTCCGGGACACGTGGCCCCAGGAACACCTCTGATGTGGCTGGCGCTCCTGCTGCTGCATCCGTTGACCTGCGATGCTGCCGCGGACGCTGCCTCCCCACCAGACGCTGAGCTGCCTCAAGACAGTAACGGGGCGCTGTCTGTCGTGTTTGCCAGCACAGAGCAAGACACTTAGCACTCCCTCTGATTCCATAACAAGATGAGTGAGTGAGTGAAGGCGTGCGTTTTAGAGCCATGGGTGTTTCTGCCTCACAAAGTCATTGTCTTGTGAGGAAAGCCGACAGACGCGAAGGAGCTCGGTAAGAAGCCCCATGTGCAGGATTGCTTCCTGTGCCTTTTGACCTTCAGCGATGAAGCATGACCTTTACCGCTTGTTGAGCACAGACTGCTTTTAAAGGATATCCTTCCACTGCCCTCCCAGAAGGAAGGGGAGATTGGATGGTGCTCAAAGCCCACCAGTGTCAGGACCTTCTTTTTTTTTTTTTTTAAGTTTTTAATTAATTAATTAGTTTTGGCTGCGTTGGGTCTTTGTTGCTGCCCGCGGGCTTTCTCTAGTTGCGGTGAGCGGGGGCTACTCTTCGTTGTGGTGGGCAGGCTTCTCATTGCGGTGGCTTCTCTTGTTGCAGAGCACGGGCTCTAGGCACGTGGGCTTCAGTAGTTCTGGCACGGAGGCTCAGTAGTTGTGGCTCACAGGCTTAGTTGCTCCGTGGCATGTGGGATCGAACCTGTGTCCCCTGCATTGGCAGGTGGATTCTTAACCACTGCGCCACCAGGGAAGTCCCCAGTTTCAGGACCTTCTGCGTGTGCTCTGAAATAAGAAGACAGTAAGGGAAGGTGGCAGTGGTGGGGAATTTCAAAGCAGTCCTGGAGGGAGGCTGGTCCATTTTGGCTGATGGTGGTGGGATTTGGTGGGGGGGAGTCTCAGTGGAAGTAGTTGATTGACTGAGACCCGTCTGAATGTGATAGAAGACAGGATAACTGAGCAAACATCCTTCCCCCAAGCTGTCCCTCCACGCCATACAAATGTGTGCATGCACACACACAAACACAAATGCACACATATTACCTCCTTTGGGAAATAGATCATGTGGAAGACACAGGTATCAAATGGAAAGTCGTTTCTTCCGAAGAGGTTAATACAGAAAAAAACCAAGATGCCAAAGCTCAGGGTAACAGGAATTTAGATATAGCACAGTTGTCATCAAACATCCTCATGGATAGGCAGGCTGGGAGGATAGGGCTGAAACTGCAGGTGATCCTGATTCAGAAGTGGGGAGGTAGAGGATAGGTCCCTGCACCCCAACTTTCTCCATAAAGGCCAACAAAGTGGCTTCAATTAAGGGAGTCCCGGAGTCTGTCTATGTCTCGGAAGTCCCCGCCAAAGTCCCAGGACCCAGAATCTTTGATATTTAAGGCAGGGCAGACAGCTGCCACCAGGTGGCGCCAAACAAGAGCTTGTGCTGGGACAGGCCATACATTGCCACAGACCCAAGGCTCACCAATTCATTCATCGATTTTGCCACACCCCAATTTTGCATTTTAGGGGCTTGGATTTCTCAGCTCCCCCCTCCTTGCCCTGCTTATGGCCTCACGGCAGGGTTTTACTATAGTGTTTCTCTATGGGATAATGGTGCTCTTTGGATATCTAAAATGCCTTGTACTTTTTAAAGTGCTTGCCTTTGCATTACTGCATTGCAGCAGGACTGACAGCTAGGCAGGAAGAGGTCATTACTTCCACCTTGCAGGTAGGAAAATTGCGGTTTAGAGAAATTACAGAGAGAAGGGAGCAGCTGGCGGTGCTTCAGCTGCTTCATGGCCCAGGGCATTCTATCTTAATCCTCTCTATTGATCTGAGGCATAGTCACAACGTGTAAAGGCTATGTGTCAGGGGTTTCAAGGGACTCAGGGGTAAAAAAGTGTGTCCCTGCTGTCAGGGAGCTTTTGGGCTGATCACCTTGCTGTCCCTCCTTGTACCTTTGCTGTGATATCAGCACAAAAAGCTGCCTCTCTCTCCAGGCTGCAGTCACGTCCTCATCGTCCTGCCCCAGACCCTCACCTGGCTGAGACGGAAATACCAGCAGCTACAGAACAAATCTGAACACGCTCCTGAAGCAACTCCTTAGAGCATCACTGTTAGTAAGTTATTTAAAATTTTCTTCTACTTCAAGACACAGAAGATATATGATGGAACAGAATGTAAAAAGCACCTGAATTTAAAAAAAAAAACCTGAGGCTTCAGAGACCTCTCATACTTGTGGAGCCCTTTGTCTCCAGCCCCCAGGGCTGGTCTGTTAGCTCCTCTGCACCACCTTGGGCACCTTGGGGGAAAAGTGTGAGACGTGCTTCAGCCTCTGCCTTTCTCTCCCTTTTGGCAAGAGGACTTGGGCCGGGATGTGCTGGGTTTTCAAGGCTCCCTGAGTTCACACAGCCCTGGTCCCACCCACAGGGCATCCTAAGAGGTCCATGCTGATGTCACTCGTTAGGAAACTCCTGGAAGATACCACGCACCACGCACTCAACCAGAAAGGGGCGCAGAGCAGAAACTAACATGAGGAGGCTCCTGCCCGGCATTCCGAACGTTGCCACGAAACCTCCAACTTTGCTTCCCCACCTTCGAAGGAGGGGCTTCTCTTGGTGATCCAAGTGGCTCATCCACTGAAGCATCTGGCATGGCTTGGTGAACCCTTGTGCAATCCCAGAGTTCGGGGATGCAGGCTGGACACAGACTCAGTCCTGACCCTGCCTCTCCCTCCCTCGCACTCGAAATCCCACCAGCATCGACTCTTTCTCCATCCCCACAGCTCCCTCTCTCTTCTCTCTTCTCCCTCCTAAGCAGCCACCACAGTCTCTTACTGGGCCCCTTGGCTCTGCTCTTGTCCCCTCCTCCACTTTCCACACAGTAGTTCCTGGGATGGGATCTCGTCACTCCTGCTCAAGACCCTTCAGTGGCTCCCCATGGCTACTATCCTAAAAGGCAGGCCCACCTGGACACTCCCTGACCCAGCTTCCCACTCAAATTCATTTCTCACTTGCCCCACCTCCATAACAGCCCCGCCTCCATCACAGCACTCTCTTTTTTTTTGCCCTATGTTTTTAAAATTTTTATTTTATATTGGAGCATAGTTGATTAACAATGTTGTATTAGTTTCAGGTGGGACAGCAGAGTGATTCAGGTATACATATACATGTACCTATTCTTTTCCAAATTCTTTTCCCACTTAGGTGATTACAGAATATTGAGCAGAGTTCCCTGTGCTATACAGTAGGTCCTTGTTGTTTATCTGTTTTAAATATAGCAGTGTGTACATGTCAATCCCAAACTATCCCTCCCCCCCCCACTTCCCCCTGGTAACCATAAGTTCGTTCTCTAAGTCTGTGAATCTGTTTATGTTTTGTAAGTAAGTTCATTTGTATCATTTTTTTTTTTAGATTCCACATGTAAGCGATATCATATGATATCTGTCTTTCTTTGTCTGACTTATTTCACTTAGTATGATAATCTCCAGGTCCATCCATGTTGCTGCAAATGGCATTATTTCATTCTTTTTAATGGCTGAGTAATATTCCATTGAATATACGTACCGCATCTTCTTTATCCATTCCTCAGTCCATTCATCCGTTCAACTTCATCTCTCACCTGGCCCAGCCTCCATCGTGGCCCCGCCTCCATCACAGCTCCCTTTATAGTGACGCGATCCTCTGTTCACTTCCCTGTCTCTCCCTCCAGATGGGTGGTCAGCAAGTGTTTTCTATAAAGGGCCAGCTAGCACGTGCCTCAGGGTCGTGGACCATATGGTCTCTGCAGCAGCCACTCAACCCTGCTTTATAGCACAAAGCAGCCGCGGACACTATGTACACAAATGGGCGAGGCTGTGCGCCGGTAAAACTTTACAAAAGCAGGCAGCAGCCTGGATTCAGCCCTCGGGGTATAGTTTGCAGCCCGCTCTGTGAACGGTCTGTCTCACAGACCCCTGGGTCCCCAGCACCCTGCCTGGCATGTGTAGATCATCCATAAAAGTTTTGAATGGAGGTATGACCAGGAGGGCTGTGGCGGGGGGGCACGGCGGGGAAAAACGTGTTTTTTCTGCGGATGCAAGCCTCAGGCTGGCGGAGTGAGCAAGCTCGGGCGGCGGCGCTCCGCTCCGCGCCAGACCAGGGCTTCTGCTTCCCAGGCACCCTGCATTCATCTCAGGAGGCGCCCCAGGCTTTGCGGACTAGCGCGGGGTGAGCGGTGGGGTGAGATTCCCGGCTCGCTAGGGCAGAGGGAAGAGAAGGCCCCGAAGTGAGCCAGCCACAGAGCGAGGGGAGCCACTCGCCAGCTCCCAGTCCTGAGCGGGGCCCCATGGGGCCAGGATCGCTCAGGAATATCTGTCAGTTACGGCTGCGCTGAGCCCAGAGCCCCACCTGTGGGGGCCAATCCGGGGATGGCCGCCGTTCGGAGAACGAGGAATCCAGTGGCTCGGGAAAGCTCCAGCCAGCTGTCAGGCAAGGAGCCTCCTCTTCCTTCTCAACCTTCAAAGCTGTATCTGCTGCTCCCCTGGTCTTCCGGGGATCCCGAACCTGTGCCAGCACTCCTCATTGGGGGGAAGAAAGAAGTTTCTCCCCGGACTCTTCGGTAGACTTTTTGTCTGAAGTCACTCTGCCACCTGGTGGCTGTATCTGGGAATCGCAGTCCCATCCGGGCCAATCGCACTAAGCCTGTTGGCTGGGCTCCTGCACTTCCAAAGCCTTCCCCCAGAAACCCGAGTCCTGTCCATACTTGTAAAGGCACCTGATAGCATCTACTATGCTCTTTTCCTGTGTAGCAGCAGGGTTCTGGCCCTCACTCCCTCCAGGTGTGAGCTGTCAGCAAGGTCCTCCCAGACACCCCCATAAAGCAGCTGTCCTTCTACCGACACAGCCTTTCCACCCTCACCCCCATCCTTCCTTCCTTTCACTGCACTGTCTCCACCTGCCATACTCAGAAACATCTGTTGTTTATTGTGTCTGTCCCCGCACTACAACCTAGGCTTTCTGAGGGCATGCTGTCTTGTTCACAGTTCTACCCGCCCTGGTAGAACAGGCTGGCACACAAAGCCTCCCAAGAAATGTTTGATGAAGGAATAAACAGCAGTGATTCACACCAGACCATGATGATTTCCTTTCTCTGAACATTGATTTCTGTTTTGTGGACTGTATTTCATTCTGGGCCAACTTTTACACAGCTTTCTGTGTGTAACTCTCATATTCCCTCCTGGATTGCAAATTCTGGAGATTATGTTTGCATTTTCTAACTGAAACAGAAGCTCAGTAGATACATTTTTAAAAATTATGAACACTATAGTATTACTGTCATTAATAGCAATCCTCACATTTATAATCTGTTTATAGTTTCTATCAGTTTCTACACTTGATCTTGGCAATTCTATGAAAGACTAAAAACAGAAATTATGAATCCTATTTTTATATAAGGAAACTGGGGCTCAGTAAGGTTAAATGACTTGCCCAAGATCACACAGCCCCTGAACGGATGTGCTGGGACTTCGGGCTCCAGACTGAGCATTCCGTTCCCTGCTTTTGTCAATTAGGGTCCAAATGGGGAGAGTGTCACCTGATATCCTGAGGGAAGGTGACATTACAGTGTGGGCAGAAGGGATCTGTGCAAAGAGCCTGTGGTCTGTAGGAAAATCTATTTTCCGGTGTTCCTCAGCCCTGCTGTATTAACCTGTTAGGCTGCTGTAACAAAGTCCCACAGACTGCGTGGCTTCAGCAAAAGAAATTTATCTTCTCACAGTTCTGGAGGCTGGACATCTGAGATCAAGGTGTCAGCAGGGTTGGTTTCTCCTGAGGCCTCTCTCCCTGGCTTGTAGATGGCCGTCTTCTCCCTGTGTCCTCACATGGTTGTCCCTCCGTGTGTCTGTGTCCTTATCCCCTCTTCTTATACGGACACCAGTTATATTGGATCAGGGCTCACCCTAGTGACCCCATTTTACCTTAATCACCTCTTTAGGGGCTTCCCTGGTGGCGCAGTGGTTGAGAATCTGCCTGCCAATGCAGGGGACAAGGGTTCGAGCCCTGGTCTGGGAAGATCCCACATGCCGCGGAGCAACTAAGCCCGTGAGCCACAATTACTGAGCCTGCGCGTCTGGAGCCTGTGCTCCGCAACAAGAGAGGTCGCGATGAAGAGTGGTCCCCACTTGCCGCAGCTAGAGAAAGCCCTCGCACAGAAACGAAGACCCAACACAGCCATAAATAAATAAATAAATTAAAAAAAAATTAATTAAAAAAAAATCACCTCTTTAAAGGCCCTAATTCTAAATACAGTCACATTCCGATGTACTGGGGGTTAGAACTTCAACATATGAATTTTGGGAGACACAATTCAGCTCATAACACTCTGCCTCCTGCCCTTGTCCCCTAGCAGACACATGTCACCTTCTTTCTCCACGGGCTTGTGCCCTCCTGAGAGGGCCTCTGGATGCTTTTCTGCTTCTTCAGAATTGCCAGCTGGTTCGCTGACAGCTGGCACATGGAAGGGCAAGGTCCCAGGCTGTCAGTGACTAGGAGGAAAACCCCAGAAACCGTAGAGGCCCCTGCAGGGAAAGTTGCTCATGTACACTATGACCGCTTTGCCGGGCAACACATTTAAAACCCCGAGCAAGTGGCAGAGGACTTCCTTTCTGAGAGGAATGGCTTCAGGCCAACACCTAGGAGAACTTTCTGTGCAAGTGGACAGAGGAGGAAAGCACCCAGAGTTCAATTTCAGACACTTAAGAAACTCTCCAAATTTGTCCCAATTAACTTGACACCTGAAATTTGTTCAGCTCATTTTGGGGTAAATCTCTTTGTGACCCTGGACCACAATTTCTTAACCTGTAAAATGAGGGACTTAGACTAGATCCAACCATAAGACTTGAAAGGAGGGTTTGGGCCCCAGAACCAATACCTACTAGCTGTGTAACTTTGGTCAAGTCACTTTAACCTTTCTGCAACTTCGTTCTTGTCTCATAAATAGAGCTGAGGATCAGGTAATCTCTAATTCAGTGCCAGCTCCGAAATCCTCTTTTCTTAAAAAAACAAATTTCAAGCAATTATAAACTTACAGAAAATTAGGAATTACAGTTATATAATAAAACCTTTTCCTGCCTGGTCATTTGAGAGTAAGTTGCTGACCTGATTTTCTATCAGTGTGTGTTTCTACAAACAAGGACACTCTCCTTTATAACTAGGGGGCTAACACTGATACACCACCATCAACATAGTCCTCAGGCCCGCTGAGGTCTGACCAATTGGCCCAATGACTCCTTTCATAACAAAAGGATCCATTCAGAATGACACGCTGCCCTGAGTTGTCACTTCTCTTTGGTCTTCTTCAGTCTGGGGCAATTCCTTTGTTTTTCTTTGATTATCATGGCCTTGATACTTTTTTTTCCCCAGGTATTGGACTTATAATTAGGCGTGAATAAGATGGCAGAAAGCAATAGTGATCATAGAGAACTCATAAGTAAACTCATAATTAAAAAATAACAAGTGTGTTTCATTAAAATACAGAATTTTAACCAGAGAAAAGGGAAAAAGACAAGTGACGGCCTTGATGCTTTTGAAGATTCTGGTCCAGCCACTTTGCAGACTGTTCCTCCATGCCAGGCCCCCTCGCCAGGGCCAGCTGGCTTGGACCCTGACTTCCCGAGTCGTCCGCCCTGCCACACGGACACGCTGTTGCCCCACCCAGGCTCTGACCACCCTCCCTACCCGCCGCGTGGGCTCCCACGCCCCTCGCCCGGCCGCCTGTCCCATGGACGCCATCCCCGCTGTCCCCACGCAGCCCTGAGACCCTGCGACCCTCCTGTCCCTGAACTGAGGACACAGCAGCACTCCACGTCCCATCAGGGCTTTGGGGCTGAATCGCTCAGGATGAAAGGGAAGAGCTGGGAAGGTGGGAGCTTAAGCTTTAGTCTTGAGTGTGGCCCCCGAATGAGGAGGGCTCCTGTTGAATGGGGGTCCGTAGGAGGAAGAGAAGGACCAAGAGGCCCCGGGACTCAGGGAGGGGTCTTCGTGGTGTCAAGAAGAGAAAAGCAAGGCAGCTGGGGGCACTGAGACAGGTTGTACACATTCTGCAGTTCTAAAAGGTCAGGAGTAAGGCCCACCTTAGGCTCTACAAAGAGACCCCATAACAGCAGGGCGGGGTGGGTCTCACCTGGGGAGGCACCTCACCTGGGGGTGTGTTCTGAGTGACAGGATGGTGCCGATTGTAGAAGTATAAACAGGAGGTGTGACAGGGAGCTGGGGTGTGCGGCTTGCAGAAGCCAAGGCTCACTGAGGCCAGGAGCCTGGTCTTCAAGGGTGCACACGGCAGTCGGGCTGGCCCCCAGGAGCTGCAGCCAGTGCTGGGGTGAGAGCCACGGGGAGGCCAATGCAGCTCAGCCTGGGACTGTTCTCCGGGTCAAAGCTGTGCGGAGCTGAGAAGGGCTGACCTTGGGTGGTGAGTTCCCTGTCAATTGTGGCATTCAAGCTGAACAGCTTGGGAGTTGATACAGAGAACTTCAAGGGGACTCAGTCCAGGCCAGAGAGGGGTGGGGAGAGGAGTGAGAACTCACTAAGGCCCACCCCAACCTGAGGTCTTGTCACTCAGCTTCAGCCGGTACGGGCATTGGGTTCTCCTGAGCGTTTCCCGGGCCTGGCTTTGCATCACTTCATCTGCATCATCACGGCCCGGCGTTGGCCTAGGCAGTCCATGTGACAAACCCCCATTTCACAGGCCAGGAACCTGGGGCGTAGGTGCTCCTGTCCCTGGGGCCTAACCCCTAAGCCTCGGCCAGGGTGATTCTGGATCTGACCCTCCACGGCTGTCAAGGCCAACTCAGGACAGGGGAGCCCAGGCCTGGCCTGCCCCCTTGGTGTGGGTGACAGGGATCTGGCTCCGCTCTCCCAACCCCAGACGAGGCTTCCTTTCCTCTCCTCGTCTGTGCCGGCAGCTGCTCACACAGCATCTGAACCCCGGGGTGATCTGGGCTCAGCACCTGGGAAGGATACTCCATGGGGAGGGGTGGCCCCTTCACGCACTCAAGCAGAGACAGGAGCCAGGGACCGAAGATGGAAAATGCCTCTTCCTGGGCCTGTTCTGATGTAAAACTGCAGAACTCAGAATTAAACAGGTGCTTGACATCACAGAGCAATACTGCCCAATTAAGCTATTCCGGGGCCTGAGGGCACTTAGGCATTTTGTGAGTTTTTATTGCTCAAGACAATGAATAATATATAAGTCTGTACAGTCTCAATTCAAATGATGACTCATGTGTCACATTTCAATCTAACCCGTGTTTTAATGTGATCCTCCTAGACTTTAGAAAGCCAGGTGCCCCTGACTTCTTGGTAATTAAAGTTTGGATCTTTTAGGGAAATACTTCTCAAAGGGTGGAACACGGACCACTGCTGGTTCCTGGTCCATGAAGACATAAGTACAGAAATGGAGAGTAAATGCTTAGAAACCTTCAGTGCAATTTAACGAGTGATTTTATGTGGGTTGAATCTAATAATAAAAGTTTGAGCTTGTATTTTATATGTTCATTTTTTGGTTCATTTTTCTAGTAATTTAATTGTATTATGTTTTATGAAAGTATTGGTTTGCAAGAAGTTAGAAATTTAAAACAAGAACCCACAAGCTCTGTCCTTCCCCACAGACGGTCTGAATGCTCAGGTCCAAGGCCACGGCCCTTCCTGCTCACCGCCGCCAGGCTGCAGGGCACAGAGTTCACGCCCATACAGGGCGTTTCATTTGCTGCGGGGCTCTCTGTGCCTGGTACGTGCTGGGCTCTGGCTGTGCGACCCCTTAGCTGGTGACCACAGCTGACCTCCTGGCCCCATAGTGTCCTCCCAGGGCTTGTAGACCAGTGACCGAATCGGGGTGCCTGAGCTCAAAGCCTGACTTTGCCACGAAGTTGTAGGGTGACCTTAGGCAAGTCACTTCCCTCTTTGGGTGTCAGGTTTTTCATCATTTTAAGGCGGCTTCCGGTTCTCTCATTATGGGACTCCAACACTGGCTCTGGGGACCACTGAGATGCCCATCTTACACAGTGAAATCAAGGTCAGAGTTCTAACCAAGCTTTCACAGCACGTGGAAGGCGATTTCTTAATCTAGACACAGAAGAGACACTGGCATCCAGCACTCATATTTTCTTACAGCTCTACTAAGGTTTAATTTAACACAAGCTGTACACATCTGAAGCATCAACTGTGGAGAGTTATGACATATGCCTTTACCTGGGAAGCTGTCATTGCAATTAAAATACTGAATATTTCCATCTTTCCCAAAAGGTTTCGTGGGCCCCCTCAATATCCACTTTCTCCCTTACTTCTGACCCCCAGGCAATCACCGATCTGCTTTCTGTCACTATATAGATGACTTTGCATTTTCTAGAATTTTATACAAGTAGAATCATACAGTGTGCACATTTTTTGGTCTTTGTTTTACTCAGCATAATGATTTTGAGATTTATCCCTGGGGTTGCACGCATCAGTAGTTTGCTCCTTTTATTGCTGAACAGTACCCCACTGCATGGATATACCACACCATTTTTATCCTTTCAGTAGTTGATGATAAACATGTGGGTTGTTTCCAGCTTTTGCTATTACAAATAAGGCCGCTATAAACATTCTGAAGCAAAGTCTCTGTGTGAACGTGGGCTTTCATTTCTCTTGGATAAATATGTAGAAATTGAATGGCTAGGTCATAAGGTAGGTATACGTGAAACTTTTTAAGAAGTTACCAAACTGTCTTCTTAATGGCTTGTACCATTTTACAATTCCATCAGCCTTGTATGAGAAATCCAGTTTCTGTATATCCTTGTCAACACTTGGTACTACCAGTCTGAAATTTTAGCTGTCCTAGTGAATACATAGTGGTATCTCCTTGTGGTTTTAATTTGCATTTCTCTTATGACTAATAAAGTTGAGCATCTTTTCAAGTGCCTATTGATCACTCGTAAATCTTTTGTAAAGTGCCTGTTAAATCTTTTGCCCATTTTTAAATTGAGTTGCAAGGATTCTTTATATATTCTGGATAGAAGTCCTCTGTGTGACATATATGTTGCAAATATTTCCTCTCAGTCCCAATATGTGGTCTTTAGTTTTGTGAGTGTATACAATTTCAAGGAGTTTTACAGCCCTCTATTAGGTCATCCATGAGTCTGAGTCTTCGCCCTGGGCACAGGTGCAGAACATCAGTTCTAAGGTTTCAGGTCTGGCCAAAAGAGAATGATGCTGGTGCCTATAACAGAAACAGGTCCAGTGAAGGTGGCGTACTTTTTGTGAGTAAGACAGTGTGTGTAGTCAGTTGAGTTTTAGGAGTTGGGAGTAAAGATAAATGAAAAGGTTTAGCAGAAAATGGATAAATGAGATTTCCACTCTCCCTACCTACTATCTGGAGAAACTACAGCCAAGGGACTGGACTTGCTGGAATCATCAAGGAAGAGCTGGTTGATTCTGCTGAGAGAAATGCAAATCAGGTTGCTAGAGGTGGGACGTATTCCTGGTTGAAGGCAGGACACTGAGTGAGTCACCCCCCCAGCTATGGATCGAGAGAGGATGGAGAAAGAAGAGACTGGGGACTGAAGAACGAGGGATTGAATACCCCAACCAGAGAGAGGACGAGGAGGAGACCTGGAAGACAGACCGGGAGCCTGGATTGCTGTATTTGGCTTTTGTGACGTTGGCCAGGAACACGTGTGCAAAAGTGGACTTGAAGGAAATGAAAGAATCTCCAGTGAGATGCATAAGAGAGGGGCTGAGATACTCGGGAGGAGGAGAAGAGGGTGGGGAAGGTCTTTTGCCCATGGGACAGGCAGGAGTGGGGATGAAGACCAGGCAGGCTGGGAATTCGAAAGGGAGGAGGGATGAATTTGAGCAGCTGCAGGCCGGCGACACCGACACCCGGGCAGCCGGGAAGAGGGGGTGACATCTGCGCGGGGGCGGAAGCGGTGCGGCATTTATATTTGGAAAACAATAAGCATTTGTCAGGGTTTGCTCTTTCTTTTCTAAATTCAGAACATTTGGGGAGAGAACAAGAGAGAGGAATATTGATTTCCGCTCCGGGAGAGGATGATGGATGGCAGAGACGGCAGGAAACACGGACACTTCCCCACCTACCCCTCCCCCCCCATCCACTCCATCTCCGCCACCGCCTCGCTGCCGCGCCCCTCGCCTCCTTCCCCGGCTTCTGATCTGCTGTCACTCTCTCCCTTTCCTCCCTCGCGGCCAAAATGAAGTTGCTGCCAGGGTTAGAAGGAAAAACTCAACATGCCCCACCCCACTGGACCCCTAGAAATTTCACCGAGGTAGAAGACCCCTGAAATTTGTTGGGTTTATTTCCCACCCCCAGGCATGTAAATGTCTTACCAATAAGTCTAGAGCAGGTGCTACTTCTTGCTCACTAGGTCCAGTCAGCATTACATCATCAGTGTAATGCACCAGTGCGCTATCGTGTGCAAGTGAATGGGGTCTTGTGATCAAGAGCCCTGTGAACTAAACTATGACATAGGCCAGGAGAGTTGATAGCCACCTGAGGTGGGACAGTAAAGGTGTAATGCTGGCCTTGTCAGCAGAGAACAAACTGCTTCTGGTGGATCTCACGGACAGGAATGCAGAAAAAGGCATTCTTTCAAGATCAAGAGCTGCATAGCAGATCCTGGAAGAGATGTGTCACTTTACTCAAGCAATGAAATCACATCTGATACAGCAGCTGGAATCGGAGTCGCCACCTTGGCAAGCTTACAATAATCCTCTGTCATTCTCAAAGACCCGTCTGTCTTCTGCTGAGGCCAGATGGGAGAGCTGAATTGGGGATGTGGTGGGAATCACCACCCCTGGGTTTTTTAAGTACTTGATGATTGCACTAATCTCTGCAATCCCTCCAGGAATGCAGGGCTGCTTTTGTGGTTGACTCTTTTCCTAGGTAGGGGCAGTTCTAGTTGCTTCCACTTGGCCTTTCCCATCATAATCTCTCTTACTCCACAGAGAAGGGAACCAGTGACTTCAGAGTCAGCGTCTAGTAGTCCCGAAAAGGTCTGATTATTTCCTCTTCCCAATGCACAGTTGGCAAAAGCCTGTAGGTCCTTTCGGGGAAGGTTGGGAGAATGATTAACAGTATAAATATTCCATAGTGTACTAGGGTCCTTCATTCAAGGGGTTCTGAGTCTATAAAGTGGCTCAAGTCTGAGAATTAACGAGCCATGACTCTTGTTTTTATGATTCAAGTTAGACTCTTTTCACTTGACCTATTTTCTGCTTACACAGAACAAGTAAGAATTAGTAGGCTTCCTGTCTATTTCACTTCTAGGAACCCCATGATGAGCTAGCCAGCCATTGCTCTGCAGGAGTCAGGCCATTCTGATTGCGGCATTGACCCTGCTGTCCATCACAGGGACCATTCCCTCCTTGCCTTCGGGGCTTTAGTGCCACCTCTCTGGTCCCTGCCACCACAGATCCAATCACTCTCATTGTGGCTACATTTCCCAATTCCGTGACTGCAGTTCCCTCTGTGAAGTCTGGCCCACAGAGAAGAGCCAGGGATGCCAGGGCTTCCCTCTCAAATTTCTCTCTCACAGTCGTGGTGAAAGGCATGTCTTCTGGACCTTCCCAGGGTGGGTGAGTGAGTAGGTTTCATCTGACAAACTCACTCTAACATTCCAGTCTCCCTAAGTCATGGAATCCCTTTCTCTACATTAAACCAAAGCAGGTCTGGCAATTCTAACTCACTCACTGTGGGTCTCCTTTTGGCCATATTTCAGCCAAGCAACGAAGCAAACTGTTAGAGCCCTTTCTTCCTCCCCAAGATGCAAAGTTAGACGCAGAATCCCTGCTTAGTGAGCCCGTGGCAATAAATGCCGCCTGATCCAACTTTACGTTCCTTCCACGATTTATCCCACAGCCTTAATACCCATCCCCACACGTGCGGCCCGGGTTTCTATCTGCAGGAGTTAGAACACCCAGAGGGTAGTACACCTCCTCACGGGTCACACTTTGTACCTCACCTGTAGGGGCTGCTGGGACTTGAGTCTGCTCATAGGTCTAGAAGCCAAGAGGGGTGGTGGGGTTGACACTGAGGAGAACCAGCAGTGTCTTGCTTGTCAGCTGCCTCAGGGGCGGTCATTACCCTTTCCTCAGGTAACGCAGGGTTAATACCCTGGGACGGGCGGGGGTGGAGAGGCCACTTCTCCTGGGGACAGAGAGACTGCTGCAGAGGAGACGCATCAGAACTTAGGGTTCAAGTTCCCCAGCTCCATCAGGGTCTTCCCACACACCACCCATTCCAACTTGCAGGAGACACCCTGGGAGGCTGGGAGTTCAACTCGCATTGTAATTCAGCCAGTCAGGGGGAGATGGCGGGTCTGATTTTCAGCAATCCCTGCCCTGTGGCTACAGGGGGTAAGGGTCTCCTTCAGGGCAGACATAGAAGCTTTCAGGTCATTTACGGGGCCCTTGAGCTAGGAATTCGAATCCCTGAGCTCTTCCCTTTCTTTCCCCACTCTGTCCAGTAACGTTAGAAGCAACCAGCCAATCTCATCATACTCATCAGTTTGAAAAAAATGTTTGAAAGTATCATATACATGGTCACCCAGATCCTAGCTTCTTACAAGTGTTGGATCAGGAGTTTCCAGTGGTGATACTTTGCTTGTCTCTCTTGCCCCGTCACTTCATGGACTGTCAGTGCTTTTTCCTACTGGAAATAGAGTCATTAGTGTCTTTCAATCTAATCTGACTAGAGAGCTGATTCTAGAAATCACAGCACCAATTCAGAAAATTCATCTTTAAGATTTTGTTTCTCTAGAACCACTCTTGGTCCTAAAATCTGTATTAGTCAGAGTTCTCCAGAGAAAGGTGTAAGGCGGTGTGTGTGTGTGTGTGTCTGTGTGGGTGTATTTGTTATGAGGAATTGGATCACGTGATTAGGGAGATTGGCAAGTTCAAATCTGCAGTGTGGGCTGGCAGGCTCAACACCCAGGAGAGCTGAGGTGCAGGTGGAGACCCAGGAGAGGCAAAAGTGCAGATGAAATCCACAGGCAGTCTGCTGGAGACATGCCCTCTTGCTTGAGGAGGCTGGTCTTTTTGTTCTATTCAGGACTTCAACTAATTGCATGAGGCCCACCCACATTATGGAGGACAATCTGCTTGTTCAAAGTTCACCAATTTAAATGTTAATCTCATCCAAAACCACCCTCCAAGTTAACACATAAAAGTAACCATTGCACTCCCCCAGGTATCCTTCAAATGGTATCTTATGTTAGCTCCCCACGTTAGCACTAACAAAGTGCCCATGCTTACGTTTATTCTGAGACAACTTATTTTCACCTCTCTCTTGAGCAACCTTAATTTTTCCTCAGCCCCACCCCCCTTTTTAATCATCTTACTTTCATTCTCTGTCTTGGGACTCCCCTCTTTTGGAGAAGGGTCTGCTCCCTTTTCTCCCTGCTCTCAGCTTGTTACCAGTTCTCACTGCAGGTTATTCTTGAGCCAAGCTGACGTGGCTCATCTCCCGCTTGCCCTTCATTTGACCTCTTTCCATGCTTGCAAAGACCTCGCTTTTCCCTTCAGCCGGTCCTCCTCCGTGGTTCAGCCCGTCTGAGGAGGCTTCCGGGTCCTGCCAGCTCCTGGTGATGGCCCCCTGCACCCTGCAGGATTCCCCACACCCTCTAGCACTCAAGTGGAAGGGTTGGGCGTAGCTGTATCACCATTTGCCAGGAAGCTCCTTGAGGAGGGGAGCTGCATCCCCCATGGCAGGCAACACTGTGAGCTCTCAAGACGACTCACGCACTGAACGACTCGGGGCTGCCATGTGCCTCATCCCTCTGGTTTTGGCCCTTATTGGATTCCCTGGGCTCCCACTCAAGATGCAGTGGCAACTGGGGAAACGCAAAGCTTGGGCTCTTCCATGACCTACAGCAGTGGTGATCCTTCTTCAGAAAGAGACTGTGAGAGAAAACACTTCCTAGTTCTCCCTTTTCCCACTCTAACCCTGCTCTTCCAATGGTCTTAAAGCAACAGTCTCTGGACGTCATTTCTTCGTTTCTTCGGGAGCTCCTGAGAGCCTGGGATTCGGCTGTCCAGGAGGTCAGTCACTCAGAATGTCCACCATCAAATGGCATCTCCAGTAGCCAGACCCTTTTATCTGTTCCCAGCATCCTGATTTTTGTGTGGGTGCATCACCTGCACCCACAATCAGGGCACATGGTTCTGGACGGCTGGCCCTTTGCTGGTTCCTGGCGTGGGCGTGTGACTCGGGCCTAGCCTAGAAATGTGCCACTGGTGGCCACAGTGATTGGAGCAGCAATGGGCTGTGGGCCTGTGTGTCAAGAGAGCAAGACCACAGGCTTTTGCTGGAATTATCAAGAACAGGGCTCTCTCTATTGGAGCTGCTAGGCTGGTAGGATACAAACTAAAGGTACTAGTGGTCATTATAGCCACTGCTTGGAAGCTCGTTTTGAGAAATGATCCCTGTTAACATCTACTGAGCTCCTGGATTCAGCCATGCCTGAAGGCCATCAACATACCACTCCTGTTTCTTGTTTTGTTTTGTTTTTCTGTTATGTACCTCTATAAACAACCCTTTTTGGCTTTAGATGGTTTGAGCTTGGTAACTCACCTGCAATGGAAAGAGTCCTGACTATTGCAGGGACCCAAAGCCCAGCCCCTGAGCCATGGCCCCAGCCTGCCTGGTTTCTGATTCTACTCTCTGCTAGCAGCCTCAGTTCCTCGCCCTTACCTCTAATCTGTAGTCAGTGCCTGTGCTGGTGGCTCATTCTCACACACTCTCCTTGGTTAACGAGTAGCATCTATTTTATTATTTGTAGAAAAATAGCTTAAAACACCACGTAGGGCAGAAGGCAGAGCAGGAGCCAGAATCTGGGGCTGCCTGGCTCTGGGAATTCTGAAGCCCGAGAGCTCTTTGATTTTTGTTCGGGAGAGGCTATCATTTCCTCAGCACTAAAGGGCCGTCCCTCTAACTCAGTCACCTTCTTGATCCAGGAGTGGTAGTTTTCTAACAAGGTGTATATTCCTGGAATGTTCTTCCGTCCACAACTCTTTCCCCAGCTGATGATGCCCACCTGGAACCACTTCTTGCCAGATTCTGTGGTGCAGACGAGAGGCCCCCCGCTGTCACCCTGTGGACAGAGAACACAGATCAGCAGCGAGTCCCATTTGAAGCTATCCATCTGAGGCAGAGCACAGCTCACTCATGGAAGAGGGTCATGGACCTCCCGACTCCAGGCCGCCAAGGGGAATCACATCATTGCAGATCAACACCCACCCTATCCCGGCCGCACGCGGGGCACGCGCAGCACTCAGCCCGGCTCCAGGAATCGTGGTATGTGGAGCGTGGGCAGTGGCTGGGACAGGACTAGAGAGGGAGGAGGAGGAGGGGGAGGGCTGGCGAGAAAATAACTCCATGCACAGCACGGAGAGAGGGAGCCGGAACATGGAGGACCTGTCGCCCAGGCTGAGGAAGAGCGGGGACCAGTTCTGCGGGTCTTACATCAGAAGCTCTGGACAGAGCTGTAAAGGGAAGGAAGGAAAAGAGGATGCGAGGAGTGCTGTTAGGGCTGTGGATGTGACCTGGGTCTCCTTTGATGTTCTTCCGGAGGCGTGAGGGAGAAGGATGTCTCTTTTTAATTCCTTGCTGTGGGTGTTTGCAGGGGGCAAGTGAGCTAAGCTTTTCTGACTGTGTGACCCCTCCAGGGTCGAATCACATGGGTCTATGACTCAGATGATTATCTATTTATATAGAAAGTATGTACCAAGTCTCCACCGTGTTCCACACACGTACATGGCTTCCTTTTGTCCATTTTAATACAGGGAAAATGAAGCTTAAGGAGGATGAAGGGCTTGCTCAGGGTTATATGGTATTGGGGCCAAAGTTGGAACCAGGTCTTCCTGATGCCAAAGCACATGTTCTTTCCCTCTGGGGAGCTATAATTGTTCAAGCGATCTTTCTTTCTCAGCGGAGAGATGGCCTCCTTTTCCACGGTCATCAACAGGACCGGGAATGGGATCTAACGGGAAGGAGGAGGGTCAACACCTCCTGGACATGATGTACGAGGCCCAGCGTTGGTCCCCTGACTTTTCTTTCTCATCCACCCCTTCATCTCACATCTCTGTGAGGTAGGTATTTTGATTCTCATTTTATAATTAGAAAATGGAAAGTCAGAAGAGATCTGCTCACTTCCACTGAACACATCTTCAAGGAGGAAAAACTAACTGTTAGGCACTTGGGATACAAGACCTGATGGTCTAGGGAGGGAGACAGCAATGCAAACAAACAGGATCAACTGCATTTGATGAAACAGGAGAAGTGGGAAGAAGATATGGAAGCAGTGCAGGGCGGGGAGGAATTGACTCTGTCGAGGGAAAGGTCTGCCAGGATAGCCTTCAAAGCATTTTGTTTGAAGGATGAATAAGAATTTGACAGGGAGAGTGAGTGGGGGGAACGGATTGGAAAGGAATTAGGCAGGAGGTGGAGGGACTACTTAAGAGGAGATGGGAATGCTGAGGACCTGAACCGGGGCTCAAGACGGTCAGGAGGCAGAGGGATGCGTTGACACTGACATGATCCGGTGACTGGTGCCATTGCACACGGGTGGTGAGGCCTAGTTCCAAGGTCACGGGGTATGGTTTACACGGGTAAAGTGCAGGGGAAGATAACGATTAAAGCATGTTCAAGGGGAGTTTATGTTGACTGTGGGACACATCGCCAAGCAGAGGGATATACGGAGCGGAATGAACAGAGAGGTTGGAGCTCAAGGACACCCAGCAAGCGTGGTGCCAAAACCAAAACCACCCTTTCCAGTACAAAACATTGCCCTTAACGCTTGTCTGGTTTTTGTGGGTGTGTGCTTTTCTTTGTGCGCGTTCTAGTTCAAGGTCACGGGGCAAGAACCAAATCAATAGGATTGCCACTCAAAGAGCTCTTTCCATAGTGCTGTCTTTATCATTTTCTTCATGTTACGATGGCATGAATGTTATAGAAAGCCTATTAATATGTTGATTGTCATTTCCTTACATAACAGGGAGAGAACTGTGCTTGGACAAGTAACTTCTAAGCCTCAGTTTCTGCGTCGTTATAATGGAGATAATACCAGCTACTTCCCAAGATTACTGGCAATGACATTGTTAAAATCTATAAATCACTTGGCATAGGGTAAATGCTATGTAGTAAATGCTCCAGAAATGTATTAGTATTATTATTTTAGCCTTATGTATTACAAACATTATTTGTATACTTAGGAAACAGAGATTCCCTTCTCGGACTGCTGGGACTCCAGAGGGACAGCTGTAAATTCATGTCCTTTCATACATAGAGTCTTAATTTTTTTTCTCTTCCTTTTGGAAAGAAAGAAAGGATGTCTCAAAGGAGGGTCTGGCCTCAGCTAGCAAGGACTTGGGACTGATGACAGCCCACCTAAGGGGAACTTTCTTCCAAAGACTAAGGCTGGTAGCCAGAGACTTGTCTGGTTAGAAACATACTGACCACAGAGCCTCCTAAGTTCACTGCTGTGTTATTTACACGGCGTGATCACTTCTGTCCATTTTGGGTGAGAAGCAGATGACCTGGTTTCCAGCCTGGCCCCACTACCTCCTGGACCTCAGGCAAGCCACTTAAATTCTAAATCCCTGTTTTCTCATCTGTTAAACAGGGAGAGTGAGACCTGCCCAGCCCATCTTACAGGATAGTGGAGAGAATGAAATTACTGAATATGTGTGAAAGAGCTATGAAGTTATTACACGGCTTCGGATCCATTCAGGTAGTGAAGAGAATGATCGATGATTAAAATAACCATGATTTCTCATCTGTGAAACAGTTGCAATTAAATACTTTTATACATTTCCTTCTGGCTCTAGAGGTCTAACATGCTATGGAGTGAAATAAGATTTTCCGGCAAGTGTCATGGTTGAGGATGGGTTCAAGATAACACCCTGGAAAGTAGCCCAGGACTGTGAAGACACTCTGTGTGATAGTATTCGTGATGGCGCATGTCATTATACACTTGACCATAGAATGGACAACACCAAGAATGAACGCTAACATAAACTATGGACTTTGGGTCACTGTGATGTGTCAATGTAGGTTCATCAGTTATAACACATGTACCGCTCTGATGGGGACGTCGATGGTGTGGGAGATTACGCACGTGTGAGGACGGGGGTATATGGAAAATCTCTGTATCTTCCTCTCAATTTTGCTATGAACCTAAAACTGCTCTCTCCCCACCCCCATAAAATAAGATCTTTAAAGAAAGTTGCTCAGGTTGATATCCAAGTCAGCTTGGCAGCCCCATAACCAAATTGCCCAACAGCCCAGCTGGCTGCCAGCTCTCTCTCTCTCTCTCTTCTTTTTTTTTTTTGATGTGGACCATTTTTAAAGTCTTTACTGAATTTGTTACAGTATTGCTTCTGCTTTATGTCTTGGTCCTTTGGTCGCGAAGCATGTGGGTCCTAGCTCCCCTACCAGGGATGGAACCCACACCCCCTGCGCTGGAAGGCGAAGTCCTAACCACTGGACCACCAGGGAAGTCCCTAGCTGCCAGCTCTTAACCCCCCTCCAAGGCAGCCTCCGTCAAGGTCTCTCTCGGATGTCCCCTCCGCTAGGGCTACTGTAACTGACAGGCAGTTTCCAGCTTCCTTGGAAGGTTCATCTCTTTGGCAAACATGTGTTGAGTATTTTTCATGCCAAGCACCGTGCTAGGCACTGGGAATCCAGCCATGAATAAGACAAAATTTCCGCTGGAGTTGAGAAGAAAGATAAGAAAACTGTGCAGCGTTGCAATGCCTGTTTCTCAGTTGCTTGCTGGTCCTTCACAAGAAGTATTGCATTGCTAGCTTGGGACATATTTGATTTTATAGTTTGCTGGACGGTGTCACTTATTTTTTTTAAGTTGAACTTTGTTTTTTCATAGTGTAACCTTAGGGGATTACGAAGAGGAAAAGCGCTGGAAAAAGTAAACCACAAAATTCAATTGATTTGATTTTAATTTGTATTTTAAGGACAGCATAATCTTATTGCCATTACTTTGAACATATTTAAATGTTTCCATCATAAAATTATAATTTCCCTTCATTATGTGATTATGCGTTTTATTCAAGTTTGCTAAGTTTAAAAGTGTGATTTTATTTTTAAGGGCAATTATTTTTAAACCCTAAGGGGCTTTCTGCCTGGCTTACCTGGGTTTAAGTGATGATAATATTATATAATTTCAGAAAACTTTCCTTGCCTGGATCACTGTCAGCTTATTCTCGGCAATAGAAAGCTTTCTAAACAGAGAGCAAAGCTTTTCACTTCACAATTTTTTTCTTAAAAAAGGCTTAAAACGATAACAGCACATTTATTTATAGTACTCAAGTAATAGATGATTAATTTTAGAAGCTTTCATTAAAGTACATTTTGATAGGGGAGGGATTGGAGCAAAAATCCTAGACTCCAGATGGTAGATCCAGCCATTGAAGCAAAGGGGACAGAAAATGTCATCAAAGATGACACTTGTTTCAAGTGTTGCTGCAGTTGGTTTTGGCCATTTGAATATGGGATGGTGATGAATCGAAAAGATTGAAAGGATAGGTGTGAATACTGATGAAGGTGAGCAGCGGGGTCGACAGCCTGGGACAACATCTGGTCTCCCACGCATGGCAACCCTGCCCTAGTGACCTGCTCTGCTCACCTCTCCACACTCAACCCTGGTTATCACTGGCTTCTGAAATATTGAAAGTTCCCTGAACACAAGATACTTTTTCAAGCCTCTGTGATTTTCCCCCAATTCTCCCTGGAATGCTCTCTCTTTCCAATCATACTATTAAATGTTGTTTTCCCCTTTTCAATTGATATTGGAGCCCTTTGTCTCCTGCTCCAGTATGAACTGGCTACTCCCTAAGTCTGTGGCATGGCTAGGATCTGAGATCTTCATTTAACCATTGCTATTGGGAAGCTTTGTCTTCTCTTTGTTTTTTGAGTTTGATATAACTGTAGATTCATGTGCAGTTGAAAGAAATAATACAGAGAGATCCCATGTACCCTTTACATGTTTCCCCCAATGATACCATCTTGCAGAACTACATACAGTACAATAGTACAATTGGGGTATTAACATTGATGCAGTCAATACACAGAACATGTCCATCATCACGAGGATCCCTCACGTTGCCCTTTTAATGCTATATCCACTTCCTTCTACCGCCAAACCCTCCTTAAGCCCTGGCAACCACTAAGCTGTTCTCCCTTTCTATAATTTTGTCATTTCAAGGATGTTATGTAAATGTCCATTGACAGAGGAGTGGATAAAGATGTGGTATATATATACAATGGAATATTACTCAGCCATAAAAAATAACAAAATAATGCCATTTGCAGCAACATGGATGGACCTAGAGATTGTCATACTGAGTGAAGTAAGTCAGACAGAGAAACACAAATATCATATATTGATTACATGTGGAATCTAAAAAAATGGTACAAATGGCACAAAACAGAAATAAGAGTCACAGATGTAGAAAACAAACTTATGGTTACCCGGGGGGAAGCGGGGCAGTGGGCAGGGATACATTGGGAGATTGGGATTGACACATACACATTGCTGCATATAAAATAGATGATGAATAAGGACCTACTGTATAGCA
This sequence comes from Balaenoptera musculus, assembly GCF_009873245.2. Taxonomy (NCBI): domain Eukaryota; kingdom Metazoa; phylum Chordata; class Mammalia; order Artiodactyla; family Balaenopteridae; genus Balaenoptera; species Balaenoptera musculus. The sequence goes on from NC_045790.1 coordinate 8,755,340, forward strand.
CAGGGAACTCTACTCAATACTCTGTAATGACCTATATGGGAAAAGAATCTAAAAAAGAGTGGCGATATATATATATATAACTGATTCACTTTGCTGTACAGCAGAAACTAACATTATAAATCAACTATACACCAATAAAAATTTTTTAATAAAGAATGTTATGTAAATGGAATCACACAGTGTGGGACCTTTGGGGGTCAGCTTGTTGCACATAGCATGAGTCTCTGGACACATTCACGTGGTTGCATGTACCAGTAGTTTGCTTCTTGTAACAGCTGAGTGGTATTGCATGGAATAGATGTAGTGTATTTAATTATCAGTGTATTTAATTATCCACGCCTTACAGGACATTTGTTTCCATTTTGGTCTATTACGAGTAAATCTGTTATAAACACTCCTGTACAGGTTTTTGTGTGAACACAAGCCTTCATTTCTCTGGAATAAATGCCCAAGAATGGCATTTTCTGGGTTATATGGCAAGAGCACGTTCAGTTTTTAAAGAAACTACAAAATTGTTTTCCAGAGTGATTAGACTATTTTAAACTCCCCCAAGCAATATATGAGTGATCCAGTTTCTCTGCATTCTTATCAGCATTTGGTGTTGTTACTATTTTTTATTTTTTAATTTTAGCCATTCTGAGGTGTGTAGTGATACCTGATTGTGGTTTTAATTTGCATTTGCTTGCTGGCTAATGATGTTGAACATCGTTTCATTTTCTTATTTGCCGTCTGTATATCCTCTTCAGCGAAATGTCTGTTCTTGTCTTTTCCCCAGTTTTGAATTGGATAGGACGTTTTTCTACAGTTGACTGCAAGAGTTCTTTATATAGTCTAGGTATAGTTTCTTTGTTGGATATTATCTCCCAATCAGTAGCTTGTCTTTTCATCCTCTTAATATGGTCTTTCATAAAGGAAAAGTTTTTAATTTTGATGAGGTCCATTTGATCAATTTTTCCTTTTATGAGTTGTGTTTTTGGTGTTACTCTATGTCCCAAAGACTTTCTATTTTTTTTTCTAAAAAAATTTTATAGTTTTACATTTAAGTGCATGATCCATTTTGTTTTAATTGAATTTATTCTAGGAATTAATGGTTCTCAATTTTTTAAAAAAGATTCTTTACTCAGATTTTTAGCTTTATTTTTCCTTATCCTCTGGGTATTAATAAATGGAATCCATGTATATTAGTGAAACCCTCTATTCTATTAGAGATCCTGTCTTGAGTAATAGGTTATGAGACTCGGGTTCTCATATGAATCTTCTGTTTTAACAGGCCTCTTATGAAACTGGAGTCAGGGAAGGGGGATGCCAACTCCTTTCCATTGAATTGGGGTGGAAGTCTTGACCCGCCACTCAGGCCAGCGATGACACCAAGGGGAGGAGCAGGAGTGTGGCTACCACTGGGTGGGAGCCCAAGCTCCTCAGGTGGCCTCCACTGACATTGAGGGGGACAGGGGATGGCTCATTATGACTAGATTGTACTCAAAGTCCTGGCTTTCCACTCAGCCTCCTCTGACACCACCATAGTGGGCAGGGGGAGCGGGGGAAGGTGAGATTGTCCACTCGTTGCTGGGTTGCTGGGGTAGGAGCGCTGTGGGGCTTTTCCTGGTGTTTTGCTGGAATAGAATGATTATTGTTTAAAAGTTTCCACCTTGCTAGGTTGCCCTTTTCCTGGTCCAAAGAGAGGAAGGCTATCTTGTTTTGTTTTGTTTTGTTAGTTTGTCTGTGCCCATGGTGTTTTTTCCCCCAGCTGCTCCCAGGAGATGCTGAGCTGTAATGTACTACCATCCAGGCTGGGATATAAGAGGCAAAAAGAAAACCCAAGAAATTCACTGCTGTGTCATTCCTTAAGTAATAGGATATTTGTTTCCAGTTTCATCTTCTCTTCACATTTCGGAGCCTTTATTTTTGTCTCACAATATAATGTCCAGTGCTTTTAGCTGTATTTAGTGGAAGGGATCAAGAGAAATGTGTCTACTCCATCTTGCCCAGAACCAGAAGTCCCAATCCTCTGTTTTGTTTTGTAATGTTTTAAATTATCCAGAATGTGGGGAAAACACAGGGCTCGTGTGACATTGATTCTGTCTCTCTCTGTGGTCCTCATGATATTCACCACCTCGTGGGGGACTCCTTCTAAACCTGCTGCCATTGCTGCTAGTGTTCACTCTTTCTCACCTCAGAGCCCTTCTGTGAGACAGCCTTTTCATCACTCTGTAGAACATTTAACATCTGCACTTACAGTTTTATACCAGTGACCAGATCCACTGCCCAGCCAATGAGTAGGACTAAGTGGGCTCCCCAGAATGATCCTTCCCAAGATGTATCCTTCCCATCCTTAGAGCCAGAGGAAGCTAATTTATGAGGGGTTTTCCCCCTGTTTCTTCTACTATCAATCAAAACATGTTTTTCTTTTTAAATTTTTGTGTTAATTTTATTAAAGAGAAGCTAAGCTACCAGACTTTTCTTCAGTGAAACTCACATGCATTATCCAATACACTATGATTGTTTACCCAACTGCCTGCCCCGGAGACTGTGGGCTCCTTTAGGCAAGAAACCATGTCTCATCAATGGTTGAATCCCAGGGTTTAGTGCACTCAACAAAGGTAGCTAAAATTAATGAAGTAAAATAATTCCTTGTATGGATCTCAAATCTTCCTTGGCTTTTTGTTTTTTAAAGAAGTCTCAGAAATGGAAAAAGTCTTGGGGCCCTACCTGGAGAAGACCAGAAATATTTATGCAGGGTTGCTGCGTACTGACTTCCAGGGAAGCACTGATATTCCAAGAACCTGACAGTAAGTATTCCTGAATCCATGTCCCCATTCCCATATCTAAGCCTGATTCCCACACATTTTCCAAACTCTTATTGTCTATTCCCCATGGAGAGAGGATGCCTTTACATTGGCAGCCCGAGGGGACGGAGGGGATACATCCAAGTTACCTGGCAAGCATCGTAGGTCTCATTCTCGTATCCGGCACACAGCATATTTTTGGTAAGTCTTGGAAATTCCTTTAAACACTTCTCCCAATCCATGATGGTCATGGGCACTTTCAGCAGCTCTGTTTCCATAGGCTGTTTGAGACCTGACCCATAGAGAAGGCCCTTTAGAAAAGTCACTGGACAGGAGCCCCAGTGCCGATAATGCAAGTGACGTGCCCTAGACCAACCTGCCCAGTGTCCCGCCAGCCACACATCCACCTTTTTTTCACATTTTCACAGACCCTCACTCTCCATGTCCTTCCAGTAATACCCTGCAATTTACTCATTCCACCACCCCAGGCTCTTCCAAACAAGTCCCCGCCTACTTGAATTATCCCTCCCATTCAAAATCATATTCCTGCCTCCAAGAAGACTTCCATCTTGGCTCCAACAGCGCTACAGACTTGGCTTCTTAGAACTGGCTTTCGATCGATTCTCAGCATAATCCTGCCTCTTTAGCATATTTGCCTCTCGCTACTTTCTGTTATGTGAGTGTGACACGTCTAACACAGGGCCGCTGAAACTGGGTTTGCACTCCCAGTGAAAGAAGCTTTCAGGTCCCCCAGACAAAGCTAGGTTGGTTGAGAGTCTTTACAGGGGGTTTGCCAAGGCCCTTCCTGGACTGCCAGCTTCCAGGAATTTGTTTGGACTTCTCTCCATCTCATTAACTCTGACCACATGGAGATTTCAAAACACTTCTCCACACTGAGTATTTTTAATCGTGCAGGCACCCACCTGCCACTCCTCACTTCTAAATTTTGAGTCTTGCCCAGAGCCCTGAATCAGTGTTACACCAGTTGCCCTCTAGTTACCAAACTCCTGAAATACCTACCATCTCTTAGACCCCAGGTCGTTGCAAAGCATCCCTGAGGACCTGGAGTCTTGTTCAGGCCTGAGCTAGCGCTGTGCTATTCCCGTCCCTCCCCTACCTATTTTGTTGAGTTTTCTTTGGGAACAGTCCAGCAGGGCTTTCATAATCCCTTTATTACCCCAGTCCAGTTCCTCCTATTTTGGCCAAGTAACAATGTAACAACAAGTAACAACAACAGATTCATTTCTAAGAATGGCTGGGCAACACTCCAGGACCATCTAAAGTCTAGGCCAGGGCAGGCGTCTTGAATGCCTGTAGGAACCAGGTGGGAAACATCAATGAGTGAATCAGCGAGATGTGAGAGAGCAAAGCAAAGAGCCCCTGGCCAACTGGAGGGTTTATATTCAATGAAACAAACAAGACTGCCATGTGATGGGGGGATAGGACCACAGCCGGCATCTCAGCTCGGGGCCTTGGGGGATGTTTCCTCCGCACTTGGAAGAGGCTGAGATCAGGCCTCTGTGCGTTCCTGGTGTGCAGGGATTTGCTCCGACGCAAGCCCCTCTCTCCTCCCTCCTTCCTCAGCCCTCTCCCCTTTCACCCTCTCTCCCCTCTCCTTTAGGTTTACTGGCCCATCCTCAGACGCCCGTGATGTGGCTCTGCCCCCAGGCGCCCCCAAGAGATGCTGAGCCGTTACTTACCAGTTTGGGTCTGCCCCCATCCTGCCACCCAGCATTTGTGCCACCTGGCGAGGCCGGGCTCTGTGGGCATGCAGATGGGTTCTTTCAGTTCGCTGAATGTGATGGGCGTGTCCAACAGCAGCAAGGAGATATCATTGTCCATGTTGAGTTTCTGAAAGTCCTTGTGCAGAATTATGCTTGTGACCCCCTTTATTTCCAGGGATGGGCTGCTTAAGCTATTGGTTCCCAGCACGACTCTCAGTTCTGTTGGCCTGGTGGCGGGGAACCAGAGACGGAGAAATAGGAGGGGAAGGAAAGTCACAAGGTGCACGGAATCTGCTGTGCCTGAAAACCCTAAATCCCACAGAGCTCTAGGGGCCTTCTGGATTTGTCCTACTGGGGCTGTTGCTCAGAAGATGTGAGCATTTGAAAAAGGTAGAGAAGGAGGGTGAAACAGCCACTGGGGCCGACCGTACCTCCGTGGCTGCTCCAGAATCATCCCAGAGATGCGAATGAGATACTCCCGCCTCACGGGGCAGAGACAGGACATAGCTTTGGGCCCCCGAAGAGCCCATAAAAGACCACTTGGCACAGATCAAACTAGCCCTCAGATAGGAAGGGATTATCACATCAATTTGTCTACCAGCAATTTAGAGACTCAGGAACAGAATTTTTCTGTTGGCAACATACACAACTGACCAAAGTTTAACATTCAGAATGTATAAAGAGAGTCTACAAATTAAAAAAAAATTGTCCAAGCTCAAACAGACTTTACAAAAGAGAAAATATACCAATAAACTTGCAAATATCAACTGAGCAGTAGTAAGAAAAATGCAAATTAAGACTACAATTATAGTAGTATTTCATGCTTTTCACCAGAAAAGCAAAAATTAAAAATTCTGAAAAAGTAGCAAGTATTGGCGATGATTTTAACACTTATACACCGCTGGCGGAAATTTAAATGGGTGCAAACACTTTGGAAAATCATTTGGATTTTCTAATAAACTTGAAGATGCACAAGTCCTGTGGTTCTATATCTTCTCTCCTAGGAATAAACTCTTGCACATATGCACCTGAAGACCTATGCAAGAATCAGGAACAGAATTTAATCCAGACCTGCCGTTGATGAAGCAGAAAGAATCTGCAGTAATAATTCAGGAATTTCCCTCCAGGCAGAATGACCAGGAACTTTCTAACAGCCAGTCCTTAAGTATCCCATGGGAGCAGATGCAACAAGTTTCCTTGGTTACCCCAGGGTGAAACTTTCCCCAGGTTTTTGATTAACCCTTTAAAGTTCATCTTTCTGTGTGTCTTCAAACTTTCTCGAGGTGGTGGAGTGGAAAAGCACAAGTGCTGGAACCGGATTTAAATCCTGTTTCTGTCTACTAGGTGTGTACCTTGGGTGAGTCAGCTAACCTTATTGGACCTCAGTTTCCCTCTCCATAAAATAAGGATGCTCATTTTACCTGCCTCAGGGTTTCTGTAAGATCGAATGAGTTAAAAGGGGGTTATTCATTCTACCTGCCTCAGGGTTGTTTGTATGATTAAATAAGTTAATGCACGTAGTTTCTTAGCAGGTCGCTGGCACACGATTAGGAATCAGTAAATGCTCTATTTTCCACCAGTCTCCTGGAGTGCAGAGAAAACTCTATAAGGAGGAGGGAGGTAGGTTGTCAGATGGCCCAGGAATCCAGACCTCCAGAATTAGGAGGATTTCCTCCTAAAAGGACTTGAATGTCCTAGGAGAGGTAGACAGACCAAGCCCTTTGGCTCCACCAAGCCACAGATGTCCCTGGAGAGGACAGTTTGTGACCTCAGGGAAGCCGCAGTTACTGGTTCTGGGTGACAACAAAGAGGGCACAGTGGAGCCGGCCTTGGGTTCACAGCCTCCTCCTCCCTAGGGCATGTGGGGCTTCCCCAGGGAGGGGGGCACACTGTCAGAAGCAAGGGGATGGACTCGGTACTTACGAGATCTCAGAGTGAAAGCAGTGAGCCGCCGAGACAATCCACCACTCGTTGATGATGGCGCCACCGCAGAAATGTTCATTTCTTGCTTGAATACTCACCTGCCATGGAAACTCACCCACCTCAGCCTCCATCCCTCCTATGATTCTGGAAAACTGAGCTCCTCTCTCAAAAACGGGTCTTTCACCGCATTCTGGTAGAATGGAAGAGAAAGGAAGGGAAACGATGAAACACTTAGTCAATATCCATAGAAGACCCATAGGTAGCTATCATTATACCCATTCTAGAGATGGGGAAACTGAGGCTGGCCCAGTAAAGCACCCTTAGAAACACGAGTAAGCCAACAGATGCTTCACATCTGTTGGAACGTGTTCGGAAGTGTTGGCTCTGTCTCCTTTCCAGACAGGCAAGTCACTTTGCCGAGCTTGTTTCTGTTCTCATCTGAGAGAAATCAGAGGAAAATAATTGGCCAGGGCCAACCTGGAGTGACTGGCAGAATAATGCCTCTATTGCCAAAAAATGTCCACGTCCTAATGGACCATGCCCTGGAATTCGTGAATATGTTACCTTACAAGGCAAAGGGGACTTTGCAGATGGAATTAAGGTTGCTAATCAGCTGACCTTAAAATGGGGAGATTGTCCTGGATAATCTGAGTGGACCCAATGTAATCACATGGGTCCTTAAAAGTGGTAGAGGGAAGCAGAAGAGAGATGTGACTGCAGAAGAAAGGCACTGAGAGATGCAATATTGCTGGCTTTGACGATGGAGGAAGGGGCCACAAGCCAGGGTATACGGATGATCTCTAGAAGCTGGAAAAGGCAAGTTAACAGGCTCTTCCCTAGAGCTTCCGATAGGAACGTAGTCCTGCTGACACCCTGATCTTAGCCCAGGGAGACCCACGTGGGAGTTCTGTCCTACAGAACTGTAAGATAAGAAGTTTGTGTTGTTTAAGTCACTGAGTTTGTGGTAGTTTGTTACAGCAGCAAGAGGAAACTAATACACACAGGAAACCAGAAGGGTGGCCCAGAGAGGGCCTGAACCTACAGGAAGCCCTGAGCTATTCTAGGTTAGAACATTCTGTTCCAGGCAGAGCAGCTCTGTTTCCTGGAAGGCTGAGAACAAAGGCTGCAGCTGCCTGTTTGGAAGAGAAACCTGCCTTCTGGACCGAGTCCAGATCCAACCCCTAACCCCGAGGAGGAGGAGACACTCTTAGTATTTTCTGACTTGAATGTGGTCTTGTTCTGGAACAAAGAATGAGCTTGATTCTAATGAGCCCAAGACCCCCTCCTCTCTCTTTCTAGAGGCTACTTTTCCAAATACCCACTCAACAGAGGTTTTGAGGACTTTGTAGTATGGGTTGGAGGGACCCAGTGGTGGTTATTTTTAGTTAAAAAAAAAAATGAAGTGAAAATGTATCAATATGTGTCCATAGCCTTCAGCTGTCAGTAACATATAGAGGCTCTTTCCAGGACTTTTGGGTCTGCACTTCCTCCTTTATTTACCAAACACATATAGTCTTACCATGTGTCTGGGCACCATTATATGCTCTGGAGTCGCAAAGCCTGAGTCTGAATCCTGGCTCTGTTGCTTATCTGCTGAATGATTTAGGGTAAACGACTTATTCTTGTTTATCATCCCTTTCTTTATTTCCCAAATAGGCAGAAGATAATACTTACCCTACAGAACAGATGCACAGATGTACAGAACAGATAACGGGTGTTGAAGTGCCCAACACAGAGTAAACCCTCAAGCCACATTAGCTGTCAGAATTTCTCATGTCACCTTGCACCAAGGGCCCCCTTTCCTTGGTCTTGAGAACAACCCACATCACCAGCGTGGAACCATGCAGACATATAGACTGACGTTGGAACACAAAGCCCTAAGCAGTGACGGAGGCAGTGCCAAAACGGTAAGCAGAGATGCGAGCCATCGGGGGCACTTGGACCTGCTCGCAGAGAGGCCAGCTTTGCCGATTCTCTGCCCACACCACGCACCAGCCCCCACCCACTCCGTGTGGCCAAGCCCGGGCCGGAATGAGGGAAGCCGGGGACATGGGCTGTGTTCTTTCCGTGAGGCCGAGGGCAGGGAGGGAAATGCGGGCCCTGGAGTCACACTGGGGCCAGTCCCCGCTCCCCCATTTCCCTGCTGCGAGGCTCTGGACCAATCCTCACCCTCCCTGAGGCACGGAGCTCCTTACCCACGTGTGGGGCTAGGAGTGGAGAGCCCACTGGGGTAGTGTGGGCATCTAACGGGGGAAAGTACCTGACCCGTAACAGCTTCCTTTCCACTTCAGCCACCTGCCACCCCCCACGAGAGAGAAACAACCTATCAGGAGCTGCGAGGAGCTGCCGTGGAGCACAGGTACCCCCGGCCCACCCCCACCCCACCTCTCATGCACATGGATGTCCTGGGCATCTGCTCAGCATCTGAGTTTCCGGACCGATGCTCAGCTCATTCTGGGCCCCTGCTTCGCTGCGCTCCACTATTCATTCAAGGATAAAGTCTCGGGTTTCAAAACCAAAACTTAAGGTCAGACAGGTTGAACTTGGGGCTGGGGCAGGAGAAGGGGCAAGGGAAGTGGTTTCCAGGAGGGGTGTGTGGGGAACAGGAAGCCACAGCTCCTGTGAGCCGGCCTCTTAGTGGCCCATTAGCTGATTCGTGGGGTCGTCCAGGCCTCTGTCCCTCGGCCCCTCAGGCTCAGCCCTGGCGGGATGGAAGGGAGAGAGCAGGGCCAGGGTCGCGCCCAGCCCCGCCTGGAGAGCCGCTTGGGCCCGGGCAGGCGTCCGCTTACCCAGATGTGCGTCCCTGGCCTGGGTCATGAGCAGCAAAAGGGACCACAGGAGCATGGCCCTGGGCATGACTGTTGGCCTGGGAGGTGACGGAAGCCGGGGCAGAGGGGAATGACTCTGACGGGGCCTCCCCCTTACAGCCAGCCCTGCCGGTGATGTCACAGTGGGCTGGGGGTCTGAGAACGCAGACTGAGTCATGCAGGCTTCTCTTCTGGCCGTTCTGCTCCGAGATGGGCCCCATCCCTGACGCCTCCTTGGCTGAGGTTCCCTTCCTGACCTGGGCACGGCCTGCGCTTCACGAGTCCTCAGTGGGCAACTTGCTGTGGCCCCCTCACACCCCGTGTTTCTTAAGGCTCAGATGCCTGCTCTTCCACAGGGCCTGTTCTGTCAGGGGTCCCCTGTGAATGTGCGCAGAAGGCCTGCGCGAGGGGCTGCCGGATGCGATCCTTGGGAACAGGGAGGTGGGCCAGGAGGCCCGGAGGCCTGTGCAGCCTGAACGGCCGTCAGGCCAGGTGCCAGGTTCTCTGCTCAGGCCTCTGATCTGGGCCGCAGGCGCGGACCCGAAGGCTGGGTTCAGAGGCCCTGGCCTCCCAGCATACTCAGCGCAGCAGGCAACAATCCCTGCTCCCACCCTGTCTGGGTTTATTCCACGTGGCCCCCAAATCTCCAGATAGGCCCCTGTCCATTTCTAAAGATGGAAAGATCAGACTCAGAGATGCAAGTGCCCAGCCCAAGTCTTCCCCTTATGTCAGCGGCTTAGCCGTGGGATCTGGACCTTACTATTTAGGGGGTTTTTTTTTGGACACTTTTAGTGCACAGACTTGGGTGGACTCTACCCAAGCATCCTTAGTAACGCCTTCCTGGCCACTGGCCAGGCCCAGTGGTTAGAAGTGAATCATGTGCTAATTCAGCTCCCAAAGTGACTGCTGGTCATTTTCTAGACTTGCTTTGTCTACTCTGCCCAGCCTCACGTCCTCGGTTTTCTCCTCTGCAGAAAAGGAAAAATAATGCTCACAGTAAAGTTGCTGTGAAGCTCAAGACAAGATCATATGATTTGGGTGGTGGGCCCTCTTTACTACACCAAGGCTGTGGCTCCAGCTACCTTCTGGGAGGAGAAATTCCAGGACGTGTGACTTACACTTTCTCCAAGATCGGGAGAAAGCAGCGTCCAGGTGTTCAACCCTGAGTGGTGGGCCGAGGCCTGGTGTGCAGCTTTCCCCACCTGTTCTGAATAATACCTCGTGGGCCTTGGCCTTGATCAAGGGCTAAGCCTTTCTCTACTGGCATAGGGAAATGTCCCCAAGCACACTGCATCACCTGGCCCCGGTTTTGCCCCGGGAAGCTCTGAGTTTTCCCTCCGCTCTTCCTTTGGACTCAGCGCTCTCCCTCCCTTGGACGTGTTACCCACACCCTGAATGCTGGCGGCTTTCTTTGCTCGGGTTCTGGGGGTGGGGTGTGGAGGGGAGGAGGAGCCTGGGCCCCATGTCTGATCGGGAGAATAGAGGATGATTGACAGGCACATCCACCCTAAACTGCTGCCCATTTTCTATGAAAGTATCTGGACAGAATCATCTCTGTCTCATCTCTAGGAAGATGCATTCCTTCTGGGTCTGTGTCCTTCCTATTGACATGACGTGAGCCCTGTCTATTGCAAAGCACTCATTCGCTGCCCCACATTTTTTGGCTGAGCTTCTTCACAGTAACAGTGGATCACACCATGTCTGAGCTGGTGGAGGGACTGACCAGCGGGGCCAGAGCCACCGTGCACAGCCCCAGAGGCCACCATTCCTGTAGACTCCAATGGGGATGGCTCCCCCTGGAACTGGGCAAACATGGCCCGAGTATGGAGAGAAACTTTAGGAATGTAAGGAATCTATAGAAATCCAAAGAGGAAAGCAGGTACATGGTGACATAGGTTGCACAGGGACACTGCCTGCCTGATGCTCCAGAATTCCCCAGGGTGGCTTTATCGAGGTGACTTTATTTTCCACAGTCCTAGCCGGCAGAGCTCTAACTTTGGTGTGCAGCCCGGGGAGCTTGTTTGGTACAGATTCGGGTTGCCAGATTTAGCAAATAAAAATACAGGTTGCCTGGGACCTCCCTGGTGGCGCAGTGGTTAAGACTCCGAGCTCCCAATGCCAGGAGCCCGGGTTTGATCCCTGGTCAGGGAAATCGATTCCACATGCATGCTGCAACTAAAGAGCTCGTGTGCCACAAATAAGGAGCCCGCCTGCCGCAATTAAGACCCAGCGCAACCAAATAAGTAATAAATAAATATTTTTTTAAAAAGAGTTAAAAAAATACAGGTTGCCCAACTGATTTTGAATTTCAGATAAAGAACAAATATTTTTAGTACACATGTACCCCATGCAATGTTTGAGACATTCTTATACTAAAAAAAAAAATCATTGTTTACCTGAAATTCAAGTGTACCTGGCATCCTGTATTTTAGCTGGTGACCCCAGTGTTGATTTCCAGGCTTCACCCTTCAGACTCTGATCCAGTGGATTGGGGAGGGCAGGGAGCCAGGTCTCAGCACTTTAACAGCTGCTTCCAGATTATTCCAGGACAGAGCCTTCTGGAGCACCTGGAGAAATGTCAGTTAGGCCAAAGGTAGAGGGCTTCCTGGGATCCCTGGGAAGCTGGGGACTGGAGTCTGACTCCAGTCAGACTGGAGTGGCCCATAAGCTGATTCGTGGGATCGTCCAGGCCTCTGTCCCTCAGCCCCTCAGGCTCAGCCCTGGCGGGATGGAAGGGCGAGAGCAAGGCCAGGGTCGCGCCCGGCCCCGCGGGCTTCTCATTGTGGTGGCTTCTCTTGTTGCGGAGCACGGGCTCTAGGCGCGCGGGCTCAGTAGCTGTGGCTCGCGGGCTCTAGAGCACAGGCTCAGTAGTTGTGGCGCATGGGCTTAGTTGCTCCGTGGCATGTGGGATCTTCCCGGACCAGGGCTCGAACCCGTGTCCCCTGCACTGGCAGGCGGATTCTTTTTTTTTTCTTTTTTTAAACATCTTTATTGGAGTATATTTGCTTTACAATCGTGTGTTAGTTTCTGCTTTATAACAAAGTGAATCAGCTATTCATATACATATATCCCCATATCTCTTCCTTCTTGAGTCTCCTTCCCACCCTCCCTATCCCACCCCCTCTAGGTGGTCACTAAGCACCGAGCTGATCTCCCTGTGCTATGCGGCTGCTTCCCACTAGCTAGCTATTTTACATTTGGTAGTGTATATATGTCCATGCCACTCTCTCACTTCGTCCCAGCTTACCCTTCCCCCTCCCCGCGTCCTCAAGTCCATTCTCTACATCTGTGTATTTATTCCTGACCTGCCCCTAGGTTCTTCATAACCGTTTTTTTTTTTTTTAGATTCCATATATATGTGTTAGCATATGGTATTTGTTTTTCTCTTTCTGACTTACTTCACTCTGTATGACAGACTCTAGGTCCATCCACCTCACTACAAATAACTCAATTTCGTTTCTTTTTATGGCTGAGTAATATTCCATTGTATATCTGTGCCACATCTTCTTTATCCATTCATCTGTCGATGGACACTTAGGTTGCTTCCATGTCCTGGCTATTGTAAATAGAGCTGCAGTGAACATTGTGGTACATGACTCTTTTTGAATTATGGTTTTCTCAGGGTATATGCCCAGTAGTGGGATTGCTGGGTCGTATGGTAGTTCTATTTTTAGTTTTTTAAGGAACCTCCATACTGTTCTCCATAGTGGCTGTATCAGTTTACATTCCCACCAACAGTGCAAGAGGGTTCCCTTTTCTCCACACCCTCTCCAGCACTTATTGTTTGTAGACTTTTTGATGATGGCCAGTCTGACCAGTGAGGTGATACCTCATTGTAGTTTTGATTTGCATTTCTCTAATGATTAGTGATGTTGAGCATCCTTTCATGTGTTTGTTGGCAATCTATATATCTTCTTTGGAGAAATGTCTATTTAGGTCTTCTGCCCATTTTTGGATTGGGTTGTTTGTTTTTTTGATATTGAGCTGCATGAGCTGCTTGTATATTTTGGAAATTAATCCTTTGTCAGTTGCTTCATCTGCAAATATTTTCTCCCATTCTGAGGGTTGTCTTTTCATCTTGTTTATGGTTTCCCTTGCTGGCGGGCGGATTCTTAACCACTGAGCCACCAGGGAAGCCAGGGGATGTGTTCATTTCTTCTTTCTTGCAGCCATCCACAGGTGGACAGGGTCCGGGTGTTTCCCTGAACAAAGGCACTTTGGTTTAACGTTCAGGCGGAGGGGCAGGGTTCCCTGAGGCTGGCCATTATGTATAGACAGTATCCTTTTAGTGAACAAAAGCAGTGGAAAGCAAAGGTTAAAGGAAAAGAAACGGATCTAACATGTAGTCTGATTTGGCTCTTCCCTGTTACACACCTTCCCCTGACTTTGATCCCTGGCAGGAGCAAAAGAGCAGCTTGAGCAGGGGGAGGGTGAGCAGAGCCAGAGGTGAGAGGAGACCCAGGCCCTACCCCGACCCAGGCCCTACCCTGGCCCAGGCCCTACCCCGGCCCAGGCCCTAACCCGACCCAGGCCCTAACCGGACCCAGGCCCTAACCCGACCCAGGCCCTACCCCGACCCAGGCCCTAACCCCGCCCAGGCCCTAACCCGACCCAGGCCCTAACCCGACCCAGGCCCTAACCGGACCCAGGCCCTAACCCCGCCCAGGCCCTAACCCGACCCAGGCCCGGGGGAGGTTTGATTTAGAGTCAGACTCAGCGCCCCCCGGAGCGTGATGAGGGCTTGGATGCTCTAATTCCTAAATTGAAACCTGGTTTGGGACTCAAGTGACTGCAGGTCTACGATCTAAGGATAAACCGAGGGTGTCCCTGGGGCTTTTCCATCTGGGCAGGACAAATCATCACCACCCAGTGGAGTTGCAAAGCCAGAGGGAGGCAAGACGCACTTGCATTTCCATCACGTTCCTCGGTGCCTTCACGGCCCACCCGGAACGTCATCGTTTCTCCATTTACAGCCGTTTGCGGAACAGCGACCGTGGAAGTCTGACTCTATCTTACAAACCAGGGCAAGTCACTCAGGGTGGCAGACGCCTGGTACAACGGCGTGCCCACGCATCCCCACCGCCCGGCGCTCACCACGGAAGTGATGAAGGTGAAAGGAGTGTCTTCTGTTGTTCATAATGAGCCCCTTTCGACCCCACCTGAGTTTGTGTTAACGAGGTGACTTTTGAAAAGCCCCAAGGATGGGGGCTGGTTGCCAGGGTGACCAACCCCCTGATGAGAGGGTTGGAACTTTCAGCCCCACCCCCTGAGCTCTGGGGGAGGCGAGAGGGGCTGGAGGTTGAGTTAATCACCAATGACAAGTGATTTAACCGATTATGGCTGTGCAATGAAGCCGCCATAAAACCCCAACTGAAAGGGTTCTGAGCGCTTCCGGGTTGGTGTGCACGCGGAACGGGGATGGCACGCCTGGAGGGGCACGGCAGCCCTCCACCCCTTCCCCACACCCTGCCCTGTACATCTCTTCCGTCTGGCTGTGCCTGAGTTGGCTCCTTTTAACAAACTGTAGTAGTAAATACAGCACTTTCCTGAATTCTGTGAGCCATTCTAGCAAATTAGCAAACCTGAGGAGGGGGTCGTGGGAACCCCTGATCTACAGCCACTTGGTTAGAAGTCTAGGTGACAACCTAGGCTTCCAGTCGGCATCTGAAGTGAGGGTGGTCTCGTGGGGCTGAGCCGGTGACCATGGGGTCTGCACGGACCTCAGGCGGGCAGCGTCAGAATTGAGTTAAACTGTAGGGCACCCCGTCAGTGCCCACCGGAAATTGGAGAAGAGCTCGGCGTGGAAAAACCCACACATCGGGTGTCAGGAGCTTCCTGACTCCTTCCCCCGCCCATCAGTGCACCGCTCGCACTTAGTTCCCTGAACAGGGATCGAAACCGTGCCGCCTGCAGTGGAAGCATGGAGTCTTAACCACTGGACCCCCAGGGAAGTGCCTGGTGTCAGAAGTTTTGTGGGAGTAGAGGAAAGCAGGAGTGTTCCCTTCGCATGTAGATAACAGCTGTTTCAGGCAGTGTGTACATCCTTCACTCAATCCTCCAAACAGTCATTCTTTGGACAACAGGGGATGTTGTGAACGAGAAGAGACGGGGTATGGGTGGAGAGGAAGGGGGGTCAGAGCAGAGGGAGGGCATTTTGGGGGGGCTCTCGTTTATTTAGAAGATTTTAAGATGGGGATGACTAAAACAGAGAGGTGAGGAAGATGTGGAAGAGGGTGAAGAGGGGCGGGGGAGAGTATGTGATTGATAGCATCAGATTCCCACGCCTGTGGGAGTGATAGGGACAGAGTAAAGGGACAAATTAGGCAATTAAATAGTTAATCCCACTAGGGGATTGTAAGTAAAGAAAAAAGTATGGGAGACCCCTGTAAGTTAATGATCACTCAAGAAAGCAGGTTTGCTTAACCGCAAAACCAAGCAGGCCTGCCTAGCAGCAAAACCATGCGACAGAAGCATGAGAGAAGCCCCAAAACAATAAAACAATGGTGGCATGGGACCCACATCCTGCCCAGTGAGCTCAGTAAGTCAATGATCCCTAGGACATGCTCTCTGCACACATAAAAACCAATACTTTATGGAAAGGTGCTCATTGTACAGAGACCTGAAATAATTTTGACAGTCCTGGCTTGACCACGTAGGGACAAGAAAACTCCCCTGCCCAATCTGGAGGAGGAGCTGATGATGGACGCGTGATGTCTACTCAAGAATGAGGAAGAAGGTGGTCTTTTCACCCTCCCCACTTTTCCTTTGATTACAAAACGGTAGCCCACTAAGTTCTCAGGGCGCAGCACCTTCTCACCCACCCGCTTGTAAGCCTCACAAGCGTCCTAGTCTAATAAATCACTGCTTATCTATCACTTTGCCTCTCGCCGAATTCTTTCTGCACTGAGACATAAAGGACCGGGCTCTTCAGAGAGCCCCGGGAACAACACCTATCAGTTTCAGCAGGATTGAGAGATTTAGAGGACACAGGGAGGGATTTCCCTTAATCAGGAGGCATTCCTCCTCTTTGGAACATTCTAGTACCATTTTCCACACCAACACCAGCTCCTGATTTTCCTCCAGCACTTCCGGCAATTTCCAGCCTCCTTTTCCAGCTCTGCTTCCTGGACATGGTCATAAATGTCGGCAGTTCTTCCAGGCTCAGCCCGAGGCCCTTTTTGCTGTTCTGTCCACACATTCTCTGTGGACAAGCCCATCCACTCCTGTGATCTCAACAGACTGATGGCTTTCCAGTGTCTACTTCTACCCCCAAACCTTCAGAACTGTATGTGTATCTGCCTACTCACCCTGTGTAGCTTAATAATCACAGTACTTCTATATTCAGCCTCCTCTGTCTCTCTCAATTACATCTGTTTCTTGGTAACTCCACTGTTTTGGGCTGAATTGTGTCTCCCTTAAAATTCTCATGTTGAAGCCCCAATGCTCAGTACCTCAGAATGTAACCATATTTGGAAATAGGATCTTTAAAGAGTTGATTAAGTTAAAATGAGGTCCTCAGGGTGGGGCCCTAATCCAATATGATTGGCATCCTTATAAGAAGAGGAAGAGGGACTTCCCTGTAGGTCCAGTGGTAAAGACTTCGCCTTCCAATGCAGGGGGTGTGGATTTGATCCCTGGTCAGGAAACTAAGATCCCACATGCCTCGCAACCAAAAAAACCAAAACATAAAACAGAAGCAATATTGTAACAAATTCAATAAAAACTTTTAAAATGGTCCACATCAAAAAAACAAAACAAAACAAAACTTAAAAAAAAGAGGAAGAGACACCAGGAGTGTACCCTGCACAGAGAGATGACCATGTGAAGAGGCAGCAAGAGGTGACCGTCTGGAAGCCAAGGGGAAAGGCCTGGAACAGAGCCTTCCACTGTGGCCCTCAGAGGAAACCAACACTGCTGGCACCTTGAGCTGGGACTTCTCATCCTCCAGAACTGGGAAATTTCTGTTAAGTTGCCTAGACTGTGGTACTTTGTTATGGCAGCCTTGGCAAACTACCTGTCCTCTTTCCTACTTGAGGCCATCACCATCTTTCATCTGTATTATCGGAGCCACTTCCTAAATGACAGTCTCTTTTCTAGTTTTATCCTCTCTAAAATAATCTCCCAGAGTAATCTTTTAATGCACATGTGTCTGTATGACCTGCTTTGATTCCACTGCTCTCCCCATTAACCTCATAATAAAGTCCAAGTCTCCTAACAAGTCATAGCAGGCTTTGAGATCTGGTTCCAGAGAATACGACAACTCACCCAAAGACCCAAAGCTCTTTAATGCCCAAGCAGACACTAGAACACATGGCTCTTCAAGAGGCTCAGAGTTATGCTGGGAGGGGTGGGTACAGACAAGAGTGCCTGATACGGTGCCCCTTTAGTCCCCGCTGCAGAGAGAATGCAGACAGGGGAGGATTGGGCTGTGCGGACGCCACTGAGCCAGGCTGCCCTGTGTCCCCTGCTTCCTCTCTAACCCTGGGCTTACTGTGATGTCACCCAGGACCAGCTCTGCCATGCATTTGTGATGGCCCCCACTGAAGCAGCTGCAGCTGGCATTTTGTCAGCTTTGGCTAGAGGCCCAGGTTGGGAAATTCTGGACTGGAATGAAAAGAAAATGCTGCAGCTTCTAATTCCACTGCTCATGGCGCTCAAGGGACGTGCCCAGGAAGCTCCAGGTCTGTGCCAGTCTAAGCCAGAGTGGAGGATGGGAAGAAGCCTGCAACCTCTTACCTGGCTCCTATAGAGTTGATTTAGAGGCCCAAGGGGGTGCTAAGTCAGAGCAAATGGCTCAGGAAATGAGGAGAGTACAGTTGATTAATCGAAGAAGATGTATTGGGCTCAGTGAACATGCCAGTTAAAATGACCCCCCAGTGTCTGGACCCAGAGTTCTGGAAGAACAGGGGACTTGGAGCAACAATTAGCAAATGCTTTTGCTTCTCCAGTCTCCACTGCCCTCCTTGTAAACACATTAAGGATCTTTCTGGGCTCAGTACTCTGGGAGAAGCAGCAGAGTTGTGGTAGAATAAGGGCCTAATTAATTTAGAGCACCTTATTAGATTATGTAATCTCATAAAGTGGGAAAAGTTTAAAGGGCTATTGTGGGGAGCAAACGAGTTAACACAGCAGTTTCCAAAGCACGTTCTGTTAGAAACTGCATAGCAATAAAGCTCTAAGATTAGACAAAATTTGGAAATGCTCCTTTCAGTACTTTTCCTTGGAGTCACGGTGGATATCCACATGTTAAAGGTTCAGAGAAATCTCACAGTGAGAAAGTGGTTTAATTTTATTTAATCCAGTATTTCTGAAATGTATCTGCCCACAAGGCTACCCTTTACCCTAACTCCCAGCCTTATAAATAAGTAACATTTTCTATTTATCCTTTTGAGAATGACCTGTTCGTATAGTTTTCCCATCATTTCTATTTGAGTGGGTATCGTAAGTCGATTGGCAGAATCTTTTTGATTTTAATGATATTAGCCCTTTGTCTCTTATGTGTGCTACAAAGTCTTTTCTCCTAATTCTTTAATACTCTTCCAATTCTATTTTGGACTAAACAAATCTTAAATTTATGTTAGAAGTTCAGCAATATTTTTACTTATGGTTCTTGGCTTTTATTTGATGTCTTAGAAGGACCTCTTCATTCCAAAATTATAAACACAATCAGACCTGTAGCAGAGTGTAAGCTCTGAAATTAGACTGTCTGCTTTCTAATTACTTTTCCTCCAAGTACTTGCTATGGGACCTTAGAAGGAGTTTCTAAATCTCCCTGCATTTCAGTTTCCCCATCTGTAAAATGGCCATATTAGGGTTATTGTGAGGGTTAAATATGCACAAAGCTCAGAGAACAGTGCCAGACACTGTAAATACCAAAAATTTGTTAGCTGTTATTATTCCTAAATGTTTATGATTTTACTTCTTAAATTTACATTTCCCCATCCCAAGTTGATATTATCGTATGTTATTTCCAAAAAGTTTTATTTTCGTCTTTTACATTTAGATTTACAATTCGTTTGGTTCCAAATTTTGTATACAATATAAGGTAGAGTTCAAGATTAACTTTTTTTCCTTTTTTAAAAGAAAGTAACTGTAAAGAACCCCCATTAGGTTATCAGTGGATTTCTCAGAAGAAACTCTACAGGCCAGGAGAGAGTGAAGTGACATAGTCAAAGTGTCGTAAGATAAAATATGCCAGCAAAGAATACTTTATCTGCCAAAGTTATCCTTTAGATATGAAGGTGAAATAAAGGTTTTCCCAGAAAAACAAAAGCTAAGGGAGTTCACCACCATTAGACCCGCCTTGCAAGAAATGCTAAAGATTCTTCGTGCTGAAATAAAGAGATGCTACTTAGTGACATAAAAGTAAACGAAAGCACACAATACTCTAGCAAAGGTGAAAAATAGTCTGAATTAGAAAACTCTAACTCTATATGAGAATGGTTGTTAACCACTTATAGTATAAAGGCTAAAGGAAAAGAGCATTAAACATAACTATAGGTACTAACATTTCTCAACGAATTCACAGGACAAAAAAAGGTAAATTGTGACATCAAAAACATAAAAGTCAAGGAGTAAAAGAGTGGAAACTTTATAGGCAAATGAAGATCAGGAGCTATCAGCATAAAAAGGACTGTTTTATCTAAGAGATGTTTTATGTAAGCCACATGGTAATCACAAAGCAAAAGTCCCAAAAGTAGAATCCCAAAGCATAAAAAAAGGGGAGACTGAGCAAATCACCATGGAAAACTACCACTTTACAAAGGTAGATAGAAACGAGGGAAAAAGAAAGAAGATACAAAATAACCAGAAGGCAAACAATAAGATGACAGTAGTCAGTCCTTACATATCAATAAACATTCCAAATATAAATGGATTGAATTCACCAATCAAAAATCACAGAGTAGTGGGATGAATGAAAATAAAACCGAGATCCAACTATGTGCCGCCTATAGGAGACTCATTTCAGCTCAAAGGCTGAAAGTGAAGAGACAGAAAAGGATATTTCATGCAAGTGGAAACAAAAGGAAAGTGAGGGTACTCATATCAGAAAAAATAGATTTCAAGCCAAAAACAATAACAAAAGGCAAAGAATATAGTTTTGTTTTTTAAACACGTTTAATTTAATTCGATTCAATTTAATTTATTACTGATACATTGAAGTTTGAATCCAGCATCACACTATTTGTGGCATCTCTTCCACATTTCTTTTCCCTTTCTCTCTCCGGTTTTGTGTGCGTGTGTGTGTGTGTGTGTTTTGGGGAAGTTGATAAAGATTACCTCTGTTACTTATTATCTATGTAATTATGTTAACAGTTACAAATACACTCCAAAAACGTTTTCTTCTTCACCTCTGTCCCTCACATCCATGATACTCAAATTGTCATGTGTCATGTATGTGAAGCTTCTGCACCATATATTATTGCCTAGTATGTTATAGCAGCTCTTGAGGGATGAAATTTGTGGTTATTATTCCACATGTACACTTACTTGCAGCCTGGTTTACTGCTGATGCACCCTTATTTCTAGGGTGCAGACCATTAAACTCCTAACTAAAGCCACAGAATTCATGAGGTCCCTCGCCATTGATGGGTCCTGGGGTCCCCCTCCTCACTCTGCAAGGCTGTCAGAAGTACCGCCCAGCCTGTCAGATGACTCTCCACAAACTGTGCCCACAAATTTGTTTCTCTTCCTAAATATTGGCCCATAACTCTTCACAAACTTTGCTGTCTAGTGCTTTCAAGCAAGTGATATTTTAACACTTTTATTTATCCTCAGCAAGAAAGTTGGTTCAAATTTCCTAGTCCATCTAACTGGTTTTAATTTTTCAATGCTATTATGTGTCTTTATTTTTTCTTTGTCTCTGGTAGTGCCTTTTTACTTCGTCCTTTTCTCTTATTTCATAGTGTTCCACGTTTTCTTTAATGTCCTTGCATGATATACCTCTAACCTGTTTCTTCCCTCCTGGTAATAGCTAAACAAATATATTATTCATGTGTATTTTGTACATTCTGTTTCTCTTTTTTTGTAATATTTTTGCATGGTTTTAAAATATTTATTTATTTATTTATGGCTGCGTTGGGTCTTCGTTGCTGCGTGCAGGCTTTCTCTAGTTGCGGCGAGTGGGGGCCACTCTTCCCTGCGGTGCGCGGGCCTCTCATTGCGGTGGCTTCTCTTGTTGCGGAGCACGGGCTCCAGGCGCGCGGGCTTCAGTAGTTGTGGCTCGCGGGCTTCAGCAGCCGTGGCTCGCGGGCTCTAGAGCGCAGGCTCAGTAGTTGTGGCGCACGGGCCCAGCTGCTTGGCGGCATGTGGGATCCTCCCAGACCAGGGCTCGAACCCGTGTCCCCTGCATTGGCAGGTGGATTCTTAACCACTGCGCCACCAGGGAAGCCCTTTTGCATGGTGTTTATATATTTTTGCTGGTTTGCTTTTAACTTGGGGCCAGTTGCAGCAGACCTGCCTTCCACCTTATACTGTATAGATAGAAACTCATTGCTGCCTTTCCCTTTTTATATAAGCCTTTCCATAATCTTTTCTCTTTACCCAGAGGGCTGGATGTTGATAATTTATAATATCTGTTCAGTCTGCCTGAGGAGAGTGGTGAGGGACTTGGGATCACGACCAGTCTAGATCTGGAGATATTTTATTGGATGCTTTCCCTCTGAAGGGGGCCAGGGCAGGGGGTGAAGTTCCAACAGCTCAGATAAAATCTTTTCATGTGTAGGGGTAGCCTTGGATTTCAGGAAGTTCTTTCCTTTTTGTGGTAATCTTCTTGGAACTCAATGCCTTTCTTACTTCCTGAGTTGGAATGTATTTTTTTCTCTGCAAAGATAGCTCTAGTACCTGCTGTGAAGTTTAGTTGCCGCTGACCATTAAGAAGACATGCCAGGGACTTCCCTGGCGGTCCAGTGGTTAAGACTCCATGCTTCCACTGCAGGAGGCTCGGGTTCGATCCCTGGCCGGGGAACTAAGATCCCACATGCCCCATGGTGCAGCCAAAAAAAAAAAAAGCCATGTCAAAGGTGGGTGAAGGAAGTATCACATGGTTGGTTGTCATCTCCAGACTGTTCCAGGAGAGGTCAAGTAGCTCAAAAGAAGCAGCTCCCTGTCCTTGCCTTCTCTTGCCTGGGCCACAGGCTCTTGCCCTCTGATCTGTGGATAGCAGTGGGATTCTGTGGATTTCTTTTCACTTTGTTTACAGTATTCTGCACCGTGAGGAACTCTAGAATAGGCTGTGTATATTATTTCTCAGTGTCTTCTTTCATTCTGATAAAATTATAAGGCCATAGTCTGAATATCCTCAGTTTGCTGCGTGAGTATATTGTGTGAGCGAGTATGTATGAATGTATTTATAAGCCATCTTTCCTCCAAATTATTTTACAGTTATTTTACAGTTCCAACAAAGCAACAGGAATATTACATCTTAAAACTCAAACCACAAACCCAATTTTATTTGAAACTACTGAGTTTTACTGAAAATATCTAAATATATTAACAAAGAGGCCGAGTAATCCAGCAGAATGGTGGTGGAGCCGTGATAAATGAGCATTTGCATAAGGGAAGTGGAATAGAGATGCATTCCGGGGCCTGAAAACAATTGGGGATGGGTTTCAGGCTGATGCATCGTGGAAAATGCACAGCCAGTGGAAATCCTCGACGGCAAAGTCTCCTAGGATTTTATGCTCGTAAGGCAGAAAAGTAACAATGAGTTCTCATGGAGTCTAGTGTGAGGAAGATATATAAAGTGTATGTTAGAATAGAGAGGTTGCATCTTTCAGTACGAAGGGCTGTGTCCTGAGAAGCAACCCTGAAACAAGAATCCCAAGTGCTACAGTGGCCAGAACTGTGTACTGAAGGCCAATTTCCAGTGATTCTAGAACCAGAATGCCTGGCTTCAATTCCTGGTTCTAGCGCTTCCTAGCTGTGTGGCCGTGAGAAAGTTACTTTACCTCTCTGTGCCTCAGTTACTTCTTCTGTGAAATGAAGATAATAATATATAGAACCCAACTCACGAGTGAGAATTAAAGGAGTTAATATGTCTAATATAAAGGACTTAGAACAGTGTCTAGTCCACAGAAAGTGTTAGCTGCTACTCTTGTAATGACCAGGTCTCTAGGCTCCTTGAAGAAGAGGCTGGGCTAGGTTTTATGGCTGGTCTATGTGGAAGGACTAGCATTGAACTAGAAATGAGTAGACCTGGGTTTGAAGCCCAAATTTGCTACTAAGGTCATACATATATCTAGTTGCTTTTCAATAAATATTTCTTAAATGAAGGAATGAATGAATAATTGATAGATCTTCACCACTATTCCAAGTTTAACCAGTTCAAGAGAGAGAGTACAGGATGTTTCCAAGGTTCATGGCTACCAAACTAAGACTTCCTGATTCGATTCCTTAAACCAGATGTCCAGAGCACAACTTGAAGATCGAAAAAGCTAAGATTGAGATAAATAACAGAAAATACTAAACAAAATCATGGGTAGTGAACCCTTGTACAGAATTCCTCCAAAAGGTTGTATAAGCTGAAATTATAAAGTGCTCAAAACATTTAGGAAATGTATGGCATTTCTGTTCACTCATTTATTCAACAAACATCTACTGAATTCTTAACACGTTCAAAGACTGTGCTAGATATTAGCAATGCGAAGATGGCAACATATGGCTTATATTCACCACATATTTATAGTCCAGTCAGGGAGACATGTCAACAGGTAATTAACACCATGTGGTCAGTGCCCTATTGGAGCATTTTCAAGGTGCTTTGGGACCACAGAGCAGAAAATAACTGTTGAAGGCTACGTAGTTTCCCAGGTGGGTAAAGGATGTATCTAAGGCAAAGAGAAAAGAACTGCAAAGGCATGAAGGCAAAGAAGAAGGTCATTGTGGCCCCAGATGTGAAAATAATTAGGGATGACTCACAGCACAGCCAAGGCATTGGGGAGTAGCGGGAAGTGAGGCCGGAAACGTAGGTGGATCACGCCAGATCACTGAGGGTCTACGTGTCATGCCGAGGATTGGGACTTTGCTGTGTTTAGGGTCATTGGAAGGGGCCATCCCAGGGTGCTGAGAAGGAAATGAGCAAGGTCATGTTGAGGTGATGGAAAGAGAACTGAGACAGCTGCGTGCAAGGTACAAGGTGGAGCGAGAAGAGAGTGAGGTACCAGAGCCCAGGACGATAGTAAGAAGACCATCGCCAAGGTCCTAAAAAGAGATGCTGAACTGAAGCCAAGACAGGAGAAGATGGCGGCCAGGCCCGAATCTGCCCGGGGTCAGGGTCTGGATTCAGGGGAATGTCGGGGTGGCAGGGACTGTGTGGAAGAAGTGACAGCTCCAGGGGGGTGGGGGAGAGAAGGTCTGCGGGCAAGATGGGCCAGAGCTAATTTATGTTCCCTGTATCCCCGCATTCACCCGGGGATGAACTGAGGGAAAAGAGAAACGTTAAGAACAACTGACTTGAAGTACAATATTCTGACAGCAGAGGAGGAGCAAAAAAAAAAAAAAAAAAAAAAGACAGTGCCAGTTTCTGGAAAGTGACATCTCCTAAAATAAATATCTCCTAATTTATTGTCATAAGCTCAGTGTACTCAGCCAGCTCTTTTCATTTCATTTTAAACGTTTTGTCAGCATTAGACAGGAAGCGAATGTTGATCATTTGTTCACATGCTCCTAGTTGTAGAGCTCTCATTAGTGATTTGAGCAAAATACATTAATTCAGCCATTGCAACCAGTTACCTGACATGTTCCTAAACGTGGTGGCAACAAACTCAGAGGACTGAAATAAAGCCTGGATGAAGGGTTCAAGCACTGAATTCTGATTTACTTTAAATCTCCTAAGGTAAGAACAAACATTTGTCTCAGATGCTGTATTTGAGGCGGCCAGAGTACATAGAAGACTGCCTGCCACAGAGCGTCAATGTAAGAAGCCAACCTGAAGCAAGCCTGGGGTACCTGGAAGAGCTGCGCTGAAACACTGCCATGTATTCACCCAAAGCGACCTTGGGAGCACCTGATGGGTGTGTATCCGTATGTGTGTGCTCACCTGAGAATGTGAGAGACTCTGAGGAGGTGGGGGGGATGGTGGGGAGGAGAGGAGGTCAAGGGCAAAGGTGAGAGAAAGGGACCCTTCAAACTGATTTATGTATTTAATTTAATTAATTAATTAATTTATTTATTTATTTTTTATTTTTTTATTTTTTTAAAGATTGATTGATTGATTGATTGATTGATTGCTATGTTGGGTCTTCGTTTCTGTGCGAGGGGTTTCTCTAGTTGCGGCAAGCGGGGGCCACTCTTCATCGCGGTGCGCGGGCCTCTCACTATCGCGGCCTCTCTTGTTGTGGAGCACAGGCTCCAGACGCGCAGGCTCAGCATTGTGGCTCACGGGCCCAGTTGCTCCACGGCATGTGGGATCCTCCCAGACCAGGGCTCGAACCCGTGTCCCCTGCATTGGCAGGCAGATTCTCAACCACTGCGCCACCAGGGAAGCCCTAATTTATTTATTTTTGCAGTTTAAAAAAAATTTTTCATTGGAGTCTAGTTGATTTACAATGTTGTGTTAGTTTCTGCTGTACAGCAAAGTGAATCAGTTATACATATACATATATCCCCTCTTTTATTTTTTTAGATTCTTTTCCCATATAGGCCATTACAGAGTATTGAGTAGAGTTCCCTGTGCTACACAGCAGGTTCTTATTAGTTATCTCTTTTATATACACTAGTGTCTATATGTCAATCCCAATCTCCCAATTTATCCCTCCCCCTCTTATCCCCTGGTAACCATAAGTTTGTTTTCTACATCAGTGACACTACTTCTGTTTTGTAAATAAGTTCATTTATACCCCCCTTTTTTTAGAGTCCACATATAAGGGATATCATATGATATTTGTCTTTCTGTGTCTGACTTACTTCACTCAGTATGACAATCTCTAGGTCCATCCATGTTGCTGCCAATGGCATTATTTTGTTCTTTTTTATGGCTGAGTAATATTTCAAGTCTGGATTCCAAAATTCAGAGACAATATGAAAAGCAGGGGCAAGGGATGAGATAAGAAATATCCACCCTCAATCAACCGAAGAAGGCCACTGGGTAAACTCTTCCTATGAAGTATTGGATGAGAAGGATTAGAGCAAATGATACAGCTGATTTGGCTAAGGAGGGACTCCAGAGATTACTGATGTTCTTATGCCACGTCAAAGGCAACCATGACAGATGGACCTGGGCAGACTCCTTAAAGAGAAACTCCTCTAATAATTTTTTTAGCAAAGGGAATGACTTTCTAAGCACCTAAGGGAAAATTTATAAAGGGAAAGTTTCGACCCAGCAACACATTTTAATTTCCTGAATGTCAAGACAAAAGAAATTGACAAATTGGGTAAAGTAATTACAATATTTTTTCAGATAAAGAATTACTATCCCTAATATCTAAATAGCTTTTTACAAAAACAGTTAGTAAATAGCATACCTCAGCTCCCTCCATGCACCTGCCCCCCAGCCATCAGTCCACCTGCACCCAGGAAGGATGCTCTAGCCCAGCTGTACTCTGGAGGGGTGTTTCCTGCATGTGTAGCAGTGGGGACTAGCAAACGTTTGCCTTCTCTTGGGCTGAAAAGTGAGTTGTGAATCCCAACCTTGCAGAGGGACTCCCCCGCCAGGTTTGGTCCTTCCTTTCTTCCCTAACCCTGAGATATTCTTGGAGTCCTCTTGACCCTTTGTAGTTACTCCTCTGTTGTAGTTTATAATTCTTGATATTAAGCTTGCCCTGTTCCAGTCCTGCATGGTTCCTGTTTCCTGAATGGACCCGGCACATCTTTGGCACTTCTCCGTTGCCACCAACACCTTCACAGCTTCTGATGGATCTCCACCCTGACCTCCCCAGATCTCACAGCTCTTCCTGAATGTGAGGGACAGACGGTAAAGGAGGTGTGTTTGGCTGGTGTTGTCTGAGGTCTATCCCCCCTGCACCACCTCACTTCACTCAGCTCCATCACCGGTCTTAGCTGGGAAGATGCTGGGAATACGGGATAAGAAGGATTTCTCATGTGCGAATGGCTCTTTCTTTTCCCTTTCAGATGAAGCTCCATGTGGCTACAGACCCAAGTTTTCAAACTCAACATTGGTACAAGTTCATGAACTGTTTGGAGTCCAGGAAGGTGAGTTCCCATGGCAAGTGAGTATCCAGATCTCTCGGAAACACCTCTGTGGAGGCTCAGTCATACATCGGTGGTGCGTTCTGACGGCTGCACATTGCTTCTCAAGAACTCTGTAAGTTCCTGACGCGTTGTCTTAATTTACATCAGGTCTCCTCAACATATTGTCTGGGCTGGGTAGCTTGTAGCTTAGTGGGTTAGTGCACAAGGTTTGTGAAGCCGTGGGCTCTACACCAAGTGTGTTCCCACTGGCTTTGTACTGAAAAGTATCCGCTCTACACCTACTCTCTCCTCTGAGGTTAACCATATCCAAAGGTTGGCTGCTAGTTGCGACTATGCACCCAGTATTGGAAAATCAGTACAAAGTTTCCCTTCCCCTGCCTGCCATCTGTGTAGACAACACACTGTATTCATTCATCGTACACATCCAGGCTACCGTGTGCTGTTCTAAGTGATGGCGATATGGTGGTTGACAAGACAGTCAAGACCCCTGTGGTCAAGGAGCTCACAGTCTATTCTCTTGGGTGGAGTCATCCCACTACCTTTCGATGGGGAAGTGTCCCTGGGCTGGCTGTTCACTAGCTCAGAGTTCTGCCTGAGTTTAGACCCCTGGCTCCTGCCACCTACGTATGGTATGTGCCTTCCCTTTTGAACCCACAGAAAGCCCACATTTAGGTTTCCCTGGGCTAGACAGCATGATGCTTTGGAAGACTCAGGTCTGAATTTTGGCCTCACTACTCTAGCTTTGTGATTCTGACCTAGCTCCTTCACCTTCTTCTTCTGAACCTTTTCTCATCTGTAGCATGACAGTAATGCCGCCCTCAAATAAGTTATGTGGATTAAATTAAAGGAGATTACACATGTAAAGTCCTTAGTAGAAACCTGGAACACAGAAGAATCTCAAAACATGAGAATGATGGTAATTTTTTTTTAGTACCCAGAAGCATTGTAGAAAGAAAGTTAGGATTCTTCCTTCCTGGGCTGTTTTATAATCGCATCTCCCCAACTGTTTACCATCAGATGAAGCTCATGTAGACCACCATCCTGAGATAACTCTGAGACAGTGATTCCCCAACCAAGCATAGTCATCAATTATTCTGCTCCTTTCCCAAGGCACCAGGCTGGCCAGACAAGGATGTGGGAGTAGGATGAGGAGAAGGCCAGAAGCTCCTTTAAAATCCTGAGCCTAGGGGCTTCCCTGGTGGCGCAGTGGTTGAGAATCTGCCTGCCAATGCAGGGGACACGGGTTCGAGCCCTGGTCTGGGAGGATCCCACATGCCGCGGAGCGACTAGGCCCGTGAGCCACAATTGCTGAGCCTGCGCGTCTGGAGCCTGTGCTCCGCAACAAGAGAGGCCGCTACAGTCAGAGGCCCGCTCACCACGATGAAGCGTGGCACCCGCTTGCCGCAACTAGAGAAAGCCCTCGCACAGAAACGAAGACCCAACACAGCCATAAATGAATAAATAAATAAAATTAAAAAAAAAAAAAAAAATCCTGAGCCTACAGGAAAGGAAATGTTTAGGGAATCAAAATCAAAACAGAAGTAAGAGTCCAGAGTTCTTATGCAGACTAAAAAGCCAACAAGAGGTATAAATCCAGACTCTTGGGTTTTAATGGTCATGTAGGGAAGTCGTCACCAACTTTTTTGGCACCAGGGACCAGTTTTGTGGAAGACAATTTTTCCACGGACCAGAGGGGGTATGGTTTTGGGATGATTCAAGCGCATTACATTTATTGTGCACTTTATTTCTATTATTGCATTGTAATATATAACGAAATAATTATACCACTCATCATAATGCAGAATCAGTGGGAGCCCTGAACTTGTTTTCACTTGCCACTCACTGATGGGTTTTTTAAATTTAAAAAAATTTTTTTAATTTTTGGCTGCGTTGGATCTTCGTTGCTGTGCGCGGGCTTTCTATAGTTGCAGCAAGCGGGGTCTACTCTTTGTTGCAGTGCACAGGCTTCTCATTGCGGTGGCTTCTCTTGCTGCCGAGCACAGTGTCTAGGCATGTGGGCTTCAGTAGTTGTGGTTTGTGGGCTCTAGAGCACAGGCTCAGTAGTTGTGGCGCATGGGCTTAGTTGCTCTGAGGCATGTGGGATCTTCCCAGACCAGGGCTCGAACCCATGTCCCCTGCATTGGCAGGCAGATTCTTAACCACTGTGCCACCAGGGAAGTCAACTGATAGAGTTTTGATATGAGTCTGCAAGCAATTGACTTATTATGGTCTCTGTGCTGGCAAACCTCTCTGCTAATGATAATCTGTATTTGCAGCCACTCCCCAGCGCTAGCATCACTGCCTCAGCTCCACCTCAGATCATCAGGCATTAGATTCTCATAAGGAATGTGCAGCCTAGATCCCTCACACGCACAGTTCACAGTGCGGTTCGCGCTCCTATGAGAATCTAATGCTGCCGCTGATCTGACAGGAGGCAGAGCTCAGGAGGTAATGCGAGCCATGGAGAGAGGCTGTAAATACAGATAAAGATTCACTCACTTGCCGGCCGCTCACCTCCTGCTGTGCAGCCCGGTTCCTAACAGGCCAAGGACCGGCACTGGTCTGTGGTCTGGGGAGTTGGGGACCCTTGATGTAGGGAACAAGGGCTTGAGCTCTTGGAGGGTAGGTTGTAGGAACTGAGAACCATTCACAAAGAATGGACACTTAATGGGTTATAGCCTCAGAGAAAGTGTGAGCTCAGAGAAAAAATCCTCTGATGAAAGGAGACTATTCTTTGTTTTAGTCTCAGCAACAGAAGGGGGAAGAACTCTCCTTAGAGAAATGGCAAACATGACCCTACCCTCAAAGGTGTCTAGAGTTCAAAGTTAACCATGTACATAGATCAAAAACACCAAACTGAAAATTTAATTTAATTTAATTTAATCTCTCAAGAGATTCAAGAAAGAAGAACAAATCTTCTCTAGAGACATGTATCTCCAGCATAGGTAGGGCTGCCAGATAAAATACATGTCATAGAATTAAATTTGAATTTCAAATAAACAATGAAAAAAGTTTTAATATAAATATGCAGCATAACATATTTGAGAAATACTTATACAAAATATATTAGTTGTTTACCTGAAATTCAAATTTAACTAGGTATCCTGTTGTTGTTTTTCTCCTAATTCTGGCAACTCTAATCATAGTTCCCTACATAGTCCCATAGATTAAGTTCAGCAAAACATGAGTCCAAAATGTAAAATTGCTAAACTCATATAGGAAACAGCCATCATGAGAAAGTGCAGGAAGAATAGAAGATTATACATCTAAAGACTTCAGCCATATAAGTTACTAGATAATAAATATAAACAATTATATTTCAAAAAAGAGGGAACTGAAAACTTGACACTGAAAGCAAAATAATGTCAAAGATGACCAGGCAGAATTGAAAAAGAATCAAACAGACTTTATAGAAATAAGAAATATAATCAGTAAACCAGTAGATGAATCTGAACAAATTACCCAAAATGCTAAAAGAAGACACGAGAAATGTGAAAGGGAAGTTAAGAAATAAGGAGGGTAGATTGAAAAGGTCTAACATATGACTACTGGGGTTTTAGAAGGAGACAAACAAAAATAATGGAGAAAAGGAAATGTCCAATAAATTAATGACCAAGTATTTTCCATAACTGATGAAAGATACGAATCTTCCAGTTCAGGAAACCAAAAATCCCAAGCAGAATTTATAGAAATATATCTCTAAGCACATTTTAGTGAAATGGCAAAACAACAGAGAGAGAAAATCTCAAAATCAGCACATGCAAGAGAGAGTGTACTTATAAAGGAACACTGAATTGACAGACTTCTCAACAGCAACAATGGAAGCCAAAAGATATTGGAATAATACCATATTTAAATTGTCTACACCAAACTATCATTCACGTAAAGCAGATTTAAAAAA
Organism: Balaenoptera musculus; assembly: GCF_009873245.2. NCBI lineage: Eukaryota > Metazoa > Chordata > Mammalia > Artiodactyla > Balaenopteridae > Balaenoptera > Balaenoptera musculus. Next base: position 8,786,631 of record NC_045790.1, read on the forward strand.
TGCTTTATCAGTAAGAGATGGGCGGAGGGTACAGGTGGTGGGTGCAGTTGCGTTTCGCCGGCCCGGAAGGGGAACTGCGCGCTTGAGTTGACCAGGGACTGAGCATTTCAGATCTGCTTGGTAAACCTGGTGCACCACCATGCTGGCCGCAAGACTTGTGTGTCTCCGGACACTACCTTCCTGGGTTTTCCACCCAGCTTTCACCAAGGCCTCCCCTGTTGTGAAGAATTCCATCACAAAAATTCGGTGGCTCTTAACACCCAGCAGGGGATATGCCACCAAAACAAGAATTGGAATTTGGCGTGGGAAAACTAGCCAAGAACTCAAGGAGGCAGCTTTGGAACCATCATTGGAAAAAATATTTAAAATTGATCAGATGGGAAGATGGTTTATTGATGGAGGGGCTACTGTTGGCCTTGGAGATTTGTGCTACTATGGCTTGGGAATGTCTAATGAGATTGGAGTTACTGAAAAAGCTGTAATTTGGCCTCAGTATGTGAAGGATAGAATTCATTCCACCTATGTGTACTTAGCGGGAAGTATTGGCACAACAGCTTTGTCTGCCCTGGCAGGGAGCAGAACTCCTGCCCTCGTGAATTCATGATGAGAGGCTCTTGGGTGACAACTGGTGCAACCTTTGCAGCCATGATTGGAGCTGGGATGCTGGTACAGTCGATATCATATGACCAGAGCCCAGGCCCAAAGCATCTTGCTTGGTTACTACATTCTGGTGTGATGGGTGCAGTGGTGCCTCCTCTGACGATATTAGGGGGGCCTCTTCTCGTCAGAGCTGCATGGTACACGGCTGGCGTTGTGGGAGGCCTCTCCACTGTGGCCATGTGTGCGCCCAGTGAGAAGTTTTTGAACATGGGAGCACCCCTGGGCGTGGGCCTGGGTGTCGTCTTTGTGTCCTCACTAGGATCTGTGTTTCTTCCACCTACCACTGTGGCTGGCGCCACTCTGTACCCAGTGGCAGTTTATGGTGGATTAGTTCTTTTCAGCATGTTTCTTCTGTATGATGCACAGAAAGTAATCAAGCGTGCAGAAGTAGTACCAGTGTATGCAGTTCAAAAATATGATCCCATCAATTCGATGCTGGGAATCTACATGGATATATTAAACATATTTATGTGAGTGGCCAGTATTCTAGCAACTGGAGGCAACAGAAAGAAATGAAGTGACTCAGCTTCTGACTTCCTTAATACATCAGGTATCTGGCTTGTTTAATAGGGGCAGATATTCTTTAAATAGTTTGTGCAAGCAGCTTTCGTTGAAGTTTAGAAGGTAAGAACTTGTCAACGTGTTTCAGGTGTTCCTGTAATGTGATGCTTCAGGTCTGCTTTTTCTTCTGGAGAATAAGTTCAGTAGTTCTCTTCCAAATAGCACACACATTTTCAATACTCGTGTTTGAGTAATTCTAAAATGTTCTAATGAATATGAAAACCAAGTTTTGTGTTGCAGGAACTTAAGTATTTTATCTATTTTTAAATTTATTTGGTTAAGTGAAATTTAGCAAACTTGTGTACCTGCATTTTTCATTTTGGAATGCGGAATATTAACAAGTAATGTCATAAGTGATGTAGGGGTTTGGTAAAGGGACCAGAGAGAAGTAAAGCGACACCTGCAGTCTTTCTTTGAATACTTAGAACTTAGCACTCGTGTAATTGTGGTGAGCCAGTGAGGGGGTCTGGATGTTTGGAAACAAGTCATGGCTGTACGTCTGCTGAACTTACCAGAAGCACTGAGCAGAAAACAAAGACACAGGTGATTCTCCAGGCTCTCCTTACGATACGGATGTGATCAGGTTTGGCTTCTCATTGTTTGACACTGTTAGGATTGTCCACAATGCTAATCATATGGAGAATTCCTGTTATATATATTATATGTGTGTGTAAGTCTTACTTTTGAATCGTCTAGAACAAAATATCCTTAAAACACTCAGGAAAAAATATTGGAAGCATGAAAATTGTTGCATTTTTAAGTATACAAACAATATGTGCATAGTTGCTGAATATTTTTGCAAATTTATTGAAATGTTTAAAGGAATACATGCTTGCCTTTCTTATCTCTTCAGGCTTTAAAGCTTTTATCAGAAAAGCCTATTCATGGTTTACACTTGAGATTATGAAAGCAGTCTTCCCCCTCAGATTTAGTTTCTTGCATTCCCTCTCAGAGGAATCACTAAAAAAAAAGGAAGGCAAAGCAAGGCTTCTTTCATGAACTATATCAATCAAAAATGTAATGGAGAAAGTGTTCCTGGATAGCTACTATACTTCTCAAGTCTACAGCTGATTCTGAGGTTGGTATTTGTACATTCCTTCTTCCAACTTGAATGAAGCTCAGCTGATCGTGGTTCTTTACTTGGTGGGGTGACCCAAACTTTCAGTTCTGAGCTCTTGGTGGTTTGCCTAGATTGGGTTATTATACTTTTCCATTAATTTCTCCCTATGGATAATGAAATACTAACAGCATCCCCAGAGGATTGCATGGACCCCCCCCCCCCCCCAGACATATTCCTCCTTGTTCAAACTCTATTTGCAGCATAGCTCTATTCTCTCAATAATAAACGTCAATCAGGGACTTCCCTGTTGGTCCAGTGGTAAAGAATCTGCCTTACAATGCAGGGGATGCGGGTTCGATCCCTGGTCAGGGAACTAAAGATCCCACATGACGCGGGACAATTAAGCCCACGTGCCACAACTAATGAGCTTGCATGCCTTAACTAGAGCCCGCGTGCCGCAAACTACAGAGCCCATGTGCCCTGGAGACTGTGCGCCACAACTAGAGTGAAGCCCGCACACTACAACGAAGAGCCCGTGTGCCACAACGAAAGATCCCGCATGCCGCAACTAAGACCCGATGCAGCCAAAAATAAAGTAAATAAATACATAAATAAATAATAAGTCTTTAAAAAAAAAGAAGCATCAATCATCTCAGTCAACACATTAACTCCTTCTTTGCCTTTTGGTTCAACGGCTTGATGAGCTCCAAGCAGCCAGGATGGAGTCTCAACTCTCAGGTCGATAGATCCATTGTGTTTCTCAATAAATGCATTCCTCCCTTAGGAACTAAGACTTGTAAACCTTCACAGCTCAAAGTTGTGATAAGAAGCAAAATACTTTTAGAGCAGATCATTAGGTGAATAGTAATTGGAATCAATTACTATTCCAGTTGCTTTTCTAACCCTTGATTTACAAACCCATGTTTTCTGGTCATGGGAGAATCAGCACATTATATTGAATACTGGCCCTTGAGATGCACCATACTTTGTAAAAGAGCACTTCAACCTCGTAAGTTGTTAGATCTCAATAGACTCAGTTACAGAAACTTCAGTAGGCCGTTCCTCTTTTCTGGCAGGCGTGCTGCTTCCGGGTGCTGGGATACATGGTAAGAGCAGTGAATCCCACGGACACGAACATGTTGCCTCACTTCTGTTGCATTATAACCAGTTGATCAGAAGTTGTGCCCAGTGGAAAACCACATGATGAATAACTAGGCATTTAGTGGGGTGGCAGAAGCTTTGTGAGCAAGGCAGACACATCCATATACAGAATAAATGCCTATTTCTATGACGAAAAATTACTGCTTACTCCACAAGGGAAGAAGTCAAGTGTAATCAACCTCCCAGAAGATAGGTTACGTGTTACATCATCCTCAGCCTACAGACGACGGCGACAACAGGGTCTTTCAAGGATGCTGATGTTCCTTATGGAAATGTACTTTGCAATGCCTAATTTAACATGGTGTCCTCAGGACTCATTTAAGGGATGGAGTTAGGGCATGGGTGAGCAGGTCACCCTTAATAAATCCATTCTGACATTCCTATCCAAGATTTTGTATTCCTTCTTTTATGCTCTACAAAAGAATTCCATTTAATGTAGGCCATTTATTTTTGTCCAGGGTTTTAGTCTGTCAACTAAACAAACAGAGCCATTTCTAGCTGCTCCAGATAATTCATTTGAACACAGATTTTCTCTTAAGTGCACCCAAATTGATAAATTTGGCCAAATCACATTTTACTTTATCCTTTGCTTAACTCCTTTAGAATCTCTTCTCCCACATAATCCTCCGGTGTCTACAAACATACATTAGCAGAATGTTGCAGTTCTTCTAATGTGTATAATATCTTCTGCCGGGTCAGATGAACTGATCCCCTATGAAGTCTATTGTGATGGCTCTACTTATGGTTCCGACTGCCCTGAGAGGTGGTAGGGGTGGGTTATGGGGAGAATCAGCATCCCCTGGGAAAGTATTTCAGTTAAGTCATTATAAAGTCTTCATGGAAACGGAGACTAGCCTTCCCAGAAAGGGGTAGAAGGGCTGCTTCTAATAGGAACGGAAGCTCAGTGGGATTTGAGGTTTTATTTTATTTTATTTATTTTTGGCCGCACTGTGCAGCATGTGGGGATCTTAGTTCCCCGACCAGGGATCGAACCCGCACCCCCTGCCTTGTAAGGCAAAGTCCCAACCACTGGACCGCCAGGGAAGTCCTGGGATTTGAGGTTTTAAAGTACACTAATTCATCTTAATCCATCCAAATATTCCATTGCAATTTTCTTGGTCACCTTCTTTTCCAATTAATCACCTTTCATGTAAGCACCTAAAGAAGTTGTGAATTCAAGTTATGTAGTCATTCTGCTACCTGCAGGAAGAACTCTGGGCCTGATTTTTGATACAGTAGATGAGAGATTCTTTTAGGGCAGTTGTAGAAACTTCTCTGGGCCTTAGATGATGCCTTTGGGTTGAAAATGTAAAACTCCAATATTATTGTTGCTGTTTTTCTGGTAAACTTTCCATTGCATTCAGTGACAGTAGCCCTTGTACTTATCTCTTCCACCAGAAAATTCTATTGCAAAAACCACTTGTTCTCCTTTAATAGGATTCCAAGAATGACAGGTAATAATTTGAGAGACTGTTTTGACACTGCATACCCTGGACTCCCAGAATCGCATTTTCCACCAGTGACGAGGTCATTACTGCCTTCAAATCAAATCAAGCCTGACAAGAAATCTTTGATTCCCATCTTTGCAGTTGTATTTCCTGAAACCACTTTCAATACCAAATAACTGTATCAGTCAGGATTCTATCAGGAAAATAGAAAATACTCTATGTATCTCAAACTGAAAGGGATATAGTACATAGAGATGGATGCTTACAGAACCATTAAAAGGGTTTGAGTGCAAAGACCAGGAAAAACAGTTGCTTGCGTCTAGAAGCTCTGTAAGCCTCAGGAATCATAGGAACTCACTGCTAATGATCTTATTATTCTCTTCAGCATTAGAGTAACAATTTGCCAGAGGACATCCAAAGTTAATGGCAAAACCTCACAACCGTCTTCTGCTGAAATCTGCATGCCTGTGTACAGTGCTAAGGGCAGACAATGCTTCTGTCTTCTGCCTCCTAAAACTCGCCTGAGAATCTAAATTTGAAGCCTGTTGGGACTCTGAGAAACGTGACCAGCTTTCAGCAACTACAATTCTTAGGACAGTTTAGAAAGGCAGAGATGGGGCTAAACATCAAGATACAATATCCGGCACACTGATAAACTAAATGTGGAAAATAGACGAGCAATCCCTCAAATAGTCACTATGAGAATTAAGAGAGTCAACACCTGCAAAGTCCTAAGCACAGTATATTATATATGTGTAACTTAAGTGCTTGACATTTTAAGTTTTTGGTTGCTGAGTCATCCATTTTGAAAGACATCCATCCTGAATAAACATATTGCCAGCTGTATGACACAGCCACTAGCAAAACAACCAGATAAGGAATCAGGCTTGTGAAGGTCCTCACCCATGAAGGTCCCTTTTCCAGAAAGCCCCAGGTAACCTACATAACTGCGTGAGTGACCTATTTCTTCCTTCCTGCACCCTAATTCCTGGTCGCGTGCTTTAAATTAGTCAATAAAGAATGAACTCGTGAGACCCTCGACACCCTACCTTCAACCCTAACAAAAGCAGATCCCCGGGTCTGTTATCTCTCTCTTTCTCTCTCTGCCTGCAACCTGGCTGTGTGGCCCCTCAGGTGTGCTGTGTACCCTCCAGGACCTGTGAGGAATAAATCTTGTTCCTCAAAGTTCCCTGATGGTTTTTGCTGAAGCACATCCTGTAATCCTAATACGAACCACAAAGGCTGGTCCAGCCACACACTGGGGGAGATATCCGCGGGGGCTGGCTGCAAGTGATATGGTCTGGACGAGTGCCACCAGCGTTCCTAGCTGACAGCCGGGCTATCAATAGGCTGAGACCAACACATCACCATGAAAAGCCTTACTGGGCAGCTGGCTATCTTTACCCGTCCTGAGATAAGAATGGCTCACAGCTTTCAATTCTATTCTCTGGGAGGGAGCACTAGACGATGCTGTGCGGTGATTTTCCATTTGTCCCCGTTTTACCATGACAAATGCCCTGGCTGTCCTTCCCTGCGTCCCGGGAGGCTGGCTCCTGAGGACTGGTCACCTGGGGGACCCTAAATGTCACGTGGCTTGCCCTGGGCAATGGGAGGCACCGGCAGGCATGAGGTAGGAAGGGAAGGGGTTGGGGTACTTCTTCCCTGTCCCTTCTGGCTGGGGCCACTGTGCTGCCAGTGGCAGGGTCCCTCCTTGACCCAGTTCCTGCCGGGATCTCTCCTCCGTACCTGCCGTTCTCACTGGATTCCAGCAACTAGACTTTCTGTCCTTGTCCCTGTGGCTGAAGGCTGTGGCCAGTTTCTGAAATGCCCTCCTTCACTGGGACACGTCACGATCGATGCCCACAGCTCTCTGTCCCTTCACGAAAGTAGCTTCACTTCAAGTTGCCGAGTGGAATTCGACTTCCTTCTGGGACCCTCTTGACTCCCCCTGCTCAAGGCCATCTTCCCACACCCCGGGCCGGAGGTTTTGAGGTCAGCATCCTCCTTGTTTCCACCTCAGGGGGCTGGATGGACACTCAGAAAGTCACGGCAGGGCTCAGCACAAGGTCCGGCCGTGGATTCACGCTGGACTCAAAGACTAGACCCACCCGCCCTTCCTGGCAGAGGTGAGGACTCCATCCCCATGAGCCAGCGGGCCGCCAGCAGACAGCAGCTCCCTTACTGGGGACACGAGTCCGAGGTCCCACCGCGCACCCCTGTCCAAAATGGAATCAGTGAACCCGGGTCGAGTCTCTGCGGCCTTGCGCTCAGATACCCCGAGCAGCCTGTACCGGGAAAGAATTAGGGCACAGCTGAAACCCAAAAGGGAAAGGAAACGGGCTAAGATCCACGGGGAACAGTGACTAGTTCTTCATCCGTCTCCTGCCCCAAATAGCTCCGCTCTCCTCCCCCACTGGTGTTTACATGTGTTCCTTGCCTGGCAGCAGATGCCACCGGGCCTTAAACTGGGTCACAGAGGGCTGTGAGGAGCCAACCAGGCCCTCAGGCCACGTCCTCCCCTGCCCTCACTGCCCAGAGGCTCCAGGCTGGAGTGGCAGAGCCCGGACCCCAGGTGGCCCCTGCCCTCCAGGGCATCCTGGCAGGGTCCCTGCTGCCCAGAGCCACAGCCGGCGAGGGGGATCCTCCATCCAGCCTGTGAGGGGGCAGAGGGGTCGGCGCTGGGTGCGGCTGCAGCCTCCCCGCCCCCTCCTGCCCTGCCATCCCCTCTCACCGCAGCCGGGCGCGCATCCCCTCAGGGACCCCAGCCGCCCCCGGGCAGCCGGGAAGCCACACGGCCCTGCTGCTTCCCCTGGAAACAGGGTGGCTTCACACAGACCCACAGGGCCCAAACCAGGGCTCCCGACACCCACGGGGGCAGAGGTGGTGTGGAGGGTAGAGCATAACTTACAGTCAGAACCAAACCCAATCAAACCCAACCCGGATTTCAGACCCCAGCGCCCTGGGGCCCATGAAGGGAGATGGTTGCCCAGAATAACCCAGCAGGGAAGTGGCCGAGCCCGGGCCCCAAGGACCACTGCACACCCCCAGCCACGTGTCTGCCCCTCCCATCCTGGCCTCCTGGCCCTCCTCCTTCCCAGGATCCCTGCGCTTCGGGTCCTGATGGCGCCTTTCCCTCCACAGGTTCTGTCAGAGCACGGCTTTGGCCTGATCACCACCGACATCCGGGAGGGACAGACTTTCTACTACGCGGAGGATTACCACCAGCAGTACCTGAGCAAGATCCCCAATGGGTACTGCGGCCTCGGGGGCACCGGAGTGTCCTGCCCGCTGGGTATTTATTATGGACCCAGAATTCACATGTTGGAACCCTATCCCCCAGTGTGACTGTATTTGTTGATGGGGCCACTAAGGAAGAAATTAAGGTTAAATGAGGTCATAGCCTGGGGCCCTGATCCTATAGGATTAGTGTCCTTACACGAAGGCATAGCAGAGTGGTCTCTCTCCCTCCGTGAACCTGCACTGAGGCCGTAAGAGGACACAGTGAAAAGGCAGCGTTCTGCAAACCGGGAAGAGAGGCCTCACCAGGAACCGGGTAGGCTGTCACCTTGATCTTGGACTTTCAGCCTCCAGAACTGTGAGAAAATAAGTTTTTGTTGCGTAAGCCAGCAGTCTATGGTATTTTGTTATGGCAGCCTGAGCAGACTAAGCCAGAATTAAAAAGGAATCTCTCCCCATGTGGTCAGCCCTTGAGATCACAACAAAAACACTTTCAATAAAGCAGGCAATTCTTTTGTGGTTCACAGTGGCTTTTTGAAGTGCACAAAGGCATTTTTTAGAAGTCTGGGTTTTGACAAATAATTTAAATTTAGTAAATTACCTTTTTAAGGGGTGTGGTTCCGTGAATTCTGACAAGTGCAAGACGGCCATGTAACCACCACCAGAGTCAAGACACAGAACCTTTCACCACCCCAGACAGTTCCCCGGTGCCCCTTGGAACCCATCCCCTTCCCCAAGTCCCAGCCCCTGGTGACAACTGATGTGCTGTCTCTGCCTGTCTGTGCATCATACTGAAGGTAGCAGTTATCCAGCTTCTTCAACTCAGCAGAAGGCACTGGCGGTTCATGGTTATAGCACGTGGTCTGCAGTCAGCGGTCTGCTCCTTTCTATTGCTGAGGACTATTGCTGTTGTCTGGATGGACCACCGGCTATCCACTCAACTGACAGACATGTAGGGTGTTAGTTTTTAGTACTCATGGATAAAAACACCATAAACATTGTGTACGGGTCTTGGTGTGGACATGTGTCTTCATGCAAAGGTATTTTGATAAAAATGTGAATTCATGCACATATGTGCTGGGAGACTTGGGGATTCTTTGGGATCTGAATGAAGATCATGCATATGCTGTGTTATCCTGTTCAGAACTCTGGGGCCAGCCATGGAAGCCACGTGGTTAAGCCTGGTGACCTTGGGAATTCTTTATCTATGCCCTGTTCCACCTCATGTGAACACGTGCCCTCCAGGGCCCCAAAGTTTGCAAACACTTATAGCTGCAATGAAATGTTTCTCTCTGCTGAGCTCAAATTCGTGTTGTTTTCTAAAGAACAGAGATAAGGAGGCTGTGTCTCCCATTTCAGGCCTCCTCCTGGCAGAGAAAAGATATGTTAGGTTGATGAATTCTAATGCTTTGCTTATAGCTATGAGATGGGTAGTAAATGCTTGTTATGTTAAAACTCCACATCCAATAACATGAACTAACTTCCTAATATTTCATCTGCTTTTCGCTTATTCCGATAGGATATCCCCAAGAGCTTTAAAAATAAATTGTAAAGCCTTAAAAGAGCTAGGGAAATAAAAAGTCCCATAGTCATTTCCCCTAAAATGGAAGTCCATTATGTATAGAATTTTGGAAAACATGTACACCTACAGCTCTTGCCAATCTTTAGTAATAATACTTGTTCTCCACACACCTGTCGTGTCCATGGTGATTTCTCATGAGAATATTTCTGTGGCTGTAGAGTGGGTAAGACTGTACTCAGAGTCGAACTTTATTTAATAAATTGGCCTGTCTACTGCTCAATCTTGCACGTTATTCCAACTCAACATTTTAGTTTGAACTATTCGAATTTGCCAGTATTAGACCATTTTTGAGCTACTAAACCAGCAACTCTATATGGTTTAACTTAAAACTTCCTACAGTTCCCATACCTTTGCACACATTTTCTGCCCATCTAGAATGCTGTATTAGTTCCCTAGGGCTGCCATAACAAAGTGCCACAAACTGGGTCGTTCAGAACAACAGAAAGTTATTGTTTGGAGTTCTGCAGGCCAGAAGTCCAAAATCAAGGTGTTGGCAGGGCCGTGCCCCCTCGGAAGGGAGGGATCTGTTCTAGACCTCTCGCCCAGCTTCTGGCAGTTCCTTGCCTTGTGGCAGCATAACTCCAATCTCCACATGGCGCTCTCCCTGTGTGCGTTTATGTATCCAAATTTTCCCTTCTTGTAAGGACACCAGTCACAATGGACTGGGGCAACCCTGCTCCAGTATGACCTCATCTTAATTAATTACATCAGCAATGACCCTGTTTCCAAATAAGGTCACATGTTGAGGTACTAGAGGTTAAGACTTCAACAGATGAATTTGGGGAGGACACCATTCAACCCGTAACATATGCCTTCTGGCCCTTCCCTAACATCATCTCTCTCAGTGGATTGACTCAGCCTAGACAGGGCTTATTTCTTCCTCTAGAGAATCTTCCCTGGTGGCCTCTTTCCCCACCCACCACACACCTGTGCTCCCCCCACACTGGGTTGGGTGCCCCTCTGCAGCTCCCAGTGATACACTTGTCCCAGTGTATTAAGGTGGTGTCTCTGCTCACATGTCTCTCCCAGGTTCTAGGAGACAGAGAACAAATATTGTTTATCTCTGCATCATTCTCCAAGCCTGGCGTATGGAAAATGCTCTGTAAAGTGCTAGGTCACCTAGTGGACGAACAAATGAATGAAATATATGAACAAAAGCCACCCTGCAGCCCATCTATGCATGGGTTCTGTACTTTATGCACGTCCTATTCATAGAAACGGCTGGTCAATTGTGCCTTCCTTTTCTGGAAGACATGAAATTAGTAGAGAATTAAAATCGTGGGCTTGGTATTTGCCAGGTCCTAGATACACGCACTATCTCACTAATCCAACAATATATTGATGGAAATATTATGATTATCCCCATTTTACAGATGAGGAAACTGAGGCTCAAAGTTCAGGTCCCACTGGTGATGTGAGCTCTCTGCTGGAGGACTCTGAGTCTGTGCTCGCTCCGCTGTATCACCTGACTTGTTTGGCAGCAGCCTCAGGTCCCTTCTCCTGAGGAGGGCCTTCAGCTCTTTTTTCCTGATGCATTAGTGGGTCTGAGATGCCCTGATCTGCAGGAGCCCAACTGGTGTGGAGCCCTCCCGCCCCACTGCCTCTGCCCCCGCTTCCACACTGGCCTCCACGTCCCAGAGGGCTGGCTCGTGGAATCATCAGGTCCTGGTCCAGGAGGCCCCCTGGCTGCCTCGTCTGGACTGTGCTAGCTCCACCCAGTGCCCTATTGTGACCTGGGCATCAGGCTGGGCTGTGAGACTGCAGGCACGGAGAGCGAGGCCCTGACTCGGTCCTTCTGAATTGAATATGCGCAGTCTCACCTGAAGCTCCTCCATCGACTTGAGTAAAGACCAGGGCCGATGACAGGACGGAGGGACGGAAGAGCGGTGCTTCTGTTGCCAGTCGCCCTGCTGCTGCCCTGGTCTCACAGCGGCCTGGCACGTAGGTCTCTCATGGTGTTCTTGGGTCTGGACCTCTCTGGGGCTCTCTCTCCTCGGCGGCCGGGAGAATCACTTGGGGAGCTTGTTCAAAAGGTCAAGTTCTAGGATGCTGATTCTGTAGTACTGGGTGGGATCTGAGGAACTGCACTTTTAATAAGGCCCCTCCAGTGAATCTGATGCCGGGGTCCCTGGACCAGACTTTCAGATCATTGCTCCCCACGCACTCCCAACTTTAAAGTTACATGTGGAGAAGCCGTGTGTGCGTGTGTATGTGTGTGTGTTTGTGTATTTCACATCTACGTTAGGTACCAGAGTTTTCCAGAGTGAAGGGCCAATGTAAGTAAACCGTTTGAGAGGGGTAACTAGCTGTCCATCTGGAGATGTTAACTAGCCGTGTCCTGCAGCTTTAAGGCCCTGTGTCATCAGAAAAAGGAATTTCTCTGCTGCTTTCTCTTTGAAAACATCCTGAAGGATCATTTGGAGCCTAACTGGTCTAATGCAAAACATAAATAATATAGCTGTAAGGAAGGCAGCGTCTTAATACCTACTATGCATTCATCCCCCTGAGTCTGGAGAATTTATGGAGCCTCGTGCTATGCTGTCAATTTGCTGGTTGGCAGATATCAAACCTCTATCACGTGCTGGGAGCTGTTTTAGGAGAGAGATGTTCTATGTCAGAGAATGACATATTCAATTCCTACCCTTAAGCGGTTTTGCTATCTAGCGAGGGGAGGGAAGTATTAAACATAGAAATGAATAAATAAGTAAGTTAATTCCAGTTCCCGTTAAATGGTATGAAGCAGATGAAACAGGCTAACGCGATGGGAGGCCTGCAGGTGGGAGTTGAGACTGTTCTAAGAGGTGGTCATGGAAAGCCTTCCTGAGATGACAAGACTTGGGTTGAGACCCACCTGATGAGAAGGAGACGTATTTCCAAGCAGAAGTGACAGCAAGTGCAAAGGCCCTGAGACTGAGTGCGCGGGGTATGTTTTAGAGGCAGGCAGGCCAGTAACGTTGGGGCAGAGTGAATGGGAAGGGGCCACTGGAGAAAGACGGGCTCGTAAAGGCACAGTGAGGACTCTGGATTTTATTCTGGTTACAGTGGGAAGCCATCAGAGAGTGAGAAATGAGAGGTGCTTGAGAAAACATTCTGGCTGCTTCAGAGGATAGACTGTGTAGGAGTGGGGATGCAAGAGGGGAAGGAGGGGGACGAGTTAGCAGGCAGGACAGGATGACGGCCTGGATGGGTTTATAGCAGGGCGGATGGAGAGGATGGCTGGCGAAGGACATTGTTTGGTAAAGTTGATGGAACTGACCGATGCACTGCTCGTGGGGAGTGAGGGAAAGAGGAGACGTCAAGGATAACTCTTGCCTAAGCAAACAGACGGGTGTGGTACCATCCATAGAACTGTGGAAGGCTTACAAGAAAGATGTGGAGTGGGGTCAGGTTCCATAGTTCAGTTTGGGCCACGTCAAGTTTGAGGCACCTCTTAGACGTTCTTGTGAGATATTGAGTAGGGCAGTTGGTTAATGGGTTGGGAGCTCAGTGGAGAGGCCTGAGAGGGTAAACGTGAGAGCACCTATATAAAGATGATATTTGAAGTCTGGCTAGGATGAGATACTCTAGCCAAAGTGCATAGAGAAAGAAGTGGTCTGAGCGTTAAGCCGTGAGTTTTGGAAGAGGAGGTGGATTTGGCAGAAAAGTATGAGAAGGAATGGCCACTGATGCAGGAAGACGACCAGCAGGTACTTCCTCCCACTGAAATGTTGCCCAGAGATGACCCCAGATTGAACCAAAAGTCCTGGGCAAAACTCAGACTTCTTTCTCCTTGGTCCAAACTAGAGTGAAACCAAATGTCATCCCTCTAAATCGATGTGACATGAAAAAATAGGCATTAGACTGTGTTAATACTTATCTTTGTATTAAAGATGAGGATATTGAGGCATAGAGAGGTTAAATCAGTGGCTCCAAGTCACACAGCTAGCCAACGGGGCCAACTCAGAACTTCTGACTCCCAATCTCACTCCTTCCCTCTTCACCAGCTTCCCTGCCAGCTAGGAAATTTCCAGGCTAAAACCAGTGCCTTCTGCAGACTTGAGTGGTTTCTCCAGTCATGCTTCTCTTTCTCTCATGGTGACCAATATATTGAAAGGGTCTTTTGGGGCAAAAAGAATTTCTGAGACACCCTGATGGTGCAGGCAAAGAGAAAACACTCAACTAAAAAGCTGAGATGAGACCTCCCTGTCTTAATTTGTTTGGTCACATCTCTGGGTCTGGATCAACCAGTCACTTGGCAAAAATCTAGTCTGCAGTGATTTCATTCCAGTGGGATTTGCAAGGGAAGATCTCTGAACTCCCCCACCAGGAGTTTGCTCTGTAGTGCTGGTGGACCTAAGACTTCATTTGGTTTTTTATCTACAGACTATATATATAAACCCCTTAGGCTCCCAGGAACTCTCCTAAGATTCACAACCATGAGTCTCTTATTTTTCCAGGCCAGCCCCAATTCTAATTTTCAACAAAGTTGAGCCATTGAGCATGTAAAAATATAGAAGAACTTTTGGACTTGCATAAGACTTTTCATGTAAATACATTCACGTTTCAGTCTGCATGACCACTGGCAGCCTGACATCAATATCAATACAGCATTTAAACTGTTGTACTGAAAATCACATACCTCTTAAGGAAAAATTCAGAATAAGGAAGCTAAAGTTTGCTTCAATGTTTATATATAAGAATTTTAATAAAAATAGTTATGTTTTATATTAATGTAATTTAAGTAAAAATGTTTCCCCCTCGTCATTTTCAACTGTGAAAGTAGAGTATTTTAGAACTTGGAAAAACCTTAGAGATGATCTTATTGAGTCCCCTCATTTTAAGGTGAGAAAATTGAAGAACCTAGAGGTAGCCTATTCCACTATAGAGAATTCTATGAAGTGCATTTTTATATTGAAAAATATACAAATTCCCTGGACTCCCAGGGACTCCCCTAAATTAACCACAGGCCCCAGATTGTCCAGGTCACCCTCAATTCTGTGTAACGTCCAACAAAGTGGAATGTAAAAGTACGGCAGAATTTTTATACTGTAAGATCTTTTCATGCCAACATATGCTTTTCACCCACTGACACTGGATCTGAGCAAGTCTGATACCACGTCTTTAAGAAAACCCTGCAGAAGTCTGAAGGCCCGTCCTTTTATGTTCCCTATAATAAGGCTTCCCAATATGCTAGTTACTCACCTCTGAACACGCTCCATTTGTTAACGCTATTCTTACACCTCGAGCCCCCAGACCAACGACCATCAAATGCTACAGTCTAGGAAGTGGAGGGCTTATCGGTCAGGTCATCTCATCAGCATCTTGTGGTTGATATTTTCATACGAAAAACTTCCAAGTCAAAGCTCCTCTCACAACCTCGAGTTTGGGATCTATTATTTTTTTTGACTGGAGTTGCAAGACTTTATTTCTAGTCCTTGTTGAGTTCAGTATTGATGGTTCATGCCCAGGATTCAGATGTGATCAGATAGTTTTCAATCTCTATTCTGTAATCTATTAAATATTAGTTCTTGCTCAGTTTTGTGTCATGCATTATCATGCACTTTTTTCCCCAAGTGTAAGACGACTTTTTACCCATTTAAGTTTTAAAGGCATCTGTTAGTACCAGCTTGGCTTGGTATCCTACTGCTGCTCCAACACCTCCGAACCGTCAGCAGAAACTGCTAACAGATCTTGCTTTCTCTTTCTCTTTGTTCTCTTTTGAACATCTTGTTCTACACAGAGGATGGCAGACTGCCACTGCCCACCAATCAGATAGCTCTCCAGGTGAAACCTTCTTCCCACCTCACTCAGAAAGCCTCCCTTCCAGGATACAGTCAATGATCAATGCTTTAGATATAATATCTCAACCAGTTTGATGTTCGCCTTAGAGAGAAATCATCCAAACCGCATACCATCATTTTAGCCAAATAAGATTCTCAAAGAATTGAGTGGATGATTT
Source organism: Balaenoptera musculus (assembly GCF_009873245.2). Classification (NCBI taxonomy): domain Eukaryota; kingdom Metazoa; phylum Chordata; class Mammalia; order Artiodactyla; family Balaenopteridae; genus Balaenoptera; species Balaenoptera musculus. Next base: position 8,802,278 of record NC_045790.1, read on the forward strand.
GTCGAAATATAGACATACCATGCAAGCTATGAGCAAGGTGAATAAACAACTGGCCTTTAGAACCAGACATACCTGGCCGAAAAATCCCCATCTGTCTCTTGTAAGCTGAATGGTCTTGAGCAATCACGTGAACTCTCCAAGATTGTTTCCTCATCTGTGAAATGGGGATAATAAACCATAGCTCAGAGGTTTGCTGGCATTATTAAGTGTCTCTCACACACACAACTCAGAGGCTGACTCATGGTAGGTGCTCAGTAAGTGGCTATCATTATATAGCAAAAAGATTAATATATGGGGCTTTTTAATTATTAATCCAATTTGACTACTAATCATTGGTAATTTTGTTTAAGTTTTCACAAATTATTATTTTAATTAAGTATTTAAAAAATTTTCCAGAGATCCAACATTGTTTTATTGTATATTAAGTCCAAGATTCCCTTGTTGGCTCTGAAAATTCAACCTTTTCATCTGAGATTGGGCTGCAGGTTCCTTACAATGTGTGGTCTTCCTTGACAGGAGCAATGGGAATCCCTCATAGAGATTACAATTTAGCGGGGGAAGTAGACTTTAACAGTTTCACAAATGCTTCATCACCGTTGTTAGTGTTCTGAGGGGAAGGTGGGGTGTTGAGTAAGAAAGTTATACTGAGGGCAGCTGGTGTAATCTTAAAAGGCAAGGAAGGAGCTAAGATATGAGGGATACACAGGAATTAAACAAGCAAAGAGGAGCGAGACAGATGAGGGAGGAGCCTCTCTTTCTGGCAGCAGCACGGGGAAGAGCCCCGAGGTAGGAAGCAGCAGGGCACTTCCGGGGAGCTGAAGGGCCAGGGAAGTCGGAGGAGAGAAACCCAAAGGCAGAGATGAGAGGCAGCAGTGGTGGTGCCGACGTGCAAAGGTGGCGGTAAAACGTGTAGTGATGAGCAGTGTGATTGACGGTGACGTGTGGTGGGGACACACGTGGCGGCGAGGCTGTGTGGTGATGGCACCATGTGTGCTGCAGAGACGGTTTGAATAGATACACCTCTCAGATTAGACTCTTCTGTGAAATATTATGAACGTCATGGACTTTTCTCCCCGGGTATAAGTATGGTTAACACTTAGGCAGTTTGCCCAGTGGTTATGAGGACAGACTCCAGAGCCAGACTGCCTAGGTTCAAATCTTAGCTTAGTCATTTATTAGCTGTTGGTCTTGGCCAGTTGTCCTAATCTTAAACTTGCCTTTGTGGTCTACCCTTTAAAATGAGATGATGATAATTTCAACTATCTTGTGAGGTTTGTACGAGAATTAAATTAATTAATTTCGACAAAACAGAATGGTGCCTGGCAAATAGTAAGCATTCAACATTTTAGATTTTATGATGTTTATTGTTTCCCATTACTCAAGTGATGTTGGAAACCCATTAGAAGCTGTCAAAACAATCCTATCACATAGGAAATGCCAAAATTTTAATTTCTCTCAAGGTGCAATTGGGATGATCTTTAGAATTAAAATTGGGTGAAACACAGTGGTGCCATAAATCACAATAGAAAATGCAGGAAAGGAATCAGTTGGGAAAGGAGGGGCTGGGCAATTTTCCTTGGGCTTCCCTACTAGAGTGCAAGAGCAAGATCCGGCCCCAGGGCTTGTGGCTGTGTGCCCCTCCCCACAGGCCCTCAGACGGAGACCCTTCCAAGAAGCCCAACTATGGTGAAGGCACCCAAAAGTACAATCTCATAATTGCGGTGCCCTTGGTAGGCATGGAGGGTATTGTTTTTGTTTGATGGATCTCCCACCTGGTAGTAAACTGGTTGAGCCACTGCTGTCTGTGTGCTGGGGGGGTGAGAAAGGGGCATCATACTTAAGTGTCTTCCAAGCCAACCAACCTTGACTGTTGGGCTCTGGGTCTCTCCTCCCTCTTCCTTCTTTCTGCTCTTAGTGAAATGTGGCCAAAGAATAAACAGTTCTGAGAAGTCAGAAGCTTCGGATATCATAGGCGGGGTACCTGCAGACACTGTAGATTTCCCATGGCAGATGCGTATCCTTGACAGTGGGAATCATCTCTGTGGGGGATCGATCCTCAGTGAGTGGTGGGTTCTAACCGCAGCCCATTGCTTCAAAAACAAAAATAAGTAAGTGTTGCAGGTAGAATTTGTTTTTCAAACCAGTGTGGTAGGATATTTGCCCCGACGTGCCTATTGTTCACGTTCATCAGCCATAAAACAAAATACCAGGAGGTAGACACCTGTGTTAAATATCACACTCTGCAGGTGGAAAGAAACCGTTCTCCTCCTAGGGTGTTGCACAGCTTGCTGTGTGGGATCTACACTGCAGAGCAAATGTTCCTTGGGCTTCTCAGCATTTTGCTAAGTGCATGTAGTCCTGGCCCAAACTCCTGGAGAGTCCTTTCCTAAGCATTTGCTCTCACTCAGGGAGAAAGTGGGCTGACAGAGATCACGGAGTTGGGGAAATCAGAGAAGGATTAGGCCCTGAGGGCAGGGTGGGGCCAGGCCTGGCTGCATGGCGGAAGGTGCTGTCTGAGTCCCAGTCCACAAAATAGTTTTGCAAAACTTCCAAGGTGTCTGTGATATAGCCAGTCAGCTTTTCTTGCAAATCGAGGTCAAGTCCCTCAATTACTCATGCCATAGTATGGCTTCCAAGACATTTGGTGATGAAATTTACAAGTGACTTTGCCCAAGCGAAAAGCCATCAGGGGCAAGAGCTGGTTGGCCAGAGGGCAGGCTGGGCACTCAGGCCAGCCTCCTCCTCCCTGGCTCCGTGTCAAGTGCAGAGCCGCAGATGCTCTCAGGATCGCAGTCTCCCACGAGTGCAGTTATTTTCTCCTAAGGCTCACCTTTCACCCTCCCACCACTTACCTATTTTCTCTTTCTTTTGTTTTGGAATAAGATCTACCTTGGAGGTCGTACATGGTAAAGGAAATCCTGACACCGAGAACTTGACAAAGATAAAAGTGGACGAGCTAATTACTCACTATTATTTTGACAGCTGGTTCTACATTAATGACATAGCTTTGCTGTTGCTCAAATCCCCACTGAACTTGGGTGTCAAGAAGGTACCCGTCTGCCTTTCAGAGGTCACTGACATAGAGAGATGGAGAAACTGCTGGGTGACTGGATGGGGCACTACTAGTAAGTTACTATAGCCCAGCGGGGAGTGGGGGCGGCACCTTGGCTGAGGTTTGCAATGAGAAGCAAAGTCTGGAGGCTCTGCTGGCCTTAGGAGGTCTGCCTCGTGCACCTGGGCGCTTCCGGTTCTCAGTTAAAGTCCCACGATGACCCTGTTGCTCAGTCCACGTGGGAGCCACATCCTCCCTGGGTGCGTGGAGCAAGCTTTAGGTCCATACTGTGAAACAGGAACCCTAAACAGGGCCTCAGGGAAAAGCCAGGCAGAAGTGTTCAGTCTTCAGGGTGACCTGGAGGAAGGTGGAGGGACATACCAATGGGAAAAGGGGCTGGGCTCCGGGAAGTCCACGCCAGTGTCAGTCAGAGCAGCTCTGTTCCAATTGATGGGGTCAGTTCCGCCCCCTGTGATAAAGGGCTCTGTGGCTAAAATCTCTGAAAACCACAGATCCAGGCCAAGGAGGAGGGGATAAACCGAACGTAAATTTGTCCTTCTAGAGTCAACCTGTAACCTACTCCTGCCGGTTTGCCCAGCCAGCCCACAGAATGGTGTCCTCTTGTCTTCCTTCTTGGTGAACGTGACTTTCCCCATAATCAACAGAGCAGGAAAAGTCACATTCCACTCGGTGCTGCCCTTCCAAGGAGGCACCCAAATGGCTCTACATGGAGTCCCACGTGGTCCCAAAACTCAGAGCTGTGTTAGATTCCTCCTTGGGACTTGCCCTTAGAAGCTTTTCGATAGCTTCAAAAACAAGGCCACCTTCTTAACTTAGAGTTCCTTATGCTTCATTTACCTCATTTTCTTTGAAACTCCTCTATGATTCAGGCAGTGTTGTAGGCTCCGGGGATTCAGCAACATACAAAGAGGAACACATCCCCATCTTCGGAAGTGGACACTCTAGGAGTTGGGCTCAGCTAGAGCCCACAGGCAGTGAACTCCTCAAGGACCCCGACACGAGCTTCAAGCCCATCTTTTTGTGCCGTGGGTCCCAGGACAGAACTTGTCATCGTGGGTTCTCTTTACATCCTCATGGATTTGAATGAAACTCCTTTTTAGGACCCTAGCTGGAACCTGGCACCCTCAGCAGGGTGAGAAAATGGTTCACTGAGGCTGAAATCCAGTACAGACCCAGTGCTAGGAGCTCTTGATTCAGAGAGGGTGGGCTCAAGAGTCTCCCGGACACCCCTCCTACCCCCTCCTCACCCAGTCCAAATTTGGGTCATTGCCGGGGCCACAGAGCAGTTCCCTTGTTGTTGAGGTGAAAAGACATGATGTGGGTGGGTCCTCCAAAGGGACCACGTTGAGCTCAGGGTCCTCTCCCCATCTGCTTCTTCTTTGGGTCAGTTCCTAAGCGAAGTACGGAAACAGCGCTGCGGAAAGTCAACATCCAGCTGATCGAGTGGGAAGCATGCTTCCACACGATGCCTCTGCTCACCAAGAGCATGCTGTGCGCCGGGGACCTTCAAGGTGGGAAGGACACCTGCCAGGTAACATAGCTTCTCCATGGCCTGGAGAGGCGCTGCCCCAGAAAGCTGGCCAACAGTGCCAGGCTACCTGGCTGCCCTCTTTCTCCTCTGGATAGGAGGTGGATTAAAACACAGAAACGTGTTCTCTCCCAGAGGCCAGAAGTCCAAAATCAAGGCATCGGCAGGGCTACGCTCCCTCTGGAGGGTCTAGGGGAGGATCCTTCCTTGCCTTTTCTGGCTTCTGGTGGTTGCGGGCAACCCTGGGCGCTCCTTAGCCTGCGGGTGCAGCCCTCCGATCGGTGCCTCCATCTTCACAGGCCTTCCCCCTGTATGCGTGTGTCTCCTCTGCTCTCTCTTCTTATAGGGATACCAGTTATTGGAGTAGGGCCCATGCTAATCCCGTAGGACTTCATCTTAATGGAACTAATTACATCTGCACAGATCGTATTTCCAAGTAAGGTCGAATTCTGAGGTTCCAGGTGGACATGAATTTGGGAGGGATGCTCTGTAACCAAAGGCAGGCCGTGCAGGCCAGCGGTTAGGGCTGCGGGCTCCCTTAGCTTCCCTCCCAGCTCCTCTACTCACTGCCTGGAGTCCCCTCTGTGCCTGTGCCTTTTCAGATTTCCCCATCTGTAAAATGGGACTACTAAGAGTCCTCTTAGGACTGCTGTGAAGATAAAATGAGTCAATGCACAAAAGCATTTAGAGGAGCATGGCGCAGAGGAGGGTCATGGTAAACACTACGAATATTGCTTTCTCCATCATCATCTCTTACATCTGTTCAGTGCTCAGTAGCATACAAACTGCTTCCACAAATACGTCAAACTAGCTCTAGGAAGCAGGTCTATTTTAGATGGGAATAGGAGGACCAGGAAAGCTGACAGCCTTGCGGAGGACACACCAACAAGGTAAATTACAGACCCCGAGTTCCAACCAAGGCGCGCTGACTTCAGGGGTGAGAGCCATCTTTTGGGTTCCAATAGAGACAGGGCTCCAAATCCAGCAGCCCAGCACGGCCCCGCCCAGATGTGCCTGGTTTACCAACCACAAAAATGGTGGGAGCTGCCAGTGAGTACAGGCTTGCTCTATATTAGGGCCAGGCATAGTGCTTTATAGGTGTCATTTGCTTACCTTCACACCGTGGTCCTGCAGGAAAGGTACAGTCATCACCAGCACCAAAACGAGCCTCAAAACGCTGAAGAAAAATTTCACATTCTCTCAACTAAGTATTCACCCTGGGATCTGAACCAAGGTCTGTCTGGCTCCAGAAATTTAAATTCTTAACTGTACATCTTTCCCATAGATCCCCTCATCCTTAGAGAAGCGAGTGTAATTCTTCATTTTAAAGTAAGGTCATGGGAATTTCCAATGACTTCAAAGAACTGGATGAAGAACAGTTTGGTTCAAAGGAAGCTGATGGGCACAGCAATTTGTTCATGATAACAATCTGGTTTAAAAAAAACCAAATAAACCCATATCCTATTTGGGGGGCGTTGCTGTTTGTTTTGTATTTAGATTTTTGGCATATTATTAAATGGTGCTTCTTTCTGACTCTTCTATGTGTTACTTAATATTTTCAAAAATAGATCTTTGTAAGCTGTGAGACACTATGTACCGCCTGATCCTATTTCTGTAAAATAATAATGACGTGTACGTATTTGCATACATGAGGATGTGGAAAGTTACATTTGGCTAAAGAGTTGCCTCTGCATGGTTGAAATTAGAAATGCTGTTTATTTCACTTATTTATTTCAGTACACAGTAAAGAAAATTCCAGGGGTATAGAGGGGTGTACAGTGAAGAGGAAGTTTACCTCTTACAATTGTTCTCCTGTTCACTCCCCAGAGAAACAATGTTAACTGTATCTTACCTGAAAATTCTTCTTATACACAATCGTGTGTGTGCGCTTATATATAAATTTACTTATATAATTATGGGTATTCTTCATGTTCTTTTTCCATATCCCAGTTTTCTGATTTTTTGATGAAGATACATTCTTCTCTTTTTTTTTTGAAGATACATTATTCTTTAATAGAAAATTTTAAATGGTCCAGAAGGTTTGGGGGCATGAAAGGTAGTGCATTCCTTCATTTTCATGTCAATGATGTCTGCTCTACCTGTGCTTACTTGGCAATCTCTTTCATGATGCTTTAAAATTTGTAAATTGTTTAAAATTTGATGTTTTGAACCACAATCTAACATTTTGACACAATTTTTGTACTTTTTGCGTTCTGTATATACAGTCTGTATGCCTGCTGTCTTCAACCAATGACCTAGTATAAAGCATAATGGCTTTTGGGTTTCAGTTTTTACTTTTTGCTATCGTGAACAACACAGAAAGAGCAAAATGAGGTCTTTCTGGGGAAACTGAAAGAATTCTGAAAAACAAAGAAGTGCTTAGAGGCAAAACGGATTAGAAAACCACTCCTTGGTATATCAGAATGAATGCATGTCACTGGATGATGATGATGATGGTGACGATGGATATTTATTTTTTGACCAAATTGTCATTCATCACCATTGCTTTTGACCAAACTGTTCGCTCCCTTTTCTGACAGTCACAGAGCTGGGAGTATAGGCATGTTGTTGGAGAGCCGAACCAAAAGTAGAAACATCCACCCGTCCTCCAATGACACCATAAGTGCTTTGTGCCTCGTGCCAGGCGCCCACCCCTCAATAGGCTGTAAGAGCAACTTGCCACCATCCCTTCCACTCCCAAACAACTCTTCTCTCCTAGGGTGACAGTGGTGGGCCTCTGGTTTGCCAGAAAAAACCCAGCACAAGCAAATGGTACCAGCTGGGCATTGTCAGCTGGGGAGTGGGCTGTGGCCGGAAGAGACTGCCTGGAGTATACACGAAGGTGTCTAGTTATCTGTCATGGATTGAGAAGGAGACCAAGCTGTCAGAAAGGCCCTACAAGCATGAACCGGACTCCGGGGACAGTTTGCTTCTATCACCCTGGGCCATCTTGCTACTGTATTTTGTGATGTTTCTATTATCCCCGTGATTAAACACTGCATTGCCTCACAACCAAGTGTCCTTCTCAGTCTGTGGAGTAAGGTCAAGGGTGGGGTGCAGGTTGCAAGGAGGGATTCTCATACGAAATAGCTGTGCCTGAAATAATCATATACTTATAGGAGCACTTAAAATATACCTGGGACCCACTCAAAGGCCTATGGTTCCCCTGGGACTCAGAGGCAGGTCACCAACTTCAGCTTGCGGCCTCTCCAAAGGTTTGGATGGAGCATCTTTCCACAGGGGCGGGGGTATGCCAAGGATCTCTGAAACAGAAGGCCTATTCTCTTCCTCTCCCACAAGCAGGTATCTTCCACAGCTTCTTTCATTTTCCATTTCTTTTGCTCCTGCAATGAGAAACATTCCAGCTCCTCGATTCCCCTTCATTTGTAAGCTCATCCCTGAGACCTGCAGACTTGGTCCCTAGAAAGGTCCTTGTTCTTAACCTTCCTTTGCTTCTACCTGGTTCAGAGCCCCAGTAAATGCTGCTTTTGGCTCTCAGAGACCATGAGTAACAGTGCTGAGATCCAGGATCAGGAAATCACTGACGTAGAAATGTCCTAGAGATGAGGTGCGAAAGAAACACACGGCTTACTGGTTTTGTTGTTGTTGTTGTTATTGAGTTGTATGAGCTATTTGTGTATTTTGGAAATTACGCCCTTGTCGGTCCAATCAAAAAATGGGCAGAAGACCTAAATAGATACGTCTCCAAAGAAGACATACAGATGGCCAACAGGCACGTGAAATGACGCTCAACATCACTAATTCTTAGAGAAATGCAAATCAAAACTACAATGGGGTATGACCTCACACCAGTCAGAATGGCCATCATTAAAAAGTTTACAAATAACAAACGCTGGAGAGGGTGTGGAGAAAAGGGAAGCCTCCCACACTGCTGGTGGGAGTGTAAATTGATACAGCCACTCTGGAAAACCGTATGGAGGTTCCTCGAAAAACTAAAAATAGAACTACCATGTGACCCTGCAATCCCACTCCTGGGCATATGTCTGGAGAAATCTCTAATTCGAAAAGATGCATGCACCCCTATGTTCATAGCAGCACTATTCACAATAGCCAAGACATGGAAGCGACCTAAATGTCCATCAACTGATGAATAGATAAAGAAGATGTGTGGGGGGGGGTCTGTGTGTGTGTGTGTGTGTGTGTGTGTGTGTGTGTGTATATATATATATATATGTGTATATATATATATAAATATTACTTAGCCATAAAAAAATGAAATAATGCCATTTGCAACAGCATGGATGGCCTAGAAATGACCATACTAAGTGAAGTAAATCAGAAAGAGAAAGACAAATACCATATGATATCACTTACATGCGGAATCTAAAATATGGCACAAATGAACTTATTTACAAAACAGAAACAGACTCACAGACATAGAGAACAAACTTAACGGTTACCAAAGGGAAAGGGGGTGGGGGAGGGATAAATCAGAATAAAATTTTTTAATCCTATTAACATGTCCTTAGAAGACTCTGCATGGTCTGGCTCTTCCTACCTCTCTGAGATACTTCTCCCCACTACCTTCCTCTTTCACACTATTCCAGCCCCACTGGCCTTTCTGTTTCTCAAACACCACAAAATCCCCCCTGTCTTGGGCCATTTATACTTCCTGGTCCTTGTAGTTGGAAAGCTTTTCCTTCAAGCACCTTCAAGTGGGGATGCCGACAGTGATTAGGGATAGCTACTCCACTTAAGTATTCTTGATGTGTTTAGGGCACAGCAGAATTCCAAGAGGGAAAAGAAAGAAATGGGCTATATCCAGGGGGAACCATGTCTTATTTCTTAGTCCATCTCCTGCCCCCAGAGCTCCGCTCTCCTCTCCCAACTCGTGTGTCCATTTCTCCTTTGCATCATTCAGATCATTCGGTTCTCAACTTACGTGTCGTGTCACCACCTCACGGACCTCACCGCTTCACCACCTCCCCTGACCAGCGTGGCTAACACAGCTCTGAATACAACTCCACAGCACCCAGACACAACTTAACATCTTACCCTATTCATCATCTTCCTATCATTTCTCAGGACCAGCAATTATCTTACTTATTCATGGGTTTACTTGTTTATTGTGTACTTCCCCCACCCCTGGTCTTGAATATAAAGACTCTTAAGGGCATGGATTCCATGTGTCTGTTCTCTAGAATAGCCCCTGATGTGATGGTTGTAATAGGCGTGTTGAAAACAGCTATTATTACTAAAGTTGCAAGGAGCTAGAGGTGGACCTGTTTTCTAAAGATTTCAATCAGATCTCCCATTTGGGGGAAAATGATTCTTAAGACTTTTTCCCTCATAAGCTCTTTGAGAGCTCTAAAATTTATCTTACAATACTTAGAAATATCCTACCTAAACAAGTAACAGACAGATGAGATATCAGACAGTTTGTATTATTAGACTGTAGACTTTTATTAGAACAAGCATTTCTCATAGCTGTGAGCAAAGCGTTAAAATTCATCAAGCTAACTCACACCTTTTCTCTGCCACAAGGAGGGCCGAAAAGAGTGAGAAAGCCCTTTACACAAATATAGGATCAGCTGAGCAAAGTATTTCAGTGAACGACTCATTGTGGCTACAAATGTTTGCAGATTTGAAGGCACTGGAGGGCAGGAGGGCTTGCGAGGTGGGACAGGGCACAGATAAAGGATGCCCTATCTCCTCCGACAACCTCCCAGCTTGGTTCCCTAGCATCCACGGCAGGCACCCAGGCACAAGAAGGGTGAACACTGATTATTCACTATTCTCATTCAGACAGCAAATGATCCAAAAGATTTCACAGCTCTCCTCCCACCATAACTTATCAGAAGATAAATTACACGTTATCAACCTGCCACTGCACTTCCTGTAAATTATACCTCAGTAAACCAGATTTTTATGAATGCCTTTGTGTACTTCAAAAAGCAACTGATGTGACTGAACCACAAAAGAACTGCCCGATTTGTTGGAAGCATTTTTGCTGTGACCTCAAGGGCTGACCATGTGGGAAGAAATTACTTTTTAATACCCAGCGGGCAGGACACTCCGGTGCCCCCGAGGCCACAGTACCCATTGGGGATCTTGCTCAGGTACTGCTGGTGGTAATCCTCCGCGTAGTAGAAAGTCTGTCCCTCCCGGATGTCAGTGGTGATCAGGCCAAAGCCGTGCTCTGACAGAACCTGTGGAGGGAAAGGCGCCATCAGGACCCGAAGCGCAGGGATCCTGGGAAGGAGGAGGGCCAGGAGGTCAGGATGGGAGGGGAGACACGTGGCTGGGGGTGTGCAGTGGTCCTTGGGGCCCGGGCTCGGCCACTTCCCTGCTGGGTTATTCTGGGCAACCATCTCCCTTCGTGGGCCCCAAGGCGCTGGGGTCTGAAATCCGGGTTGGGTTTGATTGGGTTTGGTTCTGACTGTAAGTTATGCTCTACCCTCCATACCACCTCTGCCCCCGTGGGTGTGGGGAGCCCTGGTTTGGGCCCTGTGGGTCTGTGTGAAGCCACCCTGTTTCCAGGGGAAGCAGCAGGGCCGTGTGGCTTCCCGGCTGCCCGGGGGCGGCTGGGGTCCCTGAGGGGATGCGCGCCCGGCTGCGGTGAGAGGGGATGGCAGGGCAGGAGGGGGCGGGGAGGCTGCAGCCGCACCCAGCGCCGACCCCTCTGCCCCCTCACAGGCTGGACGGAGGATCCCCCTCGCCGGCTGTGGCTCTGGGCAGCAGGGACCCTGCCAGGATGCCCTGGAGGGCAGGGGCCACCTGGGGTCCGGGCTCTGCCACTCCAGCCTGGAGCCTCTGGGCAGTGAGGGCAGGGGAGGACGTGGCCTGAGGGCCTGGTCGGCTCCTCACCACCCTCTGTGACCCAGTTTAAGGCCTGGTGGCATCTGCTGCCAGGCAAGGAACACATGTAAACACCAGTGGGGGAGGAGAGCGGAGCTATTTGGGGCAGGAGACGGATGAAGAACTAGTCATTGTTCCCCGTGGATCTTAGCCCGTTTCCTTTCCCTTTTGGATTTCAGCTGTGCCCTAATTCTTTCCCGGTACAGGCTGCTCAGAGTATCTGAGTGCAAAGCAGCAGAGACTCGACCCGGGTTCACTGATTCCATTTTGGACAGGGGTGCGCAGCTGAGCCCCAACTTGTGTTTTCATGACGGAACTGACCAGGCTCTGACTGTCGTTGGTCCATTTAAGATGAAGTCCTCAAATCGGCACAGCACAGGGAATCCAATTTAATACTCAGCACGAGTCACTGATTTTCCCTGAGAACCTTCACCTTCTTCCTGAATCTCCTCCCAGCCCTCTGAGCCAGAATGAGGTTGACTGCGGATCTGACGCCAGGCAGGCCCAGGAGGGGTAAAGGAAGGATCCTCACTAAGGCGGGCAGGTTGGACCCCGCAGCTCAGAGGCGGCCAGTTTCTTTACAAGGGTTAGAAAGGAGAATGGGGAGCCATTCTGACTTCAGTTTTGACAGTTTTTTGTAAGCGAGCAATTATCGAGGGTTTACCACATGCCACGCTCTGGGTTAACTCCAGCCTCACAGCAGCCGTCTGAAGGAAGTATTGATGCTGTTATTATTGTCCATATTTAAAAGTCTGTGTCCGATACTGCGTCTTGGCCCCTGACATCCTCGGCTCGCCCTGCTATTGCATTGGCTGCAAGCTGGGAAACTGCATTTGCCACATCTCACCGCCAGCCGCGCCCCGGTTTAGATCCCACTGACGGGAGAAGGGCACGTGACAGCTGGCGGGTAAATCCACGGAGAAGCTGTTATCGGCCAGGTGCAGCTGTGGGGACGGGCACGAGCACGGCAGAGAGCAGACCTGGGGCTCTGACAGCTGCCCCTGAGAATCATTCACTCCCGTGCTGCGGGCAGTCAAAGCCATCGCAATGATTTCCAGCCACTTCTGTAACTTCTGGGCACCCTGAAATCCAGAGGTGCTGTTCCCTGACCTTCACTCCAACAGCCTTTCAAATGATTCTGGAAGCACCAAATTCCCTTTGTGAAACCCGCCCCGCTTAAAATATCTCCAACACTTTCTGTTTCTGTGATGAACCGCGATGAACATGGCGTTTAGTGCCAGGAATGTTTTCCGGAACCAGAACCTGCGTGAGCACGAGGACCCGGGACTGGTTAACTGTCTGGTCAGACTTCGATTCGGGAGTGACCTCATCCCGGCGAGTCCTCTCCGCGGGCCTCCTCCCCACTCGCCGCCCTCCCGCCTGCCCGCATCTGTCTCCCTCACAAACGGCCATCCTCCTGGTACGAACAAGGACGGCCTTCCCGAGGCCCTGGAGGCCGCAGCCGCCGTCTCCAGAAGCTTCTTTTCCCCGAGGCAGGGAGGCCGGCGCCAGTGGGCGCTATTGCCCGGCTCCCCTCCCCCTCTCACGCCGGCTCCGAGCGACCCCTGCCCACGACCACCCCAGGGCAGCATCCTTCCGGGAGCAGCGGGAAGGGAGGTGTGGGGAGGGGGCGTGCAGTACCAGGCTCCACCACCAGATGGCAGGAAAAACCGAGACTAAAAAGCGATGAAAACCCGCAGGAGACAGACCCACACGCTGCCCTCTTGCACCTCCCATTAGGCTGGGACATTCTGGCCACGTCTGCTCTGCGGTGGACGTCGCCCCCGTGCACTGGGCCAGCAGCCTCCAGGCTGAGGCCTCACTTAGCACGGGGCTGTCCTCAACCTCGCTCTGAAACTGGGGAAGGGGGGACAAAAGCGCCCAAAAGAAACTGGATGTAAAACAGAGGAAGTGGGAAAACGAAAACCCTATCTTGTCTCTATTTCCCTCCTTCCCAGAGCCCCGGCCCTCTGCTTCCTCACTGGCATCCGGAGACACACACACGCACACACACACCCTAGAGCTGCTGGGAGAGCCGGATGCTGGTAAGAGCTCCTCCTTAAACCCTGATCCCTGGGAGAACCTGCAGGCCCTTCCCTCTTCCTGCTGGGTCCCACCCCACCTCCTCAGCCTCACTCCCTCCCCATTTTCTAGCTCTTTTCTTTCCCTCTCTGTGTACTATTTTCTTGGGTCGTGTTGACCCCTACATATTTCCTGAACATTCCATTCCCTTGTGACCTCCTTAGAATGTTCCCTCTTCTCTATGGCACGAACTCCTACCCACCTCTCAGGACCCAGGTCAAATGTCCCCACCTGTATAAAACCTTTCCTGATTCATTAGGGCTGAAGTTACTCCATCTTCTAGGCTCCCACAACACTACCACCCCTTATGGCGCTTGAGACATCGCATCGTAATTATCCACTTCCCCTCCCCTCTGGCATTACAAGTGCTGGACCGCGTGCTCCTTGACAGTATGGACTGTCTTGTTTCTCTACCTCATCTCAGTGCTTAATGTATCAACATAAGAAACGAGTGAACGAGTCTTGGGGATCTCCTGGCGCTCCTCTTAACCTTCGGGTTTCCATCTGTGTCCCTGCTGCTGCCTCAAGCCAAAGCACCTCCTTGGGGACCTGGGAAGGACCTGGGAAGGAGCAGCGAGGAGGAGCTCGGGGACCAGGAAGCTGAGTCTGTCCGTCACTTGCCTTGTCACAGACTCTCGGCCAGTTCCCCAGGACGGGTTTACTCTTTAGACCATGCGTTGCAGCGGCCGTGTCCGTGGAGAGACAGCCAATCATCTTCCACAGACGGATGGCCTCAGCATCACCTGCAGCTCCTGAAAAAGCCCTTTCACTCTTTGGGGGCGGGGGTGACTGAGGTGATGGCGGAGCAGCAGGAGGTGGGCGATGAAGACCGGGTTACAGATGGTCCCTCTGGCCCCCAAAGTCCAGTGGTCAATCTGGCCTCATGCCCAAGCTGTGCTGGTGTTGATGGGTGCACCTCAGTCTCCAGACCCTTCTCCTACAGCATCTCCGTACGCCAGGTCCCCAATCAGTTACTGGGGGTGTCATAAGTAATTTGTGACTGATAACGGCTGTGTCGTTGTTTGTAGCTTACTTTTCCTTCATGAATTAGGGCAGATGGAAGGCTACCCCAATCCTCGCATCATTCCCGCTCACCTGCCCACTCGTGTGGGAGGGAAGGGAGTGTCAGGAGAGCTGGAACATGTGTGGCCTCCCCCATCGTCCACGACAGGGACCACACCGATGATAGGCCAGTCCTGATTATAGAAATGATGAATCACATCACCCACAGAGGTTCCTGGTATCTTATAAAAAGGAAGCTGTACCCATGAGAGTGGGCTGCCCATAGGAAAATCATGGCAGATAAAGAGCTGAAAGCAGCTGCAGCAAACGCTCTGGCCTCAAGCACAGCCAACCTCTCAGGATGCATCCCTGGGGGCCCCCAGGCTAGCGGGCCCTACCTCCAGACCGGGCTGACGTCGCCCCAGGAGACTCTGTGTTCTTCCTTCAGACTCTACAGAGCCACCTTTGAAACGGAGTGCAGAGCGTGAGGTCAAAGAGACCCCCGCAGATGGCCCAAACCCCCGTCACATGCCTCCAGGAAACACCCTCTCTCGCTGGTCAAACCCCAGGCCCAACTCATCCTTCGTCACTCCAGGCTCCAGGGCTGTTCACCCACTGCCACTCAGACAGGCAGCCCTCCACGCCCGCTTGCTCTGCTCGGTTCCTCACCAGGACCAGCCCCCGAGGAGGAGTTACCGGGCCTAACTGCCCCCCACCCCCGGCCCTCATTTTTCTACCTTCCACTCTTGTTGACGCCAAAACAGTTATCTAGAGCTCCTTGTTTGTTGCATTTTATTTTTATTTTTACTTTTTTTGCTGATTTTTAAGAAGGAAGTTAAGTGGGGTCTAACGTGAAATAACGCACATCAGTGTGACACCTGGCTCAGGATCTCTTGTGGGAGGGGTGCCTAGTGGAACTGATCAGATGCTTTTCTCACAGACTCTTACCTCACCCTTTTCTTAGATGACCCCAGGAAGCCTCCTATGCCTTTATTCTCTTACCATTTTCTTCCCGGAAGCAGCTTTTCTATCTGTAAAATGGGCACAATACTTCCCTCAATGTGCTATGATGAGAGTCCAAGATGGCGCAGAGCATCCTGGCACATTCTGACTACGTGGTAGTCCTGACCTACTTTCCCATCAATGCCCACCCTGGGGGAAAGGAGCCCACCATCTTGCCCTCCTTAGGCAGGCCTCCATCTCCACCCGCGGGCACGCCCTACTTCTACAGCTGCACAG
This sequence comes from Balaenoptera musculus, assembly GCF_009873245.2. Classification (NCBI taxonomy): domain Eukaryota; kingdom Metazoa; phylum Chordata; class Mammalia; order Artiodactyla; family Balaenopteridae; genus Balaenoptera; species Balaenoptera musculus. Next base: position 8,818,021 of record NC_045790.1, read on the forward strand.
CCCATCTCTGTGGAGCAGGAAAAAGAGGTGGGGGGTCAATAAGCTGGGGCAGAGCTCCCAGCTCCCAAGCGGTGTCTCCAGCCCCAGCCTGTGGAAGAGGTGGCCAGGCCGTTCCCTTACAGATGTTCTGCCAGCGGGAGTGTCCTGGGCCCAACCCACCCTTCCAGGGCTGCCGGCAGGAAGCCTTTCTTTTAATAAAATTAATGAACACGTGACCTTTCTGCTTACTGCAACCCGCTAACAAGCTCACTGTTAGCGTCGCTGAGATTCTCCAGGTGCCCAGGGATACTCAGCGTATTGCATGGAAACGACAGACTCTGAGGCCACCCTGAATGTTGCCTGGAGGCCACAGCAGTGCAGGCCGCGCTGGAGCACCAACAGGTAGGGCGAGAAGTGTATCAGGGCAGAGAAGCAGCCTCAATCCCAAGTCCTTATGTTCGTCCTGAACTGCAGTGTCTCCAAAGGGCCTCCGCACGCTCCGTAGTCCACGCGAGGCTTTCACTGACTGAAGAGGGGAGAATTATCCTCTTATTTCTCAGCGCAGGACACCAAGGCGCAGGCAGAGAGGAGGCTTGCCCAGAGCCACTCATCAGTGACAGGACGAGAACCCGTCCCCTGACTATTTCCAGCACTGCTACACAACCACCGTGGCCAGATGAAGGAGCTACCCTCCCCTTAGAGAGGGACAGGTCACTATTTCAAAAGATCCAAAAGAGACCTAGACACCTATATTTGGATCATACTCTCCCCACCCTGCTCACATCCCTGGAACTCAAAACATGTGACATATTTCTTGGTCATCTCACTGACTTTCTTTAAAATTGTGGGAAAATGCACATAAACTTCAAATTCTCCATCTTAACCATTTTCAGGTGTTCAGTTCAGTAGTGTTTTGTACATTCACATTGTTGCGTGACTAGTCTCCAGAACTTTTTATCTTGCAAAACTAAAATTCTGTCCCCATTAAATAACAACTCCCCATTCCTCCCTCCCCACTGTTCCTCATACCCACCATTTTACTTTTTGTCTCTGTAAATCTGACTATTTTAGGTACTCATAAATGGAATCCTAAAGTGTTTGTCCTTTTGTGACTGGCTTCTTTCACTCAGCATAATGTCCTTGAGGTTCATCCATGTTGTAGCCTGTGTCAGAATTTCCTTCCTTTTCAAGGCTGAATAATATTCTGTTGTATGTATGTATCACATTTTGTTTACGCCTTCATCCATCAATGGACACTTGGTTGCTTCTCATCGCTTTTTTTTAGCTGTCAAATAACACAGCTTGCTGCATGACAAGCCCACCCCATGACAGTTACACAGATCCTTCCTGGCTTGTTTTTATCAGTTGCCTGCTGTTTTGACGTTAATCTCCTCCAAGGAAGTGCAAAAGGAGTTCAACAGTAAAAAGACTTGCTGCAAACATGTGGTTTGGTTATTCTTTATCTTGTCCCACCTCGACTGATGCCACCTATCAATGACTGCATTGTAAAGACGGAGGGCCAATCAGAGAGCTCCTCTAAGGCCCCCTGATAGACAGCTGGCATTGCCTGCCTCCCATCCACTCAGAGGGATAAATGACCCCCCACAAAATACTGAGTTCCACAAACTTTCCAAGTATCACCTGATTCCAAGAGATGGCAGAAGACCTACTCGAAGTGTCAGGAAAGCAGAGTTTGCATGTTAAATGCTAGGCTCCACATTGATTTTCTGATGGATGTCAGAGGAGGGGCTTGCAGGGCCCTCCAAAGGGGCAGACGCAAGCTTAGGATGCCCTGTCTTTCATTTTCTCATTTCATCATGCTAGGAATCCTGTAGGGGTGGGGGAATAGTTATTCTGACTCCACCCACAAGGAAACTCAAAGAGGTTAAGAATCACGCTCAAATTCATGTGCCTGGAGAGTTGGTGGTGGGTCTGGGATAAGAATCCAGATCTGTCTGGCTCTGGATTTCATGCTCCTTCCCACATACATGCTGTCCCGGGAATTTGGAAATACAGGATGGGTGAGACCCCAGGGAGCTGAGTCTGCCCTGTCCTGCCACACACGTGTCTGAGGTACAGAAGGTCAGTATGAACCCACCAGGAACCTTGAGCTGGAACTCTACAGAGCAGGACAGGGAGGGGTGAGGGGGGTGGCTCTAGAGACACTGGCACACGTGTGTGTACACACATGTGTGGGTGAGGATGTATGCACACATTTGCATGTGAGTGTGTCCTCACACGTATGTGAATACAAGTGCACATGAGAATGCCAAGTGATATACATTCAACTCCCATGTTAGATGGAGTGACCTATGGACACCTTCTCTTTTCAGAAAATATATCATCATAAAAAAGAAACCCCAATTTATGATAGTGGATCTTAACATCTTGGGGGGCGGGTCATGGATTCCCTCGAGGATCTGATAAACACTATGGACATTCTTCCCACATAAACTCACGATCAAATATTTGCTTATAATTTCAAAGTATCCTATGACCCTCTGGAGTCCACCCGTGGGCCCTGTATTCAGAACCTTTGGACACAAAAAGTCATCACGGCAACTGCCCATCCCCCCTTCTTAGGGCGCTGGAACATGCCGGTGGCATGTCCAATGGGCAATGAGCATTTTCAAGACAGTTTGAAGGCCCAATGAGAAATGGCTCTGTTGACAATGAGAAAGTCACCAGGAAGGGAGAAGGTACCTGATGAGTTCAACCCTCATCAGATGCATATTTTTAAAAGCCTCATTAAGTCTGATCAAACCCCGTCTCCCCCACCCACCAAAAGAAATTAGCCTTACCTTAAGTGTTCGGTTTTTATGTAATTATTTGTAAAGTGTAAGTGTGTTTCATTTTATTTTATGATCATTTTTTAAAGATATTTTAATGGTAAGAAAGTAGTGTCCTAGAACTGAAATCCAGTTTATGATACTGAGTCCACAGGAAATTAGGGTTTGGTTTGGCTTTTAACAGATCAACCTGAGACTGCTGCCCCGAAGGCCAACCAGCTCTCCTTTAGAGGAAAAGGCTCCCGGCAGGACCCAAGAGACCCTGATGCTGGCCTGCACTCTGCCCTCTAGTGGCAGCAGGGAGCATATACAGGCACAGCCCCTTCTTGGTTCCTACTTTGCCCTTCTGAACTGAGGGCCCTTCAGTTCGTTCCAGATCTAACTCCATCGAATTCCGTGCTATGTTTCCATCCTGTGCGTGCATGCGTGCACACACACACACACACACACACACCCCACACACCCGTGCAGGTTTAATAAGCTCAGCCAATGCCAATGCCCAAGTCAGCAGTTTTATTCCATTGGCAGCTTCTGGCTGACCAGATTGCCATCAATCAAAACTTCGGAGAAAGGATATAAAGTGACTGGCATGGCTTTTAAATAAAACTACTCGAAAGAAAAACAGCATCTCTTCTGAGCTGAGCAGAGGCACGTGTGTTGGCAGCTCAGCACCATGCAACTGCAGTTGCGTGGGGAGCAGGTTTGCCACTGCCCACAGTGGTTCAGCTTCAGCCACAAGGAGGCGGTGGACAGGCTGCCCGCCTCCGGTGCCAGGGAGGACCCTGGGACAACAGGAGCTCCAGGCGCTGGGCCCATGGGCACCACCCCCTGCAACCCCTCAGTGGCCGTCAGCACTTGCAAGGGCGAGCAGGAGATCCTGGGACAGAGACGTGACACAGACGAGGAGGGTGCTCGATGGGGCTGAAGCTTCTATGAGGCCCAGTCAGAGCTGCACTGACCCTTCCCAGCTCCGTGAAACCATGGGAGGCACAGGAGACAGAGAGGTGACACAATTAGGTCTAATTTGGTCCATTTACCAAACCTGCTTATGCAAATGGTGGCCTCTGGATGGAAGGATTCTGGCTTCTTAGAACAGCTGCAGCATCCTGTGCTCTGTCCTTCCCCAGACTCTGCAGTTGTGTTGAGCTATTAATGACTTTCATTATTTACTCCTCTGTGTCCCCCTTGCCTGTGAGGTAAACCACAAGTGTCTGCTGGCTGGCAAAGAGGTTTTTCTTGGTTTGCAACACAAAATGATAGAGCTACGAGCCGAGTTCTGTCTCTGCAGAGAAGGGGACAGGGAAGGAGTTCGGTTTGGCCAGTAAGGATTCGAAGCTTTCCCCCTGGTCCTCAGAGTGCGGACGATGGGCCAGCAGCTTGTTCGAAATGCAAAATCTGGCTCCCTTCCCGGACCTACTGAATCAGGATCTGAGTTTTAAAACCGTCTCCAGGCGATCCACGTGCATGGATTTGAGAAACTGTGCTCTAGCAGACAAGCATGGCAGACTGCGTTCATGGTCACCGACATCCCTTGCCCTCCCTCTTGATGTCAGGTTGCCCGTGTGACCTGCTCTGATCACCAGGATGTGAGAGGAGGGGACTGACGTTCCTCCTGGGAAGAAACCGTCTGGCACCAGCATGAGTGTCGTGCTTCCCCTCTGCCACAGCAGCGGCACTGCTCCCAGCTGGCCCTGCTGTGAGGCAGTGACAATCTGGAGCAAGTCCCCACACGGAATACTTTATCTCCTCTATTACAGACCCGGGTTTTCCCTGGTGCGGGGTGTGATGCTGAAAGATCCGGGAAGGCAGGCACTGCTCACGCGAGCCAGTCGTGCAACTTCCCCGCAAATAAGTCTTTTTTAACTCTCCAATTTGACTTAATTAACTAATTTCAGCAACCATGGTGGGGCATTTGCTAGGCGCCATGTACTGTGCTAGACATTAGGGACAGAGAGGTGAATAAGACAACCTCTAAAGCAGGAATAATGACGGGCATGCGAGCAATCACACCCTAAGTGCCTACTATGTACGTAGCAGGTGCTTGTGAGGCCGGACTGAGGAAGAAAAGTTCCCTGCGTTCAAGGAGTTTATGGTTTAGGCAGGGAGTCAGGTCACATGATGAGGATGGGATGGCCTGAGGGTGCGGAGTGATGGCTGACAGGTGGCAAAATGGGAGCCGCGCCCACAGGCTGGGGAGTGCAGAGGACCACTGTCCAACATCAGGAGGTCAGAATTCTGCTAGAGGAGACAGGTCGTACCTGCACGTGAAGGCAGAGGGAATGTGCTGGAACACTGGAGGTGCAGACTCCACTGAGGCTGTGGAGGAAGGAAAGACCAGTCCAGCTGGGAAGAGGGCTCCTGAAGGAGGTGGATGCTGATGTGGGAAGCTCACGATGGTGGCTGTGAGGGCAGTGATGGGTCTGCTCCGAGTACCCGGAGGGCGGGGGTCATGAGGCATATTTGAGGGGTGCTGAAGGGCCTGGATGGGGAGCGGGCGAAAGCTGAAAGGGGCTCAGCTGAACAGCAGGAAGAGATGAAAGCGGATGGGGGGAGAGGCCTTTGGAGGCATCAAGTTTATGGCCTATTTTTCTGTTTGCTCCCATTTAAGGTAACCCAGCTACACACTTTCTGTCCATCCGCTGCCCTGCGATCACAGGGACACGTGGACACACTCTACAGGATTAGAGGAAGGCAAAGCCGGCAGATGCCTCTCAGTTCCATCTGCTTGGCCGCGGCCACGGCTTTAAGGCAAAGCGAGCCAAGGTGGGGACGATGGGAAGGAGGTGGCTACGGCTCATTTTTCCACGACTCAGTTGTCGTCCTTCACCTCCCCATACCTTATAACTTCCAAGCACCATTTCCTGGGGGCAAGAGGAACTGGGTCCTTCCTCATTTTCTACTGAGTGCCTTGAGAGGAGGAGCCCCGTGTCAGGCTGGGCTGGGTGGCAGCCCTGGCCTGGAAAGGAGGGGGGCTGAGCTGGGCACCCCAGCTGCAGGCCAGGGGGAGAGGCGCAGAGCTGTGTGGCTGAAACGTGCCACTGCCCGTTTGCTCTGGCTTCGGCAGCGGCTCCGGCAGCCACGAGGGGACCGACATCCGTCACACGTTCAAGGACTGCTGCTTTCCCTTGCCTTTGAGGTCTGCTGGTTTTGAAATGGAATTCAAGTGACTTTTCCTATACAAGGTTTCCTTTCATGGCTTTTAGTTTTACAGGAAATGCATCTCTCTCCCTCTCCCCCTCTCCTCTGAATATATCTCTAAGGGGTTATCATCTGCTTTTTCATATCTGAAATCAATTAACGACAACCTCTGTTTCTGTTATATCCTTAGCGTTTAGTATACAAAAGAATCCACTTGTCACTTTTCAAGGAAGCCAAGGACACTGGCTTTCACCTTGTGGATGAAATGCAGATTTCTTTAAAAGGAAAGATCCTTCATTCTGAAAGGCTGAATAGAAAAGAACTTAAAGCAAAATGCCAGCTGCTTAAGTTTAGAACATTGAGTTCAGCAAGGCAAAGGAACTTTCCTGAGTACCACCATCTCTCATTTGCGTATGAATTTCAGGGATTCAGAGCCTCAGGAAAGAATATTTGTCCCAGTGTGAACTGAACCATCCTGATTTGCCCAGGACCAGGGGCTTCTCAGGATGCGCGGCTGTCAGTGTTAGAACTAGGGAAGTCTGCGGTCAGTTGGGTTGGCTGGTCACCATGACTGTAAAATGGGTAAAGAGTTCCTGTCGATCACACCTCAAGCACTAGGCAGGTTGTTTCACCTGTCTGGGTCTGCGCCTCCGTTTCCCCAATTGTAAAACGAGAGGATTCAACTAGGACGTCACCCTTCTGTTACCCATGTTGTCTCTCTGAGCCATGTGTTCCAGAGCCTTTTCTAAACTGTGCTTCTTTTTTTTCAAATAACTATCTTATTGAGATATAGTCCACATACCATAATGTTCAGCCTTTTGAAGTTGACACTTCAGTGGTTTTTAGAATAGTCTCAGAGTTGTGACTATTTTTTTTTCATTTCCACTGCTCAGACTGGACAATTCTGATTCCAAGTAACCTAACTTTGTTCTTTCTTCCACCAACTCAGCACCTTTAGTGATTTTGTTTCTGCTTAAGTTATTGTACCTTTGAATTTTTATTTAGTTATATTTAATTCTGCAATTTCTATTTAGTTCTCTTTTTTAATGCAATTTCTATCTCCTTATTGATATTCTTTGTCGGTGAGCACTGTTCTCAGATTTTCCTTTCATTCTTCAGTCGTGGTTCCCTTTAGTTCTTTGAGTGTATTTACAATAGCTGATTTAAAGTCTTTGTCTAGTAAGTCTTACTTCTGTGTTTCTTTGTTTGTCCCATAATTTCTTCTTGAAAACTGGGCATCTTAAATAATATAGTGGTAACTGAAAATCAGACTACCCTCCCCCTCAGTTTGTTGCTGTAGCTGCTGTTCATTTGTTCACTGACTTCTTGGACAAGTTCTGTAAAGTGTGTGCTCCCTTTCATGTGTGTCACTGGTGTCTCTGCTTGGTCAGCTAATGATTGGGCACAGGGTTCCTTACCTATCGGGAAGCAACGAGACTTCTACCCTTTGGCCCTCTGTGTGTTGGAGCAAACACAGCTTCAATGCTACAGTGGTTTTTAACTCTGCCTTTTCTCTCTCTCTTTACTTGTGCAGGGCTTTTTGGGTTTTTTTGGCTGCACGGCAGGGCTTGTGGGATCTTAGTTCACTGACCAGGGATTGAACCTGGGCCTAGCCATAACCCTAACCCTAACCCTAACCCGGGCCCCCCGGCAGTGAAAGCACCAAGTCCTAACCACTGGACCACCAGGGAATTCCCCTACCTGTGCAGGGCTTTGAGGTCAGCCAGAGGTGAGAGAGCAGGGCTTTCTCAGGTATATACATACTGCGGTCTGGCCATCCTTTCATCAACTGAAGGACATCTGGGTTGTTTCCAGTTTGGGGCTGTTATGAATAAAGCTGCTCTGAACATTCAGGTATCGGGCTTGTCTGAACTAAGTCTTAATTCTCTTAGGCAAAACCCTAGGAGTGGGACTGCTGGGGCATGTGACAAATGTACATTGAACTTGATAAGAAAGTTCCGGAGCGTTTTGCATTCCCACCAGCAATGTTTGAGAGTTCCTACTGCGCGCATCTTGTCGGCACCCGGTATTGCCATTATTTTTTAATTTAGCCCTTCTAACTGGTGTGTAGCAGTCTTTCAGGGTGGTTGTAACTGGCATTTCCCTAATGACTAATAATGTCAAGCATCTTTTAATGTTCTTATTTGCCTTCTGTATATCTTCTGTGGTGAAGTGTCTGTTCAGATCTTTTACCCATTTTTAAATTGATTTACTTGTTGTTATTCTTGAGTTTTGAGAATATATATTCTAAAGTTGCATTTTGATTTCAAAGGCACAACCCCTACCCTGAAACTCTATGTTTCCCATGAGCATCTTGGCTCCACATCTGTAACATATTGTTTCATATTTTATATTGTATATAATGTCTGTATCTCTCTCTACACACACACACACACACACACACACACACACACACATATAGCATCTTAAGCAATTTTCTTTTTCAATTTAGTTCAAGAAACATTTATTGTGTCCCTATGAAGGCACCATACAAGGTACCAGGGAACCAGAATTGACTAGCATATGGTCCCAGAAACTGGTGAACTTTAGTTTTTAAGAAACGTGGTCTTAAGTTGGATTAAATTGAGAAATACATAAGAATGACTGCATGTAATACATCAGCTTTTTGTGTATAAAATTAATTATTTGTTCAGACAAACAGTTGAAACATGTTTATTATGACTTTATAGAGGCCACTAATTCTCATTAGAAAATCCTTTCTTTATTTATGGTCAGAAGTATTCCTCATATAGTCCCTTGCCTAAAGTAGCACATATTGTGAAAGAATGCACTTTGCATTAAAAGATTTCTACTGCAATTTTAAACGAATGCTTCAGTATTCTGAGCTCATGAAATGCGATGAAAGCCAAGTCATGTTCTCTTCAAAGACAAAAGTACACCAACTCTGCACATCTTAGCACACACCCTTTCCCTGCCGAGGAGTGGTGTCCACAGAGCAGCTCAGAAAAATGTTTCACGTAATTGCAGTACAACTGTCTATCTGCAGAACCACTGCAAGAATCTTCTCGAACACAGAGAAAATTAACTTTCAACAGTAACTTAAAAGGCAATTGTGATTTCTTAAAATCCTCTTACACTGAGTTTAAAAAATGAGACTTAGCAACTTTATTGTTTTTTTATTCACTGATTAAGACAATAAAAGTTGTGCTCATTTCAATATTAAGAAATTAAAACCTCCCTTGAGACTTCCTCTGCCCTGGAGCAGGTTACATCTGTCAACTGCAAACAGGCTGGCCAGCTTGCAAGCAGAAATTCTTCCTGGGGCTGCAATATGTATAACCTTGCACTGTATTGTCTAGGACTAAGAATGAAATGATTGGAATTTTTTTATTATCAAAGGAAACTAAAAATAGGACTATGAAGTAAAATAAAATCTCTAAGAGAAAATGCATTTAAGATCTATTTTGCTTTAATGCTTTCACTTCCAGCCTCACATGGTAGAGAATATATGATGATGCTAAATAAAGAAAGAAAAGAAGCTTTTGTTGGTTTCCTCTAAGGCTTAAAGCTGACACAGTGCAAGTCAATGGGAGGATGGCCCACAAAAGGCTGTTCCCTGTGATACTCTCAGTGTGCGGTCTAGGAGCTGTAGGTGACGAACCTGCGCTGCTTCCTAGTTTCAACTGCATCTCAACTTCTAAGCAGGCATCACTGGAGGACTCTTGCCTCTTCATTTCTTCTAATTGCTAATACAATCACAAAGGAACAAATGACACCCGAGTGGAGATAAGACGGAGGGGTCTGGATTAATGAAGATTCTCTATTCAGGTTGTTTAAGCTTCTTAGCAGTGAAGTACAGTCAGGGTTTTTTTTTTTTTTTTTTTTTTTGAAAGAAGAAAGGAAGGGAGAGAAGAAGGGAGAAAAGAAATGGGAACATAAAAAAGAAGGAATCTGAAATAGGCTATGGGTGTTCTTTGCCAAAGCATAATTTAAATTTTCTTCAAGGCTCAGAACCAGTGGGAGAACTGGAACTCTCTCAAGAGAAGATGGCAGGAACATAAGCTAATTATACAACTTCAATGTGGTAACACCACCATATAACCGGCACGTTTTCCGGTGAAGGCGATCTGAGCCCATGTAACCCGGAGGTAAGACAATGAAGACAACGGCGCTATATAGTTAAAGCAGTACTTTGTATCCCCAAGTATCAAAACTTCCTTACAGTATCTCAGGGGTTCTCAAGTAGATCATGTTTGTATAGATGTTAGTGACAAGACGGGTCTGAATTCTATTCCTGGCTCTACCAAACCACGTGACCTTGAGGCCTGGCCTTCTCTTCTGCAAAAGGGGGATAAGTGACCTCCCTCTCAGTGCTGTTTTGAGGAACAGATAAGATTACATATTGCATTCCAGCAGCCCTGCTCATACGGTGTTAGTTATTTTTTAAGATATTATGATCTTTTTGAGCCCTTGGAATGTCCCACTGCGGGAAGTGGCAGGGATTACACCCACAGAAGGTCAGAAAACCAGAGCCTACTAACTGAAGCCTCATTTCACCCTTGCCTGTTTTCCCAGACACATCCAATGAGTGGCTTCATGTTTTACATGCCATGCAGGTTTTCGGTACTTCGGAGGCTGCCTGGGGACCAGACTTGCCGCACCAGAGTCCTGGGGCTTGGTCCACACACGAGCGCTGGGTGTCGCAGCTGCACAGCCGTGCAGGACACTGGCAGTGCTCCTGGGGGAGAACCTGGACACAGTCCTCGGGGGATAATCTCTTTCCCTCTGATTTTCTCTATGAAGAAATATCTTGACTGAAGTCGATTAAGACCCCAGTGAAAATCCCGTGTTTCTGGCAGGCAAGGAAGAGAATGTGTGTGCAGGGAGAGCAGCAGAGGTGAAGAGGAGCTGAGAGCTGACGTCCCTTGAGCCCTTACTCTGTGCCAGGCACTGCCCTGCGTGCATCACGTGTGCCATCCTCGTGACGGCCCCTCTGACTCAGCACAGGGAGGTGGGGGGCCAGGATTCGAACCCAGGCAGACCGACCCCTGAGCCCCTGGTTCTTAACCGCTCACTGTGGCTGCCTTTTACCTAAAAAGTATTTCAGGTCCACTGACAATATACCTTGCCCACAGTGGAATATTTATATTATCTGTTTTCAACATGATGGAAAAAATTAACTTCATCTAAAAACTTGAATGTTTTTATTACATATTCCCCTTTGAATATCACTATAAGGATGTCAATTAAGACTGGTCCGGGTTAATGATCCTGAGAACCTCCGTTTTGATACTTCTCCTCCCAGAGCTGTGGCCATTTATCTCTGGCTTTTGATTCCTGTCATTAAACTAGTTCCCTGCTTGTGACAACACAGATTTTCTGCTGTGCTGCTGATCTCAGGATCACCCCTGAAACAAAGCTTGTCAGTGTGTCCACTGCTTCTGAGAAAGAATTTTATGTCTACTGGCTCTTCTTTACAATCCTATTAATCCACTGAGAAAATCTCTGCATCGACAGAGCAGCTTAAAGATTTAAGGGATCTGTGACAAAACTCCCAGTACTGATATCTGATCCGGATTCAGAATGCAATCATCATAGGAGGCAGAATAGGCATAAAATAGAAATGCAATGAACAAGTAAGAATTTTGATAAAAATACAAACCATCCTACACTCTGGGTATTGTGCTGTTTAGACCAAGAATGACTCACTCTCCATATTTCCTGGGATCCAGACCCTTCTCTTTACTTCCTTACTGAATCCTACCACGCACCCTCCCAGAGCTTCAGACACGGCACAGCCCAAACTGGAGCCATTCTTCTTCCTCTCCCAAAGCTGTTCGTCTTCTCCTGCTCCCTCTCTTTGTACACGACACAACCAGCCACCTATTCCCCAAGCCATACATCTCACTGCCATTGTCAACTCTCTCCTCGCTGATGTCTCCCAGCAAATCATATTCATAAAGCAAACCTTGACACTTCAATCTGAATGGTGCACGAGTCCACCCCATCCTCAGTGACACTTCTCAGGCTGGGCCATCACCAACCTTTGCCTCGACCGTTGCTATAGCTCCACATCTGGACCTGCTGACTGACGTCATGACCCTCAAATCTATCCCCAACCCTGACCAGGAGCCAAGGGGAGCTGAAGAAAGGCTGGGGGTGCTTCGTCAACCTCCACATTGTGAAATACATAACTCTGTCACATTCACAAACGACACAAAGAAAATGTCACATCTGACAAGGCAAGACTCAAGGCCGTCCTCAGCACAAATCTCACCTTGGTTCCTTGAACTGTATGTATTTCTAGGTGTTCTCAGTTTGCCACAAAAGTAGGTCCAAACAACATGTTTCAGAGGGATAAAGAAACGCCCCCCCTCTACGCTTCATAGAAATCAAAGGAACAAGCACGGAACAGGGGAGACACAGCTCACATGTGAAAAATAACACATTTTTTTTGTTTGGGAGTAAGATATCGGCTTGATTTATGCCAAGAGGGAAAAGTGGGTGCCTTGAAGATAAGTAAGCGAGGTATCGTTGCCAGTGCAGAGGGGACAGGGCCAACACACCCTGGGCTGTGCTGCCTCACATCTGCTGCCTGATGTTCCTGAGGTAAGTTCTAGACTGCCTGCTCTTGGGCCCCCCAGCGCTGCCTCTCCCCTTTCTGTGCTTTCTCTTCCTGTTAGGCTACCCCACTTACCTGCATGACCTGGCCAGGTCACCTATCCTGTCTGTACTTCAATTTTCTCATCTCTAAAATAAAAATGACAATATCACCTTGTAGAGGTGTTTGTTGGAAATTCACAAAACATCTCATTTTCCAGATGGATAACAGAGGCTCAGAGAGGTTAAGGAACTTGCCCAAGGTCACACAGCTAACAAGCTGCCATGACTGTTGGGTACCACACTCAGCCTGCCAGCTGGACTTTCTCTAGCTGCCCTGGCTGAGCTCATACAGTCCCTCTGTGCTATCCCTGCCCCACACAAATGGATGGGTCTTGCTTCTAGTTCCAGCCTGGCCTAGGCACCAGGCTGTTCCTGTCACTCCACAAAGAACTGGATACAGTGAAAATCATTAACATTTCTTCTCCATACCATGAAAACGCAGGGAACATGGGCCTTCATTTCTATTATATTATCTTGATTCTTTTCAGTTCACTAGAAATGCACTCGCTGCTGAGAGCCTTAACCACGGAAAACACTGTGAATAGCTCCTCTCTGTCACCCTCTGCCCCTCATGATGCATCCTGTACACGTGTACGAGCGTGTGTGTGTGTGTGTGTGTGTATGTGTGTATTTCCCTCAGAGCTCACCTTCAAATCGCGCCACTCCAGTCCCGTTCACATCATTCACTCCAGTGCCCTGATCGCCATCAGGTGGTAAAAGTCTGCTCTAAATAGTTATGGATATTGGGTCCTTGGCGTCCAAGTTCCAGCGAAAGAAAAGTGGCAGCTGAGGTGTCAGGGTAAAGAGAAGAAAGAAATGCGGGGCACGGAACACACGTTTTTATTCTCTCTCTCTCTTTAAGAATCTGGCACAAAGAGCTCACCTCCTTCCTGTCAGGGATGGAACAGTAGTGACTTGGCAACAGTCTCAAGCCAGATGTCACCCTCATCTGGTTGCCTTGGCTGGTTAGCTGTTTGGAAAGAGCAGCCCAAACACGGGGCAGGGGGGCTCCTGGGGGCTCCTGGAGGCTGTGGGCAGTGACGCTGGTGCCGGCCCTGGTGAGGCCCTGCTCCTCGGGGGGCATGGGGCGGGGCCGGGTCTGCTGGAGGGCGGCTCTCGCTCACACGCCAAGGGGCCCTTGGAAGCGCCCACCGCTCACCGCTCCGGCTCCCTCCTGACGGTGAGCCGCCTGGTCCCGTCCCCAGCACCGGGGCACAGACGTGTCCTGCTATTTTACGAAGACGAGGCTCCTGGTGCATTTGGGACCCCCATAGGCGTCCCCATCCTATGTCCGTAGGACCACACTCTGGGATACAGATGGCGGGAGCAAAGCGGGGCGCAGCCCCTGCTCTGGAGTCCTGTGCCGTGGCCACCGCAGCTTGGCCTTCGCGGGCCTCATCCAGGCTGAGCCCAAAGCCTCGCTGGGCGCCCTGGGGAAGCAGGCAGAACCCTGGGCAAACACCCCAGTGAGGAGACACGCGGCTGCCACACGCAGGAGGGAGAAGGCAGAGCTTGGGGGCGGGCACAGGCCACGTACCGCGTGGTGGCCGAACACTGAGGGGTCTCCGACCGAAGGGGGGCCCCCGGGGACCAGGAGTGTCCCCTGGAATGAGCCCTCTGGCGTCACCCGAACCCCAAGCTGGGCCCTCTAGAACAAAGCCGCGCGCTCAGGCGTGTGTCTGTACACACATCAGCGTGTGGTGAGAGGGCGGCGTGCAGCAAGCGCTGCCAACAGGTCCGTCTTGGTCGCCGTCTGCCGCGGAGAGCCCGAGCACCTGTCGGGAGCAGCTGCTGGTGGCAGCCCGTAGGTGACGGGGGGGAGCAGCCCCACCCCGATGGCCTGTTGCAGGGAGCACGCCGCCTGTCCCCGCAGAAATGCCAACTGTTCACTCTGAAGCCCATGCCAGTTCGGAAGGGGTGCGATGAAATCCCGCGCCTCTCATCACTTCCTCGCGGGCAGGGCGGGAGGAACAGCGATGCCCTTCCCTCCCCGGCACCGGGCGTGACCGCCGCTTGTCACAGGGGCCCAGGAGAAAGGCATTCAGGAAAACTTCCGGGGCAATTCTCCCCTGGAGCTGGGAGCCCGAGACTCCCACGCCAGGGTCCCTCCCTCGCTGTCTGTGGAGAAAGGGCAGTGACACTCCGCTTTCCTGGCCCCGCGGGCAGCGAGACGTCCCCCCCGCATCAAGGGGTCGGAGGTGAGCCGAAAGTTGGAACGAGCACGAGAGGATGACGTGGTCTGGGGTCGGGTCCTCTGAAGCATCTTGTTCCAGGCAAACAAAGTTGACTTCAGTGAGGTGAAATTAAAACCTTTAATATTATCACTTTTCATAAACAAGTTCTCCAAAGTGAGGTATGTACTCCCCTGCCCACCGTGTCTTTAAGTGTCTGTCATTTATTAGAGGCTGGTTCCCTGCAGCTGCTGCACGGTTAGCTTGCTGAAGCGTGTAAGGCATCGTCCCACCTCCTCGCACGGCACAGGGGGACTTCTTGTTGGCTGGTCAACGTCATTTTTCTCCCAGGATGTCACACAGCGAGGCACCTTCCTTCTGGAATTTTCACATCGGCTTCCCCTGGTCTGCTGGCTGCTGTTTCTTTCTGCTCAGGCTGCCAAGCTTCCAGAGGCTTCACTGGTGCCTTCGGAGGGCCTTCCTCAAACCAGTCCCGAGACATCTGAATGGGCGGCTTCTAACTTGCAAGGGCTGGTAAAGGAGAATCTCTGGCTTTATACGTGTGGAGGCCTAACACCAGAGCCCTGCGGGGTAGAGGGCCCTGGCTTGACTGCAGGGACTTGGTGACTTTTCTTTTGGTTGCTCAGAAGCTGTTTTCTCTTGTGGTTTTTGGAAACGGTACTTGAAGCTACTCTGTAACTTGGAGGTCCATGCTTGGGCCGTGGGTTCAGGGGCCAAGGTAGGCATGGTGGTCTCTCTGATTTCCCAGAAACAACATATCCCAAATGGGAGGAGGGCACAAGCTCTCCCCCAGTGTCGGGGCCATGCAGTGCAGGGAAAATACAACTCTGGGTTTAAACCTCAAGTCTGGAAAATTCCCTACTGACTCTATGTCGCAAAGCAAAGTAACTACAAATACCACCCCAAAGTAACACTCTGCTATCCTTTTTAAAAGAGCTTGGCGGGGCTTCCCTGGTGGCGCAGTGGTTGAGAATCTGCCTGCCAATGCAGGGGACACAGGTTCGAGCCCTGGTCCGGGAAGATCCCACGTGCCGCGGAGCAACTAGGCCCGTGAGCCACAATTACTGAGCCTGCACGTCTGGAGTCTGTGCTCCGCAACAAGAGAGGCCGCGATAGTGAGAGGCCCGCGCACCGCGATGAGGAGTGGACCCCGCTTGCCGCAACTAGAGAAAGCCCGCATGCAGCAACGAAGACCCAACACCGCCAAAAATAAAAAAAAATTTAAAAAAAAGAGCTTGGTGACCCACAACTAAAGCCTCTGTGAAAGGGGCTCTTCCCGCCCCTGTGGGCACGGTGATCCTGCGGCTGGTCTGCTTCCCCACCCCTCCGTGCCGCTCCCACCCGCCCCGTGAGCGAGGAGCCGGCGTGGGGAAGGATGATCTGGGTGCCTGCGCTTCCAGCTGCCGCCAGGGAGCGTCACGGGTGTGGGACAGTGCACGCGGGGTCCTGAGGGTTCGCTGCTTTGGAATGATGACCGACTCAGGGCTTTCCTCTCCGGGGAAAACTGTGGGTGCTCAGAAGCTGTGAGCAGAGGAAGAAAGCAGCCAGTAACTGTAGAGGCTGAAGCCCGCTGGCGCTGCCCTCAGTGCGAGGCGCCTGGCAGGGCTGTCTCCCATCCCAGGCAGGGGCTGGAGTGGGAGCCAGGACCCTCCAGGAGAGGTCACCTCACTAGAGCTTCCCCCAGCTTGGGAGCAGCTCCCTCTCAGCCCAACGCCCAGGCATGGCGGGGCGTGAACCCACAGCACAGCGCCGGGAGGTGAGGATGGTACAGGGAGTGGGCAGTGACCCTCAGCCAAATGCACTCAGATGGGAGACTCCGGGAGCCGAAGCAAAGAGCTTCCCAAGTTCGGGGCCTGTCCTGCCCTACTTTCTTTTTTTAAATGGTAAAATATACATAATATTCACCATATTAAGCATCTTCAAGTGTTCAATACATTAAGAACATTCACATTATTGTATAACAATCACCACTGGCCACTTCCATAACCTTTCCATCTTCCCAAACAGAAACTCTGTACCCTTTAAACAATAACTCCCCGTTTCCCCCCTTCCCAGCCCCTGGTAACCTCTACCCACTTTCTGTCCCCACGAATTTGCCTATTCTGGCTCATATAAGTGGAATCACGCACTGGATTACTTCACTTAACATAATGTCTAGCTTATTTCACTCAGCATATTTTCAAGGTTCATCTATGTGGTAGCATGTATTAGCATTTCATTACTTTTTAAGGCTCAATAATATTCCATTGTATGTATATACCACATTTTGTTTATCTATTTATCTGTTGATGGACACGGGCTGTTTCCACTTTTTGGTTATGTGAATGACGCTATGAAAATGTGTGTACAAATATCTGTTTGAGTCCCTACTTTCATTCTTTTGGGCATATATCTAGGAGTGGAATTGTTAGATCCATGCTAATTCTACATTTAACTTTTTGAGGAACCACCAAACTGTTTTCCCCAGTGGCTGCACCATTTTACATTTCTACCAGCAATGCGAGAGGGTTCCAATTTCTCCACATCCTTGCCAATACCTGCTGTTTTCTGATTTTTTGACAATAGCCATCCTAATGGGTGTGAAGTGGTATCTCATTGTGGTATGTGCATTTCCCTAATGACTAATGATTTGAGCATCTTTTCATATGCTTATTGGCCATTTGGATATCTTCTCTGGAGAAATGTCTATTCAAGTCCTTTGCCCATTTTTAATTGAGTTGTTTTGTTGCTGTTGAGTCATAGAAGTTTTTTAAAAAATATATATTCTGGATATTAATCCCTTATCAGATATATAATTTGCAGATATTCTTTCCCATTCTGTAGGTTGTCTTTTCACTTTCTTGATTGTGTCTTTTGATGCACAAAAGTTTTAAATCTTGATGAAGTCCAATTTATTTTTCTTTTGTTGCCTGTGCTTTTGTTGTGACGTCCAAGAAATCATTGCCAAATCCAATGTAGATCTGCACTAAATCCACTGAAAATCCAATGAAGATTTTCCTCTCTGTTTTCTTCTAAGAGTTTTATAGTTTTAGCTCTGAATGTTAGGTCTTTGATTCATTTGGAGTTAATTTTTATACGCAGTGTAAGGGAACTTCATTCTTTTACCCTTACATTCAGTCACAAAACTGGATATCCAGTTTTCCCAGCACCGTTTGTTGAAAAGACTGTCCTTTCCCCATTGAATGGTCTTGACACTCTTGCCAAAAATCAATTGACCGTATATGTGAGGGTCCAGCCTTCCTTTTCAATACTGTCCCTTACCCTTTCGTTTCTGCCGCCACGTCAGTATCGTGGCTGCCCTGAAAGGCTGACAACCGCTCATCCCCTACATCTTCCAACCAGGTCATTACTGCCTCCGGGCCACGGCCCCCAAAAGCAGGTGCACTATTCAAAGTCAGCACGGATAACATAATTCTCTCCGTTCTCCCACATCTGTTCCCACTCCTGTTTTCCCTTTCTCAGTTCCAATGCCAGCCACACAAGGGGGAACCTTAACGCTCCAGCCCTCATCCCCGCACCGTTTATAACCACGACTCCCCACACAGACTGAATAGGTCATGAAGTCCTCCTAATCTTATCTCTGGCTTGTTTCTTAAATTTATCTCCTCTCTTCCGTTCTCTCCACCACTGCCTTAATCCAGGCTCTCTCTCGTCAGTTTTCACCCATCACCCATCTCCCGCCCCGAGGCCCACCCAGCCAGCCCAGCCCCCAACACTTCCTCCAGAGTGATCGCGGAACGTGCCAGTCTGACGTGGTCCCTGCTACTTAAGAGTTCCTCAAAGATGCCCCCTCTAGGAAGGAAGGCAGTCTATCACCCCTCCACCCTACACACACACACACACACGCACACACACACACACACACACACGCACGCACACGCACGCACTGCCTCAGATACACCGGAATTGCTCCTGGTCCCTAAATATCCAGTTTTAATCCTCAGGCCTTTGCACGTTACTCTCCTCCTGTCAGGAGAGTCTTTGCTCCCACCGTCCACCTTATTGTTCCAAAGCAGCTCAAATATCACCTCCTTTGTGACAAGTTCTGGATCATCCCCCCGAGACCATCTGAAGCAGAACTTCACATTGTTCCTTCATACGTGTTGCACACCCTCTGTGGTTTATTAGCTACCACAACGACGGTAATAATCTACATAACCTCCACCACCACCAGCCCCACCTCCATAAAGATTTACCTAAATTTTAATAGACTCCAAAGTGGAGTCTATTGCAACACTACGGGGACGCCTGGAGACCACCTGTCACAGTAATGCCACACTCGGCTGTTCTCTTGCACGTTTCTTCCCTAGACAGTGAGAGACGTGAGGAGAGGGACTGTCTTCTATTCCTCTCTGCAGCCCCAGCACAGGATCTGGCACCCAGCAGATGCTAATACTTATTTGCTAAATAAAGGAATGACTTCAAGTGCCCACTTTAAAGTTTTGCAGCCCTTGGAAAATTCCACCGTTTGGGCAGCTGCTCACAGCCTCTGCGCAAATAGGCAGTTCATCACTCCCAAGGTTGGCAGCAGATCTGCTGAGCTGAACTCAGTCCTCAGGCTTTCTCTCAGAGCCGGCCCTCCACCCCAGCGGAAGCCACATCTGACTCTCTCGACAGGGGCTTCTCCCAGGGAACGGGGAGAGGCCCCGTGCAGCCCTAGCATTTTGAGCGCTATTTTAAAAGCAAATTCAGAAGCAATGGTGGTATTTTTTCCCCCTTAAAAACAACTCCTTTGACATAATAAGGTTAAAAAAGAAAGGAAAAACCTCATCCTGCTTTTCCTTTCAGCTGAATTGAAAAAAACATCCCCAGTCTCCCAGTTCCAGCTGGCAGACCGCTGGACTCTCAGCTTCCGAGAAGAAGGGGAGCGGAAAGATCAGCCCTCAGCAGCTGAGAACTTATTTTTGGCTAAACAGCTGGTGGAGGACTTGCTGGCAGCAGGCAGCATCTCCCTGCAAGGATGCAGCGGCAACAGCGCCATCCCAGCAGAACTCCCCGTCCGGGCCTGGGTACCTGGCTCTTAGCTTCGCAGGGACAAGTCGGAGCTTCTCGGGGCCAAAGCAACCCTGGTGGCCAAGGACCTTCTGAGGGGCCTTTAAAGGAGAAAAGGGTGCTCAGCTCCCAACAAGGAGGCTCCAGGGGGAACTTCACTGTTGGCCTCAAAGGAAGTTCTCTTTTGGAAAAGGGGAGAAGACCAGCTCTGTCCTGCTCTAAACCCGAGACCAGGACCGGCAGGTGGGATCCTATAAAGGCAGAAAGTAGCCACTTCGTTACAAAGAAAAAACCCCTCATCCAGAGGTCTCTGACGGTGGAATGAGTTGCCCTAGAACTGTGTAAATAGAGGCTGACTGGCTTACCAGTTGCCAGAAATTTTATAAGAGGGATCCCTGGATGGAGTGAAAGGAACTTAGTTTCTTAAAGCTGGAAAGGTCAGTGGAGACCAGTTAGGAGTTGATGAAAATTATCACTGTGGACAGGCAACTAGACAGGGGACACCTAAATTTTAATAGACTCCAAAGTGGATTTTTACACAAAATTACACATTTGTTGATTTTCTCTGATTAAAACCACAGAGTAAGAGCCAATCTTCTTTACTTTGTGCTGAATCCACGCTATCTTTTGTAATGTTGATGCTACAGCCCAAGTTCAAGGCTTTCCACATCAACATGAGAGAGAACAGAGGGTCTCTGCCTACTTCTGCTTTTCACTAAGTTGTTATAATGGGCTCGCTTCTTTGCTTCTGCTTTTTTCACTTGTGATAATTTAGAACAACAGGATTAAAAAGTCCTAAAGACTATGAGAAAACAATGTTCTTCAAAGAAAGCTTTTGCATTTATATTCCATCCAGATATCCAGTACTCCAGAAACATCTTCATATTCAGTGTGGAATAACAGAAATCCAAAGCAAGAGAACATGAAGTAGGTAGAAGAAAAAATAATTTTCACTGGCAGAGAGTCTCCAATTCAAACTCAGAGGTTACCCATTATGTGTCAGGTCCCCCCTTTGCTACCACCTTGATGAAGACACGCCAAAGATGGGACCCTGTCCTCTGGGGACATGGCGCACGTGCTCCATGGCACTCAACCCAGTGCGCTGCCCACCTGGGCTGTTCTCACCTCTCCTCGCACCCCCCGCCCAGTCCCATGGACTCTCTGCTGGTCAACAGTTTGTCCTCTGGTTGCTTTTATTTCAAACGAGCTCAATCCAAACAACATTTGTTAAACTCTCACAAAGTACCAGGGTCAATGTTAGCACCTTGGAGGCGTAGGATTCAAAGGTGAGTAGCTTCTAAATATGTGTCCATTTGTTTGTTTGTACCTCCACTTTATTCCCCAAGCATTAGAGGTGGCTTACAAAAATAAACCAGGACCAGGGAAAATAGACATGCTAAGGGAAGGTCAAGCCAGGAGACAAAGGAGGAATACACACACCACACACGCACTTCACAGAGTCCTACATGGCTGGTAAAGTAAAACCACAAATTTGACTCCGTGGATGAACAGGACATAGTCTCCAAGCCGTCTGGGGATGGACAGCAGCCCTTATACCAATTTCTTGGTATAAAAGCATAGAAGCTGGCACACGGCGGATGCTCTAGGCATTCACTGTTTAGATGCCGACTGGGGCATCAGAACACAAGGTCACTCCTCAAAGCACGACATCCAGCTGAATAACTTGGGCTGGGAGGGTCAGAGAAGGCTTTGCTCAAGAGGTCTCATCTCCGTTGGGCTACTTTGATGGGGAGACTGCCCAAAGTTCCCAAGCCAGTCATCTAGGATGGAAGTGGTGCTATGAAGAAAAATGCCACACAACTCCTCAAGCAATGGCGACCCCACTAAACAGGGCGTGCTGGCAGCATAGGGGTTGGAACCTGAGTTTCAGGGCCACACTCTGGATCCCCAATTCCCTAGGCTTGGGCAATGCCATTCACTGAACAACCTCGAGGTTCTACCTGGGGGTACTGGTCATGGAACCCTTCTGATGGCAGTTTCTTTGGGTAAAGAGACAAGGTCATTCAACAGTCAGAAACACACCACCATCTAGAAAGTTATAATCCCCAAATTAGCTTCACCCCACACCTGAAGTCCGTCACTCTAGGGAATCTGAAATGACCAACAGTCATTCCCCAAAGGTTTAGCAGTCAGGTCGCTCTTTCAGGGGATCACAACGTGAGTACTCAATGCATAAACTTCAAAAACTAATCCCAGTTGCGCTAGAATGCTTATCTGCTTTTCCTCCAAATAGTATTTTCCTTTAGTGATAAAGCCTCTTATCGCACTGAAACTCCAAATAAAGGAACGTGAGAAGTTATTGAAAAGTGGCATCTTCTCCCACTGAAACACTGCGTCTTCTTTCAGAGCCCTTGCCACTCTATGTGTAGAGAGAAAAGTGGTGGGGAGGAGAGAGGACTTCCCAGGTGAAGGACAGATGGGTCTGAAAGACAGCGGCCCCGGCTGAGCGTGTGCGTCATCTCCCCGGGGAGGCCTAGTACTTGTACCAAGGACGGGACCCTCAATAACAACACCATCTCCTGCTTGTCCCTGTAATTCAACCGGTGGTTGGGGCCAACGGTCCCAGTTAGCGAGCGGAAAAACCAACACCCTGCAGGAAAAGAAGGTGGAGGATCCGGCCTCGGAGGGGGATACCCAGCCTGGGAGCTGAAAGGTGCAGCCAAGGGACTGTGGGAAGGGGGTGGGGAGTGAGCGGCAGTACAAGGGGGCTATTCCAGCAGAAACCACAATCCACAGTGGACAAGGTGCAGCCCACGTGAACTGGACCCCACTTGGAGGGCCCGTGAAGA
This sequence comes from Balaenoptera musculus, assembly GCF_009873245.2. NCBI lineage: Eukaryota > Metazoa > Chordata > Mammalia > Artiodactyla > Balaenopteridae > Balaenoptera > Balaenoptera musculus. The sequence continues at coordinate 8,840,545 of NC_045790.1, forward strand.
TGGACAGAAACAGGAATCTTGGTGAAATGCAACTTCTGATTCCAGCTTTTGTGGTGTGCTTGGGAGCACTGCTTTACAGTCTTACTACAGATTATATGCCTCTGAGACCCACAGAAGATCGGGCATCTACAACCTCAAGTCTTTGGCATTTTGGGGGATACAAGGCAAAAAGAGGCTGAGAAACACTCTCAAAAGTAGTCAAATGCTTTTTCGCTGGATCAGGGAGGGATTCAAATTGTCCTCTGCCGAAAGGCTATGTCGGTAGGCAGGGTGGACCCAGGGTCAGCGGACATGCAGACATTCTCAACATTTCATTACAAATAGAGGAGTGGCGGCAATGACCGTTCTCGGCCCCGGTTGAGACGCTCGCGCGTGCTCTGCCAAGACCTGCAAGAGCCTTCACACTGGCCTCAGCCCCCAGCACCTGCCTCCCCTGCCCTCTTCACCTCACCACGGTCAGACTGCTCTTCCTAAAACACATCCTTGGCCATGTCATCCCTCCGCTCAGAAATATGGCTAAATGTTTCCTCCACATTTCGGCCTCAACCAAACTTTACAATTTCAATCCCTCCACTCCCCACCCCCATTCTACATACATCCCGTGGTTCTGCCCCCGTGGACACGCTGACTTCCCAGAATCACACCTGGTTAGGTTACTCCTCCTCCCTTACCCATCACAGCCCTTTGCAAATACGTGTGCAGGTGCATGCATGCACGTGTGCATGCACACACACACACACACACACACACACTTCCACACCTGGTTGAAATCCTACTCATCTTTCCAGGCACATTCCTCTGGAGCATGCTTCCTCTGGAGGGCCTTCCTGGTTCCCTGGGTTAGAATTCAATGCTCCCTTAGGTGTGTTCCTAGAGCATCCTGAGCTTACCCTTGATGTCACACTGATCACACTGTTCTAGGTGGCTGTGTGTGTGTGTTAGTTTCTGCCACTTGAATGTAAGGCAGCTGGATGGCAGAGACCGAGCTGAAATCCTTTTCATTAGTCCCACCACCCTCCCACCCATCCCAGGCTTAAAGGCAGTGTCTTAAACATGGTAGCCACTCAGTCCGTGTATGAATTGAATTGAGTCTGTAATTGCAGATCATTGATTTACAGTCAATAAGCATGGACAATATTGAAAGGGACTCTGGATCCAATTCTGACAAATAACCACTCCAATATTAGATAGATATTGGATGAGCCAACCCACATTTGTACTTCAGTCCACATTATTTAGAAAGTAACTGATGCCATTTGAAAGAAGAGGTCCTAGTTTATTATTGAGAGCAGTGGGAGGGGTGGAAAATGAGCTGGCCGTGGAATCGGCTCTGTCTCCCAGAGCTGTGACTTCGGGTAAGTCCCACAGCCCTTCTGAGCCTTGGTTTCCCCATCCATAACACGGATGTGAGAATTCTGCGCCGTTAACAAGGCTGCTCAGAGAAGAGATGAGATGATATTTATAAAAGGGATTTAAGAACTAAAAATGTGCTATTCAAATGAGAAAACTTACATAACCATTTTGTGAATCCTACTGTGATAAGCAAATTTTTGTAGTTAATACAACGTTAATCCCCCTTTTTGGCCTGGGTAAAGAAGGGATGGGATAGATAGAGTGGGGAGCTCTATTTATCGTTGAACACCCCTGTGTTGGTAACGGGTCCGATACTTTGGGATAGCTTCTCTGAAAATGCAAGCTATTATCTTTGGGGACCACAGGGTTCTGGCCGCCCAAAATACAGATACAGAGCGTTAACTTTGGTTTCTCTACGATGAAAACATTGAATGGTCGCTTTTGGTTTTGGAAAGGTCAATGAGGAAAAACTCATCGTAACAAGGAAGATGAAGAGACTGGTAAAATATTTAAATGTTATTATAAATACACAAGACACAGACACCATCTAGCTAAGAGTTCATATCAGCTCCCTAGAAACTCAACCACTAACACTGGGCATGCGGTCTCGGGGTCTCTCCCACCTGCCGTTGACTTTACCACTGATGGCAGGAAGCTTACGCCACACCAGACCCAGGGGCCAGCTGTGTGGCTGTGCACCCATCACGCTGCCCGCAGACCACATGACTGCCCCTGGGGCGTCTTCGTGCCAGCCTGATTCATGTAAATGCCTGAGGCCCGCACAGTGACCAAGTAGAGAGGCACACGTGATGCCCAGGGGCCAGTCTCCAAACTGTCTCGATTCAATACCGGCATGCTCACCTGTCAGCGCGCCGCTGCACATGCTTGCTAACCACGGGCTAACCAGAGAGCTAGGGAGTCACGCTGCCTGGGGCAGGTCATCAACCACACAGGACAGCTGCATGCTAGCTGGTCCCGAGTTTTTATCATTCCCGTGCTGTAATCAAACGCACAGAGTATTTCCATATACTCTCTGTGCGTGTATAACTATGCGGTCTATGTCTCGTCACAGCACTGTTCACACAGCACCCAGGAGTGCATCATGTATCATGGTGACGTGTGCCAGGCACGGAATGACTGTGCCTAGACCTTCTGCCTAGACCACAAGGCCCACTGTCACCAAAAGCCAAGAAACATCTCTTAGGTACAGAGCAGGATTTGCTGTAATAACTTTGGATTCAAGTCTGAAAACTCCATTATGGCAGGTTAGTTGGAAAAATGGTGTAAAAATGCGCCCAGTGGCAAGGACACACACATCAAGCTGGTGTCGCATCCACTCTAAAAGTAGAAGGGACTCTGACGCCTCCTCATACCCTGGACAGAAAGAATGGAGGGGCTCTGCATCGTCCCCCCATCCCTTCTCCCGGGACTCAGGGGTAGCTACCGGCAGCTGAGGTCGGTTCCGTGCTCGTTGTATAGCTCTGCTCAGAAACTGCAGAACACTTCTTCAGCATGGGAATGTTCCCCTGAGGTCAGCTGATTTGACCCTCCTTACGTCACAGATGAAAGGCTGAGGCCGAGGGGTACAGGGATGGCTGCTGGCCACACTGCTGATTAAAGGCTGATGTGTATTCACAGTGACGCGCTTAGCCACCAGGTTAATTTTTAATGACAGTGTACACTTGGCTACTGAGCACATTTACTGATACCAAAAAGAGCATCACGGCCAGACCCAGAGAGAGGCAGGAAGCGGGAGATGAGAGTGGGATGTGGGGCTCAGGACCGAGAGCAGGTTGGAGGTGGGAGGGTCCAGAAGGGAGGGACACTGGGCTGGACTCAGTGCCCGGCTCTGACTCTGACCAGCCGTGTGGTCTCAGGGCAGCCTCCTTCCCTCTCTGGCCGGCCGCTTCCTGGGCTGTAAACGGAAGGAGTCAGCCTCTACGATCCCTTCACACTCACAATTCAGACAGATTCAGGAGGTATAAGCATCATTCATCGTGGAAGGAAGCCCTGGCGTCAGCCTGATGAAATTTACAAGGCAAGGAGACAGACACCCGTCCACTGAGCTCTGGCCAGCCTCATGACCCCTCCCTCACTGTGACGGCCTCGGGCAACTGTTGTCATCACACAGAAGGACCATCCTCGGCCTCCTTACCTTCACAGAGGTGAACCTGCCACTGCACAGCCAGGAGGAGAGGTTGTGATTCACCTTGTTTTCTGAGCACTCTGCGTTCATGCAGTGAGTTCTTTTAAATACGAAAGTCTGAAAACTGAGTCTAAAACACCAACTTTTAGAAGTGTAGAGAAATGTTTCAGAGGTTTCTATAGATTAGGAAATGTTCACTGCATGACCAGCCCTGGGGCAAAACCAGGCCAGTGACCCAAGTCTCTAGGAAGTGGAATGCAGTATTTTAAAGCTGTCACCATCTGCCCACTCACTGCTCCATCACTTTCTTTTACGTGGGACACGTGAAGCCACAGACAAATGAGGCCACGAATTACTCTTCTTGGACTCAAGGGCAGGGCAGGCTGGGACAGCGGGTGACAGACGTGTTAGGTGTGGTGGGTGGAGGGAGAACGGGCTTCTGAGCCTGGCTCATCAGGGGTCAGACGGCAGGAGGTGTGACTCTGGGAATCACCCACCTCTTCTGGCCTCAGCATCCTCACCTCTGTCATGTCACTGCTGGCTTTACGTGACCTCTAGCAAATCCTCTTTGACACAGTCATTGGATTTACTACTAGTAAAACGTGCACAGAATTATCAGTGAGTGATGAAAAATATTTTAATAGAGTTTTCATTAAAGATATGATCTTGGTTTAACCACCCAGAATGCCACAGATACCTACAACTGTCTGCTGGGTTCCAGGCAGTGTACAAGACACCTCATAGACAGTCTAGTGCCTTGCCCCAGACAGGGCCAATCTAAAGAATGATGCCCATTTTCAGAAGAAGAAATTGGAACTGAAGTTGCTAAGGGCATAAAGCCTCCTCCGTGTCAGAGCAGGACTGGAACCTGGGTTTCCTGCTGTCACAACGATGACGAATAAAGTTCTTATCTAACTGGGTCAGGCTGGGTTGATTAAAGGTTGAAGGGGGAAATAAAAGTCAATGCAGAATTAAGTTAATATTTTTATAAAAGCTGACTCCTATGAACTCAGAATATTGATAAGTAAGTTCCAGAACTACTTCCCTCTGTTTTTGTTTTCTGAAGCCCCAGAACATGAGCTCCATTTAAGAATGGGTAGAATTCACCTTTAAAAACAGCATCTCGTGTTGTTTTTAAAACGTAATTTTATATCCTTCATTTTTTCAACTTTAAAATGGAGTTAATGTGTGTCCACACCTCTTGGGAGACTCAAGTAAGATAAAATGTACAAAAACAATACGACAGCCATAATTCTCTAAACAAATGGAAGGTGGCATTTTATTGTTGTAATTATTACTTTGCCTTGGTAAATATCTAAAAGTTTCCCACAGCATCGTGTGACAATGATCAGCCGTATAAGGATGTGGTTTAACTGGCAGTTTTCATTTTGTCCTCTGTGACGTCACCAGTGCCCGCCAGGATGCCGACGGCCTCCGGGGGTGGGTGGCAGAAGGGGCAGGAACTGGGCTGAGAGATCCAAAGGGCAGGGAGCCCTAACGGATGCGCCTAATCAGAGCTGACAGCTCGCCAGACTAGCTGCTGCTCACCTACCCTTGATGGACCCGTTCACCAGACAACTGCCAGGCCCCTGCTTTTGCACAAGGAAACGACAGGCTGCCAACGCCAAGACCACGCCAGGACCCCCCTCCACTCAACCTGGACACGCCTCCTCCCCTTCGTTTCCTCACAGCAAGACCCCAACTGGGCATGACACCCAACATGGGCATAGAGTATCCCCAAGTCACACAGACTCTGGGAAATTCTGAAAGTGGCCCAGCTGGGAATCTCGGGAATATAGAAGCGAGAGGGACTGGATCTAAGCAGGGGACACAGCAGAGGTGGCAGGTGAGCTGGGCTTGCGGCGGGAAGGACAAAGTGAGCAGAGCACGGGAGCAGGCGTGGGAGAGTCGGACACCCAGGCTGTTAGTATGCGCATGGGGGCTACTAGGGAATGGCCTTGAACTTCAGGCAAAAGTGTCTGGTTGTGGGCAAGGGAAACAGAATGAACATTATCCTACAGAAGTCTTTTCCTTTCCTGCTTTAGGTCTATGTGTTTCATCACCATGACCCTCCCTGCCCCAGTTCCTTAGCTGCCTTCAACATCTTCCTAAAGTCTAATCAGAGAAAAGTAACTGGTGCAAAAATCACATGAGACAGCGGGAGAGTCTGCAGTCAGACAGACCGAGACGGTCTCTTCCACTTTGGGGAGTTATTTCATCTCTCTGAGCTCTGACTTCTCCATTTGCAAACTGGAGACGATAATACTTATCTCATGGAACATACGAAAATTAAAGGAAACTCAATATCCATTAGTTTATCATTACTTTTAATAAGTAGGAAACAATACAGACATGTACACCTGCATGATGCCTTTGCTCTGAAATTTTAAGAGTTGACATGTGACAGTCTGTCCCTCCCACCCTCCCTGAAATTCCCACGGACGGGGCCATTAAGGAATGGGTTACAACAAAGGGAGGGGCACTGTCTCCAGAAGGCCCCCCTTCCTCTCCTGGCTTCCAAGATACCCCATTGTTCTCCTCTGTCACTATTTACTCTCAGTCACCTTTGCAAGCGCCTCTTTTTTTTGCTCTCTCCACAACTGCTGATGTTCAGCCCTTGACCTGATTTTATAGGACACCTTCCCCTGGGTGGGTGAGAAAATTCACAATTCACTCCCTTGGCTGCAGAAACCATTTAACCAGTCTTGACATGCTAACAACTCCTACCTTTGTATCTCCTCCACCAGCACGCCCCGCTTCCGACCTTTATTTCAGTGCCTCCTGGAAATGCCCTCCTGGATTGTCCAGTGAGGACCTCAGCTGCCACACGCCTCACACTGAATGCACCCCCCTAATCTCCCGACAAGAGAATAATCCTTTAGAATCACAGACTTGATCGCCTCACCCCCTGCCCCGCCCCACCCCAGTCATAAAGGTCCAGCCCGTCCTGTCACGTCTCCCACCCCTCTCTCTGCCCACCCCCAGGCACACCCTCCACGGCAACGTGCCTCCCACCGTTGCGACAGGTTCTCTCCTTGACCAAACTCTATTCAGGCTCCTCTGAACTCTCTCAACCAGGGCCTGACCTCAGGGCCTCTGTGCTGGTCTCCACATTGTCCAGTCGTAGCAAGAATCCTGCTCTGTCAGTTTAACCAGAACCCTCGCCCTCCATGTCGGATAACCCTAACTGATGGGGTGTCCCAGGTGATGTCTGATCACCCCGGCCTGCCTTCAGCAAGAATCCAGTTAGGCGGCTTTACCCGGATAGGTCCTCTCAGTAATCTCCATCCCCTCAGCCCCACCCTGCTCCATGGCGGGAAGTCCCCCCTCGTCCTGTTGTCTGGGAGTTAAGCCCCGGCTCTCCCCTACGGCAAAGCCCATGGTAGAGGCCCCCCTCGAATAATATCTTCCTTATTGCCTTTAACAAGTCACACTTTATTTTTTATTTTTTAATAAATTTATTTATTTATTTATTTATTTATTTATGGCTGCATTGGGTCTTTGTTGCTGTGCACAGGCTTTCTCTAGTTGTGGCGAGCGGGGGCTACTCTTTGTTGTGGTGTGCGGGCTCTAGGCGCGCGGGCTTCAGTAGTTGTGGCACGTGGGCTCTGTAGTTGTGACTCGCAGGCTCTAGAGCTCGGGCTCAGTAGTTGTGGCGCGCGGGATTAGTTGCTCCGCAGCATGTGGGATCTTCCCGGACCAGGGCTCGAACCTGTGTCCTCTGCATTGGCAGGCAGATTCTTAACAACTGCGCCACCAGGGAAGGCCTTCACTTTATTTTTTTAACAGTTCCCAAATAAGACTCAAATGTGAGTCCTTCTACCTAGCAGTTCTCAATCCTGGCTGCATCCTGGAAACATCTGGAAGCTTCTAAAAAAAAAAAAAAACTTCTCATGCCTGGGCCCTACGTCAGATTGGAGTTAACCATCAGAATGGGGTTGAGGGGTGGGCAGGAGGAGTTTTTTAAACTCCACAGGTGACCCCAGTGAGCGGCCAGAGTTGAGAACCTCTGGCCTGAAAACCCTTTGCCTTCCCACCTAGACGAAGAAGGCAGTTCTGCCAGGGGCTGTGTGGAGAGGCTCCACGCTGACCGGCACTGCGATGATTCCCACGTTAAACTGTCATTATTTGGAGGGGAGGAATTCTGAATTTTCATTCTCTGGATTCCAAGCGCTGGCAGGGTGTGTGCCTGGCAATGTTTCTGAACTGATGGGAAGGAGGCAGAGCAAGCAGGCCGGGGTAGAGGGAGCGTCTCCAAGTTCAAGGCAGGCTCTACTACTTCCCTCCATCCATAAGGGCACAGACGGTGTAGTCACACAGTTCTCCAGGGTGACACAGCCCAATATGCCAGGCATATTCTAATTTAAGGTACAAGCTCTGGGCGCATAAACTGTCCTAAAAGCGGCAGGTAAATGTCACGGTTAGCATTTTAATGTGTAGCTTCGTGGAGCAAGCGTGGTCCAGAGTCATTGATCTGGGGGTGAATCTCAGCTCAGCAGGCATCCGTCACGTGAACTTGGTCACATCCCATGCCCTCCGAGCCCTTGGGAAAAAAGTGGGGGTGAGCAGGTGAAGAAGGTCCCTAAAGTTCTTTCCATCTCTAACATCCTACAACGCTCTGACCAACAAAATAGAAGTGCTTTCTCCTTAGCTGTGCGCAAACAAAGCAGAAGTCACTAAAATGAGGGTGACAGGGAGCCGGAAGGAAATTCACAAAGGCAGCCAGGCTCAGAAGTAGCCTACAATTTCACAACCCATCACTGGGCTTTGTCTGCAAAGGCCGCTGAAAGAAGAGAGACGGGACTTGGAGTGGCCAGAAGAATGATTCCAATCGCACTTCTCCGAATAATGTACTTCATATTCTTTTCGAGTTCAAGGCCTCTGATACGCTTTCCAAAACATTTTTACAAATGTCAAACTCACTGTCAACCTTAAACCACCTGGAAAAAAAATAACTGACAGGCAGCTAAATTAAGGAGCTATAATTTCACTGAAGTGTTTCAGGGACCTTTTAAGCCACAAGAACCAAACTGAAATTGCTTCAGTGGAGCCCAGAAGCCGCCTGAGTAAGAAGAGACCACAAAACACTCCCCCACACCCACTACACTTTAAAATTGAGCCAAGTTGCTGAGACGGTAGATCTTAAGGTTTGTCCCCATTAAAAAAATAGTTGCAACTATCTGAAGAGAGATTAATTAGATTAAACATGGTGATCGTTTCACACTGGATATGTATATCAAATCATCAAATTATACAGCTTCAACATGTACAGTTCTTAATTGTCTTAATATACCTCAATTTTGTTTTTAAGTGGAACCTGTGGAGATGAACTGGGGCCTCTTTCTGTCACAGGACCTCCATCACCCCACTTGCCATTCTGAGCTCCCCGTGACCGAAGGCTCACACCAGCAGTCCTACTGAAGCCTGAACCCCGCTCCCTTCCCCCGCAGCCTCCTTGCTCTCCAGATGGCAGTGCCCTTCCCTGGACAGTCCTGACTCTCCCAGCAACCGGTCCCACGGACCCGAGCAAATCACCAGGCCTCGAATATTCCACCTCGAAGGTCAGGTGGCTGAACTAGTTTTCTTTCATGGACGCTGCCCCAGCTCTAGGGAGAAGAAGTGAAGGTCCGGGAACTCTCTTCTCCCATCCAGCACCCCAGGAGAAGGCAGAAGCTCTAAGGAGGAAGACACTGGTGGGAAGCTGATATCCACAAGGGGGCGTGCTGGCAGCGCGGAGAGCGGGGTCTACGGCGGGTCAGGACGGGGCAGCATCGGGCCGGGGCTGCCGGGGTGATTCCAGTCCCACTACCAGCCACTTGGAGGCAGAGCTGGGCCTCTTCCAAGCACGGCCTTGTCCCTCCATGACTGGGCAGGTACATCCACTTAAAAGAAGGGTCCAGGAATGCCATTCTGGCCCTTGAATGACCTTCAGCCTAGTCAAGACCTCTGCCACTTGCCAAATCTGAAAACAGAGCTGAGGTGTCTGCCACATGAAGCTGTAGCTAGTGGACCCCAAAGGCCTGTTGGCCAGATTTTCATGAGATGCTTTGGCAAAGCCCTTTCCTGGCACCACCTTTACAGCTTTAGATCAGGTCTCCAAATGAGAGGCAGGTGTAGAATGACAGCCGCTGGTCGTTTTGCAAATAGGGCACTCAAGGTGCACCTCCCTCCCAGGGCAAGCTGAGCCTGTCCGCCAGCTGCTACCCATGTCTCGGCATGAAAAGCAGTTCAAGGGAGACTCTGGTGACAGGCATCTCCTCTAAACCGGTGCGGGTCAGGGGAGAACGATTAACGAGGTTCTGGCCCTGGACCCGCATCCTAACGACCACAGCGCGAGAAGCACAGTGGTAGGGGCAGGGGATACCTGTGGGCAGGGCTGTCTCCAAGGCCAAAGGCCCCTGAGCTGCTGGCAGTGCTCGACGAGCTGGAGAAGCAGCTGGAGGAGGGCAAGGAGGCGGCCCCACCTGCTGAGGCAAAACTAAAGACCCACAACCAAGTAACGCACGACAGTCCTTGCCCCGGCCCAGCGGGCACTGCAGGCCACCTAACCCCACCGGGCCTCAGCTTCCTCACCTGTAGAGTGGGCAGGAGGACCCCACACCACACAGCACGAAATGGCTTCGCAGTACCATTCTCCAGCCACATTCGACCTCTCCAGGTGCCCATTCGTGATCTGTCCCCCGCAAGTTGGCCCTTGGTGTACCTCTGGTCCCCTAGGGTCACAACAGTGACAGTGCCTGAGGCGGGGCAGGGAGCAGACCAACCCAGGGTGATTTTTCCAGCCCCCAGGGATGGCCCTGACATCAGGGGTCCCTGCCACAGTTCCTAGATCTCTAAGGAAAAGCAAGAGTCTCATCAGCTCCCTTAAGGTCTGCTCTGCCTCTGCTTCGACACTGTGGATGGGAGAGAATCTAGCACCCCTACCATCACAGGACGGGTGGGGCAAGTGCGCCCCTTGGTGGTTTAATCCAGCAACTGCAGAGACAGGGCCGAAACCTAGAGCCTCCACCACAGGGGCTGGGCACATGTGTTCCCACCCCACCAGGCAGGCCTCTGGAGAGGCCTGACGCCAACGTGAAAGGTGGTGGAAACTCCCTGGGGAGGGGCCAGTATGACAGACCCAGCTCCAGGATCTAAGCCTCACTGCCCCCTTCCTCCCAGCTCTTCTTCTGAAATGTTCCAGGGACTCTGACCCTCAGACCACTTCCTTCCTGAGTCCCTGGGGATGAGCCCTAAACAAAAGACCTCCTGGCTATTTAGTCAGGATGAAACAGCTAGAGAAGGTAGGGAAGGGACTGATTTATGTTAGGAAGGGGGTGGATCCGAGAGAAAAGGAAGGAGGGAGAAAATAATGAAATCAAGGTAAAGCTAAAATGATGAGCAGAGGCGAGTGCAAAGTGGGAGGGAAGGAGGACAGAGGTGGGGAAGATGAGTGAGGGAGAGGCTTAGGGGAGACCCACTGGGGGAGACACTGCCCAAGCATGCCTCCAGGGGCCATGGGGCATCCAGATATAGAACATTCACCCATCCACCCATCCATACATCTACCCATCCACCCATCCATCTACCCATCCATACATACATCTACCCATCCACCCACCCATCCACCCACCCATCCATCCATCCATCCATCCATCCACTCATCCATCCATCCATCCACCTATCTATCCATCCATCCATCCATCCATTCATCCATCCATTCATCTACCCATCCATCCATCCATCCATCCATCCACCCATCTACCCATCCATCAATCCATCCACCCATCCATTCATCCATCCATTCATCTACCCATCCATCCAACCATCTACCCATCCATCCATCCATCCATCCACCCATCTACCCATCCATCCATCCATCCATCACCCATCCATTCATCTACCCATCCATCCATCCATCCACCCATCAATCCATCTACCCATCCATTCATCTACCCATCCATCCATCCATTCATCCATCCAAAAAAAATTACTAAGTACCTATTGTGTGCCAGCTTACTGGCTTCTGGAGACACAGAGATTAAAAAAAACATAATCCTTAGTCTAGAAAAGGAAAGGAATGTAAGCTAATTGTGAGTGCATTTTCTTATTCTGGACTGTCTCTGAAAGGGTCCAGAACCCAGGGCATTTCACCAGTTATGGGCTAACCAGGAAAACTGCACAGGAAAGGCGGCCACAGCATCACATCCTTCATAGCTCCCTTGCGATATTATTAAAGAAAGAAATTTCAAAACTGAATTGTAGCAGTGCTCTCAAAGGGAATTAAGGCCTAGCACCCTGTAGCAGTCCCCCCATGCAGAGTGCAGGGAGCGCCCTCTCCAGCTGCCCACCCAGAGGTCAAGCCTCCTCCTAACCCGTGGCAGTTGACCTGGGAAAGCTTCCTGTAGGAGGAGACCATGCGGGCTGAGTCTTAAATCAAGAGTAGGAGTCATCCACGAATAAAGGGGAAGAGACAGTCTAGGCAGGGAAACAGCTTGTGAAAAGGCCACAAGGCCAAGCCAAACCCCAAGCAGGCAGAGTGAGCGCGGCCCATTTGGGTGCGGCTGGAATGTGCGGGGTGCATGAGGTAGTGAGGCTGAAGAGAAGAACCGTGTGCATCCTCTGTCATTTATCTTTCCCTTTTCCTCCCCACCTTTTCTCCCCACTGCACATGAGGGCGTTTCGGTTGGGTGTCTTTTCAGTTCATTACAGCCCCTCTCTCTCCCATGGTCTGGCCTAATCAACATTCATGTCATCAGCGTGTCCCTTCGAGGCACCTGAGTTAAGTTTGTGATCCAAGAGCCAAATAAGGAAGACCCTAGTTTGCCAGGTCATGAAGAGCAATGTAGAGCCACTGACAGGGCACAAATGCATATCGCCACTAATGGAAGGGACAGTGACACACAAGATGCCCTATGGATTACCCTTAGCCCATATCTAGAATTTACCCCAACGAAATCATTTCAAAAGATACAGCGTTATTTATATGACCCAAGAATGGTCAGTGGTCTTGTCAAAACTAGGGGCCATGCTGGTCAAGCTGTGTGTCTCAGGCTCTCCCCGGGCTGAGCCAGGCTGGGAGAAGGAAGGAGAGAGAGATACACAGGTGTAGGGTGGGGGGGAGGTGGAGGCAGCACGAGAAAGAAGGAGGGGCCTTCCTGCTGGGGACCAGGATGCTCAGGAAATGACCGCCAGCAGGCCTGGCACAGGGTGAGGCCACGGGCATCCAGCCCACTGGGGCAGGGGAGGCTCCCGCCCCCATGCCCACAGCGTGCCCCCCTCTGCAGACACCACCTGCGAGCGCAATGAGAAGATGCTCGGTTAACAAAACTCAGCAGACGGGGCTGTTTCAGTCACGATGCATCACCGCAGATTTAGGGGGTCTCTCTGGTTTATTTTTTCCACTAAGCAATCTTTTCCAGATAGCCTCAGGTTGAGGACTTACAGGGAGGTCGACGTTGGGCTGACAGGGGTCACGTGGAACATCCCAGAAGCTGACCTCGCCCTGGCCAGGCAGGAGGCTTCTCCAATGGTGAAAAGCGGCAAGTCGCCAAATGTCTGGGGACAGGGCAGTCAAGTGTGTGAAGCCGGTCACGGAAGGGAAGTGTTCCGCAGTCACTGAAGATGACAAGTAGGAAGGTGATGAAGCAATGGGGGAAAACGCACTAATAATGTGTAAGTGAGAGAAGTGCTACAAAAAGAAGTCTCTATCCAATGCCATCTGTGTAAAAACTATGTGTCCAGATGAACAAAGACCAGAAGGGAGCCCAGAAAGGTGAAAACAGTGACTATGACGGGGCAGTGGGGCTGCAGTAATTTTTCCAAGTATTGCTGGAGCCTTGTCTTAATAATTAAAAATAGTTTTACATAAAAGAGGGAGAGACAGACTATGGTTCTCAAGCTACGGGGTTGTGCTGGTGCAGTGGTTCTCAGACCTCAGCCTGCCTCGGACCACTAGCAGGGCTTGCTAAACAGATTGCTGGGCCCACCCCCCAGGGTTTCTGGGTCAGTCAGTAGGTCTGGGGTGGGGCCCGAGAATTCGCATTTTCAACAAGTTCCCAGATGACGCAGGTGCCAGTGGGCCCACACTTTTAGAACCACTGAGCTAGCGCGTGGTTCCCTATGGAAGTATGAACTTGGGGACGGAGAGGAGGATGTCAGGAGCCCGTGTGCCGAGGCTCCAGCTGGCCCAGGAGATGATGCCGGTCTATGTTCTGATGGATGCTATAAGCCCGCTCACCCCCATCCTGACCCTGCCCCCATCAGGGTCACCAACTCAGCAAGGCCCCTGGGGTGTACGTCCTGGCTGGAAAGCTCCTCCCGGCTCACAGAGACTGAGAGACTATTCCAGGGGGGGTTAGCTACCAGCCCCCCTAGTTTCTGGAATCTCTCACTGGGTGGTTGCTCTTCCATATCTGCTCATCCCTATGGTCCCCTAGAGCCCAGAACATGGAGGAGAGCACCAGAGAGACCCCCTGCCAGCTTTCATATGTGAAGAAACCAAGGGCCGGAGGGAAGAAGCCACGCAGGCGGCTCCTGGCAGAACAGAGACTAGAACCCAGGGCTCCCGGCCCCCAGGCCCCAGCTCTTCCTCTCCTGTGATGCCCTGTGCCCCCAAGAGTGAGCAGAGTCTCTCTGCCAACATTCAGTCACTGATAGAGACATCTGCTGGCCCGGCCACCTGGAGCTTTTCACCCCGAGCAGGTGCTGCTGATGAAAGCTTCGTGCCGAGGCCAGCGCTCTCAGCCGGCCGCCACCGCCCAGGTTCACACCGAGACCCTCCTGGACCACAGGCGCCAGCACCGCCAGGAAGCTTCACCCGGATGGGCCGGGGGTCTGTGCAAAGCAGGTCCCATCTGGCTGGCCCTGGGAGACGCAGGGCCCCCTCACACCCAGCACCTCCACATTCAGGACCCTCCTTTGAAAAAGTGTTTTGCCAGCAGGAGTTGGCCCTGTGAACTTGCCATAATTAAAGCTGCCCAGAGAGACCCAGCAGAGGGTCAAATCTGATTTCAGAGCCTAAAATCAGTCAGCCCAGAATTCTGAAAGAAACGCGCAGCCTGCTGTCCCCAGCCCCAGTTCACAGGCTCCCAGCCGTCTCCGTGAGACATTTCGGTGCTACATCTTGCTGGGCAGATACCAAATCCGAAGGTCGGAAGTGCACAGTGCATTTTCTGGGTAAAAATACCTGCACTCCTTACCTCATTCACCCGGACAGCCATTCTCACCCACCCGAAGGCTATGGCTACAGAGAGGCTATCCTTCTAACAAAGCCAGTTACTGCTACCGTAAGAAACAAAGAATCAATATCTGCTAATGGAAAAAGATGGCTACTAGTAATAGGAAAGGATCTGGCTCCTAATAGGTCAAACTGTGCTCCAAATCAGAGGCCCCACAGAGATGCTGGCAGAAATCTCCTTAAAGGGGATTCAGGCCACCTTAAGGTTTGGGATTTTGCCAGCCAAGAATGTCACATGTAATTAATGTAAAATCACACAGGCAAACTGGCTTGGTTTTTACCCTCTGGCTGGGTCCACCTGTGACTTAGTCCCAAAAAAACCCTTGTGATCATCGCTTTCAGTGCAACGGATTGCCATGGTCCTTCCACACACAGCCTCATAATGTGAACTGCCATGATAGGTTAGGACATAACTTTGCAGCCCCATTTTACAGATGAGGAGCCTGAGTCACGTCCAGGAAGCATGAGTGGCTCACCTGAGGCCTTACAATGTGTGAATCTGGGCTTAGACTCAGTCCTCTTGAGCCCCATACCCCTTCTGCTTCTTTAAAAATAGGGTTTCCTTGGGGTTTGAGGTGCTTAATAATAGCTAACATTTATTGAGCACTTACTATGTATCAGGTGCTATTCTATGATTTACACGGGATAACTTATTATTTACCAAACCCTAGGAGGCAGGTACTCTCGTTATCCTCATTCTACAGATTGGAAGACTGAGGCAGGGTAGAGAGGGAGCATGTCGTGCTGAAGAGCACATAGTAAGTGGCAGAGCAGAGATTCAAGCCCTGACAATATGCCAGCAGAACCCGTGACATTAACCTTGTGCTATGCTGCCTCTAATTAGGCACTTTCTTAATCTACACTTGACTGGAAATGGAGGGCAGTTCTAAAGACACCTTGCAGCTAAGCAGTCCAAGTGGTTTTTGCTGTTTCTGGTTGGATTGTAGAAGCAAAGGCTATGAGGATCCTCAAAAAACATGCCGGAAACACCAGCGTCCTAAGGAATACATCATCTTCTGTGTATGAGTTGCACTAATGTTTGCCAAATGATTCAGTTAAAGGAATAGATGATCTGTCCACGAAGTAACAATGAGCTGCTTACACCATCAGAAATGTAAGTCTGCAACCCAGAAAGAAAAGTCATTCATGGAAAGCTGAATGAAATCATGTCAGGTTCCAGGAGGACACACTCTTTCCAGGGCCCTTCAGAAGAAAGCCCTTCATCTGATGGGGGAGGGGGCACCATTATTAGGTAGGAAGCCACCCCATCTGAAAAGCCACACAGCAACCTCCAACATAATGCTGATTCTACTGACCTGACAATTCCATTCCAGGGCAAAGAAGGGAGGGGAGATTCCCTCCTGCAGAGTGGCCAAATCTGGCCAACCACAGTTACAAGAACAGGGAAGACTATCACCCGGCGTTGGTACCAAGTCCTTCGACTTGGCTTTGCCCCGCCCCCGCAGATCGATATTGGTCTCCGCAGGGTGGCAGGTCCCTGCAGGATATACCCGTGTGGGTCCCCCTGTTCCCGTTAGTGATGTGGCCTTCTGCAGGCAAAGGGACAGACGTGGGCTTGGCGCCTTATTTACCATTAGGTTGCCATTCTGGAAAACCCAAAGCCCCGGGTTTAAGCCATCTCCCGTTAATCCTCGACTCCCTGCCGGTGCTCGGCTGTCGAGGTTCTGCGCCTGCCCTCTCGGTCCCTGTGCCTTCAAACACAGCCTGTTCCTACCGACGCACCCATAGAACCACCGGCCCCACAGAACGTCATCCCACTGCTGCATTAAGACAGAAACATAAGCATGTGAATTCAGCTCTGCAAACACATCTGTGCTAGTGCCCCGCCTATGACTCGTTCATCTACCTCAAGGGCTAAAGATCCATCCCGGGCGTCCATCTGTGGTGCCTGGTGCCAATAACTCCTGGTCAGGTTAAGCCTAACGATAAGTCATGTTGTGACAGAGCTGATGCTGGCCTTACTTTTTCTAAATGTATTGGGGATGGGGGGGGGGAAGGGAGGGAAGATGCCAGAAAGAGAGGAAAAAGCAGGAAGAGGAGGAGCAAATATATGTCCGTACAAGCCAAATGCAAAAGTCTCTTATCTATTCAAATGGACAAGAGATTGCCAAGGCAAAATTGAGGGGAAAATGGAAACTAAATGGTTAAGCTCTCTGAACGTTTCAAAGCAAAGACCCTTGGTCCAGCCAGCTGCATCTGCGTGAGTGTTTTCCTCCAGCGTACAGTGGGAAGGACACAGAGAGACCTACGCTGTGATTTTACTTGTCATTTACTAGCTGTAAGGCCTTGGCAGGTTACACAAGATTTCTGAGACTTAATGTACTGATCTATAGATCGGACTCAGAACACCTTCCTCAGAGAGTTCTGTGAGGCACACCTGTAAGGCACCCAGCCTGGGGCCTGGCACGCAGGATTCGCATAATTAGTGGTTACTCTCATCTCTAGCACAGCCCAGGGCCATGCAGGGTCTGCCCGCTCCCACCGAGGCAGCCAACGGATCCCACAGCACAAGGCCCTGGATTTAGGAGAATCACCATTTTCCCCCATATCATCTCTATCCATAATCCCCAAATTATATTCTGTGAGTTCACTTCTGTACTTTCTTATTATAAACTCCACAGGCGAAGCGTTCTGGGACCAAAAGGATCCTAGGAATTTGGCCTGGAGAACAAAAGCCCATCAGCTCACCGCACTGAACAGAAGGAGCTTGATTCCTCCATCAATCAGCCTGATGGCAGGGGAAAACGTCTCCACGGGTGTCCCCGAGTTTGCGTATAAGCCAGGAACGGGCCGTGCAGTGGCCGGGAGAGGGCAAGCCCCGCCCCCTCTCAGGCTGTTAACGTGGCGGTGACCCATGCACCTGCCTTCAGGCCGGGTCCACGGACTTCTCTTGGATTCTGGAAGCCAGTGGCCACAACACGGACCCCACAGCCAAGGCTTCGCTTCAGTGGTCTTTACATCCAGCCCCTTCTCAGGTCCCGCACCTGCTCAAAACCCTCCAGAGGCTGCACGGCCCACCCCATCACGTCCAAGTGCGTCGGCTGGCTCTGAGGTCCCATCTTAATCTGGCCCATCCTCACCGCTTCCCACTTGATCCCCACAGCCCCCTGCCACCTGCCCGCTCTCCTGGTGTCCCCAGAGGTCCATAAACTGCGTCTGTCCTGCCCCTGCGCCTCAACAATAGGAACAGTCTCATGGGCCGGATGGGGGATGAAATAAGATCGTGTTTGTAAACACTCACTCAGCACAGGGCTTGCAACAGAGTTAAACCTTTATAGGAAATCCTATTTTTAACTTTATTGGAGTTTCTAAGCCAGTTTTAGATTTCTACCTCAACTTTTAAGCCCACAAAAATTTTAATTATTATTCCCTGACTATACCAACCTTTCCTGCCAATCACTGTAGAGCCTGTAGTCTGATTCCCACCACTCAAGTTGTATTCACCGTGGTTGTTCCTATCTTCACTTTGTCTAACTGTAGCCTTCCTCCCTCTGTTCCCATCCAGAGAGAGACCCAGGTGGGAGTGACCCATGTCACCTGGAACAGAGTGGCTGTATTTAAGTCAGATTCTCTGCGATTCAGTTTAGTTATCTAGAAATAGGGAAAATAGCATTTGCCCTACTTACCTCATAACATTCTTGTAGGGAGCAAAATAAACTCAAGTGGTAGAGGTACGGCTGTCTTGTAACTACAAAGCACTACAGATGCGTGAGGAGTCTATCTGATTTGCAAGCACGGTGAAAATAATCTCCATGGAGTTCATTTGGAAAATTACTCTAAACACTTCCGGCTCAATGAGGCCTGCGACTGTAATAGTCTATTTCTTAATTCTTAATTGGACCCCTCTGGCTCAGATGGCAGCCACTGCCTAGCAGGGCCAGCGACACCCGGCGAGAAGGCCTGGAGCAGCGCTGGAGGTGAGAGGCGGTGGGGTCCACAGCCTGCGTGACAGTAGCTCGCAGCGCCCTCCAAAGCAGAGGAGACCCTGTGGGCAGAGGCCAGAGTATCAAAGCAAAGAAGCTCACGGTGCAGTGAAAGGGGGCTGGCAGGGGACAGGGAGTCTGGCGAACTGTGTACGGCCTCGCCTGCCACGCGAAGGAGTCCAAGCTCTATGTTGGCCAGGGGACCGGCCTCTTCTCCCTTTCCGACTGGTAAGAATATGGCTCTCTGCTGCTGTGTACTTTCGCCCAGGCAAAAGCCGAGAACCTGACAAACAGCCGTGCCATTCCCAAAGTGTAGGGACCATCTGGGGAAGGCCTGTGTCAATCTCGAATTCATCATGGGAGGGGTCAGGGAAATTGGGGAACAAGGTGCGGGCCAGATGAGGTGTGGGAGCTGGTGACACTTTCCGTGTCCAACATGAAGAAGAGCCACAGAAGAGGACTTCTCCCGTAATAGATGGGCTTCCCCAGTCTTAAATCCGCACCACCTCTAAAGGTTGAGATGGCAAATGACCTCCTTTCTGACGTTCAAGTACCTTCTGGTATTTATCTCCTTCCTGATCTTGTCCCAAAATAATACACCCTAAAATAACCAATGAATTCAGTTTAATCAATCACCCCTCATGACACAGAGAGTTCTGTTTCATAGCCAGGGTTGCAGAGGGGGTACAGTGGGTAAGCATGGCTTGGCAGCGTCCCCAGGGGACTAAGATACGCCCAGGTTGATACAACACAGGATGGTGAAAAAGAAATCTTCATTTGTAGGAAGGATCAAAGTCAGGAAAGGAGAATTATGGAGAGGAGACTTGGATCATACTTAAGACACGTGTTCTAATGACTAGCCGGCGCGTGTGCCCACGAGCATGTGATAGCACGTCTCAGAACAAAATACAGCTGCTTTTTTGTCTCCGCGGCAACCCTGGCACACTTGGCAGGAGAACAGATCCATGCACCAATCCACAGGCTGACCTACAAGACCTTGTGAGTCTCAAGGCATTTTTAATATGTTTCCCTCCTTGCTGTTGACCATGACAAACAAGGACATTCCCCTGGTAGTCCAGGTACATAACATGGACTGGAGATGGCAGGTGAAGAGAAAAAGGGTTCAGGACAAGGGAGAGGCATTTACAGGTCATCACAATGTGGGTCCCTCCAGGCCACGGGGCCAGGCCATCATTCTCTGTGCTGGCAGTGCAGGCAATATGGTTGCTACTCTTACAGTAATACTGTTGGGTAAATAAATGAATTAATGAGAACTGACATTTCATTAAAAGAAGAGCATATCTAACAGTCAGTGTGAAATGTCCTTCCTTAGAAGCCTCAGACATTGGCTGATCCTCTGCCTAACTTGCTATGTCTTGACTGGCCACATGGACGCTCTACCACCATATGTAACAGAATCAAAGAATTCCATCTTGAGAACAATTCTTATCTTCTCTTGGGAAGCTGTGCCAGAGAGTAGAAGGAACATGAAATTTAGAGCCAGAAAATCCAGATTTACATCCTGCCTTTGCTACTGACTGGCTATGTGATCTTGGGTGAGTCATTTGATTTCTATGAACATAATGGTCACCTCAGTTGTAAAAGAAAGGCACTAATTATCTAGTGGTAGAGAATGAAAATGACATGTGAAAGCATTTTGAAGCTGCAGAACATGATACCAATGTTGGTTGTTATTAAACCAGAAGGCAAAAATAATGACAAAACAAAAGTTTATAAAGGTGTCCCTGTCTCCCACTTACTGAGGGCTCAACATCAAGTTTCTTCTTCAGCAAGAACAGAACATTTGTGCCAAATATCCATCAAGGATGAGATGATGGAACTCTGCCTGTGTGGATACTTCAGGATGAACTCATGGTTTCATAACCACATAGGCGAATGTACAAATGGCTGTTCCTCCTGTATCTGCTACAAGTTATATAATGATGATTTTAAACCTGGAAACCTGATGAATAATTCTCATGTATGTGTTTTTCTTCCTATGACTGTTTTTAAAAACATTTATTCATTTATAATGGGCCTTAATTAACTTGAAGAAATGATTGACCTATCAATAATGCACAAATAGGATGACTATTGATGACCATAACCTAGCACATATTAATAATTACTTTAATCTAGACCCCATTTTTAATGACAGCTTTCATTCCAAAACCAAATTTTGATATACTGTGAATTCCCGTAATTCTTTTACATTGCCTTTGTTTCTGATGGACTTTGAGAACATGAAATACCACAAAGGCAAGAAAATGTTAAAAGATGACCCCCTCTTAACTGCATCTGACAATAAATTATACACTGCATGTAAGAGCGGTCTCCATAGGTGGCATTGGCTTTGCTGTACTTTAGTTTTGAAATTAGTGTTTGCTCATTTCTTTGGGTACTTGGTCTGCAATTAAGGCACTCCATCATTAGGTGGCAGGAGTGTTATAATCGTGCTGTATCCATGTAAGAGTCTGTCTACAATAGACTATTTCTTAGCTGAGAGGAAGAACCTAATTTTCTTTCTCAAAAAAAAAAAAAATTACAAAAAGACCCACATTTCAACAGCATTTAAAACACCACTGTAGTTTTTAATATTTAAGATAAAGTAGTATTAAACTATTATCATCTTTACCTTAACTATTCATCCTTAATTACTCAGTCACTACTTAATGTAACTGTTTCTCCCCCAGAACTGAATGCAGAGTTCATCTCAAACTCACTAAGAATCCTGAGCTTGGATTCTGACACTTGCCCTTTTGGCTTTGAACTTCATGCCTGTTGCTTCCACACACCTGTGGGATGCGGTCCCTTGTTGGCAGAGCTGTGTCCTATAACCACAAGAATTCTACCATCTTACTAAGCTGCTCAGAGACAACTGGAGGGGAAGCCTTGCTTTGCTTTCCTGGCTATCAGATCAGCTGGAAGGCCCTTCAGAGCTGACAGTTCCATCTCCCAGGCAGAGGGGGAAAGCAGCAACAGACAGGTACAAGCACCTGTGGGCAGCAAACACCACGAATCCTTCCACTACATGGAAGACAGTCATGTTCTGTTCTTTCTAAGAGGAGAAACATGCCTCCTGCCCAAGGGAATCTTGAGATGTCAGCTCATTTAAATATCAGCTCTCTCTCTCTGTGGTTCCCTTAGTAACGACTCTAACCCAGGGTCAGATACAAACTGTCTCACAACTGCTTTAGAAAAGAGCTTTTATCTTGTATCACAAAACAGTGCATTTGGCAAATAGCATTTGTGCAGATAGCTAGTTTTAAACTCGAATCTAGAGGGTTCCATCCCCAGAAGCCATCGCAGGGGAGGCCCTGTTACAGTGGCTTTGGACTGAGCAGTACCTCTTCAACCCTCCGCTGAGCGGGACCTACAGCCTTCCCGCCACGACGCCTGCACACCAGCGTCTCCAGTCCCTGGAGCGGTCACTCCCTCACCTTCTGATTTTGCAAAGGAAAACACCTTTTAGGAAATCAAATGATAGGGCTGCATTTAGATCTTGTTTTTAAATTTTAAGTTTTTAAAAAATTGGGCTTCTTCTGATTAGACTTTCAAGGCAAGGAGTAGGGAGGAGGCCTTAAAATGACTCATTCTGTAAAAAGGAGTTAAGACTATTTTAAGCTTTAAAAATGTATCATCACAATCGTCATTGTTTTATGCTCTAAGCTAAGAAGACAGAACTAAGGAATCTGGGAGTCGGAATGGACGTTTTAGGGCACACGTGTACCAAGCTCCATATCAGTGAGACACTCTTTCTATGGCTTCGTGGCAAACGGTCATTCTGCTGCTGCCTGATCTTCCTGGGCAGGGCGTTCACTCCTTTGTAGGCAGGAAATTCTGCTGATGGGCGGCTCCACTCGCTTGGAAATCCTTCCTGATGGCCTAGCATCTGCCTCATTGCTCCTGAGCCCGGGAGTAAGACAGCACACCCTATCCCCCCTCCAAGGACAGCCTGTCGTTGGAATCTTTTTTTTTTTTTTATGCAGCCTTCACACCTCTCACTTCAGTGTTTTCATCCCAGGCTAAATGGAACCGCTTTCTCGGACCTTCCTCACAAGGCCCCTCTCGTCTTAGTTACCCGGGTGTTATTAATAAATTGAATTGTCACAGTAGATAAGAACATATATAGGGTACCTCGTGCAGTGACTGGCCCCTTAGTACTCTCAGTAACGTGTAGCTAGTAACCACAATGCTAATTGGCACACAACAAAACTGGAAGAATTCGGGTAAGTCAAAAGCAGCTTTCACTGCAGAAATACTATGGGGCTGAGTCCAGCGGTCAGCACAACCAGTTAAGTTCTGCATTATCCCAGCAAAGCACTGATTCACTCGCTAAGTGAGTGTGAGTGGAACACATACCAATGGTGTTCAGGACCCAAAAGATGGGGGAGATGGCCCGGATCACAAGGAGCCTAGCGGGAAGGACAGCCAGGGCCAGCAACAGAGATGGCTCATGGGGCAGGTCGGTCAGAGCTACAGGCAGGGGCCGTGGGAACACGGAAGATGGGCCCAGGGTCTGGCCAGGGTTGAGAGACGGCTTCCAGGAGGAGATGCCAACCATCTGGCCCCGAAGCAAACCTACGCGCAGCTGCGACCACAGCCCCCGCCTCTGACACTCACAGCAAGACCGGGCTGAACAGGAGGCTCGCCGGGACCCCAGAATGTCCGAGGTTGGCCCCGGGAGAATTCCACAGGGGCTGCACGAGGGGACCCCAGAATGTCCGAGGTCGGCCCCGGGAGAGTTCCACAGGGGCTGCACGAGGCTGGCACGGGGCTCGCCCAGCGCCCCGCCCAGCCCAGGCTCAGGTACAAGCCCTCCTCGCCGGCAGGCCGGTGGCACAGGGCTCCAAACTGTAGGCAGGTGGCTTTGGTATAAATTTAGAGCCCTTTGCTTCCTCTGCCCACTCATAACTTCACACTTTTCCCCAAGCTGCCTTCGCCCGGAACAGCTTCCCTAAAAGAAACATGAAACCTCTTTTCTTTCTCTCTTTTAAAAAAAAAATCTCCTGCGATCCCATCTGCTCTGGAAAGCTACCCAGATTCAGTGGTCGCTCTGCCACAAGGCCACCATCACAGGTCGCCAGGGGTTCCCAGTCCCGCAGAAACCCCTTCTCTCCTGTCTGTCCTGAAGGAGCAGGGGAATAAGGCACAAAGGGGTTGCTACAGGCAACAGCTAGCAGGGTGTGGAGGGAACCCCACATCCGCACTGACAGGTCAAGGCAGTTGGGGGGTGAGGGGTGGGAGGACAGGCCTGGAGCCAGGAGTCCTGGGCTCACCATTAACTAGCGTGTGGCCCTGGACCAGGCTTCATGCATCTTAGCTTTCTCGTCTGAGCAACCAGGAAGCCCCACGAGAAGAGGTTAAGACAGGTCTTCCTCCCCTACACCTGGGGGATATGAAGATATCCGCCCTCCCTGAGATGCGGACGACATCTGCCCTCCCTGAGATGCGGACGACGGCCCCAGCCCTGCAGTCCTGATCCTGTTCGTGTAGAGCCAGGCGAGTAAGAAGTTAACGCTCTCAGTCTATAAGTAGTTCCTGCTGTTGCAGATAAAATTAAATGGCATGGCTATTTTGGTGGAAAATCAGGTAAAAATGCTGAAAAATAAACTCTCTGTCAAATGCCAGCCCCCCTCCCCAACTCCCCACCATGTTCTTTTTTTATGCCCATTTGGTATTTGTTTTTAATTCTGGCTGACTGTCAACTTTAAAACCTGATGCACAGAGTGGCTTGCTATTCCGGAGGCGTTATTTTAAGATGAAACAATGTAAATTCTGACTTTGGATGGCAGATGGCTGGCAGTTCACTGTTTGGCAAACCAACTGGTATGGTATGTTGGAAATTCAGAGCAGCAGGTATGCAGTTCAATTTGAAACCAACACAGATGCTCAGAGGGAGCGGGGGAGGGGTGCAAGCTGGTCAGGAAATTAAGAACAGTACTCTGAGCTCAGAGGGGAAAAAAGATGATAATTAGCTGAAAGTTTGCTTCTTCCAGTCTCTACTTCTTCTTTTTTTCTTTCTTTCTTCTTTTTTTGGTTGCTTCTTAGAAAACCAGGAAGGCCCTTAGAGGCTGGCCCAGGGAAAAGCTTCTAATTTTGCTCCAGAGCTGTCTGTTTGGCAAAGCTCAGCCTCCATGAGGAATTTAAAGGTGAGGAAAAAGCGGATGAAGAGAAGCTCAAACATGTTCTTCAACGGAGAGATGCCAAGAGCAACGTTACATAAGGAGCCCACCTCCAAGCTGATTTTTAAGACAGGATCAATTCCATGATATTTCGGGAAGAAAGGACTAGGATTCACAGTTAGGAAAGACCTACACACGTGAAATGGACAACACAAGCGTTTCTACATCCAGGGAGTTGCCCCAAAGTTGGAGGGAGGTCGTGTCTACTGCGCACTTCGATTGGATTCTAGGCGGTGCGGATGCTGTCTGGTGTGCCCATCTGCAGAGGGTCTGAACTCTGCCCAGATTTACCCATCAACGAAGCCCTATTCAAAGTCAGGGAAGACACAGGGTCCTTTTAAAGAAGGTCACTCAGGCTGCAAACCTCAAACTGTCAAGACTCCTATCAAGTGGAATGTCAAAACAAGTCATTAGGACAAGAACTCTTGGTGGGTGTGTGTGCGTGTGTGTGTGTGTGAAAACTGAACTATTTCTCATTTCCTCCAAATCCGTACGATGACTAGAAAGCCAGTAGGGAAGTACCTGGTGCAGGCGCCCTGCAGCTCTCTCCCGGGGTGCCCGAAGTGGACAGGAGCCCCACGAAAGGAGCTGGGATGGAGATCTGCCAGGTAAGACTTGGAGACTTAACAATAGCTCTCAAACCACTCTTGCACTAAGGGTCCTCTGGTGCGCTCCAGTCTTGAGGAGTCAGCCTTGATGACCCCGAAAGGCAGCAAACCTCCCACTCTGGGTGTCCGTGGATGACAGCCACTAAATCCAGAGCGCCACAGTCTCAGTGGCTGTGAATTACTCAAACGGGTAGGGGTGATCTGCTCACTGTGTGGCAGTCAGGTGTTCTGGCCAGAACAACATCTCCTTAAAATTCCAGTTCATAACTTAATGGCTCATCTGGACCTTCAGCAATGAGCAAAGGGTCTCTGGGTTTCAAAATAATGCTCCGAGCCCGTGCGCGCCCTTTCTCCAGCAGAGCGTTGCCGGGAAGAAGCCTGGGGAGGGTGAGCTCTGCTCCCCGCTTCCTCGTCACACACGAGGTTGAGTGGCTGGGGGTGTATGTTCTTGCTGTCAGCAGCCACGGGCCACCTACAAGGCCCAGTTCCAGGCACCGAAGGACACGAAGATGTGTCAGACGTGGATCCTGCCCTCAAGAACTTTCCACCTGAGGGGAATAATAAGGTGTGACTCTACATCACTGATGGGGCCTGGAGGACGGACAGATAAAGAACAAAGGGAACTCGAGTTCCTACTTTTCGGAGGAGATGCACTGTTTCCTTCTGGAAGAGAGGTCCTGACACAGGAGCCTGACAGATTCCTCTTACGCTCTGCATTGGTCCTGTGGGTCAAGATGGGGCAAAGTGTCTCAAGCCTTCCCCTCCATTACGGCCCAGAGAAGCAAGCCGGACTTGGCCATGTTCCCAGTTTTCCCAAGAACCTGGTTCAAGACCCTGAGAAGGGATCAGGATGGCTCCCCAGCTTGAAAATTAATCAGGAACTGCGGTGCTTCAAATACAGATTTAGCCGAAAGACAAAGAAATCTAAGGAAGAGAGATACAGATGATAGGAGAATGGACATTTCTGGAGGAAAAATGTTGTGCTTGTTATATCACCAACCACCAAATGTGAACCACGCCAGTGAAAGAGGCTGGCGAGGGTCCCTGAATACATTTCTTGTGAATGCTCTTAACACCAAATGGATCAAAAAAAAATTTTTCCCCGAGATGCTTCAAAAACAGCATGTCCTTCTGTTGTTTCGAAAATGACATTTAGGCAGCAGTGAAGCTGAGTGTACTGGGGTGGAGGCAGGGGGCAGTGGCAAGGACCAAAGAACAAAAGAGCTGGGGACCAGGAGGGGTGGGGTGGTATCAGGGACAGCTTAGGTTGGTGGAGGGAACTGCGTTAAAAACTGAACAGGAGGGGAAAACGAAGGGACGGGAGGCCAGGAGAGAAATCAGGACCAGCATGCATGAGCATGATTTTCCAGTCTCTCAAGCAATATTTTGCAAAAGGGCCCCCATCTGAGACCACCCTCCCCTTGGTACACAATGGTGGTGGGAGGAGAGAGAAGGGGCTTCTCTGAGTCTATGGGGGACTGCTTGGCAAAGAGTCGTGTCTGTAAAGAAGAGCCCATCACGAAAACAGCGGAGGCATGAAAAACTCAGAAGTGGGAGCGGAAACAAGAGATGTCACCATGACTCCGCCCCCATGCCACCTCCCACATTGCTAAGGATCCACACCCACGTGTTTGGCTTGGGTTTCTTCGCTTATGTATCACTGTGAATGGGTATTTCTGATGTGTTTTAGTGGCTATAGATGTATTTGTACAGAGAAACACATCCTCAACAGTACAGGGATGAAGCTCCACCCGTGGTGGGCAGGGGGAGTGAGAACAAGTTATCACAAACTATTTCTCATGGGCAAGAGGTCACTTTTTCATTGGCAGGAGAGTTCCCAAATAAGGACGATTATTTGGGAGGCATCAATATTGTGCCAGGTACCAAGTGCTTTACATATATTATTACAGTTAATCCAGCAGCAACAAAGTCACGTGAGGATTTTTTATACCCATTTTATAGGTGAATAAACTAAGGCTCAGAGAGGTTAACTAGCTTGTCGATGTCTCAGAGCAAGTTAGGACAAAGCTGGATGGGAACACTAGGCTCTCTCACTCCAAGTCCAAGATTTTTCCTCTGTTTCCTCACAAACAAAAGATTCGAGCACAGTGAAACAATGACATTGGAGATGAAGTCATCTATCTCATGTGAAGGAAACTAATTCACTTCCCAGGAAATAAAGGGGAGGCAGTGGGAAGAAAAAAAAAGAATAAAACACAGCTTTGCCTTGATAGATGACAATATGATATTAAAAAGTTGAAATTTTAAGACAGATAAATTAGGGAGACATTTTTCACATTCCCAAAGTCATGTTTACTTCACAAAGTGATTCTCTTAAGAGTTACTTTAGGTAGATGGTTTCCCACGTACATTTAAACTAATTGCCAAATGAAAATCTTTCGCATGTAACTTCTGAGGAAGACAGGTGGGCTCCTGAGAAGACAGAAAAAAAATAGGAGTCCTCAAATGTGTCTCCCAGCAGTAGTTTTATTTGCATCCAGAGTTTCCAGTCTTCAGGAATCCTAATAGAATGCAAAACTAGGCTCATGTGCCCCCAACATCTAGAACATAAGGGTCATACAGTAACGGGAGATTCAAAGGGGAAGCTACCTATTCCCCAGTTGTGTCCACAGCCACAACCACCAAATTGTAGTTACAGCCTGAAAAGCGGTAAAAAAAGACATAGAGCCACAAGTCCCAAGCACAAGTCTCTCAGACAAAAGGTTAACGAACTTCGGTGCAGACCCCAGGGCCCTTCGGCCAAGCAGAAACGTGGCACTATTAACAGGAGTCATGACAGCTAAGGCAGTCACTGACTTGGGCTGAATCTTCCCCCAACACATTGCATTGCAAAAGACCTGTTATCTAAGAGAAGATTGCATCGTCTCTCATAATTATGTCTCCAAGAGACAATACTCTTCTCGTTAAATGTTTCAGGGGGTGGCCCTGCTGAAGGTGCAGGAACTTAATCCTGGACCGCGGAGCCTAAGAGGACACAGGCAGAGGCCACTGAGGAGTTGTCCAACTCTATTAGCCGGGGTCTGGCTGTTTATTGGGTTGAAAACAGCTTTAATTAGGGACCCAAGCAAAGAAGCAGATAAGTTATTGCTATATAAAGTGCTTTAATAGACAAAGGCACTGGGAGTCACAAGCTTGCCCAGCTGCCTTCCACCCTGGTCATGGTTCAAAGTGGCAGGCTGTGAACTCCAAAAGCCAATTTGACATTTGCAGCTCATTATCTCCATGTAACAGGCAGCAGGGAGACATTGTCCTCCCACTAGAGGGTGAACTCCCCCAGCACCAGACACAGACCCTGTGTCCCTGGCGTCCCAATGAACAGCAAGCCTCTTTGGAAATAGGATGTGTTACCAAAAGCACTGTGGGTGGGCTGGGATCCTAATCCA
Organism: Balaenoptera musculus; assembly: GCF_009873245.2. Taxonomy (NCBI): domain Eukaryota; kingdom Metazoa; phylum Chordata; class Mammalia; order Artiodactyla; family Balaenopteridae; genus Balaenoptera; species Balaenoptera musculus. The sequence goes on from NC_045790.1 coordinate 8,869,403, forward strand.
GGGGTAGACAGTTTCATTTCATTCCACGAACATATATCAGGTTCATGTTTTACACAGGACAATGTGTGAAGTGCTGCTGGAGACTCAACCGTGAGCTCTGTCTTCATCAGCTTAAAACCCTGCTGGGGGATTCTAGGAAGAGAGCAGCGGCAGTGATGTCCTCCCAATGCCTCACAGAAAAAGCATACAGAGAAACTAAATGCAAAATCAAAAATGCACAGACAATGCTTACAATAAAACTAAGTGACAAGGTATCCCCATGAACCTCCAAAAGACAAGCCAAGGGACAAAACTACCAATAGCCACAAGACGTGTGTGTCATTGGTATGTATCTGTGCTAGAGAAAGGAGAGGGAAGCAACAGGGCATGTGATGGACTTGAGAACAAAACACCAAACTATCCAACAGGAATCCACTGGAAAGCACACATAACTGAGAACAGCAGCTAAAACTGGGGGCAGTTTTGCTCACTCTAATAGTAGGGACACGGAAGGACTTAATGTTTGAAGGTCTGAAGTGAAGAGGCTGGAGCTGCTTGGTCCCTACGAACTCTCAGTGAACTCCTCCAGTGAGTCCACTACTGGGAGTGAAATCAAAACGTAAACAGGAAATCTCAGAAAGAAAGCTGCCATATTTTTTTAACACTATGTGAAACAACAGAAGAGGAAATACCGTTAAGTTAGAAAAGCTAAATAAACCAATCTTCCTCCTAAAAATTCAGGAAAAGCAAATTCATATAAAAATTTACATTTTGCACAAGAGCCCCCATCTGAGATTACCCTCCTCTTAGAGAGGTTTGGTGGGGGAATTTGGAGAAGAGCCTCTCTGTAGTGGTATGTATGCAGGTAAAACTTCATACAAAGCTATTATCAAAAAACAAAAAAATCAAGAAAGAATTAGGAGCAGAAGAGCATCTCTACAGATAATGAAGACATACCAGAGAGATAGGCTCAGAAAACTATCAAAATTGTAGCACCTTATTTCAAAAGCAGCTAAAGGCCTTCAGAAAATGATGTAAGATCTGAAATAACAATAAAAAATTATTTTAGAAATGAAAAGTAATCTAGAAGGAACACAAAACTAATACATAAAACAACTAATACATAAGGGAAATGAAAGGTAAAAAGGATAAAAATTTTCAAAATCAAAAAGAAATGAAGAAAAAGATAAAAAATGATCTCAAGAAAGGGACAAATACTGAAGATAGGAAATGAAGATCCAACCAGTGGAGAATAGGAGTCAGTCTCTAAAAAAGAAAACCAAGGCATGGGAATAGAAAAATATTAAAATGTATGATTCAAGACAATTTTCCTGAAATTCTTTTTTAAAAAGATTTGAAACTACACATTGAAAGAGCACACCACATACTTGAAACTCTCAACCCAGAACTATTAACATCAAGACATGACTTAGTAAAATTATTGGACTTTAAAGATAAAGAAAAATAACTTTATAATACATAACTTATAAGGGAAAGAAAACTAGATTATCACATGCTTTTTGATAATAATACTTTATGCTAGAAGAAACTGTACTATTTTACTTTTGATACCCATATTTATGATATTTAAAGGAAAAAAGTGAGTTAAGGATTTTACACCCAGCAAAACTTACTTCATGTACGAAGAGCACAAATTGTTATCAACATAAACAAATTCAGAGAATACTGTTTCCATGAAATGAAAACTTACTAAGGAATCTACTAAAGAATTAGCTTCAGAGGAGCAAAATAACTAAATTGGCATCAACATAAGGATAGTGAGTGTTAAATATATATTTACCTACAGAACTAAAACTAAATGAGGGTTAAAAGGGATAGACTACAGTATATATTGGCTATCTGATCACACAAATACGACCAGAAAAGTTGGGGGGAGGGAAGAGAATTTGGAGATTTAAAAATTTAGCTATTTTCAGTAATCATAATTGATGGTGGTAGTACTGTTATTATTGTTATTCGGAGACTTTTGTAATAATTATGCGATGTTCTAATTCTGCTTTTTTAAGAACCAGGATTCTTGGTTTGCAATAAAGGAGATACAAATGCAATATAAAAGTCGTTAGGTAAAAACTCTATAGTTTTGAATCTGAGTCTGAAATACTTTGAACTCAGAATATTTGATCACACACATATTACATACACATGTGTATGCTATGTCTGCTGAAAAAGCTAGAAATAAGGACCAGCCCAGTAGGAATAAGCATCCAAAATATCCAGATTGTGGTCTTGAAATACCTTTTCCCATTAATAGAAACCAGGCTTCTTGGAGAAATGGCTGATTCCAAGTCTGGGGCAGGAAATACACAACATGAGCCTGGAGTATCTTCATGTACCAGATAGTAAGGAAGATCAGAAACTTCCTAAGGTCATGTCAAAGGGACCCAGGAGCCAACTGAAGAAGCTCCAACTGGCAGTGGATTGAAACCCATCAAATATGTGTAAATCCATGAGTTCATAATACTATTTTAAAAGAACTAATTGGTTACATTTTAAAGATGACAGGAAGCTAATTTATTATCTTGAAAACTGGATATATAAATGCATTGAATATTTATTTGGCATTTCCTGTAAGAACTGTACCACTGGGTGACCAGGTAGTAGAAAAATGGAAGCTTCTCCTTAAGAAATTATCCCAGCTAATATAAAAACAAAATTATAGAGTGAGAACGACACCATTTTGCAGCCCTCGGTGAAGTGGCGGGTCGAGACATTGAGCATCACTGAGTGTTAACATGAAAAAGTGAAAACCACATGTTATGGGCTTCCTGATGAAAAACATCATCACCTTGCCAAAGAGATTGAACCAGAGTCTGGTCAAGCCTCTGGAAGCAGCTGCCAGGGTGCAGGAAGTATAAAAGACAGAGGGAAATGCTGAACTGCACCACAAGTATAGAAGCTGTGGGACTCTGCAGATTAAGAATTCCTGGGTCCTTCCACAGAAAAAGTGTAAGGAAAAGAAAGGGATGGAGGGGATGCTGCAGCTTTTAAAAGAGACTTCAAATATGTATCTTTTTTTAACGGGCAAGACTAAAAAATAGCAGTGTTGAATGTGGAAAACAGTGTGGAGGTTTCTCATTAAAAATAAAAATAGAACTACCATATGACCCAGCAATTCCACTGCAGGGTATATATCTGAAAAAAACAAAAACACTAATTCAGAAAGATACATGCACCCCAATGTTGTTAGCAGCATTATTTACAACAGCTAAGATATGGAAGCAACCTAACTGTCCATCAACACTTGAATGGACGAAGAAGATGTGAGACACACACACACACACACACACACACACACACACACACACACACACACACACACACACACAATGGAATACTACGCAGCCATAAACAAGAATGAAATTTTGCCATTTGCAACAACATGGATGGACCTGGAGGGTATTACGCTGAGTGAAGTAAGTCAGACAGAGGAAGACAAATACTGTATGACGTCACTTATATGTGGAATCTAAAAAGTACAACAAACTAGTGAATATAACGAAAAAGAAAGAGACTCACAGATATAGAGAACAAACTAGGGGTTACCAGTGGGGAGAAGGAAAAGGGGAGGGGCAATATAGGGGTAGGGGATTAAAATGTACAAACCGTTATGTATAAAATAAGCTACAAGGAAATATTGTACCACAGAGGGATTATAGCCAATATTTTATAATAACTATAAATGGAGTATAACCTTTAAATATTGTGAATCACAATACTGTACACCTGAAACTTATATAATATTGTACATCAACTATACTTCAATTATATATATATATAGTAAAAACTAATAGTGAGGAATGCACACTAATGTGACAAATCTACAGAGAAATGCAAGAGACTGATCGCCATAAAAATTGAGACGGGTAGGGGATCTGATTGTGAGGGACAATGGAGGGGCTTCTAGGGTGGCTGGCAGAGTTTCATGGGAACAAGAGTGTCTGCCTTATAAAAATTCACTAAGCTATGGATTTGTTTAGTATTGCTTTCTGTACCTGTTTTATTTCACAATAGAAAGATAAAAAAAAGTTTAAAAAAATTCCAACAGGGATCAATTGTTAAGAATGTTCAGAATGCTTTAAACTCTGCAGCATCTAGAAAAAAGCCAAGAGATCAGGTTGCCAACTAAAGAGTTAAGAGTAGGGAATGTCTGGATCTCCTGGCTCTAATCACTCAACCTTCACAGCTGGGACCACTTAATCTCAGCTCCCCAGATAAGTTAAGGAGCTTCAGGTCAACAGCTCAGCAGTCTAGGCTGCTGGTCCCACCCTGACCATTTTGAACGTGCCTTTCTTCAAAACTCATTTCTAGCCTGGCTTACCAGTTTTCCTGTTGCCAAGATCCCAGTTCCTAGGGGAAAAGGCCAGGCCTTGTCATCTCCAGATCTCTAAGAAATTGGGTTTCTGTGACTGTTGGGTCTCCCTGATGTAGGCCATCTGCCTGGCTAGACCTCTGACCATTACCTGCTTCTGGAAGTCCTCACCCAGGACCACCAATCATCTACCTTCTGAAGGAGCCCATCGGGAGCCTGAAACTGGCCTCTAGCCAGTCAACTTTCAGATGCTACCTCTTTCCAAGTCACCCTGATAGCCCAAAGTATGACTGTCCTGCTGCAGCCCAGGCCCTTCTGCTGTCACTTTTGTTCTAAAGGACTTCATCCCTTAGGTAAACTTCTCCAGCTTCAATGCAGTATCTTTCTCACCCGACTCAAGCCAGCTTTTTCTATCCCTTACACATGACTCACAATCAAAGACTCATAAATTTGCAGATCTGGAAATGCCCTCAGACAGATCATCTTTTTAAAATTACCTCATTTACGTTTGTTAGGAAACTGAGCATCAAAGAACTGACGGAGGATTTGGCAGATCCCACATCTATCTGATAAAGCTTGTACCAAACCCAGGAGTCTCCGACAATGACTTTCTCACCCCTCCCTCTCCATCCATCCTTGGCCATTGCCTCTTTTCAAATGTGCATTAATACTCAGCACTTCCATGCAAGTTGCCATTAGCTCTGTGCCAGGAACGATGCTGGGTAGGCAGAGGTGGTGCCTCTTTTCAAATGTGCATTAATACTCAGCACTTCCATGCAAGTTGCCATTAGCTCTGTGCCAGGAACGATGCTGGGTAGGCAGAGGTGGTGCTGGGGGCCGGGAGGGTATCTCAGTGCTGTAGCTTGATGAACAAGGTACCTACGGTCCTGCCCTAAAACTAATAAAGATTTACAAGGAGGGCAATAAACAAGACGTTACCAGAGAGCATGCTAAATGCTGACACAGACTCTCTCATTGACCAAACTCTACTCAGACTCCCCTGAACTCTTTTCCAACCAGGCCTGACTTTCGGACATCTATGTTCATCTCTGCATCACCCAGCTTTAGCAAGACTCCTGCTAAGTCAGTTTAACAGAACCTCCCAATCTCAATACGTGATCACCCATGACACCTGATCAGGTTCCTCATCCCCCAGGTGATGTCTGATCACCTGACTTGCCTTCAGCAAGAATCTTGTTAGGTTGGTTTATCCAGAACCTCCCTCGCCCCTGATGTTTCCTCTCAGTAATTTTCCATCCACTGATCCCCACTCTGTTCCCTGACTATAAATTCCCATTTGCTCATGCTGTATTCGGAGTTGAGTCCAGTCTCTTTCCCACTGCAAGACCTCATTGCAGTGGTCCCTATACCTCCACCATGGCCCCCTTCAACAAACGTCATGAATACTTTTCTTCTGTAACACTGCCATAGTACAGAAAGGACATGGTGCTGTTGACACACATGTGTCAAAAGCTACAAAAGTCTGCATGCCCATATATGCAGCAATTCCCCTTCTGGTACTTATCCAGGGAAATAATCATGGATGCACAAAAAGATTTCACTACAAGTATGCTCACCACAGCAGTGTTTATGATTGTGAAATGCCCAACAATACTGGATTGGTTAAATAAATTGTGGTATATCCATTCAGTGGAAACTATGTAGCCAAAAAAAATATATAGGAAAATAACATGTAAAGGTATAAAAAATATTCATGAACTACTGATCAGTGAAAACACGTGTAACAAAACAGAATGTATACTAAGATTCTATCGTTTAAGGCATTTATTCCCATAGAGAAAGGAACAGAACATATATACCAAAATGTTTAAAAATATGATTATTAAAGGTAATTTTTGTTCTCTTCTTTTTGCTTATCTGTGTTTTCCACAATAAACATACCTTAGTTGTGCAATAAACAATTAAAACTAAATTTTATTCCTCTGGAAAACTTAAAAACTCATCTGATTCTCTCACTCATCCTCACTTGTGTGTTCTCAAAGATGTGCTCTACACTTGGATCTTGCAGACAATGTGGATTCCACCGACTTAGAGATCAAGTCCAAAGGAAACACATTATAATTCAATTAATGTCTTAACTGGACCTTGAGCTAGCTTCTCTGCATTTTAGAAGATGAGCTTTCCTAAGTACAAGAAAACCTTTATTCGGGGCTTTAAAAAAGCCAATAAATTTAAACTCTGGTGCTAACCAAAGATTTGCAAAACAAAACAAGGTGTGGTTTTATGCTTATCATATCAGCAAACATCAAAAACAATGACAACACCTGGGGCTGGTAAGGCTGTAATAAGAAGCATTGCAATGCACTGCACTGAACAATACATACTTCTAAAAGTTAACCCATTGAAAAGAAAAAAAGAATTAGTTTTAGCTTTCCTCACAGAACTTGGGCAAATTTTCTTACACATGGGTTTCCTGCTTTCCATTAATATAAAGTTGTTTGCATCCATGACAAAGGATTAATCTCCAAAATATACAAGCAGCTCATGCAGCTCAATATCAAAAAAACAAACAACGCAATCCAAAAATGGGCAGAAGACCTAAATAGACATTTCTCCAAAGAAGATATACAGATTGCCAACAAACCCATGAAAGGATGCTCAACATCACTAATCATTAGAGAAATGCCAATCAAAACCACAATGAGGTATCACCTCACACCGGTCAGAATGGCCATCATCAAAAAATCTACAAACAATAAATGCTGGAGAGGGTGTGGAGAAAAAAGGGAACCCTCTTGCACTGTTGGTGGGAACGTAAACTGATACAGCCACTATGGAGAACAGTATGGAGGTTCCTTAAAAAACTAAAAATAGAACTACCATATGACCCAGCAATCCCACTGCTGGACATATACCCTGAGAAAACCATAATTCAAAAAGAGACATGTACCACAATGTTCATTGCAGCTCTAATTCACAATAGCTAGGACATGGAACCAACTTAAGTGTCTATCGACAGATGAATGGATAAAGAAGATGTGGCAACATATATACAATGGAATATTACTCAGCCATAAAAGGAAGCAAAATTGAATCATTTGCAGTGAGGTGGATGGACTTAGAGTCTGTCATACAGAGTGAAGTAAGTCAGAAAGAGAAAAACAAATACCCTATGCTAACACATATATATGGAATATAAAAAAAATGGTTCTCATGAACCTAGGAGCAGGACAGGAATAAAGATGTAGACATAGAGAATGGACTTGAGGACATGGTGTGAGGGGGGAAAGGGTAAGCTGGGACGAAGTGAGAGAGTAGCACTGACATATATACTCTACCAAATGTGAAATAGATAGCTAGGGGGAAGCAGCTGCATAGCACAGGGAGATCAGCTCTGTGCTTTGTGACCACCTAGAGGGGTGGGATAGGGAGGGTGGAGGGAGACGCAAGAGGGAGGGGATATGGGGATATATGTATACGTATAGCAGATTCACTTTGTTATACAGTGGAAACTAACACAACGTTGTAAAGCAATTATACTCCAATAAAGGTGTTAAAAAAATAAAATAATAATAATTTTTAAACCCTAAAAAAAAAAAAAAAAAAAGACACAGTGTGATAAACCTCCGCCTGAGTATGTCAGAAACCCCAAGGGAGAGGTTGTCTGTGCTGGGGCTGAGGAGGTGACAAAGATGTTTAGGTTGAAGGTGCCTCAGAAAGTGGGTTTATGTAACTGAAAATACACAATAGACATGCGTATTCACTAATTATTTTGGAAATTCTCCATAAACCAATCACCATATGAGCAAAATTGAGAGACTGGAAAATGGTTCAAATTAATAAAGCTGATATAAGCATTCCCATGAAAAAAATAAAGTCTTCTGTCTCATCATTTTTCTTTATGATTTTTGAAATGCAGTTTCCTAAGACATGTCACAAGACATGGGAAAATAGCTGCTTACTTATTTCTTCTTATTATTGTCCTGTGTGGGATTCAAAAGAATTTCCCAAATGGAACTCTGTCACCTGCTTGGCGTCTTAGAACGTAGAAGGGAGGGCACTGGCCGATGCAGAGGCTGACAGAGGAAGAGCCGCTCGTCATACCTTCCGGATGGGCAGCCCCTCTACTTAATCTTCTTCGGTCAAACACGCACGGGTGCCTGAAAAAGAGCTGCAGAGCTGGAAAGGTGGTACTTGGGAAAGTATTAAAGAACAGACCCTCCCCAGAAGATTGCATCTGATCACAGGAAAGTCATCTGTGCTGCTCTGCTGGAGACACTGACCGCTCCTTTTAACACATGGACCCAGTTTCCAATACGGGAAACACAGATGGGAGGAAAGTGTTCTCCAAACACTCCATTCAGGGGTCTGGTGGCATCCGTAACAAATCAGTGGAGCGATTTACTTCCTTTACTGATATTTCGGTGAGCACGCTTAAACAGAAAGCTGGCTGCTGCTGAGTGGCTTTTTATTAGTAAGGCTGCAAGAAGCACGTGCTCTCTCCTCCAGGAATGGGCTATTTGCGAGGGGCAGTTCTCCCCACTACCTTGAGCATCGCTGCGCTTCCGCATTTTGTCTCGCAGTGAGAAGGAGTGTGAGTGTGGGCGCACGCGCAGGCCGAGGTTCTGGCCCAAAGTGGAGGGAGGGATACTAAGGCTCTCGTTCTCCTCCCCCCACCCAAAGGGAGATGGGGAAGGTAACGACCTCGACTGCAGAAGCACCCTCCAAAGACGGCTCAGATGGGCAATGAAGAGGAGGCGATGTGGCTCTGATATTTTGCAAGGCGGAGCTGATTTTTAAAATAAGGAAAAAGGGAGTTGAGCCCTTTTACTCCCCCTGGTTGTTGACTCTCCAAAACACTGGGTCTGGCGCGGGTTCTGATCCCTGGAGTTTGATGCACGTTTGATTCGCAGACTGCTGCGTGTCTGCACCAGATGGCCTTGAGTTAATGAACACAAACTCATCCCTTTTGCTCACCAGGGAAATGTGCAGCTCAATCTGATTTGTACTCTCCAACTAAAAATATTTGAGTATTTTTAGGGAGCATTTTACTGAGACAAAATGGCACTTCAGGAAAGCATTAAAAGAACAGAGACTAACCAGCAAATTGCAACTGCAATCTCCTGCACGTTGATAAGCCAGCTCTCAGATCGGGCTTTAACCAAAATTAAAGTAATATGCTACGAACTGTCTGGGAATGATGGCTCTATCCCGCCCTCCCACCCCTTCCCCTTCTCCAACCCACCTGCCCTGCCCCAAGCTGAACTTGTGGTCCCAAAGCACAACATGGAACTCATTCCAAACACAAGATTTTTCTCACTTACATAATAGCAAAAACATTTGTCATGGGGTACGTATAAACACACACACACACACACAATTTTACATGTTCTTTTAATCTACATGTTCTTATATATAACAACAATTTTAGGATCCAGAAAAAATTCATTAAATTAACTCTGCAAGATCTCCATCTTGTCCGACTGGGATAGAACTTGGTTCAGCTGAGTATTTTCCTGGTCATCACTACCAGCAAACAAAATAGTGGACTCCTAATAATGAATTAGGAAACAGGAAGATATTCGGTGTGGCTCCCCTTCTCCCTTCTCTAAACCCCCTCGTTTACTGTTATTTTACTGAATCTTAGCGATTTAGCTCACAAACATTCAAGTCATAGCTTCCCAAGTCAGCTCAGTTCTTGTCTCTCTCCCAGCAAAACCAACAGCCACATAATCGGATTCTCTTCTCTTGAACCGTTCATCCAAGGTCCAGACAAAGTCCTTATAGCCTTGAAACCTGGGTCTCACCTGGGAGCTGGTTAAAAATGCCCAATCTCAGGCCCCATCCCAGACCCACTGAATCCACATCTGCATTCATTTTAACAAGATCCCCAGGTGATTCCTACGTAGATGCAAGCTTAAGAAGCATGGCCTTACCGACATCTAATCATGTAAAACAATGTTTGAATCCATATCACAAGTGTTCTTATAGGTTGTACTGTCTTAATGCGGAAGTAGTTTAATCATCTAAAACTCTTCCTTGTGAAGATATTTTACAAGTACCAGGTTTGAACAGACACCTTTGACTTTTTCATAGTGATCATCTTTACAAATAGAAGTCTCTCTGTTGTTTAGAAGGAAAAAAAAAAACATCATTCATTACGAAGTGTTCTGGGTACAGATTAGCACAGGGAGGAAAAGCATACTGTTTTTCACTTGAATGGATGAGCTTGGAAATAGTGTCACTACTAAGTGATAAACTTCCAGTGAAGCATCTCCAGTTGCCTTTGGCAAGATGTCTTCTGATTCACAGCCTTCTCCTGCTTGGGCAGCTTAAATGAGGTTCTCTTTCCAGCCAATTCTGGAGCTGGAAATTCATAGAATTCACAGGAAATAATAGTTTTGTGCGGTGGTTTAAAAAACACATTCTTTGTCACCTTGTTGGGAGCCAGCGGCAGGAGGGGCAGTGAGAAGGCTTCTGCGGGCTCCGGAAGCTCCCAGTTAGCCCTTCCCCGCCAGGCTGACTACAGCAAACGGCTAAGAGGGTCCAACGTAAGCTTTGGAGCCAGCAGAGATCCACAGAAGGCACACGTGAGGGAAGCTTCTTGCTGTGGGTGGAGGCAGAGGCCTCTGTGGGCGCTGCTACAGGGGGTGAGATGCTGGGGCTTGCTCTCGGGGCTGCTCAGCCCAGCGGGGCTGCCCGCCATGGCAACAGGCCGCCGTGCCTGGGCCAGAACAAAGGAGGAATGAGCTACAAGCCCACTCAGCTCGGGGCCAAAACTCCGACCCTGCAAAGCTGACAGGCTCTTTCTGGTTCCGGCTCAAACACTGTAGCTGCTGCTGAGTTCTAATTTGGTGACACAACTATGGAGGTTCTGGACTAATTTAACTGAGAAATTCACCCTGACAAGAGAATGACAGGATGTCAAAGCAGAAAGAAACTTATATGAACCTCTCATCCAGGGCTTTCAGGTTCAAATGCCTTCAGAGGCAGTAAGGACAGTAAATGAGTTAAGTGAGAAGGATCTAGAACTGGACTGTCCAGTTCTGCAACCACTGGACACAGGTGGCAACTGAACACTTAGTATGTGGCTAGTTCAAATGGAGAGGCGCTGTAAGTAGAAAATACAAAGTTTTTCAAAGGCATAGAAGAAGAAAAAAATGTAAATAGCTCACTAATAAACTTTATATTAGTTATATGTTGACATGAAAATACTTTGGATATATTGGGTTAAATAAACTATTAAAGTTAATTTCTCTGGTTTCTTCTTAATGTTTTTAATGGGGATGCTAGAAAACTTTAAATTACCTATGTAACTCAGTTTGTGATTTACATTATATTTCTATGGGACAGTGCTGGTCTGGAGCAACAGGGAAGTACGGAGACTACAGCCAACTGCAAAGCAGATGCCTTTTGAAAAGCATTAAAATTCAAGATTAAAAAAAAAAAAGAAAAAAAGAAGACTACAGACCAAATTCCACTCACAAGTCACTGGTTTGTGACTAAGGATTTTTTTAAAAGGAGAGGAAGTGCCCCAATTGTACAGCTAGTTAACATAAAGTCTAAAATGAAAAGCTAGGTCTCCAATTTTCCTATGGCAGCTTGTTTAACAAAGTCAAAAGCTTAAATGGCAACTTGAAGGGAACCTGTGACCTTCCTTTAGTCCCTTCACCTAATGGGGTTTGTACCTATAAAATGCGGGCTGCTAGGGTCTGAATATTTGTCTCCACCCCGAAGTTCATATATTGGAAACCTAACCCCGAAGGTGATGGTGTTGGCAGGTGGAGCCTCCGGAGGTGAGGAGGAATGTGATTACCAGCACCCTTACAGAAGAGGGCTGACAGAGCTCCCTCACCACTTCCACCACGTGAGGACACGTGAGCAGCCTGCCACCTGGAAGGGGGCCCGAGGTGAGTCTGAGCATGTTGCTACTTGACCTTGGACTTCCAGAGCTGTGAGCAGTAAACGTCTGTGGCTGGTGAGCCGCCTAGCCTGTGGTATTTTGTTAAAGCTGCCTGAACAGACTAAGACAAGGGGGTTATATGAGAAGAGCCCCTTGATCCGCCTGGGCTCTAACATTCTCGTGTTCAAGGGCCTCACACGGAAAACTCAGGAGTGAGCCTCCACAGACATTAAGGGCAGTGGGGCTAGAGGGTCAAGTGAGCAGAAATGGAGGACAGCTGTCCTCTAACTAAACAGAGTCCCAATCCTGTATTAGTCCAATTTCATTCAATAAACACTTGCTGATTCCAGTAAGTGTCAGGCCCTGTGCTAGGCATAGCGTGGTGGGAGTTTACAAAAGCAACTAAGGCAAGGCCTCCTTATCGTCGAGGAGTCAGAGGGAGAGAGAGACACACACGCTCAAGGGTACATCACCACGGTCATGGGTGCAAATGTGCAGGAGGTCATGTGGTTGCAGAGGAGAAGGCAACGTCAAAGGGAGTTAGAGGTGGCACTGCTGAAGAGTTGGGTTTCAATTAATCTTGAAGAATGAAAAAAAACATGGAGAAGGGATAAAGTTATTCTAGGCAGAGGGAACAGTACGTATAAAAGCATATGATGATGCAACCAAGGAGAATGGGGACGAGCACAGCGGATCAGAGAAACATTTCATTGCATCAGAGGATGCAATAACTGTGCATGTTATTAAACCCATCTGAAATGGTGCCTTGCAACCTGTGGCAGCAAAGGTGAATCCGCTGGCAGTGCAAATATTGATGCCACCAAAAGCAATTTCTAAATATAAACTTCAGCAATTTAAGCAATAAGTGTATTCTGTTTTATTTGTAATTGTTTTAATTTATGATTACCATGTACAATTTTCATTATCTAATCATGTTTTAAAACTAACAGATGGGGCTTCCTTGGTGGCACAGTTGTTGAGAATCTGCCTGCCAATGCAGGGGACACGGGTTCAAGCCCTGGTCTGGGAAGATCCCACATGCTGCGGAGCAAATGGGCCCATGAGCCACAACTACTGAGCCTGCGCATCTGGAGCCTGTGCTCCGCAACAAGAGGCCGCGACGGTGAGAGGCCCGCGCACCACGATGAAGAGTGGCCCTCGCTCGTTGCAACTAGAGGAAGCCCTCGCACAGAAACGAAAACGCACCCACCCAAAAATAAATAAATTAATTTAAAAAAAAAACAAACTAACATGTATTGCGTATGATTATTCAGATTTCATAGGCATTCTTTTCTTTTTTTTTTAACATCTTTATTGGAGTATAATTGCTTTACAATGGTGTGTTAGTTTCTGCTTTATAACAAAGTGAATCAGTTATACATATACATATATCCCCATATCTCTTCTCCCTTGCATCTCCCTCCCTCCCACCCTCCCTATCCCACCCCTCTAGGTGGTCACAAAGCACCGAGCTGATCTCCCTGCGCTATGCGGCTGCTTCCCACTAGCTATCTATTTTATGTTTGGTAGTGTATATATGTCCATGCCACTCTCACTTTGTCCCAGCTTACCCTTCCCCTGCCCCATGTCCTCAAGTCCATTCTCTAGTAGGTCTGTGTCTTTATTCCTGTCTTGCCCCTAGGTTCTTCAGAACTTTTTTTTAATATATATTCCATGTATGTGTGTTAGCATACAGTATTTGTTTTTCTCTTTCTGACTTACATCACTCTGTATGACAGACTCTAGGTCCACCCACCTCACTACAAATAACTCAATTTTGTTTCTTTTTATGACTGAGTAATATTCCATTGTATATATATGCCACACCTTCTTTATCCATTCATCTGTTGATGGACACTTAGGTTGCTTCTATGTCCTGGCTATTGTAAATAGTGCTGCAATGCACATTGTGGTACATGTCTCTTTTTGAATTATGGTTTTCTCAGGGTATATGCCCAGTAGTGGGATTGCTGGGTCATATGGTAGTTCTATTTTTAGTTTTTTAAGGAACCTCCATACTGTTCTCCATAGTGGCTGTATCAATTTACATTCCCAACAACAGTGCAAGAGGGTTCCCTTTTCTCCACACCCTCTCCAGCATTCATTGTTTGTAGATTTTTTTTTTTTAATTTTATTTATTTATTTATTTATTTATGGCTGTGTTGGGTCCCCGCCTCTGTGCGAGGGCTTTCTCCAGCTGTGGCAAGTGGGGGCCACTCTTCATCGCGGTGCGTGGGCCTCCCACCATCGCGGCCTCTCTTGTTGCGGAGCACAGGCTCCAGACGCGCAGGCTCAGCAATTGTGGCCCACGGGGCCAGTCGCTCCGCAGCATGTGGGATCTTCCCAGACCAGGGCTCGAACCCGTGTCCCCTGCATTGGCAGGCAGATTCTCAACCACTGCGCCACCAGGGAAGCCCCTCATTGTAGTTTTGATTTGCATTTCTCTAATGATTAATGATGTTGAGCATTCTTTCATGTGTTTGTTGGCAATCTGTATATCTTCTTTGGAGAAATGTCTGTTTAGGTCTTCTGCCCATTTTTGGATTGGGTTGTTTGTTTTTTTGATATTGAGCTACATGAGCTGCTTGTAAATTTTGGAGATTAATCCTTTGTCAGTTGCTTCATTTGCAAATATTTTCTCCCGTTCTGAGGGTTGTCTTTTCGTCTTGTTTATGGTTTCCTTTGCTGTGCAAAAGCTTTTAAGTTTCATTAGGTCCCATTTGTTTATTTTTGTTTTTATTTCCATTTCTCTAGGAGGTGGGTCAAAAGGGATCTTGCTGTGATTTATGTCATAGAGTGTTCTGCCTATGTTTTCCTCTAAGAGTTTGATAGTGTTTGGCCTTACATTTAGGTCTTTAATCCATTTTGAGTTTACTTTTGTGTATGGTGTTAGGGAGTGTTCTAATTCCATTCTTTTACATGTAGCTGTCCAGTTTTCCCAGTACCACTTATTGAAGAGGCTGTCTTTTCTCCATTGTATATTCTTGCCTCCTTTATCAAAGATAAGGTGACCGTATGTGCGTGGGTTTATCTCTGGGCTTTCTATCCTGTTCCATTGATCTGCATTTCTGTTTTGGTGCCAGTACCATACTGTCTTGATTACTGTAGCTTTGTAGTATAGTCTGATGTCAGGGAGCCTGATTCCTCCAGCTCTGTTTTTCTTTCTCAAGATTGCTTTGGCTATTCGGGGTCTTTTGTGTTTCCATACAAATTGTGAAAGTTTTTGTTCTGGTTCTGTGAAAAATGCCAGTTGTAGTTTGATAGGGATTGCATTGAATCTGTAGATTGCTTTGGGTAGTATAGTCATTTTCACAATGTTGATTCTTCCAATCCAAGAACATGGTATATCTCTCCATCTATTTGTATCATCTTTAATTTCTTTCATCAGTGTCTTATAATTTTCTGCATACAGGTCTTTTGTCTCCTTAGGTAGGTTTATTCCTAGATATTTTATTCTTTTTGTTGCAGTGGTAAATGGGAGTGTT
Source organism: Balaenoptera musculus (assembly GCF_009873245.2). Lineage (NCBI taxonomy): Eukaryota > Metazoa > Chordata > Mammalia > Artiodactyla > Balaenopteridae > Balaenoptera > Balaenoptera musculus. Next base: position 8,885,061 of record NC_045790.1, read on the forward strand.
TTCTTCATTTCAGTTTCAGATTTTTCATCATTAGTGTATAGGAATGCAAGAGATTTCTGTGCATTCATTTTGTATCCTGCTACTTTACCAAATTCATTGATCAGCTCTAGTAGTTTTCTGGTAGCATCTTTAGGATTCTCTATGTATAGTATCATGTCATCTGCAAACAGTGACAGCTTTACTTCTTCTTTTCTGATTTGGATTCCTTTTATTTCTTTTTCTTCTCTGATTGCTGTGGCTAAAACTTCCAAAACTATGTTGAGTAACAGTGGTGAGAGTGGGCAACCTTGTCTTGTTCCTGATCCTAGTGGAAATGCTTTCAGTTTTTCACCACTGAGGACGATGCTGGCTGTGCGTTTGTCATGTATGGCCTGTATTATGTTGAGGAAAGTTCCCTCTATGCCTCGCAGGCATTCTTTTCATTCCACTTTCTTAGGCTGGCATTCTACGTGGTTTGTTCAGATAGTGCAAGCCACAGTGCAGCCATCTCCTTCTTTTCCACCATGCTGGCCTCTTGTTATGCATGCCTCTGCTTCAAGAGGCCTTCTCTCCCCTACTACCTCTCAGATCCCAGCTACCTGTTGGTCCCAAATTCTGCCAACCAATCCCTCTTTCCAGGACAGCATATAACTGCAAAGTGTTAATGAGTAAGGAAATCAGTATTTTACATGCCTTGGTGGTATGAACTGAACTTCTACTAAAGAGAAACCAATTATCTCTGGATACAACTTGGGAAGATAGACATTTGGCTATGGTGCTGGTATAGACCTCAAAAAGAGAAATCTCCTGGGGAGAGGGCCATAGCACTTACACAAATACAAAGCAATTTACAAGCACTATGAAAGGAAGGACCGAGTAAATGCTGATAGTTCACATACGCAATTACTCTGATACTTTGTCTATATGATCCCATGAGTTACAAGGAACTCTCAACTGTAGGTTCAAATTAATCAATCCCAAATCAATCTACGGATGAACTAATTTTATGTGAGGGCTCTTCTAGATGCACAGATGAGATGCATCATTGATTCATTCAACAACTATTTATTCTGTGCTTACTCTGTATACAAGGCAAAGACTGGTCAGGGTGGGTGTTTCAATGAGCTTAGCCCAGTAAGAGAGAGAAAACATCTGCTTTGATAACTGTGATATAGGGCAGGATATAGAACTGCCATCAGAAAGATGCAGGGAATGTTTAGTCATTCATTTAGGCTGTGACGGTAAAGGCAGCATAGAGGAGGGAAGGGAAGGGAGGTCCTAGAAATGATAATTAGGACAAGCTAATCAGAAAGTCAGGTATGTGTTGAGGAGTAGTGAGCACTATGGTGGATGGAATCATTTAAGATCATAGTGTACAGAGCTCTGAATGCCAGGCTCTGAAGTATGAAGCAGCAGAAGGGTTTTCCACAAGAGAGAAGCATAACCAAAGTGGGACTTTGGAACAATACAGAGACTGGAACCCAGGGACCAGTCGGAGGCTGAGGTAACAGTCCAAGCCAGAACCAGGGTTGAGATGGGAATGAAAAGGAATGGACAGAAATGAAAAGATAAAGATGAAGGAGATCCACTGGTGACTGATAGCTGTAAGGGACAAGGGAGAGTGTTTAGGAGAATGGTAGGAATTAATGAATGGGGGTGTCCTGAGGAGGAACTGGCTTGGGAGAAAGATCAAAAGTTTGGTTGCAGACATGTTACTTTTGAGATGCAAGTGGGGTATCCAGTTGAAAATATCCATGAAACAGTGGGAAAAGTGGACCAGAAGTTGGAAAGTGGGAGATAAATTGGGCTGTGTTCAATATTTGTCGATCATTTGTTTAATTAACATTTATATTTACTATAAGCTGACTGTGCTAGGGACTGGAGATACAAAGGTGAACGAGACAGAATCCCTGCCCTAAAGGAGTTATTGGACTGAAAGAGGAAACAAACCAGTAACGATCATAATAAAAGGGAATACGTGTTATGATAAAAATGCAGTGCTATGAAAACACATAGGAGGGGGACTTAAGCCAGAGTTACAGAGTCAGGAAAGAGGTTGTGAGGAAAGAGAACAAGGAACAGCAGCCCAGCACCTTCAGTTGGGGGAATGCTGAGAGACAGAATATACAGCTGGACAGTGTGCAGACCATCTATGAAAAGAGAACTCTGGTCCACAACCTGCTGCAACCAGCCCAGGAAGCCAAACAATAACCCCTGTAGCAATTGGCCCCAAAGAGCCAGGACTTGGTTAATAACTGATAGCTTCATGAATTTTTGCCTCCACTTCCAACTTAGGACTAACCAGAGAAAGCCAAATATGCCCCCCTAAGTAACCACATAGGATATCCCACTACTAGTTAGCCCACCAGCAGCGTCCCCATGCCCACAGCCTCCAAGCAGGGCACATCTGAAGCCTTCCCTTTATTCCACCTAAAGCCTTCCCACTCCTGCTTGCCTTTGAGTCTCTGCCAAACACAAATGATGGTGGCCGACCCCCTCCATCGCTACAGTAAATTCAGAAGGAAGATCGTTGCTCGTTCACAGCTGGTGGTCTTCCTTTATTTTCACAACAGTGCATGATTGCGCAGGGCTGGAATGCAGGGGACGCCTGCTGGGGTGGAGGGTCAGCAGAATCCGGAAGGGAGCTGGGCGAAGGAAAGTGGGGGCTCAGCAGCCATAGCAGGAAAGACCTTTAAAGCCACAAGAAGGAATATAAAGTTTATGCTGAGTGTAAAGTCATCCATGCAGAGGTGAGAACTGATTCTGAATCTTTAGTCCCATCTTGTCAGGACGAGTCTTCAGAGAATGAACAAAGCGACGGGTGGGGAAGAGACTACATTTACTGGGTCACTCAGTCTTTGCCCGCCATGTGAGAAGCAAAGGGTCCACGGATGCCCTGGTCCCCTTAGGGGGCTCTGCAAACTTGGAACACTGAGTAAGAGGTGACGCTGGAGCTGCCCTAATGCACACACACATATAGAACCAAACACAACACAACGAACCAAGCAAATAAACAAAACTCGAGGAAGACAGGAGAGAAGGGCTGAAGTATGACCCTGTGTCAGAGTAGGCTGGCAAATGGTTAGAGCAAAGGAAAACCTGAATTAGCTAAACACCTCCGTTCTGAACGAAGGCTCCAACCCAATGGTGGATTTGACCTTTTAGTCCCCTTCTATTCTGTTTAACTTTATACAAACACACCTTGACTTGCCAAACTTCTACAGAGTGAACTTAAAACACCAGAAGAGAAATGGGACTCTGAATAGGTGCTTCTTTTAATTCTGCTATATTTTCATAGATAGGTTTACAATCTCATCACAAGTTTTTTGAAAATACGTTTACCAGAATTCTCCATAAATATTATTTGTAATAATAAATTACATTTGTATAGCTCTGTACCACTTTCAAGATACTTCCAAGAACATTTGATTTCCACATTGCATGGGAGATGGAAAAGGGAGTGTGTGTGTGTGTGTGTGTGTGTGTGTGTGTGTGTGTTTTAAGAGGTGGGCCCTTGGCTCATTTGGTCCAAGACTTTCTCTTTACTCTTGAGGAAAATGGAGCCTATGATCACACACATACTTAGAAATATATTGGACATAAAAAAACACATCTCTTGACTCCCAGGCTGGCCCTCTATACAACCCATTCTTAGTAACCCATTCCCATCCTACTGATCAAAAGACTGAGGTTAAGGGGGAGAGGGTAGAATGCACACTAATAGCCTCAATGACTCACACCTACTGATACCCACACTCTTGGGCAGTCCCCCCCGCACCAACTTTGGGCTTGAACACGTGATGTGCTTTAGCCAATGGAACATCAGCAAAGTCAGCAGAGGCTTGGTTAGCACCTGCACACCAGGGCTTAGCATGCTGCCATCACCCTGTGAGGCAGCCCAACCTGGGCTAACCTCCTGGAGAAGGAAAGTCCCTGTAAGTAGAAAGAGGTCCAGACATCCCAGTTGCCCCAACTGAGCCCAGCCACCAACTAAACACAGTCACATGAATGAGCCCAGGCAAAAAATCAACAAAAGCCAAACCACAGAGTCATGAGAAATAGAAAATCACTTTTTGCTTTAAACTACCAAGTTTTGGGGTGGTTTGTCACTCCGTGATAGAAAACTGGTATGCTAAGGAAAAAGAAGTCTGTCCATGCCAGTCATTCACAGGCCCAAGAGTGGACCTGAGGTCTTTGAAGTACACCACTTCACACAGGAATGTAGAACATGTTGCTGAACTGAGCTTCCCTGCCTTGGAAACCTGAGATTCCAAGTTCCAGATTCACTCAAAATCACTGTGGTCAGCTCGTCTAGCTGCTTAATGATTTTTGATTCTCACTTTTTGCAACTTTCTCCTCCCCTCAAGCCCATTGGACATGGCTGGCTTTGCATGCCTGAGGGTGGAGGGAACCAGCCACCACTCCCTAGACCAGCATTAGAGGGGACGGCTGTTAAAACATGGGAAGAAGGACGACCAGAGAGACAAAGGCACTGGCCTCAATCACACTGTAGGTACAAGGGACAGGATGAGAACCCAGGTCTTCCCATCCAAAGCCAATACATTTTAGGTGATACATGCTACCTCCCTAGCAAGAGCAAGAAGAAGCTCCAATCCCACGGCTTAGAGATAACGATCACATGTCAGTCCTAGGCATGATGTTGCCACTTGGGACTACAGAGTGTTATCCTCAAAGACCTTTGGGTCCGACCAACAGAGCCACAAGAGGTGTCTCCCAGAGAGACACTCAGAAAGACTGAGGATGAATTCATTTCTTGATTCATTATTGATACCCACGTATGTGCTGAACAGGGTCTGAGCTGGCTTGGAGATTATCTCATTTGGTTGGATACATCACACTAGTTATTTATAGGATATCACTTTAAAATCTTTTGTTTGTCAGTAAAGTCTTCATATTCACCTATAGTGTTTAAAAACAATATTAACATTTTTTGCAGCAGAAATCTGTTGACTTGTATGTGAGGGCCACCAGGGACCTCCCCCCACAAGGAACGAAGTGTTACATTTACATTTGTCAAATAAGGAAAACTGGGTCACCTACCATCGCTGAGCTCTCCCATGAACTGATTAGTAGACAATTAAAAAGTGGTCTGGGAATGCAACTGGCAACATGGATGGTGCTACAGAAACACACATTCCACTTAGGGGTAAAAAAGAAAAGACAAACATATGCTACAAACAAATTTTAAGCATCATAAATCATGCTTCAGTTTATTCAGCTGTAATAATACTATTCGTTGGCTCATTACGAGTTTCACACCACCTTGAAAACACTGATCACGCCAGCATGATGTACAGCATGAATTGTTGGGTCTGACGTGTAAACTCATCATATCTGATTTTAGCTCTTGGGAAGCCTGATGGGAAGGCAGAGAGAGACGGCATTCACCGTGCAGCCTGGAATCCCCTCGCATTGCTCGGTTGCTGAGCCAGCCTGGGTGTTGTCAGAAAGAGGAGCAACTGAGACAAGAGCTGGGGAAAAGCTGCAGTAATTCCCCGGAGTGGTGGCCGCTACCTATTACACACGTACACCTCCAAGAAGTCATTGTTGTGAAGCTAAAAGAGCAATATAAAAGGGATGAACAAGTTGGGGGGTTCTATGGGAGTGTAGTTATGGCTAATATTCATTGGATGCTTGTACAAGATGCCTGTCCCTTTCCATACATTATCTTGTTTAATTTTCTCAGCAAGCCTATGAGGTAAGTATCTTTATGATCCACATTTTACATGTGAGGACGCTGAGGCCACAGAAGCTAAGAAATTTGCCCAAGGTCACACGGAGCACAGCTGGGACCGGAAGCCAGCCACCTTTCACTCGAGCCTGGGCCCTAAGCCACTAACCTGAGACACAGGGCAAGCCCACTGGTTGAAGCTCTACGTCATAAGCTCAGTTTGGCAACTGGGCTCTGAGGCCTTCCTGAAGCTACCTTCCCAGCTGTATCAGTGAGTGGTTCAGTGTCCTCTGCTTTCATTTCTGTGCTTCTCTGAGACACGACATACCCTGAGTACTCACCATCAACAGTTCAGAGTGGCCAAGGGACCCCTGAGCACCCCCTCAACCCCAAGATTTTCTCCAGGGTCCACAAGGCCAAATACTATTTCATGATAATACTAAGATATATTTCCTTCTTTCACTCCCATTCTCTCACAAGTGGAGGTGGAATTTTCCAGAAGCTACATGAAGCGTGATGACATCATCACTCTGATGGCTAATGGAATGTGTGCTTGTGTTTTCAAAATCTCAGTGTTAATTTCTCATATGGTAGATATCAATAGATACAACCCTCAAAAACAGAAGTTCGTTGGGGCCTTCAATAATTTTTAAGAGTTTAAAGAGGTCCTGAGGCCAAAAAGTCTGAGAATCGCTGCTCAAGGTCACGCCTGTAAGAACAATGGACACGAAATCGCCTAAAATCTCAAACACTAGAGAACAGAACTCAAGAACAAAAAGAGCTGTTGGCTTTGGTGCAGCTGATTACTAACAAGCCATTTTTAATTCCTTGAGTTGAGCAGATCCAGCCAACTCACACGGCACAGGAGGAGAGTGGGACACAAAGCTGTGTGCAGAGCACCTCGTGGGATGGGAGGGCACCCGGGGCGGGGGGAGCGAGTAGCTTACATCAGGGGGGAAATGCAATGGTGGAAAATGAGTCATCAACATACCTCAGTCAGCAACTGTCTTGGCCCAGCCCTTCCTCATCAACACGTGAGTGTTCAGAGTCGAATCTCTTGAGCATGTCGTTTGCCTCTAATGCCAATTGCTGACGTAACTCAAGATCTCAGTATACACTGAGGACAAGGTGCTGGGATGCCCCAGAGCAGAGAAGACGATTACAACTGATCAAGCCCTCCTGCAAACCAGGGGCTTGGTACATGCCGGCTCATTTATTCTATACGATAAAACTTCCCAGGTACACGTGATTAGATCCATTTTGTAGATTAGGAAATTGAAGCTGACTGGTTCAGTGAGTCATCCAGGCTCAAACACCCAAGACTGAGTCCTAAGTCAGAGAACTAAGGACTAAGGACGCCCAAGACTAAGGACTCATCCACTACGCTGAGCTTCCCAAACCTAGCTGCGCATCAAAATCACTTGGGGGTTTTTAAAAACTTCACAATTCTTGGCTCCACCCCTAAAGATTCTAATTCAGTAGGTCTGGGTGGGACTCCAGAATTCATAGAGCCCTACAAACAGTCAACTTCTAGCTTGGCTTTTAAACAGTTATATCATTAGTTGGGTAAGTAATTTCACATTTGAAAGCCTTTTCCACACCAGCACTACTAGCTGGCTTTCTTCTCTGCCTTTTTTTTCCTGCAAAAAATAGTATTTTTATTACATCATGAGCCTTGCTCTCTACCTGAAGCTAACTGGAGACTCAGCCAATAAATGCAGCCAAGCTGATGGAGAATGCTCTCCCAAGCTCTGAGCTGTCAGGCAGACGTGCTTTTAGATTTTATTTATTTATTTTTTAATTGAAGTATAGTTGATTCACAATGTTTCAGCTGTACAGCAAAGTGATTCAGTTATCCATACACATGTATTCTTCTTACATACATGCTTTTATAGATTTTTTAAAAAAATATTATTTATTTATTTATTTATTATTTTTGTGGGGCTGTGTTGGGTCTTCGTTTCTGTGCGAGGGCTTCCTCTAGTTGCGGCAAGCGGGGGCCACTCTTCATCGCGGTGCGCGGGCCTCTCACTGTCGCGGTCCCTCTTGTTGCGGAGCACAGGCTCCAGACGCGCAGGCTCAGTAGTTGTGGCTCACGGGCCCAGCCGCTCCGCGGCATGTGGGATCTTCCCAGACCAGGGCTCGAACCCGTGTCCCCTGCATTGGCAGGTGGATTCTCAACCACTGTGCCACCAGGGAAGCCCTGCATACACGCTTTTAGAGTTTGATTTATATGGATTTCCATCACGTCCTTCCTCTGCAACACGCAGGTACTTGGTAAATACTTGGGAATTGAATTGAAATGTGATCGTATATAATCCTCACAACTCTGTAAAGTAGGTTTAATAATTCCCAATGTGACGGCTCACAGTTTTTCCACAGTAAATAGGATTGGGACACAAATTCTTTTCAATCACCAAAATCTAGTTCAACAACCTCGTGGCATTGACATGGACAGGGCTGGGCACTGAAGACTCTGCTCAGATAGACATTTTTTGGTCTGTGTGATCTTCCCAGCGTTCTCTCAATCCTAAAATACGTCGTTTTTCTTTCTACTGGAAAACACTGATTCTGGCCCACCTTTCACTTTCTGCTCTATTTCTCTATCCAGGTCTATGTTCCTAGGTTCCTTTTTCACACAGTGTACACACAGTGGCCTGGATTTTCTTTCTTAGTCCCACCTGATCCCTCAACACATCCTATTTGCCTTTACCTCCTACCTAAGGATACTTTTTCTTCCGCTGCTCTTTGAATATCCCTACTGTTCATTTACCTTTTATCAACCCCCAACACCCCTGATTTCCTAGGCTCCTAATTTACCTCTACTTTTACGTCCTATTAGTCTTGCATCAGAAACACAAAGCCATATAGACTTTTAAGCCAGGTTGGGTGGCACTGCTACCTGTTAGCTGTCTGACCTCGGGAAGGTTGCTTTACCTCTCTGTGCCTCATTTTCCATATCTTCAAAATGGAGATAATAATAGTACTCTCCTTATAGAATTATTAAGAAGATTAAATAAATGGCTTAATATAAAGAGTGCCCCAAAAATGAAAACAAAAAACAAAAAAACAAAAGAAACACAAAGCCATGCTGTCATAACAAAGAAAGTGTGCATTTTTTCGGGCCACTTTACAAACTGATTTAGCAGAAAGAAGGGCACTTTGCTGAATACCATTTTCCTATCACAAGTGCTTGAGTGTTAATCTCTGTGGATTCCTGACACCAAACAACACCCTTTGGGCGAATATGTACAAAAATAATAAATTAGAGTTTCATTCAACTGTCTTTGGCACAATGATATCCCTGAAACCAGGTTCTTTTTCCTCCCACAATTATTTTTCTTTCCTACTGAATCTTGCTAACTCGTAATAAAGTGTTCGTATTGGTAAATATGTTTCTAAACTTGTTAATGGATCCTTGTGGCACAAAGGGTCTGGTGCTTTCCTTAAGGAAATGAGAATGCCTAAATAAAACAAACATTAGATCTACATTTGGAGGATTTTGTACATTGAGTTTATTGCCCAGTAAGAAACTGATATTCTATACAACATGCAGAGAACATAAGGTGTCAAGAGCTTAGTGTTTAGATTAAAAACAAATGCTGTCATTTTAGCCTCCTGGTATACAGTGGGTGCCCGATAAATCTCTATTGAGAAAACATCAAGCTCTAACCCCAGTCTATAGTTTCTCACCATCGTTATGTTATACGTTCTGAGAATCAGTGAGGAAATTAAGGGTCATTTTATACAACCATTAATCTACATCCTGTGGCTAAATAATGTTGAACTAAATATCTCAGAGAAATTTCTCCAGATAGATGAGTCTAAAATTACAGATAAGAAAATGGGGAAAAAAGGAAGCCTGGCCATTTTTCTGATGTAGAGTGGGCAGCAGGAGTAATGATGTCTAGTGGTCTTATTCCTGTCTCTAGTAAATTGTGATCACAGGCCATGGAGATTTCTTACCAATTCAGGGAGTTTAGACCGATTTCTTTTCCAGGTATTTAAATGGGACACCAGGAACCTCTCTGGCTTTTACTTAACTTTCTCTCTGGAAAACTCACTGTTAAACCTGTTTCTCACTACATTTTTTCTTATGGCCTCATAAATACTGATCAAGGATGGTAATTGGAGGATTAGCAGTGAAAGCTGGGGGTAAGTGGAAAGTACAATCGGAAGAACAGATGCTTGTAGGTTTTGTAAGTCAAAATCTACCCCCTTCTATTTTTACTCCATACACTTGATCCTATCTTTTGGGGCAAAATATTACTCAAAGTAACTTCACTCAAGTTTTGCTAAAAGCATCATTTGAGTTGCAATGTGAAATATTCTAGCATTCTTGCCACTAAAGCACATTCTTTTGAATGCTTGTTAAGGTCCTATTTCTAGAACTGCAAAGGCTCTCAATTTTGCTTAATTTTCCCTAAGTGGGTGCTGTACCCAGTCTAAGAGAGAGGAAAGGGAAGAACTCAGTTTGCTGGTAGGTTTAATAGCCTCTAGTGACTTAGGACACTGGATTTGAGAGTAAGCTCGGGGACTCTCAGCCTCGTTTCCAACCTGATCCAGTGTTTGTTCACTTTCCTGGCCTGATCAGCACACGGATAGAAAGACTAGTACGTGAACCACTGGCAACGTGTAACAGTCCTGGTTACACCAAGTTGCAGAAGCAATAGCTCTCTTATAATCATACAAAAAGACAGGGAAGTGACAGGACTTTTTTTTTTTTTTCTGTTCCATAGTTCTTTCAAAGATTTATGAGTAAATCCTCAAACTTCTAGATTTAGGCCAAAAGGGATGAGCAAAGATGGCAGAGAGGCAGACGTTAATAACACAGACCTTCTCCATCATGATTTTGTGGTACATTTCTATTTTTTTTTGGCTGCGCTGCGCAGCTTGTGGGATCTTAGTTCCCCAACCGGGGATCGAACCCATGCCCCCTGCGGTGGAAGCTTGGAGTCCTAACCACTGGACTGCCAGGGAATTCCCCTACAATTTCTATTCTGATAAAGCCCAAACCATCCCAAAATAAATAAGGGACCAAAATAAGTCTGAGAGAGGGAAGTAGAGGGGACAATAATTTTTAACTTTGTCCCACTGGTTCTGGCACAAATCCCCTCCTTGTCATCAGCCGGGAGCATTTCGCTCAGTTAAAGTACATGTATACAGTGCTTTCAGTCAGATTATAACCACAAGCAGCCGCCACAAGGAACAAAAAAATTCCTCAAGCCATTAGCCCCTGATCTCGACAAATTAAACACCAATGACACATTCCTACCGAGTGTAAAACAGGCATGACAAAGCATGAGTAGAGATGGGAGGAATGGCCTTCATCAGAGGCTACCTTCCCCATATATAAATCTGCGGGGGCATTAAACATCCAGGGGCCCACTGCGGCCGTGTGACAGACAGAGAAAGCACGCACAGAGTTTGGAAGCAAGGAACTGAAGTATGCATTCTGGGCTCACCCATTCACAAGTGGTGTGACCTTGGAAACCACCGGCTTCAGTCTCCTGTGAAGCAGGGACCACACGTGGGAGGAGCAGATGAGAGAATATTCGTGAAAGTTCCTTCTCCAGCCTCAACTATGCTGACTGGAGCTGTCAGTGTTGGCCCAGGGGGCAAGGTCACCAACCACAGCCAAATCCCAACTGGTGCCGGACCCTGGAGACTGAAGGCCCCGGGTGTTAGCTGATGCACAGGACACCCCATCCATCACTCATCGGCGGGGACCTAAAACCCACCCGGAGGAGGGAGCCCAAGAGAGGCAGCTGGGGTTCCGCCAGCGAGGCTTTCATGGCTGTACCTCTCTCTACCTGTCCGATGGGCCAGGTGTGCGATGAAGCACGGGAGGCATAGATTCCCTCGGCCATGAGGTAAGGATGCGAGTGACCTACAGCTCTGAGGCCAGAACTGTGATAACCCGCAGCTATGATTCCAGTCACATCGTGAAATTCAGAGGTGGCTCCAAGAGGAAAATGATTTTAAAAACAATCAGGTTCGGGTGCCAATTTTGAAATGGAATGCTGTCCTCTTTTCGTTTTAGAGTGACAGGGTAATGGTCAAGGTAAATGGAATCTGATAGAGGCTTTTATTCTGACAGCTTAACTTGGGCCCAGGCCCTCTCACTATGGGGACGGCTGGGAGTAGAAAGGGTCATCCTACGAATTTCAATCCAAACACTACAAAAGAGAAGAGAGCTCAGAGCAGTTCAAGGTGAAGGAAAAGGCAGCCCACTCTTCTTGACGGGCGCTGCTTTTGTCCTTCACACACTTCACACTTGAGGGAGAAACTAATGACATTGACCTCGGGGGCCCCCATTCCCCCGGCAATGTCCACAGCTGTGGCGGGCGGTCCCTGCGGGCCTCTGCCCGCTGCCCCGTGCTCTGTTAATGTGGCCAAGCCAGCAGCTGACTGAAAACAGTGGCAGGCGGGCACTAGGCACACGACCCCTGACACTGCAGGCCTTTTTTTCTCCTCTCCGCTAGCAGCCAATGGGCGGGCTCTCTCCACCGGCTGCCATGGCAACGAGAAGACGGCTCCGCAGTGCCCAGAACAGATGTCACAGAAGCCAAGATGAATGTCGTGGGAGCGGGGAGCGTGTGGCAGGGGCCGAGGGGGATGGGGGGGACGCATTTGGAGTTAAATGGTCCCACCAGAGGGAGTCAGGCATATTTTGAAGGAAGTGCAAAGCGGTAACATCTCTTTTCTTTTTCTCCCTGTCCTTTAAGTTCCAAACACACATGCACACACATGTCCTTTCATCTCCGCTACTGAGGTGCTTGCGGCTCTCTGGCTTTCATGGCAATCGTGAAAGCTCTGATTTCTCGAAGCCTTAAATGAACATCGCCTCCATTGCGGACATGCAAGCGGGCGTTCTGCAGTCATTTAGGAACAGGCTGGGAAGCTCTGTGGAGGGCAATCGGAGAAACTTACAACCACACGGAGCTGAGACAAAATCCATGGGAATTGCACAGGCAGACAAAAAACCCTGTTTCACTCCGGTTGCCCCTGAACTGTAAGGGCTCCTACTCCCCTCCCCCCCACCCCCGCCCCGGTTATTTCTCTGATTGGACCACTCCTAAGGCCATTTTATATAGACTAAACCAGGGCAAGCCTTATAAATCTACCTGCTTGAGCAACAAAGGCTCTTGTGTTGTCTCCAGAATAGATCCTATCCTAGCTGAAATACTGTATTTAAAATGTTCCCACTGCCTTCCGTTTACCTGCCGCTGAAATTAACAAGTAGAGCATGTGCACGCAGGCGCAGACCATAAACCTATATATATCAGTTGGTAAGATAAGAGCGATATTAGCGCTGGCAGGCACTAGACACTGCAGACCTTTTCTCCCCCTGTTTGCAGCAAATGGGCAGGGACCTAATCCGGTCCCGGTTATGAGACCACATGAACCAGGGAGACAGGAGGGACCACGTATAGGCCCTGTCCTCATCTGACAGATGAAATGTACTGAATGTGTCCGAGGACAGGAAACGTCACTTTTTGCACTTAATTTTGATTTTGCACTTAATTCCTGCCACAAGCACGTGGAGAGAGCCTGCTTTGTGCACAGAGCCGCATGGGCTCACTCCACAGGGCAGGCCCCACCTACAATCTAGAGGGAGAAGAACACAGAAACTCTTACAAGGGGCCGATGAAGGGTGGAATGCGTGTGGCAAGCAAAGCAGGATGCGAACAGGGAGGAAGGCTCGGAGAAGTGTCCCTAGTGTGAGATGAGGGCACCTACTCTGTGACAGATGCCTGACATGTACACCGTACCTTATAATGCTATAGCACCCTAAGAAGGAGCCATTATGATCCTATTTAACAAATCAGGAACCCCAGGCTTAGAGAGGTGGCTGAGCTGCTGCGGCCCCCAGTCGCCCCCCCACCTCCACGGGGCTTTTGCCCCACCAGCCAATGGCTCATCAACCCAGTGCCGTTATCACTGCAAAGAAAGCAGCTGTGTGTGGGCCCCATCTCCTGGGCATCACCTAAGCAATAACGCCCAGGAAATCGTGGGCTTCAAACACTCACTGCATTGTTCCTAAAACATATTAAAGTATTCACACATAACTATTAACATTGAAAATGCTCATCTGGATACACCCTAAAGTCACCTCGGGTACCACAAGTGGTACATATGTCACACATAGGGACCCACTGCATTTTCCCACGCTGGCCTTGAAAGATGAGGAGGAGTGCGGCCCATGGAGAATTTGAATTCACTCAAATGTCACCCTTCGTGGGTCAGGGTTATTTTGTGTGTATACCTCCCCTCCCCTAAAATGAAAATGTCTCCTTGGTCCTCACAAGAATGCCTTCTTGTATCATTATTCTGGCCAGTAAGTGGAATCCTAGGGTGCTTGCCGTGCACTTGGATGAAAAGCAGTGACTGTGAATCAAAGACTGATGGCTCAGCAATGCCCTAGTCTGCATCGCTCCTGGACGCTGCCACCAAAGGCAGAACTCCACCCCAGGGACGCACTTCCCTGCCACTGCAGCAACAGACTACAACCACCAGAGGGCAGTAACACAAACCAGATTTTTCATTCGGACCCAAATGTTAATGCACACAGTTTAATAATATGTAAAGCCCATTATTACAAGCTTTTTCTCTCCCCACCCCCTATTAATGAACAAATGCCCAGGGGTAATGCAGATATTTCTAAATACAGTGCAAGAAAGGGCAATCTGTACTCATACAAGGGGAGTCTAGCACACAGTAATAAGTGGAAATGAAAATAATCACCCAGATGCAACTAAAAGATTTATCTGTCTGTATGGCTGCATACATAGAAATATAGAGGCCTGCCTCCCAGAAAGGGGCATTATAAAAACATTTATTTCACAAGTTCTTATTTAGAGTTCATAATAATACCTGTAATGACAACCACAAAGCTACAAGAGGGGTGTAAGAGGAATTTCATCTTTACCGCTGGGCAGACAAAGGGGCATTTTTCTCTTTGACTAAAGTAGGTGAATGAATTATTCAGGGCTTTTCCACGGACATTTAAAAATCATAATTCCATGCTTTAAACAATAGCACAAATTTTTAAAAAAAGAAGAAGAAGAGGAGGAAGAGCTGGTTAATCCCCAAATCATAAAATATCAGCTGACATTTAGCCACGTCTACTCAGGAGGCTTTGATGCAAATAAATGATTTTTGGTGTTGGTGAAAGAGTCTTTTAGTGCTGTCGTTGGTTTTCACATCGGAGCACAGAGAACACAATAGATTGAGAAGGGATATTTCTAGAATGCAACCTACCCATTTCCCTGTAAACAAAGAAACAGGAATAATCCTGCCATTTTCTCTATTCATGACTGAAAGGAAGGTTCTCAGATCCTATATTTCCACAAAGGTTTGAGATTTGAGGGCCTCTGGAAAAGCAGGATGAAGTCATTGCCAACAGCCTTGTCTCTGGAGTCACCCCATTAAACTGTGATATTCGTAAAATGCTTGACAGATTACCGAGGACAGTGTGTGAGGAAAGCATATGGAATTCAGAGTCAGATGACTCTGTCTAAATGTATTACCTGGGTCATCTTGGAAACATGAATGAAGTCCATCTGAGCTTCGGTTTCTTCCTAAGGCAGGTAGGAGGACAGACCCTGAACTACTTCCCTGTGTGGGGTGAGGCTTACCACTCATATGATACGGGACAAAGCACTGGAAACTGTTAAGATTTATAAAAATTTTTGTTGTTCTTATGTTCCCCATTTTATACACAGGAAAGGAGAGCTGTAAAGACTTGTGCAAGGTCAGGGTCAGTAAGGGCAGAGCAGGGCCCCAGGTGCTCTCACACACGGCTATGGTTCTCCCCACCCCTCCCAGGTATCTTAGTCAGCCCGGGCTGCCATAACAAAGTACCACAGACTGGGTGGCTTTAAACAAAAGACAATCATTTCTCACAGTTCTGGAGGCAGGGAGGTGCCAGCAGGGTAGGTTTCATTGTGAGGACTCTTTTCATGACGGCCACCATCTCACTGTGTGCTCACGTGATCTCTTCTCTTTGTGCTCGTGGGGGGAGAGAGGGAGAGAGGGAGAGAGGGAGAGAGGGGGGAGGGGGGAGGGGGGGGAGTGGGTTCTGGTGTCTCTTCTTATGAGGACACTAATCCCATCATGGGGGCTCCACCCTCATAACCTCATCTAACCCTAAACACCTCCCAAAGGCCCCAGCTCCTAATGCCATCACACTGAGAGTTAGGGCTTCAACATATGAATTTTGGGAGGACACAAATATTCAGTCTGTAACAAGGGGTAACAGTGGGCTTCTTTATTCTGCTACATCTTTTTCGTTTGGGTCAACAAATATTTGCTGACAATCTGCTAGGTGCCAAGCACAGAACCAGGTCTTGGGGGAAACAAGGATGACCAGGAGCCCCCAAACAGCCCACTTAATGTCAGGATAGTTCCCAGCAAATGGTCTACAGGAAAGAGCATTTGTGACAAATGGGCTTTTGTGACCATGTGTAGCACAGTTTATTACAAGAAAGTTCATGAGATCCTTCTTCAGATAGCTGTGTTTGAAACAACTATAATGCGAGTCTGGCAGCTAATCAGTACACAATTAACATTTGATAAGGTAATTAATGTATTAACTTACTGAGGAAGATGGGGGGAAGGTAAGGAAGGAAGGACCAATTTTCAAATTTTCAGCCTACAGATGCTTACAAGGAAACACAAACGATCTGTACCTCCTGGTAGGGAATTATCAGGTCCAGTTATATTATGATGATTATAGCATAACTGGATATTTATTAATTATATTTAATTTCTCTCAGTTGAGTTGGCATAATTAGAACTACTTTCTTGATTGGAAGACTGAAGGGGCTCAGCTTCGATTAATGCATATTGGGTGGATACTACAGGCTAGCTATAGTAGGTATATATATATTTTTTCAGTCCGTAACAAGAGGTATTTTACATATATAGAAAATATTATTTAATTCTTATTACAAGCCTACGAGGAAATTTTGCTATCCACACTCAGGTAATTTAAAAATGAAGACGGGAAGTGGAAGTCAGGGATCCACGGGTAGTAGGTCACCAGGAGAGTACCAGAACACCCTCCCCAGCCACTCAAACATTATTTTGATTACTCACTCACACGCATAATTTTCTCCCCCAAATCTAGCTCTTAGGGGTTTTTTCCTGTTGCTATTTTTAGTATGCTACTTTATTTTGGTAAGCAGGATGGGGACGAAGGTGGATCTTTTTTGAAGGTAGAGATGTTTGAAAGGGGGATAAGCTTACGAAAATTTGTACCTCCCTTCAAAACTAGATAGAGACCCCAAGAGAGAGGAGAGCAAGCCCTGTCCTCTCTGGGACACTGAGCGTGTTCTGTGGATGGCCCTGGAGTCCAGAGGAAGCCAGACGGGCACCCACTGGGTGAGCAGCCCAGGAAAGAAGAGCCCCCAGTTTCAGCCCCTGTTTGAGGTTGGACATGTGACAGTGCCGTGGTAGGATGGAAACCAGATCCGCAGACTGCAGTAGGCTGAATAACGGTGCCCCTGGTGCCCTGATCCCTGGAACATGAGGACGTTACTTTGTATGGCTGTGATTAAATTAAGGGCCTTGAGATGGGGAGATTATCTTGGATTATCCAGTGGGCCCTAAATGTAATCACACGGGTCCTTGTAAGAGAGAGGCAGAGGGAGATTAGATACATAGAAGGGAAGGAGGCAACGCGGCCACCTAGACAGAGACTGAAAGGATGTGGCGAATGCCATGGGATGTCGGCAGCCACTAATCAAAGTAAATAATCAAAGCTGAAGCAATTCTAAAACATACTTGTTGTAATCCAATCATTGCATATTGTTTTTTACCTTTCACTTGGGTACTTTTTTTTAAAAAATGACACTGTATAGAGTACAGTGACAGATTGCTAGATAATTGAAATATGGCAAATAGAGATATAGCTATGCTGAAGACATGGATGGATGGATGGATAGATGGGGTGCTGAGAGACAGAGACAGATGTTAGGGCACTGACTTATATCTGACACATGGTGGGTAATTTAACATTCACCCAAAGAGGTTATCCAGAGGAAAGCTTGTGCTTACTGTTCTTGAAGCTTTGAGGAGTTGGGAAGGAAGTAGGCCATGTGGCCAGAACAATCTTTAGATTTATTAATTCTCTATCAAATTTCAGGTAACATAATCTATTGGTGATCAAAAGATTTAATTCCTAAATGAGGAAGAGTCAAATTTTCAGGACATAAAAATCACAAGTGAACAACCCCCCTCCCTACCACAGGCCACTACTCAATTTAGAATATTAGAAAATATCATCATAGGTTCACTTGAGAGGTAAACTGTCTATATCTCATGATCCAAAGACAATTAATAATACATCCAATTGTCTCCTCCAATTAATACCATAAGCAAAGAATTCCACCGTGAAACTCTGAGGAAAAAATATGAAAATGCTGTTAACAAAAGATTACGAAGTCTTTGTCCAAAGGCAAGAAGACCTCACATTTTGTGCAAAGGCTGCAGCTCGCCAAAGATGTGAAGCAGCTGTCAGATTCTGTGAACAGAATCCCACCCTTTCAAGGTCAAGGAACCCAGCGTGAAGTTGAAGTTTCACTCTGATCCTCCTCTATAAGATTCTCCAGCCTCCTCTAAGCTGAATGAAAATCAGCAAACTTCTTCAGCCTTTCTTCCTTTCCTAGGGTTGTTGGTGAGCCTGGTATCTACAACCCAGCCAACTCTGCAGAAAACCACAGTTTAGATGGAAAATCACTTCGGGTTTCTGGCTCATCAGCAGTACCGCACATCTAATTAGCTCAACAATTGGTCCCTGTGATAAAATCAGCTAATTTTATGTTCAAATGGCTGCTCCGTGGTAAGTAATACTGTCACTCTCAACTTCACGTGGCATAAAGAAGTTGCTGAAGAAGCTGGTTACTAGGGGGTCACTGGGGGCAAACCAGTGAAGACTATTAAATTAGTAACTTCAGTCAGTGTTATAGTTAGTACAGAGGGGTCCCGCCAGGGCTCAAACAAGATGAATTCCCAGGATGTGGTGACAGCGCCAGAAATGCCAACTCTTACCAGAGAAAACAGTACGTATAAAGTGATGGAAAGCCATCTGCAGAACCTCTCCGAGGTTTAACCCGAATGTTTGCGATGAGGTAGATTACGGAGTCCTAGACCCTCATCCAGTATTGTTAAGAATGACTCTCCCAGATTAAAGACCCCTGTTGCTTCAGGAATCTGTTCAAGGTTATCCTGGAGAGAAAACCCAGGAAGCCAATTCCAGGAGTCACCTCCCAACTTCTTCCTCTCCTTCACTCACCTGTGAAGGCAACTTGTGATAGATATCAACCTGAGACTCTTTCCCTACTTAGTGAGTGACCTAGTAAAAACCACGTTACTCTTTAAGGTAAATGTCAAAGCACAGATCAACTTCTTTATGGTGTGAAAGCTAATTACACTGCCTCCCACCAGCACTGAGAATTGCTGATTTCTTTTTCTTCTTTTGGTGTGTATTTATCAATTATAACAATTGCATGGACAGTTAGAAATTGATACAAGCTTCAAAACTAGAAACAAGAAACATATGAATGCATACGATTTTACATAAAGATACAGAGAGATATACTCACACCTGTATCTAAACATATCCATTATATCTATGTATGTATACCGATACATGTAGTCAGAGATATAGAAACGGCTCCATTTGTATAACGTACTTAAAACAGTAATGAGCATGTACTAAGTACTCAGTACTGTTGCTGTTCTATTATCATCAACGTCATTATTATATGTACATATAGATATATCAACTCTATACATACATAACTGTATATTATGTAATTCCACGATTGTAGCAGGATGCCTGCTAAAATTAGACTCGTGTTTTTCATTCTCTGCTCTAACAGAGGAGCCAGAAAGTCACTAAATCATAGTAAATTATCCTGGAGACACTGTAGTCACTTGGCTGGCGTGGGCCGGGCAGGGGTGGGTGAAGGACCCTTTGTACGTCGTCGCATCAGCCGCCTCTCGTGCACCAGCTCAGATCCCCTCGGCCTCGCCTTTCTCTCCTGCAGTCCCTGCTGCAGCGGCCAGCTCTGCACGGACTCTGAGGAGCCTCATGCAGGGTCTCACTCACACCCGTGCCATGTGCCTCTTGCCTCCTGCCCCGGGGACACAGTATCCTGAGCCCACAGGTGTGCAGCCCAGAAGTGCGGAGTGAACCCATGGGGGGTGGCATCCAACGGACAGATGCTTCCCTTCTTCCCCGGGAAGGACCCGTCATTTCATAAGGACCAGACACCCCATCACCGAGGGCAGCGGCCAGCTTACATTGCTTCTCCTTCCTCTTCTCTTCCACTCCCCTGCCCCTCACTCCTGCTCCGTGGCAGCCAGTAAAGTCCTCACATACAAGCCTTTTTCACGGGCTCTCCTTCCTACAGGACCCAGACTAAGACAAAAATCACAGGGGTCACCTGTGTGCCAGTGCTCAACAAGGTAGGTGACACCATGAGACACCTTGTTCTTTGGTTCCTGAAAAGGAAAATGGCTTGACCCCTCATGGCATAGATAGGGAAAGGGGGCAAAGGACAGTAGTTCTCACTGCTCAAGGTGGGACAGAAGGATAAATCCTGACCCGGAGCTTCCGGGTGGGGACCCTCGGGCACTGGCTGTGTCAGGAGAGGAAGAGATCTCTGCACTTGACAGAGCTCAGCCACGGGTCCCCAGGGCCACGGCTCTCAGTCCTCAGCTCTGTCCAGCGGTGGCTGGAGGAAGGGTGCCTGACCCTCATGCTGTGCCTCTCCGGAGAGGAGAGGAGAGGAGAGAGCAGTTCCTGAGGCGGCACCTCCGACGGCCGAGCAGCCCTGAGCTCTCGCAATGAGCCAGCCCAGGAGCAGAGGGCTTGTAACCCTGGGTCTGCCAGCCCGGGAGTCAGACTGACGCCCCGCCCCCTGCAACACACACACCGCCCCACCCCTTACACTGCTGTGCTGTCACATCAGGCTGCCGCTGGCCTCATGTGGCTACGTGAATACACAATTAAATCAGTTAAAAGAAAATAAAACGTTCGGTTCTTCAGTTGCATGAGCCACATTTCAAGAGCTCAACACCCCTACGTGGCTAGTGGCTCCTGCCGGACGCTGCAGGAGAGACCACTGCCATTGGGTAGAGAGCTGTACGGAGGCTCTGGTCTAGAGTCAAGACTCTATGGGTTTTAGTCAGTTCGCCAGGAGAGAAATACTGGACTTTCTACTCACCTATCAGTGGAATCCAGGGCCAGTTTTTATTTATGTATAAAAGAGTCGTGACAGTATTTGTTCTCTGAGTTGGTGATAAAGCAGTTCTATGTGATTATGTTAACACCAATGGATATCTGGATGCCGGGGGCACAAGAAGGCCCCAATCTTTATTTTAAAAATAGACCCTACCTTTAAAAGTCAAGCAAAAAAAACGTATACATGTATACGCAGGAATGTATTTAATTCCCATATGCTTAGGTACAGAGCACCCAAAAAGCACTAGGTTAGAACAACTGTCTAGAATATAAGATTAACATTCCCCAAATCTACAAAAATAATGGAGAAATTATGAAAACAAATAATATTTAATATCTAAATTTTACTTCATATGTGTATCTGTTATCGAAGACCAACGTGGGTTCCACTCAAAGCTCAGGATAAGAAACTATATTGGGGTAGAAACCAGAAAATTAGGTGTAAGTTAGCCTCTTCATCATCACGTGGAAGGCACTGACCTTGTGAACTTAAAATTTTCATTGTGAACACCAGAATATCAATTTATTTTGAGATATTCTGCAGGGAAATTAATATCCTTCCAGAGTCTCTAAGTATTATACTGTTTGTACCTTAAGAGACTGTAAATCATTACATTAGGAAATCGATATATAGCATTAATCATATGTAACTTTTACTATTACTTACTAACACAGCCTTTATCATTAAATATAAAGAGACTAAATCAAACAGAACTAACTTTTCAGGTTTTGCACGGGGCCAGTTCTCTTTGGAGCCTGCCACAGCATCTTGTCTGGTGTAGG
This sequence comes from Balaenoptera musculus, assembly GCF_009873245.2. Taxonomy (NCBI): domain Eukaryota; kingdom Metazoa; phylum Chordata; class Mammalia; order Artiodactyla; family Balaenopteridae; genus Balaenoptera; species Balaenoptera musculus. The sequence continues at coordinate 8,906,771 of NC_045790.1, forward strand.
CACTTCCCTGCCCATCTCTCCAATGCTGGCGTTCCTCAGGTCCTAAGCCTCCTCTTCTCATCACTTATCACTTTTCTAAGTGATCGTTTCAGCAACTAAGGCTTCATTTACCAAATATAAGTTGATAATCCCAACAGCAATAACGGCTACCGTTTGTTGAGCACTTACTATGTGCTACGCCCTGTGCTTTACAAGCATTAACCCAGTTAATAGTCACAACAACCCTCCCTGCAAGGTGGGAACAGCCCATGTCTCCTCCTAATAGCCACGTGGATGCACATATCAGGGGTACCTTAAACACCACCCTTCCAAACTTAACTCACCCTCCCCACAAATCTGCCTCTGCTCCTCCATACCTTCATACAAAACATCACTAGCCAGAAACCTAAGTCACCCTGGACTCCTCCCCCTCATCCAGTCTCCACTTCCAATCCAGGCCCAAGTTCTATTAGTTCTCCTTCCTAAATATCCCTTCATTCCATTCATACTTCCACCATCCTAGACAAAGCTCCCATCACTTCTGGCCTAGAGTTCTGTGACAGAGGTCTCTCATCCTTATGTGTCTGCCTGAGGTAAATATGATACATGGCTTTCTAAGTGTCAGGCATCTGATAAAAACTTATGCAGCTGACATACCAGTTGAGGCAATTCAAGGCTGGAGGTCACAAGCTGAAGTGCCAGCACCCATGCCCAGGTAAGCCTACCATTCTCAGAAAAGTCATCATGGGGGAGGGGTGGTGGTGGGATGAACTGGGAGGTTGGGATTGACAAATATACACTAATATGTATAAAAGTGATAACTAATAAGAACCTGCTGCATAAAAAATAAATAAATAAAATTCAAAAAAAAAAAAAAAAAGAGAAAGAAAAGTCATCATATACATGCACCCCCATGTTCACAGCAGCACTATTTACAATAGCCAAGACCTGGAAACAACCTAAATGTCCATTGACAGAGGAATGGATAAAGAAGATGTGGTACATATATACAAAGGAATACTCCTCAGCCATAAAAAAAGAATGAAATAATGCCATTTGCAGCTACATGGATGGACCTAGAGATTATCATACTAGGCGAAGTAAGTCAGAAAGAGAAAGGCAAATACCATATGATATCAGTTATATGTGGAATCTCAAATATAACACAAATGAATTTATCTATGAAATAGATACAGACTCACAGACATAGAGAACAGGCCTGTGGTTGCCAAGGGAGACGGGGGGGTGGGGGAAGGATGGATTGGGAGTTTGGGACTAGCAGATGCAAACTATTATATATAGACTGGATAAACAACAAAGTCCTATTACATAGCACAGGGAACTATATTCAATATCCTGTGATAAACTATAATGGAAACATTTTTTTAATTTAAAAAACAAATTAAAAAAAGAAAAGTCATCATAAAAAGAGATCTGAGAAAGGATAATTTATACTTAAAAGCTTTTTAGAATGGAAATATAAACAGGCTCAAATGAGTTCAAAACGTTTATTTTCTTGCAGTTTCTGCAGCACGGTTCAGCTGGGTGCCTCTGGCTTGAGGTCCAATGTGAGCAAATTATCAAACTGGGGCTGCAGTATCAACTGAAGGCTTGACTGGGGTTGAGGGGCTTCCAAGCTCACGCATGTGGCTCTTGGAGGCCTTGGTCCCTTTGCCATGTATGCCTTTACACAGGGCTGCCCCACAACATGACAGCTGGCTTCCCCCAGGGCAAGTGATCTAAGAGGCAGTGAGACAGAAAGGGCCCCCAGGATGGAAGCCACAATCTCGTAATGAACTCACCACAAAGGTAACATCCCATTGCTTCTGTCATTCATTCAGAGGGAGTCATTAAATCCAGTCCACACTCAGGGATAGGGGATTCCACGTGGGCAGCAACCACTGAGGGCCATCCTCGAGGCTGCCTACTATTATCATCCAAGCAGACTTCACAGCCTTGGAGGGAGGGAGGGGACGTGCTAAGGAATAAATGGGGTCCTATCAGCATCTCCGTTAGCCCTCTCTGCTTTTCGGAGTTGAACTGACCATGAGTTGCATGTCCTGCTCCTTTTTCTCAATAGATGTACTCTTGTATCCCTGCCCCCTCCTCACTGCCACCTCTGCCACCACGGGGATAGGTGGAGAACCCACACATTCCTGAGAATGGCTGCGTAGCAGACTTTTTACATAATTCTAAAATAGATCAGCATTACCATAGCTCCTGGCTCTACTGTTAAATGTGGATCCAACTCTCTAGAAAATATAAAGATAATTAAAATTTAAACATTATCACTAAGTTCTAAAATTTAAAGCAACTCAAATTATTTTTAAAAGAACTAAATCTCTATCAGAGGAGATTTTTTAAATGTAATACAAGTTAATGGTGAAAAATAATTATTTGATGACGTAATATCTATATTTCTGAGAAGTATTTTTATTATAATTCAATCTACTGTTACAAGCAAGAGAGAGAGCACTATGGGTTGAATTCTGTGTCCCCAAAAAGATGTTGGAATTCCAACTACCAGGAACTCAGAATGTGAACTTATCTGGAGATAGGGTTTGTTGTGTTTTTTTTTTTTAACATCTTTATTGGAGTATAATTGCTTTACAATGGTGTGTTAGTTTCTGCTGTATAACAAAGTGAATCAGCTATACATATACGTATATCCCCATATCTCCTCCCTCTTGCATCTCCCTCCCTCCCAGAGATAGGGTCTTTAACAGAGATAATCAAGTTAAACATGGTCATTAGGTAAGGCCCTAATCTAATATGACTGGAGTTGTCATAAAGGTGTTCATTTGGACACAGAAACAGGCACACCTAGAAGGCAGATGATGTGAAGACACAGGGAGAAGACGGCCGTCTACAAGCCCAGGAGAGAGGCCTGGAGCAGATCCTGCCCTCACAGCCTCCAAAGGACCCAGCCCTGCCAACAACGTGATTTTAAACTCCCAGCCTCCTCAACTGTGAGACAATAGATTTCTGTTGTTTAAGCCTCCCCGCCCCGCCGCCCCAGTCTGTAGTACTTTGTTATGGTAGCCTGAGCAGATTAAGACAGGCAGAGAAAAAAAAAGAGAGAGACTCAGAGAGCAAGAGAGATTATATGTTAAGCTGTATATTCATCTGGAGGAGTTGACTTTAAAGAGAAATGGCATAAGGGCCTATTCTTCTATGGAGCAGAAAGGCTCTATTCCAACAGGCTGACAGAAATTTCCAAAACATATGAAAACAGAACACAGTGCCAGGTGCCAAGAACCAGACTCTCCCTCCACAGGTGGGGTCCGGGAGGGAGAGGGGACCCTACCTTCTGGTAGTCCTCTTTGGACCTCAGGGATGTCTCCATGTGCTCAGCAGAGGTCGGGTAGATGGCAGAGCGGTACTGAGAGCCGTGGTCGTTGCCTTGGCGCAAGCCTGGGAAAGCAGAAAGCAGAGGATTACTGGGGTGGCCTGGGCAACGAGGCCAGTGCCACACATTCTCCATGACTCATGTCCTGCTAAGTGCTTGTTTTAACTGCATCCTGACACCACTCTCCTTAAACAAGCATGCAACGTACCTGTTTTGCTTTGCCTATTTTTTTTTTAACTTTTTAAAAAAAATTATTTAGTTTATATCTACCCCTATTTCTCTGTCTTAATTGTTGCTACCTTTTTAAAATTTATTTATTTATTTTTGGCTGTGTTGGGTCTTTGTCTCTGTGCGAGGGCTTTCTCTAGTTGCGGCAAGCGGGGGCCACTCTTCATCGCGGTGCGCGGGCCTCTCACTATCGCGGCCTCTCTTGTTGCGGAGCACAGGCTCCAGACGCGCAGGCTCAGTAATTGTGGCTCACGGGCCTAGTTGCTCCATGGCATGTGGGATCTTACCAGACCAGGGCTCGAACCCGTGTCCCCTGCATTAGCAGGCAGACTCTCAACCACTGTGCCACCAGGGAAGCCCCTGCCTATTTTAATTGTAACAAATATCTTTGAACTTAAGGTAAATTTATCACAGGCCTTGCATCGCAGTAGATGCTCTGCAAATATGCATTTTTCTATGCAGATATTTAAGCCATAACCATGTATCGCTTGCAAAGCACCGTGATACACACTGTTTCCTTGGATCCTAATGAGACATTCTGTGTGGCAGGTGTTACCGTCCCTCGACTGGCAGATAAGGAAATGGAATAATATACGTGGAAGTGCCTGGCCTAGTGCTTTGCACACAGGAGATGCCTAATAAATGACAAAGTGACTGATGCTCAGCGAGTTTAAAGAGTTTGCCTAAGGTCATGCACCTAATCAAAGAAAAACCTAGCACTTAAAATCAGCCCAGCGTACTTTCCATCCTGTCACAGCAGCTGAAGTGTAGATGCTGGTCAATTTCTAACTGAATGATAGAGTCCCCAAGTTAAACAGCCACAGGCCTGCCATAGATCCCCTACAGATCCCCATGTTGTTGTAAAATGAACTTCACACATGTTTACTGCATCATTCAAGCATCAGTTTCAGTTTTAACAAGTGCCCCCAAACTCCTCCAGTAAAAGATGCAACTTTCCAAAACAAACAGTTCCATATTTTCGAGCCCCCAGCTTAGCTGACTTCCTAAAAACGCCATTCTCCCACCTTCAGAGTCCCCTCCTCTCCTCAATGCACAAAGGTCACATGGGGACCAGGAACTAAGCGGCTTAAAGAGCCAATACCAATAATGACATCAAAATATTAATTTAATATTATATAATAAAAATAAACCAGCCCATGCCTCCAATAAGCATCGATTAATACCAAATCAGGATATCTATTTCATTTCTTTCTAAGTTATATATTCATTTAAGTATTATAGTAGTAGTCTTATGGTGTACAATATATATTGTAAGTATTATCTACAGTATACAGTATGTATTATTATAAATATTATTTATTAAGCACCTAATACATGCTGAGTACTTTTTCAGATGCTGAGGATATAGCAATGAATGAAAGAGAACCCTGCCTTCACAGAGCTCACATTCTAGTGAAGGGTAAGAGACTGGAAAAATATACATTCCAGAATGTTCTTTGTTTTCAATTTTCCCTCCTTCCCTTACAAGTAGGGCTTTTCCCGTGTGACGACTTCCCATCCTTTTGTCCTAACATCCATTTGCATAATGGCAAGATGGCTGCATCATTGTTCCTTCTGAAACATTCTCCACGAAGAAAAAATATTGCCGGATGGCTGATTTTTGGTAGTCAGACCCCTCTCCGTTCAGAACAAGATGCCAAAAAACGCTGTCTCCATGTGTAGTTGTTTAAATCTATTTAAGTTTTCTTTTTTTAAAAGAGAAATTAGCATGTGAGTAAAAGAGAACCTGCAGGTATGATTTATTTATATTTTTCAATAAGTTTTACTAAGATTACATACACCTTGTACACTGAAGACAATAATATCTGTGTGTTTACTTGGAGGTCTCTGAATTATCATAGGATCATGGAAAATTGTTGCTTACAGATAAAAATTGGCTTTTTAGAAAACAGAGTGGGAATAATTAAGAATCACTCCAAGGATATGGTTTAACAGTGGGCCCTTTCACAGATCATATTTTTACGAAGCATCTGGTATAAGGATTACACAATGAAACCCTTAAGTTTACATCGATTTTTTAGAGCTGCTCTTGCAGTGACATGACAACCTAAGGGGTAGAAACATCTGGAAGACTTCACAAAATTATGTGGTTGGGCAGAAAAGATGCACATGGCTGTCGTGCTGGGCAAGTATATAAGGTAATGAATTTCTATAAAAAAATAATCCATGAATTATTTATACAATTAGAGTTCATACTACTACTGTAATAGGGGATGGGGATTTATGGGCCCTTCCCTGAAGCCATGATCCCTCGATCCTACATTCTAACTTGATCGCCTGTTCACTGTAACACTGTAATCGATGTGGCTCCTCCCACTGTTGTCGCTGTCTTCCTGTGCAGGTCTGGGCTGTCCCCAACACACTGTGGACAGCTTTAAAGACGAGTAACTTCGTGGGCATTACCCACAGCCCTACCCCAGACTCACTGCACCTCTCCCACTGTACGAACCCAAACTAACCGTCCATTGGAAAGATGGGAGCTATTCACACAATTAACAGTCACATCTGTGGGCAGAAGTCTCTCAGTTTTGAATTTACAGCTTCAACCTTCTAGTCACATCCCTTCTTGGATGTTCTAATAAAACTAAAAGTTCTTCATGTCAGAAACAATACCCTCTCTTCCTGGTCACTCTGGCTAAACCCCTGACTGGCCAGGAAGGAAGACAAGAAAGTGTTAAAGAGATACACTAGGGGATGGAGAGAAAACATGAAAGCCTGTATTCGGATTTCTTTGAGTCTTGAGTGATACTGGACTAGGCATTAACTCTCCGGTCTACTCAAGGATAACGTTATTTTGATTGCATTTTTCCATCACAGTTCATCCTGAGGAGAAGGTATAATATCTTAAGTCAAAACCATACATCTATATCCACGTACACGTGTGCGTATTTGGTTAATTCCAATGCATGTACCTTTCGGTTCACTAATGAAGGGGCTTATTAAGTGGATAGAAGCTTCAAATTTGAAAGCAGATGGTTCACTGGGAAATACGATTTGAAGCTCAAAAGACTGAGAAACCTATAGAACTAGGGCTTTTCTCTTCTCATTATTTTTAATACATTGCATTTATAGATGTTTAGCATCATTAAACTTTTCACCATTTCTTTCAACCTCTATTGGTTTACATAATGAACGCAAAACAGTAATTCACATGTGAGGAAAACCTGTTTACTAAATCTCTTGTCAGAAGCCTAGGACTTAGAGCTGCAAGAGCTTGTTTTTAAGTCTGACTCTGCCACTGACATGTTTTATGCAAATTTCCTAATCTTTCTGAGCTTCAAACCTCTTCTGTAGAACAAGGATTATATGGGCCTAAGCTATAGGTTTGTTTGAGGAGCAAATGAGATGGAACCTGTAAAGTGCTTTGTTGACTATAAAAAATTATGTAGGGGTTAAATACTTTCATTTTTACAACTTTTCAAAATCTTAGAATAGTTCAGAACAACTAGTTAGAAATAAAAATAACGAATGACGTCACACAAGATACTTTAGGAGTGACCCTTTTTCCCCAGAAAAGCGTTATTTATATTAATATCTCAGATACTCACACAGCAGGGGTCTCACAGATAAACAATCCAAAGAGAGGGTCAGAATTCATTTTATGTGTGTAGAAATGTACTGTTCAGTTTTTAACTAAACTTTTAGTTTATTACATTTTTTTTTAACAGAATTACCTTCCTAGTTAAATTTTAACTCTGCTCATGTCCATCCCAGTTCTTCATTTCCATGGAAAACAAACCCAAGAAAGGGGAAGAATTCTTTGAGTGAATTCTCCCTCCCCTGCTCCTACCCATGAAGCGCTTTCAAATGCAATGTCTTCACGCTTGGTCTCTGATCTGAAGTTTGAGGAAAATCAAGCTTGTTAACATTATCTTGTATCTCTCAAGCTCACACCCACTGGGTTACTAAAAAGGGGGAAAGAAAGACTTGCAGAGTGGGTGGTAGAAAGAAACAAAAACAATTAAAAATTATTGAAAAACGAAGTTTTTAAAGCCCTTCTTTCTGACTTCCTGCCTTCTTTTCTTCCTTCCACTCATTCATCCGTCTTTCTCTGAATCAGGCAAGGTACCAGATACTGGGATTCAGAAATAAGATGGTCTCATTTTTCAACTAGGTCCCCATCCTAGTACGGTGAATGCCATCTTATGAGTTAAACTTAGATCTACCTGACACGGAAGCTCTTTCTCTTTTCAAGACTGATGCACAAGAAGTTACAGCAAAACAATCGAAGACAATGGAACAAAGTGTGTGTGCGGTGCATCTGGTGGGGAGTGGAGCATCCCAGCCCAAGACCCAGAAATAAGAAGAAGCTTGGTCTATGCTGAGGGCTGTGAGGAGATGAGCCTGGGTCCTGCCAATTGTCCTGGAAGGAAATGAAGCCAGTCGGTTGAGCACGAGGCCGCATGGGTGTCTTGACAGGACACACGGGGCACCAGGGACGTATGAAAAGATCAGTTTCAAGGGAGCCACAGAATTCCATGGAACCCTGGGTGAGCATAATCATCACGAATCCAGAGCTCTCTTTCACATTGATTCAATATGTGTTGCAAAGTTCACTGTGCCTTCCACTTGGCTTTGGAAAAACTAGGAGGATAAATTATTGATGTTATTTGGCTGTCTTCACATCCCAGGAAAGTAAGCAATAGACTTGCTGTAGGGGGTGAAAAGAGAATAACCAGCTCAGAAACAACATCTTGTGCTTAAAATTCTTCCATAACACTCTCTAAACTGATTAATAAGGACTGGGCTTTGGGGCATTCTTGAAAAGAACTGCCCTCTTGGCATCCACCAACTGTTTGAGATTTCTCCATCCATCTTCTCCAAATAAGATTGGAAAGGGACAAACCATCATGAGACTGCTCTAAGATTTCCCTCTCTCTCAGTGGAGCCAGAGAAAATGCTGGAAAACAGAGAAATGCTTAACCTATAATGAAGCGAAAAGATGGATGAGTTCTCACCTGCTCAGTGGCCCTCTAAACTTTGGCTCATCTTTGGGTACTAGTCCTGTTTTATATATTCAGACTAGAGAGATGAGAAATATGCCTGAACATGGAAATTTTAAAGGGAAGTTCACACTGTGAGCTGTTGTGAGGTAATTAAGAAATTTCAGGAGTCACCAGCTGATAATGAACATCAGGGCAAGGAAGGACATATTCCTAATGGTCTGAAATTACTGACTCTGTGTTAGGGAACTTCAAAGGAGCAATCTCATTAGAGGACTACCCATGTTGGCTACAGAGACCGGGTGACTCCCACCAGGATGAATCTATATTCTTCTCTTCTACAGCCAGTCGCTAGGAAAAAATGGATCCTGATTATGGTCTGCTGCATGAGGCAGAGAAACTGGCATGAGTTTTGCCATGAGATGGTTCTGGATTCTAATTCCATCTCTGTGTTTACTGTGTAACCTCAGCCAAGGTACTAGACCCATCTAAGCTTCAGTGTCCTCATTTGGAAAAGTGGGGATGGTGATACGTACTTCACAGGTTTGCTAGGTATCTTACATAGGAGCTCAGTAAACATATCTCCCCCATCCCCTTGTGACTTCTAATGCAGAAATTCAAGCAGGAGAAGTTTTCAACATACTACTTAAGAATTTAAAAATTCCTGTCAAGAAATGAGCTACTAAGCATCTAGCTGAGTTCAGGAACCTTCCTAGAGATTCAGCTAAAACACAGACCACTGAGCCTGATCTCAGTCTCAGGAAATGTCTAGAATGTATCAACAAACAGATATGAATGCAGAGAGGCAAGCTGTGATCACTAGGATGAACATGGATCCATCTAGAATCCATGCCTCTTAACCTCTCGGGCCTCAATTCAGCATCAGTAAGGATTTGGGGTAGATCCTTTTAAAACCAGTTTTATTAAGGTATAATTGACATACCATAAATGGTATATATTTAAACTGTATAATTTGATCGGTTTTGACACGTGTATACGCCATGAAACCATCACCACAATCAAGATAATGAACACTTACAAAATTTCCTCATACCCCTTTTAAATCTCCCCTTCTCACCACTCCCAGCCCCCATCCTAAAGCCCCAGGCAAACACTGATCTTCATTCTGTCATCTGTATTTTTCTAGAGTTTTACACAATTGGAATCATGTCGTGTGTACTCATTTTTGGTAACTCAACCATGCTGTTGTATGTAGCAACAGTTGCTTCCTTTTATTGCTGAGCAGTGTTCCATTGATTGGATATGCCAAATTTGTTTATTCACTGACCTGTTGATGGATATTTGGGTTCTTTGCAGCCTCTTGCTATTAAAATAAAGCTACTGTGATTATTCATGTACAGGTCTTTGTATGCACATATGCTTTCATTTCTCCTGGATAAATACCTGGGAGTGGAATGGCTGGTACATTTATGTTTACCTTTTTAAGAAACTGCCAAACTTTTTCCAAAGTGGTTGTAACAGTTTACATTACCTACCAGCAATGTATGAAAGCTCAGTTGTCATACCTACACAAACACTTGTCATGGTCAGTACTTTTAATTTTAGCCATTGTCAAAGTATGTGTAATAGTATCTTATTGTGGTTTTAATTTGAACTTCTTAAATGTCTAATAATGTTGAGCATCTTTTCATGTGATAATTTGCCATTTGTACACCTTCTCCGGTAAAGTGTTCAATTTTTTCCCATTTTTAAATTGTATTGCCTCTTATTATTGAATTTTGAGTTCTTTATATATTCTGGATACAAATATCCTATCAGATATATACTTGAAAATATTTTCTCCCAATCTGTGGCTTGTCTTTCATTCTCTTAACAATGACTTTCAAAGAGCACAAATTAATTTTGATGAAGTCCAAATTATCAGTGTTTTCTTTTATGGATCATGTTTTTGGTGTTGTATCAAAAAAAATCTTTACCTAACCCAAGTCACAAAGATTTTCTCCTATATTTCCCTCTAGATGTTTTATAGTTTCAGGTTTTAAATTTAGGGCTATGATTCATCTTATGTTTTGTATATGGTGCGAGATATGGATCAAAGCTGTTTTGGTTTTCTTGTGGTGGCGGTAGTTTGTAGTTGTTTGCTGCAAATGCAATTGTTCCAGCGCCATGTTTGGAAAACACTATCCTTCTTCCACTTTGTAGTCTCTCCTCCCAGACTTTGAGCTATTTTTTTTAATAGTATATATTGTGTGCTTTTATTTTTTATTTCTCCATAGTCTGGTTCCAGGACTCTGCTCTTAACCACATCTTCGTACTGCCTCTGTTACTTTCTTTCTTTTTTTTTTTTACATTTTTATTGGAGTATAGTTGCTTTACAATGTTGTGTTAGTTTCTATTGTACAGCAAAGTGAATCAGCTATACGTATACATAGATCCCCTCTTTTTTGCATTTCCTTCCCATTTAGGTCACCACAGAGCACTAAGTAGAGTTCCCTGTGCTATATAGTAGGTTCTCATTAGTTATCTATTTTACACATAGTATCAATAGTGTATATATGTCAATCCCAATCTCCCAATTCATCCTATCCCCCTTCCCCCTCGGTATCCATACGTTAGTTCTCTACCTCAGTGTCTCTATTTCTGCTTTGTAAACAAGATTGTCTATACCAGTTTTTTCAGATTCCACATATATGCATTAATATATGATATTTGTTTTTCTCTTTCTGACTTACTTCACTCTGTATGACAGTCTCTAGGTCCATCCACATCTCTACAAATGACCCAATTTCGTTCCTTTTTATGGCTGAGTAATATTCCATTGTATATATGTACCACATCTTCTTTATCCATTCCTCTGCTGATGGACATTTAGGTTGTTTCCATGTCCTGGCTACTGTAAATAGTGCTGCAGTGAACACTGGGGTGCATGTGTCTTTTTGAATTATGGTTTTCTCTGGGTGTATGCCCAGTAGTGGGATTGCTAGGTCACATGGTAGCTCTACTTTTAGTTTTTTAAGGAACCTCCATACTGTTCTCCATAGTGGCCGTATCAATTTACATTCCCATCAACAGTGCGAGAGGGTTCCCTTTTCTCCACACCCTCTCCAGCATTTATTGTTTGTAGATTTTGTGATGGTGGCCATTCTGACAGGTGTGAGGTGATATCTCAGTGTAGTTTTGATTTGCATTTCTCTAATAATCAGTGGTGTTGAGCATCTTTTCATGTGTTTGTTGGCCATCTGTATGTTTTCTTTGGAGAAATGTCTATTTAAGTCTTCCCCCGATTTTTGGATTGGGTTGTTTGTTTTTCTGATATTGAGCTGCATGAGCTGTTTGTATATTTTGGAGATTAATCCTTTGTCAGTTGCTTCATTTGCAAATATTTTCTCCCATTCTGAGGGTCGTCTTTGGTCTTGTTTATGGTTTCCTTTGCTGTGCAAAAGCTTTTAAGTTTAATTAGGTCTCATATGTTTACTTTTGTTTTTATTCTCATTACTCTAGGAGGTGGGTCAAAAAAGATCTTGCTGCGATTTATGTCAATGAGTGTTCTGCCTATGTTTTCCTCTAAGAGTTTTATACTGTCTCACCTTACATATAGGTCTCTAATCCATTTTGAGTTTATTTTTGTATATGGTGTTAGGGAGTGTTCTAATTTCCTTCTTTTACATGTAGCTGCCCAGTTTTCCCAGCACCATTTATTGAAGAGGCTGTCTTTGCTCCATTCTGGCCAGGTATATTCTGGCCTCCTTTGTCATAGATTAGGTGACCTTAGGTGACCAGAGCTGCATGGGTTTATCTCTGGGCTTTCTATCCTGTTCCATTGATCTATATTTTGACTTTGTGCTATTTTTGCCTAACATTTTACTTCTACATATCTTATAACCCTCAAAATACACTTATTATTTTTGCTTTAAGCAGTGGTTTATCTTTTAAAGATATTTAAAACTTTAAAAATCTTTATATTTAGTTAACATGTAGTTAACATTTCTAGTACTCTTTATTCCTTGTGGAGATCCAGATTTCCCAATGGCATCATCTTCTTTCTTTCTGTTTGAAGGGCTTCCTTTAACATTTCCTTCTAGCTTGGGTCTGCTGGTGATGAATTCAATCCAGCTTTTGTACATCTGAAAAAATACTTTTGCTTTATTTTTGAAAGATGTATTCACCAAGCAAAGAATTCTAGTATGACAATTCTTTTTCTTTCAGTACTTAAAGATATTGCTCCACTGTCTCCTAGCTGGCATTGCTGCTGATGAGAAATCTGCCATCTTCCTATCTTTGTTCTTCTGTATGAAATTATCTTCTTTTCCTGTGGCTGCTTTTAAAATTTTCTGTTTATCACTTATCTTACTGATTTGATTATGATGTGTTGTGATGTTTTTCTTCATGTTTCTTGTGTTTGGTGTTCATTTAGCTTCGTGGATCAGTGGTTTTATAGTCTTTATCAAATTTGGATTTTTTTCTGACATTATTCAATTTTTTAATCTCAGGCATTGTAGTATTCATTTCTTGAAGATGGACTGGGTCTTTTTTTTATTTTTTGTCTTTCTACTTCACATGTTCAATCTTCCCTCTAGCTTCTTAAACATACTGAATAGTTTTAATGGCTTTAAAACCTGTGCTAGTGTCATTATCTGCATCAAGTTTATATCATTTTCAATTAATTGATTTTTCTCATTAAAGATAGCATTTTCTTGCTTATTTGCATGCTTGTTGAATGCCAGAAATTGTGAATTTTATCTTGTCGGGTGCTGGATATTTTGTTATTCCTACATATGTATTCATATAGTTTGTTCTGAGAGATTAAGTTACTTTGCAAAAATAACATATCCTTTTGATTCTTGCTTTCAAGCATTGTTACTTTGGACCAGAAAAACTTTTAATCTACATTAATTGCCCCACTAATGAGGTAAAGCCTTCAGAAGTACTCTACCTGATGTTCAATGAGTTTTTATATTTTCCATTCTAGGTAATGAGAATGGGCAGTATTCCCAACCCTGTGTGAGCTCTGGGAATTGTTCCCTCTAATTCTTCAAGGTGATCCTTTTTCTGGCCTCAGGTTGTTTAATCACACATATGCCGGTCAGTACTCAGACAATTACTCAAGAGAACCCTTTGCAGATCCCCAGAGAACCCACTCTCTGAGTGTTTCTCTCCTCCCTTCTTCTGTTCTGTGAATTCCACCTTCCTCAGCGCATCCCTGGACTCCCAGTGCCATCTCCTGAACCCATGGAGACTGGGAGACTTGGCCTGGGTTCCTCCTCCTTGCTTTGCAGCCTAGAAACTTTCTCCAGGAAATAAGGTAGGGCATTTGTAGGACTTGTTTGTTTTTCTTATGTCTAATGTGTGAGAACCATTGTTTCATTGTTTTGTCTGATTTTTTTAGTTATTTCAAGTGGGAGAGTAAATCCAGTCCCTATTACTCCTTCTTGATCATAAACAGAAGGCTTTGAGCTAAATATTTTCCAAATATCTTCTCACCCTAATTTAAAAAAACCATTTATAGTTAAAATAATGGGTATGGGGACACAGACAGACAGACTGAAAAAATTCCCTTAAGGTTTTTGTGGAGGTTTTGGGTGTACTTTTTGTTTTGTTCTATTCTGTTAACAAATGGACTCTGTAAATTTATTTCAGTAAAATAATTCAGATTAAAAATTTATATGAACAGCATCTGGATGGTGACAAAAATTTTTAAATCACCGTGATTAATCAAAAAAAATAATTTTATCTATTTTTTTACCCTTTTATCTTCATTCTTCTCAATCACTCTGATCCAACAGTGTTCACAGTGCCTTCCCTCCTTAAATGCTTTTTCCCTTGGCCTTGTAACACTGTACTCACCTCAGAATTTCACTATTTCTTGACCACTTTATGTCTATTTGCTTTTCCATTTCCCCCCCACCATCCTCCTTACTACAGATGTTCCTGGGCTCGGTCTCTGTCCATCATCCTCCCTTCCATGTGCCCTCCAATGAAACTTCCTTCTCTATGCTGTGAACTTACAAGTCTGAACTTGTGATTCAAGTTCTCTTCCAGGCATCAGCCATGTAGAGCCACATTCCCGTTAGACGTTTACATATCTAGGCTCCATCGTCCCTGGATTCTCAACTTGACCTCATTATCTTTCATTGTCCCCCACCATTCTCATCTCTATCCATTGACTGGACCATTCTTCTAGCAACCCAAGCTTTCAATTTTGTAGTAATCCATGTTTCATTTGAGTCTCCTTTATGCCTTAAGCCAGGCAGTCACCTAGCTTTACCTTTGTTTTCTGTAAAATCCTTCAGTAACGTTTTTCTTTCCCTTTCCACAGCCTCCTCCCTGATCTAGAGTCGATACTTCATGGTGTGTGATGATAAAGCTAGTATGAACACCTGGATCTTCTGCAGAGCCCTAATTCAGGGCTGCTTAACAAATGTTTCCTGGCTGTCTCTGCTTGTGTAGGTTGAATAAATGAACTGGTAGTTCCTTGCAATAGTGGGTCATTTCACTACATAATCCTATCATCGTTCCCAGTACTGCAAGCCTAATATTTCACCCTTCTTCCCATGAACAAAGCCTAAGGGCATCGTTTTTCAGATTTTCCATTCTCAGAGCAGACTGAACATCATGCAGAAAGGTGACAGATGCAGAAACGTGATATAATGCTGCAACTCCCTGCTATGAAACATACTCATTTTCATATTTTTCACACTAGACTTAGAGTTTTGACTTGTTTATTATTCCTTTAAATGTTATGAAAGCCAGTACATTAATCAGTTATTCTGCATATTAATATTCACTGAAGTAAGATGCCTTTGAAAAGTAAAGTGAAGGCAAGTAAAGTAAAATTTCCTTCCAAGTAGCCATTGGATTTAGAATAAAAATGTGTTCAATTCCTGATTTTTTAATCCAGGCACCCCAGGAATAGGATGGAGACAAGAGGGTGGAGTAGAAGAACATGAGCTCCGGCACCCCAGGAAATTACATTGAAATTTGCTTCCATGTGATTTTGGTTAAGCATAAACCTCAGCCACTCTTTTGCATACCAGGAGATGATAAAGCATCAGCAAGGGAAAGTGTTAACTAGGTCATTTGAGGGAGGCAAGAGTACTTGGGCTATTTTAAAGAGGGAAGAAAAAGCTAAGAAATTAATTAATATACTAGAAATGAAATTTAAGTGATTTTAAAGACATCGTTGGGCATCTGAACTGTTAAAATAAAAGGATGACTACCAAGGATTCCCTATCAGGGTTTCTTAACTTTGGCCCTATTGACATCTTGGCCTGGGTAATTCTTTGTTGTGAGGGGCAGTCCTACGCATTGTTGGATGTGTAGCAGTATCCCTTGATTTTATCCACTGATGCCAGCAGAATCCACCCTGTTGTGACAACCAAAAATATCTCCATACATTGCCAAATGTCCCCTAGTGGGCAAAATTGAGACCCACTGCTGTATATTAATGAACTACATCTTTTGATATCATTGCTTATAAAAGCCTACATATTCAAAGCAGCTAAATGAAGCAACATGTGAAAAGTGAAAGCTCTAGGATATGTGGAAACCAACAGTTATAAAAGAGTATCAGAGGTCTTTGGTATTCATATTTTCATTTGCATCTGCTTATTTCATTGGTTACCAGTTTGGTTTCACTTTTTACTCCCAAATTTAAGAGATTTGCATTAGAGAACACAATACGTTTTTTTTCCGTTTTTGGTAAAATAGCATTTTAAGCTACACATTGCAAGTCCACAAAGAAGAGAAGAACATAAGCACAAATTAAAATCAACATGCATATAGTCTGAAAGAGAGAAAGTTCTCAATTTTATGGAGAAGGCAAGAAAAGCACCTTTTTTCCGTCTTATTTAATAGCTTGGGCAGGAAAAAAAGAAGCATTAAAGTTGTTATCACAACATGTTTCCTGGTGACTAGAATATCTTACCATATCTCTCAGAAAGCCTCATATCTCTCAAAAATTGGTACAGCCCCATCTCACCATACCACTTAGGCACTGCAATCAGGTTAACAGAGAACAAAGGTAACAGTGGCTTAAACAAGACAGAATTATATTTCTTTTTCACTTTAAGTGAAAGGTACTGAGTTAGGTGATCTAGTGGTGGTCGGGTGGCACATGGTCACCAGGGACTCAGATTTCTTCTTTCTACACAACTATCCTTAGCAGATGGCTCTCATTCTCAAGGACATAAGATGCCTTCTGGTGCTACAACCGTCACATCCAAGTTGTAGATTAGAAAAAGGAAAAATAGAAGGACACTTCTTCCTACTTCTTCTATCTTTAAAGAGACTTCCCAGAAGTTCCAAGCCATACTTTCACTCATATCTCATTGAGTGAAACAAGTCATATGACCACACCTCCATAATTCCCCTCTCCCGGCTCCGCTGTGGAGCAGGCCAAGGTCAGGCTACCTGAGGTCACATCCTTGCTCAGCTTCTTCCCCTTCCCTACCCTACTTTCCTCACTCCCTTACAGGTTCTTTTCTTTTTCCTCAATAAATCACATGTACTAAATCCCTGTCTCAGGCTCTGCATCTAGGGAAACTAACCTAAGACTTCAAGCTATTCATCTAGTTTTGCTCTCATTCAAGCCACCTTACTGCCCACCTCCAGGGCTATGTTGTTTCTTACATTCCATCACTTTAGTTGTTTAGGTTCCTAGATGAACTCTTATTAGATATGTTTATTAAAGTATTATTAGACGAGTTTATTAAATTGCTACAATGATCTCTTAATGAGATCAAAGTTCTTGTGGTCAGCATCTGGCTTACACATGCCCAAGGGCCACCATTCTCAGAGGAAGACCACTGGCCTACATGCTGAAATGTCGCACTCAGGATGGTACGTCTCCACTGTATTTAATTCACTTTGTGAGATTAGCATAAGCAGAGGCTTAGCTGTTATAACTCTGTTTACTAGATTTTGAACACTCCTAATTGCTTCTTCAAAATTTCTCTCAATGAATAATGAAACAACCAATGAATGACTCAGAACTTCAAACATTCCATGGATAAAGAAGATGTAGTACATATGTACAACAGAATACTACTCAGCCATAGAAAAAGAATGAAATAATGCCATTTGCAGCAACATGGATGCACCTAGAGATTATCATACTAAGTGAAGTAAGTCAGAAGGAGAAAGACAAATACCGTATGATATCACTTATATGTGGAATCTAAAATATGACACAAATGAACTTATTTACGAAACAGAAACAGACTCACAGACATAGAGAACAGACTGGTGGTTGCCAAGGGGGAGTGGGGGAGGGATGGATTGGGAGTTTGGGATTAGCAGATGCAAACTATTATATATATGTATAACAATCTCTTTGCTGTACACCAGGAACTAACACAGCATTGTAAATCAACTATACATCAATAAAATAAAATTTTTTTTAAAGCAAGAAAAAAAAGAACTTCAAACATTCCAAATACATGAACAGAGTCAGCACCTCTACTCCTTGCTTCTTAAACTGACCCCACCTCCCCAGAGATGGCACAGGAAGACCACCACAGATGAGTGGCACTGGTGGAGTGTTGCTTCAAGGATGACCTCCTGCCTCCTGCTGGAGAATAGGGCCTCCACGGGGGCAAAACATCACAGGACTCTGAAGTCCTCCAACAGGTAGATGAACCTGCATCCCTCACAGCAACAGCTGGCACCTCTTATTATCACCCATGTGACCCTTCCTCCTGGCACACCCGGACTTTAGCTCAGGTGTTTGAGACAAGTCTTATTAATATGGAATAATCTCACATTACCTGGCTGAAAATTAATTCTGTCCATTTTAAATGACATCTCATTTTAAAGTTGAAACACTGAATAACACTCAGAGAAAGGTTGAGCACCTGCCCAGGGCCAGTACTGGATCTGCAAAGTGCTAACTGCAGTGCTAACTGCAGAGCCGTGCTCTTATCCACTACTATCTCAATTTGTAAATTATATATCACTTAAGCAAAAAAACTGAAGTAGAAAATAGTGAACTATGAAAGATATTACATGGCTCTCTTCTGAAAGAAAGTATTCTGTGTTCCCTACCATTTCCACAATATTGTTTCTATTTTTTAATGCAATGCATCTCAAAAGAGATAAAAGAAAATTGCTATATGACAGAGGTGTCAAATATTCACGCTGTACCTAAAAGGAAGGGTTTCAGTAATGAAAAAACATTACTTCTATAATCATGGATAAATTATTTTGAAAAGATGTGGTGATGTCTTCCTAAAAGGCAAAAAAAATTTATCTTAGTATAGTTTTTCCTTTTATGAAAGAGAAATTCTATTTCTGGTCAGTCAAAGGAAGTATTTTAAATTATGATATCTTTCTTAGAATGTCTGGGACTCCATATCCACTTATGCTACAAACTCCCAAGTTTGACCAAATAATGAGTCTTGAAATGTTCAAATTATCATCAAAATGTATGAAAACTTTCAAAATATTAAAATTTCTATGTCACTATTTCCTATCCAAATCTTAAAGTTTTGTAGCAATGAGTCAGCCAAAGTACTCCCCTACAGAACATTAGGCATGTAAATGAGATTTATAAGATGTTTACATTTGAATCAGTACCAAGCACGCATATGCACACACATTGACAAAGTTATTCTTCCATCATGGGCATTGTTCATATTATTAACAGGAACAGCAATCAATATATTAACCTTTGTAATTTCTAGATCTGATTACAGAAAGATACATAAATGTACAAAAGTTCATAAAACATAAATGCAGTTTATTAAAGTATTTACATTAATGCTATCATACTATATATAATATGTTGCAATATGTAATATTAGTATACTTATTATAAAGTGAATGCTCATATAACCACCACTCAGGTCAAGAAAGAGAGAATTGTCAGCACCCTTGGAGGCCCTCCATGTGTCCCTACTGATGACAATACCTTCCCTCTCTCCAGTAGTACCCACACCTGATTTCCGTAACAGTAATCACCTATTTTTGAAATTTACATCAATGAAGTTATTCTGTGGTTTTAATCTTTCACTTACTGTTATGTTCATGAGATTCTTCTATTTTCTTCATTTTCATTGCTTTGTAATACCCCTTTGTATGAATAGATCATAACTGATTTATCCATTCTACTGCTGATGAACATTACCAGCTTGGGGCTGCTAAGTACATTCTTGACCTGCATTCTGTTATATATGTATAAATTTCTCTTGAGTACATACCTAGAAATAAAATTGTTGGCTTGTTGGCTTTGCATGTCCTCAACTTAACTAGATGTTGAACCATTTCCCAGAGTAGGTGTGTTAATTTATAAACCCATATCAATTCATGAGAGTGCTCAGAGCTCTAAATGTTTGCCAATTCGTTCAAGTCTGTTAATGTCAGACTTTTCACTTTTTGTCGGTATGCTTGGTGTATAATGAAATCTCACTTGATCTTAATTTGCATTTCCTTGATTAATAATGGCATAGATTACCATTTCATGTTTCCTCACCACTATAAGTCCTTTGTCCATTTTTCTATTCAGTGGTCTGCATTTTTAAAAATCTACTGGAGATAATTTTAAAATCTACTTTTTATATATCTTGGATATTAATACTTTGGCAAATATAATCTCCCTATCCTTACATTTTCTTTATGATGTTTTTTGATGAACCAAAGTTGTGATTTTAATATAGTTAAATTTATCAAATAGTTTCCCTTATGGTTAGTGCTTTATGTATCTTGTTTAAGAAATGCTTCTCAAACCCAAGATCATAATGATATTATCTACTTGAAGTTTTGTAGTTTTGTTTTCACATTTAGGTCTGTAATCTACTTGGAATTTACTTTTTTTTTCACTCTTCTTACAATATTTTAGATTTTCTTTTTAAACTTATTTTTATTGAATAATAGTTGATTTATAATATTATTAATTTCATGTGTACAGCATAGTGATTCAATATTTTTTATAGACTATACTTCATTTAAACTACTATATATAAAATATATAACTAATAAGGACCTACTGTATAGCTCAGGGAACTCTACTCAATTCTCTGTAGTGACCTATAAGGAAAAGAATCTTAAAAAGAGTGGATATATGTATATGTATAACTGAATCACTTGCTGTACACCTGAAACTAACACAACTTTGTAAATCAACTATACTTTAATAAAAAATTTTTAAAAATGAAATATCAACTTTCCAAAGTTAAAAAAAATAAAATTACAAAATAATTACTATATTGCCCTGTACTGTACAATATATCCTCGTTGCTTATTTATTTTATACATAGTAGTTTATACTCTCAATCCCGTACCCCTATCTTGCCCCCCTCCTCCCCTCTCCCCACTGGTAAGCACTAGTTTGTTCTCTATATCTGTGAGTCTGTTTTTGTTTTGTTATATACATTTGTTTGTGTTATTTTTTAGATTCCACACATAGGTGAAAACATGGAATATTTGTCTTTCTCTGTCTGACTTATTTCACTAAGCATAAAATACCCTCTAGGTCCATCTATATTGTTGCAAATGGAAGAATATCATTTTTATGGCTGAGTAATATTCCATTGTATATATATATACCACAACTTCTCTAACCATTCATCTGTTGATGAACACTTGGGTTGCTTCTGTATCTTAGCTATTGTAAATAACATTGCTATGAACACTGGGGTGCATGTATCTTTTTGAGTTAGTGTTTTCATTTTTTTCAGATATACATACAAGAGTGGAATTGCTGGATCATATGGTAGTTCTATTTTTAGTTTTTTGAGGAACTTCCATACTGTTTTCCATAGTGGCTGCACCACTTTACATTCCCATCAACAGTGTACAAGGGTTCCCTTTTCTCCACATCCTAGCCAACATTTATGTGTAGACTTTTTGATGTTAGTCATTCTGACAGGTGTGAGGTGGCACCTCACCGCAGTTTTGATTTGCATTTCTCTAACAATTAGCAATGTTGTATATCTTTCATGTGCCTGTTAGTTACCTGTATACCTTCTTTGGAAAAATGTCTATTCAGGTCTTCTGCTTATTTTTTAATTGGATTGTTTGTTTATCAATATTGAGTTGTATGAGCTGTTTATATATTTTAGATATTAACCCCTTATCAGTCAAATCATTTGCAAATATTTTCTCCCATTCAGTAGGTTGTCTCTTCATTCTGTCAATGGTTTCCTCTACTGTGCAAAAGCTTTTAAGTTTAATTAGGTTCCATTTGTTTATTTTTGCTTTTATTTCTTTTGCCTTAGGAGACAGATCAAAAAAAATTGCTACAATTTATGTCAAAGAGTGTTCTGCCTATGCTCTCTTCTAGGAGTTATATGGTTTCAGGTCTTACATTTAGGTCTTTAATCCATTTTGAGTTTATTTTTGTATGTGTTGTTAGGGAGTGTTCTAATCTCATTGTTCTACATGTAGCTGTCCAGTGTTCCCAGCACCACTTACTGAAGACTGTCTTTTCTCCATTCTACATTCTTGTCTCCTTTTTCACAGCTTAATTGACCATAGGTGCGTGGCTTTATTCTGGGCTCTCTATCCTGTTCCATTTAACTATGTGTCTATTTTTGTGCCAGCACCATGCTGCTTTGACTCCTGTAGTTTTGTGTTACAGTCTGAAGTCAGGGACCACGATACCTCCAGGTTTGTTCTTTTTTCTCCAGATTGCTTGCTCTGGCAATTTGGGGTCTTTTGTGCTTCCATATAAATTTTAAGATTATTTGTTCTAGATCTGTGAAAAATATCATAGGTATTTTGATAGGGATTGCATTTAATCTGTAGATTGCTTTGGGTAGTATGTGCTTTATAATAAATCTTGATATCTGGAAGAACGAATCCTCCCATCCTCTTGTTCTTATGCAAGAGTGTCTCTGCTTTTCTTAAACTTTTGCCTTTCCAAATAAACATCAGAATCAGCTTTAAAGATCCACAAAAATAACACAACAAAAAAACTGCAGCTGAGTTATTTTTATGAGAAGCTTTTAAAATACTGATTCAATTTCTTAATGATTATAGGTCTATTCAGTTTTGTTTTGTTTCGTTTTGTTTTTGGCCATGCCACACAGCTTGCAGGATCTTAGTTCCTCAACCAGGAATTGAACACAGGCCACGGTAGTGAAAGCACCGACTCCTACCCACTGGACTGCCAGGGAATTCCCAGTTTTGTTATATTTTTAAGGACTCTGTCTTATCTAATTATCTAACTTTTCAAATGTATTGACGTAAAGTTGCCTATCTGCAGTGATATCCCATTTTTTCTTCCCAATAATGGGTATTTGTGACCTCATTTTTTCCTTGATCAACTAACCAATGCTTTATCAATTTTACTAGCCATTTTGAAATATCAATTTCTGGCTTCCTTAATCCTCTCTACTACTTTTTTATTTCCTATTCCATTTACTTCTGTTCTTCATTATTTCTTTCTTCCTCATTGTTTGGTTTATGTTGTTGTTGACTTTCTAAGTTCTTGAGATGGATGCTGAGCTCTGTCTTGCACCACCTCTAATGTAAGAATTTAAGGCTCTGTATTTCCTTCTAAGAACGGCTTTAGCTATGCCCTGTAAGTTTTGAAGTGTAGTATTTTAATTACCAGTCAGTTCAAAATATTTTCTGATTTCCATTATGGCTTATCTTTGATCCATAAGATAATTAGAAAATTTCTTCTATTCTAACATAAAAGGATTTTCTACATATCTTTTTGCTATTGATTTCCAGCATAACCACATTATGATAAGAGAAACATAATCTCTATGATTTTAGTCCCTCTGCAACATATTGAGACTCTATGGCTTAGTACATTTCCATGTGTGATTAAGAAGGTGTAGGGTACAGTGTTTTATATGTGTCCATTAGACCGAGTGCTTTAATTGCATTGGTCACAGTCTCCATATGCTTAATAAGGTCCTTAAGACTCAACTCTTCTGGAATTGGCAAATTCCCTAGAGCAAAGGTGTTTTAGTCCTCTGCTTACCAGTCTGGATTCCTCTGTTCCCTTCAATTTTACATGGTAATTCCTAATCATTTTGTCGGGATTTTGATGTGATGCTTTTAATATGTTTTTATATCTTATCCAACATTTTGAGTTGCTTTTGATGAGAAGTTGATCTGAATAGCCTAGCCTGCCATTTAAGAACCTGGAAATTCTAGTTCCTGCCAATGTTATCAGCTCTGATTTTTTTCTCTTATCTAATTTAATACTCTTTTATGTGAAGTAATGTAATTCTTCTGACTTCATTTCTTCTTATTGATTTTATATTATTTCAGGAATTGATCAGCAAAGTTTAAATGACCTAAACTCTCCTATCTCAAATATGTGGAATTCTTCCTGGCTGAAAGTTTTCAAAAGCCTGTTTGAACTTACTGACCCTAATCACATCTTTCAAAAGAAATTCTTGGATACCTGCCCTTGGTATAGGCTGCCAAAAGATATTAGCATTCTTAACCTCTGCTACCACACTATCCATTACAAATAAATTTTGATTTATAGCCTAAAAAAAAGCCTATTTGAACTTCTTAATCTTGAAAATCCTTAACAGATTATAAAATTGTAATATGTATTACAAGGAGCTTGTTAGGACAGATACTCTTCATTGGATAATGTGCTGCTGTTTCCAGTTACGGTGTGGTTGTGTTTTCTGTTGGCTGATAGCATCTTGTAACAATGTAGGACCACATACCATACAATGAAAATAACACAAGGTTTGAAGTTGAACTCTTAGGTCCAAATCCCAGCTCTGACAATAAAGTACTAACTGGCTCATGGAAAATCACTTCACCTCTCTGGGCCTATCTGTTCATCTGTAAAATGGGTTTAAGACCACCTACTCACAGGTTACTTTAAGGATCAAATGGGATCACATGCACATAAGAACCTAGCATCATGCTCAGCCCAGAGTAAATACCCGGTAGGAGTCTGTCATTGAGTCTGGAGGCACCAAACCCTTAAAGCACTAGAAAGGCAGAGGAAAAATGTTAAATATAAGCTCTATAGTATTATATGAGAGAGGGATTTGAAAGTGCAAATAGCACATTTGCAAATAGCAAAGATACTGTGTACATATATGATAATGTTATGCAAGGAAAAGTACGACTGGAAGAACAATTAATAAAGAAAAATATCAGTTAAATTCTTTGTTTCTTTTTTTTCCTGTTTCTGAAATTCTTAAAAGAATGAAATCTCTTTCAGAATTCATAATGCTGGGTTTGGGTCTTTTTTGCATTTTGTATGTGTGCAGCTGTTCCTCCACTATAAGTATGCACATCTGCTCATTAGCAATACAATATAATTCCCACTGTCTAATTATTTGCAGATGATAGATTCCTTGTACGTGGGCTAAAAAAAGGATAGTCCTTCAAAACTGGTGACTTATTTTAAAAGACCAACTTAAAAGGGTCAGCACAACGAAGTTCAGATATTAATTTGGCAGTTCAAATATATGAACACCAGCACTTAATTGCCAACTTGATGAGAAACAGAAGGAAAAGAGGATTTTTCTCTCTCCAATTAATATTCCCCGATAGACAGCACCAGGCACTGGCTTCTCTATGGTGCACCTGGAAAGAGGCTATGAAGCAAACCTGCTAAAGTTGGAGCGGACCAGCCCCACCGCAGATTCTCTGGGAACCGCGCACCTCGAGCGATTCTGCACAGTGAGTGTGGGGCTGTGCTGGGGGGGGAATGTGCGGTCCACGGACACTGAATGGAGAAGAGTCCTTGGGGTCTCTAGTCTCCACCACGGGCTGAGGAACCACATTAATCCCCTACTCTTGGCTCTGAGGGTGAGGCAGCAAGCCAGGGTGTGTGGTCCTAGGGCTCCATGAAACCAACACCAGAGACAGTGTGGCCCATGGGGACACCCAGATGAAGCTTCTGAGGGCAACCGGGAGCTCCCCGTGGGAGGGTGGAGGGTGGGTGTGGGAGGGAAAGGGATGCTGAGCAGTTGATTGAGGATAAAGGGTGTGAACCAAGCACAGGAAATGATCAAGCGTATTCAAAGCATAAGATGGGGAAAATGAGAGGGAAAAAAATGGAGGAATACTGGGGTTCAAGAGAGAGCAAGGCCAACAAATGGGAGCTGGTGAAATGGCTCTTACATGGGCAGGATGAGGATGGTGGCTATTATAGATGACATGCTTATTCTGTGCCTGGCACTGGGCTCTGCACAACAGACTACATTCCTTCCTACATCTTGACGGACGCTGATGGGAGAGGAACCGTTTTACAGATGGGAAAACTGAGGTTCGTTCATTCATTTGTTCAATGAAAAAATATTTCATATGAAGCTTACTTTCTAGAAGAGGAGACAGTTAATAAACAATAAACAGACAAATCAGTCCACCCTGTGATCAGTGTTAGGAAGAAAAGAGAGAGCAGTGATGGCAAAAGCCGGGAGGAGGGCTGGAGAGCCTCCTTCAGTTAGGGCGGGTCAGCGAAGGCTTCTCTGAGGACATGACTCTTTAAGCTGAAGGAAAGGAAGGAGCCAATCACGCCAACAGCTGTGGGCAGATGGAGCCGTAGGTATGGGCCCAGCAAGGGAGCACTTGTGTCTTCCAGGAATGGGGTGAATGAAGGCCACGATGCAGACATGCAGTGGGTGAGGGTGTGGAGGGGGAGGGGCGGCAGGGCCTGAGGCCGGAGCAGGAGGCGCCAGTCAGCTGATCCCAGGCCAGGCTGCCACGGTAAAGAGTGTGTATCAGCCCAAAGGAAAGGCAGGAGAGGGACATACTTTTGTTTCGTATTTTTGGCGGATCATTATGGGTACTGGATTGGGAAAGGGGCAAGGCCAGTCAGGAGGCGACTGTGACAGCCAGATGAGAGTAATGAGAGCCACGACCCAGTGGTCAGGCAGAGACAGAGAGAAAGGAGGCGGTGGGTGACATAACCTCCCCAGGCCACATGGCTAGTACGTGGCAGGCCTGGTTAAAGCCATATCCTCTAACCCCAGAGTCCATACTCTTAACAGATTTGATTAAAGCTGTTTTAATTAAGGAAGCATTTTAATTAAGATCTTCAGAAGAGTGAGTGGGAGTTCATCACCAGCTTACAGTTGAAGGCTATTTTAGTAAGGATTAGTTCAGCTGTTGTAAGAAAAAAAAAAAAGAAAAAGAAAAGAAGGCCTAAAATGAACCAAAATAACAATAGCTTAAAGAAGTTCTTGCCTAAAGAGTCCAGCCTGGGATACTGACTCTGGAGCCTTCGATCCTGTAGCTCCTCAGTTACAAGGGTGAGGTCTCCACCCCTGTGGTCTAAGACGGTTCATCACTGCATCCACAAGTAACTTGCGGGAAGGAAGAAAGAAGAGGAGAATGGCCTTTCCTCTAAGTGTACCGAACCCAGAATTTGACACCATCACTGGTACTCATGCTCTGGTAGTCAGAATTCAGACATGTGGCTATCCTTAGTCATAAGGAGTCTGGGAAATTTAGTCTTTATTGGTGGTTGCACATCCAGCTAAAATTCCAATCCTTCAGAAGTAGGGGAACTGATATTGGGGTCAGCTCGCAGTCACAGCCAGAAGGCCTCTGCAGAAAGGCCACGTCTCACCAGAGCAGTTCCCCACCTGCGGTCCCAGCCCCTGGGAAGGCCGGGAGCTACTACTAGAGGTCCACAAGTCCAACTGTGCAGCAGGCATGGCCTCGAGGCTGTGGAATGCATTATGCATGTGGGCATTTCCATTTTCCAGAGGTACGTGACACTGTGCTAGTTAATAAAACAGGCATTCAGTTTAAAGTGATTAACTTTGCAGTAGCATTTTCATATATTTGCTTTAAAAAGGTTACTAAGGGCACAACTATATCACATGGGGGATCCTGAAAAATGTTTATCTTTAGAAGAGGTCTTCCTAGTCAAGAAGCATGGACCCCTCTGGTGTAGGGGAAAGAAAACAGATTTGGGCTTTAGTCAGAGCTGTGTCCAAATGTTGCCAACAACATCAAGCAAGACTGTCAGTCTTCTGGAACCTCATTTCTTCTCTTCTGTTAAGCAAAGACAGTGAACCCCAATTCATGAGATTATGGTAAGGGTTAAATGAAATGATAGGTATAAAGCATCCACCACTAAGACTGGCCCGTAAGGGGTGCTTCATAAATGGTGCTGTCCTTTCCCCAGGATCGAGGAGAGTGAAAGAGGTTGGAATCGAGAAGTCAGGTTTATGGGATCAAGTCAGGCAAAGCTGAGTCTCCACATTGTGCACTTGTGTGCTTGTGGCTTGGCTCAAGGTACAGGGTCTGGGCCCTGCCCCCTCCGGCAGGAAAAGGAGGACCGAAACGATGGAATTCATGCACAGAGCATGCTAGGCACAGGGCTACAGAGCAAGCATGAGAGGCTGGGATCTTACGTGGTTCTTCTGAGCACTGGGTCAGCAGCAAACACGAGGCGGTTTCTGCCCACCAACCTCATCACCATCACCGCCAGCAGTTTCATCACAGAACGAGAACACGGACAATGCTGAAATCTTTTCAACTAGCAGGAAGTACAAAAGAACCTTTGTGGGTAGAAACCCCACCCTTTAGTAAGCAGAGGGTATATATTTTCCCACAGAAATCAAGGATATAAAAATAACTAAATAAAACTGGTGAAGTTGTATTGTTATGTTGAGAAGAACACAACTACGAAGCAGCCACTTGCATGGTTCTTGACGTTTTCAAGTGATTTTCACATAATTTCATTTCATTCTTATGACAACCCAAGAAGTATGCAGGATAGATATCACTATCCCTTTTTTGTAGATGAGAAAACAGAGTTTCAGACGGAGTAAGTGTCTTGGTCAAGGTCGTGAGGTTGGGAAGAGGTCCATCTGGTGCCAGAACCCAAATCTAACTGTCGGGCTCTGCCGTGTTGTCTGGAGACCGGGGGAGTTTGGGGACCACACGGTCAGGAAGGAGCCTGGAGGAACCTGTATTTGTCCCATGAGTAAGACAAAGCCAGAACAGGACGTATTAGCTTAAACAGTGGTATCTGAATGCTTCGGCAAAAGCAGGGGTTTCGTGGTAAATTCAGCAAAAAGACTATTCCGTTTACTGGCCGGTCATCTGTAAACTTCACCCAAAGCTAATCCATTGAGCAGCCCCCTCTCAGGACTCACTGCCTTTTGGCTGTGGAATCACGGGTCTTGGGCCCCCTATATCGTTAAAAGCCCA
Source organism: Balaenoptera musculus (assembly GCF_009873245.2). Lineage (NCBI taxonomy): Eukaryota > Metazoa > Chordata > Mammalia > Artiodactyla > Balaenopteridae > Balaenoptera > Balaenoptera musculus. The sequence continues at coordinate 8,935,349 of NC_045790.1, forward strand.
CACTTTCTTTTTTAAAGATTTTTTTGATGTGGACCATTTTAAAATTTATTTATTTATTTATTTATGGCTGTGTTGGGTCTTCGTTTCTGTGGGAGGGCTTTCTTTAGTTGTGGCAAGAGGGGGCCACTCTTCATCGCGGTGCGCGGGCCTCTCACCATCGCGGCCTCTCTTGTTGCGGAGCACAGGCTCCAGACGCGCAGGCTCAGTAGTTGTGGCTCACGGGCCCAGTTGCTCCGCGGCATGTGGGATCTTCCCAGACCAGGGCTTGAACCCGTGTCCCCTGCATTGGCAGGCAGACTCTCAACCACTGCGCCACCAGGGAAGCCTAAGCCCACACTTTCTGATAGCTCTTACCAGCTCTGCTCCCTTCAAAATGGCAGACCACGGGGATTTCCTCCTTTCCACTGGGACAGATGCCGTGAGAGCTGCTTTAGTACCCTCAAGCAGGGAAGAACGTGCAGGATTTCCTCTGTCTGGTCTATACTGTGAAGATCTGATTTAATTGAAAGGGAACTTAAGCTTCAATCCTTGCTGTTTCTACTATATTAGACCCTTGTCATTAGCAAGAAGCCCGCATTTGCTAATACCACTGTAGGAGATTGCTTCTCCCAGAAAATGAAGTAAATTATAACTAAAGATTTTTAGTGGCCCCTGCAAATCCTTCCTAACTTTATAAACAAGGCAGTAAAGCCTTTCAACATGCTAATTAAAATACATTTCTCTTGAGGCCTATTGCTGTTGAGAATCGTGTGTGTCTGGGGCGGGCCTATCATCACATCAAAGATCAATGCCATCTCAACTTTTACTTAAGTTTTGTCTGTTTGTTGATAAGTAATTCTGGTACAGGTAAGAGCATTCTTCACGCAGGTGGAGGAATCACTTACTCTTGTTTCTGAAAAGAACCTACAATGGACTATTGCTTCACAGACCAGAGTCTCCACCAAAGCCAACATGCTTCTGTCCTTACAAACGTCCATTTTCTGAGTAAGAGTAATCAGTCTTACACGCCTCTACTTCCCCCACCTGCTCTACTGGGTGCTTTTCTTTTCTGGGCCACTTTTCACTGTGAAATGTGATAAGAGTCACCATGTGAGTTCAGGTAGAGAATTAAGAAGTTGTGTTCAGATGGCCAAGTTCACCTGCAGCTCAGCTATCTCCTGCTGCATGCCCATCCTTTAGCAAGTGGACTTCAAATTCTTACCTCAGAAAAATTACATGATTACACGTTTTAGACCTTCAGAGTTCCCTGGAAATATTAAATCCATTGATACCAGACTTCTTATGAACTTACATTTTTGCTTTTAATCTCCCAGCGTTAACCAATACTTGTTTTAATTATTTCAGGTTAACATTTTGGTCTGTGATCTTATACACATTTAAGTGAATGCTCATTTGATCTCAGTTTATTGGGATTTAACTATTTTCTTCCTATAGAAATGTATCTTCCCTGTGTGTTAAACAAAATGTTGGATACTGCTGCTTATTCCAGACCACTTAGTGATCTAGCACCACTTAGCAGAATACCTGGCAAAAAGAGCAGACACAAGATAAATGTCATTAATGAATGCTTGCCTTTCAGAATACTTCAGAAATATTGAAAAGGCATCTGATATGTTCTCAGGCCATATGTCCCAAATCCTAAATCCTAATTCTGAATTACCAAGAAACCTCCAATCAAACCACCAACAGGTCTTGAAGAAACAATTTCTAGTGTCCGCCCCTCGGTGTCTGAGTCAATGATAAAACCATTCAAATGGCTCTAGACCTCTGATTTATGGAGCCAGATGAACATGGTTAACTAACAGTTACTGAATATAATGATCGAGCATAATGCTCATTGTTTAAATTGAGTAAGTGGATTAGTTAGGGTTTTTGTTGTTGTTGGAAGTAATAGAAAGCCAACAAACTAGCTCAAGTTAAAAAAAGGAAGGGAATACCTAGTAGCTGTCCTAGCTTGAAGAGCTCACAGGCGAGCTCTCAGAATTGCAGGAGGAGCTGCAGGAATGAGGAGTCCCAGGGCCTCAGAGCCTCCTGAGGGTTTTCTCCTCGCATCTCTCATCTCTCAGCGTCTCTGCTCATCTTCCTCCCTCGCTTCTCTGGTGGGCACGTCATTCCCCATACAGAGCACCCACCCCGGCAGCCGCAACAAACTGAGAACATACGACAGTCCCAGGGAAGGACTCTAGCTGGTTCTGCTTGGGTCACATGCCTGTTCTTTGGATCAAACATTGTTGACAATAGGAAAAGATACTGATTGATCAGGCCTGGATCATATGATCACTCCATTGGCCCTATTTCCAGAAGGGTCCTAGGAAACCGTACAAGGCAGAAAAAGATTGTTACCATGGCCCATTACACTGAACTATCTAAAAAAGTAATTCTAATAATAATGCGGGAAGATCAGAAATCTTGTGATTTAATATGTGTGACTGTATATATTACATGAAGCACTATTCTAAGCAGAAACAAATATACACAAGGGTAGAAAAACTCTCCTCCTACATGTATAATTTGTCCAAAATATGAGTGTAAAAAATAGGTCACTCGACATTCCAGTCCCATTGTCTGTAACCCCCATCATTCCATCATTACCAACTTCATCTTCTGACTCATTGAATTGAAACTGGAGTTGAACCAGATGACCTCTAAAGTCTCTTCCAGTCTATGAGCCTATGAACACCCTGTTAGGAAAAAAGAATACCTCTGGAAGAACACCACATCAACCTATTACATTATTGGACAATGTTATGGGCTAAAGGGTGTCCCACCTCTCCCCACACTTCACATGTTGAAGCCCTAACCTCCAATACTTCAGAGTGTAACTTCGTTTGGAGATAGGGCCTTTAAAGATTAAGATTAAATGAAGTAATCTGGGTGGGCCCTAATCCAGTTTGACTGGTGTTCTTATACAAAGAGGAGATCAGGACACAGACACACACAGAGGGAAGACTGCATGAGGAAAAGACAGCCATCGACAAGCCAAGATGAAACCAACCCTGCCAGTGCCTTCAACGCAGACTCCCAGCCTCCAGGACTCTGAGAAAATGAATTTCTGTTGTTTAAGCCACCCAGTCTGTGATACCTTATGATGGCAGCCTTAGCAAATTAATACAGACAGTAAACCAAGAATTTCAAAGAGGACTCAGGCAAAGTTGAGACAAATCTGACCCATGGGATGGGGAGAACAAGAGGTTCTCCCTAAAGTTCTTTTGAAGAGGGAATTCCCCTGAGATTCAGGGGCCAGAACTAGTGACCTAATAACTGAGCTGTGCCAGTAAGGATGTGATAAAATGGGTAAGACATTAAGAGAAGTAAGGAGAGAGAAGTGGATGACAGACTTCCCCCTCTTTGAAATTTTGCAGGGGCCAAGCATAAGGTGGTTGTATCGGGACATGGCATTACGGGTGGCCAGGCCAAGGCCACATACCCAGCCTTGTGGGCCTGCGGGGAGCCTGTCTCCTCCATGACTTCAGGCTTGCCTGGGCTCCTGATAGGTGTCTCCACGTAGAACGTTGGAGCCCTCAGCATCCGGCCTGACCCTCGGCTTTGAGAGCCAAGAGGCTGCATGGCTGCTCCATCTGGACCAAAGGCTTCCCGGCGTGAGTTCCTGGCCGTCACTACCCTTATTTATGATGCTCACCAGTTTCCCTTTGAGCCACGCGTGTCTAAGCCATTAGGCTTGCCGTTCTCATGTGATGTGACAGTCCAGTAGTCCAAACGGGGGTGGCATCAGAACCTTCTGATGATAGTACTCTTGCCCTATCAGTCCTCTACCTCCCCTGCCCCATACCTCACTGCTCCCCCACCAGGGACTCATCCCCCCATGTCAACCAGACTTCACTGTCATGGAGAGCCTGCTCCTGGCCTCCTTCCCGGCCTTTACCCACCCTGCTGGATGTACCTGGATCCTGGACCTGCCTGACCCTGGCTCGTCGATCATTCTGCTGTTCTTGCCTTAGCTCTGACCTTTGCCCTCTGGCAAACCACCCTGGCGTTAGGTGGAACCAGAACTCAGGACTCACCAACCTATGCTGCTGGGGTCTTGGTAAGGTCCCACCCCTAAGCACAATGCACATTTGGGAAAACACATCCATTCATCAGGAAATAGCCAACATGGAGTACCCACTCCCCCAAAATCTGACACCAAAGGGAAAATATTTCCGTTAAATAGACCGATTGCTAAATGAAAATCACATCGAATATACAGGACTTTTCAGTTCATAAGCCTCATAATATCAGATCATCACACTGGCAAAGCACTGCTTGTAAGGCTGTTAAGATGAAATCTGGAAATTACTCCATTATTGAATATTACAATGATATTTGCCAACATGAGATTTTTGCTTGTGTGTGCATTCAAATAAAATTCCTGACCACCATTGTTTACAGCCCAAATATATTAATATCTCCATATAATAAATTCCAAAGAAGACAAATGAAATATTTAAATAACCCAAGCATTGTAGAACCACTGAATACTGCATTTTACCTTTATGTTCTCTCTTTTTTTTTAAATCACCCACAGACATTTAAAAGAAAAAAAAAAAAGGCTGATAATGTCAAAAGATGAGAAAGGCTAAATAAATTCAGGGAAATAAAGGAACCATAAATCAGGAAAACTTTGGAGCTGCTAGAAAGACACTTTAATTTCGTAGACAAAAGACTGCATTAAGGAGGAATAATGCAATAATCAAAGGTGAACGAATCTCTATTGTCTGGTGTCTTTCTCTGTGGGAATTTTCCCACCCCTGACAGCTGTAAAGGGGGGAGGGGCGCAGACAGTGGCTGTGCCTTTATTCTCTCGCCCTCTTTCTCACCAGCCCCTCCCCTTCTCCGTCAATAAATGTCTGCAATCATATTCTTGAGCTCCTGTGTGATTTCAAGGTTCATCTCTTCCATGCAGCTCAAACACTAATTATCTCAGCTGTAATTAGTAAGATAATTAAATACTGGCTCACTCATCTACCTTGGGTCGGGTCATGATTCTCCCAGAAGACCTTGAGCAGCTCCTCAAAGCTGATGCGTTCTGGCTGGTATACCACTCGGACTACTTCTGCGTGGCCAGTTTTGCCTTGAAAGAAACAGAACGTACAACCCAAATTTACTGACAACATCAATTTATGACAAGTTATTTGTTTCCAAAAAACCACTAGACAAAGGCTGAAATTCTTCCCTCTGAAGGCAGGCTGGGAGCACAATTGTACTTTAATGCTTTCATCCTAAGCCTCTGTCGCTGGTTCTTTTTCCATAAAAGCACACGGTTGTCCTCGAGCAAGTTTCCTGAGGATGATGATTTCTCTTCATTGTGCTCTAATTTTTTTTTAATTCCATGAGAAAATAAACTCGGGTTTTCATTTTTCTAATCTCACTCTTACAAAGCCTTATGGATCCAACCTGACATGGTGCTAGAGATTTGAAACTCTGCAAAGGGGAACGAGCCAATTTATTTTTATCAACCCCCCCCTTCTCTGTGCGTAGTAAGCTCAGCTGCACTACAGAGGGAGATGGTGCCAGATAGAGAAACCCAAGAAAAAAACAGGCTTATAACTCGTTCACATTAGATAAATTCGTTAACAGAGAGACATATTTGCTGTGCTGTTAACACTGAGGCGAGGGTCAGGTTCATACACCCAGCAGGACGGTTAAGTGTTTTCTCAGCCTAACTCGTCTCTGTGGTAAACAACTACTGTAGCAAAAGCCTCTCTGCGGCCCCCGCTGTTAGTACACTCCCTTCTCAAAGGTGGTCCCCCAGGTTCTAAGGATCAGGGAAGCGGGTACTTGCAGTACCACTTGTACCTGTGGAATTCATGCCCTCTCTTATTTTACGGTGTTAGAACACGGTAAATAATAGACCCCTCCATACTAACATCACCTCTATGTTTAAATTTGTTTTCCATCTCTTTCAGTCACCTTGTTTGTAGTAAAGAATTTAGCCTTGCCCAAACAGGTAGCTGGCCTCTGCCTTGGCTCTGGTAGGTAATCTAGGTCATACCTGATAGGAGTGTCCTAATTTAGAGAGGCCACGCCTATGCTCTTAGGGTGGGGCTAGCCACACTGAATCTCAGGGTAGGGCTGCCAACAGTCCTAGGGTAGAGGCTGCCATGTCGGAAAGACCAGCCATGTGACTGAGGGTGGAGGCTTTGGGTAACACAGTATCGGTTGACCGAGAGCCTGAGTTCAACCATGTGGGCAATCAATCAATCATACCTATGTAATGAAGCCCCAATTAAAAATTCTGGACACCAAAGCTTGGGAGAGCTTCCTGGTTGGCAATACTCTGCATATCGTCACACATGGAGGCCAGGAGGGTAACATATCCTGACTGCATGGGAGATGACACAGAGGCTTTGCACTGGAACCCTTCCAGACTCCGCCTATGTGACGCTTCCTTTAGCTGATTTTGATCTGTATCCTTTTCCTGTAATCAGCTATAACTGTGAGGACAACAGCTCTCAACTTGCGTGGGTCCTTCTAACAAATTATCAGACCTCCCAGTGGTCTGGGGAATCCTTTGAACTTGCATCTTGGTTTGCAAAAGTGTTTTCCCCTATGTTGGTAATCTCACCTTAATTCTTACAACCCTCCAATTGTACACGCAGGGAAGGTAGAAATCCCCATTTTACAAACTGGCAAACAGGTACATATAAGTTAGATTTTCCCAAGGTCATAGAGCTAGCAAATTTCTGGACCATAACCTGAAAAAACACCTTCTGACTTCTTGTCCAGGGTTCTGTCCAATATATCAAAGCGAAGAGAGCAAAGGGAACATGAATCCACAAAAGGAGAGCGATCTACTTATTATCTTTAGTCTTCCTTAGCAGTTAAAATTTCTGATTGTAGAAACGATGATTTGCAAACAATACGAAGCTTAAAAAATGTGCAGAAATATAGAAAAGAAAAGAAAAATCACCGATACTCTTACCACATAAGTACTATCAATACTTTTTACGCACTTCTTTCTAGATATGTACGAGATACATACACACACAAACTCGCACCGTGACACACAATTTGTTTTATTGTAATCACTGCATCCTGTTTTTTCCACTTACTAGCATATCCTGAGTGTTTTCCCATATCACTGAAATTTTTAGGAAATACCATTTATAATGACTATATAACACTCCAAAGATGGCCGTACTATTACTTATTCAATCATTCCCTGTCATTGGGCATTTGTATTGAATCCTATTTTTATCTATGAATGTAAATATTTTTTCTACATTTTGAGGCTGCCTCTAGCCTTAGTTATATAAGGGAATTTTCTAAATCAATGTTTATGAACATTTTAAAGATACTTGATACCTTGTGCTAAACTGCTATTCATTAAAGTTGACCCAATTTTCTCTCCCCACTGGCAGCATATCTGAGGGTCAGCCTCAGTCACCATCACAATGTTGTTAATCCCTACCAAATTTTTAGATGGAAGATAGTATCCTATCATTTTATTTTTAATGAATTTAATTATTAGTGAGGTAAAAAATATCATGCTTATTAATAATTTTAATTTTTTATTTTCTCTAATTTTTGTTATGTCTTCTTTATATTGGGTTATTAATATTTTATTCTTAATTGGTCAGCCTACATAATTTTAATTCAAATACTATAGTCATGTAAGTTAACATCTAAACAGATTTTATGCTAATAGGTATGAAAAGAATGATAAGGGAATTATGGGAAGAAGATTCATTAAGTATAATAACCATGTTATTGCAAAACCATTTTTGGTCTACTTTAAAAGTTTATAATTCTGTGTTTTGAAATGTTTAAATGAATGATTTAACTACATAACTAGTAAGACTGTCTGAATATTAAAAATGGCAACAATGTGTCACAAACATGATAAAAAAAATTTGATAAGAAAAGCATTGAAACCACACTAGAAATATAGGCAAAAGATGTAAACAGGCAATACACATTGGAAAAAATAAATATAGATCGAGGCATGAAAAGTTCTCAACATTTTCAGTGATCAAATAAAAGCAAACAAATGTATATTAAACATTAAAACACCATCTCTTACTCACTTCATTTTGTAAAACTGCTTAAAATTGTGCCCAGTGCTGATGAGGACACCGTGAGGCTGGCGCCCTTACTTGGGTGGTGACACTGAAAACGACAGCACCCTTCTGAAACCCCATGGGCACAAGAAGCAAGAGCCCCAAAGACTAAGATTAATTCACCTTGATTAAGTGACCCAGGAAATCAACCTCAAAGATATAAACCCCAAATAATAGAAAAGACATACACAAATACGAAAATTCATTCCATCATTGCTACAGTGGTGGAGTACTATAAGAAATCCAAAAGGCAAACAAAAAAGAAACAAATTATGGTGCAGCCGCATGATGAGATATCACACAACCATTAGTTACAATCGCAAACCCTAGTAAAAGCTGCTGCTAGTTACTGAACACTGATAATATGGCAGGCACTTTACCTACTGGGTGTTCTTCAATGCTCATAATTTTTTTCCCCAATTTTTCTGTACTGAGGTAAAATACACACAACATAAAACTTACCAGCTTAACTATTTTTAAGTGTACAATTCAGTGGCATTAAGTACAGTCACATCACTGTGCTAGCATCACCATCATCCATCTCCAGAACTTTTTTTAATCTTGCAAAATTGAAACTTCATATCCACTAAACACTAACTCCCCAATTTTACCTTCCCCCAGCCCCAGGTGACTGCCATCCTACTTCTGTCTCTGTGAATTTGACTCCTCTAGGTACCTCATGTCAGTGGAATCATATTGTATTTGTCCTGTTGTGACTGGCTTATTTCATCAGCAGAATGTCCTCAAGATTCACCCACGTTGAAGCACGTGTCAGAATTTCCTTCTTTTTTAAGGCTGAATAACATTCCATTGTTTGCATGTGCCCCATTTGGTTTATCCATTTATCTGTCAATGGACACTTGGGCTGCTTCCACCTTTTGGCTATTGTGAATAAAGCTGCTATGAACATGGGCACACAGATGTTGCTCACAACAATTTTACAACAGGGATGCCATCCCCATTTTACAGGTGAGGAAACCAAGGCCTCTCCACAAGTTTTTTCACATAACATCCCACAGCCGCTAAGCGGCAGCCGACCAGGTTTCAACTGGAGGTGCAAGGTCTGGCTCGTTCTATGACCCCAAGCTGGGCTCCTGAATGTAGACACCCGAAGTCATCAAGTGACAGCAAAATGTCACACAGGCACTGGCCCAGATGAGAAAACACAGCTGTGGAGGTAACTGACATCCAGGCTGTCAAGACTATTTTCCAGGATTAGGCTCTTCTTTCATGGTTGCAGTATGGGGTCAAGAAAGATTTCCACTCACCAGCAAACACTTTTAGACATAATCTGCGCACTGACATTATTTGTGGAGAGGTTTAAAGAGGTTTGGTTGTTTAAAAGAAACTACTACCATTAAAATTCAGGATCCATCTGCATTGACAAACAGTGTGGAGAAGCCTTTGTCAAACTCACCTTTAAGTTTCTTTATTTTATTTCTCCAAAGTACAAGAGCCTGTATAAAAATACACAGTGCAAATGATCAGAAGGATTAAGGGGCCAGGAACCACTTACAGAGATGCCCGCACCTCCAGGAACTCACCCATGTGTTAGGCTAATTTGATTCCCAAGACCAATCTGCAAATAGTTTCTGGTGCTTCCAAAGATAAAAGGCTATATCTTAAAAATACTTTGAGCTGTTTCTTCACATAACGTCGTGCAAATAGCATGATAGATGTGATGTGCAAATGTGCTTGTTAACAGTTCACAGCAGTGTTATAGGTGCTTTAACACTGTCATTCAAAAATACCCTGAAAGGAAAACCACAAAGGATGAATGTCTTCTCTGAGCATTTCCCCCGTGTCACTTTATCTCATGACCCCAGAGGGAGGTGAAGGAACACAGAGGGGTAGGCTATGGTCAGTCATTCCTTACAAGGCAAAACATCCCAGAAGACACACATGGCAGTGTTCTGGGGGCAGAAAAATCACACATCTAGAGTCAGCTAGAGCTTTGTGGAAGCCAAGTCATCCACAGAACCAGGTGTTTTTAAAGAGAACCCCAAGACAAATCAGCCAATTCTTTAAGTCCTGTGTGACAGCGTTCCATCCATCCCATGGGGAAAATGCGATCTTCAACTCTTCCAGGTCAGCATGATTAGTTTCTACTACCGGTGGGCTGGGGAGGAGAAGAGAAACTAGGGAGGTGGCCTACCCAGGAGATGAGACCGGAAAAGAGGCCAGGAGCTGGTGAGACAGGAAGGCAGGGGGACGAGAGCAGGGGGCACTGTTGTGCTCTGGTGAGAAGCACATAGTCGTGCCAGGCTGCCTGGGCTGTGCTCTGGCTCTGCTACTTGGCAGCTGCGTGACCTGGGCAGGGCCAGGGAGGGAGGAAAACGCTGGTTCAAATCACAGCTCCTTGGCTATGAGCCATGCCTTACCTAGGGGGCCCACACCCACTATCAAAGGCCCTTTATCTACTTTACCACTTGATGCCTCGGTTTCCTCTTCTGCAAAGTGGGGAGTCAGAACCGTGCCTGGCACACAGGAGTCTAAGTCTCTATGTCTTAATATATGCTGAATTATTAGAATTATACTCTACTCAGCTGTGATGGAGTGGGAAAAGATGAGAATTAACATCACTAGACGTAACTTAAGCCATAGTTCTAACACGTAGTTTAACACTTTTTTCGACTGTGATCCAGGGTCTCCTACTATTTCAGATAGGAATAAAAAATAACCTCTGTGACAGAAGAGTCACAAAGATTAAACGAGGTCATATGTGGGAAAGTTCTGGGGAAAATGCCAGCTCTCTATACACAAATGTGACGCTTCTATTGTTGTCACCCTTTTATGTTTCCTTAGCATGGACCCCTCCCCATAAGGACTAAACTGCAGGAGAAAACACATATCTCTGTAAGTGGATAATTCTGATTTTATTTATCCATTCGACTGATAGAAATATCAGTCGAGTGTCTACAGCCACTGACTCGGGTGCTGAGGTGCATTCCCAGCCGGCGCCTTCCGGCCCCAATGGGGACTGTGGTCCGGCCTTCGTCCGCACCATAAAGGACCCAGATTGTCACTCTTTCGATGAAGTGTAGGGTGGTGGAGAAACACTGTTTTTCAAGCGTGAGTCCCCACTTTAGAATCAGAAATAAAAGGACAGGGGTTTAATGAGAGGGTGCTTAATTTGGGTAAAAAGAAACCTCCAGAAGCAGGGCTCCAGGAGAAGCTGAGGCTGGGATCTTGCCTCCCTGGAGAAGCTGTGTCCTACCACCCTGTGGCTGTCGACACTGTCCTTCCTACGAGAACCTCTGTCCCTCCGAGTCGGTGTAGCCAGGAGACAGCACAGAGCTGCCGAACTGAGATGAACAGAAGCCTCCACTGCGCCCTGGGCTGGGACACCGGGAGGCCACCTCCCTCTGGTCAGAGCCAAGCGACTGCAGGTTGGTGGGCAGCAGTGGTGGGCGGTCAGCATCCCACAGCGAGCGCGCTGAGCGGAGCCAGCGAGACCGGAAGTGAGAGCTACACTCCAAACTCTCCATAGAAGTGGTGGCTCCTCCCCAACGGGGTGGGCAAATCCGAGGCCAGGAGATTTCCAGAAGGAGAAGGAGCAGGGCCGCCTGCACCAAGGGCAGCTTGAGCCCACGAGGGGCTCCTGGGGGTGGGCTCGTCTGGGGGGGTACCCAGTGCCACCCAGCCGAGCAGCCGAGACCTGCGTGGTCCCAGCGTGTGAGGAAGAGCGGAAGCCAGGGCGGCGGAAGCCTGCCTTCTGGGAGGGGGCTTGGTGGGGACGCAGAAGACAAAAGCAGAGAGAGACGGAGACCGTGCACACCTGCCGGGGCTGGGGCCCTTGCTGCTGCAACGGCGGGGGCGGAGGGCGGGAGGCCGTGGAGACAGCACCCGGTCCCCGGGCAGAAGCTGCACCAAATGGGTGCCCCTCTGCCGTGAGCCGGGCTTCTGCTGTCTCCGCAGGGCAGTGAGAGGCCTCGAGGCCTGCCCGCCCCTCTCTAGGTCAAGGCCCAGCCCTGGGCCACACCTCCCAGTCAACAGGTTGCCCATCGAGAGCCAGACGGCCGGGCTCCACCCAGGCTGGGGGGCACGGGACCGGGGCTTCCGCACTGGGCTTGGCCAGAGCGCACCGCACCCCCGTCCCTGCTGCCCACAGTTGTCCTCTGCCCTCCGGAGTTCCTCTCTCCACAGCTGGGGTATGCCAACCTCATCTCCCCACGCCATCTCCCTGACCCAGACACTCCACAGCCCCACATCAGCCCCCAGCCCCTCTTGCCCCGCCCACATACAGCCTGCAGTGCCCTCCCTCCAGCCACCTGCAACCCAAGCCCTCTCCTACTCTCAAGGTCCCCGTAGGTGCTGCTTCCTCCAGGAAGCCCTGCCTGAGGACGGGACCTTGAGAAGAGGCATGATGCACGGGGGAAAGCACCGCAGGCGGGATGCCGGCAGATCTACTGCGCTCAGATTCAGGCTCCTCGACTGAGTCAGGTCCCCTGAGGTCCCTCACCGGGTCGCTGTGATGAAGAGAGATGATGGATGTAGCCGAGAGGGCCCAGCCATTAGCACACAGAGGGGACTCAAAAAACTGATCTTTCTCCACCAAGCACCACTGACCCAGCCCCCTGGACTCTTAACTGCACTTGGGATCAGCCACACACAGTGTAACACTTGGGTGCTGGCCGTTTTCAAGTGCTTGCTTAGCCTTCCCACGTACAAAGCGGGCTCCTTGAGAGGAGGAACCAGGAAAGTGGCTCTTCTCTGTCATCCCCCAGGACCAGGCACATGATGTGACATTAATAAACACATTCAGATCAGAGGAGTCTTGTGCTAAGTGTTTCTGCCACTTACTTAGCCTTCATCTGGATGAGCGTCCGTGCCAGCCCCAGACGTGCCCACCTGACAGAGGACCAGTGCCCTAAATGGAGACATACCTCTATGCCCTGCTCTGCCTCTGTCCCTAACCGTTGAGTTCTATGTAAACCTCAGCATACATCTTCGAACAGACGTAGCTACTACCTGGAGAAAGGGATTAGACACAATTGATGCAATTTGAACACCTTACTATATGGGTCAACACGATGTTTTATTTACTCATTAATTCATAAATATTTCCTGAATGCTTACTAAGTTCCAGCACTTGTGCTAAGTGCTAGGGATTCGAAGGTGGCAAATGTTAATACAGTGACAACAAAAGACTCTTGCAGCGCCAGTACTGCTTACGGTGTGAGTACAGGTAAAGAACTGCTCTTTGGAGGAAAAAGACCTGCTCTATTTTATTTATCCTACAGTCAAGATGGAGGGGAGAAGTGAGCTATAGTTATTTTTTCATTAAATAATAACTGTTCTTCAATTTCCCTCATCTTTTCCAGCCAACAAGACCAAACTGTTAAACCAAATCAAAAAGCACAGAAAAAGATCCAGGTATTTGAAGGGGAAAGGTGGATGACTAGTACCACCCTTTCCCATACAAGATTCAAACCACTACTTTCCTCTTGCTAATTAACTACAAAGAGGTAAGATGTCAGCTCAGTTTCATCTCCAGCTCCTGCAGATAGAAAATGTGATTTCCAACAATGTACTCATTATAAAAAAAAATCCTAATACATCAAAATTGGATGCCCTGTGGAGTTCATTATAGGATTTGAGGAGTGTCTATACTGTCATTTTATCTTGGCTTTTTTTTTTCTTTTGTCTCATCGTCACTTAAAGTGTCCAAAGAGAAAACGTAAGCTTTAAAAAGCATCCTATTGATTGAAAAGTAGAAAAAAATACTGTTAGAGCAACTGTAATTTTTTTCTGGTCCACCATGGGGAGACACGGTGGGGGGGGGGTGTCTTATCCTTCAGTGATTATTCTCTCAGAGGAGTGCTGTAAACACGGTGAAGTACTTTATCAAGAAAATTCCTCAGGAAAACAATACCCTACAACCATTAATTCTTCATGCTACTGGACGTTTCTTACTACTACAAAGCTAACTAGTAGGTAACTAGTCTAGGAGTGAGCGGCTCACTAGTTTCTCTATCCAACCTGCTGGTCATTGAGGCTGGCCCTCACACCCTTTGAACTGTTTTTTCCAGAACATGAAAGGACCTATGTGGTTGGGTTGATCAATGTCTATTTCCTAGACCAGCACCAACTCCCACCCCACCATGAGACAGGCAGGCATAATGAGATATCAGCAAAACTAACCTGCCAAGTGGAGACCATGGTATCCTCGCAGCTGAGAGAACAAACACAGTGTTATTAAATGGCCTGATTACTATTAAAAACGGTATTGCACACTGAGAAGCTATGACTCCTTGATGCTGACAAATTATACCAAAAAATCCAAAATGAGGCCTGCTTGTACCTTGTAATTAGTGGGCTACACAAGAAGAGTGGTTCACAACCCTACATCTTAGAATCACTTGTGCAACTTTTGGAAAAATACTCTCACACCTCCTACTCCGCCCCACGCTGGAATTCTGATACAGGAGGTCTGGGGTCAGGCCTGGTCATATGTATCCTCACAAAGCTTGACAGGTACTTCTGATGGAAAGCTAGGAAAGGGAATCGTGAAACTGGGCATTTGATATACGTGGCTATAACAAGGGAGAGGAAACCAGACAGTAGATTTTGTTTTAACAAAGTCTCAGAATTTTAAGGGACACAAAAGGTCACCTAGCTAAATGCTATATTGTGTTTTACCCCATTGCAACATCCAAATGACCATTTCAAGTGATAGGTTGTACAGGATTTCATGAAGTAGTCCATGCGGTTGTTGGAATGTCCTGTCTTTATTGAGTCAAATCTACCTCTTCCTACTCACAGGTCCAGGCTGTACCTTTTGGGGTCTACTCACTTCTCCACAATGACTCTTGAGAAGGCTGAAGGTGTAGGATATTGTGGGGTAGTTAACTGGGCCTTGACTCCGAAGTCAGAAGACCTGAACTTGAGGGCATAATCTGCCAGACAGCCAGTTAACCTTTCCTAGTCACAAGTTCCTCACCTGTAAAATGAGGGAACTAACACCTGTCCCATCAATCTTGGAGTATGGTTGAAAGCCCTAAATAACAGACATAAAGGAACTGAGTGGTAGTAATCAACTCTATGATATCACAACTAGTCTTTCCATATCCATATACTATTGTAATAGAGAAGAACAAATCTGACTCCATGTTAGAACTGGTTCTTTTACTTTAACCTTTGTATTCTATTGCTTTTGCTACAAATTGAGAATGTTGCCTATAGCCTGAAATATACAGGATAGCCCATTCTCAAGGGTCTGACCTTTAAAGGTGTAACACTTTTCCATTCACATAGAGATTGAAAGTGGCAGAACAGAGAATAACATGTGTCTTGTTGGAAATTTACAGGAACATCATGACCTGACCCATGTGGACGGCTGCAAGAACAAAGGATTCCACAGGAAGAAGTCTGCAACAACCAGCCACACGCCCCCACACACACCTTGCGTTTAAAAATGCTTTGCTGAAACCCTTCAGGGAATTCAGGGTTTTGGGGGCACAAGCCCCCATTCTCCTTGCACGGCCCTGCAATAAATCTACCTCTGCTCCAAACTTCGACATTCCAGTTTTTTTGGCCTCACTGTGTGTCAGGCATACAAACTTGCATTGGGTAACACTACTAAGGATATGCCGTCATAACAGAACTTCACTATGCAAAGCCAGAAGCTTTCAAACATTCAGGATCTGGGTTAATACAAACAGAACAATATGGACTGCTCTCCAAGAAAAGATAGGTTTCTTTGGGTAAGCTGCCAAGGCTTTCTAAAAGTGTTCCAAATCAGAGTGAAAAGACAGCTAGAGAACCCCTGAAATCATGACAACAGAAGGCATTTTTAAAATCAAGTCAGGTAATTTTTCCATATTCTAAAACAACACTCAACTCATAATAACATGGATGAGAAAAGGCACCCCTATACGAAGCTCAACATTGCTAACTCCCACTGCTTATGCAGAATTTCCAGAAGAGCTACTTTAAGTCACCCAAAGATAATAATTGCCTATTCATTTTGCACACACACCACATTACAGTTGCTTTTTTTTCCTCAGAGGAAAGTGCATGAGACATACACTTTGATATTTATATTGAAACTGATAACTCTACCTGCTTGAATGTACTGCTTTCCCTCGGCGCCCGCTCTCCTGCTCTCCCTCTCTTTCTCACCAAACACTAGATCTGTATAACTTTCTCTTTAAGAATAAATAAACATTAAAATCCTTTCAATACATTGTCAAATATGTTCAAACACATGATTTTTCCTGCAATTGCTTTAAATATTACCTCATGTCTGTCTGCATTTGGTATCACTATTATAAAATATCAGTTAAAACTACTGATTCATAAGTGGTCACTAGAAGGTTTTAGAAATGTATATAAATTTTAATATTCTTTCTTTTCTGTTTACCATTGACCCCCTTCACCCACTTCTCTCACACCCCACCTCCACCTCTGGCAGCCACTACCATTCTGTTCTCTGTATCTATGAGCTTATTTTGTTTGTTGGTGTTTTTTTTGATGTTGTTTTGTTTTGTTTTTGCTTTTGTTTTAGATTCCACATATAAGGGATATCATATGGTATTTGTCTTTCTCTGACTTATTTCACTTAGTATAATGCCCTCACGGTCCACCTATGTTGTCGCAAATGGCAAGATTATATTCTTTTTAATGGCTGAATAATATTCTATTGTATATGCCTACCACATTTTCTTTATCCACTCATCCATCAGTGGACACTTAGGTTGTTCCTATATCTATTGTAAATAATGTTGCAACAAATAGGAGGGTCATGTATCTTTTTCAACTCCTGTTTTCATTTTCTTCAGATAAATAGCCAGGAGTGGAATCGCTGGATCATATGGTAGGTCTATTTTTAATTTTTTGAGGAAACTTCATACTGTTTTTCATAGTGGCTGCACAATTTACATTCACACGAACAGTGCACAAGGATTCCCTTTTCCCACATCCTCGCCAACACTTGTATTTCTTATCTTTTTGATAATAGTCATTCTAACAGGTGTGAGGTAGTATCTCACTGTGGTTTTGATGTGTATTTTCCTGATGATTAAGGATATTAAGCATCTTTTCATGTACCTGTTGGCCATCTGTATGTCTTCTTTGGAAAAATGTCTATTCAAATCTTCTGAGCATTTTTTAATCACATTGTTTGTTTTCATGCCATTGAGTTGTAAGAGTTTTTTAATATGTTTTGGATATTAGCCACTTATCAGATACATGGTTTGTAAATATTTTCTCCCATTCAGTAGGTTGACTTTTTATTTTGTTGATGGTTTCCTTTGTTGTGCAGAGGCTTTTGAGTATGGTGGATTCCCACTTATTTATTTTTTTCTTTTGTTGCTTTTGATTTTGGTATCAGATTCAAAAAATCTTTTCCAAAATTGATGTCAAGAAGCTTTTCCCCTATGTTTACTTCCAGGACTTTTATGATTTCAGATGTTATGTTCAAGTCTTCAATCCATTTTGAGTTTATTTATGGGTATGGTATAAGACAGTGGTCCAGGTTCATTCTTTTGCTTGTGGCTGTACAGTTTCCCCAACACCATTTATTGAATAGACCATCCTTTCCCCACTGTACATTCTTGGCTCCACTGTCATAAATTAATTGACCATATATGTGTGGGTTTATTTCTGAGCTCTCTGTTCTGGTCAATTGATCTATGTGTATGTTTTTATGTCAATACCATACTGGTTTTTTTTTGTTTTTTTTAATTAATTAATTAATTAATTTATTTATGGCTGTGTTGGGTCTTCGTTTCTGTGCGTGGGCTTTCTCTAGTTGCGGCGAGCAGGGGCCACTCTTGATCGCGGTGCGCGGGCCTCTCACTGTCGCGGCCTCTCTTGTTGCGGAGCACAGGCTCCAGACGCGCAGGCTCAGCAATTGTGGCTCACGGGCCTAGTTGCTCCGCGGCATGTGGGATCTTCCCAGACCAGGGCTCGAACCCATGTCCCCTGCATTGGCAGGCAGACTCTCAACCACTGTGCCACCAGGGAAGCCCAATACCATACTGTTTTAATGGCTATAGCTTTGTAATACAGTTTGAAATCAGAAATCATAATGCCTCCAGCTTTTCCCTTCTTTCTCAAGATTGCTGTGGGTATTCAAGGTGTTTTTTTTTTTTTTGTGCTTCCATACAAATTTTAGGATGATTTGTTCTATTTCTTTGAAAAATGCCATTGGAATTTTGATAGGGATTGCACTGAATCTGCAGATTGCTTTGGGCAGTATGGACAGTTAAACAATTTTGTTTCTTCCAATCCACAGGCATGAAATATCTTCCCATTTATCTATTTTATGTGTCTTCTTGAATTTCTTTCATTAATATCTTATAGTTTTCAACATACAAGTCTTTCACTTCCTTGGTTAAATTTGTTTCTAGGTATTTTATTCTTTTTGATGCAATGGTAAGTGGGATTGTTTTCTTTATTTCTGTTTCTGATAGTTTGTTATTAGTGTATAGAAATGCAACACTTTTTCTGTATTGATTTTTTTATCTTGCAATTTGACTGAATTCATTTATCAGTTCTATCAGTTTTTTGAGGGAGTCTTTAGGATTTTCTATATATAAGAGCATGTCATTTACAAATAGTGACAGTTTACTTCTTCCTTTCTAACTTGGATTCCTTTTATTTGTTTTTCTTGTCTGATTGCTCTGGTTCGGACTTCCAATACAATTTTGAATAAAAGTGGCAAGAGTGGGTCTCCTCCGAGGATAGGGGGTGTAACTTTACCACAATTAGTATATATGGTGCAGAATTTCATGCAAATGAGGTGTGCCAGCAGTGTGATAATTTAAACGTATTTAAAGAAAAAACAAAAGGATGAATGCACAAACTTGCTGCTGCTTAGATCACTGCAGCTTCTAGGACCCAGTTTCTTTTACTGTTTTCAAAACAAAACAAAACAAACAAAAAATAATAAAAAAGTTGTGCCTGAAATGAATCTTGTTTTTTTTATAAGTAGCCGCCTGGTTCCTGTGTCCTGTAAGAAGTACAGGCACTTGACCTTTGGTGTAGCTTCTGTTCGGCTTTATATCACGGGAACGGATTGGTCTGATTTCTTGGCTCTCATCTTGAATTGGCCACATACAGGGTCCCTGGCCAGTGGACTGAAGGCTTTGTCTAAGATGACATGGGTCAGCTCAGGGGATGTGGGGGAGGGTGCTTTTATCTTCCCTGTTGTCGTTTGAGGTTTTGATCTACTCTGGGTAAAGAGGCCATTTATCTTTGTAAACACGTAACACTTTTGCTTTCTCCAGTTTTCTGTTAATGGCGAAAGAATGGAAGCGAATAAAGTTTTACTGATTTTTGAGACACTAAAAAAAAAAAAAGAGTGGGTCTCCTCATCTTGTTCTTCACCTTAGAAGAAAGGCCTTCACCTGTGTGCAAGCACAGGTCACTACCCACACCTCCCCTCCAGGAGCCTGTGCAGCCCGCCACTACCAGGGTCCTGTGATCCAGGGACAACGTCCCAGGGAGAACACACGATGCGCCTCAGGCTGTTGCAACGTCACGCCAGCCTCTGCCACCACAGGCTCGCCCCGCATTCCGTACCCCTCCCTCCCCGCGGCCTGAGTGAGCCAGAGCCCCCTAATCAGCTGCTTCTTGAACCCCATCCTGTCTGGGTGGGGAACAGATGCCCTCAGGTGAACTACAGGCAGAAGCAGGGCCAAATCCAAAGTTGAACCCTGGGAGCTGTGAAAACAAAGAAGCGAAAGGGAAATCTCTCCCAGCAGACTCAGGAGCAGCGGATTAAATCTCCACAATCAACGTGATGTACCCTGCATCTGTGGAATACCTGAATAGACAATGAATCATCGCAAAATTGATGCGGTGGACTTTGGGATCAACTGTAGACTTGGGGTTTGCTTTCTGCATCTAATTTTTTTCTGGTTTTATGTTTATCTTAGTTTAGTATTTAGAGCTTATTATCATTGGTAGATTTGTTAACTGATTTGGTTGCTCTCTTCCGTTTATATATATATAGTTTTTTCCTTTTTCTCCTTTTGTGAGTGTGTATGTTTATGCTTCTTTGTGTGATTTTGTCTGTATGGCCTTGCTTTTACCATTTGTCCTAGGGTTCTGTCTGTCTATTTTTGTTTTTTTTAGTATAGTTTTTAGCACTTGTTATCATTGTGGATTTGTTTTTTGGTTTGGTTGCTCTTGCTTTCTTTCTTTTATTACTTTTTTATTTTTAATAATTTTTAACATTTTTTATTTTAATAACTTTATTTTATTTTATTTATTTATTTTTTCTTTCTTTTTTTTTCTCCCTTTTCTTCTGAGCCGGGTGGCTGACAGAGTCTTGGTGCTCCAGCCGGGTGTTAGGCCTGAGCCTCTGAGGTGGGAGACCCGAGTTCAGGACATTGGTCCACCAGAGACCTCCCAATCCCATATAATATCAAACAGCAAAAGCTCTCTCAGAGATCTCCATCTCAATGCTAAGATCCAGTTCCACTCAACGACCAGCAAGCTACAGTGCTGGACACCCTAGGCTGAATAACTAGCAAGACAGGAACACAGCCCCACCCATTAGCAGAGAGGCTGCCGAAAATCATAATAAGTTCACAGACACCCCAAAAAACCCCACCAGGTGCGGTCCTGCCCACCGGAAAGACAAGACCCAGCCTCATCCATCAGAACACAGGCACCAGTCCTCTCCACCAGGAAGCCTACACAACCCACTGAACCAACCTTACCCACTGGGGGCAGACACCAAAAACAACAGGAACTACGAGCCTGCAGCCTGCAGAAAGGAGACCCCAAACACAGTAAGTTAAGCAAAACGAGAAGACAGAGAAATACACAGCAGATGAAGGAGCAAGGTAAAAACCCACCAGACCAAACAAATGAAGAGGAAATAGGCAGTCTACCTGAAAAAGAATTCAGAGTAGTGATAGTAAAGATGATCAAAAATCGTGGAAATAGAATAGAGAAAATACAAGAAACGTTTAACAAGGACCTAGAAGAACTAAAGAACAAACAAACAATGATGAACAACACAATAAATGAAATTAAAAATTCTCTAGAAGTAATCAATAGCAGAATAACTGAGGCAGAAAACGGATAAGTGACCTGGAAGATAAAATAGAGGAAATAACTACTGCAGAGCAGAATAAAGAAAAAAGAATGAAAAGAATTGAGAACAGTCTCAGAGACCTCTGGGAAAACATTAAACGCAACAACATTCGAATTATAGGGGTCCCAGAAGAAGAAGAGAAAAAGAAAGGGACTGAGAAAATATTTGAAGAGATTACAGTTGAAAACTTCCCTAATATGGGAAAGGAAATGGTCAATCAAGTTCAGGAAGCACAGAGAATCTCATACAGGATAAAGCCAAGGAGAAACACGCCAAGACACATATTAATCAAACTATCAAAAATTAAATACACAGAAAACATATTAAAAGCAGCAAGGGAAAAACAACAAATAACATACAAGGGAATCCCCATAAGGTTAACAGCTGATCTTTCAGCAGAAACTCTGCAAGCCAGAAGGGAGTGGCAGGACATACTTAAAGTGATGAAAGAGAAAAACCTAAAACCAAGATTACTCTACCCAGCAAGGATGTCATTCAGATTCGACAGAGAAATTAAAACCTTTACAGACAAGCAAAAGCTAAGAGAATTCAGCACCACCAAACCAGCTTTACAATAAATGCTAAAGGAACTTCTCTAGGTAGGAAACACAAGAGAAGGAAAAGACCTACAGTAACAAACTGAAAACAATTAAGAAAATGGTAATAGGAACACACATATCAGTAAGCTACCTTAAATGTAAATGGATTAAATGCTCCAACCAAAAGACATAGACTGGCTGAATGGATACAAAAACAAGACCCGTATATATGCTGTCTACAAGACACCCACTTCAGACCTAGGGACACATACAGACTGAAAGTGAGGGGATGGAAAAAGATATTCCATGCAAATGGAAATCAAAAGAAAGCTGGAGTAGCAATTCTCATATCAGACAAAATAGACTTTAAAATAAAGACTATTACAAGAGATAAAGAATGACACTACATAATGAGCAATGGATCAATCCAAGAAGAAGATATAACAATTGTAAATATTTATGCACCCAACACAGGAGCACCTCAAAACATAAGGCAAATGCTGACAGCCATAACAGAGGATATCGACAGTAACACAATCATAGTAGAAGACTTTAACACCCCACTTTCACCAATGGACAGATCATCCAAAATGAAAATAAATACAGAAACACAAGCTTTAAATGATTAAGGACCTAAATGTAAGGCCAGACACTATCAAACTCTTAGAGGAACACATAGGCAGAACACTCTATGACATAAATCACAGCAAGATCCTTTTTGATCCACCTCCTAGAGTAATGGAAATAACAACAAAAATAAACAAATGGGACCTAATGAAACTTCAAAGCTTTTGCACAGCAAAGGAAACCATAAACAAGACGAAAAGTCGACCCTCAGAATGGGAGAAAATATTTGCAAATGAAGCAAATGACAAAGGATTAATCTCCAAAATATGCAAGCAGCTCATGCAGCTCAATATCAAAAAAACAAACAAGCCAATCCAAAAATGGGCAGAAGACCTAAATAGACATTTCTCCAAAGAAGATATATAGATTGCCAACAAACACATGAAAGGATGCTCAACATCACTAATCATTAGAGAAATGCAAATCAAAACTACAATGAGATATCACCTCACACCAGTCAGAATGGCCATCATCAAAAAATCTACAAACAGTAAATGCTCGAGAGGGAGTGGAGGAAAGGAAACCCTCTTGCACTGTTGGTGGGAATGTAAATTGATACAGCCACTATGGAGAACAGTATGGAGGTTACTTAAAAAACTAAAGACTACCATATGACCCAGCAATCCCACTACTGGGCATATATTCTGAGAAAACCATAATTCAAAAAGAGACACATACCACAATGTTCATTGTAGCACTATTTCCAATAGCCAGTACATGGAAGCAACCTAAGTGTCCATCAAGACACTTAGATGAATGGATAAAGAAGATGTGGCACATATATACAATGGAATATTACTCAGCCATAAAAAGAAATGAAATTGAACTATCTGTAGTGAGGTGGATGGACCTAGAGTCTGTCATACAGAGCGAAGTAAGTCAGGAAGAGAAAAACAAATACCATATGCTAACACATACATATGGAATCTGAAAAGAAAAAAAAAATGGTTCTGAAGAACCTAGGGGCAGGACAGGAATAAAGACGCAGATGTAGAGAATGGACTTGAGGACACGGGGAGGGGGAGGGGGAAGGGGAAGGTGGGATGAAGTGAGAGAGTAGCACTGACATATATACACTACCAAATATAAAATAGATAGCTAGTGGGAAGCAGCCGCATAGCACAGGGAGATCAGCTCAGTGCTTTGTGATCACCTACAGGGGTGGGATAGGGAGGGTGGGAGGGAGACGCAAGAGGGAGGAGATATGGGGATATATGTATATGTATAGCTGATTCACTTTGTTATAAAGCAGAAACTAACACACCATTGTAAAGCAATTATACTCCAATAAAGATGTTCAAAAAAAAAAAAAAAGAAAGAAATGGCTAAAAAGGCTCCCTAGGGTGGCTATAATTTTTGAAAGGTTGCGAAACAGTGGTCTGATTAATTCAGTTAATACATCAGTATAACCAAAATGGCAACACAACTTACCATATCTCCTGCCTCATTTCCAGTTCTGGATGGGGCTTGAAATAGGACCACCAGAGATGGGATTCCCTCAACAAGTGTTTGTGGAGAAGCTAGCATGGGCTCTGGGTGCTCTCTTGGGTGCAGCTAATACAATAATGAATAAGACCGATCCTGGCCAGAGGAGCACATAGGCCAGGAGGGCAGAGGAACATGTAAAATGGAATGTACAGGATAAAGCAGTTACTGCTAGGAGTGGGGTGTGCTCAGGTACACAGGAGCACATGGGAGGAGCACCAAGGCCAGCCTTGAAGAGTCAGGGAAGACTTCTCAGAGGAGAGCATGACTCCAGTGCTCTTAATACTAAGCTCTACAATTGCATCCCTTGACCCCTAGGCCTCTCTCATTGAGAGGCAACTTCATACTTGTCAGACATCCAGGCAATCCAAAACAAAAATGGGGAGCATTTATCTAGACCACATGCCTTTGCCTGTAGTTATTTTAACCTATGAAGGGAATCAAGGCCTTGAGCAAAAAAATGGATCAGTCCAGGACACTAATACCAAGCACATCACATTAAAAGGGCATATGTCCCAAAGGGGATCCTATAATAACTAATACTAGAGTCCTAATTTGGGACTTAAGGGAGCTTGTTCCACATTAACACAAACTCTGCACTGGGCTTTTTATACCTTCAGATGAATTGTTACTCAGTAAGTGTGGGATGATGATGGCAATACTTTTATAGATCAGGAAACACTTTCATATGCATTAGGTATCTATTAAGTCTTCAGAGTAACTCCATGTATCGTATGTCCATTTTACAAATGAGAAAACCGAGACTCAATGAGGTCAAATTATTTGCTGAATTAAGGTCACTCAGTAGGTGGCAAAGCACAGTAGGTTTAAGCCAAGGCTCCACAACCTCAAGTTCTTTCACATAAACATGGGGCTAAGAGTAACAACGAAATGATAGCTGCCTATACATCCAACTTTGGCTGGAATTTGATTGATATTGGAAATCTTTTAGCCTTGATTAGCAGGTCTTTGGCAACAGCCAGTAATTACTTTAGGTGCCCAGAAATGTGCCTTACGGAACAAACCAAATGGTTTCAACAATGAAGCACTGAGACACTGTGACAACGGCAATGCCAGTGCAGTCAGCCTATTTGAATTGAATGAATTACATAACTTCTCGGAGTCTCAGCTTCCTCGCCTGCAAAGTAGTTACAGTCAAGCCAGAAAGGCACACTGGAAGGGTTTTACACACACACACACACACACACACACACACACACACACACACACACACACGCGCGCGCGCACACAGTGCTCGGGCTGTGTTAACCATAAAATGCTCCAGGACTTAGTTCCCTCTTCTCATTCTCTCCATCCCATCCCAGTAAGGCAGTAACTCAATAACCACAAGCCTGAGTCATGGCTACACGCACAGCACAAAATGAAGATGTGAGAAATCCACAGACATGTGATACAGGGCCTGCTCCTGGGGGACGGCTGCAAACGCTAACACAAGATAGAAGGTACGAGGTGCCACTGGAGAAGTACAGGTAAGCTTCCCGAGTCTGGAAGGGAAGAGAACAGGGGAGGTCTCAGAGGAGGTGCAGCTGAACTGGACATTGAAAACTGGGTGCAATTTAGATACACAGAGCTGAGGAGGAGTGTTTTTCAGATGATGAAAACGGACAAGCACCATAGTGCAGAGAAGGGAAACCAATCAAATGGCCCAGACTGACTCATCCACACCATTCCTTCTGGCAAACATGGTGCCAATGCCCAGAGCACCAGAACACCCCCCGCTCTCTCTGGCACACATGGCCTTCTGCTCCCACCAGTTTAGGGACACACTTACCAAGTTAGCTGCCTTTGTTCCCAACCCTGTTTAGACCAATTGTACCTTACACTGTAATTATAAAATTTCATTAACTATCACATATAGAAGAAAATAGAGTCATTTCTGTTAAGAATTAAGTTGAATGCTTTAGGAAACTCAATAAAAGGAAGTTGTTCAAAAATACAACAAATTATGGGAATTCCCTGGCGGTCCAGTGGTTAGGGCTCCGTGCTCTCACTGCTGAGGGGCCAAGTTCAATCCCTGGCCGGGGAAACTAAGATCCCACAAGCTGTGTGGCACGGCCAAAAAAAAATACAACAAATTGGGTGTGGGCACAACTACTACATAAGATTGTGAAGGGTGGCTTTTGGGGCAGGGGGAAGTGAGGAATGGAGAGTTGCTGTTCAATGGGTACAGAGTTTCAGGTTTGCAAGATGAAAAGAGTCCTGAAGATGGATGGTGGTGATGGTTGCACAACAATGTGAATGAATACTGCTGAACTGTACACTTAAAAATAATTAAGTTGGTGAATTTTATGTTATATTTATTTTACCATCATTAAAGAGAAAAAGAAAAAGAAGATTGGGAAGGAAAGCATTAAAATCCGGTTAAATGCTGTGCTCAGATTGCTTCACACTTGTCTTTAAGTTCTCACTTGATTTTAAAGAAGGCAAAATCAGAAATCATTGATAATAACAGTGGCGGACACTTATAGCTTGCTCTGTATGAGGCATGGTTCTAAGCGGTTTACATATATTATTTAATCCTCCTGACAAGCCAATAAGGAGGTACTATTAATATACCCATTTTAAAGATGAGGACAATTAGGCACAGGGGTTAAATGGCATGACCAAGATCACAACACCAGCAGTAGGCAGACTCGCAATACAGACTGAAGAGTCTAGCCCCAGAGTGTGAACTCTTCCCCACCCCTACTGTACTAGGGAAAAGAGACAAGCAGGCACTCCTGGGAGAGGACCCGCCACCAAAGGAAGACAGGGATCCGGAATCTAAAGGTTGGCACAAGGTACGTTTAGCTAAGAAAGCATTTTAGGTTTCTGTAAACCTTTTTAAAAAAAATGATTCACCCTCCCTTTAACCAGTTTTCCTAATTAACTAATTATCATCCGAGAAAAGCAGTGGATAAGACATTTCTCCTGTATTCATTCTAACTGGAGCCTCAGGTGCTGCCAACCATGGCTGCCTCACATCACGAAGACACAACTGGGCTGCGGAGATGACTGGGCTAGACACCAATGGGACACAGAATGAACACCTATCCCCCAAGCGGCTGGAAAGTATGCGCTTCTCTAAGTTTGTTAATATCGAAAACATCTGGATACATGGATTTTATAGTTTTCACCCTGGTAGATATCCATTACGTAGGTTAGTATAAATTATATTCCTTGACCACCAAGATAACTAATGAAAATAAGTTCAAAGTGACTTTCAAAATACAAATTTCAAGCTGAAGATACATCAATAACTATTTCTGCACTATGTTCTGTACCCTGGCCCTTCTGCAAATTAGGGATAATTGTACTTGCCAGACACTTACTTCAGAGGTTGGTGAGAGGATAATGTTTGTAAAGCCTATTGGGTTTTGTGGATGAAAGGTTTTTGATTAGTACAAATTATAAATTATTACTATTCATTAGAAAGAACAAATGAATTATTTTATCTCCTAATGCATCTCTGACATCCACATGCTATTGTACACAAGAGGACAGTCTTGGAGAACACACCCCGTTCACAGCACTGCTATTAAACAAAACTACATCCCTCTACCTTAAAAAGGAATGCTTCAGAGCAGCCTGAAAAACCTGAAAAGTCAGTCCCAGATTTCTTTGTCCCTTTATCTAAAAGCAGGAAAAAATATAATTAGAAACGTGGATAAGAAGCCTTGGCCATTGTGCTTGGTTATAAGCTTCAGATGTTTGGCTCCCAGCTCGATAATGGCCATCTTCTTGATCAGTGCCCCTTTATAAAGCAGGCTCCTACTTCACAGACGGGCGGGGGGGTCAGGGTTTCTGGCACAGAGAATAAAGTAAAATCCTCCACAGAGGAGCCACTGCATACAATCCAGTCATTGTGTAGATTTGATACCATTTTCCCCTGTGGCACATGCCAGAAATCGTCTCTTAAAGACTGTTTCTCATCTACAGCATTTTCTAAGGTGTGTTACATATAGCCTACTTGCTCCTATGTTCTCTGCACTTGTATTGTTTCAAGATTCTGCTTTCTCAAAATCATATAGTCTAAGTCTTTGTGCTAGTCAGTCAGCACCACCAGATTCTCAAGGTTGCACCATCGCAGTCTCTTAGTATACGATCGTCCATGGGGGTGGAAATTGGAAAACTGTGTTCATGTCAATGTTCCTCATTAATTTCCATTAAGTTTATCCTTTTTGATAAATAAGTTACACTTTGTTATTTAACATTTCCAATGAGAGGAGGAGGAGGAGGAAGGGGAGAGATGGAGAGAGAGGAGAGATAATGAGAATTGGCACATACAAATTTAAACGCTAGTTAAGAGCTATTATAATTTATTGGTGATTTCAGTAGAAAATGCTTCCTTCTTTGGTAACAGTTTTATTGAGATAAAAATCCACATACTGTACAATTCAACCATTTAAAGTGTACAATGCAATGTGTTTTAGTATATTCACAGAGTTGGGCACCCATCACCACAATCAATTTCAAAGCATTTTCATGATGCTAAAAAGAAACTCCATACCCTTTAATTCTTATCCTCCCAACCCTCCATCCCCTCCAATCCTAGGAATCCACTAATCTGTTTATTCCTCTCTCTCTAGATTTCTATATTCTGGACATTTCAAATACATGGAGTCATATACTATGTGGTCTTCTGTGACTAGCTTCTTTCACTTGGGATAATGTTTTCAAGGTCAGCCATGTTGTTGCAAGTATCAGTATTTCATTCTTTTTTATTGCCAATTAATATTCCATTATATGTATATATCACATTTTATTTATGCATTCACCAACTGATGGGCATTTGAGTTGCTTCCACTTTTTGCTATTATAAATAGCCAAATACTGCTGCTATAAACATTCATGCATAAGCTTTTGTGTGGACATACATTGTCATTTCTCTTGAGTATATATCTAGGAGTAGGACTGCTGGATTATATAGTAACTCTATGTTTAACCTTTTGATGAACTGCCAGACTATATTCCAAAGGGACCATTTTCCCTGCACCATTTTCCCTTCCCTCCAGCAATGTATAAGGGTTACAAATGTTTTTTTGACCTAATAGATATCAGTATCAAAAAGTAATTTTGAAAATAAATAATTCAAAAAGAAGAATCACAATAAAAAATTTTAAATACTTAAAACCAAATTATAAAGAAAACACTACTTTCAAAACTATTGAGAGGCAGCAAAAGTGGTTCTTTGATGGATATTTATAATTTTAATTCAATTATATTATAAGGAAGGAGCAAAAAGTAAAAATATCAATGAACAAAGTAACAAGTCAAAAAGAGAACTACAGAATAATACAAAGATATTTGAAGAAAGGAAGTAAAAGAGGGAAGCATAAGCTAATGAAACATGAAATAAACATTTAATAGAAAGGATCACAAAGCCAAAAATTGATCAAGAAAAAAGAGAAAGCACAAATAAATTCTATTATAAATAAAATGGGACCCTAACTACTGATGTAGCAAACATTAAAAAGATGAGAAAAACATTATAATAACCCCATACTAATAAACTGCTTAGAAAAGGTAACTTTCCAAAACTGACCCACAAAGAAAAAGACTGAATTCTCTTCAATAGCCATTAAAAATCTGGATTGTTAGTTAAAAAAAAAATCCTACCAAAAGGGAAGCATGAGGTCTGGAGGGCTTTACAGGTAAATTCTATAGAATAGTCAAGAAACAGATTATCCAAACGTTATACAAACTCTTAAAATAGTAGAAAAAGGGTGAACACTGCCTAACACATTCTGTGAGGTTGGTATAACTTGATACTAAAAGTAGACAAGGACAGTATAAAAAAACTAAAATTTATAGGCCAATCTCATTCATGAACCAAGATGCAAACTCCAAACCAAAATTAACAGCAAAGTGAACCCAGCAATATATTAAAAAACTAAAACTTCATGGCTAACTTAGGTTTATCTCAAAATGTAATCAAAATCATGACCAGGAATTTCTCATGAAAGTTCAACAAAGAGCTAAGGATAGCCAAGACTCTCCTCAAAAACTAGCTGAAAAGACTTGTCTTACCAATGATGTAATTAATAATTAAGACAGTGCATTGGTGCAGTGACAGAAAAATAGAGCTAAGGAATAAAACAATGAGCCCAGAAAGAGACCCATGCAAGTATGAAAACTTACTACATGACAGAGGTTACATTATAGATCCCTCGAACACTTGATTATTCATAAAAACAAAACTAAATTCAGATCCTTGCAAAATAAACAAAAAACAATTCTATTTACATTAAAACTTTTAATGTAAAAGGCAAAACTCCTTTATTATCTTTTAGAAGCCAACAGAGGGGATCCTGGGTTAATCCTGGGTTAATCTACACAAGATGCAAAATGCACAAACCATGAAGAAAAAGATAAATAAATTCCACCACATTAAAATTAAGAACTTCTCAACAAAAGACACAATAAAGAATTTTTAAAAGAAAAGCCATCAAAGGCAAGAAAAACATTTGTTATACATATAACTGTCAAAGGATTAGCATCCAAAATATATAAAGAATTCCTTAAAATCAAGAAGGAAAAAGCCAAAAATCTCAATAGGATAATTAGCAAAAGATCTAAATAGGCATTTCACAGAAGAGAAATACAATTAGTCAACAAACATATGAAAATTACTTCTATCGCATTAGTAATCAAAATGCAAATTAAAATCACAAAACGCCATTTCATACTCACAGAATCGGCAAAAATTTTATACCTTGAAATAGGCCCATCCTACTTTTTGGAAATCAAAAACTATGGTTCTCTACAATTCAAAATTCCAGAAGGAACCTAGAGATACTCTTACACACAGGTACCTGGAGACATGCAAGGATGTACAAAGCAGCACTGTTTACAATAGGAAAATAATATAAACAACCTAATGGCCATCTATAGGAAAAGGAAAAAATAAATTACAGCATGGCCATACAATGACATACCATCAGCAGAAAAACAGTGAGGAACTATAGCTGTGTGGCTCAATATGGACGAATCTCAGGAACAAACTGTTGACTGAGAAAAATAATTCATGCAAGAATCCATACAGTACGATACCACTTATAAAATGGTCCAAACAGGCAAAACTAAATAATATATTGCTTTTGGATACACAAGCTTGTGGCAAAACTACCAAGAAAAGCGAAGGAACAATAAACACCATTGTTCAGACAGTGGGCAATGCTAAAAAGAAGGCCTGGGGGTGCAATGGGGGGCAAGGGCAGGGGCATGCTAAAGTCATCCACGTTATTGGTAAAGTTCTAGTTCTTAAACTTGAGTGATGGGTTCCTTTTATTATTAGGCTTTGTAATTTAAATTCACTTTATATAATCCCTTTCAGGGGTCATATATTTAATTTTATTTAAAAAGGAACACCTATAATATCCCTAGAACATCAGCCTTATATCTGTTTTTATTAAAAGAAACTATGGATATTAACTTTTATTTTTCATTTAAGAGCAAGTTATCCCAAACACCTCTCCTAGGCATTTCACTTTAATTATGCATACAAGTACACGAGTTAATTACTAGTCAACTAAATTTTTTTAAGTTATACTGTGTCAATCTAGAACTGAAAATAATCATTTTCATTACAGAGGCCATGATTCAAACCTCTTTTTCCCTATTCTATTAAAAGCTACTCTTCAGAAGCTTTGTAAATAATAAAACCCAAAAGGTGGCTTGGAGGTTGTTCAGTGACTCTTGGAGGGTCTCTGCTACGAAGTGAAACATGATTCCCTTTTGCCTTTTGTTGTTTAAGCCAGCCAGTCGACGTACTTTGTTATGGCGGCCCTAGGAAATTAATACATCTGCTATTGCGGTTATCTCTATATGTGGTAGATGGATAATTAAGGCTTCTTTTCCTCACTGGGTAATTTTGTGGGTTTATGGGGGATCCCCCCTCTGAGAACCTCGGGCCACTGTTCTCTGGAGGTGGGCAGGGCCTCTCTCCGTCTGCTCCAGCTGGCTACTCACAGCTGCCCTACCTGCTCCCTAACCTCTGGGCTTCCAGCAGTCTGCCCCATAGTTTTTCTTTGTGGGAGTCCGCTGGCCCCTCCACGTGGTCCTCATGCGAGAGATACTTTGGAAAAGATCCCAGGCGGCCTCCTTGGCACGGGGTCCAATTCTGGACAGCACATACCTTTGCCCCACCATGGAGAGAGCACCACTAGACCCCAGGCGGGCTGTGTCTTCTTTCCATCGCCGGCCAGGCAGCTCCTGCCGCAGCCTTACTAGCCTGTATCCTCCACGGGCAGCAATTACACACCAATCCTTACATTTCCCAGATTCCGGGAGCAGATGTGAAATTATCCCGCTACTCTCCTGGAGGCCGCCTTCGCTTGGCTTGAGGTAACAATAAAGTATCCACTTTACGGGCTTTCCTGAGGTATTGGGTAGGGGAGGATGCCTCATTCTCCAGCAACTCCTCCCAAGGAATCCTCTCTCTCAACTCTAACCCCCTCTGTCTAATGCTGGTATAAAGCATTTTCAATTTCCTACAATGTCCTATATAGATGGTCTAAAACCTCCCCACAGAATCCGGCGGGGGGGCTTGGCACTGCCTGCATTGTTCTAGGTTCTGGGGCTCTGCTGACATTGGTGAGTAGAATTTTTTTCTCTTTTGGCCGCGCTGTGTGGCTTGTGGGATCTCAGTTCCCTGACCAGGGACTGAACCCGGGCGACAGCAGTGAGAGCCCAAAATCCTAACCACTAGGCCACCAGGGAACTCCCCTGGTGAGTAGAATTTAACACCCAGTTCCACTTGACTTTCCTGTTGCTTACTTCCCTAGATGACATTGTAATAGGGAAGAACAAATCTGACTCCATGTTAGAACTGTTTCTTTTACTTTAACCTTTGTATTCTATTTTTGCTACAAGTTAAGAATGTTGCCTATAACCTGAAATATACAGGATAGGCCGTTCTCAAGGCTCTGCTCTTTAAAGGTATAACAATTTTCCATTCATACAGTGATTAAAAGTTGCCAGAGAATAATATTTGTCTTGTTGAAGGT
This sequence comes from Balaenoptera musculus, assembly GCF_009873245.2. NCBI lineage: Eukaryota > Metazoa > Chordata > Mammalia > Artiodactyla > Balaenopteridae > Balaenoptera > Balaenoptera musculus. The sequence continues at coordinate 8,968,122 of NC_045790.1, forward strand.
TTACAGGAACATCATGACCTGACCTACGTTGAGAGATGCAAAAACAAAAGATTCTGACACCAAGATGTCTGCAACAACCAGCCACACCCCCCTTCCCTTTTAGTAAAAGAAGCCTGAACTCTAACTTGGGTAAGAGGGTTCTTTGGGACACTAGTCCAGCATCATCGCGGTCTGCTGGCTTTCCAAATAAAGTCGAATTCCTTGCTCCAACACCTCGTCTCTTGATTTACTGGCCTGTCGTGCGGCAAGCAGTACAAGCCTGGACTTGGTAACAAGACGGAGGACTCTATCAGTAGAAGTGACTGAGAAGAAGCCAGCTACAGGCTGACAAAGGCCACACGCCAGGGTGGCTTTCCACGTCTTCTTGTTCTCTGTAGCTCTGGTCCCCCTGAACTGTTTGGCTGGATGACTTATCCCCAGAGAGTGTAGCTGTTTCCTACTCCCCATGTAACAAGGTAAAAGAACTAGCCTGTTTCTTGAAGGGAGAAGTTTCAGACGAACCCTAGAGGTCGGGGGTGGTGGAGCCTGGGATTAGCTGATGGGAAAACCCTGGGACCCAATCTTCATAAGGGCAGGAGCTGAATCACACTTTGCCTTTGAACCCCAAGCATCTAAGTTCTGTGCCGTCTATGCAGCAGATGATCAACGAATGCTCCTTAAACTGAGTTCTAAACGCACAGGCCTGTGGGAGCCTGACTAGGCTGGGGTTCACGGAAAAACTTGGGAAAACTGAAGACAACTGATGGACTTTTATTATCCTTTGATGATTTTAAAACACATTTTAGTATCTGTGGGGAATTAGTCAATGCCAGACTATTAGGTTTATGCTGCATGTGAGCCATATGAGCTTTCCTCAATCTTCCTTTCCTGCCAGCCTTTCCCTCCACTTCTACTCAAGGGCCACCCTTTCCTAACACTTTCCTCACACACACACTCGGGGACTTCAATCTGGACTCACCTTCTTTCCCGGCCTCTTAATATGCCCACTGTCAGCTCCTGCATGACACCTTTCTGAGTCCCAGCCAGAAAGTACCTCTTGCTCTTCCGAGTTCTCAGAACCCTGGATCTGTTCTGGGTCCCCCTGAGCACTTCTACCTTAAATTAGAATTATCTTCTCTGCTCTACTAGATGATGAGTTTCTTGAATTACAATACGGTTATGTCATAAGGACCTTTGTACCCCTCAGAGCACCCACGCTGACAAGTACCATAGGATGGCACTCAACAAGTGTTGAAAGAATTTTTGTATAACATGCGTGTGTTTTAACAATGCACATAATTTATTCTTCAGTGATGGGAAAGACTGACAAAGAGGGTTAACTTGTATGAGTTATAGGTCTGATTTATAAGTTTGGTTTTACAGTTGTTTTGCAGTAAAACAAAGTCATGACTTTTTTATGGTTTTCTTTTTTCAGAAAGTAAAAATGTACACAGAAATACTTAGAAACGTGTTTTTAAAATCTGCCATTCTCCCATTAGCCAACGATATCTTATATCAAGTTTACAACAATGAGTAAGAGAAATTTGAGCATCTTATGGCAACACTTCTCTTATGAGCCCAGTCTTCATAACAAAGGTTTTATCTTATTTTTATTTTGTGTTTACTTTTGTATGTAATTGAATGGAATGTCTAAACACCTATACAGCTGCTTGTTTATTCTTATTGCAAAATCCCAGAAAGCACACGTCTTGTCCAAATTGATGTCCCTAAGTATTAAAATCCCGTTACATTCTTAAAGTTCTATTTTTTATAGGGATTATTTTTAGACATATACCTTCAAATGAAACAGGATTGAGGAACAAGAACCTTGACTGATGTGTGTATGAAATGAAAACCACAGGGAAGGAACACATCTGGGTTTTAAATACACACCAGTAACCACCCAGTTAAATATTATAATCCTGAACTTGCACTTACATCATATTTCATGGTTAGCCAAGCACTGGCCCATGGTATTGCACACACTGTTTGCCGTCTATCCAACAACCATCCACGTCTTGCTTATCGAATACCAAGTCAGTTCAGGAGCCAGGCAGTCAGGCAATTGCGGGCAGGCTGGGCCCCTCTGACTTACCAGGTGTAAGTTTTGACTGTTCTAACTCCTTATGGCCATTGCATTCCTCTTTTCAGTGACTGGTCTAGGCACAGGCACGTGAAACAATTCTAGCTAAAGAGATTTAAGGGGATGTCTTCTGAAGCACTTCTAGGAAACTCTTCTTCTCCTTCTTACAAAAAGGACACAAAAATGGAGCATTAACCCCCTTTTCTTGACAGTGGATCCTGAAATTGAGGACTTGATGCATGAAATTGTGGCAGCCACCCAGGACCAATGAGGGACGCTGCCAAAGCTCAGAATGGCAGAGTAGAAAGACAGGAAGAACCTGAATTCTTGATGATTATTTTTTTTTGAGCCACTGAATCAATTACCCTGGAACTTCTTGACTTCTAGTTATGAGAGAGTACATGTTCCTATTTTTAAGCCAACTTTAGTTGAGATTTCTGTTATTTGCCACCAAAAGTATCCTAAATAATCCACATATTGGATCTCATTAAATCCTCACAACAATGGTGTGAAACAGGCATTTTACAAATGAAGCAAACGAAATAGCAAAAAGTTAATCTTCTGGGCCAAGGTCACACATCTATAAATGGCAGAACTGGATCTGAAACCAGGTCTGATTCCAAATTTGGTGTTTCTTCCCATGAAACTTGATGACACACACACAAAAAGCCTAGAGCAAGAAAACATACTGTCAAATCATCCTGACATTCTTAACAAGTCTAAGGGAAACTGTGCCATCATGGAAATAGACTAGCCACTGAGTGCAAATGCTAGTTCTGTCAAAGACTCTGGGATTATGGTTAAACCACTCAACATTTCTCAATTAGGAGTCTTATATTCTTCAACTCTAATTCAAATCAAGCAATTTCAAGACAAATCCAAACACATTAAGTGCCAACCATTTGTCCACAACTATTTGGCATTTTGGGAGATACACCATAAACCAAATGCTAGCTTGTCCTTAAAGAAAGGAACTTGTTCACCTGAGAGGCTAAGTCACAGACAGTACTTGAAAAAGCTAAAGAAACACAGTAAGGACGATATCATATATTAGCCTGTATGTCAACGATAGCACAATAGATGCTAAATATAGCATGAGACTCAAAAGTAGTACGGATCCCACATTCAGGTGTCACACATCACTCAACAGCCAACAAAATATCTCATGCCTCCTATGTATTAGGTTCAACCATACGAAATTGCTAATATCCAACCTTTTTTTTTTACTAAAAAAGTGGCAATTTTGTGTGTTTCAACCTTGCTAGACCCAGAGATACAGCAGAAAATAGAAAGCATTTGATGTAGTGGGAGAGTCAGAGAGGTAAACCTCAGTAACGACAGAGTGGACAAGTGCTCAATAGGAGGGCATGTACAGGCTGGGGTAAGGGCACAGGGGGGGAGGCACTGAGCCCAAACGTGTGAAGTCAGGGGAGGTTGTCCAAAAGAGGAGATGCTTAAACTGAGTTCTCAGTGGGAAGTAGCTTTGATGTGACTGATCTCTTCAACCTCTAAAGGTGTGTATTTCTAAATGAATGCTCATACTCTTTCCTATTTTTACCCATCACACGTCTGGAAAGACAGCTGTTTTATATTAATTAATTCTTTTAACAGGGTTACATTGAGTGGTTTATATGGAAGACATGTAATGCACTCTTTAATCATCACCCCATCCATCAAGGTGAGAATTAGTATCCCCACTTTTACTAATGAAGACACAGTGGCTCAAAAAGATACCCAAGATCATGTAGCCATTTAGTAGCAGAGCCTAGAAAAAATTATGGTAGGAAATAAGAAGAAAAACAACAGCAGGATCCCCATATAATCAATGGCCTAAATGCCCTATGTTTAAAAAACAAAAAAACAAAAAACCTCAACCACCACAGGAAAAAAATGTTTAATTCTACTTTAAGGCAAAAATCTGTTCTGGTTACTAAACATGCTCAACAAGGCCACCATAATTGCCCTGTTTGTTACCCAAATGGCACTAGTAAGACTTAGAGCTCAAATAAAGTTCAAAGACCAAGCCAGAAGTCAAACTAGTCAGAAGAGGGTTTGGAGATGCTTAGGTCCTTTGAAGTCAACTTAAAAAGACCACCTGAGACGTCTAAGTCTCCACAAAGAGCTGCACTCATAAGTGATAACCATTTCAGCACTTTCTTCCAGGAGTTCCCATAAAACTGCAGGAAGGTAGAGCTGAAAGTAACTCAGGACTGCAGCAGATTCTGCAGGCTCTTCACCAGAAACGTACTTCCTTGTCTTCACAAGCCCACCACCTTCACTGCATTTCCTGGCAGTCAGTGTGGCCACGTGCTCGAGTTCTACGAAGAACTGTGTGCCATTTCTGAGCCATGGCCTCTCAGCCTCAGGGGTGCCCTCTCCACGCTCTCTCTGCCCATCTGATAGGTGTGGATGGCAACAGGGTCAGAGGGGACAACAGAGCCACAAAATGACAGGAAGCTGTCTGGCTCCCTGAATCACCACATGAGGAAAGCTGCCCACTGACCAGGAAGGCCCACTGTCAGTTGTTACATGAACAAGAAGTAAATCTGCACTGTGTTTGAGCCACTGTATATTTGGGGGGTTTATTTGTTATAGCCGGTAGTCTAATCCCATAGATAGCAGCATAACCAGGCCAAAAAGCAGGGGTGCTGTGGAATTCCTTTGGGGCTCTGAGCACATCTTCTAAGACCAAGGCTACCCCCTGCTGTACCCGGCTCACAGGCCCAGCCTCCTTCAGTCCAGGGCACTACCACAAAGCATTTCTGGAAGTGAGATCTAAAGAATAAGCAAATGAGTGACTCAATTGATAGCTAAGTATTAAAGGACACAGTGAGCATCTGAGCTACAAGGGATAGCAAAATATTGGGCAAAATAAGAGGGAAAAATGGCAAAAGGGTTTAGAACTTGGCCCTAGCATAATATGTATTACTCCTTGACACAGTTTTTATTGCCCATCTAAAGAGTTCTTGATGCAAACAAAATTTATCTCAGTAAGTAGCCAAAGAAGTATAAATAAGATGACCATTTATTTACAAGAAAGATGACTCTAGGTATTAAATCCTCTTACATTTTTAAAGTTTTTTAAAATAAAGATTGTTTTAGACATATACCTTCAAATGAAACCAGACTAAGGCACAAGAACCTGGACGTATGTGTGTAAAAATGAAAACCACAGGGAAGGAACACTTCTGGGGGTTTAGATAAAAAAAAAGTAATTAAAAAAAGTAATTAAAAGTACATGCAGGGGCTTCCCTGGTGGCACAATGGTTAAGAATCCACCTGCCAATGCAGGGGACATGGGTTCGAGCCCTGGTCTGGGAAGATCCCACATGCCGTGGGGCAACTAAGGTTGTGCACCACAACTACTGAGCCTACGCTCTAGAGCCCGCGAGCCACAACTACTGAAGCCTGCGTGCCTAGAGCCCGTGCTCCACAGCAAGAGAAGCCACCACAATGAGAAGCCCATGCACTGCAACGAAGAGTAGCCCCCGCTCGCCGCAACTAGAGAAAGCCCGCGCACAGCAACAAAGACCCAACACAGTCCAAAATAAATAAAATAAAATAAATAAATTTATTAAAAAAAAAGTACATGCAATGATACTGAGTTATCTGAGGCTCTTTGACTTCCAGAAATTACCATATTTGACACAAATATCAGTAAATTTGGTCATTTATACTTTACACTTTGTAAAGGGGAAAGACTACACTGGAATCAGACTCAGTAAATCCTATTTTTTAAATAGGGGAAGGAACCTTAGAAATTGGATCTATAGAGTAATAGGACTAGACAGGATTTTAGAAAGCCTCCTCCTCAATTTCCTAATTTCATATATGAGAAGACTTAGGCACAAGGAGGTTGGGTCACTTTCCCAACATAACACAGCTTTTTGGTGAGAAAAAAATGGAGTAACTCCAGGTTTGCTGACTCCCAGACACCTGGGTTCCCTGGCTCTGATAACATAGAAGGAAGATCAAACTTAACCTCAGAAAAATACTTGAACTACACTTTCGAATAGCTAAATTATACTATAGGGACAAGAAATGCGACCTAGAATTCAGACCATCTTAAGTTGGCCAGGATACATTTTACAAGAATAATTTCATTGAGCTTAAAAAAATTATTAAAGACATCTTTAAAACATTGCCCTTAATTTCTTCTACTACCACCCACCACTGTTATTATAAAAATCTAGGTCTCAAGTAATGAGGTATATACTTTGTTATTTAGCAAAGCTAACAGATTATTTTTAATCATCATACTGGTTATACATTTTCAATTACACAGAGAAAAAACTCAAATCCCTTTTAATTCTACCTTTCTTAACCCTGAAGGATATTTCTTCCAGATTTCACCAGCTGATACAATTCAGATGAAAAAAAGATCCTTCCTTTATTACTTAAAGGGAGCTGTAAATCAAATGTAGACCTCAGGGGCATCGGGACAAAGGGAGAGAAGGAGGGAGGGCTCATTTGCTTATTAGGTTTCCATAAAAAATTAAGAATAACAAGCAGATCTAAATCTGCCCACAACCCAAGCCTCGTATCAGTTGCTACTGAAACATGAAAGACTTTTCTTACAAATTGCAATCAACCTAACTTTCTGTTGTCTCGCATACAGACGTGCTGCTCCAATTGATGAAATGTTATTAATAAAGGAAGAGATGGCTACAAATTAAAGCAAGCCCTGCTTAATCACATTAATCCAGAGCAAGTCAAAGGCTTCCATTTTCGAAATAATTTTGGGCTTAATGCCTTAGAGATGGGCAGACTGCTGCATTGAGGCAGCAGCTGGTCCAATTTAAGCTGCATTGTGAGGCCGGAATTGTCAGGTCCTTACAGAAACAAGGAAGCCTGACAGTTTTCAGGATGCGACCAAAACTGCTGAGACAAAGGAAATTGCAAGAAATTGAAAGGGCCCTGTAACAATTACAAGGCGGCCCACTGTTGGTGGATTGTATATGATTAACCAACTCTCGCTGTCGGGATGGGGTGGCGTGCACTCACTGCGACTCTGCCCCCAGCCGTTGAGCCCCCAACAGCTGCTGCATGAAGCAATAGTCAGGGACCGCTACTTTGGGTGAGCGATTAGAAAAAGGCCCATCCGTAAGCACCAAGGCGGAGGGCACCCTCCACACGTTCCTATCTCCTCCACAGACATGGTGGCTGCACTGACCAAGACACGGACAGAGAGGCTGGACAGGCACCAACAAAGAAACACTGCCCGTATCTGCCAGCCAGAAGGGGCTGAACTCCGAGAACAGGTTTGCAGCAGGGGGATTTGATTTTCCTGAGCAATTATCTGAATGATTTTCTATGCAACAAAATGAAAAAGTAGGTCAAAAACAGAACCCAAGTTCTAGGTTGTGAATTAAGAGATCTAATTTCTAATCCTAGATGTGCAACTCTGGCTGTGTGATGCTGGGCAATTCACTTTATTCTCTGGGCCCTACGTTCTTCATGAATCAAACCAAGATTCCAGCTCAGTGTTACACAGCTTGCAAACAACACAGCTGACCGACTCCAAACTTCCCACATCACCCACACGTGCACATTTTCCACCGTATTAGGAGATGCCATAGCACGGTAGTAGCAGGGACTCTGGAATCAAAATGTCTGGGTTTGAATACTAATTCTGCCCCTCACTGCTATTACTATTATCATTATTACTACTTATTTCACCACTCAGCAACAAAGAGGCCCTACCAAGGTAAAGCTTTTCCTGATTTAATCTGTCATAGCTCTCCAACTCTTTAAAAGTCCCACATGTCAGAAAAGAAAACACATCCAATTTCAAACAGTAAAATCATGCTATTAACTCTCTCAGACCAGGCTTGAACTAAGGAAATAAGGCCTGGGAGACAACAACGACCGCGTTGGTTGCAGCTCCTCTGCTTAGACAACTGTAGGCTACATTTCTGAAACTTCAGTGTGGAATTTACCTTGGAGTCACTTGGTTTATTGTATAATATGTTGTGTTTTCTCATTTTAGTGCTTTGGGTGTTTGTGGTTTTATTCTGGTAACAGTAATATTCTGCTGAGATTACTCCTGTCTTTTTGGCATATTACAGGACACTTTTAGAAAAAGGACACCTGGAATAGAAAGACAGCAATTAAAAATTATTCCACTAGTTGGGCTTCCCTGGTGGCGCAGTGGTTGAGAATCTGCCTGCCAATGCAGGGGACACGGGTTCGAGCCCTGGTCTGGGAAGATCCCACATGCCGCGGAGCAACTAAGCCCGTGCGCCACAATTACTGAGCCTGCGCGTCTGAAGCCTATGCTCTGCAACGGGAGAGGCCGCGATAGTGAGAGGCCCGCGCACCGCGATGAAGAGTGGCCCCCACTTGCCACAACTAGAGAAAGCCCTCGCACAGAAACGAAGACCCAACACAGCCATAAATAAATAAATAAATGATTAAAAAAAAAAAAAAATTATTCCACTAGTTAAACCAAATGAAAATAATGCATTTATATGTAATGTTGATTAATTCCAATATTAATGTAACAGCCCTAAGAAGCAAACCAATAAATGTTGGCCCAAATGAGTTTTGACTGAGTGAAATAACTTCACTGAGTTTTAAACAACTCAGAAGAGGAGGGATGGATGGACAGATGGATGGATAATGCACAGATAGATAAATAAGTGGGGGTATTTATGGATAGACATACAGGCCCGCCTCACTTTAGTAACAGAGGTACTCCTGAAAAGTTCATGCCTTCTCCAGATCGGAACAGACCTTGGAGATAGTCTGGCTCCACCTCCTACCCTGGTTGAACCCTCACAACTTCACAGAGAATCACCGTAGCCTGTGTTTCCTCATTCTTAGTGTCAGGATAACTGTAACATTTGGAGATAAGTGTCTGAGTTCCTCAGGGAATCTGCCAAAATATGCCTCCCTGTACCTTTCACTAGTTGTTCCCTCTGAGCAACACACAATAATGACATTCTACTTCATGCGACAGGTCTTTATTTGAAAACAGCTAACATGCTCCCCATCCCCCAACACAGGCACCTAAGCCTTTGACTTAGCATTTGGAATTGAACCGTAATAGTATGTTAGAAGGCTCCTGGGTTTAATAGATGTAGCAGTTATTAAGTCATTACCCCTCGGTTCCAAATCTGTCCTTCCTTCCCGCTCTGTGATAAAGAAGGTGGGCTCTGTAAATATCCTGCTTTGCCAGATGCCATGATGTTAAGCCTCGTCACTAGGGAGCGCGGGAGGGACACTAGAGGAGGAATGGTCTCCTCTGCCAGGTCCCCCTGCGCCCCCCTCACCAGGCTCCTGCAGGGCGCTGCCCTCTCCAGCCTTCACCTCCTGCCCAGCAGATTCCTCTCACAAGGCTCATGCAGGTTCATCCGCAGACAGGAAGCTGTTAGTCCAGCTGTTGGCTCTGGGATCATACTTTCAGCCCCCAACCCTCTTTATCAGGTTGTGCTTAAAGTAATTTCAATAGTTTCTGTTATGTGCAAACGGACCCTAACGTACACAGTTTTATTATCTACTTCCGTTGAGAATAAACTGACATAGTCATAATAATATAAGTGTCTGTTGATTTACTGAAAAATTATGATATAGTTATATAGGAAGAATGAGGGAAGATGAGATGGTGGGAAGGGGGAAGGTGGTATAAGAAGGCTGTTTCCATCTATTATTGATGCTGATAATACTAATTATCATTGTTATCATCATTACAGCTAAAAGTTACATGATTCTTATTACATAACAAGTACTTTGCATTTAGTAACATTTAGTCCTTACAGAAATGTTGTGACATGAAATAATATCATTTTCTTCCTTTTACAAAACTTGAAAATGAGGCACTGCAAAGTTAGATAACTTACCCAATGCTGTACAACTACTGGGGGGTAGAATTAATATCTAAAATGGGTAAATTAAGAAACAGCAGTATTAAGTGTGCAATAATTAACTATTAAGTGGGCAATAGCATTGCCTGAAAAAACAATGTACACACCTTAATTTAAAAATACTTTGTTCCTAAAGAACCCTAATCATCATCTGAGCCTTCAGCAAATCACACTCTTTTTGCTGGTGGGGGGTCTCGCCTCGATGCTGATGCTGCTGGCTGATCAGGGAGGTGGGTGCTGGAGGCTGGGTGGCCGTGACAATTGCTTAAAGTAAGACCACAGTGAAGTGTGCCTCATCCGTTGCCTCTTCCTTTCACTTTAACATTTAAAGGTCACTGTACCATTATTAATTGGCCTAATTTCAATATTGTTGTGTCTCAGAGAATAGGGAGGCCCGAAGACAGGGAGAGAGAGAGGGATTGTTTGGTTGGTGAAGCAGTCAGAACACACACAACATTTATTGATTAAGTTTGCCATCTTGTATGGGCACGGTTCATGGTGCCCCAGAACAATTACAACAGTAACATCAAAGATCACTGATCACAAATCACCACAGCAAATGTAATAATAATGAAAAAGTCTGAAATATTGCAAGAATTACCAAATTGTGACACGGAGACACAATGTGAGCAAAAGCTGTTGGAAAAATGGCACCAACAGACTTGCTTGACGCAGGGTTGCCACAAACATTCTATTTGTAAAAAATGCAGTATCCATGAAGCACAATAAAGCAAAGTGCAATAAAGCAAGGTGTGCCTGTATAAATGTACTATTTTAACCCATGGAGTAGAAGAAACAGCCAAAATAAAGTACAGACTTCTGCGGAGCAGGATTTAAGGTAGAGTAGAATAAGGGAAAGGAATATTGCTTTGATTTTTATTTTGATTTACTTTATATTTTATTTTCATTTTATTTTGATTTTTAACCATGTTCATATAAAATTTTTTTAAACTTTTCATTTTATATTGGCGTATAGCCGATTAACAGTGTTGCGATAGTTTCAAGTGTACAGCAAAGGGACTCAGCCACACATACGCATGTACCCATTCTCCCCCAAACTCCCCTCCCATCCAGGCTGCCACATAACATTGAGCAGAGTTCCCTGTGCTACAGAGTAGGTCCTTGTTGGTTATCCATTTTAAATACAGCAGTGTGTACATGTCGATCACAAACTCCCTGACTATCCCTTCCCCCCTGGTAACCGCAAGTTCATTCTCTAAGTCTGTGAGTCTGTTTCTGTTTTGTAAATAGGTTCATTTGTATCATTTCTTTTTAGATTCCGCATATAAGGGATATCACACGGTATTTCTCATTCTCCTGTCTTACTTACTTCACTCAGTATGACAAACTCTAGGTCCATCCATGTCGCTGCAAATGGCATTCTTTCATTCTTTTTAATGGCTGAGTAGTATTCCATTGTATGTATGTGTGTGTGTGTATATATATATATATATATATATATATATATATATACCACACCTTCTTTATCCATTCCTCTGCTGATGGACATTTAGGTTGCTTCCATGTCTTGGCTATTGTAAACAGTGCTGTAATGAACATTGGGGTGCATGTATCCTTTGGGGCCATGTTTTTCTCTGGATATATGCCCAGGAGTGGGATTGCAGGGTCATATGGTAGCTCTATTTTTAATTTTTTAAGGAACTTCCATACTGTTCTCCATAGTGGCTGTATCAATTTACATTCCCACCAACAGTGTAGGAGGGTTCCCTTTTCTCCATGCCCTCTCCAGCATTTATTGTTTGTGGATTTTTTGATAGCCATTTTGACTGGTGTGAGGTGATACCTCATTATAGTTTTGATTTGCATTTCTCTAATAATTAGCGATGTTGAACATCTTTTCATGTGCTTCTTGGCCATCTGTATGTCTTCTTTGGAGAAGTGTCTATTTAGGTCTTCCGCCCATTTTTTGATTGGGTTGTTTGTTTTGATGATATTAAGCCTCATGAGCTGTTTGTAAATTTTGGAGACTAATTCCTCGTCGGTCACATCATTTGCAAATATTTTCTCCCAATCTGTGGGATGTCTTTTTGTTTTGTTTATGGTCTCCTTTGCTGTGCAAAAACTTTTGAGTTTCATTAGGTCCCATTTGTTTATTTTTGTTTTTATTTCCATTATTCTGGGAGATGGATCAAAAAAGACATTGCTGCGATTTATGTCAGAGAGTGTTCTGCCTATGTTTTCCTCTAGGAGTTTTATAGTATCCAGTCTCATATTTAGGTCTTTAATCCATTTTGAGCTTATTATTGTGTATGGTGTTAAACAATGATATAATTTCACTTTTTTACATGTAGCTGCTCAGTTTTCCCAGCACCATTTGTTGAAGAAACTGTCTTTCCACCATTCTGTAGTCTTGCCTCCTTTGTCGTAAATTAATTGGCCATAGGTGCGTGGGTTTATTTCTGGGCTTGGTATCCTGTTCCATTGATCTACATTTCTATTTTTGAGGCCAGTACCATATTGCTTTCATGACTATAGTTTTTTAAAAAATATTTATTTATATTTTAATTTTTAAATTTATTTTTGGCTGCGTCGGGTCTTCATTGCTACATGTGGGCTTTCTCTAGTTGCTGCAAGCGGGGGCTACCCTTCGTTGCAGTGCAAGGGCTTCTCATTGCGGTGGCTTCTCTTGTTGCGGAGCACAGGCTCTAGGTGCACGGGCTTCAGTAGCTGCGGCGCGCGGGCTCTGTAGTTGTGGCTCATGGGCTTAGTTGCTCCGCGGCATGTAGGATCTTCCCAGACCAGGGCTCGAACCCGTGTCGCCTGCACTGGCAGGCAGATTCTTAACCACTGCACCACCAGGGAAGTCCCAATGACTACAGCTTTGTAGTATAGTCTGAAGTCAGGGAGCCTGATTCCTCCAGCTCTGTTTTTCTTTCTCAAGATTGCTTTGGCTATTTGGGGTCATTTGTGTCCCCACACAAATTTTAAGATTTTTTTGTTCTAGTTCTGTGAACAATGCCATTGGCAATTTGATAGGGATTGCACTGGATCTGTCGATTCCCCTGGGTAATATAGTCATTTTGACAATATTGATTCTTACAGTCCACAAACATGGTATATCTTTCCATCTGTTAGTGTCTTCAATTTCTTTCATCAGCATCTTATAGTTTTTGGAGTACAGGTCTCTTGTCTCCTTATTCCTAGGTATTTTATTCTTTTTGATGTGATGGTAAATGGGATTGTTCCTTGAATTTCTCTTTCTGATCTTTTGTTGGTGGTGTATAGAAATGCAACAGATTTCTGTGTATTAATTTTGTAACCTGAGACTTTACCAAGTTCATTGATGAGCTCTAGCAGTTTTCTGGTAGCATCTTAGGATCTTCTATGTATAGTACCATGTCATCTGCAAACAGTGACAGTTTAGCTTCTTCTTTTCCAATTTGATTTCCTTTTATTTTTTTCTTCTTCTCTGATTCCTGTAGCTAGGACTTCCAAAACTACGTTGAATAAAAGTGGCAAGAGTGGACATCCTTGTCTTGTTCCTGATCTTAGAGGAAATGCTTTCAGCTTTTCACCATTGAGTATGATGTTAGCTGCAGGTTTGTCATATATGGCCTTTATTATGTTGAGGTTATGTTCCCTCTATGCCCACTTTCTGGAGAGTTTTTATCATAAATGGGTGCTGAATTTTGTCAAAAGCTTTTTCTGCATCTATTGGGATGATCATATGGGTTTTTTTCTGCAATATGTTGATGTGCTGTATCACACTGATTTGTGGATACCGAAAAATCCTTGCATCCCTGGGATAAATCCCACTTGATCCTGGTGTACTATCCTTTTAGTGTATTGTTGGATTCGGATTGCTAGTATTTTGTTGAGGATTTTTGCACTGATTTTGTTCATCAGTGATATTGGCCTGTAATTTTCTTTTTTTGTGGTATCTTTGTCTGGTTTTGGTATCAGGGTGATGGTGGCCTCACAGAATGAGTTTGGGAGTATTCCTTCCTCTGTAATTTTTTGGAACAGTTTCAGAAAGATAGGTGTTAGCTCTTCTCTAAATGTTTGATAGAATTTGCCTGTGAAGCCTTCAGGTCCTGGACTTTTGTTTGTTGGGAGTTCATATAAAATTTGATAAAATAATTCACTATAACTTAGACTAAAACAAAATGCAAACAGATTCTGTTGAGTAATAAATAACTTGTTCATATCTATAATCTCAAACCTATACATGAATTGTTTTTAAGAATGAACTGATTATTTTGCTTTTATTTAGTCTACTTTTGAATAGACCATCATCCTTCATGGTTACTTATATCAATCCTAAAACCCATATGAATCTTACTAGAGTCATATTTAACTTTAGAACATTAAAATTTGGTATTTCTAACTTGTAGAGTTTCTCCCAAATCTACTGCAGATGCAATCACTCATGTATTAATTTACTCAGCAGACACTTATTTGATACCTGTTCTATGCCAGGTCCTAGACTAGTCTCTAGCGATTGGAAGACAAATAAGACACAACCTCTGCATTAAGGAACTTACAGCTTAGAGTAAAATACAGGCTTGTAAGTCTATACAAAACAGACATGTGGAGGCTTTACTACAGAATTTGTATTTAAACTAGGTCTTAAAGCATGAATAAGTGTGACAGTTAATTTTGTGTCAACTTGAATGGGTCACAGGGTGCCCAGATAATTGTTCAAACATGGGTGTATCCATAAGAGTGTTTCGGGATGATGTTAACATGTGAATCAGTAGACTGAGTAAAGTAGATTGCCCTCGCTAAGGTGGGTCAGCATCAACCAATCAATTGAAGACCTGAGTAAACAAAAAGATTAAGTAAGAGGGAACTCCTCCTGCCTGACTGCCTTCAAGCTGGGACTTGAAGAATGTCTACACATTCCTCCTGGGTCTTAAGTCTACCAGCTCTTGGACTAGAACTCACACCATTAGCTCTCCTGGGTACCCAGTCTGCCGACTGAAAATCTTAGAACTTCTTAGTGATCATAATCCTATGAGCCAATTCCTTATAATAAATTCCTTAGATCGATGATACATAGATAGATAGATAGATAGATAGATAGACAGATAGATAGATAGATAGACAGACCACCACCCTATTGGTTCTGTTTCTCTGGGGAACCCTGATAAATACAACAAGCTTTAAGTGAAGAAAAATCATTTCAGATAGGGGAAGCAAGCTTTCATAAAGTTTTGGAACCATGAAAGGATTCAGCATGCTTGGCTGGAAAATAGAAGAGACTGAAGAAAGAGAATAGTTAAGTTGTGAGGATTTAGAAAAGATGACTCACAGAAATTAAGTCATTTAATGGAATTCCACGGTAAACTATTTTATAAAAGAACAATCCCCTTTGTAATGCAAACAGACAGTTGATAGATCTGAAATTTTTAATGGAGATAAAACCATTTTTAATTGAATTTATGGGCAGGTGTTTCTTGCATGTAAAACACACAGTAACCTATTCCTAAAATTATGTGTCTATTTACTTATATTTTATAGTCTTCATAATTCCTAGAAAGATAGTTATAAAGAATTTTTATTATGAAAGTTTTCAAACATACACAGAAGAAAAATAACAGTAAAATAAATCCCACCTGCCCACCTACCCTCTGGATGCAAAAATTACCAACATTTTAACATACTTACTTCATCAATTTCTTTTTTTCTTCCTTCCTTTTTCCTTTACTCTGTAGTATGTTAAAGCAAATTTCCTGCATCATTTTACACCTAAATACTTTCATATATAATTGCTAAAACAAGGATATTTCTGTTCATAACTGCAAAAACTGCAATACTCTCATCCAGCAAAATTAACAGTCACCCCTTAGCATCATCTAATTCCCAGTCCATATTCAAATTTCCCTGACTACTGCCCAAAAAAGTCTTTTCAAGCGGTTGTTTTGTTTTCAAATCAATTTCCATCCATGATCCACACATCCTACTTGATATGTCTCTTAAATGTTATGTAATCGGCAATGCTTTTGTAACTTATGGGCATATTTAAGAAACCAGGTCAGCTGTCCTCAGCATATCCTACATTCCAGATGTGCCCTACTGCTTCCTCAAGGTATGTGTCATGCAAGGTGTTTCTCTATCCCCTTTATTTCCCATTAACTGGATGTTGGATCTAAGGTTTTGACTTTATTTAAATTCAACTATTTTAGCAAGAATTCTTCAAGACGGTGCTATGTATTTCATCTTACAGGAGATGTATAATGATCTGTGGCTGCTCTATTTTTAGTGATGCTAAGGTTGATCAGTGGATTCAGGTGGCGACAGCCATCTAACCTGTTCCCAGCAACATTTATCCTAATGGTTTCAGCAGGGCGAGCGCTGCCTAAAGAAACTACAGGTATAACTCTGAGGTACTGCGGGTTCAGTTGCAGACCAACGCAATAAAGCGAATATCACAATAAAGTGAGTCATAAAAATTTTTTTGTTTCCCAGTACATATGAAAGTTACATTTACACTATAGTATAGTCTATTAAGTGTGCAATAGCATTATGTCTAAAAAATAATGTACACACCTTATTTTAAAAATACTTTATTGCTAAAAAATGCTAATCATAATCTGAGCCTTCAGTGAACTGTAATCTTTCTGCAATAGTAATATCAAAGATAGATCACCATAACAATAATAATGAAAAAGTTTGAAATATTGTGAGAATTACCAAAATGTAACAGAGACACGAAGTAAGTAAATGCTGTTGGAAAAATGTCACCCACAGACTTGCTCGACGCAGGGTTGCCGCAAATCTTCAAATTGTTTAAAAAAAATGCAGTATCTTCGAAACACAATAAAGTAAAGAGCAATAAAAAGAGGTAGGCCTGCATTTCATTAGAGATCGCAAAATGGTGATCTTTCTAATTCTACAATTACTTCTGCATTAATAGCTAAAATTCTTCTATAGAGATGACTTGGTGATAAACTAATTTTAATTTGGGGGAATTAAAATATATGAAACAGGTCACTACAATTGACATACAGTTCATTGCACATTTTTAAAATGTACATGAGAAGTGTTAACATATGTATCCACTCTTAAAACCATCACCACAATCTAGACAATGAACTTAGTTCAGCATCACTCCCAGATGTTTCCCTGTTCACCTTTCTAATTCTTCCCTCTTACCCCTCACTGGCCCCATCCCCATGCAACCATTTCTGTTACAATAGATTAGTTTGTATTTTCTAGAGTTTTATATAAATTGAATCATACAGTGTGCACTCTTTTTTGTCTGGTTTCTTTCACTCAGCATAACCGAGTGAACATAACTGAGTTTCTTTTACTCAGCATCCATGTTGTTGTGTGTATCAGTGATTTATTCCTTTTTACTGCTGAGTAGTATTCCATTGAATGGATGTACCACAATTTATTCACCTATTCACCTGTTATGGGCATTTGAGTTGTTTCTCATTTGGGACTATTATGAATAAAGCTGCTATAAACATTCCTGTATAGGTTATTGTATAAATATAAGTTTTCATTTCTTTTGGGTGAATACTCAGGACTGAGACTTCTGGTTCATAATGTACATTTACATTTACATTGTGAACCAGCAGTACATTTATGAGAAACTTCTAAATGGCTTTCCAAAGTGGTTGTGCCATTTACATTCCCACCAGCAATGTATGAGAGGTCCAGTCACTCTGCATCCTCTCTAGTACTTGGTACTGTCAGTATTTTAACTTAATCATTCTAATAGGTTATAATGGTAGCTCAGTGTGGTTTTAATTTGCATTTCCCTAACAACTAATGATTTTGAGAATCTTTAGATGTTTTTATATGCCATCTGTATGTCTTCTTTGGTGACATGTCTATTCAAATCTTTTGCCCACTTTTTTTAAAGTTGTTTGTTTCCTTATTATTGAGTTTTGAGTTCTTTATAGAAAACCTTTTATTCTTCTATGGAATAGAAAAAGAGAGAGAGAGCTCATAAATGAGCTTTAAGTTATTTACTGCTCCAGGCAGCTGGGGGTTCAAAATAAAATAAAGCCCTCTTCCAAGGATGAAATGAGATCTCTGCCAACTCAAGGTTTCAGTGATGGTGAAGCCAAGGGGTGGGGAAAGACGCCTGGCTTTCTATAATGTTTGGATGCCCATCTTCTGCTGGACAGATTCCCGCACTGCAATACCTTCAGCCTAACTGAACAGTTCTTTCCTTCCGAAGAAAAAGCCCAAAGATCATGGAATCAACCTTTCCTAACTTCTTCATGGAGTCAACACCTGAATGAGCTAATGACATACATTGTGTCAATATTCCATAAAAATGCTCATAAAATCAGAGAATTTGCAATACACCCACCCTTATGACACTTGATTCCCTGTACAGCGTCCCTCACAAGTGTTTGGAAGTAAAGTTGGTCTGCCGTGGTTTGAGTGACCCTATGCTAGCCCCTGGGCCATCCCCGCACTCCTCTAGCCATCCATAGGAGGATCCTGCTTGGGATAGGCTCAAACTGCCAGTCTTTAATTAGCAAAATTCGCTTTACCATTTTTTTATAATTAAACTTGGGCTAAAGTTTCCATTACATGAATAAGGCAACGGGTAAGTTATACATTATTTTTTATGTGTCTTCTTCTTCAAAAAAAAAGAGAGACATACTTGCTGTCTTTTCTATGGAAAACAAATAGAAGCATAGCCCTCTACCAAAGGATATCATGTTGCCTTTTATATAGAATTTTGCAGCTCAGTGAATTATCTTGAAGCAAAAATAGCTATTGATAGGCAGATGTTTTATTACTTAGAATCTGCTATACAAGTAAAACTTCCAAAGATAGATACATAACAAAACAATTTTTTCTGATAATAACTAATTTTTTAACATCTTTATTGGAGTATAATTGCTTTACAATGGTGTGTTAGTTTCTGCTTTATAACAAAGTGAATCAGCTACATATATACATATATTCCCATTTAAGAATATCTAATTAAAGAAAGACCAAACCTCCAATGTGAAACTTGAATGTCAAGTTTTCCAGTTCACACAAGAATATATTACTTCTACAGGAATGAAAAAATTTCTTTCCTTCACTGTTCAAACAATACTCTACACATCTGCATTATCTTCTTTGACACTCATAACAAACCCACAAGGTAGGTGAGAGGATAATTTTTCCACGATCACATAAAGACCAAGTGGGAGCAACAAAGCTGATAGCCTAGTCTTCTGCCTCCAAATTCCATGCTTCTGTCACTGTATCCCTGCTTCCCCACAGGTAACACTTCCCCGTGGTCCACACAAGTCTATGCCTGATGCATCCAGAAAACTCAAAGAATTAACAATGCTGTTCCAACTTGACAAAAGTGATCTTGTCATCATTGGTAACATGTTTCTTTTTTCATAAATGGTTATATAACATGACATATTTCTGATTCTGCTCTAAGTTCTGTTTCTTTAAGAAAAGAAATTCCTTTGAGCCTTTATTTTCCCACTGAAAAATAGTTGACAAAGGGATATCTTACAATGAAACCATTTAAATGATTCAGAAAAACCAAGCATGGCTCACTCTGTGGTATCACTGCTTTGAGCACAATTGTTTAGATGAATTCTACTCTTTCCCATTATCTGAACACAACGTGTGGCAGCAAATTGCATTTTGTGGTAACAATGCATCTACACTGGCAAGAACTCTATTTTCAGCTGCCAATAAAGGCGATGGAGAAACATTCAAACCTGAAGACAAATGACCATGCGAGGAAACACAGAGCACCTGCAAATGCGTGTGGGGTTTGCCTTCTCTGCCTGTGCCATTGCACTACAAGCTGCATCTTTTCCAGAAAGCTAAAGATAAGGGTCCCAAGAGGTGGGAAAAGGTTTCTGTTATAAAGTTGTGTGATAACGAAAAGAAGCTAAGCTGTACTTGGATTCCAGGAGGACAACATGAAATACTTCTATGCACTAGGTCAGCTCAGCGAGGTATCTGGAGATCCACTGAATGGCTTAGCGTAACCTGTTGAGAAGATCAGCCCGTAGTCTTGCTCAGAAGGATACTGGGTCACAGAGCCATACCGAAAGCCCATGATGCTGAAAGAACAACTCATGGCCTTAAAATGTTTGAGGTCAGCGTTGTTTTTTTAAATTCTTTACGGTGCAGAACTTGTTTGCACATGTATTTAATTATTCAACAGCAATTTGCAGAGATCTTACTATTTGCTGGGCACTGCTCTAGATGATGAGGCTAGGGTAGTGAATAAGACAGCTGCCGAGGTACATGGTAAACAAATAATTTGTCAGAAAAGAGAAGGATGGTGTTGTGAGAATGTACAGTGCGGGGGGGGGGGCCGGCGTGGGCGTGGGGCAACCTAATCTAGGGAGTGGAGGGGGAGATGCCACAGACATGAAATATTACACACGAGTGACGACTGGAATGAAAGAATAGTGTCTCCCCTTGTCTCTTCTACTCTTTCTAGAAAAC
The DNA here is from genome assembly GCF_009873245.2 of Balaenoptera musculus. NCBI lineage: Eukaryota > Metazoa > Chordata > Mammalia > Artiodactyla > Balaenopteridae > Balaenoptera > Balaenoptera musculus. The sequence goes on from NC_045790.1 coordinate 8,988,456, forward strand.
ATCTGTCAGTCACATACTCTCCCCCCGAATGTCTAGAGTGCCAATAGAAGCTATTCTGTTAGATGAGAATGAAGTGGTCCCATTTGGTTTAAAAATTAATAAATGAATTGCTTGTTGTAGTTGGAACAGTGGAAGGCAAGTACTCATATACACGTCCATCTCCTCCATTCATCCAAGATGAACTCCTTTAACACAGGAATGTCCTGCTCATCTTCAGATTTACCCATTTAGTTGCTTATTCAACAAACATTTATTAAATGGCACTAGGGTTATAAAGATAAATTAGAGGTCTTGGCCCTTAAAGAAACTCCTGCTCCAGGCATGGAGAAAAACGGTCATTGTGATAGGGTAAGTGCAACGAGGGAAATATGCTAAGGGGGACGGGGACATGGAGGGAGAGCTGATCTAGCCTCGGGGCCTGGGCCTGGGGTGAGGGAAGGTTCCTGGAGGAGGGAAGGCCAGTTCTCATGGTGCCTCCAGAAAAAAAATGTGCAAGTAATTTTTTTCTGTATGAAAGGATGAAAGAATGCATGGCCCACCCACTAACAGTAATGCTGTACACATAGAGAGCACATTCTCCGAGCGTGCCCATGAGGCCACTAAAAGGTACTCTTCTCCTTGTTTGGCAGATAAGGAAATCGGTGTTAGGAGACGCTAAACACCTTACTCCTGGTCCCCCAGTAGATGTAAGGGACTGTCAGAACACAAACGCCTCCATCTGCTGACTTCTATTCCAATGCCCCTTTCTGTATGTCTCTACTGCTTTTCAGAAAGAAAGTACATCCCTGGGGTCAGGAGCACAGTGGAAGGCAGAACACTAGGGCCCATAAAGAATCCCCAGAGATGAAATGACCAGCTCCAATCCTGTGTTGTGGAACCTGAGTCATACACTTATATACTAAGGTCGATGGAATGGTGCTAAAAACTCCTCCTCCTCTCATAAGTACCTGACAAGCACAGACAAAACCCCCAATATCCTTACATGGCCCTATTTAGTCTCCAAATCAACTCTTTCCCTGTCTATGAGCTGCTCTCTTCAGCCACTGCAGCCTCTCCTCCCGCTGGGTCTTCACAATAAGAACCCAAACAAACTTCTCTTTGCACTGTTCCTATGAATGGCAGAGAGAGTGCCCACGTTGTTTGGGACATAATTACGTGATTAAGCACTGCATCCTCTCCAGGAATTCTAAAGTGCCATAATCACCACAACAGGAGGGGGTGGTGGGTAAACAATGGGTAATCATTGCTGCTGTCAAGGTTTTAAACTTGAGTCCAGGACTATGTTGGTCCCCATTAAAAGGGAAGAAGCTTACTTCTTACCCCAACTATGTTCATATCAAGAAATATATATAATCAAGAATATAATCAAGAATATAACAAAACACTGATTGCCCTTAATGACCTTATTATTCTTTCATTAAATGTATTATGAAAACTGGGCAATGTATTTTAGTGGGGTGTTTTTTGAGTGTCGTACATGTTTAATGTATGGTTAACCTTTGCATTTAAACATGATGGTGTTGGTAGAAGATTCCTATAACCATGTGTGGATAAAGAGACCACATGCCTTTTACTATATTGCACATATGTCAAAAGACTGTGGGGTTCTTGCACCATAAAAAAAAATTAATTCTAAATGGATAACAGACCTAAATGTACATGTCAAACTATACAACTTCTAGAAAAAAATATAGGAAAATCTTTGTGAATGTGGATTAGGCAAAGATTTCTTAGATATGATGTCATATCTAAGAGGACGATCCACAAAATAATAAATTGATAAATTGGCTCTCATCAAAATTTAAAACTTCTACTCTTCAAAAGATACTGTTAAAAGAATGCAAAGACAAGCCACAGACTCAGAGAAAACATCCACAAATCATATATCTGATAAAGGACCTGTAAACATAATATATAAAGAACTCTCAAAACTCTAAAATTAGAAAATAATCCAATAAATATGTATGAAAGATTTGAATAGACAATTTTATGAAAGATATACAGATGGCAAGTAAGAACCTTAAAAAATACTCAATATCATTTAGTCATTAGAGAAATGCACGTGAAAAGCACAAAGCTGTATCAATGCACATCTATTAGAATGACTCAAATTGAAAAGACTGACCATACAAAGTGTTGGTGAAAATGTGGAGGAACTGGAACTCTCACACATAACCAGAAGGAATGTAAAATGGTACAACCACTTTGCAAAACAGCTTGGCAATGTTTTAAAAAGTTAAACATATACCTACCATGTGACTGAGTCATTCCATTTCTAGGTATTTATCCAAAAGAAATAAGGGTATATGTCCACACAAAGACTTAGACATGAATGTTTATGGCAGTGTTATCTGTAATAGCCAAACTGAAAACAATCCAAATATTAACCAACAGGTGAACTGATGGCATATCTACACAATGGAATACTATTCAGCAATGCAAAGGAACAAACCCTTGATAAATACAAAAACCACCGAATCTCAAAACGATTGTGTTGAATAAAGGAAGCCAGACAAGTATGATAATCATATGTGTCTGATTCCGTATAAAATTCTACAAAATGCAAATTTATCTAGAAATTTGAGGAAGCAGATCAGAGGTTGCCTGGGCATGGGGGTTAGGGTGCTGGTGGCAGGGGGCAAGGGGGGATAAGGAAGGCAGGAAAGAGAATTACAAAGGTGCATGAGAAAACTTTGAGGGTGATGGATATGTTCAATATTGATTGCGGAGTTGGTTTTACAGTGTCTACAAATGTTAAAACTTATCAAAATGTATACTTTAAATATGTATAGTCTACCATATGTCAATTATATCACAATAGAACTATTTCTAAAAATTTAGTATATTAAAAAAAAAAAAAAATGACCAGGGTCCTGACCAAGTCCTTGCTATAGGCCAGCAGGCCAGCTGTCTGACAGTGGTAAGTCATTAACCTTCTGGAGTTTCTACTTCCCACTGTGTAAAAAGAGATGATTCCAAAGGCCCTTCCAGCTCTGCCAATTTGGTTGAGCCATGGGTCACTCGTTCCAGCAGTCATCACAGTTCGTGACGACCTCGGGACCTTTCAGTGAGCCTACAGACCTGGCTGAGAGGAAGGGCCCTGAGCTGATGCCTGCCTAGAAGACCCCAGTGATGTCCCTGTTCTGTCCAAATCACCATCCAGTGTGCACCGTGATCTTCCCGGAGTCAAGAATCGACCTTGACTCCATGCGGCTGCTCCAGACCAGCCTGTACCCTTTGCCTCTCTCTTCTCTCCCCACCACCTTGTGTTTGGCCAAGTCTCCGCCAGCCAGCCACTTGGCACCTGAGCTCAGGTCTGATTCTGGAGTATAGACTGGCCTCTCCTACATGCAGGACTTAACTGGGTAAACACCAGCAGGATATTCAGACTCGGCATCAAATCAGCCACAGGTGAAAAGTGAGCAATGGCACTCCATCTCTTGTTTCCTGAATCAAAGGCAAAACCCTCAGTTTGTCATGACCTAATCCTAGCAGCCGCCCTGACTCACCCACACACCCCTCACACCGGCTCAGTGGCAGCACACACTCAGAGATGGGTTTAAAGCTTTCTCTCCCTCTGAGGGCCGACTTGACCCCTACTTCCCCTGTTTGGCTCTCGCTTCAATCTCTTCAACACACCGGCCTATCTATCCATTTAACTGACTTCCTAGGATGCTCTCCTTTGGCCTCTGACTTTATTCCAGGCTATTTTATTTCCTTGGACTTGATATACAAGATTGTACCCCTGGCCCATCCATCGAGGCTAAAGGTTTCTCACTGATTAGTCATCTAAGCTCAGTAACCATGTATTAGAGAAGGTATCCTTCACCCCACCTGCCCTTCTCCCTCTTCACCCTGAGCACTCCAGCCATGCCCTTAGGCCTACCCACCTGTTCACTCCTGCTTGTCCAAGCAGCTCAGGCCCAGCCCGACAGCCAGCTCCCTGCTGCACCCACCTGGGCCCAACCTGCAGCAGCTTTGCCTGGCAACTCCGGCTCTAGCCCAGACAGCCAGAGTTCCAACAAACAAGTTAAAATGTATCTGGAAACGTTGCAGAATGGAAAACTTTGAAAAAGATTCAATGCTGAGTTTCTGGGGGAAAAAAACCCTTAGAATCAAATATATCTTACAATTATTTTAAACTAGGTGCATATAATTGATAATAGTTTCATTCTACAATAAGATTTTTTGGACAATTAAGGAAGTGGCATACTATTACACAAGGTGAGCTGCCACAGGCTAACAGCTGGAGTTCTCATAAGCTACTGGACATGAGGGAAGCCCAGTTTAGCAGAGACTTAATGACACAGGTATAGTCTGAGGGCAAACAGTATACTCTAGGTATAGATATAGTTTGAGGGTGAATTTTAATAGAGGATTGGCTTCTAGAAGAGTAGCTCTTTAGTCAAAACTTTGAAGTTATCCCTAAGTTTGAAGTCTGTTTTCTAAAAAAGTAATGGTGTTACCGAGTCCAAGCTCATACTGCTTGCTGCACGACAGGTCAATAGGGAGGAATAGGACTTTATTCGGAAAGCCAGCAGACCAAGAAGATGGTGGACTCAGGTCCCAAAGAAACATCTTGCCTGAATTCAGGTTTCTTTTCTACTAAAATCAGAGGGAATAACGTCAAACATTTCCTGGTTCCCATCAGCCTCCAGAGGGGAGGGGATGTGTTCATTTCTTCCTCCCTGCAGTCATTCACAGGTGGGCCTGGTCAGGATGTTTCCTGTGAGCTAAACAAAGGTATTTTAGCTGAATGCTCATTACCTGGGAGGCAGGGTTCCCAGAGATGGGCCATTATGTATAATTTAAGCTTACAGGCAACATCTCTTTAGTGATTACCTTGTAACAGAATACAAAGGGTCTTCCCTATTACAATGTATGTGCACCTTCATGAAAACAACAACTAATCTCTCCTGCCTCCCACTGTATCTGGCACAGGGACTTTCGCAGAGTAGGTGATGAGTTTTTAAATGCCTTCAGCGGAGACCCTAACATGAGTGTGCACACCTACTAAATGTATATAAAAGTGCTGAGTGTGTAGCAGCTTAAAAATGTGCCAATTCATTCATTTTATCATCAAATGAAAAGGTTAGTACCATGAGAGCTGACTACAGCTACTGTGTACACGATTAAAGTGACATAAAAGGAGTCACATAGAATTATATTTTGTTTTAGTTCAGTACTATCTGGTTTTTAAATGAAGGCTTCATCTTTTCTACATCTTACACTGTATTTTGAAAACCAAACCACATTCTGTAATTCTTTTCAAGAAAGTTATTTTTCACTTTGTGCTTAGAGTAAAAATTCAGTGTTAAGAAAATTTATTTCAAATATAGTTTGCACATATATCAAATACCCAAATATTATTTCCCCTTCCAGTGCTCTGAATGTCATATGATTACAACATTCGGAAGTGACATGAAAAGGTCAGGTCTTGCAAAGACAAATGAGAGACAGTAAGTCCTCGTACAAAAAACGCTATATAAACATACACACCGATGATGGGATTTCCTTTATTCCTACTGAATTTCATTTGTTCTTCTCCCCACCAGTGCAAATGGCTACTCACTTCCCTTTTAGACGGTGGGCATCCTGGTTCTACCTCTGCCCAAGTGTGGTGTCATTAGGTCAAGCTGATGCGTCCTTGGGTTTCCCAGCAGGCACTGAGGTCCCTGGCTATCCAATTCATGCAATGAATCGTCCATCTGCTGCCCTAAGTTCAGGCTATGTGACCAGCACATCTGTGCCTGTCGACATAGGAGCTGTCTCGCGTACGTGCTTGTGCAGCTAGCGCTGTGAGGTGTTCTCCCTCTCCCCTCCTCCGCCCTAAGGAGCAAAGGAAACATTGCTGGTTCTCTATTCCATGGATCTTGGGCTACATGCAGCTTTTTCACTCCACTTTCATCACTAACCAGAATTCTGTGCCCCGTACAACTGGCCCAGGCACGGTGGCACTCAGTAGTTCTTGCTTGTTTGTCATGTGTGATTCTTCACTTAGAAGCGGAGCTTTCATTCTGCTGCAACTGGTCCAAGTTACAGAGTGGGCCTCATTCATCAGTGACTCGCCTACACACAGTCGCTGATTTCTCCCATTTCTTTGCCATTTATTCCGACAGATCTTACAGTTATCGTGTCCACTTTGTCTGGGCAGTGTTTGTCTCCAATCCAAATTTGGAAACAAACCGAAATAACGAGGTTATATTTTTCTTTTCTGGAACTTCTGTATCTTACAGCATCTCAGGGAAACAGGTCCAGGACCCATTTCAGGAATTTCTGTGTGGAGGTTACCTGAGTATAACAAAGCGGAGCCATGAGTGAGGCAGGCAGAGCCTAAAGCGCCAATGTCAGGAACACCAGGGAGCAGAGCAAAGCTACAAACCCAAAGAGAAAAACCCAGGACAGTAGCAGTCACAGTTTGCAAAGGCAAAGTCAGAGAATGGAAGATAAGATATACTATGTGTGATATGTGTCACCGTACATTTGTCCAAACTCATAGAATGAACAACACCAAGAGTGAACCGTAATGCAAACTATGGAGTCTGGGTGATAGTGATGTGTCAATGTAGGGTCATCAACTGTAACAAATGTACCATCTGGTGGGGATGGTAATAGTAGGGGAGACCACAGGACGGGGGCAGAGGGTATATGGGAAATCTCTGTACCTTCCTCTTAATTTTGCTGCGAACCTAAAACTCCTTTAAAACATAAAGTTTATTAATTAAAAAATGTTATTGAAGAGCCAAAAACAGATAGCTTCTTCCCATGCCGACCCCACCTGCACCCCCAGTATGCGGCTTAGCCATTATGTAAGCTGACTCTCCAAGGTGGACAGATGGTTTTCCCTGGAGCATTTTCAAACTACCAAACACAACTCAACAAGGTGACAGATTTTTTTTCTTCTGCACAAAGATACGCAAGTTCAGGCACCTATGACTTTTTGTCAACCCACCCTTCAGCAGCAAGGCAGGTTCAGGGACAGGGCCTGGGTATGACAGTAGCCAACAGTTCCTTACCTCCAGAAAGGAGGAGGGGAGGGAGGGCTTTAAAATAAATATGCTCAAGGCACAGAGCTGAAACAAAATGGACAGAGACAAGTGATTAGGAGAAACTGGAGGCTCTGGGCCTCTGATGGGAGACCCAGGACTCACACAAAAACGCTTATGCTTAGGGCTCCTGGGTACATCTTGGCGCCTGGGTGTATCTCTGAGAAGGTAGAGAATAAAAGGCCCCATTCTCATGCCTTCCAGCACTTTATCTCTGGATGGTCTCCCTGATAATCCTGGGGACGTTGTAACTTCCAGTATGCAGCCTTAAAGCAGGCACAAGTGTGGAATGTGGTCAGAGAGGGGAGCTCTCCTTTAGTGTATGACGTGGTCAGGAGGTCTTCTCCTTAAGTGTGTAGTGTGGTCGGGAGGTGTTCTCCTTTAGTGTATGACGTGGTCGGGAGGTCTTCTCCTTAAGTGTATGACGTGGTCGGGAGGTCTTCTCCTTTAGTGTATGACGTGGTCGGGAGGTCTTCTCCTTAAGTGTATGACGTGGTCGGGAGGTCTTCTCCTTTAGTGTATGACGTGGTCGGGAGGTCTTCTCCTTAAGTGTGTAGTGTGTAGTGTGGTCGGGAGGTCTTCTCCTTTAGTGTATGACGTGGTCTGGAGGTCTTCTCCTTAAGTGTATGACGTGGTCGGGAGGTCTTCTCCTTAAGTGTGTAGTGTGGTCGGGAGGTCTTCTCCTTTAGTGTATGACGTGGTCCGGAGGTCTTCTCCTTAAGTGTATGACATGGTCGGGAGGTCTTCTCCTTTAGTGTGTAATGTGGTCGGGAGGTCTTCTCCCTAGTGTGTGATGTGGTCAGGAGGTCTTCTCCCTAGTGCGTAATGTGGTCGGGAGGTCTTCTTTAGTGCGTAATGTGGTCGGGAGGTCTTCTCCTTTAGTGCGTGATGTGGTCGGGAGGTCTTCTTCCTAGTGTGTGATGTGGTCGGGAGGTCTTCTCCCTAGTGCGTAATGTGGTCGGGAGGTCTTCTCCTTTAGTGCGTGATGTGGTCGGGAGGTGTTCTCCTTTAGTGTATGACGTGGTCGGGAGGTCTTCTCCTTAAGTGTATGACGTGGTCGGGAGGTCTTCTCCTTTAGTGTATGACGTGGTCGGGAGGTCTTCTCCTTAAGTGTATGACGTGGTCGGGAGGTCTTCTCCTTTAGTGTATGACGTGGTCGGGAGGTCTTCTCCTTAAGTGTGTAGTGTGTAGTGTGGTCGGGAGGTCTTCTCCTTTAGTGTATGACGTGGTCTGGAGGTCTTCTCCTTAAGTGTATGACGTGGTCGGGAGGTCTTCTCCTTAAGTGTGTAGTGTGGTCGGGAGGTCTTCTCCTTTAGTGTATGACGTGGTCCGGAGGTCTTCTCCTTAAGTGTATGACATGGTCGGGAGGTCTTCTCCTTTAGTGTGTAATGTGGTCGGGAGGTCTTCTCCCTAGTGTGTGATGTGGTCAGGAGGTCTTCTCCCTAGTGCGTAATGTGGTCGGGAGGTCTTCTTTAGTGCGTAATGTGGTCGGGAGGTCTTCTCCTTTAGTGCGTGATGTGGTCGGGAGGTCTTCTTCCTAGTGTGTGATGTGGTCGGGAGGTCTTCTCCCTAGTGCGTAATGTGGTCGGGAGGTCTTCTCCTTTAGTGCGTGATGTGGTCGGGAGGTCTTCTCCTTTAGTGCGTAATGTGGTCAGGTGGTCTTCTCCTTTTCAATGTATGTTTCAGCCCAGGGTGAAGTTGTCCCTGGTCCTCAACTGCTTTCTAGACTTAGCCCCAAGGAAGCACCTCCTTGGCCTGAAGAACAAGGACAGTGTAGGGGGAGCCCCCTCTACTAATCAGAGTACCTTGGACACTGTGTTTTAATAATAGACTTCTGTGCAAAATCTTTATCTGATGAAAACATTCTAATGCTTACCAAAAGTTTCAAGACTTACTGAAACAGATGACCTCTAAGATACATCCAATGAAAAGAAAAAGAAATCCGTGTTATCCATGTTTCTATAGGTCAAGTTCATCTAAATAGTTTCAGACCACCAGACATTTTTTAATAAACCATTTTCTAAAATCTAGTTTATTCCTACAAGAACTTCATTGCTTAATTTAATATCTTTTGAAGTATCCTAAAATGCTCAAGAAAGGCATGTGAAAATGCATTTATTGGAAATGCTTAAAGAAAAAGCTTAGAAGGACACAGTCTGAAATACAAACTCTGTTTTCTTCAAAAGAAATGCCATCAGAAGAGACGGCTGGGACCTCTAACTAGTGGGTGACACTCCAAGTAACTTTCTGCTCCAGAGGCACCCTTGTAAGTGGAGGCAACAACGCTGCCCTATTTCACAGGCCTGTGACAAAGCTCAGCCTCTGGAAATGTTTTGTAGATTTTATAAACTAGCAATTAACATAAGCTACTATTATAATAATATCTGTTGAGAGTTTTGTGTTATAAACTGTTCTAAACCTAAGATGGGCAACATGTAAGTCACCAGTTCTTGTGATTTTCTAGGACTACTGTAATTATAATAGTACTGGAGTAGAAAAGCAATGTATCCTTTACCACAGGAAAGAAGAAGAAACACAGGGAAGGGACGGAGAAGTGGGGAGAGAATATGACAAGAAGAGGAAGGAGACAGCTACAAGTAAGAGGGCCCGACCCTGTTGTGGGCAGGCATCCTCCTCAGAAAGCTTCTGCCCCAGAGACGGGGCACTGGCTCCCATGTGCAAAGGCTGAAGAGGCTGAGGTCAGCTCTGTCCCTCGGCTCCCCCGACAGACCCTGCAATTCCACGCATCAGAGCCCAGGATTTATTAAGCAAAGCCTGGCCCACAGCTGAGAGGACTCAGTGGCCTGTGACTGATTCGCATGCTGAGGAGGCCCCAGCAAATCTGAGGCAGGCCTGGCACACAGCAGTGACCTCTTCCAAAGCTGCTCCGTTCCTACTGGGTGATTCGCTCACATGATGGGTGACTGTGTTTTCATACGAGTCCCTTGCAGTTTCACCTTGGCAGAGGGGACAGCAATTGACCCAGATATTTATTTTTAATGTAACTTAGACAAGAAAGAAAGAAAAAGAAAGAAAGAAAGAAGGAAAGGAAAAAGAAAGAAAGAAAACTAATTCTCAGGCTTTAAAAATTGCCAGTCATTATGAAGTAATTAAGACCCAAAGTGTCACATAAAATTCCTAGAGATGCTCAACCCCCTATAAGGTTTTTTTCTCATATTACATTATGGCTTCATTATATGTGATTTGAAAATATCAGTGTAGGCACATTCATCAATTGCTTTTGCAGTTATGTTTTAAGAACTGCTTGCTATAGCAAAGTCTTCTTCACCTCCCTCCTAAATCCTTGAGAATATAATCCCGAAACAATGAAAGAACAACTTATTTCCAGCACTGGATGAGTATAAAGAATGTTTTTATTATTGTTCCTTTTCATTTAATTGGACTATTCGAATTTTACCATCAGATATGCTGAAATATTGACACATTTAACTTCTTAGAGTCTGTCAGTCTGTTGATCTTTGACCACTACACCTGTTCCCAGCAGTGAATTAAGTTGCTCAAGGAGAGAGGTGATGGAACAGCTAAACAACCTAGAGAAAATGAAAACATCAAGGACATATGAAGAATATACTAAACGTGCAATATCTTCAGAGACTCCACAAAGAATCAAACTTCATTTGCCACCTCTTCTCTTAAATGACAAACAACAGACACTGACATACTGGAGTCTTTGGCCGCTAAACCCGACAGGGAAGGAAAGGCATGAATGCTTCCTTCACCACCTGAGGAGGGAGGTCTTGCGCTGCCTCATGTTTTGGTGTTTGCCAGCTGTCAGCCCTTTGAAGCTACAGAAATATCTTCTTCCTCCTCTGTGATGTCTAATGCTGTATTGAATTACTGTAGCAAACTCAAAATATCTCTAGCAAAGGGCGCACATGTCTATTTTGTTTCAGCTTTGGGAACTTTGGACAACCCATTAGCATGGTGGTTCCACGGCTGTGTGAGCACGAGAGATCACGTGATTTTGTCAAGCCTCTGCACAAGTACAGGCGCTCTGGGGTTCTAGAATCCGGGGATGAAGGGCATACTGGTGAAGACCAAAAGCTGCTCTGAGTTCAGTAAGATTGCATGAATGTGTCTTTCATTTTCACAATGTCATCTCCCTTACAGACTGAAAATCAGAAGTAGATGTGAGCGAGATGGTTTCTCAGACCTTCAGGACCTGCCTGGTGGACAAATCAATTTGCAGACTATTCCCAACTCTGCAGGCCCCACGGCCCACAGCCCAGGCTGGAAACCAGACCTGCAGAAGCTCTGAAAGAGGGCAAGGCAACAACACCTGCTGGTCGAATGACTTCCTTTCTGGTTCCGAGGTCAGGAGAAACGAGAGATGCCAGCACATTGGTTAACAAGAGAGGCTCCAGCACGCTCTGCTGTCACACCCTCAGCTCGGCTCCTGGCTACAGCACACAGCACTGAGAGCATCCAGCGGACATAAGAACTATTTAAAAACCCCAGTACTCCATTAAGAAAAAAAATCCAGCCTAACTGAAATGATAACTGATCTCTCAAAATCTTAATTCAAACTCAACAGCCACCTCCACTCTGAATTCTTGATCGCCATCCTCACTTAAACGGGTATGATGCGTGAAGTTGTATTTGATCCTAGAACCCAGGTTATAACTAGGAGTCACAGGACCCCTGACCTCGGGGCTTGCGTTCTGCCTGGTGGTTTGAGAGAGGTAAGCATTTTCACCCTGCCTGCTACAAGTTCAAGGTTAATTTTACGTCTAATATAAGAGGAGCAAAAAGTGATCAAATTGCTTATAGCAAGAACTGAACACCAGAATTCTGGCATTTTCAGGGATATGTCAATAACTTAGTAATTTACCTTGACTGACATTGAAAAGAGTACAATAAGACTTACTATGCACTAAAGAGAGATTTAATGTAGTCTGCAAGGAATTTAGAAAGAGTTTTACATTGCTTGGTAAAATCTGCTAATAACAGAACTCATCACTACTTTGAAAAAGAATGGGGTCATTAATCTCAAGCAAGATACATAGACATGCACATCCACCCAAACACTTCAGAAATTGTCAAACTAAAAAAGTATATTGAGTTTTTTTTATATTAGTGGGGAAATTATTCAATGCTTTGTTAGAGCTCTGAAGCATCGAGGAAATAAGGATTTGCATTTGGAGAGGGGGGTGGATATGACCTACTGAGAACACAGAAGAGGAAAAGAAGAAAACGGCTTCTGCTTGTTGAGCCACGTGCACATTCTGTGGGCTGAGCCCAGGCCCCTGCCAAGCGATGCTTCCTGACCCATCACTTCTATCTTTAATATACACAAGAGCTAGAGTGATAGAAAGCTTATGTCCTGGATTTCCTACTCCCAATATGAAATAATTTTATTTTCAAATAAGAACCTGACCACAACCCTATGGGCTTCATAAAGCAGCACTGCCCCCATTTTACAAGAGAGGCAGCTGAGTCCAAAGAGTGGTACAGCCTTGGCATGGACACCACCGGAAGGTGACAGGAGCCTCCCACCCTCTGCTCCTCCCAGGCCCTGGCTCCTGCTCGAGACTTCTACCGAACACGTTGCATGAAAATCCACCAGAGTATTCTGTTGATAAAGAAAAGCGTCTGGGCCTCAGATTTTCCATGGTGACTGTATAAATCTCTCTTATGAGAGAAAGTTGTACAGTCCCTTTCATGCTTCTGGTTTTGGTGCCACTTGGCTGTGCAGATTTCTAAAAGCTTTTGAATAGACTGATAAACATGGAATTGTTCTGAACATCTGTAAGCAAAATACGAAAAGATATTACCCAGTGAATGAACATCCTGGGTTTTCTTGCCAGAAATGGGGTTATTTGTGTATTAGGCTAATGCACTGAAATTAACCCAGAATGCTTATCCATTGCAGAATGTCTTTTCATATTTTCATCTGTGTAGTCGTTATTATAAAATGTAAGAATAATTCTCTATCAGGGTATTCAAGAAACTGAATAGCTCAATTACTTCTAAAATGAACGTAGGAGAGCAACAGCATGCCAGTTAATCAGTTGGTTTGCATAACAAATGTGTGGTTTGTGTGAGTGTGTGAGTGTGTGTGTGTGTATGTGTGTGTCTAAAGCCAGGGTCAGCACAACTCTTTAAATGTGAAAGATCAAGCTTTCATTTAACTATAGAGAAAGAATTCTGGAAGACAGGTACTAGCATTTTTCAACTTGGTATCACATACAATGATATGAAGTACCTAGTACAATGTCTTGCATGCAGTACATTCCCAATCAGTGGTGAATTTAATTCATCAAGAAAGCCTACACGAAATTTAGGCTCTTCCTGGCTGTTCCCTTCCAGGTTTTTATGGGTTCTCCAGTGCCAGGCATACACTGAGCTGTTAAGGAATACCATGTGAATGAATGAATCCTTGGAAATCATTTCAGGAACAGAATGATGGCCACTAAGACTTAAATTACTTCTCAGCACGTGTCTTAGAGACAGATCTGAGGCACAACAAGAAACAGCCAAACAGTGGCTGTGAGCAACGCTACCCTGCATCCAAGCTGAGACTGGGTTCTTGGTGCAGGAGCTGGTGGTGCGCAGCTCTCAGAGGACTCAGAATTCAGGCCTAAAATACCTGAGAGACGCAAGTTTCTCAGTCTGTGAGCTCCAGCGCTAATTGATGAACCTGAGGAAAGGAAGTTTAAGTGCCTATTATAGGAGGGTGGTCACTTTTAAAACAGGTTTAAATGAAATGATGGACATGTGAGGGATGCGGAGACTCTAGGGAAATGCAAGGAGGCAATCACAGCCTTTGGAAAATCATGGCAGTCAGGCTTCTGACTCTCAGCTCTGAAGGCCAAGTTCCATTTCTACACTGAATGTAACCCAAGGTTAACTGAATATGGAGAGAATGACCTGTGTAGACTAAACTCACAATAGACTGAGATATACATCTCAGAATAGCATTTCACTGAATTTGAAATGAGAAGTAGAACTGTCTGGCTGACCTGGTCTCCTTGCATCCTCTTCCTGTAAATAACCTCCACAGGAGGACAAAAGACGAGAAGTTTCTACAGAGTGTGTATCAGAACAAGATGAGTTAGTGATAGAACTTAAAAGTGTCATGGTGTCAGGCTCTGGGAGTCTGTCCAGCAGCCAAACCTTACAGAGCAACCCGTGGGGGGCCAGCAGGACCTCCCTTTTCCCAGGCCGGCCTGGCGGACCTGGCTGACCAGCCTCCCTGCTAAGGTTCTCTTCTTTTCCTTTCACAAACGTCAGGGCATTCCGTCAGGTTACTCTGAGGTCCCAAAGACCCAGAAGCCAAGCTCTCTTCTAAGTGATTGCCTAGCTTGGCTCTGATGCATTACAGGCTTATTTTATACTTCATTCCCAAAAGGCAACTTTGCAAATGCTTGAGGAACTGTTTTCCCCATGGGTCTTCTACATGTGTTAGGCTCTAGACTCACACAGATCACCCAGCATGTAACAGACCCCTTGGTGAGCCGGTAATGAATGTCACCGTGGGGGCCACCTCCTCTCCTGGCTGTTACTAGAAGTCATATGTCTTTTCCACGTGCCTAAGCACAACTCCAATCGCTGGCCCATCTGTAGCCGCACAGAAACACCATTCAGACATTAATACGCAGCCTGTCTGGACACACACCTGCTTTCACATTCACATGCATACCCACTAGCAAGCAGGCATGACCAACTTCAGCCAATGGTTCTGGTTCCATGGCTTGTGATCACCAATCTGTTCGCCAAGACAATACTTGTGGAAGCTCTGACACAAGCTCTGACTCTGGAAGCATCTCCCAGATTATCGGTCAGGGTAGAAGGGAGTGGTAAAGCTAGCCCAGTGTGTTTTGAGACCCCTTCCTGAGTGCTAGCCCTATAATTCTGGCACCTGCCCCCAAAAAACCCAATGGCACCTCAGGCTCAGGCGTCCTGCTCTGTGAGAGGAGGCAGTTGCCACACAACCCAGGTCCTTGGGTTTCCTTTCCTGAAGGAAGGCAAGAAGGAAGGAGGAAAGGAATACCTTTACAAAAGACTCCTGGTTGGGACCAAAGTTTTACAAGCTTAATTGCAAACACAAGAGTAAGCAATTTGGAAATTAATGCAAATACTGGAGCACAGACTAGTATTTCTCTCACATGAAACCTCAGCAACGATTACACATCTTAGCAGAGCCTGGGTTTTTCTTTCTTGCAAGGCAGACCCCTCCAGGGCTGACTTGTTCAACAAGGCTTTGAGCACCCGAGGCCCCAGTCGGGAGGCCTAGCCAGTATAACCTGCTTTCTGTCTCCCCCATCCCTCTCCTTGGTCAAAAATCTTTAATTAGCTGGGGACCTTGTTTGTTCTCCTTCCCCGCTATTCCCAGGGATCTGAAGTCGCCACCACTTCTGTGCTAGAGAGATCTTTCTATCACAGCTTCTCTCTGCCTTTTTGTTTTTCCCTTTCATGATCAGAACAAAAAAAAAGCCTGGGGAAAGAAATCATCTCTCCTTCTGAGTCTGGATAAGACCCTATAACTATCTTTTTCCAATCAGGAACAAGTTTCCATGACAACCATGCTTCCGGATGCCACCGCTAACTTAGCAGGTAGTGTTCACATCAAATAGAGAGTTCTTTACCAACCTCCGTGGTTTCTGTACTTCACTGTTGCTACAGGCCTCTAACGCGCCAGATGTCTGCATGAACTGTATCTTAAAAGGGTTTTTTCCTTTTTCCTTGTAAACATCAGAAAGACCCAAAAAAACTGCTTGGTATTTTCCTTACAGTAATCATTTAAAAGCATACCGATAGATTCAAAAGTATACATGAAACAGAATGTGTGGAGGAGGGAAGCATAAATAGGTGGATGGAGAATGGCTGGGCCGTGATGACAGCTGGGTGACTTACACCACAGTCAATGGCATAAGTTTTGAGCTGAGAGCTAATGAGATCGGGAGATATGACCTTGGGTAAGTTACTTATTCTCTCTGAGCCCCAACACTCCCCCTGTAAAAAAGCAGAAACTGAGGCCCTTCATGGGGCTGTTTGAAAGATTAGATGGAAAAAAGCAAAGATGCAAAAAGTGCTTGTTACAGTGTCTGGCACATAGTAGGAGTTCAACAAAGGGCAATTATCATGTTGTTCTTGTTACGGTGAAGAACTGAATCGGAGAGTCTGAGCAAACCAGCAACCACGATATTCTAATTGATGATTAACATTTTGCTGGTAGACAGTAACAGTATAAGCAGTAGATATCTGGAGGTTTTCTTAGCAACTTTTTCTGTTAGGCTATTAAGTCATGTCTGCAATTACAGGAAGGAATCTATTCATTTCCATTCCTAAGACTTAAGAGGATACACCTGGGCAATCTCCAGGGTTCATCTGAATCTCTCTATTTATAGTTCTGCATAAGCATTTGTTTAATTTTGAAACAGAAGCAGAGGAAAAAAATGGATTAACCATTAACGTATTTGTTCGATATTCCACATTCTCAACACCGATCAGAATATTTCAATTCTTCTCCAGAAGCAAGAAAAAGAAGAATATGTATATTTTCATGATATTTTCATTGTTGCACAGTTCAAATTTCATTTCAAAATCAGAATTCATATTGTAGCAAACAAATCAACACGCTCATTATCGAACAAACTCCCAAACTCCAATTCCCCCCTGCCTACATTCGCAGTGCCCTCAAAGAGCTGAGAGGGCCCTCCACAAATAACACCAATGCAAACCTTTATTTTTAAACGATAAAACTATTTACATATTTTTCAAAAATCCCATTTCTATCAATGTGGTGGACTGTATATTAGATAAACTCTCCCTATTAAGAACTCTTAAGATAGTAAATAAAATATTCTTTTAAAAAATGTGTTTTACAGTATGGATGTGCCTCAAGAAATTCAAAACAGAACCATCATACGATCCAGCAACCTCTCTTCTGGGTATACACACAAAGGAAGTGAAATCCGTATCTTAAAGAGACATCTGTGCTCCCATGTGCACTGCAGCATTATTTACAATAGCCAAGGTATGAAACAACCTAAATGTCCATCAATGAAGGGATAAAGAAGATGTGGCACATACACAACGGAATACTATTCAGCCTAAAAAAATGAAGGAAATCCTGCCATTTGCAACAACATGAGTGAGCCTGTAGGACGCTATGCTAAGTGAAATAAACTAGACACAGAAAAAAAATACTGCACGGTCTCACTTATAAGTGGAGTCTAAAAAAATTGAACTCACAGAAGCAAGAGAGTAGAATGGTGGTTCCCAGGGAAATGGGGAGATGTTGGTCAAAGCGTACTAACATTTATTTATGTAAGATGAATTAGCTGTAGAGATACAAGGTACAGCATGGTGACTGTACGTAATAATACTGTATTGTATACTTGGAATTTGCTAAGAGAGTAGATCAAAGGTGCTCTCACCACACAAAAAAAGTACATGAGGAGATGGGTATGTTAATTAGCTTGACTATTAGTAATCGTTTCACTATGTATATCAAAGTATCATGCTGTACACCTTAAATATATACCATTTTTATATTTAAAATGAAAAAAAAATTTTAAGAGAAAAATAATGTGTTTTAAATGTGACCAGAGCTGGCAGAAAGGTAAAAGGAAATCCTTGAAGGCCAGAAATAACAAAACAAAACAAATTCCAGAAAGGTTATCTGGTAATTGAGCTAGAATTTGCCATGGAGGCAACTGCCTATCCCGGTCAGCAAATATTTTTCTGTAAAGGGCCGGGTCATAAACATTTTAGGTTTCACAGGCCATACTGTCTCGGATGCATCCACTCAACTGCAACTGTGGCATGAAAACATTCACAGATAACATAAATAAATAGTCATGTCTGTGTTTAAAAAAGAAAACAACTTTATATAAACAGGCAGCAGGCAGGATTTAGCCTGCAAGCCCCAGTTTGCCAATCCCTTCATTATAGCCTGATTTTTAGTGTCTTTCCCTGAAGAAAACAAGTCTGGTATGTGACATATTTGTCCCAGGTGATAGAGTGATGTGGTGATGGTCCCAATTTCTTCACATCTCCCTGTACACCTGCCTTTGGGAAGTCTCTCCCACACAGATTCTGGGCTAGACCATGTGACCTGCTTTGGCCAATGGGACCAATAGTAAATGTGACTCAGAGACTTGAAAAGTACTAGCAGAATGGTGCTTGTCCTCTCTTACTGCTCCTAATCTCTGCATCCGCCATCACGTGAATTCGCCCAGGCCAGTGTGTGAAGACATATGTTCCATCCTCCCCATCACCCCAGGCAAGAGGAAGTGACAGCCAGCAGCAACTGCCAGATGTATGAGCGAAGCCATCAGAGACCAACTAGCCCCCAGGCAACCCACCAGTTGACTGGAATTGCATGAATGAACCCAGATGAAACCAGCAGAAGAACCACCAGGCTGAGCTTAGTCTAAATTGCTGACCCACAGAATCATAAGGTAACAAATGATTGCTTTAGCGATTAAGTTTCAGGGTGATTTTTCTGCAACAAAAGCTAAATGACACATTCCGTAGGAAGTCTATTATCTTCTAAAAATATGAAGTGAAAGGCCAGCAAGTATATTTGTAGAAATGGGCAAGAGAAGACTGAGAAAACACACCAAAAAACCATTTCCATTTTAAAGATCCTGTCATCCGCCAACAGGGACAAGTCCGTCCTTGTTCCTTATATGATAGAGCAAATTCTTCCTACCTGAGCAGACTTCTTCATAAGTAGGATTGGGAGTGTAGCCTCCTGCATAACCAACTTGAGTTGAATATACTCCTTTCAGGGTCCAGAATTTCCTTTCAGCTCCCCAGAAACAGCCCATTCCTAAGAAAAAATATGATACTGATTAGTCCTTTATCAAAAACAAGGTGGTCATTGCATATCAGAAGCCCTGTTACACTAGAAAAGAGAAGTTGTTCCTGTCATCTGGTAATCAAAAATGACTAAGATTTTATCTTTTAAAGAAGTAGAGTTTTTAACATCTAAAAAGAATTTTATTTAAAGTTATTTTCACAGAATGTCTCTTTGCTTTAGTTGTACAAAAACTTAGAAAGCCTCAAATTTTAATGGAGTTAGTAAAGCTATACCTTTTGAAATAACACAGCAAAAGGATAACTGCATTTGATGAATGATTTCCACACTCAGTTCATTATGGACTTGTCAAAACATAGTAAGTTGTAGGAATAGTAGAAATTTATTTAATGATCAGCATCCTGGTCGTGCTTTCTTTAAAAATTCTAACAAAGGAAGGTAACACTAAATTACTGATTTAAATGGGAAAACTTCCCCAAATCAAAACAGATTGACACAGTATTTGATTAACGATTTCACGTGTTCAGTTTTTTTACATTTTTGAAGTCATCAGAAACTTTCATGGGATAAATCACTGCTCACCAAAAAGAACCTTTTTCTGAGTTCGAGTACTGAACATAATGAATAAGGAAAGAGAGACAGGGGAAGGCAGGGAAAGAGGGAACAACAAATAAAGAAACTCACAAAAATGGCATTCCATTCACCTAGCAAACATCGTGCTCACACCAGTGGTTAGTTATTGGATTCCTCTGAACATATGATGAAAACTAAGAACCACCTCCCAAGGATGCACGTACTTACACACATCTAAAATGCTGCATTACTTTTCCTGGGCTCCAAATAAAGAATCTTCATTTTTCTACCATGAGTTTCTAAACTGTCCACAACTGCTATTCTGTGGTCAATTCCTAGATGTAAACAAGATTTCTGCCTCACTCAAGTTTTACATGGCTTTATTAAGTCATATATAATTAAGATCGTGGGTAGAACAACAGTTGGCAAATTAATATATTCCTCCTACTTTAACAATCACTAGATTTGCTAGATTCGATGACAGAGCTAAAAGAAAAATTAGATAGAAGTTTACTGAAATTCTTGACACTTGTTAATATACTACTTTAAGAATTCAGAGCAACAACCAAAAAGAAATGTGCACGATGTTATACATTATAAAAAATATATTTGCTCAACTGTGATGGGAAACATACTAACCAAAAGTAGGTTAACAGTTAAAAAATATGATGGAGCCAAATGATGAAGTTTAATGCAGTAAAAAAATTACTATTGTGATAACAATGCAATATGGAAATATGTATATAATTATATCATAATTACCTAAGGCTAAATTTAAAAGGGAAAATCACAGTTATATGCATGTTTTTATTACAAAACTATGAAAAAAATTCATACCAAAATAGACTAGAAAGAAATATATAAAATCATAATCATGATTATATTACAGCAGTGAGAATATACAAATATTTTTTTCATTTTTCAAGTTTGTATGTAATAGATTTACATTACTTTATTTTATTTATTTTTTTAGAAGCCAGGAATTTTTTTTTTTTTTTTTGGCTGTGTTGGGTCTTCATTGCTGCGTGCGGGCTTTCTCTAGTTGAGGTGAGCGGGGGCTACTCTTCATTGTGGTGCACAGGCTTCTCATTGCGGTGGCTTCTCTTGTTGCAGAGCATGGGCTCTAGGCACGCGGGCTTCACTAGTTGTGGCACGTGAGCTCAGTAGTTGTGGTGCACGGGCTGGGTTGCTCCGTGGCATGAGGGATCTTCCTGGAACAGGGTTCGATCCCGTGTCCCCTGCATTGGCAGGTGGATTCTTAACCACTGTGCCACCAGGGAAGTCCCTACATTACTTTAAGAACAAAAAATACATACATTTTTTAAGGGAAAGAAAAAAATTCAAGGAAAAACATAAGCATATGCATTGTTCAAGTTACACACCACTAGATACCATTTTTCCTGTTTACAAGTGAATTGTTTGCTGCTAGTGAATATAACTAAATATTTACTGAGTATTTATAAAAATTGACTATCCTCAAGTCTCTGAAACAAGGATTCACTGCTCATTTTACTTCCCTGCATTCCTGGGATGAGGAATCATATTATTCAGTGTTCTCCAAAGAAACAGAACCAACAGGATTTATACAAATATATATATACAGAGAGATTCATTATGATGAATTGGCTCCCACAGTTATGGAGGCTGAGGAGTCCCATGAGTCTGCAAGCTGGAGGCCCAGGAAAGGTGGTACTATAATTCTAGTCCAAACCTGAAAGTCTGAGAACCAATGATGTGAATCCCAGTCTAAGTCTGAAGGCCTGATAACCAGGAACACTGACGCTCAAGGACAGGAGGAGATGGGTGTCCCAGCTCAAGCAAAGAGAGTGAATTCACCCTCCCTCTGCCATTTGGTTCTGTGCAGACCCTCAGTGGATTGGATGGTGCCCACCCACACTGGTGAGGTTGATCTACTCAGTGTACTGACTCAAATGCTAATCTCTTCCAGAAACGCTCACAGACACACCCAGAAATGATGTTTTACCAGCTTTCTGGGCATCCCTTAGCCAAGTCAAGTCGACACATAAAATTAACCATCACAGGAATGATGACAGGGCATCTGGAGAAGGACAGGTAGAAAAGGAGCTGGGCAGCATTACTGAACATAAAAGGCCACAAAGGCATCCAGGAGCCGTGCGGTGTGCCAAGCTGAGGCACCGTAGCCCCTGAAGTTCAGAAATCTGAGGAGTTCACCGAATAAAATATTTCTGTATCTCACAGAGACTAACAGTGATGGTACCGAAGAGTACTGCACGCCTTCAGTATTCTCCACACACGGTATATAATGAGCTATTTTAGCAACCAGCCTATCCTGACCATTGTCTACAGTACCACACAGACGGCCCCAGAGTCTGTATCTCTTACGTCTTCACTACACCCTCGTGATATAAAACTTAAAATGACCAAACAAAAATTTATTGCAGGTAGAGATATTTAACCCCCTTTTATGTTTAATAAGGATCAAGATAAGACCTCCGATAGCAGGGAGAATGAACTAGCTCCAGCTGGACAAAGGTCTCCAAGGGGGGCCATGTGTGGCTGAAATAATCCTCCAGGGAACTGTTATATAACCAATGTCAAAATTTTTAGAAAGGCGCTTAACTTAGGATAAGCAGTAGCTCTAAGAATCAAACTCCTCCTTGAAGCAATCAGATGTTTTATCTAGTGGCTTCCAGTATAACCTAAGCATTCTTTTATTTGGCTTCGAGTGTGTGTGTGTTTAAACAAAGCAAGGTTTATTAATGGCAGAATTTCTCAGAATTTACAGTAGTCTAGTAAACAACATGAATATCATCAAAGAAGATGTAGTGTGCACTATTTTAAATATTTTATATTTTAACCTTTTATTATAAAGTAAAACAGATACAGAAAAACTGCACAAAACAGATGCAAAATTCAATGTCTATTATTACTCAAATGGCCTACTAACCACCACCCGGGTCAAGATTTAGAACTTTGCCACCCACCCCAGAAATCCCTCCTTGTATTACACCCCAGTCACAACTCCCTTCCTCCCCCTAAAGCTAACCGCTGTCTGAATTTTATAGCATTCACTTCCTTATGTTTCTTTATATTTTTATCATTCAAGTTATCCATCCTGATACTACACTTTGGTCTTGCTCATTTTTAAAAATCTGATTATATCTTTAAAGTTCTTTCAATTGACAGGTTCCCTCTCCATTCTTTTCCTTTTAATTTATCTATTGAAGAAAACATGAGCCACTTGACCTGCAGAATTTCCCACAGTATGGATTTTGCCAATTGTATTCTTGTGGTGCAATTCAACTTGTTCCTCTATCCTCAATATTTCCTGCAAATTTGCTGCTGGATCCAGAGGTGTGATCAACCTCAGATTTCATCCTTTGGCAAAACTATAGGTGGTACTATGTAATTTTTTTAACTTTTTAAAAGTTTTTTTCCAGCTTTATTGGTATATAATTGACATATGACATTTATAACGTCATCACATATTTGACACACATATATACTGTGAAATAATTAAAACAATAAGGTTAGTTAACACATTTATCACCTCACACAATTACAATGTTTTGTAGTGAGAATATTTAAAATCTACTCTCTTAGCAACTGTCAACTATAAAGTACAGTATCATTAACTATAGTCACCATGATGAATATTAGATCCCCAGAACTTACTCATCTTATAACTGGAAGTTTGTAAACAATTCCCCCAACAACCTCTGGAAACCACCATTCTACTCTCTGTTCTATGAATTTGTCTGTTTTTTTAGCTTCCAATGTAAGTGAAATTATACAGAATTTGTCTTTCTCTGTATGACTTATTTCATTTAGGATAATGCCCTAAAGGTCTACCCACATTGTCACAAATGACAGAATTCCTTTGCTTTTTATGGTTAATATTACATTATGTTTGTGTGTGTGTGTGTGTGTATACACACACACACACATACATATACATATTTATATACACATCAATAGCACACCATCTTTATCCATTAGTCTGTTAATAGCCACTTAGGTTGTTTCCATCTCTTGGCTATGGCTGATAATGCTGGAATGAACATGGGAGTGCAGATATCTCTTTGAGATACTGATTTCATTTCCTTTGGATATATACCCAGAAGTGGGATTGCTTGATTATTCGGTAGTTCTATTTCTAATTTCTGAGGAACCTCCATTCTGTTTTCCATAATGGCTTTACCTATTTACATTCCCACCAACAGTGCACTAGGGTTCTCTTTTCTCCACATCCTTGCCATCCTTGTTATCTTTTGCCTTTTCAGCAGTAGCCATTCTAACAGATGTGAAGTGATATCTCATTGTGGGTTTGATTTGCATTTCCCTGATGATCAGTGATGTTGAGCATCTTTTCATGTACTTGACCATTTGTATGTCTTCTTAGAAAAATGTCTATTCAGGTCCTCTGCCATTTTTAATCAGATAATTTGGAGGGGCTTTTTTTGAGGGGGGGTTATTGAATTGTATGAGTTCCCTATATATTTTGGATATTAACCCCTTATCTGATACATGGTTTGCAAATATTTTCTCCATTACATTGCTTCTTCATTCTGCTGTTTCTGTGGCTGTGCATAAGCTTTTTAGTTTGATGTAATGTCACTTGTTTATTTTTGCTTTGTTGCTTGTGCTTTTGGTGTCATATCCAAAATATCATTGCCAAGGCCAATGTCAAGGAGTTTTTTTTCTCTCTGTTTCCTTCTAGGAGTTCTATGGTTTCAGATCTTTACATTCAAGTCTTCAATTCATTTCAAGTTAATTTTTGTGAGTGGTGTGAGATAGGGGTCCATTTTTTTGTATGTGAATATACATTTCTCTCAACATCATTTATTTAATAGACTTTTCCCCACTGAGTATTCTTGGCTCCATTGTCACGTGTTAGTTGACCATATATCCATGAGTTTATTTTCGGGCTCTCTATTCTATTCTATTCTATTTCATTGGTCTATGTGTCTGTTTTTATTGCAGTAACATATTGTTTTGATTACTATAGTTTTGTAGTATAATTTGAAATCAGGAAGTGTGATGCCTTCAGCTTTGTTCTTCTTTCTCAAAATTGATTTGGCTCTTTGGGATCTTTTTTGGTTCCATACAAATTTTAGGATTATTTTTTCTATTTCTGTAAAAATTGCCATTGGAATTTTGATATTGGGTTTGATGTGGAATTACATTTAATCTATAGAATGGCCTTGGGTAGTATGGACATTTTAACAATATTAATTTTTCCAATCCATGAACATGAGATATCTCTCCTCTTATTTGTGTCTTCTTCAATTTCTTTCATCAATGTCTTAGAGTTTACAGTATAAATATTTGTCACTTCCTTGGGTAAATTTATTCCTGATTATTTTACTGCTTTTGATGCTATTGTGAGTGAGATTGTTTTCTCTATTTCTCTTTCAGATATTTCATTTTTACTGTATGGAAATGCAACTGATTTTCATATGTTACATTACTGTAACTTTAATAAATTCATTGATTACTTTTAACAGTTTTTTTGTGAAGTCTTTAGGGTATTCTATATATAAGGATCATGTCATTGGCAGACAATTTTACTTCTTCCTTTCTGATAGGATACCTTTAATTTCCATTTCTTGCCTAATTGCTCTGGATAAGATTTCCAGTATTATGTTGAATAGGAGTATAGAGAGTGTCTTGTTTTTGATCCCAACAGAAAAGCTTTCAGCTTTTCACCACTGACTATGACATTATCTGTGGGTCTGTCATATTTGGCCTTTATTACATTGAAGTATGTTTCTCCTATACCTCTCAAATTTGTTTGAGAGCTTTTGTCATGAAAGGGTGTTGAATTTTGGCAAACGATTTCTCTGCATCTATTGAGAGTCATGATTTTTATCCTTCATTCTATTAATGTGGTATATCTCGTTTACTGATTTGCAGCTGTTGACCCATCCTTGCATCCCGGGGATAAATCCTGCTTGATCATGGTGTGTGATCCTTCCAATGTGCTGTTGAATTTGGTTTGCTAATATTTTGTTGAGAATTTTTGCATCTACATTATTCAGTGATCCTGGCTTGTAGTTTTCTTCTCTTGTAGCATCTTTATCTGGCTTTTATATCAGGGTAATGTCAGCCTCATAAAATTAGTTTGAGACTGTCCCCTCCTCTTCAGTTTTTTTGGAAGAGTTTGAGGACTAGCGTTAATTCTTCTTTAAATGTTTGGCAGAATTTGCCAGTGAAGATATCTGGTCCTGGGTCTTTTTGAGGGGGCAGGTTTTTTTTATTACTATCTCAGTCTCCTTAATTGGTTTGCTCAGATTTTCTGTCTTCATGATTCAGTCTTGGTAGGTTGTATGTTTCTAGGCACTTATCCATTTCTTCTAGGTTATCCAATTTTTTGGTGTATACTTTTTCACAGCAGTCTTTTATGATCCTTTGTATTTCTGTGGTATCAGTTGTAATGTCTCCTCTTTCATCTATAGTTTTGTTTACTTGAGCCCTCTCTCCTTTATTCTTGGTTAGTCTAACTAAAGGTTTATCAATTCTGTTTATCTTTTTCAAAAAACCAACTCTTAGTTTCAATGATTTTTTTCTGTTTTCTTTCTAGTTTTGATTTCATTTACTTCTGCTGTGATCTTTATTATTTCCTTCCTTCTGGTAACTTTGGGCTTAGATTATTCTTTTTCTAAATCCTTAAGGTGTAAAGTAAGGTTGTTTATTTGAGATATTTCTTTTTCTTCAATGTACGCATTAATCACTATAAGCTTCCCTCTTGGGAATGTTTTTACTGCATCCTACAAGTTTTGGTATTTGTGTTTTCATTTTCATTTGTCTCAAAATACTTTCTTGAATTCCCTTTTGATTTCTTCTTTAACTCGAGTGTATAGTTTGATTTCCACTACTTTTGAATATTTCCGTTTTCCTCCTGTTATTTATTTCCACTTTCATACCATTGTGTTTGGAAAACATACTAGATGTGATTTCAGTTTTCTTTAATTTGTTAAGGCTTGCTTTGTGGCCTAATATATAATCGATCCTGGAGAATATTCCATGTGTGCTTGCAAAGAATGTGTATTCTGGTGCTGTTGGATGGAATATTCTGTATATATCTGTCAGGTATATTTAGTTTCTAGTGTTATTCAGATCTACTGTTTCCTTATTAATTTTCTGTCTGGGTGATCTACTGGATGTTAAAAGAGGGGTATTGACATCTCCTACTATTATTTTATTGCTGCCTATTTCTCCCTTCAGTTCTGTTAATATTTGCCTTAAATATTTAGATGTTCCAATGCTGGATACATATAGTTACAATTGTTATATCCTCTTGATGAATTAATCCCTTTGTCACTGTGTAGTCACCTTCTTTGTCTCTTGTGACCAATTTTGAATGAAAGTCTATTTTATCTGATATAAGTATAGTCACTCCTGTTATCTGTTGGTTACCATTTGCATGGAGTATCTTTTTCCATCCCTTTGCTTTCTACCTATGTGTGTACTTAAAGCTAGTGTGAGTCTCTTATAGGCAGCATATTGTTGAATACTGTTTTTTTTTTAATCCATTCAGCCACTATGTGTCTTTTGAATGAAGAATTTAGTTCATTTATGTTTAAAGTAATTATTGATAGGTAAGAACTTTCTATTGCCATTTTACTCATTATTTTCTGACTGCCTTTGTTTTTACTTCCTTTTTTCTTTTTCCTCTCTTACTGTCTTCCTTTATAATTTGTCTTTTGTAATGGTATTCTTTAATACCTTTGTCTTTTGTGTAACTACTATAGGTTTTTTCCTTTGTGGTTACCATAAGGCTTACATTAAACATCTTATAGATATAATAGTCTATTTTAAGCTGATAACTTAGCTTTGATTATGTACAAAAACTCTATACTTTTACTTCTCTTTCCCTCACATTTTATGCTATTGATGTCACACTTTACATTTTCTTATATTGTTCATCTCTTAATAAGTTACTACAGCTATAGTTATTTTTAATATTATTGGTTTTTAACTTTTCTACTAGAATTAAAGCGATTTACACACCTCCTTTACAGAATTAGGGTGTTCTGCATTTGATTGCATTTTTACCTTTACCAGTCAGTTTTATACTTTTATATATTTTCACGTTGTTTACTTAGCATCCTTTCATTTCGACTTGAAGAACTCTCTTAACATTTCTTGTAGGGCAGGTCTAGTGGTGATGAACTCCCATAGCTTTTGTTTATCCGGGAATGTCTTTAACTCTTCTTCATTTCTGAAGGACAGTTTTGTTTGGTATAGTATTCTTATCTGGCAGTTTTTTCTTTCAGCACTTTGAATATACCATCCCACCATCTACTGGTCTGCAAGGTTTCTGCAGAGAAATCCACTGATAGCCTCATGGAGATCCCCTTGCATAGGACAAGTCATTTTCCTCTTGCTGCTTTCAAAATTCTATCCTTGCCTTTGGCTTTTAACATTTTAATTACAATGTATCTCAGAGTAATGTTCTTTGGGTTGATCCTGCTTGGGGTCCTTTGCGCTTCCTATACTTGCATGTCATTATCACTCCCAAGACTTGCGAAGTTTTCAGCTATTATTTCTTTAAATAATCTTTTCACCCCTTTCTCTCTCTCTTCTCCTTCTAGGACTCCCATGATAGAAATTTTCAAACACTTGAGGGTATCACATAATTTGCATAAGCTTTCTTCACTCTTTTTCATTCTTTGTCCTTTTTGTTCCTCTAACTAGCTAATTTCAAATGATTTGTCTTTGCGTTCACTGATTCATTCTTCTACATGAACAAATCTGTTGTTGAAGTTCTCTACTGAACTTCAACATTCCATTGTATTCTTCAGCTCCAATAATTCTGTTTAGCTCTTTTTATGGTTTTATTTCTTTATTAAACTTTTCACTTTATTCATGCATCATTTTCTTGATTTTGTTTAGTTGTCTACCTGTGTTCTCTTGCATTTCATTCAATTTCTTTAAGGTGATTATTTTGAATTTTTTGTCAGGCAAAGCACAGATCTCCATTTCTTTGCCTTTGGAGCTGTATTCATTTCTTTTGGCGGTGTCATGTTTGCCTGATTCTTCATGATCCATGTAGCCTTGCATTAGTGTCTGTGCATTTTTCAAAATTTTATTTTATTGAAGTATAGTTGACTTACAATGTTGTGTTAATTTCTGCTGTACAGCAAAGTGATTCACTTATACATATATACATTCTACAGTCTGTGCATTTGAAGGAGCAAACACTTCTTCCAGTCTTTACAGACTGGTTTCTATGTTCTTTGATCAGGAAGCACATAATGTCTGGCCATCTCTCTTTTTGTGATGTTAGCATCTGCTGATGCTCAATGCTTAGATGTGTTAATTCCTTGAGAGCTGCAAAATGGTGATTTTCAATTCTCTCACTTCTTTTTCATTCATTAGTTGAAATACCTTTATAGTGAAAAGCTTCCCCTCAACTATTATTTTGTTACTCAGTGGTACAGTTCATAAAATAAAGGGAAGATAAATGTTGGAGTATGTCCATTTACTTAGCAGTCTTCAAGATGATGAACTTGCCCACTCCAAGGTTGACCAATTCGGTTTTTTTTTTTAAGATTTTTTTTATTTATTTATGGCTGCATGGGGTCTTTGTTGCTGTGCGCAGGCTATCTCTAGTTACGGTGAGCGGGGGCTACTCTTTGTTGCAGTGCACAGGCTTCTCATTGCAGTGGCTTCTCTTGTTGTGGAGCATGGGCTCTAGGTGCACAGGCTTCAGTAGTTGTGGCACGCGGGCTCAGCAGTTGTGGCTCATGGGCTCTAGAGTGCAGGTTCAGTAGTTGTAGCACACGGGCTTAGTTGCTCCGCGGCATGTGGGATCTTCCCAGACCAGGGCTTGAACCTGTGTGCCCTACATTGGCAGGCGGATTCTTAACCACTGTGCCACCAGGGAAGTCTGACCAACTAGTTTTTAAAACATCATTATAAACGCATTTATTTAAACATATTTGATATGTTTCACCCTTTCAATTACCCCTCTCTTGTAAGCTCTACCTGTCATATCTTTGGCTAGGGAGAGCCTCTTCAAATTGTCTCCTGAGTCCCTTTTGAAATACTCTCAATAGTCTCTTATTGCTTCCTTGCTATCTGGTATGACAGGATGTCTCAGGCTTGTATATTTCCTACCCCATGTCTGGAATCAGCCATTTCTCCAAGAAGGCTCATTTCTTTAAATGAGAATAGGTACCTCAAGACCATCACTTGGGTACTAGTGATACTTACTGCAGAGTGCCCAGCTATGAGACCATGTGGCTAAAACTGCCCACCAAAATCTAAGTCTTGTGAGACCCACCAAATCATAATGTCAGAAGAGTGCAACAGCAATCCATCACAAGATAGAAGCTGTGCGTCTGGAATCATACATAACAGGACCAGGTGGTCTTGTAGGAATAAGTAGCCAGACTCCCACAGCGTCCACCAGGGTTGCACCAAAACCACTCCCTCAGTTCACACCTATGGATGTAAGGGGATGCTATACAACCAGCTGAAGGACAAGAAAAAGGCTGGATTTTGGTTTATAAGTGGTTGGCTTACTACGTACAGATGCAAGCCAAAAATTCATAGCAGCCTCACTGTAGTCTCACGCAGGAGTGGCCATAATAAATAGTGATAAAGGAAAATCCTCCCAACTGGTGACCTTCAAACAGTGCACCAGTTACCCACTTCATGTGGAAGGAAAATAGCCCAACTTTAGAAATCAAGCCTTTAGAAAATGGCTTGGCTGGCTAGTGAGAATCCAAAAACAAAAATACTGAAAGATCAGGAACAAGGAAATCTGAGGTAGAAACATGTGGATGGACCTAGGAGTGAGTATGTGCTATGAAGATATCTGCATCACATGTTAAAGCCAGTCAGCGGGCACCCACCAAGAAAGAGGCACTAAACAACAAAGCTGACAAAGTGACCTGGCTTTGTTGGTCAGCCTGGTCAGCCTGTTCCACTGGCCACCCCAGTACTGGCATGATGGCCACAGGAACAAAGTGGCCATGGTGGCAGAGATGGAGTCAACATTGGCACAACAGTGGACTCCCACTTACCAAGTTTTATGCACTATTGCCATCACCAAATATCATCTCCAAGCACCTGGTACAGCACCATTTCTCAAGGGGAACAACCAACCACTAGGTGGCAAAGGGGAAACGCTGGGTTCCTTCCATGCTGAAAGGGCCGGTGGTTTGTTCTCACAGTAACAGACATATTCCAAGTGTGGGTTTCACTCTCCTGCTTTCAGAATCTCAGCCAACTACTGTTACATATAACACTGTTTCAGACCAGGAGACCCGGTTTACAGCACAAAAGATGCAGCAATGAACCCAGGACTACAGTTTCCACCTATCTTATTATATACCACACCACCCAGAAGCTGCCGTTCTGATTAAGCACTGGAACATCCCCGAGGCACAGTTGCAGCACCAGTTCAGGGACAATTCTCTGTGACGGTACAGTGCTAACTTTCGGAACACTAAATATGCAGGGAATCAATGACCCCAAAGATACTGGGGTACTGTGTCCCAAAAAAGAAAAATACATGTATTAGAAAAAAGGGGTGAAAACAGGATTGGCTCCACTTACCATCATTCCTAATGACCCATTGGGAGACTTTGTACTTCCTGTCCCAGAACTCTTGGCTCTGTAGGTAGAGTTAGAGGTCCTGGTCCCCAAAAGGGTACAGGTTCATCAGGGGACACAGCAAGAGTCCACTGAATTATATGCTGCTGCTGTCGCCTAGGCACTCTGGCTCCTTGCGTCCAGGGACAAGCAAGCAAAAAGAGCTTGCCAGGTGGAACTGACCCACAAGCAGTGTAGGAGATCTCTCTTGGGCCTTGAAAACATTTGGTGTTACAAGTTATATAAATTTTAGCCAATGAGATGTTTCAGAATTTTACCTCATTGTGATTTTAACATATACTTGGCTAATTACCAGTAAGGTTAAACATCTTTTCATATTGTATACTGGCCATTCATGTTTTCTCTTTTGTAAATTGCTTTTGTCCATTTTTCTATTAGCTTATTATATTTTTCTTGTTGATTTGTTGGAGTTTTTATATATTCAGAAGACTAATTCTTTTGTCAATTTTATGTTTGCAGATATCATCTTGTTTCTGATGTGCCTTTTACCTTCATTTATGATGCCTATTGTCATGCAAGTATTTTAAATTTTAATTGTGGTTAAATTTCTCTATATTTTCCTTTATAATTTGTGCTTTTTGTATATAATGCATAAGAACTCTTTCTATACATTAAAGTCATAAAGACAGTATCCTATATTTTCAGAACTTTTAAAGTTTTGATCTTCATTTTAGGTTGCTAATCCATCTGGAAATAATTTTTTGTGTACGGTATGAAGTAGGAATTCAATTTACTTTTTTCTATATGGATAACCAAGTATCCAAAATAAATTATTATTTATTAAATAATCTATTACTTCCTCACTTATGTCTAATGTCATCTCTATCCTATATCATTATGAGTGATCCTGTTTCTGGGCTATCTGTTATATTCCATTCATTTGTCTGCTGCTGCACTAATAACACACTGCCCTTCATTCACGTATTCAACAAATATTTATTCATTGCCTACCATGTGTCAAGAAGTGCTCTTGGCACATGGAATACATGAGTGAACAAAACAAAGATCCTAACCTCTTACAGAGCTTACACTCTAGTGGCAAAAGACAAATAATATACACTAAAAATAATAAATAAGCACTCGATATAGCAAGTAAGAAGTAAAGAGCTATTAAAAAAAAAAAAGAAAAGAAAAGTAGAACAGAGTCAGAGGGATCAGGAGTGCTGGGGAAGGTGCAATATTAAATAAGGTCTTGGGGTGGACCTCAAAGAGATGGTGACTTCAATAAAGACTTGAAGGCAGTAAGGAGGTCACCCATTCAGTTATCTGGGGTACGCGGTGTTCCAGGCAGAGAAAAGCATCACTACAAAGGCACCAAGAACATGCCTGCTATGCTTAAGTGGCAGGAAAGAAGCCAGGATGGCTTGGGTGGAGTGAGCAGGGGCAACAGCGGGACATAGATCAGGTGAGCCGGCTCGTGTAGGGCCTCGGGGGCTACTGTAAGGGCTTTGGATTTTACTCTGAGGGAAATGAATAGCCATGGCTGAGTTCTGGGCAGGAGAGGGGAATGACATAACTCATGTTTTACAGGGTTCACTCTGGCTGTTCTCTGCTGAGAACAGACTGGAGTGGACTAACCTCAGAAGCAGGGAATGCTCAGGAAACTACTGCTATAGCCCGAGTGAGACATACTGGTGGGTCAGACCTGGGAATAGCTGGGGAAGTCACAAGTCAGCATCAGATTTGGGATACTTTTTGTAGAACCAAGAGGATTTCCTGACAGGTCGGAAGCAGGGTTTGAGAGAAACAGAGAGACAAGGATGATTCTAACCTATTTTAACAGTTTTATATCTCCCTGTCCAATTCTTATTCTCCTTCTTTTATCTCATTTTACTGCATTGGCTAGGACCTTCCACACAATGCTGAATAACAGGGGTGATGGTGGGAAGCCTTGTCTCATCCTAATGTTAGAGAGAATGCTCCAAGAAGGGTGAGGTTAGCTGTAGGTTTTCAGCAGATACTCTTCTTTCAGGTTAGGAAAGTTTCCTTCCATTCCTAGTTGTAAAGAAAGAGCTTTTTGCCATGAATGAGATTTGAGTGTTAACAATGCTTGCATTCTTTTGAGATGATCATAGGGTTTCTAAATCCTGTAATCTCTTAAAGTAATATATTACATTTATAAATTTTTCTGAACCATCCTTCGGTAAACTTTACCTACTCATGATGCATTTTAATATTGAAGAATTACTTTTCCTAATATGTTATTTCAATTTTTTTCATTTATGTTCATAGGGAAAATACGTCGTAATTTTATTTCCTTATACTACCTTGTCCAGAATTAGAATCAAGGTTATATTGGCCTCATAAAATGGACTGGTTAACATTTCTTTTCTTCTTTTTTTTTTTCTCCTATGTAATGTTACATTAGAAAAATTTATTTGTTTCTTGGAGTTACAATAAAACTTTCTGAACCACCTAGACCTTGTGTCTTTGGAGAGGAGAAGGCAGGGATTAGGAAAAACTAACTGTCTCATTGTTATGTGTTTATTCAAGTTTTCCTATTTCTATTTCTGTTTTTAGACGTTTCCATCACAGAACAAATCTTAGCTTTCACTGATCCTCTTTTTTTTTTTGGTTCGTTTTCTATGTCTGCTCTTTCTTTATGGTTATCCTGTTGTACAGTTTACTTTTAGTCTGTTCCTTTCCTACTTTCTTGATATGAATACTTAGCTTATTTAATTTTCAAGTGTTCTTGTTTTTTGATAAATGTATTTAAGGCTACATATTTTCCTCTAAGTTTGGCTTTAAATACATCCCACATATTTAAATATGCAGTACTTTCCTCATCATTCTTTTCTAAATATTTTATAATTTCCAAGTTACTTCCTTTTAACTCAAGGATTAGTTAAGGGTGTACAATTTAGTTTCCAAATATATGGCCTGTTTCTTATACTAGCTTTTCATTTTGATGCATTGTACTTAGAGAACATGGTCTTTATTGTGTTCTTTTGAAATCTGTTGAGACTTATTTTATGGCCTACTGCAAGAGACGGGTGAACCTTGGAGCCCTGGAGCATAAGAGGTGTCTTTTACAGAATATAACCAAATCGTTCTTTAAAGAATATTTCATCCCAAGGTGATACTGATGCCAACGGTCTGCAGACTACAATCGTTAAAACTTGTTACTTGATAAAAATTTTCCAAACTCCTGCTGGATTTTTTAAAATTTAGAGTTACCTTTAAGATTCCTGCATTTATACTCAAACTTTTTACCTGTCATTTCTCATGAATATTATCTGTGGCTATGGGATTTTTTAATACTTTTGGGAATTACTTTATTTTCCCTTAGCATTTATGATACTCAGCTGAAATCTTCAGAAAGAACTTTAAAGAAACTTCAAAATTTTCAAAAAGCCCTTTGCATTCACACTGCAATTTTTGACCTGATGAGTAAAGATCTGTGATTTTTGAAATGCTGTTTTTCTAAAAATAAATGAGAAGCTGATCACTACAGCTTTGGCACATTTGAAGGCAGTCTTACTTCCCTGCCACAGGACTCTGCATAAACTGGCTAGAACAAGTTCTGCTCCCTAGTACATTCCATGCTCTGCTCCCTAGCATGCCCCCTTCTCCCGCTCTGCCTGCGACGGGTGTCACTGAGTAACAGCCTTCAGACATCAGGTGGGTTAGGAAGAGTGCTCCATCCCGTCAGACTGCAAACCGAAAGGGAGGCTGGGCTTTCAACAGTACATGTGCAGTCACCCATGTTCCTTTCACATTTTGTCCAAATATTCCCTCTCTTCCAGCTCTTTTCCCTACTTTTAGACTTTACTCAGAACACAGCCACGTTCGCAATCATTTCCAGGGTTACCTCCACGACTACGATCCCGGAAAGGTAGACGGGAGAGCGAGTGTGACACAGCCATCCCACTTCTGAGATCACATACTACCCCTCCTCCCCAACTCCTTTGCAGTTTGACAGCTCAAGCTCACAAAGTCACCTTGCCCGTTTTAACTTGCTGTAAGGTACACTTTCCTTTTTCTGCATTTAAAGCAGCCTTTTTCTATATAGTTCAAACCACATATCCTCTATTTGGAAATGGCTCTTAACCCATAGGTCTAACCCCTGACCATCCACCTAAGAAAGCTTTAGAAAGACGCATTTCCAACTCCCTGCTGGGCATCTCCACCTGGAAGGCTCCCTGACACCTTGAATTCAAAACATCAAATACCTAATTAACCAACCAAGCCAGCATCTTCATCTGATGTCTCTGTTTTAATTACACTGGAATTTTCCCAGACCCTTAATAGGAAAGGCGAGAATCACCATTTTTCTTCCCTTTTATGTGTCTCAGCCTCAACAGTCTCCTGGTGTCCTGTTATCTGTCCCTCATATTCTCATCCCTTTCCCATCACCACCCTAGTTCCGGCCAGTTGCTGCCTCTTCAACTGTCCTCCCACCTCAGCTTTGCTCCCTGACTCCCACCCATTGCTTTCAGGTCAATTTCCATCACAGACACTTTCCAACGAGTCCTTTGTCTTCTTTAAAACCATGAGTAGGTAACATGCAAGAGTCTTAAGCATTAATCAAACCTTTTAATCCTATGATTCCACTCCTATGAAGCAGTTGTAGGAAAAAATTTTCAATTGGCAAATATTGATTTTCCAGAAATATTTTAACAGCATTATTTATAATAATAAAAAATTTAAAACAACCTAAATATTCAAAAGTAGAGAAAGTATTTAATAAATGATGGTCCACCCATAATTTGGAGTAGAGTACTATGTATCCATTTTTCTAAGATTATTTGATTACATGTAAAAATATCCAAAATAATGTTAAGGGGGAAAAAGCAAAATATTAAACTGTATGAAGAATACGTTCATGTTTTGTTTAGTCTGTTTACACTTTGACAAACAGACTCAAGGGATAAATCAAAATGTTAATAGTGGTTATTAACTCTCAGTAAGATTACAGGTGACTTTTATTTTCTTCTTTATAGTCTTCCAGTATTTTCCAAATTTCTGCACAAGAAGTATGTATTCCAATTGTCATAATCAAAAAGAAGTTTTTTTTAAATGTTCACACAGATTGATAGATACACAGTCTGGAAGGAAATGCAATAAAATATTAGAATAATAGTTGCCTCTGGTTGCTCCCTTTTGTGTTTTTATATATTTTCCAAATTTGCTCTAATGCGCGTGTGCTATAACCAACACGATTAAGGTGGTTATTAAAGTTCTAACATCTATACCCTTTCCTCAGCCAGACCAGAACACTCTGTGCCATTCCACCCTCGCTGGCCGTCACGTTATCCGCTCGCGCTCTGCATCTTCCACCCACCTCCACCTTTGGAAACCCTGCCGACCCGCCCTGAGTAATTTCAGATATCACCTTCTCCCTAAGTCTTTCCAGAACGCCATTCAGACATAAAGTGTCTCTTCTTGGAACCCCAAGGCATGTCCAAGCCTCTGCACTCGGCCGTTTACATGGTCTGCCTGATGGGATGACTGCTGGCTCCCTGCACCAT
Organism: Balaenoptera musculus; assembly: GCF_009873245.2. Lineage (NCBI taxonomy): Eukaryota > Metazoa > Chordata > Mammalia > Artiodactyla > Balaenopteridae > Balaenoptera > Balaenoptera musculus. The sequence goes on from NC_045790.1 coordinate 9,024,947, forward strand.
GAACTAAGAACACAGGGCCCGCCTCTCTGGACCTGGTTTTCCTTCTATCACCTATCATGGCACCTTGCCGTATTAGGCTGCACGGGGCAGGGGGCGGGGGTGGTGTCTAATGAATTGAACTGGAATTCTTTGAAAATTTAATGGACCATCTTTTATAATTATGGTGGACTTTATAATGGAGGTACTCCTAGAAACCATAGTGCCAGTTTATGGAGAGCTCAGATCTTCCTTGAGGCTTCTGAAGTGGAAACCCAATGATTATATGGAGGGAAAATGTAGTGCTGAACAAAGAAAAAAAAAGTTCTCATTTCACTTGTCTCTTTGCTCTGCCAAATTCCTGAGCTGTTGGAGACACGGGTTCAGAAGCACCGAAGGCGGTCAGTTTGAGCCAGGCCTATACACTCAAACACTTACTACCTATTCAGCCTCAGGGAAGCTCCTGATACTCTTTTTTCTTTTCTTTTTCTTTTTAATTGAAGTATAGTTGATGTACAATATTATATAGGTTATAGGTGTACAATACAGTGATTCACAATTTTTAAAGGTTATAATCCATTTACAGTTATTATAAAATATTGGCTAGATTCTTGTGCTGTAGCCCTATACTTTTAAGTCTTAGTTTCCTCATCTATAAACTAGGAATAGAAATACTACTAATCACAGAGTCACTGAAAGGATTTCATGAATAACACAGAAAAAGTGTCAAGCATACAGTAGGTACTCAATAAGTGTTCGTTTCCATTCTCTTCTCTCACTTTCCCTGCTTGCTCCACCTTCCCCCTCCCAACATACATGTGCACACACTCAACACTCCCTCTCTCAGTCCACCCAAGGTCAGAGCTGCTTCTCCTGTCACCCTTGGTCTCTGAGACGTCACACTGTCCTGTGGGAGAACCCGAGAGCCATCCCCTCCACTCTCAAATGAAACAGAGAGCCTCGTGGTCTCATATACAGCCTCTCTGGATTCTGCCAGAGCTCTCAGAACTTCTCTGAGCCAGTCTCCCCATTTCCTGAGCATATAACTCTCTGGTTACCACCACTCAACTCAGACCTCCCTTCTCTAACAGCTACTTCTCAGCCCATCACTTTTTTCAAAGCTTAACGGCCCTTCACATTCCTGCCTTCTCACTGCCTCCTTCCTGCCCAATGTCACCAGCCAAGTCTTTGTCACTCCAGACTCACAAAGAACGTACTGCGAGTTATGTGCCTCTTGACCACTCACAGGGATGTCTTAAGCCTCAATGTGTCATCTGAAAAAATGAGTAGAACTAAGTTACTTCTAACATCCAGCTTGGTCATTGAATGGTCTGAGGGCTCTCTGGAGAGAATAATAATAAGAATTGAAATCTGTTTTCCTCTTTTCTTCTTCTCCTCAACTTTAAATGTGACTTTGTGATTGTGATTGGTGAGCAAATAAAATTTTTCCTACAAACAGTACATAACCTGGTATCCTTTACATTATAAGAAGAAAAAGGAAGAAAGGGAAGGGAAAGGTACAAAGGAGTTTACATTTTTCAAGTGTGGCTGGGAGCCACACGTTGTACGAGTATCTGTGTGCACGTGGAATCTCTCAATAACCCTACCAGGAAGATGGCATTAGCCCCACTTGAAGGATCAGAAAATGGAGATTCAGAGAGGTTAGGTCACTTGCCCAAAGACACGGAACCAAGGCAGACCTAGGATTCCGACTCAGGCATGCCTGGGATTCAAAGCCAGTGTTCTTTCCACTGTGCCATGCTGCACCCCTAGCAACAATGTCAGAAGCTGGTCTGCGTGGGACGCAGTGGAGCAGCCTGAGTTAAGAGCCTCCTGATTACAGATGCAGGATTGAAGGGTGATTCTGCTGCATCACTTTATCCATTACAGAGAATTCAGTGGCACCTGGTAAATAAGAGGCAGTTCATGTGGATCTCGTGAAAACAGCATGACTTTATGGAGCACTCTGCTGGAATTACACTTTCTGTAATGGGATTTTACTGTATATAAATAAAGTATACGGAGAGTCAATAGCAAAGGCACAGTGCACTACTCCCAACACATTCCCAAGGCACTCCTTTCTGTGGCTCCTTGTCCTCTTTAAAGGCACAGGGATGACATCCAGATGTTATGACTCTGATGATGCCACATCTGGTCCAGATGAGAGCTCCCACCAGGGCAAGAAACTGAAACCCAAATTCCAGCCACAATCGGACAGGTGTGAGCCCTTTATCAGAAGGTGGAACCTGGGCAGAGATGGGGACCGTGCTTGGCTAAATTCTAGAAAGTCAACTCAGAAGACCTGAGACAGACAAGAGGCGGCCAGGCTCTGGTCACAGACACACATTCACAGACCCTGGCTGTGCATGGCTTGGGGTAAATCACTGCTGGTCAGCTGTCCAGCAGAGAAGGGGGCAGGAGAAGGGGGATTTGAAGATAATTTTCAGCTCTAAAACACCATGACTCTCCCAAAGAAGATGAATACAGGAGGTAGAAATGTAAATGAAGTCGCAATACACTTCCTATGTTAGCTTTGCTTTTTAGCAAACCTACATCATATTAAATAATTCAACAAGATGCTTTCCTTATCACAACTTACTTGAAAACTACAAAATTTTTAAATACCTTCTGCTAGAAAAGAAACCATACAGCAATCAGTATCCGATTGATATTTTCAGTGTTTAGTGACAATTACCTTCTGTCCACATCAATTCCTAATGCTGCCTTAGTTTTATTAAGTATTCTTCGCAGTCTCTTCCCAAATTTAAAACATGCCCATATAGACACATATGCTCCACTGTGCCTCTGTACTGTGATTAAGGCAGCTCCAAGTTCTTTATACATGTTGTTGTGTTTCACCCTCTACCCTAGGAATAGCCACTGAAGAGTAGTAGGTCTTTATTCACCAAGAGGATTCAAGAACCAGAATTCCAAGGTTGTAAGGGACCTGACCTCTCATCTCGCTTAAATGCCCTGCTAGTATTAAAACATCCCTCAGCATCATGGCAAATGGTTGAACTGCCCTCAACCTTGAAGCAGGCCAGTCCACCTCTGCAGATCTAGTGATGGTTAGGAAGCTCTTTCCTACATTGAGCCAAAACCCTAGCGTTTTCCCTCCTTCGCTCTGATCCTCTCCCTCAAGGTCATACAGGACATACATAGCCCCTCTTCCTCATGACAACCTGTCAGCCCTTTGATCATCTGAAGACAGCTCTTGTAAGCTGATTACAAGCTTCTTCATTTGCTCCTCACTACACGTATTTCTGAATCCACTCACTATCTGCTCTGCTCAGAGTGTGCCCAGTGGGTCTGGACCCCTTCAAGGACAGCGGAGCCACACCGTTCCCCAGGTATGGGCTGATGAAGCTGTGGGTTCCCTGGACACGATGACCGTGGCCACGCCAGCGCTGTGAAAGCCCCGGCTTCACCAAGCCAGCTCACTGGAAGCAGCACAGTTCTCGTAGCTGCTGGAAAGCAAGTGGCTGCTAGCTGGACTAGAGGATGATCGATGACTGACAGACAGCAGCACCTCAATGCAGGGGAAGCAAACTCCTCCTGAGGACGGAAACGTGAGGCTGAAGACAAAGCCGGCTTAGAGTGAGCTGTGCATTTTATCAGGGCCTGACAAATACGTTCAACAGCTCACCTGGGGCAAAGAAAAGAAAGCCTTAAGAAAAAAAATAGCATTCAGTTTTCCTAGGAAGCATCCTTTAGTATTTCTCTATCTCCTACATATATCTGTTCATGGGCCCTGCCTTCTCTAGGTACTTGCAATTTTGTTTTCCCTTCTACATTGGGTAAGAGATTGATGGAATTTCAGTGAACAAATGACCATGACATTTGCCAGTGGGTGTTGATTAACACAGCAGAATGCCTTCAGTTCCAGCTGACTCCTAAGAGAAAACGTAGGACGTGTGAAGGCGGAAAAGAAATCCCAGATGAAGAAGTCTTCCTGAAAGGTCCCCCAAATAATCTGCAACCACAATGTACAATATGACCTTCTTCCTACCTTTCTGGAGAAGCAGAAAAACATAGGGAAGCTAAGGTCAGCCTGGATCATTCCATTTCATCAAGAAGGAGTGGTATGGTATCGCTGGGAGGGCAGTTAGTGAAAACCAAGGCTTTTGTGTTACCAGAAGACTTCTGTTGTAGCAGAAGCTGTGAATCTCGGCCACTAGCTTACACCAAATCTCATCATGGCAAGATCCACAGGGTCCAGACACAACAAGGCAATTCTAATGGCATCATAGACCATACCCTAGTCTACTGGTCCAGTGAATCTGAGGAATTTGGAAACTTGCATCTTTCCTCTGGCATGCCCCACTGTCATTTACATTTTTTTCTTTCTGGCATGGATATACTGCTTCCTCTTTCACTTTCCTATCTCTCAACCATTTTTTCTGCCTTGAAAATATCTTCCTTTCAGCACTGCCTGGCATCCAGCAGACAGTCAATAAACATTAGTTCCTTTTGCCTAGCACCTCCGTCCTCTCCACCTCCTTCGGAGCCCCCTGAAGGTCATTCATCCAGCAGGTATCCAGAAAACTGGGCTGGTGACACGTGTACACCACTGAGGAGAAAAACCATCCTCTATAAAATGCACTGGGCCATTGACTGCTAAATCCCTCAAAAGCTTCCACAAGTCCCCTGAGACCTCCTCTGAAAGTCTCTCTCTACATCTCTTACTCAACTCTGCGTAAATTAAGTAACAGAATATAAAAAAGTTTCTCCCACTTCCACTGCAGATGTGCAGAGTAGTATCCATTGATTCATCTAACCAATATTTATACTAAGGGCCTATATTTGAGACTCGGCCCTGGTAACCCAAAGACAATAAGACACAGTCCCCATCATCAAAAAGCAGGCAGACAGTGGGAGATAACCAATTCAATATCTACTCATAATGCAAGGTGGTAAATCTTATCTGATGAACAAAGGCACAAAGAGGAGTTGTGGGGAAAGATTGAGGAAAAGTTGCTGAGGCTTCCAAGATGAGCAGGGTTTCAGCTGAAGGTGTGAAAGTGTGGGAAGTGGTTAGAAAACTAGGATGAGGCCCCCCACAGGCTGGGTGAGAAGTTGTATTTAAAAAGAAAGAAAAAAAAAAAAAGGCTGGTTGAATAGATCGGAAATAGGTTCTACAAGGCCTTAAATGCTAAACTAAGGAGTGGAGATTACCCTTCTAAAACAAAGATTTCCCAGCAAAGGAATGATGTGGTCATATCTATACTTTGAGAAGCATCTCTGTCAGGGATGTAATCCAATCCCCTAGAAAGACGATGACAGATTAGCAGGGGGACTCTTGGATCTGTCCACTGGGCTTCATGTTCATTGCCTTCACTCTGGTCCAGGCCACCATCATCTCTCACCCTTTGAAGAGCATCCCTGCCCTTGAGGAAAGGGGAACCAGATTTTATTTTTGCTGGTAATGACTGAGGCTATGGTTTTAATGGGCAAAGCAGGGTCTCTTGTGACAGAAATGGAGATAATACAGCTGTTTGGGAAGGACATAAAGAGGGGGTGTGTGCAATAGCCTCCAATTTGGTCTTTTCAAATCTTATCACACATCATACTAATCCATTCTTCTCACTGAAGCCTGAGTGATCTCTCTAAAATCCAACCATGGTCCTATCATCTCTATGGTTCTTGTTGCTCTTAAGATAAACTATAATTTCCTTAACCCGGCTAACTGGGTGGGTAGTGATGCCAGCTAACCACAATGAGAAAAGGTTTAGCAGAAGAAAGAAATTACTATCTGTTGAGAGGCAACTATATGACCAGCACGACCCTATAAGATGTACATGGTCTATCCCACTGAGACCTGCCTTGTGAGAAAGTTATCACTATTCTCGTTTAATAAATGATGATCCCAGGATGCAGATTGTAATGATTTGCTCGTGAGAAACAGAGCTAGGGTTTGAACTTAGGTCTAAGTCCATCTCAACACATTGTCACCATGGAACCAGAGGAGAAGGAACAATGCCTTCTAAAAGGAGTTGGAGTGGGAAGTGGAAACAGGGGTGGTCTTTGAGCAAAATGGACCTTCTCTGTTGTATAGTCATCTATGTTTATTTAATCTTTATGCCCACTCAAAACCCTTTATTCCTTGGTCCTGATTTGAGCCCTGCCTTTGACCCTCCATATTTGGTATTCACCTTGATTACCTCCCAATAACATTTCATCAAATTTAAAATTATTATTTCCTCAAATATATATTTCTGCCCCAGTATCTCTCTCTGGGCTCCTGCTGATACTCCAACTACACATATATCAGACCAACTGACATTGTCTCATAATAACCAAGGCTCTCTTCATTTTTTTAAAAACATATTTTTTCTCCCTGTCCTTCTGTTTGAATAATTTCTATTGACCTGTCTTCAAGTTCACTGATCCCTTTTCTAATGTAAGGTCCTTTCTGTTAAGATCATCCAATAATAGCTTTTTAAAAAAAATTTCAAATGCTATATTTTTCAGTCCTAGAAACTCTATTTCTTTTTTTATAGTTTACATTTCTCTAATATAGTTTATATTACTCTATTACCCCATTCTGTCCATCTTTTCCTGTAAATTGTTTACCGTATTCATAATATCTGTTTTAAGTCCTTGTCTGCTAATTTCAACATCTGACTCTTCTCTGGGCCTGCGTCTATTGACTTTTTTTCTTTAACTATTAATCTTTTTTTTTTTGTTTCTTCATGTCTGATAATTTTATTGCATATTAAACACTGTGGATGATATGTGCTAAATTTTGTAACTTTTCTCCAAACTATGTTGACTTTTTTCCTGGCAAGCAATTAAATCTGGGTCATCTTGATCCTGTGGAAGCTTAGTGTTAGATTTTACAAGAATGGGTTTATTTTGCTTTTTCCCCTTAGCCCTAAGATGTAACCCTTTATCCTGGGTTTACTCCTAAGACATGGCCTTCCTAGAGTTCCAAGGAAAAGCCTGAAGTTTTTACAATTCTCTCTAACTTAGTAGGACCTGAACTCCAGCGTTCTCATAGAACCAAGCACCTGCTGAAATCTCAGCCTTTTAGCGGTTGCCTTCTCCAAGGTTTCCTTGGAATCTCACCCTGTACATGCACAGAGCCAGCCACAGGTTTGAGGGGACTTGGTACAGAGAGTTTGGGGCTCCCCCCCTCTATTGCTCCTTCCTTACAGAATGTTTCCCCTTGATTTACAGCTACTCTAGCAGCCCTTAGACTCAGCCTCTGCTTCTTCAGCCTAGTAAGCTAGCCACTTTCTATTTGTGCTCTCTCTTTTAAATAAGCAACTGTGAACTAGGAAATGCCCTCAGGGAAAAAGCTGGTTAAATGTGGTGCTTACCAAGTTTGTATCCCTTATTTCAGGAACTGTGTGTTCCCTCCAGGTGCTGCCCAGAGACCCAACATTTGGGTGCTCTCCAGTCCCTTCAGACAACTGAATTTTTAAAAAATGTTTTGTCTAGAGATAAAATTATTATCAGCTGGAGGTTCAGAAGCTTACTCAATTTCAGAAATCTGCTGACTTACAATTTAAACCCAAATTCAGCTGATAACAAATATCTGACATTCCATCCCAAGAGTTTTGGGAGATGGAAGAGTTAAGAGATTTATGTAAATGCTGATTTATTTCGTTGATAAGTTTTTAGTCTTAAGCATTGATTTCACATTTTAAATCACATCACCACAGTCCGTTGACCTGCGCTCCCTTGCACACTTTGCATATACCAGAAGTACAATTTGAAGTGCTTCTAAACTGTTCAATGTATTGTGGAACAACCCATTCTGAATGCAATCCAATGCACACATTCAACGTGATTCTGAATGATTTAATTCAATCCATTCCATCTAAAAATGCAAGTAATATGGATCTATAAGTAGAGCAATAATAATATCTAAATATTCTCTACAAAGGATTTGTATCTGTTTTTAGCTAATGTATCAGGTTAAAGAACCATTTAAATATTTAATATATGGGGATAGAAAAATTCTAAAAGTCTAAAGATATAGCATTTAAGAAAGATACACAAGTGCAAGTTAAGCTTTATCATCATCATCATCATTATTATTATTATTATTATTATTAATTAAAGACAGTGTGTGTTCAAGCCAGAAGTACTAGGCTAGGAGGCAACACTCTCCTAAATGGCGTCCCTGCTTTTTTTCTCACCATCCTAAACATTCTATCTTCAACACAGCAGCAAAAGTGATTCTTTTAAAAAATAGGTCATATGACGTTACTCCTCTGCCCCAAATCCTGTAAAGGCTCCCCTTGGCATGCAAAGTCAAAGTCAAAGTCCCCACAGTTACCAAAGGCCCTTCATGATTTAACTCCCTCTTCATCTCTGGCCTCAGCTACTACTGCTCCCTCCTTGCTTGTTACACTGCAGCATACAGGCCTCATGCCAGGCACACCCCTGCCTCAGGGCCTTTGCACTTGTAGTCCTTCTGCCTAGAATGTTTTTTCCCACAGATCTCGGTATAGTAACCTCCCGCGCCTCTTTTAGGTCTTTGCTTAAAGACTACCATTTCATTCATGCCTCCCTGACTGTCTTATTTTAAATTGCAATCCCTCACCCCACCCCCAACCAGGCATTTCCTCTTCTCCTCCCCTGCTTTATTTTAATCAATAGCACTTATCACAATCTGACATCCCACAACAAATATTTTACCTATTTATCTTGTTTTCTGTCCTACCCTACTAGAGTGTAAGTTCCTTGAAGGGAGGTGTTTTTTCTGTTTGTCTCCTACTACAATAAATCATGTGATGAGTAAGTGAATAAATTAGTTGAGTGCTAGACCTAGTTCTACCATTAACTAAGTAGCCTGACCTTGGGACAGGTGCTTAATCCCTCTGAGCCTCAGTCTTCTCAGAATTAAACACAAAGAAAAAAATTAAATTAAATATATGAAAACACTTTATAATATGAAATTTACTACCCAAATGTAAAAGTTGGCTGTTGGTGGTGGCATTGTTTTTACAGCCACTTCATTACTAGGTAGATTAAAAATGTCTTACATGGAAGAAAAAAAAACAGGGATGAAATTTCAGTCCAGTTACCAATGCATTAACAGCAACTGGAGAGCTATTTGCCATTCAGCTGGTGCACCTGTTTCCAGATGTTTGTGTGGGTCACTGAAGGCCTCTGTATTGGCACAAGGAATAAAGCACATACTATTTGCTTGGGAATCCAGCTCATTTTTTCCATGTGGGAAAGCAAGGCCGGATGCTGAACCTGTGCCTACAGGGCCTTCTCCGTCCTGAGGTCACCTTTGCACATTTCTACTACAAAGCTATTAAGGTAAGGCCTAGCCAAAGGACGTACTGGCCAATCGCGAGCTATTCAGCCAGAGGAAAGGAAGGCGAGGAAGCAGTCCCCATGCATTCCTGACAGTCCACTTGCAGTTCTCACTCCAAGCTCCTAGTGCCATCATATTCCTGAAATTTCCCCAGATGGACCGCCCCAAATCCACCCTCCCTTAATGTTCCCTACGAGGTGAATACAAACTCTTCCGCTCTTCCCAATGCAAATGTCACTGCCGCCTAGACAAAGGTCATACACCAACGAAAGGAAGCCTGGTGGAAAAGAGGGTGACAAGAAATTCTCCCAAGTACTAAATGGACACATGGGTGGTCAGAAGCAAGATGAATGCAACCTTCCACATGGAGACATTTTCATCTTGACCTGACAAGTGACCATCTTATGGAAATTAAGAAAATGGAAAAGGGTCATCACATAGAAAGGCATTCAAGATTCAATGGACTGCACAGGGGGTTTTAGGGGAGACCAGAGATGTGGCTAAAAAAATAAAATGTCTTTTTCCCACAAACAAAACAGCACTGATTCCTGAGTAGGCATGACTGTGGAAAGCCACATCTGGAAAGCCACATTTGTTCACGATAAGGTCTACCATGAGCTATCATTTAATTCTTTCCATATTATCATGAGTCTTGGGATCACAGCTGAGACTTGGAAGGATATATGGTGGGATGTACACCAGAAGGATATCCATCTGGCAAGCACCACTGTTGGTCCCAGTGTTACTGGGCTCAACAAGGAAACTTGGTCTTGGTCAACTACGATCTTTATCTAAGTCTCGGGGCACTGATGACACAAGGGGAAAATGAAAGGTATTTTGTGGAATAGCTCCTGGTGTATATGGACACCGGGGGTTTTGCTGTTCCTCCAGACACAAGAATTTAGGAAAAGTTCACAGGGTCTTTCATCATTGCTCACACTATTTTGGCCAAAGGCATGCCAAGCTAAACGATCGTTTCTCAGCATGGATCAAACATGTCACTTCAACTGAATCTCATTTCCTAGGGTTTCAGTGCTAACATTTCCAGTTATCCCTGGCAAAAACAGAACTGGCACTGTTTCATTTTGATTTCCTTAAAAAAACTATACGTTGTATTGGACGTAAGAAATTGCATTCATAGGAATTACCTTACTTTTATTTACTTTATTTATACACTGCATCATTCCAAAAGAAGAATTTGAGACAACTTACCAAAAACAAACAAACAAACAAAAACACATGAAGTAATAAATAATGAAAATAAAATGGGAGAAAAACATAAGTGAGCCAGTAAATAGTTTCCCATCTTGAATCCCACAATGTTTGGCAGTGAGAACCACAGATAGTTTTACCTATTCTGTCTGTGAAAACTGGAAAGCAGAGAAAACGCACTCTGATAAACATGTCTCCTGCTACCCTCCTACGCATTCACAATATTAAGCCAAAAGCATGAGAAAGAGCTCCAGGTGAAAGAGCCCAGCTGTTACGTCTTTGCAGTGGGCAGCATTCCTGAGGCTTCGTCATTTCTTGGCTGCTTAGCCATTTTCATCATTTTGATACTCTGAAAGCATGCCACATCCAGAAGCAAGCCGGCCCCCAGCCCTCAGGCCCTCTCTGGAGTTGCTTTTTCACCCTGGGCTGCTGAGGTTCAAGACTGGAATGCGCACGGGAGCACGTCCCCTGGTCACAAGATCTGGGGCGAGAACAGGAGAGAAGATGTCTGCCCCTTAGATCCAGCTTTGCTGGAGACATAACCTTCTGTCACCTGACTATGTGCCTATTTCTCTGTTTTACCCAAATCTGTAGAGGCAATCTGTCTACTGTGACTCTATTTTCAAACGTTTGACCAAATGGTTACAAATTTCAACAATTTGATTAAATGCCCAAGTGAAAATGGTCATTCAGTCAAATTAAAGAGGTTTCCATCACTTAAGCAACTATACTTATATATGCTTCTGACTCATGAATATACATTTAACCCATGCTCAGATACACGGAGCAAAACGGTAAACCCAGGAAAAAAACAAAGCTGCTTTCCTAATCAACTGGAGGTCAAGGTAACCAAATAGTTGATAAAGAGAAACTTCTCTTTAGAGAAATATTCCAGTTCATAAATAAAGGGAAATGCAAGAATTTAAATGTCACCATCTTGCAGCTTCTAATAAAATAATAGGTCAAGGCAACGATCATTAGGGGCTGCTAACTTCACCCAAAGAAAGAGAGCCAGTTATTAAATGCCTCCTGGACGGCTTACACACCCCACCTATGCATTCTGCTCAGGTCTCTAACTCCCAATTTGTAGAAAATACAGAGGCTTTTCAAGCATGGTCATTCAATCCAGACTGAAGGAGACAGTACAGAATAAATGATCTAGTTTCTTAAACAAATAAATTATAAGGAAAAATAAAGAGAGAGAGAGAGAGAGAGAGGGACTTCCCTGGTGGCGCAGTGGTTAGGAATCCGCCTGCCAATGCAGGGGACACGGGTTTCAGTCCTGGTCCGGGAAGATCTCACATGTCGCAGAGCAACTAAGCCCGTGCGCCACAACTACTGAGCCTGCATTCTAGAGCCCTCAAGCTACAATTACTGAGCCCGCATGCCACAACTACTGAAGCCCGTGCGCCTAGAGCCCGTGCTCCTCAACAAGAGAAACCACCACAATGAGAAACCCACGCACCGCAACAAAGAGTAGTCCCCACTTGCCAAGACTAGAGAAAGCAACGAAGACCCAACACAGCCAAAAATAAATAAATAAATAAATTTATTTTTAAAAAAAAGAGAGAGAGAGAGGTGAACCTAGAGATTAAAAGAGACTATTTATATCAACCCATTGCAGTGTATGGACTCTATTTGGACCTTGATTCAAACAGGTGGTTTGAAAAAACATTTATGAGACGATAGTGGAAATATGGACTCATGGGATATTTGATGATACCAAGGAACTATTTTTTTAGGTGTGACAATGGCGTTGTGGTATGTTTTCTTAAAAACTGCTCTTAAAAAGAGGTATGTGCCAAAGTATTCCTGGATGAAATGATCTGATATCTGAGATTTACTTTGAAATAACCTGGGATGAAGAAGAGAGAGTGAATGGGACTAGAGATGAGACACATTAGCCCTGAGTGATAACTGCTGAAACTGAGTTAGTGAGGTTTCACTATATTAGTCTACGTTTATGTATGGTTGAAATTTTTCACAATAAAGAATGAAAAAACAAATATTTTTTAAAACTCCACTGAAAGAAATAATATTGATAGAAAATTCCCAGAAGTTATCTAGTCCATCGATTGTTTTAGATACAATACAAGTAACTTCTTTCTGGGTTAAGCCAGGGAAGCACACTGTGGCACCCGTGGGGGAAGGTGGACCGAATTGTTCCTGGTGGACGTCAGGAGCCCAAAGACAAGAGTGGTGCGACCAAGGGCTCATGAATCTCCTCTCAGTGCTCACGCTGAGGGCGCTGTCAGCAGTACTGCTGACTGTCTTACATCACAGTGTCCTCCTTATAAGTACCCTGAAAGAAATTTCTTTCTGGTTCTAGAATCAAGAAACTTTACAGTTCCCCCAATCATGTAGATTTTCAGGATCATTAAGTAAAACTGAAAATCACCACTTCACACCCATTAGGCTGGCTATTAACAAATAAAAATAACAAGTGTTACCAAGAATGTGGAGAAATTGGAACCCTGTGCTTTGCTGATGGGAATGTAAAATGGTTCAGTTTTTGTGGAAAATGGTATGCAGGGGTTCCTCAAAAAAAGAAACAAGGAATTATCATATGATACAGCAATTCCACTTCGGGATGTATTTGCCAAAAGAACTGAAAGCAGGGTCTCAAAGAGATATTTGTACACTCATGTTCATAATGGTATTATTCACAATAGCCAAAATGTGGAAGCAACTCAAGTGTCCGTTGACAGGTGAACAGATAAACTAAATATGGTATGTGCACTCAAAGGAATATTACTCATCCTTAAGAAGGAAGGAAATTCTGACACATGCCACAGCCTGGATGAACCTTGAGGCCATTATGCTAAGTGAAATAAGCCAGTCACAAAAGGACAAATAGTGTAGGATTCTGCTTATACGAGGTACCTAGAGTAGTCAAACTCATAGAGAAGGAAAGTCAAACGGTGGCTGCAGGGTCTGTGGGGAGGGGAAATTGAGTGTTATTATTTAATAGGTATAGAATTTCAGTTTGGAAAGACAAAAAGTTCAGGAGACAGATGGTGGTGATGGTTGCATAACAACGTGAATGCACTTTTTAAGTGCACTGAACTGTGCACTTAAAAATGGTTAAAATGGTAAACTTTATGTTATGTATATTTTACCACAATTCTAAAAAACTGAAACCAATCATACAACCAACTGATCTTCATGTTGCCACTAGGAAACACAGAGCCACATTTGTGGCCAATTTTTATAAATTATATAGTATTACAGCATGCCCTCTTTGCATATTTTACTTCTCATATTTTTCTTTGGTCTAATATTCACCTAATTCTAATGTATGTTATTTTGCCATTTCTTATATATATTTTAATTTTCCCTTATTTCATTTTATAGCAAGGCCCAAGAAACTTGTCTCAAGTCACGCACCAGGATCTATCTGACTCCAAAGACCTCAGTGAATTCTGAATTCTCTGGGGACTTCTCCGCAACTTTTGGTGAGCAGGGCGTGCTTACTTTCTGGTTCTTACAAGCATTCCATGTAGTTGAGGTTGATGGATACGTGCTCTCCAGACAAGTGTTACTTTGTCAGACACTATTTGACCCACTCCTTCCTACTAGGGGTGCAGTTCCTCTCTCTTGGCACAGAAATCCCCTCCCGCACTCCTGCTGCCATGCTGTCACCCTCTCCACTCCAGGACACCCTCTCCAACACCACGCCTGTGCCTTCTCGAGCAGGACCAGGGCCATCCCGTGCAGTGCCACACAAACCAAAAGGAATTTTCAACACAGGCTCTGGAAAGTCTCTTCCCCTTTGCCTATATTATCATCAGACCTTTCCATACTCAAAAAGGAAATGTGATCATCACACACGCAAAAGAGGTACATAAAATAAAATGTGTCGTCTCCAGACGACCTGTTGCTGTCCCTTAAAGGTGCTTCAGATCACCATGGAAGGAAGGCCTATTTTTGTTTCCCCAAATGCCTCCTCACTTAAGAAGTTCGCGCCAGTGAGCAACCTGCTGTTCTAACGATCTTGTGAATTTAGACTGTTTAGTTAATTACAAACACATTTCAAAGTCATTCTTTCTGGCCTTTTTCCTAGAATGAGTGACTGCAGCCCCACAGCTCACAGAATGGTCTTCAATAGTTTTCAGTCAAGGTTCAGGGAGAAATATGCCACACCGGGATTTGATTATTTACCAACATAATGTTGGATCCTAGCCAATGAGACACCAATATATTTTCCATTGAAGTTGGACGTATTGCCTGCTGCTTTCAATGCTGTTTTCTTGGCTGGCAGACAAAGTAATTGTGGTTGTTTCTAATTCACCTCTAATTCAAGTCGGGGGGAAAAATATCTTATGATTGGTTCATCTTACAGACACTGATCTCTTCTCCCTTGGGGTACAGAAGGTGAGTCCCCCAGAGTGAGGCCTGCCTATGGGCCTCTGACAGCCACTGGCCTCTGCTCTGAGATCAGTCCTTCCACACAGCTAGTCAGGAAAGAGTCTAGCAAATTCTTGGCCCCCTGGCTCAAAACAGAGAAGTGTAACAAGATCATAGCACACTTTCATGATGTCTTGGATTGTCTTTTGCTCCCTCTTGTTTGAAGAGCCCAAGAGAACCTGACATAGAGAACAGGTTTTGCAGTGGTTTGAGTTCCCAGAGCCATCGCTATCAGGCTAGTAGGAGCCTAAAAACCTACAGCGACCCTAAGAATTCACAGAGGTACTTCTGCTGTGGTTGCTTGGTATCCACCAATTCCTGACCACTACTGTTTCTCACTGCAGAATTTTACCTCTCACTAAACAGCCTGGATATGGGTTTCTAAATGATACGATCAAAGAATTTAGAGTTAGGAGTAATTTTTCCAAAAAGGTTTAACACTCTGAAACAGAGAAAATTCTCATTAACTGAGAAGAAAGGATCTTAAAGGCTATTTACTTCCACTTCCCAACTGGGTAGGAACGATCTCTCATTTGAATACCTCTACTGATGGAGAGTTCATTACCCTACATCACTGGACAGTATTAGTACAATATTAGAATTGCAAGGGTATAATCAGATAATTCCCCATCTCTTATTGAAATGCTACCAGCCAGGTTTTATAAATATGAATTAACTATTCATTTCAAGTCATTCAGAAAGAATATAACAATATTTACTGAGTAAAATCCTGGAAGTTGTGTAACTACTGGTGTTGATGCTATACGGTACATAACGTTAAGTCTACTGCATTGGAATTTTTTCATTTGTTTATTTCATTTTATATCTCTAAGTTCATTATTTTTCAATTTCAACTTTACTCAATGTGTATTTATTATTCTTGACACAATGTCTTATAATATACACTCTCATTAGAGGGCAACATTATATCCCATGTGCCTGAAGTCCTCCAGGTGTGTACCTCATTATTTTAACATAATTTTTACCAGCACCCTTTTCACTCTCAAAAGTATCCTAGTTTGGATGATAAGTGTTATTATGGTCAAGTACTGAACTCGAAAGTTTTAAAAAACTGTATTTCATTTTTTCAAACTGTACTAAAAATCTTCACCAATTAAGACTGGAGCCCCCAACCCCTGACTTCTCTGCACTCTCCTCAATTAATAAATGTCTATTTTACTTGGAAACGATAAATCTTCCTGACTATGGAGTACTTTTAATAAAGTGAATAGCTGCTCCGTGCTTAAGAACGACCACCACAGAGAGGCCGGAGGCTTGCTCCCTGCGAGGACGGAGGGACCCTCCGCCAACAGGATGTCACCTTCCTGAAGTTATCGCAAGCCGGAGAGGACCTTTCTAGGTCAGGCACGGCATGCTGGCAAGTGTCACGTGGATGTCCTCGTGCCAGAGAAAACATTCCCTCTACTTGACCATATTGCTTTCATCTCTGGGTGCCTCAGTTTCTCCGTCTCTAAAAGAGCACAAGTGATGCCCACTTCACAGGGCTGTGGTGGGATTAGAGGGACGGCGGACATAGGGCACTCAGCCACCCGGAACAAAGACATTCAGTAATTGCAACATGTTCGGTTCCGCTTCTCCGGCCTGTAAAAAAGGGGCTCCCACTGACTTGAAAGAGAGCATCACACACAGACGAGTAGAAGCCCACCGGGACAGCAGGCCTATTACCCTCATTACCATTGTCCTAAAGTGCAGAGGAGAGAAAAGGGCAACAGAACGGCTAAAGAACCGTGATCACAGGAAAACAAGACAGGGATAAAACTGACTGGGCCATGAAAGAAAACCTGAAAAAATGAACGCCTTTTTGTTTTAAAAATAATCTGTGAAGATTACATGCCAGAAAGAATTTTTAAGGAGCCGTCTATATATTCTCTGGTCACTTGGTATAATAACACATTCATACATTTTTCAGAACGGAGCCTGCCCTTGACCCTCATTCTACCCTTCCTTACGTCATCCACCCTAAGCTCAATGCTAATGGCCGTTCGTTCAGTGGCCACTTTCAGAGTGGATTAAATTTAAAAGTTTCTATTTAGACAGCATTCTGTAAGGTACATTCAAATGATTAACCAATAGATAATGAAATTGAAACTGGTGATACTCCTTTGGCATAAAATACTGACTTCCCAGGCTGAAGAATGAGTCTGGACAAGCAGAAAGTGCCACTGTTGCTTTGGTGATCTCACAGTCAAGTCAATGTAAGACATTCTCCTGCACATTAATACCTGCTACTAAAATCAAATGGGGGAAAACGATAAATAGTAGGAGACGTCACTCCAAGCAGTATTTTCCTGGCAAAAGCTGTGTCTCGAGAGTCCTTCAGAGCACTCTGGGAATGCATAGAAATTCACAAATCAATTTGCTAAATTGGCTCGGCTGGAAATCATGCTTTTGTGCATGGATCCAGCTGAAAGGCATTTCTGACTCTACCAGACTCTCCCAGGACTCCTGTAACCAGGCCAAGAGTCAGGGGACATGGTAAAAAGAGCACGGACTTCCGGTCAGTTAGACCTGGGCTCAAATTCAAGCTCCACCATCTCTGGCTGAGGGACCTGTGATAAATCATGTGAGCTCTCTGAGAAGGGGATTATGTAATCCTACCAGCCTTACAAGGTGCTGAGAGGATTAAATGCCCAAGATATGTCAAAGAGGTGCACTTAGTTTGACTTTTTCAGTACAGCTATAAACAACCCAAATGACAGAAGCTCACCCCAAAACCCATCCACTCCCTCACTCCACTGCAGGCCAGGAGGACAAGCCATATCAAGTGAGGACGGTTTTGAAAACACAAATATAAAATGCTTGCATGCACTTAACGAAAACAGAGGCCTTCATTTAAGTATCTGGAAGAGCCAAACAGCAGTTCTAATAAGGCAAAAATCCTTAGATGTCAAGAGATATTCTATTTTATCATCTGTATAGTTCTGCACTGGTAGAAATTATGCACAGAATTCATTTCTTTTAAAACCACACCCCTTGGCCATTCACAGTGGGCCTCCCAGGGCTGCCTGAGGCCAGATGAGCCTTCAGCCCCAAGTATGGAAGATGCAGAAGCCAAGGGAAGGGTCTCAGAGCACCCCGTCACCCTTCCCATTCTACAGGTGAGAAAACTGAGGCTTGGAGGGGGGAGTCGCTTGCCCAGAGTCAAACAATAAAGGCCTTGGGTTAGGATTTTTAGGAAAGCCACTCTAAACCAAACCTTTGACAAAATAATAGTAATAATAATCTCGCCACGGAGCTTTATTCACTGATATTTCCAATTCTGTGGCAAACAATGTCATCAGTCCTTTGGGAAGGAGGCTTTCCTCCAATACCACGACAGGGGGAAATCTATGACAGGTCAGTCTCATTTTACATTTCCCAGTATGACATGGAACCTAGTTTCTAACCTAGTTTCTAGGGGTTCACAAATCTGAAAGACAAAAAAAAATCATCAAAAGAACCCTTGAACATTGATGTGACATTTGTTGTCCCCTGGTAACAGACACTGTGCTAGGCCTACAACTTAGGTAAAATGGCACCATCTGAACATAATTTCTCAGAGGAAAGTTAACAAATCAAATAGTTAGCAGACATCTTATAGTGACCACCGATGCTTTTTTTCTTCAAAAACCAAATTCTCTATTTAAATTTCTGAACATAATAACTCCTAATCACTGACCAGTACATTTTAAAAGGTGACGGCCCATACAGAGCAAGATTTACAAACACCTAGGCAGAAGTGGGTCCCTGTTTCATAACTCTCCAACTGTTAATCATCAGTGATGACTAACTCTGGGATTAGGGAAACATTTTATCCTGAATATGCTAATTTAGAGACAGTGTTGTCAGGAGGCTAATTTCTGGCTCAAAGACACTTCAATGCCTAAAGCAGTTTTACATCAAAAACCCTTGTAGGAGGCTTCCATCAGGACCAGGGGAAGATGGAAGCTGGAGGGGGGCATGAAGAAAGGGGAATTCAGGTTTTTAGGATGAAAGAGATCATAGAATCTGTCTAAAGGCTAAGGGGAAGGAACCAGAAGAAACAAACAAACAAACAAAAGGAATATGCTCAATTCATAATGGAAGAGAAAGAGACCATTCAATTAGATTGATTATTGATTTTTGTGGAATAACATCTCAAAACTCCTTGAATCCCAGCTTTAATAAAGATATACATATATATAGAAAAAAAATCCTTCCTGAGAAAGAAAAACTCAACTCCTAAATTATCAGGTTAATTCACAGTGTGGACATAAGAAATAGTAAATACACAGTTTGATATTTGATTTGCAAAGTGAGAAAGGAAAGCATACTAAATTCTATAGAATGAGCTTTTCTGATCCCAGATATACTAAGAACTTGATAGTTTTTTGGCTGCAACAACTTGTAAATATCTAGAAGAGCCCAGATTTTGAAGCCCTGAGGACACTTGCTAAAACTCAGAAACTTGGCACTAGGCTTTGCACACAATTTGGGTTTTCTTTCAGAGTTGTTATCTTACCAAATAGAGCCATCTGTGTTCCCTCTGGGAAAGGTTCAACTGTTCTGTTGCCATTGACATGATGTTTGGCTAGAAAAAAAAAAAAAAAAAAAGAAGAGAAAGAAAGAAAGAAATGCAAGTTAAGTGTAAAGTTCTACACACATACTAACACATGTCATTAAATGTGTCAGAGAGCCTAGTTCTCATGTTTAGTTAGCAACGGTACCCAAGCTCACCCTCTTAAGAGAGTTTCAACTATTTTGTTTTTAATCTCAGTTACAAAGGAGCCTAGAGATGGCCTGATTCAGGCATGTCATTTTACAAGTGAGCGCGCCCACACCCAAGCACGTGCAGAGCCGTGCAGCGGAGCGGGGGGGGGCAGCAGAGCCAGCCCAGCCTGGAAGCTCCTGACTCCCGGCCAGAGGGTCCCCTGTGTGCCGGGCCGTACCCTGGCGAACAAGGAGAGCTCGGGACTCCAGGGTGCACTGAGGTGGCTTCCCCTGAGGACTCCTGATGATCAGAAGTAAAGTGAGCTGTAAAGACAGCAGGGTCAGCCTGGGACCAATTTTTCAAGAACCGGAATAGCAGAAGACATCATTTCACAAGTCAAGCACTGTTCCAGGGGTCAGAGACGCTTGCCTTTTAAAGACCAGACAGACTTTCATTCCAGTGCTTCTTACTACTCGTCATCCACCCTCGTCACCTCCACCAATCATCCTTCCCACCCGAGTGCGTATCAAGGACTTCGAAATAAAAAGTGACCAGCTTGTTTTCCAACATTAACTTATTTTTATAACCCCCAAACTGCAACCAGATAGAGAAGATCTGAGCATGGTCCATCTACGAGTAGTCTAAGAAGATCCTCAGGAATGTTTGAATATGGGCATTTATGTTGAAAATACATAAGAAAAGAATGGCTAAAACACTTTGACACTGCATCATGGTGCACTTGTATTTTGAACTCTGGCACAGGGCTCAGCACCAAAGCTAGGCTCTGAGGCGTTTAGAGGGGAAGACTGACATGGTCCTTGCCCTCGAGGAGTGTACAATTATCTTCAAGAGGTAAAAATTTCAAGAGCGAACTTTACCAGAAAGCTTACCATTGTGTGCTAAGTCCTGGAGTGGGGACTAAAGGTTCTGTAAGAGTTTGCAGCAGAGGGACAGCAAGCTGCAAGGCAGAGCCAGGGCCTGGAGGAATTGCAACTAGTGTCGAGTCTAAAAGGAGGAGCAGGATTTGGAAAGGCAGAGGGTGAGGGAGCAACTCGAGTGAGAGCCAGGAGGAGATGCAACCAAGGCAGCATCCTGGGCCAGACTAGAGTCTAGTCTGGGCGCAGTAGAGGAGTCATGTTGAGAAGCAATGGCGCTTCAGGATGGATTGGTAGGCAGGCACCAGGTCATGGAAGGTCTTGAGAACCTCACCCAAATCCATGGGAACCCTAGGCAGCCTCCGCAGCACCACTGCAAGTATGTTAGAACCTGAAGGCTTACGAGGCTCAGCCTAGCTAGACGATCCCTTCAGGATACCATCAGTTCAGCAGCTTCCCCGGACTCTTGAGGGATGGTGGCACTACCTGAAGAACAGAATAGCTGGGAGAAGGCGAGGAGCCAGGCTGAACCAGAGAACAAGCCTCACAGCCTCGAGGCTCTAACTGGCACCACCAGCAGATGCAAGAGGTCACAGGTGGCCCTGGGGCCTTGGACAGTGCTCAAGTATAGTTAGGACCATTGGTTACTGAATCCAAAGGAACGTGACGGGGCTCCATGTGGAGGCCACAGCTCTGTTCTACAGTTAGGACCCCGAAGCCCCTGTCGGAGGTTTTAAAACGTTTGCTTTTACACATATCAAGAGGTGTAAACCCATTCAAACTCTAACCCACTAATCCCACTCATAAAAATTTAAGGAAAAATGCATTAAAGAGAAAAAAAAAAGGTGGTAGACATAAAAATATTTATTAAAGTATTACTGGTAATAAAGAAATCTTTAAAGCAACTAAATATCCAGAAACAGAGAAATAGCTTAGAAAATTATAATTCATGATTTATCACAAGCATGGACTATCATGCAACATTTTAAATAGAGAATTTGAGAGATATATTGAAATGTGAAAAAATATTTGGGATAACAGTAAGTGAAAACAATCCTATTACACGCTGAATGTAGACTATAATAGCAACTAACAAAAATATGAATGCTTATGGGAAAAGACTGGCAGAGAAATATGCAAAAACAAAAATAACTAGGAAGATTATGCAAGATATTTATCTCTATCAATTGTCTTTGTCATTGTCAGAGTCTTATTTCCTAGATGAAAATATGTTTGTTTGGATTTTTTAAGTCAACACAATTATAGATTTCTAACATTTTTTCTGCAGTACTTAGTTTCACAGGACAGTCCATCAGGACTTATGTATAGTCCAGTCGAAACACTACACACTTACCATCAAGAGTGTGGCCTATTTGACATCTCCTCTAGGACAGCTCAAAAGCACCTCCAATGCAGCAGGATATCCTTCCACTCCAAACCTGACCCTCTTCCAGCATCCCTACCTCTGGGAATAGGACCACCATCCTCCTACTTTCTAGGCATCCTTGCCCATTCTCTCTCCCTCGCTACCCATATCTAATCTATCACCAAATCTGGCTAATTCTGCCTTCCAGATACCTTTAGAATCCTTCCACTTCTTCCCTTCACCATCCAAACCACCCTAGTCCCAACTCTTACGGCCTCTTTGCCTGGACTCCTACAAGCACCTCTAGCTCTTCCACATCCCCTTTCTAATTCATTCTTCTCAGTGTCGCCACAATTATCTTTTTTTTTTTAAGTAGTTTTTTTTTTTTTAAACATCTTTATGGAGTATAATTGCTTTACAATGGTGTGTCAGTTTCTGCTTTATAACAAAGTGAACCAGTTATACATATACATATGTCCCCATAGCTCTTCCCTCTTGCGTCTCCCTCCCTCCCACCCTCCCCATCCCACCCCTCTAGGTGGTCACAAAGCACCGAGCTGATCTCCCTGTGCTATGCGGCTGCTTCCCACTAGCCATCTGTTTCACGTTTGGTAGTGTGTATATGTCTAACTCTGGTTACGTAACACAAAGCCCCCGGCCCTCTCCCCCACTTTCCATGGCTTCCCACTGCTCTTAGGCTAAAGTCAGAACTCCTTAACGCAGCTTCAAACACCCACATGGTCTGTCCACCTCAGTCCCTCACTCCCTCTACTGCAGTCACAGCTGCCCCTTACGCTTAGTCATCATTCCAGCAAGCAGACTACAAGCTCAGAGAAGGCAGGGCTCACCTTGGCTCACTGTTTCCACAGTTACAGCACACTGTGGGACCCAGCATAGGTGTTCAATAAATAGTTGCTAAATTAACGAAGGAAAACAAACTACTAAACAGTCTCTCTTCAGCCATTATGAAAGATATAGTATTTGATACGCTAAACATATATCTCTCTTTATATGCACATGTGTCCCTCACACAAAAATGATCATTGAAAATGGCCACTCAGAGTCTCCACAGCCAGGTGGCCTGGAGATCAGGGAACTCCTCTGTTCTAGTCCTTAAACGCCACTCCTCTTCCCTTCCCATCCACCTACTCTCATCTGAGAAAATGGATGTGGAGAGATTGGAAATGCTACCCAGAGAGGAAGGAGGATTCACATGCAACTCTCTCCTCAGTGCCAGAGTTCCCCGGGACTCTGTCTTATCTTTCATTCTAGAGCCTGAGGCCCAAAGATAACAAGCCCTGTTAACTTGATTTTGTATTTTCTCCTGAACCAGAGCTGAGCCTTACCTCAGTCCCTGGACAGCAAAGACACAGCATTAGCCAAGGAGAGGCAGCACAGTATCCAGGGCTAAGGAACAAAACTGCCTGACCCTGAATCTCTGCCCTTCCACTTCCTAGCTGTACGACCTTGGCTTAGCAACTTAGCCTCGTTGTGCCTCCGTTTCCTCATTTGTACCTACTTTGTGGGTTGCTCTGAGAATCAAATGAGTTAATATATATAAAGCACTTAGAACGGTGCCTGGCATGCAGTACACATTACTTAACTGTCAGGCTAGTATTACCATCGACATGTGAACTTTGTTTTTCACAAGATCTGAGTCAGGAATGACAAATACATGGCACATATTTACTTCTCCTCCACTTTCATGCCCATGGCAGACATCATTAATCAATCACAGCAGACTTTCATGATCCCCAAATATGACCACAAAATCTTTTCTCAACTTAGCACCCCACAGGGTCTCTTATTCCTTCGGGGGGGCATGTGTGATGAAATCACTTTGTTATTCCTGGTCTAAGTGAATAAAACAGAAAGATGGTACAAAGAAAAGCCATTTTCTTTCTCATTTCTACATAATACATTGCAATTTTTAAAAAGACGCTTTGAAAATCTCCAAAACTCTACACAGCTTTACGGATAAAAGAATGGAGGGAAATCTGAGTGCTACCTTCCATTCCATGAGGACAGAATGGGGAGTTGTTAAAAACCAAGCAATGGCAGTGCTAGTCCTGCAAACCGAGGGCATCTTCCCATTGAAACTCTGCTGAGGCAAGTACAGGACTTGGGGGCCAAAGAACCAGAGACCCTTTAAACATATTCTAAAGGTCAAATAAGACTGGGGGTGGGGAGACTCACCTGGGAACCTAATCAGCATTTGTAATTTTTTTTTTCAAAATTGGTGGCACATTTCACCACAGAAACAATCAAACTGACTAAACAGAAAAGTCACTCATTGATTGGGCACTAACTATTGATTACCAGCAGAGCATGACACGGAAACAGGAGGGGGTCTGTGACAGGGACAGCTGCTGCCTGGCCACAGCAGGCTGGATACCGCCCATCTGGCCGGCTGGGCTCCGTGCGAGCCTGTTCTAAAGCCCCGCGCTCCAGGAGGACAACCTCTACTGATGGCCATGACGTGTCCTCAGTCAAGGGCATGTGAGGACGAGGAACAGATTTCCATTTATCTTGAAAGCCCGGTGCTCGAGGAGCAGCGAGGTTAATTAGAGCACGATTGGGTCAAAGTCAACTATCGGAGAGATTCTGAAGGGGATTTGGGGGGCACTTCAAAAGCTTTAGAAGATGATGCTGACGCTGTTTCTTGTTTTGTTTTGTTTTATGAATGTCTAATGCACTTCAGACTTTATGACTGTTTTCTTCCTTCAGAAAAATACAATAAAACAGTTCAATAATGCACCTGCAGTAACGCAAATGCAGACATAAACCAACCGGTGATTAGCACCACGTCCTGTGCTCAAGCTGAGAGCTAAAATTCCTATCTTCTGGGTAAGGTTGCCGGGGGAACTTACAGGTAAATGGCAGGGAAGTGGGGGACTGGAGGGTGGGCCCCCAGATCCTCAGGATTCTCCTGTAGGGCCAAGCCCCTCCAGTCTGGGTGACCATGGCGACACCACCTAATTGGAGATCCCAGGAACTGCTGCTGCTGTCCTGGGAGTCCGGGTCCACTGCTGGGCGCAGAATCATCCCAGGACTGGAACAGCTGTATATCAGACTGAAGCCTCAGAGCTGCAGACCATCTAGTGGTGCCTGCCCCCCCGTCATGTTAGTCGCCCCACAAAACCCAACGCATACTCGTCCTGTGTTACTATCAGTCATTCACGCCGCTATGAAGCTCATCGGTGGCGATTAGGTTCAGTCTGGGGCTGGAGTAAGAGTGCATTTATTTCACGAATAAGGTAACACAGATCTGTCAGGCCCCAAAACCAAGCATGGTCTCACAGCCCCTCCCCTTGTCTGTTTCCTTGTGGCTCTTTCTCTAGATCCCAAATCCCTGGTGTCTCAAGGACAAGTCAGACTGGAACTAAGGCGGGTTCATATCTGGCCCACAAGCCCGAGCCTTGGCCGAGGCTCTGTCTCCAGCAGAGGGTCCTTTGATCACACTGACTAAGCATCCTGGGCCCCGGTCCTGCCAAGGTGCCCTTCACAGCGCTGTAAGGATGAACTGACGACTGTTGATTTGTAAAGAAAGGGCAGCAGGAGTCCGGAGGATGCAGCTGAAGCCCAGTCACCCAGATACAGGGCAGGTGCACTGGGAGAGGTCAGGTGATGATGCTTCCGGCCCCCTCTGCCCAGAAGCACTGTGCTTCTATCATATTTTTGTTCCTTACAGCGCCTGTTACTTTGGCTATGGGGTTTTAAGGTGAATGTTAATCCAGGGCGTACTCTGTATGTGAGGAGGGGGAGGGGGGAAGTTCCATGGCGGTGGGCAAGTTACGGGGAGGGCCGACCTCTGCTCTCCACCCATCCTGTGTCCAAGGAAGCTGGAGTCCTTCCTACCGATTGGTGAGGCAGGCGACTAGAGGCAGGGGGAGTCGTGGCTAGGAGCGGCTGGAGAGGCGCCCCCAGCAAAGGCAATGGCGGGAGTGAGACGAAGGTGCCCCCCTGCTGGGAACACCCAGAGGCGAGCGCTCCCCCAGAGCTGCAGGGGGAGCGCAGGGCCAGCCCGCACTGTCTGCCTCCCATGGTGACCGGTGACTGTGTATCTAAGTGGGAGCCGCCCTAAAAGCAAAAAACACGTGATGGAAAAGGCAGGAAGATCAGATGAGAACATCTTAGATTGTAGCACGGAAACAAAAATTCACCTGTCATTGAGGATTTTATCCTTATGCCCCAGCCGCTGTCCTTCCTCCAGTTAATGCCTTTTCCCTTTGCTCCAGGAACAACAAACTGAAGACCAGCTCTTGGCCAGTGAAGGTGGTGATTCCTCGGGCTCAGGCAGCCCTGCACCTCCGGGGTCCCCCTGCAGCAGAGCCCGAACGGCACAGTGACGGTGCAGGACAGGGCAGAGCAAGGCTGGGCTCAGCCCCAGTGAGGACACGTTTGGTGAGGCATCAGCTCCGAACGGTGGAGCTTATTACGGCTCAGACCCACTAGCAGTTACGTGTTTAGTACGTGCCAGATACCAGCTGCTGTGGGAAGAAAGATAAACTCCATAGACCCTACACTCAAGGAGATCCATCTAATCAACAAACTTATTGAGAGAAATCCTAAGAGGAGATTTCTGGCCAGAAGAGTGAGCTGAGGATGAGAGCGTGTTTTAAAAATAAAGCATTATGCAAGCAGAGGACATTTTTACTTTTCGTGATGTGCCTGCTGTGTTTTCTGAGGTCTGCTCAGGGCACAAGACCACGAGTGTGACTCTAAACCCGGAACAGCAACGCCAAGTGCACAAGGCCTCAGACACCAGCCCTTTCCTGTTCCTAAGAAAAACTGGCCCAGAATGATCCTGCTGTGTCCCCACAAGACGGCACAGGAGAGTAAAGGAGAGTGACCACAGGGATGCCCACAATGAGAGGGCAGGAGGTAGACCAGATGCCCTAGAAACCAGTGTCAGAATTATTTCTGTACGTTCCCAAGCAGGCGTCCATGATTCTGTAAAAGACAGTGATTCCACGGCCAGAGAGAAAGTGGAGAATGATAGGAAGACAGACTACACATAAAAAATTAAACATATCAAAAAAAAAAAAAAATTTTTTTTAATTAAATATATCAATAACAAACACATACATGAGTAGATGCTCAACCACACAATGAGATACTATTTTTAATTCGTGAAAATGGCAAAATTACAAAACCAACGCCAAGTACCAATGAGGGTGAAGAGACATGGGCTTTCTCATATACTGTTCATCGAAGTGGGAATGCTACAATCTATTTAGAAAGTAGTCTGGCAATATGCACCAAGAATGTCAAAAGCTTTTAAATTATTTCTACCTTCGGAAATAATCAGAAGGGAGGCAAAGGTTTCCAAAGATGTTTGTAGCAGAATTGTTTATAATAGTGAAAATCTGTAAAAAACCTATATGGCCCAACAAAAGGGGGATAATGAAGTAAATTGTGGCACAGTCCTCAGATGCAACATTACCTCATAATTTTAAAAGTATGATCATAAAAAGGTTTCTTCCACAGCATCAGGAAATAGTAATAATATAGAATTAAGTGGAGAATAGCAAGAAAAAAGAGGAAATCTAGATCCTATTAGGTGTATTTTCAAGTTGTACAAATCTAAACGTTTTCCTTTTAGTCCCATTCCTCTGTTTTCTTTGAGAAGGAGACAGAGCAAGAGAAACCACTGAAACTCTCTTAAGTGAGAAAAACCGATGAGCAGATCACTTCCTGCTTGGTCGCATAAGGACCCTTTTCTTTCCAGGGTTTTGAGTACCTTGAACTCTCGCTTGTTCCTTAACACAAGGCCCCCTGGGTGAAGAGCTCTGGAGACGCTCAGGGACTTCAGGACCAACTCGACCCAGCTGCATGACCGCCCTATTAAATCCCCTGACGAGGGCACTGTTGCCGAGATGCACAGGGCTCCGGAGCTTATGAACCCATTGGCAGGCGTGTGGGGGAAGGAGGAAAGGAGGCTGACAGAGGGACTTGGGGGGACATAGCTGCTCCAGCAAGTCCAGGCACAGGGATCCATATTCCATCCAAATAACATCACAGTTCAGAAAACAATGATTGAACATCGCTTATGTGCCAGGCACTGGGCTTACTGTCGGTCATACAGTAAGACAGTAAGACAACGCCTGCCATCTCTTCATCCTTCACTGACCAGCAATGCGCCTGCCGCACTTGTCAGAGCTGCTGACCAGGTACACCTACGGAGGCTCCTGTGTTAGCGGCACTGCCTACAGCTCTTTAACACAGGGTACCCCTGTTACCCCATGATTATCAGACGAGCATGAGTTCCCGATTCACACTGCATTATCCCAAGAAAAGCATTCCGTCATCATTCATTTCATTTTTAGAAGAATTCCATTTTCACTCGTGTAATACTGTTATTAATTACCACATTTAAGAACCATGTCTAATTTAGGCATCTGTGATAAGTATATAATATTAATTGATGGAAAAATTTCCACCTGACTTTTATGAAATCTCCCTGCCTCCTCTTAACACATGTAATTCCTAATGACTACCAAAATTAGACAGTCTTGAGATGAGAAATTCCATTTAAAATAAGGTTACTTGAAGGATTAAAATCCACACGTCAGCTTGATGAATGTGACATCTCCGTGAATAACAGTGTTGAAAACAGTTGTGTTAAAAACTGTGGCTGTAGGGACTTACCTGGTGGCGCAGTGGTTACGAATCCACCTGCCAGTGCAGGGGACACGGGTTGGAGCCCTGGTAAGGGAAGATTCCACATGCCGCGGAGCAACTAAGCCCGTGTGCCACAACTACTGAGCCTGCGCTCTAGAGCCCGCCAGCCACAACTACTGAAGCCCGCGCGCCTAGAGCCTGTGCTCCGCAACAAGAGAAGCCACCGCAATGAGAAGCCCGCGCACTGCAACGAAGAGTAGCCCCCGCTCGCCGCAACTAGAGAAAGCCCAGGCACAGCAACAAAGACCCAGCACAGCCAAAAATAAATAAATAAGTAAATAAATAAAGGTGGCTGTACACCAAAATGATTTCTAAGGTACGTTTCCTATTGATCCTAAAACATATTTTAGATTTTGAAGATGAATGTTAAATGTATCTATAAAGGATCACACAGAGATCATACTTTTTAGTATTGTTGTAAAAACCGTTGCCCTTCAAAGACTTGGTGTCCCCGGCTTGCGCTGCTTTAGTCCCCTCCACGTCTACTACAGCGTTTGCCCGTATGAAAATGATCAGCGCTGTGCAGAGCATCCAAGTCCTGGAAATGTAATTAAAGCATGAGCCCCACAGAGGTATGCTCTCATCCCATCATCAGCGTCTAGTAACACTTTGGAGCCTCCGTGTATGCCTCTAAGACCACTGATGACGCTCTTACACACACCGTATACACACCCTGAGAGGAAGCGGCGCAGGGCTTGAGCAAAGCGCCGTAGCAGGCAGTGGTCTGCTTCCTCCTTCCCTGTGACCGGCTCAGCGGCCTCCAGCAGGAAGGAGCCCCTTGATGGCACAGCATCTGCCTGGAGGTTGAGTGAAGCGCGTCTGCTGTCAGGCCGCCGATGGGCAGGAATGGTCCAGTGACTCCCCTACCCCCGTCTCCACCCCCGTGACAGTGATAAATGACCGGGTCCTCTGCTCAGCTGAGCCTGACGGGCCAGACCTCCCCTTGCAATCTGTCCCAGACCAACACCAGTCTTTCCCCCCACAAGATCCTCCTCAGCACACCACGCAGGCCGGCACCAGGGTAAGGCCAGACCTATCTGCTTTCCGTGACTGTTCTTTCATGAAAACGAAGTATGACTTTATTTCTAAGTGGAAGCTCCTAATCAAAAATGGAATATGTTGTTACAAGCCTTACAGGGAACTTGTCTCAATTATCTTTTGACATTAGAAATGAAGGAGATACAGCTAAATACGGGACTTTAATTAGAAAGAAAGAGGAACAGTCATGGATATAAACATGGATGTCAATTTGGCTTCCATTTAAATCAATACATTTTCAAT
This sequence comes from Balaenoptera musculus, assembly GCF_009873245.2. Taxonomy (NCBI): domain Eukaryota; kingdom Metazoa; phylum Chordata; class Mammalia; order Artiodactyla; family Balaenopteridae; genus Balaenoptera; species Balaenoptera musculus. The sequence goes on from NC_045790.1 coordinate 9,054,715, forward strand.
TTATTAAGTTATTACTGTTGGTGGTGGTGAGGAGAAAGAGACAGAAGAGTCTGAGGGGAATAAAATATTGATAAGGAGATGGAACATTAACACTGACCATTAACAAGATCCATCACCGATTAGCTCCTACAATACATTTTGTTCATGTGCAAAGATAGTCATTTCAGGATTGTTTGTAAAGAGACTGGCACCAACCTTTTACATAAAATAGTCTATAATGTGGAACAATATGCACCATTATAAAGAATGAGGTAACTCTACAGGTAAAGACATAGAACTATCTACAAGATGCATTGTTAATTGGGGGAAAAAATCAACAGGCAAGATAATGTGTATAATATGCTACAATTTCTTTTTTTAATATTCTATTTTTACCTTTTGAACTTTGTTCCATGTGATGCATTACTTTCTTGAAAATAGAAATAAAAAACATTTTAAATGTCCCCAGTCTTTGCTACCCCGTGATTACCCCTGCGGCCTGAGAGCCTCTTCCCAGGGCTGAGGGCATTGCTGAGACGCAGGAGTGGCCAGTGGCGGGCAAGCAGCCCCTGGGCTCAGATCAGCCTGATGCTTACATTTTATCCAGGCTCAGGACAAACACCCAAGATGATTCCACTTGTATCTCAAAGCAGCAGAACTGCTACCAGGCTGTAAAATTCTGGGTAGTTCATAGTATCTTAAAAGGCCTCAAGACAGAGTTATCACCCCGTTTCCTCTCTGAAATTGGTCTGCCTTCTCCGAGCAGTATGTTAATTGTCCTCCTTTCAAAAGGAAAAGGATTTTAAGAGGATCAACCATTACAAATTTTAGATGGTATTAAAATATTATTTACCTAAAAATAAAAGGTATTTCTAGGTTTGACTTTATTTTACAGCAAAGAAGAGAGAGGGAGGGGACGAGGGAGGGAAGGAGGCAGAGAGAGAAAGATAAAGGGAGGGAGGAAGGGAAGAAAGCAGGGAGGGAGGGAGGGAGGAAAGCAGACTGGTACATCAGCAGTACTTTGCCTTTCTGGAATTTGGTATGTATTTTAATTATTTCTCTGTCCCTCCTGTCCCTCATCCTTTCTGTTTCTCTCTCCCTTGTAACTTTTCTCCATAACAGAAGAAAAGGGTATTTGAAAAACTATTTTAGATTTACTGAACAGGAATTATGCTCACCATTCATAATTTTAAAAGCGGTTGAAACATTCTATATTTCCCTCAAAAAGAAAGATAAATCAAGTTTTTACTATGAAACCTTCCACTGATTTCCAAAAAGCCGGTGAAATTTTCTTGAATCCGGCTCTTACTAGAGCAACAGCACAGGTAGCTCGTCCACTTTGAAGATGTCCCCCAAGGACTGGCGTCCTGAGAGAGCAGGTTTGGTCACATGGCTGATTAAGGGACATCTGACAACCCAGTGCATATTCATATTAGGAAATATGATGGACAAAATCTTCAAGTACAGTTCTACAAATGACACAGAAAGTCATTTTATGATGTTTTCTATACTTGTCTACCATGAAAGAGTGACATAAAACTGAACATCTTAACTCAGGGAAGCTCGGTGGAGACAGGGTGGCTATTCAAACATGCTTTTGGTCACCTGACTTAATGAAGGGACAGGAACTAGAGAGGGCAGAGCACAGCCTATTGGGTAATCTTCCTTGAATATGGGCTCAAGCATATCCTTGGATATTCAAGTGATGGGCTGATTCCGAGATGAATTCTCTAATGACTGACTGGAGCATTGCTGAATAAAATGAGAGTCGTGTCTGAAAATATCAAGCACGTGGGAGGCCAAGGCAAGCAGCCTTCCACTGAGCCCACCCAGGGCCTGAATGATGGGCTCTCCCAGCTGGAAGGCCATCAGCTTCGTAGAGATATGGGTTGGGGGTGGTGGGGATATAAAGCAGGCCAAGAATATTTCTCATTTTAGTACATTCTCATGTACTAAATCTTATCGAGTGATTGTGGAGGGACCTGATTAAGACCCTAGAATTCTACAAAAGGGGACGACTGTGACCTGGTATAACTCAACTATAAAGGGACTTCAGTGCAGGCCCTGCAGAAAACCTGATTTTGAGTAAAATTATGCCTTGATAGGTCTGCCAGGCTCTTAGTGCTAAGAGTAAATTATAGTCATCTCTATTTTCTGCCACTTTATCTTCCCAAAAGGCTGATAGCTCAAAATGTAAACTATTGTGTGGAAGGTAGCTGGAGAGGAGCTAATGAAATACAGGCAAGTCCCCAACTTTAAAATGAGTCACATTTCAAAAGCATGTTTAAGAGATGGACATCTGGGATATAGAATCCATTTTCTCATGAACATGCTGTTACAAATGGTGGTGAGCTAGCCCACAAGGGCCTACTCAACCTATAATGAGTCTCAAATATAACTCTTTCTAGGATTCTAACCACCGTTTATGAGATACTGTCTCAGCGCGAAAATATATTCTAAGTTCTACCCTACAACACTAAGAACACACGCTTTCACACCAGCCAAGTTGGCTGTAAGCTACATCTGGACAAAAGAAAACATTTCCCTACTTCCCCAACCTGTCCAGCTACTAACTTGACCATAGAAAGAAATCTCCACTTTATTCATCTCTGTAGAAAGGAGACTTTTTTTCTCCCAAAAGAGGAGGAAATCTCACTGCTTAAATGCTAAGTACCATTTAAATTCAGTGGTCTCATCACAGCTGAGGATGTAAAGCTGGGTAGTTCTGGCTCAGGATCTCCTACAAGTTGGAATCAAGGTGCTGGCTGGGGCTGTAGTCTCATCTGAAGGCTCAACTGGGAAAGGATTGCTCTCAAGCTCACTTGTTGGCAGGCCTCAGCGAGCTAGAGCACAGATCCTCCTGAAGTTGAGTCTTCAGAAGACGCAACACAGCTGACATCTTGATTCCAGCTTCATGGGGCCCGGCTTCAGGGCCACCCAGCTAAGCCACACCCCGATTCCCTACCCACCAGCCCCCCCCAAAAACACTGTGAGATAATAAATGATTGTTCTTTTAAGCTGCTACCTTTGGGGATAATTGATTATATAGCAGTAGATAACTAATAACATGTTCTAATAAAGGGGAAATAATGTAAGTTTTAGCAAAGGACAACTACTGATTATATGGCAGGAACTCAAACCATCTTTTATAAAGCTATATAGAACTTTCACCTTTATAAAGGAAAAAGGTATTTCCAGTCTAACTGATTTACAAATCAACCCCTGGAAGATGATCCATTTCTAACTTGGAGACTATCTCTATGTAGTTTTATTTTTCCACCAACTTGTTCTCTAGTGTGCTGGGATTGCTAAAACAGGTGTTCCTAAACCACTAAAATCTAGGAATAGTGTATAAAATACCAGAATAAGGCTTTCAGCACTTCTGCAATAATTCAGGCAATTTTTATTCGTTTGCATCATCCAGAGGATTGTTAGTTGCTTTTCCTGCTGTTTTGTTTGGGGAAGTTATACCTTTGCCTCATAGGGCTTAAAAAAACAATGAAAAAAAACGTTTTTCCAAAATTCCCAGGGAAGCTAAAGTTAAATTCATGCCAAAGGCCTTAACTGCAATGGAGAAAATCTTCTGTATTTTGATGGGGTTTTGCTTGGTTGTTTGCTTGGTTGTTTGACTGGTTGTTTGCTTGAGTTGGGGGGCTTTTTTCTTTGACTAGATGGAAGTAAGAAGACAGCTGGATTATTTTTACCCATAGTGGTACCTATAAGAAACACAGTTTTTCCCCTTTTCTATGGGAATCAAAATAAAAGCTAAAAATGAAAATTTTTGCTGATATTAAACCTGGTTTTTAATTAGCCTTGGACACTTCATCCATAGCAGTTTAAGGTCATAGTACCTCTATTCCAAGCAGCAAAATAGAAGGATCCTTACTGTGCATTAAGAAATTCCAGGGACTTCCCTGGCGGTCCAGTGGTTAAGACTCCACGCTTCCAATGCAGGCGGTGCGGGTTCAATCCCTGGTTGGGGAACTAGGATCCCATGTGCTGTGTGGTGCAGCCAAAAAATAAAAAAAAAAAAAAAAAAGAAATTCCAAACATCTCTGCTAACCACCATGAGACACGGGAAGGGTCAAGCTTGAGCTGGTCATTTCAGTGACATAGGAAACCATGTTCCTGGCTCATTGTTTGTTGAATTTCAGTTCTTAAAGAAATATTACTCACCACACACTTGGTCTCCCCCACCCTGTCACTTTAGTTAAATCTCAGATTAAAGCACATAGGGGGTGGGGTGAGTGAGGGGAGGAGGAAAAATACCCGTTGAATACATAGCAATATCTCCTACCCTTCTTGAAATGAGGACAAAATCCACAGATCACAAAAAGTCTCAACCCAAGTAGTGCTTACAAGAAATTCCTGTGTAGCGGCCTGGGTCCAATCAGGAGATGGAAACCACATAGTAGGTCAAACAGTGGAAGTCTAACATAGAGAATATTAACCATAATTAAAAAGTAACTATATAATCTAAGGAAACTCTATGCTACCTGAGGACTGAACATACCTAAGGAAGGACAGACTTGGAAGGATTCAAACTTCCTTGGAGAAGGTGCAGTTAAGCCACTGGATAGCAGAGAAGTTCACTGGTTTGTAGGCCAGAGCTTATCTGGAGACACAGGGCAAACAGCAGGCTACCTTTCAGAATGTAAGCGATCAGAACCCAGTGGCGTGAGTGCACAATGGGATCCTGGGCACGCAGGAGCCTCAGATCATCTGCAGGGACTCAGAGAGTACGTGGACAGCACAGAGGCTCTGGTTTCCTTGTCAAGAGGGCTGCAGAAAAGTTATCACCAGGCCAAGACTATAAAGTCACAGAGGGACTGAGTTCTGGGCCGGTGGCTGAGGCAGGCGCCACTAGAGGCCCACACACACAGCCCGCCAACCCAGGCCACACCAGAAACAGCAGGAGAGGCTCCCTCCTTCCACAAAGTCTCCCCAGCGCCCTCTACTGAAACAGCTTAACACCATGCTCACAGTAAAGGAAAAATACTACAGAAATTTCTTTGTTCATCACAGAGCATATTCAGAATGATGTATTCAGAGCTAAGAGGCAATAAATTAGTAACATACCTCGAAAGCTAGAAATTACCAAAACTGACAAAAGAAATGGAAAAATCTGAAATAGAAAACTCCAGGCTCATATAGTTTCACTGGGAAATTCTAGATACATTTAAGGAAGAGACAATACCAATCCTACGTAAATTCCTTCAAAGATAGAGGAGAAGGTACACCTGAAACTAACAGAACATTGTAAATTAACTATACTTCAATTTTTTTCTTTTAATGGTTAAAAAATTTAAAAAGAAATAGAGGAGAAGGGAACTTTCACAGCTGATTTTATGAGTCCAGCATTACCCTGATAACAAAACCATACAAAGACACAGAAAACTATAGACAGGGACTTCCCAGGTGGTCCAGTGGTTAAGACTCTGTGCTCCCAATGCAGGGGGCCCAGGTTCGATCCCTGGTCAGGGAACTAAGATCCCACGTACCGCAACTAAGCCCACGTGCCACAATTACTGAGCCCACACGCTCTAGAGCCCGCACACCAAAACTAGAGAAGCCCGCGTGCCACAAGGCAGACCTGGCGCAGCCTAAATAAATAAATAAATAAATAAATTGATTAATGAGAAAACGTAATAAAAAAAGAAAACTATAGACAAATTTCCCTTTATGAACATAGGATCAAAAATAATAAATATGTTTAATAAACATTTAGTTCAGGACTATATTTTAAAAGTATAATAATCATGGCAAATGGGGTTCATCCAAGGAATTGAAAGTTGTTTTAACATCCAAAAAAATGCAATCAATGTAATTCATCATATTAACAAACAGGAAAAAAATTGATCATCTCAACAGAAGCTAAAAAAGCACTTGACACAATTCAGCACCTATTCATGATTTTTTTTAATTCTCAGTAAACTAGGAAGAGAATTTGATAAAGAATATCTACAAGCAACCTACCTAGCATACCAAAAGGAAAAAAAAAGAAAAAACTATCTGTATATGCTAACAACGTGATTGTGTAAATAAAAAATCCCAAGGTATCTATCAAGAAACTTCTTTGTATTAATAATTAAGTTTATCAAGATCATAGAATACTAGGACAATATCAAAAATAAACTATTTCTATATAGTTGCAACAAATAAATAGAATGAAAAAAGTAATATTATTTACAATAGCATCTAATAACATGAAATACTTAGGTAGATTTTTAACAAAATATGTATAACACCTGTACCATGAAACAGTGAGAGAATTAAATAATATCTAAATAAATGGAGAACTAGACCATGGTTGTGGACTGAAAGACTTGGTATCCTTAAGATGTCGATTCTCCTCAAATTAATCTATAGTTCAACATGATGCTGATGAAAACCTCAGGAAGCTTTTGTAGAAATTGACAAGTTAATTCTAAAATTTATATGGAAAATCAAAAGACTTAAAATAGCCAAAACAAAATCCATACACTGAAAACTTTAAGATATTGATGAAAGAAACTGAAGAAGACACAAATCAATGGAAAGATATTTCATGATCATGAAATGGAAGAATTCATATTGCTAAAATGTCCATACTACCCAAAGCAATCTACAGATTCAATGCAATTCTCGCAAAATTCTAAAGGCATTTTTCACAGAAATAGAATAAACGATCCTAAAATTTGTATGGAAACCACAAAAGACCCTAAACAACCAAAGCAATGTTGAATAAGAAGAACAAAGCTGGAGGCATCACATGTCCTGATTTTGAACTACATTAAAAAGCTCTAATAATCAACACAGTATGATATTGGCATAAAAACAGACACATAGGTCAATGAAACAGAATAAAGAGCCCAGAAATAAACCCACACATATGTGGTCAAATAACTTATAACAAAGGAGTCAAGCATATATACTAGGTAAAGGATAGTATCTTCAGTAAATGGTATTGGAAAAACTGGACAGCCACATGCAAAAGAATGACACAGGACCCTTATTTTACACCATACACAAAAATCAACTCAAAATGCATTAAAGATTTGAATGTAAGACCTGAAACCATAGAACTCCTAGAGGAAGCCACTTGACATTGGTCTTGGTGATGATTTTTTTTTTTTTTTACACCAAAAGGATTCCAAAGCACTCCTCTGTAGCATAACGGCAGTTGCCCATGTCTTGAAAATCCAGCTGAGATGAAAACTATAGCTAAAGTTGAAATCCAATGCAAGTCCCTATTGAAAGAAACACTGCATGAAATTGTTCAGAAACAAAAGCAATCCTTCTGCCAGCACTAAAAAGCATGAATTTACAAGATCAACAATCACAATGACTGATGACAGCTCACACAAAAAGATCTAAGCCTGGTATTTTTACAAAAACCAAAGCAAGACCTTTTTCTCTATACCGAGCTCAAAGATAAACGACATATAGGATTTAAATCTACCATTTTCACTGAGGAGACACAGGAGCACAGCAGGACTGACCTTCTTTTACGTGGAGGCAGGTATCCCCCTGGCATCACCTCTCCCACCCCACCACCATCATAGCCACAGCTGCCTAAAATCCCTTTAGGAGGTGACAAAACCTTTCACCTGAAGTTAAAGGCTTATACTGTCAGTGCTTCCGGGAGAACCGACACAGTGACAATATTACCAAAATGTAAACGACTGCTACCCAATTAGTTCTAGAACAAGAGTTGGCAAACTAAGGCCCACCAGCCAAAGCCTGCCACGTGTTTTGGGGTGACCCATGAACCAAGAGTAGTTTTTATATTTTTTTAATGACTGAAAAACAATCAAGAAGAAAAAATTTTTGTGACACATGCAAATTATATGAAATTCAAAACTGAATGTCATTAAATAAAGTTTTATTGGCACACAACCACACTCATTCATCTCTTTATTGTCTATGGCTGCTTTCACTCTGCAATAGCAGAGAGGAGTAGTTGTGACAGAGACTGTAAGGCCTGCAAACCCTATAATATTTGCCATTCACACCTTCATAGGAAAGTTTTCCAACCCTTGCCCTAGAGCAAAGCTCTAAGAGGCAGAGCACCCGAGGACCACGTGTGAGGTCGTGGTTTTTACCCTTCTTTAGTGAAGAGGTAGATATACAGGAAAAGGGCTACATGATGAAGGGCCAGGAGCACAGAAGTCAAAAGTGGCTAACCTCGCCACTGAGTCAGGGCCAGTACAGGATTATATCAAGAAGAAGGGGAGCACCAGTAAGACACAAGTGCAGCATTATGCGGAAAAGCCATGGCCGGAGGACTCCACTCCCCACCAGAACCGTGCCTTTGAGCAAGTCACATAACCCCTCTGAGCTTCAATTTCCTTACTTGAAAAAAGTCAGAGGGAATCATGTCTGGAATTGTGAGGGGATAATCCACATGAAAGTACCTGGCCTGCTGGGGTTGAGCCTTGAAAGAGCAGGTTTCCACAAGTGCAAGACGGGGGAAGAAAGGAAATCTCTGAAATTGAGAGAACACAGGGCCCAAAGGTCCAGAGGGATAAGTGAATGGTCAGTTCAGGCCATCATCTAGGATTCGGTGAAAAGTGTCACAGCAGCTGAAACAGAAAAGGCAGTCAGGGGTCAGACCTTGATGGAAAAGGTGGCATGTACAACTCTCTTCACCCCCCCTTGTTTACTTCTCCCCCTTCTCTGTTCCCTCTCTCCAATAACCTCCAAGGACACTCTGGAGTGTTCCTTGGTCCATCAGAGGCCAAGGGCTAAACTGTGCCCACAGCTCTAATTAATTCCTTCAATGGCATCTGCAAAACATCTATTCTAAGGTAGGAACAGGCTTTCCTGCTTTACCCTCACCCAGTCATCGTCAGATCATTTGACCTATTTGTCCCCCACGCTTAGGTAAAGTCCTTGGGGGATACCCTAGATCCACAGCTGGTAGCATGTTCCAGCTGCTGAGTGAGAACTAAATGAGATTCCTGGGACTCTGAATAGTTTATAATGAATTCTAATAACTGGCAGGCCCCGGTCATGATGCATTCTGATGAACCGGCCCTTGCAGCCAGCTGTACCCCCTCAATCACCAACTGTCCACAGGGGGATTCCCATTCACTAAGGGCACAGCCAATCTCCAGAGATGAGAGGGGAACAGGGGCCATGCGGAAGAGAACAGCAGCCTTCAGGTAGAGGATTTCATGGTAAATGTCGGGAATATTTAGAAAAAGCAGAAGGCACAAGGAAAGAACAGTTAAAAATCAGGTCTTAGCCCTGCAATAAAAATCATAAGGCTATGTATGCAAACTGTTATTCTCATGTTTTATTCAACATCATTTACTGTCTTTCCCTTGGTTCATCCTTGCTTTCTCTTCGTTCATAGGCTGGGTGATAAACTCTGGCTATTTTCTGTGTGATTTGAGCATGGGATTCGGAGCGGGAAGACCTAGGTAGGAATCCTGGCTGCATACAATTATGATCTGTATGGCCTACAGCTGTGTATGTCTATGTCCTTTGACATATCACCTAACTTTTCTGAATCTAGATCTCTTCATCCATCAAATTTGGGCCATGCCTGCTCTACCTGCTGGCCAAGGTTGTTAAGTGGGTCAGGTGAAAACGTATGGGAAGATGGACATGGTAAGCTTAAAGCAGCAGACAAATCTAAGGATTCCAATACTTCTTTAAATATGTCTTCATCTTTAAAGATTTTCTCGCCAGTTTCTAAAAGAACTGGCAAGGGGAGGGAAGTATTAAAAAAAAAAACAAACCCTAGAATCCAATGTAAACCAAGCCATTTAATCCCAGCCTGGCAAGAGATAAGGGCTTTTCTGCTATTTTCACTAAATATAACATAGTAAGCAAACCTTCCACATCTAGAGAGAACGTAGTTATCAAGGTGTGCTGTTCCCAGGGACAGGAAACTGATTCCTTCTACTTCATGGAAAGAGGTTTGGAGTCTATAAATCTCTAAGGAGGGAGTGGTGGGACCTAGAGGTTGGGAATCATTTCAGAGAGTAGTGAGGAAACTGAAACTCCACCAACACCACCAACACCAACTCCACCACCATCACCTCCACCACCAACACCACCAGCACCACCACCAATACCACCTCTACCACCATCACCACCAACACCAACACCAATAACACTACCAATTCCAACAGCACCAGGCTCAGTTTTGCCTCCTCTGATGCCACACCTTCCTACTCTCCACTTAGCAGAAAAGACACAAGGTCTCTACATCTATGTCTGAGCTTCCACTGAAGAATAAAAAGTAAAGAAAAGGGAAAAAAGCCAAGGGACAAATACCCCTGCTATGAATTGGCCTGGCTCTTGCTCTCCGCTCATCAGCATGGTTATTTTGCTCAGTCTGAACTTCTGTACTTTAAACCATTTCTGCCTTGATTGCTGCTGTGTCGAGCTCCCAGACTTTTGGTCTGCTGTGACTAATGCTTCAGTAGACTCCCAAGCACTGCTCTGACTTCTTCATTGTAGGATCCTGGCTCTCATCAGTAGATCCCAGGGAGCACCACAGCCATTTTCTGAACCTCCCACTTCCTGACCGATCACTCAGGTTTCACCCTGCAAGTTCCAGGTGACGTGCCTCAGGTGTCTTCCGTTAGTTCTCATGCAATCCTAGCCCTGAGCATAACTAACCTGTCTCCATCGCCTCCTACATCCTAGTGTGACAACAGCCTAAAATGACACACTCACAGCCAAGACTCAAGGGGCCAACACAGTGCCAAGTTTAGAGAGCCAAGCAGCCTCAAGAGCTAAGTGCAAACACAGAGTTAGGATTCAAGGTAAACTACAGAATTGAGGGTTCTCAACATGATGGTCTACAGCATTAAATGAGACTGTAAGAGAAATGTTAAAAACAGGTGAGATGGCTAATTGGATCATGGAGCATGTTGTTTTAAAGACTCCCTCTAAACTATGTTATATAGTTTAGACATGTTGATGTAAAGGGGAGAAAAAGCATAGAAAACACAGGAATTAAGCTGGATAAGCTTAGGCAGAGCCTCTATGCCTTGAGTTTCAAACAAAGCCCAAGGTAGGCCATTTACATCCCATTCAGATCCAGGCCTGGGGTCACCATGCAGTGGCAGTGCATTTAAAATGCACAGAAGGATAAAACTTCTTGAGGCTGAAACTGCAAACTTAAAAGCCACAATCTGCCAGCTTATGGCAGGTTAAATACAGCCCACTTATAGTTCATTGGGTTGAAAGTCAGAAGTCCCAGCTCTACCTCAGAGTCGCCGTGGCCTTGGGTAAGTCACTTCACCTCTCTGAGTTTCAGGTTCCTCACCTATAAAAAATGAGGAGGGTCCAGGATGATCTCTAAGGCCCTTTCTGCTCTAATATACTGAGTGAAGCCACAATATACAGCTGTTGCAGGCAGCCTCTAGGATGGCCCCCAAATAGCCTCACCTCTTGGTCTTCACGGCTTTATGTAATCCCTTCTCCCTGAGTAACTTGCTTCGAACTAATAGAATACGGCAACATTGAGGAGACATCATTTCTGTGATTAAGTTACAGAGGACTGCAATTCCCATCTTGCTAGAAGACTCCCTCTCTATTGCATGCTTTGGTGAAGCGAGCTGCCAGGCTGGAGAGACCAACACTGCAAAGTGCTGAGGGCAGCCTCCATCCAGCAAGGGACTGAGGCGCTCAGCCCAACAACGCTTGAGGAGTCGGATCCTGCCGAACGTCACGTAAGTGAGCTTGAAGGCAGATCCATCCCTGCTTGAGCCTTCAGACAAGATCTCAATCTTGGCCAGTATCTCGAGGGCAGCCTTGTGAGAGACCCTGAAGCAGAAGATGCAGCAAAGCTGCATCTACATTCCCGACCCACAGAAACTGTGTGATAATAGATGTGTGTTGTTCTAAGCTACTAAATTTGGCGATAATTTATTACACAACAATAGGTAACTAATCCACATAGCTTTGTTTGTATCCGTGGCCTTGACAGACTGCATCTGTGCCTCTCACTTTGGATGTTCTTATGGAATTCTCTACATCATATGAAGGATCACCTGGAATTGGAGTAGGGGCTGAGAAAAGAGCTGTGAAGTTGTAGATGGGGTCATGGGCCAAGAGAACTGTATCTCCTCTCCCCACCGCAACACTGCATTTCACCTACATATCTATATCTTGAGGAGCAGAGAAAGTATTTTCTTACGTTAATCTCCCCTACCCACACCCACACAAAATGCACACCAATCACGTTGTCAGACCAAGACAGATGGGCACGGAAAAAAGGCCATTCCCATGCAGAAGCATGACGCACAGGAGAGAAGCAAGGCCTCCAGGGCACTGATGCTCTAGAAAGACCATCTCTATCTGACATCAGGAAGTCCCACTGGCTTAATGACCACATCTCATCAGCTCCGTCACTACCCAACTAGTTCATCTAATTTCCTCTGCTAGAAAAACGCCTGCCAATTCCACTCTTGCCCTCTCTGTGGGCTCTCCCACCCCGTCTATACTCTACTGAGCAAACTGTGTAGTTGTTATAGACTGAATGTTTGTTCCCCACCCCCGCCAAATTCATATGTTGAAGCCTTAATCCCCAGTACGATGGCACTTGGAGGTGGCCCTTTGGGATGTAAGTAGGTTTAGCTGAGATCATGAGGGTGGGGGCCCTGTGATGGGCTTAGTGTCCTTATAAGAAGAGGAAAAAGAGTCCAGAGCTTACTCTCTCTTTTCCATGTGAGGATACAATGAGAAGGTAGGTGGCTACCTGTAAGCCAAGAAGAGATCTTCACCAGGAACTGAATCTGCCCGCACCTGATCCTGGACTTCCCAGCCTCCAGAACTAGGAGAATAAATGTCTGTTATTTAAGCCACCCAGTCTACGGTAGTTTATTACAGCAGCCCAAACTGACTAAGACAGTAATTGTCTTAAACGTAAATACAATTTTGATATCATTTATATGTGAAATCTAAAAAAGCTGAGCCATAAAAACAGAGAGTAGAACTGGTGATTATCAGGGGCTCGGGGTGGAGGAATTAGAGAAATGTTGTTTAAGGGTACAGCCTTGCAACTAGGAGATAAATAAGTCCTGGAGATCTAACGCTCAGTATAGAGATTATAGTCAACAATACGGTGCTATAAACTTCAAAGTTGCCAAGAGAGTAGATTTTAATTGTTCTCACCACAAAATAATAATTACGTGACATGATAGAGTTGTTAGCTAATTACAATAATATATCAAATCAACACACTGTACACTTTAAACTCACACAATGTTATATCTCAGCTTAAAGAAATGTAAATACAATCGTATCATCCCCAGCTTCAAAGTCTCTGGAGGCTAGTCATCATGTCTAGGATACATTTCAGTCTTTACCTGGGCCCGAAGCCCCCCCGGAACCTGTCCGGGACTGGTTTCCAGCATCATTTCCTCTCCCCAGGGCTCACTCCTACCCAGCCACACTGCAGGCTGTCTTTTGAACATGTCACGACTGTTACCCTCACAAGGTCTTTCCAGGAACATTCTTCCCGCAGATATTTGCTTGACTCACTCATTTCACTCAGGTTTCTACTCAAATCCAACCTCTACAGAGAGGCAGGCCTTCCCTGACCAGCCTTTCTACAGGAGCGTCCCCTCTGCTCTCTGCTCATACCTTCTCCTGCATTATTTTACTTTGTAACAACTAGCACTGTAAGAAATTGTATATTTGCTTTCTGTTTATGTTCTGCCTTCCTCCCATCTGCATGGAGTTTATTGGGGGTGTCGATATTATCCATCTTATTCTCACTTATCCCCAGTACCTAGGACAGCACCTACTGTTCAATAAATATTTACTGGATTAACTGTGAGTTTGACAGCGAAGCCCATAGAGGAAGACTAGCATGGAAAGGTAGAGGTCACAAACAAGAGACTGAGTTCAGGAAGTCAGCTAAAGAGAAGGGATGTGACAGGCTCGAAAACCCAGCAATTTTTGGAAGTGTTAAAGAAGCATGCAGAGCAAGTTAGCACAACTCTTGATCCCATGTCTTCTGAAAACATCTGGTTTCCTGTCCGTTTGTTCAATGCATTCAACGGAAGGAAGCTACAAAATAATTTCAAACAGTATCTGATACTAACCAAACAAACATATTAAATGTACACAACTTAGGGGTTCATATTTCTGCATAGAGAAACCTTTCCTTGGGGGAGGGGACAGGGAACGAGGCAGGCATTGGCTAGGAACCAGGCCTTGTGCCAAGGGCTCTACCGCCACTATCTCACGTCCACCCACAAAGTCAGCATCAGCTCCATTTCATGTATGAGAAACCAGGATTTAACAAGCCCACGTTACTAACTAATGTGTCCCATCAGCTGGGTGGCATATTCGGGCCTGGACTAGAAACCAGGAATGTCCACACAGAAGAAAGCGGGACAAGAACATACCAGAACCAGGCAGAAAGCAGCCATTCAACAAAAATAGATATGCCAAGACAAGACAAAACCTTCTTTCTTTTCAGAATGACTGAAGTGCACAGATGCAGCGAGCGCTGTGATTATAAATGAGGGGCCGTGTGAGCTGAAGTTAACCACAGACACCACTCAGCCCTATCCCTTTACCAGAAGGGTGAAGAGACCATCTCCCAGAGCCAAGAGTCCCCCAGTTAGAGAAGTGGAACACCTGGGCTTCTGTCCTTGCTATCTATTCAGTGTGCAGATCTAAACGTTTGCAGCTCCTACAAGATTTGATTGATTCAAACTTGAAAATGTTGCTATATTTTTAAAAATAAATGGTGATCCTGTCTTATCATCACATTATTATACAGGCAAAAAATAATAATCATTTTATAGAATAAAAATACTATCGAGTTAAAAATAATATATATTTTTTTCAATTAACCAAAGATACCGCTGACCTGGGGGGCAGCCATGACAAATGGACAAAGGGTGGGGCACAGACTCACCACAGACATAAAAGTGAACTCGGGCTTCCCTGGTGGTGCAGTGGTTGAGAGTCCGCCTGCCGATGCGGGGGACACGGGTTCGAGCCCTGGTCTGGAAAGATCCCACATGCTGCGGAGCAACTGGGCCCGTGAGCCACAATTACTGAGCCTGCGCGTCTGGAGCCTGTGCTCCGCAACAAGGGAGGCCGCGATGGTGAGAGGCCCGCGCACCACGATGAAGAGGGGCCCCGCTCGCCACAACTAGAGAAAGCCCTCGCACAGAAACGAAGACCCAACACTGCCATAAATAAATAAATAAATAAATTTAAAAAAAAAAAAAAAAAGTGAACTGGATATGGCCAAGGCAGAGCTTGGGATGGAGAAGGGATTTTAACGCTTTCTAATGCCCCTGAATCAACAGGACATCCAGAAACCTGCAACCAGGGGTAAGTACTAAGAGATATGTCCTTCTACTAAAAACAGAAAGCAGAATTACCAGGAAACAGAAGCCTACATGGAGGAATCTTTTCACTGGGCAGCACGTCTGAGCACTGGGTACAGATCCTGGTGCCATCCTGCTCTCCTCAAATCACAGACAGCAGGCATCTCCCCTACCGCTTTACCTAGTCAAACCTCCTGCAGTATCTCAACTTAGTTCCAATCCTTGATAAAATCAAGAGCTCCCAATCCTTCAACATAATAGCCTTCTTATCCCCCTGGGTTACTTTGAATTTCAGCTGAAGAAACAAAACCTGAGTTACTAAAATGACCATTATTGTCATCGATGTCTATGCAAAGTGAATATATGTTTTTTTCATTTTTCTTAGACAAAATATGTCTATCATATCTTCATTGCTATACTTACAACTCTGGTAGTTCCTGTGATACCAAATTAGCAATAATGCAGTTAACAGGTTTTTTTAAATTACTTTCCTGCTTGGAATGTTATTGTTGTTGAACAGCTGAGATTCATTTCGTTTTTACTGTCAGAGTGTGTTAAACTAAGTATATACACCCCTGAGTCTTCTGATTTTCACACTCTTAGCTCAAGGACAAGGCAGACAGTTAAAATGTCATGGATAATTAGCCAGCCTCTTTACAAATAAGATTGCTTGCTCTGATAGAATCACAAAGTTTGCCAGTCTCGGGAATAGATGTACTCATTAGGAGGTGATCAGATGTAAAATATTTGTTTATGTTTCTGGAATAAAAGAAGTGGGTGAAGTGGTGGAAAGGACACAGGCCCAGAGGTGAGGAGACCCAGGTTCTGGACCTAGTTCTAAGTGATTCTGGATAAGTCTCTTTGCCTCTTTATTTCTGTTTTCTCAGCTGGGCACCCAGAAGACTCCCTCTAGTTCTTCAAAACCCTCATCGACCTCAGCCATAGACAGACCTCCTCAAATGAGGAAGATACTATGCAGGTAACATGAACTTTCAACTATGCATCCAAGGTATCCATAGCTTTTCTTCTTTCCAAGACTGGTTTTAAGAAATTTCAGGGCTGTCCATAGATTACTGCTGGAAAACGTTCATCAACAAATATCAGATATAAGCTGAGAACTTTGTTACCAAAAAAGACCTCAAATTTCCCTAGTTGTGCACGTGTCACCAAAACACGGGGCAAATACACTCGAGCAACTTTTAAGTCAATGCTGATATATCACATCACACCGTTATTTCTACAGCCATTAGAGTAAGTACTAAAATGTGACCATTTTCTCCCAAAGCAGGAGTTGCTAAAAATTGTAAAGCAATGTGCACCCAGCAAGCTCACTGAACTCAAAAAAACTTTTCAACAAAAAGTATCAAAATTCAAGAATAAAAAGAAAAGTACACAAGTAAATATAGTATGTACGAGCACCTTGAGTTCAGAAAATCCTATTTTTTATCCCCCACTATATCCATCAGAGTACCTTACCAGTTACATCAAGTCTATCAAGCTGTTGAAGTATATAGTAATTTAGAGTCACAGGATCCAAAGCAATCCCTCACCAACGAATCAGCATCAACCTGTCTTTGTCTGAGAATGCTGTGAAGTTTTCAAAACCAGAAGAGATAGATGCTTGTTGCAATTTACCAGCACCAAGTTCTCCAACAGCATAATGATACCACTCAGGACATCTACCATTTGCAAAGAGGCATGAGACTCACTGAACCAAAGAGAAAGGCAGCACATGATAAACCGGACCAGTCTGCAGAACCATTTCTCACTCCTAAGGTCTCTGTTGATAAACAAGAGTGCCTTCAAGACCCTGCTTCATTTATGAAATACGGTGAGGTTACAGCCCCCATTCATAAGTCTCCAGACAAGACTCTATTCTAAGAGAGGAAGCTAAATTACGCAGGGCCATTTCCCAGTCAAGAAGAAGGATACAGTTTAGTGGAAACAACTTGAAAACACAGCTGCTGGGCTGGTCCAAAGGCCCTGTTGGAACATATTTCTAAAAGTGATGGCAGTGGCTTCCCTGGTGGCACAGGGGTTAAGAATCCGCCTGCCAATGCAGGGGACACAGTATCGAGCCCTGGTCCGGGAAGATCCCACATGCTACGGAGCCACTAAACCCGTGCTCCACAACTACTGAGCCTGCGCTCTAGAGCCCGCGAGCCACCTCTACTGAGCCCTCGTGCCTAGAGCCCGTGCTCCACAACAAGAGAAGCCACCGCAATGAGAAGCCCGCGCACCGCAACGAAGAGTAGCCCCCACTCGCCGCAACTAGAGAAAGCCCACGTGCAGCAACAAAGACCCAACACAGCCAAAAATAAAATAAATAAATTTATAAAAGACAATAAAATAAAAGTGACGGCAGGGCCTCTGGGCAGGGGCTAGACTCTGCCTCCACCCTGGTGCGGCGTTAATGGCCCAGGCCCTCAGCTGAGCCGTTTGCCGTCACTGATCTGGTCTCCGGGTCTGCAAAATGAAGAGGACGGACTATGATTACTGAGCACCTGCCGCGGCAGTTTCTTGGGTCAGACGTCTTCTTGTCTTTATTCGTCACATGAGAGGGAGAAAGCAGAAATCAGTACTGGTAGAAATGCTCAAGTTTTCCACAGCTGAAACAAGAGATGGGCTAATGACACAAGTGAGAGCATTCAGATCTGGGGCCCACCTTGAGCACTGAGGCTAAGGAACTCTTGACTTGGGTACATTCTCTGAAGTCAAGCCTTATGCCTCTAGGAAGGCCCCCAGGCACCACCCAGGGGCCTCTAAATCTGCTTCCCCTCCACCCTGTCTGTCCCTGGGTCCTCGTGAACTGAGGCCGTCTGCTTCAGGGAACCGCCCTGCCCTGGGGGGCTGCTCAGACAGGGCTGGTCTCTGCGGAGGCTCGCTTTGAGATGAACAAATCCTTCTGATTTTAGAAAGGACAGATTTGAGAACTTTTCCACAGGCAGGCTTCTTCTGAAACTTCAGTTCTCTTCCTGAATTTTAAAACCATAATGTGACATTTTAACATATGGCAAAGAGAGATGGATTTGAGATCGTTTCAAACTGCTTAAAAGATCTGCATTAAACACAGATTTCCATTATTACAGATCTAATAAGTCCTATTCTCATCTGGCCTATCAGCAACAGAGTAAGTAATTACCATTCAACTTGTGCCTTTCCAGTCCATTAGCCCAATACTGATGACTCAGGCAAAGCTATACGTGAAGAACAAAATGCTGATAAGAGACAAAATGGAACGGAAGAAATGCTGCTGCCTTATCCCATTCTGCTACAGCAGTTGTAAGGAATGAATCAAATATAAATAAACTTGATAGAGTGATAAGTCCAGAAGTAAATATTAAAAATACAAAACAGAGTTGTGTCTACCTAGACTAAAGGGGAAAGCAAAATGCCTCCTTGAATACATCACCAGTTTGAAGGACCTTCAGTCGTCAGTTACGATGCTTATCTAAGTACAAGGACTGGATCTAAACGGTACCAAACATCTTCAACATAAAAAGCTAAAACAGGTATTCATTCAACAGTTTTTTCAATAAATCAGGTTCCGCGCTAGGTGCTGGGGATACAAATATTAATGAGACACTATCCCTACCAGCCAGAAGCTTTAGGACTATTAGGGAGATAAGTCAGTATACCAACTAGTATAACACAGTGTGGTACACATTTGATAGAAATATACGCAGACTGAAATTGGACCACACCAGGGTACTACTGTAGCACCTAACCCAGAGGAAATGGCGTCATGGAAAAATTCTGGAAGGAATGCCTGCCAGAGATGAGTCCTGAAAGGGAGAGGCATTAAGCCAGGTGAAGAAAGGGGCTACCAACGTTCCAGGCAGAGGATGCCACGTGTGCACAGTGATGAGACCACGTGGAGGCTGGGTCACCGTGAAGTACGGCTGGGCAAGAAGTATGAGGTCGGGCTGGAGAAAGTGGGAAGGCAGAACCAGATCGTGGAAGGTTTTAAACACCACAACAAAGAGTTAGACTGCATCCTGTAAACATCTGGTTTACAGGATGCTACTCTACTAATTAGCATCTACTAATCATATCTACTAATCTGAGTGGGAAGGACATGAGATCGATGACAAAGAGATTAACTGCCATTGGCAGGAATATGGCAGAAATGTAGGAGAGAAAGGGGAAGAGAGATTCAAGACAGTCATTTTAACCATCCCCAGACGGTGGGTATATTCCACCAGACTTCCCACCCAGAGTTTTAAGCTCATTAGACTAAAATTTTTCTTCAACCCAGAATCTCAGTGATCACTTGTCAACTAACCAACATTTGTTGAGCCTATTTCACATTCTTGGCATTTGGGCAACGACAAGAAAAATGATCACTGTGATTTGATTTGATAATAGTGTATGTTCAAGTTAGAGAAATAGGACCAATATACTTGAAATAGAAAACAATGAACATATATTGTTCATGTTAAATTGTGTAGTAGAAATCATCAGTTCTAGAATAACAAAGGAAAAAATGGGATGATCAATATAGGCTGGGAAGCTTTCCAGGAGGAAGTGAGCTGTGACCATCGTGGCATCATCTCATGCGTACGGAGGAGAAGGGCCTGTTTCTGCAGTGTGGAAGGCACTCTGGCGTGGCTGGAGTATAGCCAGATAAGTACGGAAAAGCTGCAGGACCAAGGGCTAAATAGGAAACAAGACCCAGTCACATGGATGGTGGAAGCAGTGTTGACGGGCGCTGGGGCTAACAGGGTGGATCACAGAAGACCAGGTGAGTCAGAGATCAGATGTTTAGGAAAAAGCTCAGAATTGGTGGCGACCACGTGGACCCAAGGGGAAGAGCTAGATGCAAGATCAACAAGGCAGTGAAGAGAGAGAAAACATCAGTCTACCAGTCTGGGGACGCTAGCTCTACTGACAGAAACCAGAAAACAGAAGAAAATGCTATTTAAAGAGGTGAAGGTGATGACTTTGTTTTTTGACATAAGCCACAGAAATTGAGAACTGGAAGAGATATTAGAGGTCACTTAATTGGACTCCTCCCATTAGATGTCTGAGTACAGCACACTGAGTCGGAGATGACAGTGGGGCAGCCAGTGGAAATGTCCAATAAGCAATGCAGATTGGGAGCAGGATTAAACGAGAGGTCAAGAATGCAGACACAGATTTGGGCGTCTATGGCCACAGAGGTAATAATTGAAGCTAGGAGCATAGGTGATGGGGGGCCTGAAAGACAGAGAAGAATGCAGGACTTCGGGCTGGGGTCTGAGTTCAAGAAAGGGAGCAAGAGGGGGAGGTGAGCTGGTAAGGTGCCCGGAGAAGAAGCAATCAGCGGGGGCAAGAGGAGATCCAGGACAAGGTCATAAGATCCAAGAAGGAAGCGCCGTGGGAAAGAATGGCTGCACGAACGCCGAACACATCGGTTGCTACTGGTCAATCCGGGTTTCCTCCATCCTGAGTCCACTCCTAGTCGTCTCTTTTCTCACGCATACGCCCCATGCACTACTTGGGACTACTTGGCCTGCTTTCCCTTTTCTAGCTGCCACCATAAGCTCCGCCATCTGCATTCCCTCACACCCTCTCCCCTCTTACAGGGTTGGGCACAAGCTCTCTACTTCCACCTCTCCACACCCTCACCAATATGTCCGTTAACAAGTACCCAAATCCCTCTTAGTAATGTGCAGAGGGATCCAGCTGCTTCTAACTCCTTTCCCCGAAATCTTCTGTCGACGACCATGGGGCTGGGAGTCCTCCATCTTAGCTCCTGCCTTGGAAATCCGCCCAGACTAATCCTCTTCGGCTCGGATGTTGAGCCCAGGCAATCAGACCCACAGCACCTGGGACGACTCGCCCAGTTCCTCAGCTTTCTGTGCAGTCCAGGTGTGCCTCTTTCTGCAGTAGACAGAAGCCGCCTCCTGTGAGTTAGATGGAAATGCAGTCATTTGCAAATGCGAATGCCTAAAATGGGACAGACTATGAACACAGATGACTGCAGGAAAAACTAAAAGAGTGACAAGAAAACAGTGACAAAGAAGGGGCTGCAGATTGAGTTAATCAAGGCAGGATTTGGAAGACAGCATCTTGAAAAGTTGAGCCTGGCTGCAAGCCCAGAAAAGAGACAAGCGGAAAGATTCCTGGGCATGGGGCCCAAGGAGGGCTCAGTTTGAGGTGTCAGGGAGATGCTGGAGAGCAGTTGTAGCCTCCATTTGTGGGCAATGCCTGGAACCAGCCGAGGGGTGACTCTTTCAAGTTCAGGGACAGAGAGCAACTACTTGGCCCAGTGTAGAAACAAGGCGACACCAACTACTGACAATGACCCCTCTCTTTGCTGGACCAAGTTAAGCTATGACAGTGGCCATTTCAACTTGTCTAAACTATACCCTCAGATTCTTCACCAGAGTGACTTCTTGATTTCAAAGTACCAGGTGTGGCGTTGCTGGTACCATGTTTAATCTCTCACAGGGCAGAGAACAAAGACGACATATAGTCAAGCACAGAGACCCTTCAGCTCAAGAGGTGCCCTGGCATTTTACCACCTTCTCTCTGAAAAGCTGAAAACCATATGCATAAACCAAAGGTACTAATATTTTAAATAAAACAGTTTGTATCAAGGAAGACTGTGCGTAGAAAAAGGGCTCATGAGGGACAGAGTTTGCTGAGAGAAAAAAGTAACTCTCCCTCCACGCTCATCTATTTGCATAAGTAGTATGCTCTTTTAAAAGGCCTTTCTATACTCTTTATTTCTGCCTAGAATGTTCTTCTTTCCCCTTCCTCTCTCCCCTTCACCTTCCAAGCTCTTTAGAGACCCAACTCAAATGTCAGCTCCCTTTATTCCTACCTTTGTTGGGGTAATCTCCACTTGGTATATTCTATTTGTAATTAGCTGTTCAGTCTGTCCCCTTCTCACACATACCATGGAGACTCTTTTATTCATCTTTGTAACAAAGCAACTATGCCTGGCACAGGAAATAGGTGCTTGAAATGTATGGCCTGATTAATGAGCAAAAGATTCCACTTAAGGAGAAGGTGAGTGCAGACATCCAGAGTCTCTTGCTGCTTGATACCTTTGCCTCTGAGTAGAATACAACTCTATTCCTCCAAGGCTCCTTGGTTTCCCCTCTCTGGTGAACCAGTTCTTCCTGTCAAGTAACACCATGGCCCTAGCTTCTCTTCTAGAAGTCCATTCTAACGTCCATTCCCAGTACCAAATTGGCCTATTTCTTTTGCCTCCTTAGCCCGAGTTTTAGCCCATCCTCTATTCCCTCCATCAAGTGGTTCTTTAATTGGCACACTCCCTAACCCCTGCCTCTCAGTTAATACTTTACCATCCAACCAGTGATCCAAGCTACAAGCTTCGTGTTATCCTTGTCTCTTGCCTCTTTCCCCATCCCCCCACCCCCACCAAATGACCAAAATCGAACTCTTTTGCTCGGGCTTCAAAGTCCACCCCAGAAATGAGTCCAGCAGCTGTGGCCTTCCACCTAGCCCCACTCCTTGCCTATTCTGTCCCTCCAACCTCAACCAACACCTTCTGAGCACTCCTAAAATGTCATTCCTTTGCTATTCTGAAACCCATGAGCTCCTTCAGTAGCCCAGCATCATCTCCCATGCAGGGTGACTGTCACTCCAGCCACCCCTCCTCCCAGGTCCCACTGCCTTTGTCCCTGTCACCTTCTCAGACACTAGCATGGGAAGAATGTATGTCCCTAGCTCTGCTGTACTTCCATCCCTCTGACCCCACCCACCTTGGAGGGTACTCCCCAGTCCAGGTGGAAATCTGGGAGGGAGTTTCTCAACTTCATTATTATTTTTATTATTACTACTACTGCACCACCACTACTACTATTACTATCATTATATTTGGGACATTATCTATATACCCCCGTCCCATAACCTAAATTCCTCTGATTCCGTTGCCTACTTCAGACTTCAGATACCGTGTTGTCTCTTCCCATAAGAATCACATCAACACCTAATAACATTATAAAAGAAATGCTTTGGCAAAATCTAAACAATAGATAAAATACTTTCTGACTTCAAGTAGTTGCTAACAGAACTATAATGCTATTCCAATGATTGATACTTTGCACAAATTCTACTACAAGCTAAACAAATTGCAAAGACGTTTTTAAGATTATTTTAAAAGTGTTTTCACGTGGTTGAGCTGATGATTTAGCTTCTCCCAGTAATATAATCTTTATTTAATTAACTGGGTGATTCCATAGCAGTAGTTTGCTATTGTTGACAGTGCTGTCAAATGTGCAGCAATCTAGTCACTGGGGGAAGAACAACGCTGACAAGTTAAAAAGTATATTTCTTGGGGCTTCCCTGGTGGCACAGTGGTTAAGAATCCACCTGCTAACGCAGGGGACACGGGTTCGAGCCCTGGTCCAGGAAGATCCCACATGCCGCGGTGTGCCGCAACTACTGAGCCCACGTGCCTAGAGCCCGTGCTCCACAACAAGAGAAGCCACTGCAATGAGAAGCCCGCGCACCGCAACGAAGAGTAGCTCCCGCTCGCCGCAACTAGAGAAAGCCGGTGTGCAGCAATGATGGCCCAGAGCAGCCAAAAATGAATTAATTATTTTTTTAAAGTATATTTCTTCTTACAGTTTTGCTCATTAATACCAGTTACTTGATGGTATTATCAACAAAGATATATAAGGCCCTTGTTTTCTCTCACAGAAACTAGAGGGTTAAAAGTTGATAGGAATTCTTATTACAAATATAAGGAAATGTAGAGAACTGTTCCTTTTCTTTAAGTTCTATTTTCAAAAACTACGGTTTAAATTGGAATAACACTCATAAAATGTTAGCTCTCAAAGTTTTTTCAGGGCTAGTGAGAAGCGGGAGAAAAGAACAAGGACACACTGAGGGGAGCATGCCTGCACTGGTCCACAGGAAAGAAAGATCAAATATTTCTAAAACAAATTAAGACCGACTCCCAAGTAGCAGCTTTTTCTAACTAGACTACATGTGGTCCAGCCTTTCCCTTTCACTACCCTTCAGCAGAATGTCAAAGATATCAGGGAAAAGTCAGTTAGGAGGCTACAATGTCTCCATTGAGATGCCTGAAGTAAAAGTATATGGCAGAAAACCTAGCTAGAGGCTAGCAAGCAAACAGCCAGCATCATTCTTAATGGTGAGTAATTTTCCCCTTAGATCTAAAACCAGGTGAGGCTATCCACTCTACCATTCCTATTCAACATCTGCTGGAGGTCCTAACCAGTGCAATAAGGTAAGAAAAAGAAATAAAATGCATTTAGATTGGAAAGGAAGAAATCATTATTCACAGAAGACTGGATAGACTACATAGAAAATACCAAGGAATAGGCAAAAAAGTTACTAGAACTAGTAAGTGAGTTTAACAGGCCTCAGGATACAAGATCAATACATAAAAATCAAGTTAATTTTTATGTACTAACAATGAGAAGTTAGAAAGTGAAAAAATTTTAAGGTATCACTTATAACAGCCTCAAACAAAATGAAGTGATTAGGAATAAATATGTGCAAGATTTATCTTTTCATTTTCTTAATTTCTTTTGAAGAACACATTTCTTTTTATGAAGTCCAATTTAGCATTTGGGTTTTGTTTTTTTT
The DNA here is from genome assembly GCF_009873245.2 of Balaenoptera musculus. Taxonomy (NCBI): domain Eukaryota; kingdom Metazoa; phylum Chordata; class Mammalia; order Artiodactyla; family Balaenopteridae; genus Balaenoptera; species Balaenoptera musculus. The sequence continues at coordinate 9,079,566 of NC_045790.1, forward strand.
TTTATAGTTTGTGATTTTTGTGTCCTAAGAATTAGCAATATTTGCCTAACTCAAGGTCACACAGATCTTCTCCAATGTTTCCTTCAAGAAATTTGATGGTTTTATGTTTTACACTGAGGTTCATGATCCATTTTCAGTTATTTTCATATAGGGTATTTCTGAATTAAGCAAACTCTCATAAACTAAAGTGGCACCAACACAGGAAACTGAGAAATGGATGAAAATCAGAGGGTACACACACAGCTAAATCAATCTTTCTGCTAACATCCCACGGTTGAGGCAAAGAGCTGTGATTTACATAGTAATGCAAGTTGATGAATATGATAAGGTTCTTGCCAGTTTTCCTATTGTATAAATTCTTCCGTTGGACAGTTAGGCTAATAAAGAAGTGAGGGAATACATCAGTCCCCAGCGATAGCCACAAAGACTCAGGATTCCACCACTGTCTTCTCTACAGCACTTTGAAGCCCTAGTAGGTTGTTACGGCTGATGTCTCAATTTGAGCATCCGGATAAGAGAGCTATCTCCTGCCACCATGAGAAAAGGTTATGAGAAAAATCATACAAATGCAAAAGTATACTTACAATATTCCCTGTATTCGGTTCCACCTCACATCCTGCCCATACCACATAGTAATTAATAGCAAGTAATTTGTACATCTTTTGATCGTGAATATCTATACATGCCTTGAAGTCAATTAGCCTTTCCTGTGACTGGAAACAATAAATCAGGGGTACTGATACATACTTAGCATAGTCAAGATGTCATGCTCTTCTAAATTTATAATTTGTTCAAGCAAAGCCTGGGTTATCACTTTGCAGGGATGTGGAAGAAAGTATTCCTGCATGGGTGGGAGGTCGGACTGACTGAGCTTGGGGCCCCCTAAGTCTCTGAAAATAGATGCGAGTCCGAATCCCAGCTGAACCACTTTCTAGCTATGTGGTTCAGCAAGTTGCTTCATTTCTCTGAATTTCATTTTCCTAATTGTAAAATGAACTAAAAGTACCTTATCTTACAGGGATTTTTTTCTCTAGGGTTAAATGGCACCGTTTAGCTATTCAATCAATATCTAGTTTTTTCCTCCCTATTTCCCAACAATCACATTCATGCTCTAGAATTCTCTTAGAAATTATTTTTGTGCCAAGCTGCAATGTTCTGCATGGGAGTGGAGGGAGAAACAATGCACATGCCTGAGGCCTACCCAGTGACATCTGAGCTGGCTTGGGATGATATCACCCCAGTGATGTGGATAGACCAGAATAACACAGCAATCTGCATACATTGATATTATTTGCCAGACTAAGAATTCCCATAAAATTACACAAATATATAGAACCAAGACTATTAACAAAAGGAGTAATAGCAGTAGCTATAAATATATATGTACCTGACACTGTTTTAGGCATTTTACATGTATTAACACACTTGATCCTCACATCAATTCTGTGAAATAGGCACTTTTATTATCCCCATTTTACAGACAGGAAAACTAAGGCACATGGAGGATAAGTGTCTTGCCCAAGGTCACAAAGATGAGATTCAAACTCACAGTTGGGTTCCAGACTTCCTACTGCCTCCTAAAGATCCTCTAAAGAAAAGAAAGGACCTATCTTTTGGTCAAGAAGTGGCATCGCCAAGTCCTAACAGAGTTTTTCCATTCCTGGCCACCTATGTGCCCGTTCTATATGCCCAGTTTTCTTAAACAACACCAGGGGACATAGGGGGCTCTTCTAGGGCACTGGCAATGTCCTCTTCCTTGGGGGGATGGGGTAGTTCCATGGGTAGCCATAATTATTCATTAAATTTCATGCACTCTTTCTGTTTGTACGTCTCACAATAAAAGAAAGTGGATCAGCATTCATGCAAGGTCCCAGCTATGTAGGCTTTTAACTTTGCCCAGGCTCCACGTTCAGATGTCGCTGACACACACCTAGGGCACAACACGAAGGTTGGGAGTAGACAAGCACAGGGTGCTGCACGCACCTCCCCTGCCCGCTCTTCGCACTCTGCATTTGCATGAGAGAATCACTAGAGCACAAGCTCAGCTAATCTCCTGGCTGTGTGATTGTTATTATCATGCAGCGCACACATGCATATTCACCCAGATTTAAAGGGAAGAAATAAGCCTTCCTCATGGCACTGCTGATAAACAACCCCCCCAAAATCCTTCTCCCTGTACTCAAATGAAACACATTTTGAAGACTTGTCATACTTAAAAGTGATTTGCCCATAAGTCTTTTATATGTTAATAACATCGTATGTTGAATATTTCATTCCCAAGATCTTTATTTGATTGGTTTCCACGTGATGTTCAGCACAATGGAAATGGACACAGAGATATCAGGTGCCTTTGGACACCAATCTCCATGTGAAAGCTGGCATTGCTGGCATCCAAATACACTGAACGCAGCTGCAGCAGGAGCCCCGGCCGTGTTTGTTAAGTCTGCTTATTTCCAGACAAAACATTTTAATTCCTAGCGTGAGAGAGGGGGGCTTAGGGGCAAGGGCGACGCTGGAAGAGGACGGAGAGGAGAGAAGAAGAAAGGGGAGAATGGAAAAGGCTTGATAACCAGGAGTTAAGGAATTTGGCTCTGCCGCTCTTTTGCAGCTATTATGAGACTGACTTCTCTGCGTAACCCTGTCCTCTTCACATAGGTTAGGTGTATACAGCCAGGGCTTCTCAACCCTAGGAGCACACGAGGTTGACCCAGTGTCTCCGGCAGGGGGCCTGATTCAATTAGGGGGCAAGGAGACTGGGAGCAACACGGATACCAGCCCCAGGTGACCTTAACATGCATCCAGGGTTCCACTTGGAAGTAAGTCTCTGGGCTCTGCAGACGTCTAAGATCCAGGCAGGCCACACAGCAGGCAGGAGGGCTGCACACAGACCCCAGGAAATGTGCTGAAGGTTCTTACCCAGGCCCACCTTCCCCCTTGATGACGCCTCTGGCTCCCACATTATGCATCCTGTGTCTCACTCCTATCAATAAATAGATGGTCCTTTGATCTCAGAGTACACTAGGATGCGACAGAATTTTGTTTCTACCCAATGCCATACTGATTTCACACTTCTTCCAACTTCCAGGTACGTACTGGCTTTATCTGATTTGTCTCTCCAGCTACGTAAGGCATTAACACCTCACCCCCCAAGGTAAAGGGCAGGATAACCAGCTGTGGTTCAAGGATCATCAGCCTCATGACAATTTAAATGGCACAAGCATTTGCAGTTGCTTAAAAGGATACTAAGCAGTTTCCTACACCTGACCTCGCTTCTTTCTCCCAGCAGCCCTGTAAAGTGGGTACTATTGTACCCAAGAAAAAACTGAAATTACATTGGAGAAATTAAGTAACACCTAAAGATTCAGCCTAGGTTCTTAGCACACCAGTCTCCTGGTTCTAAGGCACCGTGACACTGTGAACTCTCATGACTCACACCTCAGTCGTGGTTAAGAGAGTGAGAGCTCCACTCAGAGTGCCTGCCTTTGAATCCTGGTTCCCAACCTGTGTGACCTTGGGCAAGTCACTACACCTCTCTGAGCCTCACTTTCCCCATCTACAAATGGGAATGATGTTAGTACCTACCCACAGAGAGTTGTGAGAAGTAAATGAGATGGTGTATATAAAGTACTTAGAACAATGTCTAAAACATAGAACTCGGTCAATAAATATAAGCCACCCTTGCTGCTATTATTACCTTCACTTTATGGGTGCATCTGTGTATACATGTGCTCGCACACAGGTTCCAGCCAGGCTCTCTGGAGATCCTTCTTGCCATTTGCACTACTTCCATTTACAAGTGGCCTTGACCAAGGAGGCTACTGAATTCTGCATTCCATCTTTTCTGTTCTTCAGAAGCCCCTGTGCCCGCCCCGCCTCCCCCCGCGCCCAAAATCCCACCTCCAGGCCATTGCTTTCCATCTCCCTCCCCTTCTCCAAGGTCTCTGGGGAAAGAAGTGCAGGGCACAACCATGGAAATAACGGGAACATCCTGCAGCCAATGAGATGGCAGCAGTGCCAAGAGAGCAACTCTTCCTAGAGCAATGGAAGCCTCAGGGTTAGGAATGGATTATTCACGTGCTAGAATATACCTTGTATTCTCAACCCACAGGGGAGATTAAGGCTGCTGGGTCCAGGCCTGGGGGTATAAAAGGAAATTGTTCTCTTGGTCTGTCTTATCTTGCACTTGGTACTTAAGGCCAACCATCCTCACTACAGATTTCCCTTCCAGATGCCCCTTCACCACAGGGGGACAAGGCCCACAACAGAAGCCCCTCCGTCCCCTTCCAGGGAGCTGGCCGCTGGCAGCTGCCCATCCCTCCACCCAGCACATGCCCAGCCCAGCAGCAGGGGCCTCGCAGCAGAACCCGGGCCCTCACAGAAAGCAGACACCTATGAATTAAAGGAGAAGCAATGTTGGCACCCATGGGTGTTTAAATACCCATAATGATAGCAGGACGCACTCAAGATCACACACCACACCCCCAAAGCCTAATTCTGCCAGCACCCTTTCCAAAAATGTAAAATGAATGAGAGCTTTGGCTCAGAGCTACAGGAATAACCGGGGCCCTGTTCCACGGCAGACCACTCCTCTGTCTGGAGGCCGGGCGCTGTGCAGCTGCTCTCAGCATGTTCTCCTATTAAATCCTCACGACAATCCTCTAACAAGTAACTTGCAATGAGTGGTGTGTCCCCATTTTCACGATGCGGAGCCTGAGGCTTAGAGAGACTGGGTGACCTGCCCAGGAGCCGGGTTCTTGCCGGAAGGGGCCTTAGGGTCTCCAGTCCAGTTCCCCTGCTTCCCAAGACCCAAGAATCTGTGTCTCGTGTCCGCAGCACCCCCAGATTCAGAGCCCAGGCCCCCTGTGTTCTCCTCGGTAGAACATGATGCTCTTCATTCACCTTTTCTTTATCAAAAAGCATTTTCAACATCAGCAGTCTATTGATATCACGTAAAAGGAGGCTCTCTCGGGAGACCAAAGTACATCCCAAAATTGTTTCCTAAAAGAACAACTTTATTTTTTTTCTCTTCTTCAAATACCCCAGTTTAAGGCTGCATAAAACCTGCCCTACTTAGAGCTTCCACAAGAGGTTCGGCTTTCGCACACGGTAAATCAAGTTCAGCGTTACTCGGGGACTCATCACCCCAAGTAGCTAATGAAGATAATCCATCAGAGCTGCGGCCATTCCTGCCCAAGGAAACAGCAAAAAAACAGCCAGGGGGGGAAAAAGACACCAGGAATTAAATGGGGAAACAGATGATATTTAATTATATAAATATTCTCAGCAATGCTCTGAGGAATGGAATTATTGGCTTGCTGGGCAGCCCCTCATTGAACCAGGCGGCAGAGAAAATTTATACCACAGAATTCATGTTTTCATTAGAATTCACACAGCCTGTGTTTAGAAAGTAGGTGTCTGGAAGCTTGATGATATTTCGCGTTCATAATCTGACGCTGTAATACGGTGGCGTTAAAAAGAGAAGGGCGGCGCCTCTCTTATTCATTTGATATTTACATTTTATGAGTGTTATTATTTGACATAATTGCATACAAAGAATTAGCAATGTTAATTAATGCTGCACTAATGCAGTCATAATTACTTCCATTTATTCTAGAACGTAAGTGAATTTATAAATTTATTTATTTGGAATTCAAGTGACTTCTTGGATTCACACTTTTAACAACTAAAATCTATTTGCCCCTCCACTCTAACTAACCCTGCACAGGTAAAAGATGGTCTACAGTTTTAGCTAAAAAGGACCTTCTCTGGCAGAATTCATGACATGGAAAAATAAAGCCATTGATTCACTCCAGCTGTATTTCTAGTCACCTATTGGGTTTGTTTGATATTATTTTTATCCCACTTCCACTGTAATGAAGCTGAATTAAGTGGCCCAAAGAGAATTTCAAATGGACTTCTTCACACATTTTCAACTGACAAAGTGCAAAGAATGAAAAGAAAAGCAGTTGATTTCAACACCCTGCTCAGCATTATAGTGACTAGTGTCTCTAAGGGTTTTAAAAGATTTCAAGTCATAAAGGTGTCTTCCTGGGGAAAACCAAGGGAAACTTTATATGCATTTTCTACCAAATTTAACAACGAAATGTCCATTAAGAATTAATATCCTCCAAATTAGGACTGTATCTCCTAAAAAAAAAAAAAAAAAAAGTTAAGTATTTGGAGGCAGTTTTCTCTCAGTGTACCTCTTCTTCAAATATGGTCCACCCGTCATTTAAATCCAAACAGCATGTTTACAAGATTTTTTCTGGAAATAAGATTTTAAGAGATAATGCCAATTAAACTCTGCCTTACACGAGGCAACCTCTCTCCCGTCTCCCCACCAGCATACACACACACAAATCTACTTACTAGAAAGCTTTGACAGAGATGTTATCCTGGAACAAATTTCAACAAATTGAAGGAAAGGCAGTTCTGTCACTGTATTCTGTATTAAGTGAGAATAGCGCTTCTCTGCAGTTTTTAGAAGGGGGAAAGCATCACTAGGCTCTAGAAATGAGTTAAGGTCCCTCCATACATACCGCAGGACAGAAGGTTTGGCGCCCCTTCCCTGATCCTTCCATCTGAGACCTGGAAAGGATGGAGAGGTCATCCGACCCCGTGCCAGCCTGAAACTGTCTCTGACCTGGTGATGTAGTAGGAGGAAAAGGACTAAAGAGCTGACTCTGTCATCCTTCTAATACTCCTTTCCCGTAGGGTGTGTGTTCCATGTGCAACTGACACATCCCCCTGCCTGCAGGGGTGGGAGTGTGCCCCACATCTGTATCCATGGCTCAAACCTTGCCTTGAACTCCTCGTCCCCATGGGCTGACTACTCAGTCCACACCCCTGGCTCAGCATCCTCACTTAGGTCTCTAACAGACATCGGAAACTTACAGGCCCGACCCTCCACCCAAACCTCCAGGTCGGTAGCCATCCTCACTCATTAATACCACCACTCTCCTTCCGCTGGATCAGGCGACCAACCAAGGGTCATTCCTGACTCCTCCCTTGGGTCTCAACCCCACAACCAATCTGTCAAAAAATCCCATTGGCTGTACCTTCACAATAAATCCAGAATCCAACCAGTACTCACCTCAGCAGCCCAAGCCACCATCACCTCTCACCAGGATGACTGCTCTAGTCTCCCAGCTGGTCACCCCGATACCACCTCTGCCATCTCTACTTCAGTAAATTCTCAATACAATAGCCAGGGGGATGTTTTTAAGCCATTGAGTCATATCCTGTCACTCCTTGGGTCAAACCCTCCAGTAAGTTCCTATCTCGGAGTGGACACCAAAATCCTTACAATGGCCTTCAGTAACCAACATAACCAGGCCCCATCCCTCCCCCACCCAACTCCTTGCATCTCCTCTTTGAACTCATCTCCCACTACTCTACCTTTCCCTCACTCTCTCCAGGCACACTGGCCTTCTGACTGTTCCCTGAACATACTGGGCATAATCCTGCCTCAGGACCTTTGCACTGACATTCTCTATGACTAGAATGTCCTTCCCCTACATAGCCGCATGACACTCTCTCCTACTACCTTCAAGTCTTTGCTCAAACGCCTCGTCTTCTCATCTGACCATCCTATTTAAAACTGTACCACCCCCCAACTATACCGCAACACAATCCCGCTCTTATGATTTTAGGTTTTCCTTGTTTTATAACCTTCCAACATAATACGTAATTTGCCTAATGTTTGTAGTCTGGTGCCCCCATCCCAGATGAATATAAAATCCATGGTGGCAGAATTTTTTATCTTTTATTCCCTGCTGGATTCCCAGTACTTATACAATAGCACCTGGAACAGAGTGGACACTCAATTAATATTAATTAAATGAATAATGAATTTTGATAGATGCTGTGTTGCCAAGCCATAATTGTATCTCTCCCTCCCCCCACTCCTCTTCTCTCTTTCCCTCCCTCCCTCCCTCCCTCCCTCCCATTAGAATGCTGTGGACCTCTGAAGGCAGGCATCCTGTCCTTGTCACTGCTGTGCTCCAGCATCAAGGACTGGGGCCTGGCACAGACAATGCCTTGCTCTCCTTTCCACATCTCCCCTCCTTGAGGGTAAGGAAAGGGTCTCACACCTCCAGTTTCCCATGCACTTCCTTAACCATATAGTAGATACATCACAAATTTTGTCAAATTCATTCGAAATGCTCCAGGCAGAACAAATATTTTGGGGTAGAAAAAAGAAAGACTCCTATTTGAGTGCATATTTTAGATTTCATTTCAATTTCTAATGAAGAGCATCTATTCAGCTTCCATTTTTATAAAAAGGATTTAGTTAAATAGTGTTGCACTGAGATTATGGAGCTAGTTTGTATAGGAGATTCACCTGCTTCACCAGAGGAAATCAGCTAATCTGAGTTGTCAAGACAGTAGCTTTCAGCATACTCAGAACCCACCATTTGAAACACTTAGTAGTTTATACGACCAGTAGAGCCTACATGTATGCCAAAGCAAAACATTTGTGGTTGCTGGTTAAACTGTGACAATGAAAGGCACCTTCCTGCTGCCTCAGAACACCTGGATGCTGGATGCCACCCACCCCCTTCCCTTCCCTTGGGCCCATCTCAGTGGATGGTGCCTTCTCTCTCCTGTATCTTCAGCGGCTCCCTCATTGCTAGATTCTTCCCATCAGCTTATCAACTGATTCTCCAACAAACCCCAACTTAAAAAAGAAACTAACCCACCTCTTTCCAGCTGCAGCTTCTGTTTTTCCTTCATTCAAAGCCAAGTTCTCCAAAGGGCTTGTCTCACTACACTCCCTGCTGTGGTTACACTAACACCCCAGGCCACTCCTCACCTTCCCTCTCCTTAATCACTCAAATAACACCCACCAACTTTCTTGGTGCTAAATCCAGTGGATTCTTAATTGTCATTTCTTTTTTTTTTTTTTTATTTTGGCTGCACCCTGCAGCTTGTAGGATCTTAGTTCCCCGACCAGGGATAGAACCCACGCCCCTTGCATTGGAAGGCGGAGTCTTAACCACTGGACCGCTGGGGAAGGCCCTAATCGTTATTTCTTTTATTCGACCATTGAAGGGTACTGACCACTCGCTCCATCTTGAAATGTTTCTTCCCTTCCCTTCTGTGTTTCTAGAACAACACACTCGGTCCAAACCCTGGCCTCTTCTCATTCTCACAATCTCATCCACTCCCAGGTCTTGAGTTACTTCTGATAAACAACAATTCCCAAGTGCATATGTCCAGCCCAGAGAGCGCTCCTGATCTGCCCTCCCGACAGTAACCACCGTCACCTCAAACTCAAGCCATCCACCGCTTTCCCCTCTCCACCATGCTCTGTGCCTGCCATCAGTGGACGCCATCACACTCCACCCGGTTGCCCAGGCAGGAGAATCCAGTTGCAAGCATTCCCCAGCCCCACATCCAATCAACCCCAAATTCCTGTACTTCTTAGCCCTGTAATCCATGCACTTCCCACCGTCCTCATTTTCACTAGCTTGGTCTGTCTCCTGGCTTGCTTCACCTGCTTATCTCCTCTACCCCTCTAACCCATCTTCTACAATGCAGTGAGAGTGAACATTCTAATTTCCATATCAGATAATGCCACTCCACCACTTAAAACCCTCCGAGGGACCATCGGCGAAATGCAAATCAAAACTGCAGAGAGGTACCACTTCACACCCACCAGATGGCTTTAAAAAAAAAGACAGATAATAATAAATGTTGGGGGAGGGTGTGGAGAAATTGGACCCCTCTGCTGATGGAACACGCTGCTGGTGGGACTGTAAAATGGTGCAGGGGTAAGCAGACTTAAAAAAAAAAACAGTCCGGCAATGCCTCAAAAAGTTTAATAAACATAGCTACCACATAACCCAGCAATTCCATTCTGAGATATTTACCCAAGAGAAATTAAAACAACTTTAAGACACAAAAACCTGTACATGAATGACTGCAGCAGTATTATTCATAATACACGAAAAGTAGAAACAACCCAAATGTCCATCAACTGATGAGTGGATAAATAAAATGCAGTATATCCGTACAAAGGAATATCACTCAGCAATAAGAAGGAGCGAAGCACTGATATATGCTACTGCATGGACAAGCTGTGAAAATGTATGCTAAGTGAAAGAAGCCGAAAGACCACGTATTATATGATTTCATTTATATGAAATGTCCACAGAAAACAATCCATAGTGACAGAAAGTAGACTGGCGTTTGCCTAGGGCTGGGGGAGATCTGAGAGGGAATGAGGAATGACTGTTGACAGGTACAGGGTTTCTTTTGGGGGTGATGAAAAATGTTCTAAAACTGACCATGGTGATGGTTGCACAACTGTGTGACTATACTAAAAACCACTACTGTACACTTTAAACAGGTGAACTGTATATGAATTATATCTCAGTAAAGCTGTTATTAAAAAGGAGGGAGGGAGGGAACGGGAGAGAGAGAGACTTGCTCACCCATTGTAGTGTATGAACCTTCTTTAGATCCTGATTTGAAGAAAATGTGAGGGAAATTTGACACTGACTCTAATATTTGGTGATATTAGAGAATTGCTATCAAATTTCTGAAGTGAAAAAAAAAACACACCCTACAAGAACTTTTACTTGCCCTTATAATTAAGTTGGAACTTCTGAGATGGCTTACAGACCCCTAACAACCTAGCCCCGCCTCTCTCTGCAGCCATCTCCCATGACTCTCCTCCCAAGCCCTCCTTATCATCCCTGCCCCCAATCCCTATTTCTGCCACAGTGATCTTTTTAAAAATTCTTTGAAAGTGTCATGATGCTATCTTAATTCCTTGAACCAACTGAGATATCAACTAGACCAACCAATGATTATATTCAAGAAGACTAAGGCCCCCGGGTCACACCATTAGTAACAGAACTAGAAATGCTGAAACAATAGTACATTAAACACTCACATAGCCTCACCCAGATTCATCAGCTATTCACATCCTGGCAAACCTCCTCTCTCCCCCTGCCCCCCTCTGTCTCTCTCTGTCTCTGTCTCTCTCTCTATCTCTCTCTCTCTCTGATATGAATATATACACGTTTTCCTTTTGCTAAACTATCCAAAATTGGGCTTAAGACATCATGAAATTTCACCCTATTTACTTCAACAGTCATCCTTCAAAAACAAGGACCTTCTCCCATCTAACCACAACTTTTAAAGAGTGAACATTCACTCACTATCATCATCCAATATAAAGTTCATACTCAAATTTCCCCAGTTGCCTCAAAAATGTCCTTTATAGCTATTTTGTGTTTTTGATCCAGAATCCAACCAAGTTTCATTCACTGCTGTTGGCTGTTATCTCTCTTCAGTCTCCCTGATCGAAAACAGCTCCTGCACTTCCCTCTGTCCTTCAGGACATTAAATCGTTAAAGGGGTCCAGGCCAGTCCTGCGGCAGTCGTGTACCCCCCACTCCATCACGTCAGGGCTCTCGCTATGCGCGATGTCAAGCCCGACCATCTGGTCAAGGTGCTGACAGCCAGTCTCTCCACTTCAGTGCTCCGTGGAGGACAGGAGAACACGCTGTTCTTCAACATCAGCGACCTTTCTTCCAGCAGCGTTAGTATCCATCCTGCGTCAGTGATGACACTGGTGTTACAAAATGATGATTTTTGCAATTCCATAATCCCTTCTATATTTGTTAGCTAACCTTCCCCTCTAAGTAGAGCTTCTCCCTACTCCCACCTTCCTGCTCCTCTCTCATCACTGCTAACTCATGGGTTTGTTTTTTACAAATGTAATGTGTTAGAATCCAGGACCATGAAAAAATTTTTGGATACTGAAACGGTGCCAAGTTTGGCTCCTGAGTGTCCCTTTCAGCTGGTCCCTTGACATGACCTCACTAGCCTTTTAGCACTTTCTTGCTTCTGGCACAACCAAATGTCTCAGGCTTGCATTCTCTCCCGTGGTTTCTTTCAGTGGAATATGGATTTAGAAACCAAGACCCAGGCATTAGAGTTGCTCATTACTACTGGCATGACATGGTTTCTAGGCTCTTTCAGTAGCTACACCTGTGTGTGTGTGTGTGTGTGTGTGTGTGTGTGTGTGTGTGTCTGTCTGTCTGTCTGTCTGTCTGTCTGTCTGTCTGTCTAACAAGAGTTCATACTGATACTTTCAACTCAAATCCAATACCATGAGACCCTTCCTTACATTCCCCCTTCTCCATATTTGTGTCCCTCCCTCATCTGCAGCAGAAATTCTGGTTTCCAGCACATCAGTACATTTACTCATTTGCTCTCTCCTAAACAAACACATGATAGTTTCAGAATTTCATCACCAATATCCCTACCAACAGAAGTCCTTTTGTCATTAAACTGCATCCAGTGTGGGTATAATTCTTTAAATATAGGGCTCTTTGGCAAGCTTGGGATAAAAAAGATCTTTTCAATGATTCTATTAATCATAAAATTAACTTTTTCTCTCAAAATATGAATTTAAGATAGTACCGATACATACATACATATGAGAATCAAACTCTATGAAAATTAGCTTTCACATTAAGTTTTACAGTACCTGCGATATTTAAATAGGTAATGTTAAGCTTTTGTGAGTCAACATTACAGAGCTTTTAAAGACCATGGATCCAATTTCCATCGAAACAATAGATCACTATTTCCAAGAAAAAAATTAAAAACCTTTTCAATACACAAGTAATCTTCTTAAGATGACCTTCGAACAGTTAATAAGTCTGACCCATGCTTTAACATTCTTTCACAAGAAAAAGTGAAACTGTTCTATTTAAAATGGGAATTTATTGTTCCTATAAAACACAAACATAGCCTTGAGGTTTACGTCTTACTGAAGCACATTTTGGTAGCATCTTGGTAACTAGTGCTTTTAATTGGGTGGTCACATCTACTGTGACCTTGGTAACACAGCTACTCCTCTGCAAGGTTGGAAACCATGTGTCCCCACCCATACAGATTTAATTAATGAGTGGGCTCTGACCATTTCTCATTCCTCAAGATCAGGTCTTATCCTTCCTTGCATTCTACTTTCACCAAATAAAACATATAATATGCGTTGAGGATCCCAGACTATTATTTCGTCTCCTCCATGACTATCTCTGAAAGTACAGATTTCTTAGGCCAAAACCATAGTAGTTTTGATTTAAACTTTGACTACTAGGCATCGACTACCCACAAGAAAATGGTCAAAACACCATTGCTGGGCTTCTCTGGTGGCGCAGTGGTTGAGAGCCTGCCTACCAATGCAGGGGACACGGGTTCGAGCCCTGGTCTGGGAAGATCCCACATGCCGCGGAGCAACTGGGCCCGTGAGCCACAATTGCTGAGCCTGCGCGTCTGGAGCCTGTGCTGCGCAACAAGAGAGGCCGCGATAGTGAGAGGCCCGCGCACCGCGATGAAGAGTGGCCCCCGCTTGCCGCAACTAGAGAAAGCCCTCGCACAGAAACGAGGACCCAACACAGCCAAAAATATAAATAAATAAATAAATAAATCATTAAAACAAAACAAAAAAAACAACACTGCTGTGTTCCTTCTGTATGGTGTTAAACCTAATTTTTCATTAGTGACATCAACAAGAAACATCCTAAACCCTTGATCCTAAAAAAAATGAATTTTAGATTGCAATTGAGAATACAAGATTCAAAAACCAATTTCATGCCCTTTCTCGAATTTTTTCTAAGTCTGTTTCACTTGCTTCTTCCAGAAGGATGTTTAGCAAGGATGCTTAGCAACAAGGATGTTTCCATACTTTTTCAGTATGGAAAAGCAGCCAATGCATTTCGTGTGCTTCTCTGACCGTGGGCAATATCCTCACCGGTGCTACCAGCTGCTGTCGCTTTGGGAAGTGACCAACATCAAAACCGTAACTTTCAGCCAAAAGAATCATCACTAGATGTCTACCCAACTGTTGGTCTCATGCCTTAAGAAGGGAAAAAGAGACTAGGAGACTGAAGCAGAAGAAAGATACTGGTGTGCGTGTTCACTGAGGGTAAAGAAGACTAAACGTGAGGGAGTAAGATCGTTTGGGTAAATGAAGAGGTGAAAGCCAGGATGAGTTATTAGGAGGGAAATGAAAGTGGAAGACATAGTGAAAAGAATGATTTCATTGGAAGAAAGACCCAGTGTCTTCCATCCCAGACAACTGTCTAGCCACGCCACCTTCTCAGGCTTCCGCTTTCTCAGGTCCTGAATAAAATGTTCCACTCACTTTTTCAATTGTGGTAAATTACACATAACATAAAATGTACCATCTTAACCACTTTTAAGTGTGCAGCGCAGTGACATTCAGTACTTTCACACTATTGTGCAACCATCACCAGAACTTTCTCATCTTCACAACTGAAACTCTGTACCCAATAAACAATAACACCCCATTCCTCCTTCCTCCCAGCCCCTGGCAACCCTCGTTCTACTTTCTGTCTCTATGGATTTGACTCCTCTGGGTACCTCATATAAAAGGAGAATCATCTAATATCTATCCTTCTGTGACTGGCTTATTTCACTGAGCATAATGTCCTCACGGTTCATCCATGTTGTAGCATACGTCAATATGTCCCTCCTTTTTCAGACTGAATAATATACCATCGTATGTACAGATCTGTTCAACGGACACCTGGGCATTGCCACCTTTCGGCCACAATGCATAATGCTGCTATGAAAGTGGGCATTCGTGCTCCTCCACTCATTATTAACAACCTCCTATACAATGTACAGATGGCATGATCTCTTTATTAATTATTTTAAAGATACTTCTGTACCCAGCAGGAGATGCACAGAATCTGAAAAACTGAAGAGAAATATTTGTTTTGATGATTCCCCAATCCACTCAAATATCCAGCCTGAAATAAGTTCGCCCCAGCATTCTTTACAGCCTTATGATTCAAATCCAGTGACTCATCTTCCTGTCAAGAAGACGAGGAACTGAGCAAAAAGAAATTGACACACACTAGTTCTTGGTCTTAAAAATACTTCTTTATTACACCTCCCTTCTGAGTCATAAAAACAAACTCCTTCTCTAATAGATTTTATATTTGACATATTTATACTTTTATGACTCAATCCAATTTTATTTCTTTTATTTACATACACATATGTATGCATATGTGTTTGTGTATGTGTATGTATATAACATTTTATACACACACAAATATACATTTATTTACACATACTGAGTTCTATTCTTCATCTATCCTATTCAAGCTAAAGTCCAATTTGCTGAATTTCCAGGGGGATTTTCCACTTCAATACATAAAAAAATATGCTCACAATTTAACTTCACATAATAAGATTGCCAGTGCGGTTAAGTGAGCCATGTTTCAGAGTGGAAGTATGTACATACTAAAAGAACTATTTTACAAGCACCCCCAGATTTCTTTTGAATAAAACATAGTCTCACAATAAATTGGTCATAAGAAACCAAGGAAATAGGGGGCAAATGATGGGACACTGATGCTGTGTAGTTGTGTTAACACATTTTAAGTCAGATAAAAAGGCCAGGTAAACTTTTTTTTTTTAATAAACTTATTTATTTATTTAATTTTGGCTGCATTGGGTCTTCAACGTTGGGTCTTCATGGCTGCGCACAAGCTTTCTCTAGTTGTGGCGAGCGGGGGCTACTCTTCGTTGCGGTGCGCAGGCTTCTCATTGCACTGGCTTCTCTTGTTGTGGAGCTCGGGCTCTAGGCGGCACAGGCTTCAGTAGTTGTGGCACGTGGGCTCAGTAGTTGTGGCACGCGGGCTCTAGAGCGCAGGCTCAGTAGTTGTGGTGCACGGGCTTAGCTGCTCCACGGCATGTGGGATCTTCCCAGACCAGGGCTCGAACCCGTGTGCCCTGCATTGGCAGGCAGATTCTCAACCACTGCGCCACCAGGGAAGTCCCTAGGCCAGGTAACATTTTAAGTGACCTCATCCTTGACTTCAGGCCTTCTCATCAAGTGGCACATGCAGAAAAAGAAATAAGATTGATATGTTCATCTTCCCAGGCACATTTATCTCATCACTGCTTTTCTTCCAACGATTGTAAGCTCCAGTCAAACTTGTATCCTGACCTAATCCTTCCTTCTGCTGGGATGTTCTCCACTCCCCATCTGTTCCTGTCCAAACACTTTCCATCCACCAGCCTCTACCACGAGGCCCTTCCTGACACCCTCACAAGCTGCCATGCGTGATTCCTACCTCTTCTAACCTTCCTCACGGCGGCTCCCAACAGGAACAAACAGCATGTGATGCGTTCCCAGCCGCGTCTTGTCCCCCCTCTGCCCTGCAATCTCACACGTGAACACGCTAGCTAAGGCTCGCTGACACCACCTACACCAGCGTGTTCAGGTAGTGCCATGAACCTGTCCGTTCCACACCTTACTCATCTGCAAAATGAAGAGATCACAGCCTGTGCTACCCCCTCCGCGGGTTCCTGGGGCAGCTGAAATGATGCTCTAAAGACACAACTGACAGTGCAAGTGCCGGGAAGACAGGATGCAGGGGCTGAAGAGAAGAGAGCTGTGTTTTCCAACCCTGCGAGCTTTTTATGCAGTGGCTTCAGAATAGAGCAGGGAACAGGCGGGTTTTTTTGATATAAGTCAAATTACCAAGCCAGACACAAAAACAAACTCACAGATATCTGTCAGTCAAACTGGGCCATAATTGCTATGTGAGGCTGCTTTTTTTGTTGTTTGTTCCCGGAGATTTGAGGTCATATATTAACGCATTAATTGAAATTTTGGTCATAATTAACATGTATTAAGCTGTTGATTACATGGTTGCATTTTGAAATTTTTAATTGGTTTGTTTCAATTGATAAAAGGTAACTTGTTTGGGGATGATGTTTAGAATTCTGTATTTAATTATCATTGAATAGATAATTAATATAGTGTAGCAATAGTAAACAATGACTATGGTAATTATCATTGAAGTACACATATTTGTACAAATATGAAAGACTGATTTTCTCTCTGAAGTTGCTTTGGTCTTTGCTCTGAGCTGGTTGCACTGTTTCACTTCCTTCACAGATGTAATTAACAACATCTCTGTGTCATCCTCTCACTTGGATTTGAATAGAGCTTTGAGAAGCCGTGGACATCCTAAAAGCCACATCGAGCTCCATTTTTCCCTCTTTGCCGATTACTCACTCAGAGAGCTTTTCTGCATTTCCGTTGGCTCTCGACATTCCCACAGTACCAAACTGAACGTTTGTATTAAAGCATTCCTCTATCGTTAGGGTACTCTTTCCCCAGCCCAGCAGAGTAATCATAATCCAAGAGTGGGAAAGCCTCCCATAGCGGTTTAACTACATTCAGTAGAAAAATACAGCACTTACCAATGGGCTGAGTTAAATAACAGAGAAAGGTAGCAAAAAACTCAGTGTTTTCTTTTAAACTGCTCTCCTTACCAAAAAAAAAAAAAAAAAAAAAAAATCCCCAACTCATGAGAAACAATCATGAATACTATGGGCTCAGTTTTAACAGCCTGCCTGTCTGTCCATCAACAAAACTGCTGTTACAGACTGAGGTCTCCTGGGAGACCCTGCCCTGTCACCTTCGCCCACTGGGTTCCAGAAATACCTGGCAGTCCCAGCTATGTGGTGGTCTGGGGCTCCCCCACCTCGTGAGCACTGCAGAGGCTGTTGCTGCATCTCCCGAGGGGCAGCCAGATACCAGCAGAGAAACTGCCCTGAGCTTGCGCCCGGGTCCGTCTCTCTGCCTTCATCCCTCCCCTCTCTCAGCACAGGGTGCGAACTCAAAGGCAACCGAGCTGGAAGAAAGGAGTGACACCATTTACTGGTGCAGACCAGTGTCCAACCGTCACCCTCCGCAGAGCAGAGGAAGGGTGGCCTGCCCACTCCCGGGCCACAGCAGCCCAGGTTGCACACAAACACATTTTAGGAACGCCCCAATCCCGGACTCACTGCTTCTCCAACATAAAAATAAAACAAGTGAGCAAGCGTGAGTAAATTCCTAGTTTAATAAAGTTAAAGACTGAGGGGGAAGGGAACATGATTGGCCAGAATGAAAAGCAAACCATAGAAAAAGCCAGGGGGAGGGGGAGGAAGGGAGTCCATAACTCCTTCTTAAGTTACACGAAAAGGAGTCAGATCTGGGTATCAGTAGTATCATCTGAAAATCAAGAAGACAAAACTAAAATACGGCAATTTGATATCACTCCATAATGCATCTTAGATTTAGATTTTAGATCTAAAATGTATTTTAAAATATTTTCCAAACTTCTCTAAAAATATAAAATAGCTTATTCTAACAGTCATCTTGCATATACGAAAAAAACCAAGTTTAATAGAGGGGCATTTTACCAGCCTTAAGTGATGCAACCTGCACAAGTGTTACTTCATTTGTGCCTCAAAACAGTCCTGAACAGGTGTTGTGATACCATTTTAGAGACATGGAAAGTGAGGCTGAATGATCTGTCAGTAGCCACACACTTAAGATGTGATGACACCAACCCCAGTGCTTCTTACAGAGTGCCATTTCCCATGACACAAAGATACCGCAACCCCCGTCCTATAAACTGAATGTTTGCGTTCCCCCAAAATTCATATGTTGAAGCCCCAGCCCCCAGTGTGATGGTATTAGTTGGTACGGCCTTTGGGAGGTGATTTGGTTTAGATGAGGCCCTGAGGGTGGGGCCCCCCAGGATGGGATGAGTGTCTTCTAAAGAGGAGGAGACCAGCGCTCACTCTGCACCATGTGAGGACACAGTGAGAAGGTAGCTGTCTGCAAACCAGAAGATGGCCATCACCAAGAACCAGACCATGCCAGCACCCTGACCTTGGAATTCCCAGCCTCCAGAGCTGTGAGGAATCAATGTTTGGTGTTTAAGCCTCCCATTCTGTGTTATTTTGTTGTGGCAGCTGGAGCCGCCTGGGACAACCTGTTTGTGACTCAACGAATGAAGCCAAACTAACAGGATCTAAGGTGGTGTTTCCTAAATTTCAGTCATTTCACTGCCACCTTCATGATTTCTGCCAGCTGTAATATTATTTATGTGATACCTGTCACGTAAACCACTTTTGAGATGTATACACATTTATCTTCCAAAGAGAATTCCTCTCCACGACCAGAAACAGAAAGCCGGTCTCACATAGCTACATCACAATGAAAACCAAACAATGGTATTAAAATGTTAGCCTACTCAAAGTTTCTGAGCCTTCCTGTCTCTTTATAAAAAATGGAAATTAGCGAGTACTAGAGAGGTGTTCATGTGGCAGTGAAGGTGAGACCTCCTTTCGTTGAGGAGAGGGACCAAAGGGGACCTGGGGGTCTAGGAAGGCAGACAGGACAGAGGTGGTGTAAACAACAATTTACCGAAGATGAATGCACTCCTGGACGCCCCCGCCCCCGGCTCCTCACTGCGCGGAGTCCCCTCTCTCTGAGACCCACTCTTATCTTTCTCCCTTTTCCATCTACAACTATTTATTTTTATTTTTATTTATTTATTTATTTTTGGCTGTGTTGGGTCTTCGTTGCTGTGTGCGGGCTTTCTCTAGTTGCGGCGAGCGGGGGCTACTCTTCATTGCGGTGCGCGGGCTTCTCATCGCGGTGGCTTCTCTTGTTGCGGAACACGGGCTCTAGGTGTGCGGGCTTCAATAGTTGAGGCACGTGGGCTCAGCAGTTGTGGCGCCTGGGCTTAGTTGCTCCGCAGCATGTGGGATCTTCCCGGACCAGGGCTCGAACCCGTGTCCCCTGCATTGGCAGGCGGAATCTTAACCACTGCGCCACCAGGGAAGTCCCCACTACTTTTTAACAACCTTTTTTTTTTTTTTTTCTGTTTGGAGTTTATTTATTTATTTATTTATTTTTGACTGTGTTGGGTCTTCATTTCTGTGCGAGGGCTTTCTCTAGTTGCGGCAAGTAGGGGCCACTCTTCATCGCGGTGCGCAGGCCTCTCACTATCGCAGCCTCTCTTGTTGCGGAGCACAGGCTCCAGACGCGCAGGCTCAGTAGTTGTGGCTCACAGGCCTAGTTGCTCCGCGGCATGTGGGATCTTCCCAGACCAGGGCTCGAACCCATGTCCCCTGCATTGGCAGGCAGATTCTCAACCACTGCGCAACCACGGAAGCCCCCCACTACTTTTTAAATACAAACAAATTCCTATTGTTAATTTTAAAAGCAACACTTTTCATTTCTGAATAGGAACAAACTCTTCGGCCCTGACCCCAAAATTAAAAGAGGGTGAACTTCAACATGGAACTTCGTAGCTTTGTTACTTGAAGTAGAATAAACATGTATAGAAAGTAGAAAAAAAAAAATAAGGTGAATTTCACTAGGGCTAAGTTTTCACATACATTTTAAAGGATCAGAGGCCACACCATTTAAGAAGGCTCATCTCATCCCTATGTCCCCGGAAATAAATCTGTAACCCTTATTCTAAAAAGACTTCTCCTTTCCAGCTTCATGGGATAAAACTGAACATGCCATAGAGCTGAAAAGATTCATTCTGTCCACTCCCACCCTAGTTCACCAGGCTTAGATCTGACGTCGGCCTGGGATCACTCACTCAGCCTTTCCTGGCAGCCGCTATGGCAGCGTTTTTAGTGGCAGTCACTTTGCAATGTGGCAAAACGGACAGGTACTGGTGGCAATACTTCAGACAATGGAAGAACTTACTTCCTTTTCCAGTCTCTCCAAAGTTACTTTTCTTCCGTTTGGAGCTGTGCATCATGGCCGGCCACTGGGGACAACTGTTGGGGTCCGGAATCTCTGCTCTGCCCTGCTGGCCCTTCAGAGTTGGGGGACAATAAACTCCCAGGAGTGACAGTCCAGAGAGACGGGGCCCTGTTCATTTTATTGTCCCGCCTCTGCACATAGGGGTGCCCCCAGGAAGCACAGGCTTCCTTGCACTGAGCTTGTACCTGCCTGACACCTGAGGGACCTTCTCGTCACACAGCTTTCAGTGTCAGTGACCACGCTGTTCCTTCTACAACTGTCAGGGAATCGGGGTGTGGCAGCCAGACCAGGGGGGCTCCCAGCGGCCCCTGGTTCTCACACCTCCTGCCGTCCCCTCCGACCCCGCATCACAGTTGGTCTGTGCGAACAACAGCTTCCTGCAGAAACGATGGAGCGTCACTTCCAAGACCAGGTCACTAAAGACGCTGTGACTTACTTCTGCCTCGCTCGGTTGCTTGTTGGATCGTGGGTGGCTCGCTCTGGGGGAAGCCAGCTGCCACGCTGTGAGGACACGCAGGCAGCCAAGGGCGAGGCCTCCGTGGTGAGGGGCTGGGTCCTCCTGCCCACAGCCAGGTGAGTGAGTCACTGTGGAAGCAGATGGTCCAAGGCCCCTGTCTGTAGACTCCCAACTCTCTGTGACCAGCCTCTTCTCTGGGGTCACAGCCATATTTCCAACTCTTTGCGGAGCATTTGCTGTGGATGGACTGCTGTTCCCTCGAGTCCGGCATATGTAAAGCTCTGCGTGTCCTCTCTTGCAAACCTGCCCCTCCCTGCACCTCCACCTCCTCGTCTGGCCTGGTTCCCCAGTCCCTCCAGAAACACAGCCTGGAAAACTGCGTATCCCTCAGAGCCTCTCTCCCACCTCGCTCAGGTGAGGGCTGCTGTGCTTCTCTGCTGGCAAGCTAAAATAGCCTCAGCTGGCTTCCCAGCTTCCAGAAACCATCCTCCACATACCTGTGAGCGGCTTTTTAAAGAACAGTCTAAAGGCACCAAGGCCCTACTTCAAAACTGTCAATGGTTCCTTTTGGCTGGTAGAAACACAAACCTTTCAGCAGGACCTGCAAGGCTCTCTAAGATAAGCCCACCCAGCCTTCCAGCCTGCACCCCCAGTGGCTAGCTCCTCTGTCTACCCTACGCTACAGCCCAGGGGGACCTGACACAGTCATCTGAGGACCTGCCACGCCCGAGTTTCTGAGCTCATTGGTCCAGCATGGGAACCAGGCTGCAGTTATTTTTTATAACAACTTTAGTGAGCTATAATTCACATACTATACAATTGATCCATTTAAAGTACACAATTCGATTTTTTTTAATGATTTGTGCAACCATCCAACCATTTTTGGACATTTTCATCACCCCGAAAAGAACCCCCATATCCATTATTATCTCCCCCAGCTCCCCCTGCCCTAGGCAGCCTCTAATCTACTTTCTAGATTTCTGTCTCTATAGATTTCAGGCAGCAGTCTTTTATTTTTACATACATATATTCTTTTTAAGATTCTTTTCCATTATAGGTTATTACAAGATATTGAATATAGTTCCCTGTGCTATACAGTAGGTTCTAGCTGTCTATTTTTTTTTTTTGGTGTGGACCATTTTTAAAGTCTTTATTG
Source organism: Balaenoptera musculus (assembly GCF_009873245.2). Classification (NCBI taxonomy): domain Eukaryota; kingdom Metazoa; phylum Chordata; class Mammalia; order Artiodactyla; family Balaenopteridae; genus Balaenoptera; species Balaenoptera musculus. Next base: position 9,101,814 of record NC_045790.1, read on the forward strand.
AATTTGTTACAATATTGTTTCTGTTTCATGTTTTGGTTTTTTTGGCCGCGAGGCATGTAGGATCTTAGCTCCCTGACCAGGGATGGAACCCACACCCCCAGCGTTGGAAGGCAAAGTCTTAACCACTGGACCGCCAGGGAAGTCCCCTTGTCTATCTATTTTATATATAATAGCGTATATCTGTTAATCCAAAATTCCCAATTTATCCCTGCCCCCCCCTTCCCCCTTTGGTAACCATAAGTTTGTTTTCTACGCCTGAGTCTATTTCTGTTTTGTAAATAAATTCATTTGTGTCATATTTTAGATTCCACATATAAGCGATATCATGTGATATTTGTCTTTCTCTGTCTGACTTACTTCACTTAGTATGATCATCTCTAGGTCCATCCATGTTCTGGCAGTATTACTAGTTCTCCAGTGATGCGAAAGCATAGCCAGGGTGGGAACCTCCAGCCAAACCAGACCTCTCACCAGTTTACACGTTTCACTCTGCTTGGGAGGTTTTTCTTCCGTTTCTCTACTTGAAATTCCCCCTGTACTTCTAATACAATCTCCTCCATTAAACCTTCATTGATTCCTCCTCTTCTTCAATTTACTTTGGCATCGCCTGAACAGTAGGTAGCAAAGCAAACCTCAGTTCTTCCTCTCCAGCCCCACTATTCTTGGCTCCACTAGAGCTATGTGGGCAAAAGCATTCTCCCCCGTCTAGACCACATGTTCCGGAACCGCAGGAACCATTTCTAATCCACCTCTGAACCCCAAGTAAGAATTACAGCGCAGTGTCTTGCAGTTGATGGGCACTTAAAATACATATTCCAAATAAATAAAAATACGGTCTGTCTACACATTTTCTCCGCTGTTACAGGATTTCAAATTGAAGAACACCCTCTTCTTTCTCCCATCCACACTAAATCTCCATTTCTTTCCCTTTAATAACAGTAATAATGAAACAACGGTATGGAATAACCTTTCCAGTTACAATGCCACAATCTTTATATGCACACACATACATGCACATGGTTTATATGTGTGTGTGTGATTTTTAAATTTGCACCACAGTGGGAACCCAGAAAAATGGTACAGAGGAACTGGTTTGCAGGGCAGAAACAGAGACACAGACGTAGAGAACAAACGTATGGATACCAAGGGGGGAAAGTGGTGGAGGGGGGGTAGTGGTGGTGGGATGAATTGGGAGATTGGGATTGACATGTATACACTGATGTGTATAAAATAGATAACTAATAAGAACCTGCTGTATAAAAATAAATAAAATCCAAAAATTCAAAACAAATAAATAAAACAGAAAAAAAAATTTGCACCACAGTGAGCAGAGACAGTGATAATAAAACACATATAATTATTAATCGACCCTCAGATGAGGCACCAGTCCTTCAAACATCTCAGGGAAACCACACGCAAAGAACTTTTCTTTAAATAAAGGATTTTGAAAACGAACAAGCCTCGTGTTCACATCATCAGAATGGATAAAAATGGCAAAAGTACAGCAAGGGCACTCACCCTGCAGGTCGGGTGCTCATAAGCGTTCGTGTTCAGAGGATGCGTGCATGGGGACTGTAGCAGGAGGAAATGAATTACGCGGGCAGCAAGCAAAATAAAAAATCAAGACGGTACATTCTTCAGCTAACACACAGGCTGACTGGATAATCTCAACGCTGCCTTAAAATGGATTAAATACACTTGAAAATCACACACGGTAATTTCACAGAGAACCTTATCTAACCCAAATGTCTTATTTCGTCCTTGATCAGTCAGCCTTACTTTTCCGACAAGATGTTTTTCACATTAACTATTTTGTGTTTATTGTTTGGTCCCATAAGGAGAACCCCCCCCCACGTGGAACAGGAGCTCAGACTGGATCTTTCTTCTCTCACACTGTCTGCCCTGCCTCTGTCACTTGAGTTTTGACTCAGTTCCGTCAGTGAAAAATTAGACTTCATTTCAGTATGCTAATAGCAATCTCTCCAAAACAATGTAATCAAGGCCTCATGTGCACCTATAATTTCATCCTTGACATAAGCCTGACAGCTATTTATTGTCTGAAAGGGAAAGGGGGGGAGGGGAAAGAGGGAGGGGACGTCTATATGCCCCCCTCCCCCAAAACAAACCTAGCAGCTTTATGTTTGAAGGCAGAGCCTTTGCAAAGTCCAAACAAATGGCAATAATCATGGGGTTTACATATGTCTTGTCTTAAGCAATCAAGGCAGAGGGTTAACAGAGAAGCATATTCAGATGCGCCAATTCCCAAACTGCCCACCTCTGATGAGCCAGCTGTGAGCTGCAATTGTCACATTATAATTTAGGCTAAGGGGAAAAAAAAGGCATCAGAATACATACTGGATCAACATAATTATTCACAGCAGGATGCTGCAGAATTAATTTAGCCAATCAGAATTATACTTGGGGGTTGGGCACATTGCAGAGATGAAAGAGAGAAAGCAGGGCGCGGGAAGTGGGGGATGAGTGGAGAGGGGGAGGGGAGCCCTGTTTTCAACACCTTACTAATATTTGGATAATCTGATCTGGAATATATTTTGAATACACATAAGCACAATGTTGTTTCTTTTCCATTTATGTACAAACATCTATTCAGCACTCATGACGTGCCAGTCGCTAGTCTGAGCGCCTTGCAAACATTAGCTTATTTAATCCTCACGACCATGGGGGAGGTGCTGTTATTATCCTCATTCTACACACGGAAGCTCAGAGAGGTTAAAAAGCTTACCGAGGCCACACAGCTAGTAAATGGGAGGGCCAGAAATGGAACCCAGGCAGACTGGCTCCAGGGGCTACGTGTGAACCAGCACCGTTGAAAGGTTCTTGCTCCCAAACAAATCAATTAGCAATCAGAAGGCACACAGTGGCTGGTGAGGGCTCTGAAACCAGAACAACGGGTAGCTAGCTAGAGCTCTGTCATTCCCATATTCCTGCAAGCTGACTTGCCCAGGGATGGTAGCCACCTGGCACTCCTAAGTCGGGCACTCTACCTTAGGGCTGTGAACTTCCCCATCCACATAATGTCATTGCCCAACTCTCCACAGTGGGAAGGGCAGAGGTCACGCCACAGCCTCACGGGGTTCTCCGGTGTTTACCACAGAACAGCCACAGTAACTGGGGTAGCAGCTTGGCCTCCCCATCCTGACACAGTTCTCCTAGAGCAAGGCCGCTGCTAGGACTCTAGAAAATCAATGGCAACGAAAGGGAAAGCGGGCTGCCCCAAGAAGGAGAGTTCGGTTAAGTGCCTGATGACGTGCAAACACGGGAAAAGGACTGAAGAAGTCGGCGGTCACCCTGAAACAGCTTCCTGCCTGGGTCTGCACGTCTGCAGACTCGGGTTTGCAAAGACATGACGTGGTGCTTGCCTTTCCCGTCGACACAGGGTGAGTTTAAATGAAAGTAGCCCTCTTCCTCAGCTACTTGGCATTCTGTCCTGAGGGCAGATAGCAGAGGAGCCAAGAGGAGCCTTGATTCCCTTGTAAAAGTTACACTTCAGCTGGCGTGCAGGCTCCCGGTAACGGGGGGAAATGACAGGGAGCGGCCCAGGGTTTTACGTGTGGCAATAATGTTTGATCTATGCCACTGTCAATGAGAACTGTGATTTAATCCATAAGGATATAGAGCCTCTTGATGAAAGGGGAATAACGACAAATCCTGATTAACAATCACTGCTACACTAAAGCAGGTTTCCATAGTAACAGGGCTGAAATTATACAACAAACTGATGCCATACCAGGCAAATTACTCCATGAAGGGGCCCTTTTCTGAAAGCATTTGGCTTTCTGTGTTCTCTTAAAATTAAGATGCAAGCATCTTACTTTCAACTTGTATTAGCTTTCCTCTCTTTTTTCTAAACGTTCCCTCTTCAGTTGGTCTCAGATAATATGGGGATAGATATGTATGCACAGGAGATGTAGCAAAAAAAAGTAAGCACGCTGCAGCCCCTCTCTCCCCTGAAAGGAGAGGACAAAATAAAATTACAGCAAAGGGAATCTTCCTTTCATATCAGTCTTTTGATAAAATAATGCTTAATTCCTTGATTTAAGGAGTTGGGGGGCGTTGAAGCATGTCCCAGTACGATATTCACCTCTCCAAATAACAATGTTCTCTGAATTTGCAGGAGAGATGAACAAATAAAAGAGCAGAGTGAGGGTCAGGAAAAAGAAGGTAAATATCTCCTTTGTTCCCAATGATGTTTAATTTTCAATTAAGATTTTGAAAAATAAGAACATAGTTTTAAAATAATGCTGCTTTCCAACACCTACTCAACATAATTTCAAAACTGTGCAATAGAAAAATTTGCATTGGTCCATATCACTTTAAAACTCTTGTGGCTATTACTACAATTGATTTTGGTGGTGAACCTTTATAAAACAGATCTTATCAAACAGCCTAGGAAAAATCTACAGCATGAAAACATCAAATTCAATGTTCTCTTTCAATTGCAGAGGAATAAAAAGAGAGACATTAAAAATAAACAGAAATCATCGTCCTAAACATCCTCTTAAAAGTGGTTAAAGGGGACTTCCCTGGTGGCGCAGTGGTTGAGAATCTGCCTGCCAATGCAGGGGACACGGGTTCAAGCCCTGGTCCGGGAAGATCACACAGGCCGCAGAGCAACTAAGCTCATGCGCCACAACTACTGAGCCTGCGCTCTAGAGCCTGCGAGCCACAACTACTGAGCCCACGTGCCACAACTACTGAAGCCCGCGTGCCTAGAGCCCGTACTTCACAACAAGAGAAGCGACCACAATGAGCAGCCCACGCACCGCGATGAAGTGTAGCCCGCGCACCGCGATGAAGCGTAGCCCCCGCTCGCCGCTGGCATGCAGCAACGAAGACCCACCACAACCGAAAATAAATAAATAAATTCAATTAAATAAAAAATAGTAATAAAAATAAAAAATAAAATCAGATTGTTTAAAAAAATAAAAGTAAATAAAAGGGGGTTAAAGGCTGAAGGGGGTTAAGGAAATTTAAACGCTTCAGATATTTATTATTCCACCTTCCAAGACGGGGAAAAAATCAGAGCTTCACGTTTTTCAGAAATGCTACAACTCTAGAAGAAAACACTTTTTCCTCGAGATTTATCCATGGTTTTCAGTTTAAATCATTGAAGAGCAGTGCAGCCTCGTGGAAAGAACCTGGATTTAGAGGCAGAGCCCTTGGGTACCAGCTACATCACTCCCCAGCTGTGAGCCTTGGTCAAGTCTCTTGGCCCTTAGGGTCTTGGTTTCCTCATCTGTAAAATGGGAATAACAACATCTACCTTGCTTACCTCAAGAAGTTTCTGCGATAATTAGTAAATACCGCATGTTAATACATCCTGAAAATTGTGAGGGCGGCTGTGGTCAAAGAACTGCTACACGTTGTGATTTGATTATTCAACACTTATTGAGTGTGTACCACACGCTGGGTACAACACGACCATGATGATCCTCTAGAACGCCATTTTCACCTGGCAAAAAAAAAAAACGCTGCCAAGTTTTTATCATCTCTAACAAACTCAGTCAAAACAGGCAAACAAATCAAAAACTTTTTTTTTTTTAATTTAAAAAGCAGGGGGACTTCCCTGGCGGTCCAGTGGTTAAGACGCCACGCTTCCACCACAGGGGGCACAGGTTCGATCCCTGGTGGGGGACCTACGATTCCACATGCCGCATTGCGCAGCCAAAAAATAAAATAAAAAAATAAAAATTGTTTAAAAGGCAGGCATTTGCTGGGGGTGACTCCTTTACCCTGGCCCCATTTATCTGTATACCTTTAAGAGGTATACAGCTGTGCCTACCACTTTAAAATCATGATACAAATTATGTGCATGGCAAAAGTCAGAAGGTTGGGATGTTATTCCATGAAAGCCTAGCTCGAAGGTTCCTGCGTGTTCTCCGAGATGCTTTCTTTGTCTCTGCCATTTCCAAGTCTGCACTTCTATGAGGCTGGGTGAAGGCACAGGGCTGATGGCTGGGCCTGTATGAGTGTCATTGCACGTCTCCGTCTGTGTGGATTTTCCTTTGTGTACACAACCCTTTCTGTAGCCAGACTCCTTGAGTTCAAACTTTAGCTCCTCTGCGTACCAGCTGTGTAAGTCCCCAACCTCTTTGTGCCTCACTTTCCTCACCTTTGAAATGGGAATAACGGCAGTAGCATGTGCCTCCAAAGGATGTTAGGAGGATGATAGTCATTAAAAGTAAGGCACATGAAATAAGGCCTGGCACAGAGTAGGCCCTCAGTAAATGTTAGCTCTCATTTCTGTGGGTGTTCATAACCCAGGGGTCTAACCTGGTGGCCAGCAGGGGACAGAAGGATTTCCTAATGTTTTGTTGGATTTGAGTGTCTTTAGGCAGGACAGGCTCTCCACAATTCCCCACATTTGCCACACCTCTCGTTATGTTACACCATTGCCTGCCTGGCCTCCAAGAAGGATTCCAGGTTACCAGCCTTGTATACGTCCCTGTACATTCATCTTTCAGTGTCTGTTCCATTTTGTCTCTGACTCTCACTCTAGGTCTTCATTTTTACCTTTCTCTGTGTGTGTGTGTGTGTATACGTGTTTCTCTCTGTGATCTCTCTCTTTCCTCTTTATTTTCATCCTCAATCTCTCTTAATTTTTATCTCTAGCATTTATTACATAGAGTTTTATGTTCCCTGTTCTTATTTTTTAAGGCAGAGAAGTAGAATGCTTTTCTCTCTTAAAGAAATTAAATTGCTCTTTACTTAGTAGACCTTGATTAATTCTTCCTGTGGATCAGTGACTTACGGCAGAAGAAGTGCTCTCTACCTCTGTTGCAAGAAAATCCAAACTAAAAAATAGATAAATTGAAAAATTACATATATTACAAAAGAGTTCACTTAGGGGCTTTTTGTTTGTTCTTTTTTTGTTGTTGTTTGTAATACTGTGCCCTTAGTACGTTGAAACATGAATTTATTACAGACCATTAAGGACTAAAGCTGATAAAGGCAAAACTAAACATTTAGGAAAACTACTTGAAATCTGAAAATGAATCAAAAATAAAAATAGAAAGTCTTTGAAAACCTATGCAAATCAGTAGAAAATACGGGCACTTTACACAACTTTCAGCAGCCCCTCTCTACTTTTTACAAGGAGGACAAATTTATCCACACCAGTGTCATTCCAAGACTTAAAAATGATATTTTTAAAATAAAGAGTATATAGACTATTGTTTTATGATACAATATTCAGATCAATTTTTTTTTTTAATTCGCGGATTACATGCTCTTAAAATATGTTAGCAAACCTGGTCCAATTAACATCATAATGTTCTCAGATTCTTTCTGAGAAAATTCCAAAAGTGAGAAATTCATGAAACATAAGAAACTCAAACCTAAGTAACCTTCAGCCTCATCTACTCAAATGCAAGAAAGTCAAAGCACTCATTCTGAAGTGATAGCACAATGAAAACCTTTAAAATAACAGAATCTCGGATCGCAACAGAACGGAGCGGTCTAACGCGCCACTGATCCAGGACTGTGGGTGCAGCGTGCAACCTCTGCGCGTTTCCGGGGATGGGAAGCCTGGGACCACAAGGCCACCTGCTCCTGGTGACTAGCTCTGTTGTCGTGGGGACTTTGCTGCTGCTGCTGCTGTCAGGTTGAACCCAAATCTCTCTCGCTAAATTTTCCACCCTTTGGGCTGAATTCTATGCTAGCATCGTTCCATTCAGGTAGGTGTGTTTTCGGCAAAGTGGCTTTTACCCAGATAATATTATGAAATAGATCAATGGCGAGCAACCTCTCTTTCCAAAAATGATTCAGGAGGGGAACAAAAATGTTTTTAGAGCCTTTTATTCCATTCAAAATGCAAATAGCTTAATTTGGTCCCATGGGGAGATAGACAATATTCTTACAGTTCAGATTACCTACTATATTGAATGAAAGACTGTCATTGAAAAAACTGACATATTTGAGAAGTGGAAACATGAAAGCAGCCTTTAATTTTTATCCTGAAAAAGGAACAAAGGCTGTATCTTGAAAATTGGTGGGCTGCATGTGTTCCCTCAGCCAGGAATGCTCATCTCTGGGGGGCTACGGGAAGTGCAAGCCTGGCTGCCTTCTCTCTCTCCCTTCGCTGTGACTTTCATACCCTGTGTGACGGCTCCCGAGCCTTCAGGCCTCAAACCCCTCCTTGCTGAGCATCTTGTGCACTTACTGAAAGCAGTTCATGCCAATGAATGAACTCTCAAAGCGAGGTCCATTTTTACAATCTTTTCCTTCTATCTACGATGAGAAGGGCTATAGCCCAGTCGCCCCAGTCTCAGCATCCTCCGTTTACCATCCACCACTGAACAGAACATTCTAGAAAGAGTTTAACCAATTCAGAAAAGCCCACATTTTTATTTCGCCCACGTACAACCCTATATGATTCAGTGAAATGAGCCCTAAACTAAGAGTCAGAAGAACTACATTCCACACGCTGCTGCCTTACATATTAGCTGTCTGGCCCTGGACCTGTTACTAACCTCTCTGATCATCAATTTCCTTTTACGAAAAATGGGGACAACGGGGATAAGACGGCCTTCGCTGTCTGTTCTTCAGAGTCAAATAAAATGATGTATAAAAACATGCCTAGAAAATTATAACACTTAGGCTTACTTACGGGATTACTGTATCTAGGTAATGAATGCATTAGCACAATGGTGTGCAAGTTTCTGAGGAGGAGATCACCTAAGGAAGAGAGGGGCGGGCTGCACTGCCCAGACTCTGGTCTCCCTCCTCCTCTGCAATCGCCACTCTGCTTCTGTCTGTGTTGAGCATAAGGTTCCAAGATGTCCATTGAGAAGAGTTTTCCCACTTTATAAAAGATTGAAAACCGCTGCATTAACTGTTAGCTCCAATGTCACATGACTAATTCCTATTAAGCTGACGGTCAATTCTTTCTAATGGCTTAACTCATTTACGATAAGATGAGTTTTCACTGAATTCTTTCATTTCCCAGTATACCACCATCCTCTTATAATGAAACAGGCACAGGATTTTTTTTTTAATGCTGATTCCAAGTATGTATTTTTTTTGGCTCTCAGAGAAGGCACTTGACTTCTGAATGTCAAAAGGATCTTTCAGATGACTGCCATGAAAAATGGCAGGCACCTCGAACGTCCTAAATTGAACAAAACCATAAAACAATTTCTTTACACACAAGTATGGAAAACGAATTTTTAAAAAATATACTTTTGAGTAAAAGTGGGAAATAAAGGCAGAAATGCTATCTCCTAAAGCTGGCGTCAAAATGAAGAAGACACCACTGATGATTTACTGAGATACCCGGAATCCCAGCAAAGAGGACGCGTTTGGTTGCTAAGTGTATACCCTCTTCAGCGTACAACAAGGATTTGAGATGGAAGCGGATTTCCTCTCAGGCTAACACACACCACTGGTCACTCATGTGCACGCCGTCCATCCTGCTGGCGCTCCCAGAAGGGCACCCACAGGCCCTGCTCCGGGCTAGCTGCCCCCTCCTCACCTGACCGTCAGCTGACATCCTCCGTCACCTCCACACAGGATGTCGAACTCCCTCCCCGGCACTCGTTTCTGCGCCACAGGACAGCCTACTGCCTAGAACCCTGTGCCTGGTACAACCAACCACAGGGAGTTTACTTCTGAGTTAGAGACATCACTGGCAATGTTAGCTTTGATGGCCTGTAATTAAGAATCAATAGGGGAAGGCTGAGCAGGTGTTACAGACTCTGCATGGGCCCGCATCCCAGCCTCACACTCGGCACCAACTCACCCCTGACAGCAGGCACGTCTCCTTACCTCCCGGGACCCCACTTCTGTAAAGCCAGGCAGGGCCACCACACAAACCCTGGGAACTGTCTAGCTCTTCAGATCCGTGATTATCAGATAGAATCTTTAAGAGTTTTTTCTTTCCTGCGTGGTTATACATTTGTGGAAAACCCCACATTTTTTATGCCTGTGAAACGTCAGATATAACCCAAGGAAACTCGTGCTGTGTTGAACCACATGAAATTGCCGATATTTGACACTTTCTACTCACAAAACAGCAATTTCATATGGTTCAGTCTAAATATTTTTTAGCATAGGGGCACACAGATGTGGAGAACATTGCTGTCATCTTCTGTTCAGCTGGTGTGCATTTTATATGCTTGGGATCATGAATCATACCTCTGTCTTATCATAGTATAAATTTAAGTGCAATAATATATATTAAATTCCTAATACGGGTTTGAACTGTGCTGGTCCCCTTATACATGGACTTTTTCCACTAAACAGAACTACAGGGGACTTCCCTGGTGGCGCAGTGGTTAAGAATCCGCCTGCCAATGCAGGGGACACAGGTTCGAGCCCTGGTCCAGGAAGATCCCACATGCCGCGGAGCAACTAAGTCCATGTGCCACAACTACTGAGCCTATGCTCTAGAGCCCGTGCTCCGCAACAAGAGAAGCCACCGCAACGAGAAGCCCGCACACCGCAACGAAGAGTAGCCCCCACTCGCCACAACTAGAGAAAGCCCGCACACAGCAACAAAGACCAATGCAGCCAAAAATAAATAAATAAAATAAAATTAATAAATTTTTAAAAATAATAAATTAAAAAATAAATAGAAATACAGTACTACACGGTCCGCGTTTGCTTGGTTGGATCCACAGATGTGGAACTGCAGATGTGGAGGGCCGCCTGTAAAGTCATACATGGATATTCAACCGCATAGAGGGTCAGCACCCCTAAGCCCCGCATTGTCCAAGGGTCAACTGGATAATACCCGGCATATTAGTCATAACTCAATATTACTAATCATTAATATTACCTGTTGGAATTGCTCTATTTTTCAGCACAAGAAAATTACTTCTTTCTATCTAGTATTTTAAGAGTCCAAAAGAGCATTTTAGGTAGAATGGAACTGGCGAAAAAAAAAGAAAAAAATTACAGCAAGCAAACTGTGGAATTTCTTCTGTCACTCTAGAGATTTCGGCTTCAATGGTAAAAGCACAGGAGAACTATTTCTTCCTCATCACTTTGCCTCTCTCTGAAGGTAAGCAACCCCCAGCAACAGAAACTGCCTTCGTTGAGGGCCTTGGCCTGAAAGGCAGGGTACCTCTCCAGGGAGAGCATGTCTAGCACCTTTTTAAAAAGAAAACCAGAATTGTTTATTAAAAGAGTAAAATATAAACACAAAAGGTAGAGAGTTCTAAAACAATGATGGTGCCCATCTCGTTAGTCTTTGTCTGTTATAATTCCTACTTCGTTTTCCTCTTCACCTCAAAGTAAAGCTTGGGCCAGATGTTACATGAAATTTAAATATAATAGCGAGATTTACACATTTAAATTCCTCCGTTGGTTCCCTTAGCAACAGCTCTAACTTTTATAGCCTGCCTTGGATACAGAATATTCCAGCAAGAGTTCTTTGGGATTGATTTCTTAGAAAGCCTCCATTGTAGTCAGAATACAGCTTGTAAAACATTTGAACAGAAAATGTAATGACATTTTTAAACAAAAATTAAAGTGGGTTCATCACAGACATATTTCAACCAAACACTTGGTTTTGCTGCTCTGTTCTGCCACAGGAAAAGCCTTCCCTCCTCCGCACTTCACTCAGACCTCTCTAAAGCAGCGGGCCCTTTCTGGACCACCGGCTTTAGAGTTCTAACCCGCTGTCCAGGAAATGACCGTGGGCCGTGTGTAAATTTAGACCAGAGATTGTGCAAAAAAATGAGCCTCTTAGAAAAGGGTCCTCGAACCAGAGGACCCCTGAAAGTGACTTGGAGTGTGTGACACAGGCATGGATATGTCACAATGTCACCGGTATTTGAGAGCAAGGCCAGCACAGGTAACGATTAAAATTCCCTTGTTGAGAAGCAGACTCATAGATAGAACAAACTAGTGGTTACCAGTGGGGAGGGGAGGGCAACCTAGGGATGGAGGAGTGGGAGGTACAAATCACTGGGTATAAGATCGGCTCAAGGATGATTTATACAACATGGGGACTAGAGCCAGTAGTTTGTAATAACTGTAAATGGAAAGTAACCTTTAAAAATTATATAAAAATTTTAAAAAAATTTCTTAACTCCCTTTTTGTACCAACTATCTGGCCATGAAAAGAATTTACCTCCAGTTTGAATGCTGACTACAGAGGAGATGCTGAAAAATTTAAAGTGTTGTATTGGGTTTTCCAACTGGTGACCACCAGGAAGTGGCAAGCTATTCTTTTGCCAGTTTTCTTGTATGGTAACAGCTACAGATTTGCACCTGGCCGTCTGTGAAACTCACCTGTAACCAAACAACGGGAAGAGAGAGAGTAAAAGAGTGAATGCAAGAAACCAGATGGCATGGAAAAGACATTTTATAATTTATCATCACATACGCTCTTTGCAGACAGGATCCAAAGAGGTGGATTTATGGGTCAGGATATATATTCTCAGCCTCAGGAATCACAGTAATAACTGCTATCACCATTTCTTGAGCACTCACCATGTGCCAGACCGTGGGCATCCTACTTCATATCAATTTTCTCACTGAAGCCTAATGATAATCCTATAACTTAGGTATTTTTTCCTCCTTTAGAGATAATAAAACTAAGGTTTGCATAGGTTCAGGGCTGAATGGTTAGTAAACAGTGAAGCCCAGGTCTGAACCTAGGCCGGTTGACCCTGGTACAGTGTGTCTCTAACACATCTTTCCTGGAGGGTCAGAGGGGAGAACCCTAAGATCCAGTCATGCCCATGGCCAGGACCTTGGCACTGAAGTACCAGAGCAAGCAAAGCGGGGCCTGGCTGTGGACCAAGTGAAGCGCCTCCCTGAGTGGGGAGCCCCGAAGCCAGGGCTCATTTCTAGAACGTGTGAATACTGCGAATCTTATACAGTGGTCGTGAGGTCACGCTGAGCCGGGTGGGAATGTACAGCACTCGGCCCCAGGCAGCTGGTGCTCAATCAACAGTAATTCCCTCCCCTCCAACCACTCTCGCCCCCTCCCCACACAGTCCGTGAAAAACAGGATTCAAAACGTAGGTCTTGCTGACACAGACCCAGGGATCATGGGTATCTTCTCAGAATACAAACAGCCAGTATGGCTTTGCTTCCCTGAGAGCCGGACGGTTCTACGCTTTTAAACAGCACTCCTGTAGGACTCAGCTCCAAGGCAGGATCCCACATTTCGCCTGTTATAAGTACAATTTATGTGAGGCCAGGCCTGCTGTGGAGACTTCCAGCATCCTAGCCCACGTGGCAGAGAGTAAATGGCCAAGGTCTCGTTCCCCTAAGTGTGGGATTCATCCAGACTGAGAGTCAAAAGCCATGTCTTAGTGGACTGACTCTGCCACCTATTTACTTTCTGACTCTGGGTAAACCATTTAACCTTTCTGACCCTAGCACAGTCTGTGACAAACAACAGGCACTCGGTGAACAGTAAGTAGTATGCTTATTACTATTACATACTCACAGGATTGTGGTTGGGCTTTTACATGTACAGGGAAGTGCCTTGTCTGGACGTGTCAGCAGGGCGAGGTGGGCTGGAACAGACTGAACAGCGGAGGATTTCTAACTCAAGCTATTGGAACAGCAGCCCTCGGTGTTTCAGACGTGAGTGCAGGGCTCATTGGCTGGCAGAATGCTCTCCATACTCGGGTGGGTCACACAACGTACACCATGACAGCCACACCCTGGGCTTGGGGGCAAGAGGCCCAATTAGGGCCAAAGATGCTACAGGGTACCCACTGACAAAAACATCAGACAGTGGCCTGGGAGGACCGCAGTGGAGCATGATCTGCCATCACTGACATCAAATAAGCAATCTGAAAGCCCAGATTTATTTGTGAAGAAGGAGACTTCACCTCCTCAGGTACAATTCCCGACTTACAGAATGCTCAGGACTAGTGTCACTTCACTGAAAAGCACCGCTCAGGTCAATTAAAAACAGCAATCAACCTTGAGAATTTTATTGGCAAGGTGGGAATAATTCCACTCTCTCTGAACCCTGATAGAACATAACACATGCCAGTGTTCCCCATCTTCCCTTTATTCATCAATTAGGAGACCAAAAACCTCAATAAAAAAAAATCATATAAAAGGCTTATAGGCATCATTCAGATCTTCTTTACCAGTCATTTGCTTTCATTTAGTATAACTGGTTTTTCCATTAAAAGAAAATTAAATAAAATATGAGACGTTATTGTAATTGCTTAAGAGGAGATTGGGGGATTACACTTCTTAAAAAAAAGTAATTTCCACTTCCCTCCTGCTCTGGCATCCCAGCACTGTGTCCCAGCTCGGTGACACACACTGCAAGGGGCCCCAGTGGCTGGCTGCGGGGCCCACGCTGGCCACGGCAGGAGGGATGGCAGGATCCCTGAGCTCTTCTAAGCGGTGAGGTGCGGAGGGACCCCCGGGCACTGGAATTTTTAACAAGTTCCATAGGAATTTCTATGGCACATCAAAATGTGAGAACCAGAACTCCAAATCATTCATTAATAACAGCAAATACAGGCTCCTTCTCTGAATGGTCAGAAGTATATGCCAGGACCCTCCTAACCCTTAGCTGCCGCCCATTTCACACCACGCCTGCCCAAACCTCTGCAGTGGTCTTCCACCAGTTGGGGTGCCCTCCCTTACAACACCCTCTTCTTTCTCCCTGCGAGCTAACTGCTACCTGCCCAAATCCTATGTATGCTTGAAAACGGTTGAATACCATTTCCACTCTTTCCTCTCTGTCACTTTCTTTGATCCTATCAGCCAGAAGTAATTTCTTCTGTGGTTAAACTTCCATTTAATTTGTGCTTTATTTGCATCATTATCGCCTTCTACCTTGCGTGGTAGATATTAACACACATATTTCTCCCATATTAGATGGCAAGCTTCTGCAGAGAGAAATCCACGTTGGATTCACCTTTGTATCCACGGCACCCAGCACATGATAGGTGCTCTATTATTATACAGAGAAAGAAACAAATAAGACAACAAAGGAACAAAGGAAGGAAGGAGAATGGGTGTCCTTTCGGATAACTCTTATAGTTCTGTAGTTTGCAAAAACAAGCTGAGTTTGCTCCACAGACCATTAACATTTCTATATACACACTCAGCCTGCTAATAAAAGCACACTGAGGATTCTTAAAGGCCCTATAAGAAAGGTTTTACATTCTGGCTCTAGCATCGCTGGCATCTGTGGCATCTGAAACCTGAGAACGCTATTCCTCTGAGGTGTCATTAGCTTTCTGTGCGCCTTCGAAAGCTCAAAGACAATTTCCTGGACTCCTATAAGAATGCCACTTTCTTTCCAGCCACTGCAAAATATATCTTAGCTACTGCCGGAATTGTCATTTGCTTTCTATGCCTTCAAAAGCACTGTGAGAGATATAGCCCTGTGCTATTATTGGCACTGTCGGTTTCCCTATGTCATATCAAAAGAGCCTTCCAAAGTTTCTTTGTGTGTGCCGTCTCTGTATGTGTTCACGGTGACGCTAAGATTATTTTTCTGGTCAAATGCCTTGTCCACAAAGCCTACCCAATTTTTATCTAATGGTTTCCCAATGAAAGAATGTCTGGGGGGAAAAAATCCAAACAGCAACAACCCTTATTTCACCCATATCTATATTAACAGAACAGTGAGAGCAACGCCCTAAAATCTGAAATAATATTCCCATATAGGTCAGAATTAACATCTCTAGAATTTCACAGCAGAGATTAAGATGTAGTCAATCTATTGTCACCCAAGTAATACATCAGTCGAGGCACAGGCTCTCTCACTTCCCCTGACAATGTGTTATCCTTTGTGATAGAATTATAAACAGTCTCTAGTTCACAGAGTGGCTGAGGAGTCTTCCCACACTGTAAACACACAGTGTTTTTCAGAGGGCGTGCTGTGGCATTTGGGGCAGGATGGTTCTCTCGTGCGGGGGGCTGGCCTGCCCTCTGCTGAATGTCCTGCATCCCCGATAATGTCAGTAGCCATCCCCAGGCATTGTGATGACCAGAAAGGCACCCTCCAACATTCCCGTCACCCGGCTTCTCCTGAGGGAGGTGAGTGCTGCTGGGGCATGGACCAATGGGGATACACATGCTTTACAATCCACATTGCAACTACATATTCTATGTCATGGGTTACACATATGTATGGATCACTAGCGAGATAACAAAATAAAGAAAAGGGAGATGTGGAGAGTGGAATGGACATTTGTCACCGGTGACTGTGAGCTAGCCAGGTGTGCGCTGCCTTCACAGGTAAGGGCAGGTATGGACACAGATTCAACTCTGCCATTTACAAATACAGAGGGTCTTTATTTTTTCCTAACAGCCAGTGTCTTTGCTTTTCTTGAGCTTCCTGGGACTCAAAAATGGGGGCACGGTGGGAGAAAAACCTAAAATCTCCAAATAACGGCACTTCTACCCCTTCCGACGTGCACAGTCCTACCCAGTGAACTCTGTGTTCTAATTCTGTGATAAAAATCTCAGCTGGTCTTTCTCCCTCTCCTCCCCCAAGTCCTGCTCCTTGGTGCTCAAGGCGGGGGAACAGGCAGCGGCTTGCGGGCAAACAAAGGAAAATGATTGTGCTGAGTTACTGCCACAGCCATTTCTTCACCTCATCATTTTACGCATACATTATTTCCTTTAATTTTCTCAACTACCGTGAAAGATGTATATTTTAAGTCTTTTAAGGCCACGTAAGTGTTCCCCGGGGAGGCAGCCTGTTCACGCCAAAGCCGTGCTGGCTGCGCTCTACATCTGTGCCTCCACCACGCCATGCCGAGCCAGCATCACGCTAAAATGACAGAGTAACTGTAACGCCAAGGCGTGTCCACGGCAGGAAAGAACCTGCAGCAAATTCGTGTCTGACTGTCTGTTTACAGGTACAGTCTCAGGCAGCCAGAATCTAGAAGCACAGGACGTTCTGGTTGATGGAACCTGCCAATTAGCCACGAAGCCCCTCTGGTTGCCAGAATAGAACTGGGATGTTACAATGCAGTCTTCTCCCCCTGGGGGTGTGGAAGGCCCCTGCAAACTAATGAGAAAACTAAGACTTAGAAAAAGCACATGTAATACATTGTTGCTGCCTAAGAGGGGCTGACAGTAAAGGCATATGGAAGTTTACCAAGGAGCCCTGAATGTCTTGCTCAACTCCTGTCCTGGAAAAAAATAAATGTAAATATAATTAACATAACAAGCTTTTGATTTGATTTGTTACAACATGTCCATTGCATAGGAAACATTTAATAAATATTTGCTGGATGAATAAGTGAGGTGGTGAACCGTATCTCTGATAAACAGGAAGAGTTGGAGAGCAAAGAACTTTTCAGCGGGTCTTTAGCACTGTCTAAAGGAAAAAGATAAGATACAGTAACCCCTTCCCATTCTGGAGACTGACCTAAATTTGGAATATCACCAGAGGCGGAATTTCCCTCATAAAATGTACTTGTACAGACAACAAAGCCAAGCCAAGAGGTGAATGCTGAGTTTTCAAGGCTCAGCTACTAGCTAAGGGAACCACACCAGCCTCAAGAGCTATGCCTCAGAAGAATTATAAATTAATACAAGTCACGGATGGATATACTAAAAGATAGTAAAAATCAGAAATGGCAAATCCAGTAATGCCACATGATCCTGAATACGTTTATGTTAAGATTTTACTATCATTGGAATTAAAATACAAACCCCTCAAAGATCTCCTGAAGAATGCATCAAGAGGAATAATATATCTGCTTTCCTCCTCTTCCCCACCGCACCTGAGTCCACGGAAGGGTCCATGACTCACTCCAGTTTGAGGGACACTGCCCTAGATGAAAAGACTAGGCTGGCAGCATGCCCACATGCAAAGAGAAATCATTCCACGTGTGGGCAATAAAAATCCGTTCCTCCTGAATGGATTAAATGGATTTAAAGAAATCTGACATTAAGTAAGATTTGAATTTCTACAACACCATAAAGATAATAATATTCAGTTTTCATATATGAATTTCTAACTCTGACATTTTTAAATTATGTATTTCTTCTACTTAACAACCTTTTGAATTTTAATCAAGTTAGCTAAAATACTTGCTAATTTACTCAATTCTCTTTTACCAATAAATATAACAAGTGTCCTCAAACCCAGTATCAAATTTGCATTGATTGTTTTAATGCTAAATAGTAAGCTTCAGGAAGGCTCCCTAAGAATAGCATTTAATATATCATCCTCTAGCCATGCCTTCCGGGTGACATCTAGTGACATCTACTCTTGTGAAACAAATTTACTCTGGTAAAGGTCCACTAAGCACAAGTGTGAACTCTAAACCAAATTCAAAAAGTGGGTTGGTTATCCAATGAAATGTGGTATATACATACAAAGGAATATTATTCAGAATAGAATTCTGTTACATCCTACAACATGGATGAACCTTGAAGACATTATGCTAAATGAAATAAAACAAAAGGACAAACACTGCATGATTCCACTTACAAACACTGATTCTTATTTGCCTATTTGACTTAGAATAGGCAAATTCATAGAGACAGAAAGTAACACAGAGGTTACCAGGGGCTCAGGGGAGGGGGAAATGGGGAG
Organism: Balaenoptera musculus; assembly: GCF_009873245.2. Classification (NCBI taxonomy): domain Eukaryota; kingdom Metazoa; phylum Chordata; class Mammalia; order Artiodactyla; family Balaenopteridae; genus Balaenoptera; species Balaenoptera musculus. The sequence continues at coordinate 9,120,331 of NC_045790.1, forward strand.
TTAATGTTTAATGGCCATAGTTTCTACTTGGGATGGTGAAAAGGTTCTAGAAATGGATAGTGGTGATGGCTGTACAACATTGTGAACACACTTAGTGCCACTGAACTGTATACTTAAAATGTTTTAAACAGTAAATTTTATATTATGTATATTTAACCACAATAAAAAAGTGGGTTGGGGCTTCCCTAGTGGCGCAGTGGTTAAGAATCCGCCTGACAATTCAGGGGACACGGGTTCGAGCCCTGGTCCGGGAAGATCCTACATGCCGCCGAGCAACTAAGCCCATGTGCCACAACTACTGAGCCTGCGCTCTAGAGCCCACAAGCCACAGCTACTGAAGCCCGCAAACCTAGAGCCCGTGCTCTGCAACAAGAGAAGCCACCGCAAAGAGAAGCCCATGCACCGCAACAAAGAGTAGTCCCGCTTGCTGCAACTAAAGAAAGCCTGCGCACAGCAACGAAGACCCAACACAGCCAAAAATAAATTAATTAAATAAATACATAGGGGCTTCCCTGGTGGCGCAGTGGTTGAGAATCTGCCTGCCAGTGCAGGGCACACGGGTTCGAACCCTGGTCTGGGAAGATCCCACATGCTGCGGAGCAACTAGGCCCGTGAGCCACAACTACTGAGCCTGCGCGTCTGGAGCCTGTGCTCCGCAACAAGAGAGGCCGCGATAGTGAGAGCCCGCGCACCGCGATGAAGAGTGGCTCCCGCTTGCCACAACTAGAGAAAGCCCTCGCACAGAAACGAAGACCCAACACAGCCAAAAATAAATAAATAAATAATTCTTTAAAAAATAAATAAATAAATAAAAATAAATAAATACATACATACATACATACATAAATTTTTTAAAGTGGGTTATCCAAATCAAGGATAATTACAAACAATTCCGTTTATCCTTCCCTGTCATCATACTGTGTGTGTGTGTGTGTGTGTGTGTGTGTGTGTGTGTGTGTGTATTATTTCTTTGTTTATAAAACAAGCCAAGCACTGCAAAGAGAAGAAACAAAACGGAAAATAGTTTTCCATTTTGAAGTTGAGGAGTTTAAAACAAAAATCTAGAAAATCACAATGGATATTCTACAGAGAGGACAAAGCACTCTGGGATTTACAAACTGTGAATGACTAAGAACACAACACTGTGAATCCTAGATCAATGTCTGGAAGTCACATTCACCAACGTATCACCTGTGGTTATCTCTAGGGACTGGATTTTTCAGTGATTTTTACGTTCTTTGCATTTTGGGGTGCTATTTGACTTCATTCAGAGTAAGCATGCATCATTTAACAAAAACAATGCAGTTATTTAAAAAAGAAAAAGTGACTAAAACACTGGGCAATGGAGCCCATTCTGTCTGTCATCTTCCTCTGTTTTGTCTGGCTTCAGCAACTTCGACCTAAGACGCAGCTCCACTCACAGCAGTATTTGTTAATTTATTAATTACAGGAACCTGGGATTCCTATGTAGGGGATAGTCCTCTAAGTATAGTATGGAAGTAGCATGATTTCCAGGATTTTCCTTTCTTTCCTTTTAAAGATATATAAATACAGAGGCTTCCTCCAAATTTGGCCAAGTTCTGTAGGAAACCAGACCCTTTGATTAATCTCAAATCATACAAGTTGTGGCAAAGGCCTTTTTAAGGAGATAATGGCTGTCTTACTATAAAAATGGCCAAAAAGCTCTAGTAACCTAATAGAGGATGGGACATTGCTATAAATAATGACACTTATTGGTATCAGTTTCTGGGAATGAACATCTGGTCATCATTAAATCATGGCAGATACCACATCGTCTATTATAAAATATAATACCTTGTGGACCAACTGATATTTTGAACAGCCAAAAATGGTTAGGAGGAAGAACTTTCATTAGAGTCTTTCAGATGACTTTGAAGCCCACAGAATGTATCTATCGTTCAGTGAGTGTCACTCAATGGCTCCCCCTTGGCCTTCAGAACCAAGTTCAAGCTCGTTAGCCTGGTAGCTGAGATCCTTCATGACCCGGCCCTGAAGTTCTCCAGACTCGTCTCCCACCACACCACACACCACACCCCACCCCGGGCTACTTCCCTCCAGCAACCACCAGCAGGTCCAGACCGATCCCCTCTCTCCCCAGTACCACTGTGCAGGTTATTCCCACTCCTGGGATGCCCCCACTTCGCTCCCTTCTCCTTCTTCTTAGCTAACTCCTTACTCCCCTTCAAGGCTCAGGCCAAGTGCTGGACTATCCAGGTTCACTTTTCTATTGAAACTTCGATCTGTGCCTCCCTACTCCTGGCCCCCAGCCCCACAATACGACCCCGTCCAACCCTGGGAGGAACTCCCCAAGCTTTGTTCACCCAGATGTCCCAGTATCCTGGGCTACACACAGAGTACGCACACAGCAAATGTGTTTGAATGAATGAGTGATGCCATTAACTAATGACTTTCCGCGTTAAGGGGAATGACGGTTCCCACAGTCAGGTTTTCTAACAAGCTGTCCCCAAGCAGTACCAGATTCAAATCGCAAAAGGCCAGCTCTCTACCCACAGCAGGAGCCAGCCCAGTGGCCCAACTGCATGCTCTCCCCTGGCAAGGGTTTAAAGTGTAACCAGAAAAGGAGAGGTGCTCAGCCTGCAACTAGGGAAGCAGGACGAAGGAGAGGGACGTCTCCCATGTAGTCAAAGGTCTGAGGGCCCAGCCCCAGAAGACAGACCTAGCCAGAAAGTTGTGCTCTGCTCTTCAAAGGAAACACCTGGCAGCCTTTACACTCCCTAGAATGTTCTGGCATGATTACTGGACTTATCCTTAAGATCTAGAAGGCTATGGAGGCAGATCTTCTGAAATCACTAACAACCAACACATAGCAACTAGTGTTTTGTCAAGTAGATGGAAGTGGTGACTTGCATCAAAGCCTTAGTTCGAATTGTATGCTTTCTTTCAATCTTACAATTTAATATCTCTATTTAATCATAAAGTGAATTATCTTCCAAAATAATAAATGTTCACTACCTTTCTAAATAATAAAATACATTTTCCCAGCACATAAACCAAGAGCCTTATTTTTACGCTAGAACTGATGTGAAATTACACGTCATGAATTATTCATGCCATCCAATTTAATTCAATTATTTTTACTGAATTCATATCTAATCCATAAAAATGTTTAACTCAACCAAAAAAATCATCTCTGCACCCTTGAATAATAGATCTCTTGCAAAATTTCAGGAATGCTAAGTGGATATTTGGTTTGAAATGGCAAGGCATATTACAATTGTAATGATGAAAGTAATTTTAATTATTTAACCATACATTCTGTTCTATTTACTGACTGATGTCTTATAAAGGAAAACTTATTTAATATCAAAGTAGAATCACAGGAGCAAGAAGTGAGCCTTAGTTCCAAATATGGCACGAAAGTCACTTCCAGATTTTCTGTTAAGATGCACGCATATATCAGGCCGATGCCTGCTCAAAGGGGAGCAGATACCTTGCCCAATTACAGGCATAAGTTTTTCACTTATAGAAGAAGAGACCTGATTTTTCACGTAGAGATCAGAAGTGTGAAACCATCATTCCCCTCCTTAGTGAAAAACCCTTTGGGGTTCATGCCTCTTCCCTACTGGCCTCCTTGGAACTGCTCCCACTACTGTCAATGGCTTTGCCAACTGTTTCCCCATCCACCCATCCACCCCAAATCCTGGCATCATTTGAGGTGCTCTCAATTGTCTCCAAAGAACGAATTGTAAGTCCCTTGCCTCTACGTTCCTAGATGACTTCAGTTCCACTGACCTTTACCACTGCTTCAGTTACATCACCCATGGCGCCCCAGCGACACCCAAGCCGGAAAGTCCTCCATCCCTGCAATCCCAAGCGCCAGTGAACCATCCTCGGACCACGGCCTCACAGAACATCCCCTCTCATCACACGTGCTCTCTAACCTCATCAAGACTTCCATCCCCTTGGCCTCACTGTATCCTCTGGATCCACTTCATTCCTAAGAAGACTATATACATCACAATTCATCTTTTAAATCACTTTTTTTCAGAAGTCTTTTTTAACGCACACCTATCATGCTAGGCATTCATGAGGAACAGGTTCCAGCAGTTCAGGCTCTTCTCCATCGGTTCTCACAAGCCGTGCTTCTCTGGACGGAGGAGGCTGGTGTTTTAGTTGAACCCAGGTATCTTTCTCTTGGGTTTCCTTCTTTTTCTGGTCATTTTCCTTCAAGCATTTCACGACGCTGTCTTGGCTCTGAAGGTGCTTAATATGCTCAACTCGTACATTAACATCTTGGCAATAACCTTGCCCTTAACATGTTTGTTTACACCAACAACAACAGTGTGCTGGGTACACCGCAGACGCTCCTGGTTTGGCCATGGTAACAGCTGTGGGCCAGCTGTTTTTGAACAATGCTCATTCCCTTTCCTGTAGATACACCTGTGTGCTGCCCAGGGGATAAGTCCATGTCTCCTAAAAAGCCTAGAGAACACAGAGCAGGTGCCCCTCCTCTACGCCTTTGTGTTCGTCATTTTCGAGAGTTACTAAAAGATGGCGCCTCCCAACGAAAGGCTTATATCACTCTTTGCCCTGACGTCCAACCATCTTTTCCCTTTAAACTTCTGCCACAACTGCCCCACAAGACCCCACACCTGGATGGCTACAAGCATCTATTTTTCCACTTCTACACCAGCTCCTGGCCACTGCTGGAGGAGGTCACATGGTCACTTAGGTTGGTGCCAGGACAATGCGATGGTCTCCAGCCTCAGGCGGACCATCGGTGCCACCTTTCCATATGTCTCCAATGAGCTCCCTCTCCCACAGTCTACATTATCTATTTCAAACCTTCTTCACCCTCCCCAAGCCCCCACCCCCTCATGTCACTGCCCACTCCTACCTCACAGAAAAATCTAGAAACCCAAGAAGATACTATCTTAATCATGCTCATCATCAACAAACTTATCTGTGTCAAGAGATCCTCGCTGCCAGGTTCAGGAGACGAGGGGCTATCCTACCCATACCTATTTCAATGGCATTTTTTAAAGTGACTAGTTTTTATTAACTTTTCCCAAAATGTTTGACTTAATTTTAACACAAACTAAACCTTCTTTTTTGGCACTTATATTTTGTTGGTTTGCCTAATATATAATTAAATTGCATAAACATAGTAACAAGCACAAGTGACATAAAAAAGTTTGGGAACAAACACAGCAGACTCTTGGTAAAGCACACAAATTACAGAAGTGTACAGATACATGAAGACACAGACACCCAACCGAAAGCATTCAGTCTAGCAATACATCAGCCACAATAGTTTAAGAGAGAATAAGCCTTATAAATTAATACAGTGAGTCTTTTAGGTAGAAATCAGTCGAGAGAGTTCTACTGTCCTGTTTTATATTCCTCATGCTTTATTTATATAATTTGTTTACATAATCATCTCTCCTACTGTAGTCTAACTCCCTGAAGAAAGGTTCTATGCCTTCTCATTTTGGTGTCCTGAGCAGATCTAGCACAGTTTCAAGGAAATTATAGATGTCGAGCAATGTTTTGGATTGAATTTAATTGAATTGAACTGAACTGAACTGAGGTAGTACTGACTAAAACATATAAGCATCCAAAAAATTGTAGATGCATTTCTGGTGTGATTGAGCTATAAATAGAGAGGTGGGTCCTTAACCCTTTATGTCACTATCCCTCTGTACACATTCCATAGTGCTAGGGTCAGAAACCAACAGGAAGATTACAGGTCTTAATGCAAATCTCTTCCAATTGACGAGAAAGCTCACCTTGCTCACTGAAAAGTCCATCTCCTTCCTATTTGGTACAACAACAAATTCATGGTGTCAATTGTGAGCAGAGCCATCAATGTTGCTGAATGTTATTTTCATTTGTGCCAAATAAGTTCCTCTGCTGGATATTGTTTGCTCTTCCAGAACCACTCTCCATTCTTCTCTACCCTGTTCATGTGCTGTACCAACTATGCATCAATGGGCTCCCTTGATTGGTGGCTTCTAGTTGAGTTTAGCCAATGGGAGACATTGCTGGGAGATTGGACAGCATAGAGATTTGCTGGAAGTGTATTCCCCTGGCTGTCTCTCCCTGCCAGGCCAGAATTTGGCAGTGGCCATGTTCCTCTCCTGAAGGGCACTGAAGGGCACATTCCTGTAGGGTGATCCTCTCCAACAACCCCAGTTCCATCCTCTTAATTGCTCCCTCCTCTTGCCCCTTTGGGTCTAGGAGCGGTAAAGTTGTTGCTAGCTCCTGGGGGCTCTACCATCCCTTGTTGATTGCTTTTAATCATCTTGCCCACACATTTGTAAATAGTACCTTCATTCAGCTTTCTCCAATTATCCACCTTGACTGTATTTCTGCCAGGACTCTGACCAAGACAGTCCCTTCGTCCACTACGCAGAGAGATTATTGCAAGACTCTACTGTTCTCGGTATTCTACGCAAGGCCCAAATTCTGGGAAGTCCTCCCCTCAACGCCATCTCCTGTTCTACCCTAAGGCTGTTCTTCACTGACAGCTCCATACTCTCCAACAATCAAGCACAAGCCTCTATGAGAGCACTCAACACCTTTTTCACACATTTATTTGAATGTTTTTCTCTCCAAAAGGGCAAGGCTTTGTATTAATCATCTCAGTAACCTGAGTGCTTATCAGAGAACCAAATACATATGAAAGTACCTTGCCATGCCTGTTTTTCTATGCTAGAGTCACTCTACACTTCAATCATCCAGCCCCCTGCAGACCACTCCCAAGTACAGGATGAATCACCATTCTCTGAGGTTGCAACAGAAAGCACAATTAGCCAAATGGCCTTCACTCCCTCCTCTAGACGTGAATGAAGGTGACCAACAAGGACTTAAAGAACAGGCTCCAATAGTGTCCTGTCATCATCTTGTTCATCAGAAATCCTTTTCCTTCAACAGACACCATTCCTATTTTATTATGAGAACATGCATTTTATGGACAAATTATACAGCAATACTAAAACACACCTGAAATAACATCCAGGATAATGGATCTCCATGAAGTTAAGAGCTGTAATTCACTATCTGCTCTTATAGAATGCTTGCATAGACACAAACCATGAACTACAACGAAGCAGAACAAGGGTCTACACAAATGTACAAGAGCTACAAGGCACACTCCGGGTCCTCCACATCCACAGGGGATTCAAGGGGTCTTAGGAATAGGGGGATTCTCCTCAAGGGTCTCTAGAACCTGCCTTCATAAAGACTGATATTCTCCTGGAGGGGGCCAAATTAGGCTGGGATGAGCCAGGAAAGCTGAGGATCATTGCCTTCCGATATTCTAGGCGCCAAAGACTTCTACACAAAGTGATCCTACAGCCCAGATGTCCTAGCACAAGCCCAGAGACCAACCCTGCCATTGGAGGGAGAGAGGGGAATTAGATACGAGTTTCACAAGAGGAGCTATTTGAAAGAATGTGTAGAAGTTCACCAGCTAGTGAAAATAAAAAAGGGCAGTCTAAGCAAAGAAAATAGAAGGTTCAAAGGCACAAGAGCAGGGAAGAGCGTAGAATCTGGGGAAAGGGCAGAAAGATCAAGCACAGGGTATGGGGAGGTGCGGTAGGAGGTGAGGATATCAAGACGGTTTGGGGTGAGGTTGCAGAGAACTTTGAGTACTGGGTGGAAGAGTCTGGACTTGATTGTGAGGAAAACGGAGAGCTGCTGAAGGTCTCTGAAGAAAGAAGAGACATTAAGGCCTATAGTATTTCCTCCGCGAGATTATAAATCACTTGAGGTGAAGATATGTCTTCTATGATTATTTATGTCATCCAGGGTCCTTTATACATTGTTGGACCCAGGATTTACATACTTTTGTTTCCCCTTAGCATTTCCCATAGTTCACTACACATAACTTATACTCAGTCTGTGTTTGCTGAATAAATGAACAAAAGAGTCACTATTTCTGAAGTCTTTCCTATAATCAAGGATGTGCAGCAGTGGCAGATTATACCTGCCAAGGCTATATAGGCAAAGAAATAAAAACATTACTCCAACGCAGGAGTGAGGAATAAGAAAAGCTAAAGTTAAAGCTCAAATCTGCCAACCAACTTAGCCCCAGGGGACAGTTAAAACCCAGTAAAAATAAAATCACCAGAAACTTTCACTAAAATTCTGTAAACACCTATGATTTGGTGTCTGCATCTTTCCTGACTGATGAAAATTAAACATCTCCCCTGAGTGAAGTGCTCACATGTGTTTGTTTACATTCAGCCTTTGGTTCTCCTGATCAAGATGGAATGTTACATTCATGTTCATTCAAGCAAGGAAGTTGGGAGCCAAGATTTTTCTTTTATCACAGCAATCAGAGATTCATTCACAACTGAAAAAGAGAAAAAAATTAGGTTTCTTCTGACACCATTTCTAGCTGGTTCATCAGAGCAAAGAGAGTCCAAGGTATCAAAAATTAAAATATTTTAATACTAGCAAGTAACAGTCACAACTGCGACCAAAAACCCTGAAATGTATTTGTTCGATCTTAAGACAACTGGGTGAGTACAGGTATTGATTCTATTCACGTCGGCACTGTCAAATTACTTGGCTATCCATATATACAAGACACTTTCTTGGATTAATAAAAGACATGATCCCAATAACTAAGATTCATTCTAATACCCAGAATATAGAAGCTCACATTTACAGAAAGCCAGTCTCTTTCTCCATTCCCAAAGAGAAGAGCCATGTGTTCACACTTACACACAGGACAGAACAGCCCACGCTCTCCATTCCATGCACACTGCAGCTGTCCAGAGTGCTGGGAAAGAGTGCCAGGCAGACCCAGCCCAAGGGAAGGCTATGGATTTTCCAGACTCTCTTTGGTGCCCCTTCCAGGCGCTCTCTCCTCTCTTCCCTGGCAGTTCTTAAATCCTTAAATGCCCAGTGCTCTCTCTGGGTCCAGGGAGCCCTCTCCTCCATCCTTTTTCTAGACTCATCCTTTTCTCTAGACTCACTGTGTTCCATCCTTTGTCACTGGCTCTTCCCTTGAAAACCAACTTGGGAAATCAGTTCCCAACAAAGCAGGAATGCCTGGTTAGAATACCTCACAAAGTCCTACAGAGGAATCCGTGTTCTGAAAGAGGACTCCTGGAAAGCCTAAGACAAAAAAATAATTGCCCAAGGTACAATTTCAGGCATTATTCAGCCAGAGCTCTTTGGGGTAGGTGTGTGTTTTCAGCACCTCTCGTATTATTCCATGAGGCAAATGAACCAACTGTTTTGCCAATGTCCAAGCCTTTCCCTCATATACAGCCCAAATAGAACTTAATCTTTTTTGAAGTCTAAGATGCCTAGTTGTACCTTGGCACACCTTGCTCTAGGCTCCTGTGGCATCCCAGGCTTATAACAATGACATGTTATCACACTCTATCAAAATTATGTGTTTAGTTGTCTGGCCTCTAGCCCCCAACAAACAGTAGATACCTAAGGGCAGGGACTATAGCTTTGATCTCTGTACCCTAGAGCCTAGCACAGTACTCAGACAGTAAGTGCTCAGTAACTGCTTGTCAACTGAATACATTTTTACTCAATAGATGAAATTAATGAACTATTATTTGGTACATTAATACTATAATCTAACTTGGGCTTTAATGTCATTGGTTGCAAGGATGGTTCTTTCCTTCTTGGACACACGGCTTTAAGCCATGTGCCATGGCAGCAGAGATCCAGGTTACTACTTCAGCTGCACTGGGTCACAGCAGCGGCTCCACGTCTGAACTGACACCTCCTCCTTCTATTGTCACCGTGGGTCACAGATTAAAGAAAGGTGAAGGATCTATGGGAACTACAGCTATTCTGGCCCTACTGTCCCACCACAGCCTCATTTTTTTTTTTTAAATCAGTGTCTTCATTGTTTTAAAAATTGACACACTGTATTTTTGCATATCTTCCATTTATTAATTCATTCATTAAAGAGTCATTGAGTGTCAGCTATGTTCTGTTCTAACCGTTCTAAATGCTGAGGAAACAGTGGTGACTAAGACAAGGTTCCTGCCCCTCTGGGACCAGTCCAGACTCTTCAAATTCATCATGTGGATGTGTGAGGCCTCCTTAGGAGGACTGAATAATCAAACACAGCTTCTGGTATTAATCTTTTAGAAAACTCAGTAATGTTTCTGACTACTCCCTCCGTCAAACCAAATCTGATAGTCACTGCATTCATTTCCTAGGGCTGCAGTAACAAATTACCACAAATTTGGTGGCTTAAACAAACACATTTATTCTCTCGCAGTTCCGGAGGCCCAAAGTTCACAATCAAGGTATCAGCAGGGCCGTGCTTCTCCTGAAGGCTGTAGGCAAGGATCCTTCCTTTGCGATTTCCTAGCTTCTGGTGGCTCCTGGCAATCCTTGGCGCTCCCCAGTTTGTAGCCGCATCACGCCAATCTGTGCCTCCATCCCCACATGGCCTCCTTCCATTGTGTCTCCGCATGGTCCATCCTCCCTATGTGTCTTCACATGGCCCCTTCCTGTGTGTCTCTGCATGGCCTTCCAATGTGTCTCTGCATGGTCCATCTTCCCTATGTGTCTTCACGTGGCCCTCTTCCCTGTGTGTCCTCACATGACCTTCTCTGTGTCTCTGGTCTTCCGACCATTCCACAAACTGTAACCCCCACACAACTGCCGAAGTTTCTCTTCTAATGTTCTGGATACATCTTCTTATGTAATGGATACATTTTTCCTCATAAATTTTAATCTATCTCTAATTTATTTGGCTATAATGTGTGAGATAGGGGCATAACTTTACCTTTTTAATATAGTGCCCCAACACCATTTATGAAATCAACCATCCTTTCACTTCTGATGATGCAATGTCATCTTTGTCTTATAATAAATCCCCATATGAACTTGGATCTCCTCTTCTTTTCCATCTAACCATTGGCTTATTCCATTGCTAAAACCACATTGCTCACTAACTTTATAATATGTTTTAATATCTGGTATATAAGTCATCATTACTGTTCCTTTTTTTTCTCCAAATACATATTTTTTCTACAAATATATCTTGGGTATTCTCATGCATTTATTGTTCCAGTTAAACTTTGTAACTATTTTAGTAAAACCTTCAAAAAACTTTCATTGGCAGTTTTGCTGGAATTATATTTCATTTTGAGAGAATTGACATCTTTACAATATTGAGCCTTTTATTAATTTAAGGTATCCTTTACACTCTTCAGTGAAGTTTTATAGTTTCCTTCCCATAAATCCTGCACATTTCTATAATTCGCTCCCTGGCCCATCACTTCAACCATCCACTTGCCATCACTCTCAAGCATGAAGCCTTTCTTTTTCCATGGAGTCTTCTAGAAAAATCCCAACCATGGGTTGATCCAAGTGCTCACCTTCAACATGCACTTGAAATGAAATATCACTTCACACCCACTAGGATGGCTATAATAAAAAAGATAGACAGTAACAAGTGTTGGCAAGGCTGTAGAGAAATTGGAACCCTTGTACGTTACTGGCGGGAATGTAAAATGGTGCAGCTGCTGTGAGGACCTTAGAAGGTCCTCAAAAAATTAAACATAGGTTGCCATGTGGCTTAGCAATTCTACTCCAAATTATAGTCCCAAGATAACTGAAAATATATATGTCCATGTAACAACTTGTCCATGGATCTTCGCAGCAGCACTATTCACGATAGCCAAAAAGTGGACACGATCCAAATGTCCATCCACTGATGAATGGATAAATAAACTGTGGTATATCCATTCAATGGAATATGATCCAGCCATAAAAAGGAATTAAGTACTGATAAATGCTGCAACATGAATGACCCTTGAAAACATTATGCTAAGCAAAAGCAACCAGATACCAAAGGCCACTTACTTTATGATTCCATTTCAATGAAAAGTCGAGAAAAAACAAATCCAAAGACACAGGAAGACTAGTTGTTGCCAAGGGTTGAGGGGAGCAGAGAATGAGGAATGACAGCTAAGGGGTACACAGTTGCTTTCCAGGATATAAAAATGTTCTGTAATTAGATACTGGTGATAGCTGCACAACTTTGTGAATATACTAAGAAATCACAGAATTGTATAAAATGGAGAATTTTATAACATGTGAATTTTATAATATGTTTTATTATATCTCAGTAAAATAACAAAAAATAATTTTTAAAAAACATGTATATACATGGGCAGCTAGGCGCTTCTAGGGAGAATCACCTGAAGCCACAGACTGTTGTCACTATAAATTCATGGCCTTCCACCTTTAACTGAGTACCCAGCTAACTTCCATGTTTTCCTAGTCAGATCTCTCTTTCTAATGGCCTGTGTGTGCACTACTTTACTCAAACCCAACCCTCCCACCTCCCATTCACTCTTAGAAGATAACATCATCACAAAGAAGAAGACTTTCCCACTTCCCTTCACCAAGCCTATAAACCTCACTTTCTGCACCAATTCCCTCTTCCTACCCTCCCATTACAGGGGAGAGCTGTTTCTGCATTTCTTTCAGGCTAATCCCTGTGCTCTGTATCCCAGTTCTCCAAAGACTATCCCTCCATCCCCTCTTCTGTATCTTCAACCTCAACCTCTCCCTCAGCACTAAAACCAGCTCAAGTCTATCCCACATAAAACAAATAAACAATACCAGAGTAACGTCATCAAGAAGGAGATACAGGTTGTTCCTGACTTCAGCCTCCCTCACAAGAAGACCAGCTAGCAACTAACCATAGACGAGACACCACTGTGAAAATCCCAGCACCCAGGGGTGAGGCTGAAGCACTCCCTGGACCACAGAGTCTAAGAAGGACCACGTTAGAAGAGTAGTAGGGGGCTTCCCTGGTGACGCAGTGGTTAAGAATCTGCCTGCCAATGCAGGGGACACAGGTTCAAGCCCTGGTCCGGGAAGATCCCACATGCCGCGGAGCAACTAAGTCCATGCGCCACAACTACTGAGCCTGCGCTCTAGAGCTCATGAGCCACAACTACTGAGCCCATGTGCCACAACTACTGAAGCCCACGTGCCTAGAGCCTGTGCTCCGCAACAAGAGAAGCCACCGCTATGAGAAGCCCGTGCACCACAATGAAGAGTAGCCCCCCCTCGCCACAACTAGAGAAAGCCCACGCGCAGCAACGAAGACCCAATGCAGCCAAAAATAAGTTAATTAATTAATTTAAAAAAATAAATAAGAGTAGGAGGTGCAGCTACACTCTAACCACATTGTCCCTCCCCCTGGCTGGCACACCACCACACCCAGAGGGCTCCCTGGGCCTAGAGTTTCTCCAGGGGTAAAAAGAGAGCCCAAGGTGGACATCCAGCTCCCCCAGCATTGGAGGACACTTCCTGGGAGGCCCACTTGGGTCTCACCTCTTGGGGGATCATTGGGGTAATCTGCAGGGCTTGACCACTGCAGACCAGAGAGAGATGGTGCCATCAGCCCTCATATCATGGGAGACCACATTCCTACTCACAGAGGCACCCAACCAGACATCTCAACCAGCGGCTCTGCCCATCTGCAGGGCCAAGCCATGGTCCCATTTGGCCAGGGAGCTTGCTTGGCAGTTGTACCTGATTTGGGTCACCAGACCATAAGCTGGACTGGCTATGGAGCCTGTTCTACGGCCCCGCCCAGGCAGGGAAGCCAGTTTGCAGCCCTGCCCAACTGCTGACACAGCCTCCGTTCTCACCCAACCAGGAAGCCTGGGCAGAGAACCTAGGCAGCCACGGAGCCCACCCTAGAGCCCCAGTGAGGCGGGGAAAGAATCCAGCAGCCCCACCCAATTGTTAAGTATAGCCTCTGGCCTCGCATAACCAGGGAGCCTGCACAGTGACTGCCCTGCCCTGCAGCAGAGCTCACTCAGCCTATGGACCTACTCAACTGCCTAACACCGCTTACAGCCTTACCGGGCAGGGAGCCCAGCCAATGCACCATCGGGAAGCATAGCCTGTGGCCCTACTGGACTAAGGAGCCTGGACAGGGGCCCCACTTGACCATGGAGCACAGTCCCTAGACCCACCCAGCTGAAGGATACAGCTGAGGCCCCTCCCCACCACAAAGCCCAGCCAGTGACCTTGCCCAACAGCAGAACATGGCCAGCAATCTCCCTGATCTCCAAGTCCAGCCTGCTACCCACCCGACACTGGGACACAGCCTGCACCCCCACCTGATTGCACAGCACAGCCTGAGGCCCCTTCCGACCGCAGAGCCCTGCTGCAGCCCTGCCTAAAGACAGAGTCCAGCCAGCGGCACCAGCCAGCACGGAGCACAACCCGATACCCTACCCAAACAGGAACGCAGCAGAACCCAACCCGCAGCCCTGCGCAATCACGAAGTCCAGCCAGTGATACCACCCTGTGATACACAGCCTGCGACCTCGCGCAATCAGAGGTGACTACAGAGCCTAACTAGTGACCCCACCTGACTGCAGAACACAGTCAGCACCCCACCCAGTCAGGGAGTCCACCTGGGGCCCTCTTAAGGCCAGCCGACAGGCCACCCAACCCTGGGACCCAGCCCATGGCATCCCTCCCGACCTCACAGCATGGGGAGAGGCCTCGACCTCACGACCCAGTCACCTCCCGAAGGCACCACCTCCTAATCCCACCACATTGGGAATTCAGCTTCAACATATGACTTTTGGAAGGACACAAATATTCAGTCCATAGCATATCCAGAGCCCCACTTGGCCCAGGCCCTGTCCTCTTGGCCAACTGCCATCTGCTGTCGACACCTGCTCTCTTCCTGCACATTCACTCAGCAAATATTTAGTAAGCTAAATACTAGGTGAAGATACACTTCTCCATTCTGAAGCTACAACAGTGAACAAGACCAACAAGGTACCTACACTCTTGTGATGTTCCTACATCCTAGGTGCTGGGAGTGGAAAATGAAATAAACAAGTACCAAAGAGATGAGACCACTGCAGGGGATGACCCCGTTGTGAATAAAATAAAGCAGACTGATGTGAAAGAGTGACTGGTGTGGTTGAGGGGCTGCTTTTAGACGGGGTGGTCGGGAGTGACCTCTCTGAGAAGAAGACACCTGAGCTGAGACCTGGGTGATTCAAAGGGACCACCATAAAAGTTCAAGGCAAAGAGCTTTTAGATAGAGGGAATGGCAGGAGTGAAAGGCAGGAATAAACTTGGCAAGTTTGAAGAACAGAAAAACTTCCCCAATCCCCCAAGGCACAGATAACCCCAGCTACAGGATAGTTCCCATAGTACTCTGTGTCTTCTCCATTGTGGAATTTAAAACACTATATTGGAATTGTATGTTTAATTAAATGTCCTCCCCAATACATCATAAGTTTTGCAAGACAGGGAGCTTAGCACATGGTGGACCCACATGCCGTGTGGTGTGGCCAAAAATAGTTTTAAAAATAAAAAAATAAAAAATAAAAAAAATAGATGCTCAATAAATATCTTTGCATGAGCTTTCCAGATGGTTATATCTGAAAATAATGTTTTTGTTTCCTTTCCAATATTTGTATTTATTTCTTTATACTGTTTAATGGCACTGGCTACAATTTCTAAAACATGGTGGAATAACTATGGTGATAGCAGGCATTTTATCTTGTCGTGACTTTAGTAAGAATGCTTTTTTTTCACCAACAAATAAATGGCACTGCTAATGGCTCTTTGTAGATACTCTCTATCATGTGAGAGAAGTCACTTTCTATATCTCACTTACAAAGAGCTGTTGTTTCTTTTTTTAAGGAAAAAGTAGATGCTGAATTAAATCGAATGGCTTTGAGAAACTACCAGGAAGATCATACAGAGTTTCTTCTCTATCAAATTAATGTGATCCATTAAAATGCTAGCTATCCTAAAATGGAACTCTCTTTGTGTTTCTGGAGTAAACTTTACCTAATTGTGGTGAATTATTCTTTTAAATTAAGGGGCAGTCTAGGATTGAGGATAAAAAAAGCTGGGACTTAGGTGTCAGAACTGACTAATGAATTTTGACTGTTCTCTAGAACAGTCAAAATGCAAATGAGAAAGAAAAAATCTATTAGGATGAATAAATGAAACTGAGAACTGAGTCTTCGAGAAGAAAAATAAAGCAGACAAATTTCTGGCAAATCTGACCAAGAAAAAAACGACAACCAACACAACGTTAGGTATAAGAAGCTGTACACTCAGAGGCAGGGAGCACTCACTAAATCTCAGTTTCCCCTCTTTAATCACAGACTATGCACCTCACTAATGTGAGGCTTAAATGCGATGATGTGTGTGAAACACACAGTGCATGATCACAGCACTGGCTCCACAGAGGAACTAAAAGAAGTTCTCTTTAAAAACTGCTAATATCTCATTTGGGCTTTTATTTTAACTGCCCTTAACAGATTATACCAATCTAATAACATGAACAGGGACATTTCCCTTCTTTCTCTGTGTTCTCGAAGATTTTAAATAACCCAGGCCTTCTCTGTTCATACACTTTGCTTTTAAAACCACGTGAGATCCCAATGGCACATTAGAGCCTAATTTCTTAATGGCTTTCTCAATTTCTTTCCTTGTTCTTGATCTACTTATGTTCTTCTACCTATTCTAAAGGCAATTTTGGTAATTTCTATTTTCTTAGTAAATCATCCATTTAACCTAAGATTTTCAAATTATAACATTTCACATAGTGTTCTTTTACATCCTCTGCATCTGACGTTGCCTCCACGGCAAGGATCCCAACTTTGTACAGCAAGGTCTTCAACAAACTACACCATCTCTGTCTAGAACTCCACCCATCAATGTATACTCTAGCCACACAGGACTGTGTGTTAGGCCTGATACCCCAAGTAGTTTTGTCTCTGTGTCTTTGCTTCTGCTTCCTGACTGGAATGTTTCCTTCCGGTTTCTACACTTGATGCAATTCTACGCATCATCTAAGATCCAATTCAAATGTCAATTTGACTGCAGAACAGAAGTGGTCACTCCTACCTCTGTGTTTGGGTAACTCTTTGCTCATAATACTTCTCACAGGACATCTCACATGGTATCATAATTGTTTATATTTCTCTGCAGCTAGGTTTTGAGTTCCTGATGACAAACTACATCTAATTAAACTTCTCTTTCTTTTTTACATACTTGCTCTGTCTAATCTTAGTACTTAGCAAAATGCCTGGCACATAGTAGTAGCTTAATAAATAAAATGTCTTCACAGCACCCTGCACTTGGCCTTTACAGTTGGTAGTGATACATTATACACACACAGAGACACATACATAATATACATTTGGTCTGTTTTCCCACTATATTGAGGACAGACATCTGAATATTTTGCTCTCCACTGTACCCCCCAGCTCTGGCACACGGTAAATACTCAAAAAATATCTGTTGAAGGAATATTATTTGATGTACATTAAGTATGACTGAATCTACATGAGGCAACTATTTGTCTAAGAGCGAGATGGCTTCACCTAAGACAGCTTAGGGGTTTGACATATTAATAGAGATTTGAGAGACCCTTATGCTACAGCCACCCAAGTGCAGTCATTAGGTGGGGACCCATCAGGAGGCCCCGAATGAGGAAACTCTGCCACTCTTGTGGCACAACAGCTTTTGAAACAATGGCGGCAACAGTGTGGAACCAAAGCTCCTGCATTCATTCATTCAACAAATATATACTGAGTGACTACCACGTGCCAGGTACTTCTGGGGAGACCGAGCATTCCCACATTCAGACACTTCCAAGCCAACCACATACCCTTCCCCTTGGAAATAAGCCATGGTACATTAATGCTATGAAGAAAAATCCCCCCAAAACCTGTCTGATGGTCCCTCCCTATGACGACACTACTCACTACAGGAGAAAAGATGGAAAAATCATAAATGGAGTCAATCTGGGGATCTATTTTATATACATTGAGAGCCTAGCACCCTACTGTTTGGGCTTTCGCAACGTCTTTAAAAGGAGACGAGATTAGAGGTCCTGTGGGAGAGGAAACAGGCAGTTGTGCGGCACTGCAGTGAGGGAAGGAGCCAGCGGGGAGGTGGGTGAGTCACATTCACAGGCCACATCAGCATTCACGACGGCCCCAAATTTGTCATTCAGCACCCATCCGACACCATTCGCCATACACTCACACACCATAATCACACGGCCACGGAGTGGGTACCAAGGAGTGACTGAAGCCAGGCCCAAATGATCAAAGTGAATCTGTCACAGAGCAGAAACATCCCGCCTGTCCCTGGGTATGGCAGAAACCCCGTTGTCCTGCTGGGGGAATAAGAGGCTCTACTGAGTCAAATCAAGCAAATAGGAAGCCATCAGACTCGCTTAACCTCTAACGAGCACAGCGATGGTCCGGATCTCTCGGCACTTGTCAGACTGCACCTGGGTAAGATGTCGCTCTCCTGAGGACACTCCATAATAAAGAGGTAGCTGAGCCGGAGCAGGTTAGAGGAAAGCCATGTAACTAAATCATGTCATATATAAATGGTTGCATACAGAGGGACATTTTTCAAAGATGTGAAAGGCTGCCATGTGTCGGAATTAGATTCTGTTCTGTATGACCCCAAGAGGTAAAAGGAGTATCAGCAGGTGAAAGTATAGGAAGAAAGATCACAGCAGCACAGCTCAACAGAATAACCAAAGATTGCAATGGGTCAGCCAGCCAGGGAGAAAGTGAGACCTTTACTGTGAAAACCAAGACAGTCATTTGACACAGATTCTGCAAAGGATGTGGAAGGATCAGAGAAGCGGTTTTGCTAGGTAACATTTCAGTTATCATCCAAATATGAGCGCGTATTAACACAACTAAAGGGAATCTTCAGATGGACGCGTCAGACAATGATGCGGGTGAGAAGTGGTGGCTCTTGTTCATATCGGTTCTCCTATCTAAACTGCTCACCTCACTTCTAGCCAACAGTGAGAATGACTTATTTGAATTTCTTTTTGGCTCCAGACACCCTCCGATATGAATCTTAGTGAGCAGTGAAATGGGAGAGAGCCTAGAGAACGAGCCACACATCTGGATAATGCATATCCTTGAAAAACTCATCCAGAAATAATTAAGAATTGAGTAAAATAAAATGGAGGGCGGGGGAGAGGGGGAGAGGGAGAACCTGCTTCTATTAGAATCTGAACAAAAAATACACTGAAATAGGCCAAATTTTGCTTGCTTCAAACCCAGCTTCCAATGGATATTAACTACATCATTTTGATGGCGCTGAGGGAGCAAAGCGGGGCGGACATGTGGCCCTCGTCGCAGGCAACGTCACAGCCCTGGGCAGGAGCTCAGTAAAGTCTGTGAACGAGGCAGTCAGGCCGGCCTTACATCTGAGAGCCAGGAGTGAACTGAAATCTAGGATCCTGGGAACGAGAGATGATACAACGTACCAGGGGCCAGCGTGGTAAGTAGGAGGGACTTACGGATAAGTTGAAGCCAGAAACTGTGGTGACCTATCTTTCACGGACTGGTGACGGTAAAACCCAGAGCTAGGTAAGGTCACATTCAGGCTGGTTTGGGACTGCATGTTACCATGGGATCACTATCCTGGACAAGTCAACTGTCAATGACATAAAATATCAAATGAGCTTCATGAAATCAGCGACTTCAGCTTCTCATTAAAATTCTCTGTAATATCTACTGAACTATCAGAGACAAACTGTTGCCTCAAAAACAGTATATTTCAAAATGTGTTAAGTTCAAATGCTAAAAGTACATCGTAAGAAAAAAGAAAGCGTTTATACTCCAGCATTTTAGCACTCCAAATATTAACTTAAATAACGATAAAGTTGAGCACTAGGAAGAAAGGGGTTAAAACTGATTTTTCATCTGATGTCAAATGCGGTCTCTCTGCCGAAGTATTTATCTGAAAGGCAGGCGCTATATGCGTTTTACTTCCTGGTCTTAATTCGTGTTTTGCCATGCTCAACAATTTTAATGCCAAGAAGAAGAAACTAAGTGAGGAAGGGAGTGTACTGGTCTGAACCCAGAGAGTTGATCTAATTGAACTGAAAAAAATGAAAACCCCTCTCCATCTGTTCAGTACACCTGCTGATGGAGCACTACCACAGGTAGGGAGGAAATCCATCAGAGACCAGCTATAAATAGATTTTTATTTCATCTGCTAAAAGCCTGGCAGCCGAGGTGGGAGGCTGCCTGCACCGGCAGCCGGGCGAAGGCTTGGAGCTGCTTTTATGTTTAGGTAGAAGGGGTGAGGAGACAGAAACCTAAAAACACAAAATGAAGGCAATTTCCCAGTAACTCATTTGACAACCAACCAAGAGTCACGAAGTCTGTTTAAAACGCATCGGGCATTTCTGCTGAGTGCTGGGGAGATACAAAATCAATCTCACCCCCTCATGAGGACTGTACAGAATCTGATGGGAAAGACACCTTCACTCATCACTTACACAGCAAAGTTTATGTTCCAACTTCCCTTGCGGCATCTGTAAAACTGAATCAAGAGTGAGGAGAGCACGGGTAACAGGATAATGCCAACTTTACTGATGTGCCATATTGTTTTCGGGATGAGGCCAACGGAAATCCAAAATGTACCAAAATGTCAATCAGAATAAAACATTTTTGTGGAAAAGAGAAACCAGCAGGCACAATCGATAGACTATCAGAAGGACCAGGAGGGGCAAGAAGCATTCTGGTCCCTCCCTCTAGGTGTAAGTCAGAGAGGGGAACTCCTCGTCACGTCCCCTTCAGCCTCTGCCCCCTTCACACCTCACATCTGGAGGGGGGACAACAGACCGCAGCCACGTCGAATGAACGCATAGCCCAGGAGGTGACAAGGATCTTGCTCTTTGAGTAAAGACGGAATCGACAGATGTCTCAAGACAGGCCTGATGTGACTCTTTGGACCAGACACTTCAGAGCAACATGTCAGAGATTATACTTCCAAATAGGACCCCAGAGAAGGGGGGTCAGGGAGGGGAAACAGGAGCATGTTTATTTCACTGGGAGAAGTGCCCACTTAGGGAAAACTTCCCCAGACCCTTCAAGAACATTAAGGATACTATGGAGAAGATAACGACCTGCTATTCTTTCGCCACCAAGGACAACAAGAGAAATGGGATTGAACTGTGGCAAGGGAAAACTGGGTTAAATAGGAGGAAGACGTTCCTGACAGCGAAGGTTATTAAACACAGAAAAGGGAAACTAGAGGCGATTAGGGATGCTCTCTGGAGGTCTTTAAAAAAGCAGAATAGCTTGGCAACTATCTGGGGGTAATTCAGGTACAGTTCTGCCCACTGCTCTGGCCTTTATCAGTGCTCTAACTCATCCCCTGGCCTGGACACGACACATGCACCTCAGTAAACTACTGTCACGCTCTGTTCAGTAATGAGCTCTCCAAAGAAGAATAAGCATTAAGAAAATGGCATAAGCTCTCTTGGAAGTAAAACTCATTTTTCTTTATTTAAACTGCAAGTTGCGTTTTTGTGGTTGTTTTTTTTTTTTTTCTTTTCCTAACACATATCCCAGAAATAGCCAAACAAAGTTCATCTCCACTGATCTGTGATTCCGAAGCATTAAAAGGAATGTAGATGGAGATTAAGTGTGGAGAAGGTTCTGAGCCAGAGACACACAGAATAATTCATCATTCACCTCTGTGCTAGGTGCTGTCTAGCATGGGAAACTACAGCCTAGAGAGTCTAGGATCTGCTTCTCAGGAGGCTAAGAAAGGAGATTCCCATTGGTTTGGCTACGAGGAGGTAAACTAAATGACCTCTAGGATTCTAAAATTCTGACGTCTTTGTTTATCTTATGGCTCTATACTCGATGTCATATTTTAAAAAGGCAGAAGAGTCTCACATCTGAAGAGGTCCATGTTCTTTAAAGTACATGGATATTAATTATTCTCCCTTTATTTGAAGAGGGAAAGAAGACTTTTTAAACAGGACCCTCTTCTCCTGTCATACCCATCATTACACTTGATTGAATTGACTTGTCTGTGGTCTTTCTTCACCACTTTACTACAGGCTCCATGAGGGCAGAGGGTGTTGTTTCTGTTTTATCCATTACTGTATCCTCATCGCTTAGCTCTCATAGACACTCAGATATTAAATGAATGATGAATTGAGTGCTTGAATGAATGAATGAATGAATGAATGAAGGGCAGAGGACTAACCTCAGTACACAGCCCCAAGTGGTATATGGAAGAGCTACCACAATAGTAGCAGCTTACTCTCCGCCTAGTGACCCCATCACAGAGTGAACAAATGCCAAATAATGGAATGAACAAGGGATTTGGAGGCAGAAGACCTGATTGAGCACTAGTGTTGTCATTAACTAGGCCAGGCACTGCACCTCACCTCTCTGAGCCTCAATTTGCATGCCTGAAACAGGTGTGCTGTGTATACTGTGTGTGTCTCACACCGTTGCAGTAACTTAGGCTGTAGATGTAGAGAAAACAAAGTTTCTAACTGAACAAAAGATAATCGTTATTTTCACATATTCTTTATTAAAGTTTTCCCCAAACTTCTAAACAGTGGAGAAGTGACACAGAGATGGTGACTGGTGTCAAATGCTGATTCCAGGGAAGAATTCAGTAAGTGGGAGAAGGAAGAAATGTCAAAGCTTAGCCAACGAGAGGACATGTAGCTGGCTTCCCTCTGTGCTGTTGGGAGGCTCATTCACTGCACTAAATAGCTCACAAGTGTAATAAGGCAAACATGCATTGAGCAAAGCACGTGGCCACTACCCTTAAGAAAGGTGAGTCTGGTGGTGATCACTTTAAAATGTATAGAAATACTGAATCACTGTGTTGTACACCAGAAACTAACATAGTGTTGTAGGTCAATTATACTTCAAAAACAATCAATCATAGAAAAAGAGATCAGATTTGTGGGTGTGGGGGGACGATGGGGAGAGGGGGACAGGATGAAGGGGGTCAAAAGGCACAAACTTCCAGTTATAAGTAAGTACTGGGGATGTGATGTACAACATGCTAAATATAATTAACGCCACTGTATGTCACACATTAAAGGTGTTGAGAGAGTAAATCCTAAGACTTCTTATCGCAAGGGAAAAATATTTTTTCTATCTCTTTGATGTTGTATCTGTATGAGATCGTAGACGTTCACTAAACCTACTGCGGTAATGATCTCATGGTGTGTGTAAGTTACATCATTATGCTGTATACCTTAAACTGATACAGTGTCAATTATATCTCAATAAAACTGGAAGGAAAAAAAAAAAAAAGCAAGGCTGAAAAGTCCAGGCCGGGATGCTTGCCTTAAGGTCTGGATTTGCAAGTCCAGTATTGCTGTTAACTTCTACCTAGAACTTTACCCTCAGTTATGGATGAACCACCATCCGACAGACAGCGGTGCCACATGGCCTGAACAACCAAGCTTGCCCTGGGAGCACACTTTCACAAGCAGATTTTAAAACAGACACATAATCTCCAAACAGCTCCGTGTAAATCGCAAGGAGCAGGGGAAGGAGAGGGCGTGTCACACACACAACACTCACCATCCGCCCCAGTCCTCCCGGTTTCTGGACCTTCTGTGTGTTCTTTTGTTTTGCAAAGCGATTTGGGAGATTAGGTGGGTTTTGTTTAGGCGGGGTGGCTATGGAAAGTTGGGGAATAAGTGCTACTTGATTGCACCACAAAAGATACACAAGGAGCCTCAGCCACAACTCAATCCCCCTTGCCCCAACAGTTTGAATTTCTCAATTAAGTTATTTTGTTAGCAAGAGGACTGGTGAGGGAAAGGAGAAAGTGCTTATTGCACCGAGATTATTCACTGTATAGAAATCAGTGTAAGCAGATCAACAGAACATTCTCTCTAAGGGTCTGAGAGCTCCTCTTTGGTGATGCTGCTGATGCAACAGGAACGTGCCCATCTTACCGGCGGGCTCAGGAGGCTCTGCAAACAGCAAAATAAAACTTCCCAGCAGTCACTAATTCAAGAACTGGAGCTGAGGAACTGGGAATCTGCCCAAAGATTTCCACTGACCAAAAATCTACACCACAAATAAAAACTTTATCCTCTAAATATTAATTAAAGGGATAAAATTCTGGAACATTCAAAGAGACATTAGTCCCACTAGCCCTCTCTGCCATGTCCAAAAGCAAGGGGTGTAAATATTATCATTAAAATCATCTTTGAAAATGAAAACTGAAAGCATTCCAATTTTTCAAACATATACCAATAGTTTACTTCAAAAGTCACCATAGGGACTTCTCTGGTGGCGCAGTGGTTAAGAATCCGCCTGCCAATGCAGGGGACATGGGTTTGAGCCCTGGTTCGGGAAGATCCCACGTGCTGCGGAGCAACTAAGCCCGTGCGCCACAACTACTGAAGCCCGTGCACCTAAAGCCCGTGCTCCGCAACAAGAGAAGCCACCGCAGTGAGAAGCCTGCGCACCGCAAGAAACAGTAGCCCTGCTCGCAGCAACTAGAGAAAGCCCGCACGCAGCAACAAAGACCCAATGCAGCCAAAAATTAATTAATTAATTAATTATTTTTTTAAAAGTCACCATAAGGAAAATTTAAAATCAAGCCAAACATTGAGAAGATATTTTTAACCCATATAATAAAGGATTGGTATATACTTTGGTATATAAAATGTACCCCCCAAAAGGTATATGAAATAGACTACAAATTAATAAGAATAAAACAGCTCAAAACAAAAATGTACAAAGGGTATGAAGAGAGAATGTACAGAAAAGGAAATCTAGACTGTCAGCATAAAAAGATGCTCGATCTCATAAGTAATCAGCAACACAAACAAAAGTAACAGCAATATATTTCTTGTACATTAGATTGATAAAATTTTCAAAGTCTGATACTGCCAAGTATTGGTGATATAGAGATATGAGACCTTTGATGCCCTAGTGCAGGGATGTTACCTGGTATGAATGCTTTGAAGAGTAACTTGGCAATACTGAGTAAAGTTGACATATTTGGCAACTCAGCTCCATTTCTAGGTAATTCCCCTAGAGATCACAAATATGTGTAAAAGGCATGTGCCAGTTGGCGGTTATAGCACAGTCAGCACAAGGCAAAAAATTAAATGTCCATCAACAGAAGAATGGATAAACTAAAATGAAATACTCTGCAGCATCAGACCTACAGTAGCAACATGGATAAATCTCAAAAATATCCAATTTCATTTGCAAAAGGATAGCAACAGTATAAAATCATTTATATACATTTTAAATTATGTAAAACAAGTTACATTGTTTATGGCTATATATATATAAATATATTTCTCGTACATTATTTAGTATATATGTATTCAATAATACTACAAAAATGTGCATGGAAATGTTCTACACCCATTTCAGGGATGAGAGAATAAGGTTTTACTTATATCCCTAATGTTTCATTCTCTTTAAAAAAAAAAGAACCTGAAGCAAATAAATATGGCATTTGCTAGTTCTGGATAATGAGTGCATGGGTATTCTTTTTGTTAAATACTTAACTGTGTGTTCGAAAGGTTTTCATAATTAAAACTTTTTAAAGCATTTTTAAAATATATGTGTAACCCATGGTCTACTGGCACACAGAGCTAGAAATCATACAGAATCAGGTACATTATCTTTACCCATCAGTCACATGCTTGAAGTAGCTTGACTAGATAACTATCTTTCATATTTGTGTAATATCTATCAGTTAAATTGCTTTCAGGCATATTGCCTCATTTAATATTCTTAACAACCTTTTGATTTAGGTATTATGACATCCATTTTTCTGAGAAGAAAAGTCAACCTTTATAGTTCTGGAGATTTTCCCAAGATCACCTACTTAGTAAGTGATCTAGTCCTGGGCTTCAGTACTGTCATTACTCTACCTCAGGTGACCATTAAGAACCCTGAAAATCTATTTTTCTAAAGACAAATGCATCATCCTCAAGATCTGCATTATCTACCCGAAACCACAGGTGTTAAGTTAGTAAATGAAATGAAATACTTTACCACTGAAATTTTTAAAGCCACCAGTCATATCCATTTATTCTATTTCTAATATACTGACCTCTTCTAAAAATAAGTTACAGAAGTCTGATAAAATCTAGCATGTTATTAACAGGAAAAATGGAAACCTTGCACAGGCAGGCTTTTCCCTCCTTTTAAAGATAAATTTTCAAAGTTAATAAACTGGAAACTATAATCTTGTTTCTTCACATAAAATCTTTTATTCAGTGTGCTCATGGTAAACACATACCAATCTTAGGGAAGCTAGTGATTAGAGAGGACCTAGTCTTTAATTTGAGAATTTAAATATCATTAAATAAATTATCAAATATAAGTAGCACCAACAATATAAGCTAAATTTAAGGAATACACAGCTCAGGGACTGTTCAGGTTATTTTACCAAGTACAAAACGATATAAATAACAGTATCACCTAGGGGAACCTGAACTTCAACACCACTAGCAGTTAACAAGGTACCCCTCCCACCCAGGCTGTAAATAAAGGCCAGTGAGGAACCTGGACTTCCTCCCCAACCTCGCAGTAATGAGGGAGTGCCTCCTCTTCCCTGCTGCCAGAGACTCAGAGGAGTTCTATTAAAACAGAAGACTTAAGCAAGATCCACAGTCTTATAACGTAACACCCCAAACATCCAGGATATAATCACAATCACTCATCATACCAAGAACAAGGAAAATCTCAACCCAAACGGGAAAAAGACAATTACTGATGCCAGCATCAAAATGACACAGATGCTGGAATTATCCGACAAGGATTTTAAAGCAGCTATCATAAAACTGTTTCAACAAGCACATTAAACAAATGAAAAAATAGAAAGTCTCAGCGAAGAAATGGCAGATAAAATACAAATTAAAACTCACTAGATAGGCTCAATCACAGAATGAGAGTGACAGAGGAAAGAATCAGTGAACCTGAAGATAGGAACAACAGAAACTACCCAATATGAACAATAAAGAAAGAACAGACTGAAAAAAAAAATGATCAGTGTCAAGCACCTGTAGGACCATAACCAAAAAAATCTATCATTCATATCATCCAAGTCCAGGAAGGAAAGGAGAAAGAAGGCAGGCCTAAAAATGGACTCAAAGAAATTATGGCTGAAAACCTTAAAAATTTGGCAAAAGACATAAACTTACATATTCAAGAAGCTGAGTGAACCGTGGGATAAATCCAAAGAAATCCATGCCAAGACACATCATAATCAAACTCTTTGAAAATCAGAGACAAAGTGAAAGATTGTGAAAGTAGGGAGAGGGAAACATTTTACCTAGAAGGGAAAACAACTGGAATGACAGCAGTTTCTCATCAGAAACCACAGAAGCAGAAGGAAGTGGCACAACATTTTTCAAGTGCTGGGGAAAAAAAAAAAAAAAAAAAGCTATTAGCCCAGAATTCTATATCCAGCAAAAATATCCTTCAGGAAAAAAGGGACATAAGACATTCTCAGATGAAGGAAAACCAAGAGACTTGTTTCCAGCAGACCTGTCCTAAAAGAATGGCTAAAGAAAGATCTCTAAAAAGAAATGGTAAGAATGCAACAACAAGGTCCTACTGTATAGCACAGGGAACGATATTCAATATCTTGTAATAACCTATAATGGAAAATAATCTGAAAAAGAATAGATATATATAGGTATAACTGAATCACTTTGCTGTACACCAAAAACTAACACAACATTGTAAATCAACTATACTTCGATAAAAAAAAAAAAAGAAATGGTAAGAATGCATTAATGGTAATGTTAATACTTTGTGTTAAAAATGAAATATGACTTTTTATTCCATGATAATGTACAAATACTATTTTATGTGAGTCATTAGAGTATTGTCCTGATTAACGCACCATGCAAAACTCCATACTATAAAATAATTTACAGATGATGAATGTGACGTTTGGGTTATTTCCACAAAAAGCTAGACGTCATGAGCTCTTAAGTCAAGTCTAATATTTTACCATTATCTATGCTGGAAATTCTAATTCAACTTACAGCATTTCAGTTTACAATAAGCTTTTCAAAAGCATAACCTGCTGTGAGGACTAATACTGCCTATTGACCCAGCAATTCCACTTCTGGGTATATACCCAAAAGAATTGAAAGCAGAGACTCATACAGATATTCGTACACCCACACTCAAAGCAGCACTATTCATGATAGCCAAAGGTGGAAACAACCCAAGTGTCCATCGACAAACGAACAGGTAAACAGAATGTGGTATATATATACAATGGAATATTATTCAGCCTTAAAAAGGAAGGACATTCTGACACGTGCCACAGCATGAATGAACCTTGAGGACATTATGCTAAGTGAAATATCCAGTCACAAATACAGTATGATACCACTTACATGCAGTACCTAAAGAAGTCAAATTCATAGAGACAGAAAGTAAAATGGGGGTTGCCAGGGACCTAGGAGGAGGGAGAACAGGAAGTTGTTGTTTAATAGGTACAGAGTATCAGTTTTGTAAGAGGAAAATATTTCTGTGGATGGATTATGGTGGTGACAGCACAAAAAAAAACAAATGAATATACTTAATGCCACCAAACTGAACACTTAAAGATAGTTAAGATGGTAAATTTTATGTTACGTATTTTTACCACAATTTTAAAAAATAACAATATCTAGCATTTACTGAGTACTTACTATGTACCAGACATTACACTAAGAGCTTTGCATATATTTCCTTATCTCTCCTCCCAACAGCCTTTGAGGAAGGTAGCATGATCCCTGTTTTATACATGAAGAAGCTGAATTTATATACCTTGACCAAAGTTCAACAAGTATAAAATGGAGTCAAAATTCAACCTGAGGCTGGTGAGACTCTGAACCCCATTCCCTTTAACCCATGACGGTAAAGGACTGTTTCAAAGGCACCAGGATAAAGCAGTCCTGAGTCTGAGAACAATTTGATCTTCTCAAGTAGGGGAAAATCACTTACAGTGTCTAATGAAAAAAGAGATATAAATGGTTCTGACATATGGGATGAAAAGGATGGCATCACTATAGAGGGGCTAATTCCTCAAAAGCCGAACTATAATACCAAAATATTTTCCATAAAACGTCAAGATCCACACATTAGGGGTATTCTGATTATACAGGACCAAGAGATTCGAAACTGTAAAATAGAAGAGAGAATTTAAATTCTTATAACCTTGTGGAACACAGAACACAAACAGGTAAACTTTTTCCTTCTCTACCCTTTCTTTTAAAGAAATAAAATAACCTTAACACAACCAATGACCAAACTAAGAGAGGATCTGCAGTTGGTATTATTATTATTAGTCACAACCTGTTGGGTTGCAGAATAAACTACTAACTTCAGTATTCTCTGAACCTTTTCTTTCACTTTACCAGAATTTCTATATACTCACCTCTCCCTATTTCACCATGTTCTCTGGAGCTCTTCCAATCACATCTCCTATCCCAGCTGGACCCCAACATCAAATGCTGGAATGCTGCCCTCCCCACCCCAGACCCTCAGACCTTCTACCATTCCTGCTATTCCAACTCCAAGCTTGGACTCAACCCATACCCATTCTCTCCAGGGCTACTGCTCACACCTGCAGTGACTTAGTACCTTCCTCTGGCCGACCAAGGCACAGGACGCACCCCTGCAGTACACACTTGTTCACAATGGTCCTGACCTGCCCCTCCCTCTCCTGGGCCTCAAAACACCCCTGGAGAAAGACCTGGAAAGATGCTGTTCAACATGAACTGGCCTCAGCAACCCTTCATCATGTCTCACACACCCTCGAAGCTGGCCGTTTCTGATATTCCAGTCTAACCCCAAGACCCCACATCCACCCTCACTCGCCTAGTAAAGTTAGTGACAGGACTGAAGCCAGCCACTCAGCAGTGCCCCCAGCCTTCTTCCCACACTCACGCTGGTCTGTTCCATGCTGAGGCCACTCCACCAAGGCCTAAGTTACGGTTCTGGGAGCTTCGGGGAAACGAGGAGCGGGAGAGTGAGAGACGATGGAGGGCTGGCGGAGGGAAGGGCTGGTCGGAAGGACTGGTCAGGGCCGCTGTGACCAGTCAAGTCCTTGTTCCGTATTGTCTGCAGCGGCAAACACGGGGATTCTAACTTGGTCACGAAGAATGCAGCCCTACACTTCACCCCCCTAAACCTGTAACCAGCAACACAGACTCAAGATAAAAGCATGAAGGGGAAAAATTCTCTTAATCAAATAAGACTCAAGAAGACAATTAACTGGTTCACAACCTGGCTTATTCCTTCCATGAATCCTTCTGGGGCGGCCATTACGTACCGGCTCCTGTGCCGGGCATTGTTGCCAGGATTAAACGAGGTAACGGGTGAGAGCCTTTGGTAAACTGTGAAGGGCTATACAGTTGTCAGTTATTCTGATCTTCCCCCTCCCCACAACTAGACCATGAATCCCTTACGGGCAGAGAGAGTCTATCTTTGTATCCCCTACATCCCACATGGTGCCCGGCTCAGAGCGCCTTTGGGAACACTCGCGGAATGACTTCAGCAGCGCACACCTGCAGCTGAAACATTTCTCATCTCCATTCCATCGGCCACCAGCCCTGACACAGGTCGTGGCCACCACAGACGCCTCCAAGCTCAGCTCCCTGGCTCGTGGGACTTTTATCTCCTCTTCAGAATATGAACCTATACCTTCTCTTTATACTGGAGACCAACTGCATGGCATAAATTTAGGCCACTAAGTTAAATATTCCCCTATGTCTACAGTCAAGAGATGTTTTATGCCTATAAGTCTTTATGTTAGTGAGCAAAGCTTAGGAAAAAACTGAAACAAAACAAAACACTAGAGAACACAGAACATGAACTGACTGGTCCATTTAAAGTACACCGCCCTCTAGCAAACTTACTTTCTAAGGACCAAGCTGGCTTACGGATGTCGGGTTGGCCTCCTCTTCTTCCTCTTTCTCACAAAAGAAAACAGGAAAGGGAAAAACTCCCTCATAAAGAAGCGACTATTATTTACGTTGTAGCTACATCTTCAAAGGTTCAATGACACCTGCTTGGACATATATAAAATTCTAGCATGTGACCGGTGGTTCAATCTTCCCTATTTAATTTCTTCCTCTCAACATTTGAATTGCTTATTTTACACGTCCATCAAAGACTTGAACAACTGAAGGTTTCTGGTCAATAAGGTGCAAAAACCTAAATAATGGTAAAACAGAATTCTCACAGCTGTACGGACTACCTACCACTAATCTCCTGATTGTTTTAAAACAAACACTACACTACGTATATTGTACGACAAAAGTTAACATACTTTAACCTATTGAAATAAATCTCATTACAGTAGTGCTCTTTTCTCCCTAGGCTTTTGTGGTTCTATTTGAAATCTATTCTCTCTTCCAACCATGTATGTGGCTTCCTTCCCTGTTACCCAAAATCAATAAAATATTAGCATACTTGAGTGGGTACTCAATAAACATTTGTTCAGTAAATGAATAAATGAGTGAATAATTATAAAATGTTGGACTAAAGCCCCCTGAGAGGTTTGCATTAGTTTACAGCATTATGCACTTGTATGTTCAGGTATATCTAAATGGGACTTAATAATAGGCATCAAGAAGTAGTTAAATATTAATCTATTTCTGTCTTAATAATTCTACTTCAAAATATGATATAATACAAACTACAACAAATAAACGCTGAGATAGAGTTCACTTACAATCATATCACTAGTATTTACACACTTTAAAATAAGATTTGAAATATTAATACTAATCTGGAAATAATTTATAACCTAAATGTCAACGTGTTTGTAAAATGAAAGGTCTAAATGTAAAGAAGAATACATTACATTAAACTTTAAATGCACGTGTTGACAATGTAATCAACACCACTTCTTAAACACACCTTTGAAAAAAGGTTATACAAAGAGTCTCTATTATATCCAATTAACACGGAGCATCTTAATACAGGACTTTTTTCACTTTAAGATATGTAACAAGTAGGCCAGAGAGAATATATTAGTAAGAAACTTTACTGGGTATAACAGCTAATATTTATTATCAAATCTTAAGTCTAATAAACACTATAACATGTAACTTTACGAGTATCGAAAAATTTATTATTTTTAAGGTATGTTCTGATATCTTTGTTTTTCAATTCACTAATTTTTAATTATACTGTTAGAAAATAGCTGGACATAAAATAGTCTGGATATAAGTTTGTTCTTACTGAGTTCGCTGTAAAGAAGTTATGAAATAACTTCTAACAAATAATTCTTTTACCTTGAAGGGAAAATAGTCTTAAATAAACAAAAGAAGTTATACATTTAGCAAACCTAAATGACCAGGGGTTATGTCAAACGTTTAAGAAGTAAATGAAAGTAAATATAAATCGGTAATAAGACGGTCTGTATTAAAATGTAGCTCTAATTTAAACTTATTTACTGAACTTTCCTTTTGTTTCCTATATCGTTGGTTTTTAGTGTAGGCGTGAATGATCCTGTGATCAGTTCAAAAGGGAAGACCGTAGCCACGCAAACATCCCTTCCAGTGCCTATCAGCATGTCTTTTATGTCTTGGCGTCCATTTTAGAGCATCAGTGAGGTGGTGTATAAAGAAGCTTAGAAAACAAAGGTTGTCATTTTGGCAACCCACATGAACATCGAGTGATTTCAATAAAATGAAGATCAAAATGTTGATTAGTAAAAAAGTTGAAGGAACTACTTAAGCTGGACTATGCAAACACCTGTAATGAATTTCACATATTTTTAAATCGTATTTATATACTAAATGCCATCCTCAGAACTGCTGATGTTGTCATGAAAATAGCATAAAAACCATTTAAAACAATTCATTGTCTAAGGCGTACAGTAATATCAAGCTATAAACAACAAAATAAATTCTTTTCTCAAAGGATTCACAGATCCATGATTACATACTCAAAACAAAAGCATGGATCCTGAAGCAGTCTTTTATACTGCCCAAAATGATTAGTGCTTATGTGAATATATATGAATTTCCTGTATTCTTTTAGTATATAAAATGTAAAAGAAAATATATTATTACAGGAAGTCAGAACCTAATCCTACCACTCAAACTCTCTTCTTTAGAAACAGAATCCTCACTGACAATGAGGGTGGTCGACAAAAGTACGTGCCTTACAGTGAACCTCTCCTATAATAATGCTGATTTTTAAGAGCAGAACTATCACAATCCAACCATAACCAGGCCTAATAGGAAGTATTTATTGTTGAGAAATTAGATATCAGGCATATACCTAAGTAAAACACCAGGTAGTATTGGAAAGAAAATTGATGAACTTTCTAGATTTTCCTTCTACTTAAAACATTTTGAGAGAGGCAGGCTATAGTCATCGTTTAATTATACAATCTAATCGGCTAAAAACAATAGAATTTTTCTCCAAGTATTTCAAACACAGCTCACTACTTCTTATCCCAAAGATTTAAATTGCTATTCTCTGCCATTCCCAGCCATTTCTGCCAACATCATAAAAATTACCTTTTATCATTTCCTTCTCACAATGAGAATTCCCTAATCGCACACATCTTTTAGACACATACACCTCCCCACCCACCTCCCCACCCACCTCCAAAAACTGGTTCAGAGCAAAGACACACACAAAAATAATGACCAAGCTCACATTTCTTGTTTGCCCTTCAAGCGAAGTCTGGTGTCTTCAGCTTGCCTTTCTGGTCTTCGGTGTTGTCACTCATTGCTGGGGGATGTAGTTAGGACAGCATGAAGCAGCAGAAATAAAAGCTGTTGCTTTAAGAAAACGTTTTCTTAAACACATGGATAAAACAACTTTGACTCTGACTTCCTGGCTGTGTTGATAAAATCTTAGAAAGGGTCCTTAAAAAGTGAATGTCTACAAATGGGAAAAAATGAAATAAAATAAAATCTAAAAACTTACGTTCTGAACACATTCCGAAGGAGGTCTGATTGGATTTGAAAGCAGGTTTGTACTGATGAACAAAGTTTATTTTGTAGAAAATTAAGTCTCTCTAATTAGAAATTTGCCTCTGCCATCTTCTATATTGTCAATCCTGTCTCTCATAGTATAATCATACATGCCAAAAAATCAAATACAGTATTTCCCAAATGCATGGACACTGTGGAAGCTTCATTTTGAAAAAGGCTTTTATTTCCCTTAATACTGGTGACTAAACGTCATTGTATGTGCCAACACTTTCAAATAGCCCAAGAGACTTAAAAAGCCTTCTAAGTTTGAACACCCAAAAGTTCTGAGTTTTCTGTACCCCAGGACGGTTTTCTTTCCTGAAGCTCAAGCCGAGAAAGCAGACAAAAGAAGCTGATTTGACTGTGCTGTGCCAAGTCTTGCCTTTTTTCTTTCCTCAGCTCTCCCTCTGCCTCTCTCCCCCTTCCCTCTCTCTCTTTCTCCCTCTCACTCTTTTGCTCCCAGTATGGCAACCTTCCGAGCAGTCTTGGCGGAGGTCCAGCCTGTGCCAGCCTGTCGGAATTCTTGTCTCCAAAAGATGTCCTTTGCGGATCGATTAATACATCTGAAAACAGGAAACTGTGGTACGGTACCCAAATCCTGGCACCAACAGCATCGACTTCTGCCAAATCACCTTACGGATTTCATGGTAGCCTACCTTTCATCATCATTACTAACATGTTCCCGGAGCAATAATGGAGTACTAGAAGCCATTCACTGTTCAGCGATAAGGAATCTGTTCCCTAGAAATGTCCATATGCGACATATGCACAACCTGCAGTAAATTAAAATTCTCCTGTGAGAAGAGATGTATGTAACTTTAATAAGCACCACATACTGTATTTCTTTTTATAAGGCTTGCTTTCCCTTGCCCTGCGGCAAAGAATCATGGGAGAACAGAAAAGGAGGCATGCAGACTGAAATTAAAACTGTATGCCCAAATAAGTCATGCTTTATCCTAAGGGAAAAGAGCAGAGTTCTGACTGATCAGCAATTCCTATGCTCAAGGAAACTCTAATATAAACTGTACTTATCCAAAATTTTACTGGAGATGAAGGGGGGAAAGAATTATTTTCAAAACACAATTAAAAGGGAAAAAAAGAGTGGACTGAGTAAAATTAAGCATCTTTTCATATTTTGAAATCAAGTTTCAACACAGCCACTTGTTAACTAAATTCATACTTGTACAATTAATAAGTATAAATAAATACTCTTTATTTTTATTTGTAGCATGCACATCTTTTGAAGCAAAACAGCCGGTCTGTGCTTCACACATGTACCCGTCCTTTGTGGATCAAATAATATATTTGAAAACTGGAAACTTGGGTATGGTATCCAAATCTGGGCACCAACAGCACTGACATCTACCAAATCATTTTCTGATATTTCACTTAAGAAATCATTTTTACCTCTGATGCTTGAAAATACAGAATAGCCAAACTCTATACATGGTTTCATAGGAAGAACCCAGAATAGTAGGTTCTAGTCCTTGGCTCAGTCCTTCTAACTTACGTCACCTCAAGGTCTTAAATTGCTTGATCTATATAATCCTTAGTTTGCTCTTCTATCAAATATAAAAATCAGTAATTTCCTCCTCTGCGCTCCCAAAACACTCTGTTTATACTCAGTACACCTTCATGCTAACTGTATAATAATTTGTTGAGTATGTGTCCTCTACCAACCAAATGTGTCATCCTCACAGGCAGGACCATTTGTCACTTACCTAAGAAAACTGAAAGTCTTGCATGGAGCCTTTCATATTCAGGGGCTCAACAAATCTGTTAGGTGAATGAATTATGGGGATCAGTCACATAAATATCACTCTGAAGTTCTATAAAACTATGAAATATAATAATGAAAAACAAAACCACATGCTACTAAATCATAAAGTTGATAGATGAGAGAAATGCTACAGAGATATCATAAGGGTCAGATTAAAGTACTAACGATAAAGTGTTCCATACTATCCTTTCAGATAGGGACTGATGGGCAGGGTAACAGTGGATTTGCAATTTCTAATCAAACTGTTGAAAGCTAAAGACAAAGAGAGAATCTTGAAAGCAGCTAGAAGTGACTCAAGTACAAGGAAGCCTCCATAAGAGTAACAGCTGACTGCTCACTGAAAACCATGGAGGCCAGAAGGCAGTGGGATGACACATTCAAAGTGCTGAAAGGAAAAAACCATCCACCAAGAATTCTGTCAGCAAAACTCTCCTTCAAAAATCAAGGAGACATTAAGACATTCCCAGATAAACAAAAACAGAGTTTATCACCAGCAGATCTGCCCTACAAGAAATACTAAAGGAACTTTTCCTTCAGGCTGCAAAGAAAGGAGATTAGACAGCAACTCAAATCCACATGAAGAAATAAAGAGCGCAAGTAAAGGTAACCACAGAAGCAAATGTTAAAGACAGAGAAATATATTTTTTGTTTGTAACTTTTTTTTCTTTTATCCGATTTGAAAGACAACAGCATAAAGCAATAATTATAAGTCTATGTTGATGGGCACATAACGTATGAAGATGTCATTTGTAACAACAGAATAAAGGAGGGATGGAACAGAGCTACAAAGGAGCAAAGTTTTTATATACTATTGAAATTAAGTTGGTATTAATCTGAGTTAGATTGTTATAAATTAAGATGTTAACTGTAATGCCCAAAGCAATCACTAAGAAAACAACAAGGGAATTAAATTGTTACCATGGAAAAATATTTATTTAACACAAAAGAAAGCAGTAATGGAAGAACAAAGAAACAAAAAAGACAAAGACATATAGAAAATTGCAAAATGGCAGAAGTAAACCCAACCTTATCAGTATTTAATTAAATTTAAATAATCTAAAGTCTCCAATTAAAAGACAGAGACTGGCAGAATGAATAAAAGTAAATGATCCAACTATATGCTCTCTATAAGAGACACACTTTAGATTTAAAGAAACAAATAGGTTGAAAGTAAAAGGATGGAAAAATATATACCAAACAAATAGCAACCAAAAGAAAGCTGGAGTGGTTATACTAAGATCAGATAGAATAAATGTTAAGACAAAAATTATTACTAGAGAAAAATAAGGACAATTATAATGATAAAAAGGGTCAGTTAATCAAGAAGATACAACCATTATAAACATATATACACTTAAGAGCCCCAAAATGCATAAAGCAAAAAATGAAATAATTAAAGAAATAGACAATTCAACAAATAGACAATTCTCCAAAAAGAGTCAGAGACTTAAGTACACACTGAATAATGGATAAAATAACTAGATAGATATTCAGCAAGGAAATAAAAGACTTGAACAACACTGTAAAGTAACTAGAACTAACAGACATCTATACAATACTGTCCTCAACAGCAACAGAATGTACATTCTTCTCAAATGCACACAGAACACTCTTCAGGACAGACAATATGTTAGGTCATAAAACGAGCCTCAATAAATTTAAAGGAACTGAAATCATACAAAGTAATTCTCCAACCACAGTGGAATAAAAGTAGAAACCAATAACAGGAAAAGAAGATTGGGAAAATCACAAATATACGGAAATTAAATAATGCTCCTAAATAACCAATGAAGAAACAATAAAGACTAGAGCGGAAATAAATGAAATAGAGAATAGAAAAACAATACAGAAAATCAGACAAAGATACTGCAGGAGAACTACAGACCAATATCCCTTATGAATACAGATGAAAAATTCTGAACAAAATACTAACAAACTGAATGTAGCAACACATAAAAAGGATTATACCAGGAATACAAGGTTGGTTCAACAGAGAAAAATCAATCAAGGTAATATACTATATTAATAAAGGACAGAAACCACTTGTATCGCATCTGACAAGACCCAACACCTTTCATGATTAGAAATTTGGATCTACATAAAGAAAGGAAGAGCACTGAAGAAGGAACAAGTGAAGGTCAAATAAAAACTTATATTGTTCTTATTTTTAACTGATCTAACAGATAACAGTTCAAAATAATAGCAATAATGTACTCAATTATACATGCTTATGTATATACATATATGTATATATGCTCATGTATGCTAATGTACAATATAAGTGAAATGAATGACAGCAATGATTCAAGAGACAGGAAGGAGGATTTAGGATTGTTTTGTTATTATAAGGTACTTGCACTACCCATGAAGGAGTATGATGTTATTTGAAAGTGGATTTGGACTAGTTGTATAACGGATATACTGATAAAGGCAAGAAAACTGAATCATACAAAATGCTCAATTAAAACCACAAAAGGCAGGAAAAAGAATAGAAGACAAAAACAGGAACACAAAACAAGGCAACAAATAGAAAATAGTAACAAATATGGTAGATAGTTATCCAACTATATCAGTAATCACTTTGCACATCAATAATCTTCATGCACCAATAAAAGACAGAGATCGTCACAGTGGATCAAAACATATTTCTACACAAAAACTTGTACACAAATGTTCATAGCAGCATTATTCATAATAGCCAAAAAGTGAAAACAATCCAAGTGTCCATCAACTGTTGAATAGGTAAACAAAATGTGTTCTATCCATACAATGGAATATTATTCAGCAATAAAAAGGGATGAAGCACTACTACATGCTATAACATGGATGATCTTTGAAAAATTTATGCTAAGTGAAAGAAGCCAGACACAAAAGTGCACATATTGTATGCTTCTATTTATATGAAAGGTCCAGAATAGACAAATCCACAGACACAAGACTAGTGGTTGCCAGGGGCTGGGCAGCAAGAAGAACAGCGAGTCGCTGCTCATAGGTACAAGGTTTCCTCTTGGAGCGATGAACATGTTGTGGAATTAGTGGTGATGGCTGCACAACCTAGTAAATAGACTAAAAACCACTGAATTATATACTATAGAATGGTGAATTTTATGGTATGTGAATTATATCTTGATAAGCAAAAAAGGTGCAGTCCATCTTTCCAGTATTTCTGAGTGTTGTAAATGATTATACCCCATGGTAAACCCTCAAAAACCCTTTCAGCCTCTTACATAAATGAAACACTATACATTAGCTCTTCCCATGCAGTCTGATCCCACAGGGCTTACCAAGGCCTTCTCAGTGCTAACCCATGATCTGACTCAACCCTTTAATCCCTGCCTCTCCTCCACCTCCTTGTGGTTCCCTCTCCCAGCCACCCACTTAAATAGGACACTACTCTCTGCACCCACACGAGATATTGATCATGTGTGTACTGTTTATCTGATTCACTGGTGGCCTCAAAATCTTCTACTGATTCAAGCTCTCAGATAGAATGTACAGTCAGAAGGGACTGATTCTCAGAAGTTTTATCTAACCTATAAGTTAGTGGTTGCAGATAGTAGCATGGTTAAGTCTTTCTACAGACTCAGCAGAAGTGTACTGAGGGTAGCAGAAGAAACAGGGGGTCAAAATGCACAGACTTCCTCTAAACCTGTGGTTTTTCAAACTTCCTTGCAGGGATCCTTGGAGATGCTGCAGGGCTTTCACAGAGGACAAAGAAAAGATAAACAGGCAAGGTTCCAGGGCATCACCCCTGCATCGACCAGAGGAGTTCTGCTTTTGTGATGTGTGTATATGGGGTTCACACAGATTTTGTTTGACAAAGAAGTTTTTCTTAAAAAAAAATTTAAAATCCTTTACTTTAAGCCAATCTGGGAAAATACTCCCTAATGAGCTAACGTAACAATAACTTCTAAGGTTGTAGACCTCTCAGAATATTTACAGTATGAGCTAATGTCATCTGAAATGTAAGACAGTCATGGGGAGCTACTGCCTAACCATATAGAGATTACATCTACCTTGTCCACAAGATAGAAAACTGAGTTATTGGACCATTTACCTACTTCCCTTTGCTCCCTAGATTTATATCTTTAGATCTATAATCTGAAACCCCAAAGAGCATGAATCTGGTCTTCCTTCCCAGCTATTC
Source organism: Balaenoptera musculus (assembly GCF_009873245.2). Lineage (NCBI taxonomy): Eukaryota > Metazoa > Chordata > Mammalia > Artiodactyla > Balaenopteridae > Balaenoptera > Balaenoptera musculus. Next base: position 9,160,045 of record NC_045790.1, read on the forward strand.
ATTAAGTCTTGAATACAGTCATCCACTCAGGACTAACTCTCTCAAGCATTATCTGAACAATGACTACGTGCCAGGCGTGTGCTGAGGACATGGAGCCCCTGCCGTCATGGGGCTGGTATGTAAACAGCTGGTATGTAAAATTTCAGGTCATCCATCAGCTATGAGAGAAGCATGTCCACAACATCCTACAGACACGGGAAAGAAAGAACATGCTGAAGAGTCATCTACCCACCAACCAAAAGTCAAATACATTTCACTCTAGTTAGAATGAAGAGAGAAGTTTAAAAAGTATACTCAATCATTTTATACACATTTGTTGTGTTCACGTTATGCTTGAGGAAGTAAGCTAACGCTCTGGGGAATCCAGAGGCACATCACAAATCACCCCAGCCCTCAAGAAGCTTAAAGTCTAGTATGAAGATAAGACACTTACAAAATATTACACTTTACGTGATAAATATTATTTAAACATCTCCCCAAATCCTAACTCTTCCATGTTCCTTCCTGGTGTCATGATATAAAAGATAAATTGCCTTTCTACAAGGTTCGAATGTGAAATTGTGATGGCCATTCTTCCTAAAGCCAATCTAAATTATAACCACTCTCTCTTTCCTCTCTCCTCCCCTCTCTCTTTCTCCTTCTTTCTTATTTCTCCTCTCTCTCCCTTCTCTAACATTATACACTTAGTTGTTACCTGCATTCATTGATTAATTAAGTCAGTATTTACTGAGCACTTGCTTATGTACAAAATATGGGGTTAGAAGCCACCATGAACACAAAAGTGAAATAAACAAAAGGTAATCATGCATTAATCATGATAATAAGCACTTTCACATTCCTTAATTCATTCACTCATCCAACCTTTGGAGGAAGACAGGTGTTATTTTACTTTACAGATGAGGAAACTGACATCAAAAGAAGTTATGTGACTTGTCCAGACCATCAGACACATATCTAGAGTACAGAAAACTGAAGCAACTATTCCAGGTTCCATTACTTAAGGAACTCAGGAAGACCCAATGAACACAGGTGGCCTCATACATCCCACTACCTACTTAACAATCCCTCTGAATGGTTAATAGGCACCTCAAAGTCCACTTGGCCAAAACAGAAATCTTGATTTTTCTCAGAAAAGTTCATTCCTCTCTCAGCCTCCATTAAATGACAATACCAAACGCTCAGCTGCTCAACCTGAAAATCCAAGAGTCATCCTTGACTCATCCTCCCTCACCCACTAGAAAGGCTAAGGGGGAAAAGATTACAGCAGGTGCTGGTAAGGATGCTGGAAATCGAAACCTCATACGCTGTGATGGGAACGTAAAATGGTAAACAGCCTCACAGTTCCTTTAAGAGTTCAACTTATACTCACCACAGGAACCAGCAATTTCCACCCCTAAGTCTATGGGTGAGAAAACATACGTCCACACAAAGACCTGCACATGAATATTCACTGGAGAATTATTCTTAACAGACAAAAACTGGAAACAATCCAAAAGTCCACCATGTGGGGAACGGATAAACAAAATGCGGTCTACCTTTCACTACCACACAATAAAAAGGCACAAATTACTAACACACGCAACAACACGGATGAACCTCAGAAACACTGCACTACGGAAAAGAAGCCAGACAAGACTACATATAGCATGACTCCATGTCTGTGGAGCACATTTAAAAGACAGAACGTTTCAACCTACAGAAACAGAAAGCAGATCGTTTGCGGTGCGGGTCTGGGGTAGGAGAGGGGATTGACGGCAAACGGGCGGGAGAGAACTTTGGGGGCTAATGGAAGTGTTTTCACCTGAACTGCATTGACTGTTTCACCACTGTACCAATTTATTAAAAATCATCAAACTGTACACTCAGCACAGGTGAATTTTATGGTATATAAATGATACCTCAATACAGACACGGAACAATTCACATGTTTAGCAACATTTTCTGCATCCAAGACACTGTATTAGGCCCCAAAGGGGAGACTGACCAAGACACTGTCCCCACCCTGAAGGAGCTCTCAGCCCCTTTCTTCCAGTTGCAGAAACAGAAGATGCACATGGACATAACAGATATCACACATCAAAAAATGACTGCCCAAAACAGATATCACACACCAAAAAATGACTGCCCAAAACATGGAACAGGCAATGAACGTGATAAAGTCTGGAGGAAGGAGAGAGACGGGGAGTGAGGTGTTGGGGAGGCCTTACGGAGGAGGTTAGTTTTAACTAACCTTTGCAGGATGAATGATAATCAGAAAAGTGGAACCTGGAGGGCAGTGTTGAGGAAAAACCCAAAGGCGGGAATGAGCGAGACGCATCAGCAATCGGTGAGGCAGTCTGGCTGAAACAGAGGCCCGTGAGAACAGAAAGGGCCCCGACAGCCATGAAGCCCGAAGCCCGTGCCCTCTCATGGTGTTTCCTCAAACCTCAGGCATCTGGGCACCACGTTTGTGATTTCTGCCATATTTAAAATTATAGCATGACTTGTGCATTATTGGCTTAACATTCTTTAAACTCGCTTATTTTACCTAGATTAATTCCTAAAGGAGACTTTATAATACAACTAGACAATGAAAACCAGCATTATTTGCGAGACATGCTAAATACTGTAAAAATGGGTGTTATTAAATTGCGGAAGCCTGAAGCTGTCCCTAAGCTGGAGGCCTATCTCTTTTAAGAAGAAAGATTAACAAGTGCTGGAGAAGGGTCAGAAACAGTCAACATTCAAACACCAAACTGACACTTTCACCTTGATACAATCAGAACAGCTGAAAGATAGTTGAAAAAAGGAATAGTTTTCTCACCGTGGTTCAGTGTCATTTACTGCCATACCCTTGAACCATTTAATATCACCCTGTGTCAGGAGTCCCACATTGTGGAAAATGCTGGTCTACAGTAAATCTTAGAAGGGGGGGTAGAGGGGATGATAACAATAATTAATATTTATTTAGCATTTACTATATGCCAGACACTGTTCTAAACACTTCTCATTTTATTTCATTTAATCCTCATAATAATAATACTACCTCATAAGGGTATTATCAACCCATTTTTCAGGCTAAGAAACTGAGCCATACAGAGCTTAACTAACTTGCCCAAGGTCATACAACTGGCCCAAAGTCACATAGTTAATAAATGGCAGAGGGACTTCCCTAGTGGCGCAGTGGCTAAGAATCTGCCTGCCAGTGCAGGGGACATGGGTTCGAGCCCTGGTCCGGGAAGACCCCACATGCTGCGGAACAACTAAGCCCGTGCACTACAACTACTGCACCCGCGCTCTAGAGCCCGCGAGCCACAACTACTGAGCCCGTGTGCCACAAGTACTGAAGCCCGTGCTCCTAGAGCCTGCGCTCTGCAACCAGAGAAGCCACCGCAATAAGGCTGCACACCACAACGAAGAGTAGCCCCCGCTTCCCACAACTAGAGAAAGCCCGCACGCAGCGACAAAGACCCAACACAGCCAAAAATAAATAAATAAAATAAATTTTTTAAAAAAATAAATAAATAAATAAATGGCAGAGCTGAAACTGAACCCAGGCAGTCTGTCTCCAGTCTATGAACTTAACCACTACAATTGAGCTGATTCTCATGTGAAATGATGTTTCAGGAAGATTTACCTGGCTATGATTTGTTTGCTGAACTAAAGGAAAGAGAGGCCAGGAGACTACTGCAACAGCCCAGGCATCAGAGCCCATGGGCCAGCTGGGCCTGGGGGCTTAACTGCCATTTGCTGTGGGCAGCAGAGGGCAGCAGAGGGCTGTGGAGCAGGAGCTGGGCCCCCCCCCCCCCCGCCGCCTTCCAGCCAGGGGCTTCCAGTGGAGAAGGGAAACAGGCCTAAGGCCCAAGCCAGAGGTGCAAAGCCTACCCCGGAAGGAGCAGAGCTGGGGACACCACCGTCCACAGGGGACCGGGAGAAGTCACCCCTGGGTGTGAGGGCAAGCCCAGAGAGAAGGCAGAGGTGCTGGAGAAGCAGCGTCTCAGAGCAGCCAGGTGGCTCAAACACCAGACCCTGCCCCAGGTTCTTGGGCTGCCACCGAAGACCCTCTCACACTCTGACACGGTCCAAGTTCTTCCACATTTCACTTCCAAACGTAACAGTGACATCATGACCTCTTTTTTTTTTATTTGTAAATGGATTTCAGGTCTTTCAAGAGTAGGAAATTTGGCTGTACCTTGCCCTAAACCTCCGCCTTTAAATTCAAAATATGCATTTAGGACTGGTATCTAGTTCCCAGACAAAGTGTTTTAAAATTAAAATTAAGAAACACATTCAAATGGCATTTCCAAGCTTCTGACAGGTCTGAAATATCCTGAACACAGACACCAGTCATCCACAGACATCAAAATTGTTTTATTACCTTAAATCTTCCAAAAGCGTTGCTTGAAAAAAAAATAAGATAGCAGATAAAATCGTCAGAATAAGAAAAAAAGAAAACCTCCTTGAAGAAAATGTTCTATGCATGGAAAAAGAAAGACTAAAAAAATTAAGAACAAAAATAACTGATCTGTACTGACTGATTTGATGCTAAACTCAGGCAGGCTTCATTTAAAAAGTAGAAAAATTCAACATTGTAGGTTTGTGATTTACTCTTGAAAAAATATGATTTCTTATTTCCCAGGAGAAAAGCTTTAATAGTATCAATAGATTTCTCTGGATATCAAATATTTCTCCATTATTGTGAGTAAATTATCTTTAGATCAAAATTAGATGGATTAAATTTCCCTTAAAATACCCAAGAGATTTTAAAAATACAAGGAAACGTATCACACACCCCAAAACAATATTTTATCCGAATACCTCCATGGAAATATCTCCCCATTAGAATAATTAGCCAGAAAACAAAACTAACCTGAGTTTTAGATGTACTAAGTTCAAAATACCTTATTAAAACTCGATCGTCATTTGCTGATGCTAAGATGAAATTCATAATCTTTGGTGCACTTTAAAAATCCCTGGAAATATGCATTTACATTTCTGTTTTTAATCTGGAAAAAAAAATGTGTCTGAATTAGTGATAAGTTGGATAGGAGTCTGAATTTTCTTTTTATTATTACTCAGCCATAAAAAGAAACGAAATTGAGTTATTTGTAGTGAGGTGGATGGACCTAGAGTCTGTCATACAGAGTGAAGTAAGTCAGAAAGAGAAAAACAAATACAGTATGCTAACACATATATATGGAATCTAAGGAGAAAAAAAAAGGTCATGAAGAACCTAGTGGCAAGACGGGAATAAAGACACAGACCTACTAGAGAATGGACTTGAGGATATGCGGAGGGGGAAGGGTAAGCTGGGACAAAGTGAGAGAGTGGCATGGACATATATACACTACCAAACGTAAAATAGATAGCTAGTGTGAAGCAGCCACATAGCACAGGGAGATCAGCTCGGTGCTCTGTGACCACCTAGAGGGGTGGGATAGGGAGGGTGGGAGGGAGGGAGATGCAAGAGGGAAGAGATATGGGGACATATGTATACGTATAGCTGATTCACTTTGTTATAGAGCAGAAACTAACACACCATTGTAAAGCAACTATACTCCAATAAAGATGTTAAAAAAAAATAAAAAATAAAATAAAATACAAATTTCCCTTAATATCAAGATAGACACAAAATATTGTTTCTAAAAAGCTTTCTATTTGTGCTTTAATTATTTTTAATTTAAATTGAGCTAAACTAGGGCAGGTAGCTATGTATTTGTTATTTTTTTTCTAATCAGCAATATAAATTATTTTTTTCTACTCGAGTTACTTTTTAAAAATCTGAAAGGTTACTTCTTCGCCCTAAAACTTGTTTTGATAAACAATTTTTTTAAAAATAAATAAATAAATAAATACAACATATACAACGAAGAATGTAAATAACAGTAAGCACTTCCAAATTCTTAAAAAATTCACCCTCGCATCAGTGCCACAAGGTTCCTGGCTTAACTATTCTCATCTATGTTATCTTTGTCTTCCTGACTGAACTATAAACTCCTTAAGAGAAGAAATCATTAACTTTTTAAATCATCCATTAGCACCACACTGACCCATCTATTTGCTCAGTAAGTATTTACTGAATACCTACTATGTTCAAGGCACCTTGCTGGCGACACAGCAATAAGGTAATGAAGCGGAAACAGTCCTTGCCTTCAAAGATGTTACTGTCCAGAGGGAGGTGGGAAGACTGATAAAATGTACACAAGACTAAGAGGTTCACAAATACCCCTCAGTGGGAAGAAGGGCCCTCTAGACCCAGTCGCTCTTTACCATCCCCTCTCCACAGTCTCAAATCTACTTCATTTGGCAGCCAGTTGAAGCTCCAATACTACAAAATTTAATCCCAGATCAACGCAGGAAAAGTCCTTGGTCTCTGAGAAAACAACGTGATATGGTTTTTGAAAGAGAAGGTGAGACCCTTAGATCTGGATATTAGCTGGAACCCATGTCACAGAGAAGCGCTAGATCTGTTCCGTGTGAGAAGATTTACATTTTCTTAGAAAGAGGCTGAAAGAAGTGAGGAATGAGGGACTTCCCTGGTGGTCCAGTGGTTAAGACTTCGCCTTCCAATGCAGGGGGTGCGGGTTCGCTCCCTACTCAGAGAGCTAAGATCCCACATGCCTTGCAGCCAAAAAACCAAAACACAAAACAGAAGCAGTATTGTAACAAATTCAATAAAGACTTCAAAAATGGTCCCCATCAAAAAAATCTTAATAAAAAGAGAAAAAAAGAAGTGAGGAATGAGCAGTGGGGGAAGCAAGAGGAACCAGAAAGGTGTAGGCTCGGCCCTGCGTTGGGAAGCAGCCTGGACGGCTGGCCAAAGGCGCTGGGGAGCTGGACCGTGCACAGGGTTTTCACCCCTTGGCTCTGCCCTGTGCAGTCAAACCCTCCTCCAGCGCTTCTGCCCCAACCTTCAGTAAGTCTGCAACATCCTCACCTGTGCTATGTGGGGTTCCGTAGATATAATGCTAAAGGGGTCAATTCGGTGTGAAAAAGAGAGAGTACCTGGGGATGCAGGAACCGGGAGGCAGAGGTAACCAAGACAACACAAGCATCCCACACACACTCCAGAATTTAGAGGACTCTTAAGGATGGCTTTGGACTTCTGTGGTTTGGAACTGGGGTTTGAGTCAAGAGGAGGAGGCCCCCAAATGCAAGTAGTTATACAGTCAGCTAGGCGAGATTCAGACCACCAAAGGGGTGCCAGCAGCTTCAAAGGAGGACCCCTACACATGGTCTCATTCAGACTAGCCCCGGTGATGCCTCCTGATCAACCCCTTCCTGACGGTGATCTGGGACTGCCCTCAGACTGGATCTGTGCACAGCCCTAACTAGGTCTGCCACCTCCTGCAGTGTTGACCTGGCCCTATCCTGCCCCAGCGCTACTTCTGCTTCGATCTGTGTTGTGACATCTTGCCCAAGCATTTCCCCAGCACCCAACCTCAACCTGCCTCTGCAGCCCATTAACTACTTCTCTTTCCAGACTGACAGTTTATAGGACAAGGGCTGGCCACATGGGCACTGCAAAAGACCTGGCCACAGTAATTAGGAGGACACTAGACTTTGGAAGGAAAAACTGTAGACAAATTTCACATTTAGGAGACAGAGTTACAGGCGACTACAGGACCAACAGTCTGCAAAGAACAAGGTCCACGTGCAGTCTGTGTGGGAAGAACTTTGCTCATTAAGAAAACCACGGTGTACTTCTACTTCTAAACTCCTGTGGGTTTGCTTCAACTACACTTTCAAATATTCAGATATAGGAAAAAAGGTTGGTCTCTAAGAATTTTCAAGAATAAAACCAGATATATAGATTTTTTACTCTGTAAGAAGCTGTCCCACCAAAATAAAACAAGGAAGGATAAAGTTAGTTTGGAGGCAAAGAGATGGATTCACAGTTGCCAAAGTAACTTCCTCTAGATTGAGAAAGAGGCCATCAGGAAACATTGTAACTGTATTTGCAACCATGTTGCATGCCTCCATTTTCTCTCCCTTTCTCTGCCCTTTTCCTCAAGGGGAAAAAAGAACAGAAGAGAAGAGGGGCAAAACGCAAGTACAACTATGCAAGAAAGATGCAGGGCCCAGAGCTGGAGTTAATAAGCTTCTGAGGAAGGAGATTAATTCTGAAGGTAAGCGGGGAAATCGTAAGCATAATGCAAAGAAAGCACTGTAAGTCTTTGCATGAATAGAAAAGAACCTCCAGGAACTTTGCTTCCAAGCCCTTTTTATAGATAAGCCAATCTGTGGCCAGAGAAGGTAAGTAAATTGCCCAAAGTTACACAGCGCATTAGTGGCATAGCCAAAACCCCAAAAGCATGAGCCTACCTTCAGTGGTCACTCCGAGGGGCTGCAGTGGCTTCTCACCTTGGATTTGGTGAGCAGAACAAAAGTGGCCATACGAGAAAAGCTTTAACTGGCTCGTGGGAGTCGCTGTATAAGCCATAAACCCTGTGATTATTAACTTCAGAAATGCAAAATATAGAAGACTAGTAAAAGTTTTCCTTGAAGTAGGAAAAAAGAAAGGGTCAAGCTTTTATGATGCAATACTCGATAATAGTTGGGCTTAACAACAAAGCTGTCAGTTTATACCAGGAGCTTGGATCTCTGCAAATATCATCTCTTCTAGCCAGGAATGCTCTAACTGGTGATGCTACTTTAATAGAGAGCTTTATTTTTCTAGAAAAAAAAAAAAGAAGAAGAAGAAGAACCAGACCAGATTGCTGAATCAGGTTCTACCACTCATCTGGTTCTCAAAACCTAAATGTATACATGCCACATGCCTGGAGGGAAATGCTCAAAGTCTGTGGGCGAGGCCGTGGAGAAGCAAATCTACAGCCTCCCAGGGCCCTGTGGCAGGGTGGGCTTCCCAGTCAGCTCCTTAATTGCAGTTTCCACCTCCTGTCCCTAGAAGAGAGGCACCCAAGCCCTGGGAAGGTCAGATCCTACCCCAGGGAACCAGCAGTGCCAGGGCAGTCACAGTAGACAGTCTAGCTCTGGCAGGAGCCCTGTGAAGGGGGTTGAAGCAGCTCCTAGACAAGGGTGCAGGGGGAGATGACCCCCGGTGAGCATACAGCACCCACCCTATCACTATCACCCAGGGCACCAGGTGTACGTAGCATATGCCTACAAAGACTGCCCATACCCAGCATCTCTCATGTTACGGCTTCCACTGCTGTTTCCAACATGGCTTATTACACTCAATATCATGCTGGCTGACAAGAGGAGGAGGAGAAGGAAGGAGGAGGGAGGGAGGGGAGAAGGAGGAAAGGGAAGAGGGGGAGGAGAGGAACAGAAAGGAAGTAACGAAACTGCAGAGACATCTTCATTGCGCTCACCTCTCCCCCTCCAAAGAGGAAGGTTACAAGATACTTACTGGAAAGCAGTAACTAACTTTTCCCACAATGGCCTTGTATCAATTCTAAATCAAAAAACCATTCTGTGTGTTTCATTTCCTGTGCCACTGTTCTTGATAAAAACTGTTGGGCTTGCATCCCAAAACCTTCAAAGAACTAAGCATGAAAGTGAAAAACTTAGTAACAACACAGGGTGAATACAATGCCCTGAGACGTGGCTTGATACATGCAAATCATGCAGTTACAAGGTAAAGAAAAGAGCATTAGGAAGGATTAACACAAAGCTGCAGATGGATGGCTGGGCCCAATGGCCAACAGGAGTTTCTTCCTAAATGGACAATAAGAAGGCACCACCCCCAGACCCCTCGTGGTACTCATGATACCCAAAAGGACAGGATTGTAAGCAATCCATTAACAGACAAACCTCACAAGGGGAGAGAGGAGGAGAGGAAAAGAGGGGGAAAGAGGGGGGGATGGAGGGAGTAAGGAAGGAAGAGGAAGCAGGAAAATAACCATGAAATAAAAGAACAAAAGAGGAGTGGTCGTCAAGCAGATAAGAAGCCACATGTAAAATGACAAAAAGCGGCACAAATTTAAGTGGACGTCGTTTCTCTAACATCCTCCCATATCTTCCCCCTTAAGAATGTATGCATTCTTGAGTCACTCTTATCTTTTAAAACTACCTCCCTTTTGAACTTAACTGTTGCCCTATTTCCTTTCCACCCCAGCCAACCTTGCTGAAAGAGAAGATGGAATCCGTTCTAGTCTCCACTTCCTGACCACCGAACCCCAGTCCCCAGCTCCTGCCCTCCCGTCCCCACTCCCAGCAAAGCCAGTGGTTACGGCTGACGATCCTGTCTTCTCCATAGTCTCTGCCCTCTGGGTTTCTTGAGTACTCCTTTCTCTTCTCTAACAACCTTTTCAGTGTATCCCTAGCGGCTCTTCTTCCTCTGCTCTTAAGTGTTGGGATTCCACCACCCTCCATCCCAAGTCCCTCTTCTCTCTCCTGCTGACGCTGCGCACTTCGGGGCAGCTGTGTGCAGACTCCCTGGGGAAAGGCGCTGGCCTCTAGCAAGAGGGAACACAGAGCTGGGAGGCACTCTAACGGCAACAACCGCAGCCGCCACTGCTGCCAAGGGCTCCACAAACACCCCAATAAAGAGTCACCCACGCCGTACACCAGAAACTAATACAACATGGTAAATCAACTGTACTTCAGTTTAAAAAAAAAAACTTCCCTGGCGGTCCAGTGGTTAAGACTCTGCACTTCCAAGGCAGTGGGCATGGGTTGGACCCCTGGTCGGGGAATTAAGATCCCACATGCTGTGCGGTGCAGCCAAATAAATAAATAAATAAACGGATCACCCAGGCTCTGCTCGAACTCTTCTACTGACAGGGAGCTCGTCGACCAGAAAGCAGGTCACCTGTGAGAGGCCGGAGCGGGCAGTCAGGAAGGATGCATCTCCAGGGAGTGGGGGGTGGGGGCTGGGTACACGCATGCCCGTGCTGGCCACCCAAAGTCCTCTGAGAGGTGTATGGCCTTAAGTAGTGATCAACCTCCCTGCCTCACAGGTGGATCCAGCGCCAATCCTTCTGGAAGGAAGGCTGGCCCAGGAAAGGAAATGAAGTCGAGTCTGGGGTCACGACGGGCCTGTGGCCGGGTAGCCTCCCTGACCCACACCGCAGCTCTTCTGGTGAGCATGCGGATAAGACGGCCACCAGCCACTGTTACAGGACAGGGGCAGCGACACAGCAGGAAGCTGTTCCCTAAACGTCCCCACTGGAACATCATACTGCGAACGAAGCACTCTGCGCATCTGTCGAGAGCCGGGCATCACGCTGGCTCTTTCCCCATGACCTCATCTCTTCCCAGAAACATCCATTTGAGGCAGGTGCCGCTGTTTCCGTTTTACAAATGAGAAAACTGAGGCAAATCTGTTCAAGGTCACACAGCTGGTAAGCACATGAAGTGAAGTTCAGAGTCACTGTCCGAAAGTCAAATGCCTGTGCTTTCCACCCAACCAACTCGCCCCTCACTAAACAATACATTTCTGAATACTGCCTATTCGAGGTGGCAAACATCTACCTATGGTCATGAACGGTCCTGTAGAGAGAGATAATAAACAGGCGTTCATTTCCCAGCACCATACACTGCAGCGTAAATGAGTTTCCATATCTTGGGATTAAGTCAAGAGAGGAAAGTGGTACCCTTGGCAGAAAAATATGAATGATACTAAAGGAATGCCGCAAGCTCAATAAATCCAGAGACTAAAATTGCTATGTGAACTCTGTAGTAGTTATGCTGGTACTGATAACCTCACAAAAGCTCTTAGTGGAACTTGTTAAATCATAAAATCATCTCTTGATTCTAGAACATAATACAATGCCTTTTTTATGTAAACACAACCTTGGGAAAAGTGGAGATGACTTCAGGTCTTTTTAAGATATTTCCTCTGTCACACTGGGAACCATTTCCTTCACCCACCAATATTTTTACATATTTGCAGAGAGACTTCTCTGCCATAAATATTAAACACAAATCACAGTGTAGCAGCTAAGAGCTCGGCTCTCCTCTAACAACTATTATGAAAGTCAGCCACTGGGTCCTCACAAGCGGTCATAATCAAATTTCTAAAGATGGATAGTTTGTGCTGGAAGGTAAGTTAAAAACAGAACATCCATTTATTGAGATTCATTAATATTACTATCTATTGACCTGCACCATACTAAAAGGATTTTATTGAACAGACAACTTGCAAACTTAATACTACACAGAATATTAGCTCAATCATTCTTTCATTCATTTAACTAATAATTAATGTGTAACATAAACATGCACAGGTATAGAGCTTTACAAATAAACTACTTAAACAAATTTGTATACTACTTATATGAATAAGTAAATAAACCCTCACTAAACTTAAAATGCTGTTATAGAGAAATATATAAAGTTAAATCAGTAGTATAAAGTTAAACAATAAGACAACAATATAAGATGTCTTCAAAGAATAAGACTGCAAACCCAATGAATAGTAAAGAAAAAAATGCTCAAGGTTCTAAGAGATGAGGGTCAAATGTGTTGGGGCGTAAGAGAAGACACTGCTGAGGGCAGAGGTGGTAATAGGTAAAAGGAAGCTTGGTGAAGAGAAAAAACAGAGGTATTGATATTATTGGTCAAGGCATGTTCTAGAGAGAGTAGATGAAGGAAACTAGACCAAAATGTGTATGCAGAGATGTAGGATTAATAATAAGTGCAAAACCACAGTGGTTTACCTTTCAGTGATCAAAGGAACATATTCGCTTATCTCCTAACTTAAGGACTCAGGTCATCGTTTATCCAGGTCCTCATTTTCAACCAAAGCAACAACTTGTCAAAACTTTAAAACTCCCTTAGAAAAATGAAACATAATAAATATGTACCTACAATGGAAAGAGTCACTGAGTTTAGAATGCCACACTCCACTGGACCCTTTAGAGATCACTGAAGTCATGGTTCATCCCATCGTGTAAACATTCTCAAACACAGCAATGCAGACAACATACAGTAAGAGTCAGGGAATCTGGGCAGGAAAGAAGGGCCAGTGCGACACAAGTAACTTGTTCAGGTGGATGGTCAAGGTAAGGAGTTAACAGTAGTTACCAGGTAAGAACTACCCAAAATACCACTGTTGATAGAAATACAGACATGTTACAGTAGGGGAGCCCTCTGGAAGTCAGCCAGATCTACACACACCCATACTCTGCTTTCTTCTGAGGTGGGCACTGCCAACAACTCAGGGTCTAAGTTTTGGGCAACTGAAGATGCATGTGTAGAGTAACTAAGAGTTTGTAACCATCTTACAATATCAAGAGATAGGAGGAACCAAAAGGAAGATGTCGTGAAACTACATCAGCAGTCAGAAAACCTTTTCTATAAAAGGCCAGATAATAGATATTTTAGGCTTTGAGGGTCACATGATCCCTGTCACAAATACTCAGTTCCGGTATTGTACTGTGAAAGCAGACGTAGACAGCAGATGAACCAATAGGCATGCCTGTGTCCCAATAAAAATTTATTTACAAAAACGGGTGGTGGAAGACTCATTTATAATAAAACTCTCAGCAAGTTAGGAATAGAGGGGAATTACAATAATGAGCATCTTCAAAAAATCTACAGCTAACATCACACTTAACAATGAAGGACTGAGGGCCTTTCCCCTAAGGTTTGGAACACAGGATTTCAAAAAATGGTGCTTCAGCAATTGGACATCCATAGGCCAAAAAAACAAAAAGGAACCTCGAACTAAATCTCAAACTTTAAACAAAAATTAACTCAAAATGGATCACAGTCTCACATGTAAAATGTAAAACCATAAAACTTTCAGAAAAAAATAGGAGAAAATCTTTGGGATCAGGCTAGGCAAAGAGTTCTTAGGCTTAAAACCAAAAGCACAATCCAAAAAAGGAAGAACTGATAAATTGGAACTCATCAAAATTGAAAACTTTTACTCTGCAAAGGCTCTACTAAGAAGATTAAAAAATAAGCTACAGGCTAGGAGAAAATATTTGCAAGCCACGTATCTGACAAAGAACTAATACTTAGACTATATAAAGAACTTTAAAAAATGAGCAGTAAAAGGGCAAATAATCCAAATAGAAATGTCTAACATTTTACCAAAGACATTTCGTTGAAGAGGATACACAAATGACATGAAAGTGCATGAAAAGGTGTTCAACATCACTAGCCTGGAGGGAAATAAAAATTTTAACCATGATGAGATATCACTACACACCTATCAGAATGGTTAAAATAAAAAATGGTGACAACATCAAATGCTGGCAAGGATGAAGAGACTGAATCACTCAGACACTGCTGATGGGAATGTAAAATGGTACAACCATTCTGGAAAATATTCTGGCATTTTCTTATAAAACTAAACATGTGACTACCGTATGATCCAGCAATTGCACTCTTGGGCCTTGATCGCAGAGAAATGAAAACTATGTTCACATAAAAAAACTGTACACAAATATTCGTAACAGATTTATTCATAATAGCCAAAAACTGGAAACAATCCAGATGTCTTTCAGTGGGTGAATGGTTACACAAACTGTGGTACATTCATACCCTGGGATACTACTCTGCAATAAAAGGGAACAAAGTATTGACACTGACACGTGCAACAACTTCAACAAATCTCCAGGGAATTATGTTGACTGAAAAAAGCCACCCCAAAAAGTTATATACTGTATGATTCCATTTATATAACATTCTTGATATGATAAAATTATAGACATGGAGAATAGATTAGTGGTTGCCAGGTATTACGGATGGGGGGTGGGGAGGGAAGGAAGGAGGTGGGAGTGGCTATAAAGGGGCAACACAGGGGATCCTTGTGGTGACAAAACTGTTCTGTATATTGACTCTATCATTGTCAATATCTTAATTGTGCACAACAGATTTCCAAGATGTTACCATTGGGGAAACTGGGTAAAAGGTACACAGAATCTCTCTGTATTATTTTTTACAACTGTACGTGAATCTATAATTATCTCAAAATAAAAAGTTTAATTTTTAAAAAAACAGACTATAGGCCAAATTTGACCCACAGACCATATTCTGCCAACCCCTGGTTTATAGTAAAGGTATAAAACTTTGTAGTCCAGTTCATTAAATGTAACCAGGTCAGAACTCTAGATGCAAACTGACCTTTAAGTTCTCAGAATAAACAATTCCACAACCTGGCTGCCCAGCTGTATCTAGAAACCAATCCAAATTGTACTAGCAAGCATCCAAGACCCATAGGATGCTTATACTTCATAGACAGACAGTAAGCATCTGTGTGTCTGAACCTCTGATTTCCCCCCAGAGAACCACAGAACCTACATTTTTCCCATTTTCCATTCTGATCCAAACTCCTTACTTACGTTGGCTTTGAGGCATTGCATAACCTGGCACCAACTTTATCTCCTTTGGCTAGATTTACAGGGAAGGTATTCGTAAGTGCTTACAGTATGTCTATCACATACCATGATTAATAAACATATCTACAGCGCTACTGGAGCCAAACCCTTAATAACTGATAAAAAGATTAGCTTTGTTTATTTTAATAAGCTGTGGTACATACATACCATGAGCTATTATGCAACCATTAAAAACAACATATTAAATTTCAGCAAACTAAGCATAGTGGGGAACTTCCCCAACCTGATAAAGGACATGTACAAAAAACCTACATTAACATGATAATTAATGGTGAGAAACTAGATGCTTTACCACTAAGATCAGGAACAAGGCAAGGATGTCCCCTCTCACCACTGCTATTCAGCATCATACTGGAAGTACTAGCTAATGCAATAAGGCAAGGAAATAAAAGGTAAACAGATTGGGAAAAAAGAAATAAAGATGTCTTTGTTTGCAGATGACATGACTGTCTATGTAGAAAATCTCAATGAATTGAAAAAAAAAAAAAAAAAACTCCTAGAATTAATAAGCAATTATAGTAAAGTTACAGGACATAAGGTTAATATACTAAAGTTAAATGTTGTCTTATATGCCAATAATGAACAACTGGAATTTGAAATTTTAAAACATAATACCATTTACATTAGCACTAAAGGAAATTAAATACTGAGGTTTAAATCTAACAAAATATGTACAAGATCTATATGGGGAAAACTACAAAATTCTGATGAAAGAAATCAAAGAATATCTAAATACATGTAGAGATATTCCATGCACATGGATAGGAAGACTCAATATTGCCAAGATGTCAGGTCTTCCCAACTTGATCTATAGTTTCAACACTATCCCAATCAAAATCCCAGCAAGTTATTTCGTGGATATGGACAAAATGATTCTAAAGTTCATATGGAGGCAAAAGAGCCAGAGCTGCCAACACAATATTGAAGAAGAACAATGACAGAGGACTGATCCTACCCAACTTCAAGACTTACCATAACACTACCATAATTAAGACAGTGTGGTAATGGTGAAAGAACAGACAAATGGATCAACAGAACAGAATAAAGAGCCCAGAAACAATCACAAATATAGTCAACTGACCTTTGACAAGGGAGGAAAGCCAATGCAATGGAACAAAGATAGTCTTTTGAAAATGGTGCTTGAACAACTGGACGTTCACATGCAAAAAAAAAATAATAATAATAATCTAGACCCAGACCTTACATCTTTCACAAAAATTAACTCAAAATTTAAAATGCAAATCTATAAAGCTTCTAGAAAGTAACATGAGAAAATACCAGTGACCTTAGATTTGGAAATGAATTTTTAGATACTACACCAAAAATGTGATCCATGAAAGAAAAAATTGATAAGCTGGGCTTCATTAAAATTTAAAATGTCTGCTCTGCAAAAGACACTGTCAAGAGTATAAGAAGACAGGCCACAGTCTGGAAGAAAATATTTGCAAAATACATATCTGATAAAGGACTGCTATCCAAAATATAAAAAGAACTCTTAAAACTCAACAATAAGAAAATTAAAAATCCAATTAAAAAGTAGGCAAAAGACATAAACAGATACTTCACCAAAGAAGATATACAGATGATAAATAAGCATGTGCAAAGATGTCCATCGTATGTCATTAAGGAATTGCAAATTAAAACAACAATGAAATACAACTTCATACCTTTAGAATGGCTAAAATTTAAAACACTGACTAAACCAAATACTGACAAGGATGTGAATCAACAGGAATCTTATTCACTGGTGATGAGAATGTGAAATGGTCCACTTTGGAACACAGTTTGGCAGCTTCTTACAAAACTAAACGTACTCTTACCATATGATCCAGCAATTGTGCTCCGTGGTATTCACCCAAAGGAGTTAAAAACTTATGTTCACATGAAAACCTATATAAGAATGTTTACAGTAACTTTATTCATAACTGCCAAAACTTGGAAGCAACCAAGATGCTCTTCAACTGGTGAATGGATAAACAAAATGTGATAAATCCATACAACGGAGTATTATTCAGCACTAAAAAGAAATGAGCTATCAAGATATGGAGGAACCCTAAATGCTTACTGCTAAGTGAAAGAAGCCAACCTGAAAAGGCTGCATACTATATGATTCCAACTATAAGATATTTTTGAAAAGGCAAAATTACGGAAACAGTAAAAAGATCAGCGGTTGCCAGGGGTTCATCAGGGAGGAGGGAAGACTAGGTGGAACACGCGGATTTTTAGGTCAGTGAAACTATTCTGTATGATACTGTAATGGCGGATACCTGTCATTTTGTCAAAACACACAGAATGAACCCTAATGTAAAGTATGGACTACTTAATAATTATGTATTGATATTGGCTCATCAATTGTAACATGTACCATCTAAAGCAAAATGTTAACAACAGGGGAAACTTGGGGAGGAGGGGCATGTGTATATGGGAACTCTCTGTACTTTTCACTCAATTTCTCTGTAAACCTTAAACTGCTCCAAAAAATTAAGCCTATTAATATTGTTAAAAAGAATATGTTAAGATATACCAGCTGACTTGGAGATATTTCCATAATGTACTATTAAGTGAGAAAAGTGAGATACAGAGAATATAAGTTGATTCATTTTTATAAAATACCAACAATAAATAATGTGAGTGTTCACATATTTTATGGATATGGAGAAAGGCACTGAAGAATGCTCTCTTGGTTTTGGACAGTGGTTACTTGGGAAGTTGGGAGAAGAGGATAAAAATGATTAAAAACTTACAGATCAAACTTTGAGCAAAAATATGAATAAAAATTTAACGTTTAAGTAAAAAAGGCCCTGAAGCAAAGAGAAGCCATGTCAAGACTGGGGGTAGGACCAGCGAGAATAGCCTATTACCAGACTTCCTGGGAAGAGAAACCAGAGGCTGAGAGCAAAGACCCCTTGGTTCCTTTCTAGGAGAGTAAACAGTAGAGAATCTTCATTTTATTAATTATATCAATTTAGTTTATCAACCATCCTACAAGTTCCAAAGCAAACATACACAGAAAAAGAAACCTAGGTTTCAGCTCTTTAATCAATCTCCTTATTCTGAAAAAAATAATCATCGGGCTTTCAATGAACCAAAATAGTTAAAGCTTAAGTTCCATCATATTCGTATAAATCCCCTGGTTCATATCTTGCCCCTGGAACTTCATATTTAAATTTATATAGCTTATTCCTATATGTTTCCCCCAAACTACTGCAGCAAACAGCTATATAATCTTACTCATCCAACACCTAATCAGAAAATAATTATTCCCTTTTATTCCATTTATCAAAATAAATCCACAGCACTTCTTAGGATGAGCATAATCCTGAAAAAGAAAAAAATATATATTTTTTTAAATTTCCGAAAATAAAGTTATCTGCAAGGGGCTCCTCCAACCTCTTTTACATGCAGAGGCAATTGGGTGCAGGGTCTCCTCTTGGAGGGATGTGGTTTCCCGGCAACCTGCCTCCGGTTGTCAGGGAGAGACCCTGGTGAGCTGGTGAGCAGGGCTGTTATCAGGCCGGCTGCAGCCTCGGCGGGGGGAGCGGGCAGCTCCGTGTGGCTGCTTCGTGCCAATGCACACAGCTCGGTGTGCGAGGAATGCTAAGTGGTGGGCCAGGAACCCCAGGGACCAAGCAGGAGTTGTTACATTGGGCTTCCTGCTAGATGACGTAGCTCTTCAAGAATTGGTTCTTAAGAAGAGATGAGGAAATGGAGGTTTGCAGCCGTGCAGTGTTTTCTCCGGGACTCTATTGGAAAGCTGGCTGATTCATTCGGCAAACCCTAATGTGGTTTTCTTTTCATCTGCTAACTGCAGTACGTCTGTTAAAATATCAAATTCTCTTCAGTTGGCCAAAGAATAATTTTTGGCCTCGTGTGAACAATGCTTTTTAATTTTTCACATTGCGTTTGACCTAAGCAAACTATAAATTACCTAAGAGTAAACTACAAATTAAAAAAAAAAAAATTAAAGCTAAAATATGAAAAAGTTCCAAAGGAAAATTCAACACTAACGTTATTACCTTACCATGGTAATATTTTCAAAAGAATTCATTTTATATACATGCTCTGGGAAGACACTCAATGTTTCTGAATTTTATTCCTCATTTTTTTAAATGTAATGATAATATAGTCATCAAAACATATTGTAACTCTACATTTCTTCCAGTTTCACTATTACCAGTCTTTGCTCTATTATAATGTAAATTTACCACACTTATTCAACAAGCTAGTGGATGAGAAATATACCCTGCTGAGAAACTCTGTAGATATGCTCTCATGAAATGGTACAGAAGTCCTACAGCAATGTAAGGAACCATGTCTTCCTCTGTGAAGGGCAATAACCTTATTCAACATTTTAGAAGCGATCCAGCTTACAGAAGAGGTCCCAGCTGGTTCAGAGGCTATGGCAGTCTCTGGTCAAGGTAAAATCAAGCATTTGGCATTGTTTAAAAACAAAAAAACAAACAAAAAATAGATGCCAAATAAAGTCACTTATGCTAAGCCCCACGTCACCAAACCAAGATTTACCTTGGCTACAGTTTGGGGTCTCCCAGAAATGAGAGAGAAATGGTTTAAGAACCAATCAGGAATCGCCTCATGAGCACTAGTTGAATCTGCCTGACAGACCTCCTGCCATTCCCTAGAGAAAAGTAAGCTTGCCATGACCACCCTGCCTAGTACAACTTCCTTGTTCCCGCTTCCTTCTGGCTATATAAAGATCTTTCATTTTGTACAGCTCCTCAGAGCCCCTTTCTCTCAGCTAGATTGGATGCTGCCCAATTCGAATCAGTTTTTGCTCAAATAGACTCTTAAAAGTTTTAATATGCCTCAGCTTATTTTAACAGCATCATGATCAAAGTAGTCAAGTATCTCACCAAACGGGAAGAACGCTTTGATAGGACATCCAGAGAGGAAGTTACCAGAAGACCAAGCAGCCTGACCATTGTAATCCAAGAGCTCTGGTCATGCCCACAGGGCACCATAACCAGGTTAGAAGTTCAGGAAATGCAAGGGAGAACAATGGCAATCTCTGAGCTCCAAATATATTAAAGGAACTCAACCTTTACGTCCCTAAGAAGACACATTGGAATGAAAGTGTAAAACAGGGCCTCAAAGCCCTAGCTCCACCTCCAGTTCTAAGAGCAATCTATGCTGAAACAGTCCCCAAAAAGGCAGCATGGAAGGCGAAGAACTGAGATTAGCCTTGAAAGGCCCAGGAAGATTGAGATGGGCTGTGAGGAAAAAAGCAAGCTTCCCAGAGGAAGGTACTAAGAGTAGGAGTCAGCCTCAGCGGTGGAAGCAGAGATCAGGAACACTGAGATTAGCAGCAAGTCAAAGAATGTGTCTAACCCCAGGATGAAGAAAGTCATCACCCAGATCACACAGTTACCGCTATTTTCTTAGCAGTGACAGAAATCTGAGGTTTAAACAGATGCCTCGTAGTGGTGCTCACGACAGACTGGGAAGACTGAAAGCAGCGAACTAGGAAAGTGTGATGGTTAGTTTTCTGTGCCAAGCTGACTGGGCTAAAGGATGCCCAGATAGCTGGTAAAACATTATCTCCGTGTGCATTGTGAAGGTGCCTCCGGAAGAGATTAGCATTTGAGTTGGTACACTGAGTGAAGAAGATGATCCCACCAATATGGGGGGGGGGGGGGGCGGTGCTCATTCAATCCAATCGGATTAGAACTAAAAGGCGGAAGAAGGGTGAATTCACTCTCTCTGTCTGAGCTGGAACATCCACCTTCTCCTGCCATCGGATGCTCCTTGTTCTCGGGCTTTAGGACTCAGACGGGAACTTACACCATTGGCTCCCCTGGTTCTCAGCTTTCAGGGTTGGACTGAATTACATCACCAGTTCTCCTGGGCCTCCAGCTTGCAGACAGCAGATCTTGGACTTTTCAGCCTCCATAATCATGTGCTCCAGGCCCTCATACTATATATATATTGTTCTGTTTCTCTGGAAAACCCTGACTAATACAGAAGGCAAGGAACAATGAAGACTTACTGGAAGAGGACCAGTTTAAATACAGAGGCAAGGATCGAAGATGAATGTGGCTAAGGTTTGGGGGAGAGTAGTGCCACGACAGAAATGGGGAAATTAAAATATGTATCCAGTGTTTTGAAGGGAAAATGGTAAATTTGGTCTTAGAACTGAGTTTGGGGTTATGGCAGGACATACATATCCTCTAAGAATTTGGAAATGGGAAGCGGAACTTTTGCAAGATGAGATCTAGCTTTCAGGAGCTATGCACAGATGAGAGTGGTTGGGAAGAAGCTAGCCAGCCAGCCAGGAGAAGACGGTACAAAGAGTAGAGCAGTAAAATGCAGGCAACAACAGGCGTGATGCCAGCAAACGCCAATTCCACTTATTCAAAGACAAGGCAGATGTCAGACTCTCCCAACCTCTCACCATCTCTTAGCTTAAAAGTTGGTGAGGAGGGGCTTCCCTGGTGGCGCAGTGGTTGAGAGTCTGCCTGCCAATGCAGGGGACACGGGTTCGAGCCCTGCTCTGGGAGGATCCCACATGCCGCGGAGCAACTGGGCCCGTGAGCCACAATTACTGAGCCTGCGTGTCTGGAGCCTGTGCTCCGCAACAAGAGAGGCCGCGATAGTGAGAGGCCCGCACACCGCGATGAAGAGTGGCCCCCACTTGCCGCAATTAGAGAAAGCCCTTGTACAGAAACGAAGACCCAACGCAGCCATAAATAAAATAAATAAATAAATAAATTTTTTAAAAAAAGTTGGTGAGGAGATAGACACAAGCTAAAATGACTGAACTACCCCATGATGACAAACCCACGGCCTACTAGAAATCTGATGTAACCAAAGGTCTGGGCAGCATGGAGAACACTCAGCTCTGCGCAGCCGAGCCTGGGCTGGTGCTCTGAACTCCAGGAAGGAAGAAGTGACAGCTAAGGAGGCTGCCATCACGTACTGATGCCCCATTCTTCAAATATGGCCCACTCCTTATCACATCCATTTCCATTTGGCTGTCGAAATGCTATCTAGGTAATACGGTTTTCCGGTATAATAGGAAAAACTATCAACACGGAAACCAGCAAACAGTGGCAATCCCAAGTCCCCAGGCTCCCACCCGTCCTGTCTTCGTCAATGTGCTATTCTCCCCTCCATTACTCAACCAGTGTCCAGTGCTTTCATCATAAGCATTCTTGCCAGAGACAACGCTGCCTGATGCATTTTTGCCACAAACATTTCCACTGGGTTAACTAATTGGACGTAAGGCAATTTTGCCCTGAAAGATAAAATAATGAAAAATAAAAGAGGAACATTAAAAAGGACGTAATAAAACATGAGCAGTGTAGATTCATGGTGATACTGCCCAAATAACTGATTTTACTTTGTGGGTTGTACCTGAAAACTCGTCTTCCAAGTCTTTCATTCATTGCATTCTATACTTTATTCTTGCTTGTTGATTCATTTCCTTGTTCAGAATCAGACAAATTTTCCCTAAAATTTCTTCCTTCATTAAGAGAGGTATCAGTTTCCAAACACTAGGATGCGTATTTGTAACTGAGCTCTGTGTTGCCTTGTGAAAGCCTCTACTCTGTTGTGTGTTCTTAGCATGTTGTCACACGTCCGTTGATAGAGGTTCCAAAGTTCTATGGGAAACGTGGGTTCAACCCTGCACCTTTGAGGTCCTCAGCCTCTTCCTCCTCCAATGCAGTGTGTTTCAAACTAAAAAACCTACTCTTGGGGCAAATCACTGTCATCTGTCAGCTCAGTAAAGTCATCAATAATGTCACTAAGTGGAAGAAATGCTAACGCATTTCAACCAGTTAAAACTGTCAAACCAAAAATTGTCAACCAGTTATTTTATCTTTCACAGCAAAACTGCCAATTAGTTCTGCAGCAAAAAAACGCTTGCAGCAAAGATGTCTACAGCTAAGATGCTTATGGAGGAAGTACCTAGAACCCATTCAAACAGCTATTGACTATCTATTCTGTATCATAACACAGGTATGTCTTTGAGGGGCCTGCCCATCAAAGAGCTCACAACATAATATGCTACAGTCATTCAGCAAATATTTATTGTCAACCTACTGTGTTCCAGACACAAAGAATAAGACAAAATCCTGCCCTGAAGTAGTTTGTACTCTAATGCTACTATTTCATAAAACATTAGATATTCTGATGCTCTCAGACAAACTGCAGATTTATGAGGGAAGAAAGATGAAAGAATAGGATGTAGAAGATCCACAACTTTTCTTCCTCACATTGACACCCTGAAACCATCTTCTGCAGAATTCAGTCTTTCGTACAGTGCCGGAGTTCGAGATCCGGGCTGGCACAGGATGGCAGGGGCTACAGCCAGCTGCTGTAGTATGGGAAGGGGTCTGGTCATCTGCCAAGGCAGCAGGGGTGATGGCTCCCAGGCCACTGGGGTCTGTGAAGGGGGCAGACCAAGCTCGGCAAAGAGGCCTTCACTCTGGTCCTTGCTGAGGGCCTGGAGGCTGCTGGCTCTCTTGGGACCCATGTCACAGGCTGAGTCTCCTCACCCAACCAGCTTCCCATTCCTCACCCAGCTGTCGTCACTCTCCTCCCTCCCCAGCTGATACAGGGGCTTGCTGTGTCCCCGGAACCAGAGGGGAGCAGGAGGGGGCCCCCCAAAGGCCGTGCTGAGCATGCCACCCTTTTCCCCACTGCCGCTGCAGGTCCCTAGCATGTCCCTGCTCAGAGACTGAAGACAAGGGGCTTCCCATCATCCATCCTGGCCAGTCGAAAAGTTTACCACTGGTCACAAGAGTGACTGAGAGGGAATTCTGAAATCAGCACAAATCCACCACCACTAGTGGAAAAAAAATTCAGAATATGTACCCCACGGATAAAACATATTATGTTTTTGCTAGCTTCTCTGCATCACCATTGGTCACACGATGGTCACATAAAAAATCCACCTTTTTGGTCTTTGTTTTCAGGCATTAACCACACTCTCCCCCAATATCCACAAAACATTACTGAGTGTCTGATGCAAGCAGGCAGGACCCTTTGTGAAGCGCTCCAGACTACAGGATGAAATAAGTATCAAACATGGTCCAGCCCCACCCTTTGAGGAGTGAAACATGGCTCCCCACTCTGGACAGACATCCTTCCGGGGAGCTCACACTCATATGGGGAGATAATGTTATCAAACACAAGTCTGTGTGCCCGACGCACAATGAGGCCAAACGATACCAAAACGTCAGAGTTTGGAGCAGAGAAAGGTTTACTGCAGGGCCATGCAAGGAGACAGGCGGCCCATGCTTTAGAAACCCCGAACTCCCGGAATGCTTTCAGCAAAGCCCTTTTATAGGAAAGGTGAGGGAGGCGCGTGGTTAGCTGTTGCAAACTTCTTGGCGTCAGATCCTTTGTTCCTGAGGTTGGGTCACGTCAGGTCACAACATTCCTGTAAACCTGCACCAAAACAAATGTTATTCTCTGCCCTGACAAGAGAGGGCAAGGTCCCAAGGCCCAACTTCCGCCCTCCGAGGCCCAGGCCCTGGCTAAGAGGAGGGGGTCCCTGCGCGGGCCAGTTACCCTGCCCGGGAGCGTTCGCCCAGCACCCAGTCTGGGTCCTCCTGCCAGTGCCCAGGCCGGGCTAAAGAGGCAGATCTCAGCTGGCGTCACCCTCAGGGCCAGGTCCCCAGACCCTGCCCAGCCGTCATCACTGAGGAGGCAAGGCGCCCACGATCCAGCTGGCCCTCAGGCTTTGCATTTAAACTGGAGAGAATCATTTGTGTAGGATCAACGTAATACCTCTTGTAGCAAATACCCATCAGGTGAATTCCCAGCTCACGGCAACTGCCCTTCTTTGAGAATAGCCCCACCACAGAGGTGGACCTGAAGTAATGCCGTGCAATGTCCTTGCAACTTAACCCTGACCTCTGGCCACCTCCTAGGTAGACAACTGATCTCAGCTGGACCAATTTTTGAAACTTGAACAGAGAGACTGAAGCCGGCTGAAGCGGTTACCTGGATGGCAGTGTCCGTATACTCCAGTGGCTGAGGCCTCCGTGGGCTGCCACCCATGCAGACAGCCACCCCCGTTAGGTGGCAGAGGTGGGGACGGGGGAGAGGCTCGCAGCTGCCTCAAGGCCTGGGCCCGGCCAGCAGGCAACCGTGGCGAGGGCTCTGGGGCTCTGCGGGACATAGCCCTCAGCCTGTCCCCGAGCCCCCAGCTCACCCGCCAGCCCCGAGGCCAGAGGGCCTGGAGGGCTCCGGGGAAACGGCCACGATCGGCTTCTCACTGCACTGTCTGCCTTGAGGACCACTGACAGGCCGACTGTTGGCGGAGCGGGACCTCTAACTGATGCGCTAAAGGGCTCGTGATAACGGCTGCACACCCACCCCGCCCCTACCACAATACGACAGAGATTTAATAACTTGGGTAGCAAAAAAGCACCTCAGTAGCTACGCAAGATCTGATAGAAGGATTCATAAAATAGTTCAAAATTATTTGTCTAGTAGAGAAGAAAGGGATTGCTTAGGTTGGAGAGGAAAAGGATGGGTTTATAAGAGAAATGGAATTCAAGCAGGGCAAGTTTTGAGGAAGAGCAGGATAAGGATATATGGAAAACACAATATTTTACCCAAGCAGGCATTTGATAAACATTTAATGAATGACTAAGTGAAAAGATTAGAGTGTGGAACCCACTTGGCTAAAATCACATGAACGTTTCCAGAGGCAAAACACTGAAGCACATGCTAGCCAGAAGATGGGGTTCTATAGGGGCACAGTAGGAAAAAAGGCTGGGAAGGTAACGGTCAGATGGTGGGAGATATGGAATACCCTTATCCCAGGGACTTCAGGGAAGTACTGAGGATTCTGAAACAGAGGGTAAAATAAAGAGCTTTAGATAGGATGCAAAGAGGAGAGATAATAGCTCTGTGTCCTACAATTTAGAAGTTAATCACACACTGGTGAAAATTTTTCTAAAAGGAAATTTGTTTTCTATGATTTTCTTTTAAAAGTCTATGTACATCACTCAAAATAAAAGAAATACACATAATGCCTTCTACATAATAGTGGAAGGAATTTGTCCCCAAGGATCTTTTCTTTGTATAAATGATGCCACCACAATTGACACTTCAATAAAAATGAATATTTATGAAATGTAAAATGATTTGGATTAACTTATTCCAATTTCACCCTCTAAATTTAGATTTTTAAATCAGGCCAAAATGTGGATTTTGATTACAAAAGCAAGTTGGGAAAGAAAAACAGAACTTGACATGAAAAAGAGAGCAAAATTTAAAAAGAAGGAAAAAAAAGAACTTGAAATAGGGATGAAAAAAGATGATAGAAAGGTGGTCAATTAGACTAAAAACAGCAGAAAGAGATCATCTTCAAAGTGGAGTTACTTAATTCAATAATGCAGTCACATTATAAGAACCAAAAGTTAAAAAAAAGCACGGAGTCAAATCTCCCAGCTGTGTCTCCCCTCCACCATCAGCTCACTGCATCGCCCTCTCCGTGGCCATTACTTTCTTATCTATCCTTCCAAAGTTTCTTTGTGCATAAATATTATTACTTTCCTCCCTGTTCACACAAAAGTTAACATATAACACTGTTCTGACCTTGCATTTTTCACCTAACACTATATCTTGGCAATCTCTCCATACCCATTCATATAGATATTCCATGTTCTTTTTTACAGCTGCATATTACATTGTGAGGACGAACCATAATTTATTTAACTAGCCCCTATTGATGGGCGTTTGGGTTGTTTCCAATCTTTGACTACTGCAAGCAAAGCTGCAGTGAATAACCTGGTACAGTCATCATTTGGCACGAATGCAAGTATATCTGTAGGATAAATTCCCAGGAATTGAATTCCTCGGTCAAAAGGTATACGCATTTAAATTTTTGACAGATATGGCCAAATTGCCTTCCATAAGAGTTGAGCCAATTTACATTCTTGCCAGCTATGTACAAGAGTGTCTTCTTCCTTAAGGATTTACCAACAAAGTATATCATCAAATTTCTGGATTTTTGCCAGTCTGAAGAATGAAAAATGGTACTTGCATTCTCCTCATTATGAATGAAGCTGAGCATCTTTTTATATGTTTAAGAGCCAATTATACTTCCCTTTCTGTAAACTGCTCATAACCTTTGTCTATTTTTCTAATGGATGTTGCTGTTTTCTTATTATCTTCTAGATGCTTATTATATATTAGGGAGATTAGTCCTTCACCTACGATATGAGTTGCAAATATTTACCCCAGTTTGTCTTTTGAATTTGCTTGCGGTAATTTTTGCCTGCAGATTTTTATTTTGTTGTGATCTAATTTATCAGTTTTTTAAGTCTTCTGATTTTCAAGTCATGGTTAGAAAGGCTTTCCTTTCTAAAGGAATTCTCCCTTGCTCATCCTTAAATTATTTCATTTTGTACATTTAACTAAATGAAAAAACAGTACATATAGTAGTTAAGATCACAAACTCTAGAGGCAAACTGGCTATATTCATATCCCAGATCCACTACTTATTAGCTATATGACCTTGTATAAGTCACCTAAACTCTATAGGCCTCAGTTTCCACACCTACAAGTGAGGATAATAACAGTTACCACCTCCTCACGTTGTTGTGAAGATTAAACGTATTAGTAAATGTAAATCAATCACTACAGTGTCCGGCATATAGTAAACACTCAATAAGAGTGAGCTATTATCAACATATATCTTTTGGAACTTATCCTGGTTTAAGATGTGAAGTACAGATCCAACTTTGGTGGGGGGTTTTCTGGTTTTTTGTTTGTTTGTTTTCCATATGGCTACTCAGCTGTCCCATAACCATTTACTGAATATTCCATCTTTTCCCCACTGATTTGAGATGTCACCTGTATCATATGCTACATTCTCATACATATTTAAGAATTTCTGATCTTTCTATCGACCTATCTATTCATGGACCAGTCCCACACTGTTTAAATTATTAAGCTTCACTTTTACTATGTGCAAGGGCTAGGTGTCCCTCTTTGTTCTTCTTTTACAGTTACCATTAACTATTCCTGCTTATTTTTCCATATGAATTTTTTAAATTAGTGCATCCTGTTCTAGAACAAAATAAAAATATCATTAGTATTTTTCTTAAAACCATGTTACCTTTATAAATTAACTTAGGGTAGGGTGCAAATAACAACAGACATAAACAGAGGTAATATAGAAAGGTGAAAAGCTGTTAAACAGATTGGAGGTTAGAGTAGAGATGAATTTAACTTTCAAAACAATATTATTAAGTCCCTAAGCTTCTATCTTACAGCCACTGAAAACCCACCAAAGAGGTAACACTGCCCATTTCTTGGGCCAATCAGAACCTTCGGCAACCTGTCAAGGCAGCAGTACCAGGAGTAGAGATAGGAAAGGCCACAATCTAAAATTTAAGTATTTGCAGGGGTGGAAGTTACAACAGCTGAACAAAAAGGACATGTGCCTTATAGGCTTGGCCCTACACCAAAAAAAACAGTTCACTGGTCCAGATACAGCAATGTATGCATGGCTATATAAAAAGGCAGAAGAGCCAGGACAAGCACCAAGTCCTGAGGTTTTGCAGTCAGAGTTATTAGATGGATAGAAAAAGAAATCGTTGGCTTGTTTCTGTCATGTTAATCTTTTACCAAAAGTGTCATTTATATACTAAAGAATTGAGTGGGAAGACTTTGGTTAAGATAAAGGAGAACTAAATTGTGGTCAGTTTTAACCTTGAACCAGTTTGGAAATCTGATCAGGAGTTTTTGGTTTGTTTGTTTTTAGATGTCTAGGAGGACATACCACAGACACTGTAGTGTGTAAAGAGGAAATTTCATACAAGCTGGGAAAGTTCAGCGTTGAGAAGTATTGCCTTTAAATATCCATTTATGAATCCTAGTTTGTTAAAAGAGAATTCTCTTTCAAGATAAAGTTTAGATAATGGGGTTATGTAATTTAGAGACAGCTAAAGATAATCGGGATTTTTTTTTTTCAAAACTCATTCTCTGAATTTGAGTGAAAAATGAGCTTTTTAAGGCTATCAATGAGTTGGGAGTGAAGTGATGTGGGACACAGGAAATAGAACTGCTAATGTTGGTGAATGAGAAACAGGTCACACAGCACCAGTTCCCAAACTGCCTCAAATCCAAAAACCTCTACCTTCTCCATTCTCATACTGAGTATTGTGTATGATACACAGACCCTCAGAACGACCTCCTCCTATATATACTCAACAATTCTTTAAGGAAAAGAAAGATGGAAGAATCCCTAGAAAACTGTAAATGCAGGATTTATCTTGGCATCGAGCCACATGTAAAAGATTAATCACCGCTTAATCCTCCAACACCTCTAAGGCAGCCGTTTACAAACTACCGAGTGCATTAGTATCACCGGAAGGGCGTATTTAAAAGATATCATTGGGACTACACTATGAGAAGCAATGCACCAAGGTAATACTTCTCAAAGTATGGTCCTCAGGTTGGTGGACACGTGCTATCTGCGACCTTCTACGGGGCTGAGACAGAAATTAGAGTTAAGCTTTCGAAACTTTTAAGAGTAGTTTCTAGCATTTTATTTTTATTATATTTTATTATATTCTCCAGAAGTATTGGTATGAGATTGGAAAATTATTTTTAAGTTTGGGAAGCACAGCTCTTCTGCGTGGCTGACACACACAGGCAAACCCGGGAGCACAGGGGCAGGGGCAGCTCCTGCCAACTGGGGGAAACCGGGCAGTCCTGGAGGATAATGGTAGCCTAAGGATAATTCCTACAACCAGAACAGTGAAGTGAGAAACAATTTCAAAACTGCAGTATTCATCGTTCTGTACCATTCCATTGCTTCCAGTGACAACACAACGCCGCAGCAACGATGCAAGTGGCCAGCATCCCAGCGGCCGGTGCCAAAAAGAAAGGGGATGCACACCGTGGGAAAGGGCGAAAATTGGGTCAGTGCTTTTCCCGCCCCAAGTTTGAAGCCGCCGGGGTATTTGCACTGTAGGTGAATTACACCACCGTAGTAGGTCCAGTCAACGCGTTTCGCGTTGTTTTAGCTGGTGAGAACTCAAACAAAGAAAGAGTAGCTACCCCTGGCCCCCTCCCCTGCCAGCGCCCTCCGCGCCTGCGCAGAACCCCGGCTGCCGACCCTCCCGAGGCTGGCCCCCGGCTCCCTTCCGGCGGCCAGAGGATGCGCGTGCATAGCG
This sequence comes from Balaenoptera musculus, assembly GCF_009873245.2. Taxonomy (NCBI): domain Eukaryota; kingdom Metazoa; phylum Chordata; class Mammalia; order Artiodactyla; family Balaenopteridae; genus Balaenoptera; species Balaenoptera musculus. The sequence continues at coordinate 9,190,505 of NC_045790.1, forward strand.
GCGACGACCGCGCCCTCGGTGCGTGCCCGCGTCCTTACCCGCTACGGCGATCGCCTCCTTCCGGCCCGGCAGGGCCGCCTGAGGGCTGACGATGTTGGAGGCGGAGTTACCCATTCTCCGGACGGAGAAGAGGCTCTGGAAGAGCTGGCGGCCCGTCCTGGTGGCGGCGAGCATGGGCGGGTGGCTGGCCTAGGGGCCGCCGGGCGGACCGGCGCGGTCGGGAGCCGAGGCGCCGCTGCGGAGTGGGCGGCCGGCGCGGGGCGGCGGGAGCCGGGTGCACTGGCCGGCCGGCGGGCGGGCGGGTCAGCGAGGGCACGTGCGCGGCCGGCTGTGCTGCCCCCGCACCGGAATCGAGTGATTACCTCAGCCTCGGGCCGGGCGGGCCGGGAACGAGGGCGTGTTCTCGCCCTGGCGTGGGGGCGGGTCCGGGGACGCACCTGCGAGTTTTCCTTGCTCCCCTTCGGTGCAAAGTTCCCGGGCGGAAGACAAGTGTACTAATGGCGGTATAAAGTACGTGAAGCGGCAGGGGCCAAAAAAATAATGCCCGGCTTTTGACTTTAAAGTTCGTTCTCATTTCACAATCTCCTTAACAATTGCTCGGTGTGCCCAGTAAGCTGTACGACTACCTACCTTACAAACTAGTAACTATATCTGTTTCCACTGGAGCCATTATGATGATAAATTATCAAAAAGATGATTATCCAAAGTGAAAACTAAGCACAATTTTCAAAAAGTTAAGAATAGGGAGGATAATTCAATATAATGTTTTATATATACATATATATATGCACACACACATAGAAATAATATACTGATAAACACAAGGGCGAAAAATAGGAGCAAGGCACTGATAACCCATTAACGCAGTTGAGGTGAACTTAAGGGTTCTATTGGATCATTCTTGGCTCTCAAATCATGGGACGTAACATTTGCTCCTGTGACAGATTTTCAACCCCAAAAATAAGGTGGGTGGAGGCAGATGGGTGACTTGGGAGTTGCATATGTGAAATTTTGGTTTTACACGAATGTTCTGCCAAAGTGGGCGGATAGTCTCATGAAGGAAGGAACTTCAGATTAGCACCCAGAGAAATGAGAAGGCTTTGAGCCAGCCTCCCCGGTGGATTTAGTTACCTCTGTATGTTGTTTAGTTACCTCTTTGTGCTCATGTGGTCTGGATTGTAACCTGAGGACAGGAGGATTAGACCTACTGTATTGTAGAATATGGCCAGACAGGTAACATTAAAACCTCGGTCAAAGTGTTTGTTTTGTAATACGGGCTCTGTCTGGGTAGTGTGCCTCGGGTTTTACTTCCGATTTATTTGGTTTTGCTATGAGATTATACGAAGTAGGTTCTACAGGCCTTTCCTGAAAGCTTTACAAGGTGTCCCTTCTAGGTCGTAAGATCGTTCTTCTGTCAAAGGAAATAGTCTGTGTTTTCTTTTTCTGTGTTTTGTGGTTGATTGTATGAAATTAAGAACTGAAGAATTTGGGGACTTTCCCAGCAGTCCAGTGGTTAAGACCCTGCGCTTCCACTGCACTAGGCGCCGGTTCCATCCCTGGTCGGGGAACTAAGATCCCACGTGACATACACACACACACAAAAAAAAAAACCGAAGAATTTTTCATGTCAAGGAGAAGTACTTACATAATGTTAAGAAACCACAACAAAGCTACAGTATGTATATGTGTAGTATGTAGTACACATATAATAGTGCATACACCTCCCCTTGCACACCCACTGAGGAAAGACTAGAAAAAATTGAAAAAATGTTTGCAGTTTTGTTGTTGTTCATGGTAATGGTTGACTGGTTTTCACTTTCTTTAAACTTCTGGTTTGAAATGGTACATATTATTCCAGTGTTCTCAAGTATTCCCATGGCTGTGTTACTTTTATTATAATTTTTTTTTAATTTTTAAAAGAAAAAATACCTTTTTTCATAAAACAGGGGTTTCTTATCTCATTTACCAGAATAGTTGAGAGAAAAGTTACATTGAGGTTGGTTACTTGGTTGGCTGGTTGGTTGCTTGGTTGCTTGGTTTAGGAGAGAATTAATATTCCTGCCTTCAGTGATGCCATTTTCATCACTAAGGTTTCGTTTTCTTCAGAATCTCCTAAACCTTCTGAGCTTCTCCACACTGAGAGAGTCTTTTTTTGTCCATATTCCCCATTGGGCACGCACTGCTTTGAAGTGTTATTTTTGTGATTACGCTCTGATTTTCCAACAGATTCTAACAATGTATGTTCTTTAGGATGCAGTCTAAGCATCCTCTTTGGTATAACAAAGACCCAAAATACATCAGTTTAAACAAAATAGAAGTTTATTTCTTCTATTATGTAACGATCCAGAAATAGAGCACTGAGCAGGACAGTGTCTTTTCTTCACTCTGTCTATACCAACTGGAATGCCTGCCTGATTCTCTCTGGTTTTCTGACCTTATTCTTCACCACTCAATTCACGACTCATCTTGTCTGTGCAACCTTCCCTGATTGCACAAGGAAACAGGGTTATTCATTGAGCCTAGGTTGCCCCATAGCACTCACCACTTGCATCACTCGGGTAGCACGTAGCCTGTACTATCTTGTGTTGTTAGTTATCTGAAAAGATATACTCATTATTATGGAGGTTTCAAATACGTCCACAAATTGTTTTTTTTTTAATAGATCTTTATTGGAGTATAATTGCTTCACAATACTGTGTTAGTTTCTGCTGTACACCAAAGTGAATCAGCCATATGCATACACATGTCCGCATATCCTGTCCCTCTTGAGCCTCCCTCCCACCCTCCCTATCCCACCCCTCTAGGTCATTGCAAAGCACCAAGCTGATCTCCCTGTGCTATGCAGCTGCTTCCCACTAGCTATCTGTTTTACATTTGGTAGTGTGTATATGTCCATGCCACTCTCTCACGTCGTCCCAGCTTACCCTTCCCCCTCCCCGTGTCTTCAAGTCCATTCTCTACGTCTGCATCTTTATTCCTGTCCTGCCACTAGGTTCATCATAACTTTTTTTTTTTTTAGATTCCATATATATGTGTTAGCATACGGTATTTGTTTTTCACTTTCTGACTTACTTCACTCTGTATGACAGACTCTAGGTCCATCCACCTCACTACAAATAGTTCAATTTTGTTTCTTTTTATGGTTGAGTAATATTCCATTGTATATCTGTGCCACATCTTCTTTATCCATTCATCTGTCGATGGACACTTAGGTTGCTTCCATGTCCTAGCTATTGTAAATAGTGCTGCAATGAACATTGTGGTATATGTGTCTTTTTGAATTATAGTTTTCTCAGGGTATATGCCCAATAGTGGGATTGCTGGGTCATATGGTAGTTCTATTTTTACTTTTTTAAGGAACCTCCATACTGTTCTCCATAGTGGTTGTATCAATTTACATTCCCACCAACAGTGCAAGAGGGTTCCCTTTTCTCCACACCCTTTCCAGCATTTATCGTTTGTAGACTTTTTGATGATGGCCATTCTGACCGGTGTGAGGTGATACCTCATTGTAGTTTTGATTTGCATTTCTCTAATAATTAGTGATGTTGAGCATCTTTTCATGTGCCTCTTGGCCATCTGTATGTTTTCCTTGGTCAAATGTCTATTTAGGTCTTCCACCCATTTTTTAATTGGATTGTTTTTTGTTTTTTGTTTTTTTTTTTTTTTTTTGGCTGTGTTGGGTCTTCGTTTCTGTGCGAGGGCTTCCTCTAGTTGCGGCGAACGGGGGCCACTCTTCATCGCGGTGCGCGGGCCTCTCACTATCGCGGCCTCTCTTGTTGCGGAGCACAGGCTCCAGACGCGCAGGCTCAGTAGTTGTGGTGCACGGGCTTAGTTGCTCCGCGGCATGTGGGATCTTCCCAGACCAGGGCTCGAACCCGTGTCCCCTGCATTAGCAGGCAGATTCTCAACCACCGCGCCACCAGGGAAGCCCCGATTGTTTGTTTTTTTGATATTGAGTTCCATGAGCTGTTTGTATATTTTGGAGATTAGTCCTTTGTCTATTGTTTCATTTGCAAATATTTTCTCCCATTCTGAGGGTTGTCTTTTTGTCTTGTTTATGGCTTCCTTTGCTGTGCAAAAGCTTTTAAGTTTAATTAAGTCCCATTTGTTTATTTTTGTTTTTATTTCCCTTACTCTAGGATGTGGGTCAAAAAAGATCTTGCTGTGGTTTATGTCAAAGAATGTTTTTCCTATGTTTTCCTCTAGGAGTTTTATAGTGTCTGGTCTTACTTTTAGCTCTTTAATCCATTTGGAGTTTATTTTTGTGTATGGTGTTAAGTGGTGTTCTGATTTCATTCTTGTACATGCAGCTGTCCAGTTTTCCTAGCACCACTTATTGAAGAGGCTGTCCTTTCTCTATTGTATGTTCTTGCCTCCCTTGCCATAAATTAGGTGACCATATGTGAGTGGGTTTATCTCTGGGCATTCTCTCCTGTACCATTGATATATATTTCTGTTTTTGTGCAAGTACCATATTGTCTTGATGACTGTAGCTTTGTAGTATAGTCTGAAGTCAGGGAGTCTGATTCCTCCAGTTCTGCTTTTTTCCCTCAAGACTGCTTTGGCTATTCAGGGTCTTTTGTGTCTCCATACAAATTTTAAGATTTTTTGTTCTAGTTCTGTAAAAAATGCCATTGGTAATTTGATAGGGATTGCATTGAATCTGTAGATTGCTTTGGGTAGTATAGTCACTTTCACAATATTGATTCTTCCAATACAAGAACATGGTATATTTCTCCATCTGTTTATGTCATCTTTGATTTCTTTCATCAGTGTTTTATAGTTTTCTGAGTACAAGTCTTTCGCCTCCTTAGGCAGGTTTATTCCTAGGTATTTTGTTCTTTTTGTTGCAATGGTAAATGGGATTGTTTCCTTAATTTCTCTTTCTGATTTTTTGTTGTTGGTGTATAGGAATGCCAGAGATTTCTGTACATTAATTTTGTATCCTGCAACCTTACCAAATTCATTGATTAGTTCTAGTCGTTTTCTGGTGGCATATTTAGGATTTTCTGTGTATAGTATCATGTCATCTGCAGACAGTGACAGTTTTACTTCTTCTTTTCCAATTTGTATTCCTTTTATTTCTCTGATTGCCATGGCTAGGACTTCCAAAACTATGTTGAGCGCCGATCCTGTCTGGCCTCCACTTCTCCTCTCCCCTCTGTCCCCCCATATCCTACCAGTTCACTTGGGGGTTCCTCCCGTCTCCTTGGGCGTCAGGGTCCCCCATCAGCAGCCGGCAGGCACCCTAGTTGCCGGGAGACGCTAACCCGGTTTCTTCCCTCACCGCCATCTTGACTCCGCTCTCCCACAAATTCTTTTAAAGGTCCAGTTTCCCTCCCCTGACATTTTCATTGGACTTAGTGTTTGTTTCTATTGAATAAGACAGAAGTGATGGTGTGTGACCTCTGAGACTAAACCATAGAAGGCAAGGCAGCTTCCTTCTTGCTCACTTTTGGATCACTCCCTCTGGGGGAAGCAAGCTGTCACATCATGAAGATTCTCAATCAGCCCAATGGAGAAGCCCACATGCTGAGGAACGGAGGTCTCCTGCCAACGGCCAGGTGAGTAAGCAATCTTAAAAGCAGATTCTCCAGACCCAGTAAAGCTTTCAGGTGTTATCTTGTCTGCAACCTTATAAGAGGCTCTGAGCCAGAGCCACCCAGCTAATCTGCCTCCAGATTCCTGACCCACAGAAACCACTAGACAAAAAAATTCTTGTTGTTTCTTTCAAAGTGTTTTTAAAATTCATGGTGAGATAAGGAGACAATATTCTTGAAAACAGGGCTTATCAGAGTTGAAAGGATTTTCTTGGAACTCCCACAACTGATTTTACATAATAAGAACCAAAGCTAGAGGACTGGCCTTAAAATAAACCCTAGACTAGAAAGGGTAAAGGCCGTGACTTAAGAGATGAGAAAGAAGATCAAACAACTTTTATTCTCCCACCCTGGGATGAATTTGGGGATGGAATCTTAGCAACCTCCAAATGGACTGGGGAAGAATCTGAAGATTTGGGAGCCAGTGCTTCACTTCCTGGGGCATATCCTAGGACGGTGAGCCATCGGGGCATAAAGAAATCAGTCTTGGGATTTCCCTGGTGGTCCCGTGGCTGGGACTCCATGCTCCCAATGCAGGGGGCCCAGGTTCGATCCCTGGTCGGGGAACTATATCCCACGTGCCACAACTAAAGACCCCACGTGCCCAACTAAGACCTGGTGCAGCCAAACAAACAAATAAATAAACAAACATTAAAAAAAAAAGATATCAGTGTAGTAGATTGGAACAATGTGTTTTTTAATGACTTAGACTAGATTAGAAATATCAGAGTGCATCCACAAGTAGGAAGGATCTACATAATTGGGGGTATTTTTTATTTCTCTTACATACACATGTGTGTTGTACATACACTGTGTCTAAACTTAAAATATATTTCTTAGTGTAACTCCTGGTCAAAAGAAGTTTGAAAGCCATGGTCTAAAGAGACTATAAATTCTCGAAGGCTCTTGCCTTCAGCAAGGCGTGCAATGCTGTGTGTGTGTGCAGAGGAGCAGTGACTGAGGGCAGGGCCAAGGCTGGCAGACCAGAGGGCAGCCTCACAGGATCCTGCACAATTGTGTTGTGTGTGGGGAAAGAAGGAGGGCATTGCCAGGTCTCCCATGAGGGGCGGGGTTGTGGAAGGACAGAGAGAACCCATGACCCTGATAAAGCCTGGAGTTAGAGTAAGGAGACCCAAGTGCTGCAACGTGTGACCAGGTGCAACAGCAAGGTCCTCAGTTATTGGGAGCAGGAGCCAGCCTAATGCCCAAAGGATGGACAGGAAGAGCTGTGTCTCAGCCGAGCAGGAGCCCGGTGGCCAGGAGTCCAAGCTACACCAATGCACATGCTCAGGACAGGTGCCAAGGCTGAGAAACACCTCAGTGGGAGACCACAAGACCAGGAGCACACGTAGCTCTTCCAGTACCCCGATGGCACCTTGAAAGGAGTAGGGAAAGCCCTGGAGAGAATCCCGAAAGACTGACCACTTACCCGAATAGGCTATTTAAAACTGAAAGACGCCAAGAAGACACTTTTATTTGTCAAGATCAAGTGTTTTCCTCCATCATTAGAAACAATAAGAGCAAGATGAGACCAGTTATAGAAAACAGGGCAGTTAACATTTTCTGTACATCTGAGTCATTGTTTAAATTTCGGCCTCATTACATGGGGTTTATGGAAGCATGCAGAGGGGTAGCTGCCCTTCCTAGGAGTAGGGATGCTGCCTGCTTCCTGGGATACCACGTGTGCAAATGAAACCTTGTACGGTACCAATCTACTACTAAATGGCAAAGTACAAGAAAAAAGATAGTGTCTTAAGTTTTTCATAAGCAACATATATTCATTCAATTTGAAAAGCTATCTTGTAGTCCACAATAATATACCCTGACTTTTCTGGTGTCGAAAAGTCCTTCCTTCTCCTATGGTGGTGATGAGATAGCAGTTGTTCTTCTAAGGCCCTCATCTGGCAAACTAGAACGTGGAAAACCAAAATATTTGGTCCAATCCTGCTAACCCTTGAAATCCAAGTACCACTGAGGTAACGTGTGTGATAGCTCCTGACACAGAGCAGTCACTCCATCAATAGACATCCCCGTCCTCCCTCCAGCCGTTACCACCCCCGTTGCATAAAGATCAGCCCCTAATAAGTAGTTTTGCTCTCTTTCCCATGGGCTCCATCTTGTCCTCCCCTCTCAGCTTTCCTAACCGCACATTGTTCCAAGCCACCTCTCCCCAGGTAGACTATAAAGAGTAAAAGACATGATTTAAGGCATGAGAGAGCTGGCCAAGCATCCTCTTCCCTCCTCCCACCCTCGGATGCACGTGGGGATGGGGGTCTTAGAAACATCCTCACGGACTGGGGAAGAATCTGAGGGTTTGGAGACTAGTGCTCAACAAAGAGGAGGGCAAGGAAAGGTGTCTCTCCAGAGAATTTATCAAATTGTGCCACCCCTCAATTTCTAAGCTCCATCCTAATAGTAAATTGTATACATCACTGATAAAATGAGCCTAGTTACATACTGAAAACTTTAATAAACTTAGAAACTTCAGTGCCAAGTTATTTTGCTAATTAATTTTCTTTCATAAAACTATGTGTCATGGTTACTAAAAAAAAAAAAAACACTAAGGAAGAAAAACATACTCTCTGAAAAGTCAGATAATATATGAAGACATTTTCAGTTAGTAGGAATTGGGAAATGACTTGTTATATAAGGTAGGGGTATGACATTTAGCTAAGTTATTGAGAACATACCTGCTTCTCAGTTACATATGTTAAATGATTTTTTTTTGATGTATTGCTTTAAATGTGCTTTTTGCAATGCCCCTACATGCAGATTCTGCTGAAACCTTCCCTTGTTTAGTAAATACCCTTGAACTCACGCCATATGCAAGACACCAACCGGATGGTGCATACGGAAGAGTCCAGCCTTTCCGGGACTCCAAGGGCCTCAGTGCAGTAGGGAGACATCCCAGCCCTGGCACCAAACGGCAGACCAGGGGTGCTCACTCTTCTCCACAGCAGAGCCCTGGACACAAAGGGCTTTGGGGCTTTTCGAGAAGGACAACAGCTCCTCAACCTCTAGGGTTGCAGGTCGTGGATATGGGGGGCCATGCTCCAGGGCTGAAAAAAGAGCTGTCACAGGTGTGGAAAATGAATTCAAGGACAAATGATGCAAAGGGTGAGGCTTTGTCCCCTCCAAGAGGCATATCAGCTGTGTCTCCATTCTTTATCGAACCATGAATAACTGTAGGGACGCCCTGGTGGACTCAAAGTGAGATAAGGCTTTTTTGGTCTTTTTATAAAAATCCACTTAAGTAGGCAGAGACACCCTTATAAATGAATAATAGAAAGCTTAATACGCCACTTTACACTGGCAGAGTTAAAACCACATGGCCTTATTTATGGTCTATCTATAGAAGATTCAGAGCTGTCTTAAGTATGCTAATTTACTGCAGAGATTATTTTACTGAGTTTTAAGAGGAAAAATAGAAATAACATTAATAACAATACGGTCGTTCCCCCCCCCTTATTCACAGTTTCAGTTTCCAAGGTTTCGATTTCCTGAAGTCAATCGCGGTCTGAAAATATTAAATGGAAAATTCCAGAAATAAACAATTCATACATGTAAAATTGTGTGCTGTACTGAGTAGCACGATGAACTCTCTCGCCATCCCTCTCCATCCCCCAGGGACGTGTATCATCACTTTGTCCAGCGTATCCCATCCGTTAGGTACTTCGTAGCCGACTCCGTTATTAGATCAACTGTCAAGGTATCTCAATGCTTGAGTTCAAGTAACCCTTATTTTACTTAATGGCCCCAAAGGGCAAGACTAGTGATGTTGGCAATTCAGATGTGCCAAAGAGAAGCCATAAAGTACTTCCTTTAAGTGAAAAGGTGAAAGTTCTCGACTTAACAAAGCAAGGAAAAAACTCGTATGCTGAGGTTGCAAAGATCTTCGGTAAGAACGAATCTTCTGCCCGTAAAATTGTGAAGAAGGAAAAAGAAAGTCCTGCTAGTTTTGCTGTCGCACCTCAAGCCACAAAAGTGACAGCCACAGTAAGTGATAATCCCCAGGCCACGCTCTCCTTCTGACTCTTCTCCTGCTAGCTGGAACGCAGGTATGAGAGGCAGCCTGGAGTAACCACTGCAAACCGAGTGATGGATGCCGCGTTGTGAGAGTAATAGAGTGACCAGGTGGAGTGACCCTAGGTCCCCGGCATCATGGAGCTGCCATTTCACCCTTAGATGGCTTATTCATAGGCTAGTACATGAGCGAGAAATGAACTTGGATTTTATTTAAGCTGCTATGGTTTTGAATAGCTCAGTGGTTCTCAAACTTCAACATATACCAGAATCACCTGGAGGGCTTGTTAAAACACAGCCTGCTGTCCCTACCCCGAATGTCGGGCTCAGTAGTTTTGGGAGAGGCCTGAGACTTAGCATTTTTAATAAATTCTCAGGGAATGCTGACACTTGGTCCAGGCACCAAACTTGGAGAACCACTGTTCTGGCCGATACGTACACCCATTGTCCCAGCCCTCCATAAACACGCCTCTTGTGTTTGAAATCTAACGACATTTTCAACTGCTTTCACCCACTTCACGTAGCACACTGAATCCAAAACTAAAACTAAGCTCAGTGTTAATTTGTCTACAGCTATCACTGCTGAATCTAAAGAGATTTGGAACATACCAGAAATCACGCAGAGAGCAGGAAATACGGTGTATCCAATGGCATCTGTATTCGTTGGACCCTCAAAATCTGGATTCTGGAATCAAGATAATTCAAAACTTCTCTTTGTAATAATCCATCATTCTTAGGAATTATAACTGGATCTTTAAAAACATGTTAATCCATGTGTGTTTGTTGTATGTCAAATTAAATTAAGCCCTAATTTTCAGTAGTTCACCTTCCTACACCAAGCACATCTTGAAAAGGATCAAAAGCTGCAGAGGGGGTGAAGCACATGAAGCAACAGCTCAATGTTTGAAGATGGAAATGATTCCCAAGGGGGTCTCGTAAACTTTTGAGTGGCATCAGTGCTGAGCAGACAACACAGGCAGTAACAATCTGAATGCTTGGAAACCAGAAAGCGTCAAAGATGCTGTAAGAGAATAAGCAGGGAAACCTTCAGGTGTGTAACTCACACCTCCCCAAACCGTGATGGCCTTTGGGAGCATCCAATAAGCAGTAACTTTGAGCTTTCTCCCTGGCAGGGTCCCAGGTGATTTGTGAGTTCACCTCAGCTGCCACCGGTGTCCGCCCTTCTGCCACCACAGATGCCACTCTCCTGCTGCCACCATCAGAGCATCTGACACTGCCAACCCTATGCAGCTGCCACTCCCCAGGGCTCAGGGGTCACCTCATTTTAATTAGATTCCCCTACGGGTAACCTGATGGACTTCATCTCTGAACCGTCGCCATCCCCCCCCCCACCCCCGGCCTTTACGGAACTCAGGATCAGAACCCTCAAGTTGGGTCAGAGAACAATTCAGGGGCAGGGTTCAGTACTGCACAGACTTCGGTGTGTAAGAAGTAGTAAGTACTTAATAAATGTTCATTTTCACTCTCTCGCCTTCAGCCAACAATTCACCTATGTCCCAAACCAATACACTTCCAGCACTTTCCTACCTCTTGGTGAGTACCCTGCCCACCTTAGACACAAGGTAGGGCGGCCTTTGACAATCTTTTCTCAGTCTTCCTGGGGTCGACCCACAGGCCAGGTTAGTTTCCCCAAGGAATGATCTCATATCACCACAAATCTTTCCTCCATATAATTTAAATATAATTGGGGATAATAATAGTAGTACCTAACTCACAGGTTTTTTTAATTTTGTTTTTGTTTTTTCTTTGTGATGATTAAATAAGTTAATACAGGAAAAGTGGCTGAAATCATGTCTGACACATAAGAAGCCCTGAGTAAATATTAGCTATGATTATTATACACGTTTATTTGGGTGACTGTTGGAAAATTGTCCTCCTCCACTAGGGGTGTGAGCTCTACAAAGGCAGCGATTGTGTCCATTTTTTGCTTTTGGTTGTATCCTAGTGCCTGTCAAGGTCACAGTCAGCATTCAGCCAATGTTGGTTGAATGAATGCATGAATCAATCATAGCATCTCTTGAACCAACTGCGTAATTCCCTCCAGAAGTCCCTCCTTACCACTTCTCCTCGATGTCTGATGGGTCCTAATTGCAAATAGGACTTATCTCTTATTTTGTTATCTAAGTGTTCTCCAGTTAGTATATGAATTAAACTGCTTCATACACACACACACACACATGCATGCATACACACACACACATCAGAGTCACCCAAAGGATGCAGGTAGAATTTTTTTGTATGTTTGCTTGTTTGTTTGTTTGTTTTAATAGCTTTACCAAGGAATAACTGATATCCAAAGCTGCACGTATTTAATGGATAAATTTGATGAGTTTGGACACATGCAAACAGCTGTAAAACCAGCAGCACAATCAAGGTAACAGACATTTCCATCACCTCCAAAAATTTCTGATGTCTCTTTGTTTTGTCTTATTTTGTTTTGTTTTGTTTTTTGTGTGGTAAGAACACAACATGAGATCCACCCTCAATAAATTTTTAAGTGCACAATACCACCTTGTTAGCCCTAGGCATTATGTTGTACAGCAGATTTCTAGAACTTATTCCTCTTGCATCACCGAAAGTTTACACACATTGAACATCTCATTTCCCCCACCTCTCAACCCCTGGAAACCAGCATTCTATTCTGTGCTTCTGTGAGTTTGACTATTTTAGGTACCTCATATAAGTGGAATCATGCAGTATTTGTCTTTCTATGACTGACTTATTTAACTTAGCATATTGTCCTCCAGGCTCATCCATGTTGTAGTAAATGGAAGGATTTCTCTCTTTTTAAAGGCTGGATAACATTCCATTGTGTGTATATGCCCTATTTTCTTTATCCATTCATCCACTGGTGGAAACTTCCGTTGTTTCTGTGTCCTGGCTATTGTGAATAGCCAGGATATCTCTTTGGGATGTTTTTTGTAAGACTTACTTTTTAAAGAGCAGTTTAAGTTTACAACAAAATTGAGAGGTACAAAGATTCCCCATACACCCTCTGTTTCCACACAAGCATAGACTGCTCCCCTATTATCAACATCACTCTCCAGAATAGTACATTTTTTTACCAAGGATTTTTACATTAGCACCTCATAATCACACAAAGTCTGTAGTTTACCTTAGGGTTCACTCTTGGTGTTGTACAGTCTATGGATTTGGACAAATGTATAATGACATATAACTATGACTATAATATCACACACAGTATTTTCACTGTCCTAAAAATCCTCTGTGCTCTGCCTACTTACCTCCCCCAACCCTCACCCTCCAGAAGGTTTTTTAAGGATACTGTAATTTATCAACATTATCTTTTCTTCTCTAAGTGCTTGCTAAGATTATATGACCATTAAACAAGATAATCCAAGTGAAAGTACCTAATATAGTGCCTAATGCCTAATAGCTATTATTATTATTTGTCTTTGTTATGGGACATGACGAGCCCTGAAGCCTGGACCACCATTGGAGAGACAATAAACATTTGAAGATTAAATGAATAAATAGCCAAGTGAGTGAGTACAAAAGAGGAGTGCTGCATTATAATACTAGTTTTGGATTAACTAGTTCTGCGGCCTTTGACTAGTTATATAATGTCTCTTAGTTTTTGTCATCCGTGAAGTTGAAGGGGGAGGGGAGACAAGTCACAACTTCTCGAAATGCATTGAGTCACCAACTTTTTAAGCTGAGAGGGCATTAGGCAGACCTGTCTGTTGATGGGTAGTTCATCAAGTTCATCCAGAATCTAAAGGGGATATTGCCAAGTTGTCCAGGTTTGATAAACTTGACTGTCTGGTTCATAGTCCAGAAAACAACACTTCTAGCCACACAGAGAGTAAGTGTATGTTAAATGAAGAAATAGTGAATGGTGGAGTGTTATCTAATTTAAAGCTGATTTACATAGGCTTTTTAAAGCTTAATTATCAAATAACTTATTTATTTGACTATTCGTTATCAACAATAATTCAGTTAATTACTTGTATGAAGATAATTCAGTCAGTTAAACCTATCTTTCTTGGAGACACTTTTGACCCAGGGTACAGTACATATTTTTTCTTCAACATGTTATTTTAACAAAATACAGTCATTTTAGAGTTTTATTATTTTTAAGTGTGTGTGTGTAAGAGAGAACTTTTTTTAGCATTTTATAAAGCTTTAATTAGTCATGGGTACTATTCAGTTAATTTCTACTTCTCTGTTCCTTGCTTGCAGTAACATTTTCAGACACGCCCTACAGTAACCATGTGATAATTGCAAATTTGTTTTGTTCTGTGTTTGTGCACGTAAATAATTTGTCACAACTTTGTAAATCAACTATACTCCAATAAAAATTAAAAAAAAAAAAAGAATTAGTTTTTTCTTTCCTTTCTGACCCATGACTAAATTGCTGACTTTCCAGTTCCACTGTCATTCAAGAAACCCAGAGAATTTAATGCTTAAAATTAAAAGGCTGGGGACAAATTTTATTTAATCCATCTAGTTTATCATAGTTTAAAATGTTAGCTACCTGTAGTGCCACCCAAGGTAACTTTATACCGGCCCTCACCAGAATTCAACAAAATTAGAACTTCTTATCTCCTAATAGATTCTAAAGTGCATTTTTACAACCTGGGTTTGTTTGTCTTTTTAATTATTACTCACTCATGACTATAATCCAGAAACCTCTGCTGCTCTGCCTTTTATTTTCTATCCTTTTTGAGAGTGCTTTTTTAAAGTCTGGATGAATATACACTGGGGTGTTAACAGTAGTTATCTCTGGATGGCAAAAATATAGGCAATTTTAATTTTCTTCTGCAATCCTTTTATAGTATATTATTTAACTTAGAAAAAAATAATAAAACTGCTTTATAACTCATTGATTGAATAGTCTGAACTTAGAGGATATAAGCATGGTTAACTTTCTTTGCTTCCTAATGGTAAAAGTAATATAGTTCCTTGAAGAAAATTGAAGTGTAAAGGAGAAGACATATACTACCTCATAATGTATTAGCCCAGATCTTCCTTCCCAGCCCTGTCTGACGCCTGCAGGGTTCCCTGAGGTTTCTGCTCACTTCCAGTTATTAAAACCTCAGTCCACTTGATTCATACTTAGAGACTTCACTCACATCTCCTTAATACTCACTCCCTTTCTCACTCTCAGCCCAGAACAAACCCGGCTTCCCTCCCAAAAGACATGAAGGCGGCGAGGGATCCACTTTTCATTCTTCTATCTTCTCCCTTTTTTTCTGGGATCAAGTTCTTTTAGGATTGGGGACTGGGAAGAAGGATGGGGGAAACGGGACACACCTTCCTCAAGTGGACCGCACTGTGTTTATCCTGAGGTTTCTCTACTGGCTTCTCAGGTTCACGCCCACTGGCATAGAAGTCCCTGGGGAGCAGTGTCGCTCAGACACTCTGATTAAATGCTCAGGGGAGCATCTTCATGGCATGGCATCTTGCGTGGGAGCTCCATGGCCAGGAAATGCTCTCCAGCTCCTGGCCTGGAGGTACAGTCCTCCATGTGTGGCTGCTAGGACTCCCTGGCCACTAGGAAACCCTCTTGGGTGTTGTAGAGACAAGTTGAATCAAGCTAAGCTGCCTTCCAAGCTGTCCTTTAGTCCCATAGGAGCTCATCCATTCTCTCCTTGCCAAACAGAGAGATCACTCCTCTCTCAACTCTGCCACCTCTCCATTCTCCTTCTCCCTGCTAGGAGAAGTACAGGGCAGGTCTACAAGGACAGGGTGTCAGCATCATTTCCCCAGGGGGAAAGTGCTGATACTCCTTTTCGCTTTGGAGGGAGGGATAGTGGAGTCCTCCCCATGGGGCAGACCTTTCTAGACTCTGATGCATCTCCCTCACCCTCTATCAGCCTTTTGCTTATATACACTGGAAAGGTTTGGTCATCCTTAATAAGCACTGGATGAGCAGTTAGACCCCAACTGTTTGAAGATCTCTTCCTACCATAGGGTCTTGATGGCTCTCTGTCCTAAGCTTTGGGTCCTGTTTGCCAGCTCCAGGGAAACAAGTGAGATTTCCCTCAACATCCAGTTACATATATGTCATATTTAGAGTCATAGGAAAAAAGAACGAAAGAAAATACAGGCACACCTCATTTTACTGTCTTCCACTTTATTGTACTTTGCAGATATTGCCTTTTTTTTTTACAGATCGAAGGTTTGTGACATCGTGCATCCAACAGCATTTGCTCCACTTCGTATCTCTGTGTCGCACTTTGGTAATTCTCACAATATTTTAAATTTTTTCATTATTATTATATTTGTCCTGGTGATCTGTGATCAGAGATCTTTATTGTAATTGTTTCGAGGCACCACGAACTGCGCCCATATAAGACGGCAACTTAATCGATTTTTGAAATGACGACAAAGGATTTAACATATGACATAAACTTAGTTGATAAGGCAGCGGCAGGGTTTGAGAGGATTGACTCCAGTTTTGAAAGTTCTACTGTGGGTAAAATGCTATCAAACAGCAGTGCACGCTACAGAGAAATCGTTTGTGAAAGGAAGAGTCGATCAATGTGGCAATTCATTGCTGTATTATTTCATGAAATCGCCACGGCCACCCAGCCTTCGGCAGCCACCACCCTGATCAGTCCGCAGCGTCAACGTCCAGACAAGACCTTCCACCAGCAAAAAGATATCAATTCACTAAAGGCTCAGATAATGTTTAGAATTTTTTAGCAATATTTTTTTTATTGCACGATTTCTTTTATATGATATATCCAGAATAGGCAAATTCATAGATTTGGGAAAACAGAGACAGAAAGCAGATTACAGTTGATCAGGGTCGGGGGCAGGGGAAAATGGGGAGTGATTACTTAATGGGTACAGGGTGTTTTTTTTTTAATTGGGGTATAGTTATATTTTTAATCAAGATACGTACACTGCTTTTTTAGACATAATGCTATTGCACACTCAGTAGACTACAATATTGTGTAAATATAACTTTTATATGCACTGGGAAACCAAAAAATTCATGCAACTCATTTTATTGAGATATCTGCTTTATTGGGTGATCTGAACCCCACCCGCTGTATCTCCGAGGTGTGCCTGTAACCCAAATGCCAACAGCGGTTTTCTCTCTGTAATCAGACTGTGGGTAATTTTTATTTTTTCTTTTATACTTTTCTATTTTTAAATTTTCTAGACTGTACATGTATCACTTTTTTAATCAGAAAGTAAACAGTTTAACAAAAAAATGATTACAGCAAAGATAAATTCTAGATTGGTAAAAAGAAAAGGTAAGTGAACTATCTTAGCCAGTTCAATTTTTTTCTTTTAATCTCAAATACTGGGTTACCTCATTAAGTTAGATTTTTATCTCCTTTGGTTTATTCAAAACCTGAATAAGAAGATAAAATTGCTTTATCAAAGAAAGAAAATGTTCTTTCTGCACCTTCAGAAGAAATCAGTGCTTTCAATGGTTAATTGTCCAATTTTAGGTTATGTTTGTAAAGGGAATGGTTTCCTATTTATTGGGCTTCTTTTATTCAATTCTCATTAGCAAATAAATATTTTTAAATTGCTAAACAATAATTATAAGATGTGTGTGCCCTCAGAAATCTTTGCTGAATTCCTTTATACCTACCTCAAATTTGTTCAGAAGTTTAAAAATGATTTGATATTGAATATTTCTGAAGAGCCCTTTTAATATGTTTTAAAAAGCAAGCATTTAAAAATATTTTTAAATGTTTATTTTATTTATTTAAATATATTTAATATATTAAAAAGCAGGAATTGAAGATTGACATAATTTTTAAATAGTCTCAAAATGTTAACTATCTCGGGTTTCCCTGGTGGCGCAGTGGTTGAGAATCTGCCTGCTAATGCAGGGGACACGGGTTCGCGCCCTGGTCTGGGAAGATCCCACATGCCGCGGAGCAATCAGGCCCGTGAGCCACAACTACTGAGCGTGCGCGTCTGGAGCCTGTGCTCCGCAACGAGAGGTCACGATGGTGAGAGGCCCGCGCACCGCGATGAAGAGTGGCCCCCGCTTGCCGCAACTAGAGAAAGCCCTAGCACAGAAACGAAGACCCAACATAGCAATCAATCAATCAATAAATAAATAAATCTTAAAAAAAAAAAAAGGTTAACTATCTCAATGTGAGTATAAATAGAAATTAGGATCTCTAATTCATGACTATATCTTTCATAGCTTTTTAAAAAATTAATTAATTAATTTATTTATTTTTGGCTGCATTGGGTCTTCATTGCTGTGCATGGGTTTTCTCTAGTTCCAGAGAGCGGGGGCTACTCTTTGTTGTGGTGCACAGGCTTCTCATTGCGGTGGCTTCTCTTGTTGTGGAGCACCAGCTCTAGGCGTGCGGGCTCAGTAGTTGTGGCTCATGGGCTTAGTTGTTCAGTGGCATGTGGGCTCTTCCCAGACCAGGGCTCAAACCCGTGTCCCCTGCGCTGGCAGGCAGATTCTTAACCACTGCGCCACCAGGGAAGTCCCCATACTCTATCTTGAAGCTATGCTTCTTTCACAGTGCCTGCCGCATAGTATATTTGTCAAATAAATGAATGCAATTCTCTTTAACTAGGTTTATATTTCATTCTTTACATTCCCAAATTATAAATAAACACGTGCTTGTTCCAAAAACTTCACACAGTACAGAACATCTAGAGTATAAAAGAGTCACTTGAACATATTCTACCATTGGTATACATCCTCCCAGATCTTTTTATATATAGGTTTATTTTTAAATTACTTCATTAAAATGTTTCAATCTACTCTAACAATTTCAACTCTGATTCTCATATACAAATACCATATAAAATACGCGTTGATTTAGAAATACTGTGGTCATCTAAAGTTTTGTTTTGCTTTGTTTTGTTTTGTCTTTTACCTATTCTGCCTACAGATAATATGCAAAAATTTTCTAGGTCACAATTATCTTCTGCCAGCATTTCTCCTTGAAACTGTAACCAGCACTAGTGTTCACAAAGAGAAAAAGACATCCATTTCTACTTCTAGTCTCCTGCACATTTTCCGTCTTGAGTAAGCTGTGCTTTCTGTGTCATATGCTTCAATAAGCCTCTCAGAAGGTGTAATTGGGACTTAGGCACTCAATAAATATTTGTGGAATTAAATTGAATTTCAGTTAACTGTTCTGTAATTCTTAAAGCATGTAGACGCTGGAAGGATGATACACAGTTTGGTGTTTTTCATTCTGAAGGTTGCAAAGCCTCTACAAACCCATTTCTGAAGTCAGGTGGTGACACTGGTAAGTGAGGGTTTGTGGGTTATTTGGGGTTCACTACAGAGAGCCTTTTGAGCTCCCTCCAATCATGCTTTACTTCTTGGTCCTAGGATTCTCGGCTAAAATCTCAATCGGAAATAAACTCATTTCCTTAAGCCATCTGGTGGCTTTCCCTTGTAACTACAACATCAACTAATGGCCAAACAAACGCGAGCACTATTTTCTTCTTGTGTCTCTTCTGAGATGTTATGATGACATGATACCTAACTAATGTGTAGGTGTTAGAAACCCAAGAGAAATTGTCATGATTTTCACCTCAGGGACACATTAATATCAAGAGCAACATAATGAAGGCTATGGGTGATGGAGTAAGAGAAACTATATTATTTTATTACAGTTGTATAATAAGACAAGGTTTATTGAGCACCCACCATGTGCCAGGCAGTGTTCATAGGCTAGAAAAACCAATGCAATTCCCGTATTCTCAGGGAATACAGGCAAACTGATATGGGAACAAATACAAAGTCTAAGTGTTATAGTAGCTGTGCTGAGTTGGAGACAGGAAGACCCTCCCTGGGTTCCTTTATCCCACACTGGACACCGGGAAATGGGCACTATTCCCTCCCGGAATACACAAGATACCAAAAAAAAAAGTCAAAGTTCATTTTGGAATCAGCTCAAAATAATAATTAACAAAATAATGCAGCTGTGTGTTATGTAACTTTGTCTCCTACCTTCGGCAAAACCCAACAATATTCATATCTTTGGGTCATGCATGACCCTTAAGGCCATGTTGCCCCAAGGTGGATCACAGCAGGGACATGGGGACCCCAGGGTTGGCAAATAAATTTTCAGGTGCTCATTTAACTTAACCAAAGACCACCTCCACTGCCAGCCTTCCGTAGGACAGCAAAGAGGAGACAGAGTCTGCTTTCCAGGGTGCAAGCGTGCCCCCTCTAGCTCCATCTCATTAGCCTCAAACAGAAAAGTGTTATTGGAGCACTTTCTGCCCTGGAAGGTTCCTGAGAAGTTGTGAAGCTGGGACAGAATGTGGAAGAGAGGATGGGAATTTTCAGATCACAAGGCCAAGACCATTCCGTTTAATGGGGACCTATGCCACAGTGCAACGTATTAAAACACAAGTCATATTTGGGGACCTGCAGGTAATTCGGGATGGCCAGAGAGGACGTTGTGAACAGAGAGTGTTGAAAGCTGCAGCTCAGTCAGTAAGCAAGCGCAGGCTCCCGAGGGTGGCACAGCACATGCTCAAGAGATGGGCCTTTTCCCTCCCTTCGTCAGGTTGAAAGGACACACGACGAGAATTAGAAGGCCAGTTAGGTGACTGTTAATATACTCCAGGCAAGACATGATGACGGTTTCCAGATGAAGTTAGTGGCAATACAGGTGGAGAAGTGGGGATGGATTTGAGAAAATCTTTAACAGGTAGAATAAACAAGTCTTTGTGACTTGGATATAAGAGATTAGATATATAAAGGAATTTAGGATGATTCCCAGATTTCTGGCTTATGAACTGATGTCCCATAGGCAGCAGGAGGTACAGATCTGAAATACGATGAGACATCAGGGCTGGAGATATCAATGTGGAACAGATCAGCATCAGTGCCATGGGAAAGGAAGAGCTTATCCCTGACCAAGGATAATCTTGCCCTTGTATCTATCTGTAAATTCCTATTACCTTTCCACATTCTACCCAAACTTCACAGCCTCTCAGGAACCTTCTCAGACCTTCCTAGGCAGAAAGTGCTCCAATAATATTTTGTTGTTCAGGGGTAATGAGATAGAGCCTGACCAAGATATTGTGATAACCACCTCGGAAGAGGTGTGTTAAATAAATGTCAAATGAATAAATATGCATTCTTATATACACCTGATTATGTACAGATCACCTGGCAGGCTGAATAGGAGGAAGCCAGCCTAGCGTTTTCTGCAGAACAGCGCCTGGAAATGACATTGGGGTCCAGTGACTGGTGGGAGACCCAGAGCGAGATCTGAAGATCTGGATTCGGGAAGATGTTATGGATAGTTCTAAAAATAAATATTTCCACCAAGTGTATGTCCAGCTGTATTAATATCCTACACCAGAAGTCAGACTGCTGAGTCACTCTTGCCCAGGGCAAGCTGTCACTCCTTATCTTCACCCTTGTTCAGAGCACTGAACCCCGGACCCGGCCAGCACGACGAGACGGAAAGTGAGGAGGGATGAGAGTGGCCAGTCTGGAGCTATGAAAAATGCACCTCTGTCTTTTCCTGGCTACCTCAGACTGAGGGGAAATTCCAATCAAGGTCACTCCTGGGAAATATCAACATTATTCATCTACTGGAACTTTAAATTAAAAAGCTACCTAATTCTTTGAGGGGGGAGGATTGTTTCCCTTCTATCAATAAGTCAATTTTCCCCTCTCATCTTCCATCTTATATATTTGAAAAGAAATTCATTCCAGTTAATACGAAAATGAGTAGCCAGAAATTATGAAGGATGCTCATGGATGCAGCTCTTGTGATTCACCAAGTCTGTCCGTTAATCTAGGTATCAACAATACACTTATTTTTCAATCACTTAAATGCTCTCAGTATACATCTGCTCTTGGAACCAATCGGAACATCTTTGCATTGTAAGGAATGCACTAATGGAAAGATACTAAGCCCCTTTATTAACATTAAAAGGTCCATGTCACTTTCAGGCAATCAGTAGAGACCATCCTAAAGGAAAGGATGCTATCCACACAAGGATAGTATTGGAATGAATTTGACCCTTGTGGGAAAAACCCTCAGCCCAACCAGAACAGGCTATTGTTCAGTTTTCCCTTATTGAAATGTTCAAAAGTAGAAAAATATATACCTATTTCCCCACATTTCTGCTCAAATATTTATTATTGTCTTTATTAAGCCCTGCATGGTCAGATAAACAAAAAACAGAGATTTCTCCATGCGACCAAGCACTTTCTATAAAATATTTTGACATTTAATAAGGTAAGTATTCCTTTGTTATTATTCTTTTTCAAAATTATTTTGGTTCTTCTCCCTATTCATTCTTGTTGGCAGCTTTTTGAATAAGTTTGTCAATTGCTCCCCCAAATCCTTAGGGGTTTTGATTGGAATCTTTTTATTTTTATGTCATAACCTGGGGAAAACAAACATCTTCAGTCTTCCTATCCATGAAAGTGATAGATCTCTCCATTTCTTCTTTTTTCTTTTTCTGCCTCAGTGAATTACAGCATTTTCTGTATATGGGTCTATTAAGTTCATTCACTGTTATTTTGCGACAGCTTTGCTGCACTTAAAATGTGTCCAAAAGTGCAAGCCAGAGTGACACTTAAAGAACTGAAGTATTTCTATTATGGTATTTTAAGAAATCACAGAAAATAGAGAAAAATGTAGGGGTTCATCTTTTCTTATGAAGAAACAACTCATTTTATAAATTATATTTTTGTTGCTTTATGGAAATACTTACAAAATCACAGTGTGGCTGTGACTGCAGCAAATGTGCTTTTTGAAGAGCACAGGACGTCAGATCAATCTACTTTCTTCTGGAGCAGGATAGCTGACTTTCAGATAAGGGTAAAGAATTATATGTGAAGCATCTGAATTTGGGGAAGTCTTTATTCTTAATGAATAAGCTTCCGACACAAAGAATGTAATAAACATAGTCTGGTGCTGACTCCATTGCTGGAGAACTTGTACTTGAAAAGGGGCTATCTGCTTAACTCTTTGTTTATTTATCAAATTAAAAGGCAACAGCCATATGGCAAACATACATTATCCTTATAGGACAACTCAAATAACTTTTTCCAAAGTTGCTGCTGATCACAGGTAAAAAGCAATGTAATTCTCTCGGTCTATTTGCTTGGAAAACATTCCTGTGCCTAAATTCCCAGTGTACAACTGCTGATATTAGACAACATAATAACAATGTCAGCTTGGGAACAAAGAGAGGACCATGACTGTAAAACTTCATGATTCTGTGAATTCTGCTATTCCTATCCCCACCAGTTTATTTAGTGTCTTATGAACTCATGGAAGCCCAAGTCCAAAGGAGAGATGGAGGGCGGGAGTTGTTCATGGATGAGCAATAAGACCCTTGCAACATACTAACTCCTCCTCTAGTTTTAAAGGTTTGAACAGATGACTATGGTAGAAAGCAGCAGCAGAAATTGATGAAGATGCAGAGCAACTGGAACTCTCGTAAGTTGCTGGTGGGGATGCAAAAGGGTACAACTGCTCAAGACAGCAAAGCGGAACACTAAACCAAGTGCAGGGCCCTTCTGAGGGCCGATGCCCATGGTGCACACCCATGAAGTCGCCCTGTATTTACCCAACGGAAGTGAAAACATATACTCACACAAAGACATGTACATGTATTATGTGCATTGCTCAGGTATTATGTGCATTGCCCCCAAACTGGAAGCAACCCAAATATCCACCAACTGATAAACGGATTAAATACATTATGATACATCCATAAAATGGACTATTACTTAGAAATACAGTAAGCCCCCTACATACGAATGAGTTCCATTCCAAGAGCACATTCATTAGTCCAATTTGTTCGTAAGGCCAACAAAGTTAGCCTAGGTACCCGACTAACACAATCGGCTATATAGTACTATACTGTAATAGGCGTATAATACTTTTCACACAAATAATACATAAAAAACAAACAAACACAAAAATAAAGAAAACATTTTTAACCTTACAGTACAGTACCTTGGAAAGTACAGTAGTACAGACAACAGCTGACATACAGGGGCTGGCATCTAGTGAACATGCAAGAAGAGTTACTGACTGGAGGAGGGAGAGGAGGTGGGAGATGGTAGAGCTGAAGGATGGTCAGCAATAGAAGATGGAGGGCAAGCTGCAATGTCACTCAAGCCTGACACTGATGAACACAAGTTCACGTCTTTGAAAGTTTGCAACTTGAAGATTCATATGTAGGGGACTTACTGTAAAAAAGAAATATTATTAAATCCTACAACATGGATGAGTCTCAAAAAGTTTCTACTAAATAAAACAAATGAGACACCAAAACTAAAAACGGTATGATTCTAAGTATACAAAATTCTAGAAAAGGTAAATTATTGTGACAGAAGCAGATCATTGTTGTCTTGGGCCAGAGACTGGGGAAGGGGCTTGCCTACAAAGCAGCAGGAGGAACAATTTTTGGGTGATGAAAATGCTCTATATCTTGAAGGACTGTTGTTGTATGTAAATTATATTTCAATGAAGCTAGGAGAAAAAATTGAATGGCAACAGAAAGCTGAGTATATATACAGAGTTAAGTGTAAATCATATTAATCCAAACACTTAAAATACATATATAAATAGGAAATTTATATAAATAATATTGAAAAAATAAATATTTATATAAATATATAAATAGGAATAAACCTACCTAAAGAGGAAAAAGACCTGTACTCAGAAAACTGTAACACATTAATGAAATAAACGGGAGATGACACAAACAGATGGAAAGATATACGGTGTTCATGGGTTGGAAGAATTAATATTGTTAAAATGACTATACTACACAAGGCAATCTACAGATTCAATGCAATCCGCATCAAAATACCAAGGGCATTTTTCACAGAACTGGAACAAATAATTTTAAAATTTGTATGGAAAAACAAAAGACTACGAATAGCCAAAACAATCTTGAAAAAGAAGAGTTGAAGGAATCATGCTTCCTGACTTCAGACTCTGGTAAACAACTATAGTAGTCAAAACAGTATACTACTGGCATGAAAACAGACACATAGATCAATGGAACAGAATAGAGAGCCCAGAAATAAACCCATGCACTTATGGTCAATTAACCTATGACAAAGGAGGCAAGAATATACACTGGAGGAAAGATAGTCTCTTCAATAAGTGGTGCTGGGAAAACTGGACAGCTACATGTAAAAGAATGAAATTAGAACGTTCTCTAACATCATATACAAAAATAAACTCAAAATGGATTAAAGACCTAAATGTAAGACCAGAAAACATAAAACTCCTAGAGAAAAACATAAGTGGAACACTCTTTGATGTAAATTGTAGCAATATTTTTCTGGATCTGTCTCCTAAAGCAAAGGAAATAAAAGCAAACATAAGCACATGGGACCTAATTAAACTTAAGAGCTTTTGCACAACAAAGGAAATCGACAAAACAGAAAGAACCTACTGAATGGGAGAAAATATTTGCAACTGACATGACCAGTAAGGGGTTAATATCCAACATATATAAACAGCTCATACAACTCAACATCAAAAAAACAAATGACCTGATTAAAAAATGAGCAGAAGATATGAATAGACATTTTTCCAAAGAAGACATACAGATGGCCACAGGCACACAAAAAGATGCTCAACATTGTTAATCATCAGAGAAATGCAGATTAAAACCACAATGAGATATCACCTCACACCTGTCAGAATGACACAAACAACATATGTTGGCGAGGATGTGGAAAAAAGGGAGCCCTCGTACACTGTTGGTGGGAATGTAAATTGGTGCAGCCACTATAGAAAACAGTATGGACGTTCCTTAAAATCTAAAAAGAGGACTACCATATGACCCAGTGATTCCATTCCTGGGTATATATTTGAAAAAAAAAAACCAAAAAAAACACTACTTCGAAAACATACGTGCACATCAATGTTCATAGCAGCATTATTTATAATTGCCAAAATATGGAAGCAACCTAAGTGTCCATCAACAGATGACTATACACACGCACACACACACACACACACCCACACACACACACACACACAATGGAATACTACTCAGCCGTAAAAAAGAACAAAATTTTGCCATTTACAACAACATGGATGGACCTGGAGGGTATTACGCTAAGTGAAATAACTCAGACAGAGAAAGGCAAAGATAAGTATGTCATCATTTATATGTGGAATCTAAAAAATACAACAAAATAGTGAATATAAGAAAAAAGAAGCAGACTTGCAGATACAGAGAACAAACTAGCAGTTACCAGTGGGGAGAGGGAAGGGGGAGAGGGGCAAGATAAGGGTAGGGGCTTAAGAGGTGCAAACTATTAGGTATAAAATAAGCTAGAAGGATATATTGTTCAACACGGGGAATATAGCCAATATTTTATTATAATTATAAATGGAGTATAACCTTTAAAAATTTTGAATCACTATATTGACACCTGTAACATATAATATTGTACATCAACTATACTTCAATAAAGATAAAACAAATAAATAAGTTATCCGATTCCAGGAAAAAAATTATATATACCTAAGTATTATTATGTTCTATGGGCACTTTGGTGTAACCTGAATGATAGTAATGTAAATGGCCATGAGGAGGATTATTCTTCCAGCCAGCACATATTTTTATAATTGTTATCTCCTTACTTCATGGCCACTACAGTCAGCATCAATACTGAGAACCTTTTTTTCATACAAGGTACAGGATTCAGCTCAGGCAGTGTGGTCTCCCAGGTGCCCAGAACTGAGACTGTTTCTGTACCTCCCTTGGCCTCCCTCTTACCTGAGACGTCCTTAAACAGCAGAGTCAGCTGCTCTCTGCTTCCTCTCCGTGGTGTCCTGAGTGACACTGGGCTTGGGGCAGCAGAAACTTGGGACCCGGAGGCTGTATGGGTGGCTTCCCCAGAAATGGAGAGAACTTTTTCCCAGCTTTAGTTGCATGGAGAGGGAGAGAGAATCCAGAAAGGCTCTGTCTGCATTCTTGGAATCAGAGAGTGGAGAGGTGGTGAAAAAGGCTGGGGTCTGCCCCTGAGCTCAGACAGGAGCAGGGCTTAGGCCAGGGAGGCTTCAGAGGGAGAGGGCGGCCAGCCACCTCAGGCCCAAGCAAGATGGGAGCTGAGTTCTACCGCCCAGCACTTGTTCCCCCACCAGCAGGTGTCTGGGCTGCAGACCATCAAAGGTGCAGCAACTTACCTCCTCCACACAGAGGAGAGGGGGTGGATCAGCCAATCCCGCCTCTCCCAGCTGCAGCCGTCCCAGTAGGCTTCAGCCTGGTGTAACCCCAGGTTTCTCTGATGAGCATCAAAGGGTGATTTTAGAAATAATGGCAAATCTCCTGAATTAAAAATAAAGGAAGTTCCTGCCTGCTTGTGGATTCTTTAAATCCCTTTAAGAGGAGGCACACAGGGTCAGAAGGTTTTACTTTCAAATGTCTAGAATAGGTAACAAATTAACCTAAATTCCTTCACCTTAAAGAGTAATCAACCATTGATTGGCAATTCTAAATGATTCTTCTTGGTTCCAGCTGGAGGAGGAGGTTAAAGAGGAGGGCAAGGAGGTGCCAAAAGGTGGGGGTAGGGGGAAATAGAGTAAAAGTTGGACGACACACTTGATGAAACATAATAATTTTTCAAAAGGTGATACAGTGCTCTCCACTAGACAAAAGGACTATACAGGGCAATATTTCTACTAAGCACATCAAAGCCCAGCTCAGTCGAGGGAGCAGAGTTCACTGAAGATCTCAGAACATGAGAGAAGGCAAGTAGCCCCACCACCTCATTTCACTGATGCAAGACACAAGCCCAAGAGATAAGCAGCATTATTGAGTAGGGCAGGATCCCAGGCCTTTCCGTCTCTACACCACACAACAGGGTGGATCTTAATAGTACATCCTTAGGGAACCGTCCCCCCTAAAAATAGAGGAAAACCCCTACCCCCCAACTCCCTGGCTTCCCAGATCCAACCAGAGAAATGCATTTGGAGAGGTCACTGGAAACTGTTCAGTGGCTCTTCCAAATGCTAGGGGGTGGGGATGCCATGCTCACTTTAAAGTAGGCTGCTTCCCTTCTAAAAAACCACACACTCCCTTCTATGCTCCTTCTTCCTCCACCTGCCAAACTCTTGTGCCACTCCAGGCCCATCCACAACATCCTTCCTTTGAAAAGAAGGAGAACTGGAACTAACATTAGTTGAGCAGCTACTATGTGCTGGGAAGGTCTTTACATATGTTTTGCTCATTTGCTCCTCAGACCAGCCCTGTAATTTAGGCATTATTAATCCCATTTACCAGCCAATCTCCTGATTCCTTCATCCAAACATGCTCTTTCCCTCCTTCCCCTGAAGCCCCTCAGCACTTTGCCTGGCCTGGCTCTATTCTGCCTAGTGTTACACTTATTTGTTGTCATAGGTGGGTTCCCCAGAAGCAGACCCTAGGTGAGGACTCAGCTGCACTTGGTTTGTTAAGGAAGGGGGATGGGGAGTTGGGAGTGGGAAGGAGAAGAAGCCACACAAGGTGTAGTTGCAAGCAAGTCCCAGTCTCAGCCTCCAATCTCCAGTGGAGTCTAAATTACACCTGAGTTTTGTTCCTCTTGGACCAAGGGGGCTTAGGGCTGCTCTGGGGGATGTTGAACTCCCAGGCAGGGCAGGGAGCTCTGAAAATGTAAGCAGAGCACCTGCGGGCACACAGAAGCTGGGGAAGGGGCACAGAGAGGGAGGGAAGAGGCAGGGCTCTGGAGGAGTGATGACACACCCTCATACTTGTGCGTTCACCTTACCTCCCTGTTAAAGGTTGAATTGAGGGCCCCCAAAGAATTTATTGAGGTCCTAATCTCCAGCACCTCCGAATGTGGCTTTCTTTGGAAATAGGGTTTTTGCAGATGTAATTAGATATGACGAAGTCACATTGGAGTAGGATGGGCTCTTGATCCAATAGGACTAGTGTGCTCCTGGGAAGATGCCATGAAGACACAGGGAGAGAAAGCCATGGACCAATGGAGGCAGATTGGAGTGATGCAGCTCGAGCCAAGGAACGCCAAGGATTGCTGGCCACAGCCGGAAGCTAAGAAGGGGCAAGAAGGATCTCCCTAGAGCTTCAGAGGGAGCACGACCCTACAGATACCTTGTTGGACTTCTAGCATCCAGAACTGTGAGGGAATAAATTTCTGTGCTTTTAAGCCATCCAGCTCGTAATTTGTCACGGCAGCTCTAGGGAACTAACCCACTCCACTAGACTGTAAGCTTCTGGAAGGCAGGCCATGCGTTGCTCACTTTTCCCCTTCAGGGTCTGTCTTATAGCAGATGCTGCAGAAGAAGTGAAGCACTTATTCTCCTCCTCAGATTCCCAGAGCTGTGCCCTTGCCCTGTGTTGGCTGAGCAGCTCCTTTGACACCCATGTGGGAGGTAGCTATGGGGATGGGGCTAACTCTCTGGAGAAATTAGGAGTCTTTGCTCCCTGTCTTATGTCTGTGTTATATTCTTGAAGCCCGTTTTCGAGCTTCATTGAGGTTTGTATTGCTGTTGATAACATTGATCTCTGTCAACCCCACTCTTTGTATGCAAATCAGTTAAACATCTCTCTGGGCTCGCAGCACATCCTGGGCAATCTTCTCTCCTGGCTCTGCCAAGGACAATTAAAGGGATCTGCCTGTGCCTCTGTCATTCCCCCATATTGAGGACTCTGGTGGGGACAGTGGTCTTATTTATTTCTGAACCTTTAAAACCCAGTGTCTGGCACATAATAAAATTCCTGTGCAAGTGCTGAACTGAACAGACCTGGCTATTTTAGAGTTTAGCTACAGGTTCAAGCAAATTTCTGGATGATCCGGAGCATTCCATTCCTCAGTCAGAGCAACACCGTATCATAAAGAAGACTCTGCGTGTCCGTGGTGTTTTCCAGGCACACCGTGCTCCTGGAGGGGCTGAAAAGCTGGCCCGACTCATTTCTTCACAGTTTATTATGTGGAAGAACATAAGCCTTCTGTTTTCCTGGGCTGTTAACTTGGTGCCTCATTTCGTATATAAAACTTACGTTAGGGCTTCCCTGGTGGCGCAGTGGTTGAGAATCTGCCTGCTAATGCAGGGGACACGGGTTCGAGCCCTGGTCTGGGAGGATCCCGCATGCCACGGAGCGGCTGGGCCCGTGAGCCACAACTACTGAGCCTGCGCGTCTGGAGCCTGTGCCCCGCAACGGGAGGGGCCGCGATAGTGAAAGGCCCGCGCACCGCGATGAAGAGCGGTCCCCGCACCGCGATGAAGAGTGGCCCCCACTTGCCTCAACTAGAGAAAGCCCTCGCATGAACCGAAGACCCAACACAGCCAAAAAAAAAATAAAATAAAATAAATAAATAAAGTAGCTATAAAAAAGAAAAGTGCTTTAAAAAAAAAAAAAAAAAACTTACGTTAAAATATGCTACCTCTGTGATTTAATCAGCCATAGATGGTTAAAACTACTTTAGAGTAGGAGGACCTCTCAGCACTCGTGCTCCATGAAGAATGACTCCATAGGCCAGGTGAGAAAGACTGGGTGTCCCAGTACTAATCCTTGAAACAACTTAATGAAGTTGGTATAAGACCTGCTTCAAAGGTGGTGAAATTGAGACTCAAAAAGGGTAAGTGACAAGCCCAAGATCACACAGCTGCTAAGGGACAGAGTCTAATGTCTCTGACTCAAAGCTGTGGGTTTTTAAAAAACTCCATTCAGACTCTCAAAGTGATAGAATTGGCGGGGGAGGGTGGGGGGATTTTTTTAAATTGAAGTATAGTTGATTTACAATGTCATGTTAGTTTCAAAAGTGATAAAGTGTTAAAGAAAACAACAAATTGTCTTTCACAAGAAGACTTGGAATTACTTGTTCAAATAGGCGATGCTCTTCACAGCTATTTCTTAGCAGGTTAAACAGCAGTTCTGATGATTGGCTGTTCTTCGTTTCATTTTGGGGATGCTTCTTCAAAGATTCAGGTCTTCAGAACCTGATGTACATTCTTTTTTTTTGGCTGTGCCGTGCAGCTTGCGGGATCTTAGTTCCGCCACCAGGGATGGAATCCATGCCCCCTGCAGTGAAAGCGTGGTGTCCTAACCAGTGGACTGACAGGGAAATCCCCTGATGTACATTCTTTTAATTATTACCTCTGGTGGCAACTCTTCAACGCTGAGGTCTTTCTGAGCAGAACATGGAGAATAAAGCAGGTGATTAAACTGGGCACTAATGTTTTAGGTCAAAACGTGGTTGGCCATAAAGATATAGGATAGATTGTAGATTGGTGGATCTAGACACAGCTTGGACAAGTTTCCACACCTGATTTGAAGCCAGGAAGAAAGGTTCTGAAATCTGTTTTGTCACTTACTAATTGACCTTGAACAAGTGGCTTGACCTCTCTGAGCCTGTCTCCTTCTCAGTAAAATCAGATCGTCACCAATCTCACAGGATGGTTAAAATTAGAAAACACATATAGAAAAGTCACACAGAGCCCATGCTTACCAAATGACCGCCATTATTACTGATCAAAAAAAGACTTCCCCAAAAAGGCTTTGAATAAAAATAACATCATTGAACACACAGCTTCAAGAACATTCATCTAAGTGCTTAAACTCTGGTACCTGTTCCATATGTCCAGGGGCAGGACAAGCAGTTCAAAGTGAGAGCTTTGGTGTCTTGTGCCTTCCCGTGGGTTGAATGCATCCCACACTCTGCAGTGAGGTTGGCCCTTACAATAATTGCAACAATGAAATAATGCCATATTCAAGGTCTGATCATTTCTTATCTGTTTATTATTTTTCTGTAGCACAAGTTTCCAGGAAAAAAATAAAAAAAAAAAAAAAGAAGTGGACTTCTATCAGAATTTAAAAAAATCTGTCTTTAAAGACTGGGAGGTAACTGAGCATGGGCTCCTTCCCTGAGCGGAGCTGACTCTGCACCTGAAATTATTGGTTGAATATTTATTGCAGAGTTTTATGCAGTCAACTGGCTGACTGTGATTCATATCCTAAGAGAATTTTTTTTCATACCTTGTATATTTCTTTTTCATTCCACTAGAAATACATGTTCCTTGTAGAAAAACTAGCAACTATTGACATGCAGAAATAATGCTTAAATCACACAGAATTCTGCCACCCAGAGATAAAGGTTGTTAATATTTTGGTGAACATTCATTCAAGTGTCATTTATATTTATTTTTTACACAAATGAGACCACATTATACGTGCAATATTATAACACGGTTTATTAACTAAGCAATACCATAAACATCTCTCAATGTCAACAGATGTACAGTGCAGTTTTCACCAAATGGTGCATAGTATTCCACCTAAAGAATAACTTATATTTATCCAGTGCTGTACTGTTGAACCCTTGAGTCATTTCAGAATCGTGTTTTTGCTATTAGAAATGGCGCTGTGCATTTACAACATGGAAGAACCTAGAGATTGTCATACTGAGTGAAGTAAGCCAGACACAGAAAGACAAATATCATATGATATTGCTTATATGTGGAATCTAAAAAAAAGGGTACAAATGAACTTATTTACAAAACGGAAGTAGAGTCAAGGATGTAGAAAACAAACTTATGGTTACCAGGGGATAAAGGGGGGGGGAGGGATAAATTAGGAGATTGGGATTGACATATACACACTAGTGTATATAAAAGAGATAACTAATAAGAACCTGCTGTGTAGCACAGGGAACTCTACTCAGTACTCTGTAATAGCCTATATGGAAAAAAATCTAAAAAAAAAGAGTGGATCTATGTATATGTATAATTGATTCACTTTGCTGTACACCTGAGACTAACACAACATTGTAAATCAACTAGACTCCAATAAAAATTTAAAAAGAAAGAAAGAAAGGAATGGTGCTGTGATAAGGTCACCCTGGGAGCAGTGTGTTTAGTGAGAAGAGGACAGGCAGGGACACAGTGGTCCTGATGACAAGGATGAAATGGAGCCCGAAGCACAAGAAAGAGCAACCAGAAAACAGCAGGTAGTAGAATGGTGGTGGAGAGCAAAAGCCAGGAGGAAGAGGGCAGCTTTCTGCTTCTGGCTCTGGCCCTTGCGGGCAGTTACTAATGAAGCTGTGGTGACGGTGGAGAGGAGGTGATCTGCATGGCAGCAACCTGGGCACAGGCAGTACTGCTTTTAGCAGTTCCAGCTCTGCTCGAGGTAGTGCCTATTCCGTGGATCTGGAACCAACGGCAAGAATGTCTCACCGCAGCCAGCACTGGCTTGTGGGCTGGGCTCCAGGGCACCCGCATCTTCTGATCTCTGGGTCTCACTGACCCTTTTGGTCCTCCAGTCCCACCTCCTTCCTTTTGCTCTTCCACCCCTTCCAATGCCTTTGGAACCAATTCCTTGTATTAACATCCCACTGTTTGAAATACCTAGAGTGGTTTCTGTTTTCCTAACTGGACCCTGTTTCAAACATTTTTTTCCTTTTCTTCTCACAACCTTTTATTTTGACAAATTTTAAGCATATGTAAATGGTCCACCAACGTTTTGCCACATTTGCTTCCTCCCCTCCCTCAATCTCTCTCTCTCTCTCTTTCTCTCCTCTATTTTCTCTCTTCTTCTCTCTTTGTCTCTTTCCATATATACACTGTTTTGCTGAGCCACTTGAAAATGAACCATTTGGATAAACAACAAGGTCCTAAGGTATAGCACAGGGAACTATATTCAGTATCCTGTGGTAAGCCATAATGGAAAAGAATATAAAAAAAAAAGTATACATGTGTATAACTGAGTCACTTTGCTGTACAGCAGAAATGAGCACAACATTGTAAATCAGCTATACTTCAATTAAAACAAAATTTTTTTAAAGAAAAGAAAATGAACCATAGATATCTTGTCACTTCACTCCTAAATATTCTTAAAGAATAGGAAAAGGGGCCTTCCCTGGTGGTGCAGTGGTTGAGAATCCGCCTGCCAAGGCAGGGGACACAGGTTCGAGCCCTGGTCCGGGAGGATCCCACATGCCACGGAGCAACTAAGCGCACGCACCATAACTACTGAGCCTGTGCTTTAGAGCCCGTGAGCCACAACTACTGAAGCCCGTGTGCCTAGAGCCCGTGCTCCGCAACAAGAGAAGCCCGCACACCACAACGAAGAGTAACCCCTGCTCACCACAACTAGAGGAAGCCCGTGCACAGGAACGAAGACCCAACGCAGCCAAAAATAAATAAATAAATAAATTTATTTTAAAAAAGAATAAGGAAAGGACATTTTCAAACATAACTCCAATACCATTCATAGTTTAAAAATTAACAATAATTCCACAGTATCACCCAATACTCATTCTGTATTCAAAATTTCCCAATTGTCCCAAATATGTCTTTTACATTTTTTTCCCCCTAATTCAAGATTCATGCATTGTGTCTGGTTTTTATGTCAGCTCAATCACTTTTTTTTTTTTTTTTTTTTTTAAATTTATTTATTTATTTATTTATGGCTGCGTTGGGTCTTCGTTTCTGTGCGAGGGCTTTCTCCAGTTGCGGAGAGCGGGGGCCACTCTTCATCGCGGTGCGCGGGCCTCTCACTGTCGCGGCCTCTCTTGTTGCGGAGCACAGGCTCCAGACGCGCAGGCTCAGCAGTTGTGGCTCACGGGCCTAGTCGCTCCGTGGCATGTGGGATCTTCCCAGACCAGGGCTCGAACCCGTGTCCCCTGCATTGGCAGGCAGATTCTCAACCACTGCGCCACCAGGGAAGCCCAGCTCAATCACTTTTGAAAACAATTTGGCATCATCTTATAGAAATTCTTGCACAAATGCACCAGGAAATGTGTATATAATATCCATAGCAACATAGTTCTTCAGAGAAAAAACCTAGAAACAACTCGCTTGAGGGCGAGAGGAGGAAACTGAAGGAGTGAAGAGTGACTCCGGGTCTGGCTTGGGCGTCTGGGGGTAGATGTGTCTTGCTCCCTGCTTTCCCTGCAGGTTTTATAATAGTCCATTCGCTTTCTGGTTTCAGAGTGCTCCTAGTTGCCATCTAGTTGCAACTGCTCTAAATTCACTCTACCTGATTTGTGCCTCAAAAACATTAAGAGCATTTTTATTGCTCTAGTGATTTCTGTCCCTGTTTGCCTTTCACAAAACCAGGAAATGTAGAAAATGCTATGGAGGTAATTCCCCTTCAACGCCGAAGGACTCTACTACCAGCCCTCTCTCTGCACAGCCTCTGCACGTCCTTAGATGGTGTAATGGCTTTTAATTCCAAGTGCAGCCTGAAAGACTCCCCCATCACGCAGCAGCCATTTTTCCTGTGATTAGGCCCTGTCTCCACCATGAAACTTCCCTCACTCACCGCACCCAGCCTCTTGCCTCGCTGCAACTAGAGTTAAAAGCAGCCACCCGCGGCCCCACGGGGTTTAACTGCTTTACTCTCTCATGCCTCCTTCCGTGTGTGAGTTACATATGCACTGGTGAAATGTTTGCTTAGTACTTAGACCTGTATGCTTGTCTACAGTAATATGAATATGAATGGCTTGAGTCATTTACTACTGAATACCTTGGCTTATAATGTGTCACCTCCACAGGTCATTTTCTCTTCAGGCTGATGAAGCCTGAAGGATTAATGCGGAGGGAAAATACTGATGAGTGCCTATGAGAAACTGCTTAAGGAAATTAAACCATTCACAAGATTTCTGCCTTTATTTTTTATTTTTATTTTTTTTTAAATTTATTTATTTATCGCTGTGTTGGGTCTTAATTTCTGTGCGAGGACTTTCTCTAGTTGTGGCAAGTGGGAGCCACTCTTCATCGCGGTGCACGGGCCTCTCACTATCGCGGCCTCTCTTGTTGCGGAGCACAGGCTCCAGACGCGCAGGCTCAGTAGTTGTGGCTCACGGGCCTAGTTGCTCCGCGGCATGTGGGATCTTCCCAGACCAGGGCTCGAACCCGTGTCCCCTGCATTGGCAGGCAGATTCTCAACCACTGCGCCACCAGGGAAGCCCCATTCACAAGATTTCAACGTGACTACTCATACACTGCCTTGTATGAGGGGATCATCCTACCACTCCTGAAAGTAGTTCTCCATCATCTTGCTTACACTATGTACAGCATCTCTGGTAACTGTTCTAATGAAGTCAGAAGGTACAGACGGTGTCTTGTGCTCTGAACAGACTCTTATAGCCAAAAAATTATAAACAAAGGTAAAACATGGTGGACTGTTTGGCATAATTCTTGAGAGGCAGCAACTCTTTTTTTTGTTTTGTTTTGTTCTTTGTTGTGACATGTGGGCTCTTAGTTGTGGCATGCAGGAGCTAGTTCCCTGACCAGGGATCGAATCCGGGCCCCCTGCATTGGGAGTTCAGAGTCTTTTTTTTTTTTTTAATTTAATTTAATTTATTTTTTTATATAGCAGGCTCTTATTAGTCATCCATTTTATACACATCAGTGTATACATGTCAATCCCAATCTCCCAATTCATCACACCACCACCACCCCCTGCCGCTTTCCCCCCTTGGTGTCCATATGTTTTTTTCTCTACTTCTGTGTCTCAATTTCTGCCCTGCAAACTGGTTCATCTGTCCCATTTTCTAGGTTCCACATATATGCGTTAATATACGATATTTGTTTTTCACTTTCTGACTTACTTCACTCTGTATGACAGACTCTAGATGCATCCACGTATCTACAAATGACCCAATTTCGTTCCTTTTTATGGCTGAGTAATATTCCATAGTATATATGTACCACATCTTCTTTATCCATTCGTCTGTGCATGGGCATTTAGGTTGCTTCCATGACCTGGCTATTGTAAATACTGCTGCAATGAACATTGGGGTGCATGTGTCTTTTTGAATTATGGTTTTCTCTGGGTATATGCCCAGTAGTGTGATTGCTGGGTCATATGGTAATTCTATTTTTAGTTTTTTAAGGAACCTCCAAAATGTTCTCCATAGTGGCTGTATCATTTTACATTCCCACCAGCAGTGCAAGAGGGTTCCCTTTTCTCCACACCCTCTCCAGCATTTGTTGTTTGTAGATTTTCTGATGATGCCCATTCTAACTGGTGTGAGGTGATACTTCATTGTAGTTTTGATTTGCATTTCTCTAATAATTAGCGATGTTGAGCAGCTTTTCATGTGCTTCTTGGCCATCTGTATGTCTTCTTTGGAGAAATGTCTATTTAAGTCTTCTGCCCATTTTTGGATTGGGTTGTTTGTTTTTTTAATATTTAGCTGCATGAGCTGTTTATAGATTTTGGAGATTAATCCTTTGTCCGATGATTCATTTGCAAATATTTTCTACCATTCTGAGGGTTGTCTTTTCATCTTGTTTATGGTTTCCTTTGCTGTGCAAAAGCTTTGAAGTTTCATTAGGTCCCATTTGTTTATTTTTGTTTTTATTTCCATTACTCTAGGAGGTGGATCAAAAAATATCTTGCTGTGATTTATGTCAAAGGGTGTTCTTCCTATGTTTTCCTCTAAGAGTTTTAGAGTGTCCGGTCTTACATTTAGGTCTCTAATCCATTTTGAGTTTATTTTTGTGTATGGTGCTAGGGAGTGTTCTAATTTCATTCTTTTACATGTAGCTGTCCAGTTTTCCCAGCATCACTTATTGAAGAGACTGTCTTTTTTCCATTGTGTATCCTTGGGAGTGCAGAGTCTTAACCACTGGACCACCAGGGATGTCCCAAGGCATCAACTCTTTTTAAGAAGTTACACCGAAATCTCGGTCAAGTGTCCCCAAATATTTTGCAGTCTCATCCTAGAGGTCTTTCAAGATTATCATAGACTTCTTGTAATGACTCAAAGTGGTGCTAGTCTCATCTCAAAGCTTTGAGGAAAGCAGTAGTTGATCCTTTTCTGGCTGTGCAAAGAAGCATGAATTGCCTCTTCTAGCATTTTCATACCCAGCACATGTGATAGCACAGAGATGGTCAGCCGCTTGCTGATTACAGTCTTTTGTTAGTAAAGGAAGAGGAGAGCCCTGTATGCCAAGGGTCATAGTCATTTATTATGCATGGTTTTGTTCTTTTCAGTTTCCTGAGTCACGTGTTGCTATGGTGGCACCGGGAGTGATCAGTGATCATATTCACAGTCATATTTCTCTCTCCCTCTGTTATAAAACTTCCAAGGCCTCTCAAAACCTCCTTAGTTATTGCTAGGAATTTCATATATTCCAGGTGTCTCATATATTCTAATGAAAAAATTCTCCCAATTTTCATACTTTTCTGATCCAGTAGAGATACCCGCCTCCCAGACCTAGCTACTCACAAGCCCCCATGAAGTTAATGTCTCCCTTCTGCCTCTACCCCTGGGGCTCACTAAGAGAGTATGAACGTCAATACCATGTGTACTGTCTCCTGATGCTCATAAAATGCCAGCCCCACCTCCCACCACTGGTCCTGCAGTGTTATAGAACTTACTATGCTACAGAGCTTACAGTGAAGACATTCCCCTGTGTTCTTCCTTCAGCCCCACCTCTCCACGGAACACAGAGTCCAAAGGAGCTGAGCTGGAGGACCACTCCCAAGAGAGGTTCCACTGTGCTCAGAAGCGTCCCAGCGCTCTGAATACTAAGGTGTCATTCTAAGGCCCAGCCAGTGCACCTGCCTGCCTTGAGGAAGAGCTCCTTCCTGAGAGTATATTAAGGCCCTTTTTCTGAGTCTGAGGAAAAGTCAGTCAAAAAAGTCAAGAAAATGGGATTTCTCCTGTGAGAATTAATGCTTAACCATCATCAGACAGGAAGATACTGGTCTGAAGCAATCCACTGACACCAAGTTAAAAGCAAGAGCAGGAAGTGCTGACAGGTAGAGCCCACGATCAGGTTGACATTTTTGGGAACCGGGACAGGATGTGTAGAAGGAAAATGGTCACAGTTGTCATCAGTCTGCCCAGAGTTGCCCTGTTATAAGTGTGTGCTCATGGGACCAGTCTCCTACTAACAGTAGATCGTGCTTGCAAACAAAATGACTATTACCAAGTTTGAATACATAGGGCACATTATATAAATCCTACAAGTGATATTCTAAGAAATAAGTTTTGGAAGCAAACTAAGTTCTTAAATTGGCAGTGCCAACACATGATTCTGTGTAGTACTGTTAAATTTACTAGAATACCCAAATACTACATTATTTGAATACTACTCAGTGTTGTTTACTGGTGTTTTCCAGTGTTTGATTATTCTCTATAGACTATAGTTTTTTAATAAATATTTTACCAGAAAAAAAATGCAAAGAGAATAAGATGTAAAAATTGTCAGAAAGAATGGGCCATCTTAATTTTTTCTAATCAAAATGAGAGACTCCAATAAAGCATTTGATGCTTTTGCTAGCAGAGTGCAGCAATACGCTGAAATAGGCACTATATGCTTTAATGAATAATTTATGTATTGCACTGGTATTAGCTCTACAATTATCTTACTACCACTTGCTGGGACACGGCAACAGTTATTCATGTATTAGTGTACTGATTATCGAGATTGTGGAGCAACTTCAATCAAGTCAATAAAAGAAATGAAAAAAAGAAGAGAAGTTATCATGTGTTTTACAAAAAAAAACAAAAACAAAAAACCCTAGAATTTGTAGAATCCACAGTAAAGCCTGAGGCAAAAAGCAAACTAGAAAAGCAAAACTGACTGAAATACCAAACATTTACATTGCTGTGATGAACATCAACTTTATACAATTGTTGGTTTCTTCCGTTCAGTTGTTACTTTAAGGATCGAAGAAAAAAATCATGTGACTTGAATAACACACATTTAAAAGATCAAAGATGGGGGACCAGGGGAAGTTACTGTGCAGCAGCGAACAAGAGAACAGCAAACCAAAGCACTGTTTTATTTATACATTTTATCAGAGGATTTAGTAGAGCCCTGCAAAGTCTATTTAATTAGGCTCATTTATGTGATAGCAAGATAAATAAGTTTGTTTTATGCTGTTTTATGTCATAGCTTCTTCCGTTTTCTCTATCCTTTAGCAGGCTCTCCTTCTGGAAGGTCCTGCACTATTTTTTTCTTTTTCTTTTTTTTTTTTAACATCTCTATTGGAGTATAATTGCTTTACAATGCCGTGTTAGTTTCTGCTGTATAACAAAGTGAATCAGCTATACATATACGTATATCCCCATAGCTCCTCCCTCTTGTGTCTCCCTCCCTCCC
Source organism: Balaenoptera musculus (assembly GCF_009873245.2). Classification (NCBI taxonomy): domain Eukaryota; kingdom Metazoa; phylum Chordata; class Mammalia; order Artiodactyla; family Balaenopteridae; genus Balaenoptera; species Balaenoptera musculus. The sequence continues at coordinate 9,230,172 of NC_045790.1, forward strand.
ACCCTCCCTATCCCACCCCTCTAGGTGGTCACAAAGCACTGAGCTGATCTCCCTGTGCTATGCAGCTGCTTCCCACTAGCTATCTGTTTTACATTTGGTAGTGTATATATGTCCATGCCACTCTCTCACTTGGTCCCAGCTTACCCTTCCCCTTCCCCATGTCCTTAAGTCCATTCTCCACATCTGCATCTTTATTCCTGCCCTGTCCCTAGGTTCTTCAGGACCATTTTTTTTTTTTTAGATTCCATATATATGTGTTAGCATACAGTATTTGTTTTTCTCTTTCTGACTTACTTCACTCTGTTTGACAGACTCTAAGTCCATCCACTTCACTACAAATAACTCAGTCTTGTTTCTTTTCATGGCTGAGTAATATTCCATTGTATATATGCTGCACTATTTTTTTCACGTCGCATGTTTTACATCCTCTTAATTGCATTTTATTATTTCCCCATTTGGGCAAGCTGTTTTGAACCCTATTAGCTTTCACTGGAGTGCCGTTGTAGGAGGCGCTGAGTTAGTGGGGAGGAGGAAGATAAACAAAGCTGGTCCAGGTCCTCAAGGTATTTACTATATAGAATGAACAAGCACTTAAAGGGTAGAACCAAATCTATTTAGCTCACTTACAATTCCCGCTAATGGGGTACTGGTACAGGATATTAAACGTGCAGTCATTTGACCCCTCTTCCTGTGCCTTCTCACCCTCACTCCCACCATGTAAAACTGTCCTTCAACAGGAAAATAGATAAATAAATTGTGGTATAGTCATACAGTAGAAAACCACAAAGCAATGAGAATGAACATCTACACCTACACTCAACAATTCTGATGAATCTTACACACATAGTGTTGAATGAAAAAAGGCAGACATTGAAGGGTGCATACTGTATAATTCATGTATTGAATACGTAATGCACAAAAGCAGGCAGAACCAAGCTGTGTTGTTAGATGTCAGGAAAGTGGTTACTCATGGGTGGGTTGGGGGAGCAATGACTGGTTAGGAGCATGGGGGGATGTTCTGGGGTGCTGGTGATGTTCTCTTTCTTCATCTGAGTACTGGTTAAACAGGTATGCTCAATTTATGAAAATACATTGAGCTGTGGCCCTACAATACATGCCTTTTCTCGATGTATATTATACTTCAACACAAAAATATTATCAAAGTGTGCCCAGCAATACAGAGTTTTTCTAACATTGATAATAATTTAGCTCCAAGTTTTCCTGATTTTTTTATTGAAACAGATAAAAATAATACTTCTCAAATCTCAAAGAGAGAGGCATTACTTTGTTCAGAAATGCTTAAAAGGGTCTTCATATCAAAGTCCCCTTCACATGTGGGCTTAAGGAGGAATTCATGCCACATAATTGATCAGGTTTTGTAGACTTTGCCCATTCCAACTGACAGGCTAAAAGCCACAGGAAATTAGGGTAAAATAACAAAAACAGCTAGTCCCTTTTTAAAGGCAGCAAAGAACACAGAGGCTAACAAGAACCCCAAGTAGGGTACTAGCTGAATGAAGTAAATGTGTTTTTAAATTATGTCTATTTGATGGTGAAGAAAAATTCTCTCTAAAAAACACTCATCTTCTACGCTAGCACCCATAAAGCAAGAGAGATCTAATGGAAGCACCACTAAGTGGGTAATGAACAACATGTGAATACAAAACAGACAATGAAGTACCTTGTTTAACTCATCTACACAAAAGAAATATACATGGAGTCAACTGGGCTAAATGAGCTTTTTTTAAAAAAAAAGTCCCCTTAAAAAACAACACAACAAAAAGGGAAATCAATTGCATTTTACAAGATGGAAGAGTGTATTCTATGGTTTAAGATCTTTATTTAATTGGTAGGATTGAAAGTCTTTGCACTTTGCTTCCACATATATCTATTGTATTTAATATATTAGCATATTTTATTTAAAAACAATTCCAAGCATCCAAATTGCAAAAACACAAGAAGAAGAATGTTGAAGTCTAACAACCCAGAGTAAGCATCTTAAAACCTGATTAGATACATACGAAATCACGGCATGGCAGATGTAAAATGAATCCATAGTCTATCCTTGATTTCAAACAAGGACTTATGAAAATGGTTCAGAATATAAAATTATGGAAAACATTACAGCACATCAAAGCCAAGCAAGTTTAATTAGGCTTAGTTTGATAACTGCTGAAAACAAAGACCCTGCCTCTCAGCATGGCTGGTGTAAAATCCAGCAGTAAGTCCAGTTGATCCAAATTAAAACCACCCTATCTACCAACCCACATGAATCCTTTTATCTGAAGTCTGCAGAGAACAAAGATTTACAATTCAGCTCAGAATTACAGAGGGCTGGTCATTTTTTTCATCAGGGTTTGCTCTGGCTAAAACCTGACTATGTATGTTTCATTTCTCTGTTTTAAAAGTGTAACATGTAAGGACTTTAAAGTCAAAGCCAAGAGACTAACCAATACTAGCAAAAGCCAGTAGCAGATCAAGGTATTTCTTCAGTGTGTTTGGATCCACAGAACCCCTTTCCATTTTCCCAGTGTAGGAATCATAGGGGGACAAAATTCATCATCTTGCAGACAAACTCCTTTCTGAATTACTGATTCTCTAGCTGGGAAGTGAAGAAATGGACCTGTCATGAGAATTATAAAATCTCTCCCCAAATTTAAATAGATTGGGAGCATCGTGAGATTAATTGGGTCAAAGCATTACTGCTGTGCTAATTTTTCAAAGTGGAAAATGTAACAGGGAATTGGGAAGCCTGAAAAGTCAGAGGTGGAGATGGAATGATTTCAGATCTCCTGCTTCCCTGCCTGGTTTAGGCCCTCATCATCCATCAGCAGACAATCACCGAGGTCTCCTTTTGGTACTCCTGACATCAGGCTCTGCCAGCCACCCACTTGCAACACTCTCACCCAAATTACAGTTCTAGAAAATAAATATGATGCTGTTGTCTGCCCACTTATAAAATTACACGGAAATGTGAAAACTTCGATCCTCATATGAAAAACATTCAACCTCACTAATAATAAAAATGCTAATTAAAACAGCAATTAAATATCACGTTTGCTTATCAAATGGGCACAGATGTCAAACAAAAAAATGATTCCTGTTGGTAAGAGAGTTATGGAAGAGGCACTTCTATAAATACCTCTAGTGAAAGCATCAAAAAGTATAGCCTTTATTTTTTAAAAACATCTTTATTGGAGCATAACTGCTTTACAATGGTGTGTTAGTTTCTGCTGTATAACAAAGTGAATCAGCTATATGCATACATATATCCTCATATCCCCTCCCTCTTGCGTCTCCCTCCCACACTCCCTATTCCCACCCCTCTAGGTGGTCACAAAGCACTGAGCTGATCTCCCTGTGCTATGCGGCTGCTTCCCACTAGCTATCTATTCTACATTTGGTAGTATATATAAGTCCATGCCACTCTCTCAATTCGTCCCAGCTTACCCTTCCCCTTCCCCGTGTCCTCAAGTCCATTCTCTACATCTGTGTCTTTATTCCTGTCCTGCCCCTACGTTCATCAGAACCATTTTTTTTTTTTTAGTTTCCATATGTATGTGTTAGCATACGGTATTTGTTTTTCTCTTTCTGACTTACTTCACTCTGTATGACAGACTATAGGCCCATCCACCTCACTACAAATAACTCAATTTCGTTTCTTTTTATGGCTGAGTAATATTCCATTGTATATATGTGCCACATCTTCTTTATCCATTCATCCGATGATGGACACTTAGGTTGCTTCCATGTCCTGGCTATTGTAAATAGAGCTGCAATGAACATTGTGGTACATGATTCTTTTTGAATTATGGTTTTCTCAGGGTATATGCCCAGTAGTGGGATTGCTGGGTCGTATGGTAGTTCTATTTTTAGCTTTTTAAGGAACCTCCATACTGTTCTCCATAGTGGCTGTATCATTTTACATTCCCACCAACAGTGCAAGAGGGTTCCCTTTTCTCCACACCCTCTCCAGCATTTTTTGTTTGTAGATTTTTTGATGATGGCCATTCTCACCTGTGTGAGGTGATACCTTATTGTAGTTTTGATTTGCATTTCTCTAATGATTAGTGATGTTGAGCATCTTTTCATGTGTTTGTTGGCAATCTGTATATCTTCTTTGGAGAAATGTCTGTTTAGGTCTTCTGCCCATTTTGGGATTGGGTTGTTTGTTTTTTTGATACTGAGCTGCATGAACTGCTTGTATATTTTGGAGATTAATCCTTTGTCAGTTGCTTCATTTGCAAATATTTTCTCCCATTCTGGGGGTTGTTTTTTCGTCTTGTTTATGTTTTCCTTTGCTGTGCAAAGGCTTTAAAGTTTCATTAGGTCCCATTTGTTTATTTTTGTCTTTATTTCCATTTCTCTAGGAGGTGGGTCAAAAAGGATCTTGCTGTGATTTATGTCATAGAGTGTTCTGCCTATGTTTTCCTCTAAGAGTTTTACCATGTCTGGCCTTACATTTAGGTCTTCAATCCATTTTGAGTTTATTTTTGTGTATGGTGTTAGGAAGTGTTCTAGTTTCATTCTTTTACATGTAGCTGTCCAGTTTTCCCAGCACCACTTATTGAAGAGGCTGTCTTTCCTCCATTGTATACTCTTGCCTCCTTTATCAAAGATAAGGTGACCATGTGCATGGGTTTTTCTCTGGGCTTTCTATTCTGTTCCATTGATCTTTATTTCTGTTTTTGTGCTAGTACTGTCTTGATTACTGTAGCTTTGTAGTATACAGTGAAGTCTGGGAGCCTTATTCCTCCAGCTCTGTTATTCTTTCTCAAGATTGCTTTGCCTGTTCGGGGTCTTTTGTGTTTCTGTACAAATTGTATGATTTTTTGTTCTAGTTCTGTGAAAAATGCCATTGGTAGTTTGATAGGGATTACATTGAATCTGCAGATTGCTTTGGGTAGTATGGTCATTTTCACAATGTTGATTCCAACCCAAGAACATGGTATATCTCTCCATCTGTTTGTATCATCTTCAATTTCTTTCATCAGTGTCTTATAGTTTTCTGCATACAGGTCTTTTGTCTCCTTAGGTAGGTTTATTCCTAGGTATTTTATTCTTTTTGTTGCAATGGTAAATGGGAGTGTTTCCTTAATTTCTCTTTCAGATTTGTCATCATTAGTGTATAGGAATGCAAGAGATTTCTGTGTATCAATTTTGTATCCTGCTACTCTACCAAATTCATTGATTAGCTCTAGTAGTTTTCTGGCAGCATCTTTAGGATTCTCTATGTATAGTATCATGTCATCTGCAAACAGTGACAGCTTTACGTCTTCTTTTCCGATTTGGATTCCTTTTATTTCTTTTTCTTCTCTGACTGTTGTGGCAAAACTTCCAGAACTATGTTGAATAATAGTGGTGAGAGTGGACAGCCTTGCCTTGTTCCTGATCTTAGTGGAAATGGTTTCAGTTTTTCACCCTTGAGGACGATGTTGGCTGTGGGTTTGTCATATATGGCCTTTATTATGTTGAGGTAAGTTCCCTCTATGCCTACTCTGTGGAAGGTTTTTATCATAAATGGGTGTTGAATTTTGCCAAAAGCTTTTTCTGCATCTATTGAAATGATCATATGGTTTTTCTCCTTCAATTTGTTAATATGGTTTATCACATTGATTGATTTGCATATATTGAAGAATCCTTGCTTTCCTGGGTTAAACCCCACTTGATCATGGTGTATGATCCTTTTAATGTGCTGTTGGATTCTGTTTGCTAGTATTTTGTTGAGGATTTTTGCATCTATGTTCATCAGAGGTATTGGCCTGTAGTTTTCTCTTTTTGTGACATCTTTGTCTGGTTTTGGTATCAGGGTGATGGTGGCCTCATAGAATGAATTTGGCTGTGTTCCTCCCTCTGCTGTATTTTGGAAGAGTTTGAGAAGGATGGGTGTTAGCTCTTCTGTAAATGATTGATAGAATTCGCCTGTGAAGCCATCTGGTCCTGGGCTTTTGTTTGTTGGAAGATTTTTAATCACAGTTTCAATTTCAGTGCTTGTGATTGGTCTGTTTATATTTTCTATTTCTTCCTGGTTCAGTCTCAGAAGGTTGTGCTTTTCTAAGAATTTGTCCATTTCTTCCAGGCTCTCCATTTTATTGGCATATAGTTGCTTGTAGTAATCTCTCATGATCCTTTGTATTTCTGCAGTGGCAGTTGTTACTTCTCCTTTCTCATTTCTAATTCTGTTGATTTGAGTCTTCTCCCTTCTTTTCTTGATGAGTCTGGCTAATGGTTTATCAATTTTGTTTATCCTCTCAAAGAACCACCTTTTAGTTTTATTGATCTTTGCTATTGTTTCCTTCATTTCTTTTTCATTTATTTCTGATCTGATCTTTATGATTTCCTTCCTTCTACTAACTTTGGGTTTTGTTTGTTCTTCTTTCTCTAATTGCTTTAGGTATAAGGTTAGGTTTTTTATTTGAGATTTTTCCTGTTTCTTGAGGTAGGATTGTATTGCTATAAACTTCCCTCTTAGAACTGCTTTTGCTGCATCCCATAGGTTTTGGGTTGTTGTGTTTTCATTGTCATTTGTTTCTAGGTATTTTTTTATTTCCTCTTTGATTTCTTCAGGGATCTCTTGTTTATTTAGTAGTGTATTGTTTAGCCTCTATGTGTTTGTATTTTTTACAGATCTTTTCCTGTAATTGATAACTAGTCTCATAGTGTTGTGGTCAGAAAAGATATTTGATATGATTTCAATTTCCCTAAATTTACCAAGGTTTGATTAGTGACCCAAGATATGGTTTATCCTGGAGAATGTTCCATGACCACTTGAGAAGTGCATATTCTGTTGTTTTTGGATGGAATGTCCTGTAAATATCAATTAACTCCATCTTATTTAATGTGTCATTTAAAGCTTGTGTTTCCTTATTTATTTTCATTTTGGATGATCTGTCCATTGGTGAAAGTGGGGTGTTAAAGTCCCCTACTATGATTGCGTTACTGTCAATTTCCCCTTTTATGGCTGTTCACATTTACCTTATGTATTGAGGTGCTCCTAGGTTGGATGCATAAATATTTACAATTGTTCTATCTTCTTCTTGGATTGATCCCTTGATCATTATGTAGTGTCCTTCTTTGTCTCTTGTAACAGTCTTTATTTTAAAGTCTATTTTGTCTGATATGAGAATTACTACTCCAGCTTTCTTCTGGTTTCCATTTTCATGGAATATCTTTTTCCATCCCCTCACTTTCAGTCTGTGTGTGTCCCTAGGTCTGAAGTGGGTCTCTTGTAGACAGCATATATACAGGTCTTGTTTTTGTATCCATTCAGCCAGTCTATGTCTTTTGGTTGGAGCATTTAATCCATTTACATCTAAGGTAATTATCAATATGTATGTTCCTATGACCATTTTCTTAATTGTTTTGGGTTTGTTTTTGTAGGTCTTTTCCTTCTCTTGTGTTTCCTGCCTAGAGAAGTTCCTTTAGCACTTGTTATAAAGCTGGTTTGGTGGTGCTGAGTTCTCTTAACTTTTGCTTATCTGTAATGATTTTTATTTCTCTGTTGAATCTGAATGAGCTCCTTGCTGGGTAGAGTAACCTTGGTTGTAAATTTTTCCCTTTTATCACTTTAAATATGTCCTGCCTCTCCCTTCTGGCTTGCAGAGTTTCTGCTGGCTTGCAGAGTTTTTGGCTTGAAAAATCAGCTGTTAACCTTATGGGGGTTCCCTTGTATGTTATTTGTTATTTTTCCCTTGCTGCTTTTAATATTTTTTCTTTGTATTTAATTTTTGATAGTTTGATTAATATATGTCTTGGTGTGCTTCTCTCTGGATTTATCCTGTATGGGACTCTCTGTGCTTCCTGGACTTGATTGACTATTTCATTTCCCATGTTAGGGAAGTTTTCAACTATAATCTCTTCAAATATTTTCTCAGACCCTTTCTTTTTCTCTTCTTCTTCTGGGACCCCTATAGTTCGAATATTGGTGTGTGTAATGTTGTCCCAGAGGTCTCTGAGACTGTCCTCAATTCTTTTCACTCTTTTTTCTTTATTCTGCTTCCTGGCAGTTATTTCTACCATTTTATCTTCCAGCTCACTTATCTGTTCTTCTGCCTCAGTTATTCTGCTATTGATTCCTTCTAGAGTATTTTTAATTTCAGTAATTGTGTTGTTCATCACTGTTTGTTTGCTCTTTATTTCTTCTAGATCCTTGTTAAATGTTTCTTGTATTTTCTCCTTTCTGTTTCTGAGATTTTGGATCATCTTTACTATCATTACTCTGAATTCTTTTTCAGGTAGGTTGCTTATTTCATCTTCATTTATTTGGTCTTGTAGGTTTTTACCTTGCTCCTTGGTCTGTAACATATTTTTTTATCATTTCTTTTTTTTTTTTTGATGTGTGGTGCTGTATTCCTGTCTTACTGGTTGTTTGGCCTGAGACATCTAGCACTGGAGTTTGCAGGCTGTTGGATACAGCCGGGTCTTGGTGCTGAGATGAGGACCTCCGGGATGCCTCACTGTGATTAATTTTCCCTGGAGTCTGAGGTTCTCTGTTAGTCCAGTGGTTTGGACTCAGAGCTCCCACCACAGGAGCTCAGGTCCAACTTCCAGCCTGGGAACCAAGATCCTGCAAACTTCGTGGCATGGTAAAAAAAAAAAAAGAAAGAAAGAAAAGAAAGAAAGAAAGAAAAAAGGAACAGTACAGTATCAAAGAATAAAAAACAAAATAAAATTAGAAAGATAAAAAATATATTAGGAAAAATAAAAGTACAATTGAAACAACTGCAGCAAGGTAAAATAAAACCAAAGCAGAAAAAAGAAGAAAAAAAAGGGGCGGGGGGACAAGCCAAAAGGAGAGAACAGTAACAAAATATAAAGAATAAAATAAAATTAGAAAAATACAAGATTTAGGGCTTCCCTGGTGGCGCAGTGGTTGAGAATCTGCCTGCCAATGCAGGGGACACGGGTTCGAGCCCTGGTCTGGGAAGATCCCACATGCCGCGGAGCAGCTAAGCCCGTGAGCCACAATTACTGAGCTTGCGCGTCTGGAGCCTGTGCTCCGCAACAAGAGAGGCCACGATAGTGAGAGGCCCGCGCACCGTGATGAAGAGTGGCCCCCGCTTGCCACAACTAGAGAAAGCCCTCGCACAGAAACGAAGACCCAACACAGTAATTAATTAATTAAAAAAATATATATATATAAAGAAAAAACATTTAAAAAAAAAAAAAAAAAAAGAAAAATACAAGATTTATTAGGAAAAATAAAAATGTAAAAGAATCAACAACAATGAATCAACAAGGTAAAACAGAACCCCAATCTAAAAGAGGAAAAAAAAAAAAAAAAAAAAAAAAGCCTTGGCTATGGAGGTGGAGTTCAGGCAGGGGTGGAACTTAGGCAGGGGCGGGGTTTAGGGTTGGGCGGGACCTAGGAGGGTGGGGGGGGGGGGGACATTTGAGCATGGGACGGGGCCTCAGCTTAGGACCTGCGCGGAAGGGGAGAGGCAGCACATTGGAAGGAGGGCCTCTGGAGTGTGGAGTTCTGGAGTTTGGAGGTGGGGCCCTGAGTGAGGGTGTGTGGGTGGGGTTTAGGCCGAGCACCTTGGAGGGGGTCTCAGAGGGGGTCTCCGAGTGTAGAGGTGGGGCCCTGGGCGGGGGTGTAGGGGTGGGGCTTGGGTTCTGCACAGCAGGAGGGAGATTCCAAGGGCACAGGATTAGGCCTGGGGGCCCAACAGGCTCCGCGGTGCCTAAGTGGACAGGGAAAGCACTGGCTGCATTCCCTTCTGTTCCTTCGTGCCCCTCCCCCATCACCCCCAGGGTCTCCCCCATCCCCACTGGACCGCTAACCGAGGGTGGGTCCTGCTGGGTGTAGGAACTCCTCCCCTCCCCCAGCCGCCCCTCAGGAGTGCTGTTCCCATAGGTCCAGCCTTTACTTTTGCTCCCCCTTCCCTCCCTCCCACTCCCTTAGGACCCACGTGGCTGGAGGGGGTCTAGGTGGGCTGAGGATCAGACCTGGGATCTCAGCAGGTTCCTGGGGGCCCAAGCAGGCAGGGGAAACCTGGCCACGCTCCCTTTTGATCCTCTGCCCTCCCAATCGTCCCCCAACGTCCCCCTTCGGGCGTGCGATCCCTTCCCCTCCCCCAGCTGCCCGTCAGTGGTGCCAGTCCTGTCCCGCCTCCACTTCTCCTCCCCCCTCACTCCCCCCACATGCCACGTCCTACCTGGTCACTCCACCCGTGGTCCCCCACGGGTGCCTGTAGGTGCCCTAATTGTGAGGAGATGCTAATTCCTCCTCCTCCTAGTATGCCATCTTGACTCTGCCCCCAGTATAGCCTTTCTGAAAATCAATTTGCCTATATAAAATCATGAGCATTTAAAAAAAAAGTCATATGCTTTGACCCTACTTCTAAGATTTTATTCCAAGATCTAATCAAAGTTATGAACAAAGATTTATGTAGAAGAACAATGATGGCAGGTTAAAATCACCAACCTCAGCAGAAACAATGTAAAACTCCAACATTAAGAAAATGGCAGCCAGAAGGCCAGCTTAGGGCAGACTAGACACCTGCGTCCGTCCATTCAGGCTACTATAACAAAAATACCACAGATTGGGTGGCCTGCGAACAATAGACATTTATTTCTCTATTCTGGAAGCTGGGAAGTCCAAGATCAAGGTACCGGCAGATTCAGTGTCTGGTGAGAGCCCACTTCCTTATTCATAGCCAGCCACTGTGTCCTCACATGACGGGAGGGGTGAGGGATTTCTCTGGAGTCTCTTTTATAAAGCGCATTAATTCCATTCATGAGGGTACCACTCTCCTGACCTAATCACCTCCCAAAGGCCCCAACAAATAACACCATCACATTGGGGGTCAAGATTTCAACATATGAATTTCCAGGGTCACAAACGTTCTGTCTATAGCAACACTGCAGGGCAGAACCCGGAGGATATGAAATTCTACAGATATAATTAGCTGTGCATACAATGACTCGTCTCCAAAGTAAGAAAAGAAGTGAAGCTGAGGGTTAAGGCCATGAGTACAGGAGTAGACAAGGAGGAGGAGTTTGTCTAAATCTGCAATGCCCTGTGAAGTTGCTGATGCTGCATTTTTTTTTTAAATGACTTTTTTAATGATACATACAAGTAGCAAAGAATTCATAGAACATACAAAGATAAGGTTATATTTTAACCCAAACACCACTACATGAAATAAATCGTTATTAATATGAAAGTCCACATCATTCCAGGCAGCTCTCCATCATATATAAACTAAATAGAAGAAATATTTTCATAAAAATAGGATCATAAGTTCTATTTTTATTAAAAAGCATTACATTTCATTTTACTTTCATTTTACAGAAAGAACAGAAAATAAAGTGAAACGTAAGGAATTGCTGAAGTTTAGATAAATATTTTTCACCACTAGGGATATTTTATGAAATCATAAGGAAAAAAGTTAAAGGAAAAAAGATGTTGGAGTCATTTCATTTAAGATCTATATTTGTTTTAATTTTAGACAAAAGCAATACTGTTTCTAATAAAAGTTAAGGAAAATGGCATTCTCATATTTCCTTTCATCTTCTTACTTTTGTTGGCTATATTATTTTTCTTTCCAGTGGAAATATATGTAGTAATACCTATATTCTGTTCTGTCACCATAATTCTCATAGTTGTTTGATCTTAGTTCTACAACTTTTTTTAAAAAGTAAGGGAATGGTAAACACAAGATTCAAGAGAGTTGCCTTCTGGTTGGGGAGGTAAGGTAGTAGGATTGAGGAGGGACAGACAGATAACTTCAGTCATGTGGATGCTATGTTCATGACTGTTTGTGTGTTTACCCCCAGTCTGTTTACAAAATTGGAATCGTATCATATTTAAAGTTTGATACTATCTTCAAAGTGCTGAGAGAAAAATAACTGTCAACTGAGGACTATACACCCAGCAAAACTATCTTTCAAAAATGAAAGTGAAATTAAGACATTTTCAAATAAATAAAAGTGTGATACTTCATAACAGCAGTGTTTTACTAAAGGGACCCCTAAAATATGTATTCTAGGAAGAAAGAAAATAACCCTAGGAGGGAGGTGTGAGATGCAAGGAAATGAAAACAAGGAAATTGATAAACACAGGAGTAAATCCAAGCTAATAATTTCTGTGAAAAATGAGGGAACACTTTCTAACTTATTCCATGAGGGCAAGTATGACTTTGGCAGTATTAAAAATAAATTACAGGCCAGCTCACTCAAGAACATAGATGCAAACGCCCTGGAAAAAAATTACCAAACTAAATTTCGATTATAAAAATGTCACATATCATGATCAAATTTAGCTTAGCCCATGAAGGGTAAGGACATTTAACAAGACAAATATAAAAACATAATCCTCTACATTAAGAAATCAAAGGAGAAAATCACATAATCATTTCACAGTGCAGAAAAAGAATGGATAAAATTGAACCCTCCTTCATCCAGCTGCTTATTACCTCTCTAACCCCAATTCCTGCTATGCTTTCCCTTGTTCATTCACTTTTCAGGCATGCTGGTCTCCTTGCTGTTTCTTAAACAAGCCATAGGCAGCCTCCGACCTCATTCTTTGCACCTGCTACTCCCTCTGCATGGAAATGTGCTCTCTGTAATTATTTGCATAGCTGGCTTCCTTATGTCCTTCCAGTATTCACTCAAACATCACCTCTCCATGATGCCTTCCCTCATCACCCTATTGAAAACGGCATCCCTCAGCTCCCACACTGTCATCCCCTTCTTTGCCCTGGTTTTCTCCGTAGCATTTATCACCTTCTTAGAACACCATAAAAATACTTATTTGTTTATTTGTTGTATTTTTCTCCTCCACACTGTAAGCTCCATGAGGGCAGAACTTTTTGCCTGTTTTGTTTTGGGATGTATCCCTAATGGTTTAGACTGAGCCTTTTTGCTCACTTCCTCTCTCTCTCCATTTCCTGATCCCAGTATAGTATAACGACGCCCCCTCAATTAGACTATCTCCAGATTGAGCATGTTTCAATTATAGCATCACCTTCGGGAGGATGTATAGAGTTTCCCCTCGGGAACTGTGGGGAATTGTGGGGAATTGACTCCAGGACCCCCACGGATACCAAAATCCCAGGATGCTCAAATCCCTTATGTTGAATGGCATAGTATTTGCATATAACCTATACACATCCTCTTATAAACTTTAAATCATCTGTAGATTACTTATAATACCTAATGCAATATAAATGCCACGCAAATAGTTTGCTGGTACAGCAAATTCAAGTTTGTGTGTTTTAAACTTTTCCAGAATTTTTAAGTAAGTTTTTGATCCATGGTTACTTGAATCTGTGGATGTGGAACCCATGTATATAGAAGGCCAACTGTACAGCTTCAAGGTTAGGTTCTATGCCAGAACCTCCTCCCTTAGCTGTAATGTTTGCATGTTTGTGGTATCAGATGATACACTTTTTCTTGTTTAAATACTGCTAGTAATTTTTTTTAATTTTTGGTGTTTTATTTAGCTTTTACTTTTGAATGTTTTTGTTCATTAGGTATCGTGGGAGGAAGATTCTGGGATCCAGTTTCACTCTGCCTTCTGTACCAAGATGTCTTCCATAGTCCCAATTATTAAAAATTTTAATGCTGGGTCACACGTCTCTAAAATCTGCTAAAACTGATTAGTATTTCTAACTCAAGAAACTCCCTTTATTAGGGACAAAGGCACATTTCTGTATCATACATTGTCAGGGTTGAGACCAATACAGAATCAGAGTTGAGAAAAAAGACCTATTCATTTACTTAAGTCCATTCTAACAACAAGACAAATAAAATGGCTTCTAGATCTAAAGTAGTAGATGTTGTCTGTGGAGCTTCCCGGAGGAGTACACTCAATCCATTTTATAATGGCCCTAAAAGATTAGTATTTAAAGTCCTTCATTGATCTGACCCAACTTTAAGTGTCCTGGTATTACAAACATCTGGAGTTACAAGATCTTAAATTAGTCAGTTAGTGTGTACTGACTACCTACTATGTGCTCCATTCTGCTATGGAGATGGATAAAAAGTAACTGTCTCTGCCCCCCCAGTTGGGGAGATAAGATGTGTTCCTCCAAAACAGTTCAAAACAGGGGATAAGCGCTCCATTCTGTGCTCCAACTCAGTCTAAAGGTTTGATTAGATCGATTACATCCACAGGGAAGACCCCAAGAGATCATTTTGTCCAACTTCTCACACTGAGGTACTCATCATAAATGCCTGTTTGTCGAGCAGCCATTACTGATCATTAATTGATAACAGCAAGTGGCACTTCTAAAGACTGCATTGCTTTATACATCTCTTCTGAAGCTTTAATGAATAAGGGGAATCACCAACAAAGGAAACTGAATCACGAAGCAAAGAAAGGAGATGCTGCAGCAGAAACTACTGGCCAGAACCTCACCTGACGCACCAGCTCACCCCACCTTTCAGGTTCTGATTTTCACTCTACACGTGCTCACGTGCGTAAGTGTGCACACACATATAGCACATGTATGTGCCCCTTACTCCCTACCCACCCAAACCTATACACTCCCGTCTTGGGCCTCAGTCCCTCCCTCCTCATCCTTTCTGCCCCATCAGCACCCGTTATCAGGGAAGGGCTACAGATACTCAGGACCACCAGTGTCCCATCTCCACAGGTTTGTATCTCCATAGGTAATTTCACCCAACAGTGCGTTCCACTGATTAGATTTCCTTTGTTACATTCTCTATCATGATTCCAAATAGACCTAAATGATGTTAATCCCGGCTAAGAATTTTGGGGGGAAGATCATATAGAACAGAACTGAATGTAAGAAGAGGTGTCAATGATCACAGACTTGTTCATCTTTTCCCCATCGTGGTGGCATTTGAAATTTTTCTATTACTCATTTGGATTCCAATCTCTGAGCTTCCCTCTCCTTTCTCCTAGCTTCTAAGTCAAACAGATTTTTTTCTCAGCAAAATAACCCTTCAGTTACTACCAAGGACAGACTGGTATGTGGGCTACAACAGATGTACAAGACAAGCTCTACAGGCATGTAAAAGGGTTCGGTGTCAAGATAGAATTTATCTAATGCAGCATTTCCTCTCAAGTGCCATTTATCATCCCTTAGATGTTGAACTCCTTATAAAAATATTAGATTCTCTTTTTTCACAAACGCTGTTTATTATTTTACCCTTGATTCAGGACAGGCTTCGAAATTAGATTGACTTGCTTCATTTCTGCTAGCAAATTCCCTTTCTTGACTTCCAATTCTAATTTTTTCCCTTTGCCTTGAAATTCAATTTGTTTACTCTAAACACTTTGAAAAACAATGTTCAATTTAGAATTGGCAATTTTAATGGAAGCTGTTTGTTCCAGAATACCTTTTAGGCACATTCACGTCAATGCAGTGTCTATTGGTGGACCCATATCCTAAGGAAAACTGAGGGTGACTACAAAGTCACCCGGTGTGCGCCTCAGGTGTGACAATACCTCTGATGTCATGAAGCCTTTGCTGTGACTGAGCAAGGAGACCCAGTTGCCTTAAGGTTATTAAGTCCAAAGATGATAGTCTATTAGAGCACAAAGGTGTCTGGCGTCAGCTGATTTATGGTGTGTTTTGGGAGGGTGTGATAGGGGAAAGGAACGTTAGTCACAGAGCATGATCCAGAGTTATCCTCAGGTCCTGACCCGCAGAGGATGCCAGGTCATGTCACAATAGCATGTCCAAAGAGGTTGACAAAGCCAGGACTTCCTGAGGTAAGAATCAGAAATGCCAATACATAACCAATAGAAGTAAGAAATCAGGGGCAGATGCACTAGGTAGGCGGTGGACCAGAAAAGCAAGCTAGATGTTGGATGAGGCAAATTCTGGAAATGGCCTAATGCCCTCTGCCGGTTCCCTTCTTTTTGTAAGGGCTTGGGAGGGGCAGAGTTCAGGAACCTTCCAGCCCAACATCTGTGCTGAACTAGCCTCACGAACAGGCAGCTCCACGAGGTTTCCCCAACTGAAATTAATCACTCCTCCCCAAAACTCCCATAGCCCTTCGTTACCTCGTTTACAGCCCTTGAAATAATGGATATGGAAGTGCTTTGTAAACTGTAAAGCACTGTACAAATGGCAGATGTTGGGGGCTTAGCTGGGGAGCAATAGATAACGCATCTCTTCCGCTCCTGAGTTAGTAACCAATGGTGAGAGACACGGGGAGTCAGCCAGACGCCAGATGAATTCATCAGACTTATTACAGATAGCAGCTGTTCAGATTCAGGGCCACACTGAACTTCCTCATACTTCACCCCAGAATTAAAATTCTCCACCCAGTCAAGGCTGATTGCCTGCAAAATAGGCTGACGGAGGATCCAAGCCTATCAGAGGAGTCATCGTCCTCCCACAGGAGGCGTGAGGGATGGAGCAGGGTGAGGCGAGGCCAGAGTGGTTCTACTCCTCTAAGTCCCTCCACATTGAAACACAGAGAAAGAGACCGTCCATTCACCTGTGCTTTGTGCTTCAGTCCCTCATGTACTCTGCAGGCTCTATGCTAGATGCTGGGGATATAGAGATAAATGAGACCTCAGAGCGTTTGTAATCTAGTAGAAGCCATTAACAATCCATGCAACAGCCATACATTAGGAAGGGTGGAGTTCATTCTCCCCAGGTGAAACTGGGGAAGGTTTCAATAGACCAGGTGATAAGTGAGTTGGCTCGTGGATTATGTGTAGGAGTTCACCAGATGGAGAAGAGAAGGAAGGGAATTATTCCCAGCAAAGGAAGCAGCAGGGCAAAGACAGGAAGGCTCAAACTCTTTATGAAATGAAATGAGGCGCAAATAAGCGAATACGCAAAGCCCTTCAAGAGTTATTGTAGTGAGGTGGATGGACCTAGAGTCTGTCATACAGAGTGAAGTAAGTCAGAAGGAGAAAAACAAGTACCATATGCTAACACATATATATGGAATCTAAAAAAAAAAAAGAAAATCGTTCTGAAGAACCTAGGGGCAGGACAGGCGTAAAGATGCAGAAGTAGAGAATGGACTTCAGGACACGGGGAGGGGGAAGGGTAAGCTGGGACGAAGTGAGAGAGTGGCATGGACTTATATACACTACCAAATGTAAAATAGATAGCTAGTGGGAAGCAGCCACGTAGCACAGGGAGATCAACTCGGTGCTTTGTGACCACCTAGAGGGGTGGGATGAGGAGGGAGGGAGGGAGACGCAAGGGGGAGGAGATATGGGGATATATGTATACGTATAGCTGATTCACTTTGTTATACAGCAGAAACTAACACAGCATTGTAAAGCAATTATACTCCAATAAAGATGTTAAAAAAAAAAAACTATAGGGACTTTCCTTGGAGGTCCAGCGGTTAAGACTCTGCGCTCCCAACGCAGGGGGCTTGCGTTTGATCCTGGTCAGATCCTACATGCCGCAAATAAAGATCCTGCACACCACAACAAAGACCCGGCACAGCCAAATATATACATTAAAAAAAAGAGTACAAAGCTGTATACTATCACACCTTACTTTTCTATACAACGAGGTTACAGGCAAAATTCAGATTAATCTCCATGTTTTTCATCTCAAGATAAAACAATAATTTGTCTTTCTAATCCTATTTAACATATATAATGAAAACTTTTGGAATTTGCTTTTGTTTCTTTTTCTAAAAATAAGTCCCAAAAGTGTCTTGAAAAAAGACACAACCTTTATGAACTGCGACACAGATGGTTCAGTTTTGGAGCTCTTTACTGAAAGATACTGTTCAACAGACAATAAAAAAACAAGACAGGATACCACTATTTACTCATTTCTATTGGAACATTAAAGGAAATTTACATAGTCTACAGCTACATTTAGTAAAATCCCCTTTCTTATCCTGTCTACTTCTCGAATACTTCAAATCTGGTCAGAACCTCTTTCCTCAACAGTCCTCTCCAAAACAAATAAAGCCTTCTTCAGATAGGGTAAGGGAATACCCTCACCTTAATCATTTATGTTTTATGTCTTAAAAGATGTATTTGCAATATATATGAGCTATGTGATATATACAAGCTCTGTAGATGAGGATACAAATTCCCATTCAATGTGTAGAGAATTCCTTGGTCATCCAAGAATAAAATCCCTATCCAAACATATTTCCCACTGCTCTCCATACATTGAAAACCAAAATATTTTGGCTGCTTCCTCCAAGTTTAAATTTTTAGGATCCTCTTATATGCAGTTGTCATAATTTTGTTTCTGAGCAGCTTCCTTCATCCTAGGGAATGGAATTGCATCCATCTGTCATCTGAGCTTTTTCAAATAAGCTCTCTCCAAAGTCTGAGGACAGTCCTTGCCTATCAACTTTAAGATGTCAGAGTCACTTTCTCCAACTGTTCCCATCACATACACTTCACCAGACACTTTTCCTGATTTTAAGGGCACTCCAGAGCCTGTACCCTTCACCACCCTCTGTACTCTCCCTGGTCCCCACCTGGCCTTGCTAATCTGCTCAGGGGTTACCTTTGACCCCTAATGACTCATCTGGGCTTCACAACAGCAGCCTCAACAAACACCAATCAGAACTCTTGACCAGAATATTTCTAAATGTCAGCTTGTTCCCTACCCTCCACATGGCTGTGCTTCTGTTCCCAGGGGCCCATTGTTCTTGTATGGTTATGACTAAGAGCACCAAATTACTCAGGAAAAAAAATATATATCTGTAACAAAATAACAAGGAGTTAATATATTTAATATAGTAAAAGACAATACAAAAAATTAAGATCCTCAATTGACAAGTGGATAGACAAACAATTCACCAAAATTAAATACAAATGCTTTAAAAACTCAGGTGAAATTTTCACCCTCTCAAGTAACCAAAGCAATACAAATTGAAACAATGACAAGGTAAAATTTGATAACAAAGATATTTAAAAGATGACATCCAATGCTGTCAAATGTTTAGGAAGACAAGTATTCTGGTAAATTGGTATAATCTATGATGAAAGCAATATCAGGGTATTTGCTTTCAGTTTTAAGATTCTCTCATAATGATAACATGGGAATAAAAGTATATATAAACAAGAATACTCAGCATTTTTTGTATACTCAGTATTATTTGTAGTAGCAAGAAATTAGAAATATCCTTATGTCTATTTTTAGACAGATAGGTTAAATAAATTATTTTTTATGATGGTGATAAAGATTTTAATGCATAAGAAAATATTTATATATGTATGTATAGTGTAATTCTGGAAATACAGGCCAATTTGCAAGGAAAAAGGATAAAAGGAAATACACTAAAATATTAACAATGATTGAGTTTAAATGATGGAACTATGGGTGATATTCTATCTTACCCAATTTTTCTGTTCTTTAATTTTTTAATAAGAATGTATGATATCTATAATAAGGGGGGAAACTTTTTAAAAGGTATTTGAATTGATAATCAAGAGACCTGTTTCTAGTCCAAGTTCTACCACTAAAAAAAGTTATTGAGCTTTGAATAATTCACATCCTCTCTCTGAGCAGAAATTTTCGAATCTGAAAGTGTGGTGGCTTTGCAGTGTGTCAACTTGACAAAACGGAACTGGTTCCTAAAATTCCTTACCCTGTAAGTTCCCAACTGGGGCAGGGTCTGCAGAATTGGCAGGTGGCAGTAAAGAAGCCTCCATATTTGTTCTTAGGCTGGGCGGGTCGGTGCAGGGGACCAAGAAGTTTATCTGCTGAATCAGTTTGTTGGTGTGGTCAGAGGTCAGTTTCTGAAGCTTCTCTCTGTCTTCCTTCAGATCCTCATTCAGCTTCTCCGTGTCCTGGGACTACATGTGTGTTGAACCTCTGTGATGAAGGGCACCAGCTTCTTCAGTGGAACATCCACACCATCAAGGTCAAAGGCAGCAAGAACAGACACAGGTTTTAGTTCATCCTCGTGGGCTCCAGCTCATGCTTCTGGGTTCCATCTTGTCCTGACTCTCCCCTGCGTTACATGTATCTCTCCTGCCCACTCTGCAGAACTCAAATCCCAGGATCAAAGACAACAGCCATGGAGAGAACTTTTAGTCACCTCCCACAATTGTGTGAGGTCAAATTCCTATAATAAATAAATAAATACCTAGTGGTCATGCTTCTCGGATTGAACCATGACTGATATAGAAAGTTAGAGGTGGTTGGGATTTATTTATTAAAGTCCAAGTTTCCTTCCAGCCTTAGAGCATCTGAAAGTAAACTCGAAGTCTCTTCACATCCATAATCAATAGAAAACCCAGAGCATCATCTCTATGCAAAATTAACATCAGCGTAAAGTTGGACCTTTCAGGGTGAGGTGCCAAGCACACAGGGGTAACTCTGCCCCTCCCAAGATCCAGTGGAAAAGATGGTAAAATAGTGCTTCCCTGGTGGCGCAGTGGTTGAGAGTCTGCCTGCTAATGCAGGGGACACGGGTTCGAGCCCTGGTCTGGGAAGATCCCACATGCCACGGAGCAACTGGACCTGTGAGCCACAACTACTGAGCCTGCGCGTCTGGAGCCTGTGCTCTGCAAAAAGAGAGGCCGCGATAGTGAGAGGCCCGCGCACCGTGATGAAGAGTGGCCCCAATCGCCGCAACTAGAGAAAGCCCTCGCACAGAAACGAAGACCCAACACAGCCAAAAATAAATAAATAAATTAATTAATTAAAAAAAAATAGTGAAAAAAGGAAAAAAAAAAAGTAGAATTGCCAGGTCAAATAGGTATACTTAAAAAAAAAAAAAAGATGGTAAAATAATTTCAAAGATATAAACCCACAAGGACCAAGAATTGAGCCAACAGTAGGTTCAGAGCTTTAATAAACTGCTGGAAGACGTAAAGCAGATGGAAGAATGGTGACCAAGGAAAGGAAACAAAGGAAGCGTCCTCCTAGAATGTGATGAAGGGACCTGCATGACCTGAAAGACTCTAGATTCTGAGACAGCAGGTGACATGAGCACAGGAGTGAGAACTAGCGCTTAGAACTCCAGGAGCAAGTGAGGGCCTGCCTATTAGATATGTGACCCTAACCCCAACCCTTCCCTACCTACTTCAGGGAGCAGGACGGCCACAACCAGGCATTTCTCCCCTGCCAAAAATTCAGTTGTTCTTAATTTTTTTAAAAGTTATTCTCGACTTTAAACACTGACTGGGGGGAAATTAGGGCACCTACTAAGCAGTGTCACCACAGGGCAGAGTCCTCCGTTTAATTCCGTGTACACGTCCCCCAGCACAGCAGCCTGCTCCCCACCTGCCCCTTTCAAAAGCCTGGTGGTCACAATCCCATTTCTCTGCTCAGACTCCCAATTCAGTCTCTATTGCTTTGGTATTAAATGTCAACAAATATTTGCAATGTGAATGAAAAAACTCAAGCAGAAAAAAATGACAACACCCTCCCCAAAAAATTCAGGGCACAGAAGAGAGCTAAAAACACAAGCAAAACAAAATCTGTAGAACCAAGGATTATATTCTATGAATAAACGAGCCATGAAAGAATAAGAATGAGCTCTGAGAATTCAAAAATCTGGCTATATGGTTGCTGAGATTTTTAAAGTGCAATAGAATGATTGAAAGGTAAATTTGAGAGTATCTCCCAGAGTATAGAAAGAAAATATATATATATATATATATTTGAAAAATTTAAGAGCAATTTTAAGAGTGAGAAGATCAACCCAGGAGGTTCAACATCAGATTAACAAGTGTTCTGGAAAGAGATAGCAAATAAAGCAGGAGGGAAGAAATTATGAAGGACATAATATAAGAGAACATACCAAAGTTGAAGAAAGGCACAAGTCTTTAGATTTAAAAGTGAGCCCCTGAGTGAAGGCTCAAAGGATGAAAAAAGAAACCCCTACCTAGACATGGCATTATGAAATTTCAGAATACCAAGAATGAAGAGATTGTAAAAGTATGCAGGAAAAAAGAAAGAACATATAATAATATACAATATAATAACAACAACATTAGACATAGGATTTAAAGTTTGAAAAAAGTGAGTATATAATAAAGACAAGTAGTGGAGTGTGAAAAATTAACTGTCTGTTTGAACTAAATGTTAGGCACAATCTCTGCTGAGAGAAAATGGGGGATGACATCACAGCCACAGAGAATAAACCCACGTGTGGTGCTTTGAACATCACTGAACAATACTTACATGATCATAAAAATGTGAATAATGTTTCCTGATTTTAAGCTTATAGAATCAACGTATAGAGCAATCTTGGAGAAGTCCACGGTGGTTATAGAATACAAAGTAGCTGTTACCAACTTCGAAGTGGAAGGAAGTGGGGAGAAGTGGAAGGAAGGATGCAAGCAGAGGTTTCCACATCTGACTATCCAGGGAAGAAGAAACCAAGCCTAGTGTTAGAACTCTGCTGGGCCAGACGCTGTAAGAATGATCTGGTCTTCCATCATGAAAAGAAATTGATATTGACAAATAAAGAAGCAGTGATATAAGCCTGTTTATATTATCATATTACTATTTGTCTTAGAGACTATAAAAGTGACTAACCGAAAGAACCCAAAACAGGAATGGCTGAAAAAAGTGGTTGTCCTGGGGAATGAGCCTGGGAGTGAGAAGGATGTATCCTTGGACTTCCTGAGCCTCCTTGAGAGGAGGGGCTGCCTCGGAGTGAAGCCTGCATGGAGGAACCAGGATTGGGAGACAGAGAGACAGAACAATCTCAGTCTGATGACTTGTTAGAGCCCTTAGTTCAAGCTGAGTGCAGAACTGGATTTAGTGCGTTCAGGCTGCTTTAACAAAATACCATAAACTGGGAGGCTTATAAACAACAGAAATTTATTTCTCACGGTTCTGGACGCTGGAAAGTTCAAGATCAAGGTGCTGGCAGATTTGGTGTCCTGTGAAAACCAGCCTCCTCAGAGTTTTCTCACTGAGTCCTCGTGCTGGAAGGGGCAAGGGAGCTCTCTGGGGCCTCTTACACAAGGGTATCAATCCCATTCGTGAGCACTCCACCCTTATGACCTCATCACTCCCAAAGGCCCCACCTCCAAAACCCATCACCCTGGGGGTTAGGATTTCAACATATGAATTTGGGGCAACACATTCGCACCATAGCATGCACCAGTAAGTCTGCTTTTGAATTGGATTTCTGGAACTTTGCCTTAAAATTGCCCAATATCCACCAACTCCCTCTACCCCTTCCCAACCTCCAGGTGAGGGCCTTGCCTTCCTGTCTTTGCAAACCCGTGTGTTGGATGCCTTGTGCTGTGTATTTGCATAACAAGTTGGAAGTTCCTTGCTTTGTGAATTAATAATAGAATTATCTTTTAATTGCTAAGTCTAAGTTTATCTAGTAATGCTGTCTTTAATACTAAGGTCCTGTTGATTTGATTGGATTGGTGCCTAAATCGAGTTTCTGGGTTTGGGACCTCTCTGGTCTCCACAACCAGAGTATTCTTGGATTGAGCCCCAAAGCTCTGCCTGGTGAACAAAATGCATGACTGTCTTTTTCTCATTCTTAGAATCGTAGAGTCTTGGCATACCTAAAATGAAAAGGTCTTAGAGATCACCTAGTTAACAACTCCATTTTTCTGTGCAAGAAACTGGGACCCTGAGAAGTTAAGTAATTTTCTGAGAGGACGTGCTAAGAGTTAGTGGCAGAGCCAGGACTGAACTCATAATTCTTTGCTCTTTGTGTTAAACCTTTTTTTGGGGGGGGAGATGGGGGAGAATGGTAAAATGATAATATCAGGTCTGCAGAGTCAATAAGGGACATAAACAGGGGTGCAAAGGAGCGTTGAAGGCAGTGACTGACCACTGAACCTGCCTAGCCCTCCCTGCCCAATGCTTTCCCAAAATTAGGCCAGTTCCAGGGAGTTCTGAGGCCCTTCTGAAGCTGAGATCCTGGACCCCGGAGGCTGGGACACCTGGGGCAGGTAAATCCTTTCTGCATCCTCTAGCACGTGAAGCACATGCAAGGGCACCCCTCAGCCTGCTTCACTGAGACCCGGCAGCACCCAGAAGGGGTCAGTGCTCTCTGGGTTGCTCTGCTGGGTTTAAACTCTTCTTAGTTAGAGAAAAAAAATTGTTTTCAAATCGAATCAATAGGAAATTATAGTCTTGTATAAATGTTAGATAATAGCATTCAAGGAACATTTAAAGGAGAAAAAAAAGAACTACCCTGAGTCTCGCTATTCTCACTCAAGGCTTATTCTCTTCTGGCTTTTGTCCATGTGAACACATAATTTTGCTTGGTTATAATCAGAAGGAGTGTACAATTTTGTATTAAAGCAATAAAGTTTTAATGATATATAGATAATAGAAGGCAAATGGCTATAAAGCAAAATTTATGCAGGTTTGTAGGGGAAAATCCATTTTAAAGGGGATAATATAGGATAATAGCACATATTAGAGCAGTACACTTGGGATAGTGCTTATAAAGATTTTAATAAAATTCCTTCTCTTTTCTTTTTATACTGTTCCTTAACCAAGTCATGATGAAATAAATGTAATATATGTTCAGCCTGTATTTGTACCATTTGATTTTTAAAACAATCATGGTAGTTAAGGAGGGAAAAAAATCCATAGATCTTAGTGCTTGCAGGGACCTTAGAAATATTACTTCCAACCCAGTAAGAGGCAAATTGTTCATGGCATTTTATGGCTGCGTTGGGTCTTAGTTGTGGCACATGGGATCTTCGTTGAGGCACGTGGGATCTTTCACTGTGGCACATGGGCTTTTCGTTGTGGCATGTGGGCTTCTCTCTAGTTGTGGGACATGGGCTCTGTAGTTGCGGCACATGGGCTCTGTAGTTGCGGCACACTGTTTCTCTAGTTGAGGCGCGCGAGCTCAGTAGTTGTGGTGCGCCTGCCTAGTTGCCCCGCAGCATGTGGGATCTCAGTTCCACGACCAGGGATTGAACCTGCGTCCCCTGCATTGGAAGGTGGATTCTTTACCACTGGACCACCAGGGAAGTCCCTATAATACAGTATTATTAACTACAGTCAACATGCCGAACCTTATATCCCCAGGAATTATTTATCTCATAACTGGAAGTTTGTGCCTTTTGACTACCTTCACCAAATTCCCCCACCCCCTACCTCTGGCAACTATAAATCTGATCTCTGTTTTATGAGTTTGGCTTTTTTAGATCCCACAAATAAGTGAGATCATACAGTATATGTCTTTCTCTGTCTGACTTACTTCACTTAGCATAATACCCTCAAGGTCCATCCACGTTGTCACAAATGCCAGCCTTTCCTTTTTTTTTTTTTTTTTTTAATATTTATTTATTTTGGCTGCTCCGGGTCTCAGTTGCGGCACGCAGGATCTTCGCTGCGGCATGCAGACTTCTTAGTTGCGGCATGCATGCGGATCTACTTCCCCGACCAGGGATGGAACCCGGGCCCCCTGCATTGGAAGCGCAGAGTCCTACCCACTGGACCACCAGGGAAGTCCCTCCTTTCTATGGCTGAATAGTGTTCCATTGTGTGTGTGTGTGTGTGTGTATCACATTTTCTTTCGTTTTCTCATGTTGATTAGTCAACAAATATTTATTGAGCCTCTTCTATGAAGCAGGTTCCGTGCTAGGGGCTCAGAACACCAAGATGCCTATGACAGCGGGTGCCTTAAGAAACACAGTCTAGTAGAAGAAGCAAATCAGGAAGCTGGTGGTGACAGCAGAGAACAGGTTTCTAGTGAGACATGCACCAGGT
Organism: Balaenoptera musculus; assembly: GCF_009873245.2. Taxonomy (NCBI): domain Eukaryota; kingdom Metazoa; phylum Chordata; class Mammalia; order Artiodactyla; family Balaenopteridae; genus Balaenoptera; species Balaenoptera musculus. Next base: position 9,255,758 of record NC_045790.1, read on the forward strand.
GCTGAGGGAGCCCAGGTAAAGCTGTGCACACACTGGGTTCCTCTCCTCTGAGAGAACAAACCAGATTCCTACTGCATCTTTTAAAAGGATCCCAGCTTTTTCCAAAGCGTTTTCTCCAAATGAGCACTGCTGTGAGATCGAGGAAATCAAAGTTGTAAATCATTTGAAACCTGGCCACCTTTCTTCAAATTTGTTGTGTTGTTGTTTTTCTCGTTGGCCTGCTTTTTCTCAACCACGACACTGTTAAGCAAATGCTAATACAGCTTTCTTCCTGTATGTATGTGTGTATATTTATGTAGTTCTGCTTGTATCTGTGTGTACATGTCCCCACCTAAGCTGACACTTGTATACATTTATGCCCATGAGTATTGGTGGAGGGCTGTGTATTTGTGTAGGGCTGTCACTCCGTAAACGTGTATCTGTGTGTGTGGTCCTTCAGCTTGCTTGTTGTTTGTAAAAATGCATGGATGTAGGTGAAAGGTCAATGAAGGTCAAATATGAATAAATAAATTCATGGAGGTATCAGGGAAGAGAGGGAAACATATATGTGAATAAATCATATGCGAGTGATTCTCACATCAAATTGTGAGGGTTGCCTTTAAGAGCATTTTGTTTTATTTCCAGAGTTATCTTAGAAGTTCTCTTTTGTTATTTCCATGTACAGGAGCCCTCAGGTCAAAGATTAATCCCCCATCAGGACCAAACCACTGCCCATCTCTTCCCTTCTATATTGTGTTGTGTGTTCACGTAGGACAGAAACTGATCTTTTCCACCTGTGATCAACAGTACACAACGTCTGATGCGAGCGTGGTGCTCAGGAAAGAAAGAAGGAGGGAAAGAAGGAGAGAGACAGGGAGGAAGGGAGAACACAGGAAGGAAGAAAGGAAGGAAGGATGGATGGAAGGATGGAAGGGAGGGGGGAGGGAGGGAGGGAGGGGGAGGGAGGGAAAGAAGGAGAAGGGAAGGGGAGAGGAAAGGAGTAAATCAGCCTTATTCATCCTGAGTAGACAATTAGCAAGTCATAGTAGAACTGAGCTAATAAGCTGCTGGATAAAACAGATAAGATCTATCACTGGAGAGAAGGGCCGTTGAGAGATGTCACGCCCCACTCTCTGCCCCATCTTCATATCTCCTTGGTCCAAACCAGCTGCTCTCCTGACCCATCCATGGGCTCCCAGGTCTTGAGGATGAAAGACTGTCCTTGGTTTGACCTCCATGCCCAATCTGTGGTACCCAGATGCCCAATCTGTGGTAGCGTGGACAGAGCACTAGCCTGTCAGCTGTGAGACCTGCAATCTCGTTAAAGCTCTGCTTATCAGAATGACTTTGGGCAAGTCACTTAACCTCTCCGGGCCTCGTCTTAAGGGTGGTTGTACCTTAAAGGATACACTGTGTGATCCCTATGATTCTCTTCTCCCCCAGAATCCTGTGAATCCGTACCACGCTGGCCAGCTCCATCTGCCATCCCCAAGGCTTCGGGCTTTGTTTGTGGCTGCAGCCCTGGCCCTTCTGCTTCCCCCAGCCTCCTCCCTGGGCCGGTCATCCGTTCACAGTCCTCACACAGGCCTCCATCTTGAGGAAAACAGCAGCCTCCCCATCACGGGCAGGCGGGACCAATAAACAGGGTAACACTATTCGTGTTCATCTCAGGCAAGCACCGAATCTCAGGCTAGACACAGAGGTCAGCTTGGAGGCTGCTCCTACAAGGCTTTGCACAATCTGATTAAGTCCAGGCAATCCCAGGCCCAGCCCCTTCTCCATCAGGGGTGCTTCTGGCTCTGCACAGACACCAGCAGGTCCTGGCCCAGTTCCCGCGGCTACTCAGGAGGTCTGTGCCAGCCAAGTCCGTTCCTCAACACAGCCCAGGATCTCTTTTCTGTCCTGCTCCTCCCCAGCCCTGGTCCCTGGTTTCTCTTCATTCTTTTTGCTAAGAAAGTCATGTGCATAAAGGCCTCTCCAGAGAGGCAAAGTGGCCTCTGTTTTTATCTGACTTGTGGACACACAAGCTGTCCGTGATTAAAGAAAGCTCTAGATCTACCTACATCTTCAACTCCCAAGGGCACAGGAGAATAGAATAGGTTTGCCTTCTTCCTCTGAGACCAAGGAAGGAAAGAAGATAGTTGCAGATAAAGGTATTGCCCCGGGGAGAAAGGAGGGCAGGAAATCCACAAATATTAATGGTCAAAATGCTGAGGTGGGTCCAAGCCAGGATCCCTGGGGTTGAAGGTGTCACATCCCTCTCCTAAAGGACTTTTCCAGCTAGTGAGGGAGACAGGTGCATGAAATGGTAATCTGCATAAAGCAACCTGGAAAAAGTGCCAAACACAGCCTACCGAGAGAGTCCCAAGAAAGGAGTCATCATTGATTCTGTCTTGGGGAACATCAAGATAGGTGTTCATAGGGAAGTAAAATTTGAAGACTTTCTAGATTTTTCAGTTTTATTAAATAGTGGTAATATGCTTCCATCTTTGCTGCACTTTAAGGTTTACAAAGTGCCTCTCAGCCTTTATCCCCTCCGATGAGTTCATGCGTGTACTCACACTTAGTGACTGAGCTCCCTGTGTGCCAGGCAAAGCTCCGGCTTTAAAGACGAAAGCCACCTAGCCCTGGCCCTCAAAGAGTTCATTTCTGGTAGAACCGAAAGGCAGGTAAACCAGGGATAGCAGCGAGGCAACGCTTGTGTCCCAAAGTAGAAGTTATCGTGGTGGCAAAAGGGAGTGTGGAGTTTAACCAGGGGTTAAGGGGGAGAGAAGGTTTGGGGACAGAATGAAGAGGAGAATGCTTGGGGGTGCTAGGTGTAAGCTGGAGTGTGACAGAGGTCGATACGGAAAAGAACATTCTGGGGACTTCCCTGGTGGTCCAGTGGTTAAGAATCCGCCTTCCAATGAGGGGGACGTGGGTTCGATCCCTGGCTGGGGAACTAAGATCCCACATGCCGCGGGGCAACTAAGCCTGCGCGCTCTGGAGCCCATGCCACAACTAGAGAGAAGCCTGCGTGCCACAACGAAGATCCTGTGTGCTGCAACTAAGACCCGACGCAGCCAAATAAACCATAAATAAATAAATTTTTTTTTAAAAGAAAACAAAGACTGGAAATACAAGAGGAGAAGCAAGTTTGGGGGATAGCACAGAGAGGTAAGGGGCACACATGAATTTGTTGTTGAGTTTGAAGGGACTAAAAGACATATAGGTGGAGATGTTTGCTGCTTGATGGTCAATTCTGGCTCTTTCCGGTAACCCCACACAAGTGAAACCACAACTAAGCCGCTCCATCATTTTCCACAACACTATGCAACGTCTCTGTAGAGTTTTGAAGTACTCCACCATTATTGATTAGCCATTAGTGATTCCCTCTGACCCTGCTAAGTATTTCCTCTCCCTCTTTAGTACTACCACCTACAAATCTCTAGAAATGGGGGTTGAGCAGGTGCGGATCCAAAGACAAAACATTCTTCTTAATGTGAGAAATTAATCTGTAGCTCTAATTGCCTCAAACTCCAAATGAAAAAAAAAAAAAAAACCTGCTTTCTCCCAGCATTCAAAATAGAATGCAAGCTTTCTCTGAATAAAGAAAATAATCTGTCAGGGGAGAAAAAAAAGGACTTAAGCTGCTAAAAATGTCAATCTTACCACATTGTTAAGGAAAAGCAAGTTTAATTACATTCAAATCTACATAGAATCGTTTTTGAGCGATGCACGCAGGAGCCTAAAGGTCTAGGATTTCAGAATTGACAAGGTACGTTAAACAAAGGCAATGGGGAAAGAGCAAAGTATAATGGGAGGGGGCATGATTTCAGAATTGGAGGCTTTGAGTCCTAGAGCCAGCCTGCCACGAAGCCCCCTAGGACCTTTGTCAAGTCCTGTACTGTAGTTCTGTCACGTGTAATAGAGGGTTCCGAGGTGTAAATGTTCTCAAGTTGCCTTTCGCATCTATGAAAAACGTCACAGAACATTGAGTTTAGACTCTTTCCCCCCAAATACTGATTGTATAGAACACAGCCTTATTGGTTGTTCTATACCCCTATGAAGTATACAGAAAAAGGACCTGGAATTTTCCAATCCACAGATGTCAAAACAGAGGCTAAGGAAGAGGTCCCATCTGAGGTGATCAACCAATGGTGACTCAGAACTTGATGGACGAAAACCATATTTTGTCCCAGAAGCCAGGCCTGGAGCAATCAACTAAAAATAAAAGGCAGCTAGTTCTTACTTTAGGGAAAATGAGCCTACCCTCATCCATCTTCCCTTTTCCCACCCTTGATCCTCCCCAGAAAATAATAATAATAATTTGGGGAGAAACATAATTTTAAGTGATTCAGTATATGGAAACCACCAAGGAATGCTGGCTTCTGAGGCAGTGACCCAGGAGAACACGGGCTGGCACAGGACAGCCCTGCTGAAGGGACCAGTTACCTTAGCTGAGCAACTGCTCTGCACCAGGGTGTGTAAACAGGTGTTGGGGAGGAAGATTTAGACAACTCAAAAGACTAATTGCTTTAATAAGCTTTAAGGGTTGTACCTCAAGAGGGAGTGGCTCACCGGCAGCCAGCAGTAGATGTCCTCTGCCCCGAGTTCAGGCTGCTGCATTATCATTTCAAATGGCCTCTATCCACTTCCCAGAGTCAGTGTGGCAATTACTAGCCCACCTGGCCTTTCCCCTTCTTATTTCCTATTCAAGAGCAAAGCCATTTGAGGAACTCAGTTCTTGATCCAGTATATGCCTCCCCACTCCTGCGTTGCATCTCTGGAGATCTTTAGGAGCATCAAGAAAGAGATGGAGGGACTTCCCTGGTGGTCCAGTGGCTAAGGCTCTGTGCTCCCAATGCAGGGGGCCTGGGTTCAATCACTGGTCAAGGAACTAGATCCCACATGCATGCCACAACTAAGAGTTTGCATGCCACAGCTAAAGATCCCTCATGCAGCAACAAAGATCCCTCATGCTGCAACTAAGACCCGGCGCAGCCAAATAAATAAATAAATATTTAAAAAAAAAAAAAAGAAAGAAAGAGGCTGGAAAAAAAATGGTAGACCACAGAAATCTATTGAGGCAGGAAACTGCAGCTAATTGTCATTTCCATAAACAGTGGCCTGGCAAGGTCAGTGCACGCAGATAGGAATACTCCAGGCTAAATCCATCTTCCATAAGGACAATAGTTGGACCAGAATCTCACCTGCAGAAGTCAGAAGGTTCCAACTGGTCCACAAATCAATCTACAAGAACACCTGAAGAGGCTCTCTAACTCAGGGCGTTATGAAGATGACAAAGAGATTGATTGGAATCTGCCCTGTGGAATGAGAGCTACATACAGTTTAATGTACAGTTAACTTAAACATAATTATACAACTGACAACAATAAGAAATGTACAGCAGGTTCTGATGTTAACTTCTAATCTCCCCTCTTTGGGGAACTGGTGGAAAGATGTAGTCAGAGGTGGCGGGGAATTGTCTTTGTCTGGTCCTGTGGGGATTTATTTTATTCCCATGTAATCCAGGTTCCACCGATCCTCTGTGTCCCAGGCTGTTCTTGTTCCATGCCATTCTGTGCCAGAATGGTTTACTCCCTGATATCAGTGTCATTATCACTAATTTCAGAAAATGTCTGTCTCTTAGCTTCAGATTTCAAAAGAGTCTTCATCTATTGGTAGTTACAGAAGAGTGCTTGCTTTTCTCCCAGCGCTCTCTGTTGAATGTCTATTTGCCAGTCATTTGTCACCTTGGGACTGGCTTTTTTCTCCTACATGACCGTGGCTTCTACCTCTCCCTGAATATCTCTGAAACCTCTGGGTTGCCCGAAAATCCTAGAGGAAGATAGGGCATTTATAAGCTTGCTCCTTTTGACAGGAATAATAATTTACAAATCCAAATAGAAATGTTTCTCTTCCCTACCTCTGCAAAAACATTGCTGGCTTGCTACTTCTGGCACACTCTCCCTGCCTGCAACCCTAGATTTGATTCTTTAACCATTTCACATCCTCTGTTGTGTTAGAACAAACCTGCCAAATTTGCCTCCAACTAAAGTGGGTTCTCCTTGCATTCTGACTCTAGTAAAACACTGTAATTGTATCAAGGACTCAATTAAGACCATAAAAGTTTCAAGGATACATGAGCTTTAAAAAATAATCATATTTTTTTGCCTTTATACACTTTTACTTTCTAAGGTTTGGTTGAGGGTGGGTTACCGTAGGCAGAATCTATACCTGGCAATGAAATGTATCCAAATGACAGAATATTTTGCCCCTGATTTGGTTTAGATATAAATCCGAGCAACCTGACTACAAACCTAAAGGAAATGTTTGGATGCTGAGTCTATAAAACAGTATTTTTATCAAAATGTATCTGATGGTCTCATAAAGCAAGCTTAAAAGAGTTTGTCTCTATGAGTTCTCAATTAAAACATTGTTGTAAAAGCCATTTCCAGGTGGAAGCAACCAGTGCCCATCAATAGATAAATGGATAAAAAATGTGGTCTATCCATACAATGGAATATTATTCAGCCTTAAAAAGAAATGAAATTCTGACACATGATGCAACATGGATGAACCTTGAGGACATTATGCTCAGTGAAATAAGCCAGTCACAAAAGGACAAACACTGTAGGATTCCAATTATATGGGGTACCTAAGTAGTCAAATTCATAGAGAAAGAATGTCGAATAGGGCTGCTGGCGGCTGGGAAAGGAGGAATGGGGAGTTAGTGTTTAATCGGTACAGAGTTTCAGTTTGAGAAGAAGAAAAGAGTTCTGCAGATGGATGGTGGTGATGTTTGCACAACAAGGTGAATGTACTTAATGCCACTGCATTAAATAAAGTGGTTGAAATGGTGGGATTTATGTGATGTAGTTTACCACAATTATTTTAAAATATGACATAAAAATTCATTTCCAAGTGAGAATTTTTAATATTCCCCCAAATATCTGGCCCTGTACCTGAAATGATTTCCAAATGACTTAAATTAGCTGCACGTGATCTTAACAACCTATAAAGAATATCTAGGCATTGGGAATATAGGAAAGTCGTGATATTCAGCTACCAGGATTTGAACATTCAGAGCAAAAAAAAAAAAAAAAAAAAAAAAACACTGATGCTTTTTCTTGGCTCTCTGGACAACCCTCCTAAAAGGCTTTTCAGCTCTGCAAAATTAAAAACGTTATGTCTTATTGTTTTACCCTCAAGGGGAGCAGACTCTCATGGCTATAGACAAATGCATGGCACACAGTCGCCCATGACAAATCACACAGCAGCATTATTCTCTGGTTTGGAGCCAGTGACCCCAGAAGCAGCGCTGGGTACCATTCTGCCTCTCGGACCTCCGTCCAGCTGGGGCTCCCCACACCCTGCCCACCGCTCTCCATTCTGAAAATACTCTGCTCACCGAACTGAGTAGGAATGAGGAATTAGGAGAAGCCAATTACCCAAAAGGGATAAAAGATACACGTATACATATTTTCACTTTTAAAGAGAGATCTCTGAAGTCCCCACATTACCAATTTTATAACTGTTGACGATATCAACTTTAAATAAGGTATATATTCATGACCACATGGCAGCTGAAGTGAAAATAAATCCCACATGAAATCCTAATGAAAATAAGTTCTTAAAATAAAGTCCTTACCCTTTTTTGTCAATAACTTTGCAGATGATTCCACATTTGTTTCCTTTTTCCACCTCTGACTCTGTTTCTGGAATGACAGTGATGTGGCAAAAGGGGAGGGGGAAGAGGGATGGGCTTTAAAGCCGGAAAGATTGATTCGATTCCTGGCCTTGCCACGTACCAACTTTGTAGCTCCGGCTCTCTCCGGAACCCCAGCTGTCTATCTGCAAAAGAGAGATGATAATACAGGCATCAATACCACAAGGCTGCTAAAAAAGATTAGAAATTATGTATGACTAGCATGTGAAGCAGTGTCTGGCATGTAGTAGGTGCTCATTAAATGATGGCAGTGACCATGATGTCTGCATCCCATAGCACACAACAATACTGTCACATAGCTCCATCGCACCTCCCTCACCATTCCTCGGTAAAAGGTGTTCTGCTAATCATCACCAGTAAACGCTGCGTTTGCAAGTTCTCTCTGCCTGTGCAGGAGCTAAGCAGATTGAGAGCTGGGGGCAAGAAAACCATTTCGGAGGTTCCTGCCATTGCTCAAATGAGCAATCATGAAGACCTGACCTGGCCTAGGAGACACTTCCGAGATAAAGTCACTAGGATGGGCGGTTGGTTGGATGTGTGAGAGTCAGGAGCAAGGACAAAGATTCCTCCAACTTTTCAAACCTGTTTGACTGCAAAAAGGTGCCGTTAGAAGAACTGGCTCTACAGTAGGTCCGTATTAGTTATCTATTTTATGTATAGTAGTGTGTATATGTCAATAGCACAGGGGACTCTACTCAATACTCTGTAATGACCTATATGGGAAAAGAATCTAAAAAAGAGTGGATAGATGTATAACTGTAGATGTAGATGTAGATGTATAACTGATTCACTTTGCTGTACAGCAGAAACTAACACAGCATTGTAAATGAACTATACTCCAATAAAAATTTTTTTAAAAAAAGAAGAACTGGCTCTCAGAAAGAAAAGGAAATAATCAAAATGGTTGGGGCATGCCAATCATGGAATAGTTTAGCTTCTCTTTTTGGAACATCCAGGGAAGGCTTACATATCCCAGAGAGAGGAAGTGACTTGTCCACAGGTTCCCATAGGAAACCAGGGGCAAGCAAAGACCCCCATCGTGCCTCAAGGGCAAACACCCAAGGGCACCTCAAGGGCAAACACCAAGCACAAAAATACAAGCCAGCTGCAAGGGAATAGGACCCCAGACTGTGAGGTCTAATTACCCAAAGTCATAGACAAATGGTCAAGATCATTCTCCCAAATAAAAAATGTTTTCTTTCTCCAGGCTTAGCCCTTCTGAGGACACAGGCTGGCAGCATGACCATCAGCTGGAATACTGTCAGATCAGATAGTCAGCAAATGTTTACTCAGGGCCTACCAGATTGGGGTTCGCCTAGAGAGGTGACATTACTGGCTCCCCTTAGGATTCAACCAGCTTACGCACACATATGGGGTCAGAGACCACTGTTTGTTCTCCAGAATAAGTTCATTTGTTTCTCTCCGAGTGATCCACAAATAGTGGCTTCTTGCGGTGATGACCAGGGACTCTCTGTGCTCCATGACCCAGGCTGGATGCACTTGGCTGTCACACTCAGAAAGCTGTCATAGAAAGATCTTCCAGTGCCAATCTTCTTTCTCCCTCTGTTTGCCACTGGATCACCAGAAAAGGCAGATGGTACACTGCAAACACATCCATAAACCAAGCAAATGTGAACCATGTTGATAATGGAAATCCAGCACTGGGCACACCAGCCCACGGGGACCCTGGATGGGAATGGGAAGCAAGCTTCAGGTCAACATGGGAAGGACATCCTCACTCGTTACGAGGATGCCCTACAGAGTCAGCTTTCTCCACCAGCACCAGCTGTGAAAACTCTCCATGCCTCAATTTCCACAGCTTTAAAAAGAAATGTTGCTTACTACCTCCTAAGTTGGAGATGAGCGTAGAGATACACCACATGGAGGTTTTAGCACAGTGACTGCCACGTGGTAAGCACCCAATAAACATTGACTGCTCTTAATCCCATTCAATGAAGGAGTGGGCTACCTCAGCCCACTATCATGTGCTTTTTCACTCAGAATTTGGACCCCTTTGTCAATAATATTGCAGAGGAGATTTCAGCTTGGGTGGGAAATAGACACTATTTTGCTTACTCCAAAGCCACTTTCCCTGCTGAGACTCTGAAATCTGAAGTCCAGCTACATCGTTTCTTTGTGGGCGTCTGCATCACCCCATGTCCACTCAGCCAATGTTCACGCGACACCTGTTATGTCCAAAGCATCGGGCACTAGGTGTCAACAGTGGGGAATTTTAACCACAAAGGCTGGGCAAGCTTGTTTACACCCAGCCAATGTGGCCATGGTGCGAACGACCCTGGGAAGGGGACACGGAACAGCCTACATGCACTAATCAAAAGAAGACTTGTTTTCTATTTCTGCTTTTGGGATTATCCAAGGGATTGGCAAGTGACCGAGCTGCTTGACCACGACACCAGAACTGCTACCGAAAACACCCTGCCAAGCGTGATGCTTGTTTATCAAAACAAGGTTTAAAAAAATCTTTTCTTTCAGTTTCCATTCTATTTCCTAATTGAGAAATGCATAATCCCAGGAGAAAATCAGCTCTCATTCCTCTATCTTTTTCTGTCTCTCTCTGTCTCTCCCCCCCTCTGTCTCCTTCTGTCTCCCTCAGTCTCCCTTGGTCTCCTCCCTCCCTCTTTCCCTCTCCCCAGACCCCCTCCAGCTTTTATCATTTTAAGCTGTATGCATGCCATTCTTCAGGGGATTAAAGTCAAATTTAGTCTTCTGCAATTGTTATTACCTACCCATTGGCTTATGAGATGCATTTGCCTGCATTTGTAATGCATCAATAACTTCCACTCTCCTCCACTTGTAAACAATGCATTATATTAAATAGCCTGTGTCTAGCCTTGTATTGAAAGAGACGATAAATTAGGACTTCCAGTTCTTGGTTTTTACTGATTCCTAAGCCTGCCAGTTACGTGCCTGTCCGCCCCACTGAACATTCTCTCTAAAGCTGAGAATGCACAAAGCCCTTGTTCATCGTTCTCCTGTCTCCATCACTGCTGCCGGCTGTCAGTTTCACACCACCAAGCAGATTGTAATTGGCAGGATGAGGTGCAGAAATAGGGAATGGTTTGAATATGTGGTTCTCACCACACACACACACACACACACACAGTCTTTCTGGCTTATGATATTCTGCAAATTTAGGGACTTGATATGTCCCTAAATCAGAACCCACAAGGGCTGCCCTCATTCGCTAGCCTGTGAATTGGAAGCAGAGAAAGGGAACACAATGCAATCAACACCTAGTGCTGTCCTAATCCAGGGCAAGGCTTGCCGGATCCTGGATGGATGTTGCTTTGGGAATATGCCCTGCTGGGAGCCAGCCCTTGTGCTTTGTTGGGCGGCTTCCCTGGGATCTGAGATCTGCAAGCTTCCTGAGAGTCAAAACTGTCCTGCTCAGCCTTGAGTGAGGTCCAGAAGCAAGGAGCAAACTCTAGCTCAGAGAATGTCGGGTAGTTTTTGTGGACCGTTTCCTTCCCAGAAATGAGAAGTCAACATCAATCTTACCACGCAGTGTATTCCAATGTCTACCGTTCTTATACAAATTCAAACCCAGCTGAATGAGATCACTTAGAGTGGGGTTTCTGAGCCTCAGCCTTAGTGATATTCTAAACCAGGTGATTCTTTGTGGTGGGGACTGTCCTGTGCACTGTAGGATGTTTAACAGCATCTCTGGGATCTAGTATCTACTTACTAGATGCCGGGGACAACACGCCCTAATCCGAGACAATCAAAAATGTCTCTAGACCTTGCCAAATGGCCCCTGTAGGGCGAAATCAGCCTTGGTTGAGAACCGCAACAACTTAAGAGTTATATTTAGTCCCGACGTCTGCCCGGGAGTTGAAGAATTTCAGACCTAATAAAAACAAGAGAGTTCCTCTACTCCTATGCTTCTCAAAGTGTGGTCCCCCGACCAGTATCACCTAGAAACTTGTTAGAAATGCAAATTATGGAGCCCCATCCCACACAGACTAAGTCGAAAACTCTGGGGTGAGGCCCAGCATTCTGTTTTAATAAGCCTTCCAGGTGATTCTGCCCCAAGTGAAAGTCTGAGAACTATTGTGCTATTTCAACACTCACCTTTTACAGATGGAAAAGCTAAGACCCAGAGAGGTGAAGTAACTGCCCCAAAGTCACACAGCTCCCGTAGATTCAGATCTTCCACTGCCCAGACGTTTACTCCATTTGAGAATTGTCTGCCAATTAAGCTGAGATTGGATTTAACCGTCTTTCTGTTCATACTCCCTTCCTGCTAGCAGTGGGGTAGGTGGCAGTGCACTTGGTGTGAGTGTGGGTCTGTACATGTTTGTGGGTGATCTCTGTGTTTGTGTCTACATGTGTGCAAGTCTCATGTGTGTGCAGAAGGCCCACAAAGGAGAGAGGCTGAGGTTCCCATCGAGTGGCCCTGCTCGGGCTCTCAGGCCCCCATCTCTGACCACAGGATCAGTAACCTGGGACAGCTTCTGGTGGCTTGTCCTGCAGTTTGAGGGCCAGTGGCAGGCATGAATTTTGTAAGGCAGATTTTGGCAGGCAGAAACTGACATGTCCCTTCTTTCAGATGGGATGACGATGAAAATTCATCTCTTGGGGCCTTCCGGAAAACACCCATGTTAATCCACGGTCAATAGATTGACGATTTTTGACTGAAATTCAAACAGCCTTTGTGATTTTTACCCACTGCCCCCCACTCCCGAACTGATCAATTGCTAGAAATAAGAACAGTTATTTTCTCAACAGATGGACAGAGCCTCTGACCCCTAGTCTTATGTGAACATTAATAGTTTAAAAATAAATATCAGATTTTGGGCATGAACCACCGGTTCTCCTTGCTTGGCCCTGCAATAAACCTCTCTCTGCTCAAATAAATAAAAATATATATATATATATATATATATATATATATATATATATATATATATACACACATACACACATATATATACACACATACATATATATCAGATTTTTCTAGCTCAGAAGAAGCTCTGAACTGCTGTCCAATTTAAATCTTGATTTTAGTCAAGTGTAGATGTATTGGGGTGGCTATAGAAATATTGTATTTAGGAGACAGGACAGCTCGAGCTGAAATTCACAATGGAGCTTGGAGCTTGGGAAAGAACCCTGGACCCCTGACTTCAATCAACACGGTTACACGGTTACGTTCAGACAAAGAGTCTCTCTCTGACCAGCTTTAACCAGGCTTCTCTGAGCTCTCTGCTCAGCTAGGCTCAACCTTGGGCTTCTACCTCTGTCCTTGTAGATTCCAGTTTTAGCAAGAATGCTGCTAAGTGAGTTTAGAGTGAATCTTCACCCTCAATATCTGATCAAATTTCCTCATCCCCACCAACACCCCCCTGAGTGGTATCAGCTCACCTGGGCCTGCCTTCAGAAAGAATCCTGTTGGGTCAGTTTAGCAAGAATGCAGTTCTTCCCAATGTTTCCTCTTAGTAATTTCCCATCCACAGACCCCTACCCTGCTCCTTGGCTAGAAATCTCCACTCTTCCTTCTTGTTTTCAGAGTTGGGCCCCATCTCTCTATCCTACTGTAAAACCCCACTCTGGTAGCCCCTCTGAACAAAGCCTTCCTTACCATCTCTAACAAGTGTCATGAGTAATTTTCCTTTAACTGTTCACACGTCAGACAGGATTTATCCATTGTGAAAGCTGAAACAGACTCTTACTTGACAGATACCTGGGATGGGGGAGGGCTGGTCCTTGGACTTGGGTTTGGGCAGCAGCTGTGAAAAGCTCGGCTGCAGAGGCCAGATGAGGCCGTGCTTCCCTACCCAGGACTCAAGACTTCTCTGAGCTCCTAGAAATGGGAAGATTCCATTCCCCGGAAAGGATTACTCAATAGATCTGCAGGGAGAGGCCCCAGATGAAATTGCCTTTGGACCATACGAAATTGCCTTCTTATAATCAAAAATGGTAGAATGCTGGCAAGCTCCCAGGGTTCAATGTCATAGCATTCATGAGTCTCTTAAGAGCTGTCTTGTGAACGCCCACTGTGTCCACAAGGACTTAAGGCACAACAGGGGAAAGGGGAGGGAAAGGACACAGGCGGCTTCAAAGAGTTTACAATCAAATTCAAGATGCAGAAAATTAAAACTTTGCTCTTGTCTTATTCCTGAGTCAGAAAACCCAGAATGTAGCTCTATACTTCTCCTATAGCTGCTTGTCTTTATGGGGAAGTTTCCTTAACACCGGAAGTTATACCTTGACTTAAAAAAAAGAAGAAAACTGTGGTCTCTGGTGATAATCTGCACTTATTAAGTATGTTTGTTTACTTTAAAATCATTTTTGTTTCTTGCAGGTGAAAGCCAGCTATAAGAAAAACAATGTTGGAAGGGATAAATTAGGAATTGGGGATTAACAGATACATGCCACTATATGTAAAATAGATAAGCAAGATAATAGATAACAAGGACCTACGGTATAGCACAGGGAACTATATTCAATTTTTCATAATAACTTGTAATGGAAAAACTCTGAAAATGAATAGATATATTTATATGTATAAGTGAATCACTTTGTTGTACACCTGAAACACTGTAAATCAACTCTACTTCGATTTTTAAAAATACAAATGAAAAATAAAAAAGGAAAGAAAAAAAACAATGTTCTGTGGACCATACGATGAAAGGCTGCCAAAACTTGCTTCCTGCACAAGGAATGGGCCTCTTGCAGGACTAGGCAGAAATCAGTGGGCAGAGATCTGGAACAGAGCACCTTGGATTGTGTCTGAGCTGGTGGCCGTCCACAAGTTGTGTGCTACCGGTTCATGACAAGTAAGTACAGAAATTGCAAGTAATCATTTAAAAACACTTATAGCAATTTGACATAGTAATTTTATTTCTGTTGACTCTAATAATAAAAAATTGGAGTTTGAATTTTGCATGTTTGGGTTTTTTATTCCATTTTTCCAGTTATTCAATGTTATTATATTTTACAAAATTATCAGTCCACAATGGATTGGAATTTTTTTTATATAAATTTATTTATTTTATTTATTTTATTTTTGGCTGTGTTGAGTCTTCGTTGCTGCGAGCGGGCTTTCTCTAGTTGTGGCGAGCAGGGGCTACTCTTTGTTGTGGTGCGTGGGAGTTATTGCAGTGGCTTCTCTTGTTGCAGAGCATGGGCTCTAGGCGTGTGGGCTTCAGTAGTTGTGGCACACGGGCTTAGTTGCTTGGCCGCATGTGGGAATCTTCCCGGACCAGGGCTCGAACCCATATCCCCTGCACTGGCAGACGGATTCTTAACCACTGCGCCACCAGGGAAGTCCTGGAATTTTTTTACGTCCTTTACCACAGATGACTGAGAAGCACTGATGTACAGGAAGGTAGACATCAGCTTAAAGTAAACAAACAATGACATTCTCATAATATTTATTATCTAACAGGTCCTGTTATAAAGGCTTGCAACATAAATGTATTTACTTCTCACGACCCTTTAAGGCAGAAACTATTACTCCTCTGATCTCATAGATAAGGAAACCAAGGCAGAGAGAAGATAACTCACTTTCCCAGTGTTGCACAAGTGAGATGAGAATTCAGGAAGTTTGGCTCCTGAGTCCGTGCTAGTGACCTCTGTCTTGAGACTCTATAATAAAAAGAGCTTGACTCACATGTAAGTGGTAACATATAAAGAAAATCAAGAAATGGTTAACACCAAAACTCCGGAAAGAAGACCCCTCTAGGAGGAAGGAAGGCAGGGAATTAATTGGAGAGGTGCACAGGCCAAGCTTTCGGGGTCTGATCATGTTTTATGCCTTAACCTGGTAAGGGATATACGCAAGTGTTCATTCTACTATTATTCTTCAACAGTACACAACACATTTTATATACTTTTATGTGTATGATACATTTCACGGTTTGAATTTATATATATACATATATATATGTATATATGTGTGTGTGTATGTATGTATTATTTTTAAAGCCTAACTAGAGTTGTCAACCAATGGTACCCACAGGCTCTGGAGAGGGTGAGCGCCCCCTAATGGAGCAGACAAGTACAGCCATTCCCCTCCAGCAGGCACAGGGCAGGTAGGAGGTCAGGAAAGGATCCAGAGTTTCCTTCCATTGCTCTGAGTCTAAGATTCTTCCTTAACTCACATTCTAGAACTCACAGGAAGGAAGAAGCTCACATTACCTGAGAATCTGAACCAACACCTTTCTAAAGCGATGCAGAATTAACATTTAAGGCTGACGGAAATGCCACACTTGAAAAAAACGTACAAGAGCACAATTTACAGTGATAGAGGTACTGAGGAACTTCTTGATATATTCCAAGAGCTTTCACTCATTGTATGTGATTTATACATTAATACCGATGTGAGTGAGAAGGGGCCCACTTCAGCAAACAGGTGAAGCTACTTGTCTTATAAGAGACTGAGGTGAAATGTGTTTGCATTACACGAGAACTCTTCTTGCTGTGTGGAGGGCTTAATGTTGCTAAGGAAAGTCTGGGCTTGCAAGGTTTGAACCATTTGGGGTGTCCTGCCAACAGTCACATGAGACAAAGACATGGATGCCTGCTCATCAAGAGAGCCGGGTTGGTGTGCCAAGCAATTCAACAAGCACGGGACTGACGATTCCCGGGCCTCACACCAAACCAACCGAATCAGCATTTCGTGGGAGTAGAGCCCAGAAATCTGCATTTCCACAAATCACCTCCCCCACCCCATGACTCTAACTGAGATATTCCCAGGACCATTTAAGATACACCAGGTGAATTAAGAGCAAATGTTTTATAAACATAAAATCCAGGCTGAATCTTCTTTCTGTCACTCACTAGTTGTATGGCCTTGGGGTTATTTAACTTCACTGAGCCTCAATAGTCTCATCTGTAAAATGGATGATAATATTACTTACCTCTCAGAGTGACTGGGAAGATTTAATCAGAGGGTGTATACAAAGCACTTGGCATATAATAAATGCTCAAAAATTTTAGCTGTATTTATTTACTATCATTTATGCGTATCCATAATATACAAGGCAATGTGGGGAAGGGGTAGAGAGAAGAGTACAAAAAAAGAAAAAAATAGCCCCCTACCTTCAAGGAAATTATATCTAGTGAGGTTACATTTAAAGTTTTCCTATAAATTTTCCAGGAAAAAAAAATTCTCAACTTTCTTTCTGGGATTATCAAGGTGTTACCAGCCTGAGTCAAAACCACTTTAAAACTCTTGATCTTATTCAGGAGTCACCTTTATAAGTCAGAGGTGGGAAATCTTCTGGGAATATGTATGAGCCTAAAAGCTAACCCTCCTTGGAACCAGACTAGGCACTAGGAGTGACTTTAAACTGGCAATTGTTGACCAAGAGTTTACCAGCCTATGTCCTGTCCCTCACACTGAGCCTTTGTACCAATGGGTTTGATGCTGGAAAGCATTACAGCCTTAGGAAACATGCAAGAGTGCTCTCGGCTGCTGTTTATGGATCTCCTTCAAATGCCCCTTTATGGGATGGTAGCTCCCAGGACCCTGTTGACCTATATATGCCAACTGAGGAAAGCAGGGGGTAAAGGGGACCTTCCCAGACCTGACCCCATTAAAATCCATCCCCTCTGAAGAGAAACCAGACCCCCTATGAAAGCACCTCTGATTCTGCAAGGTTCCATGGTAATGTTTTATAAGCACTATTGTCAATTCTCTGTGCCAAGGGAGGAATATCATTAGCAGCTATTTTTCAAAATTATAGCCAATTCCAAAATCATATCTGGGGTCTCTAAGACTGCAAAATGCTTCAGAGAAATCACCCCATCTAAACTGAGCCAGGTAAAGCTTAAAAGTTGTACCCCTGCCCTCACCTGAACTCCTCCCTTTCCTGTGTCCATTTGAGAGATAACCAGTGAACACCTCCAGAGCTGATGTAAAACAACCTGAAGCTGATTTCCCTTCTTTCTGATTCAAACCCAGTTAGAGTTGATAAGAAAGGGTTTTAATTCAAAAGGCCTCTTAGTAAAATTATAGACTGCATAGAGCATAACTAAGTGAGAGCTACTGAATAAGTTGAAATAAGAACTTTATCACTTTTGCTAATTATGTCAAGAAGAAATTTAAATCAAGAGTTTCTCAGGGGGCTTCCCTGGTGGCGCAGTGGTTGAGAGTTTGCCTGCCGGTGCGGGGGAACACGGGTTCGAGCCCTGGTCTGGGAAGATCCCACATGCTTCGGAGCAACTAGGCCCGTGCGCCACAACTACTGAGCCTGCGCGTCTGGAGCCTGTTCTCCGCAACAAGAGAGGCCGCGATAGTGAGAGGCCCGCGCACCCCGATGAAGAGTGGCCCCCGCTTGCCGCAACTAGAGGAAGCCCTCGCACAGAAAGGGAGATCCAACACAGCCAAAAATAAATAAATAAGTAAATAATTTTAAAAAATAATAAAATAATTAAACCTGATCTTGGTCATGCAAGTGTTCACAGTGCTTTAAAAAAAAAAAAAAAGTTTCTCAGGAGGAACAATGATTGGATAATCCATCAGATAAGTGTTAACTCCTTATCAAGAAAAGAGTTATGATGCTTAACTTGGTACAGTGATTTCAGTGGTAGTTCTTTAAAATATTGATGCCAGACCCTACCTCCAGGCCAGTTCAGACCAATTAAATCAGAATGCCTGGGGGCTGGGCCAAGGCATCAGTATTTTCTGAAAGATTCCCAAGTGGTTCCAATGGGCAGCCTGGGTTGAGACCTACTGCCTTAGTTAACAGAGCTCAGTTACCTGAGGTAAATGCTGCTTTTAAAGCAGTTTGACTTTTTCCCTTGAGCACCAGACAAATCATGTTGATTAATTAGCATTTTCCAAACAACAGCAATGAATTAACTGCTGCTAATGTTCAGACCATGGAATTAGACATGACTCCTAGGCATCAGATTCATCTCCCCCAGATAGAAGGTTGAACAAGGATTTCCGAGAATGAGTGCTTGGCAGACAAGAATCAGAGACAGGTTGACCCTGACTGAGCAAGTACCATGTAGGGAACAAGAAGACAAAACTATGAGCTCATTTCTATACATCCATTTAAATATTTATTAAGTGTGCCAAGCACTGTGCTAGGGTATGGAGAGCCTGAGATTAAGGGAATATAACTGATGCTCCCACAGTAACTGACTATCTAATGGGGAGAAAGAAACAGAGACAAAACTTTCCAGGCATGCAATATGTAGTTGAAGTACACAGCAGGTACTTGGGGAGCACTGAGGGAGCACAGAGACCTCGAGATGACAGATGAGGATTCGTGGAGCCAGTAACTGAGATGAATCTAGAAGGGTGGGTGGAAGTCTGCTAGGTCAGTGGGGTCTATAACCTGTGCCAAAGTGAGGAGGAGCTTGACTAGTTCTGGAAACAACACAAGTGACAGATAAAGCTGGAGAGATAGGCAAGGAGCTGAAGTTAAAGACCCTTGTATGCCATCTAAGGATTTTGGATTTAACCTTGGAAGTGATGGGGGTTATTGATGGATTTCAAGTAGGAAAGTGACATGATCAGGTTCACATTCAGAATGTTCACTCTAGCAGTTTATAGAGCCTTACCACTCAAAGTGTGGTCCACAAACTGGCATCATCAAGATCACATGGGAGCTTGTTAGAAATAAAAAAACAAAAC
This sequence comes from Balaenoptera musculus, assembly GCF_009873245.2. NCBI lineage: Eukaryota > Metazoa > Chordata > Mammalia > Artiodactyla > Balaenopteridae > Balaenoptera > Balaenoptera musculus. Next base: position 9,275,062 of record NC_045790.1, read on the forward strand.
AAAACAAAAACCCCCACAAATCTCAATTCCCATCCCAAATGTACTAAATCAAAATCTGTTTGTTTGTTTTTTTTTTGGCCAAGCCACCGGCATGCTGGATCTTAGTTCCCCAACCAGGGATCTAACCCGTGTCCCTTAACAGTAGAAGTGCAGCGTCTTAACCACTGGACTGCCAGGGAAGTCCCAGAATCTGCATTTTAACAGCCTCCCCAGATGATTCATATGCACATTAAAGTTTGAGGTGCACAGTTAAAAAGGAGAAATTTTCATGAAAAAGAGAGATAAAACTTTATGAAGACCAGTTAGGAGGCTATGGCAACGATTTGTTAAACCATCCTTTGAAACAGCTCTTAACAAACCCCTATGGATAGACCCTCATCCGATACATCCAGCTGATAAGTGAAACACTCAAGCAACACTTGTATAGACAAGCTGAGTTTTTTCTTCAAATTACCTTCATTTCCCACCAGATTAGCCAGAATGCTATAGACACAACCACAGCATGAGAACCATAGGTCATGTGCACTGGAATATGCAGTGGTATCTATTGTGGAATTTCAGGTAAAGTTTCAGCAGAAGGGAGGAAAAGTTCCTTCATCTAGTTTTGCTAGTGGATATAGGCAATGAGACCATAGTCTTTCTCTATCTCAAACGCCATATGTGGGGTGAACACTACCTTGGTAGTGGGGAATCAGAGACCCAGACTAAAATCAATTGTGAACTTTAAAATTGCTGATTGGCTATGCTGAGAGATACATAAACAGAGACAGAGATAGACAGACAGAGATAGAGAATCTGAAAAGAGAGATGGGAGAGGCTGTGTGTCTTGGGGGGGGTCTTTGGTGGAGGTAATTTCCTCTGTTTGATCATGGGCAACAGTGACAATGGGACTTAGCTGGGCCTCCCCCAAGGCACTCCTTTTTATCAGAAAATAGCCTTCCCACAGAAGTGAATCTTGAAGACTTTGAAAAAAGAAGTGTGATCTACTAGGTAAGAAGTAGGGGGTTTAAAAGGACAAACAAGCAATTAGTCTATAAATAAGCAGAACTGTACCTCATCTTTAACAATCAGCGTGTTATTGAACGAGGTGTACAATTGGACTGGGGTTAAATTAAACCTATTTTAAGCCCATTCTGGGAATTTGCTATCTAAAGGAATCCTTTGTAAGGTGGATAATCACCCACTAATGAAGCTTTTGTTCAATCTGGAGTTCTACAAAGGTGAAGTTCCCAAACAGTCTGTGACTGGAAGATCACCCCACAGATATCTGGTGGAGTACAATTTGTCTGTGTGCCAGAGAAATGAGCTCTGTAAAGAAAGCCCAGTGGTTAGGGAGCCCACCCTTGAAAGGAAATAGAGTCCTGCCTTTGAGGAAAGTGGATCTGTAGAAAGATATAATAACACATAACTTGGTGGCTACAAGAGAATCTAAGACCCAAGGGTCAAGTGAAGCAAGTGGAAGACTGATAAGGAGAGAGCAAATGGATTAGTAGACAGCACCTTGGAGACAGACGGAAAAAAGGGTGAGTGAGCACCGGAAGTCTGGAGAGTGTACCTAAATCACAATGAAATCCTTCTTTATTCATCTCAAGATTTGTAGTGCTGGTATACAGAATGTTTCAAAATTCTGTTAATTCAATTACCTGAGGGGCATCTGTGAATTCTTAACTAGGTAGAGAGACATTCTGGCTGGGAGCAATGTAATAGACAAGCGATTTAGTGTTAATCAAGTGATCTTGCATATCCTGACTCTAAGTGCCAAAAGGAGCTGTTCTTCTGTGCTGGACTTCTTGGAATGCCTTCACAGAAAAGATGGAACTTGGATGGGAAATTGAAAGATGGGCAAAGTTTGGTGATTTGGAAAGGGAGGGAAAAAAGGGAAACAATTAAATCCAGATGTATAGCTATTTAAGACTCTCTCTCTTTAAGTTACCAAGCATAAGTCATGGACTCCCAAAGAAAAAGATACATCCATTTATAAGCATGGTATAGGACTCCAAGAAAGAGCCCAGGGTGAGGAGATAAGGACCAAGCATATTCCTCTTCCCAAAAGCCATCTAAGATCATCTTCAGAACCTCACGCTTTCTATAAAGTAGAATGCCCCCTTCCTACAGGGCAAGGCTGAATGAGAAGGAGGTTGGGAGATACAGAAGCACCAGTCCAATGAATCAAAAGAGAATTCAAGGGATGAAAAAGAAATCCAAGAGATGGGTCAGTGAAAGGGTCAGAAAGGGGTTAAGTAGAGTCAAAAGAAGTCCCATTTAGATTTCAACCAAGATCAGTACCAGCTATTTCTCAAAAGCTTCTAAGACTTCACGTAACTTAGCAACTGACCTGTTTGTTTTTGTTTTGTTTTTATCCAAGTCAGTTTCTCTGTAGTTATTTTCAGAAAAAAAAAAATCCTTAGGATTGTGCATTTACTGAGGGATGAGAAGTAAGGGGGAAAAATATGTACTATGTCCTGTTTGGTAAGGTTGTGACAAGACGGGACAGGAAAAAGATGAGCAAAAGGTCCAATCCTTGGGGTCCTGAAAAGAAAAATCAAAGCCTGAAGGCCATCCCTGGCATCCAGATGTACTTTCAGGAGAGTGTGCCCCAGAAAGCCCTTGGTGGGACAGTTCCTTGAGATACTTCAGAATTTTATTCATCGCCTACCTGAAAATCAGAATGAAACCACGTGATCAGTCTTCCTAGACCCCCTGTGGTATCCCACATTGAACCAAACGGGCTGGAAAATAAGTCGGGCTCTCTCACAGTTGACCTGGGGCCCCACGAGAGCCCTTAGCCCTCCGTCCCCACCAGATTCCTGTTCTCTCTTTGTAGTGAAGAATATTTGGAAATGCCATGGGCAGTGAATTCTCCCAGTTGTCAGGGACGAATCACTGGAATGGTAGAGAGAAACACACACACACACACACACACACACATACACACACACACATATCCCTTGTCCTCTCCTGGCTGCTGCCATGCTGTGGCAGCTGCAGGCACAGCGCCCAGGTTTCGCACTAGCTAGGCTACATAATATCCAATATCAGCACCACCCTGGCGGACAGCTCATAGCAGGGCCCTCTGTGGAGCTTGTCCTAGAAATGCATTCAAAACTCTCAGTAAGGCAAAGAAAGCAAACTTGCTCATATGCTCAGCTGCCCCTTTCTGTCTGCCCTGAGACAGAGCCAAGAAGTTCTGCGACCCTCTCTTGGCTTAAGGAGGGTTCTCACAACTCCCCCCGCAAGATGTCCATATAGCTTTTCACTTTAGAGTGTTAGGCACCTAGAGGTAGATGGTTATTTCTACGGGTTTAGACCTCAGTGATGCCACCAGGAATTCCAGGTCTATCTTTCCATTCTGCCATCCTTAGTTTGTTGGCTTTCTGTCGTCTAATGGTCTCAGGATAGCTGCGCCTACTCCAGGTATCACATCTGCATTCAAGAAAGATAGAACGGAGAGGGGATGTCACTGTAGTCCATTTTATTAAGAAAACAAGGGTTTTCCCTGAAGCATCCAGAGATTCTCATTTAGGTCTCATTGGCCAGTACTGTCAGATGACCACTTCTAGCTGCAAAGGAGGCTGGGAGAATGAGTATTTAGCTTTCTCGCCCTTTTGTAGCCAAAGGATGCAAGGCAGAAGTTAACATGTCTGCCATAAGCAAAAAACATAACCACTGTGAGGCAACTTCCTAATGTATAAAATGCAATAATTCTAGCACACCTATTTCATAGACATGATGTGAACCTATTGGGCATGGTTCCCATAGAATACAGGACACACAGGCACATCCGGTTCCAGAACAAACACTGGATATTTCATAGTCATCACAGGAAGCATGCAAGTAAAACTCTGGACTACAATGTGATGCTAATGTCTATAAAAAACTTTTGAGACAAGAAAGGTACACATCAATATAAAAGTAATAGGGGGACTTCCCTGGTGGCACAGTGGTTAAGAATCTGCCTGCTAATGCAGGGGACACAGGTTTGAGCCCTGGGCCGGGAAGATCCCACATGTCACGGAGCAGCTCAGCCCATGCACCACAACTACTGAGCCTGCGCTCTAGAGCCCACGCGCCACAACTACTGAGCCCACGTGCCACAACTACTGAAGCTCGCGTGCCTAGAGCCTGTGCTCCACAACAAGAGAAGCCATTGCAATGAGAGGCCCGGGCATCACAACAAAGAGTAGCCCCCGCTCGCCGCAACTAGAGAAAGCCCGCGTGAAGCAACAAAGACCCAACACAGCCAAAAATAAATAAATAAATAAACCAACTTATTAAAAAAAAAAGTAATAGGAAGCTTGAATCTTCATGACCTCAAAAGGCTGATAAATTTGACTACGTTAAAATTAAAATTATCCCTAATTTGCAGAGGAGAAGCTCAGAGAGGTTAAGTAACTTGCCCAAGGTTACATAGTTAACAATATTCATGACAATAATAGCTACCATTTATGAAACACCTAGTATGTACATACAGAACATGTAATCCCACAACAACCTGGCAAGACAGGTATCATTATCCCTATTAAGCTAATCTAGCTGGCAGGTCAGGAGAACCAGAATGGGAACCAAGGGCTGTCTGTTTCCAAAGCTCTTCCTGTCCCACCTTAATGTGGTCTGTACGAGGCCTTTCTACCTCCAGAGATGGGACCCAAGGAATGATCAAAAATAATGTTCAAGCAGGTCAGTTCTGGGACCTGCACTTTCAATAAATAGATCAAACTACTGCAGATTAGCTGAGGGGAGAGGGCTATTCAGCCTAAACTATGATGAAGCAAAAACTCTGACACACCCTTGCCTGGCGGCCTGCTGATAAATGAGCCGGGCTCTCAATTCTGGAACCCATCCACCTACCGCAGATCCCTGGCCAGCTTCCCAGCTGTCCCACAGCTTCTTCTCGCCCCTCAGGAAGAATTCTCCTCCTCAAAAGACACTCCCCCGTCCAACCTGGTGTAGCACCTGAGATACCTACCATGTTGAGGGGACCTTGAAAAGTGGCCATATCTCTGGGAGATGTCATTTATGCTGAGTTTGTTAGAAGTTAATTTAATTCATTCCCTTTTTAATAGACAGTCATCTAAGAACAAAAGGAAATGGAACCTCTTGTGGGTTACATATTTTGAAAAGAAGAGGGGCACTAGGTTAGGTAAAATGGGAAGAGCACTGGATGGAGAGTCTGAAGCCCTGGATTCTGATTGCAGCTGTGCTTCTCTGTTTTTTTTTTTAATAAATTTATTTATTTATCTATTTATTTATTTATGGCTGTGTTGGGTCTTCATTGCTGCGTGTGGGCTTTCTCTAGTTTCAGCGAGCAGGGGCTACTCTTTGCTGTGGTGCGCGGGCTTCTCATTTCTGTGGCTTCTTGTGTTGCGGAGCACGGGTTCTAGGCACGCAGGCTTCAGTAGTTGCGGCACACGGGCTCAGTAGTTGTGGCTTGCGGACTCTAGAGCGCAGGTTCAATAGTTGTTGCGCACGGGCTTAGTTGCTCCGTGGCATGTGGAATCTTCCCGGACCAGGGCTTGAACCCATGTCCCCTGCATTGGCAGGCGGATTCTTAACCCCTGTGCCTCCAGGGAAGTCCCTGTGCTTCTCTGTTGATTGGTTGACTTGGGTTAGTCTTTTCAACTGCATGAGCTTCAGGGTCTTTTATATCTCAGGCCCTGGAGTGGCAGGAAGCCAGTCTGGAGAGGCAGCTTTCTGAAAAAGGGGTCAGGATCTTGCTTAGCCACTAGGTATTATGAGGTCTCTGAATGAAATTTTTTAGGGCAACTGATTAGGGGTAGAAGTAGGTGGATGGAGATGTCATGCAGGGAGCAGCTATCACCACTCACGGAAAAATCCAGGAAGACTACATCCACCTGGATTTCCAGGCGAGGAGAAAAGGGCTATGCTTGTCTTTGCAGACATCCAGCCCCATGTTACCCTTCCATGCAGTGACGTGAGTGGCCATGGTTTCCCTTCCTCAGCAAAGAGTGCTCTTAACTGAGAACTGTTTTTGAACAGCTTGTTTGCTGGTATGTCAAATAGAATGAAGCTTCTTTATTCAGTCAAGAGATTGAATCCAGCATCGGCTTCCTTCGAGGCACTGTGAGCAATGCAGAGAATCCTGGAAGAAGACACACCTGGAAGAAGAGCACCAACTTGTGTCAAGTCCAATGCTAGGAGGTTTGCATCCACTATCTCATTAGATTTCAGAGGTCAAAAGGAATAAATTGCCACGAGAGATTCAGATGATAATAATAATCATAATAGAGATAATATGCTATGGGGAAGTCTCTTCATTTTCCCCCTCCCTTTCTTAGTTTTCCCCTAATCATCCTGGCTTCTATGTTCTGAGCTTCCTTCCTGCTGTGTCAGGCCTGTGAGCCTGTCTTTGGTCTCAGTCAGAAAGTGATTCTGGAAAAGAGAAGAGATTGGTCTCGATAGGCTGAGCTCCCCCAGGGTGGCCTTGACCAAAATGGAGACTTCCATGGAGAAGAGCAGGAAAGAACAGTTCCCCAGAGAATGGTGCATTAAGGAAAGGGCCTCCCTAGGAAGTGATCCATCACTCGTGACATGTAAAATGGAGCTGGGAAGAGTCAGAGGGCAGGGACCAAAAGAAAGGAGCTCCCTGACTAATGTCCAGAAGAAGGAACTGGATGTGCCCCTTGCAGGTCTCATCTCTCTCTCCCCAGCTTCCACCCAACAGTGGCACCACCTAGGAATCAGGTAGTGAGCTGAGCCTCCCTCAACGCAAGGACTCCAAGTTTTAATCCCAATTAGACTCTCCATTTGCTGCTTGACCCTTGATCTCTTAAGTAGTGTCTACACAATCCCAAAACATCAGTTGAATCAAAAAATTTAGCCAGACATTTACCTAGAGGTCTGGGCTCCAAATTTCTGGACCAATTTGAAAGGATGCATTTATTGAATTGAATAAATTGGCCAGATGTTTTCCCTTCATTTTGGCATGGCCTTGGGTCCATATCTGGTTACAGCACTAGACCCTAAGGGGAAGGATGAATGAGAAATGAACGTGCATTTTTTAAACCCACGGTTCTGCTTACTGCACTTTGCTTGAAGAAACTAGAATGAGTATGCTAGGTTTCTGTGAACCAGATCTATGCAAAGAGCCCCCTCCCTGTTGATGACCCTTCTTTAGTAACAACTATAATTCACAGGGCATTTGACTATCACATTATTTATAAAGCACTATCACATTATGATTTCATTGAAACTCAATGCAAAACAAAATATTATTTTTCTTATTTCACAATCAAGAATCAATATTCTCTCACCCATAAGGATCACCTGCCTCTGGTATAACCTAAATAAAATCCAGACTTCCTGTGCCTGTTATCAGGCTCAACTCTTGGGATCTGAGATTTGGGGATTATTCATACCCAAAAGAAAGCAAATCTAGCTCCAAAAAAAAGACCTTACAGAAACTTGCAGTCAAGATGATGCAATAAGTTCAAAATTCGGTGGATCTTTCTGCTCCAACTCATAGCATTGATAGATAACATGCTTTTTAGAAAACATTTAAATATGGATAGCTTGACTCAAAAGCCAATAAACATCCCCACGTGCTATCGATGGAACAAAAAAACAAGGGTGAGTGTGAGCAAGATTGAAGCCACAGCTGCTGGATCCAGGGTCCAGGGGCAGCAGTGGCAGCTGGGAACTCCGCTCCAGTAGACAGTGGTCACTCAAAGTGTTCTTTGTGAGACTGAGGACCACATCTGGGATAATTCTAGAAGCCACAAGCAGGGTGGTGCTCCTCTACTTCCCCAAGCCCTTCCACTTTGCTCTTAAAAAGAGGTTTTAAAAACCACTGCTGAACAGAGGATTTTTAGGGCAGTGAAAGTACTCTGTATGATACTATAACGGTGGATACATGTCATCAGACATTTTTCCAAGCCCACAGAACGTACAACACCTAATGAACCCTAATGTAACTCACTGGACCTTGAGTGATAATGACGTGTCAATGTACTTTCATCAATTATAACAGATGTGCCACTCTGATGGGGGTGTTGGTAATGGGGGAGGCATGCAGGGGGCGGCAGGAGGGGCAGTCTGTGGGAACTCTCTGTACTTTCTGCTCAGTTTTGCCTTGAACCTAAAACTGCTCTGAAAAAGAAAGCCTATTTAAAAAAAACAAAACAAAAACTGCTGCTGAGAGCTCCCTGATTCCGTGCTTATTCTGAACAGGGGGTCTGGGAGCCTGGAGTTGGCTGCAGGAGGACCCAGAGGTGGTCTTTTTTTAAAATAAATTTATTTATTTTTATTTATTTATTTTGGGCTGCGTTGGGTCTTCGTTGCTGTGCACGGGCTCTCTCTAGTTGCAGCGAGCGGGGGGCTACTCTTCGCTGGGGTGCGCGGGCTTATTGCGGTGGCCTCTCTCACTGAGGAGCACGGGCTCTAGGCGCGCAGGCCTAGTTGCTCCGCAGCATGCGGGATCCTCCCGGACCAGGGCTCGAACCCGTGTCCCCCGCACAGGCAGGAGGACTCCCAACCACTGTGCCACCAGGGAAGCCCCCAAAGGCACTCTTATAACCAGGAACTAACCAAACTAACCACTGATCTGGCTGGGTCAAATGTTGCTTAGGGACAAATAAGATGAGACCTCCCATTCTTCTATGCTGGTGGCTCCACCTCTCACCAGTCACTAAGTATTGGAGTGCCCCGAGTGCTATCTTCAACCTCTTTGGGCTCTATCTACACTCACTCCTCTATAGTGTTCCTATCGCTTGATGCTTTCCAAATTTATGCGAGTAGCCTTGACCTCCCCCTCTGAGCTCTAAGCTCATATAAATAAATTCTGTGAGGACAGAGCTTGTCTTAACTCATCTGTGCATCCCTGATGGTACCCATGGCAATACTGAGACAGTAGGTCTTGGTGAGAGGTGCTGCATTAAATTTTCTGCTTCCCAAACACAAAGGCGAGATTGGTCATGCAGCTTGCAGAGTCCAGTACTCATTGCTCAGGCCCGTGGTTTCACTCTCAGGACACTTGAGGATGACTTGTCCTTGTGGCATTCCAGGGCTCTGTTCATCTTTGCTCCCACATGAATGCCACGCTTCTCCCAGCCTTGACCGAAATACCATCACCAACACAGATTTTCAGCTCCCACACAACTGGAAACACAAACAGCCGAAATTATTCAGCTCAATCAGAATGATTTCTAGAATAAATCCAAGAAGCTCTTGGGATAAGACAGGAGGGGATTTCTCCGAGACTTAGCAGAGACAGTTGGTATAAGTTACCATTGGAATAGTATACCCATGTGGTAGCCTCTAAAATAACCCCCCATCATTCCCACCCTCGGTATTCACACTTTTGTGTAATCCCCTCCCCTTGAGTGTGGGCTGTATATATTGACTCACTTCTAATGAATAGAGTATGGCAGAAATGATGGTATGCCAGTTCCAAGATTCAGTTATAAAAAGACTATGGCTTCCTTTGGGGGCTGCGCTTGAGGCAGCCCCATGGAGAGGCGCACGTGGCCAGGCCCTGAGGCCTGCCGACAGCCACGTGAGTGAGTGTGAAAGCAGTCTCCTCCAGTTGAACCTGGAGCCCCAGCTGACAACTTGACTGCAGCCTCGTGGGGGACCTTGAGCCAGAACTGCTGGCTAAGCTGCTCCCAGATTCCTGACCCACTTAGAACTGTCAGATAATAAATATTCGCTGTTTTCAGCCGCTGTATTTTGGAGTGACGTGTAATGCAGCAATAGATAACTAATACACCAACTTTAACATGGATTGACCCTACAGCTCTGGATACCAATTTAGCCTTTTCCCACAATTGTTCAGATGTTAACACACACATTCAATTGTGACACACACGTTCAGCTCAGTTGTTAAGCGCGTGTTGGTACTTCCTTTCATAGCTGGATGCTAAACACAGTACTGAAATATAACATATTCATTTAAATGCACAGGAAAGCTTTCAGACACTGCCTTACCTCGGGTCCCCGAGAAAGCGGTCTGCATCAAATCTTAGGTGCAAACACATTACCAGTGATGCAATCCCAGGGCCACCAGGGTGAGGGGGGAGAGGGAAGAGAGGCAGGGAAGGATGGAGACAAATGCGGAGTGGTAATTACCAAGCTGGCTGCAGCGTCACAAAACAAGACAGCCAGCTGCTCAGACACACCGGAAGTCTCCAGAAAGACCATATGGAGTCAGGGTACCTGGAACAGTCCAGGAGGGGGAGAAGAAAGGAGTCATCTATTCGTTGTTCCTTCCTGTCTCCTGTCTCAGCCAATGGGACATCACAACCCCCCAAACTTGCAGGTTATGTTATCCAGCTCCTCCGGGAAAACGGAATCTCATGTGGGGATCTGGGACTTCCCCTAAAACCAAAGCTTCTGTAGGTGCGTCAGGTCATCCCTGGGCACTGGAGCCGCTGTGGCTACCGCTACAGCAGACGCTATGGAGGCCTTGCCAAAGTCTGGCCCTCGCTCAGGGGAGGCTGAGACAGATGGCGGTATTAGGAGATGAGGTGACAGAGGAAGCAGCTGGGGTTCTTCATTGATCAGACAGCCAAGAACTAGAGGGTAGGTGAGGCTGAGCAAATCGGGGCGGAATATAAACCGGGTCTGGAACAGATGTACACACAGATGAACACCTAGTCATGGGGATGCTACTTTTATACTTGAACTCTGTGTGTGTGTGTGTGTGTGTGTGCATTACACACTCAGGTGTTACCTGTATTGACTCAGACTTTATTATTTGTCCCCAAGGAAGAGCCGCCCTATACGGGAGGCTTAGGGGAGAGGTTCTGCATCTCTGAGCAGTCTTGTTTCATGGAGATATCCTTATTCCTCAGGAGATTCCACTTTCCTGGAAACTTAATATTATTTAATTCCATTGTCTGGTTTCATATCATGATGTCACCAAGAATACAGGAAGATGGGAGCTAACGCAAGATGAGATGGCAACTAAAACCTGAATCAATCCTACAGAGGGCTCTGGAGCTAAGAAGGACCTTCAGGGTTGTCCCAACTTGAAGGCAAGGGACCCGGCCTTTGTATCCCGGTATTAGCCAGTCATGGGGCAGGCCGCTCCCTGAGGAGGATGGAACCTTGGATGATGCAGTTCCTTGCTGCCAGAGCAAATCTCAGCGAAAGACACAATTCTGAGCCCTTCGAAGCCAGTGTTCCTAGTGACCAGGGTTGGAGCATCAGCCCCAAAAAGGGGATCTGGGTGGGATGCCACCGTATCCATGAGAGTTGGCTAAACTTCTCATGGTGAGAATTACAACTTAGTCTAACTCTGGTTTTCCTTCAAAACTGACCACACTGATTCACCCTAGATGTTTTCCCAGAGTCAAAAAGGCTTCCCATTAGTTGTCATAAAAGATTCCCCAGATGTGTTGAGAATGATCATGTGATGTTTCTTTCTGGGCTTGGATGATTTCCTGATTTACCAGAGTGAAGGAACAGGAGCCAGGCCAGAGATAATCCCAAATTCCAGGAACTTTTTCCTTTACAAATACCCTGAAATACAGATTCAGCTTTCTTAACCCCCATGCCTGGATTTCTTTGTCCCACCTGACCCAAAAGGCAAACCCAGCTATTTGCTCTAGTCCAAGAGACCACTGTCCTGTCGTCTCCTTAGACTTAAAGAAACTAGCACAGGAAAATGAAATAGCCTCACTCCTAGGTCAGAAATCTCATAACCCTCTCCCCACTACAGGTATGGCCAACCTCTTTACAGATTCTCCCTCACCTACCTCATGCCCCTCCTGCTGCCACAAAGACTGCAGAATCCTGTCACTGTGCCCAAGTCCTCAAACTGTGCTTACTCAGCAAGGCCTCCAGGAGCCCCTGGTTCCCAAAAGCCAGTGTTTCTCAAAGTGCAGACTGACTGCTTTGGGGTCTGACATAGTAGGGAATGGGCCCCTACCCTGGCTTTTTTCGGAGCAGCTGCTTTGTTTTTTGTTTTGTTGTTGTTGCTTTTTATCTGTTTTACACACTGTTCTTTATGTAAGATGTTTTCTGAAGGAAGTTCAAGAAAATCAATTTGAAAACCTCTCTTCTTATTCAACATTGAAGTGTTTAGCATTAACGACATAAAACTGACCTCCGTTTCAGTGACTAGGCTTCTGTTTCTGAGCATAAGTGCCCATCTCTCCGACTCTTGCTAATTTCCCACTTTAACTGGGAAACTGTGGGCTATAGCCCTTAGCAGTATCTAGCTGGCATGGCATAACCTTTTTTTTTTTTTTTCCATTGTGCTCCCTCTACAGTTGCCTTCTATTATGAAGCAGTATTTGCTTACCATCTACATTTCTGGCATAAAGTTTTCATTTTCAGTAAATATATTTCAGATCTTTAAATGAATAAATTTAAAGAAAATTATTAAGTAAATAATAGAGCAGGCTCACACAGTTATGGCAAAGAACATGAAGGTGGTACAGGGATGAATGCCATCCTCTGTGGGGCGTTTACCTCTTGCTGGGCATTCCATCTGTGGTCCATCACCACCATCATCCAAATGCAGCAGCACAGCAAGCGTTCTCCACCTGATTGTGCAATAAGAACCAGAGATTCTAATTCAATACGTTGGAGGTGGGGCCCAGGAATCTGCATTCTTAACTGGCACCTCAGCTTATTCTGGTGCCTGATTATCCCCTTCTCAGCATATCAATTCTCTAGATCCACCAGACCAGGAGTTCTTTAAGGTGAAAAATTATATCTCACTTATACTAAGCTGTGCTTAGGACATAGTCTCCAAATAAATGTTTGGGGAATACAGTCAGGCAAGTAGGACAGAAATGACATGAAATCAGAAGTGTCAAGCTGGGAAAGGTCTTTCCATTATACAAATAGATAATGAAGCTCAGAGAGGTTGAAGTCCTTGTGCACAGCCCTTGGCTAGTGAAAAAAGAGCCACAGAGAAGGCCAAGTATCTGGGCTCCAGCTCATAGTCTTAGACCACTGCCTCTCGAGCTGGCGAGCCTCCCGGGATTGGAGCAGAAGTTGACAAGAACTTAGAAGATCATGGGCACATATTCAGTTAGTTTGACTCACTCTGTTCCATTGTGTAATTTAAGCTCTGAATTTTTTCTAAAGCATGAGGGAGACTGTAAGAGAGACTGGGTAGATCTGCAGACTGGAAGAAGAACAAAAGAATCTCCTCTAAGGAATCAGTAGCAACTTCTTCAAATGCAGATGTCAGCCACTGAACCTGCCCTGGAGCCAAATGAATGAAATGCCTTAGTGACACAAGGAAGTTGGGCCCCTCCCCCATGTGGAGAATGTGAGGTCCTGTGTAGCCATCTTTATCGATCCCTAGGTCTGTACCCTGTTGCCCTAGTACAGGACTCCATTAAAGACCTCTCTGGGGGGCTTCCCTGGTGGCGCAGTGGTTGAGAATCTGCCTGCCAATGCAGGGGACACGGGTTCGAGCCCTGGTCTGGGAAGATCCCATATGCCACGGAGCGACTAAGCCCGTGAGCCACAATTGCTGAGCCTGCGCGTCTGGAGCCTGTGCTCCGCAACGGGAGAGGCCACGATAGTGAGAGGCCCGCGCACCGCGATGAAGAGTGGTCCCCACTTGCCGCAACTAGAGAAAGCCCTCACACAGAAACGAAGACCCAACACAGCCATAAATAAATAAATAAATAAATAAATAAATAAATAAATAAAATTAAAAAAAAAAAAAAAAGACCTCTCTGGGAGACAGTTTAGTGCAGTAGTTAGCACGTGGGCTTTAGAACCAAATTCCTGGGTTCAAATTCTGACGCTGCTTTTTACTATCTCTATAATCTTAGTCAAGTTCCTTAACACTCTCTGTACCTCCATTCTCTCAACTGTAAAACTGTAATAAATAGTAGCTCTTACTTCATAGGGCTTTCCATACGTCAAGGGTCAGGACAGTGCCACCTAACAGGTGGTAAGCACTTGGTAAGTGTTAGCAACTATTTCACATTTTTCAATAATCACCAGTCAAGCACCTATGTTAAGCACCATGAAAAATACAGTTGCCCTAGAGGTATGTTCTGGACTGAATGTTTGTGTCTCTCCAAGATTCATATGTTGAAACCTACCTCTCAATGTGATGGTATTAGGGGGTGGTGTCTTTGAGAGGTGATTAGGTCATGAAGGTGGAGCCCTCAAGAATGGGATTAGTGTCCTTATAAGAGACCCCAGAGAACTCCCTCTCCCCTTGTGCCGTGTGAAGACACAGCAAGAAGACTGCCGTCTGTGAACCAGAAAGTGGGCTCTCACCAGATGCTGAGTCTGCTGAAAACTTGATTTTGGACTTCTCAGCCTCCAGAACAGTGAGAAATAAATTTCTCTTTTTTATAAGCCACCCAGTTGATAGTATTCTGTTGTAGCAGCTCAAAGGGATTAAGACAAGGTACATGCAATCTGATAGAGGAGATGCAAAGTGTACAAAAATAACTATAACTCAAGGAGAGACCATAGGGTCATAAGACTGTGCACATAATCAAATACCATATGGGAAGAATCTACCTAGGATGTGGATACTCCAGTCATTCCCCTTGGACCAGCAATGGGACTAAGGCAGAGAGTGGCGACTTCACTTGCCCATAATCACACAGGTAATGAGTGCAGAGTCAAGCTCTGAGGACCAGCTTCTCTTACTACAAAGCCTGTCTTCCTAACAATACGGGTTTCATGGTAACATGCTAGATTGCAGATCCAACAGGTGCTGGGGTTCTAAATAAACTGCAGCAATAGACCGACATTCCTCAGAGTTAATCTTACCGAACGTAATAAACCTCCACTGTATGTGCTAAACGGTCCCTAATTTAATTAATGACTTAATTGGTTAGTGGACTTACTAATGCATTAATAAGCCATTAATATCTCATTATGCCTATGGATACCAGCCTATTACTAGCACCGTTAGGCTGGCAATAAAGGCTTCATGGGCACTATTCACTCCCTGGTACCCAGAACGCCTGGCACATAGTAGGTATTCAATAAATATCTGTTGAATAAATAAACATACTCCTGTTTTACACTCATTTTCAGGTTCAAATAGCTTCAACATTTTTATTATTGTTGTTTGTATTTTTTGTGTAACCAGGTACCCGGCCTCACAAGGACTATGAACTCACTAATATTAAAGCAACATCTCGAGAATTCCCTGGCGGTCCAGGGGTTAGGACTTGGCGCTTTCACTGCCGGGGCCTGGGTTAGATCCCTGGTCGGGGAACTAAGGTCCCACAAGCCCCGTGGCACAGCCAAAAAAAAAAAAAAATCAACATCTGGCCTTTCCTAACCCCTCCATCAATTGATGAAAACCAGGGATCACAAAAGAAACTGTTCGTTGTGCAACTCTACCAGAAGCCTAACCCAGACAAGGAATATCGGGGGGCCCTGGGTGAGGAGAGATGGGGTGAGAAGCAAGCTGATGGATTCCAAAGGGAACAAAAACTCTGCAGCAAAGAACATGTCAGCACAATTAAGAAAAGTAGACTGGGAATTAGAGATAGAGCCACCTGTCAAAAGATAAATTAGAACAGGTATGCAACCACTGACCCAGTATTCCTCTCCTTTTTTTTTTTTGGCCTCACTGCACGACTTATGGGATTTTAGTTCCCCGACCAGGGATCGAACCCGCGGCCCTGGCAGTGACAGCGCCGGCTCCTAACCACTGGACCACCAGGGAATTCCCCCCACTATTCCTCTTCTATGATCTTTAGTCAACATGGCCAATGCAATTTACGTGCCTATCAGCTGGTACACTGATCCGGGAAACTGTAATAACAAGTCTTATTTTAAAATATGGCCTGCCTTCCCCTGTCTTGCAAGGAAAGCTCTCGGCTCCACACAACACGAGTTGGAGTGGGCTGGAGGAGACGACAAGCATGAAGCAAAGGGGACCTGAGGGTCTCTAGTCCTATGCAAGGAAGCACAGGACTGGGTGTGGAAGAATCAGGCCTGAAGTGAAGGGTTCCCAACAGTGATCAAGTGAGATGGAGCAGTCAGGTGCAGGAGGCAGACGTGGGAGAGTCCCTGGGGCTCTAGTACAATCTGTAGGGAGAGTTGAGGCCCCCAGTGGCCAGGAGAGATAGTGGAATGGGCCAGCTGTTCCAGGCGCCTTGTTAGTTCACCCAGGTGCACAGAATCACCTCACATACCAAGACGGCCAGGTGGAATTTTACGTGTTTTTGACTTTTTATCAGTCAGAGTCCTGGCAGGAAATGAATGGCAACTCAAGCCAGGTAAAAGAAGAGAAAGAAAGAAGCAACTATTTTATAAAGGAGTCATTAGGATTAGAAGAAACTAACCAGGGATGGCATGGTACCCCAGGGCTACCAACAGTGGGAACCCATTGCCATTCCTGGAGCCAAAAGGAGAAGAGGAAGTATGGGTTGCCTGCAGGAAAGTAGCTATATAAAGAGATGCTCCCTAATAGGAACTGTGGCCTTTGGTACAGGGACACAGCCAGCCGTAGCAATGCAGCAAGGAAGAAGCCAGGGAAATAAACAGCCTGCCACTCTTCCAGGTGGTGCACCCTGTTGGCCAAATTTAACCAGAAACCAGAGGGCATGGGTGACCCTGAGGCACAAAGCAGAGCGAAGGATGGAGAGTGGGTCAGGATGGGGGTGGGGGAGGGGGGAGGCAAATGTAACAGAAGTTGACTTCACACACCTCCCAAAAGTTCTCACCCTTCTCCATCCTACTTTCTACTTGCATGGACCGTGTCGCAGGCTTACCATGATCTCTGGTTGCTAGCTGGGGTTAGCCATTGGCAAAGATGAGAATGTGGTCAAGATGTTTATTTTTCTGGTCATCTCGAGCTGAATGTGTCCCTCCACAAAGGAAGGCCTACTCTACACAGCTCTCCCTTCAGGCTCCGGTAACACTCTCTCCACTTGTCATTTCTGATTATGTCACTGTCTCTTGTGGCCGCTCTACAGCCCCACACCTTTGTAAGGAGCTCTTTTTCTTTAAGTCCCTTTGACTTATCCCATTTCGAGGGTGCTGCCTTTTTCCTGTTGGGACCCTGACTCATTCACTTTATAAGGATGATTTTTATAAGGCGGCA
Source organism: Balaenoptera musculus (assembly GCF_009873245.2). Taxonomy (NCBI): domain Eukaryota; kingdom Metazoa; phylum Chordata; class Mammalia; order Artiodactyla; family Balaenopteridae; genus Balaenoptera; species Balaenoptera musculus. The sequence continues at coordinate 9,292,073 of NC_045790.1, forward strand.
TTTTTCTACATAATACAGCTCCAATTTTTTAATAGAAGTTAATAAGAAATTAGAATTTATTTACCAGAAATCCATTTTTACATTTTACCAACGTTTAGAGTATATACATTCCACTACTTAAGGGATACTTGGACAAGGAAGAGTTCATTACAATTATTTTATTATACAAGTGGGGAACATAGGAGACGAGGGCTTTCCTTTCCCTCCATGATGTTGAGACTCTGCTACTGGCTAGCTCCGAACTTCAGCTTAAGTAAATGTTTCCCAAAGCTAACATTAAAAGCAAACTGACCGGGACTTCCCCGGCGGTCCAGTGGTTAAGACTCCGTGCTTCCACTGCAGGGGGCAGGGGTTCAATCCCTGGTTGGGGAACTAAGATCCCACATGCCATGCGGCACGGCCAAAAAAATAAAAAAGCAAACTGACCATTTAGCTTAACTATTCAGCAAAATATGAATTGAGGGGACGTTAATCTGAACAGGGTTGGAATTCCAATTGTGTCTGTCCTGTCTTAAAAAAATAATAATAATATATACAGCAGAAACTAACACAACATTGTAAAGCAGTTATACTCCAATAAAGATGTTAAAAATAATAATAATAAACCATAATGGAAAAGAATATTAAAAAAAGAATGTATATATATGTATAACTGAATCACTTTGCTGTACAGCAGAAATTAACACAATACTGTAAAACAACCATATTTCAATAAAAAAAGAAAAAGAAAAACTTCCATGGCTCCTCATTGTGTATAGAATGAAATAAAGCCCAAGGCATACACTCCAAAGCCCTTTGAGATCCGACCCCAACCTGCTCTCTTCTCCCCTCGCCCTCTGAGTGCATATCCTGCATGCCAGCTACCCCAGACTGCTACCACCCCATTCCCTGTCCACATCCTGTCTTCGTCTCTCTGTGGTCATGTACTCCTTCTGTCTGAAATATGTTTTCATCTCTAGCTGTCAAAATCCTACTCGACATGCAAAGACTTGTACATAAATCATCATAGCAGCTCAATTTTTAATAGTCACACACTGGAAACAACCCACATGTCCATCAACAGGTGAATGGATACACAAATTGTGGTATATCCATACAATGGACTTCTACACAGCAACAAAGAACACATTTGACACATGAAACAACATGGATGAATCTTAAAATCATTACGCTGAGTGAAAGAAGCCAGATGAAAAAGAGCACATACTGTATAATTCCATTTATATAAGATTCCAGAAATTGTAAACTAATTTATAGTAGCAGAAAGGAGATCAAGAGGTTGCCTGGGGATGAAGACAGAGAAAGGAGGGGTTACCAAGGGCCTCAAGAACTCTTTGGAGGATGATAAAAATGCATGTTAATCTGATTGTGATGATGGTTTCATTGATTTATACATATTTCAAAACTCATAAAGTTGAACATTTTAAATATGTGCAGTTTATTGTACACGCACTATACCCCCAAAAGGTATGAGAAAAAATACGACAAACTTGAAAAACTACTGGCAGCAAGCCAATAAAGGAGTATTAGTTATAATATATTAAGTGCCCCAACAAAGAAAAAAATACAAATAAAGCAATGGAAAATGGGTACAGAGCACAAGTAGGTAATTCAGAAACAAATACAAATGACAAACATGCTTCCCTATAAGTGTTTTGCTGGAACAGAAGGTAAAAATATACCCTATTCACCAAGGGGTCTGAAGGGCCAGCTATATGGGGATCTGTAATGATCATCAGTGAGGAGAGGACCTTTGGGCAGGGAGTGGGCTTCACCCCAGCATCTTAACACATCCTCAGCCCTTTTGCCTTCATCCCGCCAGGCTCAGCATTCTGAGTGATACCTGGCATGACAGGTCACCAGATTCCTTATGTGAAACTGAAGTCCCATCCCATATGGACACATGTCCTTAAATTGCACCTTTTCAATCCAGTCGTTACCAGAACATGAGCATATACTGGTCACAGTTACATTTACTCCGGTGCAATACCAAGAAGGGGTGGTCACTAGTCCTCAGGCCAGGACAGAGCTCCCAGGTGGCTTTATCACAGCCTACATTCTGCTACAGCGAGTGGCACACCTATCTCTCTCCCCCATGGGGAAACACAAACTCCTGCAGGCCACAGGGCGGTCTGGTCATTGCTCTCCCCCTAGGAACCCAGCACAGGGCCTCCAGCCCCGAATGGGGAATAATATCTTGAGTTTTAGCACAGGACCTGCCAAAACACTGTCACCCACTCTTAAAATTCAACTTTTACAGGAACCCTGAGCTAGTATGATGATTAATAGTATCATTACCCTTATTCTCAATTTGAAGAAGCAGGGGCTTGCGGTGGAGCGCCTCTCCTCCAGGTGGCCCGCTTCATCAGAAAGGGGAGAAGAGCCTCCCCCAGGCAGAGCTGTCCCCAGCGCCCCAAACACTTTGGAAACGAGAGCTGAACGGAACTTCCGCCCAGACTCAGGGCGGGTGCACCTGCAATGCGATCTGACTGCTCAAGGCTTTCCCTTCCTCTTCGCCCGCGTCGGCCTGGCTGTTCCACTCGGTTTGCCCGCAGCGGACTGAAACTGACAGGCTGGCGAGGGAGCTGGAGCAGAGCGGGGGCGAGGGGGAGGGGGGAGGGGGGAGGGGCGAGGGGGAGGGGCGAGGCAGGAGGAAGACCCGGGATGGAAAAATCCCAGGTGACCGGGGAAGAAGCAAGGACACCCATAAGAAGAGTGAGACAAAGAGAAAAAAGTTGGACACCCGAGGACACACAAAGCTGCAGAAGCATTTATGAAAGAAAAAAAAAGAACAAAACAAGAATGAACAGAGAATGGCTCATTTATTCATTATTAACAAACAAGTAGCACTAATGAATATCATTATTAAAGAGCATTTTGTGAATATTAATATGTAGTTATATTCTAAATAATGTTCTCCCCGTGGCCAGCCAGTATCCTTCCAATCTTCCTTCAAAAGGCAACTATTTTAACTATAACCACTGCCCCCCATCAAAACCCCACAGTCACATCCCTGATTCCGTGTCTCTTCTAGACCTTATCAGCAAGAAACACTGTTAAGATGTGATTTTCCACTTTTATTTTTACTGTCTGTCTCCCTGCACTAGAGCAGACGTTTTACAATGACATGGATTTATGTGTTTTGTACACTGATGTGAACAAGTACCGAATTCACTGTAGGTGCTCAATAAATATTTATTGAGAAAATAAAATAATGCTAAACAAGAAAGGGAGAGGGGTTCCCTTCAATGCACCACACCCACTTCCTGCAGAATTCCTCTCCCTGTCAGCTCTTTCTCTCGTCCACGGCTTGTAAGAGAAGCGAAGAAAACCACAAGAGAGGCAAAGAAAACCTCAGTTCGCCATGAGTTTTGCCTTTCCCTCTGAGCAGGCTTCTAGCAGCAGAGAGGCCCCACCTCAGAGCTCCTGGCTGCTGCCCCCGGGCCCTTGGAACCGAGGGCAGCATCCTCCCATTCGAGCACATAATCAGAGCAGCAGAGTTGAGAGGATTGAACCCTCTCGTTTTACAGATACAGACTTTGGGACCCAGTGAGATGGAGTGACCTGTCCAAAGGTAGGCGTGAGCTCCCAGGTCCCTCTAGCCTCTCTCTTGATTCATGGGGATTTGTTGAAAGGTGGCCAATGGCCCAGCTCTCGGCAAAATGCCCAAGGTAGAGGATGCACCGGCGTCTTGCAGCTTTGTCTTTCTATGTTCTTGTCCCTCCTCACCCTTGCACACGGCGGTCCTTTCCCAACCTTCCCAGAGGCATGGTGAGCTGGGTGATTCATCCAGAGATGGCACTTGGCTTGGCAGACAACACCCTATTTGTATCACCCCAGGGGAGGAGGCTCCAGCAGTAAGGTTTCAGTCCTCAGGAACCCATGTGACAGAGCAGATGTCCAAAGCCAGTGAGAGGAAATGACTGGCCCAGAGTTTCTCTGCGTGCCGGGGCTGTGGGAATCCAGGTTTTCCAGTTCCTAGTTCTCTACCTGCAAATTTCTCTCCCCTCCATTATCATCACATCTTGAGCAGAGAAGAGCCACATGTACAAGGAAAATTCCAGGCAGGTTTTTCCTCATGCTCCCAGATCTGAGTAAGCCTGACATATAGGAGCTTGTTTTCACCCATACGCTTCCAAATGGACAAACCACATCTTTAGAAGCAGCCAATGGAGCACATGGAACAAGAGCTAAGAAACTAACACTTAAAACAGGCCACAATGACTTCTATTTGTTGAGCATCTAATAGGTGCCAAGCACTTCCAATGATTTATCCTCTGATATAATCCACACAACCGTCCTACAACATAGGCTCAGAGAGGTTAATCAGCCTGCCAAGCGTCACACAGCCAGTTAGTATCAGAACTGGCATTCAGACTGAGGGCTGCACGACACCAGAGCCAACGTTTGTGCTCCCTGTCACGCCACCTCCCTAAAATCCTAGCCGCAGTGGGCAACGTCAGGATGGTGCAAAGGACCAGCTTCCATCTACTTCAGGATGACGACTCTCTTGTCCCTCAGAGGCTGCCATCTCCACAGGGTCCTTTCCATCCCAAGTTTCCGGGTTCAGTCTTCCACAGCTCCCATTGCCATGGCAGGAGGGGCTCTCGACACCATTCAAAAACCCAGAAGAGGAAAAGAAGAGGACTCAGCTCTTTGACTTGAGAGCTGACCAGTTCTTTTAAAAGATAAACTCAATCTGGTCCTTGAATCAGGCTTCGAAATGGAAGACAGATAATGGCACTTGTAGGCATTGGAGTTATTTAGCTTCTTGCTCCAAGGAGCTCAGTTCCCTTTTCAGACATGATCTCATTCTTCTCCGCAGGACCTTAGAAAGAGACCAGAGAACAGACCGGAGACAATTCTCTGCGGGGTGAGACTAGAAGAAGGCTCACCGCCCCCGCCCATGTGTCTGAACTTGGTCCTCTTCATTTTTTTCCTGCCAGCATGAAAGATAAAAATGTCACACTACTGGCAATGTTACATGAAAGTGGGAATTTATGTGAGGCCCATGGTTTGTCCCATCAAGTTTAAAAGATCAAGAAATAGGGACTTTCCTGGTGGCTCAGTGGTTAAGAATCCGCCTGCCAGTGCAGGGGACACGGGTTCGAGCCCTGGTCCGGGAAGATCCCACATGCCGCGGAGCAACTAAGCCCATGCACCACAACTACTGAGCCCACGTGCCACAACTACTGAAGCCCACGCACCTAGAGCCCGTGCCCCGCAACAAGAGAAGCCACCGCAATGAGAAGCCCGCGCACTGCAACAAAGACCCAACGCAGCCATAAATAAAATAAATAAATAAATAAGCTGCACGGTTTGGAGACTATCGGAGATGAGACCATTACTGTTCCAAGTCCCATTTCCCCCACACACATACCAAGCACCCACCTGGCACCTTCCAGAGGAGCAAACAGAAGCCCAGAGAGATTAAGTGAACTGAAAGGAACTAGCTTCAGCTACCCACCTTCAAAATAGCCTCTAGGGATTGGGACCACCTTTCCTGCGGCCAGGGAGAAGCAATTTCCACCCCCTTGAGGACGCTCGGGGTATGTTTGTTTATCACTCACTCTTTTGGGTCTGGTTTTCCTCCAGGACTACTTGCTCTTAGCACATTGGTATAGTGGAAACAAAATGCCTTTTGGAATCAGGCAGACTTGTTTAAAGCTCAGCTCTTCCTCCATGGAAAAGCTGTGTGATTTTAGATAAGTTGCTTAATATTCTCTCAATCTCAGGGCTGAGAACAGTCTGGATAGGCCCATTCGAAGTCCAGCACTCTGATTCCCTGTCCTAGTTTACTTAAATAAGGTATCAAAAGATTCCAGGTCCTTGCTTTGTGTTTCAACATTCTAGTGCTTGCACTTCAAATGTTTTTAACTTTCAGTTTTGGATTCCACATCTCAAATTCTCCAAGTTTTTATATTTAGACAGTATGGTTTAAGTCTTGTTGACCAGTTCTCATACAGAGGGATCTGTTGGGAGTTCTACAACAGAAACACATACTAATTTCCAACCTGGCTAAACCACTCATTGATGAGAGGAGAAGAGACAGAGCCCTTGCTTTTGTAGAGCATGCTGTTCAGTAACAATTTCCCAGTTTGAAGGTGAGGCCAAGGGCGTTAAGCACTGTTTGTTTAGTCATCTATGAATCAGTGCTCTCAGCCCAAACTGCCAAGGAAATTTTATTTGAAATTTCCAATAGTCTCAGCCTTGGGCAGCACATAAACATAGAGGAGAGAAGTGGCCTAAAAGTGCAATTCTATAACTTCCTATCCCAGTCAGTATATTGGAAAATCAAACACTCTAGGCACTGCTTAGAACGCATTCATCCAGGAATTCATCCTTATATTTAAACTAAACTGTCTACTTACCTGTCTTGTCAGAATTAGTCTCAAAGTTAGTAGGGCTTGAGGGGCTAAGTAATATTCCGATAATTCCAGAGTTGTAAACATCCTTCAGTGCCCAACAGGCCTGAGTTTAAAATCCTTAAGCAAAAGTCCTGGGGAGAAATGGGGCTAATGGATTTGGGGTTTCTTTTTAGGGTGATGAAAATGTTCAAAAATTGATTGTGGTGATGGTTGCACCATTGTGAATATTTAAAAAAACATCAAACTGTATACTTCAAATGGGTGAATTGTATGGTATGTGAACTAAACCTCAAAACAACTGTTTTTAAAATTCCTAGGCACCTAATTCTCAATTTCATTATTACAAAATGAAGAAAATACCTTAAAATGCTAAGTGACTATAGTTAAGTACCAAGCACTGGTTTACAGTAGATACTCAATTAATAGAATTTCTTATTGTCAGAGCAACAGTAGTAACAGTGATTATGACAGTGATGGTAGTGAAATTATTCTCATATCCTTCATAGTTTCTTAGTCCATTGTAGCCCCAAATTTCCTTTCTTCTCTAGATTATTGTCTATACAGTTCATTTGAAAAACTGAAAAAGTTAATGATCTATCTTTTGTGGTAGCTCTCCTATTGTTGTCTGGAACAATTATTCAGATCTTCTATTCAGCTACTTTTACAGTTAAAAGTAACTTTTTGCTTGTTTATATCATCTTTCAACTAGACTATGAATCCCCAAGGGCAGAGAAAGTATCTCAGTGCCCCTCCCCAAAAAAATTGCACTTGGGAGGCCCTCAATATGATTTCTTGACCGGGTTTTCTTATTGCATCTGTTGGGAGTATGAAATTAATCTCCTTACAGCTTCTTTTGTCCCTCTGTTCCCCCATCTGTCCTTTCTTTCCTAATTTCCATCTAGTGGCCCATCAGTCATCTATCTATGAGTGTAAAGAATCAGTCTTTAAAAATGGCTTCCTCCACTTTCTCCCACCCCTGTGAGTCAGACAATGCACCAGAGCTGAGAGGAAGAAATCATCATTCCAGCTGACAGATCATCAGTTAGAGAGTTTTGCATAGAAGGGTGGGTGTGATACCCTCTCAATATGTTCCTTTGAGGAAGATTAACAAACATGGCCTCCAGAAACCCATTACATACAGAATCTTGGGCCTCCAAACTGGCTTCTTAGGAGGAAAAGTGTCTTGTTACTTGACAAATATCTCCTTCCCTGGTAGGCTCCTTGTTCTATGTAACCAAAGGACATTCTTCTTACCAAAACCAACAAAACTACATAAGTCAAGCAATTAAGTTAGAAAATGAGGCTTGGCACCTAGAAGAAATAGAACCAGCTATGATTAAGAATGAATCTGAATATCTAACAAAATAGAATCCACAAACTTGCAGAATATGTCTCCTAACTACTGCCAGCTTACATCATCAGAAACACATGGCGAAGAATGGTAGGAGTAGGTTTAAGAAGCTCAGTAGATTAATTTGCAGTACTGTTTGTGGAGCTCAATAGCAGGTGAAGTATGCACCGTTTCTTTGACCAATGACCTAGACTCATCTCCCGACCAGCAACTGAGTGTATTAGAATGCTTTTAGCTGCAAGTAACAGAAACCCCTGCTCAATCCATAAAGAACTTGATTGTCTCACATAACAGGAAGACCAGAAGAAATGCAGGTTTCAGAACTGATTGATTCAGTAGCTTGGCAATGTCACCAAGAACCTAGGTTCTTTTCATCTCTCTGTCATCCATGGTGTTGGCTTTAATATTAGGCTGGTAGCAGTTTGGCAGCAAAAGTTCTCAGCATCTCATCCGGACACTTCACCATCCCTTAGGGGCAAGGAAGCCTTTTCCAGAGACCTCGCAGCACTAACCACTGGCACAGGGGAGAGGTCAATCAGGCCTACTCTGGAGCTGGGGGCAAGGTCAGCTTTCCACAGGCATGTGGCTACGTGGGGAATGGAAGATACATGAAAGCAACTGGAGTTCTGTTAGGGAAGTGGAGGCTGTGTAGACAACCAAGCATGATCATTGCACAAGCCACCCTAGGACACAATGGAATGACTGGCAAGGGCTGAACGCCTATATGAGCACAAAGGCAGGAGCTGCATTATCCACAGCCTGAGGGCTCACCCTCTCTTAGAGACAATACAAAGCAGTCTTTCTTAGGAACTCTATAGGAGGGTCAAATCATGCAAAAGATAGGGCAGCAATGAGTGGAAGTGACATGAAGGTAGCTGAGGGATGGATGGGAACATGTGGGCAATGACTAACAAAAACCCACTGGCTTCTGCAAGGTTCTGCAATGTCTAACTGCCAGTGGGAAATGAGGGTGGAGGAGGGCACGTGTCACTAGCTGTTTCCAGCAGCACTGTGACTGTCCGATAAATCAAGGGTGTCAGTGTGAGTGTCCCTGGCTTATTAAGTTAATGGAAGAAAAAAAATTTTTTTTCAGATACAGAAGGGACTAAAGCCAAGTTCACAGACTTTAACCAACTCAAGGCAGGATGACAAGTATCCCTTTGAATTGTCCTGGCATCACTATCTGCACCTCTCTGACGGGCATGGTTTGACACTCTCACGGCCCACAGTAGTTAGGAAACCAGAAACGCCAATATCTTCCCATCAATTGTTTCGTAGGAACTGTTATTATTAAGTATTGGGTAGCACTCTACAGTTAACAAAACAATTTCTCATAAATGATCCCATTAATTTTTACTTAAGATGTGTATTTGTTGTTATCTCCTTTTACAGTTGAGGAAACTGAGACTCAAGGAAATTGAGTGAACTGTTCTAATCTTCACATTTGGTGAAGAATTAGAACTATAACCAGGGCAGCCTCTCACAGAGGTAGAATATCAATGTGCCTTTTATGGCATAATTTGTGGCATCTCTGAGGCCCTGGAGATTCTTAGAGACTATCTTCTACCTTGGCCTGAAATTGAGCCTGAAATTCCTACTAGTGGGAACATGCCCATTGATCTAAGGCACCATGACTGCAAAAGGTCCAAGTACTGCCTGGGAAAGTGGAAAAGAAATGGGCATCCCGCTCTCTGTCAATTATACTTTAGTACCCATCCATGCTTCCCCTGAAATCCAGGGCAGTTTAGACAACTCTTGCATGGAAAACGGTGACCCAGGGGTCCAAGGAAAGAAAGAGCACACTTAGACTAAAAACAATGAGATTAGTTATGGGGATGGGGAAAGAGATAACACAGGATTCCATCTTCTTTCTGATAGAATGGGGCAGAAAGGATTAAATAAATGCCTCAAGCAGCTAGAAAAAGAAAAGGGAGCCCAAAGAACACGCTTTAAAGGAATCTGGGTTAGTCCCTTAGATTCTGAGTCTTCCTTAAGACCCCAGGTTCCAATCTCCAGCACAGCTTGCCAAGGACACCGAATCAAACATGCAGAACTCCCCAGTGTAAATAGCCACGGAGTCCCGACTCAGTTTCCGAGGGGGCTCACGAGGCGCTGTCTTCGGTGCTGAAGTAGCACAGCCTGGAGCCAGGAACACGCAGAGGCAGCAAGGGCGATGCCGCGGCTCCGCTTCTGATTGCACTTTGGAGTCACACGGAATTGCTTGTTTCAGAACTAGGACAAAAATGCCTTAAATAACCACCTTTACTTTTACTCTCATCACTCAAGCCAGCTTCTTGAAGGCCCAGGAAAGGGATTTTTGAAGCCTTGAGACCAATACCAGGCAAACTGCCAGGTCAGATCATGTGACTCCCAAGAATCCACTTTTCACGTCCCATTTCCTCTTTCTGTGGTTCTTCCTCCCCGCCCCCCCCAACCCCGTTTCAAGTGCAGCTCTGCCACAACCTGCTTCCCAAGCCCAGTCTTGGAAGAGAGTCTGGGAGAAATCTATCACAAGCTAGAGTGAATTTAAGTCAGTGTGGGATTTCATCTGAAACCTTACATGCCATGAAATGAAAGGTTACACTGCCATTTAAGAAAGATATTTGGGAGGCAATAAGGAAGGGGGCGATTCCTCCAGGCTTATAACATCACACGCATAGGCAACTTCCTGTTGTCTCTACATATAACCAGTCCTTGTTACTATTGTCATTATACAATGTGAAAGGTTTTGGTGTTACAGGAAAAAAAACACACATTTAACTTCTTATAAACCAGAAATATTTTAGTCATGAGGATGACCCAGACACAGGCTCTATTCTCAAGGCATTCCCAATCTAGTTGGGGGGATGGGTGGCATACTGCAAACTAATCATTTATATACCAACACATAGCCAAGTTTCTTGGGTGCCCAGAGACCTGCCTGGAGGGTCTAGGCATGGACCTAGAGAAGATGTTTATTAGGCTAATAAAAGGGAAAAGGTAAAAAGTGCAGGTTTTGTGGTTAGAAGATGTAGGTTCTGGTCCTAATTCTGCCAATTATGGCGTGTTCTTAAAAGAATCATCTGTCAAATGAGAAGAATAATAATATCAGACTTACTGAGTTATTTTAGAGATGACTTGAGATAATATGAAAACACACTTCCTAAACTGCAAAGCACTATTGAATAAAAAGCTAACCATTTTCTCACTGAGTGATAATACTTAAGCTTGTGTGTAAGTGCCATGAAGGCAAGGCTGGGTCCTCCTCGTGGATACAGTGCCTAGCCCAGAATCATGTTCCCAGAGAGGGTTATCAAGAGCATTCTGATTCCAAAAGAGCTCTGACTTGGGGAAGAAAAAATGCAGTGTTTGTCCTCAGTTGCCAGTTCTGCCCAAGCCACCCCTGGGGTGCAGGGCAGAAAGGTGCAATGAAAAAAAGATGGCTCTCACAGGAGGAGTTGGCCTCAAACATTGGCTCCAGATGGAATTTCAGCTGGAAGTATACAGCAGCAGCTGAGCTCAAAGAAATGACTGAGGTTTTCTGGACCTACTCTCTGGCTGGTGGATGAGATGAATCAGAAAGGAATAGAGGACAGGTGGCGCCGGCAGAAGGGGAAGGAGGTGGGATGAGGAGAAGCAAGAGAGAGGTCATGATGGAGGGTCGCATTCCAAATCTTTTGCTTGGGTGGAAATTTTCAGCTAATACAACTGCCACTGGATATCTCTGTAGCTTCACGAGGGGATACTTTTTAGAAAGAAGAGAACCACAGATTATTCAAGTTGGAAGAGACCTTTAAAATGATCTAATCCAACGCCTTCATTTTGCTGATAAGATTAGGGCCAAGAAAGGTGAAGTTCAAAGTCAAAAAAAAAGAGTTCCTGGAAAAAACAGAACTAGGATTCAGGTCTTCTAATTCTCAAGTCAGTTTTTATTTCTCACTACTCGATAATTGAATTCAGGTGAAGTTTGAGGTGCTGCAACAAATAAACCCAACACTGCAGAGACTTAAAGAATAGAGGGTTTTCCTTCACTCATGTAACAGTCACAGTGTGAGTGGTATATTGGGTTGGATTCCCTAGGAAATAGACTGTTAAGGAGACTTGCACGGCAGAGGTTTACTGAGGAGTGCTTTCTGGAAGAGCAGCTGGGCAGAAGGTTGTTGGAATTATAAAGAAGCATCAGCGGATACCACAGGGAGCTCTGTAGCTGGGATGCCCTTTAGAGTTGTCCAAAATTGAAGCATAGGGGTCAGGCCTTTCACTGACCAGGCATTGACCAGTCATTGCATGTGGGCTGTCCCTGGAGAAGGGAATGGAACTTCAGGTGGGACAGCTCTCTTTGGCCAAGAGTAATTGCTGAAAAAGAATTCAAATGTGAGACTTCAGCAGCCAATGTTCCCAAAATCTGGAGGAAAGAGTGCTTATGGCCTGAAGGAGGAGATCTAGGTAGCACTCCATGGCATCCACTGCAGTAGCCCAGGTTTGGGGAGGGGGCAGCCCCCTTACTCCACAAGGTTACTTAGAGAGCCAATCACTGCTTGGCCATCCCTTAGAGAATCAGCATCATTCACACGTCCAAAGCTGGGTCACCATAACGTCTGGGTTCATGTCATGGGAAGGAGAAAGAGAGCATGGTGGGGACACATCAATACCTTAAGTAACAAAACTGGAGGTGGCTTACATTCCATTGACAAAAACTAAGTCCCATGGCCATACCTAATAGCAAGGGAAGATGGGAACAGTAGACTTGCCATGAAATACGTAACAAGCTACAATTCTGCTACTATGAGAGAACATATTAGGAAAGAAGGCCCTGAGCTGCCATTTATTTTTCACTGAATATATATTTTTAATTCTCTCTCCTGTTTTATCCTTCCCTTTGGAGCTGGATAACATAGGTTCCTTGAGTCTCTTCTATCCTATTATTCTTTCTGAAGTCAAATTTACTCCAGAGAGAACTGCTCCCTCCGAGACAGTGGTGAAGCCAGACTGCTCTCTGGATGCAGTCTTTCTCACCTGCCCTTGAAAAGGCCAGAAAACGACCAATGAGACTTTCAGAGACTATCACTCTGTTTTAGAGAAAGCCTAGGTTCTAGAGTTTCTCCATGCCCAACAAAATCTGAAAGGCACAATGACTTAAGAGTCTCCCCCACCCCCAGCTCCCATGTATGTAATCACAGGGCGAGCTACAGAGACTTTTCAGGTGAAAGTTTCACTGAAGTCACAATTTGCGAATATTCCATCTCTGTCTCCCAAAGTCTGGTTGCTGATAAGCAGCACCTTTTCTGGCTCAATGCCCGATATGACCGGACCTCACTTATTCCATATCAGAAGCCTGCAACCTAACTGCTTTTGAAGAAAGAAATGAATTTTTCAGGGTCCAGGAAACAATTTCTAAGTATTCTGTCCAAAATCCTAGAACTGGGCCCATAGTTCTGGTTCTCTGAAACCCAACAAAGCCTTCTGAAGTTGCGATGCAAAAGCATTTTCCTTTCTTCCCATTTATAATCCTACAGCCACACTAAACCCACGCTAAACTTTCTTCTTCCAGGGCATTCTCTTAGGTCTCTAATCCAGAGAATATAGAATTGGGATCTATGCTCAGGTGTTCCTAATAGTCATGCAGAAAGCATAGCTGGAGTCAAAAAGATCCAGGTGAAACCAGCCCAACTTGCCTGGGACTCCAATTCTAAAGGAGGAATGACTAATTCTGTTCTCATTGTGAGCATTAATGGGTTGATCCTTCTTGGAAAAGTGTTCAGAGATCCTTAGAGCTTTACGTAACAATAGGTCTGCCTATGAAGACATTCTTCTCTGAATATGCATCCTTACCGTGGTTTTCATGTAGTCACTTCTTGCAGCTTACACAGCATATTTACATCCATCAAGTCAGGGGTTTCCAAAAAGGGTACAAATAAGTACGCCAGGGGATATGCAGAACCCTCCACGGAAGTGCAGGAAAGAAAATATCAGAACCTCTATTTTGTCTTAAATATCAGAAAGAAATAAATTTTTATTAATATCTGATATACGAATTGACATTGATGACTTTTAGAAGCCCAGGTGTCGCTTACAGGAAACATGTTATCCTGAGGAAAGAGTGAGAGTTCCCTGCATGGAAGAGTTTAGTGGAGTTGCAGAGCAAACTATCTTAGTTTTAATTAAACTAACCCCACACACTCACAGAGTGGATGCTTGGCTTCGAAAGATTCCCGTGAAGAAATCCCAAATGAAAGTGGATACTAATAACACAAGCAACAAGAAAAGGTGAAGCTGACACTTCCACTCCTAGTAAGAGCTCAACCATATTACAACCACATTCACAACCATATTATAAGATCAAAACAATGATGACTCATTCAGATCCAAGAAGAAGTTGGCCAAGGTTTTTTGAAATTGTCACAAGTGTTTGAAATATCATTTAACATCCACTACCATTAGTAATGAACTTCATCTTTAGCGTATTTTTTGACTTGAGGTGTTAGCTAAGGACATGTGTGTTATATAATTTACAAATACATAAATATACACACACTGGGGGTACACATGCAAACAAATTTTTACTGATGGAGAGCATTTTCAAAAAGATTTACAGACCGTTGCCATAAATCATGTAAATTCTTCATGATCACCCTGTGGGTGGTGTTATTCTGCAGAGGAGAAAACTGAGGACTTCCCTGGTGGCGCAGTGGTTAAGAATCCGCCTGCCAATGCAGGGAACATGGGTTCGATGCCTGGTCTGGGAAGATCCCACACACTGCGGAGCAACTAAGCCCGTGCGCCACAGCTACTGAGCCTGCGCTCTAGAGCCCGCGTGCTGCAGCTACTGAAGCCCGCGCACCTAGAGCCCGTGCTCCGCACAAGAGAAACCACCGCAGTGAGCAGCCCGCGCACCGCAACGAAGAGTAGCACCCGCTCGCCGCAACTAGAGAAAGCCCGCGCACAGCAACGAAGACCCAATGCAACCCAGAAAAAAACAAAAGAAAACTGAAAGTCAGGATGACAAAAACTCCCAGAGCCCATCAGCTACAGAATTTATGTGGAAGCAAAGACTAGCCACCAATAAAACTGGCACCCCAAAAGCTGAGTGAGCAGTTCAGGGAGACATCTGTGGAGATTACAAAGCAAACTCCACCCCCACAGCAAATGAGTCCCAGGCTCTGCCTTGTTCTATTCCCCAAAGATTATGCCAAGAAAGCCGGCACCACAAAACACATCTCGTCCTATCAGGCTGAATGATGTCACCTGGAACCCTGGAAGCCCACAGAAACATCACTCTTTAAGAAAAAAGCCAGGCATCTCCCCTGGCATTTAAGGATGCTTAAAGACCCTGTCACTATCTCCATCCACAAATACCAGTGTTGCCTTAGCGTATATCTGGAGCAGGAAGCAAGATCACAATCCCGGACGCTTGAGTCTGACTTCACAAGGGGGGTTTGATCTTGGCAAAAGCCAAGTTTCCTCAAATCCATCCCTCTGGGGGTTGCAATGTTGAATTTCTTCCCACCACTAAAACTCGCTGGGTAGAAATAGCCCTTGGAAGAATGGAAACCCACCTCCCTCTGCAGCAATGCAGTCTGCCTCCCAACGCTCAGAAATGTGCTGTGCTCAGCACTTCTGTGCTGATGCAGCATCCATGGTGGAAAAGGCGGGCGGCTGCGGCAGCCACAGCTGCAGCTGCTCTAGGGGGTGGAAGCCAGATTGCACCATTTCTACATCATCTGGCAGCAGAAACGTCGGGTCACAAGGAAGATGATGCCCTAGTCCAGAAGCAGCTGGGCTATGTCACTCTAAAGGTGGTGAGTAAAATGGCCATTCACTGGGGTGTTAGGTTTTTGTGCTATTTCCCTAGGTGAAGATTCTGGTGTGTAAGAGGATGCGTGTGTGTGTGTGTGTGTGTGTGTGTGACTGTACACGTGTATGGACATTCTTATTTTCAGTGAGCAGCAATACTTGGGAAGCTGTGTGTGGAATAAATAAATAGAACGTAGTGTTGTCAAGATGGAGAAAGGTAGAGAAATCATGCATTCCCAGACCCTTGTTTCACAGAAGAGGATCCCGAGGTTCAGAGAAGTGAAGCCCTTTGCCTGAGATTACAGAGCTAATGAGTGGCCAGGTCTAGAAGCCAGTGTCCTGGCTCCCAGTGCAGGATTCTTCCCACTGCTCTATCTGGGTATAAGATGACCACCTCTATGCCAAGTGACACGTATCCCTGGGAATAGACCGAAAACTGCAGCCATGGCATCAGCGTCGCCGAGACCCTTCTCGAAGTTTCCTGTAAACATGGGACTTCATTTCTGACTAACTGCTGCCTGAGGCACCGCAGCAAAAAGGAGCACTTGTTTGCTACAAATTGCTCCAGTCCTAATGGCTACCTTCTCCCCCAAGGTTATTCTTTGGGTCACACTGCAAGCAAAGTGTGCGCAGCACCAGCAAATCTTCCCAGCAGGGTCAAGTGGGCTCTTGGTAGGGCTGGAGAGCATGCTTCATCAGTAATACCTCCCTTTGCTTGGAACAAATATTTGCTGAACATCGTGCCTACGCCAGGCACTGGGCAAGCGACCGTCACATTCTTTATCTCATTTAATTCCCACCGCTGCTTCGTGAGGTATTATTATTTATACCTGACAAGTAAAACTAGGCTGGGTGAGGTTAAAACCTGGTGCGAGCTATATTTGGCCTTTTAAAAATTCCTAGTTCTTCCAAGAATTATGGTTTTAAAAATAGTTATTTTCTATGATCCTCCTTACCAGAATGACCGTTGCCCTTGAAATGGAAGGAAATGTTCTCTCCTTAACGAAAAGCAATTATCTGCAACATTCTGGATCAAATGTGTAGTCAGAGCAGGAAAATGTCATAGAACATTTGGAGACTTTGACTCTAAATTAGGCACTGCATGGGCCTTTCGGGTGTTCTCAGGTTTTTCTCCTATTTTTCTGGGTTCTGGTTCAAGTTAAGATTATACCATATGCTTAGGAACCTTAGCTTTTTAATGCAGTTCTACCCCTAATTGTGTGATCTGGAATCAGTTACTTTACTTTTCTGAGTCTCAGTCTTCTCATTGATAAACTGACAACTAAGACTAAGTGAGCTCTATCCTCCCTGTGAGCGCTGAAATGTTTACGTACCTGTTCATTCATTCATTTATTCAAGCATTTCTTCAGTTCCCATGACATGCCCGGTATAGTGCTGGTGGTGGAAGGAATTTTATTTTTATTTATTTATTTATTTATTTATTTATTTATTTATTTAACATCTTTATTGGAGTATAATTGCTTTACAATGGTGTGTTAGTTTCTGCTTTTATAACAAAGTGAATCAGTTATACATATACATATGTCCCCATATCTCTTCCCTCTTGCATCTCCCTCCCTCCCACCCTCCCTATCCCACCTCTCTAGGTGGTCACAAAGCACCGAGCTGATCTCTCTGTGCTATGCGGCTGCTTCCCACTAGCTATCTATTTTACGTTTGGTAGTGTATATATGTCCATGCCACTCTCTCACTTTGTCCCAGCTTACCCGTCCCCCTCCCCGTGTCCTCAAGTCCATTCCCTAGTAGGTCTGCATCTTTATTTCTGTCTTGCCCCTAGGTTCTTCATGACCTTTTTTTTTTTTTTAGATTCCATATATATGTGTTAGCATACGGTATTTGTTTTTCTCTTTCTGACTTACTTCACTCTGAATGACAGTCCCTAGGTCCATCCACCTCACTACAAATAACTCATTTTTGTTCCTTTTTATGGCTGAGTAATATTCCATTGTATATATGTGCCACATCTTCTTTATCCATTCATCTGTTGATGGACACTTAGGTTGCTTCCATGTCCTGGCTATTGTAAATAGAGCTGCAATGAACATTTTGGTACATGACTCTTTTTGAATTATGGAAGGAATTTTAGAGATAGTCTCCTCCAGTCCCACAGCTTTGAGCCTGGAGAGGTTATCTGTCAACAGGTATGGTTCTAGACTAGCCCCATCAATACGCTGTCCAGCATGCTTTCCATGAACTACGTACGCTTTATCTCGAACCTCCCTCTCAGCTCTAAAGGATCTGAATTTCCTCTCTCCTTGCTCTTTTCTTTAACATTTGTTGAGTACTTACCCAATAAAACACAGTGCCAGGCACTATGCTAAGCAGTTTTCATGCATTACATCATTTAATCCAGATAATAATCCTATTCAGGAGAAAATATGATGAGCCCTGATTTGCGGATGAAGAAACTGGCAAAATTGCACAGTTAAAAAGTAGTGGGCACAAAGTTTCTGTTTGGGATAATTAATGAAAAACTTCTGGAAATGGATAATGGTGGTAGTTGCACAGCATTATGAATGTACTTAATGTCACTGAATTGTACAGTTTAAAATGGCTAAAATGGTAAGTTTTATGTTATGGATATCTTACCATCACAATAAAAAAAAGTAGAGGGGATCTGAAACCTAGGTAGCATCCAGCTCTAAAACCTTCTACCCCTAATCACTCATTCATCCCCATCACAAACAGGAATCAGAAAGGAATGTGTTCCCTCTCCAATGGAGAGTTTAGGAATTTTTTTTTTTTTTTAAGTTTCTTAAGAAGTCTCAAAATCACACCCAGGCATCAGGAAATTTCTTTCTGTGCTGAAGGTCAGCAATAGCTTGTTCTAAATACAATCAGATTCCCAAGTCTGAAAGAATCAGAAATCACTCCCACCTTCCTTCTTCCATTTCTCTTCCAGCCTATTAGCTAATGCTCTGTCTACAAACTCAATGCAACTTCAAACACATTTCAGTATCAGGTGGCTCCTTTGCACAAGTCCTGGCTCACATGTTGTGGAGGAGCAGAGAGGAGAAAGATCTAGTTTCTGCCTCGAAGAGTTTACAATCTAGCAAAGGGGGTAAATAAGCAAATTACTCCAAGGGAAAAGTCATTGAATGGACTTGCTGAGCACCTACGCTAGATGTACAACCTACAGAGAAGAACAAGACACAGCTTTAGTCCACTGCAAAGATGGTGCAGATTTGGTGAGAAGGGCCTTCAGAGGAGAGAGAATATATTCCGCTGGGAGGGATAGGTATTTGCAGTGGAGGCGTGTTTCTCATCCATAAACTAGCCATGGACCTATTCTGGATGGTATTAGAGTCTGAATCTCACCACCTTTTTTCCCTGTCATTATTTTTTTCTTCTCCTTTCTTTGGGCTTACTCTGTTTTTCTTTTTTCTTAACTTCTTCCATTGGACACTTAGATCATTAACCTTTGGTCTTTCTTCTTTACTAATATAAGTATTTTAAGCCTATCAGTTCTCCTTTAGGTATTTCTATAACTGTAAGACACACAATCTTGATATGTAGTATTTTAGTTAATTAATTAATTAACTATAATATGCTTTCTTCTTGAACCAGTGAGTTATCTAGAAATGTCTTTTTCCCCCAAATGCATGGAGAGAAGCAGGTGGGGGTTTTTTTGTTTTGTTTGTTTTTTTGCTAATCATTTCTTACTCAATTATATTGTGGTCAAATAACAAACTGTATGACATCATATCATAGTATTTGTTAGGACTTCATTTGTGAGCTAGCACATGATCAAGTTTTGTAAATGTCCCATGTATGCACAAAAAGAACATGATTTTTCTAATTATTGATAAGGGGTTTCCAAGCCTGTCCATTAAAGCAAGCTTGAGAGTGTGTTGTTCAAATCTTCTAGATCCTTTCCAACTGTTTTTATCAATTGCCAAGAGAGATGCATTAAAATCTCTTACTATCATTTCCAATTTGTCATTTTCTTCCTAAAATTGCTTCACTTTTTGCTTTTTATATTTTGAAGCTATGTTTCTAGGGGCATACAAGTTTAGAATTATTCTTCTACTTAATTGTCCTTTTTAAATTGTTCATCATGTGGAGACCATCTTTATCACTAATAATGTCTTTGTCTTCAAGTCTATTTCATATGACTTTAATAAACTACCTCAGTTTTCTTTTGGTTAGTATTTACCTACTATTTCTTTTCTCATTTTTTTCCTTTCAGCCTTTTTGCTCCATGTTTTGGATGCAACTCTTAGGAAGAGCATATAGCTAGATTTTATTTCTTGTCCAGTTATGTTTATTTCCTTCAAGCTCTACTATGCAATTAAAAGAATATTCATATATCTTATCTAAAATTTTTAGGTGTTAATTTCCAGGAGGTTTTCAGGTTTCTTACTGCCAGAAATTAACGGTCTAAGACCCTGCTATTTAAGAAGATGTCTATGAATGCTTTTTACAATGTCTCCCTTAGAATGTTAAAAATTGACTCTTTCTCTCACTCAGTCTGTGCTGTTCCATCACATAAAACAAGTCCTAAATTTCATCTTGTCTCTCCCAGACATCCCCAAAGAACTTCACATCCACAGCTAAAGTCTTCAATGTCTCCTTGTGTTCCTGCTGATAGATTGTACCAGAAGTGAAATGATGATAAAGTAGTTACTGCAGGCTGTCACTTCCTTGAAAACAGACCCTAACTTTAAGGGTCAGTTCTCCAAAAGAAAGAGAGTCACTTTGACCCTTGGAAAACGTGGTTACAATTGGCCTCCTCTGCCATTAATGGTGATGTCATTACCACAGACCTCGGGGAACTTCTCTGGTTTTTTCACTAAGAAGAAAGCCAATTACACTAACAGTCTTTCTTTGCCAATAGCATCATGGCTGCGTTTCTTTTTTTTTTTTTTTTTTTTTTTTTGAGGTAAAAAAATGCCTTCAGCTAATATCGTTGAGCACTTACTATGACAAGGCATTGTATTGTGCCTCTTGTGCACTGTGCCATTTTATCCTGGTGACCACACTCTGAGGTAGGTATAGCTATTATCCATCTAAAAGAGAACCTCAGAAGCTTGGGGTTCTGTCAGAGCTGTGCTCAGGCCTAGTGAGAAAGCAAGTCAGCAGACTCTCCAAATTCCCCCAGCATAGAATTCTACCTCTTCTCACCTGGACCCTCCTCTGCCCCCCTTTTCTCTTTGATTCCAACCACCTAGTAACTGGGGAGCCACGGAAACGTGCTTCACTCCTCTGGGTCTCAGTGTCCTCATCTTCTAGCTCTAAGCTTCTCTTCCACCTCTGACCACGCCACACACAACAGGGCCAAGACTGCCGGTCAGGTCAAGTAGGCAACGTCCCCCACCTGCTCAAGCTCCATTTCTGTGGGAGCTTCTGAGACCCTCAAGATTCCAAAACGTTCCCCCAGGATTCAGGAGGAGTTCGTAGCTGTATTTCTCCCTATTTCACAATGTGCTGTTTCACATTGTTTGTTCAGTCAGAATCTTGTGGGTCAACTGCAGGATGCATCATAAAATAATCCTTCCCCACGTCCCCCTCTGCTCAGACTGGTGCCAGCCATGGATCTCACAGCACGTGGCATTGCATTTTCCCTGCCCACATCCCTGCATCCTCTTTTACTGGGGAGGTGGAGGGGATGACAGAGCAGGGATCATCCCTGGCCCCCCTTTTAGAGAGAAGGCAGAAAGAGAAGTACAAAACTGGCATTTATTGGGTGTTCTCTCAGTAAACACTAGCCCTGCGAGGTCGGCATTACCATCCTCCTCATATTGCACGTGAAAAACTAGCCAAAGTCACTGAGCAGGTAGCTGGTGGAGCCGGAAGCTGGAATGTGGTCTGGCGTCTGTCTTGGGCCCAAGACCCCCGCTTGTTCTCCTACAATGTCCACCCTCTGTAGTAGAAGAGGACAAGGACCCACGCAAAACCAGCACAATTTCAGAAGTGCCAGGAAAGCCTCCTCTGTCTCCCCCAACCATCTCTCACTGGCTTAGGGGTTCCCAAAATGCTGTTAATTGATGTTACAGCCTTTTAAAATTCCCTGAGGAGAATAAACGTAGTGCGGTGACAGTTTCAGAGTTGGGATCTTGTCCTGCAAGCATCAGGAGAGAGCCTTATGAGCGGGGAGCAGGGAACAGAACAAAGGAAAGTTGGAGCTCTGGGTCCAACCCCTGCACCCTTGTCCAAGGTTACTGCAGCAAACCGAGAACTAGAAGCCAGGCCTCCTGGCTCCCAGGCCAGTAGCCCACCCCATGCAGGCAGCATTCTGTGAGCATGCTAGCTTCTCTACCAGACAGGGAAGTCTTGGTGATATTGTGGTTGTTGACATATGACAAGCTGAAGAATTTGGAATAAAATGCCGTCGTTTCCTGTCCTGGGTCAGCTCAATAATTTAAAAATATATATTAAACAGAGAAACAAAGAAAGAAATAAAAACTCAATTCCCATCATTTTTTTCTCTTCCCTCCTACCTTTTCCATCACTTGCTTCAGTCCACTGTTTGGCTTTTCTTTTCTTCCTTCCTTCCTTTCTTTCTTTCTTTCCTTCTTTCTTTATTTCTTTCTTCCTTTTTTTTGTTTTTGTTTTTGTTGTTGTTGTTGCTTAGGACCAGCTCAGGGTATCCAGTCATGCACCAAAAACAGGAAACATCTCTGCCGAGCAGGGGTCTTGCTTATCAGTCCTGCCTTGGGGGAGACAGGAAGCAGGAGACCTCCCAGAACCAAATGGAAGTATGTTCTCGTTGATTTACCATCCTCCATCCCAAGAATTTCCCCGGGCACTCTGCCCCCAAAAGAGCCCCTAAGTCCTTCTCTATCTTCTGCCTCCCCTCCCCCACCCCACCCCAGGTGACAAAACGCTGTGACTGTTGAGATGCTGTTTGAATGTAGAATGTTATTATCACTACATATCATCCAGATAGGCTTTCTAGGTTGTACTAAGATGTCATAATGATGCAAGCCAACATTTTTATTATTTAGGATACGGTATACTAAGTTTATGTTGATTACTCTAAGTATCATCTTTGAAAGATATCTAGCATTAAAGTGTTGATAGCGTTCCACTTTTGCAATCATATTTGCATAGTGTACTACAGAGTTTAGCAGGAAAAATTATCTTGAGTGGTGTTTCTCATCTGCTCTGTCAGTCTCACACTGCTCGCTTCAACTTGGTACAGGAGGCAGGACAAACGCTTACCGTTTTTTTTTTTTTATAGCAACTTTACATTATATAACTCTGTTCTTGTTTCTTTTGGGAAGCCTGCGGCACGGAGTCTTTGAGGCTGGTCATAACTGGATTCCAGTTCCAGCTTATGCACTTCAGAAAGTCGTTTAACCACTCGGGGAAGCAGTCACCTCTCCTTTTAAAATGGAGTTAGTAAGGCTGTGAGAGTTAGATCATATAAGGAAAACACCTAAACAGCACTGTGCCTGGCTCGTAGCTGCCTGGCATGCAGTGGCTCTTTGTTTTACATACAGTGTTTTTAAATGCCTGTTTACCACATTTGGAAATTAAAGATGGGAAGTAAACCGACTTTGCACTGTGCTTCTAGCTGACGATTCTGTGGCCTCCCAGCAGAGTTATATATGCAGATAATCTGTTTGATGCTGCTCAACACAGAAGGGACACTGATTTTATTTTATAAAACATAGTTGAATGTCTCCTGAGTGTCGGCTACTGGGAAATAAATATTCTAAATTTCATCTCTTCATTCAGTCATTACAAACAAGCGACCCCCTCGTTCTCCCCTTTCCCCTTTCCTTTTTTTTTCACACTCCCCCAGGCCTACCACAGTCTTTTTGCCCAACTGGATGCTATTTTTCATTTTCGTCTTATCACCACCTAATGTCCAAATTTATTTAAATCATCCTCAGACACAATCCTACAAGATATGAATCACATTTGGGTTTTTTTTTTTTTTTTTTTTGCTCTGACTTGTCAGCTGTCTCATTTGTGATTGACAAGATTTCCATTTCAGTAATTTCTACTAATTCTGCTTCAAATCTGTATATGTAATGAACACACCAATGGGCATCTCATTATTTATTAGTCAGGACCATTTTTCCAAGGGTAATGCGCTGGTTTCATAACTTATAGTACAGGGTAGCTGCCTCTAAATGAAACTCAAAGAAAGCCTTGTCCAGTTTGCATTAAAACAGTATCCAACATACGAGTACCAACATTATTTCCTCTCCACGATCTGATCCTTTACGTGTAAGAACACTGCTTACGTGCTCCCGTCAGACTCTTAAACACAAACAAGGCTTTTCTCTTTGTAAAGGTATGTTGAATTGTATATCTCTGCATAAAGACGAAAAGAAACACCAGATAGTTTGCCCGCACCAAAAAAAAAAAAAAAAAACAGTCCAAATTCTCCAGTGCAAACACAATCTGACACATGCTAAAAATTGCCTGAAGCACTGGCAAGTTATAGATCTCCCTGGGGCAGATAATTCATTAGGAAATAGCCTCATGCCCTATGTAGCAATTTAAACAAAAATATTTACCTGTGGTAATATCAGATGATAAGGGTAACAGGGGTTTCTTTCTGAACAAGGGGGAGGGAGGACCCTGCCAGTAGATGCCCATCATAAGCATTGCAAATGAATCATTAGTCTTCTTCCTACAATCTAGGTCAGGATGGAGCTAAAGGGGAGGGCTTTTAAATCTGCTACAGGGCTCAGCTTGGATCTGCTTCTGTGAAGGCACAAGAGGCAGACATTTACACTGTGCTGAGGGATTCTAAGTGCGATAGAAAAATGCTTTCGCCTGATACAGGGACCTTCTCCTGACCCAGAGAGTCATCAAGAATAAAGAGGGTTGTACTTTCAGATGAATGTCATTGAAACACACACACAACACTTCTTGAAGCTTTCTGTGTTCAACTTTTCAGGCCCTGAACAGTACTTGCCAGGTGGATCTTAGAAGGAAAACAGTATTTTCCAGACTCAGGAACATGTGGATTTTCTTTTTTTAAACAACAGAATCATACACTCTTTGTGTTGAAAGGGACTTTAGAAACCAACTACTCCAAGCTTCTCCTGTTGAAGAAGAGGTTTCATGTCCTCTATGATAGAGTGACTAACTTGCCCAAGGTCATAGAAGTCATCTTCATCATGCCACAGTTTACTTTACTTTTGGGGTTTCTTTTTTCCCCAAAATTCCTTTTTTGTACAATATGAATAATTTATTAAATAATGCAGAAACAAAACAAATTGACTTTGTAACTGCCACCTGATAAACTAGATCTGTGTCAGAGACTCCTGCCACATGCCTCATCCTTCCCCCAAAACGATTATGAAAGGATGCTGTTTGCCAGACCTCTGTCCTGGGGGTCCTTCCTCAAAACCTCCAGCTCTGGCTTTCATGTGATTATCTTCTAGGCATGTTGTGGCACTTAATTCACTCGACCAAAGGCTCAGATACTTTTGTGTGGCTCTTGCTCTATCCTTCCGGAGCCACAAGAGGTTGGCAGTGTGTATTTTCCTAAATTTGTTCTGAAATATCCCTAAAACTAGAGAAATCGAAATAGAAAAACTTGCATTTCAAAATTAAATCCAAGCTACACACTAAATGGACTTGCTAGGGTAGGTGGGCTTTTACTTTCAAAATCATAAGAAAACCTAAAGTTCAAATATGATATGAGAAAAACATACAGGCAAAAAAATGAATGGGTTTTGTTCTTAACTTTACCACTGAATTTGCTACAAACCATCCACATGATATGTAGAAGCAATTTTTCCTTCTCTCTAGGCCTTGTTTTCCTCTTCTATTCGAGTAAGAAGGAAACCAAATGATCTCCAGGGTTCCCTCATTGGTTATGCCATTCAAATAATGTCTCCAAAATTGCTTTATTTTTTAAAGCCACAGTCACTGCAGAACTATCTGTCACTATTTCCAAAGATGTGAAGTGACAGTAAAGGAACACTTCAGTATCTGCTAAATCCATGTAAAGCTTTCAAAGGATGTAGTTTCACTATTGAAATAATTTCTCCAAAACAATGTTGACTGACTTTGGACTCAGAGCTTATGAATCTAATCCTCTAGCCAGTATGTTTTTTCCCCCATTTCACTCTCCAGGTTGATTTGTGAGGGTTTTGGGGTTTTTTTTTTTTTTCCCCTCTTCCTTATTTTAAAATATTTAAGGCCTGAAGAGAAGTAGGAGTCTGGAGGACGCAGCATGTGAATGCACACACAGATAAGTAAGAACAGGCCTGTTTCTTATCTAGCCTGAACACTTCAGTAGGGACCGAGTTTTGTATTCAGTTTCTCCAGCCACAACTTGAAGGTTATAGAATATTCTATTTCAGGACACCTTTAAAAGCGAGGAGCCCATTTCAAAGTACTGCAGAGTGTTATTTTGATTTCTGCCACAGGATGAATCATTCCTCCTGAATGCAAACACCAGCAAAGAATGCGTTAGAGGATCCGCCATCATATTAAAAATTAAATCCGGCTGCATTTCATAATGGGCTTTCCTTTTTAAAGCACGGTTTCATCTTCTCACCATGGAAATTGCGCTCTGATGGCTGTTCTTTACGGTTAACACTGAGGTATCGGCTGAG
Source organism: Balaenoptera musculus (assembly GCF_009873245.2). Taxonomy (NCBI): domain Eukaryota; kingdom Metazoa; phylum Chordata; class Mammalia; order Artiodactyla; family Balaenopteridae; genus Balaenoptera; species Balaenoptera musculus. The sequence goes on from NC_045790.1 coordinate 9,318,118, forward strand.
GTCAGAACCCTGCTTCTCTGAACAGGGAACCACAAATGTCACCAACACATGGTACGCTTGGCAAATAATATATTTCTTTCCAGTCTCCCGTGTCTTCAGTTTGCCTAACGTCATGCTTGTGGTAAGATGGAGAGAGTTTGTTTCTCTGGTCTTCTCCCCTTCCTTTGGTGGGACCAGCGGGAGGCATGCAATTTACAGTGAATTCAAAAGTGCACCTCTTGTGATTTTTGTTGTTGTCTTTATTTTAACCTCCAAGAAGAGAGAGATTTAACTCAGTCTTCACCCCAGGCTAAGCTAATACTTAGGTCATGTCTGAGCTCTCTGGGGAACCCCTGCTTTATACCATCCGAGGGGCAGTGGTGTCTTTTCACGTGGAGCGGCACAGCTGTCTAGCCATATGGGCCCCAAGCAGCCCGGTCAATCGGATTTGGGAAGGTTTTACAATGTAATTTCTTAACGTGTTAGTATTTGGGGTGAGTTTGATCAGGAGTATAGACAGCTCTTAAGCCCAAGGGTTTAGGTTTTAAGAAGCCATCACAAATGTCCCAGCATCTGATCAGACTGTTTAAAAACAGATATGAAATCTGTGACTGGGGGGAGGGGAAAGGACTCGTGACCCCCTCGTTGGAGAAAGCCCCAGGGGTATGCTCTAACGATTAATTCAACATCAGCGGCTTTTTTTTCTTTTCTTTCTTTTCTTTTCTTTTCTGTTTAAACCCGGGGCTCATCATTTAAGGCGTTCCTACTCAGGCCTGCAGAGCCTGTTACAAAACCATCTCTCTGCTCCCCTCCCCCCATGCCGCAAGATGAGAGAGCAGATATCCTGCATTGCAGCAACGGCGCAGGAGGACCGCACTGAAACCGTCCTCAAGTAAAACAAAACCAGGCCTTTAAGAAAAACCAAGGAAAGGGCAGCAGCGGTGTGTCCTGCTGCCCTTCAGTCAAGCAACCTAGAACTCAAGTCGCAGCCCCATGCCTCCACGTAGAAGGTGTTCAGGGACTGCTTGCTTAAAGAATCCTTAGTGAATAGGAAACACATAGTCCTGAATCTAAAACCCTTATCAAAATGGTGGCAGTCTTGAGCCAAGCGACCGCCAATATAGTTTTTCCACCAGAAAAGTATTTTAGTTTGCGGGCAACGTTATCAGAATGGTAAGTTTTCCCCGTAAAGAGATCCCCTTTCCGGGGATCTTGGAAAGACAAACTACAGTCGTCAGAAATTAAAAATCTGCTGCAGGGATGTTTTATATTCTTTTCCTCTCCTCTCTCTATCTCTATCTCTCCCTGTCTGTCTCTCTCTCAATATAAAGCAAAGCTTTCCGCTTCTTGGAATTTACAAAAACTGTTTATTTTTAAGCTTCTCGTGGTACATTGTTGGAAGCAAAAACCCAGTGCTAAGAGGTTGTGTGATTGCTATTCTTCTTTTAATGAGGCAAACACCCAATAATTAACAAGAACCGAAATGGCCTGGGAGCGAGCAGGGCCGAGCCCAGGGTCACCGTTCATTGGGACGGTTCCCGCACGGTGGGCGCGCATCTGCGGCGACCCCGCAGGACGGCTCCCGGCCGCCGCGCGCGGGCCATCTGATTTGAGGAGCTGCTTGTCGCTGTCAGGGGCTTGTTCTTTCTACCCATCGCTCGTTGCTCTGAATCCAGCGCTGCCCAAGGAACGCTTAGATTTTTCTTTCTCTTTTCTTTTCTTTTCTTTCTTTCTTTCTTTTTTTAAGTCATCAAAGAAGAAAAGCCTGAGTAGGGGAAGCAGATGGGCCCTGCGTGTGCGGACATCGCCGGGGTGAGGGTTGACTCCCGCGGCTGCTGAACCGGCTCCCGGGAAAGACCGAAGATTTCTCCTTGCTGGCGCTGGGTTTGTGTTGGGGGGGTCGGGGCGGGGGTGTTTGGGGGTTTTGTTCTAATGGACAGATTATTCATTTTGAGTCCTTCCTTAAGGCCAAGCTAACCCCGCGCTCCCGGAAAAACACTCCACACGGGGCACACACCAGCACAACAAAAGGCGCCTCCCGAAGTGAGTCTAAACGTTCGCGGGACGGGTGGCGGCCGGACGTGGAGACGCACTTGTGTGCGCTCTAATCCCGGGCGTCCATCTGGCCCCGGCGGCGCGGCGCGGGCGGGCGGGCCGGCGGGAGGGCGCCGCGGGCAGCGCGGCCGGGAGCCAGGAGGGGCGCGCGCACGTACCCAGAGGCGTGGGCACGCGCGCCCGCTCTCCTTCACGTTCACCTTGACTGCGAGGGGGCGGGGGATGGGACTACCTCCCCGCACCCCCCGGCTCACGACAACCCCTCTCCCCACCCCCGCCGCCGTCCTGCCCCGACTCAGAGGCTCCGGCTGGGGGAAAGGGAAGGTGGGGGGAGGCGCAAAAGCCCTCCGGTCGCCGCAGCGGCGGGAGAGCCGCGCGCTCTCCGCAGTGATGTCAACCGCCTCCGCCGCAGCCCCCCAGCCACCCCGCCCCGGGCCTCGCCCGAGCCGCGTCCCGCGGAAACCCTCGTCCCGCGCCTCCGGCCTGGGGTTAGAAGCAGAGGGCGTGCGGTGCCCTGAGCACCCCCCACTCCATTTGCCAAAGCAGGAGAGACAGGGGGTGGACCACCCGCCGGGTAGGAAGCGGAGGAAGGGTAGCGGGGCGGAGGACCAGGTGTGGGTTTGCTGGCCCGGGCCGCTGAGCGGAGTCGTCCCGGGACCGGTGCGGGTTACGTCAGGGAGGGAGGGCACTGACCACTGCAGGTGCCGCGCGTGTGGGCACGGCGAAAGCGCCCCCTTCTCCCAGGATAGAAACGGATAAACGGAAGCGCGTGTGAATGTGCGGGTGCGAATCGCCACCTCCCGCCTTGGTTTTCCCGCCCTTCCGAGCGCTCCCACTTGTCACTTTCCCCAAATCCGCATTTTCCTTGGCGCAGCTCTCCCCAAGCAAGCAGGAGAGGGAGGTACCCGGGGGCAGTGAGAATGACGTGTGCTGGTGCAGAGAGGGGGCGGGGGGCTGCGGGCCCGGCTCTGTGGACCGGCTTCTAATCCTCTTGTTTTCGGTACAGTCAGCAGATGTGGCTTCTTTTAGCTGAATAATCCGTTAAAGGAAAAATAATTTTTCAAAAGGACCTCACCCGAAGAGGATGGCGAGCGAGATTGGGGCTTGGTAAGATAAATTAAAAGGCTCCAAATTCTCTCTGTCCCTCTCTGCCTTCCTCTCTCCCCTGCTGCCCCTCCCTCCTCCTCCGTCCCCTCCCCCTCCCCCTTCTTCCCCATCCCCTGCAATCCGCCCTCGACGTGAGTTCACGCGGAGGGCTGGATTTCCAGGCTAAACCGCAACTTGCGCTGCGCGTTATTATTATTCATCTGAGGGTGCTGCCGCTGCAACCTTTGCCTCCTGCTCTGCTCTGCGCTCCTTCCCCCCGGCGCCGCCGCCGCCAGCAGTGCAGTCCGCCCTGCACGCATGCTCTGGCTCACCAAAGGGAGATTCTGAATTTTTTTATCATGCTCATGATCATCACCATGACGCTTCTTATCATGGTTATCATTTCCTCCTGCCAAGGGGAGCGACCACCAGCGCCTTCCCTCCGCCCGCCCCTTCCCCGGCGAAGGCAGCCACTCGGGCTGGGCCCCGGCGGCCGCTCCCTAGATGCGGACTTCCTTTGCCTCTCCGTATCCCTCCCTCATTCTTCTGCCTGTACATTATCTTGATCCCTTTTATTCCAGTAGATCTACTGCCTTTCGTTGGAACGCTGCGGACTGCGACCAGTCTCTTAAAAAGAAGAACAGAGAGAAGAAGACCCTGAATAGACCCCCCCCCACCCCGGACAAAGCACTTTGGGTTTCGCCAGAAGGGATTCGCCGGAGCGCTGGCTCCGGAATACGAGTGATCTCCCGTGCGGTAGGGGGCCCGCCCGGCGTGCGGACCTCTGAGGGTATTCGAACTGAATTTTATTTATCCTTTTGGTGTGCTTGGACAGTGTCGTTGTTGGGGAGGAGTTGCGTTTGCTTGTTTGTCTGTTTGTTTTCTGGGAATGGGAGCAGAATTGTGGGAGATCAGGTAGACTCAACTTGGCTTTCCTGCTCCCTGCCTCACCCTCTGGAGATCCGGGTGTTGGAGAGGAGACTGGGGGGCAGAAGGCTTAGAAAAGAGTAGAAGCCGGAGATGATGGCTGGAGGGCTAAGGGAATAGTGGCGGGAGGGGGACGCGAGCGGGGATGGGCCAGCTGGAGGAGGAGGGTGAAAAGAAGGGGTCTGTTTTAACCCCCCTTTGGGTTCACAGGATGGGTTTTGCTGGGGATGAGAATACTGATGTCTGTTGATAGGAGCTCTGAGAAATTGATGAAAAATTGATATGTCCATGTACACACTTAAGGAGGCGTCTGGATTTGTGTGTAAACAGAGTGGAGAGGTAGAGGAGGGCATGGAGGGAAGGGGCTGAAAATAATGTCTTATTATCCCTTTGGTTTTGGGGATTCTCATTCTCTGGCCCTCTCCCCCTATTTTTCCGGGGGTGGGGGGGAAACCCAGGGATCCAGCACATTAGGCAAGAGTGACTTTTAAATTTGTGCCCACCCTTCACCTGGTAAAGCCCGTTGACAGTTTGGGGTGGGGTGGGGAGAGTGGTAGGGGTGTTTCGAAGACACAGATATTCTCTCTCTCTCTCTCTCCCCCCTTCTCTCTCTCTCTCCCCCTCCCTCCCTCTCTCTCTCCCCCTCCCTCCCTCTCTCTCTCCCCCTCCCCTCCCCTCCGTCTCCTCCTCCCTCTCTATGCCCCCCCTTCACTCTCTTCCTCCCTCCTACCTCCCTCGCTCCCTCCCTCCCTGCTGCATTTTGCATGAGCTATCTAGGTCATTAGCATTTTAGCGTATGCAAGACTTGACAAAGCTGATGAGGGGCCAGATGGGCCTCGGTCTTATGGGTGTTTTTTTCCTTCCCCCCCCCCTTTTTCTTTTTCCCCTCCACCACTTGGGACCTGAGCGAGAGGACTGCAGCAGCCGAGTTCCGGAAGGCTGATTCCCCAGATCCTGGCCCCGGACCCCGGCAGCCAGCCCCTGCGGCACGCCCGGCCCGGCTGCGCCTGGACTCGGCGAGCGAGGTAAAGGCTGCGGCCGCGCGCCCTGCCCTGCCCTGGCAGCCGCTGCAGAGCTCCTGCTGCCCTGCTCGTTCCTTGCCCTCGTCTTCCCCCTCCTGGCCCCCCTCAGTTTCCTGGGCAAAGCTGAGGGCGAGGTGGGTGGGTAGGGTCTGCTGCGCTGGGGCGAGGTGGGGTTGGTGGTGTTTTTTGTTTTGTTTTGTTTTGTTTTTTTCATTGTCTGGGGTTGCAGGGGTGGCAAGGCTGGCGGAAGGGGCCGGGGGAGTCGGGGTAATTAACACGGGGGAGGCACCCCTCCGTTTCCCACTTCCACCCACATCCCGCAACCCACCACCCCCTCCGCTTTGCAGGAAAAAGCCTGGATCCGAAAGGATGGGGGAGAACAAAGAGCCTTTGGAAGACGTCGCTGTTATCTCATTGTCTGTGTGATCGGGGGAGCTGCGGTAGGGAGGATGCTGTGGTCCCTTTCTCCCTGCGCTCCCCCACCCCGAGCCTGTCCCTGCTGTCAGTGCGCACGCACACGCGCCGCTTTTTCCTTGTTTTTCCTTGTTTTCTCATTCCATCTTCTCCCCATCCCCCTTCCTTTCTTCCACCTTTCCTTCCTTCCTCCTTTCCTTCCTCAGGAGAAAGGCCTCTCTCTCCGTGTTCACAGCGGACCTTGATTTAAATGTCCATACAATTAAGGCACGCGGTGAATGCCAAGAATGGGGCTGGCTGTGCACCGTCGGTCCGCGAGGGCCCTCCGAGGAAGGAGCCACAGAGCCGAGGCGCCCTCCGCAGAGCTCAGCGCTGCGGCTTCAGGCGGGAGGGGTCGCGGGCTCTCGCCGGCTGGGCTGCCCCAACCGGAGCCTTTGGGCTGGGGAGGTGTGTGGCTTGTGACAGACAGGGGCTTAGAGATGCAAACAGACTCAGAGAGAAACAGAAGCTGGTTCTGTAACAGAAACACAGATCTGTGCAAGCCCAGATTTGGGGGGGGGGCGGGGGGCGGGGAGGCAGTGGCTGTGAGCGCATTGCGGAGTGCTTCCGTGTGCAGATTTTTCTCTGGGCTCGGGGTGCATTGTATGCGGGGCGACACCTTTCTTCGTGGCTGTGTTTTTGCTCTGGTCTTAGCTTTTGGTTTACCCTTTAAACAAATAAGCTGGCATCCAGAAGACCGGCAGACTGTGTCAGGGCTGGGACTGCAGATATATTGGGTTCTGCTGGCGGTTGGGGGTTGGGGGGAGGGCAGCCAGTAGGAAGGGAGGAGGGAGGTGTTTGTCCCTCTTTGCTGTAGCGCTGTGGGCACCTGACAAGCCAAAGGAAGTCATTGAGATACAGGGGGAAGAAGCACCAAACTCCTGGACCGTTCACCACAAGCTCCATCAGAGCTGAAAGTATGGCCAGGGCTCTCAGCAGCAACTCACTTCCTCCTGGCGGCTGCAGTTGCAGTTTCAGGCAGAGATCCAGGAGATGCCGAGGAGGGGAGAGGTGCAGTAACCTACATGGACCCAAGGGGGTGGAGGCGGTGCGTTCCTTTTTAAAATCTGAACAGAAGGAAAAACAGAATGTGTACAGGTGGGGGTCTGAGGAAAGACTGTTTTTGAAAGAGGCCATTCAGGGAATGGTAAGGGTTAACCCTCCCTCATCCTGAAGAGCCTGCTACCCAAATCAGCCTTCCTCCCCATCGGCAGACCTAGTGCAGCAGCTGGTCCTAGAGATCCCCCTGCGCTCTACAGTCACAGCCCCACCCCCGACCCTGAGCTGCAGTGGAGAGACCTAAACTCATTAATTTCCAGGTGGAGAAAATGGAGGAGGGGCAGGTCCCTGCAGAGAAAGGAGGCCAAGACCTGGATCTTCCCACCCTGGAAGGCTGCTGCCTCCCTTTCCCCGCCCCTGGCAGAGGCCCGTCTTTGCAAGACCAAGGCCATAAGGGATGCTTACAGTTTTAGTTTGATTCCTGACAGAGTAATCAAGGCCTAAAAGAGTCTCAGCTGAAGCTTACTGAGGAGCTCTTTCTTCTCCAAAGCCTCAGTATAGCCCACGAAATAAATTAGTATTCATGGATCCCTAGCCTCATGTCCTCCCAAGTATTTACTGAGTACCTACTATGTGCCGATCATTGTGTAATTATTATATCTTGGGTTTTTCCTTTGCCTTCCTAAGGGAGTGTCTGGAGTCAGGTGAGGTTAAGTGTGCTGTGCCCCATTCCAGACACTCCCAGAACCTTCTCTGAGTCTGGCAGAAATGTGCCAGAACCTACTCACCCCTGCAGAGAGAAGGCTGCACTTCACGTCGTGCAAACTGCAGGCGCAGGGCTCTTCTTCACATCCCAGAAGGCAAGCCTGGCTGGAGGACAGAAGAGAAAGCAGTTTCTCTCACCCCGGAGCCTTAGCCAGGGTTGTCCTAAGAGGGACCAGCAGCCACTGCCTTCAAAACAGTCCTCCCTCTAAATGGTCCCTCCTTGGCCCTCCCCCCCCCTCCTCTGAGCGCTGCTCTTTCAGTGCTTTGGGGCCTGACTTAAGCCTCTGATGACCAACCCTCGACCCCACAGTTGTCCACATTAATGAGCCTCATCTCCGTAATTGCTTCCCCGTAATTCCATCAGACGTGACTGTGCCCTTCGCTGATGTGCCTGCCGCCAGTACAATCTCCAGATGCCTCCCCAAGTAACGCCCCTTTGAGGTGGAAACCTAACACGCTTCTCCCTGAGAGTTTAAACCGCAGGCACCATGGACGAGGCCTGCCAGGTTCCTGCTGCCGATAATTAGGATGGGAGGGGCGTATTTTCTTATTTTATTACTTATATAAACTCTTGTTCCAGAAAGCTCTAATGTGTGTGGGAGTGTTCTGGGTTTGCCGGGGCTTTTCCAGTGTTCACCAGGTCTCATTATGAAATGTGGTTTTAGGGGGGGCTTTAATGGCCGAAAATGGCACCGATGAATGCACCACTCTGCCCCCTGGGTAATTTCAAGGCCCCTTTTGTGTTCACCAAATAGAGGTATAAGGTGAAGAACAGTCCTAGCTTCTTACCTTCTGCTCTATTAGGGGCCTATTTCTGCCCAGCGGTATTTATGTAAGAAACCTGATGATTTCTGCTCTTTCAAGGCATTTCTTTAACCCTCAACGTCATCTTCACCCCTACCTCTCTGAGCCCCTCTAATTACAAGCTGTGGCTTAAATGAAGGAAAAACTATATGAATTTTTAAATGTAGGACATGTTTGGGGGCAGTATGCTGACCGAATATGCTATGAAGACCCCCGTCAGTTCACACCACACCACCATCATTATGGTCCTCATGGTGATGGGAGCTCATAGGTTTCTCAAGGTGACAGCACCAGCTACTTTAAGATGGATTTAGAAATGTATCAAAGGAAAACTTGGTAATATTCTTCTTTCCCCTGCCAGAGACGGCCCAGGCCCAGATCTCTGTTTAAGCGGAAAAGAAACTGATCCTTTAACAAAGGCAAAGGTAAATTCCTGTACGGCCTCTACATTCCTTTCCCTAGCGGGGTGGGGAGGGGGGACAGTTTTTGTGGGCGCATGAGGAGCCTTAACCCAAGAAATAAAGATTTGGGGGGAGGGGTAATTTCTCAGCAAGCATATGCCCATATACACATATATACATAGATTTTCTTGCACAATCATATCCATTGCTAATATTTATAGGAAGGCATTTAACCGCACATACAAAACATCCATCCACCTATACTATCTCCGCAGGGAAATAATTTTCTCTTTCCCTCTACTGAACTTACATAATTCCCCCACCCCTTGTTCCAATCTTAGAATGGAGTCCTTTGGGGGCAGCTGCAAAGCATTCTCCCCAGGACAGATGGAACCACCCTTCCTCATCTACTCTGTGGGTGGGTTTAGTGAGTCAACACAGGCTGAGAGGTGTGCTGATGGTTTGTGTTTGAGGCTTGCCTGGCTGATTATTGTCAATAACAATTATGAGAATTATAATACCTAATAAAGATGTTTTTTCTTCCAAGTCCCATCTAGAGTTCTTTTATTTGGGTGTTTTTGCCAAGTCTTACTCAATTTGACTTCAGTTTAAAAAACAACAACAGCAAAAAAAACATTTAATACTTAATTGCATCTCCAGTGTAGACATAGGACAAGAAAAAGACTTCATATGGGATGCATTCCGGTCCATGTGTGCTTGCTCTGGGCCACCGTATGGGGACTCCTGGGGGCCTGGAGAGAGCTGCGTCAAATTCAGATGGCCTCGAAAAAAAAAGCAGGTATTATTGAGAGCAAGGAATGTTCCAGGTCAGAAATGAAGTGTCAGCAACTCTCAGAGTCACCTTTTCATTTTCTAATCCTTCTTCCTTTTGTCTTAAAATGGAAATGTTACCCAAGAAGTGAGGACCTGGGTCATGGTTTGCATACACACACACACACACACACACACACACACACACACACACCCCGCAAATAAACCTCCAGGATCACTGGGGACTTTCTCCAAATTAAAGCGGGGAGGGAGGTTTATTTTCAATTAAAAGCCAATCTATTTATTTCTTAAACATACACAAATATAGAGACCTAGGACCTAGGAGGCGGTATTTTCGCTGGAAGTTCCATTTGCTGCTTGGTGCAACGTTCTCAGGCGGTTCTTCGCAGGGAGCGGCGGGCGAGCAGGTGCTACCAGGCGGCCGGCTCTGCTGCCGGGGCACCGGGCTAGGCCTCGCCGCCCATCCGGCCCGCGGCCCCGCGCCCCGGGGCTCCCAGTGACCCGCTTTCCAACGTGCACGAGGCTTGCTCTTTTTCTCTTTTTCTCCTCATGCCCCCAAGACACCTAAATCGAGCAAAGCGAAGATGAACAGGGCTGCTTTCCTTTTGCTTTTCTTTTTTTGCTCCTGTTTTCCCGGCTGTGATTTTTTTTTTTTTTTTCTCTTCTTGCTCAAGAAACTTGGGGCCTCAAAGACCTAGGTCAACCCTCATTTCCCGAAGCTTCGGACTGAGCCAAGGTGCGGGTAGACGCGGAGAGGACAGGGCACCCTCGGCACGGGGCCACCAACGGGAGGGACAGTCCCCAGAGAGGCTACCTTTTCCGCGCACCTCCGCTCCCCCAGTTTCACAGATGGGCACACGACGGTCAGCAGAGATGAATACGGAGTCCGGGGTAGGAATGGGGCGCGGGTCAGGGCGGGGGTACGTATTCAGCTTCGAAGAATGGGACGTGGCAAACCGAAGACCTTGGTAGGTGAAGCATCCTCTCCTCCCAGCTCCCAGCGCTTCCGGCCTGGCCTTTGCGCTTCCCGGCCTGGCCTTTGCGCCGGGACCGCCAGGTGCCCCGGCCTCGGTCCCTCTCCCCTCATCCCCATCCGGGCCTCCTTCCCGTCCACTCCCGGCCCTGCAGCCCCGACGACCTCAGCCGACACTCTGGAAAGGCTCGGGCTGAGCGGGAAAGAGGGGCGGACGGGCGCGGCCCATAAGGGGGTACATGGGAGGAGGGTGGGAGAGGACCCGGCCGGAAAGTCACTTCTTAGGCACCCCCTTTACTTCCCACCAGCAGAGCGCAAGGGTGGAAGCCCTTCTCGAGAGATTTTTTTTTTGGAGGGGGGGGCATTTTCCACCTCACTGCATCCTCCCTGACTCCCCTTTACTCCTACCAGCCTCCTCCATCCTCTACCCACGGCGCTGGGCTTCTCGCCCCAGGACCCAGCGATTCACCACCCCCAGCGACGTGTCCTCACCCTCCCCAGATACCTTCCTTCCCATCCCCAAACGCCCTCCTTCCCCACTCCCACACACACTCTAAAGAAGCCAAAACAACAGCGGAATCCTCAACCCAGAAGGAGAACGACACATTTCTCCTTCAGACTTAGCGCTGGTTCCAGATCCTACGCCAGAGGGGACCGAGCCGCTGAGAAGCCGGCCTGACTTGCTCTTTCTGGCTCCGTGAACCTCCAAATCCCAGCCCCGCCCCCCGACCCCCGTCCCAGGCCGAAGGAGATAGGGCCCTTCCGTCCACTGGACCTGGTTTCTGTTTTAAAAAGAACTAAACTCTTCCTTTCTCTCGGCTGCTGGGCCCACCAGGGTGCAGTGTTATTGATGCAAGCCTCCCCTGGATTAACAGGCCAGTGCCCTGAAATAACCTTTAGAGCCCTGGTCTCAAGGTCACGTGCCCAAGGAAAGGGGCCGGTTAGCCTCCAGAGGCCACACACAGGTCAGGAGCAGAACGGTGCCTGACAAAGGTCGTGCCTCGGAAAGCTTGTGACACGCAGGAAGGTGCACCGGGATGTCACAGGGGGGCTTTCCTGCAGCCCCTCACACATACCCAGATTGATGTGGCAATATTTATTCCCATTTAATTGAGACACTGGTTTAATTTCACATGGCTTCGGCTTAAGGCTCAAAGGGGTTTTCTACAGCTCTTTTCCCCAGTGCCTCTACAGAAACTAATTGCTGTTAATATCCAATTCTGGCTTTATTATTCGTTAGCCAATTATGTATCCCATAGCCCGGGCCCCTTGCTGCTTACTGTCTCTGCTGGAATCAGCAAACACTAGGCCTGGCTTCTGCTTTTTTTCCTTGCCTCTATTCAAACCCTTCCCCCATCCAAGATGATTTACTGGGCACATCAGTCATTTTGTTTGTCCCAGCACTTAGCCCAGTTGGGGCGGGGGGAGTGGAGTGGTTACTTTCAGGCTTTTTTTCCCCCCCTTTTGAGGGAGATTTTTCCTTTGCAGTTGAAGTAAATAATTCCCACTTTTTAAAAAAGAGAATTTTTTTCCTCCCTCCTCACCACCTCTGGGCTTGCTTTCTCTGGAGCCATTTTTGGAGCGGCACTTTTCAATCAGAAGAAAGCACAGGGCCTCAGCCTTGAGTTCCCCCCTCCCCCTCCCCAGAAGCCCAGCCAGGGCCGATCTGAGAGCTAGCACACATGTATAACACCATCGATTCACACGGAGTGCTCGGACCACGTCATTTCACATTTTGAGGAGGGAAACTTGAAAAAGCGATTTGGGAAAGGCACCCTTTTCGGACATGAAGAGGGAAGTTTTTGTCTCTTCTCCCATGGGTGCCCTGGAAGCGGCTCCCGCTTTACTTCCTTAGCGTGTGGAGCTGTCGCAAGTGAGGGCAATAGCCTTAAAAAAAAAAGAAAGAAAGAAAGAAAAAGTGTTCTTTTGCCTCGTTTTATTTGTGTGTTCATTGATATATGGAAGCAAGTACTTCCCATTACGGGTGCTCTGGAAACAGAAAAATAAAAGTAAAAATCATAGCTACAGCGGGGACATCCTTCTTTGTCTGTTTTCCTTTCTTCCCCCATTTTGAAATAATGCTTTAAGTGCTCTAACGTGCTCTTACTACCTTGAAGAGTTCTATAGCAAACCTGCATCGTGTCAGCATCAGAACTGAATGGAGAGAAAACAAAATGTCAGAGCAGCTGGCTTTGGCTGAGGCATACCATTGCCCCCCGGAGGCCCGGCCCCTTCTGCTGAGGAGGCCGGAGGCTTTCATTCTGGCCTGGGAATCCTATGGTCAGGTTTTTCTTAGGGGGGATGTAGGGGTGAGTGTTGTGTCAGGCTGGGACATTGTTAAGAAGGTGCCTTACACATAAGGCTCAATAAATAGCACCCAAATTGGCTGTAATTAAATTAGCAGCAGCTGCCCTTCTCCTTTTGCTGCAAAAAAAAAAAAAAAAAAAAAAAAAAGCTACAATTATGCATTAAGGCCTCTTGGACACAGAATAGATAGAGTGGCTCATCGGCAAGGAAGGGGCTTAAAAATGTTTCTGGTTCATCCCTTAGCCCCAGCCTTGCTTAACTCATCCAGATGTGCGGACTTTGATTTTCAAATAGTTCACGCATGGTAGAGAGATGACATACAAGCCCAGTCCCAGACATAAATTCAAAGAGTAAAAAACTCTCCTTTGAGCCCTTCTATCTTCCTTGTAGAGCACTTGTTTTCCTTTCTAGTAACCCCTACACTCAAATCTTTCCCTTCACCACCCCCAATTCACATCACAGCCAAGGTCTTCCCAACCGGGGTATGCCATAAATAAATATCAATTTCTCTTTCCTTCTACAATCCTCTCCCAGCCCCTTGAAAATGTCTATATTCTCAATGGTCAAGAGGTGTTAGGAGAAAAGCAGTGAGGTTAAACCAGCTCACATAAACATGTGAATTGCTTAGTCTCAACTTTCCCAGAGATATTTACATCTTAGAAGAGGCACTTCGATAACAAGTGGAATCTAAAGGTTGGAGTTTCTCGTAAAAGCATCCAAAAGGGGAGCGAATAACATCAACTTCCCCGCTCTTTGTGTGAGGATAGCATCCTCACCCCTTCCTTCCAGATTTACTGATGCTCCGAACATACCAATATGACCCAGTTAATAAGAAAACACATTTCAAGAAGCTCAGGTGAATCCTCTTTGGTTTCCTCTCCCAATTGAAGGCTGGTAGGAGCACCCTGAGCCTTTAACAGAGACACCTGTGATTTTTGCATATTAAATGCTTTCAGTCTAGGTTAAAGCCACCATCTTTAAAGCCAGACCGTTCATGTCACTTTGCATAATTGTGAATTCTGATTTCACTGTTCCATGAAGAATCACACTTAATTATTTGATTAAATACTGGACGATGTGACCCAGTGAGCCCAGTTCACTACAGTAACTCAAAGTAGACTCAAAGGCACGCCTTGTGAACCTAGGAATTGAATAGTGTATGGTCAGGCCACCCAAGATGGCTGTTCTCTTGCTCTCTGTATCTCCCCTGCTCAACCAGTACCTGCTTAACCTACACCCTGATCACATGACTGACCTTCCTACATGTTTGCCTCGGCCCCAGGTGGTGATCGTTCTAATCTTTAGATCAGAACATCTCCACCTTGATAGCTCACGGAGAGGAGGGGCATGCGCCTCTGCTGGTTTCCCTGGTAACGGATAAGCCGACCTGACATCAGTTCCTGCTATAACTGGTAACCTCCCTACCCCACCCCCAGGGAAGACTGCCGCCATGTCCTGCCCCACACGGTGCGGTGTCGCTCCAGGACCTTGCTTCAGACATGTAAGTTTCCCCATCCATTAACTACTGATCTCTCTGTCGCTGACTCTGGGCTTTTTCTTCGGTCTTGAAGCTGGGCAAGTACAGGCCTTGTAGGCCTGCAGGGTGAAGCATTTGACTTTGGTTCATCCCTGCGCTGGTTTTGTTTACTCTCCTCACCCTAGTCAGTGTTCCCTTGCCTACGTGGAGTTCCGTCATCTCCTTGACACCCTGACGGCATCCATTCCCATGGCGCATCTACACTGGAAACGATACAAAGCCAGGACTCAGAGCAGGTTCTCGCAGGGCGAGGAGCAGAGTGGGTTGTGACTTTATATAGTGAGCTTGAGGCCAGCACGTTCCTGTCATGACGGTGCCTTCCCGGGTTCCCACCAGCCTCTTAGAAAACTTGGTCTTGGAAAATGTCGCAAGTCTCTCCCTGGTTTCCCCTCTTTCCCTTCCGCCTCAGCGTCTTGCCGCCTTCGCCTGGGTGATTAATCAACAACAACAGCATAGCTTGAGAGGTTAGGAGCGTGATCTCGCCGCCAGCCCGTACCCACCCCTGTTTCGATAAACCTGTCTTACCCAATTCCTGAATCCCTCCTCATACTACTGACTAAAAACTATCCTTGGCAGCATTTGGGGCGGCTAGGAAAATTATTTAGTGTGATACCAGGGCCTTTCAGAAGTCTGGAGGGATTTGGTCTCTTCCATTTCTTGAGGCTTCCAGGATATTACAAAATTAAGAAATGCCAAAGCAGGGTTACCAAAATGGTGATGTATTTTATATGCTTATAGTTAAGAATTTGAAATTAAATGATTACTATCTGCTTTCATTTCTGTTACTATACCTATGCTGTATGTATAGCATCTTTCAAATATATTACCAAAAAGTCTGCATATGAGGCCCTTTGTGATTCTGGCACCCAGGCAGAAGGGCAGAATCACACACAGCCTCCTATGCTCAGGCCTAGACCCTAGTCCCCGGAGAGAGCATAGCACAGTGTGTATGACTTTGGGTAAGTTGCTAAATCTCTCTGAGCATCCTTTGTAAAAAGGTGATGATAATAATGCTATCTAAAAATAAATAAATAAATAAATAATAATAATGCTATCTGCTTCATAGAGTTGTTTGTGGATTAAATTAAATAATGCACGTTAAAATGTTTAGCAGCGTGCAAAGCACTCTTCAATAGAAATATAAAGCAAGCGTGTACAAAATTTAAAACTCTGTAGTAGCCACATTTTAAAAAGTGAAAAGAAACATGTAACATTGATTTTAATCATGTTTTATTTAACCCAATATATATAACCCCAAATATTATAATTTTAACATTAATCAACATAAAAAGTATCAATGAGATGTCTAACATTCTTTTATTCAGACTAAATCTTCAAAATCTTACACTTACCATGCAACCCAGTTCAGACACTGAATTTTCAACAGAAAGACTTGCTTCCTATTAGATTTCATAAAATTTATAGTTGAAGAAATTCACACACCCAAGTTAGTTTCAACCATTCTTAAATATTTTCTAATAACCTAATACAGTACTTGTTTTAAAGCTTAAATTAAATCAAAGATCCCATTCTTCGATTGCAGTAGCCACATTTCAAAGGCTCAGTAGCCACATGTGGTTAGTGGCTACCCCATCAGGCAATGCAGGTTTTAACATAATGCCTGGCATATAGTAAGTGCTCAATAAACACTTACTAGCCATTTACTTAGGGCCCCACCTCTCCCCAGATGGGAATAGGGAACAGCTCCTTCTCTTCCCTCAGACTCCAAATTGGTGGCCAGGCCCATTGTTTGCTCCATGCACAGCCTGTGAGATGAGCCCACATCCAGCAGCTCCAGGGCCTCTTCAGGTACAATTTCACAGTCACTGATGAGGCCATTTGCCAGAAACATCTCCCTGACTTTCCCCACTGTAACTCTAGGAAGGCTTTCAGAATCTCCAGGATTATTTTGCTACATGCATATGTGTAATGAGCAAGGATAGTGAGACTTTCGTGGAGGTTTATTCTTGGAAACATGAACTTGGTACATCTGTACAGCAGGAAAGGCAGAATTAACGTGGCCACACCTGTGACTGACATTCGTTCCTATTTACAGATCAAACTGGATATGGGAGAAGGTAGATGTGAGTGGGACACCCTAAATTTATCCCTGTGCTAATTCCTGTGCTGTTGATTACAATATTCTCAGCTTCCCCAGATTCATTTGCAAGCAACTTTTATTGAAATCTTGCTGTTCGTCAAACACTGCTGTCGGCCAGGAGGAATTTGTGGATACACAGGACTCCCTCCCTCCCTGCCCTCAATAACCTTAGAGTCCAGTAGAAAAAAATAAGACAAATACACATTTATGACAAAGCCAAATGTGGTCAATGTCATACAAGAGAAACAGTCAAAATGCTAGAAGAGTTCAGATGAAAGAGCTGCCTTCTCCAGTGAGAGGGTTAGGGAAACTTCAGGAGGCAGGTGGAATTTGGGGGTGGGGGGGGCAGCCTATATGGTAGGATTAGCAAGAGCGCCATCCCTGACATGAGGAGGGTTTGCAGGACAAAGCATAGGTATAATGACACTATAGCAGAAAGAAAGGTTGGGGCCAGATTGCATGAGGGGATTGCTGGATCATATAGTGTCTTAGTCAGCCCAGGCTGCCCTAACAAAATACCACAGACTGGCTGGCTTAAACAACAGAAATTTATTTCCTCCCAGTTCTGGAGGCCAGAAGTCCAAGATCAGGGTGCCAGCATGGTCGAGTTCTGGTGAAAGCTCTCTTCCTGGCTTGCAGATGGTTGCCTTCTTGCTGTGTCCTCACATGGCAAAGAGGGAGACAGAGAGGGGGCTCTAGTCTGGTCTTATAAGGGCCAAGATGATGACCCCACCCTCATCTAAGCCTAATCAGCTTCCAGGTACCATTTGCCATCTCAAATACCATCACTTTGGGAGTTAGGGCTTCAACGTATAAAGCTGGGGTTGGGGGGAGACACAATTCAGTCCATAGCACATAGGAGTTCTATTTTTAATTTTTTGAGGACCTGCCATACTGTTTTCCATAGTGGCTGCACCATTTTGCATTCCTACCAACAACGCACAAGAGTTTTGATTTCTCTACATCCTTGCCAGCACTTACTGTATTTTCTGGTTTCGGAGCGGGGAGGTTGTTTTGTGTTTTGTTTTTAGTAGCCATCCTGACGGATGTGAAGTGATATCTCATTGTGGTTTTGACTTGCGTTTCCCTAAAGCTTAGTGATGTTGAGAATCTTTTCAAATGCTTATGGGCCATTTGTATGTCTTCTTTAGCAAAATGTCTATTCAAGTCCTTTGCTCATTTTTTAAATCAGGTTATTTGTTTTTTGCTGTCACTGTGACAATTATGTTGGCAAATCCGAGGATGGTCTGACAGATGGAGTGGAAGTATCGATCCTTTACCCCCTGAGTAGGGTCTTGCTGTCCTAAGACTAGTATCAGGTAGTTGCCCTGGTCAGCTGCATGCATGCTGATCATCATGTGTCTCCTGACAGTTTGTGCTTCAATCCTCAAACCATCCTCCTTGGTTGAGTCTCTGAAACCCTTCCTACACCTTGCCTGCCTCTAATTCCTGAGAGCTAGGCTTGCTCTCTGGAGGGCTCCTACTCCAAACCTGATAAAGGACTTAAAACAGCAGTACTCTCACATCCCTGACCTTGACCTCTAGCATGTTATTCAGAACTCTGATGATTTCAAGTGACAGAAGCCCAATTTGAACCAGCTTAAACATGAAGGGGAATTTATCATCTCATGGAATCCAGTTGTTACTCAAGGACAGCTGGAAACGTGGACTCAAAGATCCTTCTCTACTTCTCTAGCGTCTGCTCCCCTCTGCACATATTTAATTCTTCTCTGTTTCTTTGAACTGGCCTCTGCGTCCCAGGCCCACACAGCAAGAAACATGTCCGCTGGGATTTCCCAGACCTTACATTTTACAGCCCAGATTAAGTCAAGTGCCTACACCTGGACCGATCAACTTGACCAAAGGGATGGAAAACCCTGATTTGTCAAATGGGAGTTAGATGTGTGCATGGAGCTCCCATGGTAACCGTGGAAGGGAGGGAGGGGCAGCTGCCTAGAAATAAGTACTGGTCATGTGATATCACATGTATTACTGCCAGTGTCCTGTGAATGGTGCATCTGGAGTTGTGCAGTGCATATCCCGTGTGCTGGAGGTTCTGGTAGAATATCTTATTTCTGGACTCCAATCCACCAGATTGGCATCTTCTTCCCACATCCTCCCTCCTCAGAAAACCTCAGCACAGGGTCCATCACATTCTCTGGAGTCCTATGGTTTGAAATGCTGACCATTTCTCTTAACCCTCAAGACAAGGACCCAGCACACTTCAGCATCCAAGTTTAGTGTACGACAGAAGCTGGTATGGAGACCATAAATTGTTACCTTTTTTTTTTTTTTTTTACCAACTGTATAACATTTGGTGCTTTTCACAACACCACACTGCTTCTGTCTTACTGTGCTCTCTCCCTAGCAAGGCACCAATATGTCTTGTCTCCTCCCTAAAAAAGAAAAAAGGGAGAAAAGCACCAGAAATGCCCATGCTCACCTCTCCCAGAGGTTCCTTGACGTAGAGCAATTTGGGACCTGAAGGAAATCCCTATGGAGAGGCCCTGCCCCCAAGTCTTACTAATTCTGGATTTAATTCTCTCCTATGAGCCAGGCATTGAATTACTGCCCTCCCCGCCATACCTCCTGTTTTCCATTGTCTCATCTAATAAAGGTTCCAGATCTGAAAGTCCCCGAGACCCTAACCCTAATCCAATTAAACTCTGCAAAAGCAACTAGACTCGAGAAAGACAAAGAGGTGAAGAGGTTAATAGCAGACAGAGCCTCCACTGACAAGCTAAATTAGCCTGCCCACCTCAGGAGAAATGGTAAAAGCAGATTACTAAAACTGCTGGTGGTGATTAACATTTGCTCAAAATTCTAAGTAGCTGATTTTTTTTTCCAAGTTAAATGTTAACCTGAGGATAGAGGGACAGTAGCCATGGGAGAGAAATATGAAGAAGGAAACAGAAAGACCAGCCTGCTGGGTGGATGTCTTTCTTCCCAAAGAAAACAGAAAGACGAGCCTCCTGGGTGGATATTGGGATTTAGGATGCTGAGGAAAAATTTCCCATTTGATCTTGTTTCCTTCCCACGTAGGAGAGATGGAGATTTTCAACATCTTCATTTCTCAGAGAAGCTGTATGCCAGGAAGGGAATGGAAACAGGGAAGCATCTACCAAACCTGACCTTGGAGGGGCTAGATCAGGAGCTACCTGGAGGCCTTCCAGTTTTGTATCCTGTCTTAGTCAATTTGGGTTGCTATAACAAATACCATAGACTGGGTGGCTTAAACAACAGATGTTTATTTCTCACAGTTCTAGAGGCTTGAAGTCTAAGATTAATGTGCTAGTCAATTCGGTTCCTGGTGAGGTCCCTCTTCTTGGCTTATAGACAGCTGCCTTCTCCAGGTGTCTTCACGTGGCAGAGAGAGAGCTCTGGTCTCTTCATCCCCTTATAAGGGTGCCAATCCCGTCATGGGGGCCCCACCCCAAGGACTTCATCCAAACCCAATTACATCCTAAAGGGCCCGCCTCCAAATATCAACACATTGGAGGTTAGGGTTTCAACATATGGATTTTGGGGAGGGTTACACACATCCAGTTCATAGCACATCTTTGTGAACCTGTCCATGGGGTGGATTTGTTCTGATGCAATAAGTAGCTGACACTGTGGAAAAGCACCATCTCCACTCAGTGTTTCCAGGCACTTGGGTGTATCAGGACAATATTCTCGGTGCAAATAAATATCTTGATTTCCCTTGAGATCCTTTAATATAGGGGTCCCCAACCCCTGGGTCACAGACTGGTACCGGCTCTGCAGCCTGTTAGGAACCGGGCCGCACAGCAGGAGGTGAGCGGCAGGCTAGCAAGCGAAGCTTCATCTGCCGCTCCCCATGGCTCCCCATCGCTCGCATTACCGCCTGAACCATCCCCCCACTTCCCCATCTGTGGAAAAATTGTCTTCCACGAAACTGGTCCCTGGTGCCAAAAAGGTTGGGGAGCGCTGCTTTAATAGAGGTTTCGTTTACCATGATGAAGAGTAGAAAGATTATGATGTGACCGTTTGTGTGACTACCTGTGCATCGTTAGTAGGATGTCAGTGTGGATAGAAATTCAGCCCTTCAACAACCAGTGGGGCACAGCGCTGAGGGGCAGAACATCAGTGGGCACAACATTAAGGCACTAATGTAGACATCTGGGAGGAAATGGAAAAATGGGACATGGATCTTACCTTTTAGGAATTTATAATACAGGAAAGAGAAGACTTATGTGTAAGTGGCTAAAAACATAATGGAAAGCACATAGAGTGCTGTAAAAAGGTCATGTAGTTTCAAGGATGTAAAATAGCACAGCCACTGTGGAACACAGTATGGCAGTTCCCCAAAAAATTAAAAAGTAGAACTACCATAAGATCCAGCAATCCCACTGCTGGGTATAAATCCAAAAGAATTGAAAGCAAGAACTCAAACACATATTTGTACACACATGTTCATAGCAACATTATTCACAACAGCCAAAAAAGGTGAAGGCAACCCAGGAGTCCATCAACAAATGAATGGATAAAGAAAACACAGTATATACCTACAATGGAATACGACTTAGCCTTAAAGGGACAAAATTCTGACACATGCTACAACATGGATGAACTTTGAAGACATTATGCTAAGTGAAATAGGAGAGTCACGGAAGGACAAATACTGTATGTCTCCACTTATATGAGACCCCAGAGTAGTCAAATTCATAGAGGCTGAAAGTAGAATGGTGGTTGCCTGGGGGTTGGGAGATTAATATGGGTTATTGTTTAATGGGTACAGAGTTTCAGTTTTGCAAGATGAAGAGTTCTGTGGATGGATGGTGGTGATGGTTGCACAATAATATGTATGTATAATACTTAATATCACTGAACTGTGCACTTAAAAATGGCTATGATGGTAAATTTTATATATTTTTTACCACAATTTAAAAAAATTTTTAAAACATTTCATACAAATTTTGAAGCTTACTTTCCATTTACAGTTATTAAAAAATATTGGCTCTATTCCCCGTGTTGCACAATACATCCTTGAGCCTATCTTACACCCAATAGTTTCTACCTCCCACTCCCCCACCTCTGTTTTGCCCCTCTCACACACACAATTTTTAAAAATATCATGTTGTTTCAGATGAGACTTCCTAGAAAAGGTGGCACTGACCTGGGCTTGAAAGGGCAGATGAATTTCAATAGGTAAAGAAGAGGAAGAAGGACACTAGAGGCAGAAAGAAGAGCATGAAATGTCCAAGGGCAGTGAAGCTTTGATAGGTAGGCACAATGAGTTAGGTTTAAGTTTCCTGGAACAAAGTGTTCAGGAAGGAAAATAAGATTAAATAGCTGTTGAAGCCAAGACAACACAGCCTCAATGGCTACACCAAGGAATTAGGCTTCAGTCCTCTAAGCCAGCATATCCAGCATTTCCATAGTGTGTTCCACAGAAGGCTAGTTACCTGAGATGCTGTGGGGAAAAAAAGCAGGGGAAGGGAACCATAGTTGAATAAGTCTGGGAGATGTTGCATAGCCCTATAGGCAATTTACAATGCCGTATAAGTCCTGACGTAAAGAAACCTGACTCATTTTGTTTAACTTAGTGTTGCCCAAACTCATTTGATCATGCTACCCTTGGATTCTCACAACACCTATTAACATCCTCCAAGAGGGTGTTCCACACATTGAGAAACACCTCTTTAGGACAAGAGAGCTGTTGGAGATTTTTGAGCAGAGGCATTGACATAGAGTTTTGCTTTAGGAAGGCTCATCAGACAGCAGGTGGATGAATGGATTAATGGGAGCTGGGACAAATGACTAGAACTGTGGATGATATGTCATTAAGGATGGGGCACATGTCAGATTTCTATAATCCCAGTTTGAAAAAGTGTCAGAAACACCAGAGACTTTTCAAGCATGGAGAATATACCACCTTACTGAAGTCAGATGCTGGCAATCGGCAGATACCCCCACCCCAAATTTTGACTCATCCTACCTTGAAGCACAACATCTTCCCCTCTAGGTCCATCCTTTGGGTGTTGGTCCAGATCCCGTCAGTCCCCAGAGTCAGATGAAGTGAAACATTGGAGTGGCTCATACCAGCTCATGAGAGCTATTTAGGAATTTTGTAAGAACCATTGGTAGAAGTCTACCATGGCAGAAGTATTTATACCATGGAAGTCAGTCAGTGCTACAAATGTGTTCTTTTGTTTTTGGAGATTGGTTTACCAGTGCACTACTGAGCAGATGCCAAGAGGGGATTGAACATGTAAGGATTCTATTCGGGAAAGCATCTGTATGAGAAAAAAAAAATGGGAAGGGAGACAAGAAAGGCTGGGAAAGCCAAGTCACGCAGCAAACAAATCTGACCCCAAGTGAGGGAGGAGGGAGGGAAGAATAGCTGGTGGAAGCACCCTAAACTATATATGCATTCGAAGGACAGTTCTGCAAGGCTGTTGGAGAGTCCTCGAGCCAAAGTCGGCCATCATTGGAGGTCTCCCAGGAACCAAACTAAGTATCCCTGTAGTACTCCGTCATTTATAAGGAGCACCCCATGGGAAGTGTGGCCTCAGAGCAAATATGGCAATGATTTTCTGAGCCCCGCAGCCAGGGCCCTGGCTAATCAGGCCTTTGTTGTTGGTTGTCCACGGGGCACATTCTCATTACCACCACAGTCCACCCCTTGGGCTGTACTGGAAGTTGCAGGAAGCAGCTCCTTCAAGGTTCCATTGGACATTTTTCCCTGAAGGGTAAGCCAACAGCCTCCACCACTGCAGTTGATCCTGGGGCTACAACTGAGCATCCTCATCCCTCCTCCACTCTTCATTCTAGACCCTCCTCACCCTTGTTCTCAACTTGGCAGGTGTTAGTGTCATACCTGATGGTATTGAACTTCATTCCTGAAGGGTCTAAATTCTTGATCATTGTACCTTTCTCAGTTTGGAGTCGCTGCACATGTCTAGTCACAGTTACAGTGAGACACGGAAGAGCCAGGAGGCACCCCAGTGGGTTGCCTGGTTTCCATACTCCCACCTCCTCCTGATGATGAAGGTCAATGACTCCTCTCAATATGATGACCCCCCCTTTTCACCCACTGACTCCAAAGTGTCCTGGTGGCAGCCCTAACTTGTAGTTCAATGGGTCTCTTGCTGTGTCTCCTGGCAAAGGTATATTCTCTTTTGGGACCAGGACTTCAAACCCTGCAGAACACAGAGTTGCAGGAACATGAGACATAAAATCTGCCCAGTGGGTCATTGAGATTGATGTAAGTGGGGTCACTACTTATTCTACCTTTGGGTTTTGTTAACTTTAATAATAGAACAGCCAGTTATTTTAACAGCAAAAGTGAGTTTATTCAGGAATAACCAGAGGAATTACAATTCATGGTATGTGAACTGCGGTAGACCATAGGCAAATTCAGAGAACAAGGAAGGGGGACTTGCTTTTAAAGGGAGAAGGGTAGAGTTGGGAGGGGCTGTAATAACCAATGCCCATTGGAGGAAGCTGAAAATCCAATATGGAGGCTTCTCATTGATTGGGCTGCTACAGTCTCTGATTGGCTGGGCTGTCATCAGAGGGAGATAAGTTTTTCTTCTTCTTCCAGGTGGATAGTAAAGTAGGCAAAACCTATCCTGTTTGGATAGTTGATAATGCATGGCAAGGTGTGAGAGCTCCCCATAAAAGCCTATCCTGACTGCAATTTTAGCTGATATTTCTTTAATTAATTCCACATTTCCCCCTTTTGATCAAGATCTTTCCTCAAAAGCATTGCTGATCAAAAGTCAGGATGTCTGCATATAGTGTTTTGTCCCTTAGTGCCAGGAAGACCCTTCCCTGTTTGTTATGTCTCACATTTGAGGGAAAGTATACAAATCAGAAACCTCATTAGGCTGCATTTGATTAACAAGGAAAGGTAGTAGGGAGAACTCTCAGGCATTTCTTTTAAAAGTCCGTATTTAGTCAGTGTACTAAGTGCTAGAAATTATCTCCAAGCACTGAGTTAGCATTATCTTATTAGGCATGTCATTTTTATAAATGTTAAGACAAGCAATAGGTACAGAACTTAACCACAGTATACAGTGCAGAACTTAAAACAACATAATAAACTCAGTTTGCAAGATGATTCTAAACCAGGACCCCATACTTGAAGGTAGCCAGCTGAATAAATCAAAAGATAGTGGGTTGTCAAGTGAAATTTGCTGTAACCAGTGTGCTTGCTCTTTAATTTTATATAATTGGATCTCTACTTCCCCAGAGGCATTTATCCACCTGCAACAAGAGGTGTTTGCTATTGTACAGACACCTCCTTGCTCAGTGAGTAAGTAATCATGGGCTACGTGGTTATCCAAAACCACCGTGGCCAATGAGTTAAGTGACCATTGCTGAGCTGAAAATGTGTTAGCCACAGAGTCAGCTAACTGTCCTAATATCAGAGAGGGATTCCTGTTCATACGTTCATTGGCGCTCACTCTGATCCATGGAAAGAAAGCTCTGCCTACAGAGGCAAAGCCACAATCACATACACTTCCTGTAGGTTCTCACTTACGGAAGCCATAGAGGCTTAATGGGATGAGCCAATGAAAGGCTTCTGTTCGGTTACGTAGGGAGAACAGGACAGTGAATACAGCAAGGGCATGCTGTCCTTGTATTCTCCAGGTATCAAACTGATGAGTTGCTCAAGCATAAAGGCCACTGCCAAAACTTCCACATGTGAAGGTGTAACCATGGTGTGTACATAAGGCCCCCACGTAAGTCATAGTATCTATGGATTAATTCACTGCCATAAAGGTGTTAGCATTATTTAACCAAGGCTCAGACATTATGTTGTTACACACCAAGAGGTTACCTAGACAAACAGATATGTCAGCAAATTTACAAATGATCCAACTTGCATTGCCAACTCCACAGGACCTTTCATACAAACATTTAAAAGATCTTATTTTCCCATAACAAGATTGGGTCAAATTGAAGCAAGAAATAATTTTAAGTGAGCTTAGCCCTCTGACTCTATAAAATGGGCCCATGGAACAATTTGGACAGACAACAGCATTTGGAACCCTAGTAAAATTACTTATAGAGTGAACCTAAGGACCATTCCTATCTTGGACGGACTGAGGTTTCTGATGGTAAATCCAGCAATCAGAGAGGTTTCCCTCTTTTGCAAAGGATTGGGAAATATGGATGGGGGCTTTGTTCTTCAATTGAAGGGAGGAGGAAAACAAGGTAAGAGACAATATTGAAAAAAAGGTATACAGGCCTGGTCCAGGTATCTTGGAAAAGCTGTCAGCCTCAGGTATCATTTGCTTCAGATCCTAGTGAGTTATATCTTCAGGTTGCTGGACGGTGAGCAGGTTCATCTGGAGTTTAGTGTCTTCTTTAGGTGTGACATGTGGATCCAGGGGTCTACTCCCCGGAGTTTGGTGGCACAATGGTTAGTTAACAGTACCTGATAGGGCCTCATCCAGCAAGGCTGGAGAGAGTCCTTTAGAAGGGGTCTTTTCCAGTACACAAAATTTCCAGGTTGTATGGTGTAATGTGTGGGATCTTTGTCCCACAGGAGTGTGTTGCAAAAAGAGCACTCTACCAGGACATGGTTATTTTTTAATAGAAACAATTAGGTCTTTACAATAGAGAAGTATGTATCCCTTTATCAGCTGTGGAGCAAAAAAAGCAGGAGGCAAGTGCATTCAGTGTCCTGTTACAAGGAGAGCAGACTCCTATTGAACCTATGCAAACACATACATTTTTATGAAAAATAAGAATTTTAAATAAGAGTTCCAGAACTCTTGAGGGATCAGGTAGGGAGAAAAATATAAATGCTGCAACCTTTGTTGCAAATATACACTTCAGCAAATTGCTTTAAGTTATAGACAGCTTAAAGAAGCGTAGAAAAAGGGTGGCCATTTACATCTGGAAAACAAAACCCCAAAGCACTCGGTTTTCCATTAGAGTTTTATAAATTCTTACCCAGTTCAATGCTATGATCTTAAAGTTATCAAAGACCTGTATTCCAGAGTACCTGTCAGAGTCCTTTCCATGAGTTTCTCTGAAGATGAAGCACATTTGCAAAAGTATCTGAGTAAAGTAATAACTGTCTATAAATGACAAAAAGACTTGAAAATGCCCATTATTAAAGATTTAATGAGAGTTCATTATAATTGGATTGACAAGGGGATCTGCTTATTTCTGTGACATACATTTTAAAATTATGATGGAAAACGTTATATCAGGACATCTTAGAATTTCAGGAATTTCACACAATTTGGAACACTTATATTAACATGTCCCTATGCAAATAAAAAGGTTTAGTTTTCCTTCTTATCTGACAGGCTTCTCATTTAATTTAGCATATCAAATAAACCTGATTAGTTTAACATTTTACCAAATGAGAGATAAATCCTTTGAAATTTTCCAGGAACCCTCTGGAAGAACTCAAATTTAGTTCAAAGTCAAGAAGACTTCAGTTAGAACCCAATTTTTTGGGTAAGTTTGTCAAAAATATGAAAATGTTTTAGGTATTTGACCAAACAAGACCACAAATCATTATGAAATTATACTTAATTATCTATTTGACCAAAGTAACAAAGATTCCAACGGCAAATACCAAAAGGTTACATAGTTGTAGGTAAAACTCAGCTCTTTCAATATTGAGAAGGTTCAGTCTTCTTTAGTAATCAAAGACCTGATTAAGACCACGTGAAGTACAGGAAATTATTTTGATAAAACACAAATCTTTGTGTTCTAAGCAGTTTACTTAATAGGTTAAACCAAAAAACCCCCAAAAAAAACAGAAACAAAAACTTTCTCCCATCAAGAGCAGGCCAATAGTAAAAGTATATTTTCCTCATAGTAATTTTCCAATATGGCACAAAACATGTTTACCAGGAGACCCAAATATCTTCAGTTCCTATGTAAAGGAAAGCAAAAGTGGATGAACCAATATTTGTAGTGTTTCAGTATTTCATCTTATTTGGAAGTGAGCTAGCTATTTAATGATCACCCATCATTTAATATAACTTAGCAAACCTCTAAAGTTTCAAGTTACCAAAAGGTTTCAGGAAGTTATTTTTCAAGCACATATACCTTAAAACATAATTATTTCATCCAAAAACTCTTATCCCGTTTTCATCCATCTAAATCATTTGTTCCCAACTATTGTGTTGAGATTACTCACAAAGCTTTGTGTGATAGTAAAACAGTTAACCATCGTCTTAAGTTATTTTTCTTGCTGACAAATTGTGTAACAAAAATAACATGAACTTATCTGACCAGTAAAGACAGACAGAATGAAAATTATATGCCTGTATTACTTTCAGCATTGATAAATTCAAAGACATGCTTGTTTTAATGAAAACAACAACCTTAGCCTAGCTTTCATTTACTAACATTTAATCATAGATAATGTGAACCCGTAGGGCATTTGGGGTCAGTTTTTGTCATATTTCTTTAACTTTTATAAGTACGTGTTTGTTTTTAAGCCAATTAAATAGAGCTCTTTACCAATTAATCTTAGCAGTACCATCCAGAGGTAAAGAATACCGTGCATCTACAACACACATATATAGATACAGAAGAGCATACAGACAGATGCAAACAGGGATCTTATAGTTTTGTTTTAGATTTTAGCCATATCTCATATACAAACTCAAAAGAATAGTTGAATCTAAATTATTTTTCTGGAAGATGAACTAAGTTAAGGTTACTTGCTCAAATGGCCAAAGATTTTGCTTGTTTTGTTTTGCATGCTATAAGGATACTTTTCGAGCTGTTTTTGGCATCTCTTTGTCTTTTAGAAACTCCTGCATACCAATCAAAGAATGCATTTCATTGTCTCCCGAGAGGTTTGGGATCCTCTCTTTTAAGGGTGCACCTTAGGTGGACTTATTTAAAACAAAATTTCCCCCTTTTGAACAAGATGGATGACTTACCAAAAGGCTTCAACAAACAGACAGAAACAGAAAGCAAGTTTTCTCCTAGGAGTTTTGGAGTATATCTGTCTATTGTCAAAAGTCTAGGACTTACCCTGTGGTGCAGTGGTTAAGGATCTGCTTGCCAATGTGGACACAGGTTTGAGCCCTGGTCCGGGAAGATCCCACATGCCACGAAGCAACTAAGTCCGTGCGCCACAGCTACTGAACCTGCACTCTAGAGCCCGAGAGCCACAACTACTGAAGCCTGAGCACCTAGAGCCCATGCTCTGCAACAAGAGAAGCCACCACAATGAGAAGCCAGAGCACCACAACGAAGAGTAGCCCCCACATGCTGCAACTAGAGAAGGGCCTCATGCAGCAACAAAGACCCAATGCAGCCAAAAGAAAAAAGTCTAGGGAGATTGCTACTTTAATCTTTCTTACTAGTTGTTTATTTGTTCCACTTAAATTAGAAACAGTAATTAAGGGGTTAGCATTTGGATCCTCAGAGGGTCCAATTTTAAAGGGGCAGGTTTTGGGGCTTCCCTGGTGGTCCAGTGGAAAAGAATCCGCCTTCCAATGCAGGGGACACAGGTTCGATCCCTGGTTGGGGAACTAAGATCCCACATTCCGTGGGGCAACTAAGCCTGTGCGCCACAACTATTGAGCTTGCGCGCCTCAATGAGAGAACCTATGTGCCACAAACTACAGAGCCCATGTGCCCTGGAGCCCACGCACTACAGCTAGAGAGAGAAAACCCTCACGTCACAACTAGAGAGAAGCCCGTGTGCCACAATGAAGAGCCCGCATGCTACAATGAAAGATCCCGCATGCCTCAACGAAGATCCCAAGTGCTGCAACTAAGACCCAACGCAGCCAAAAAAATAAATTAAATAAATAAATACATATATATTTAAGTTTAAAAAAAATAAGTAAAGGGACAGGTTTTCACAGAGGAGGAGAGAGGAAGATGGCACAGGGGGCAGAGTCTGAGCACAAAATGGCTGCCAGGGAAGACACACAAGATGGCACCCGAGACAACAAAGGGGAGGGGAACACAAGAAACATGAGGCTTCAGAAGCCACGTATTTATTTATTTAAATATTTATTTATTTTGGCTGCTCCGGGTCTTAGTTGCAGCATGCGGGATCTTCGTTGCAGCATGTGGGATCTTTAGTTGTGGCATGCAGGCTTCTTAGTTGTGGCATGTATGCAGGATCTAGTTCCCCAACCAGGGATCGAACCTGGGCCCCCTGCATTGGGAGCGTGGAGTCTTACCACTGTGCCCACCAGGGAAGTCCCCAGAAGTCATTTAATTCTTTTCTAGTTTTTTAGTTTTTTCAGCCAATGTAGAAATGACATTTGCAAAGAGGCAATTTTATAGTTTTGTGCACAATTGGAAGCTTCTGGGTACCAATGAAAATAAATATACCATAAATATAGAACTGCAGTACTCCAATTTAATCTTAAAAAAAGTGAACTTGGTGAAATCAAAAGTTCTTCATAATGACCATTGTAATTCTAGATCACTTTTAGTTTGGTCAGACCACTTAGTTTAAAAATGAGCACGTGTGAAGTCACAGTTTTAAACATAAAATGAGCCTGAGTCTCCAAAGGAGGGCTGCCTTTAGAACATTTAGATGGCTGGGATCCCATTTTCCTAAGCTCTTCTGAAAACACAAGAAAGTTGCTAGAGTCCTAGCCCAAATCCCAAAAGGAATCTAAAGACAAAAAAACCAACTTGGATTCCAGTTAGTCTGATCTCCCAAAGAGAGCTTCACTACCTTGCATTTCAGAAAACAACTGACTACTCAGCAAGGACAAAGCCTTAAACTGGAAAGGATGAAATCTTTCCCCTGACAGGACAAAGCCTTTCCAGATCCAGAATAAAGTTGGAGAGCTCAAAATGCAAAAAGAGCAAAGCTTGAAATCAGAGAAAACTCACCAAACTGAAAGCAGAGGCCTTCATGGAAGCAATGAGCACAGGAGATTGGTGTGAGTACCTCACTCAATTCCAGGGGGCCATCATTTCTGGAGTTTGCCTCCTTTGGATCCCACTTCTGACACCAAAAATGTCAACTTTAAAAATATAATGGCCAGTTATTTTACCAGCAAAAGCAAGTTTATTTGAGAATGGCCAAAGGAATGTCATTTGGGATATGTGACTATGATGGATCATAGGCAAATCCAGAGAACAAGGAAGGGGAACTTGATTTTAAAGGGAAAAGGGAAGAGCTGGGAGGGACTATAATAACCAAAGAGTCCATTGGAGGGATCTGGGAGTCCAAAGTATGGAGGTTTTTCATTGGTTGTACTGCTACAGTCTTTGATTGGCTGGGCTGTCCTGGGGTAGAGAAAAGTTTTCTTCTTCCCGATGAACAGTAAAGTAGGCAACATCTTCTTGTCAGAGATGTAGGTCTACATCTCTTCCTGTTTGGAATAATTAACAATGCATGGCAGGGCATGAGGTCTCCCCCTACAAGCTTGTCTCAACTCCAATTTTAGCTGAAGTTTCTTTAATTCCACAGTTTCCAGACTTATGTGTTTTTCCTTTTAGGAACACAAGGCCATATATAGGTCTTTGGGCACTAAAAGATGGTATCCCATCCTTTCAGGGTATTCCCTGCAAGCTGGCACTTCAGTTGCTCCTTTAGAAGGACACTCCAGGATTCTATGAGGCCAACTATCTCAAGGTGGTGTGGTATATGGTACAATTACCCACTTCTGAACTTCCTTAGCTATAAGGTGTGTCCCATGTTTCAGGGTCCCAGATTGTCTTAGTCTGCTAGGCCTGCCATAAGAAAATACCACAGACTGCATGGTTTAAACAATAGACATTTGTTTTCTCACAGTTCTGGAGGCTCAAAAGTCCAAGATCAAGGTGCCAGGCAATTTGGTTTCTGGTGAAAGCTCTCTTCTTGGCTTGCAAATGGCTGCCTTTTTGCTGTGTCCTCATGGCATGGGGGAGGGGAATGGCAGAGAGAAACAGAAAGCTCTTCCTCTTCTTTAAGGCCACATTCCCATCAGACTAGGGCCCCACCCCTATAATCACATTTAACCTTAATTACCTCCTAAAAGCCTTATCTCCAAATATAGTCACATTGGGGATTAATGCTTCAACATATGAATTTGGGCGGAACACAGTTCACTCTGTCCGTAGCACAGATTTTCCCATGGCCCTGTCCTTTGCATAACAGACCTGCCTTAGCTGAGCATTCGAACATCTCTGGAGCTGTGACTCACAGTGAGGTCTTCAGCCTGCTGCTCAAGTATCTCTGCCTTTCCACTCTGGGTAGCAAGGCCTCTTTGTGAACTACCACCAGGGCATTCTGGCTCTTGCACTTAGCCTTTATCTGCTTGTTAATAGCCTTCGGTCTCTCATTATCCTTTTGCAGGGCATCAGCACAACTTTGCAGTAAACAGTAAATTCCATTGTCTTTGTAGGCATTGTTCTCCCCATATTTTTCAAATTCCTGCATCACCACACCTGCCACAGCATTCCCCTCCACCATGACATTTCCCAGGTCACCACCAGTTAAATTTTTAGCAATTGGGCCATCACTCTGTGCCAGAGACTATCCATGTTCCACCTCCTAACCTTCCTCTTCATGTGTTGGGTGGTGGGTAAGCCAGGCCCACATCCCCAACTTGTCCCGTGTTCTCTCAGACTACTCTCAGTACCACTTGTGTTAGTCCAGGTCCTCTGAGAAGCAAACACCAAGGAGGGATTAAGCATGCAAAGATTTTATGCCTATGGGAAAGCAAATGGGGAGAGAGCCCAAAAGGCTGGAGAGCCATGTCAGACCTCGAAGCAAGTCTGACCCCACGTGAAAGAGGAAGGGAAGGAGGGAATTGAATAGAAGCATCCTAGAGTGCCATGAAGTCTAAGGAAGTTTCTACAAGGTCATCAGGGAGTGCTGGAGCCAAAGCCAACTGTCAGAGAAGTCCTAGTATCCTTGCACACTTAGTCATTGGCTGGCGGCTCCCAGTGGGAAGCATGGACTCGGCACAAATACTGCAGTGGATTCCAGAGCGAAGTACCGGGGGTCCTTGGTCAATTATGATCCCTCTAGTTAGAGGTCCGTGAGGTGCAATCACCACTCTACAATGCTCCAGGTCTTCTCTGACTCCAGTGGGGCAGAAAGAAAAAAAGTGTTACAGTCAACAAAAGAATAAGCACATGGTGTTTTTTAATCCTTGAGTACTGATCTAAGTATCCACTTCTGCCAAAAAACCACAGAGATAAACTTCTTTATCGTTACATAGTCTCCACCATACTGGTAGGTATTTGTTAGTTTTTTTTTTACAAGTCAAAGTAAACACTGCCCCTGATGGCCAAGGATGTTAAAGATCATCTTCATTTTCTCCCATATCTCTCCAATAATTGTCTTCTGGGGAGCTCACCACCAAGAAGTATTCAGAATGACCTCCCATTGCCATGGTATCGTTTTTATAATGTTCATGATGCTGGGTTAATATCTACGTGAAAGTTAAATGGTCAATCAAGGTGCATCCCCACACTAGTTTTGTTTTGTTTTGTTTTTTTAAATATTTATTTATTTGGCTGCGCTGGGTCTTAGTTGCAGCGTGCGGGATCTTCATCGTGGCATGTGGGATCTTTTTAGTTGCGGCATGCGGGATCTAGTTCCCTGACCAGGGATCGAACCCAGGCCCCCTGCATTGGGGGCGTGGCATCTTAACCTCTGGACCACCAGGGAAGTCCCTCCACACTACTTTTGAAAGGAAAGGAGTGAGCAGGTAGGATTCTGTTCCTTTACCCAGAAGTAAAAACTCAAGTCCACGGTAGCAGAGCTATTGCAGGCCTGAGTGCTCTGATTGCCAAAGGCGTTTCACAGGTACAGTTACAAGTCACCCCTGTGCCAATGGCCTTTTACGTCTCCATTCAGTTTTTTAATTTTCTTTTCTTTTATATCCCACCCCAGATCCTCCTGACACTAGTCAAAATCGATTCCCAGTCATGAATGGCAGAGCCCCATCAGCTCCTTCTGGCCTAAATTCATATAAAACAAGAAAAAGAGCCTCTAGGTTGTCAACTCAGCATTTATTGAGCTCCTGGTGGATACCAAGCACACACTGTTAAGTCCTGGGATACAGAGACAATAAGATACGGGCCCTACTTTCTAAAAGCTCCCAATCAGCTTTTTCACAATCCGCATGCTCTTCACTGCATTCAGAGTGTCGGGGTCTAAATTATTCACAGAGGATAAAATGGTCTATTTTGGGGTAATTCCTATCACACTTCATGGTGACTGCTTCCATTTTTAAAATAGCCTCAAGTGTGACTATTAATCAGGATATCATTAAAAATAATATCTGTCAGGATGACATTCACTTCTGTTCCATAAATAATGTCACCAGCATTGAATTCCTGAACAGTGGAACATGTACAAAGTTACAGAAGAACTCTGGGTAATGAGCTTCTGGAGGAGAGGGCTGTTCCGTGTCTTCTGCTTTTCTAACACACAGCACCTGGGACAGTGCCTGACACATAGGAAGAGCTCAGCAAATGTTTGTTGGATTAATTTTTAAATCCCTACATCTCACACTGTGACCCTGTTGTGAAAGTACGTGGTTCTTTGTGATGTCAAGCTCCAAGGTTAGGAGAGTTTCCAAAATGTCTTAAGGTGTCTTAGAGACCCATTCTTGCTTTTTAAAAGTATATTTAGATCTTTATCCTCTTACATCTCTTAGGTGAACGTATTTCATAAGTTCATTACTCAATGTATGAAAAGGTACATAGTTCTATTGATTTTAAATCTACTTGTATTAAAGGTCAAGAGCTTCCCCTATTGAACCGGATAAAAATCAGTGTCAATATAGCTTTGTCCATTTCTACTTTTCTCTAGCACTAACATTCTAGGCTTATTTAATTTTTTTAATTAGATTTTGAGATAATGGCAGAGTCACATGCAGTGGTGAAAAGTAATACAGAGTGATTCCATGTACCCTTCACCCAATCTCCTACTAATGGTATCATTTTGTGTAACTACAGTACAATATCACAACTAGGAAATATCACTCGTGTGTGTATGTGTGCATTTAGTTCTATGCAATTTTATCACATGTGTAGATCCATATATTCACTACCACAGTCAAGCCTCAGAACAGTTTCACTGCCACAAAGATCCCTCATGTTGCCCTTCTATAGGTCCAGCGACTTCCCTCCCCGTCTGTAACTCCTGGCAACCACTAATCTGTTCTCCATCTCTATAATTTTGTTTATAGAATGTTATATAAATGGAACCATACAGTATGTAACCTTTAGAGATCTGAGATACGTCCAAGTGGCTGTACATATCAATGGTCTGTTTCTTTTTATTGCTGAATAGTATTTCACAGTATGGATGTAACACAGTTTAACCATTCACCCACTGAAGGACATTTGGGCTGTTTCCAATTTAGAAGTTATTTTATTTTATTTTTTTTAAATAAGTGTATCAGCCATCAGTTTTACCATCTTCAAAAGCCCAAATACTTTCCTTTCTCATTCCCATCCTTTCCCATTCCTTTAACGGTTTTAAAGCCCTACTCGAGTCCTAGCATATTTTTCTGAGATTTGTTGATCAAAATTCCACATAGAATTCAGACTGAAAAACGCAATACTTTTTTATGATAGTAAGACAATGCTTCCCCTTGAGTTTATAATACCTTTCCTGATTGGGCCCTACCCCTGGTCAACTTCTTTGGCTACTGGAAGCTAATAAGCTCAGAGAACAGTCTCGTACTGTGTGTAGACATATTTTAGCCCAAGGAACTATAAGTATAGTTTGGATTATTATTTTTCTCAATATTCCATCTTTCACTAACCCATCCTGAAACTAATCTGCTGCTTTTCTGCAGCCCAGAGAATCTGAAAAGAGCTTCCCCCATCTTATGAGTCTCAGTTTGTGTCCTCTCTGCCTGATAAGTCCTATGAGGTCTGCAAACTTGGAGACTACTCCACACAATCCCCCTCCCTACTCTTGTGTACAGGTCCAGGGCTTGCGGCCAGCTTTTCTCAGTTTCCTGTCACTGTGTCTCTTGCTCATGAGAGTCTTATCTATGATTGCTTTCTGTTCAACAGAAGGAAGGAATTTATCTGACTTTCCAAAACCCTGAACCAGCTTTCTGAGCTCTAGGAAACCAGCATCATTCCTGTCTCAGGTTGAAGAAGAAAGAGACCCATAAGCTACACCAGCGGTTCCCACTTTTGTCCGCACATCATACCCAGGTGTCACCTCCAATGCATTAAATCCAGGGAAAACCTAGAACATGAGCATTTATTTGAAGTCCTCAGGACTCAAATAAGTTATAGTGCACCCATACACTGGAATACTATGTAAGCATTTTTTTTAAAGACTGAGGAAGTTGTCTACAATCTCCAAGACAGAGTGTTATACGAATGAAGTTGGTATAAATCCGTATGCTACCATTTGTGCAGGAGATGATAAGGTACACATGTCTTTGCTTATCTAGGCATAAAATATCTCTGGAAGCATTTATAAGACTCTAGGGACAGTGGTTGCCTCTGGGTGGCTGGTGGGTTATGGTGAGGGCAACTTTTCACTGTGTACCTTTTAAAATCTGTTGAATATTAAACCAGCTAAATCGATTGCTTATGTCAAAAACCAAATTAAAATCAACAAAATTAAAATAGAAGGAAGGTGGTGCTAATGTACAGCCAGGATTGAGAATCACTGTGCTACACGATCATGAGCTGACAGTGAAAACTACAAGTCCAATTACAAGTTTCCTGGACTATTTATTATTTGTTTGTTTGTTTTGGGAAAGATTGAAAATTCCCTTTTAAGTCCCATGCATACCTACCTGTTAAAAAATTGAGTGTGAGCATTTTTACTGTACTATATATAGTACTGTACTGTATAGTAGAGGGAACTCTACTCAATACTCTGTAATAACCCACGTGGGAAAAGAATCTGAAAAAGAACCGATATATGTATAACTGAATCACTTTGCTGTACACTTGAAACTAACACAACATTGTGAATCAACTATACTCCAGTATAAAATAAATTTTTTAAAAAATCGAGGTCTAATATAAATAGAGAAAAGAGAGCACAATAAGAGTACATCTCGATGAATTTACATATTGTACACCTGCATTCAGAGTGAGAGGCAAACCATTTCCAGCATTCAAGAAGGCTCTTCATGACTCCCCTCAATCAATAACCCCCCTCCAGACGCAACCACTGTTCTGACTTCTAGTGTTTCTTCTTGAACTTCATTTAAATGGAATGTGTCTGGCTTCTTTCATTCAACCTTACGCCTGTGAGATTGATCCATGTTGTTGCATGTGGCAGTGGTTTGGGGGCTTTTTATTGGGGAGAGGGGTACAGAGGGGACTTTGCTAAGTAATCTCCCATTTATGAATATACCACAATTTACTTATCCATTCTTTGGTTGATGGATGTTTTGGTTATTTGCAGTTTGGTGCTATTATAAAGCTATATGGATATTCTTACAGCTGCCTTTCAGACACAGGCGCTCATTTCTCTTGGGTACTCTTGCATCTTCTTAACAGAAGTCTTCGATTATGTGATTAACTGTTCTTTGTTTATCTTCCCTGAGGGATTATAAGCTTTCTGAAGGTAGGGAGAGATGTATGACTGTTTACTGGGGGATCCCCTGAATGAAAAGGAAAATTCCCTATTGCCCCTAACCTTTCCTGTATTCCAGCCTAGAATAAGAATCTGATGTCTGCAGATACGGCAACCACCTTCTGATAATGAGAACAAGAGCAAAAGAAAGGCAGGGCAGGCAGCTAGCTATGAGGTAGCTAGGTTCTGATGATATTGAAGAACCACAGCACCAACCCTGGACTGCCTACCTTCAGACTGGTAGGAAGAGAAAAAAGAAGACAGAAACAGAGGCACAGAGTAGAGCAGAGATGAGGGATGGAGAAAGTCTGATAAGTTTGAGTCTCAAGTCCCAGCTCATTCTTGAGACCTGATTGCACACTGCCCTCACATCTTACAATGCACTCTGTCTTCCAATAAATCTTTCTTTCTTTGCTTGAGCAAGCACCACTGGATTTCTGTTACCTCAACCAGGCGTCTCACCTAAGTCACTATTTCAGCACTGTACTATCACTGGTGTTTATAATTTTGCCTCTAATACATCAAGTAAAGGTGAAAAAGATGCTTATAATCTCTAATTTGTAAAAAGTAGGAGAGTTATCACAGTGTGATAGCAAAAATGTAGGCTTTGGAGTTGGAAAAAATTGGATTCAAATCTCCATTCTGGCACTCACCCAACATGTGATTTTAACCAAGTTACATAAGTTCTCTGAATTTCCGTTTTTCTTACTGGCTAAATGGTGATAATAATATCTACTTTGCAGGGTTGTTAAGGGCTGAATGCAATAATGTTTGTAAAGGGCTGGTAGATAATTAGTATTCAATAATGAGAGGAATTTTTTTGAAAAAAGGTGGAGTAATATGTATTATAGAGTAGAAAGATTTACCTTGAAAGTGATTTTTCTATTTATGGGATTTTTATTTTTTCAGAGAGAGAGAGAAAATTACCTTATTTCCCAATAGTGCCAGATGGTAGACCATCAACACACTAGTCCAAACTTGGAGTATTGCAAACATTATTTTTGCGTGTCAATAAACCATCAAAAAAATTATGTGCTAGCTAAATGATACCTTCAAAGTAAGATTTCTAAAATTTATAGGCTCTGTGTAAAGAGATTGGCAGCCCAAGGCTGCTCCAAGCTTCCCTTGCCAGAGCCTGGGGACAAATCAGGTATCTCAGAACACCAGATGACTTTACAGACCCCACGCCTCCTGTATTCGTCTAAGCCCTAGAGGCTTTGTGCCATCTCTGGACCAGAAAACCACATCCACGGGTCTGTGCTTCATCATGGACAACCATAGCTTTAAATACAAGACAGCACTTTACAATCAAATCCAGATGGGCAGCTCTCCCAAAGCCAAATCTATACCCAGGACACAGATTTCTAGAGGAAAATGCAGCCAAGGCAAATACAAAAACAACCCAGGGAACAAAAAGTCCCAGTCACTCTAATGTCATCGATCGCTCTGCAGCTCAGCATTGAGCGGCACATGCGCAGTGTGACGGCAGGCATGGGGGTGGGGAAGACCAGGAGCCAGATGCCAAAGCCCAGGAAATGCGCGGGGTGAGCGGAGGTCAGCAGAAGACAGTGGCAACAGTAGGGAGGGCATATGCTCTTCAAGCAGCACGGTCCACTTTCTCTCCCTTCCTTGTTAGAGTGTGAGGACCCGGCCTCACACATATCCACGGTCCTACTGTGTGCACAGCCCTGGAGTGTGGGCCGCCACCCCCCGTGTCAGATATGACATGTAGAAGGGATAAACTGTCTAGAGTACTTCCATCTTGCAGAAGACGCTGCAGCTCCTCCTCTCAGCATCACTGGCCAGGACCTCCATTTGGTCCGTTTGCTGAGAAGTGACCAGACCCTACGGGGCTGTGCTGAGCAAACTTGTAAGAGACTCGCTGGTAAACCAGATGTCTACTGGCTGACTCTTTTACTAGGAGGAGACACCCCCTTTACGCTGCCCTCATTCGTCACATCTCTCGCTCCAAACCTTCTTGTATTCCACCAACTTAGATTTACCCTATGTCCACGTCTTCAAGACACTTCTCTTTGAGGCTAAACTATCTGATACACTTGATGATGGTGAGTGGTCAAGGATAGGCTACTTCTTTTTTAATTACAGTCATAATAGTTACCATGTGCCAGGCATTTTATGTACATGATCTCATGTAATTCTCAACCTTATGCAGTGGGCATTATTACTATCATCCTGACTTTTATAGATGAAGAAATGGAGGCTCAGAGTAATTCAATAACTTAAATGGCCCAGGTTGAGCTCCCCAGGAAGCAGACTGGATTATTGGGCAGCATGTTTGTTAGGGAGTGCCCTTGAGCAGGGGTGGTTTAGCATGGCTTAGAGAGAGTGCCCTTTAGATCAACACCCATGGAAGGAGGGGATGGGGACCGGAGTGAACAGAAGGAGAAGTTGAGCTCTGATGCAAACCATCGCTGGCCTCAGGCAACCCATCAGAAGCTCTGGAGATAGAATGACCGACCTTTCAGAGTTGTCTCAGATTGACGTGGGAGGACCAGGTCTCTATACTCCCTTTCAGTCAGTCATGGGACATTGGACCCCCCAGAAGGGTGGACTTTGGGTGATATGGCTCTGCAGCTGAGGCAGACCTCAACGGGGCTGATGGCTGGAGACAGTCTGCTAATCACACTTCCAGAAGCTGGGCCAGCGAGCCCTTCACTGACACAGGAACTGAGTTGCCCATCACCATGTCTGGAATGTTGAGAAGGTCCCACAAGTCACGAGTGGTAGGGCAGGCTTGGGACAGAGGCTCTCTGACCCTAGATCCTTGCAGTTAACCATCTTTCTACAGCGCCTCTCACAACCCTTTAAATCGGATATTGAATGCTCAGCTCTCGAAGGTGGTTTTCTTCTTTCATGTGCTTTGCCTGCAAATTGGCACCCTCCCCAAGCCGGGGGGCCCCTTGGGCACATTTATGATTGTTGCCTAAAGGAGGATGACCCTGTACCCATCTAGGGAAGACCAGTGGCCTCAGCAGTGTTGACGTCCTGATCCCTTAGCCTGGGGGAAAAAAAAATCAACAAATACCTCTGTCCCCCTCATAACATGCTCAGTGGTCACTTTAGCCTCAAGACCAAACACACATGCCCACAGAATGAAACCAGATATTTCAGCAGTCCCACTTCATCCTACTACCCTGGAACTATTTCCGTCCATTTCCTTCTTTAAAAATTAACTTTGGGATCTTATTTAATTTGTTCTTTCCTATCAGCTGTTAAAGTAAAACAAGAGTGAGTGAGACAATGTTCAGAGTCACAGATCCTTTTCGTAAAAATGGCACTATCTCTGTAAGAGTTTCAAGCCATGTATTTTTTTTAAATTACTCAAAATGACATCACCTGGGGGTAATCACTTAACATTTTGAGTATCTCCTTTCAGAAAGTGCCGTGCATATATATATAGACTAAAATACATGTGTTCATTTTTCATAAATGGGGATAAGCCATGCATGCGTCTTAATCTGCTTTTTCCTCACCAGTGTGATAGGGGACATCTTCCTATGATGACAGATTTTCACACTGGAGCCTGTGAGGAGCTAGAGATGACCCTGGGGATGTGGACAGAGTTGGGGAGATGGGGACGGCTGGGATAAAGGTTTAATAAGATCTTATCCTAAGTATAAGGAGGAGATATTGAAGTACTGCAAAATTCAATTTATTTTTAAAATGGCTTATTCTGACTACTGGTTGTGACATGAGTGTTTGTTGTCATGATTCAGTCAAAAATCTATGTCTAAGTAATGTTCCTGTGGTGTTCAACCTTAGACATATAAGAGCGGGAAATGTCAGCGATTTCCACTCAATCCATGCCCATACATAGGCTTCTTTGGTTAGAATTTACTAATTACCAGAGAAAGCTGTCATCTATAAAGGCTTTCCCATCTTTATAAATCTTACCTGTCTGCTTTCCAGAACCAATAAATGTTCATAGTAGAAACTAAAGAGAATTTTTTTTAAATTTATTTATTTTTATTTATTTTGGCTGCATTGGGTCTTTGTTGCTGCGCATGGGCTTTCTCTAGCTGTGGCGAGCGGGGGCTACTCTTCATTGTGGTGCGCGGGCTTCTCATTACGGTGGCTTCTCTCATCGCGGGGCACAGGCTCTAGGTGCGTGGGCTTCAGTAGTTGTGGTATGCAGGCTCAGTAGTTGTGGCTCACAGGCTCTAGAGCACAGGCTCAGTAGTTGTGGCTCGCAGGCTCTAGAGCGTAGGCTCTGTAGTTGCTGCACATGGGCTTAGTTGCTCTGCGGCATGTGGGATCTTCACAGACCAGGGATCGAACCCATGTCCCCTGCATTGGCAGGTGGATTCTTAACCACTGCGCCACCAAGGAAGTCTGAGAATTTTTAAAAAGAAAACCTAACTCACTTGTAATTCTATCATCCAGAGATAACCACTAATCATTACCGTGTTGGAATGTCTCCTGCCAGTCTTTTTCCTAAGAATATTTTTTTCTATTACAAAAAAGAACAACCATATTGTACAAACTGTATTATATTTTAATATAGTATAAATATCTTTCTAGATCATTAAAGATTCTCCTACAGCTTCATTTTCAGTGATCATCTAGTATCCATTTTGTGGTACTATCATTTGTTAAACTAGTCCGCACTTGGGGAGAATTTACGTTGTTTTGAGTTATTTACTATTATAAAGCACACTGTGATGAACACCCTTGTAGGTAAATCACACTGTGATGATCTGCTTTAAGATCTCATAGACTCTATCCATCTTTACAGCCTCACCCCACATCACCATCAAACATTATAAAATATACCTCAAGCTCACATTAATATGGTTTTGCTATAAAAAAATTAAGAGGATTTTTCTAAGTTGCTCTTGAAATTGTTTAGCTCCAAGGAACACATTTAATTTACCCATGAATTCTCAGCAATCATTCAGCTTATACCAGAATTCTTGTGAAGTGAGAAAATCAAATCTACAGACGGGTTTTTGTTTGTTTCTTTCTTTTTTATTTATTTATTTTTAAAACTTTTATTGAACTATAGTTGATTTACAATGTTGTGTTAATTTCTTATGTACAGCAAAGTGATTCAGTTATACATATATATATTACTTTTCATATTCTTTTCCATTATGGTTTTTTATAGGATATTGAATATAGTTCCCTGTGCTATACAGTAGGACCTTGTTGTTTGTCCATCCTATATATAATAGTTTGCGTCTGCTAATCCCAAACTCCCATTACTTCCCTCCTCTTCCCTCCCTCCCCCTTGGCGATAGTTTTTTAATATAATGAAATTTTATGAACAATAAATTTAATAATTCATTCAATTGATATAAAGTTGCATTTTGTGAATATTTAGTTTCAACATCTGTTCATTTAATTTTTTCTTTTTCTTTTTTTCTTAATTTTGAAGATAGACTTTTTTTTCAAGGTC
Organism: Balaenoptera musculus; assembly: GCF_009873245.2. Classification (NCBI taxonomy): domain Eukaryota; kingdom Metazoa; phylum Chordata; class Mammalia; order Artiodactyla; family Balaenopteridae; genus Balaenoptera; species Balaenoptera musculus. The sequence goes on from NC_045790.1 coordinate 9,360,229, forward strand.
TCAAACATTTTTTAGGCTCTTTAAACGCTCATAGGCGGTACTTCCCTGGTGGCTCAGTGGTTAAGAATCCATCTGCCAATGCTGGGCACACAGGTTCGAGCCCTGGTCAGGGAAGATCCCGCATGCCGTGGAGCAACTAAGCCCGTGCGCAACAACTACTGAGCCTGTGTTCTAGAGCCTGCGAGCCACAACTACTGAGCCCGCGTGCCACAACTACTGAAGCCCGCGTGCCTAGAGCCCATGCTCCGCAACAAGAGAAGCCACCGCAAAGAGAAACCCACGCACCACCATGCAGCCCCCGCTCACTGCAACTAAAGAGAGCCCGCGCACAGCAACGAAGACCCAACACAGCCATAAATAAATAAATAAATAATTTTAAAAAATAAAATAAAAGCTCACAGGCATCAGGCAGTATGACTATAAATCCTAATAGATGAACGGACTGCAAATATTGCTAAGAGGGGCCAATAATATAGAAAGATTTTCAAACAAAGCATTATCACTCTCACTCTTGATAAACTCTAAACTAACCCTCCAACTCCTTCTCCTCCTGCAGCCCCTCTGCATGAAACACAGACTACCTGTAGGTCAGTGGGTTTCCCCAGGAGAAACAAGAGAAAGAAAGGCATATTGCTTCTCAGAGGGTGGTTTCACACAAGGGTCTGCTTGCTATTTTTTTTTAATTAATTCTTATTGTAGTATAGTTGCTTTACAATGTTGTGTTAGTTTCTGCTGTACAGCAGAGTGAATCAGATATGTGTATACATATATCCCCTCTTTTTTGGATTTCCTTCCCATGTAGGTCACCACAGAGCACTGAGTAGAGTTCCCTGTGCTATACAGGACGTTCTCATTAGTTACCTATTTTATACATAGTAGTGTGTATATGTCAATCCCAATCTCCCAGTTCATCCCACCACCCCCTTCCCCCGCTTGGTATCCATACGTTTGTTCTCTACTTCTGTGTCTCTATCTCTACTTTGCAAATAAGTTCATCTGTATCATTTTTCTAGATTCCACATATAAGAGATATTATACGATATTTGTTTTTCTCTTTCTGACTTACTTCACTCTGTATGACAGTCTCTAGGTCTATCCCTGTCTCTGCAAATAGCACAATTTCATTCCTTTTTATGGCCAGCTTGCTATTTTTGATGGACAGTTTTTGTGGGTCAGCACACACATTGGCACATGGACTAGCTCTTGCCGAATGGACATCTGCAGAGATGAAAAGGTATTTGTATGGACACGTGTCAACAGGGCTCTGAAGATGTTCACAGCGATGGAGGCGTAGGTCACCACAAAAGGTCACCCTGCATCAGGACCCCACACCCACCACTCCTCCCAGCATTGCTTTTGTGCGTCTGGGGAAGCTCACTTTTTAGCATGTGTCTTTTTATAAATTTATTTATTATTATTATTATTATTTTACCACATTGGGTCTTCGTTGCTGCACGTGGGCTTTCTCCAGTTGTGGTGAGTGGGGGCTCCTTTTTGTTGTGGTGCACAGGCTTCTCATTGTTGTGGCTTCTCTTGTTGCGGAGCATGGGCTCTAGGCACGCGGGCTTCAGTAGTTGTGGTGCACAGGCTTCAGTAGTTGTGGCACAAGGGCTCAGTAGCTGTGGCTCACGGGCTCTAGAGCGCAGGCTCAGTAGTTGTGGCACACGGGCTTAGTTGCTCCGCGGCATGTGGGATCTTCCCGGACCAGGGCTCGAACCCATGGCCCCTGCATTGGCAGGCGGATTCTCAACCACTGCGCCACCAGGGAAGCCCTCAGCGTGTGTTCTTATGAGGCCAAGGGATCTTCCTCTAAAAGGCATCTTCAGCACAGAAGTCAGGAGGAAAGAAACCCACCCCTTGCAGCCCTCTGGGGTTAAGCAGGCTTTAGCGTGCAGCCCCCAGATACCTCGTGGCAGGATTTCTCAGACCATCTCCAAATGTCAGGTAGAGGAATGAGTTACAGCTCATCAATAGATGCTTTTCTCTTTGAAGAGACATTTTAGGGGGAGGAGAAGGTCACTGCCTGCCCCTATCCTTCCCTTCTCCCTTACTTTTTATTTGATAGACTATTTTTTAGAGCAGTTTTAGGTTCACTGCAAAATTGAGTGGAAGGTATAGGGAGTTCCCACGTACCCCCTGCCCCCCACACATGCACACAGCCTCCCCACCATCAACATCCCCCACCAGAGCCTCACTCATTTTTTTCAATGCCCTCCATTTCTTCTTTTGGATTTTCTTTCTTTTGGATTTTTTTTAGCTTCAGTACTTCCTTCTCCAGAAATCCCTCTCCTTTCATCGCACACTTAATGTTCTTTTGGCTTTAGCCCCTTATCATTGGCCTGGAGCCTCTGGGCTTCTTCCTTAGGTCCTCACCCCAGCTAAGTCTTCTCTACCAAAAATTTCCCTTGTTATTCTCCGTGTTTATTAGCAATGCATTTTCTTCTTATTGCATTTTATTTTTTATTATAAGAGTAGTGACATGAACCCACATTTCTTGGTATTTAGCTATGACCAAATCCCCCATCCACCCAACCCACCACCACTAACTTCGACCATCAATCATTCACTCAACAAACATTTCCCAGATTCCCACTATGTACTAGGAACCACTATAGGAACTGCAGTTGTCCAAGAATATTTTGTATAGTTGCTGTTGTTTTGATTTTTATCCAAGATCCAATCAAACATCATGCATTGCATTTATTATGATGTCTTTCTGCTCTCTTTTAAGTTAGAATAGTCTCTTTCCCTTTTAATATAATTATTAACTAATTAAATATTAAATATAAGAATTATATTATTATATATTAGTATTACAGTATATTATGATATCTTTTGACAAGACCAGACCACTTGTCCAGTTGTCTTATATTTTGTCCAGAAAAGCTCATATTTTGGATTTGTCTGAATGCTTCCTCCTGCTTAGTTTCAGGTTAAACATTTTTGACAAGAGCACATCCTTGGTGATATTGCATTCCTCTTGTCCCTTTAGGGGGCACAGAATGTCAAGGTGTCCCATCATTAGTGTTGCTAAATTTAATCCCTGAGTCCAGGTGATGACTCCCAGCTCTCTCCACTCTAAAGACACAGCGTTAATTAATTGCCCTTGGTAATTGGTAAGATTCTGAGAAGTGAAAATTTGAGACCATGAGACTATCTTATCCCTCAACAAACTTATTTATCCATCAACAATCCTTACCTGAATTGACTATTACATTGGAGGTTAGAAATGATGGCTTTCCAACCTTCTTTCTACCCTGATTTTTTTTAATCTTTATTCTACTTATTCACAGGGACTCATGGAAATTTTAAAAATCAATGTATTGTCTAAACATAAGACCCAAAACTATAAAACTCCTAGAAGAAACATAGGGGAAAAGCTTTATGACATTGGATATGGCACTGACATCTTGGATATGACATCAAAAGCACAAGCAACAAAAACAAAAATAGACAAATGAGATTGTATCAAACTTCAAAACTCTTGTGAATCAAAGGGTGATATCAGCAGAGTGAAAAGGCAACCTACGGAATGGGAGAAAATATTTGCAAATAATATATCTGAAAATACTGGACATGCTGTTCAATATTTTCACTATAAGCATCTTTGCCACAAGCATTTTCGCTGCAGACATTTTGGCTGCATAAGTCATTGGCCGTAAGGCAGTTTTGCTGCGAAAGACAAAATAACTGGTTGACAATTTTGGGTTTGACAGTTTGGTTTCAAATAGTTGAAATGCATTAGCATTTCTCGCAGTTAGCAACATTATCGCTGGCTTTACCGAGCTGACAGATGACAATGATTTGCCCCAAGAATTGGTTTCTTAGTTTGAAACATACTGCATTGGAGGAGGAAGAGGCCGAGGGCTTCAAAGGCACAGAGTTGAACCCACATTTCCCGCAGAACTTTGGAATGTCTGTTAGCGGACATGTGACAGCATGCCAAGAACACACAACAGTGTAGAGGCTTTCACAAGGCAGTAGAAAGTTCAGTTACAGATATTTATCCTAGTGTTTAGAAACTGATACCTCTCTTAAAGAAGGAAGAAATGTGAGCAAAAAAAAAAAAAAGTGCCATGCTGAACAAGGAAATGAATCAACAAGCAAAAAAAAAGTATAAAACCCAATGGATGCAAGACTTGGAAGACAAGTGCTTAGATACAGCCCACAAAATAAAATCCGTTATTTGTGCGGTATTGCCATGAATCTACACACATTTCAATGTATTCAAATATTTTGTATTTTGCAGTAAAGTCTTTAATTTTGTTATTCATTTCTCATGTTTCATTATGTCCTTTATAATGTCTCTCTTTTATTTTTCACTATTTTATCTTTTATGGCAAAATTGCTTTACAGCCAATCAGTTATGCAGCAAAAATGCTTGTGGCAAAGATGTCTAAAGCAAAGACGCTTATGACAAAAGTACCTAGACCAATATCCAGCATATATAAAGAATTCCTACAACTCAACAACAAAAAGTTCAAATAACCCAATTAAAAATAAGGCAAAAACAATTACTGAGCCTGCGTGCCACAACTGTTGAAGCCCACGCACCAAGAGCCCGTGCTGCGCAACAAGAGAAGCCACCGCAAGGAGAAGCACGCACACCGCAACGAAGAGTAGCCCCTGCTGGCCGCAACTAGAAAGCCCGCACGCAGCAACAAAGACCCAACACAGCCCAAAAAATGAAATAAATTTAAAAAAATAATAAATAAGGCAAAAGACTTGAATAGACATTTCTCTAAAGATGAGTATACAAATAGCCAACAGGCACATGAAAAGCTGCTCAGAGTCACTAATATCAGATAAATGTAAACCAAAACCACAATGAGATACCAACTTAATGCCCATTGGGACGACTACGATGAAAAATAGTAAGTGTTGGCAAGGAAGTAGAGAAATTGGTGGGATTATAAAATAGTGCAAATACCATGGAAAACAGTATGGTGAATACTCAAAAAATTAAAACTAGAATTACCATATGATCCAGCAATTTCACTTCCTGGTGTATATCTAAAAGAATGGAAAGCAGGGTCTCAAAGAGGTATTTTCACACCCATGTTCATAGCAGCACTATTCACAATAGCCAAGAGGTGGAAGCAACAAAAATGTCTATGACAGATGAATGGGTAAACAAAATGTGGTATACATGAATATTACTTAGTCTATAAAAGGAGGGCAATTCTGTCACATGGTACAACATGGATAAACCTTGAGGACATTATGCTGAGTGAAGTAAGCCAGTTACCAAAGGACAAATACTATATGATTCCACTTAAGTCAGGTATCTAAAATAGTCAAATTCATAGAGACAGAAAGTAGAGTGGTGATTACCAAGGCCTGAGGGGAGGGGGGAAAGAGAAATTGAGGTTTAATGGGTGTAGATTTTCAGTTTTGCAAGATGAAAAAATTCTGGGGGGTGGGCAGAGGTGGGATGAAGTGGGAGATTGGGACTGACATATATACACTATTGATACTATGTATAAAATAGGTAACTAATGAGAACCTACTGTATAGCACAGGGAACTCAGTGCTCTGTGGTGACCTAAATGGGAAGGAAATCCAAAAAAGAGGGGATATATGTATGGGGATATATATATATATGTATACCTGATTCACTTTGCTATACAGTAGAAATTAACACAACATTGTAAAGCAACTATACTCCAATAAAAACTAAATGAGCTTTATGAATCAAAAGAAAAAAATTCTGGAGATGTTTCACAACAAGGTGAATATACTTAACACTATTGCATTGTATAATTAAAATGGTTAAGATGGTAAATTTTATGTTACATTTTTAACTACAATTTAAAAACCAATGTGTTATGATCAATTATTGTCATTGTTTTTGATGCTTAAATTATTCCAAATTTGACCAATGGGTACTCCTTCAAGTCAGTCCCTTTGTGCTTTTGACATTATTCCATTTGTCTTCAAGCACATCCTTGCTTTCTGGCTACAAGACTGAGTTTAAGCCTCATGATAACCCTATTACAGAAGCACACTATCCTTATGTTTCAGGCTCTGTGTCTATGCATATTGCACCTGCATAGGCAACTTCTGGAAGGCTTACTCAGGAAACTGCTCATGGGGGTTGCCTCTGGAAATGGGGTCTGGGACTCAGGTACCCAATGAGACCCCAACTGGCAGCTTGCCCAATCTCATGGAACAGCACCCTTGTATAATTCAGCTTAAGGCTGCCCTTAAGTTACTGAAGACCTGGAACAGGCAAAAGCAAAGAAATAAGCAGTGTCTTCCCATTACTTGAGGATGCTGGCACCACAAACTTTTCTTCTTTCTCTCCTTCCATCAGTCTAAGCTCCTCCCTCCTGTAGCTGACCCCAGAAGTGCTCAGCCAGGCTATGTAAAAATAACATTATTTTTATTTACATGAATGGCTTGCTGTTTATGTTTAATTACCATATAGAACAATAACAAACACACTCTAAGAGGGTCGGGACACTTTTGTTGTGGATTTTATTTCCAAACCCTGCATGTATATATTTAATCTTCATAGTTCCAATAACGTTGCCTATTCACAACTTAAAATACTTAGGAGTTTTGCTGAGGAGGATCTGAATTCCTGCCCCCATAATTTTTATAAAACAATAACAATAAGAGATCACATTTATTAAGCATGACATCCTTTATCATTTGTCATAAAAGCCTGATGACACAGGTGTTATTATCATGCCCATTCTACAGATAAGGAAAGTGAGGCATAGAGCATTTGGGTCACTTGCTCAAGATCGTACAGCCTAATGGCAAAGTCTGACAGTGTGACTCCAGAGCAGCAGTGCTGCATGATGAGGGCACTGATGGTGTTCTTTACCGTATGTTGCATGGGAGGGGTTGAGTGGTTGTCAGTAAAAGGAATTGAAGTGTCAGCTTAGACCAGTGGTCAGTGGAAGCCAATAATATTTTTCTTATCAATGAGATTCTAACCCACTCTGGGGGTAGGGACCTTGTTGTACATTTCTTGCATCCCAGTGCTTAGCATATGCATAACAGCTTCTGCTACTTCTGAAAATAATACCAAATTCAGTTGATGTCCCTAACCCAATCACATGGGTGAGGGACACCCCCTAGCCCCACCGACTTACGACCCTCACCCCCTAGCTCCACCCACTTACATCTCCATGAATCACCTAACTTGGGTCAGTTCATCAGCTCTTCTCCATCCCCACTGCCTCTGCCCCAGGCTGGATCCTCATCATCCCTTGCCTGGCTTAGGGCAACATTCCCTTCTCTGCCTAGGAAACCCTTACAGAGTCTCCAGACAGCATGAGTCACTCTCTCTGAGTAGGGCTTATCCCATTCTATTATATTTACTATAAATTCTTTTGCAGTCTCCAATCAGAATGAGTTCTTCCAGGAAAGATGCTATGTCTTTTCATATCTTCATCCTTTCTTCCTAGCACCAAATCTGGAACACAGTTAATGTCAGTGTTTGCTGAATTAATGATCTCCTGAAGATCTTTCTTAAAATGTTTCAAGATAAAAAAAAAATCATATGTACAAAATGCAAAATATTCGAATATAGAAATTGCAAAACAAAGATAAATCTTCCTCCCCAATTTAGTTCTCCCCAATGATTATCTGTATATAGACTTTTTCACTTACAAAATAGAATTACCCTGTATGCATATGTGTAGCTTGATTTCGTTGTGTGCATCTGGGAGATATTCTCTATGGAATTTGCCTCTCTCCTTTAAACAGCTGCATAATATTTCACCATATGTATATCTACTTAACCAGGCCCCTATTGGTGGACTTTTGGGTAATTTTTAGTTCTCTGCTATAATACTGTCCCAATGAACTTAAATGGAAGGCCCTTTTTAAAGTCATTTTTAAAACACGAGTATCACATCCACATGATTCAAAATCCAAATGTACAAGAGGGTATAAAGTAAAAAGCCTCCCTTTTTTCCTATAATCCTCGTTCCATCCTTCCTGAAGAGTCCCCAGCCACCCAGGTCCCCCCCGTGGAGACAATTAATGTCACTACTTTCGTACCTGTGTCTATATTGCCATATTTTTAAGAGAATATCCAAGAGCTAAATTCCAAGTCCTCAAATTGCTGAGTCAAAGTGTATGTGGTTTTGTTTTTAAATAGTTGATACTGCCAACTGTGCTTCAAAAAGATTGTACTGATGTAATTAGTAAATATTAATTAGGTGGTTAGTAATACTAATTAGGACGTAGTAAATACTAATTTACATTCCTACCAGTAACAAACAACATTTCTTTCCCTACATCTTCACCAACACTGGCTATTTTCAAACCTGTAAATGTTTGCCAATCTGATAGGTGGTAAGGAATACCGTGTCACTTTGATCTACAGTTCTTTAATTATGAGCGAAGGCGAGCAGCTTCTCATATGCTTATTGCTGTTTGAATTTCTTTTTCTGGGAACTGCCTCTTCAGGTCCTTTGCCCGTTTTTCTGTTAGGTTGTTACATTTCTCTTATTGATCTGTACATTTTTCTGGCATGGCATCTGCAAATATTTTCCCTCCTAATCCGCTTATAATTAAAACCACGTAATTCAAAATTTAAAATTCCTATTCAGGGGTGTCACTTTTGTCTCCCCAGTCAGCTTGTAAATTACGCAAAAACTGGGACCTAGAATCTACTCTAGTCCTGCGTTGCACGGCAAACTCTGGTTGATCAGCTGCAACCTTCATTCTGGGCACAGGGCATGAACTGAGATCCTCTGGGGAAGAATCATGCCTTCTGTTGCTACGGAAGGAGATGAGATTCGACTTCCAGGGTCAGCCTCTCCATCTATGTAGTGTATCTTTCTATGTGACAGCAGCAACAAGAAGCATGTTGAAGAGAATCCAATTACCCTTTTTGACACTGGCTTCAAAAGGTTAGGAATTTATACTATGTATAAACCCTTTGAGATCTTTCTTCCACCAATTCATCTAAACCCCTCCTGAACCTCAGTATACAGTTCTACTCCAGGCACTACAGGTAATGAGTTCTTTTGTTTATAATGCAATATATCAACTTCTGGGTCAGGAGGGCAGCATTATAGTTACGGAAGCACATATAATTCTCCCCACTTCACTCCAAATACCTATAAATAATAAATAAAAAGTAGGTTTGAAATATTAACAAAATGTTCCCTTTATTAGTTCCAAAACTGTCTTCAAACTTTTCCTTGACCTTTTTACTGTATATTATCACATACAGAAAAAGACAAAAAATATAAATGTACAGTTTAATGAATAACGTTAACCCTACAACTATGTAATCACACCATGTGGAGGAAGGGGGTCCCCAAACCACTTATGTGTCTCTTCCCCACAAAGAGAAGGTAAACACTATCCTGACTTTTGAGATAATCATTTTCTTGCATTTTAAAATGTTCTATCACCCATGGATATACCCCTAAGTGCTAAACTTTGGTTTGAGCTGGTTTTGAACTTTATGTGAACAGGCTTTTTGTAAATGGGCTGTCTGTATTTTTTGTGTCTTGTTGCTTCCCCTCAACATTAAGTTTTTAGGATTCACCCATGTTTGCTGAGAATAGTTCTAAGTCATTCATTCTCTTTCTTGATAAGTTTCTATTATATGACTATACCACAGTAAAATTACACATTCTACTGATGGACATTTGGGTTGTTTCCAGTTTGGAGTTATTACAAGTAATGCTGTTATTCTTATAAATGTATCCTGGGCCATGTGTATACAGTTTTCCCTAGGGGTATACACAGGAGTGAAATTACTGAATCTCAGGGATGCATATCTTCAACTACAAGATAGTACTGCCAAACATCTTTCCAAAGTGGTTACACTGGGAATTCCCTGGTGGTCCAGTGGCTAAGACTCCGCACTTTCACTGTCAAGGGCATGGGTCCAATCCCTGGTCGGGGAACAAGCCGCAGAGCCAAAAAAGAAAAAAATAATAAAAATAAAAACTGGTTACATGAATTTGCAACTCCCAGTAATAGCACCTGAGAGTTCCCGTTGCGCTATAGACTCCTTAACACTTGGTGTTGTCAGAGGTTTTTTTAATTTTGTTTTGTTTTTTAACAGCTTTACCGAGGTGTGATTCACATACCACACAATTCACCCTTTCAAAGTGTACAATTTGATGGTTGTTAGTATATTCACAGAGTTGTGCTTCCATCGTCACAATCAACTTTTGAACATTTTTATATACATATATCAAGTCATCACAATGTACACTTTAAATACCTTACAATTTTATTTGTCAGATACACCTCAATAAAGCTGAAAAAAGAAGAATTAATATTTTGAAAATTTTAGGACATTTTAATTACCACAGAAACCCAAACCCGTTAGACACCATTGCTCATCCCCCCAACCCCAGCCCTAGGCAACAATGGTTGCCTACTTTCTGTCTCTATAGATTTGCCTGTTCATTTCATTTCACGTAAGTTGAATCATACAGCACGTGGACCTTTGTGACCGGCATCCTTCTCTTAGCATTATTGCTCAAGCTTCACCCATGTTGTAGCATATATTAATATTTCATTTTTATTCCAAATAATATCCCATTTATGGCTGTTATTAGTTATCCACTAATCAGTTGATGGACATTAGGGTTCTTCCTCTTTTGGGCTATTACGAACATGCTGCTGTTACGAACGTTCACGGACAAGTTTTTGTGTGGACATGTTTCAATCTCTTGTGTATATACCCAGGAGTAGAGGTCCTGATCATATGGTAACTCTACGGCTAATTAGCCTTTTAAGGACCTGCCAAACTGTTTTCCAAAGCCGCTGCACTAGCTTACATTCCCACCAGCAGTGTGTGATGGTTCTAATTTCTCCACATCCTCGCCAACGCTTACTAACTGTCTTTCTCATAATAACGATTCCACTGGGTGTGACTTGATGTCGCCTTATGTTTTGATTTGCATTTCCCTGATAGCTGATGATGCTGAACATCTTTTCTTGTGCTTATTGGTCATTTGTATATCTTCTTGGAAGAAATGTCTATTCAGATCCATTGCCCATTTTTTAATTGGGCTATTTGTCCTTTTATTGCTGAGTTGCAAGATATACATAAATATCTACCTCACCAGATATATGATTTGCAAAACTTTTCTTCTGTACTCTGGGTTTTCACTTTCTTTTTTTTTAATTTTTTTAACTTTTTATTTTATATTGGAGTATAATTGATTAACAATGTTGTGTTACTTTCTGGTGTACAGCAATGTGATTCAGTTATAACATAGACATGTATCTATTCTTTTTCAAATTCTTTTCCCATTTAGGTTGTTTCATAATATTGAGCACAGTTCCCTATGCTCTACAGTAAGTCCTTGTTGGTTATCCATTTTAAATATAGAGTTTTCACTTTCTTGATGGTATCCTTTTTTTGAAGCACAAAAATTTAAAGTGTTGATGTCCAGTTTACCTATATTTTCTTTTATTGCTTATGTTTTTGGTGTGATATTTAAGAAACCATTGCCTAATCCAAGGCCATGCAGATTTATATCTATGCTTTCTTCTAAGAGTTTAATAGTTTCAGCTCTTACATTTAAGTTTTTATCTATTTTGAGTTAATTTTTGTGTATTGTGTGAGATGTGAGTCCAGTTTCATTCCATGTGCATATCTATTTACATGTAGATATCCAGTTGTCCTAATACCACTAGTCGAAACGACAATTCTTTCCCCCATTGAACTGCTTTGGCACTCTTGTCAAAAATCAATTAACTGTAATTGTGAAGGCTTATTTCTGGACTCTAAATTCTATTCCATTGATCTATATCTCTATCCTTATACCAGTATCACACTGTCTTGATTACTGTAACTTGGTAGTAAGTCTTGTTTTGTTTTGTTGTGAGTTTTGAATCAGGAAGTGTGAGTCTACCTTTGTCCTTCTTTTTCAAGATCGTTTTGGCTATTATGGGTCCTTGCATTTCCATATGAATTTTAGGATCAGCTTGCTGATTTCTGCAAACTCAACTGGGATTTTGATAGTGATTGTGTTGAATATGTATATCAATTTGGGGAGTATTGCCATCTTAAAAATATTGTCTTTTCAATAATGAACATAGAATATCTTTTCATTTATTTAGGCCTTCTTTAATTTCTTTCAACAATGTTTTGTAATTTTCATTATACACATCTTGCACTGCCTTTGTTAATTTATTCTTAGATATCTATTCTTTTTGGTGCTATTGCAAATGGAATTGTTTTCTTAATTTCAATTTTGGTTTGCTAATTGCTACTGTATAGAAGTACAAATGATCATTGTATATTGACCTTGTAACCTGCAACCTTGTAGAACTCATTTATTAGTTCTAAAAGATTTTTTAGTGGACTCCCTAGGATTTTCTATATACAAGATCATATCATCTGCAAATAGTTTCATCTCTTCTTTACCAGTCTGTATGCCTTCTTTTCATTTTCTTGCCTTATTGCCATGTCCAGAAACCCCAGCACAATGTTGAACAGAGTAGTGAAAGTGGACATCCTTGTCTTGTTCCTCATCTTAGGGGGAAAGCTTTCACATTAAGTATGATGTTAGCTGTAGGTTTTTCATGGTTACTCTTTATCAGATTGAGGAATTTCCCTTCTATTCCTGGTTTGTTGAGTGCCTTTATCATGATAAGGTGCTGGGTTTTGTGAAATGTTTTTGTTTTGTTTTTGTTTTTGTTTTTTGGCTGTGCTGCGTGGCTTGTGGGATCTTAGTTTCCCAACCAGGGATCAAACTCGTGTGCCCTGCAGTGGAAGCAGAGAGTTTTATCCATTGGATCACCAGGGAAGTCCCGTGAAATGTTTTTTCTGCATGTAGTCAGATGATCATATTATTGTCCTTTATTCTATTGATGCAATGTATTACATTAATTGATTTTTGAATGTTAAACCAAACTTGCACTCCTGGGAAAAATTCCATTTGGTCACAGTGTATAATCTTTTCACATATTATTGAATTCTAGTTCCTAGTCTTTTGTTGAGGATTTTTATGTCTATGTTCATAACATTTATTGGTCTGTAGTTTTCTTTTCTTCTGATATCTTTGTCTGTTTTTGCTATCAGGATAATACTAGCCTCATAAAATGAAGTGTTCCTTCCTTTTCTGGGTTTTTTTTTGTGGCGGGAAGAGTTTGTAAAAAATTGGTATTAATTTTTCTTTAAATTAGATACTTTCTTTTTTCTTTTTTTTTTCCTTTTTCTTTTTTGTTTACCACACCACGAAGCTTGAGAGATCTTGGTTCCCAGGCCAGAGGTCAGACCTGAGCTCCTGTGGTGGGAGCTCAGAGTCCAAACCGCTGGACTAACAGAGAAACTTAAACCCCAGGGAATATTAATCAGAGTGAGGCTTCCCAGAGATCCTCACCTCAGCACCAAGACCTGGCTGGATCTCAGCACCAACTCCAGTGCTGGACGTCTCAGGCCAAACAACCAGTAAGACAGGAATACAGCACCACACATCAAAAAAAAAAAAAAAAGAAACGATAAAAAATCTGTTACAGACAAAGGAGCAAGGTAAAAACCTACAAGACCAAATAAATGAAGATGAAATAAGCAACCTACCTGAAAAAGAATTCAGAATAATGATAGTAAAGATGATCCAAAATCTCAGAAACAGAATGGAGAAAATACAAGAAATATTTAAGAAGAATCTAGAAGAACTAAAGAACAAACAAACTGTGATGAACAACACAATTACTAAGATTAAAAATACTCTTGAAGGAAACAATAGCAGAATAACTGAGGCAGAAGAACAGATAAGTGAGCTGGAAGATAAAATGGTGGAAATAACTGCCAGAGAGCAGAATAAAGAAAAAAGAATGAGAAGAATTGAGGACAGTCTCAGAGACCTCTGGAACAACATTAAATGCACCAACATTTGAATTATAGGGGTCCCAGAAGAAGAAGAGAAGAAGAAAGGGGCTGAGAAAATACTTGAAGAGATAATAGTCAAAAACTTCCCTAACATGGGAAAGGAAATAGTCAATCAAGTCCAGGAAGCACAGAGAGTCCCATGCAGGATAAACCCAAAGAGAAACACGCCGAGACACATATTAATGAAACTATCAATAATTAAATACAAAGAAAAAATATTAAAAGTAGCAAGGGAAAAGCAACAAATAACATACAAGGGAATCCCCATAAGGTTAACAGCTGACCTTTCAGCAGAAACTCTGCAAGCCAGAAGGCAGTGGCAGGACATATTTAAACTGATGAAAGGGAAAAACCTACAACCAAGATTACTCTACCCAGCAGGGATCTCATTCAGATTTGATGGAGAAATTAAAACCTTTACAGATAAGCAAATTTAAGAGAATTCAGCACCACCAAACCAGCTTTACAACAAAGGCTAAAGGACTTTCTCTAGGCAGGAAACACAAGAGAAGGAAAAGACCTACAAAAACAAACCCAAGAGTAGGGAGCAGCTTCTCTGCGGCTGTGGAGGTGGCAATGATGTAATCATGTCGGATAAAGATGATATTGAGACTGAAGTGATAACTGAAACAACCTCCATCCTTGAAGATGAGAACTGTGAGCCAACCAAGAATTTTGAGTCAGTTGACCAAAGTGCCAAGTCAGAGAGTAAATCAGAACCTGTAGCTTCTACTCGGAAAAGACCAGAGTCCAAACCTTCCAGTGACCTTGAGACTTCAGACGTTCTCCCTGTTCAGACATCACAGGCTGCAGGCAAAGAGACTGTTTCCAAAGATGTACCCCAGACCGGATGGGGCTATTGGGGCAGTTGGGGCAAGTCCTTGCTCTCCTCAGCCTCAGCTACAGTAGCCACAGTAGGACAAGGTATTTCAAATGTCATTGAGAAGGCAGAGACTTCCCTTGGAATCCCTAGTCCCAGTGAAATTTCATCTGAAGTCCAGTATGCAACAGGAGAGACAAATGCCAAAGAGAATGAAAACTCCTCTCCAATGAGTGGGCCATTTGGGGTATTCTCAACTATCTCTACTGCTGTTCAGAGCACAGGAAAGAGTGTTATCACTGGGGGTTTGGATGCCTTAGAATTCATTGGGAAAAAGACAATGGATGTAATAGCAGAAGGGGATCCTGGATTTAAAAGAACCAAGGGTCTGATGAACAGGACTTCCACACTGTCTCAGGTTTTACGAGAGGCAAAGGAGAAAGAAGAGCTATGGACTGCCAATGAGGTTACCATGGAAATGGGCAAGAAAACTCATTATGGGCTACTCTTTGATGAATTTCAGGGCCTTTCACATCTAGAAGCTCTGGAGATGCTCTCCCGAGAAAGTGAAATAAAGGTGAAATCTATTCTTAATTCTCTAAGTGGAGAAGAATTAGAGACTCTAAAATTTGAATTGGAGCAACTCAAAGAAGCATTTTCCCTAGCAGAGTTCTGTGAGGAAGAGGAGGAAGAGAAGAAAGGGGATGAAGACTTTACCAAAGAGATAACAGAGCTATTTTCCCAGCTGCATGTCTCCTCCAAACCGGAGAAACTTAGTAGGGCAAGAAATACAGCCTGTGAATGGATCAGGACATCTCTGGCCAAACCATTAGAAGAGAAGGAAGAAGGAAAAAAACAGTTGGAAGCAGAAAAAATTCAGCAACTCAATAACAATTCAATAGAGGATATCCATGCATTTGCAATCCGGAGCCTAGCAGAATTGACTGCCTGCTTAATTGAACTGTTTCACAAAACAGCGGCTCTGGTTCTGCATGGCAGGAAGCAGGAAGTAACAGCCATAGAAAGGAGCAGAGCCCTTTCCCAGATGACAGTTGTGTTGTGTAAAGAGTTGTCCTCTCTGTCTAAAGAGTTCACCACCTGCCTAACAACTGCTGGGGTCAAGGAAAAGGCAGATGTCCTTAATCCATTAATCACTGCAGTATTTCTAGAGGCATCAAACAGTGCTTCCTACATTCAGGATGCCTTTCAGCTACTTTTACCTGTGCTGGAGATCTCTCGTATTGAGAACAAGACTGAATTACCAGAGGCATGAGCTACAGGTCCAGAGGCTTTTGTCAGAACACTGAAGAATAGAGAAGATTCTACCTGAGACTTGTGATGGCCAAGAAATGCCACTGTCTTCTGGGTACCCCTGGAGAAGTGAGGGAGAAATGTTATTTTAGTACATAAAATCCAGGCAGGAGAGCAGGTTTAAGGAAGTTTGTTGCCTTCACTGGTTGGCTGAAGTATTCAGGTCCTCACACTGCTCTTCCCAGTTGTTATAATTAATAAATTATATGAAAAGAAATTTTATAGAAAGTTAAAAAATAATAGCTCATAAGGTTAAGGGGACACTCAGGCAAAAATATTGGTCTTTCTTTGACAAGATGCAAAACACTAAAAATTTTGCAATGGCTGTAATTTTTCAGTCCATAGATGTAATTTGTTGTTAAGCAAGAGGAAAAGGAATTCAGTATTCTGCAATTCAGGTGCTTGATCTATTAATGCCATTTTCTTTCTCCTCTCTATAATAAAATCTATGGCTTTAAGAAAACTGAGTATATATAAACTCTGTAATGATTACCCTTTATTACATGAATTCTTGGAATTGCTTAGAAAGTTTCATCTCCTCTTCAATTCTCAGTAGATATTTGGCATTGAGGAGAAGCTTATAGAATATACTTAGAGCCACATGAATGAACTGTAGCAAAGTTCCCTTTGGCTTCAAATTGCTTTCCCACCGCAAGATGACAAGCTTCAAGTTGTAGTTGACCCCCCTTTGTGGGATTCAAGACCAATAAGTGCAATTTAGAGAAACAGTTTCATGTTTGCAGATATTCTGAGTCTCCAGGATGTTTTTCATGCATACCCTATATGCAGGATAAATTCTGTAATAGCCAACTCCAAAGGAGTTTTGAAGCTGTTTCAGTGATGGGGATTTTGTTGTTTGAATATTGTTGAAGTGGACTGTAGAGTCCCATAGAAACGATGTTCATGTATAACAGGATTAAGACAGTTTATTCTTCCTCATTCTTTTTTGTTTCTTTTAATGTATTCTTTAGCATGTTTATAAATATAACTTTTATCTTTCATATCTTAAGCCTTCTTTTGCTTTCCTCAACAATTTAAAAGACTTATAAGTTATCTTCTTCCTAAAAGCTATTTTGGTATCCACTCTTTTAAAAAAAAGTTCTCCAACTTTATGGTTTTTAATGATTCAGGTAACTTTTGTGAGCTCTGCCCCTTATCTTTTAAAACCTTTAAATAAAATATAATAATCGTGAAAAAAAAAAACAAACCCAAAACAATTAAGAAAATTGTAATGGGAACATACATATCAATAATTACGTTAAATGTAAATGGATTAACTGCTCCAACCAAAAGACATAGACTGGCTGAATGGATACAAAAACAAGACTTGTACATATGCTGTCTACAAGAGACCCACTTCAGACCTAGGGACACATACAGACTGAAAGTGAGGGGATGGAAAAAGATATTCCATGCAAATGGAAATCAAAAGAAAGCTGGAGTAGCAATTCTCATATCAGACAAAATACACTTTAAAACAAAGATTATTACAAGAGACAAAGAAGGACACTACATAATGATCAAGGGATCAATCCAAGAAGAAGGTATAACAGTTGTAAATAGTTATGTACCCAACATAGGAGCACCTCAATACATAAGGAAAATGCTAACAGCCATAAAAGGGGAAATCAACAGTAACACAATAATAGTAGGGGACTTTGATGCCCCACTTTCACCAATGGACAGATCATCCAAAATGAAAATAAATAAGGAAACACAAGCTTTAAATGACACATTAAACAAGATGGACTTAATTGATATTTATAGGACATTCCATCCAAAAACAACAGAATACACTTTCTTTTCAAGTGCTCATGGAACATTCTCCAGGATAGACCATATTTGGGGTCACAAATAAAACCTTGGTAAATTTAAGAAAATTGAAATCGTATCAAGTATCTTTTCTGACCACAATGCTATGAGACTAGATATCAATTACAGGAAAAATCTGTAAAAAATACAAACACATAGAGGCTAAACAATACACTACTAAATAACCCAGAGATCACTGAAGAAATCAAAGAGGAAATCAAAAAATACCTAGAAAAAATGACAATGGAAACACAACAACCCAAAACCTATGGGATGCAGCAAAAGCAGTTCTAAGAGGGAAGTTTATAGCAATACAATCCTACCTCAAGAAACAAGACAAATCTCAAATAAACAATATAACCTTACACCTAAAGCAATTAGAGAAAGAAGAACAAAAACAACCCAAAGTTAGCAGAAGGAAAGAAATCATAAAGATCAGATCAGAAATAAATTAAAAAGAAATGAAGGAAACAATAGCAAAGATCATTAAAACTAAAAGCTGGTTCTTTGAGAAGATAAACAAAATTGATAAACCATTAGCCAGACTCATCAAGAAATAAAGGGGGAAGATTCAAATCAACAGAATTAGAAATGAAAAGGAGAAGTAACAACTGACACTGCAGAAATACAAAGGATCATGAGAGATTACTAAAAGCAAATATATGCCAATAAAATGGACAACCTGGAAGAAATGGACAAATTCTTAGAAAAGCACAACCTTCCAAGATTGAACCAGGAAGAAATAGAAAATATAAACAGACCAATCCCAAGCACTGAAATTGAAACTGTGATTTAAAATCTTCCAGCAAACAAAAGCCCAGGACCAGATGGCTTCATGGGCGAATTCTATCAAACATTTAGAGAAGAGGTAACACCTATCCTTCTCAAACTCTTCCAAAATATAGCAAAGGGAGGAACTCTCCCAAACTCATTCTATGAGGCCACCATCACCCTGATACCAAAACCAGACAAAGATGTCACAAAAAAAGAAAACTACAGGTCAATATCTCTGATGAACATAGATGCAAAAATCCTCAACAAAATAATAGCAAACAGAATCCAACAGCACATTAAAAGGATCATACACCATGATCTAGTGGGGTTTATCCCAGGAATGCAAGGATTCTTCAGTATATGCAAATCAATCAGTGTGATAAACCATATTAACAAAATGAAGGATAAAAACCATATGATAATCTCAATACATGCAGAAAAAGCTTTTGACAAAATTCAACACCTGTTTATGATAAAAACCTTCCAGAAAGTAGGCATAGAGGGAACTTACCTCAACATAATAAAGGCCATATATGACAAACCCACAGCCAACATCATTCTCAATGGCGAAAAACTGAAACCATTTCCTCTAAGATCAGGGACAAGGCAGGGTTGCCCACTCTCACCACTATTATTCAACATAGTTTTGGAAGTTTTAGCCACAGGAATCAGAGAAGAAAAAGAAATAAAAGGAATCCAAATGAGAAAAGAAGAAGTAAAGCTGTCACTGTTTGCAGATGACATGATACTATACATAGAGAATCCTAAAGAAGCTACCAGAAAACTGCTAGAGCTAATCAATGAATTTGGTAGAGTAGCAGGGTACAAAATTAATGCACAGAAATCTCCTGCATTCTTATACACTAATGATGAAAAATCTGAAAGAGAAATTAAGGAAACACTCCCATTTACCATTGCAACAAAAAGAATAAAGTACCTAGAAATAAACCTACCTAAGGAGACAAAAGACCTGTATGCAGAAAACTATAAGACACTGATGAAAGATATTAAAGATGATACAAACAGATGGAGAGATATACCATGTTCTTGGATTGGAAGAATCAACACTGTGAAAATGACTATACTACCCAAAGCAATCTACAGATCCAGGGCAATCCCTATCAAACTACCAATGGCATTTTTCACAGAACTAGAACAAAAAATTGCACAATTTGTATGGAAACACAAAAGAGCCCGAATAGCCAAAGCATCTTGAGAAAGAAAAACAGAGCTGGAGGAATCAGGCTCCTGGACTTCAGACTATACTACAAAGCTACAGTAATCAATTTTTTTTGCATTTATTCATATAATCATATTATTTTTTCCTTCATTTATTTGTTAATGTACTGTATTATATTATTTTCAATTATTAAATCACCCTTACATTCCTAATATAAAAAAAAAAAAAAAAAAAAAAAAGACTGTATGGTACTGGCATAAAAACAGAAATATAGATGATTGGAAGAGGATAGAAAGCCCAGAGATAAACTCACGGACATATGGTCACCTTATCTTTGATAAAGGAGGCGAGAATATACAATGGAGGAAAGACAGCCTCTTCAATAAGTGGTGCTGGGAGAACTGGACAGCTACATTTAAAAGAATGAAATTAGAACACTTGCTAACACCGTACACAAAAATAAACTAAAAATGGATTAAAGACCTAAATGTAAGGCCAGACACTATAAAACTCTTAGGGAAAAACATAGGCAGAACACTCTATGACATAAATCACAGCAAGATCCTTTTTGACCCACCTCCTAGAGAAATGGAAATAAAAACAAAAATAAACAAATGGGACTTAATGAAACTTTAAAGCCTCTGCAC
This sequence comes from Balaenoptera musculus, assembly GCF_009873245.2. Taxonomy (NCBI): domain Eukaryota; kingdom Metazoa; phylum Chordata; class Mammalia; order Artiodactyla; family Balaenopteridae; genus Balaenoptera; species Balaenoptera musculus. The sequence goes on from NC_045790.1 coordinate 9,380,610, forward strand.
AGCAAAGGAAAACATAAACAAGACGAAAAAACAACCCCCAGAATGGGAGAAAATATTTGCAAACAAAGCAACTGACAAAGGATTAGTCTCCAAAATTTACAAGCAGCTCATGCAGCTCAATATCAAACAAACAAACAACCCAATCCAAAAATGGGCAGAAGACCTAAACAGACATTTCTCCAAAGAAGATATACAAATTGCCAACAAACACATGAAAAGATGCTCAACATCACTAATCATTAGAGAAATGCAAATCAAAACTACAATAAGGTATCAACTCACACAGGTCAGAATGGCCATCATCAAAACATCTACAAACAATAAATGCTGGAGAGGATGTGGAGAAAAGGGAACCCTCTTGCACTGTTGTTGGGAATGTAAATGGATACAGCCACTATGGAGAACAGTGTGGAGGTTCCTTAAAAAACTGAAAATAGAACTACCATATGACCCAGCAATCCCACTACTGGGCATATACCCTGAGAAAACCATAATTCAAAAAGAGTCATGTACCACAGTGTTCACTGCAGCTCTATTTACCATGGCCAGGACATGGAAGCAACCTAAGTGTCCATTGACAGGTGAATGGATAAAGAAGATGTGGCACATATATACAATGGAATATTACTCAGCCATAAAAAGAAACGAATTAAGTTATTTTTAGTGAGGTGGATGGACCTGGAGTCTGTCATACAGAGTGAAGTAGGTCAGAAAGAGAAAAACAAATACAGTATGCTAACACATATATATGGAATCTAAAAAAAAAAAAAGCTAGGGGCAGGACAGGAACAAAGACACAGACGTAGAGAATGGGCTTGAGGGGGATGGGTAAACTGGGACGAAGTGAGAGAGTAACATTGGCATATATACAATACCAAATGTAAAATAGATAGCTAGTGGGAAACAGCTGCATAGCACAGGGAGATCAGCTTGGTGCTTTGCGACCACCTAGAGGGGTGGGATAAGGAGGGTGGGAGGGAGACAGAAGAGGGAGGGGATATGGGGATATATGTATACATATAGCTGATTCACTTTGTTTTACAGCAGAAACTAACACAACATTGTAAAGCAATTATACTCCAATAAAGATGTTAAAGAAAAAAAGAAAAAAAGAATGTTATTCTGAAGTTATTGGGATCAGTGTCTCTTGCTGCTGCTTCTATCAATTACTGAGAGTTAAGTTTTTTTTAATCTTCCGGGATAATTGTGGATTGGTTATTTCTCCTATGATTCTGTCAAATTATCTTTAATTATATTCTGTGAATGGTTATTAGGTAAATACAAGTTTAGAGATCAAAAAATCTTTCTGATGACTTGATCTTTTATCATTTTGTTGTAACTCTTTCTATGTCTAGTATTGCTTTTTGCCTTAAAGTCCTTTGGTGTTTTTATTTTACAAATAATGAAATTATTCTTTTTAGTACAATTCTAAAAGTTACTGAGAAATGCATGGAGTTGTGTAACCATCACCACAATCAAGATACAGGACAATTCCATCACCCCCAAAATTCTTTTGTTCTGCTCCTTTGTAGATACCCTACCACTGATCCCTGGCTATCACTGATTTGTTTTCTATCACTACAGTTTTCTCTTCTCCAGAATATCATATAAATAGAACCATTAAGTATACAGTCTTTTGAGTCTGGCTTCTTTCACATAGCACTAGTTCAAGAATCATCTATGTTGTGGCATGTATCAGTAATTTGTTCTTTTTGTTGCTAAGGCGTAGTCCACTGTCTGATTGTAGCAAAATTTGCTTATCCATTCACCAGTTGAAGAACATTTGGGTTCCCTCCAATTTTTCTGTGGTTAGGAACAAAGCTGCTATAAACATTTACACACAGGTTTTCCAGGGAACATTTTATTTCCCTTGAGAGTGGGGTTACTGGGTAATGTGATAAATGTACATTTAACTTCACAAGAAACTGTCAAACTGTTTTCCAAAGTGGCTGGACCATTTTGTACTCCCACCAGCAGTGGATGAGAGTCCCCATTGCTCTGCATTGTTGATTGTTGCCAGCTCTTGGTATCATTTGGTTTCTGTTTGTTTGTTTGTTTTTGGCCTCACCACGAGGCTTGAGGGATCTTGGTTCCCTGACCAGGGATTGAACCCAGGCCCCCAGCAGTGGAAGCGTGGAGTCCTAACCACTGGACCACCAGGGAATTCCTGTTTTGTTTTCTTTCAGCCATTCTATTAGGTATGTAGTAGTATCTCATTGGACTTTTAACTTGCATTTCCCTAATGATCAATGATGTTGAAAAACTTTGCATGTGCTTATTTGCATCCATATATCTTTGCTGAAAATACCTGTTCAAATCTTTTGCTCATTTTAAAAATGTGGTTATTTTTATTGTTGTTGGGTTTTGAGAGTTCTATGTATTGAATACAAGCCCTTTTCCATATAATGTGATTTGCAGATATTTTCTCCCAGTTTGTGGCTTTTCATTCTCTTAACAATGTCTTTTACAGAGCAATAGTTTTTAATTTTATTGAAAACCCATTTATAAGTTTTCTTTTTTCTTTTAAGGATCATGCTTTTAGTGCCATATCCAAAAATTTTCTCTAACTCAAGGTCACAAAAATTTTCTCCTGTGTTTCCTTTGAGAAGTTTTATAGTTTTAGGTTTTACATTTAAGTCTATGATGTATTTTGAGTCAATTTCTACATAAAATCTGAGGTAAGGGTTAAGGGTTCTTTGGGGGGGGTTGTTTGTTTGGGGGGGTTGCATATGACTGTCCAATTGTTCCAGAATTATTTGTTGAAAAGATTATTCTTTCTCCCTTGAACTGCTTTTATAATCTGTTAAAAATCAATTAACCATATCTGTGGGAGTCTACCTCACATACATATAGACCTACAGTCTATTTTTTCCCACAATATCTCATTGTCCTAATTACTGTAGCTTCATAGTAATTTTAAGGTCAGGTGATATGAAACTTCCAACATTTTCTTCCTTTTCTAAGTTGTTTTGACTACTCTATTTCCTACCCTTTTCTATGTAAATTTTAGGTTCAACTTGTCTATCTACAAAATCTCCAGCTAGGGTTTTGTTTGGGATTGCACTGAATCTACAGATCAAACTAGGGAAAATTTGCACCTTAATGAAACTAAGTCTTCCTGTTGACAGACAGAGCATATATCACCATTTATTTAGGTTTTCTTTTATTTCTTTCTTAAAGTTTATTTTGTCTGATAGAAATATAGCTATACTAGCTTTCTTTTTGGTTAATATTTGCTTGGTATATCTTTTCCCACCTGTGGTACCTCCTAGCGATCCCCATCCTAATCCTCAGAACCTGTGAATATGATAGGTTATGTGGTAAAGGGGACTGAAGGTTGCAGGTGGGAGGAAGGCTGCTTGACCTTAATCAGCTGAACTTAAGAGAAATTTTTCTGGATCATCTAGATGGGCCCAGTGTAATCAGCAGGATTGTTAAAAGCAGCAGAGAGAAGAAGAGCATAGGCCAGAAGGATGCAGTGTGAAGACTTAGCCCAATATTGCAAGCTTTGAGGAAGTGGGCCATGAGCCAAGGAATGCAGGCAGCCTCTAGAAGCTGGAGAAGGCAAGGAAATGGATTCTCACCTAGAGCCTCAAAAGAATGCAGCCGTGACAACACCTTGATTTTAGCCCAGCAAGACCTCATTTGTATCATTCAAGCCCTAAGTTTGTGGTAATTTGTTACAGCAGAAATAGGAAACCAATGCACTCTCCTTCTACTCATACTTTCATTATTGTATTCTTAAAAACATCTCTGGTAAACAGCATGTGATTTGATTTTGCTTTTGTTTTTCTTAGAATCTGACGATCTTTGTTTTTTAACTGAAATATATAGTCCAGTAATATTTAATGTTCATATTAGTATATATATTAATTGCTCATATATTTGGGTTTACATCTCGTACAGGCAGACCTCAGATACTGCGGGTTCGGTTCCAGACCACCGCAGTGAAGTAAATAAAGGGAGTCACGTGAAACTTTTGGTTTCCCGGTGCATAAAAAAGTTATGTTTACATTATACTGTGGTCTGTTAAGTGCGTAATAACATTGTGTCTAAAAAAATGGGCATACCTTAATTAAAAAATACTTTATTGCTGAAAAATGCTAACCATCATCCAACAACGCAAGTGTATGGTCAGGCCATTCAAGGTGACTGTTCTCTTGCTCTCTGTACATCCCCTGCTCAACCAGGCCCTGCTTCTCACACATGACTATCCAATCCTCTTAATTATAGAGCTTAATTAGTAACTTCCCACACACTTGCTCCCTGCCCCAGCCGCTGGTTTCCCTGGTAATTGATTAACCAACTTGATGTCAATTCCACCTATAAATGGTAGCCTCCTTCTCCCCCAAGTAGCGAAGACTATGTCCTGCCCACTGTCTGCTGTCCATGGTGGGTGTTGCTCCAGGGCCTTTGTTTCAGACGTGCAAGATCCCCTGTCCAATAAACCACTGATGTCTCTGTCACTGTCTCTAGGCTCTTTCTTCAGTCTCAAGACTGGGCAAATAATTACAGGGCTTGCAGGCCTGCAGGGTGCAGTGCAACAGCAGGGTTGCCACAAACAGTCCATTTGTAAAAACAAACACTCAGTTATCACCGAAGCACAATAGAGCAAAGCACAATAAAACAAGGTATGCCTGAATCTAATTATCTCATGTATTCTGTTTCTTTTTCCCCTTTCCTTCCCTTTTTTCACTTGATTATGGTTTATGTCTTTCCTCCTGCTAAGTTATAATTCTGATTCTATATTAATGGATACCTAGAAATTAAAATATGCATAATTAACTTGCCAAATTCTAAAGTTAGTCAATATTTATCCTTTCCTTGGATAATTAAAAACCTTTAGGGGAATTCCCTGGTGGTCCAGTGGTTAGGACTCCATGCTTTCACTGCTGAGGGCAGGGGTTCAATCCCTGGTTGGGGAACTAAGATCTCACAAGCTGCTGTGAGACCAAAAAAAAAAGAAAAAAAAAAATCTTTGGAACCCTTTAGCTTCATTTATCCCTCTCCAGCATATTTGCTATGATTGTCATGTATTTTAATTTTATTTTAAATCTTACAAGCTACTATTATTGTTTTATCTAATCAATGTTAATTTAGATTTTGTCTAGATTATGTACCACTTTTTTCTTTATTCATTTCTTATTTTGGTATCACATTATTTCCATTTGAAATATACTCTTTGGGATTTGCCTTATTGAAATTCTGCTAATAGCAGACTCTCTCTCTCTTTGTCTATGTAAAAAATCTCTATTTCACCCTCATTCTTGAAATATACCTTTACTGTATAAAAAGTGGCAGATATTTTCTTTTCACATATTGACATTATCATTCCATTGTCTTCTGGCTTCCACGGTTGCTACTGAGAAGTCTGCTATTAATCTTGCTACCACTCCTTTGAAGATCTTTTGTCTCTGGTTGCTTTTAAGATCTTCTCTCTGTTTTTGGTCTTCTAAACTTCACTGTAATCTCAGTATGGACTTTGTTGTTGTTGTTGTTGAACCAGCTTGTGATTCTTGGGTTTTTACATCTCTGGGTTGATGTCTCTAAACATTTTTAGAAATTTCTAGAAAATTCTTAACCTTTCTTCAAATATTGCTGTTGCCCCATTTACTCTCCTCTCCTTACATAAATTTGATTAAATATATGTTAGGCCTTTTCGCTCTGTCTCAACTTTTTTTCTGTATTTTTTATCTTTTTGCTTCTCTGTGCTGCCCTCTGGAAAAAAATTCAGACCTCTCTTCAAGATGATTAATCCTGGGCTTCCCTGGTGGCGCAGTGGTTGGGAGTCTGCCTGCTAATGCAGGGGACAAGAGTTCGAGCCCTGGTCTGGGAAGATCCCACATGCCGCGGAGCAGCTGGGCCCCTGAGCCACAATTACTGAGCCTGCGCGTCTGGAGCCTGTGCTCCGCAACAAGAGAGGCCGCGATAGTGAGAGGCCCGCGCACCGCGATGAAGAGTGGCCCCCACTTGCTGCAACTAGAGAAAGCCCTCGCACGGAAACGAAGACCCAACACAGCCATAAATAAATAAATAAATAAATTAAAAAAAAAAAAAAAAGATGATTAATCCTCTCTTCAGCTATGTCTAATCTGGTGGTGAACCCAATCCACTGAGCTTCTAATTTCAGTTATTGTATGTTTTATTTCTAGACGCTCTATTTTGTTCTTTCCAATTAACTTTGTTGTTGCTGTTGATTTCCATTTGCCTGCAATAATATTCAAGCTTATCTTTTATCTATATAAACATAATAAGTAAGCACAGTTGTTTACTTGTGCCTGACAATTCCAATAGCTTGTGCCTTTGTGGGCCTCATTCTGTTGTTTTTTCTGGTTCTCAATCACAGTTCTGTTCCCCTTTTGCATGTATTATCTTTGTGTGCTGCAACTGTACTAGAGGAATTATTTATAGGAAGTATTTGAGGCCTCAGATGCAGCTTCTTTTCCCCCGAAGGGGTTTGCGTTTGCTCCTGCCTGGTGTAGACACCCCACCAGTCCAGGCACTGCCTGAGGTTTCCTAAGCTACCCAGATGGTAGAAACCTGGAGGAAAAATCCCTTGGAGAGCCAGTCCACCCTTACCCTAAATATATGGCCCTTTGTGCTTCAGATTATGGTCATCATACAAACAATCCTTCCCTGGGAACTTTTCTTCTGAAAGTACAAAAATCTCATGGTGTTCCATCTAGAAATCCCTAGCATTAAACAAGGATAAGACAATGATGTCTGGGTTCTTTCTTTTAATAATGTTCCCTGTGGTAGCAAGAAGCTTGTTGTCCCTTTAAGTCAAAGCAACATATTATGTCAGTTTCCTTGGGAAACAGTTTATAAAACAAAACAGTACACAATTCAAGAGATATTTATTAAGTGTCTGCCATGAACCAGATGCTGTCGTGCTAGGAATACAATGGTGAGAAATACAGAAACCAGCGCTCCAATGACTATTTAATTTCTTTCCTGGATATAATTGGTGGCTTAAAGATTATTTTGTTATTTTGATTTATAATTTTAAGGGTAAGATAAATCACTGTGTTTTCATTATTTTCCATTTGCTCCTATTCCTCAGAGAGCTCAAAGCCTATTCAGGGAGAAAACATGAAACAGCCTGGGTAATTCAATTCTGCAGTTATTTTTATGGAAGGCCTCCTATAGGGAATACATGGGAAGTAATGGTCATTGAGTTCTTACTTACTAGGTTCCCAGTACTCTACATTTGTTTCTTACCAGAAGCCTATGAGATAGGCATTAGTATCCCCATTTTACAACTGAAGAAACTGAGGTACAAAGACATTCCCTTTCCTGAAGTCACATAGTATGATAGGCAGCTTCTGAAATGGCTCCCAAAGATCCCTGACTCCTGATAACCACCACCCTGTGTATTAGCCCATCCTTTTGGGACTGGGCTAGAACTAGTGACTCACTTTAATCAACATAATACAGCAACAGGGACTTCCCTGGTGGTCCAGTGGGTAAGACTCTATGCTCCCAATGCAGGGGGCCTGGGTTCGATCCCTGGTCAGGGAACCAGATGCTACATGCATGCTGCAACTAAGAGTCTGCATGCCACAACTAAGAGAACGCATGCTGCAACTAAGACCCAGCGTAGCCAAAATAAATAAATAAATAATAATAATACTACAGCAACAGTGATGGGGTGTCACTTCTGAGATTAAACTACAGAAGACTAACTTTCCTCTCTCTCTTTCGCTTTTCCTCTGGCTCGTCTCACTTTTTCATTCTGACGAAGGAAGCTACCATGTTAGGAGCTGCCCTATGGAGAAACCCATGAGAAGAAGCTGGGGCCTTTTGTCCAGCAACCCATGAGGAACTGAGGTCTGCCAACTACCACACATGAGCACGAAAGCCGATCCTCCCCCAGCTGAGCCATTAGGTGAGACCACAGCCCCAACTGACACCTGAAACCCAGCTAAGTCACAACCAGATTCCTGACCCATGGAAACTGTGTGATAACAAATGTTGTTTTGAGCCACTAAGCTTTGGGGTAATGTGTTTCACAGTAGAGAACCAATACACACCACTAATATAAGGCAATCAGATATTTGACAGGTCTATCTGGGATGACTTCCTGGGCATTGTTATACACACACAAAGAACTAAATCCTCGGAGGAGGTACCTTTGAATAGAAATTTCAAGAAGGGTCCAGACAATATAAATCATAGAAAAGTAGAGTTAACTTATTCTTTTTTTTTTTTTGGCTGTGTTGGGTCTTCGTTGCTGTGCGCGGGCTTTCTCTAGTTGCGGCGAGCAGGGGCTACTCTTTGTTGCGGTGCGCAGGCTTCTCATTGTCGTGGCCTCTCTTGTTGTGGAGCACAGGCTCTAGGCACACAGGCTTCAGTAGTTGTGGCACGTGGGCTTGGTAGTTGTGGCACACGGGCGTCAGTAGTTGTGGCTCGTGGGCTCTAGAGCACAGGCTCAGTAGTTGTGGCGCACGGGCTTAGTTGCTCCGCAGCATGTGGGATCTTCCGGACCAGGGCTCGAACCCATGTCCCTTGCATTGGGAGGCAGATTCTTAACCACTGCGCCACCAGGGAGGCCCTAAACTTATTCTTAAAGCTCACATTATCCAACTCTCTCATTTTACAGTTGGGGAACTGAGGGATTGAGACTTTCCCAGTGCCCCATGGCATTTGGGAAGGGCCAGGACCTGAACCTAGTTTGTTTCCTTATCCAAAGTGTCTACACTGCTTCAACCTCACTTCCCTTGCTATTTAGGGCAGAACTAATGCCTTCTTGAGTTTTGCTCACTAACATGTTTTGTATAAATGGCCTGTACATGTTATGAAGTAATGCATATTTGCTGCAAGAGAAGTCCAACAATAATGGGTCCTTGATAGTCACAATGAAAAGTTGCACAGTGTCCCTTTCTACCCTTTTTTCCCCACCTCCTGCCCCAGCAGCAAGACATGGACATGGAATAGAATTGTTAGGAGCCCTGGATAATGGGATACCTAGATGCTTTCTGAACAGGACATTGTAATCGGGCCACACATAGGTAAGAGGGAAGGAGCTAGTTATAAGAGCTAGATTTGGTAGATTATCCACCAGAGAACTGCAGATATTTTGTAGATCCTGGGATGTGGAAGGTGGTTCAGAAGATTAAGGAGAATTTTTCAGGATCCCAAGGAATCCTCAAAAGAAAACAAACAAATAAACAAAAAAGAGTACTCTCTGCAGAAGATATTCAATAGCAAGTGATCAAGCAACTTTTCTCTGAGCCGCATTCATAGGTTGTAATGTTAACATGTGTCCACTAGAGGTCAGCACTTACCCCTACCTAAAGCAGAATTTCCACCGTTTTCATCTAAAGACTAACCGACTTGAGATATTTTGTCTTGCCAAACAAACTGAATTTATTAAGAAATATCAACTTGGGTTTCCAATTTTTACTTATAAAAGGCACAAATAGTAGCCATCATACGTTTCAGATCACTCTGATATAACCAATGTTATAAAATTCCAGCACCCCCGAAGTATTTTTTAGTTGGCCTTCTCACAGAGAAATGTAAGAAGAGTTATTAAAATGCCGAAAATTAAAAAGAAAGAGAGAAGGAAGGAATGGAAGGAGGGAAGGAAAAAAGAGAGAAAGGAAAACAGTAAGAGAGGAAGTCTGAGAACCATTATGACTTCCCAGTTCCCTTGGGATCCAGAAGTTCTGGTTTTGGGAAACACCAGTTTTAGCCAGAGGAGTCCAGCCATCTACTCAAGGTATGATAGTCCCATTTTCCTTTTCAAAGTAGGACAGGCACTCTTTCTTGGATAGAGCTTCCTAATCTATCCTATGTTGGAGAAGGGCTAAATATGTGTTAAAGAAATCTTCTAGCTCAGGCAATCATCTAATCACATGTTCTTGGGCAATGACAAACGTTTTGGAGGTGGAGTGGTGGTATTTTGCCTCAGTTGAATTTGTGTCTACCTACATTTTGGTGGCATAAGCTTAGAGGGAAGAGACAACAGGCCAATTCAAGGCAAGATGAATTTAATCATCTTGACCAGACTGTAATATGCTTGAGGTCAGGGACTCTACACTATATGTCATTTTTTTTCTTCCAATGCCACTACAGAGCTTGGCACACAGTATAAATGAGTCAATGATAACGCATTAAAAACCAAAACGTGGGCTTCCCTGGCGGCACAGTGATTAAGAATCCGCCTGCCAATGCAGGGGACACAGGTTCGAGCCCTGATACGGGAAGATCCCACATTCGCAGAGCAACTAGGCCCGTGTGCCACAGCTACTGAGCCTGCAGTCTAGGGACCGCGAGCCACAACTACTGAAGCCCGCGCGCCTAGAGCCCGTGCTCTGCAACAAGAGAAGCCACTGCAATGAGAAGCCTGCGCACCACAACGAAGAGTAGTCCCCGCTTGCTGCACCTAGAGAAAGCCCGCGCGCAGCAACGAAGACCCAACGCAGCCAAAATAAATAAATAAATAAATTTAAATAAATAAATAAATAATAAAAACCAAAACGTGTTAAGAAGCCCCTGATGAATAAAGAGCATCCATTTTCCAGAGTCTATGACTCAAGGTATACGTAGAAATGGGCAGTGTACTATATATTCATTAGACATGTGATCGGTATTTAGTTCTCAAGTTAAGATTTTAACAGTCGATGAAAGTCAGAGGATTTGAAAAGGAATATTGTGTGTATTCTCGTATGGCGTGACGGAGGTCCACTACTGGGGTGCCAGTAAAAATATTGGTCGCCAGGTGGCGCTGTTGCCTTACCGTCAGCTTCGCCGCCGCTGCAGTCTCCTCTTCAGGTGGGTCCTTGAGTGTTGCTCTCAACTGATGAGACTAAACGACCTTCAGATTCATTTTAATTACAAAAACTGACAATAGAAAAATAAATAAATAATGGGAAGAATGATAACGTTACAGCCAGACTCTTCACCGTCGGGTTCATCTGAGATGCAGTTTGATTTTATCTAGAGGAGACAGAGAGGGAAGCACATTTTACAGAAGCTCATTTCCTATTTCTAGCAGGATCAGTCAGCTAGGAGGTGAAGTGTTTCCCACCCGGGCTCGGTTCTCTCTGTTCCGTGGGGTTATCAGTAAGAGGTGGCCAAGGTCTCATTCCTTGTGGAAGGAGAGAGATGAGGTCTGAGTATGTGTACATGGGGGATGGAGGGGGGTTTCCAGAGGTGAGTTAAAAGGTCTGTCTTTCAACAGGGAACTATATTCAATATCCTGTGATAAACCATCATGGAAAAGAATATTAAAAAAAAAAAAGATTGTCAAAAAAAAAAAAAAAGCTCTGTCTTTCAACCAGCCCTGACCCTGTTTTCAATACCACAAAGCAGAGAAGTTTATCAGATACAAAATAGGCAGCAACAACTGGCTAGACCCAATCTGACAGAGTTGCATCTGCAGTAAATATAAAATCTCAAACCTGGAGCCAAATAAATGAACAGCCCCCATTCAGCCAAATGCCCTCCCCACCCCATCAAGGCCACCATCCTCTGAACACATCCGGTCCTTCACGTCTGCTCTGAGCCGTGCCTTATTCAACCCTCACCACAATAGCTGCAGGAAGAAACCATGACAGCCCCATTTCAGGCTGAGGAAAGCTGAGGTTGACTATCCAGACTGGTGGTGGCTTTGCGGTTTGGACACGTCTTCCCTGCAGAGAATGTTCTTTCCACTTTGCCTGTGCAGCCTCTCCCACAAACTTCTGCAAAGAAGATGGGGCCAATGGGCCCTTCCCTGGAAGGGGGCCCCTTTGTGAGGACCCGGGAGGGGCCTTCACAGGGAAAAATGCTCACGGTTGGAATGTTTACTACGAGTTATTGAGACTCTAAGGTGGAATAACATAGTAGCTGAAGAAACGCTGCCTCTGGGCCCAGGCTGCCTGGTTTGAGGGTCGGCTCTGTCACTCGCTCATGCAAACTTGAACAAGTTACTTAACCTCTCTGTGCCTCAGTTTCCTCATCTGTACATTAGGGATGCTAAAATGCCCATCAGAGAGTTGTTGTGAGGATTAAGTGAACTAAACACAGATAAAGCACCCTATATTGTGCTTAGCACATTGCAAAAGCTGTATTTTTGCCATTGTTTAAAAAAAAAAAACTGTATTGTTTATTGTTGTAATTAGATGGGTCACAGCAATTAAATTCTTAAGCAAAAATGAAGTCAGAGAAAGCTTTAAACCAGCCAAACTTTAAAAAGAAAATTTGTTTTCTCTGAACAAATCAGGACTGCTCCATCCTGCAAACCAGTGGGCCCAGGCTTTGACAAAGATTGTTCAGTTTGTTTTGTTTTTTTAATAAATTTATTTATTTATTTATTTATTTTTGGCTGCATTGGGTCTTCACTGCTGCACGAGGGCTTTCTCTAGTTGTGGCGAGCGGGGGCTACTCTTCGTTGCGGTGTGTGGGCTTCTCATTGTGGTGGCTTTTCTTGTTGCAGAGCACGGGCTCTAGGCACGCAGGCTTCAGTAGTTGTGGCACGCGGGCTCAGTAGTTGTGGCTCACGGGCGTAGTTGCTCCACAGCATGTGGGATCTTCCTGGACCAGGGATCGAACCCATGTCGCCTGCATTGGCAGGCAGATTCTTAACCACTGTGCCACCAGGGAAGTCCCAAGATTGTTCAGTTTGATCAATGAGACAATTCATACCTTGGGCGCCTACTGTGTGCCAGGCTCTGGCTAGCTGTAGAGGGATTCACAAATGAAGCCACTGGCCACTGCCTTGCAGGCTCTCCCAGGGCTGTGGGAGAGACAGGAAGTTACAAACCACAAGAACAATGTGTTATATGTGACAGACTGTAGATCAAGGCCCTTTAAGGGTAAGAGAGGAGAGAACACCTAATTCAGCCCAAAGATTTCAGGGAAGGCTTTCTGGAGGAGGGGGCATTTAACCAAGTGCCCAGGTGATAGGAAAGGGAAGAGAATTTGAACCACAGGGAACTCAAGAGCAAGTGGGCTTGGATAAAAGGTGGGAAATTGTGAGGAAATGGCTGGACCCAAAGACAGAAGGCAGAAGGAGCCTCGGAGGAGAGGAGTCCCAAGCTTCGGAGTCTGGATTTTACCTTGTGCAAGAGCATCCTCTAAGAATGAAGCTTCTCAGACTTTAATTTGCGAACAAATTACCTGGGGATTGTGTTAAAATGCAGGCCTGGGAGAGCAAACTCCCACGTGCTTCTAACTCTGCAGGTCTTATACTCCAGTGCGTGAGGGCCAGCAAACCTTTTCTGTAAAGGGCCAGGCAGTAAATAGTTTAGGTTCTGCCAATCCTGGGGTCTTAAATGAAAGCGCATGGCTGTATTCAGTAAAAGTTTATTTGCAGAAACATGCAGTGGCCCGGAAATAAACCCTCCCATATATGGTCAAATGATTTTCGGCAAGGGTGCCAAGAGCATTCAATGTGGAAAGGAGTTTTTCAACAAACGGTGTTGGAAAAAATGGATTTCCACAAGCAAAAGAAAGAGGCTGGACCCTTACCTCATACCATAGACAAAAATTAACTCAAAATGGATCAAAGACCTAAATGGAAGAGCTAAAATTATAAACCTCTTAGGAGGAAAGCTTCGTGACATTGGATTTTGGTAATGCTCTCCTGGCAGTTTCACCAAAAGCACAGGCAACACCAAAAAAAATAGATAACTAAAAAAAAAAAAAAAAAAAAAAGATCCCGCATGGCACAACGAAGATCCCATGTGTCGCAACTAAGACCAGGTGCAGCCAAAATAAATAATAAATGAATACTTTTAAAATATGGTTCAGTAGCTGTGGAAAACAGTATAGCAATTCCTCAAAAAAAAAATTAACAATAGAGTTGCCAAGGAGGTCCCTGGTGACTAGTGGTTAGGATTCTGGGCTTTCACTGATGTGACCCACGTTCAATTCCTGATCAGGGAATCCCACAAGCTGTGCAGCATGGCCAAAAAAAGAAAAAGAAAAATAGAGTTACCTTATGATCCAGCAATTCCTTGTCAGGATATATACTGAAAAAAAGTGAAGCAGGAAATCAAACAGATATTTGCATACCCAGAGAAACCTTTTACCATTTTTCACAACAGCCAAAAGGCGGGAACAACCCAGTCCATCAACTGATCAATGGATAAACGAAATGTGATCTGTATATACAGTGGAATATTATTCAGTCTTAAAAAAGGAAATTCTGGGTTTCCCTGGTGGCACAGCGGTTGAGAATCTGCCTGCCAATGCAGGGGACACGGGTTCGAGCCCTGGCCTGGGAAGATCCCACATGCCACGGAGCAACTAGGCCCGTGAGCCACAACTACTGAGCCTACGTGTCTGGAGCCTGTGCTCCGCAACAAGAGAGGCCGCGACAGTGAGAGGCCCGCGCACCGTGATGAAGAGTGGCCCCCACTTGCCGCAACTAGAGAAAGCCCTCGCACAGAAACGAAGACCCAACACAGCCAAAAATAAATATAAATAAATAAAAATTTTAAAAAAAGGAAATTCTGACACAAGTTACAACATGGATGAATATTGAGGACATTATGTTAAGTGAAATAAGCCAGCCACAAAGGGACGAATGCTGCATGATTCCACTTACATGAGGTTCTAGAGTAGTCAGAGTCATAGAGACAGAAAGTAGAGCGATGGTTGCCAGGGGCTGGGAGGAACAGGGAGTTAGTGTTTAATGGGGACAGAGTTTCAGTCTGAGAAGATGAAAAGTTCTGGAGATGGATGGTGGTGATGGTTACAGAACAATGTGAAGGTACTTAATGCCAGTAAAATGTGCATTTAAAGTGGTTTAAATGGTCAATTTTATGTATATTTTCCTATGACTTAAAAAGCATGCAGTAGGCAGAATTTGGCCATGGGTCAGATTTGTTCCACGTGCCACAGGGGGCCGACTCCTGGGAAACTCATGGGCCCAATCATTTCAGGAAGATGCCTCAGGCTGCAAAGACCAGGCAGATGGGAAGCAAGGGAGGGAGAGGCAGGGAGACTGTCTGGAGGCAGGAGGTCTTTGTGGAATCCTGGCCTGAACCTGTGCTTCTCAACTCTGGCTGCACATCACCGGTACCAGAGGGACATCAAAACTCCCTAATGCCAGGCCCCACTCCAAACCAATACATCTGAATCTCTGGGAATGAGACTCAGGCACCCGTGCCCTTTATAGCTGCCTGGTGATCCCCTGAATTCAGGAAGGATCACACATGGGGAACTTTCCAAGGTGCATGGCCCTATAAAACTGATGGGATGAGAAGAAGGTAGATTGAGGAAAGAATTCCCCACGTGGTGAAGAATTAACTGTTTTTGAGAAGCCTCAGCAGCTTTGGGCAGAATTAAGTGCTTCTCCCCGTCACTGGCTAAAGTGTCTCGTGCTTGTTCCAAACTAACACACTGATCTTGTTTGTAACTTCTCTCTCTCTCTCTCTCTCCTCTCTTTTAAAACCGTGGTCAAATATATACATAACATAAAATTTATTCTTTCAACCATTTTTAAGTGCACATTTCAGTGACACTAAGTACATTCACATTGTTGTATTGGGTTGGCCCAAAAATTCATTCGGTTTTAAGTAAAAACAAAAGACACATTTTTCATTTTCACCAAGAACTTTATTGAACAACGTATTCACTAACCAGACAAACTACAACCATCACCACCATCCATCTCCAGAACTTTTTCATCTTTCCCAACTGAGACTCTGTCCCCATTAAATAACAGCTCCCCCTCCCCTCTCTCCACCCCCCTCCCCATCCCTGCCAACCCTATTCTACTTTCCATCTCTATGAATTTGACTACTATAAGTGGAATCATATAGTATTAGTCCTTTTGTGTCTGGATTGTTTTTTTTCTTCATAGCCAATTGGATTTTATTCTAGGAATTCAAGGATGGTTTAACATTTTTAAATCAATATAATTTATCATGTATTTTAAAAAAAATTTTATTGACATATAGTTGATTTACAATGTTGTGTTAGTTTCAGGTGTACAGCAAAGTGATTCATTTATATATATATATTTTCTTTTTCAGATTCTTTCCCCTTATAGGTTATTACAAGATATTGAGTATATTTCCCTGTGCTAGAGAGTAGGTCCTTGTTAGTTATCTATTTTATATACATTAGTGTGTATATTTTAATCCCAAACTCCTAATTTATCCCGCCGCCCCCTTTGGTAACCATAAATTTGTCTTCTATGTCTGTGAGTCTATTTCTGTTTTGTAAATAAGTTCATTTGTATCATTTTTTTTAGATTCCACGTGTAAGCAAAATCATATGGTATTTGTCTTTCTCTGTCTGGGTTATTTCACTTAGTATGATAATCTCTAGGTCCATCCATGGTGCTGCAAATGGCATTAGTTCATTCTTTTTTATTACTGAGTAATATTCCATTGTATATATGTACCACTTCTTTATCCATTCATCTGTTGATGGACACTTAGGTTGCTTCCATGTCTTGGCTATTGTAAATAGTGCTGCTGTGAACACTGGGGTGCTTGTATCTTTTCAAATTATGTTTTTCTCCAGATATATGCCCAGGAGTGGAATTGCAGGATCATATGGTAACTCTATTTTTAGTTTTTAAAGGAACCTCCATACATGTTTTCCATAGTGGCTGCACAAATTTACATTCCCACCAACGGTGTAGGAGGGTTCCCTTTTCTCCACACCCTCTCCAGCATTTGTTATTTGTAGACTTTTCGATGTTGGCCATTCTGACCAGTGTGAGGTGATACCTCAGTATAGTTCTGATTTGCATTTCTCTAATATTTAGCGATGTTGAGCATCTTTTCATGTGTGTGTCTGGCTTATTTTATTTAACATAATGCCCTCAAGTTTCATCCATGTTGTAGCCTGTGTCAGAATTTCCTTCCTTTCTAACGCTGAGTAATATTGCATTGAACATATAGACCACATTTCATTTATCCTCTCATCTGTCAGTGGACACATGGGTTGCTTTTGGTTATTGTGAATAATGCTACTACAAACATGGGTGTATAACTATCTGTCTGGGTCTCCCTGCTTTCTCTTCTTTTGGGTACAGACCCAGAAGTGGAATTGCTGGGCCATAGGGTAATCCATCTTCTGAGGAACCTTACCCATCTCTCTCAAAGGACTGGGAGAGACTGCAAGGCAGGGGCCAGCGGCTTCATCTGATAATCCCTCTTCATTATTATGACTTCTCTGGCCTGTCTGGGGTGTGGACTGGTGAGAATATGTATAAAATTGGGCAGCAGCAAGAGGACAATTCGCTGAGTCATTTCTGGAACATTTTCACTTCACGTTTCACAGTTCTACAACTGGTATGGGCAACATCCAAAGGGGTTGGTGGGTGGAGGTGAAGGGCTAACACAGAAACACCTCTCAGGTATGGGGGCCCCGGCAGGACTGCAACTTACATGGGAAACGCACCAGTGTGACCTATGTGAGGAGGAGGAGAGATACAGATGAATGTAGAGATATGTATCTCACTGCCCACTAACAGAACTTCCTTTAAAAAAAAGTCTTTTATGGAATCCATTTCTGAGCTCTAGAATAAAGGGAAAAAGTTAAGTAGGGTGAGTGCCCTTCCCATCAATGGACACATCCAGTGGCTACAGGGGAATAAGTAGAACCTATAGTGAAAAATGGGGAGTGGCAAACAAAACACTTGTCTTGAATGATTATTGTGGTGAAAGAAAGATGATTCCAGACCGTGTGAGCAGGACACCTCTGGGCCTCATGTTTGTGGACTCAAAGACTATTGTGACGCCTGCAGGCAAGAGGAGGGACAGATGAGTCACACGTGAGGAGAGACAGAGACAGAGCATATGGAGGCCGGGGAGCTGCCCCAGCCGCGGGGGTGTGTGTGTGTGTGTGTGTGTGTGTAAATAAACCTTTGAATACAGAAAAGCATTTTAAAAGACTCGGAATCCCATCACCCAAAAATGTTGACCAAAAATAAAATATATGCATACAGTAAAAAAAAAAAAAAGAAAGGAAAAAACCTACAAGATAAAATAAATTTTTTTTTCTCTGCCAAGCACCTTCTGGTGTCTTTCTAGAAAATAGCACTTATGCATGCCAGTTTATTTATGTGTACTAATTTTTGTATTTGTATAAAAATATTATCATACACATTGTTCTATACCACCTTAGAAAGAGTTTTTTTGTTTGTTTCTTTTTAACTCAAAAGAGGAAAGAAAATAGCCAGAAAAGACCATAAAAAATTAATGGCAGGAAAGGGCAGAGAGATCCATGAATACAAATGCTGTTCATAGGAATCCACTAAACTTTTTCTTAACCCAATTTTTTCCAAAACATTCCTTGAGCAATTAAAAGTGTCAGCATCTGTAGTTGGAGCTGAAGATGGCAAAGATGAAGATCGCCAGTAACTTCAAATTTCTCATTAACACGTTAGAAGTAACAGCAACATCAGAAATACTGTCTCATCAATTACACAGGATGAGAAAAGAAAAACACTCATTCAGTGTGCTTGAATGGGCTGCTTGCCATGGTTCCCTCTCTTTTCATCCCTGTCAATGAGAGAACGAAGTATTCTGGACCGTTTTAATCGTATCAGGATTGGCAACGTTTTCAGAAGAAAATAGTCATGTGTGCTTTCAATTTTTAATCCTTGGAATCTCCCTACAAGAAGTAGCAAATATTTCAACAAGTTTCACCATGCTCCCCATGGCGTCCTACCTTTTCACAGGGTAACTTTACAGATATGGAAGTCTTCTTGCAATGGGAATGGAACTGCTTCTAGAAGAAAATCCTATACAAAGTTTACAGTTCAAGTTGCCAGGCACTTTGCTTGAAGTGCCTCTCTGTGCCTGTATTTTGAGACGGTCACTGCAAGTGAATGTATTAAATACTCTATACTTGTTCACGACTCTCCATGACCTTGAATTTTAAGGAGAAGAAATTCTTCTCAATCCTTGTCGAAAGTTCATAACTTTATCTACTTTTCTTCCTAGATCCACACATTCAGGATCATCTTTGTCTACCCCATTTATTTATTTTTTAAGACCCTGCTTTTCTTTTTTCTTTTTTTTGGGGGGGTGTGGGCTACGTTGGGTCTTCGTTGCTGTGCACGGGCTTTTTCTAGTTGCGGCGAGAATGGGCTACTCTTCGTTGCGGTGCGCAGGCTTCTCATTGCGGTGGCTTCTCTTTGTTGTGGAGCACGGGCCCTAGGCGTGCGGGTTTCAGTAGTTGTGGCACGCGGACTCAGTAGTTGTGGCTCGCGAGCTCTAGAGCACAGGCTCAGTAGTTGTGGCGCACGGGCTTATTTGCTCTGCGACATGTGGGATCTTCCCGGACCAGGGCTCGAACCCGTGTCCCCTGCATTGGCAGGTGGATTCTTAACCACTGCACTAGGGAAGTCCTGTCTACCCCATTTAAAAAGCCAAAATATAATGAACAAGTACATTTCATTCAACAGTCATTTTACAGAGCACTTGCTATGTGTTGATACTTGGCCCTTGGAAATATAAGGATGAACTGTCAGCCTCTGCCCTCAAGGGGGCGCTCACCGCCCACCGAGTAGAAAAGCTGTTCTCTTCGAGTTCCAATTCTCAGCAAATGGTATCTCTAAGTTGCTAAACCAAAACCCAGAAGAACTACAGATTCGATGAAGCGGGACGACATTATGCTAAGTGAAGCAAGCCAGAAGGACAAATGCTGTAGGATTCCACTTACATGAGGTACCCAGCATAGTCAAATTCACAGAGACAGAGGGTAGAATGGTGGGTGCTAGGGGCTGGGGGGGTGGGAATGGGGAGTTGATGAATGGGGACAGAGTTTCAGTTTGGGAGGATGAGAAAGTTCTGGAGATGGTTGGTGATGATGGTTGCACAACAATGTGAAAGTACTTAACTGCACTCAACTACACATTTTAAAACGGTTTAAATGGTAAATTTTGTTGTTTATTTTACCACAATTAAAAAAAAATTGTTTTTAAGCCAAGAGTCCCCCCTTGAAGCCTCTCTTTCATCCCACATCTAATTCATCGTTAAGGCCTAGTAGCTCTGCTTTCAAAATAGATCCTGAAGGTGACCACCTCTTACCATGGCCCAGGTCACTGTCCTGGGCTACCTCCCACCTGGGCTCATAAACGGGCTCCCAGCCCCACCTGTGGCCTCTCTTCCACACGCAACGGCAGACGCCCTTCACAGCAGAAATGACCTCACTCAACACTCCTACCTCCATGGCCTCTTTATTGTTCCCTGGGCTTCCCAAGAACATTCCCTCTGGAGCCTTTGCCTTTGCTCTCTTTTCTGCCTGGTACCCTAACAGCCCAGATTTGCACCTGGCTCAGGCCCTCACTTCTTTCACGTCTGCGCTCCCAAATCCCCTCCTCAGAGGGGCTGCTCCTCACCACCTCCTCTGACATAGCTCATCCCCCTCAGCCTCTATCCTAGAGCCTTGCTTTATTTTCCTTTGTACCAGAATTGCATTGTGTGTTGATTTGTTGGTGGCCATATGTTCTCTGCGATAAGATCAGCCCTAAGAGAGAGCATACTGCTAGATCCCCTGCATTTAAATACAGTAAGTCCCCTACATACGAACCTTCAAGTTGCAAACTTTCAAAGATGCGAACAAGGGACTTCCCTGGTAGTCCAGTGGTTAAGAATACGCCTCCTAATGCAGGGGACGCAGGTTCGATCCCTGGTCAGGGAACTAAGATCCCACATGCAGCAGAGCAACTAAGCCTGCGTGCCTCAACTACTGAGCCCGCGAGCTCTAGAGACCGCGCATCACAACTAGAGAGCCTGAGTGCTCTGGAGCCCACATGCCACAACTAGAGAGAAGCCCATGCACTGCACCTAGAGAAGCCCGCACACGGCAGCAAAGAGCCCGCATGCTGCAACTAAGACTAGAGGCAGACAAATAAATAAATAAAATATTTTTTTAAAAAACATAAAAACAAAGATGCGAATGTGCATTCGCACATCCAACCATGTAAGTTAGTTCCCATGTCTGACGTATACTGTCATGTGCATGCATCCTCTACAAGTGGTTGTGCTTTTGTGTACTTTACTGTATAGTACTGTACAGAGTACAATAGTACAGTATCTTTATTTCAAATCCAGGATGTCCAGAAGCAAGAGTAAAATCAGCAGTGATGTAACCAGTACTACTGTACTTTTCAAGGTACTGTACTGTAAGATTAAAAATGTTTTCTTTATTTTTCGTGTTTGTTTTTTATGTATTATTTGTGTGAAAAGCATAATAAATCTATTACAGTACAGTACAATATAGCCGATTGTGTTAGTTGGGTACCTAGGCTAACTTTGTTGGACTTAGGGACAAATTGAACTTATGAACGCACTCTCGGAATGGAACTCAGTCATATGTAGGGGACTTACTGTAGTGCCTGACACATAGTAGGCACATTCAATATATGATGATTGTCTGAATGAATGAATGAGAGAGACTTTGTTGTTTTCTATATATGAGGGCTGGGCTTTGAAGGAACAGCCCATATCACAGGCGTGTAAGGTAAATAAGGCAGCTGGGGCTTTGTTTGACTCATGCCAACAGCCCACTGTGAGTCCAATGAGGCACATTGTGGTCCTAAGACAGGAGGTGAGGGAATTCCCTGGCGGTCCAGTGGTTAGGACTCTGTGCTTCCACTGCAGAGGGCACAGGTTCGATCCCTGGTTGGGGAACTAAGTATCCAGGTGTGGCCAAAAAATAAAAAATAAATTAAAAAAACAAAACAAACAAACAAAATAACTAAGAGCATGAGGTGAATGGACTTGTATCTCTCTGGTCAAGGCCTCACTGAATTTTCACTCATAGAGAAAGATAACTGTTTTTTATGGAAGTATAGTTGATTTACAATATTGTCTCAGTTTCAGGTGTACAGTAAAGTCATTCAGTTATACATATATTTTTTCAGATTATTTTTGAACTATAAGTTATTAAAGGATATTGAATATTGTTTCCTGTGCTATACAGTAAATCTTTGTTGCTTATTTATTTTATAAATAGTAGTGTGTATCTGTTAATCCCAAACTCCTAATTTATTCCCCTACCGCGCCTTCCCCCTTTGGTAACCAAAAGTCTGTTCTCTATGCCTGGGAGTCTGTTCCTGTTTTGTAAATAAGTTCATTTGTATTATTTTTTAGATTCCACATGTAAGTGAGATCATATAATATTTGTCTTTCTCTGACTTACTTATTAGTCCTTATTTATTAGGTCCTTATTAGTCATCAATTTTATACATATCAGTGAGTATATTTGTATCTTTAAAAATAAGATTATTAAAGTTCTAATAAGTTTTGTTTTATCACCTGCTATGTTATTTGGTATATACAAGTTTATAACTCTTTTTTTTTTTTAATTAATTTATTTATTTATTTATTTTTGGCTGTGTTGGGTCTTCATTTCTGTGCGAGGGCTTTCTCCAGTTGCGGCGAGCGGGGGCCACTCTTCATCGCAGTGCGCAGGCCTCTCACTGTCGCGGCCTCTCCCGTTGCGGAGCACAGGCTCCAGACGCGCAGGCTCAGTAGTTGTGGCTCACGGGCCTAGTTGCTCCGCGGCGTGTGGGATCTTCCCAGACCAGGGCTCAAACCCGTGTCCCCTGCATTGGCAGGCAGATTCTTAACCACTGCGCCACAAGGGAAGCCCTATAACTCTTATATATTGGTCATAAACTGTATATTTTACAATTGTATAATCTTTATACTACTCGATACTTTTTTTTTAATATAAATTTATTTAATTAATTTATGTTTTTGGCTATGTTGGGTCTTCGTTGCTGTGTGCGTTCTTTCTCTAGTTGCAGTGAGTGGGAGCTACTCTCCGTTGCGGTGCACGGGCTTCTCATTGTGGTGGCTTCTCTTGCAGAGCACAGGCTCTACGCACATGGGCTCAGTAGTTGCTGCACGCGGGCTCTAGAGCACAGGCTCAGTAGTTGTGGTGCACGGGCTTAGTTGCTCTGCAGCATGTGGGATCTTCCCGGACCAGGGCTCAAACCCGTGTCCCCTGCATTGGCAGGCGGATTCTTAACCACTGCGCCACCAGGGAAGTCCTATTTGTAGACTTTTTGATGATAGCCATTCTGACCGGTGTGGGTTAATGCCTCATTGTGGTTTTAATTTGCATTTTTCTAATAATTAGCGATGCTGAGCATCTTTTTATGTGCCTGTTGGCCATCTGTATGTCTTCTTTGGAGGAATGTCTATTTAGGTCTTCTGCCCACTTTTTGATTGGGTTGCTTGGTTTTTTGATATTCAGTTATATAAGCTGTTTGTGTATTTTGGAAATTAAGCCGTTGTTGGTTGCATTGTTTGCAAATATTTTCTCCCATTCTGTAGGTTGTCTTTTCACTTTGTTGATGGTTACCTTTGCTGTGCCAAAGCTTTTAAGTTTGATTAGGTCCCATTTGTTTATTTTTGCTTTTTTTTTTTTTTTTTTTGCCTCGTGAGACTGATCTAAGAAAATATTGCTACGATTTATATCAAAGAATCTTTTGCCTGTGGTGCCTTCTAGGAGTTTTATGGTATCATGTCTTATATTTAGGCCTTTAAACCGTTGAGGTTATTTTTGTGTATGGTTTGAGTGTTCTAATTTCATTGATTTACATGAGGCTGTCTAGCTTTCCCAACACCACTTGCTGAAGAGACTCTTTTCTCCTTTTTGTATTCTTGCCTCCTTTGTTGAAGATTAATTGACCATAGGTATGCGGTTTATTTCTGGGCTCTCTATTCTGTTCCATTGACCTATATATCTGGTTTTGTGCCAATACACTGTTTTGATTACTATAGCTTTGTAGTATCATCTGAAATCTGGGAGGGTTATGGCTCTAGCTTTGTTCTTTTATTTTTTTGGGCTGCACCATGTGGTATGCAGGATATTAGTTCCCTGACCAGGGAACAAAACCCGTGCTCCCTGCATTGGGAGCACAGTCTTAACCCCTGGACTGCCAGTTCTTTGTTCTGCTTTGTTCTTTTTCCTCGGATTGCTTTGACAATTCTGGGTCTTTTGTGGTTCCATATAAATTTTAGGATTATTTGTTCTAGTTCTGTGGGAAAATGTCATGGGTAATTTGATAAGGATCACATTAAATCTGTAGATTGCTTTGGGTACTATGGCCATTTTAACAATATTAATTCTTCCAATCCAAGAGCATGGGATATCTTTCCATTTCTTTGAATTATCTTCAATTTCCTTTATCAGTGTTTTAGAGTTCTCCGTGTAGGTCTTCCACCTCCTTGGTTAGGTTTATTCCTAGGTAATGTTTTCTTGATGCAGTTTTAAATGGAATTGTTTTTTACTTTCTCTTTCTGATATTTTATTGTTAGTGTAAAGAAATCTGTATATCAATCCTGTATCCTGCTACCTTGCTAAATTCATTTATTAGTTCTAATAGTTTTTCTGTGCAGTCTTTAGGGTTTTCTATATAGAGTATCATGGTATCTGCATATAATGACAGTTTAACCTCTTCACTTCCAGCTTGGATAGCTTTTATTTCACTTTCTTGTCTGATTGCTGTGACTAGGACTTCCAATACTATGCTGAATAGAAGTGGTGAGAGTGGGCATCCTTATCTTGTTCCAGAATTTAGTCGGAAGGCTTTCAGCTTTTCACTGTTGAGTATTATGTTGGCTGTGGGTTTGTCATAAATGGCTTTTATTATGTTGAGATATGTTCCCTCTATACAGATTTAGGTGAGAGTTTTTATTATGAATGGATGTTGAATTTTATCGGATGTTTTTTCTGTATCTATTGAGATAATGATGTGGTTTTTGTCTTTTCTTTTGTTGATGCGGTGTATCACATTGATTGGTGAATGTTGAACCATCCTTGTGACCTTAAAATGAATCCAACTTGATCATGGTGTATTATCCTTTTTATGTATTGTTGGATTCAGTTTGCTAATATTTTGTTGAGGATTCTTGCATTTATATTCGTCAAAGGTGTAGGCCTGTAATTTTCTTTTTTTATACTGTCTTTGTCTGTCTTTGTCTGGCTTTGTCAGGATGATGGTGGCTTCATAGAATGAATTTGGAAGTGTTCCCTCCTCTTCAATCTTTTGGAAGAGTTTGAGAAGGATAGGTATAAGTTCTTCTTTGTATGTTTGGTAGAATTCCCCAGTGAAGCCATCTGGTCCTGGACTTTGGTTTGCAGGGAGGTTTTTTTTTAACAGATTCTATTTCATTTCTAGTCATTGGTCTGTTCAAGTTTTTTCTAGACTCAATTTTGGCAGGCTGTATGTTTCTAGAAACTCATCCATTTCTTGTAGGTTTTCTAATTTGTCGGCATATAACTGTATAGTATTTTCTTTTGATTTTTTTGTATTTCTGTGGTATAGTTTGTTCTTTCTCCTTTTTCATTTCTTATTTTGTTTATTTGGGTCTTCTCTTTTCTTCTTGGTGAGCCTGGCTAGACGTTTGTCAATTTTGTTTATCCTTTGAAAAAACCAGCTCTTGGTTTTATTGATCTTTTCTACTGTTTGTATGTTTTAGTTGAAGTACAGTTGATTTGCAATGTTGTGTTAGTTTCAGGTGTACAGCAAAGTGATTCAGATATATATATACATGAAAAATAAACATATTTCTTTTTCAGATATAATTTTCCATTATAGGTTATTACAAGATATTGAATATAGTTCCCTGTGCTATACAGTAGATCCTTGTTGTTTATCTATTTTATATATAGTAGTGTGTATCTGTTAATCCCAAACTCCTAATTTATCCTTCCCCTCTATTGGTTTTTGGATCTCTATTTTATTTATTTCCTCTCTGATATTTATTGTTTCCTTCCTTCTGCTGACTTTGGGTTTTGTTTGTTCTTCTTTTTCTAATTCTTTTAGGTTCTAGGTTAGGTTGTTTATTTGGGATTTTTCTTGTTTCTTGAGGAAGGCCTGTATCACTATGAACTTCCCTCTTAGAACTGCTTTTGCTGAGTCCCATAGATTTTGTAAGGTTGTGTTTTCATTGTCGTTTGTCGTTTGTCTTGAGGTATTTTCTGATTTCCTCTCTGATTTCATCATTGACCCACTGAGAAAGATAACTTTTGAAGAAGACCCATACCCCCTTCAGCATTCTCAAATGGCATTCTACATTTTCTCCAAAAATGTATTCACATTTATGAAATTTATGCAAGTGCTAGGATTATGGATTTAAGGTTTCCCCTCATGCTCACCTCCTACAAAATTAGATTACCTGCCCGGCCAGCTTTAGAAAGCCATGAGAGGTAAGAGGTTCTGGAGAGAAAATAGCTTGCTTCTTTTGAGGAATGTTGAAGACACTTCCAACAAGCATTTCAGAATAGAAAGGGAGTTGTGGTTGAGTGGCTTTTAAAGGGTAGAGATGAGCTGATTCATCTAGACCTGGCAGGCAAGTGGCTGCTAACAGAAGGGTTCCACAGGGAACTGTTTCTGGAGCCGGGGGGACAGGTGTAGACCGAGGGTCAAGGAAGAGGCTAGCACTAAGCTTTTGATCAGAGGGAATGAAGGGTGCATTGCAGGTCAACATCACAGCTGGGAGGGTAAAGAAGAGCATGGGAACAACACCGAAGAGGAGCAATTCCTGGGCCCACTCCACTGAGACCTAGAAAGAGTCTGAGAACTGCTCGAGGCATCAGTGCTCATAGCAAGGAGGACAGAAAAGGAGGGGCTTTATGCCGTCATTTAAAAAGAGATGAAGAGATAGTCCTCAGTGGATGACCTTGGAGGTCCTTCCCAACTAAGAGTCTCTGAGAACCAGATGGGATAAAAAGCAGAAATAAGTAATAAGAAGGAAAAGAGGGAGTGAATGTTCAGTGTTGGAACCTTTACTGTGGGCCAGATACTTTGCAAGGTGTTTTGCACTTACATCTTATTGAACATTCATACTAACCTAATAGGTTGGTATTATTATGTCCGGTTGGCCAATGAGAAGACCAATGTTCAGTTTATGGAACGTGCCACATGTCACACAGCTAGCCAGTGGAGCAAGCAGGACTCAAATCCAGGAGTGTATGATTCCCAAGGGGCAGTCCAACTTTCGGTAAATGAGAGAGGAATTGTGGAACACCTTGCAGTTATGGTTTTATAGCCTTATTTTGAGCCACAGACCTCTTTGAGGGCAGGAGTTTTTAACCAAGGTTCCCATCGATGGGCTTTTGGGGACATGAATCTCCTGAAATTATCTGCGAAATCTACTTTGCATGTGTATTTTTCTGGAGAGAAGATCCATAGTTTTTGCTCAGTTCTTTAAAGGTCTCTGCCCCCTCAAAAGATATTAACCATTGTTCTAGGAAGTCCATGAACCCTTGTGATAGCAAGAGGACAGAGAAAGACAAATACTGTATGATACTATAATGATCGATACATGTCATTATACTTTTGTGCAAACCCACAGAAAGTAAAACATCAAAAGTAAATCCTGGGACTTCCCTGGTGGCACAGTGGTTAAGAATCCACCTGCCAATGCAGGGGAAATAAATTAATTAATTAAAAAAACATTTTTTAAAAAAAGTAAATCCTAAGATAAACGATGGACTTTGGGTGATTATGATGTGTTTTTTTTTTTAATTAAAATTTTTTAAAATTTATTTTTGGCTGCGTTGGGTCTTCGTTGCTGCACGCAGGCTTTCTCTAGTTGAGGCGAGCGGGGGCTACTCTTTGGTGCAGTGCATGGGCTTCTCATTGTGTTGGCTTCTCTTGTTGCAGAGCACAGGCTCTAGGCGACAGGCTTCAGTACTTGTGGCACACGGGCTCAGTAGTTGTGGCTCGCGGGCTCTAGAGCGCAGGATCAGTAGTTGTGGCCCACGAGCCTAGTTGCCCCGCGGCATGTAGGATCTTCCCAGACCAGGGCTCGAACCTGCGTCTCCTGCCTTGGCAGGCAGATTCTTAACCACTGCGCCACCAGGGAAGTCCTGATTATGATGTGTTAATGTAGGTTCATCCTTGGTAAAAATGCACCATTCTAGGGAGTGATGTTGATAATGGGGGAGGCTTTGCATGTGTGCAGGCAGAGGGTATATAGGAAATCTTTGTACCTTTGTATCTTCCTCTCAATTTTGTTATAAACCTAAAACTGCTCTTTTAAAAAAATAAAGTCTTTAAAAAGAAAAAGAGATTGAAAAAGAAATAAAGCAGAAAAAAGTATCCTATGAAAAATGTAGGAATCATATTAGAAAAAGAGTAAATGGTAGAAATGAACTTATTTACAAAACAGAAATAGAGTCACAGATGTAGAAAACAAACTATGGTTACCAGGGGGGACGGGGGTGGGGGGAGGGATACATTGGGAGATTGGGGTGGACATATATACACGACTATATATAAAATAGATAACTAATAAGGACCTACTGTATAGCACAGGAAACTCTTCTCAATACTCTGTAATGACCTATATGGGAAAAGAATCTAAAAAAGAGTGGATATATGTATAACTGACTCACTTTGCTGTACAGCAGAAACTAACACAGCATTGTAAATCAACTATATTCCAATAAAAATTTTTAAAAAAGAAAAAAGTTTCTGGAATGATGTCAATAAAAAAATTTATATTTGTGAAAAGAAAAACAGTAAAGCTGATAGTTGTTTCTAGTAGTTGTTTTTTGTTAGGTTTTGTATAATTCCAAGCAATCATGGGTATGGTCCTGAAAAAAAAAGCCACAACTTTTTAAAGGCCATTTGGAATAACAACACCAACGAGATTCTTTTTGAGTGGTGTCTTCATGCTTTTCAAAGTGCTTTCATATATATCACCCCATTTGATTTTAACAGCCTGTAGGGTGACATAGCCTAAAACAGCTACAAAATTGCCACTGAAAATAGAGTGACTAGAAATGATAAAAGAGGAACTATTTTACAACTTAGCATTCTATTTTAGTCACAATAAAACAAGAGAAAACTAGACATAGGGCATTGTTTTAAAATTCCTGCCTAGGTGGAAATAAAATTTTGAGAAATCAGGGTCCCTTGAAGAATGATTGGAAAATATCAGAAAGATAATATCCTTACAAGGAAGTAAATGATAGGTATGTTATATATTTAAAGAATCAGAAGAAATATAATCATGGAGTAGTATTTAAGGATGAGGGACTTCCCTGGCGGTCCAGTGGTTAAGACTCCGAGCTTCCACTGCAAGGGGTGTGGGTTTGTTATTTATTTATGTATGTATGTATGTATGTATGTATGTATGTATGTATGTATGTATGTCTGCGTTGGGTCTTAGTTGCTGCGTGCAGGCTTTCACTAGTTGCGGCGAGTGGGGGCCACTCTTCGTTGTGGTGTGCAGGCTTCTCATTGCGGTGGCTTCTCTTGTTGCGGAACACAGGCTCTAGGCGCATGGGCTTCAGTAGTTGTGGCTCGCGGGCTTTAGAGCGCAGGCTCAGTAGTTGTGTTGCACAGGCTTTGTTGCTCCGCAGCATGTGGGATCTTCCCAGACCAGGGATGGAACCCGTGTCCCCTGCATTGGCAGGTGGATTCTTAACCACTGCGCCACCAGGGAAGTCCGGGGGTGTGGGTATGATCCCTGGTTGGGGAGGTAAGATCCCGCATGCTGCAGCGAGGCAAAAAAAAAAAAAAAAGAAAAAAAGAAAAACTAAGGATCAGATGGTATGAGATATGAGAATGGAGACAAACCCAAAATCAAATACTACAGACACGTGGGCACGATACCGACCTAGTTATTGGTCCAAGTGGTGGGTTAGATTGCCCTGCGCACTGGCCCGGAGGACGACTGACTCACAAACACAGAAGCTATGATGATGAGCTGGGATCTTCCCACCGCCCACCTAGCCCATCAGTGTCATGGACTGACCTTTCCCCCAGCCCCAGTTTAGCCCAAAGATACCTGAAGAGCGGTAGCTCTCCCCTCAGCCAAATACAGAAAGGATTTAGAGAATGTAGGTCAGGTCCACCCTTCCTGTAATCCATCCTGGTTCTTTAGGACCTAAAGGGTCCTGCTCTTGGTGTGTGTGGAAGTGGGGAGGGGGCAGGACAGCACCTAGGCTTCCTCCACTCAGGATTCAAAGGTATGTTCTAGTTGAAGTGTGCACAAAGCCAAAGATAAAGTTTTCTGTCCTCACTCTATTTCTTCCCTTCCTGGTGGGAATGTGATCTTTTCTCAAGAAAAACATGACAAATGATGCCATGAAAGGTTAACATAGCAAGGAAACGGTTTATTTCTCTTGAAGATATTCTGCTTTGATCCCTGAACGGAGCTCAGGAGTTCCACTTGGTGCCAGGAGGGAGCTGGGACCCCATGGGGAGGACGGGGGTAGAAAGGATCGGGGCAGAGATTGAAGAGGGGAGACCCGGAACCAGGAAAAACCTCCTACGCCAACCAACGGCTGCCTCTACACCCCTGAAAGGTGATGTGATGGAAAAATACCAAACCATTTCGGCCTTTTCTCTAGATTCCACTTGCTTGTCTGGGATCTGCTGATAGTAAGATCTCCTTCCCTTCCAGTGGAACCGGGCTGTCTCTTTCAGATGTGGCAGGGCTGGATGGAGGGTTATAAACATTTGCCTTGATATTCTCCTTGGTCTTGAGCGAGGCCCCTCCGGTTTGAAACCTTGGACCCTGGTTTAGCTGGCATTGGACCTCACCTGCATCCGTGCTCTGCACTGGCCCATGCTGACCTAACTGCCCGTAGGTGTGGTGAGCCCCCCTGCTGGCCCTAGATTTCCCCGAGTCCTCTTCAGGCGGGCCTGCCTGTGTCCACTGTCTCAGGCCCACAACTACACTGGCTCTGACTAGGTGCGTTTCATTTTGAATCCAGGCCCCCCACCTAGTTTGGAAGATTGCTGGAAATAGCTTGCTTTCAAAGTGGAAAGTGTGAGAAATCAATACAGGAGTCTCTTAAAACCCAGTTGTAAGGATTTGGGGAATCAGAAAGTTAAGAATGTAGAGAGGAAGGGATTAAGAACTTCTATAGGGACTTCCCTGGGGGTCCAGGGGTTAAGACTCCACTCTTCCACTGCATGGGGTACGGGTTCGATTCCTTGTCGGGGAACTAAGATCCCACATGCCACGTGGCCAAAAAAAAAGAAAAAGAAAATTTCTTGAACTGAATAAAAATGAAAATACAACATATCAACTTAAAAAAGTATTAAAAGAAAAAAAAAGGACTTCTATAAACAGGAAACCACTACTCCTTCCTTCAAAGAGAGGAAGGATAATAAATATCATCACAGAAAAGCCTGTGCCGTAGAGAGAATGGTGACTGATCCCAGCATGAGTTAATGAGACCTCGGAGAGGAGGGTGAAATATGGACTGGGTTAAAGAGGAAATAAATGGGAGGGAAAGAGAATGTCAGTTTGGAAAGGGAAAGTTTAATGCTGGAAGTAGGTTTTAATTAAGGAATGTAGTATATATGAACATTTTCTTTCCCTCTTAGGTAAGATAGGAAGGCCAGAGGCGGACTATTCCTAGTGGGGCACAGCTGGAAACTGTTAAGGATGACAGAGTATGTCAAAGAGGATTTGGAGGGAATTCCGCTGTGGTCCAGTGGTTAGAACTCTGCACTCTCACTGCCAAAGGCCCGGGTTCCCTCCCTGGTCTGGGAACTAAGATCCCACAAGCTGCAGGGAGTGGCCAAAAAAAAAAAAAAAAAAAGGAGGATTTGGAAAGACTTATTTTAGGAATTAATTCACTTATGTCTTTTAATCAATAGCCTATTTTTTAGAGCAGTGTTAGATTTACAGAAAAATTGAGCAGAAAGTACAAAGAGTTCCCATATTACCCCCTGACACACACACACACACACACACACACACACACACACAGAGTTTATCATGCATTGGTGCGGTACATTTATTACAATTGATGAACCAATATCGATACATTATTATTAACTCAAATCCACAGTTTACATTATGGCTCATTTTTTTTGTTGCAATTGATGAACATATTAAATCTAAAAATAAAGATGTTTTCATAGATGAGAGATTATTAACAGATGTAGAGAATCAATGGTTCCTCTATAAATACTTTATATAATTCCCAAAAAAAAAGTGGAATTTCCCTCTCAGGACAGCATAGATGTCAAAAAACAAAAAATTTTCCTTCTGATGGCAGGACTCCTTGGTTCTAGAATGACTTTGGGCTCTTAAGAGCAGCATTTTGGGTACTAGGCAGAACAAAGGTGGTTAAATACTCTTACAGCTCAGGATATAAAACCCCTTAAAAATTTTTTTTGGTACTTAATGCCTTTGAACTGTAACCTTAAAAACGTTAAAATAGTCAATTTGTGGTGTATGTATCTTGCCACACTCGGAAACCTTTTTAAAGGAAAATCACCCAGGAGAGCTCAGCCACCAGAGATGTAACTCAGTCAGCTGGGTGGGAAGCCGATCTCCAAGGCAGACGCCACCAAGTACGCGTCCCAGAGTGAGTAAGATGAAGGCCTCAGATTGCTTGTAAGCAAGTCGCGCTTCTGAGCCAATAGCAGCGTTAGCTTTTGGCAAAGTGTTATGTTCAGTGTGGCTTCGGATCAGACCTAGACCCCCTTCCTGGCAGGAAGGTGAAGTCTCCTGTCCTCAGATTTCTGACTTCTCTGAGGCCAGCCGTTAACCTGTAAGGGGACCTGCAAGATCATGTACCTGCTTAGGATTTAGGGAGACAGTGGGAAGGCAGGAGTTCTCCTGGGTGACCCTGGGGTCCGTTGGTGGAGTTTGTCCAAGATTCTGCCACCCCGCTGTTGTTCAACTGAGCTGCAAGTGGCTGGGTGATCCCTATGCTGCTGGCGTTGATAAAGACGTCGTCTGGCTCCAAGAGTCTGCCTCTCCCCAGACACACTCGCGTGTAGATGGTGCCGTTCCACCCCTCACTGCTGTATAATGAGTCGTCTCAAACGCAGAGCAGAACTTCATTCCCTAAAAGGCCAAGTCAAGGTGTTGAAACCTCAGTTCCTCATTCAGGGATCAGGTGGCTTGAAATTAACTGTCGCCTTCCCAGGGATTGGTTTCTCCTCAATGAGTTTTTTGTGTGTTTGTTTGGTTGGTTGGTTTTGGGGGTTTTATGGCCGCACAGAGCAGCTTGCAGGATCTTAGTTCGCCGACCAGGGATCGAACCCGGGCCATGGCAGTGAAAGCACAGAGTCCTAACCACTGGACTGCCAGGGAATTCCCCTCAATGAGTTTTAATTTATAATTGACCCAAAGATATGAAAAAGTGCTAATGGCTGTCATTAAACTAAATGAGATGGTGCACATGTCAGGGCCTGGAATATTGCCTGGATCATAGCTGGTGCTCAGTAAATGTGTGTTTTCCCTTTACTGAATATGTGGCTTAGAAAATCAGAAGACTTGCACAATCTTTAAGCTGGTTCTATATTCTGGGCTCAGTTTGATAAGAGGGGAACTAATAACAAAATTGTTTATACAGTTGACCCTTGAACAACATGCGTTTGAATTGCCTGGGTCCACTTATCCATGGATTTTTTTTAATAGTAAATACTACAGTACTACACGATCCTGGTTGGTTGAATGTGCAGATGTGTAACCTCGGATACAGAGGAACCACCTATATGGGGGCCCAACTATAAATTATACGGGGATTTTTGATGCCTGAGTACTGGTGGCCCTAACACTCCAGTTGTTCAGGACTCAACTGTAATTGTAAACTTTGGTAGCAATTATAGGAAATTGCTTATATAGGAGTAGTTTATTGATTATAGGAAACACTCAGTAACAGCGTAAAAGGTGTTAAACACTTTGTGTTCCCTGTGTTGGCACTCACTGTCAAGCTTTATGGAGTAACTTTATTGTGAACATGATTGCCGTCTCTTGAAGAGCCATGTGCAAAGCTGTTTCCCTTTGGGCAAACCTGAGCCTCCCTGTGGGAGACCCTCAGCCCTCTGCTCTCACCGCCAATTATTCCATTGCTTGTTTTGTTTTTTTTTTAAACAAGGAACATTTACTGACATTTCAGTGAGTGAGAATTGAGAAAGTGACCTAATATCTTTTTTTTTTAAGTTTTTTTTTTTTTTGATGTGGACCATTTTTAAAGTCTTTATTGAATTTGTTACAATATTGCTTCTGTTTTATGTTTTGGTTTTTTCGCCGCGAGGCATGTGGGATCTTAGCTCCCCGACCAAGGATCGAACCTGCACCCCCTGCATTAGAAGACAAAGTCTTAACCACTGGACTGCCAGGGAAGTCCCTCCATTGCTTGTGAAGCATCCGTTCCCATGACCCCCAAGTCAGCATCCCCAGTCTTGATCAGTCATGAGATCCACTTGTATTCTAAGTGCTGGTTGCATGTTTCCAATTTGATATCCTGTCATTATCTCCTGTTATCTGCTATGTTATTCTCCTGATAATCTAAGCTTGACACCACAGACTAACTTTGATTTCTTCATTTCCAGGTGATTGAATTCCTGGGTCCTCCTTTAGCAGGGCTCTCTCTAGGTAGACCCTCAGGGCCAGAACTAGGTGAGGAAGCAAGGTGCCTAGGGTGAGGCAAAAAGGCGCCTAGGGTAAGGCAAACTGAGGTGGCACAACCTTTAAGGTGGCACAACTCTCCGGGTAGCACAAGTGCAGGAACAGCCTTGAGAGTGGGTACCTCCTTAAGCTCTGCATCCTAGGGGCCTCCCTTGCCTCATTTCTATAGACTGAATGTTTGTGTCCAACCACCCCCCCCAAAATTCATATGTTGAAATCCTAACCCCCAGTGTGATGGTATTAGGAGGTGGGGCCTCTGAGAGGTACTTAGGTCATGAGGGTGGAACCCTCAATAATGGGATTAGTGCCCTTATGGAAGAGACTGCAGAGCACTCCCTTGCCCCTTCTACCACGTGAGGACAAAAGACTGCCTATGAACCAGGAAGTGGGCCCTTACCAGACACTGAATCTGCCAGCACCTAGATCTTGGACTTCCCAGCCTCCAGAACTGTGAGAAATACATTTCCATAGTTTATAAGCCCCCGGTCTGTGGTATTCCTGTTATAGCAGCCAGAGTAGACTAAGATACTCAGCCTAGTCCCACCCTGTTGACCCTTCCTTCTCATCCCACAGCCACATCACAGCTCCCCGACCCGATGATTGCAATGGCTTTCTAACTGGCCTCCCCATTTCCACTCTTTTCCTCTCCTTTCAGAACAAGTCTACTGTTGGCTTTCTTCCAGCATCACTCCTCGAGGCAGACTTAGCTATGACCCATTTGTGTTCTCAGAACACCATTACGCACTTATCACTCAGCATGGTGGATATTTCTTGACCCGTCTGCCCTCTCTTGAAGGCAAGGACTGTGACATTCATTGTGTGTCCCCAAAGAATACACTGGCACAGTCATTCATGACATGAGAGGTGGTGCAGCAAGGTGGTTGTGAAGGGAGTTCTGGATTCAAATTCTGACACTTCTCTTTTTACTCACCTGTGACTTTGGGCAAGTCACTTAACCTCTCTCACCTTTGGATTCTCCATCTATAAAACATGGTACCCAAATACCCCCCTTGTGGGACTCTTGGCAGGACTGAGTAAGACTGTTGCAGTGTTTGCCTCAATAAATGCTAGTGACCATAATTAATGTCACTGAACATCTGCTGAACTAAACCAGCTCTACCCTACACATCACTGTCCAATTACTCTTCCTACATTGTCACTTGTGTCATATCACTCTCGGATCAAAATCCTCCTGGTTGGATGAAACTCTAACCCCTTAGCTTTAGCAGGTATTGATTTATCTCGATTTTAAAAACACATCTATTATTGTGTAAATGTTTCTTTAAATACTATTTTCGTAAAGCTTGTTTTGTAATTACTAGTTGGTCACAAGAAAATGATTCTATCAGAATCAACCTTATAGGGAACAATTCTGTGAACCTACCTTTAATCCGGGGTTACCAGTCCTGGCTGCATATTCAAATAGCCCAAGGAGCTTTTTAAAGCATTCCAACACCCAACCCCCAGAAATTCCGATCTAATTTTTCTGGGGTGTGGCTCGACATTGGGATTGAAAAAGCTCCCCAGGTGAGTCTATTGTGCAGCCAGTGTTGAGTGGCACCCTGGCCCCCTCTGCTTTGTCACACCTGGTAGAACCTTCATGCCAACTCACCTGCAACCACACAGTTTTCAGGTTCTTGCTGTCAGCTGGCTGTTCCTGTTCCCAAATTTGCCTGGTATAGGCCCAAGTCACACCAGCTCCTACCCCAAGGGTTTGTAAAGAGGCACCTTCTGATGCAAATAAGCCTTGTCTTCAAATCAGGCCACAAACACACCTTGACTCACCCTCATTCTTGATCTGGTTTATGGTTTACTGATAACATCCTGGATGGAAAACCAGTTTCTGACTTGCAATGACCTATTCACCCCTTGGCTGGAGCTGGAATCTCATGTGCTCTGGGCTCCTCCCCTGTCCCAGACTAGCAGGAATTGATTACTTCTTTGGCATTTAGTGCTTTGCCTCCTGATTTCTACCATGATAGGCCCTAGCCTTTGGAGCTTCTACAGCTTTTAGCTTTCCTCTTGCAGTGCTAACCCCATCCCAGCCCCCAATCCTGGACGCTGGTGCCTTTTGTGTGGCCGGTTTCCACTTACTTTTCTTATAGAGAACTAGGTGATAAGCTGAACCTTGAACAAGGAAAACACAAGTCTGAAACAGGTTAATCCGGAGAAAGGGGAAGGGGGTAGTTTGGGGGGTTATCCAACAAAATTTACCTTTTTCGTGGATTTTAGGAACCGGAGGGTAATGCATAGGGTATTCTAGTAGACTGTCAACAACCACAATCCTTCCCACCTTTTTTTTTTTTGCCCACTTCCCCGCAGCATGTGGGATCTTAGTTCCCCGACCAGGGATTGAACCTGCGCCCCCTGCATTGGAAGCACGGAGTCTTAACTACTGGACCACCAGGGAAGACCCCTTCCCATCTTAATACCATGGTTTCTGCTCCTTATTTACTCCCTCATCTAGTTTTCCTTTTTCCTCTTTTATCACACACAGCACATGGAGCCCAGATAGGAAATCAGAATTACGTTTACAGTCAGAGCAAGAATAAGATTTCAGAATCAAATCAACCCATGTAGGGCTATGGAGAGGGAAATTTGCAGGGGACAAGGAGTCAATATTTATATACGTCCTTCACAGAATGTTTGTATCACTAATCTGGAAGGACCTTGCTGTTTAATTAAAGCTCCTGCAATAGACTTGAGATTTGTCACTTTTTCCCTACTTGCTTTGGGTCACGCAGGACTAAGCCGAAAGTCCCATTTTAGAAGAGGGAGGTTCTGGATCTCACATCAGCTCACTTTGGGCACTTGCATCCCCTCTGTAGTTGTCAGTGGAGGGCGTATAGTTCACAAATCTATCTGGTAGAACCTTCAAGGAGTTCTTACGCTCAAGACTTTAAGTTTTGTTTTTTTTTTTTTTTTTAATATTTGTCTCACAAATGACTTTTATTTATTTATTTATTGGCTGTGTTGGGTCTTCGTTTCTGTGCGAGGGCTTTCTCTAGTTGCGGCGAGCGGGGGCCACTCTTCATCGCGGTGCGCGGGCCTCTCACTGTCACGGCCTCTCTTGTTGCTGAGCACAGGCTCCAGACGCACAGGCTCAGTAGTTGTGGCTCACGGGCCTAGTTGCTCCGCGGCATGTGGGATCTTCCCAGACCAGGGCTCGAACCCGTGTCCCCTGCATTGGCAGGCAGATTCTCAACCACTGCGCCACCAGGGAAGCCCCGCTCAAGAGTTTAAAGGCAACTAAAATGTTCATCAGGAATAAGAGATACACACTATGGGATGAGAACTGGGTACAATTTACTCTCTAGTTAGCTTAAATCATAGCTATAAATAATATGGAGTAGTGTTTTTAATTTTATTTTTTATATTTTGGCTGCGTTGGGTCTTTGCTGCTGCGCGAAGTCTTTCTCTAGTTGTGGCGAGCAGGGGCTACTCTCCATTGTGGTGCTCCGGCTTCTCATTGTGGTGGCTTCTCTTGTTGTGGAGCATGGGCTCTAGGCACGCGGGCTTCAGTAGTTGCAGCAC
This sequence comes from Balaenoptera musculus, assembly GCF_009873245.2. Taxonomy (NCBI): domain Eukaryota; kingdom Metazoa; phylum Chordata; class Mammalia; order Artiodactyla; family Balaenopteridae; genus Balaenoptera; species Balaenoptera musculus. The sequence continues at coordinate 9,418,460 of NC_045790.1, forward strand.
ACGGGCTCAATAATTGTGGCATGCAGGCCCTAGAGCTTGCGGGCTTCAGTAGTTACAGTGCGTGGGCTCACTAGTTGTGGCTCATAGGCTCTAGAGCGCAGGCTCAGTAGTTGTGGCACACGGGCTTAGTTGCTCCGCTGCATGTGGGATCTTCCTGGACCAGGGATCGAACCCGTTGTCCCCTGCATTGGCAGGAGGATTCTTAACCACTGAGCCACCAGGGAAGTCCCCTGGAGTAGTGTTTTGATATTAATTTCTTCTCTACATCTTGGTGAAAGCTTAGACAAATTTCTTTGTAGAGTCTCCTATTTTTTCATGGTTTATTTCATCATCAGCATCTCATACTGGTCCAAGAAAAAAGTCATTTCCTTACATTATGAACCTTATTGCTAATTCCAGAAAACTCACATTCATACTTGGCAATTGCTCGACCTTCAGACAGTATTAAAACATTTTATCTGATTATTTAAAAAAAAATCATCAGGCAAATCTACAAGAGAGGGTCTGAAGGATAGTTGTATTGTCTGCTTCATGCACGAAAGAGACACTGGCTCCAAGTTGGAGGAGAGGAGCATCTGAATGAACACCAGCTTTAACTTCATGCCAAATGTATCCCAAGTAGCTAAATGAAGTGACCTGTTGGGTTGGGTCCTTTGGTATTCACTGTACATTGGATGATGGCTATCAGAATTCTGTTTTAACCTTTTCATCTTGACAGTGGCTAGTCAAGAAATCCGGTCATACCTTGAAACTGCTATTTCGTTATGGTACAAAGAAGTTTGTTTTCTTATTTTTATAATGCTATTTTTGTCATTAAAATATGTGATTCAGGGGCTTCCCTGGTGACGCAGTGGTTGAGAATCTGCCTGCTAATGCAGGGGACACGGGTTCGAGCCCTGGTCTGGGAAGATCCCACATGCCGCGGAGCAACTAGGCCCGTGAACCACAACTACTGAGCCTGCGTGTCTGGAGCCTGTGCTCCACAACAAGAGAGGCCGCGATAGTGAGAGGCCCGCGCACCGCGATGAAGAGTGGCCCCCACTTGCCACAACTAGAGAAAGCCCTCGCACAGAAATGAAGACCCAACATAGCCAAAAAAAAAAAAAAGTAATAAATGTTCAAGTACAATTGGTGTCTTAAAAAAAAAAATGTGATTCAAAAAAATAAATTAATTAAATGTTACAATAGCAAAAAAATCATCAGGAAAAAATTTGATTATAGAAAATTGGGAAAATATGAAAATTATAATAAATAATTAAAATTAGCCATAATCCTCCCACTCAAATGTACCATTCTGGGGTATTTCTAGTTTTTCTTTCCCTTTTACAGTATATTGTTATGTGCATGTGTATAAATGCATATATTAGGTAAAAATGGGATCATACTATAAACTGCCTCAAAGTTATCATTAGAATGTACTTTTCCACACCATTAAACATTCTCCCAAAACATGAATTTTAATGATTGTGTTTAATACTGCATCTCACTGTAAAAAATATCACAGTCTAACAATTTCCCTATTGCTGAAAGTTTAAACTGTTTTTAATTTTTGAATACAGTAAGTAAAATCCAATTGGCTATCCATAATCATAAATGTTTATGACCTCCTCTACTTATTTCCTTAAGATAAATTTCCTAGAAATGGCATGACTGGTTACACATGTTTAAGGCTCTTGAAATTCACATGCAAGTGCTCTCCAGAGAAGGTGCACCAATATATACTTCTGACCAGAAATATCTGAAAGTACTGTTTTCACAAGGACTGTCCCCCTGTGGTTTCAGCACTGAAAGTTCCACATTCCAGGAAACCCTCCACATTCCAGGAAACCCTCCACTGTACATGAGAAAGAATGGTTTTCGGCATGAGTGTGGAAGATGAGGGGAAAGGACAAAACTCGTTATGGTGGCCAAAACCTAGGGGCTAAAAGAAACCTCTTTTTAGTGTCAAATGGATATGGTGGATAGATTACCCACCTTGCACGGTCACTGACTGCTGATGTTGGCTACCATGATTTTCAGTTCCCATAACAGATCATCCACTGTTACATCACTGGGTGTGATACTACTTAGATGTGCAACTCAAGTGCCTTATAATCTTTAACAGTCTGTCTTCGCCTCTGTCTGTGGTTTAACTCTTGTGCTTTGTTTGTATTGAGAATTTGCTTGTACCGAGTGCTAGTTTTATTTTTTAACATTGTGAATATTGTGACCATGTTTTCTAAGGGTTCATAATACGATACAAACACCAGCGTGACCTAGACATCACTGAAAAAAGAAGGCTAAAGGACCATGACATTTTAATGACAGATGGAAGGACATGGTACATGATTAGGGAGGTAAAGCAACAAAACTGAGCATGCTACACAGGTGCAGAAAATATACTGGGATCGAGCATGGTGCAGAAGGGGAGGTAAAGGCACACATGGAGAGTGAATCTTAAAAGTCCGGGATGAGATGGGCAAGTCCTTCTAAATTGATCTAAACTGGCCTCTTATAATGTAGGGCTGATTCTGGCAGAACTTACCAACCATTATGCTTTCTACAGTGTATCAAGTGATGGGTTAAATCAGAGCAACACTAGTCATAACGAAGGGGATGAGGATATGCCACTTTGGCATATTATTTTGAATTAAAGGTACCTGAGAAACAGCACATGCAGGAAGAACTCTCTGCCCTCTCCCATATGCCTAAAAGCAAGGCATAAATTTCCCCTGGAGAAAGCTAACCTTCCATTCCCACCCCCAGCCCCTTGTACCAGGGAGGGTACTCTTATCACCAGAGATAGGGAGTCAACACTGAGATGAATTTGCACAAACAGGCCTTACTAAAATAACTATTGCCCCCATGTATTTCCCAATTACTTCCCTGGGATTTGTCATCCCTTGAATCCCAAACGTCCTTTCCTTTGTTAAAATGGTATATGAGACTTCCCTGGAGGTTCAGTGGTTAAGACTCTGCGCTCCCAATGCAGGGGGCGCAGGTTCAATCCCTGGTCGGGGAACTAAGATCCCACATGCCACACGGCATGGCCAAAAATAAATAAATAAATAAAATGGTATATAAGCTCCTGAATCTAACTGCTTCTTTGAGTTTCACTTCTTTTCTGTGAATTCCTGTGCCTGTAACTATTAAATAAAAATTGTGCCTTTTCTCCTGTTAATCAGTCTTTGGCCAGTTTAATTCACAAGGCTCAGATACTGAATCTAAGAGGGTAGAGGAAAAGTCTTTTCCTCCCCAACAACAAAAACTATGTTCTATTTCTTAGGTACTTTGATATGAAAAATGGAATCTCAAATTGTCTTCTTGATTTCTATGAAGATTTAAATGAAACTACAGAAAGCATAAAAGATTGCTGATATATTATCCGACTGCCAACTGGACCTTGCTTATCTATCTGCCTATTTGGCAGACGGTCCAAATGTAAATTTTGGCAGTTTCAGTCTATACATTTTTTAACCAAAAGCAATGAAAAAAGATCTTTCCTACTGAATGTTTTGCATACCTTATACACCACACTGCTAAAGAGGAATATGATTTGCTCACTTGTGAAGCTGAGGTTTTCATTATGAAAGTTTTAGTCACTTTTCAGTTTTCTGAAAACTGCAGAATTACTTAATGATATATTTGACTTTATAGGAATGGAAGGAGATCACCTTGTTAGACATAGGACATATGTCTTACACATAGGCTATCACTGCTGCTGGCCATAGAAAAGATATTAAATATTGCCTGTAAAATTATATTTTCAAAATGAGGGACAAGAACACTGTCCTTCTCTAATTTGAAAATACAGTGAGGATAAGAATAGAAAAAAGAATGACTGTAAAGCAGAAATTTGTATGCTGTTTCTCCAGAAGTGTTTGATGATCTTTGAAGAGGCCATAAGAAGCCCAGCTAAGGATGGACTGAGCCCACTCCAATTGTTTGATGTTATGTGTAAGTTGTAACAAAAAGTTTCATAAGGAAATTTTTGGAAATAAGACTGCTTCAGAAAAAAAAAAAAAAAAAAAAAAGTCACCAAAAAAGGGCAACCAAATTAAACAGGACTTTCTCATTTCTTTACTAAAACTATAATTTACTTGGAATCAAATTTTGATTTCACAAGTTCAGATTACATCCATGCTTTAAGATCATTTTCCCTGAGAGAAATTTAACTCATGATTTCATCCAAGCTGCTCTGGAGTGCTGACAAATGATGGACATTTTCCATACGGATAGTTTATAAGATGAATTTATAGCTGTAAAGGACATTATTGACAAACAGCTGACCAACCGAAACAAGCTTGTAGATACAAAGTGGATGAACATTTTTGGAAAGCTAGAAGCAAATTCCCACAAGTCTAAAACCCTGTAATTACTAGTAAGTAAAATCTACTATTCCATGCAGTATGCTTTTGTTGAGGGGATATTTAGCTTGATGTCGTCACATAAGGCTGACACCAGGAGTTAGCGTAATGTGGGCTTGGTAAGCGCCAACTGAATTTTGCATTTGAGTATGTTCAGTCTGTCACCACATAAAAGCAAAGAAGGATGCTCTAAGTTATTGTAAAAAGGAAACAAAGAGTAAAAATATCCTATGGCATTATGGGAGAAAAAGAAACATGTCTTTGTGCTTTTTTCTTAAATATAGGTTAATATTTGTTTAACTAGTCCTATTGTATTTTCACTCTCCTTTTAAAACGTATTACATTTGTGTATCTTAGGCATTGTTCACATTTCTTCCTTAAGAAATAGCCTGTTACCTTCTATTAGTCTCTTTCTGTTTTGTTTCGTTTTGTTTTTAAATGTCTTCTTCAGGACTACAACTTTATGTTTATCACATATTGCCAAAACTTTCCAATTTGTTGCTGGCTCTTTCCAGTTTTGGTGAGTTCTTTGGGTATACTTTAGAAATATTCGTTTTCCAAACTACCTGTTTTTATTTTTCCCCTTGAAGAAGCACTTCTGTGCAGAGCTGAGAGTAAGGCTCTGGTGTAGCACAGACCCCAGCTCCACCTACAGACCTCGCACAAGTTTCTCAGTACTTTTACTATTACTGATGACTTCTTCCTTTGCTTGAGCTCAGCTAAATATTCGCTCTTATTTTTCTCTAGTTTTTCAGGTTTTTCCAGGTAAGCCTTGAATGTGTCTGGTAGTTATACTGGTGAAGGATGGCTACATCGTTCTCTATGTCTAAGGCGGTTTTGCTCTCCTCCGTAGATGGTGCCAAAGTGCGAGACGGCTGCAGCCTGCTCTGTCCTGGGCTTTGTTCAGCTGCCCCTGAGTCATGCTGCGGCACTGGCAGGGTTTTATAGCCTCTGGCTTTCTAGTGGGTAGAACAGCTTCCAGACTGAGTCCCAGTTGAAAAACAAAGTCTCCCTCGATGGCATAGAAAAATGAACTCTACGTTACTTCTTATAACAGAGTCCCGGGCTGCAGCTGCCTTGGGTTTCTTTTTAACCACTTCATGCCCAGTGTCTAGAAGATTAAAACCACATGAGGCATCCATCCTAGCCTGAGCCATTTTCTCTGCCCTTCTCTTCCCTCCAGTGTCGGGATTTTGATGCATTCTGCCCTCCCACCCCTCACTGCCACCCACCTTCATGCTTCCTGCAGAGGTAACACCTCCTAGATCTGAATCTGGGGTGACTCAGAATGCTCCTTCTCTCTCCCCAGCTAGGCTCAGGCCTCCACTCCAGCCACCTGCAGCTGCCACATGTGACAACTTTCCTGGGAAAACAGGATCTCATTTCCCTGCCAGTATCCAAGGAGGAATTTGATGGATATTTTTTTCTTCCACTGGAACAGCATCATTATCTTCCAGTAAATTCTAACCTGGAAATGCAAAGTATGTCATCCTCACTTTTTGATTCCTTATCAGGGAAGTACCTTGCATTGATTGCATATGGCTATCAAATTTGGATTAGATGGAATTGTATGTGATAAAAAATAGCAATAGTGACTAGAGGGGGGAGGGTGTCTTTCACAGCAGGGATTCCTCCCCAGGTATTTTTCTAGGAGATTTCTTTCTTTCTTTCTTTCTTTCTTTCTTTCTTTCTTTCTTTCTTTCTTTCTTTCTTTCTTTCTTTCTTTTTTTCTTTCTTTCTTTCTTTCTTTTTTCCTTCCTTCTTTCCTTCTTTCTTTCCTTCTTTCCTTCTTTCCTCTTTCCTTCCTTCTTTCTTTCTTTCTTTCCTTCTTTCCTTCTTTCCTTCCTTCTTTCCTTCTTTCGTTCCTTCTTTCCTTCTTTCTTTCCTTCTTTCCTTCTTTCCTCTTTCCTTCTTTCCTTCTTCCTTCCTTCCTTCCTTTCTCCCTCTCTTTCTCTCTCTCTCTCTCTTTCTTTCTTTCTTTCTTTCTTTCTTTCTTTCTCTCTTTCTTTCTTTCTTTCTTTCCTTCTTTCTTTCTCTCCTTTCTTTTTCCCAACTCTAACTTTATCCAGTATTTCTCCCAGGAGGTTTTTCTCCTTCACCAGATGGCCCTCCCCATGAGAAGCCAGTTGCTTCTCCTCAGGCTGGGAGACCTGGGCAAAATAGTTCGCCTCCAGCTTACCCCACCCTTTCTCTTGTGGTTTCAAAAAATCCCTTTAAATTCTAAATCAGATTTGTTGATGAGCTGTGGAAACCTCTGAGCTGAAGGGAGCAGACTGCTGCAACCACGGGTCTGACGAATCTCATGCCTTAGGCAGTGGGTCCCCCAAGCAGTCAATGTATTTGTACCGCAGCCTATGAATATTTTATGGATGTCCTTTTGTGCTCAGTAATGGGGCCTGAACTGTACAATCTGCCTGGAATAATACCAAAAGAATACCCTCTCCTGACCTCCGTCCCTGAATGATTTATGGAGATGAACTAGGCCTATCAGAGATGTATAATGGAGGTTGTTCGTTCCAGACACTTTTCAACAAAGAGGGAAGTAATATGTTCGTACAGATAGTGGACACTTAGGGGGAGTTTAGTGTGGAATCTGTGTGTTTGGAGGGAACTCTTCGTTCTGGATCTTCAGAGATGAGGAGGGGCTTTACATTTCCTCAATAAAGAGGGCAAAATGATGTTTGAAAGAACTTCCATGCCACCACCCGTGCTTATGTTATTCCTGGAATTTCTTGTCACTGTAGAATATCAGTCAAAACAATGAATGTAAAGCCCTTCTCATGCCTCCTGTCTCTTCCACTCTGTGTCTTTTAAATTGGAATAGTTCAGTCTCCAAGTATAGATGGAGTTGGCTGTGTGCTTGTCACTTGGAGCAATACCGAAGACAAGAAGACAGCATCTCCACTACGGAGTTCTCCACCTAATTGGAGAAGATGAGACCTATACACGTTGCTTACGTCGGCTTGTCACCGATGCTCGTGTGGTACAGAGCTAGAAGCTTCCAAAAGGGAACATTGACGTGTGTAGGACGAGCGAAGGATGAGTTTATGGAGAAAACGGTGCTTGAGTGGTTAGGTGTTAATTGGCAGAGGGAGGGAGGACATCCTAGGGAAGTTAGCAACGTGAGTGAGAGCAACTAGAGCAAAAGTACTGGGTAAGAGAGACCATCCAGCAGTGAGGGGTGAGTAAGGGGATGCCGTCTTCTAAAATGAAGCAAAACCCAGGGCTGTAAGGTTAGTATGAAGAGCCCAGTGATCTCAGATCTTTACTTCTGATTTGACTCGTGTTGTGGTCTTTCCCGCCGTCCCCACTGCCTTCACCACATTGGCCTCAGAGGTAGACTTCTTCCCTTTTAAAGCTCTGTCAAAAGTCCCTTCCTCTGCTTCCGCCTAGCATAGGTCAAATACACATACAGTTAAGAAAAGTTTACTAAAGGGGGAGGGATAAGTTAGGAGTTTGGGATTAACATATACACACTACTATATATAAAATAGATCATCAACAAGGACCTACTGTATAGCACAGGGAACTCTACTCAATATCCTGTAATAACCTAGATGGGAAAAGAATCTGAAAAAGAATAGATACATGTATATGTATAACTGAGCCCTTAGCTGTACACCTGAAACTGACACAATATTGTAAATCAACTATACTCCAATATAAAATACAAATTAAATTAAAAAAAAAGAAAAGTTGACTGAGCACAAAGAGAGAAAAAAAAGGAAACTAATGTATAAATAATCACGTTTACAAGGTACACCTCGCTCTCTGGGGCTCGTAAACCCTACTTCATTCCAAATGAGATCCCAGGGAAAGAGGGGTGCACCCTACCTAGTACACTTCAGGGGACACCTTTAACCTCCAGCACCCAAGTGGACTCTTCCAATCATCGAAATCTCTCAAAAATCCAAGGCAATTCCATTCAGCCTCCTGAGCCCCACAGTTGTGGCCTTTTACCCTTTCAGGAGAAACCCAATTCTATGACCCCAAAGTGCATGACCCCATGCACAGGATGGAGGGATACTTTCTGCCAGAGGTATCTTTTGGGGAGGGGTCATGCAGAAGCTTTGAAAGCCAGAACTGTAGAAGGCTTAGGATAGGATGGTGGCAATGCAAATAGAACAAACAGGTACAAGAGACATGGATTTTGACAGCAAGGAACCCATATGAGCTTTTTGCAGTTTAGGCTCCTGCAGCTACTCTTCGATGAAGACTAGTGTTTCTTTCCGTTGTCCCCTTTCTTTCGTGGCTAGTTCTTCTACTGCTTAGCTGTCGCTCCATCTATTGGCTGTTCTTTCCTCCCAGCTTTGGAATTGGGTGGAGTACCTTTAGCTTTGCCTTCCCTGTGATCTCCCAAGCCAGGTCTACTGAGCCTTCTCTTTTCCCAGTGCACCATCCTTAAAGGGGGTTCCCACACTATTCTGAGAAACAAAGAGGCAGCAAAACAACTTGAAGAAGTTACAAAATTTCCAGAAATCTAACCAAACTTCTTAGCCCTTAAGGACAGTCACCACCTCTTTTTGATCTTTGTATCCCAAGCACCTAATGCCGTAATGCCAAGCACAAGGTAGGGAAGTTTGTTGACTAAAATAATAAATTAATTAAAGCAAGGAGAGCAGGGACCTCCCTGGTGGTCCAGTGGTTAAGACTCCGCCCTTCCACTGCAGGGGGTATGGTTCGATCCCTTGTCAGGGAACTAGGATCCCTCATGTTGTGCAGTGTGGCCAAAAAACAAAAAAAATCCCCCAAGGAGAACAGAGTGATGTCATAGAAAGTAAGACCATCAAGAAGGGGATGGTCGATAACACCAAATACCACAGAGAAATCAAGTAAAATGAGGACCAAAAGGCACCCTACTGGATTTGCAATTCGAGGACCAATGGTACACCTGGCCAGCCTGGTTTTATTGGAGGGGTGAAAGTGGCAAAAGCATGATTGAATTAATAGTTGGTTGACTAATGACAGATGAGGAAGGGAAGGCAGTGAGTGTAGATTATCTGGGGGAGCTTGGCTATGGAAGAGGCAGAGAGAGAGGTAACTAGAGGTCGACTCAGCGTTGAGGGGAAGTGGTAAAGATGGTAAAGGCCCTGGAGGAATGGGAGAGGGCAATGAGGGCCACGCTGAGACTAAAGAGCACAGATCTGTGAGGGCACCAAGGTGCACGGGTGTGTGACTTCCTCCAGCAGGGTTCCTGGGCCCAGTTCCAATGTGTGTGTGCGTGTGTGTGTAGGCTTCCCCACACCAACAAGCGATTCTTGGACACCAACAGGGTGACAGGAAATTCCACTCAATTCTGACACTATCTACCTGGACGTAGAATCAGATTCCACAGGTAAAGGGCTCAGGCCCACAAGACCACCCTCCACCTTAGACACCAGTCCCAAGCCCAGGTTGTCACCTGCGCTCCTGACGGACTGGCTATGAATTAGCAGTTCCAATGACCCCCTCTAACTCAGGATGCTAATCGCAAGTCCAGGTTGTTACCCGTACTTCTGACCATCAGGCTATAAATTGGAGGTTCCCATGACTCTCTCCTTGGGTTCAATTAATTTGCTAGAATGACTCACAAAACTTAGGAAAACACATTTCACTAGATTTGTTATAAAAAGATATTAAAGGATAGGAATCAAGGGCCAGATGAAGAGATACATAAGGCTAGGTCCCAAACAAAGGAGGTTCTGCCCTCGTGGAGGTTGGCACCCAGAGCCCACATGGAAACTGGTTCCCCCACGTGGAAACTCCAAGAAAGGGCCCCAGCACTGTCCTTTTAGGGGTTTTATGGAGGCTTTATTACATACACATGATTGACTAAATCATTGGCCAATGGTGTTGATTTCAACTCCAGCCTAGCTCCCCTCCCTGGAGGTCTAATCACAGGTCGGTCCCATTGGCAATCAACCCCCAGCCTTAGGTGTTTTCCAAAAGACACATCATTAACACAACAAGAGACACCTTGATCACTCTCAACCCTTAGGAAATTCCAAGAGCTTGGGGAGCTGTGAGCCATCAGAGCAACTGTGAATGAAGATCAAATACATATGAGACATAGATTTTGGTCCTCTGAATGATCAAATATGTATTTCTTGTAAATCACAACATGGCACTGACCAAGTATGGGAGAACGAGGGACGGGAAATGACTTAAGTTTAGGAACTCACGGGGCATGAGTGGTGGTGATGACACGGGCAAGAGGAAGGTTTAAGCTACAGATGTAAGAAAATGAGCCCCTGAAGGAGCTTGAGTGTGAGGAAAGGGGTAAGTTGAGGAACTGGAGGCTTAAAAACAGTGCATTGGTACCTGGCAGTAGGGGAGTGAGTCAGGTTGGATGAGGTTGAGGCTGTGGATGAGAGTTATTGAGTTTCATAGGTGGAGCCATCTTAGATCATGGCAAGATCCAGGTGTGGCCCTGCCAGTCCGTGGCTGATGAAGTGTCAGGAGAGGCCGAGGGACCCAGCAGGGCACCAGAGGCTACATGAAGCAGGGTGGGGTAGTGGCAATGGTCTGAAGGCCTGGGCAAGAGCACACAGCGGGGACCCAGAATTTGCATTTAGGAACCTCTTACTCAGGCCAGCGTACAAGTTAACTTGCCCCATTTAGTCTCAGTTGCCCATCTGTCAAAGGCTGTAATAATATCGCCAAGCTTCATGGGATTGTTGTGAAAGTTAAATGAGATTGTGTATGGGGGGTGCTGAGCACAATGTGTGGCCCATACTAAGCACTTGATAAATAACACCTGTAAAATAAAGGCCACTCTGGAGACTGACATCCACTAGGAATTCACAACATAGGAAAGAGAACACTAACATGAAAAATACATAAGAGGACACATAGGGATGGCCTTCTTTGTGGAAACAGCCTAGATTTTCAGAATCAAATTTGTGTTTGCATTCCAACCCCGCAGCTTACTAGCTCTGTGTAGATTGGAGGCAAGTAACTTCACCTGTCTGTGGTTAATCACAGTGCTGGGTTGTTAATATCTTCCCTCACATGTATTAAGTGCCTGCCTACTGAGTACCAGGGATTATACTGGGTGTTGGAGATACAGAGACTTGAAAAAGACACTCTCTTGCGCTCACAGTATAGCTGGGGAGACAGGAAGAGACAACTGGGAAAACTTACACCTCTGGCAAAGCTAAGTCTGAGGCACGCAGGTAAATCCTTAATTACGCCGGAGAGATGTCTTTTGCCCTGATGCAGTGATTAGCTCATTCCCTCCCTTTTTAAAAATATAGAACTTAGTGTACAGTCCCCACTTTTTAAATTTTTTTTACAATAATAGGGTTTTAGAAACTATTTTGGAAAGTAGAATAGTGAAAATTAGATGTTTTCAAATTCCTATGGGCTGAACAGTCTGTATGGAGACACTTCCCATCATGAAGGATTGTAGAGAGGGGGGTCAGAGCACAACCGTGGCACCTTCAGTAAGTTTGTCAGGTCCAGTTTCCCCATCTGTAAGGTGAGGAGAGTAATGGTCACTGCTTCATAGAGTTAGTGTGAGGATTAGGTGAGTTAATACACATAAAATGCTTAGGAGAGTGTCTGGTACATAGTGATTATTCAATATGTTTGTTCTCATTATTCTATTAAGTGATGATCTTATAAGGCAAAACGTCTTCCTCAACCTCTGCAGGGATCATCAGAAATTGTGGATCAAAGCAACAAAAAAGTAAACTAGAAATTGGTTTTAGAACGAGTAGATCTGCAAAGGGTCAGGGCAAAATAAACGATGACCTTCTTATCAACACAGCTAAAATTCAACAATGTCTTGACTGCAGTATCTACACTGTAAATATTGGTGGATTTCTCAAGTCCTTGCTTTGCAAGACAATGGTCCAAGGGAGTGCCTTATTTACTAGTTCTTTTTCTCTTTTTCCTCTAATAGTTCAAAAGAGAGAAACCCTGACTTTCCCTCTCTTCTGTTGGAGTCCGAACCAGCACTCCCAGCCAGGTGACAGGGCAGCTCTCCAGTCACCTGGTGTGAAAGTCCCCAAGCTCCTGGGCTGCAGGTTGAAACTCGCCTCTCAGTCCTTTCTCTCTCACTATCGCAGCAAGATTTTCCCCGGGAAGATAAAAGCCATTCCTAGTCTCTGGCTCTTCCCTCTAAGAATCCTCTCTCCTCACGTTTATTGCAGAAGTCAAAAGGGGGAGATTACTGTGAATAAGAGGTCAAAGGGAGAGTAGTCCACAGGGGTGTTTCTCTACGGTCCCTTGGGAAGCTCCTGTCATTTTCTTCCAGTCAGATGTTTCCAGGACCACTTAAATGGTTTTGAAACTTTCGAGAAAGTCCTCACCTCTTCCCTATTGCATCCCCCCCACCTCTTCGACTCCTAAGGGGCTTTCTCCTCTCGGAAATTTGAGCTTAAATTGAAATACAGTGTTCACATAGAAACTGGTAGCCTTCTCTTTTTCTGCCTGCCTTGTTTCTGTTAAGCTAGATTCAAGCTGTCATCAGAACAGGCCTTTTATTTTATTTTATTATTATTTTCTTAAAGTTTATTTATCTATTTTGGCTGCATTGGGTCTTTGTTGCTGCGCGCGGGCTTTCTCTAGTTCTGGCAAGCGGGGGCTACTTTTCTTTGCGATGCGCAGTCTTCTCATTGCGGTGGCTTCTCTTGTTGCAGAGCATGGGCTCTAGGTTCGCGGGCTTCAGTAGTTGCGGCACGTGGGCTCAGTAGTTGTGGCTCACGGGCTCTAGAGCACAGGCTCAGTAGTTGTGGCACACGGGCTTAGCTGCTCCGCGGCATGTGGGATCCTCCCGGACCAGGCCTCAAACCCATGTCCCCTGCATTGGCAGGCGGATCCTTAACCACTGTGCCACCTGGGAAGTCCCAGAACAGGCCTTTTAAAAAGAAAATTTACCAGGTTATAAAAGAGATATAAAGTGAACAGTGGATGGCCAGGAACCTTGGCACGTTGCAAACCCTCATTTGTTATAACCTGCATGTGGTGAGATGGTTAATAGGAAATCCGTTTAAGACTAGAATACCCAACTCTGGTAATCAGTCCAAGGGCCATGACAAAAGTTTTTTCAATGCTAAATAAGAGCAAAAGGGTAGGAGTGAGGGTTTTCATCCAGCAAATGATTTCAATATAAAAATATATTCTTTGTGACCTGGCTTTTATTTTTTTTAAAGGATGATAGTGATAGTAGACAGCAATTTGTTGTATCCATTAGTTTTTAAAGAATTTACTTGGTAAAATTAAAAAGCTGACAATGCTAAATTGGTCCTCCTTATTTTGTTTACTTTATTGGGCTGTGAAAATCAAAAGATTTACGGTCTGAAACCTACTGCTTCTCCAGCTGAGAAGGCCCCCTTGAAATCTCAGAGGAAGTGCCGCTAAGAAAGAAATTCCCTTCCTGTAAGGAGGGCCTTCTGGGGTTGCATTTTCTATTTTTAACCTTTTTTTCCTACTTATTTTTAAATTGAGGTATAATTGACATATTAGTTTCAGGTGTACAGCATAATGATATGATGTTTTACCTTTTTTTAGTTGTGGTAAAATATACACAACATAAATGTACCATTTTAGGGCTTCCCTGGTGGCGCAGTGGTTGGGAGTCTGCCTGCCAATGCAGGGGACATGGGTTCGAGCCCTGGTCCAGGAAGATCCCACATGCCGCGGAGCAACTAAGCCCGTGAGCCACAACTACTGAGCCTGCGCTCTAGAGCCCGCGAGCCACAACTACTGAAGCTTGCATGCCTAGAGCCCGTGCTTGGCAACAAGAGAGGCCACCGCAATGAGAGGCCCATGCACTGCAACGCAGAGTAGCCCCCGCTCACTGCAACTAGAGAAAGCCCGTGTGCAGTGACGAAGACCCAATGCAGCCAAAAATAAATTAAATAAATAAATTTATATTTTAAAAAGTACCATTTTAACCACTTGCAGGTGTGCAGTTCAGTGGCATAAAGTACATTCACGTTGTTGTGCAGCTATCACTACCATCCACCTCCAGAACTTTTCTAATCTTCCCAAACAGAAACTCTGTATTCATTAAACACTAACTCCCTATTCCCCTTCTTCCCAGCCCCTGGCAACCATCATTCTACTTTCTGTCTCTGAATTTCACTATTCTAGGTAACTCATATAAGTGCAATCATACAGGGCTTGCTTTTTTTGTGTCTGGCTCATTTCATGTCGTGTTAATTTCTGCAGTACAGCAAAGTGATTCAGTTATACATATATACATATGTATATATATGTGTGTATATATATATATATATATATATATATATATATATATACACACACATACATATATACACATTCTTTTTTATATTCTTTTCCATTATGGTTTATCTCAGGATATTGAATATAGTTCCCTGTGCTATATAGTCTCTTAAATGTGTTTTTCACCTGTTGGACAACTCTGTTTGTATTGAAGCTCTTTCAACAATAGGATGGTTTGTAAAAGGGCAAGTCTTGCCAGCTTTCTGTATTTACTCATCTGTAAAATTGTTCTGAGTTCTGGTCTATCATTTAAACACCTCCAGGCGGAACTGCCTCTTATAGAGGTGGTCACTGCTACTCATTTCCTATTGATATTCCCGATATGTAATGTAGGCCCAGCATTGCATGTAAAACTCTCCCAGTTTTCATGCATTGGCCAATAACGTTGGGCCAAACAGAACATGTTTGCAGGCCAGATCTTGCCCACAGGCCACCAATTAGCACTTCTGCTAGGGCTTAACAAAAAGCACATTTTAGTGTGGCTTCACTGAGTCATTGATTCATTCATGCAATAAATGTTTACTGGATCTCTACTACAGGCTAGGCTACACGTATAAGATATGGTTTTAAAAATACAAAATAGGAGAGACATAAATAGTTGCAGCATAAATGCTATAACAGAGCAAAAATAATGACTTTTATTGCGCACTTGTGTGCCTGGGAGTTTTAAGAGCTTTACCTACATTAACTCACTGGACCTCACAACAATCCCATAAAGTAGGCATTTCATTTACATATGAAAAGACAAGCATAGAGTGGTCAAATCACTTGCCTTGGTCACAGTTAGAAAGTGCTAAGGGCGCGTTTGAACCCAGATTGATGCCAGGGCCCAAGGTCTTGACTAGAAGGGGGGTAGGGGGTGGGTTGGTATAGGGTAACCTGTGGATTTATGAAGACCTCCAGAAGAGGTGAATTTTGACTTGTCTTGAAGGCTGATTTCAGCAAACATGGCCGGGAGGGCAATCCAGGCAGAGGAAATAATTTGAGCCAGAGATCAAACACTAAGATTGGCAGGAAATGAGTATGAAAGAGGTCGCAAGGTGTCCAGTGCCATCTATTCAACTGTTTGTCTTCAGGTGAGATATCAGCTCATCGACAGCTTACGTCTCAGTACTAACTGCAAGGGTAAGTAAGAATTGTGTAGAAACAGAGGGGTATTTACAAACTCCAGAGAGGGAAGCGCGCCGGACCTCTGCCGCCCTGCCCGCGACCACCTACGGGGACTACAAGTCCCGTCATGCAGCGGGGGCGCCGCCGGGAGTCCCGAGCCGGCCCCGCCCCTCCACAGGCCCCGCCCCTGCCCCGCCCCTCTCGCCCGTAGCCCCCTCCCGCCCGGTCAGCTCCGAAGAGTTGCCCGGTGGCCGCGGCAGACGGAAGCCGAGCGAGAGCCTCGGCGGCGGCAGGATGGGAGACTCCAAAGTGAAAGTGGCCGTCCGGATCCGGCCCATGAACCGAAGAGGTGAGAGCCGAGCGCGCCCGGGGCCGCCGCGGCGGAGGCGGCAGGTGCCTGGCGCGCCCTTCCCTTGGCCGCGGCCGCCGTGTGGGGTCCGGCCGGTCCCGCCCCTGGAGTCCGTGTCTGGGCGGGGGCGGTGGGGGCGGCCCGCGCACCCCGAAACCTCGTCTCCCGTGCCCGCCCCGCCTGCTCGGGACGCCCCTCCCCTGGCCCGCACCGCGTCCCGGGGCGCCGCGGGCCCCATGTCCCGGCCCGCTGCCCCTTCCGCCGGCGCGCCCGCCCCGCCGCCCTTTTGCCCTCCTGTCTCCTTGCCCTTCTAGGAGGGCGCCCGCGCCCCTGGCTCGCTTCCTCCTTCCCCACCCGGCCCCTGGTCCCGCGCCTCGCCGCGCCCCCGCTCTCGGCCCGCCAGCTGTCAGCGCGGCCCCCGCCCTGGGGTCCTCACCCTCCGGCCTGGCCCGGGACAGCCGGGGACCCCCAGGCCCCACGTCGGTGGCCCAGGCGCCCCGACCCCGCACTCCTGTGGCCCGTGGCAGGAAGAAGGGCAGGGAGTTGGGGTTACTCGTGAGAAAGCAGTCTAGTGCAAAAGTCCTTCCTCTTGGCTTTTCACTTTATATTCCTTTAACCTGGACTGTCATGAAGACTTGTAAATCCTTTGATTGAACTTGGGTAGAGGAGTTGCTCTCCCCCGACCCCCCGCTTTTTCTTGACTGTTGAGAAAGTTTTGTTTTTGCTTGAAGTCATATTCGTCATCTCTCAACAATAAATAGATTAGGTGCCAAGATTCTTGTGAAATTGTATCTTTCAGACATTCTCTCAATTCTGCAGGGAGGGTAGAGAAAGCAGATAAACAGTACATTTTAAATCCTCTTTAGACAGTCAAATGTAATGGAGAAAACCTGACTCAAGTCAGAGGAGGTGGGCCGGGCCTTGGCTTTAATGCTTAACTAGCAGCGTGACGGGGCAAGTTACTTTAAGTGAGATATATTGGAAACACCTCCTATATATACCAGGTGATACTAGTGGGATCATTATAGTCCCAGGAAATGACTTTTCAGCTGAGAAGGCTCTTAACTAATGCGAATCATTCGTGTAAGTACCACAATCATTTTCTCAGTCATTTTCGCAACTTGTTTGTTTGTAGTTGTTTATTTATTTATTTTATTATATTTATTTTTGGCTGCGTTGGGTCTTCGTTGCCGCGAGCGGGCTTTCTCTAGTTGCGGCGAGCGGGAGCTACTCTTCGTTGCCGTGCGCGGGCTTCTCATTGCGGTGGCTTCTCTTGTTGTGGAGCACAGGCTCTAGGCACGTGGGCTTCCATAGTTGTGGCTCGCGGGCTCTAGAGCGCAGGCTCAGTAGTTGTGGCTCGCGGACTCTAGAGCGCAGGCTCAGTAGTTGTGGCGCACGGGCTTAGTTGCTCCGCAGCATGTGGGATCTTCCTGGACCAGGGCTCGAACCCGTGTCCCCTGCCTTGGCAGGCGGATTCTTAACCACTGCGGCACCAGGGAAACCCTGTAGTTGTGTTGTTTAAGTCTGTGTAGAAATTGAGTTGCTTTCTAGTTGTCTTTGCTGTCTTTGGTATATATTGAGATACACACATCAACAGGTGACATATGCTTTCTAGGTTTGTCCTCTTGGAAGTTTTTTTTTTTTTTTTTTTAAGTTGGCGATTCCTCCTGTCCCTGCTCGGCTTAAGGCTGTCAAGATGACACAAGAATTTTCCCTAAGAACTTAATTACTTTAAGTTCTCAACGAGTTCACGTTTTGGGTCTTCAACCTTTGCCTCATTAGTTCCCTGCTCTGACAAAATGAAAGAACTTAGATGAACTCTGACAGTTTCCGAAAGCTTCTGGTCCTCGAGTGTTCAGGCAGCTTTATTTCAGTTCACTTCAACTTTATTACCATCACAGTGATTTAAGAAAAACAAAACAAAACACCAACCAACAGAAAACACAACTTAGCTGGGATTTGATTCTGAAAGGGTGATTTCGGCACATTTAAAAAATTTCCTATTCACGAAAAACTTGGGAAATGTCAGTGCTAAAAAGAGGCAGCTAACCCACCACCACCAAAGACCTATCTCGGATAATTAAAATTCTTTCCTCTTCCCCCTCCCCCGACCTTGAGTTTCAGTTTTCCAGGGCAAGCACTATCCTTTTTACTTATAAATTGTCATTGACTAGATTGTAATAATTGTCAGTATCAGAGGTTCAAGGGGTACGTAGAATAATACTTTTAGCTTTGGAAAAGATGTTAGTTGTCCCTTTGGCTGAACTCATTTTAAAATTAAGGTTTATGCATAGATCCATTACCCTATAAGTAGAAGCGCGTTGTTTGTGGTATACTGCCTTCTGATTCATTTAGTGCCGTCTCTTACCTAGCCTTACATTTCCTGAATGCACATGGACTTTTTTTTTTAGTGATTACTACAGATAATTAAAAGTGGTTCTATTTTTATTTTGTCATAAAGTAGTCATTTACATAAATCTAGAGGTTCTTGTGGAATACAATGGAGTGGAATTCTAAAGCCAGTGATTTTTACACTGCTGTGTAGAGTTTGCTTAAAAAGGCTAACACAAAGTCATATCCCTTTACGGTAATTTTGAAAAAATTATTACTGTGACCAATTATTACTTCCGGGAAAATTAATGGATTAAGTAATAGTATACAATTCTGATGAATAGTAAACTTTTAGTCATAATTGTTTCTCCCTTAGCAGGTTAGTGCAGGAAGCAACCTCAGAAATCACTCTTCACAAATGAGAATGAGATGAGAATGGGTTCCTGGGATGATGTAGTTTTACTCTAAAGACTGATAGTTGGAATCACATTAGCTACTTGTCGAGGAAAATCTGAAATTTGCAAGAAGCTTCTAGTGTACTATTAAGTTCTTCATGTGATTCAGTATCTGACTGTGCTTAGGTGTTAAGGTAGATAATTGGTTTATTATTTAACATTTATCATGGAATTAAGAGTGTTTCAGTCTCTTTTGCTAAATTACATGTGGGCTTGGGAAACTTAGTTATTTGAACATTCAGCATTAGGCCCTACTTCAGTAATAGCAATTGTAATTGCTATTGTAATGACTAATGAATATGCTTTTGTCGGGAATATTTTTCTTGTTATACATTTTAACATTATACTAAGAAAACAAAAAATAAAAAGGAAAATGTCTCTGACATTCTTCCACCTTAACAATTCACACTCATTTTCTTATTTTCATTCCAGTTCCGTACTTACATGCATATGTAATTTTACATAGTTTTAATACTACAACTTTTATTTTTGCTTTTCTTCATTTGAAGTATGAACTTAAACAGCTAAAGTAAAAGAGGTTAAGCTTGTTTTGTCATGAGATCTGGGAGTTCTATTTGCAGTTCTGTTTGTTTGTCATCTCTCAGACCTGTACAGGTCACCAGGTGACTTGGTGGTGTTCTGTATACTGTAAGGAACACCCATTCATACATTATTAACCAGTGAAATGATTAAATGAGCCTAAAGTTTTACAAGCATAATTGATGGCACTAGTTAGATCAGCGACACTCTCCTGTTCAGGAATTCGATATTTTATAACTTCAGATGGCTTAAAAAATATTTAATATTTATTGAACGCCTGCCAGGTGTCTACCTTATCTTAGTGTGGGATCTT
The DNA here is from genome assembly GCF_009873245.2 of Balaenoptera musculus. Classification (NCBI taxonomy): domain Eukaryota; kingdom Metazoa; phylum Chordata; class Mammalia; order Artiodactyla; family Balaenopteridae; genus Balaenoptera; species Balaenoptera musculus. Next base: position 9,438,137 of record NC_045790.1, read on the forward strand.
ATTGCCTTCCCTCAAGGGGCTTCCCGTGTTTAAATATGTATGAGATTAACTATCAAAATAAATAAATCTATATAAAAAGTGTTTGGGAAATATCTTTGCTGTCTACCTAGCCTAAGGTGATGAAACCAGAAATTACATTAGAAATTAGAGAGAAAAAACAGTGAAATGGGTTATTTCGGGTGTTAGGAAGCATGGACAATAAATTTATTTTAACAGGTATTTCTCAAGGGTTTGCTTTGCAGTTTTCAGTACTTGATGCAGTGAAAATCAAGGAGAAGAATCAACACAGTGAAAGACACAAAGAATAACGTAATGTCTAACTAGGAAAAGAAGTCAGTGCTTAAGTGAATCACAGTCTAGTATCTCAGTGGATAAGATATAGACGTTAAAAATGAAAATCAAAACCATTTAACGAGGAAGACTTTTTTATGTTAGAAAAAGCAGAATGTAAAACAGTATGTGTAACTATATGGTTGAATCTACTATTATGATTATTACTATGTTAAAAACGTAAACAGGAATGGGCAAGGGCTAGAAAGAAACATGAAAAAATGAGACTGATCTTGTTGGGGGAATTTTATTTCCTAAAAACTTTCTCTTAGTGTTGTCTAGTATTATAGTATTCAGTTTTTAAAAGTGCACTTTATGGTTTATGCTCATAAGGAAATGACCGTCACATGAAAAGATAAGATTAAAAGGTAAACACCTTCAGCAGATTGCTAGTTATTAAAAGTACCAGGTGAGTGATAGGGAGATGTAGGAATTTAGAGTGAAGGATCCCTGGAAACCTGGTGATTAGGGGAGGCTTCTTTCTCTGTGGAGGGAGGAAGCTTATGGTGCCTGGTAGGAAGGGTGGGGATTTGGTTCTTTGAGAAGGAAGTATGGCCTGAGAGCAAAGGCTTGGGGACAGGAATGAGCCAGGCAAGTTTAGGCACAGAGATGAGATTAGCCTGTGCTAACACAGGGAGGAGTGTTCCGTGAGGTTGACTGGAGAAGGATGAGATTAGGAAGGTCAGGCGAAGTTGCAGGGGGCCCAGAAGTCTGGCTTCAGGGTGGCTGGTCCATGTGCTCTGTTTAGCTTTTGAGAACTTCGTGTGGGTCTTGGACATAAGCATGATGAGAAAGATTGCCAGATCTCAGGGCAAGATTGAAAGCCTGGGTAGGTAACTGATTCAGGGCATAGCTAGAAAACAAGTGTGTGGTGGAAATGAAGCCATGTGAATGGGAAGAGTAAGGAGACCAGTGAAAACCAAGTGAGCAGTCGTGAATCAAAAGACAGGTGAAACTGAGGAAGTAGGAAGAAGCTTGGAAGAGCCTGGCCGTCAGTGAGGAAAACAGGTGATCCTTGGGAATCAAGGTGCAGGGTTGGGTGGGAGAATCTGTTTGAAACAGGAAGGAGTCTTTGACCCTGAGCCCACTGGTGGTTCTTAAGCCTTCTCAGATAACTGGTGTTGGAGTTAGGGATGACTGTGGATGGAAATTTCTGACATATTTTCTGAAACAGAAGATGCTTGTTTTGTTAGCATCTGCTCGAGATGCTCATGGAGGATGAGACACACATCTATCACAACATTCTTTTGTTTCTGCTGTCAACTCCGTGACTGAAAAATGGGATTTATACATATAGGGCCAGAGGCTTTTGGAGAAGAAAGTACAAGTTTATCAAATCAAATCAAAACTTGTTTGAATTGGCATTACTTTCACCACCACCCCCCCATAAAACAATGACTAACGTCAACTTTTCCATTTCTTAAGTTCTGAAGATGGAAGAAACCACTGGCAAAAATACTGGTTAAGCAGATGGATGGAGCTGTTTAGTGAGGGAAATGGGTTCGTTATTGATCTCTATGCTTGCTGATCAGCTTCCCCTTGTGTTCAACAAAGCGTATTCTTAAAAAAGCTTGGTTGAGAGAAGCAGTGTAGTCATTAGGGAAGTGTGTGAAACTAACTGGTGTATGGGACACGAAATCCATGACTTAATTGGTCCTGGGCTTTAGCTCTCAGAAGCTGTAGGTATCTTTAAAAGCTGGTAGTAATGAATTCGCCTATTCAATTTAACATGTGTTGACTGAAGAAAAAATTAATAGCTGCTTTTTGAGAGCTTTCTGTTTGTGAGCTACAGAGTTCATTCCTTTTTATACATTATTCTTCAAACAAAACTTTGAAAGGTAGTTATAGAATTTCTTTTTAACAGACTCTCAGAGAGGTTAAGTAACTTTCCCAGAATTACAAAACCAGTATTTTGGAGCCCGAATTTCACCTGTTTTGCCATTAAAACCTGTGCTTTTACTACTATATTGGACATGATGATCTTTAGAGGGACATTGCATTCCTGAGCTTGCGTAATTTTCAAAGATGTGCAGGATATATGAGAAGCGTAAGTCATGACCTTTGACCAAAAGAGCTCACTGTCTTGTTGGTAGTAAGAGATACACAGGTGAATCAGTTATGAGTATAGTATACAAAGCAACGATGGCAGTGCCTTATGAATTAAAGAAATGGGAGTGGGGCTTGAGAATGATGAGGAATGGGTTGAAGGCAATTGACAGGAAGGCATGGCAGGTGGGGTTCACAAGATGAGTTGTTGGACTTAGCAAAACATGGATGTAGGAATTAAGCAAGAACAGTGAGGAAGTTAGCTGTAAAAATTCAGACAGCAGGAAGGAGACAGTATCTGTGTAATTAACAGTTAAAGAGAGGTTGCTGTGCATCGACATGGTCGCAAGCACTGAACTAGATTATTTTAGGTTAATCCTCACAAAAATGCTAGGAAAAATTTATATTATAACTCATTTTACAGATGAGAAAATGGGAACTTGGACAAGCTTAGCCACTTGCCCCAAATCACATAACTATCAAGTGGAGAAACTGGGGATTGGAACCTGGGCAGTTCAACTTCAGAGCCCCAGCCCTGAAATTCTGTTTCTTTCTTGGAAAAGCTGGAAGAATATAGGTAGTGGGGGATGAGAAGAGTGATGGAAGGTGGCCTCACTGAAGTCGAGAGGTTTGTGGGGAGCAGAGGGGTGTGAAGAGGGGTGAGGTACAGGCAGATTCAGAAGGGTCTCGGACAGAGTTGGAGGAGTGCAGTCGCTATAGTTTTTTTTTTTTTAGGTAAAATTGGTATGGAGCAGTATATTAGTTTCAGGTGTACAAGGTAACTCTAAAAAGTGATCACCATGATAACAAGTCCAGTTACCAAACAATTAACCCCCTTCACCCATTCGCCACCCCTAACCCCCTCCGCTCTGTAACTACCAGTCTGTCCGCTGTGTCTGTAAGTTTTGTTTTGTTCTTTTTTTTTTTATATTCCACATATAAGTGAAATCATATGGTGGTGTTTGTCTGATTTATTTCGCCTAGCACAACACCCTCAAGGTCCATCCGTGTTGTCGCAAATGTATAGGTTTTTGAATAGAGCAGTGGCACTTAACAGTGATGCTTTAGGAAGATAAATTAAGCTGTGTCTTTATCTTGCTCACAAGCTAATACATTAGCTTGTTTCTGTTTCATGAGTGCTGGAGGAGGACACAGGACTTTTGGGTCAGAGGATTTATGGCGCAGCAGGTGGCAGGAGCGGTTCCCTTTGCCTGCAGATCCCACAGGGGTGACATGGAGGGGTCCAGATGGATGCTGTGCAAGCAGCGGGTTGGGTTGCATCTGAGGAGCGCTGAGCTGGGGGACTCGGTTGCTTTTACGTGGTAAGCAAGCCTGCTGTTTGTCCTGAGGGTTGCTGGCTGCAAACACATTCCTGAGAGGTGGGTGGGCTAAGGAGCATTTCTGGCCTTGCAGTCTAGACACACCCAGCAAGAACTTGTCAAGGTGGTATGAAAGCAACTGAGATTTGGGAAATATAGGAAGACTGCAAAGCTTCTGGTTTAGATAACTGAGTGAACGAGTGCTGGTATCATTAACTGAGATCAGAAACGTGGGAGAAGCAGGTTTTAGGGTGGAGGTGTGGGAAATTATGGGCTCTATTCTTGGACATTCAACAATATTTAGTCAGTGCTTATCACGTGCCATGCACTGCACCTACAGCTAAGATGTAGTGCATGCCTGGAGGAAACGCAACAGACTGGTTGAGTTTTAGGTTCTGAAGAGCAGCCAAGCGGATGGATGCAGAAAGCTGTTGTACAGGAGTCTGAAACTAAGGGACTAGAGATACGTGTAGATTTGCGAGTTGTTATTATATTTAGAAGATAAGACATCAAATTAAGGCATGCGTGAAGGACGAGGTCACAGGCCAAGAAGAGAGGCATAAGGAAAAGCTGGTGAAAGTAATGTGGAGGCCCAGGGCAAAAAATGGCAGAAGAATAATTTTGACTGAATGAATGAATTGGTGTTGGCATGTTGGTAGTGGGCTGAGAAATCAGTGTGTGTGTCTATATGGAAGCAGTGTGTATACGTGAGCATTCTTCTAAGAAGCTCCATGTAGAAGTGTTATTCAGTCATAAAAAGAATGAAATAATGCCGCTTGCAGCAACATGGATGGACCTAGAGATTATCATACTAAGTGAAGTAAGCCAGACAGAGAAAGACAGATATCATATGATATCGCTTATACGCGGAGTCTAAAAAAAAAGATGCAAATGAACTTATTTACAAAACAGAAATAAACCCACAGACATAGAGAACAAGCATATGGTTACCAAAGGGGAAGGGGGGAGGGATAAATTAGGAGTTTGAGATTAACATACACACACTACTATAAATAAAATGGATAACTAACAAGGACCTACTGTATAGCACAGGGAACGATACTCACTATTTTGTAATAACCTGTAAGGGAAAAGAATCTGAAAAAGAATATATATGTGTGTGTGTATGTATATAGCTGAATCACTGCTGTACACCTGAAACTAACACAGCATTGTAAATCAATTCTACTTCAATTAAAACAAAAAAGCTTCATATAGAAAGGAAAGGTAAAGAGCGGTCTCTAGAGGTGTAGTTAGGAACAGGCATTTTTTCCCCCCAAAGTCTGGGAGATGTTTGAGCCTTGTTATAAATAGAAATAGCCAATAGAGAGGGAAATTTTTTTTAAATTAATTAATTAATTTATTTTTGGCTGCGTTGGGTCTTTGTTGCTGCCCGCGGGCTTTCTCTAGTTGCTGGAGCGGGGGCTACTCTTTGTTGCGGTGCGCGGGCTTCTCATTGCGGTGGCTTCTCTTGTTGCAGAGCACGGGCTCTAGGTGTGTGGGCTTCAGTAGTTCTGGCGCGTGGGCTTAGTTCCCCCACCGCATGTAGGACCTTCCCGGACCAGGGATCGAACCCGTGTCCCCTGCATTGGCAAGAGGATTCTTAAACACTGCCCCACCAGGGAAGTCCCTAGAGATGGAAATTTTTGAAGTATAGAGGGAAGAGGATAATTATATAATGGGAAAGCCCTGGAGTGCTTAATTTTCTAGCTGAGGTAGAATGTGAGGTTATTAATTGAGAGTAAGAAGAATTGGGTTGGCTGGGATCTTCAAAGTAGTGAGTGTCTAGAAGTGTGGTTGAAGGACTTGGGCCATAATTTGTATCCATTGAGGGCAGTGGGACCATTCCTTCTCAGCTGTTTTTGAGATGTAATTCATGTATCAAAAGTTTATAATTCAGTGGCTTTTAGTGTGTTTGCAGAGCTGTGCAACCATCAGCACTATCGGACTCCAGAACATTTTTATCATCCCAAAGAGAGAGAGACTCTCGTTAGCAGTCGCTCTCCATCCACACCCACACCCTCCCCTTTCCCCACAGCCCCTGGCAGCCACTAATCTACTTCTTGTCTCTGTGGATCTGCCTTTTCTGGACATTTACTATAAATGGGATCATGTAGCATATGGACTTTTGTATCTGCTTTCCCTTGGCATAGTGTGTTCAGGATTTATCCATGTTGTAGCACGAATCAATACTTCATTCCTTTTTAAAGCTGAATAATATTCTGTGATGTGGATATGCTGCATTTTGATGCCCATTCATCAGTTGATGGGCATTTGGCTTGTTTCCATTTTTAAGCTATCAATGAATAATGAACATTTATATATAAGTTATTGTATATTTTCATTTCTCTTGAGTATGTGTATACATGGAAGTGGAATCGCTGGGTCATATAGTAACTCTAACTTGAGAAACTGCTAAATTGTTTTCCAAAGTTATTGCACCATTTTACATTTCCACCAACAATGTATGAAGTTTCCAGATTATTGCCATCCTAGTGGGTGTGAAGTGGTATCTCATTATGATTTTTGATTTGCTTGTCCCCAATGTCTAGTGATGTTAATTAAGCATCTTTTCATGTAATTAAGCCATTTGCATATCTTTTCGGAGATATCTATTCAAACCCTATTCTTATTTTTAAAATTGAGTTGTCTTTATTATTATTGAGTTCTAAGAGTTCTTTGTATATTCTGAGTAACAGTCCCTTAACAGATACATGATTTGCAGATACTGTCTTGAATTTGTGGGTTGCCTTTTCATTCTTTCAGTGGTGTCCTTTGAAGCACAAAAGTTTTTCATTTTGATGTGGTCCAATTTATGTTTTTTTCTTTTGTTGCTTGTGCTTTTGATTTGATATCTAAGAAACCATTGCCTAACCCAAGGTCATGTGGATTTAATGCCTATGTTTTCTTCTAAGAGTTTTATAGTTTTAGCTCTTACGTTTATTTAGGACTTTGATCTGTTTGGAGTTAATTTTTGAATGTGGTGTGAGGTAGAGGTCCAGTTTTGTCTTTTTGCATGTGAATACCCAGTTGTCCCATCATCATTTGTTGAAATGACTATATTTCCCCATTGGATTGTCTTGGCACCCTTGTTGAAAATTAGTTGACCATAAATGTTGACAGCATATTTCTGGATTCTCAAGTCTATTCCAATGATTTATACATCTGTCCTTAGGTTAGTATCACACTGTCTTGATTACTGTAGCTTTGTAGTAAGTTTGAAATTGTTGAGTGTAGTCTTTCTACTTTGTTCTTCTTTTTCAAGATTGGTTTGGCTATTCTGGTTTTGCCTTATAAGTTTTTAAATACCTGCTTTCTAACCCTCTGAAGTTGATTGGTTTCTTGAAAATACACAGTTTATGTTTTGGGCCACATAAGATTATTTCAATTATTTTGGTATTATAATCTTTCTTCCCCCCATCAGGCGTCGTGTCTTGGATCTTCCTTCATTCCTCAGTTTTTTCTTTAGCTGTATTAGAACTCAGTTATATTTTATCTTTTGTTTATTGAATAGATTTTCATGTTCACTGGTAAAAACATAAAAGTAGGTGACTAGGATATTTTATATATCTCTTACTAGAAAGCAAACTACTAATTTGCTTTTTACCTCTGTGGCATCACATAATTTTCTTTTTCCTTGGGTCAGTGGGTCCCAAGCAACTTGTAAGTATAGTAAAGAACTATAAGTCTTATTCTCTATTCTGCAAGTAAGAATACTACATTCCAGTTGGGAAAACAAGTGCTTCATACATGAAATATGAGTTATGAATATCATCAGCATGCATAGACATGTAAAAATATTAGGCACATGACACAATTTAGTTGAAAATAGAACCAACCATATACAGCATGCAAAATTTGCAATTTAATTAAAATGTGAATCTTACAAATAATTTACTCTCTTCCTTTTAAAAATGGACCCTCATGAATTTAACAGTAAGTTATAGCTTTTTAGGAATGTGACATAGGTAAAGGGAGGTTCATTTATATTTCTGAGTAGTAGATTTCGTTTGAAAATTACTGTTAATTTTCTGGAGAATTAGAAAAGCAGGTTAATGAATGGGCAACTCAGAATTATTTTGTCCACACTGAGAATGATGCATTTCCCCAGGTGGAATATGAGTTATATAAAGGGAGTCTCCCACGCCCCGCCTATCTTTGACTATGATGTCATTGAAGAAAGAGCCATAGCTGATTTATGCATCGAAGAAAGACTTGTTTCAAATTATTGTTCACTTTTACAGGGTGACTAATTTGCTGGCTGAGTAAGCTGAATTGTCAGCTGTTGATGTTTTATTCATCTTGAGGAACTTGACCTAGAAAAAGATCCTGTTTGGGAAATAATATGGGATCTTTAATGTTAGTGGACTAAATTAACTTTCTTTCCTTCCTCATTTCTTTCATTCTTCCTCTCTTTCTCTCTTTCTTTCTCTCTCTCTTTCTCTTTCTCTATTTGTTTAAAATTTATTTATTTATTTATTTTTGGCTGCATTGGGTCTTTGTTGGGTCTTCATTGCTGTGCGTGGGCTTTCTCTAGTTGTAGCTAGCGGGAGCTACTCTTTGTTGTGGTGCGCGGGCTTCTCATTGTGGTGGCTTCTTTTGTTGTGGAGCACGGGCTCTAGGCACGTGGGCTTCAGTAGTTGTGGCTCACAGGCTCCAGAGCACAGACTCAGTAGTTGTGGTGCACAGGCTTAGTTGCTCTGCGACATGTGGCATCTTCCTGGACTAGGGGTAGAACCTGTGTCCCCTGTATTGGCAGGTGGATTTCCAGCCACTGCACCACCAGGGAAGTCCCTCTCTCTCTTTTTTAAGGGACTCATGAATACATCAAAGAATTCATGGTTCTGAGTACTATAAAGCTTGACTGGTCATGATCTAAACTTATAGCACTACTTAACTCTAAGATCACTCTGGTTTTTTATTGGTTTTTAGACATAGTACTAATTAAATCCCAATCTCATAATTTTAGGCTTCACTGAGAATAAACTGTTGTCCATGTGTTACTTATTATAATAATGAGTATTTAGTGCTATTTTTTATTGTGGTAAGATAGATATAACATAAAATTTACCATCTTAAACCATTTTTAAGGGTACAGTTCAGTGGCATTAGGTACGTTCACATTGTTGTACAACCATCACCACCATCCATCTCTAGAACTTTTTTATGTTGCAGAACTGAAACTCCATGCCTATGAGATACTAACTCCTTTAACCCAGCCCCTGGCAGCTACCATTATACTTTTTATCTCTATGAGTTTGACTACTCTAGGTGTCTCATATAAGTGGAATCCTACAAAACTTATCCTTTGGGACTGGTTCATTTTACTTAGCATAATGTCTTCAAGGTTCATCCATGTTTTAGCAGAATTTCATTCTTTTTTTAAGGTTGAATAATCTTCCATTGAATATATATACCACATTCTGTTTATCCGTTCATCCACTGATGGAAAGTTGGGTTGCTTCCACCTTTTAGCTATTGTGAATACTGCTATCAACATGGGTGTACTTTAATGCTATTTTTGTAAAGGTAGTGCATAGCAGCTGGGTCTTTATCTTTTTAATCTAAGTATTGTTCCAAACTAAGAGGAAGATGTTTATGTTTTGGATTTTTGGTAGGTGTTAAAATTTTTTTTTTTTCTTTTTAAAATTTGCCTTAAATTTAAGGCCTAAATTTGGTATTGCTATTTAATCAATTAATATTTAATCACAGCTTTGCTTTCTAAGCAGTATAGAGCAAGAAGTTTTCCATGGAGAAAGTGTCATATTTAGAATTTTGTAGCAGTATAATTTCATTCAAGCATTGGTGGCATTTGGTGATAAAATGCTTTTCATATATCTGACCCTTAGACTCTCCTCAAATCTCACTGCTCTTATTTGCTTGAGTGTGTGTCCTAGATGTTCCACCCATATTCTAAACAGTCTTGTGAAAAGCCTTCTTTTAACAGCGTTGGGGTGGGAATTTTGTTTGGTAATAAAAACTGAGCTAATAAAGAAGTGAAGATAGTTGTTTATATTTTGAAGGCCACCTCCACTGGGTGTTAAATGTAGGGACATTTGTTAAGTGTTGTACTCTTTAGGACAAAATGAGTTTAGGTTAGATATATTAGTTATTAGGTGATTCTTTGAATTATATAGGATTTTCCAGGGATTGGTTCCTTAATCATGCCATTTAATGCTTTCAAACTATTAGTGTGTCTAATGAAGTCATGAGGGGCAGGATGGAGGAGCTGTGAAGAGTATAGGGAAAAAGCCTACAAAATATTGAAAGAAAATGTTTGAATCCTTTTTCAATTCCAGATCATCTGAAATGAAGGCAAAACTCTAGTGGGGGCGGGGGAGATATTTGATCTACAGCTTTGCAGGCGTGCATTCTAGCTGAGTACTTCTGCGTGCAGAACTGTACATGCAGCTCCTTTGCACAGACCTAACGTTCTTGCAAGAAACTAATATCTAACTTTGTGGTGGGTGGTGAGATGGAGATTCTGAGTCAGTACAGTTTCTGGAGCCTTGATAAAGCATTTGTGTACAATATAGATTTGACTCTGCACAGGGTCAGCCAATACAATATGGTTAGAGGTCATTAAGGGGTAGTATTAACAAAGTACAATGATTGCAAACTTTCTTGAGCTCTGGGCCTAAGGAAAGAAAGAAGTAAAAATGCATGTTTGAAAAGTTTTTGCATTGTGACCGAGGCTTTCTTGCAGCATTTCTGTGGTAGTATAGAGTGGATTTAAACACGAAGTATTAGAAATAGGCTTTCATACTAGTTGACCACAGTGAAACATCTGCCTTTCCAGGTTAGTCTTCCACACCTGGGTAAAACATATCTCTGATGTTTTCAGTTTCTCTTTGCCTGAAAAATGTATTGGCTAAAAGAAAGACTACTAAATTTTTGGTACTTCTAGATTATATCTTTGAGAACAAATGTAGAATAACTGATGTGAGAAAGGTTGAGTTGTGGTAGGCACGGGGAGGGAAATTTTTGTTTTTGTTTGCATTTGTCTCAATTATATAAGTTAAAGGAAACAAAATAGAAATCATCTTTCCTGGCAGTGCAGATGCTCTAAAGTTATAATGAGTTTGACATTGACATTTGGCCAAGGTTCTTAGGGAAATACAAAATGGCTCCAGTGTAGTGCAGTTTCTTTCCTTAGAGCATATCTTTGGGTAATAGAGATAAGGCAAAGAGAAACAGTTTCATACTTTGGGTCAGAAATTTTGAAGAATATAAGAACATAAACATGATGTGGCCATGTTTCTCTTTATTGAGATATAGTTCACGTATAATATAATTCAACCAATTCAGTGGTTTTTTATTTTTTAAACTTTTTAAAAAAATAAATTTATTTATTTATTGGCTGTGTTGGGTCTTCGTTGCTGCATGTGGGCTTTCTCTAGTTGCGGGAGCAGGGGCTACTCTTTGTTGCAGTGTATGGGCTTCTCGTTGCAGTGGCTTCTCTTGTTGCGGAGCACGGGCTTTAGGCTCGCAGGCTGCAGTAGTTGTGGCACACGAGCTCAGTAGTTGCGGCTCGCGGGCTCTAGAGCACAGGCTCAGTAGTTGTGGCGCACGGGCTTAGTTGCTCCACGGCATGTGGGATCTTCCCGGACCTGGGCTCGAACCCGTGTCTCCTGCATTGGCGGGCGGATTCTTAACCACTGCGCCGCCAGGGAAGCCCCCAATTCAGTTGTTTTATTGTGCTCATGCAGTTGTGAAAACAATCAGCACAATTTTAGTACATCTTCATCACCCCCAATAGAAACCTATACCCACTAGCAGTCACTTCTCAGCTCTGGGCAATAACTAGTCTATTTTCTGTCTCTGTTTGCCTGTTCAGAACATTAGGAGTAAGTAAAGTCATACAATATGTGGTCCTTTGTACTGGCTTCTTTTACTTAGCACAAGCTTCATCTATGTTAGTATGTGTCAGTACCTTATTCCTTTTAATTGCCAAATAGTGTTCCATTTTATGGATATACCACATTTATCCATTCATTAGTTGATGGACATTTGGGTTGTTTCCACTTTTTAGATATTATGAGTAGCCAAATAATACTACTATGAACATTCATGTATAAACTTTTGTATGAACATAGGTTTCTCTTGGGTGTATGCCTAGGAGTGGGAATTTCTGGGTCATGTACTAATTCTGTGTTTAACCATTGAAGAACTGCCAGACTGTTTTCCAAAGTGACTGCACCATTTTACTTTCCCACCAGTAATGTATGAAGGTTCCAATTTTTCCATGTCCTCACCTATACTTACCTTTTTTTTTTGACATGATCCAATTTATACTTTATTATTTTTTCTTTTTTAATTGAAATATAATTGACTTACAACATTATATTAGTTTAAGTTGTTATCTTTTTGGTTAGAGTTATGCTAGTGGGTGTGAAGTGGTACCTCATTGTGGTTTTGATTTGCATTTCCCCATTGTCTAATGATGTTGAGCATCTTTTCTTGTGCTCATTGGCCATTTCTATATCTTTTTTGGAGAGATGTCTGTTCAAGTTCTTTGCCCATTTTAAAATTGAATTTTTAAAAATTATTGAGTTGTAGGAGTTCTTTATATTTTCTGATGCAAGTTCCTTATTCGATATATGATTCACAAATATTTTGTCAATTTTGTGGATTGTTTTTTTCCCAAGAATTCTTTTTTTTCTCTTTTTAAAAAAATTATTTATTTTTTTACAGTAGGTTCTTGTTGGTTATTTGATTTAAATACAGCAGTTTGTACTTGTCAATCCCAAACTCCTAACCTATCCCTCCCCCCAACCCTTCCCCCTGGTAACCATAAATTCATTCTCTTAAGTCTGTGAGTCTGTTTCTGTTTTGTAGACAAGTTCATTTGTATCATTTTTTTTTTTAGATTCTGCATATAAGAGATATCATATGCTATTTGTCTTTTTCTGTCTGGCTTCACTTAGTATGATAATCTCCAACTCCATCCATGTTGCTGCAAATGGCATTATTTCATTCTTTTTAATGGCTGAGTAATGTTCCAGTGTATATATGTACCACATCTTCTTTATCCATTCATCTGTTGATGGACATTTAGGTTGCTTCCATATCTTGGCTGTTGTAAACAGTGCTGCAGTGAACATTGGGGTGCATGTATCCTTTCGAACCACGTTTTTCTCCAGATATATGCCCAGGAGTGGGATTGCTGGATCATATGGTAGCTCTATTTTTAGTTTTTGCTTATTTTTTCTTTTTTTGACTGCATGGCATGTGGGATCTTAGTTCCCTGACCAGGGATCAAACCCGCGCCCCCTGCAGTGGAAGCACGGAGTCTTAACCACTGGACCGTCAGGAAGTCTCCTATTTTTAGTTTTTTTAAGGAACCTCCATACTGCTGTCCATAGTGGCTGTATCAATTTACATTCCCACCAACAATGTAAGAGGGTTCCCTTTTCTCCACACCCTCTCCAGCACGTTTGTAGGTTTTTTGATGATGGCCGTTTTGACTGGTGTGAGGTAATATCTCATTGTAGTTTTGATTTGCATTCCTCTAATAATTAGCAATGTTGAGCATCTTTTCATGTGCCTCTTGGCCATCTGTATGTCTTCTTTGGAGAAATGTCTATTTAGTTCTTCTGCCCATTTTTTGATTGGGTTGTTTGTTTTTTGGTGTGGATTGTCTTTTTACTCTCTTGATGGTGTCCTTTGAAGAACAAAATTTTTCATTTTGATGAGGTTGTCCCAGCACTATTTGTTGAAAAGCCTATACTTTCTCCATTGAATTTCTTGGCACTGTCTTCAAAATCATTTGGCCATAAATATGAGAGTATAATTCTGCACTGTCTGTTCCATTGATCTATACGTCTATCCTTCTATCCTTATATTAGTACCACAATTACTGTAGTTGTTTAGTAAGTTTGAAATTGTTGAGTTGTTGTCTTTGTATTTTGTTCTTCAAGATTTTTTTGGCTGTTCTAGGTCTTGTGTATTTCCATATAGATTTTATGATCAGCTTGTTAACTTTTGAAAAAAAGTTAACTTGGATTTTAATAGGGATTGCCTTGAATATTTATAGACCAATTGGGGGAGTATTGCTATCCTAATAGAATTAAGTCTTTCAATTCATGAACATAAGTTGTTTTTCTATTTGTTTAAATGTTTAATTTCTTTCAACAATGTCTTAGAATTTTCAGTGTATATATTTTGCACTTCTTTTAAATTTATACCTAAGTATTTGAATCTTTTTGATGCTATTATAAATGAAATTGTTTTATTAACTTCATTTCTGGATTTTTCATTGCTGGTGTATAGAAACACAACTGATTCTTGTATATTGATCTTGTATCCTACAACTTTGCAGAAGTTGTTTGTTCTAGTAGTTTTTAGTGGATTCTTTAAGATTTTCTATATATAAGATCATATAATGTGCAAATAAAGGTAGCTTTATTTTTTCTTTCCAATCTGGATGCCTTTTATTAGTTTTTCTTGCCTAACTGCCCTGACCAGAAATTCTAGTCCAATTTTGAACAGAAGTTGCAGTAGTAGACATCCTTGTCTTATTTCTGATGCCAGAGGGTAAGCCGTTCAGCCTTTTACTGTTCAGCGTGATGTTAGCTGCAGGTTTTTTAGATGCCCTTTATCAGGTTGAGGAAGTTCCCTTCTATTTCTAGTTTGTTGAGTGTTTTTATCATGAAGGAGTGTTGGATTTTTTGTCAAAAGCTTTTACTGACATAAATTATTGAAAAACGACTAATTTTTTTTCTTTTTTTTAATCTGCAGAAATTGACTTGCATACCAGATGTGTGGTGGATGTAGATGCAAACAAGGTTATTCTCAGTCCTGTAAATACCAATGTTTCCAAAGGAGATGCCCGGTAAGTTAAGAACCAGTGTTGCGATCAATGGATTTTTAAATGGTGGAAAGCAACGATGGCTGCTGAACTGAGAGTTGAACAAATTTTTTTTTTTTGGACTTACATACATACATACATACATACATACATTTATTTATTTATTTATTTATTTATTTATTTATTTATTTCTTGTTGGGTCTTTGTTTCTGTGCGAGGGCTTTCTCTAGTTGCGGCAAGCGGGGGCCACTCTTCATCGCGGTGCACGGGCCTCTCGCTATCGTGGCCTCTCTTGTTGCGGAGCACAGGCTCCAGACGCGCAGGCTCAGTAGTTGTGGCTCACGGGCCTAGTTGCTCCGCGGCACGTGGGATCTTCCCAGACCAGGGCTCGAACCTGTGTCCCCTGCATTAGCAGGCAGATTCTCAACCACTGCGCCACCAGGGAAGCCCGTTGAACAAGTATTGAATGCTTACTATGTGGAGACATATTGCTGCCAGATAGACGAGGTCTGTAATATGGAATGACTGAGTGCCAGAATGCGTGTTGTAGGCAGTAATGGTATTGGAAGCTCCGAGAAGAGAGCGTCGGTTAGATTGTGAAGTAACTGAGGAAGGCTTCTTGAGGAGATGGTACTGGCTGGAGGCTTAGGTAAGATGTGAACGGGAAGAAGTCGGGTAAAAGGGAAGGCTTTTAGGTTGTTCCTCGGTGTGTGTTGTTTTTACTTCTGCCAATTCTCATCCTATCTGTCACTTAGAGCTCATTTCAAGTGCTCTTATCTTCCTGAAGACATTCTTGCAGCCCTTAGTGATTCCTCTCTTTTAAGGCCCCATGAGCTATAATCTGTACTACCTAATTTAATTATTATATATTGTTTTGAATTATTAATTGTAGCTTAACAGTAGATTTTAAGGTCTTGGAGGGAAGGGACTCTTTGTCAGGGGTTGGGGATGAATACTTGAGCATCAGTTCTGGATTTGGGTGATAGTATGAACAAAAGAGAGGGCAAGAAGTTGTAAAGAAAGTGAATGTGGGGAGGAAGGAAGAGATTAATTTGGTTTTTCTCAGCAAGTTCGGGAAAATTAATTTAATCACGTAAGTTGGAGTCAGTTTACAGAAGACCTTGAAAGCAGATGAGATTTGGCCTGTATTTTTATGGGTAGGATGTCATCTTTGACAGTTTTTAAGTTATTGTGATTAAGGAGGTGGATTCGGAAGAGCTGTTGGATGGCAGTGTAGAGACTAGGTCAGAGTGGGGAAAGACTGGCTGTTTGTAGAGATCAGCTCTATCAGAGATGTTTTTGTGCCGAACCTGGAAGTGGAGAACACATGGTGCCCGCCATGATGCTTTGCACAAAGTAGGTGCTTCAGAGTACTTGTAGAGCAGTGCTGTATATGGAAATATACCCGGAAGGTACTCCATAAAGGTTCTTTCAAGTTGAATTGCACTGAAAAGAGCACTGGCCTTGGAGTCAGAAAATCTGAAATAGAATCCCTACTTATGTTATTGTAGTTAGTTATTTTTAACTTTTTTTAAAATTAATTTTTATTGGAGTATAGTTGATTTAAAAAAAATTTTTTTTTGGAGTATATATTTTTAACTTTTTTGAGCCTTATCTGTATGATACCTGCCCTACCTGTCTCACACCTCTATGAGATCAAATTAGTGATTGTTAAAGTGCTTTGTAAAGTGTTCTGTAAATGTTCAGGTTTATTGTTATTGATGTAGAGATATTTCTTAAGCATCTCTGGGGTATGCCATTATTAGGGTGGGAAGGGTATAGATGTGTCAAGAAAGGAGCTGGGATTTTGAGCCTACTAACTGAATGACCTATTGTCCTGAGTGTTAATTGAAAACATTAATTTGGGGGCTGTTTATTGCTCTTAGAGCTTCCAGTCTGAAGGCTATGGCTTTCTTTGGCAATGTGGGCGACTCTGAACAAACTTGGAGGCAATACCCTCTGGTAGAAAGAATGTGGGCTTTTTATACAGACTGAGGGATTCAAATTCTGGCTCTGCCACTTGCTGGCATGGTTATCTACCTGTGTTTTTTTATTTGTAAAGTGTTTTCATTTTCTCTTGCCGTGTAACAAATTACCTCAAAAGCTTAGTGGTTTAAAACGACAATAATCATGTATTATTTCCTGGTTTTTGTGGGTCAGGAATGCAGACAGGGCTCAACGGGAATGGCTTGCTCTGTGCCATGCTGTCTGGGGCCTGCCGGGGAGACTCGAAGGCTCACCTGGGTCTGGCAGTTGATGCCACCTGTTGGCTGGAGATGTCTCTGGGGCTGCGGGCAGAACGCCTACTCACAGCCTGCTGGCAGGTTCCAAAGGCAAGCGTCCTGAGAGCACGAGAAAGCCAGGTGGAAGAAGTATCGCCTTTGGTATTCTAACCTTGGAAGTCACACAGCGTCATTTCTGTCACATTTTCTTGCTCAAGGCTGGTATAAAGCTCTACACAGTTTCAAGAAGAGGAAACATAGACCCATCCGTCTTTGAGTGGAGGAGAGTTAGTGTCACATCAGGAAAGCATCTGGGGTGGGGGAGGTATCGTTGTGGCTCCATCCACAAGTGTGTAACGTCTCCCTGATGAGGTAATTGTGAGAATAAAATGAGCACATAGAAGCTTTTTAAAAAAATGTTTTCTTTCCTTTAGAGACCTTTAAATCTTAGGGATTTGTGAAAGAATTAAATAGCACTTTTTGGTTCCATAGAGTATCTTGGATGACTCTTTTTTTATGTGTGCTGAAAATAGAGATTGAATATTAACTCAGTGCTATAGAGTACTGTCTGATTAAAAAAAAACTTTTAGAAATGACAACTGTCAATAAGGTTGGTATGTAATGGCTTTTGGTGAAGTAAAGTTAGGAAGCACAGCTTCTTAAAAAACAACTCTTTATTGAAGTACATACTATACATACAGAAAAGTACATATAGCTTGATGAATTTTCATAAGTTGAACAGTCCTATAACTGGCACCCAGATTAAAAACAAGAACATTACTAGTATGACAAAAGACCACCTCATGAGAAGCACTTTTTCTTTTAATATAATATCAAGGTGAAAAGGGAAAACAGAAATTTTGGGATGTAGCAGTTCAGTGGTATATGTTGACTCCATTAAAAGAAAAATATAGGAGGGAAAGCACAAATTACAAAGTTAAGGTTAATTACCATCTAGTTTGTAGAATGACTAATCCATACAAGTTATGGTTTTATAGGAGGTATGCTTGTATTGGGTTGGCCAAAAAGTGCCTTTAGTTTTTAAGTAAAAATAAAAGACGTATTTTTCATTTTCACCAAGAACCTTATTGAACAATGTAGTCACCCTTTTGTTCCACTACCTTCTGCCATTTTTCAGGCAACTTCATATTTCCATCTTCCCAAAACTTTTTATCTTTTTGAGCAAAGAACTGTTCAAGGTGCCTTTTACAGTCCTTCAGGGAATTGACATTTTTCCCGTTAAGAGAATTTTGTGAAGACCGAAATAAATGGAAATCCGAGGATGCAATGTCTGGTGAATACGGTGGATGAATCAGAACTTCCCAGACAAGCTGTAACAGTTTTTGCCTGGTCATCAAAGAAACATGCAGTCTTGCATTATCCTGATGGAAGATTACGTGTTTTCTGTTGACTAATTCCGGACGTTTTTCATTGAGTGCTGCTTTCAGTTGGTCTACTTGGAAGCCGTACTTGCTGGAATTAATCGTTTGGTTTTCCGGAAGGAGCTCATAATAGAGGACTCCCTTCCAATCCCATCATATACACAACATAACCTTCTTTGGACGAAGACCAGCCTTTGGTGTGGTTGGTGGTGGTTCATTTCGCTTGTCCCACAATCTCTTCCATTCCACATTATTGTACAGTATCTACTTTCATTGCCCGTCACAATTTGTTTTAAAAACGGAACGTTTTCAGTACGTTTAAGTAGAGAATCGCATGTGGAAATATGGTCAAGAAGGTTTTTCTTGCTTAACTTACGTGGAACCCAAACATCAAAGCAATTAACGTAACCAAGATGGTGCGAATGATTTTCAACGCTTGATTTGGATATTTTGAGTATGTCGGCTATCTCCCGCATGGTATAACGCTGATTGTTCTCAATTAATGTCTCAATTTGATCGCTGTCAACTTCAACTGGTCTACCCGACCACAGAGCATCGTCCAGCAAGGATTCGCCAGCACGAATCCTCGCAAACCACTTTTGACATGTTTGATCAGTCACAGCACCTTCTCCATTCACTGCACAAATCTTTTTTGGCATTTCAGTTGTGTTTTTACCTTTTTTGAAATAATAAAGTATAATATGCCAAAAATGTTCCTGTTTTCCTTCCATCTTCAATATTAAAATGGCTACACAAAAATTCACCAATTTTAATGTCTTTTTTTAAATGCACACTGATATGACAGCTGTCACAATACAGTCTAACAAAATTGTTTCAAATGAAGTTAAAGACAACTAAGTGCTACTAGAGCCATCTTACGGAAAAAACCGAACGAACCTTTTGGCCAACCCAATAGCAGAGAGCCAGGGATTCAAAACTAACATTAAAAAAAGTGATTTGGTCAGTCTAAATCACTAGTCAGAAAGGCTCAAATTAATGTTTTTCCTTTAAAAGCTACAATATCCTTGTTTTTAGAATAGTATCCAATCCTATTAATCTAAAACTTTGACTAGTTTTGTATGTATACTTACAACCTAAGTTAGTATACTTTGAAAGTGAACATATATACATTTTATAACAGTAGTTTGTATATTTTTCTGATTAATTTTGCATTAACTTCTGAAAATTTCATGGTTTGATGTTTATGCTTATTAAAGCTAATAAAAGTCATGGTTAAATGAGGACGTAGACCACTTTCAGCTCAACAGCTTAATCATGGGAATTTGGGAAACATTTTTGCTGTGCTATGTATGTGGAATTTCAAAACTGTTTTGACAAATAAGATGCTTAAAATTCAGAAAATCGATTGTACATAGCTAACAAGAGATTAAGAAATGCTGACTTTGGAGTCAGACATCCTGGACTGAATCTCAGCTCTGCTACTTAACATGTGTGATGTGGAGCAAGTTACGTAATTGTCCTCTGCCTCAGTAAAGTGGAGATTATAATAGTACCTGCCTATAGGTTGTTATGAGGATTAAGTGAGTTAAAATATGTAAAGTGGCAGTGCCTGGTGTACAGTTAACCTTATATGAAAGTTAGCTATTACTTTGACTCTTACTGTTACTGTTATTATGGCCTGTATTCAAGTTGTAGTCCATGGTATGTTTGTGAGCTATAACTTCATAAAGGAAGTAAAATTTTTTAAAAAATTTGTTTTGTTTATTTATTATTTTTGACTGCGTTGGGTCTTTGTTGCTACGTGAGGGCTTTCTCCAGTTGCGGTGAGCAGGGGCTACTCTTCGTTGCGGTGCATGGGCCTCTCATTGCAGTGGCTTCTCTTGTTGTGGAGCACGGGCTCTAGGCGCACGGGCTTCAGTATTTGTGGCACACGGGCTTCAGTCGTTGTGGCTCGCGGGCTGTAGAGCACAGGCTCAGTAGTTGTGGCACATGGGCTTAGTTGCTCTGCGGCATGGGGGATCTTCCCGGACCAGAGCTCGAACCCGTGTCCCCTGCATTGGCAGGCGGATTTTTAACCACTGCACCACCAGGGAAGCCCCCTAAAATTTTTTTAAACCAAAATATATTCAGTACTTGAGTATACATGCCTATCAAGAAATTACCTAGTTCTAGAAAAATTTCAGCTTTGCAAAGTCAGAAACTTTATTTTATCTAGTTTGCCCAAAGTTGGTGGGGCTCTTAGGGACTAACATGTCATGTGTTAGAGAAATAGCCCCTTAATTGTAAGTTTACAGTGAACAAAATATTAATCCCTGTCATCCGGGCTTCTCCGTAGTATCAACCAACTTGTGAAACCAGGTTAAAACATTGCTTGTGAACATAGGGTAAGAACAGAGGGACGTTTTATTAAATATGGAGAAGATTAAGGACAGACTCTATTCCACAGCGCTCAACTCAAACACCCTAGGGACTGAAATACTTGTATCCACCAGTCCGGTCTTTTTCTTTGATGTATAGTACTAGATACACATTGACAGATTTGATCTGTTTGTTTTCTCTTGCAGAGCCATACTGCTTGTACTAGTAGTACATTAAATGCCTTTTTGGAATTACCCTTTTGCACTAAACCAATTTAGTTTTCTAGACTGGTCCATGGGCTTTCCCAAATCTTCAGCACCATATTTACAAATCATCTTTTAGGGCTAATAAGTGACTAATTCGTTATCTATTCTTAGTAGATTTTTACAAGTGTAATTCTCAGCGTGTGATTCTTCACATTTAGGAGCACTTTAAGTCCCTTTTATCACTAGTTACAATAATACCATGATGTAGAACAGTCCCTTTTTAAATAGCTAAATAAATCTTTAAGCCTTCTTTTGTTTGAATTATGTCTTAAAACATTAAAATTTTATCTTATAATAAAATGTTAACGCTAGTGCTTGTCACCATGATAGGACAAAATAGTTTCTTAGGCTAAGTTTTATCTTCTGCCTTTTGCCTCATTCCCTCCTCTACCCACCAGACAGGCCTTTGCTGCTCACTCTGGCTAGAAAATTGAGATACTTAAAATGTTTTCAAAGGGAGTGAGGTGTGATTTCTCATGGAGAGTGGCAGCCTCCACTTTATGAAACAGTTGTGTTATGAGAGTTATGTTTCTGTGAGTTTGGAAGTGGGAATGCATTTTCCGATAGGAACTGACAGTTGTTTCTAGGAGAAATGCTGTTCTATTAAAAAGAGTGACTAGTTTGGCCCACAACTCATAGAGTAAAGTTTGTTTGTTTTTGCTGTGCGTGTATGGAGATAAAGAATGCATTGACTATCAGTAACTAATCTACTTTGGTGTCACTGTGCCGAAGGTCTCAGCAGTTTTATCCACCATTGTTTTTGCACCATCAATGCAAATATCAACACAGTGAAGAAGGCAAATGTCTTAGTATTTTATGAAAATAGTTTTGACCTCAAGACCCACTGAGAAGCTCTAGGAAACCCTCAGGAGTCCTCAGACCACAATTTGGGAGCCAGAGTTAGACTGAATGGATGTCTTTGGTTTATTTTTAAACTACTTTATTGAGATATAATAAGCATATCATATAATTCACACCTTTAAAATGAACAGTTCATTGGTTTTTGTTATATTTACCAGCACAATTATCTAATTTTATGACATCTTTATCACACTGTTAATCTATGTTCTGTCTCTAGGCTTGAGATTTGCCTGTTCTGGACATTTCATATAAATGAAATACAATTTGTGGTCTTCTGTGATTGGCTTCTTCTTACTTAGCATAATGGTTTTGAGGTTTATCCGTGTTATAGCATTTATCAGTACTTATTCCTTTTTATGGTGGAATAGTATTTCATCATATTCTATTTTGTTTATCCATTCATCAGTTGATAGATATTTGGGTTGTTTCCACTTTTTGGCTATTATGAATAATGCTGCTCTGAACATCTGTATACAGGTCTTTCTGTGGACATATGTTTCCGTTTCTCTTAGATAGATGTCCAGGAGTGGGCTTTCTGGGTCGTATGGTACCTCTGTGCTTAACATTTTGGGGAATTGTCAGGCTGTTTTCCAAAGCGGCTGCACCGATTTACATTTCCACCAGCAGTGTATGAGGATTCCAGTTTCTTTGGCTTTTAAAGAACCCTCGTTTACTGTAAGGAAAATGGTGGTGACTCTGGCTAATTGGAGAGTGTACACCCTGCCCAAAGGCATTCAGATTACAATTAAAAAACAAAATAAAACGCTGTGCTGTCCAAACCAAACAGGTCTTGGCCAGATTCAGCTCTTGGCTACTGATTTGGAACCTCAGGTTCTAGTATACTTTTCTATTAAGTGGTACTTCTTGTAAGGTTTTAAAAAATTGAGCAAAGTTTTAAAAAATATAGTGTATAAAAAGGTTTAAAGAATAAAACACTTATGCACCTGTCACTCAGTTTAATAAATCATTACCAATACAGTTAAAGCCTGTTGTGAACAGCCTCCAATTTTAATGCCTTTCTTCTCCACCACAGTTAACAACTTTTCCAGAATTTGGTTTTTTATCTTTCTATTTCTTTACATTTTCACTATGTGTGTTTGGAAATTGTTTGCACAATATTATGTGTCCACAAATGCCTTTTTCTAGTAAAGGGTCAGAGAGATATGTGACTCAAAAAAGATTGACTACTAAAGTATAATGCCTGATTTTTAAAAAAAATAAATTTATTTATTTTATTTATTTTTGGCTGTGTTGGGTCTTCGTTGCTGCGTGTGGGCTTTCTCTAGTTGCGGCGAGCGGGGGCTACTCTTCGTTGCGGTGCGCAGGCTTCTCATTTTGGTGGCTTATCTTTGTTGTAGAGCACGGGCTCTAGGCGCGTGGGCTTCAGTAATTGTGACATGTGGGCTCAGTAGTTGTGGCTCGCGGGCTCTGGAGCTCAGGCTCAGTAGTTGTGGCGCATGGGCTTAGTTGCTCCGCGGCATGTGGGATCTTCCCGGAGCAGGGATCGAACCCACATCCCCTGCATTGGCAGGCGGATTCTTAACCACTGCACCACCAGGGAAGTCCCTAATGCCTGATTTTTAAAGGCAAAAAAAATTATATTAAGAGGAGCCAAAAATAATATCACAAGTTTATGTTGGGGCGGAAAGCTAATTGTTCATATTTTATCAAATACGCTGTTCCTCCTTTTTTCCTCTTAAAAAACCAAAATAAAAAAAAAAGCTTTTTTTCCCCTCTCATCTATTGTTTGCAGTGAATTCCAAACAAGCGTTGCAGTGAAAATTGTTTTACTCTACCTCCAAGTCTGAGAGACTGTGGTTCAGTGAGCTATGCCTGTTTAGAGGTGCTGCTTTAAACAACAGAACTGAAACCTGAAAGGGAAAGAAGTTCTTAGTATAAATTGTACTGAGAATCCCTCGGTCAGTTAATCCATTTTCTTCTTTAGCCCTCTGTTTTCTATTGTGTGTATGTGTGTGTGTGTGTATGTATGTGTATGTGTATGTGTATAATTAACACTACAAGCGTTAATATACTAACTTACAGTTTCTCTTATAATTCTTTATTACCCTGACCCACCAAGTGTAAGATTTTATTATTATTATTATTATTATTATTACTCTTATTATTTGGCCGTGTGTCCTGTGGGATCCCAGTTCCCTGACCAGGGATTGAACCTGCACCCACGGCAATGAAAGCGCTGAGTCCCAACCACTGGATCACCAGGGAATTCCCCAAGTGTAAGATTTTTAAGACCAGAATTTTCTGAAGTAGAACACATTTGGAGAGTTAGACTTCAAAATCGTAATGAACCTGAACACTGATTTCTGTGGTATTTTGTGAAATGGCCTGTTCTTTAGTACATGTGGGAGAGACTCTCCAACATGGATGGAGTTAGCTGTAGATGACACAAATATGCAGATATTTTTCTTGTTTTCTTGTAAAACTATGGGGCTTTCCACTCCTTCCTGTTTGGTTATGTTTAACCTAATAATAAATTGATAGTGTGAGGGTTATAACTGCCAGTCTAGTGCAAAGAATGTCTGAGATGTTGATCTTAACCAGCACTTGTCAGAAAGGTCATTAAAACTCTTTTTATTCCTTCTAACTGTTCACCAGACATCAGATCTTAGTCAAGATCATTAGGTAATTAATGAGTTCTAATATGAGCAAAGTATATCCGGTCCTTGTTTGGAGGTTCAGAGTACTCTGTTCTTGGTAGATGAATGAATATATGCAGAAAATATATATATATATATCAGATAGATGCAGAATTAAGTGATGTTGACCCATGTGCATACATTTCTCTTGCAAACGTATCGTGTAATACTGCTGAGGGGCGGGCCTAATGCCAATAATTGCTTTGAAATATATGAAGTCATTTTCAGACTAATTCCTTGTTAGGAGAAGGCATCATTAGGTCATATTAGATAATGACTTTTAAAATTTCTGTACTGCTATATGGATGCTACTTTAAGTAAAGATTTTACTTGAAGGAAGTCATGCAAAGTGTAATTATGGTATATACAATAGATCTGTTTGTTCTCTCTGCTGTGAAGTGACTTGAGTGAGGCTAATAATTCTGCCCAAATAGAATTTACTCCTCTGGAGAATAGTATGTGGTATGTTTTAATTTCATAAAGGGGCTCTTCCTCGGGGAGCCTGTCTGCCCTGATTATGTCAGAGTAAAGTGGGGAGAACAGTGTCCTATGTACTCTGATATTTAAGAGGATTCCTCCCCGTCTTTTTAAAAAGTACTGTGGCCATTGAGTGTACAAACCATTTAGTGCTTTTGAATGTAGCTGGGGAAATGAATCGGGAAGACTCTTAAAAGCTAAAAAGGTAATAAAATATGTATGGTTGAATTCATGTTATTTCATGGTTAATAGTAGCACATAATCAAATAGCAATAAATACAGATTTTTCAAAGTTTTACCAGCAAAAGCTAGTAGGTTGCTAAAATGAACTGTTTGATAGCTGATTAGTAAACCTGTCTGAACAAAAATTAGGCTGTTCTAGTAGAATTTATGAAATCTTAGCATTGTCATTGGGCATGTATCTATCTTGTTTATGCTTTTATTGGTACAGCAATAAGAAGGAATAAGCTGTTTTTCTTAATTCAGGAAAAGAGAGTCTTTATCACTGTGCTTGAAATACTGCTTGGATACTAACATTTGATATAATGAGGATGCAGGGTTATGTGTGTGTGTGGCTAGTTAACTAGATTAAGTTATAGCTAATACGAATTAAATGTTTTGAATTTCCCCAGAATTCTGGATTCACCATAAAATTATCAGATACCATATGATATACTAGATAAGATATCTAATTACGAATAAAGTTTAGGTAAAACTACCAAGTCCCACTATTGATGTTTTTAAAATTTGTCTTTGTTGTTTGTTTGGCAGTACTTTTTTTTTAGGGCTCTTTGTCTCAATCTCCAGTTTAGGAGTTGTTGCTAATATAAACCAAATGTTGAATAAGGATCTAGACTTACGTTTTAAAGATGGAGGTAGCAGGACTTCCCTGGTGGTCCAGTGGTTAAGACTCCACGCTCCCAGCTCCCAGTGCAGGGGGGGTACAGGTTCGATCCCTGGTCGGGGAGCTAAGATCCCACATGCCGCATGGCATGGCCAAAAAAAAACTAACCAAAAACCCACACACACAAAAAGATGGAGGTAGCAGTACTCTATGAGGAAATGTGACATGAGAAACCATTCCACCCAAAAAGTTGCTGTATCACAATATCTTAGGAATCTTTCTGATCCATTCAGCAGCTGAACATCAACCCTTTGCCAAGTACCAAGCTAAAAGTTAGGATAATCTTTATTAATCCTTAGTTCCATTAAATTGTGGTGAAATTATTTTTAGCACACAGTATCTATAAACATACTAGTAAAACAAAAAACAAAGCAAAACAGAAAAGTAGAAAGGGAAGTTGAATTATTCTCTTGTGGACTTTGTAAGGCTAGATTTTTGCAGGCTCAGACTTGAAATGATTCTATTGTTTAATTTTGAGCATTGTGCATTTTCTTATGAGAGTGATATTTAGCTGAAAATGAAAAATGATTTCTTTTGCAAGTTAATAGTGCAGAGTTCTGGAGCCCTTTATCCTACCTCCTTAGAATTCATTAAAGAACTATCTTGTGTGATGGTGAATTTCACTTTTGTTTCACTTTTATCAAACCTAATTTATATATACTTATATTAAATAAAAAATTCTATAGAATGGGTAATAATTAAGAGTAATAATAAGCTTTACCTTCACGTATTGACCCATAAATGAAACAGATCAGTAATGCTTTTGTTCCACTTTTAGGAAAACAAGTAGAATTTACAAAAGATCATGGAGTAGGTAGAAGTTGTATTTGCCATTTAATTTTAAAAAACTCTTTGTTATGGAGAATTAAAAGATATGCCAAAGTAGACAGAATAGTATAATAGGCTGCCTGTTGCTCAGCCCTCAAAGCCATTCACCCATGGCTAATACCATCCTATCCACATCTTCAACTCTTTCCTTTTTCCCACATTATTTTGAAGTAAATCCCATTTTACCCACAAGTATTTTAATATATCTTTATTATTTTTAACATAACCAAAATACCATTATTACACCTTAAAAATTAACAGTAGTTATGCAGTAGCATCAAAGTTTCAGTCAGTGTTCACATGTCCAATTGTTTCATGAAGTTTTTTCCCCAGAGTTTGAAGAGCATCCATATATGGTCTACCCATGGTGATTGGGTTATATGTCTTTTAATTTATTGGTTCCTTGGTTGTTAAAGAAATGGGGTCATTCGTTGTGTTGATGGGTTAATAAGTGAATTTATTACAGAGGATGTACTATGCTTATTTAGTCAGCTGCCAAATCTTGATTTTTCTTGTGAATATTTTTATCCTGACATTCCTTTCTATCCTCTCTGATATTACCCTAGTTAGTACCATAATTGCCTTATATTTAGCCTTCTAACTGGTTTCTGGAACCTTCCGTCAAGCCTGCTGCTACTTCCTGTAGTCTGTCTTTTGAATTTGGAGCCTTTATTATTTCTACTAATTAAGAAATGTCACTACCCGGGTGACATCTTTTATGTGTTCATCCCTCCCTGTTTTCTAATGCTTGTACTGTTTAGCTTTATCGTATGTGTTTTGAGTCCCCCTCCCCTTTGAGACTGTGGTTACTTGAAATCCGGGACCACTTCTTGCTCTTCGTGCCTCGTACGGTGTTTTGCAGGCAGAAGGTGCTCTGTAAATGTCTCTTGATTGATTATAACTGTTCTGTTAGTGCTTGTTCTCCAAAGCTCCCCGTTCTCATATTAGCCCCAATTAGTAGTTGGAAAGGTGATTTGTGAGTCTGGGAGTTGGATTTTATTTTATTATTTTTTAGAAGTATTTATTTATTTATTTGGCTGCGTCGGGTCTTAGTTGCCGCACGCAGGATCTTCGTTGCGGCGTGTGGGATCTTTTACTTGTGGCATGCAGGCTCTTAGTTGCCGCATGCAGGATCTAGTTACCTGGCCAGGGATCGTACCCAGGCCCCCTGCATTGGGAGCTTGGAGTCTTAACCGCTGGACCACCAGGGAAGTCCTGGGATGAAGAGTATTTCTCAAGACAATGGTAGGGCCTGATGAGCCATTTCCATCCACTCCACCATATAGGGCGTGGTTTTCTAGAAAGAGAGATTCTTGTCCCCTGGATCCGGTCTCTTGTTTACTCTCTTGGCACCATAGCTTTTGTTTTGCTTTTCTTGTTTTGACAACAACCTTCTGTTCCAGTGCTGTTCATTGATGATATTTTAAGTGTGCTGTTTCCTGGTGATCTAATATTAGGACCATACTGTAGGATAAATTTCCTTGGGAAGAATTTCCCGAAGATTAAACAATTTGTGATATATAGATGTTGCAAACTGGGGTGCTGTAGGCTACACTTACCCGTAGATGTTTGCTTGGCCTGTAGTTTCAATGTTTAAAAATATGGGGGTTTCATATGAAAATTCAGATTTGCAGTTTTTCCTAAACAACCTGAAAATCTGGCATCACTGGGCTTTCTGCCTCCTTTGACAAGGTCATGAGCTCTTCAGGTCCCTAGCTGGTGGACACCCTCAGTTATGTTATTTGCCTGGTCCCTGTGGACCTTCCCATCCAACCCTTGGTGTAGATCCTTAACGGCTTCGGTCACAAAACATGTCCTTTCCTGACCTTGGCCCTGGGTTTGGGGCTCGTATTTCTTTTTGAAACCCTTAATTTCTGCACTCTGAAGATGGTATGTTCTCAATTTTTCTTTAGTTTATTAAGTTTAGCCATGTGACTTCTATAATTTTTGATATGACTTTATAAATTATCAAGTGTTCCGCGTAACACATTATTATTGATTTGCAAAAATGTAAAACAATGCTACTCTTCAGTAAATATATATTTATATAAATATAAATATTTTTGAGAATCGTGTTATTTTTTCTTAAATGTTATTTATGTTAACATGTAATAAATCTTGCTATTTTAAATGAATTAATAACATATTTTAAACTTAAATATGTTTCTCAGCTTTAATTTCTAATGCAAAAAAAATTTCTGTAGGCTATAACCCATGTAAAAAGAAACTTTTTAGGGTCCTCAGTTGTTTAAGAGTGTAAAGGAGTCCTGATACCAAAAGGTCTGAGAATCTCTGATACTAAAGGGTAATGTGTTAGCCCAGGTTAATCAGAATTGTCTAAGGTATTCACCAAAATTTTAGAACATAATCATTTTTTCCCCTGTAAGCAATATCATGTAAATCAACAGTAGGTCCCTGCAAAAGTTTATTGAATCCATGGTATTTCTGAAGCATATAACATTATTTAACTAAGACATTTAAGCATATAATTCTGTGAATTTGGAGTTCTAACTTAGAATGCCAAGAAATTTAACCCTTTACCTTTTGGGAGGGGGCCAGGGATTCCCTGGTTCTAAGCCTTTCTGATTGTTCTCTTGCTCTTGGTAGAGAGAGTTTGTTGCATAAACAGTGGGGAGAGGATTTGAAGAACTGAGATGGAATTTTGGTGTGATTTGAGATTTTGGTGGGGGGGACTTTCAAACAAGATTCAGATGCTAGAGGGGTGAGAGAATGAGTAGTTGTAGAGAAGAAAACTGGGGTTCCTTGGAGGCGAGAGGGGGATGAAATAATCCTACCTGCTTCCCTTTGTGGGCGGACAACCTGGAAAAGCAGATGCTGTGCCACAGGTTCCTGAAGGCTCTCCCTCTCCCAGTTTTGTCTTTCTGTCCATACATCCCTTACCTCCCCCCAACCTCCCACCCAGAAAGCAAGGAGAGAATCTTTTTTCC
The DNA here is from genome assembly GCF_009873245.2 of Balaenoptera musculus. Taxonomy (NCBI): domain Eukaryota; kingdom Metazoa; phylum Chordata; class Mammalia; order Artiodactyla; family Balaenopteridae; genus Balaenoptera; species Balaenoptera musculus. Next base: position 9,467,506 of record NC_045790.1, read on the forward strand.
TTCCTCTCTCCACTTCAGCTTACTCTGTCTCATCATTATAGAGTCCTCACCTTACATCACTGGAGTAATAGAACAGTTAAAGCAAGATATGGGTGGAGAAGAGGAACCGTTTTGCTTTTGCTTGGTGAGATAGAAAGGGAGGTAGGCAGGATGGAGAGAGATTCCCAGCAGCCACAATGAGGGTGGGGGATTCCTGGACCCGTTTGGTTGGGCAGCCGTCCAGGTAGAAGAACAGTATGTATAGCCAGGACACACGCATCTCTTCATTCTCTAGTTGCAAATACCTGTCTTGTCTCTCCAACTGTTTTTTAGAGTTTTTTGAGTTAGGAATTGGATCCTAACTAATTATCCTTATAGTTCAAAGGATTTATAGGTATAGAGTATCTGTTAGGATCTAGCAGAGGGTTAGGCTCACAGGTGCTCAAGCAGTACTTTTAGATTGAAAAACATCATGTATATTGTCCTGTTGCCCTAAGAAGAGTGTGGAAAGTCCTTAGCATATATCTCATAAAATGGTGTAGAACTGGGAGAGGCTCTGAAGGTCTTGCAAGAGTATATTCAGAGAAGATAAGATTAGATGTGATTTTAACTATAGTTAAACCATAGTTTAACTGATTATTGGAGGGGCTTCGGCCTACAGTTTCCACTGCCTGAGGAGAGCTAGTTCTGATGGCTCTCTTGGTCTTTGCTCTGCCTTTCAAGAAGGAGCTCCTCTGGGCGTGAGACTCCCAGGATAGGTCTGTTCCCCATAGGGTGGGTTATGTGATGTTCCTGTGTCTACCAGGATATTTAAAGGGGACAGAAAAGGCAGGAAAAGAGTATATATTAAAAAGAATATATATATTTATAGATGTATAACTGAATCACTTTGCTGTACATCTGCAACTACTAACACATCTGAAACTACTAATTGTAAACAATATTTCAAAAAAATTTTAAAAATGATGGGAAACAAGCAAGAAACCTTTGACAAAAAATCTGGTTACTGTCCACAAGGTGGAATTATTTGATTATAAATTTGTATATCAAAAACTTTAATAAAATTTTTTTTTTTTGGGCTGCATTGGGTCTTCGTTGCTGTGCACAGGCTTTCTCTAGTTTCGGCGAGCAGGGGCTACTCTTCATTGCGGTGTGCGTGGCTTCTCTTGTTGCAGAGCACGGGCTCTAGGTGCATGGGCTTCAGTAGTTGTGGCTTGCGGGCTCTAGAGCGCCGGCTCAGTAGTTGTGGCACACAGGCCTAGTTGCTCCACGGCATGTGGGATCTTCCAAGACAAGGGCTCAAACCCGTGTCCCCTGCATTGGCAGGCGGATTCTTAACCACTGTGCCACCAGGGAAGTCCCTAATAAAACTTAAAAATATTCCTAAGTAAAAAAGATAGACAACTGTCAAGATTTCAGATGTCAGCAGAATGCAGTCACTGTGAAGGAGAAAAGGATGGCAAGACTAATTTTATTTCTATTTTTAATCATAAGTAATTCAAATTTCAGGATACCTGTCAGTTTTATGTAGCTGGTAAGTCTTTGGAAGTTGAACCTGTAATGCATAAGCAGTTTTGACTGGAGTTTTTTGTTTTGCAAACTGGGATTCTTATAGCAGTTTTATGTAATTATACATATATATCTAAATCTGCATTAAAGCAGATCGTTTCCTCTTTATTGTTTAGATGGAATGAACATTTACAAGGTTATCAAGTGTTTTTTTAATCTATTTTTTATTGAAGTATAGTTGAATTACAGTGTTGTTTTAGTTACTGCTGTACAGCAAAGTGACTCAGTTATACTTATATATACATTCTTTTTCATATTCTTTTCCAGTATGGTTTTTCACAGGATATTGAATATAGTTCCCTGTGCTATACACTAGGACCTTGTTTATCCATTCACGTGTTTTAAAAAATAAATTTTACCCTATGAAATGAAAACTGTCTTAAGAATGTGTAGTAGTAGCTACTGTTCCTATAACTGCACTTTATTATTTTGTCAGACTTCGCATACTCCGCTGTGTAGAAAACTGGGTGAGCTGATGTTTTGGTCATGTGTAACAAGCTTCCTTGCTTGACTTTATTCTCATCAAGTGTTACCACAACAGAAACCCCATATGTAAGCAAGGTCTTTGTTCAGTTATTACTCCCACTTAGTCACTAGTGAGTCATAGCCACTCTTGCAATCTGCCGTGTTCTTTCGGGGATCAGAAACTGCCATAAAATAGGGGGAACCAGACATTGAATATACATTTGGTACTATTTGCGTGAATGTCCTTTCTCTGAAAGTTAGATTTATTAGGACTGAACCCGTATGCTAGCCTTTATCCACTCACATCGGGAAGGATGCTTAAAAGTAGGATACTGGGACAGAGACTGGTTCAAGATTGAGTCATACCTTGGCACCAAACTAGGACTTTGTGCCTTGCTGTTTCCATAAGCTTTACTTAAGTTTTCTGACACTGACTTCATCTCTAACCACTGTATTAGACATCTCTTCTGTCCCACTTCAGGTCTTCTTGGCCTCACTCTCCCCAGAGCCTTTAATCACTTTTCACCCCTGGCTGTTGCCAACTCAAACTGGACCCTGACCAACTTGACGTGGACATAATCTGACACCTCATGCCTCGCTCCCCTTCCCCCTCTTCCCTGGGGCTGTAATCCATGATAAGACCTAGGCTTTGCTTTCTGAGGAATCCATGCTAAGAACATCCTTTTCGTATGCCCTTGGTCTATATACTAAATGGGTTCTCTTGCTTATGTATTACGTTACAGTTGATCTGACATATTTTGACCCCACTCTGAGCTTAAAAATTAGGAAGAGGTTAGGTCTGTTCTTCATAGTGTGGATTAATTTTTTTTTAATTTTTTTTTAATTTTAAAAAAATATTTATTTATTTATTTGGCTGCATCAGGTCCCAGTTGCGGTATGCAGGATCCTCGTTGTGGCACGGGGGATCCTTCGTTGCGGCGTGCGGGCTCTCCGTTGTGGCACGTGGGCTTCTCTCTAGTTGTGGCACAGGCTGTAGAGCTCGCGGGCTCAGTAGTTGCGGCACGTGGGCTCTCTAGTTGTGGTGTGTGGGCTCCAGAGCACGTGGGCTTAGTTGCACCACGGCATGTGGGATCTTAGCTCCCCAACCAGAGATCAAACCCGAGTCCTCTGCATTGGAAGGCGGATTCTTAATCACTGGACCACCAGGGAAGTCCCTTGTGTGGATTTGTTTTTACTTTTGTCAACCTCATAAACATTAGATAGGATCTAGGATTGAGGTGTTGCCAGTGGAATTTAGCCATCATCATTGCTTATAAGGATAGGAAAAGGCAAGAGTTGGTTGAAGGGCATCAGAGAAGTATGATTCAGAATGGAGTTTGAGTTCTGGATCTACCATTACCAACTGTGTGCCTTTGGAAAGTTTACATGACTTCCATGAGCTTCAGTTTCCTTTTCTGTAAAATCAAGGTGAGAACACCATAATAATATAGATCTTGTCAGATTGCTATTGGTATAAATGAGTTATTTATGTAAAATGTGTGGTACATGGTAGGTACTTAGTAGATGGTAGCTGCTATTATTCCTTGATTCGTTTATTCTGATCAACTTTCTTCATAAAAATTTTATTCATTGAAATACGTCATATTTTAAGTAATTTTTTTCTGACAACACTGGTCTATGCTAGAAACTCAGTAAATACTTACTGGCTAGGTTAGACATGTAGTAAACTATCATACTATGTTCCTAATAACAAATCATGCCCTTTTGCTTTTAATTGGCAATAATCTTAGGTGACTCAAGCTATAGCTCTAAGTGTAGTTTCCTAACCCTCCAGATAGCAAGTACAAGATGTTTATTTCAGGGATTGTGGGTTTCCTCTAAAGAGCATCAATTTGCATAACATTGCGCAGAGTTGGTTTCCTTGTTCTGAGCAAAGAGCTATTATTATAGTCAAAGGAACTTTGTGGTCAAGGTCTTTGAACACGTGGAAGGTGTAAATAATGCAGAGACAGCTAGGACAGTGTTCATGGAAATATGAGAAGTGAACAGAGAATTTAGTTTTTGGATCTTTTCATTGATGATAAATAGCATTTGTAAGCATTATTATTTCTTATAGTGTGTTGGATCCTTTGCAAGGGTTTTACCTACAGGTTCAGCAAAAGTACTTACAATAGAAAATATAAGCACCATGATTATATTAGAATTTTCAGAAGAGGAGTGAGGCAGGAAGGCGTTGTATGACTTCCCAACATCACACAGTTAGTAAGTGGCAGAGCTGGGGTTTGAACTCAGGTTTGAGTGAGCTCATGTCTCCAAAGCCAGATACACTCCGTGTATCACTAGATACACTGCTTCTTATTGCCTTGTAAGATTTCTTTTTTAATAAAAAAAAAAAAATTATTTATTTATTTATTTATTTGGCTGCCCTGGGTCTTAGTTGTGGCACACGGGATCTTCGTTGCCGCATGCGGGACCTTTAGTTGTGGCATGAGGGATCTTTTAGTTGCAGCATGTGAACTCTTAGCTGTGGCATGTGGGATCTAGTTCCTTGATCAGGGATCGAACCCGGGCCCCCTGCATTGGGAGCACAGAGTCTTAGCCACTGGACCACTAGGGAAGTCCCCTGCCTTGTAAGATTTCACAGAAGAGTTTCTTCTTGATCTTTAAACATTTGAAAACATATAATTGATTTTTTAAAAAAAAGTAAAAAAAGAAAATAAAAAATATAATTAGTAAATTCAGATTAGAGCAAAACTGTAGGCATTCAACAATTATTGATTGGTATCTAACATATGCAGCCCTGGCAAGGTGCCTGATAAGGGAAGGATAAGTATGACTTGCTCTTCTTTTAAGGAATCACATTCTGGAGTTAGGGAAACCCATACACAGCTGAGTATATTACATTTGTTAATGCATTCAACAACTATTTGTTGAATGCCCTCTGTGGGTGTCAGGATAGTGTTGACCTTAAGAAAACAATGATGAACAAAAGAAAATTTGGTCCCAGGCTTCATGGGGCTTCTTAGTCTATCAGGGTTATTATGAACTGGTCTAAGGCGTTTGGGTCGCTTATAATCAGACAGCAGTAACCTCCTACAGTTAGAGCTAGGTGAGAGCTTGTAGGCCTTCTTCCTCATCCCACACTACCATGGGGTAGGTCAACCACGAAGTTCTGACGAATTCTGCCTCAGATCTATTAGTGCAGGCACAGCATTAATCATACAGCTTGTTCCTGTGAGCTCCATGAAGTCACAGCTCTCAGACAGGCGCTTTGCCCAAAAGTTTCCCTTGAAACAAAGGTAGCAGGATTCAGTACCCTCTGCTTAGAATTATGTGGCAGAGCCTGAATTCAGGTCTGGCTAGAGCCCTAGGCCAAGAACCCTACCCCAATGGCACAGGATGCCAGGTTTGTTAAAGGCTTAGACTTTGTTCTCCCAAGAATGGAGGTACCTGTGTAAGATTTCTAGTCAGTCTGAATAGTTTTAACACTACGCATTTTACCAGTTAAAAATTATTTCTGACATTCCTTGTGCTGAATAATGAACTGTGTAATGTTGATCAGAAGGAAAGACAGCTGAACCTATTTTTGCATGAACCCCTGTGGCAGTCTGATAAAGTCTGTAGACCCTTCTCAGAATAATCTTTCAAAAGCATAAAATGCAAAGGATGACAAAAGAAACCAAATATAATGAGGGACTTCCCTGGTGGTCCAGTGGCTAAGACTCCACGCTTCTAATGCAGGGGGCCTGGCTTCGATCCCTGGTCAGGGAACTAGATCCCGAAAGCCACAACTAAGAGCCTGCATGCTGCAACAAAGATCCCGTGTGCTGCAACTAGGACCTGGCGCAGCCAAGTGAATGAATGAATGAATGAATGAATAAATAAATAAATATTTTAAAAAAGAAACCAAATGTAATGAAATATAGTTCCAGAAATATTTTTAAAGATGTGTGATACAGTAATATGTGCTTCTTTATTATTGTATTAACTAATAAGATCTAGTATTGGGAGTAATTAATTTCAAAGTTGTGATGAATATAAATGCAACATATTTGCAACAGTTGTAATGTGATAAGAAGATAGCTGTGGACTTCCCTGGTGGTGCAGTGGTTAAGAATCCGCCTGCCAATGCAGGGGACACGGGTTCGAGCCCTGGTCCGGGAAGATCCCACATGCCGTGGAGCAACTAAGCCCAGGCGCCACAACTACTGAGCTTGCGCTCTAGAGCCTGCGAGTCACAACTACTGAGCCTGCGTGCCATAACTTCTGAAGCCCGCGTGCCTAGAGCCTGTGGTCTGCAACAAGAGAAGCCACCACAATGAGAAGCCTGTGCACCACAGCGAAGAGTGACCCCCGCTCAGCACAACTAGAGAAAGCCTGCGTGCAGCAACGAAGACCCAATGCAGCCAAAAATTAAAAAACAAAACAAAACTGTGATTTCTGTTGGTGACGAAGTCACTGCTAATACTGTAATTTATTGCCTACATTAATAATTGAGGGTAATTGGTAAATTGCAGTTAGAAGTTAGTGAAAAATAAAAGTGTAACTTTTCCCCCCATCCATCTTCATAGATTCCTGTTCATTCTATTGGGGTTAAGAATCTCTAGAGTGCGCATTCTTTTTCTTTTTAAATAGAGAAGTAGCCTAATTTATTTTAATTTTTAAAAAAATTTTTTGGCTGCTTGGCTTGCAGAATCTTAGTTCCTTGACCAGGGATTGAACCCGGACCCTTGGCAGTGAAAGCTCAGAGTCCTAACCACTGGACTGCCAGGGAATTCCCTAGGGTGTGCATTCTTGATTAGAATCCTTTGTATGTTAACCCTGGAGTGTATATTTGTGATTAGGATACCAAATGTTAAGAAATTAGCCCCACATGTGGATTAAAACTTAGCACTTGCCTTTATGGCTATTTTTCTTTTCTTTTCTTTTTTTTCCCAAATAATTTAGTAGGGTTGATGAGACTGTACAGATAACAAATGGAGTGTGTGAAAAGTTCCATAGGAGAGAGCTATGAAGTGCTGTGGCATTACGCAGAAGTGTTTTCAAATAGAGACAAAAGAGTCTTGTCTAAAACAAAGACGGTATGATAAGAGGATCTAGATAGACATGAATGCAGTGATATAGTGTTAGAAAAAAGTGGGGAGAAGGAGTGGAAGTTTCAGTTACTATAATTCTTTAAGGTTGAAAAAGACATCACAGAAAAATATGATTAGGGCTTTGTTCTGTCTGGCTCAGAAATAAAGATATTTCAGATATAGAGAATAGCATGACGGTAGGAGTAGAGGGTGGGAAAGCATGGAAGGTTCTTCCGCATGTGAGTGACATAATTGTCCAGTCACGGTTATAAGCAGTGTATACATGTTATTTAATCCTCACAGCAGTCTTATTATTATTTGCACTTTTTGCAGATGGAGGAACAGGCATGGCAAGATTAAGTGTCTTGCTCAGAGTCAAAACTAGGCCTGTCTGGCTCCGCTGGACTCAAAATGACTCCATACAAGATTACACTGGTGACAGTGTGGAGGGTAGATTAGGCGGGAGCACGAGTGGAGATAGGAAAACCAGGTCAGAGACTGTTAACATGATACTGGCAAGAGATGGTAAAGGTGGCCTGAACGCTGTGTGTTAAAGAACTGATGAAAAGAATTTTCCAGCTTGGAAATCTGCACATTTATGTTCTCAAGTCAGACAACACCCACAAAATAGGAAATGAAAGTGCAGTGTTTCTGAGTAGAGATTTTTTTACCAGCCAGTTTATGTACATGGCTGGATGAATGCCTGCATTACAAGTATCTCTCGTGAATGTAGAATATCCATCATGGGCAGGATTTTATTGTAATCACCAGTTAGTGTTTACGTGAGAACCCCGCGTAGCCGCTTGTCCAGATAGGATCACCAGTGGAATGATTTGCAAATGTTACGTTGTGTGGTGACTAAGCTTACAGGTGTAAAAGGTACTTACACCTTGTCAGAGCAAAGGACGCTTTCAGAATCTGGCTCATTTCCTAGCAGTCAGTTTGAGAAAACTCAGAGAAGTGGGAGGGAAAGCTTTAGGTCAAGGGCAGACTGACAGTACGTTCAGGGTCTGGAGTAGGACTGATTCACCTTTGAGGTGAAATACAGCAAACACCCCACTCAGTCCTGACTTTCCTAGGCCCAGGAAAAGAGGTTTCTGGCAGTGTAGTGAGTTCTCCAATTAACGGATTCAAGAGAGCTTCAAAAGTGTGAACTTCACATGACTGCCTGGTAGATAAATAACCGGGGTGCATAGTTCTCTACCTAATAGATGGTCAGAGCTAAATGGGAGTTTATAAAACGTACCTAATCCACGTTCTGCATTTACAGAGAAGCTAAGTCGATTGGTTCCTGGTCACAAAGCTTTCTGTTGACTGAGTCCAGATTTAGCTGGTGGCCTCATCGATTTGACAGACGTGTCTTAGGAACCTGTGGGCAGGCTTCCCTCACCCACACAATCCTTCTAGCCCTTTCTTCAGTTTCACAGGCCCCAGAGAGATGCCTCTTTATCTCAAACTCCCTGATATTTCTGGTCAGAAGTATCGCTGATTTTTTTAAAAAATATCTTTATTGGAGTATAATTGCCTTACAATGTTGTGTTAGTTTCTGCCGTATGACAAAGTGAATAGTTTCTGCTGTATAACAAAGTGAATCAGCTATATGTATACATATATCCCCATATCTGCTCCCTCTTGCGTCTCCCTCCCACCCTCCCTATCCCACCCCTCTAGGTGGTCACAAAGCACTGAGCTGATCTCCCTGTGCTATGCGACTGCTTCCCAGTAGCTATCTATTTTACATTTGGTAGTGTATATATGTCAGTGCTACTCTCTCACTTCGTCCCAGCTTCCCCTTCCCCCCACTTGTGCACTCAAGTCCCTTCTCTACTTCTGCGTCTTTATTCCTGCCCTGCCACTAGGTTTCATCAGTACCGTTTTTTTTTAGATTCCATGTGTTAGCATACGGTTGATTTGTTTTTAATCTGCCGTAAAGCAATGAGGATTTTCAGGTCAGTCAAGACCAAATGTTAACATTTTCAACCTCATAGTCACTCAGATATGTTCTCCTCTACATTCCCATTTTTCACTTTCATATTTTCATTTTTCACTTTCATGTTGACAGACTAATGGTATGATTTAAACTACGGTTTCTTAATATAAAACTTCTGTTTAATTGTTAGTTGCAGTTATCAAATTATAGATTTCCAGGCTGGAAAATAGAAACAGTTCTTTTTTATTCTTAATACTCATCCCTAGGATGAGGCATTAATTGCAAGGCAAAGTACTTTCAAACAGCCAAAGCAGGAAAATAGGAATTGTTCTTTTAGGATGCATTGGCTAAATGCACAGATAAAATTTTTATGCCATTTGTTTCAGGTTTTAGATGTACCTTATTCAATAAGGATTGAGTAAGGTAGCTGAAACCTATTTTAATTAAATCATATCATGAAGTATTTGTTTCAGTTATAGTCAATCCTCATCTCATTTTAAGCTATAAAATATTTAATATTTTCTGCCAACTGTTAACAGAAACATTTTATGTTAATTGCTAGCGTGGTTTACAGTTCTGTATACAGTCAGCCCTTCGTATCCACAGGTTCCACTTCTGTGGATTCAAACAACTGTGGATCAAAGAAAAAAAAATTTCGGAAAGTTCCAAAAAGCAAAACTTGAATTTCCTGTGAGGCAACTATTTACATAGCAATTACATTGTATTTACAACTATTTACATAGCATTTACACTGTATTGGGTTGGCCTTCGGTTTTTAAGTAAAAATAAAAGACACAGTTTTCATTTTCACCAAGAACTTTATTTTTTATTTTTTAAATTTTATATTAAAAATTAAAAAAATTTTTTTTCAGTTTTGGCTGCGTTGGGTCTTCATTGCTGTGCGCAGGCTTTCTCTGCGTCAAGCAGGGGGTCCTCTTCGTTGCAGTGCGCTGGCTTCTCATTGCGGTGGCTTCTCGTTGCAGAGCACGGGCTCTAGGCGTGAGGACTGCAGTAGTTGTGGCACGCGGGTGCAGTAGTTGTGGCACGCGGGCTCAGTAGTTGTGGCTCGCAGGCTCTAGAGCGCAGGCTCAGTAGTTGTGGCTCACGGGCTTAGTTGCCCCACAGCATGTGGGATCTTCCCCGACCAGGGATTGAACCCGTGTCCCCTGCATTGGCAGGCGGATTCTTAACCACTGCACCACCAGGGAAGGCCCCACCAAGAACTTTATTGAACAACATATTCACCCTTTTGTTCCACTACCTTCTGCCATTTTTTAGGCAACTTCATAATTCAGTTTTCCCAAAACTTTTTATCTTTTTGAACAAAGAACTGTTCCAGGTGCCTTTTACAGTTTTCCAGGGAATTGACATTTTTTCTGTTAAGAGAATTTTGTAAAGACCGAAATAAGTGGAAATCCGAAGGTGCAATGTCTGGTGAATACGGCGGGTGAATCAGAACTTCCCAGCCAAGCTGTAACAGTTTTTGCCTGGTCATCAGAGAAACATGTGGTCTTGTGTTATCCTGATGGAAGATTATGCGTTTTCTGTTGCCTAATTCTGGATGCTTTTCGTAGAGTGCTGCTTTCAGTTGGTCTACTTGCGAGCAGTACTTGTTGGCATTAATCGTTTGGTTTTCTGGAAGGAGCTCATAATAGAGGACTCCCTTCCAGTCCCACCATATACACAACATCACCTCCTTTGGATGAAGACTGGCCTTTGGTGTGGTGGGTGGTGGTTCATTTCACTTGCCCCAGGATCTCTTCCATTCCACATTGTTGTACAGTATCCACTTTTCATCGCCCGTCACAGTTTGTTTTAAAAACGGAACATTTTCATTAGGTTTAAGTAGAGATAGAGAATCGCATGTGGAAATAAGGTCAAGAAGGTTTTCTTCACTTAACTTATGTGGAGCCCAAACATCAAAGCAATTAACATAACTACGCTGGTGCAAATGATTTTCAGCGCTTGATTTGGATATTTTGAGTATGTCGGCTGTCTCCTGCATGGTATAATGTTGATTGTTCTCAATTAATGTCTCGAATAGATCGCTATCAACTTCAACTGCCCGACTGTGAAGCATCGTTCAGCGCGAAATCTCTAGCATGAAACTTTGCAAACCACTTTTGACACGTTCGATCAGTCACAGAACCTTCTCCATACACTGCACAAATCATTTTTTGCGTTTCAGTCGCGTTTTTACCTTTCTTGAAATAATAAAGCATAACATGCTGAAAATGTTGCTTTTTTTCCCTTCCGTCTTCAATATTAAAATGGCTACACAGATATTCACCAATTTGGATAAGTTTTTTTTAAATCATGCTGATACGACAACTGTCAGAATACAATCTAACAAAATTGTTTCGAATGAAGTTAAAGACAATTAAGTGCTACTAGAGCCATCTTACGGAAAAAAACAAACCTTTTGGCCAACCCAATATTGAGGTATCATAAGTAATCTAGAGATGATTTAAAGTATATGTGCAAGTACTATACCATTTTATATAAGGGACTTGAGCATCCTCAGATTTTGGTATCTGGGGGGGATCCTGGAACCCCACATGTACCGAAGGATGGCTGTACTCTTCTGTTTCTCTAAATACATGGGAAAAGTCTAATCTTGATGTTTAAAAAGGTAAATGGACTTTTTTCTCATTCTTATTTAATTATTAAAAAAACCTCAAAATACCAATTTTATGTACTTGTTAACCCAAGGAATACCATATCTTTACCATACTCCTTGTTTTGTAAATAGCTTCTAGTTTTAGTTACACATTAAATTTTATTATTACAGGTCAGTTAATAAGAAACAACATATTGATCCATCTTGTCTTTTATCCATTTTAAATTACTAGATGTATATAATTTTAATCCTTGCTTAATACTTTTAGTAATCTATCTTACAAAATGTTTTCTATAAAATAGACCTCCTTGAAATGAGTGTTAAAACTTTTATTTGAATTTAAAAATGAGGTTAGGTTATTTTGTACAGAAAATGTGTTCGATTTACCTGATTATTTTGATAATAAGATAATAAAGATTTGATAAGATATGTAAGACAGTGATTTGATAATAAAGCTACATTCTAGTTAGTTTATAGGGCAGACTTTTCCATAAATTGAATCAGCTAAATATGCAGCTTCAGTGTTTTGATGAAAATGTATCTAAAGCACATCATAAGATGAAATAATTTTATCAAATAGTATTTTTGTCAAAGGTATAATGAAGTTAAAAAGATTTGATTTTCTCAACCCTTTCTGAGTTTTAGAGGTTAAGCAAAGTTCCAGTATGTGAAACAATAGCAGGTGTGATTAACTTGATAAGTTATGATGAAGTCTTTGGCATCTAACCAAGAAACTGAAAAAATGAGCAGGCACTCTGTGACCTGGGTCACAACTCCTTTTGCAAGTCAGGTAGTTTTCAGTTTTTGCTTTCATGAAACCTAACTGATTCATTAACTTATAGATCCTTAAATATAATATTTGATGTTAAGTTATTATGTGATTTGGTTTTTTTTGGCATGTACCATGGCAGGAGTGCAAAGATTTGAGTGATGTTACTATAACAAACCTCCTTCCAGTCCAGTCCTCTTACATATTTGAGCAAGGTTTTCAGTGCTTTACTTCTGTACAAAAGAAAATAGGAATAGAATTAACACTCAGTGCCGACTCATTTTAGTAGTAAGATACAGTCATCCCATGGACTCGTTTCATTATAAGATGCTTTTCCATTGCAATTTTTACTTGCTGTGTTTATCAAAACTTGTAATATATTTGTTTTGTTCTGATCAGTCGTGTGCTGCTAATAATTGATAGCTCAATGCAGAAGAAGAGTAACCAGAGAAATTTAAAATTTTAACTTGTATGGATATTTTTGCAGAAAAGAATGATAGAGTGGTTAACAAAAGACTTTACATTGGGATAAAATACTTTGCGGAAAGTGGAATGGAATTTAGAGGCCGAGTGTTTTTTTTTGTTTTTTGTTTTTTTAATTTCTTTGCCTTCAAATTCTCAAGTCAGTTTAGATGCTGGGCAGATGACCTCACATCACTGGGTGAGTTCATGGGAAAGAAGTAAAGGTATGAAATTACTGACTACCGAAGGAGCGCTTTTTCATTAAAACAAAAATAGTGGATTGTATCAGCAATAAAATATCAGTATCTAAATTTACAAAAATGTATGGTACTTGGATTCCAATGAATATATTTAAGGAATTCTATTTTAAAATATAATATTTCAGGAATTATATTCTTTACAGCTATTTAAACTCATGTTTGAAAAATTTTATATGACAACTTAAAAATGTATGAGGCGGTTTTTGGGGGCTACATGATCAAAAAAAATCTTGAAGATTACTCCAGCTATGTGCATACCTAGATTTATTAATCTTAGGCATATATTCATTGACTCCCTGTTGAAGATTTTAGCTTAGATGTACCAGCTTTTTACCTCTTCTCCTACTGCTTGCTTTTTATATTTTTGTAGTTTCTTCTTTGGTCATTTCTGTGGTATTTTTGCAGAACATATTGAAACCTGTATTTCTTATTAAATCAGCTTTAAACATTGTCTCTTCACTCCTTCTTTACCAAGATGAGACCATGCCCTTCCCCCTTTCTATGCCCTTTTGTAACCCACTTGCTTTATTCATAAGTTGACATTATTTTATATGTATTATGTATCCATCCATCCATCTATCCATCCATCCAGTTATCTGTCTATCCCTCTGTGTCAGTGCTAGACCGAATGGTGTGTTAGGTTTGCTTGTCCTTCTCTGGGTTCACCTATCACAACCCATAGACTATTTGATGGAGTGTATTCTAGCATAAAGTTTAAATAAATTCTCTTCTCAAATTCCATCAATTACATCAGATTGTACCACATTTTAGACCATGACTCACTTGAATAATTTTTTATTTTTCCTGCAATTTTGTTTACTTTTTAATTGTCTTTAGCATATTCTTAAATTTTTCTCTTTCAAATTATTAGGATACCATTCTGTTAATTTTCTCCAAAGATCTCTGTCTCAGAGCCTTCTGTCTTGTGGTTGCTCTCTAGACCTGCTCCTATATAACTATTATCTGCAATTCAGGGAGGAAGAATGAACATTTTCTGGCTCTTTTACATTTTTAGATCATGGTTTCTTAAGGAAACTGGTAGTTTAGAGTCTAATGTGTAACAATACAGGAAGGACAAGATGTTGACAGAGAATATACATAGGAAAAGTGGTATCTGGAGGTCTGAGGAGAGGCTTAGAAGGAGAGATTTTAAACAGGATGTAGTCATGGTTAACCTAACTCCTAGTGTCTCATTTCAGTAAACATTCATCGAATGCCTACAATCTGGCGGGCACAGGGCTGAATTTAGGTGCTGAGATGCCCAGATGGAGGAGCTGGGGTGGCGGCGGCCGGCTGCCAGTGCACCTGTAAGCAGTTGATACAATGTAGTGCATGTTATAAGGAAATGTGTTCAAGTAATTCTGGGAACCTTATGTTTTCATCTTTAATGCTGTAATTCTCTTATGCCTTCCGATAAGCACGATATAACTGTGCTCATAAAGTCCCAAGGCGCAAGGGGTGTTTCAGATAGGAAACAGTTTAAGAAGGTCAAGGGGGATTCAGTGGATAGCCATGAAAGAGAGGGAGAGGGGAGTGGTGGTATTAGAAAAAGCCACCAAACTTTACCGTTTATTATTAGTGAGTGATAGGTCCAAATAATACAGCAAAGTGTAATGAACCGTCTTGGGGGGATGTGCCTCGACAGCCCTCTGCCCTGGAAAAAATCATACTGTTGTAAATGAATTTTGGTGGAGATCTTAAACTGGGCACCTTAGTGCTTTATCTCCTCTGGACCAGCCCTTATTCTGGAGTTTTCTCCAGACTAGTTCACCGAAGAGTAGAATAAGACATTTGCATCATCTTGCCTCCGTAGCCAAAGGCTCTCTCTTACTTTTGAGCTTCTCTCTGTTGAGATTTTAGGAAATCCATACACAATACTCCCTTTCCCCCTGCCCACCCCAATTCTGAACTGAAGTAGTCATGGGGATCAGTAAGATAGAGACAGGAAGTACACAAATCAAAGATAAAACACTAACAACTGGTACTTATGATGTGTCAGGCCCTGTTCTAATCTCCATAGCAACCCTATGACATAGGTTCTCCTATTATCTACATTTTACAGATAAGGGAAACTCTAGCACGGAGAGGTTAGGTTAGGTTAAGTTAGTTACCCAAGTCACACAGTAAATGGTGGAGCTGGGATTTAAAATCGGACAGTTTGATTCCAGAGCCCAGCCTCTTACCACTGTGTTTTCCTGCATCTCATTTCACCTCTGATACTGAGAGAGCTCTTGGAGAAAAGGGCTTTAGGACTGTTGGCCAGGTGGGCCTCCTGATACCTCCCCTGTGCATTGCAGACTTGGCCAGGCCCACAGGCCACTGCAGGCCTCCCCCGTGGTGTGGACGTGCAGAGCCCACGTACCGGTTCCTTCTCCTGAATGCTGCTAACTCGATCGTTCACCCTTCCTCTCCTTAGGAGGACAGAGCGAGTGGCTTAGAGGCCTCAGGAGTGTTCTTTGGAGTTCTTCCACATGGAAACACAGGGATGAGGAGTAAAATATTCTCTCCTTAGCACTCTTGGTTCAGTTAGACCAGGTCTTTTGGGAAGTTAGCGTAGGTTGGGCAAGAGCTGAAGAAAGGACAGCCTTCCCCCAAACAAGATTTAACCTAAGCACCTGAGGCTCACATAGCTTCAGCTCTGTGTCACTGTGTGTGTGTGTGTGTGTGTGTGTGTGTATGTGTATATATATATATATTTTTTTTTAATTTAATTTTTTATTTTTGGCTGTGTTGGGTCTTTTTTGCTGCGCGCGAGCTTTCTCTAGTTGCGGCGAGCGGGGGCTACTCTTCGTTGCGGTGCGCGGGCTTCTCATTGCAGTGGCTTCTCTTGTTGCGGAGCACGGGCTCTAGGTGCGCGGGCTTCAGTAGTTGTGGCACGGGGGCTCAGTAGTTGTGGCTCGCGGGCTCTAGAGCGCAGGCTCAGTAGTTGTGGCTCACGGGCTTAGTTGCCCTGTGGCATGTGGGATCTTCCTGGACCAGGGCTCGAACCCGTGTCCCCTGCATTGGCAAGCGGATTCTTAACCACTGCGCCACCAGGGAAGTCCCGCTGTATATATTTATCCACAATAGGTTTCCCTCGTTTAGATCCCGCTTTCATATGCTGCCTACTTTATTTGAAGGCAAGGAAAAAAACAACAGACACCCCCCGTCCCCGCCCCCCCCCAAAATCAGGTCATTTCAAATAAGCATCCTTCCTCAAGTTTCCTGAAACATGCAAAGTTGACTTTAACTTGTTCTCCCACATCACTTGCCATGGAGAGAGGGAGGCAGAATGGCACAGTAGAAAGAGCATAGTTTTAGAATGAGAAACTTAGGTTTGAATCCCAACTTTGCCACTGACCAAATTAATTAACCTCTCTGTGCTATTCTTTCCCTATTACTCTGTAAAATAGAGAGTGTAGGACCTACCAGTAGGGCTTGTTGTGAAGCTTAGAACTAAAGTGTATTAGGTAATTGACACACAGTAACAAAAGATAGCTTCTCTTGTAATAAAGATATGAAAAAATACAGACTTAGACTTGTGGAATGCTTTAAAATAATTTCAGCAGTTTTATACAAGCAAGTTTCTTAGGCAAGTCTCTTTTACACTACTGGGAAATGGTAATACTGGTTAATATTTGGGTATCCTGTTTGGTTATTGCAGGCACACTCATGTATGAAGGTGAGTGTACAAAACTAATTTGCAAGTATACCTCCTGTATGCAGTATTTGTTACCTATATGTTGTATGCAGATTGTTTTTTAAATTTAAGAGTTCATATCTTCATTTACTTTTTTATTTCCAAGAGTCTAAATTTGCATTCAAAAACTTCCAGTGCTTTTTTCTTTGTCCTTCAAACTAATGCATTAAAAGATTGCTGCTGCTTTCTTCACAACGTTTTAGTTTAGTTGAAGAATACCCTAAGTTCTGAAGCCATACTGCTTCTTAAGAGTTAGTTGGTTGTATCTTGGGACATGAAATAACCAAAGGATGTAGGTGCCTTTTTTTTCCTTCTCTAAGCCATTTCCCGTGTCAAGTGTCATCCCCTCCCCCACTCCATGTTGCACAAAACTTGATGTATTTTGCTTGTTTGTTAGGTAGGCTTGACAAGTCTTTTCTACCTGCGTCCCCTTTCCCCACGTACCACTTGGTCTACTTGGGGATTAGAGCATATTTCCTTGAGGTTTGTTTGCCTATTCAGGAAGCCAGACTTCATGAAAGAGAGAAAGAAACAGAAGCACGAAAAACTAATACAGAGAAGGGTGAGCCACTACACAGAATTTACTTTAGCAGCTTGCTCCTGGGAAGAAAACTCAGTATTGATGATCTCACAAGACCTACATGTTTTTGATTGTGTCCCTTCAGCAGAGTATTGCTTCTGCCTTGGTTTGAATCCTCAATCCAGTATTTAATCATCGACTTGAGCAAGTTGTGTAATCTTCTGAGCCTCAGTTTCCTCACTTGTAAACTGAGGCTGATAACAGGATCTATCCTTCAGGGTTGTTGTGAGGGTTCAAGACAATAATACATGGAACGCACAGTGTGGACCTGGTAAGAGCACAAACGTGTATCGAGTCTGGATTGGAACCCACATCTGCCTAGTTCCCAAGCCACGTTCTTTCCCTACCACATAGGATACTGCGTGGCGTGAAGTAGGTTATGTAGGTGGTAGCCTGGTTCCTGAAGTAGCAGAGAGGTTTGATGAGGTTAAGTGACCACCGGGATCACAAAGCTAAAGCAAGGCAGAAGGGAAACTGAATGAAGGGTTTCTAACTGCTAGTGTAGAGTAGTTTTCCCTACAGCATCATGCCATGAAGACAACGTCTTCAATATCTAACGGTTTGTTATCTTATCAACTATATTGCAAGCTTCTTGGGGATTTCAACTGTTAAGTCCATGGTGCCATCTGATTATAGGCCTGGAATAGTTAGAAACTCAAGACGTCATGCAATAAGAATGACTTTGGCATAATGACTCAAGTGTATGTGTTGAATCATCCAGTGTGGACATTGGTAATTAAATAAAACTTTCTAAAATAAAATCTGACATACTGAGCTTGGTCCTAAAAAGATTGACCTGAATTTCAAATGGGTAGTTTTGCACATACAGATCATAAAACAAGTAGTAAATGTGAAGTTAAATGTATGCTGACTGTAAGACCCAAAAGTTTTACTCTTAGGTGTCCAAGGGAGATAAAAATGAATGTCTACACAAAAACCATGAAGAAAATCAGAAGTGGTTAAAGAGGTAAAAGCAATGAATGAAGTAATAGAAATGATACAGAGAAATAAATATGAGTGAAAATAAGGAAAAAGTGTGGATTTGATCAGGAGTTTGTCAGTCCTTATAATACTTTAAAAATAGGGATAGAAACTAGATGGTGAGAATTTTTCTGTTCTTTAGAATGAAATACAAGCACATCTTAAAAGGCTCTCAGCCTCATTGGTCATTATGGAGATGCAAGTTAAAATCTCAGTGAGATGCCACTTCACATCCACTTGAATGGCTATATATGTAAGGCAGACAGTGCTAAGTGATGGTGAAGGTATCGAGCACCTGTGACTCTCACATGTTGATGGTGGACATGTAACCCGGTACACACATTTAGGAAAACAGTTTGTTTCCTATAAAGGTAGATATACACTAACCCTATGACCCAACAGTTCTTCTCTTAGGTATCTATACTTGCATAGATATATAGAAATAAAAATAAATGTCTACATAAAGACTTGTTCTTGAATGTTCATAGCAGCACTATTCATAATAGCCCCAAACTGGAAACAATCTAAATGCCTATCAGCTACTGAGTGGATAAACAAAGTACTATTCACCCAGAATAAAAAGGAACAGGGAACTGATAACATGCTACAGCACGGATGAACCTCAAAACATGCCTGAGTGAAAGACACCAGATGCAAAAGACCACATATTGTATGATTCCATTTATAGGAAATGCCCACAGAAGAAGATGGACAGAAAGCAGATCAGTGTTTGTTCGGGGCTGGGGGAAGGACCTGGGGTTGAGTGCAGTCAGGCTTGAGGGAACTTTTTGGAGTGACGGAAATGTTCTCAAACTAGATTGCATGGGGGATGGGGGGTGCACAATTCTATACATTTCCTAAAAGTCATTGAATTGTTCACTTAAAATGGATGATTTTATGGTATATAAATTATATGTCAATAAAATTGTTAAAACTACATAAACAGATATTTAGAATATATTAGATTATTTATATCTTTAAAACTCTTATTTTTTAAAGACATCAGAATTGGTAACTTTTAAGAAAATGCCAAGGTTTAACTGAACACTCAGTCCTCTGTGATTTATTTAGTACTCAAATCCTCTTCCAGTCTTCCTTCAGCAGCCAATTGGTGGTCAATTTTTCCTTCAGTTAACCAATTGGGTAGTTAGTTCACACAAAGTATAAAGAAACCGGGGTGACTGTGCACTTGCTTGTAGTTTAAGGAGTCCTTTCTGTCTAATACAGGGATTTCTGGTTTTGCTGTTCCAGGCATATTTGGTTCCTCAAAATATCTATTTCTACTGCTTTTTTCTTAGGCTGTAAAATGTTACCACTTCCTGCTAGTACCCTCAACTTAATCCTTAATCCTTTTCCTCTTTCCATGTCTTCACTCTTTTCTTCATTCCACAAATGACCAAGGCTTTTGTTAGTTTATTTTACTTTCTCTGTTATTCCTTTGCCTATTAAAATAAACATTTACAAACATGGAAATGATGGAAGCATGGTTTATTTTGGGTGACATAAAGCCTTTCTTTTGGGAAATGTTATGAGCTAAACAAACACAATCCCTGCTTACAAAAAAAAGAAAGAAGAAGAAGAAAAAGGCTTCCATAATTGTATAGTGAAGAATAGGTGTCTTTTTTCCTTTCAAATTTCAGGTTTTACTTTTAGTAGAAAAATGGTAGAATATTTGGGTCTGTGACATGAAGCAGTTAAATCCAAGTTAGTTTTTGGGAGAAGAGATTAATATTAATAGTGTAATTAAAATTGATTAAAAATACAATTTCAAATTTGATTTGGAAGCTTACAGTGAAAATATTCTGTTCATCTCGTGACACTTATTTTTGTAAATTTTCTAAGTAATTTCCAAATATCTTATTTCTAATTGCTTTATTCTCTGACATATTTAGCATTATTTTATTATTTTTTCTTTTTGTTAAAAATAAATTTATTTTTTAATTTATTTATGGCTGCGTTTGGGTCTTTGTTGCTGCGCATGGGCTTTCTCTAGTTGCAGTGAGCGGGGGCTACTCTTCATTGTGGTGCGTGGGCTTTTCATTGTGGTGGCTTCTCTTGTTGCGGAGCATGGGCTCTAGGCGTACGGGCTTCAGTAGTTGTGGTTCATGGTATCAGTAGTTGTGGCACACGGGCTTAGTTGCTCCGTGGCATGTGGGATCTTCCCAGACCAGGCATCAAACCGGTGTCCTCTGCATTGGCAGGCGGATTCTTAACCACTGCACCACCGGGGAAGCCCTATTTTTTATTTTTTAAAATATTTATTTATTTATGTAAGTATGTATGTATGTTGCACCGGGTCTCAGTTGTGGCATGCGGACTCTTAGTTGCGGCATGTGGACTCTTAGTTGTGGCACGTGGACTTCTTCTTAGTTGCGGCATGCATGCGGGATCTAGTTCCCTGACCAGGGATCGAACCCGGGCCCCCTGCATTGGGAGCATGGAGTCTTACCCACTGGACCACCAAGGAAGTCCCAGCATTATTTTAATATTTAATTATCTTCTTAGCACTTCCCTCCAAGGCTGCCGTAGGTTATAAAGTTTTTTTTAATGAAGAACAGGAGTGTTGTGATTCATTAGTGATGTTCGCCATAGCTTGAAATGGGGAAGTGATTGTCTGAGTGCCTTGTGTTTGCCCCCAGCAGCTTGAATGTAGGCTTTGGATCAGGCACACACCAGTTTGAATCTTAATTCCCCCTCCACTAGCTGTGTTAATTTCAGAATGCTAAGTAACTCAGGTGTAAAATGAGGATATCTCATAGTGTTATTACTATGATGAATATAAAGTACTTAATGTAGTGCTTGGTGCTCAGTTATTAGTCCATGCAAATAACTCTATGCTAAGCTTGTATCCCCAGGATTCCAAGTTAGAGTAGTCCAAATCTGAGTATTTCAATAATCTATCCTAATCTCTGTGCATGCCTTGAAGTTATTTTAACATGTAATTTTTAAAATGAATGTGTATTACTCTGTTAACGTATCATGTGAAATATATTTTATTTAAAAAAACCACACAAGTGAATCAATATTGATTTAATTCTTTGGTCAGATTTAAACTTCCTTGTAGTGAAAGTGGACAGTGAATTAAAACTTACTCTGCTTGTGAGTTTGAGATGATTCGCAAATGATTGATTGAGTTAATAGTGTATTCTTTGAATGATGCTATCTCAGTATATGGTAACTTGAAATTATGGAATTTATTAAACATCTTTCTAACGTTTTCTGATTGTGAAATATGCCAGTTGTGGTTCAGTGGCTGTATTCTTTGGATGTCCCTCTGTTCTCAACCAATTGTTGTTTGTGTGGGTGGAAGATTTTAATAGGAGAGAATTGTCTTTTGTCTTGATTTAAAGAAGTTTCTCGAAGGATATATATCAGAGGTAGTGACCTGAATGTTCTTACTGTTTTTTAGGCCCCCTACCCCCCATCTTCTGGGATACTCAGCACCACTCATTTCTGACCCTTTCTGGCATTCTGTGGATGCATTTTCTGTCTTCATGTAATATATTTCATTTATAATTATCTCCTAGTTTCATTGAAGATTCAATTTGTATTTGTTTCTTGTTTGCTTTATTGTTTTGGATATGATTTTAGAGAGCAGAGATGGTGGTAGAAATGTTTTTATTCTATCAGGAATACTGTGATTGAGAATAACATAAATGACTTAATTTAGATTGGATGTTTAAGAAAGATACATGTAGAGAAATAATACCTAAGCTGAGAAACGACAAATGAGTAGGAGTTAGCCTCAAGATTTCAAGGCAGAAAGAAAATCATGAATGAGAGCCCCGAGACTAGAAAACTGTGTACACTGGGCCAATTAGAAAAGGCCAGTGAGTGAAAGGAAGATGGTCCAAGATGTGGTTGAGATAGCGGGAGGGGCCGGGTCACCTAGAGAGCTTAAACAGCATTAGCTGAATCAGAAAGCCTTGTGTTGGACACTGATAAATGCCAGAAGACACACTCTATCCTTCAGAAGCTTGTAGTCTAGTTGAGGAGATGACCCATTTATATTAAAAAGTTTATATAATGTGAGAGTGATGGGTAATGCATGAGCAGTAGAGAGTTTTGACTTATAGGAATGGGGGAAGGAGAACTCACTTTTGGTTGGGGTTCTTATGGAAGGCTTCTTGAGGGGGATAGAATTTGATCTGAGCTTTTCCCACATGAGTAGGGCTTGAACAAACAGAGTTGTTAGAGGGATGGCATCATCTGAGTGTCGGCGTGTGGAATGCAGGAAGGACAGTAGCTCAGTGGAGAGGAGGACTCTTCTAGGGGTGTGATGTGGGAGGTAATGCTCAAACTGTAGCTTGGGTTACCTCTGATGTTCCAGTGGTCTGCACGTGTCCGTGATAGAAATATTGAATATAACTGTTGAATGCTTACTGTTTGCTTTCTCATTGTAAATAAAGAGCTCTACAAGTAATCCAGTGTAACTTCTCATTCCTTCTACAACATCCTCATCAAATGCTTTCCTGTTCTCTCTTCAGATAATTCCACTAATGGCGAGCTGGCTGTTTAACACAGTGCTAACTATTCTTATATTAAAGAGCTATCCCTTTTCTTTTAACTTTCTTTAGTAGATCCTACCAAAGATGGCATCATGTCTTGTTTTAGTCTCCCCTGGTCCAGGCTACATATTTCTAGTTCTTTGATTTATTCTATCAGTGGTATCATTTTTAAACCCCTCTACATCTGGAATGCTATTCTCCAAGATAGTCTACTTTATCAGTGATGCTTTTAAAATTTATTCTTCAGAATTGAATGTAGTATTCTAAATGTTGAGGAAACAGTGACCAGGGCTTTTAGTGATATTTGTACTTCTTAAAGTTAGCTAGATCAGCAAAGATTGATGAACTTCCTTTGTGAGTCTAGTCAGTGTCTAAATTTTTAGTCAGGTCAGCTTTATTCCTTATGTGGAAAAGCACATCGGGGGAGGGGTGACAAAGAAAAAATAATGATCATCACGCAGATTGTTGTTTGGTTGCTGGTACTGCCAGCTTAAGTCAGAAAAGGAAACAATATCTTTACATAGTATGGCCGTATTAGAATAAACTCTTTGTGATGTTAACACATCTGTTATAGAACGCGTTGGAGTGGGATCTTGTTAAAACAGATTCCAGATATTTCTAATTGTGAAAGTTTCAGAAACTTAAATCTTTAAAGTTAAAAGAGGTGATGATATTTGGATGTAACGTTTGATTTTGGTAGTTGACAGCAGTAATTGATTTATAACTCATAGTTCTGATATAGCTTTGTTTTACACATACACAGTACTTTGTGGTTTATTTTTGGACTCAATATCAATTTTATTTTTGTCATGGTCAGAAGTATTGATAAAAATTCCCAAAGATCATTAACTTACGTAAAATAATCACTAAATTTCTTCTTCATATTGTGGCATTCTAAAGATTAAGACTATAATTTGACTTAATTTTATAGTGTAATTTATTATTGAAAAGAGAAGTGAGCACAAGCCCCTAAACCAGGTGAGTAAAAAGGAGGAGGTGACCAGCTTATTCACAGAAACAGTTCTATCCAAAATATGTAATCAGGGAATTCCCTGGTAGTCCAGTGGTTAGGGACTCCACGCTTCCACCGCAGGGGGCCCAGTTTCGATCCCTGGTCGGGGAACTAAGATTCTGCAAGCCGCGTGGCACGGCCTAAAATAAAATAAAATAAAACTACAAAATATGTAATCAAATCATTTGTTGTCTCCTGAAACATCATCTTCCTAAAAAGCACATCTACCCATCTTGATCCACCTGGGCTGTTAACATCTCAGTAACTAGACAGTCACAATTTGGGCAACAGTAATTGTTGTGGGCAAGACTCATCAATGGATGCTAAAATTCATGGGTGAAAGTATGATGAGAAAGGGTGCTTACATGGTCTTAAAATATCACCGCCCCCCCCCAAGAAAGGTACAGAGGGAAAACTAGTAATGTTACAGTGGAGAGACCTGGTAGATAACAACTGTAACCAATGACCAGAGTTACCATCATCAGCAGTGAGATTGGGACAACATCATGTACCTTCTGGTATTTTTTTTATTGAAGTATAGTTGATTTACAATATTTCAGGTGTACAGCAAAGTGATTCTTTTCCATTATAGGCTGTTACAAGATATTGAGTATAGTTCTGTGTGCTATACAGTAGGACCTTGTTGTTTATCTATTTTTGTACATAGTAGTATATATCCATTAATCCCAAATTCCCAATTTATCCCTCCCCTCCCTTCCCTTTTGGTAACCGTAGTTTGTTTTCTGTGTCTGTGAGTCTATTTTGTAAATACGTTCATTTGTGTCATTCTTTAAGATTCCACATGTAAGTGATATATGATATTTGTCTTTCTCTTTCTGAGTTCACTTAGTATGATAATCTCTCGGTCCATCCATGTTGCTGCAAATGGCATTATTTCATTCTTTTTTATGGCTGAGTAATATTCCATTGTATATATGTACCATGTCTTCTTTATCCATTCATCTGTCGATGGACACTTAGGTTGCTTCCATGTCTTGGCTATTTTAAATAGTGCTGCTGTGAACATTGGTGTGCATGTATCTTTCGAATTAGAGTTTTTGTCTTTTCTGGATGTATGCCCAGGAGTGGGGTTGCTGGATCATATGGTAACTCTCATTTTTAGTTTTTTAAGGAACCTCCGTACTGTTCTCCATAGTGATGTGCCTTCTGGTATTGATGTACTTAGAACGGCACAACATTGCTTCTGTGGTGCCTGTCAAAATGCATAACCTGAATTTAGTCATGGGGAAGCATTAGACAAACCCAGATTGAGGGACATTTTACAGAATAACTGCTCAGGACTCTCCAGGTGTCAGGGTCATGAGAGACAAACCGTCCCCAGTTGGAGGAGGCGTGACAACTGCAGTGTGTGATCCTGGACCTGAAAAAGGACATCAGGGGGGCAGTTGGGAAGAAATTTGTGTAAGGTTGGCTCTAGATTATTTCATAAGTCTTGTGTTGATGGTTCATTTCCTGGTTTTGATAATTGTAGCTGTGGTTTTAATAAGATGTTATCATTTGGGGAGGCTGGGTGAAGGGTACACGGGAGTTCTTTGTACTGGTTTTGGAACTTTTTGTAAGTGTGGAAATTCAAAATGAACTTAAGTAACAACAACAACAGAAACTCAGAAATTCAGACTCTCATGCTTCTACTTTATGACATCTCTTTTGATTGGTCAAGGGGCTGGTTTTCTCTGCTTCTTAAATCTCCACTGTGATCTGGATAGCTGAGGTTTCTAAATAAGGGATTTTGGAATAGTAAGGCATTGCCATATTGGATTGCAACTACAAGTTGAAAGGTTTTGTTTAATTAATTAATTTACTTATTTATTTTTGTACAGAGCTGTAATTACATCTTTGGGTTTCCAGTGGCTCTGTAGGTTATTCGAGCATTACTGTTAGAGCCACCAGAATCCCTAGCTGGAAACTTAGCTCTGTAATTAATTTACTGGTTTGTTTCTGTTTTTATTATCATGTTCTACATTCAGGTTAGTCCCATGGATTCTTCTGCTGTGTATCATATATTGTTGAATTTCATATTTGTTGGTTGTCTTTTAGGAAGAGCTGATTTTTGTATAAAAATGTTTTACTTAAAATTAAAATATCATGCTAAACATCTTATTTTTCCTCTCAGAAAAGACAGTCTGGAGTTTTTATAAATATAATGAATAAGTAAACTTACACTGGCATAAGCACCAAGTGGTGACCTTTTATTGGGTGTAATAATTAGAATGGAGGAAATTAATACATTGGGAAATGTTTCTGTTACCAGGAGCAGTTGTTAATGTACGACTCATAGATTCTTAGTCTAGGAGAAACTTGACGAGACTGTTTTGACCAGTGTGGGAGAGGAAGAAAACATGGACTTGGGATTCGGAAGACCTACTTTTGCATCCCAGATTCATCACTGATTGTTATTGTGTCTTGGACAGGTCATTTAACTCTTGAGCCTTAAGTTTTTCATCTGTAAAACTGGAATGATAATAGCACCTTTCAAAGTTATTGTGAAAGGTAAATGAAGTAGCATACAATGTACCTGGCCTAATGTGGGCATTTCATATGTGCTGGCTCTGTTCTTTCCTCCAGCTGGGCTTATAACTGTGCCTTCTGAAACTGATGAGATTCTGCTTTGCTTATAAATACCTACAAAAAGATGATAGCGTATGTTAGTCATCTCTACTGGTATTTCCCAGGTCTTTTTGTTTGGAAGTTTCCCCATATCTCCTATCCCAGAGAAATTATTTTCTTTTATGTGTTAGTCACATTGGCTGTTACTCCAAAATCTGTTAGACAGGTGTCACTCATTTGCTACTTTCCTTGGTGATTTAGTCTTTTTATCTGAAATCAATCATTTGATACAAATAAATATTAAATTTAGAAAATTTTATGAGACAAAGGCACAAGATGTCCAGACATTTGAAGTATTTCCATGTAGTTTCCTTTCAAGTTTCAGGTTTCACTTGGCATTTTGATCCTGTGAGAAGGGCCAGTTATTCCCATGGTTGTGAGAGTGAACATCATTGTTTTTATGAGTTATACACGGAAGTGTTTAGGGCTGAAGGGGCATGTCTGTAACTTACCTTCAGATGGTCAAGAGAAAATAATATATGTGTGTGTGTGTGTGTATCAGTATATAGAAGAGGGGAGAGAGGGAGGGGGGGAGAATGACATAGCAGCCATGGTAATATTAACAGTTGGTGAGTTTGGGTGAAGGGAGCTCTGTGTGCTTCTCTTACAGCTTCTAAGTTTAAAACTATCTCAAAATTATACTGGATTGAGTTATATTCCTGTACCCTGAGGAGATGTAAGCCAGTGGCATTTTCAGAGGGAGGGAGGTTGGAGGCACCTGGGTCAGCATAGAGGAATAAGTAGTAAGTGAGTAACTGAATGAGTAGTCACTCACTGGCAAAAAATTAGTTGTTCCTTTAACCTTTTTTTCTTAGAACAGAATTTTTTGGCAGAAGGTCCTATATAGATAGAGAGTAAGCTGCTGCTTTATCAAAGCAGAGACGGCTGCTTGGAAGTAAAATCAGATGCTAAAAAGTAAAGAATTTTAAAAAAATATTTACAAGTTGTATACAAGGATAAGCAAAAGGTAGAAGGCAGAAATATTAGGACTTTAAAAATTATCCGGTGCTCAGATAATCTTTCTTCTACCTGAGAGATACGTTAGTTTTCTATAATTAGCACTATATCCTACTAGCTAATAGATATTAATTTATCCTTTATTTCAAATTGCTATGTGATTTCAAAGTTAATATTTTGTATTCTTAATAAAGATTTACGTGATATTTATTATTTTACCCTTCAAAAAGCATCTTCTAACTAAAAAAAAAAATTTTAAACCCTTTCTCTTTTCTTTCATGTCATTGATGGCATCTCTTTTGGGAACTCAGAAGCCAGCCAAAGGTAAGAGATTTGGTTTATTATGTGATGCTTGTGAAGGTCTTATGTGCATGTTTTTGAAGTACTGGTAATTTTCTTCTCAAAAATAAAAATATTTTCTCTGGCATTTTTATAAAAAAAAAAAAAGTAATGCAAGCTGTCAGCCTGTTCATAAATCCAAAGCCATTTATTGGTGTAAGAGGTTTATAGAAAAGCTCTGTTTGTACTTTGACCAATTCTGTCCAGTCTCCTGGCAACTACAACACAGATTCCTTTTGTGCCCTGCTGTTCGCCGTGGATTGGCTCGAAACTGCTCGTTCCATGTGGTCAGAACCATAGCAGGCAGACTCATCCATGTTTCTCCTGGGACAGCTGGGGACACATTCTCAGTCCAGCAGAAACCTGCCCTGGCCCACAGCTTCCTCAAGGGAATATGCTTTCATCTGAGATTTGAGCCCAGATTCTAAAGAAACTTCTGTGGTGTGGGTCAGTCAGTTCCTGTATCTCTTAGGGAATGTAGTTGTGCCAAAGTAGGCACAAGGACTGTATTATTGAATTGATCATTCTCTGGAATTTTCCAGGAAATTTAGATTTTTATCTACATTCTTGGAGTTTGGTTTAAGAGTCCATGGTTGAACTGTAATTCCATTCTCTATTATTGTTGCTAAAGTATGTATAGACTTGTCTGTTGGGACTCTGAATGATTTAAAAAAAAAAAAGTTTAATATGACACTGACTTCTTTATATATGTAGAACTAATTTCATTAGTTTTATCTTTTCTGTGAAAAGATGCTGCATTATTTTTGTTTTCTTAATTTTTGATGGAGCAGAGGCTGGAGATTAATTCAACTGTATCTTAACGTTTAGAGAAAATGTGTTGACATAAAAAATATGGAAGGGCCAACACCACATTATTAACATGGTGGTTCCCTCTAAGGAGAAAATGCTTGGTGAATGGGAGACCTTTATTCCTTATGTTTTGGTGTTATTTGACTTGTTATAATGAATGTGTGTTTCTTCTCTGTTACTTAAAAAAAGTTGTTTTTTTTTTTTTTAATTTTAAAGGAAAAATGTTTATTTAGAAAGAAAAGGGCTTGTCTGCTTTAGGAAATCTGTGGCTGGAAGATACCTATAATAATTTACAAAGTTCCTGAAACTTAAAGAGGACCATTCAGCGTTGTTAGTAAACAAGAACTAAGCATTCCTAGTTCCCAACTTTGTACCAGGCTGTGTCACCTTCCTGTAACTGGGGAGGAGAGCGAATCCAGCCTGTGGTGAAGGGCCTGGTGGGGAGTAGACAAAGGGCTCAAAGGCTGGGGTCAGCTCCCAGCTCCCCACCTGCTGGTCACCAGCTTCTTGACTTCCTTGTACCCCAGGGCCTCCCGTGTAGTATCAGCCGTTGTTGCGGTTACTTTAATGGTAGCTTCTCTACTGGAATTGAGAACAAGAATTGTGAAGGAACTCCCTGAATTTAAAAAAGAAAGAAAAGAAAAGGAAAACCCGCAGTCGTAGGGAGAGGAGTGCCATTTAGAGCCTGTTCTCTGAGATGTGCACACAGATGGACGGTTCAAGTGTGAGCTAAGCTTACAAGCAAAGAATCAGGGTGGTGTCTATTTAACCTTGGTAAGAGCAGAATCAAATAAAGTGCTAAGAGATGAGAGCTGAACGCTAGAACAGGAGAGACTTAATTTGAGCTTCACATCTTATTTAATCTCTCCCTGCTGACTAGTGTAGCTGGAAAAGCAGCCCCCACTGGAGGTTTTGATCTATAGTCCTTTGGGACCACCTTCCACCTTCTTCTTTTCCTTCCCTTCTCTGTTGGAGAATTGCTAACATAGGGAGCCAGCACTATTGACAGACACATGTTTAGCTCTGGAAAAATGTTGAGGATTAGTAATGTACCACATAGTGCTGAGGCTGGGTGGACGGCTTCCGGGCTCCAGGGTTCCCACCTCCTCCGTGGTGTTGTCCGTCACTGGGCTTCTGCCTACCCTTTTGGCCTTGCTTCCCCATCACTGCCCCACCCCAGGGAACAAATGCCTCGTGCCACTGTTTTGCAAAAAGATGTGGGTGTTCTGATCCTTCCTTGCTCTAAAGGTGTTTCTAGCCAGTTGCCCTTTTGGTTGCCTCCAGGGCCCCTAGCCACTCACTGAGCTGTTTTCCTGCTGCACTCCCGGAACTGCTCTTAGCTTTGCAGCCATCTCCTCCTGCAGCGATTTGGCCTGTGCTCTCCCTGTGGTCCCCACCCCACACTGCACCAGTCTCACTGCAGCTGTTTTTCAGGGATTCTCAATTTCTGGTCCAGGTATAAGCGAGCAATCTTGCTTTCAAAAGCTTGCTCTCCTTTCCCCCCTTCTTTCCCTTTTAGGCTCTTTCCCTCCCTCTCTCCATCATTTTGCATTAATTTCAAGTAGAAGTGGATATAGGCATGCATACTTAATTTACCATCCTAATCTAATTTCCTTTTTAAAAAAATGTAACTCTTAGACCTCTGGTCCATATGATAGCCTTGTGAGTTCACACAGAAACATTCTTCTGCCAACTCCAAACTCATAGCAGGGACAGATAAGGCATTTTAAGATATTAAAATCATGTCATTATATTCAAAAACAACATATGTCACTGCAGGGACTAGCAGCAGGCTGGGGCCGAAGCAGCGTATTTACTGGGCCTTGAGATCAGACGCAGGTTTTCGGAGGATTGGAGGTTCAGCCCTTGCAGACTAGAGGGGACCCTGTGTACGGCTGAGGACCAGAGAAGCTCACCACGTGAAAACTGATTTGGGTGAGGCTCCGTCAGGAAAGAAGGCTTAAAAAAAGATTTTTGGGGCTTCCCTGGTGGCGCAATGGTTAAGAACCCGCCTGCCAATGCAGGGGACATGGGTTCGAGCCCTGGGCTGGAAAGATCCCACATGCCGTGGAGCAACTAAGCCCGTGCGCCACAACTACTGAGCCTCCACTCTAGAGCCCGCGAGCCACAACTACTGAGCCCGAGTGCCACAACTACTGAGCCCGAGTGCCACAACTACTGAGCCCGAGTGCCACAACTACTGAAGCCCACGCGCCTAGATCCCATGTTCCGCAACAAGAGAAGCCACGACAGTGAGAAGCCCACGCACCACAACGAAGAGTAGCCCCCACTCGCCGCAACTAGAGAAAGCCCGTGTGCAGCAATGAAGACCCAATGCAGCCAAAAATAAATAAATAAATAAATTTAGGAAAAAAAATTATATATTAAAAAAAAAAAAGATTTCTGGCCACCAACATTGAGCCAATTTCTGTGTAAGTAGGAGGAAGTAGAGACATTGGGCTTTGGAAGGACCCAAATCTGGGCTTCAGTAGCTGGGAGTGGCAGCGTAACTATTCGTGTAAAGGGGGGCCAAAGGGGGAGGAAAAAAACAGGCAATCACGTAAACCATAAAGTGCAAACTCCCAATTCAGATGTACTTGCAAACTAACATATAAAGCACAAGAGGAAAACTGTCATCAGGAAGTGAGGCAACAAACTCCAAAAGTGGGAGTTTGAAATGCAAACTGAAATGAATTTAAAAACAATTACACTTAAAATCCTTAAAAAGACTAAACTGTAAAACATGAAATCCAAAAAATTAAAAATATAATCGGTGAAAAAGACTTTTGAAAGAAAGTAAAAAAAAAAAAAAAAGCGTATTTTAGAAAGTAATAAAATAAAAGATCAAAACAAATCGTTTGTGATATCCCACGAAGTAGCAATATGTATTACTAATATTTCCAATGTATATTCTTCCTACTTTTTATGTATGTTGATTTTTGTACAAATATGAGATCATGGTCCAGACTTTCATAGCTTTTACATTAATATATGAATCTTAGTCTTCTTTGCTCTTGAAGCTACACAGTATCGACCATGGGCATGTTATAGTTTATTTAAAGAATCTGCATTCTGGGGCTTCCCTGGTGGCGCAGTGGTTGAGAATCTGCCTGCCAATGCAGGGGACGCGGGTTCGAGCCCTGGTCTGGGAAGATCCCACATGCCGCGGAGCAACTGGGCCCGTGAGCCACAACTACTGAGCCTGTGCGTCTGGAGCCTGTGCTCCACAACAAGAGAGGCCGCGATAGTGAGAGGCCCGCGCACCGCGATGAAGAGTGGCCCCCGCTTGCCACAACTAGAGAAAGCCCTAGCACAGAACCGAAGACCCAACACAGCCATAAATAAATAAATAAATAAAATTTAAAAAAAAAAAAGAATCTGCATTCTCCACATGCTGTAGTAATCATCTTTACATTTTATTTTTAAAAAAAAATCTTTGTTTTCTCTGATGAGAAAAGTAAGAATGTAGAGAATACATAAAAGCATAAAGAAGAAAACAAAGATATCACTAATCTTATCGGGCAGTAATAAGCTTTTATATATGTAACTGTGTGTATGTCTAATAGCCATCATATTACATATATTGCTTTGTAACCTCCTCCCTTTTCACTTAACATTGTGAAAAGTTTTCCATGCGAAATAAAGATCTATATCATCTATAGGGTGCTTACTTGCCTATTGTAAGACTGTACCATAAATAACTAACCTCCATTGTGAGACAGGAAGTTGTTTTTATTTCACTGTTATGAACAATGTTATCAGTGTCGTGACATTGTTATAACATTATAAGTATGTTACAGTTTTGTTCTTAATACAAACTTTATTATTTTTGTTTTTCAACAGGTATTTGCATATGATCATTGTTTCTGGTCTATGGATGAATCTGTCAGAGAAAAGTATGCAGGTAAGAGTCCAGCATCCTATTAACTACTGATAATATAGAAAGGTGTTTTAATATTTTTCCTATAAAGTATCATAGTAGTATTTTGTGTAATTTTAGAAACTACGTAGAGAACTTCCTCCAGTCTTTGCTATTAGAGTTTTAATGTTGATTGGGAAATGGGAGATTCATGGTACACTGTTGTCAGTATAAGATGATAAAGTTAGATTAACAGGGCACACAGTTGAGGTTGTCTTACATGCATCCCTGGGCCTTACACACGACCATAGCATGCAGTAGCTACGTAGATTCCCTTAGATATTTGTAATATGGTCTAGAGAGGCAGCTTGGTGTAATGAAAGAACTCTAGCCAAGGAGGAAAGGAAACATTGAGCTTAATCCAAGCTCCACTCCTCTCTCTGACTTTCAGTAAATCACTTAGGCTTTCAGTGTCCCTTTTCACTCTTTTTTTAAATTATTTTTTTTATTTTTGGCTAAGGTGGGTCTTAGTTTCAGGATCTTTGTTGTGGCATGCAGGATCTTCGTTGTGGCATGTGGGATCTTTCATTGCGGCACGCAGGCTTTTCATTGTGGTGGGTGGGCTTCTCTCTAGTTGTGGTGCCAGGCTCCAGAGCAAGCGGGCTCTTTGTTGTGGCACGTGGGCTTCTCTCTAGGTGAGGCACATGGGTCAGTAGTTGAGGCATGAGGGCTCAGTTGCTCCGCGGCACGTGGGATCTTAGTTCCCCGACCAGGGATCGAACTCGCATCCCCTGCATTGGAAGGTGGATTCTTAACCACTGGACCACCAGGGAAGTCCCCCTTTTCCCTCTTTAATGGAGAGGAATATGCCATATTCTCTCTAAATTTGCTCTGGGAGTCTATTCTTTTATTCTCCTCAGTGATGACTGTCTCAAGCCCCTTTTCACTACAAGTTTAAGACTACAGCGACAGCCAAATTAAAAAAAAAATCTAAAAAAAAAAAAAGACTACAATGATAACCATATATTTCCTTTATTCCTAACTGCTTATGACACCCGTTTCTAAGCAATCTTTTAAATATTGGGTGTCGTATTGTATTGGCCTTTATCGTGACAAACTGTAGTACTACAGCTGTTTCCAGAAGTTAAGGTTAACTTGGGCTGGCTGGCCCCATGACGACTCTAAGGATTGCTTCAGAATCAGAAGTGTGATGAGGATGAATTGATCTGGTAAATGAACTAGAAAGTGAGGCCTAATGGAATGCTGTTCATAGCGTTCAAAATGTAACAAGCATAACAGCATCCAGTTCTTTCATATTATATTCAGGACCCAGAGAGGTTGAATAATTTGTCAAAGTCACATTTAGTTATTGACATATTTAATTTAGCCTGTGGAGGGGAATTGGACCCTACTATTTATGTCCATGGTTGAAAGCTAGAAGAAATGTCCCAGACCTTCCTCCCTCTCCCAGCTGGTATGTATTGCAGACCCTGTAATTTCACATTATCATTGAGGAAAAGGAGAGGGAATTGATATATATGATTATTTTGAACTTTAGTACACACTGGATAAAGCATTGGCTGAGTGGTACATAGTTGAATTCAGGTCCACCTAGGTCCCAAGTATACATTTCAGATATTTATAATCATTGTTTATAAAATTAGCAGTTCATTGGGTTTTTTTTGGCCAGTGTTGATTCAAGTTCATATTATCAGGAACTTTTCACTCATTTTCTGTTATGTGCTAACTAGAAATCATCTGAAAGACATAAGCCTTTGGAAACATTCATCAAGTTTAAAAATCTTGTTTGGTAGATAAACAAGCTGAGAAAAAAGTGCATTTTTGAGAGTTTTGTTTGTTTTTTGTTTTTTTAATTGTTCATATGTAGTTTTGGCTTAAAACATCCTACCTTTTTCTCTGTCATTCTTTCAGGTCAAGAAGATGTTTTCAAGTGCCTTGGGGAGAATATCCTTCAGAATGCTTTTGATGGCTACAATGCATGTATCTTTGCCTATGGACAGACTGGTAATTGTTAAATAATCTGTTTTTTTAAAATAAAGATCCTAACAAAGAAAATACCAAAAAGAATACGTATTGCTAGCATCTTATCAGTTGTGATTGATAAAGGAGTGTTTTGACTTCTATACCTCTGTGGTCAACAGGAAAGAAATCTATTTAAAGTGAAGGAGTCACTTTTATAAAGGTATATCGTATAGCTTGTCCAATTGAAAACTATTCTTCATGGAAAAATGGTTATGATATTTTCAAGACTTGTTAGGACTATGAGTGATTTAATTTTTTTCCTCTCTATTTTCCTATGCTTTCTAAATTTTCTTTAATGAATATGTGTTTTTGGTACATAGGAGAAAATAATTTTGTAGTAGAAAAAGAAGATGACTCTGATTTCTACACTGTTGCCAGAGGGCAGTGGTAGTAAGTTAATTTGCTCTGGGGCCTGTAGGGATAACGTACATTTTTTATGCTATGATTAGTGGTTGGAAGCAGGCACGTAATATTCATCAGATGGATCTTTCCAGTTCAGTTTTAGGAAAGTATTCCGACCTCACAATGTTTCAGTCATTTTAGGTCTTTTTTTTTTTTTTTTTTCTTAAGTATGATGATAGTTAAAGAAGGTTTTTATTTTCTTCCTAAAGGATGTGTACTTTTGAATTCTACATGTATAATTGGAAAGCTTCTCTACTTACTAGTGTCATCATTATATTTGGGTATATTCCTTATTTGGGGCATTTTGCTAAGTGCTAGGATTTCATTATGAGCAATGGAAAGAGGGCTGTGTATTTAAACTTCTCAAGGAGACAGTAATAACTATGATTTCCATTTTTTTAGGATCTGGAAAATCTTACACCATGATGGGCACAGCTGACCAACCTGGATTAATCCCAAGACTTTGCAGTGGACTCTTTGAACGAACCCAGAAAGAGGAAAACGAAGAGCAGAGTTTTAAAGTAGAAGTGTCCTATATGGAAATTTACAATGAAAAAGTTAGAGACCTTCTTGATCCCAAAGGGTAAATGACTTTGAGACTTTAATGTTGTGGTATCATGGACTAAAACAGACTTTTAATAAGTTGGCTTAAGTGAAATGTTTTATACTGAACTTGAGTAGAGAGTTATTTTTCTAGTTTTTAGTTATATTAAGGGGTTTCCTGCAACCAGTTCTGGGCTTTTGAACTAGGGCTGAGATGGGGCAGGGAAGCATGGTTGAGCAGCATGTATTTGGGTTATGCCTTCTCTCTCAGATTTATCCAAAAGCACAAACAAAAAATACGTATTGATAGTTAAGTTACTGAGTATCAGTATAACTGGTATCCTTAATCAAGTAGAGTGTTTTTTGTTTGTTTTAAACCAAGAAATTTCGCATGGAATTCGTCTGTTTGCAGATGAATTGTAACATTGTGACATAATCAGAAATAGTGAAACCTGGACTTCAAGATAGTTCATTTTCATGATTCTCAAGGGGAAAAAGTGTCCAGTTTTATGGCGTAGGCTTTGAAAGAGAAGTGTCTTAAAAGTATTAGAAAGCCTTCAAGAATGCAGTCCTCAGTCTGCAGTCATAACTGAAGCTAATGAGGAAGATAAGGGGTATCTGAGGAAATTTGTGCATTGCCCAGAGTTCTCTGAGTTCAGATTTTACGGAAGTGCAACAATGGAGAGAAAGAAACAGATAAAAACCACAGCCTGTGGCTTATTGCTGTAAGAGCAGTATTTGGAAGGTCAAAGAGCCACGTGAGTTGAAGCTTATAGAAAGCGCGGAGGACTGCGAGGGCGCATCTAGTTATGTTGGGATGAAGAGGACGATCCAGGAAAGCTGGTCTCAGAAGCAGTGGGTCACAGTGGCCCTCAATCAAGAGAAAACTAAACCTGTCAGCTCCTCACCCGCATCTGTTTTCTTTAGCAAAGATAATGATCTGCAGGCCTTTCATATGAGGCTGAATTGGCCCTTAGTGTTTCTTCCCTTTTTTTTTTGGCTGTGCCGCGCAGCTTGCAGGGTCTTAGTTCCCCGACCGGGGATCTAACCTGGGCCCCTGGACTGCCAGGGAATTTCCAGCACTTAGTGTTTGTTTGTTTGTTTGTTTTATTTTTGGCTGTGTTGGGTCTTCGTTGCAACACGCGGGCTTCTCATTGCGGTGGCTTCTCCTGTTGCGGAGCACGGGCTCTAAGTGCGCAGGCTTCAGTAGTTGTGGCACGCAGACTCAGTAGTTGTGGCTCGTGGGCTCTAGAGCACAGGCTCAGTAGTTGTGGCGCAGAGGCTTAGTTGCTTCGTGGCATGTGGGATCTTCCCGGACCAGGGACTGAACCTGCATCCCCTGCATTGGCAGGCGGATTCTTAACCACTGCACCACCGGGGAAGCCCCCGGCACTTAGTGGTTTTTTTTGGGTTTTTTTTGGTTTTTTTTAATTTTAATTTTTGGCTGCATTGGGTGGGTCTTCATTGCTGTGCGCGGGCTTTCTCTAACAGTGGTGAGCGGGGGCTACTCTTGGTTGCAGTGTGCTGGCTTTTCATTGCAGTGGCTTCTCTTGTTGCAGAGCACGGGCTCTAGGTGCGCGGGCTTCAGTAGTTGTGGCTCACGGGCTGTAGAGCGCAGGCTCAGTAGTTGTGGCGCACAGGCTTATTTGCTCCGTGGCATGTGGGATCTTCCCGGACCAGGACTCGAACCCCAGTCCCCTGCATTGGCAGGCGGATTCTTAACCACTGCGCCACCAGGGAAGCCCCACTTAGTGTTTTTATACAGAACTTTACTTAACGTTGATCGAGTGATCACTGTATGCCAGGCACTATGCAGTCATAGATGAAGAGCTCAGTGTGGACAGAATGGGAGTTTTGGAAACAAATAGTTATGAATCAATGCAGTAATGCTTTTAAATCATGAAGGAGGCGCACACAAAATAGGTGAGAGCAAAGAGGGAGTGACTGTCTTTGCCCGGAGGAGAAGGGAAGATTCCACAGAGAGTGCTTGATGAATTTGTACTGAGTAGGAATTTGTCCACTGAGAAGCTGGGTGGGAACGGTTCAGGCATAGGGGACAGCCTGTGCCAGAGCATGGAGGTGTGGAGAAATCAGAGGTTTTCAAAGTGACTCAGCTGTCCAATGGGGCTAGAGGGCAGTATGCACAGATGTTGAAACAGGGAACCAAAGGAAGTCCAGAGGGAGGAAGGTTGTGGCCTAGGTACCCACATCTTGCTAAAAATTGTGCCCCTGTACTTTTTCTGGCTCTGCCTTGAATCCTTTTTCTTGCACCTTCATTTCTGTGAAAAGCATCCCTTTCTTTGAGATCCCAGAAATTCCTACTCTTTCCAGAAATTCTTAGCTGACTTCATTCTCATGTTTTATATTCCACAGTGCTTGTGTAAATAGCTTGAACTTTACTATCTACAATTTGCTAATAGTCTTTAGTAATATCTTATATGTTTGTCTTGTGTATAGTTTAGTAATTGACAGCATGGGCTTTGGAATCACCTGGCTCTGGATCTAGGTCCTCTACTTGTTACCTATTGGGCAAGGCAAGTTCCTTATGCTTTCTTGGCCTCATTTGTATAGAAGGGATGATAACGTTACATAATATCTCAGAGGGCTGTTGTGAAGATAGACTGGGTTGATAGACCTGAGGTCTTAGAACATTTACTGGCACATAGTAAGTGCTCAATAAGTGTTAGCTGTTGTTGTCTCCTCCATGAAAGTTTCTCGAGGATTTTTGTAGCGTTTCTGAAGAGCCAAAGTGAATGGATTAAAAACTCTGAAGGTGATTCCTTTTCAGCGAAAGATTATTTGAGAGAAACTAGTTATTTTATTCAAGTACTGATCTTATTAATTCACCGCCTACTATGTGTAGTAATATAATTGTTTTACTCAAGAGATAATGCAGTATACACTGTCTTTAAGAAAAAGGGAAATATGAAAGGAAAAAAGTTGTAATAGTTCTGATCTTTGGATGTATTCTAAGTCAAATATTCTATATGTATTTTATATACAGTTTTATAGTAGTAAGTAAAGTTTTGGTGGTTGATCCTAGGGTACTGTAAGATTCCAAATCATTAGAAAATAATAAGTTACATAAAACAAGAATCACTTGTAATCTCACCATCAATAAATACTCTTTTAAAAAATTGTAATGTTTAGAGAATTCTCTGGTGGTCCAGTGGTTAGGACATGGCGCTTTCACTGCTGTGTTCCGGGTTCAATCCCTGGGCAGGGAACTAAGATCCTGTAAGCCACACAGCGCAGTCAAAAAAAAAAAATTGTAATGTTTAGATTTTTTGAAGAGCTTTTTTGACATAGAATCAGTCATCAACAAATATTCTTAATATTTTTTGATTGATATCATTAAGTATGCTATATGCTGTAGGTTTCTGGCAGGTGCCCTCTACTGGTTTTATTAGTTCCTTGTTTGTAAGAGGTTTATTTATTTTTTTAATCATGAATGAGTTATTTAATTTTATTGAATCATTTTTCAGTTTGTTGAAATCATTTATGTATGAAATGATCATGTATTTTTTTTTCCCTCTTTAGTCTATCATTGTGGTAAAGAGCATGAATCTTTTTTCAATGTTAAAATAACCTAGCAGCCCTGGGACAGTCCAACTTTATGTTTTTAAATCACTGTTAGATTCAGCCTGTTGTCTTTATTTTTGTCTGTTTATATTTGTTTGTCTTTATTCATGACTGAGATTTGTCTGTAGTTTTCTTTCTTTTGCACAGTTAACATTTATTGAGTTTCTGCTCTTTGTGCCACATTCTGTGATCTGACAAGTAGATTGTTTGTATTTATTTGACTCTGCATTCTTTGTGGTAGTAGACATCCCACAGTGTACCCTTTTGAGTGATGTGATATTTTACCACATTATGAAGTTCTTCTTACTAGTCAAGATCTTAAGTTTTGGTTTAAATTCTTCTGGGATCAAGTCTGTTTGTTCTATTTATGTGGGATCTTTGTTGAATTCAGTATATATTTTTATGGAGCACGGCTGAGTCCTTTTAAACAGGTAATTGTTTAAAAATTGATTCTTTTGTTTTTACTGAACAGAAGCCGTCAAACTTTAAGAGTCAGAGAGCACAGTGTGTTGGGACCCTATGTCGATGGACTTTCTAAACTGGCTGTCACAGGCTACAAGGTAACAACATCCTTTATGTGAACTACTAAAATTCCCTGTAGCAAATTTTTTGTTGTTGAATTTTTGTTGTGATCTTTTTGTTGTTGAATTTTTGTTGTTGAATTTTGTTGTGATCTTTTTCTGAAATAAAAAAAAAATTATGATAGCATCACTTAATAAGTCACAAAAATAGTTTGTAATAAAGTTACAAAAATCTTTATTAAAAAGCTTTGGGTCAGTTTAATTTTGAGAGAAGGTATACATATTTGCAAGGCATACCTATTCATCTATTGTGAGACACATTTTTTCCATTTTTCTGAGCTCTAAAATTGTGGTATTCCTTATGATTGTATCTTAAAATGATAAATGGCAGTATTTTTTTCTTCTGTAGTAGTACATAAAATAATGATGTTGCTTATGATTTTGTTGATTTAGTGAAATAAAATATGAGCTGAGTAGTTGGAATTCAAAGCCTGTTTCTAATTTGAGAGAATCACTCATTTACCTTCAGTTACTAGTTCTCTTCATTTTCAAACTTCACAGTTATGCTTTGTGTGAATCCGTTAGGCTTTCCTCGTTGGGGAAATGGGGGTAGGGTGAGCTGTGATGTAATATACATTGAATTAAGAGTCAGAGACTGTTGATCTGGTGACAGTCTTCTCATATGACTCCTATATGACTCTGGATTGTTTAGTCTATCTCACCAAGCCTCTTTGTCCTAATTTTTAGAATGGAAATTAGCTTTATTGTCTTGACTGTCTTTTGAGGTAGATTCATTAGTTCCTTTGTTCATTAATCACATTCTATCATTTGGTCAACGATACTTCATTTGGTAAACATTATTTACTTCATTTAGTAAACATTTATTGAATACCTGTTATATGCCAGGCATTGTGCTAAGTGCTGAAGAAATAAAAAAAATGAATGAGGTGGTCCATTTCCTCAAGATGCTTACAGATGTTATAAAGGTATTATAAAACAACATGATTTTAAGTGCAGTGAGAGATGCATTGTTCAGGATTCATGGTAGTTTGGAGGAGGAGTACCTGACTTAAATGGATATGTAGCTGTCCAGGGAGGGTGGTATCCAGGAAAGCTTCCTGGAGGAGATCAAATGAGATAGTGCATGTGAAAAGTCTTAGAAAACTCTACGGTATCATATAAATGTTAGGTATTGTTGTTTTAATAATGATATTTGAGAGCTTATTTTTGCAACAGTGGAGAGAGATCAAGATTTTTTTGAGAGCTCAGAGAGATTGGAAAGTATAAAAAGACATTTTATTCAAAAAATTAAAAGATTCAATAAAGAGTTTTATGTAGGAGACAACAGATTAAAGACCAATGAATGTCTAGATGATTAGAGACCAATGAATAAATGTAGGCTAGGGACTTCCCTGGTGGCGCAGTGGTTAAGAATCCGCCTGCCAATGCAGGGAACACGGGTTCAAGTCCTGGTCTGGGAGGATCCCACATGCCGCAGAGCAGCTAAGCCTGTACGCTGCAACTACTGAGCCTGCGCTCGAGAGCCCGCGAGCCACAACTGCTGAGCATGCGTGCCACAACTACTGAGCCCGCACGCCACAACTACTAGAGACCAAGCTCCGCAACAAGAGAAGCCACCCCAGTGAGAAACCCGCGCACCTCAACGAACAGTAGCCCCCGCTCGCCGCAACTTAGAGAAAGCCTGCGCGCAGCAATGAAGACCCAACGCAGCCAAAAATAAATAAATAAATAAATAAATTTAAAAAAACACAAAAAACCAAACATTTATTTTAAAAAAATGTAGGCTAAATAGAATACAGCTTTTTCATTAAGTGTCAGGATTGTAAGATTTAATGAATCTAAAATGGATTTGGAACAAATCTAGAAAATTGTAAATTGTACATTTTGTTGTTTTTCCATTCTGGTGCCAACTTCTACCTCTTTTTGCAACATTTTTACTTTGAGGCTTTTTATGTATCATGTTGAATTTGTCCTTAAATGTTATTCTTTTTCATTTATATAGGAAAATAGAATCTTATGATTTTCAAAGTTTTTCATATATATGTGTCAGTTAGGATTATGTTTGGCTGCATATAACCGAAAAAAATATAACAGGACTTAAGTTCTTTGGAATATGAATTATTATCTGTTTTGTTCCTATGTATCCTCAGTATCTTAAAATGTACCTTAAAATGTACCTACTACCTTGTAGTAGATGCTTTCCGTATATATTAGAGTGAACAAATGAATGAATGGTGAGAGGGCTGGTATGGCAACTCCAAAGCTGCTGTTAGGATCTAGGTTCCTTCCAGCTTTCCACATAGAGCCAGGTCTTTAGTAATGCCCTTATTCTCATAGTTCAGGATGGCTCAGAACCAGCATGTGATAGTGTGCCTACTCCCTTTAAGGTGAATTCCCAGGTGACTTTTTGTCTCATTCGCTAAAAGTTAGTCATATCGCCAGGCTGAGTTGCAAGGGCATCTGGGAAGTGCAGTCTCTTAGTTCCGCTGCAGTGTGCTCAGCTAAAGATGGGGTTCCTTTACTGGAAACGAGGAGGCTGGATAAAGGAAGGCAACTAGTACACTCTCTCACAAGTACAGTATATCTTTCTTGTTCCTCATTAAAATCCTTGTAAGGTAGATGATGTCATAGCTGTATTGTTATTTATGAAACTAGATTTCAGACTGCTTAAGTAACTGTTTTAGAGCTTATAACATTAAAAAAAAAGAACAAAGATCCCATGATCTTTCGAGTGTATCATGCCGTCTCTGTTTTAGTTATAATGGCAATGAAGTAGTGAATCTGTGCAGAAAATTAGTCTCTTGATGTCCTCATTTTTAAAAACAGGTCTGGTAAGATATACACCAATGAGGTGATGTAGTGCTATGCCTGTGTGAAGGGGTTACAAATTATTTTTGTTTGCTGTTTATTTATACAATCTAATTTGATTTAACAATTAATTTCTATTACTATAATTAAATAAGCTAAAGTTTTTCAAATTTCTAGATGAGATGAGGATTGGCATGGCATGTTTGTCCATCTTGTGGGACTTCAACATGTAGCTTCTAAACTTTTCTAATTCTTGGTCAGAGCTGCCGCTTTATTCTGCACTTACAGTAAATAATGTATTTTTTTTGAGT
Organism: Balaenoptera musculus; assembly: GCF_009873245.2. Classification (NCBI taxonomy): domain Eukaryota; kingdom Metazoa; phylum Chordata; class Mammalia; order Artiodactyla; family Balaenopteridae; genus Balaenoptera; species Balaenoptera musculus. The sequence continues at coordinate 9,510,180 of NC_045790.1, forward strand.
TTTCAGAGATAGTACTGGCTATTGTACTCTATGGGGCATAATGTTCATCGAGAAACAGAATGTAAACTCCAAATGTGGTTGACTAAGTAGTGAAACTTGGAATGCATTTCATAGTATAGCAGAGTTTTAATGTTTATTAGATAATGAAATGTGTCTATGACTTGTTTCCACTTAGGATATTGAATCTTTGATGTCTGAAGGCAACAAATCTCGTACAGTTGCTGCAACCAACATGAATGAGGAGAGCAGCCGATCACACGCAGTCTTCAAAATCACCCTCACACACACTTTATATGATGTGAAGTCCGGGGTAGGTGTTCAGATACATGGCCTTTTTTTTTTTTTTTTTTTTAATTTCTAAAGTGGATCATGGTTTATCTTATTCCCTTCAGGTGTTAGATGACTTAAAGTCCTAGTAGCCAGGCATGTGTATCAATTAGGACTCAGGACAAGAAACAGAAGCCACTCTAGGTAAACAGAAAGGGATTTAATAGAGGGAATTGGATGATTACAAAGTTGTTGGTACACCTTCTGAGGAGTGATTTCTAGACTAAATCTCTAGGAATAACCTCCAGAAGAGCACAGATCTCATCCAGCGAGGATGGTACTACCCCTGAGGCCACCCCCAGACCTGTGAGTTCCAGGCACTCCCCAGAGCTGTGATCCAGGATACAGGAGTCAGTGAGGCCACCTTCTCAGAGCCCTGGAAGTTGGAGAATGTGAGCTGGGATGCTTTTTTAGGAAAACTCATATATCCACACTCCTGCTTGCCAGCAGAAAAAAAGCCAAAATGGGTGAGGGGGGATGACCTCTACTTTGTTTCTGCCTTCTAAATCTTAAGCAAGAATATGCGATTGACAGAACCTAAGTCACATCCTGAGCCTTGGCTGCAATGGAGTCTGAGAAATGTAGGTTTTAGCTCTCCACCCTCTCCAAATAAAGGAAGTTGGAACAGAAGTTATACAAGCTGATGGCCCATAGTCTCTGCCACAGCATTTTTTGAGCTTTAAACTCTGATGGCAAACTGTATAAGCTAGTAATACTCTAGCTGATTTAGTGGAGTTTCTTTTGAAGTGTTAACTTCTGCTAAACAGCTAAGTGTTAGAAGGAGTAAGTTATACTGGGGAACTTGTACTATAAGATTCTAGATTTGTAGAATAATTTTTTGAGCATTTGGACTTGAAGCTTATGAAAAGTAACAGAGCCAGAGATGTGTATGGTTCTATCACACTGAAAACTTCTGTGTTGGCTCATACATTTGTGCTTTCCCTCTTACTTTTTATGTGAACTTTTGCATATTTTATTACTACCCTCCAGCGAATCAATTTCAGATACCAGACGCTAAAATGATCACCCTGGCAAAGTGCTGTATTTTGGCAAGATTTTCATTTGCTGAGAGCATATTTTTCTTCTTTTACCATCACAGCAAGATTAGTGCAACGACAAAAAGTTCTTTGTTTTCTATTTCCTTTTCAGCATAAAACAAAAAACATACTTTTTTTTTTTTAAACCAAAAGTACTTTTGATTTGGGAAGCTTAATACCCTTTTGTTAGCAACATGTTTATTTATGGAAATAAATATAAATGTATATTTTAAAGGAAAGTTTAAAAAAGTGATCCAGTCTATAGATTTTGGCATTGCTTTCCCCACATTTCTTACATTGCTGCTCAAGTATAAAATATCTGTTATGTGTGTGATTTGATAATTGAACATTTTTGATAAAGGAAAATGTCAGTATGTATAATATCTTAACTAGAAAAATATGTAAATTTAATACCTGAAATTATGAAACAAGGGAATTATTATATGAATAATATGAAAAATTTTAGAAAGCATTGGGTCTTTGAGGGATCCTTCTGTTGTATAAAAGTCAGATTTTTTTGTATCATAAGAAATTCAAATATTTTCCTTCAGGATTATTGGTAAATATATATGAAATTTTAAGCATGGTTTCACATATTAAAATTTATACCTTATGAATAGTGCTTTTGTATACTTCTCTAAGAAGATTTTGTTGGGTTCCCTTCAAAATGTACCATATTGGGGGGCACTGTTTTGTTTTGAGATAGTTCTCTGTCTGGATTCATAGTTGTGTATAATTTTGTGTGTATCTACTACTAGATTGTGTAGTTTTCTTACACTGTTCTGTAGCAGCACAAATTAACTTTAAAATAACAACAAATACGCTTTAATAAAGGATTTAGATAATAAACTCATTCGGTAGAGATGTATCACTTTCTGAATTCTGTAACTGTTTGTTAGTATTTGTCGATTTGCTTCCTAGACATCTGGAGAGAAAGTGGGCAAGCTGAGCTTGGTTGATTTAGCTGGCAGCGAGCGAGCGACGAAAACGGGAGCGGCAGGTGACAGGCTGAAGGAGGGCAGCAACATTAACAAGTAAGTTGTCCAGAAGCCTGCCTCTGTTGCTTCAGTGACTTAGTAGCCAAAAGGGGGAACTTTTGTATTTACTGAAAAAATAGGATTCCGGAATGACCGAGGCTATAAAGAATAAATAGTGTAGGATTTTTTTTCATAGATATTTTTTAAGGGCCCGAGCCTGTTTTATGTTTTGTTGAGAGGTCTGCTGGGGCTGAGGAGCACAACCTCAGTCAGTCCAAGGTTTCCCAAGGGCAGCCCTATTGCGGTTCGGGGCCAGGGAATTCTTTGTCCCAGGGAGTGGTCCTATGCCTCGTAGGATGTTTCGTGGCATCCCTGACCTCTACCCACTAGATGGCGGCAGTACCTGCCATCTCTCTCCCCAACCCGAGTTGTGACAACGTAGATTATCTCCAGATACGGCCAGCTGCTCCCTGTGGGACATAGTCACCCTCCAGTTGAGAGCCAGTGGTCTAAGCTATAGAAACAAAGATAATCGGAGTATCAGAGTCCAGCTGTGGATCTTGGCGTGGGTGTCACTGTCTGAACAAACAGTAACGTGTGCTGGCTGCATCGGACTTTCCTTTTTATGACAGCTGTGGTGCTTATTTATACCAAGATTTTACTTTACAAAGTAATATTTTGTGCACCAAGTCCTTCATATGGTTACACATTTTCTTACCTTAAGCTAAATTGTTAGCCCCTTGGGGGCAGGAATCTTTTCCATCCTTGTGGCTCCCAGAAGGACACATAGCGAGACAGTCATCAGTAACCAGCTGGAGAGCATAGAACACCATCATCCAGATGCTATGCTATTATTTATTTATATATATATATATGAATGTTTTTGCCTTATGTTTTAGTTAATCGTATTGTGTTTGTGGCATCCTTTCTTAAAGATATGTGGTATTTATGTCATTATCTTGACCTAATGGTTTACAGCTGACATTTTTTTTTTTTTTTTACAAAAATGAAAAAAAAAAATTGAACTAAGCAATTTTATAGCTTACAGTAGTATTAGAGGGATATCAGCGTTTACAGTTTATGTGTTCTTAACCTGAGCAGCAAAATGCTGACAATAGTGCTGTTCTCGTGCTGGTACAAAGGCATCTTGATGTTCAGTCTTTGTGCTAAAATGTGACATTTGATACACTCAGGTTTTTACGATTATTACGGTTTGTTGCACCATGCAGGTCCCTCACAACCCTCGGTCTGGTTATCTCAGCCCTAGCAGATCAGGGTGCTGGCAAAAACAAGAATAAATTTGTTCCGTATCGTGACTCAGTTCTCACTTGGCTGCTCAAAGTAAGTTTTTTTCCCCCCTTTCTGGGATGCTCTTGGTGGTTGGTAAAAAGGAAGACTAAAGAGTAGACTATTAATTTCTTCCAATCATAATTTCCTACATCAGTGTTCAAATTTATAATCATTAGACTCTTACATGATAGTCCTAATTTTAATGGATTAAGCATGGGTTTCTTCCTGATTCACCAGGACCCGGAAGCAGGGGGGTTTGCGGCGCACCGAATCGCACAATCGCCTCTGAGATTTGGGGACTAGACCAGGACCTAGTGCTGATCTGATAGCTGAGCGCGTCATAGGAAAGGGGTTTCCACTGTGTTCCAGACCCAGCTGGACTGCTCCATCCTCCTCAGAGACTCCTTTTGTTTGATGGACATTTTGGACCTTCTTTTTCTGTTTAACTTCCAGACTACTCATGATCATTTTAATTTGCTTTCAGCTGCTTAAAACTGTTGTTAAAAGATAGAGTAGAGCACACAGTCATTCACTGGTTAATTGATTCAGCATGAATGAGAGAAATGGAAATGAGAAAGAAAAAACCTGTATGAAGCGCTATGAGGAGTATGTAAGGAAACGCTGGACACTCCTTGCCCAGTAATCACTCAGAGTCTAGTAAGGGAGAGAAGTTGTGTACACAGAATACTATAGCACGAGTTGGTGATTCCATGAGAGAGGAGAAAATGGCATGTAATAGGAGTTTGGTGAAGAGAGAGACTATTTCCAGGTTTCTTCTAGTCTTTCAAGATTCCCTTTGGTCTTGATAGAGCTGATGTGGTGGATTGGGTATTGGACTGGGAGTTAGAGGATATCAAATCTAGTGACAGTTTAACTCCTTATAAAGTTGCCAACCCGGAACAAAATATTTTACCTAATGCTCTTTTAAAAAATGTTTTTAAAATGGAAAAATAATTTTGTGAGCCCTGTTTAGTTTCGTTATGGCTTATTTTCTCAGTGATCAAAAATTTATTGAATACCTGTTACTATGCTAGTGGTTGAGCATGTAAAGATGAGTTAAGCGCAGGCAGCTTAGTAGAGAACACAGCTTCTGAGTTATTCCATGACATGTTTAGAGAACCGTGTTTGTAAAGGGAGTAGGGTTTTCTCCTAGTTTCTACACCCTCTCAAAGGCTTTACTAGTATTCAACTTTACTTTCTAAAACTCTACACAGTGTTTGAGCATGCTTTATTAAGTGAAATTTGCCGCAGTAGAAAATCAGGTAGCTTACTTCCTTTGGCCAAAATGCAATAAAAGTAGAAATCTAAAACAAAAGTATAGGGACTTCCTTGGTGACACAGAGGTTAAGAATCCGCCTGCCAATGCAGAGGATGTGGGTTCGAGCCCTGGTCTGGGAAGATCCCACATGCCGCAGAGCAACTAAGCCTGTGCGCCACAACTACTGAGCCTGCCCTCTAGAGCCCGCAAGCCACAACTACTGAGCCCGCTCGCCTAGAGCCCGTGCTCCGCAACAAGAGAAGCCACCGCAATGAGAAGCCCGCGTGCAGCAACAAAGACCCAACACAGCCAAAAATAAATAAATAAATAAATATAACAAAAAAACCAAAAGGATAAACAAAATTTGATGATTAAAAACCACTTGTAAATAACTCTTGAATTAAACGGATACATATTATAAAACATTTAATTACCAAGGAAATAATTGTCTGGTCCTCAAGTGTCAGTAATTAACCTTGAAGTCTTATTTGTTTAATTTCCGGAAGAATTCTCAATACAATACTTCTTCCTCATACTTTCCACAGAAACATCTCCTGATCATTCCTGATGATTTCTGGATGTGCCTGATTTAAAAGAATATTCATTGTCCTGTTGTTCCAGTGTTGCTGCTTCAGTCCATTTAACCCAACAATAAGAAATACCTTCTGTTAAGTTGACACATAGTTAAAATGGCCTAGGTTAATTATTGAGTGTCCATCCCATAGGCTGGAGGCCAGGAGAGCTTGGGTCAGGAGAATCAGGTACTGTGCAAAGTGCTTCACATACATTATCTCATTGATTCCTTGGAAGGCAGATAGATGGTGGTGTTCCCATTTTACAGATGTGGCAACGGACACAGAACCTGCAAGTGATAGAACCAAGATTGGAATCCAGGGCTGACTTTGCTGCCCATCTTCTGTTGCCTAGGCTGTGCTCTTCTTACCAAAGGTTTCTTTTCACTAGAAAGAGAAGCACCTTACTTTTACCAAATGTGATAGAAACTGTTGAATATAATTGAACTTGAAGAACAAAACTAAACACTTTTTTAAAAAGCTCATTTTATCTTCTGTTTAATAAAATTAGGCTATAATTGTAACTTCTATGTGTTAATTCTTAGGCTTAAAAAAATGAATAGTTTCCTTGATTTTTGTTATATTTTTCCTGAAAAACTACATGACCTTCTTTGCGATGTTTGACTTTTGCACAAGATCATAAGTAGGGGCATTTTTGTAAAACCTATGCCGTGGTTTAAACAGTTTCCCCCAAAGCCTTTTGGAATCCATTGCTACACAAATCATTCTCCTTTAAAGTGTCTTTTATGTCCCTGTTGATTTTTCCTTCTTTAATTCTTAATTAGTCTAACTCTTCCTGATCCTTGTTTGACTTGGTATGATTCTAGTATTCTCCAACGTGACTTTCATCGAACTCATAAAATTGCTCATCCTTTATAAGATTTGCAGTTTCTTTTTAAAGTTTTTTTTGCATTGTGTTCGCATTATAACTATGTAGTGCTCTTGACGCTATAGCATCTGAGTCAGAGAAACTGCTCACACTTGGTGATATAACAGGTGGGGGGGTGACGTGGGGGGATGGGGATGGATGTGATTGCTCTTCTCTCAGGCAGGGTTGAGTGCTTACTCACTTGGTAAGTGGTCAGTGGAGAACTGTTTCATATTAAGATGATGTTTGCTTCTCTCTGTGACCTTCTAAATATAGGTCTCAATATCAAGTAACTTCCGGTAATGAGTGCTCCAATAATGAATATCTTTGGAATTCATCTACTTTTTTGCATCCTTACTGCCAGTTACTTAATGAATAATGAAGGCTTTCTTCTCTCGCCTGGGTGATTGAAACTTCTTTCCTGAGCTTTCCTAGTTCATTCCGTTCTTTACAGTTAGGTTGCTGTCTTTCTAAATTAATACTCTTCTTAAACTTAAATCTCTTCAACAACTCTCCAGGGGCCCTTACGATAAAGTACAAGTTCCTTAAAGACTTGTGGTTTACTAGGCCCCTCCCTGCTTGTCAGTGTTCAGCTTTTGCTTCTTGACATTATCAGTTCTAGCTGAGTGATGAGTACTTTTACTCCTAGGACTTTGCTCTTACTCTGCTGGGAACAGTCTTCCTCCTCTCTTCAATCCCCCTTCTTACTTCGCTCCCCCATCCCCTTTACCTAGGTGATGCTTATTCATCTTTAGGTGTCAAATGTCACTTTCTCTGGGAGTCTTTTCTAACCTTTCAAGACTGGGCTTTCTGCTTTTTCTCTGTTTTCCCAGACCATATTGTATTTACCTCTACTTTAGTTCTTAGCATATAGTATTTGCTCACCAGCATTGCCCTCTAGATGGTAAACTCTGTGAAGAGTTGAATGAATGAATAATTTCAGCTCTGCTCTGCACTAGCATTATGACCTTTGGTAAGCCTGTCAATCTTCCTGGGTCTCATTTTCTCGTCTGTAAAATGAAATAATTTGATTAGGTGACTTCAAAGAGTTCTTTCAGCTTTAAAAAATTCTGACTTCCAAAATTCTTTCTCATGTCCATTTAATTTGCAGTTTCTGCGTTTGAAACAAAGCTCATCTGATTTGCCTAATTAAACAATTAAAGAGTAAACAAGGGGCTTCCCTGGTGGCGCAGTGGTTGAGAATCTGCCTGCTAATGCAGGGGACACGGGTTCAAGCCCTGGTCTGGGAAGATCCCACATGCCGCGGAGCGGCTGGGCCCGTGGGCCACAACTACTGAGCCTGCGCGTCTGGAGCCTGTGCCCCGCAACGGGAGGGGCCGCGATAGTGAAAGGCCCGCGCACCGCAATGAAGAGCGGTACCCGCACCGCGATGAAGGGTGGCCCCCGCTTGCCTCAACTAGAGAAAGCCCTCGCATGAACCGAAGACCCAACACAACCAAAAATAAAATAAAATAAATAAATAAAGTAGCTATAAAAAAGAAAAGTGCTTTAAAAAAAAAAAAAATCTTAAAAAAAAAAAAAAAAAAAAAAGAGTAAACAAGAAGCATTATACTTTCTCCTTGAACGAGTGCCAGTTCTTTTGTTGCTGTTTCCTTTTTGCTGATGGCATGAGGCCATTTTTGAATATGAGCATATTGTTGCTCATGCACAAGGGCTTTTAAAATGTCAAGTACTTGTTGTTTGCCAGGTTTCCTTTTCTCAGCACAAATTGAAGCACAGTATGCATGCTTTTCTCCCGTGGTAGTTATTGTTACGAATCCCCTTCTACCCAACCGCATTTGCTGTTCCTGTGGGCTAAGAGAATGCAGTGGTTCTGGAAGGGCAGCACTGCACCACGGCGCTGCTTGTGAACTGAATTCCAGCCTGAGATGTAATTCCTATGATCTTGATATATGACACTTGAATTCCATTAACGTGCATGGGATTCTTCTTGACATCTTTCTGGAAGTTGCCAAAGCTGGGCACCAGCAATGTGAGATCAGTGTCTGGAAGTGAAGTGAAGCAAGCAGTCATCCAGGCTTTGCAGAAATTGCCTTTGCTTCCTAAAGCCCAAATTACTTTCATTTCCTTCCTTTTCATGCATCGAAGAGTATTTCCTTCAATGATATAATTATCTTAGCTGTGTTTTCTGTGGAAAACCAAAATTTTAGTAATGGATGAATAAGGGGACGTACTGTTTGTGATTATATTCAACTGTTAGCAACACCTAGGGAATAATTTTGTTTCTGGCACTAGGACAGAACAATTTGGAAAGGCTTCAGGTCTGAACTCTCTCTGTTGCCAGGTGTTATTTTGTTACTGTGCTATTGTGGGTAGCTGTGGGGGAGTGGAAATCATACTGGACTGGAAGGTAGAATACAACTGGGCTGGAATGTTTTCACTTCACTAGTTCTGGATCTGTAGGCAGGGTATTTAACCTCCTTTGTCAGAACAAACCTCTGGTTTTTCATCAGTAAAGTGGGGATACTAATACTCTAATTCACAAAAGGCTGAGGACTGAATAATCTCTGCACAAAGTTGTATAAATCACGGGTGGTTCAAGCAAATTTTAGAAATATTGGTAACGGAAAACATTTCTATCTTCAAAAGTAAGAATTTTGTACTGGTTAATGCAGCCCAGAGATAGAGTTGGCTTTCTTGTGATCTAATGAATTCCTCATTAGTGGCCAGCCTGAGTGTTCTCTCTAATATTGTGAGTCTATAATTCAGTGATACTTTACTACTGAAAGGGGGCATTGAATCTAGTCTTCTGGGTAACTCTCGTCCTGGGATAGTGTAGTGGGAGTTATCTGTAGCTGTGCAACCGATTACCCTGAGAACTTAATAGCTGGGAGCAGCCATCGTTTGTTACCTCAGAGTTTCTCTGGGTCAGGATTCCAGGTGCGGCCGAAGTGTTCTGGGCGGGGTCTCTCCCATGGCTGCAGTGCAGGCGTCGTCTGGGGCTGCAGTCCTTGCCGGGCTGCTGAGGTGGGATCTGCTCGCCTGAGTGCTTGCGGGCAGGTGTCAGAAGATGTGTTTCCGATCTCACTCCTGAGGTCTCTTCCGAGGGCTGCCTCACCTCATGGCAGTGGTTTCCCTGAGTGAGAGAAAACACCCACAACAGAAGCCAGTCCTTTATAATCTAATCTCAGACGTGTCAGGCCATCCGTTCTGTGTTCTCTTCCTTAGAGGCAGATCAGCAAGTCCCGGCCACACTCGGGGAAGGGGAAGACACGGTGGTGTGAATTCCAGGAGGCGCAGATCTCTGGGGGCCATCTCAGAGGCCGCCTGCGCAGCTGGATTTCATGCAGCCTTTGTGTGGCGAAGCGGCGTGGGGTAGACTTGACTTCCCAAGTCCTGTTTTGTAATCCTGAGTTATATCTAGTTATTTTTTTAATGTTCTCAAGGGGAAGTCGTTTTTTGAATTTGTTGAAGCCCATCCTAAAGTCCCTTTAGCGGTTTTCTGTAATGGAGATGAATGTCTTTTGTTCAGCATCCTTGTCTGAACTCTAGAAGCGGTTGTATAGAACTTGAAGCCCGTTTCAGTAGTTTTTGAAGTGCTGTCAGATGGAATACGATGAAGTACCTTCACTGTATCTTTTGTTTTCTAAGACTGTAATTGTACCTTATGTTTTCAAAAATTTACAAGGTGCTTGATAGCATTATAACAGCACCACTTTCTGAGCCGTTATTTAGGCTTCACAGAGACTCCAGGTACATGGTGTTATGGAGTAGATTGTAGGTAATCACTCTTTGATCAAATACTGTTACGACTGTTCAGTCTTCTCAGGGAGGTTTCGTAGGCATTTAAGAAAGCATCCTTTTTTATTCTGAGCAGTCTGCTGACTTATGGTATCATGTTGCCTGTTAAAAGAGGACAAATTGACTTAGAATTAATTTTTATTAAACTGAAATAAGTGTGGGCTTCATTGTATTTCCCAGTTCTTTCTCAAAAACCAAAGCTCCCTTTTGCAGAAAAGTAGCTTGCCAGCGAAGAAAGAGCACGGGACTGGGAGCCAGTGTACCTGTACTTAAGTCCTGGCTTTGTCCTTAAATCTGTGTTTGACCTTGGGACATTAACTCATCATGTGGGGCTTCAGCGTTCCCATATGATGTTTTCTTCCAACTTTAAAATGGTATTCAATTTCTTTTCTCCTCCAGGACAGTCTTGGGGGTAACAGCAAGACAGCCATGGTAGCTACTGTGAGTCCGGCCGCTGACAACTATGACGAAACCCTTTCAACCCTGCGGTATGCAGATCGTGCCAAGAACATTGTGAACCACGCTGTGGTGAATGAGGATCCCAATGCACGGATTATCCGGGATCTCCGGGAAGAAGTAGAAAAACTCCGAGAGCAGCTAACCAAAGCAGAGGTATGAGGCACAGCTGAGCAGCATTATGGGTCTAGGAAAATCTAGTAAAGATAGAACTTGAATTTTCTTCCCCCAGGGCCATAAGTGATGAGTAGAATTTTTGAATTTCCTATAGGAAGAGAAATTTGAGATGAGTAATAAAGGAAGACAGATAAATTGTCATAGTTGAAATTTAGATAGTTTTTACAGGTGTTAAAGGATTGAATAGGAGGAGAGAATAAGGGGAATTGAGAAAATGTTTCTTTCCACAGTATAGGCAGCAGATGAGAAAAGAGGTACAGTAGAATAGGGTAGAGAAAGAGAGATGCTTGAAACTAAAATAGATACAACTTAATAGTAGTGCAGCAAATGGTGGCGAATGTGCATAGGCTAATTAGAAGAGGAATCAAACAGATTTTTGTTGTATCAGATGTTCACAGGTTGAAGTCCAAACAGAAATCCTAAGGAGGTCTTGCACACCATAATAAGCTAGTTTTTCCATGTTATGGGTTAATTATGTTCATAGGAAAAAATATAGCAGAAGTAGCCATCTGTTTAAAAGTGTTCTGTTTCACTATCCTTTGTACATTCTATAGTGTATGATATTTATGTTCCATTACTGAATTTAAAACCTACACAATTCTAACCAAAAATCTTTTTTAAAATTTTTAAAGATTTATTTTTAAAAATTTATTTTACTGAGGTATAGTTGATTTATAGTGTTGTGTTAATTTCTGCTGTGCAGCACAGTGATTCAGTTCTATACGTATTCTTTTTCATATTCTTTTCCATTATGGTTTATTACAGGATATCGAATATAGTTCCCTGTGCTATTCAGTAGGACCTTTTTGTTTATCCATTCTATACATAATCGTTTCAAATGCTTATCCTTTTATCAAAAATGGGATAGAGTGTCAGATTCAGGATCCCTACTTTAATTAACATTTCTGTTCCCATGATTTCCAAGCACTGTGGGATTCTTTCTTGGGCCTGAGACCATAGCCCTCTTCTTTCTCATGACCTGTTTTCTGATAGTATAACAGTAAATTACATGGTCAAAACAATTATCTTGATTGTATTTTTTTTTTTTTTTTCAGTATAATTTTTTTTTTTTTTTTTATTCACACACACACACACTGTATTTTATTTTTACAAGACATAAATAGACTGACACCAAGCATTGTACATGGATGACCACAACAAAAGCAACAATGATTGCAATTACCAAACATGAAACACACTCATACTATGTCATAATATTGACATTCAGTCCAGTAATCCTCCACTGTAACAGCTCCTTTACTTTGCAGTGAAAATTGATTTGTATATTCTTTGCCTCTGAGTCCTTGTGGGATTTTTTTTTTTTTAAATTCAGACAGAAAGTCACAAAAATTATACTCATCCTCATCAGTTCACTCAGTCCCATGTAATTAATTTTTTTTCATCTTGATCTTTTGTTAGCACTTTTATGAGTTCATCAGTTTTTCATTAGAGTTCTGAAAATGCTTATTCATTCAGTTCAGCAGTACATTCAGTTACCAGAAACCTGTACTTGTCAGAGTCTTTTCCATGAATTTCTTGAAGATGAAACCCTTTTATAGGAACATATTTGCAAAATCATCAGAGTACACCCAGAACTGTCTGTAAATGACAAAAGACTTAAAAATGACCACGGTTAAAGATTTGATGAAAGTTCGTAATAATGCAGTTGACAAGAAAATTAGTTATTTCTGAGATATACATTTTAAAGTAATAACTAGGATTATTACTTATAACATTATACCAGAACATATAAGATTTTTAGAAATTTCATGTAATGTCTGAAACATTTATATTAACATATTTCCATACATATTTCCATACAAATACAAATATAAGATTTTTAGAAATTTCATGTAATGTCTGAAACATTTATATTAACATATTTCCATACATATTTCCATACAAATACAAATATAAGATTTTTAGAAATTTCATGTAATGTCTGAAACATTTATATTAACATATTTCCATACAAATAACCCAATGAAAGTTTAGTATTAGTTGTTTTGTTTGTTTTTTTATACTGCAGGTTCTTATTAGGCATCAGTTTCATACACATCAGTGTATACATGTCAATCCCAATTGCCCAATCCAGCACACCACCATCCCCACCTCACCGCAGTTTTCCCCCCTTGGTGTCCATATGACCATTCTCTACATTTGTGTCTCAACTTCTGCCCTGCAAACTGGCTCATCTGTACCATTTTCTAGGTTCCGCATACATGCATTAATATACGATATTTGTTTTTCTCTTTCTGACTTACTTCACTCTGTATGACAGTCTCTAGATCCATCCATGTCTCAACAAATGACTCAATTTCGTTCCTTTTTATGGCTGAGTAATATTCCATTGTATATATGTACCACAACTTCTTTATCCATTCGTCTGTTGATGGGCATTTAGGTTGCTTCCATGACCTGGCTATTGTAAATAGTGCTGCAATGAACATCGGGTGCATGTGTCTTTTTGAATTACGGTTTTCTCTGGGTATATGCCCAGTAGTGGGATTGCTGGGTCATATGGTAATTCTATTTTTAGTTTTTTAAGGAACCTCCATACTGTTCTCCATAGTGGCTGTATCAATTTACATTCCCACCAACAGTGCAAGAGGGTTCCCTTTTCTCCACACCCTCTCCAGCATTTGTTGTTTGTAGATTTTCTGATGATGCCCATTCTAACAGGAGTGAGGTGATACCTCATTGTAGTTTTGATTTGCATTTCTCTAATAATTAGTGATGTTGAGCATCTTTTCATGTGCTTCGTGGCCATCTGTATGTCTTCTTTGGAGAAATGTCTATTTAGGTCTTCTGCCCATTTTTGGATTGGGGTGTTTGTTTCTTTGATATTGAGCTGAATGAGCTGTTTATATATTTTGGAGATTAATCCTTTGTCCGTTGATTCATTTGCAAATATTTTCTCCCATTCTGAGGGTTGTCTTTTCGTCTTGTTTATGGTTTCCTTTGCTGTGCAAAAGCTTTGAAGTTTCATTAGGTCCCATTTGTTTATTTTTATTTTTATTTTCATTACTCAAGGAGGTGGATCAAAAAAGATCTTGCTGCAATTTATGTCAAAGAGTGTTCTGCCTACGTTTTTCTCTAAGAGTTTTTATAGTGTCCAGGCTTATATTTAGGTCTCTAATCCATTTTGAGTTTATTTTTGTGTATGGTGTTAGGGAGTATTCTAATTTCATTCTTTTACATGTAGCTGTCCAGTTTTCCCAGCACCACTATTGAAGAGACTGTCTTTTCTCCATTGTATATCTTTGCCTCCTTTGTCATAGATTAGTTGACCATAGGTGCGTGGGTTAATCTCTGGGCTTTCTATCTTGTTCCATTGATCTATGTTTCTGTTTTTGTGCCAGTACCATACTGTCTTGATTACTGTAGCTTTGTAGTATAGTCTGAAGTCAGGGAGTCTGATTCCTCCAGCTCCATTTTTTTGCCTCAAGACTGCTTTGGCTATTCGGGGTCTTTTGTGCCTCCATACAAATTTTAAGATGATTTGTTCTAGCTCCGTAAAAAATGCCATTGGTAATTTGATAGGGATTGCATTGAATCTGTAGATTGCTTTGGGTAGTATACTCATTTTCACAATGTTGATTCTTCCAATCCAAGAACATGGTATATCTCTCCATCTGTTGGTATCATCTTTAATTTCTTTCATCAGTGTCTTATAGTTTTCTGCATACAGGTCTTTCGTCTCCCTAGGTAGGTTTATTCCTAGGTATTTTATTCTTTTTGTTGCAATGGTAAATGGGAGTGTTTCCATAATTTCTCTTTCAGATTTTTCATCATTAGTGTATAGGAATGCAAGAGATTTCTGTGCATTAATTTTGTATCCTGCAACTTTACCATATTCATTAATCAGCTCTAGCAGTTTTCTGGTGGCAGTTTTAGGATTCTCTATGTATAGTATCATGTCATCCGCAAACAGTGACAGTTTTACTTCTTCTTTTCCAATTTGTATTCCTTTTATTTCTTTTTCTTCTCTGATTGCCGTGGCTAGGACTTCCAGAACTATGTTGAATAATAGTGGTGAGAGTGGACATCCTTGTCTCGTTCCTGATCTTAGAGGAAATGCTTTCAGTTTTTCACCATTGAGAATGATGTTTGCTGTGGGTTTGTCATATATGGCCTTTATTATGTTGAGGTAGGTTCCCTCTATGCCCACTTTCTGGAGAGTTTTTATCAGAAATGGGTGTTGAATTTTGTCAAAAGCTTTTTCTGCATCTATTGAGATGATCATATGGTTTTTATTCTTCAATTTGTTAATATGGTGTATCACATTGATTGATTTGCGTATATTGAAGAATCCTTGCATCCCTGGGATAAATCCCACTTGATCGTGGTGTATGATCCTTTTAATGTGTTGCTGGATTCTGTTTGCTAGTATTTTGTTGAGGATTTTTGCATCTATATTCATCAGTGATATTGGTCTGTAATTTTCTTTTTTTGTAGTGTCTTTGTCTGGTTTTGGTATCAGGGTGATGGTGGCCTCATAGAATGAGTTTGGGAGTGTTCCTTCCTCTGCAATTTTTTGGAAGAGTTTGAGAAGGATGGGTGTTAGCTCTTCTCTAAATGTTTGATAGAATTCACCTGTGAAGCCATCTGGTCCTGGACTTTTGTTTGTTGGAAGATTTTTAATCACAGTTTCAATTTCATTACTTGTGATTGGTCTGTTCATATTTTCTGTTTCTTCCTGATTCAGTCTGGGAAGGTTATACCTTTCTAAGAATTTGTCCATTTCTTCCAGGTTGTCCATTTTATTGGCATAAAGTTGCTTGTAGTAGTCTCTTAGGATGCTTTGTATTTCTGTGGTGTCTGTTGTAACTTCTCCTTTTTCATTTCTGATTTTATTGATTTGAGTCCTCTCCCTCTTTTTCTTGATGAGTCTGGCTAATGGCTTATCAATTTTGTTTATCTTCTCAAAGAACCAACTTTTAGTTTTATTGATCTTTGCTATTGTTTTCTTTGTTTCTATTTCATTTATTTCTGCTCTGATCTTTATGATTTCTTTCCTTCTGCTAACTTTGGGTTTTGTTTGTTCTTCTTTCTCTAGTTTCTTTAGGTGTAAGGTTAGATTGTTTACTTGAGATTTTTCTTGTTTCTTGAGGTAGGCTTGTATAGCTATAAACTTCCCTCTTAGAACCGCTTTTGCTGCATCCCATAGGTTTTGGGTCGTCGTGTTTTCATTGTCATTTGTCTCTAGGTATTTTTTGATTTCCTCTTTGATTTCTTCAGTGATCTCTTGGTTATTTAGTAACGTATTGTTTAGCCTCCATGTGTTTGTCCTTTTTACGTTTTTTTCCCTGTAATTCATTTCTAATCTCATAGCGTTGTGGTCAGAAAAGATGCTTGATATGATTTCAATTTTCTTAAATTTACTGAGGCTTGATTTGTGACCCAAGATGTGATCTATCCTGGAGAATGTTCCGTGCGCACTTGAGAAGAACGTGTAATCTGCTGTTTTTTGGATGGAATGTCCTATATATATCAATTAAATCTATCTGGTCTATTGTGTCATTTAAAGCTTCTGTTTCCTTATTTATTTTCATTTTGGATGATCTGTCCATTGGTGTAAGTGAGGTGTTAAAGTCCCCCACTATTATTGTGTTACTGTCGATTTCCTCTTTTATAGCTGTTAGCAGTTGCCTTATGTATTGAGGTGCTCCTATGTTGGGTGCATATATATTTATAATTGTTATATCTTCTTCTTGGATTGATCCCTGGATCATTATGTAGTGTCCTTCCTTGTCTCTTGTAACATTCTTTATTTTAAAGTCTATTTTATCTGATATGAGTATAGCTACTCCAGCTTTCTTTTGATTTCCATTTGCATGGAATATCTTTTTCCATTCCCTCACTTTCAGTCTGTATGTGTCCCTAGGTCTAAAGTGGGTCTCTTGTAGACAGCATATATATGGGTCTTGTTTTTGTATCCATTCAGCCAGTCTATGTCTTTTGGTTGGGGCATTTAATCCATTCACGTTTAAGGTAATTACCGATATGTATGTTCCTATGACCATTTTCTTAATTGTTTTGGGTTTGTCTTTGTAGGTCCTTTTCTTCTCTTGTGTTTCCCACTTAGAGAAGTTCCTTTAGCATTTGTTGTAGAGCTGGTTTGGTGGTGCTGAATTCTCTTAGCTTTTGTTTGTCTGCAAAGCTTTTGATTTCTCCATCAAATCTAAATGAGATCCTTGCCGGGTAGAGTAATCTTGGTTGTAGGTTCTTCCCTTTCATCACTTTAAGTATATCATGCCACTCCCTTCTGGCTTGCAGAGTTTCTGCTGAGAAATCAGCTGTTAACCTTATGGGAGTTCCCTTGTATGTTATTTGTCGTTTTTCCCTTGCTGCTTTCAATAATTTTTCTTTGTCTTTAATTTTTGCCACTTTGATTACTATGTGTCTCGGCGTGTTTCTCCTTGGGTTTATTCTGTATGGGACTCTCTGCGCTTCCTGGACTTGGGTGGCTATTTCCTTTCCCATGTTAGGGAAGTTTTCGACTATAATCTCTTCAAATATTTTCTCTGGTCCTTTCTCTCTCTCTTCTCCTTCTGGGACCCCTATAATGCGAATGTTGTTGCGTTTAATGTTGTCCCAGAGGTCTCTTAGGCTGTCTTCATTTCTTTTCATTCTTTTTTCTTTAGTCTGTTCTGCAGCAGTGAATTCCACCATTCTGTCTTCCAGGTCACTTATCCGTCTTCTGCCTCAGTTATTCTGCTATTGATTCCTTCTAGTGTAGTTTTCATTTCAGTTATTGTATTGGTGATCTCTGTTTGTTTGTTCTTTAATTCTTCTAGGTCTTTGTTAATCATTTCTTGCATCTTCTCAATCTTTGCCTCCATTCTTATTCCGAGGTCCTGGATCATCTTCACTATCATTATTCTGAATTCTTTTTCTGGAAGGTTGCCTATCTCCACTTCATTTAGTTGTTTTTCTGGGGTTTTTTCTTGTTCCTTCATCTGGTGCATAGCCCTCTGCCTTTTCATCTTCTCTATCTTTCTGTAACTGTGGTTTTTGGTCCACAGGCTGCAGGATCGTAGTTTTTCTTGCTTCTGTTGTCTGCCCTCTGGTGGTTGAGGCTATCTAAGAGGCTTGATGGGAGGCTCTGGTGGTGGGTAGAGCTGACTGTTGCTGTGGCGGTCAGAGCTCAGTAAAACCTTAATCCACTTGACTGTTGATGGGTGGGGCTGGGTTCCCTCCCTGTTGCTGTGGCGGTCAGAGCTCAGTAAAACCTTAATCCACTTGACTGTTGATGGGTGGGGCTGGGTTCCCTCCCTGTTGGTTGTTTTGCCTGAGGCAACCCAACACTGGAGCCTACCGGTGCTCTTTGGTGGGGTCAATGGCAGACTCTGGGAGGGCTCACGCCAAGGAGAACTTCCCAGAGCCTCTGCTGCCAGTGTCCTTATCCCCACGGTGAAACAGAGCCACCACTCGCCTCTGCAGGAGACCCCCCCAACACCAGCAGGTAGGTCCGGTTCAGTCTCCCCCAGGGTCACTGCTCCTTCCCCTGGGTCCCGATGCACACATTACTTTGTGTGTGCCCTCCAAGAGTGGGGTCTCTGTTTCCCCCAGTCCTGTCAAAGTCCTGCAATCAATTCCCTCTAGGCTTCAAAGTCTGATTCTCTAGGAATTCCTCCTCCCGTTGCCGGACCCCCAGGTTGGGAAGCCTGACGTGGGGCTCAGAACCTTCACTCCAGTGGGTGGAATTCTGTGGTATAAGTGTTCGCCAGTCTGTGAGTCACCCACCCAGCAGTTATGGGATTTGATTTTACTCTGATTGCGCCCCTCCTACCGTCTCACTGTGGCTTCTCCTCTGTCCTTGGACGCGGGGTATCCTCCTTGGTGAAGTCCAGGGTCTTCCTGTCAATGATTGTCCAGCAGCCAGTGGTGATTCTGGTGCTCTCGCAAGAGGGAGTGAGAGCACGTCCTTCTACTCCGCCATCTTGGTTAATCTCCTTGATTGTATTTTTGCCTGTTGAATCTTATCCTGTTTTTACAGGAATAATTTTCCAGTTCATCAAGATTCTTTGAAAGTTTGTTTCTGTCTTCCTGGTATCAATAACACCATCCAGTTTTCAACATGGGCAAATTTAGTCTGCATATATTTGAAGAAATACCCAAAGTCATCAATAAAGAGTAGAATGAGTCACACATATGCGTCTAGACCTATTGAGATTTTAAAAAATAAGCCCTTGGTAGCTTGAACTTTTTATCTCCCTAAATGTAATTAGATCTCACAGTAACAACAGGTTAGAGAAACATGAAAAGGTTAAGTCTTCTTTCCAACCCACTGGATAACTGGGTGAGTCTGTGGGACCCACACGGTCTGGATGCTGCGGGTCAGTGACAGTCCTTGTGTCTTAGGCAGGTCAGGGACCCCAGGGAGCTGCAGAGCTAAGAGGAGTGAGGTTGTTCGTCTATGTCCTCCTGGATTTCGCGAATTCTTTTTTCAGGGCATCGTACAGACATTCCATGAAATAAACATTTTGCTTGCAGGCAATGAAATCTCCAGAGCTGAAAGACCGGCTGGAAGAATCAGAGAAGCTAATCCAGGAAATGACTGTGACCTGGGAGGAGAAATTAAGGAAAACCGAGGAGATTGCCCAGGTTCGTGCTTCCTGCTTAAGGAGAGAGAAACGTCGTGGCAGTTTGCGCAGTGCAACGCAGCGCATGTTTCTGATTTCTTTTTGATTTTTAGCTTTGAAGGTGGAGAATCTAGCAGATTAAGATTTAAATAAGATCTAAATCCAGGAGTCTGTACTTTACAAAGTTCATTTGAAGGATAAAGACATAATTACAATTAATGGATTGTTCATTATGTAAGAAAAATATTTTTGGTGTCATAAAATGTTTTAAATGATATAACTAGCCATTGGCTCTGAACACCCAATTCTGTTAAGTGCTTTGCAAACATAAGGAACTTACCCAACTGCAAAATTATTCGTAGTAGATATTTAGGCTATGAGCTTCTTGCTTCCATATGACAACTCAGTAAAAGTAATATGAAATACCTAAATCTGAGGTGACTGTCTCTCATTTTTAGACCATTAAATATAAAGTGGTGAAATCTTCCAGTGGGTGCATTAGCACTTGGAAAAAATCCTAAAATGTCCAACTGTGTGCTTAGTAAAAGGTTTACTCTGTGACTTTCCTCTTAGATGCTTATTCAGCCTCTGATTTAGAAATATATATGATAATGTGGAGGTCAGTACCACACTGAGCAGTCTTCTCATGACTGGATAACTCTGATGGTAACTATTTAACTGAAATCTTTTATTCTTCCATTTCTGCTCATTGGCCTTAGTTTGTTCTTCCAAAGCTAAGAGAATAAGTGTCCCACTTGTATGTAGTAAGTAATAATAACAATAATAACCAATACTTATTGGGTACACGTACATGTTGGGTCCTATGCTAAGCGCTTTTAAATATACAGTATTTTATTTAATCCTCCCAATAGCCCTGCAAGATAGGGTCTGTTATTACCCAGATATTGAAAGTCACCTCTACCTCTTCCCCTCCTTTTCTAAAATTAAAAATTTCTTGTGTTTTCAGCTGTTCCTTGTATTAACAAAATAGAGCTTGCTACTTCTTTTGTTACCCAGTAGATTCCATCTTTCAATGTGCTGTCCAGAATCAATTGATACATCAGATGTTGTAGGACAGTACTATTATTATGTAGCATAAGGTGGATGTTAGATTTATATTAGTGCAGACTAGGATTTAAGTTGATTTTTAAACATTTTTATTACAGTCCTTTTCAAAATAAGTAAAAATATGAGTGTAAGAGTGTAATAAATCCACATGTACCCGTTACCCAATTTCATTAAAGACCAACATAAGACAAGTCTTGTTTTATCTGTATCCCTGCACTGAGTTATCTTAAAGCATATCCCTCAAATTACAGAGAAGAGAATACACCAGTGTATAAACTTTACTTCTCATTACATATTACACTTGCTGTTTTTCATAAATTAAATTCTTATTTAATAAGAATTAATTCTAATTATCATCCAGTTTGGAACTAATTTATATGAGCATTTTTGAGCTGCTCTGAAAATAAAACATTGACTTTGAAGTGCTATCGTACTTGGGTTGCTTTGCTCTGATGCAAAGCAGGGGAGGTCTAAGTGAGAGTGTAGTGCTGATGCGGCTTATCTGTAGCATCTTTCCTCACCTAGCCGTCCTCTCCCTCGGTCATATGCCCCTTTTGAGGACAGCCTGATTTTATCCAACACCTCGTTGAACACCTTATCGTTCCAAGCCCCCAGGCTTCCGTGCTGCTGAGCTTTCTTCTCCTCTCTCGCTGGTCTATTGGTCACTGACTCCTTTGCAGTACAGACTGGCATTTCCTAAAATATATCTCTGGCAGTATAGCCACAGACTGTTAATAAGTCTTATGGGGAAAAAAATGGTTCATGATCAGATAACTTTGAGGAAACCTAGGTGAACTCAGCCAAATGGATTTCTTTTTTGAAGAGCTTTTTGGGAGTCTGTTCTAAGTCAGCCAGACTCTCAAAGTCCCCTGGCTTCTGTGGCATCTTCCTCTAGTATGCCCGCCCCCAGAGATTGTCCCTGCCGTGAATCCTGTGGAAGCTGTCTGTACCCTTTTGACCCTTAAATCATGAGTACTTTATTTACTATTCAGTTTTTTGTGTATACTTTTATTATCTAATGAGTTTGTAAGGTTCTCAAGAAAAAAGGCTGTATCTCTTAGTTTTTGAAACTATGTGCTCAGTAGTATTTTTGAGTAAACAGTCAGAACTCAAGTTGACTAATTTCTCAGCCCAGTGACATATCTTTGATACCAAATTCTCTTGTTTTCATCTTTTATGTTCTCAGTAAAGAAATATACACTTACGTGAGATAGATCAAGGGTTAGCAAACTAAGCCCTTGGGCAAAACCCGGCCTGCCACTTCTTTTCATAAATAGTTTTATTGGAATGCGCCATGCTCATATGTTTTTGTATTATTTATGGCTTCACAGTTGAATAGCTGTGACAGAGACCATAGGACCCAGATGACTAAAATATTTACTGTTTGACATTTTATAGAAAAAGTTAACTAATCTCTGATATGAGAAGCAATATTTAGTAAACGTAACTATATTTTATCATACAATACTTGTTTATTCTTTGAACTGATTCCTAGATGTTGCAGATTTTTGTCATTTTTTAATGATTAAAAACTTCAAAATTTTTGGTGGCAGATGTAGCAACGAATTGACAGTTTTTCAATGCTGTGCCCTTTGGTTTAAACAAAAATTTTGTGATATTTCTACCGTTATAAAATCTCAAATGACAGGAAAATGCTTAAGGAAGTAGGATAAAACAGTAGTTTACTATAACTGCTAACTTAGACAATTATTCATTTATATTCCTTTCTCTGGCATAGATTTGCTCAATGACCTTGGGCAAACCTATATTCAGTAACATTCATTCCATATTCAATTATCAATATTGAGCAAAAGTCAGAGAGTTATTATTGGAGAGTGTGGGAACGGTTGGAAGTAAGTAAGTCTGGCCATTATAGGGCTTTGAATGTCAAACTAAAATTCTTAGATTTCAGCAGTAGGAGCTAGAAAGATTTTGATTTATCTGTTAAAACATTTAGTATATGCCATGTACTATATAAGTATATCCTGGCTGTTTTATGTACATTATCTCATTTAAGTCCTGTCTTTTCCCTTACTCTGAGTGGCTTTACCTTTGTTAAGTCGTATAGTCTTTTTCAGGCTAGTCTTTGCCTCTGTATGAATTAAAATTTTGCCACTAGACGGCAGTAACCAAACTTCTTCTAAATCTTTTAATTATTTCCATAGTGAAAATTACTAGAGTCCTAATAAGAATATAAGTAGAAGAAACTATTGTATTACAAAAGTAGTATTTACTTATAGAAAATACAGAAAGATTATTATGAAGAAAATTTAATTGAACGGATCCAGTCATCCAAAGAAAACTACTGTTAATATCTCTGTGGTTTCTTCCAGGTTTTCCCAGTGCACAGATTAATATACTAGTTATACCCTACATTTTAAATTTAATATTAGTTCATGAACGTCTACCCACTTCATTCGTAGTTTACAAAAAAAGACATTTTTATAGAGAAATGTTTCTTCTCATTATTGGAATAATTCTTTAATTACACCAGTATCCCTTTGTAAAAGAGCTTTCCCTCAGTAAGGGACCATACAAGATATATTAGAATTGCTTTCTTCATTTTAGGAACATGGTTCTTTATTGAGGATAATCATTGCTTAGAATTGAGTGCTGAAAACTAATGGCTAGTGCTAAACTACTCAGCACTTCCGAAAGAAGCCAATAATGTTTTTTGTTAGAGAATAGACTCGATTCAAAGGCCCAGAGCCAAAATATCCCCTTCAGTATGTTTGTAATAGTATTATCCTAGGGGTGATTGACTGGGTTGCAGTGGCCGTATAAATTAGGATGTGTGCCTAGAAATAGCAAAATTCTAGGGCTGCAGTTTAGCTATACTGCAGACTTACTGTGTGGCCCTAGTTAAATGACTTAGCTTGTCTTGTCTTTCCTCAGAATCAGAGGTTCTTGATGACTCATCACTATTTGCTATTTATACATAGTTAAAGACGCCCTGCTCTGCCCCGATTCATATTCCTTAGTTACAGAGCATGGGTTGCAGGATTCATGTGTATCTCTCTAGGTGCACGCATGTGTATGTTGCATGAACTCACAGATAGGTAGGCACGGAAAGGAAAGGTTCACGTTCTTATGAAAATAGGGCTTTACTGAATATGCAGATTTTATTTCGATAAATTCACGACACCGACGATTTGAGTGCTCTTGTGTGTTAGGCACTGTGCTAGGTGCCAGGAATACACAGTGGAGAGATAGGGTCCCTGCCCTCACGGAGAAACGGTCGAGTAAAAAGTTACCAAGTTTGAGAACAGGTGTGCTCCAGATAGGAGGAATCGGTGTAAAACCCTTAAGCTAGAGAGAGCGTTCTTGAGACTTTGAGGGCCCTGGAAGATGTTCCACTAACTGCGTACAGGCTTTGAGAGTAGGGGTGACAAGATGTGATGATGGTGAGTAAATGGGCCAGATTGAAGGGCCGGGCCTTGTGGGCTTGGTTGAGGGAGTTGGGCCTTTATCCCTGCTGGAGACCCACTGAGGACATCAAGCAGCAGAGTGTATTAAATACTTGGCTTTTCAGAAAAGATCACAGTTGAGTAAAACACACTTATATTTGCTCATATATACAGAATTAAATGTGAAAGGTGAATTCAGGATGTTAGATATTTTCAAGAATGAAAAATGAGAACTTAGTATATTTGGTTGCTATTTGTAATGGCTTTATTTTTGAAATTAAAAAATTTTACCTAACAAAGCAATATTATAGTTTAGAAAGAGAACAAATGCAGTAACCTATGTAATACCATGTCCTAAGATAACATATTTGAGTTATAAAGTTATTTAATAATTACTATAATATATGACTTTTTATATCTTGCTGCCTCAATAGCTGTGGAATTAATACTTCTCTAATGCATTTACAGGAGCGACAGAAACAGCTTGAGAGTCTTGGAATATCTCTTCAATCTTCTGGAATTAAAGTTGGGGATGATAAATGTTTCCTCGTTAATCTGAATGCTGATCCTGCTCTGAATGAACTTCTGGTTTACTACTTAAAGGTGAAATAATAGGCTTTTCTACTATTTCCTACCACAAAATAGAGCAGCATTTCACAGTATTTTTTTTTTATACTTGGAGAACCATATTCAAAACTATGAGTTAGCAAATTGTTTTTATTTGATTAAGCTGGAGTATAGAAAAATCTTGAGTTTCTGAGATCAGTTTCTCTTTGTAGTCTTTGAGTGATGTCATTCAACCTAGTAAATATAAAAGATGATATTCTGATATCATTTCCAACAAATTAAGTAGCTTAACTTTTATCGTTTAATGTGATTAAACCAGGAAGTTAAGTAGATAACGTTAAAGCTTAAACAGTGACTTTTAAACTAAACGGTTTCATCGGTAGACTAAAGCTTTTGTGATTTCTATGAAGCACAGCTTTTGGTGAGTGGTTTCTTAGCTTACAGAGAAATGTTTAAAGAAAGTTATTAGGACCACTTGATTTGAAATTTGTGTTTCCAGTAACTCTTAGGAAAATTAAAAATTTTGGATTATCAACTTATAAAAAAAGAGAGTATGTCACTTAGAGACTGAGAGGGTCAGAGTATGGAGCAGAAAAAACCAGACATACGTTGAAGTCTATATACATTGTATATATGTATATACTCTTATACATTGAAACCTATAGGTTGTGGGATGTATCAGGAAGACAAGAGACAACTTTGGGATGAGCATGATATCAGACACTCTATAAATTATAAGGAGTTTGCCAAAATTACCTTTGCCAACCCTAGAGCATAAATGAGTTATATAATGGACTAAATGACTGATGTATGGTTAATGAATATTTAGGAGGAAAATTTTTCCCCTCATAGTATAGGAACTATCTATGTGGGTTTAACTAAGTTAGTGACTAGGACAGTAAAGATGTGAGCTGGTACAGTTGGAAGCAGCTTTAAAATTAGGGAATTGTGTCATTTCACTTCTAAAGAGACTGAAGAATTCACGACACGTTGGCTGGTCTCCCAGTTTTTATCAAAGGTATCTGGGGTAATTGCTTTGTGGTATTTTGATAAGGCCCTGTTATTCATAAGTATCTTATACCATGTTATATTACACTGTGAGTTAAATTGTGTGTTTGTTGCATATAATCCTGTGTGCACACTCAGGTGCTGTGTGTAGTGGGAGCAGTGCTGGGGTAGGAGGGAGATGCCCTGAGTTTCTAGTCCAGCACCACTGCTTGGCAGATGTTTGCTCCCAAGTCCTTTGCCCCCCACAGTCTACAGATTCTTCCTCTATAAATGGAAGTTTTCTCTGTCCGGCTACCTCACAGGGTTCCTGGAGGATTAAATGGGATTTGACATATACAAGCACTTTATAAACAGAAGCACTATCCACATATAAATTATTCCACATACCACTTTCTCATTTGATACTCTGGTACCTTATTATATTATCCTTGTCCTTTGGGAAAAATGACATATTAGCACGTCTCTCGCTGTGCTTCTAACAATGCTGGCAGCTTTTTGTGTTAGAGTTTCAGCTGTAGCTATTCATGTGCTTTAGGAGAGATGCAGTATTAGAATAGGAGTTAAATATTCTGCCCTTTTAGTTTTCAGAACTGTGAGTTCTTTTTCTTTCTGATGTGATGAAGTTCAAATTGGAGCACACAAACACATACACCCAACAAGAAAAAAAGCCTGATTCATATCTGTTCCTTAACTTAAAAATTACACAAAGAAAACTATTTAAAGACTTTTGGAGAGCAGTTAAAATATTTCTGGTCATCTTGTGTGGAGGTGTTGGGATTCTGTTTCAGACTGTGTGGTCAACCCTGTTTTGGCAGAGTTTGAAGCAGTGTTGGTTCTTCACTGCCCAAGCTAAACCCATGACAAAAGTGATATTCATGACAAAGCATATTCAAAAGGATGATCTCAGTCCAAGAACAGTTTTTGCTTCAGTAAAGTGATACCATGATGTGGGATGGAGGAATTTAGAGGCCGAGCGTTTTTTATTTCTTTGCTTTCAAATTCTCAAGTCGGTTTACATGCTGGGCAGATGACCTCACGTCAGCGGGTGACTTTGAGCACCCCATGTATAAAATGAGGCCCCTGGATTAAATTACCTCTAGCATTCTTTCTAGTTCCAGATTTTGAATGGTTTTCTTCTAGAATAGAATCCTCCATTTATTTGTTCTGTCTGGAACTTGCAGAAGCGAAGTATGGTGGCCAAACCATAGGTAGAATGTACCTCACAAGGTAATTTTGCATCTAATTTGCATAGCCAGGCGGCTCTTGCTTTGCATGGTTCCAACATACACGAATTCCAGTTAACGTGAGTTAGTAAATAATGTTGACATTGCGGGCATTCGTGAGCTTCTAGATGTGCAGCCAGAGGAAGTTAGTGAAGGTGAACTTACCGATGTGAATAATGAAAGTGGTTGTGACGAGAAGACTGCAGATGTCTCAAAGGGAGTGACATCAGAAAGCACTTCACATGAGAGGAGCTCTTGGAGATACTTCGCAACATTGAAAGCACAAAGGATAAAATGGTAGAAGCTTAGAAAGGAGTATGACAGTTCGCCAAGGCGTGGAAAATACGCTCACTCCCTCCTGTAAGATATATGTTGAGAAGAAGGCAAACACTGTTCTAACTACTCTCGGTACATAAGCTTTTAACAAAGAAAAAAATGCTTTAAATTTCAGTGTTTCTAATGTTCTAAATGACAGTGTACTAAATATAAATACTAGTTTAACTGGTTTTTCATTTTCCTATACATTTTAACAGTAAGAGATTTCTTCATGTTTTTACTGGACAGTTTTAAATGTTACAGAATTATTGCAGTTTTCCCCACTGATTATTAAGATCTCCTTGCTAAATTATTTTTATAGTCCTGCACTCTTGTGCAAAGCGAGGCCTGCCTGCAGTTCTGAGGTTGACTTGGAGATTTATTTATATTTTTAAAAATTTGTTATTTTTAAAAATTTTGTACAAGTTTTAAAGGTTACACTCCACTTAGAGCTATTACAGAATGTTGGCTATATTTCCCGTGTTGTAGATAGGCTACATTTTTGTAGCCCATCTTACACCCAGTAGTTTGTACCTCCCACTCCTCCCCCCCATATCACCTCTCCCCACTGGTAACCACTAGTGTGTTCTCTATATCTGTGAGTCTGCTTCTTTTTTATTATATGCATTAGTTGGTTATATTTTTTAGATTCCACATGTAAGTGATACCATATAGTGTTTGTCTTCGTCTGGCTTATTTTCACTTAGCATAATGCCCTCTGAGTCTATCCGTGTTGCTGCAAATGGCAAAATTTTATTCTTTTTTTTTTATGGTTGAGTAGTATTCCATTCCATTCCACATCTTCTTTATCTGTTCATCTGTTGACGGACACTTAGGTTGCTTCCGTATCTTGGCAATTGTAAATAATGCTGCTATGAACACTGGGGTGCGTGTATCTTTTTGAATTAGTGTTTTTGTCTTTTTTGGGTACATACCCAGGAGTGGAGTTGCTGGGTAGTTCTGTTTTTAGTTTTTTTGAGAGACTTGGAGATTTATACCAGCATAAGCCAAGCTTCTAGAGGGAAGAGCTGCTCCCCTCACCTTAAAAATGTTATGCTAGTAATACACTTTTTTTTCTAAAAAGTCTTATAAGAACATATTAGAAAACGAAAGGGGGATTAGTGCCCAAATTTCAACAGCCAGAGAAGACCACAGTTAATATTTAATATTTTTATCTGTATCTTCTGGATCTATTCCTCTGTGTGTATGTGTATTTATAGTGATACGTATTTTTTAATTACAGAAATAGGATTACAGTATGATTCCAGTCACACCTTTGAATTATCCACCAAATCGTTCAGGAAAGCTATTTTGCTTGTGCAGTTCTGGATCTACTCTTTTCACAAGTCAGCTACTAATGGCTGGGGAAGCAAGGGTGATTCTGAAGGATGTGGGGCAAATTATCACACACACGCTTGATCAGGATTTGTACCAGTGATTCCGCAGCAGCTTCAAAGCACACCTACGTAGGGAACAGTCCTAGGGGGGGCGTTGCTCCCATTGGCAGTAAGCTGCCTGCCGGCGTTCAGTCAGCGGAGGAGGCGATCAGCGGAATGGCAGGGCCACAGCCATCCTGTGTTGACAGAGCTGTGGGCCAAGCTTCAGGGGGCCCAGGACGAATAAGACAGCGGTGTGGCCGTGAGACGTGCCTGGTTGGAGGCAGTTTGACTCACCTAGAGTAATATTTGAATTTGTAAAAGACAGAAAGGTACCTTTCCTTCCTTCCTCACCTCCATTGCCCAAAGGCTGTCTTCAGAGTCCTGGTTCTGTCAAGCCAGGGCGATTTTGTTTATTAAGGACTATTGATTATTTACATATGTAAAGAGCAACAAATACTTCTCTGCTTATTGCCCCTGGTACTTGCTTTCCTCTTTCTTCAGAAACTGTCTGAGAATACTGATAAGGCTGAGCGATCGTGCCAGCTGTGCTAATGTGCTACCCCTCCTGCTAGCAGGGTGGGAAAAGCCGTCTGTGAAATATGCCACTTTCCATCTCCCTCCCCCACCCTCTCCGCCTCCCTCTCTCTCTCTTTTAGGACTCAGTTGATCAAAGGGAGATTCTCAAAAGAGTCGTCATGTAAGTAGTTGCTTTATAGAGGAAGCAAGGTACAGTAAATTCAGAGAAGAGTTAGCTGATCATCTCCAGTGAAATTAAATTAAATGGATGAAAAAAGGTGTCTGCTAAAGTTTTCCCTAAAACTAATATGCTTTAGAGTTATTATACTCACATATCACGTAGAGACTGAAAAGGTATCCCTGATGCATTGTACTTTTCACAGCATTCAGTTACTCACTAGGTAAACTTCTGTACCAACCTATGATAAGTTTCTTTCTCTTCCTCATCAGTATTTTTATTGCAGTGCTTAGAGCACCATAGGAAGGACTTATCAAGAAGCTTATTGTCTAACTTGTTTAAGCATCAGACAGTTATGGCTTTAGCAGAGTTGAGCTTTTAGAACCCAATGTTTGAGAGTCAGGCAAATCATCATCTAAATCAGAATGGGTTATAACCTCAAATGAAACATTTAAGTTGTCATTTATAATAAGCTCTACATTTGGGACCTTGTCTATCTTCTGTCTCTAGTGGCTCAGTGCCCAGCTCAAAATAGGGGCTCAGTATAATATTTGTTGGAAAAAAAAAAAAGAAATTTTCCTTCTAGAATTTGGATTAGACCTTTACTGTTTAATATCTTACCTCTGATAATTTTTAGTTTAGTTTATTAACAGATACTTAGCAGCATTTACTGTGTATCATGGACTATGCTTGTTACTGGAGAAGATGCAAGAGTCCTGTGTAGGTTGCTATCTAAATAAGGGGAAAAACAACATTCATGCGATAGTAAACTGTGGTGCTGACTCTAAGTGTAATAAGCGTTCAGAGAAGGGAGAAGTCAGTGTAGGCTACTAGTGAAACCTGCAAATAGAAGGTGAGGTTAGAAGTAGGTGCTGAAGATATTTTGTATTTGGATGAAGGGAAGAGAGAGCATTTCCAGCAAAAAGAACAAAAGCAAGGGCAGAGACATCAGAGTGAACCCGTGTGCAATCTTGGAATGCAGCAATCGGAGCTGGTTCTACACTCAAACTCCAATCTAGGGGGTAGTTCAGAGCTTTTCTCCACCTCCACCCCCAAGGACAAAAAGGATTCCAAAGTCACAATACGGACTCCAGCTAGAATTTCTCATGGGGAGAAGAAAGGGATTATACATAGAAATGGCCTAAGCCAAGTGCTTTGGGGATCTTTTCTTCTTTTTTATGTGATCTTGGGCTCTTTTTCTCTTCAGACTCTTTTTTTTTTTTTTTCCTTTTCGAACTTCTCTGCACCTTGCAGTTGGCGTTGTTAGAGAGGGAAGAAGTGGGGAATGGAGACCGACATGGAACGCATTCGTTAGGCCTGCTACTGAATGTCACTGAAGCATTACTTGTAGTTTACACCTGATCAAGCCCTGTTCTCCAGGTTAGGGAAGTATGGGATTGGCCAAGAAGCCTCAGCCAAAATCAAGGAGTAGACATTTGCCTGGAATGCCCTCTCTGTATATTGTATGTATTCCTTGAGGACTGATCGGGATGTCATGGCACAGTTCTGACCCCAGCTCTTTGTTTCCTTGGAAACACTGCTGCAGCATACTTGAGAGAAGAAACCCCCAGAAAAGGGAAAATGAAAATAATAGAAGGGGAGAGGCCTTTTTATGAGATTGAGATCCCAGAAGAGATGGGGAGAATTGGAACCCAGAGTATAATTAGAAGGGATATCGGCAGAGAAGAGGAGAAAATTGTCTTCCTGAGTCTGAAGGGAATGCTAAGGGAACTGATTGTTCATTTATTTTTCTTTTATATTTATTTACTGGCTAAATGTACCAGGCCTGTGTTACATGCTTGGAATACAGTGGCGGGGTGGTGCAGGTCAGGCTGTTCTCTGCTCTCTTGGAGTTTCCATGCTAGCCGTGGAGATGGTCAGGAAACCCACGGACAGTCAGTCTGTAAGGAACTCAGGCCCGAGAGTAACAGGGTGGCTATTTCTGATTGTTGGTTCAGGATGCACCTCTCTGAGGATGTGTACTTACAAGCTAGGGTGGAAATGATAAGAAACTACCAATATCAAGATCAGGGGAGGAACACCTCCGACAGAGGAAGCAGTCAGTGTGCTCAAAGAACAGATTTAAGGCCCAAGTGGGCGGGTCACGCTCCAGGAGAGGCAGAGTGCTGGGAGCTGGGATAAGAGAGGTAGGCAGGGGCCAGATCACAGGGGGTTTGTAAGCCTGGGTGAGAATTTGAGCTTCTTAGAAGTTCAAAGGGAAGCCACTAGAGGGTTCTCAATAGGGGATCACGTGATCGGCTGTTGTGGTGGGAGCGGGTGGGGTGGATGGAAGTGGAGAAATAGGAGGAGGTTCTTATATTCACCCGGGCAAGAGACTAGGATGTGATAGTAGAGGTGGGAAGTGAGCTGATTCTTGATATGTTTCAGAGGGAGAGTCTTTGACGATTTCCTGATTGACACGGGGCGGGAGGTAGGCTGCTAAGACAAAGAGAAGACTCCAGGATAGCATCTGAGCTCTTCTAGTTGACCAGCTGGCTGGTGGTGGTGCCATTGGCATTGGGGAAGGGAAACTCAACGGGGTGGTGAGAAGGTGGGAGCAAAAGTTCTGCTTTGGCCCTTTCACTTTGAAATGTCTTTAGACATCCACGTTGTGCCCAGTAGGCAAAAAATGATGGTGACTATGACTAGGGCAGTGATAGTGGAGGTGGGAGAATGATGGAACTAAAGTCTGTAGTTCCTGGTTGGTGATTTAATTGTGTGTGTGTGTGTGTGTGTGTGTGTGTGTGTGTGTATGGTATTTAAAGCATATTGGACTGGATGAGATCATCATGGTCAACGGTCAGCAGCCTACTTCCATGGGTTAAATCTCACCCCCTGCCTGTTTTCATATGGCCCAGGAGCCAAGAATGGTTTTTGAATTTTTGAAATGGTTGGAGAAAAATCAAAAGGATCATAATATTTTGGACTCTTGAAAATTATATGAAGTTCAGATTTCAGTGTTCCTAAGTAAAGTTTTATTGGAAAGTAACCACACTTGTTCATTTGTATATTGTCTGGCTGCTTTCACACTACAAGGGCAGAACTGAGTAATTGTGTATGACTCACAAAGCCTAAAATATTTCATATCTGACCCCTGATCTAGGTGTGTAGAAGGAGAAGGTGGCCTAGGGACACATCCCAGTCAATATCAACATTTAAGGGCAGTCAAATGTTGAAGCACATAAGAGGGAGTTCGATTTTTATGCCCGTTTTCTCAGGTACCTGCCAAAAAGTGACACTGGTGATTAGGGCTTAGAGAATTGAGTAGTTGGGGGTTTAGGGTAAGAAGAACGCATCTACCGTATCTTTTACGAGGTCTAGGGAGACCATGTAATTAATAAAATAATTCAGACTCCTTGCATTTGAATAGCTCTTTATCTTTGTAGACTCATCTTGATTGAGACCAGGTAGGTGATGTACAACTTAAGTAACTGTAGTTTTCAGACCATGCTCTGAGAGTAGTATAGAATATTGGAATCAAGATTGCGATGGAAAATAACGAATATAATATAGACATTAATGTAAAACTGTAGTTTCAGGTTTAAAAGTTATAACTCAACTTAGTGCATTATTCCTTATAAGGAAATGGAACTTGTAGAATGAATTCTATAGAAAGCCAGAAATTCCCTCTGTTATTCCATTTGCTTTAAAAATCTTTTAGCTAAGGTAATGGATGAATATATGAGAGCTGAGAGTAGACGATTTCAGTTTGTGTACATGTAAGAATGCACTATTAATCAGTGAATTTGATTCTTTTGTAGGAACATACACTGATAGGTTCAGCAAATTCCCAAGATATCCAACTATGTGGAATGGGAATTCTTCCTGAACATTGTATCATAGACATCACATCAGAAGGCCAGGTTATGCTGACTCCTCAAAAGAACACCAGGTAATGTACTTTAATTAGTGTTAATGTCACAATAATTTTTAAGAGGAAGAAAGTACACTAATCGAGGATGGTGTAAGGACATTTGGCCTTTGTGTGCTTTTACATTCACTTAAAGAAGATATTCAGTTAGTTACCAAGTCCTTAATATTTAACTTTTTAATATGGCTTAAACCCATCCTTCCTCTCTATACTGACTACTGTGGCCTTATTTAAATAAGGTCCCCATCAAATCTTGATTGGAACTCCTGTCAGCACCCTAATCTTCCTGGTCCACTCACCATACAACCAGATGGCTTTCTACTATTCTTGATGCAAAAATCCCTTACATA
This sequence comes from Balaenoptera musculus, assembly GCF_009873245.2. Classification (NCBI taxonomy): domain Eukaryota; kingdom Metazoa; phylum Chordata; class Mammalia; order Artiodactyla; family Balaenopteridae; genus Balaenoptera; species Balaenoptera musculus. The sequence continues at coordinate 9,543,374 of NC_045790.1, forward strand.
CCTCCTGCTTATCTCCTATTCTTCTGCATCTGCCATTCCTCTGGCCAGCTAACTAACTCCTGTTTGACCTTCAAGGTTAAGCTCTGTTGCTGTCTACTTTGGTCTAAAATAAGGGCCCCCAGTACATTTTCCTAGTGCACTTTATGCTTCCTGTTATGTTAATACTTCATACTGTGTTCTTGTGGGCTGTTAGCCTTTATGACCACATTGGACTGTGAGGTCTTTGAGGACAAGGACCTTTCCTTTTTGGTTCTCTATCCTTAGCATGTAATATCAGACTAATAAATAAGTGCTCAATAAGTAATGAATAGGCATAACATTATACAAATTAAATATTTGTCAGTTTGTTTCCTTCAGCTTTGAAACTGTTATTGCCCTGTTGTGTAACTGTCTATATAACTGTTATAGGTGATGGTTAACTGACATATTGATCTTCCGAATGTTGATTCATCATTATATCAAAAAAATCATTAATACCATCACTAATTTCATCCATAAAGTCTGTAAATATTTGGAAGCTATCAAGCTCATGGTAAAGGATACAAGTGAGAAAGGAAAAAAATAGAGCGTAAGCTGGCCCAGCACTCCCAGCTCTGGTGTGCTATTCTCCTATTAAATAATCTCACAGATACCAACCCCAGGGAAGGTTACTCTGAGGCTATGACAAAATAAGATGAAGCAGGCCACACAATAATTTTGTTTCAGCAGACACAAAAACCAGGGTCACTATGCCACACCCAAAATACCAAACACCTTCTCTCGGCCAAGTGAGTGGCTGTTTCTTCACCAGTTACAACTTTATCCTCTGTGGGTCAGATTTTTGACAAACCCGATCATAGAATTACTCCTGCTCTCTGGCAGCATCCGGTATACACAGAACTCCCACCTCCTTAGACCCTCTCCCAGGATAAGCAGCTGAGGCCCAGTCCTGCAAGAGTCCCCCCGGGCCCCCTCAGTGAGACGCCCCCATGCTTCCCGTGGTGTCTCCTCCCTCTGTGTGAGTAATAAACCCAACTGGTTCAACTACGGGAATATCCCTGGTGGTCTTTGGTTGGAAGACATTGACACAGATTTCCCAAAACTCTAATTTTCACTTGAAAGCTTGACATTTACAATTGGCAACAAGTACTGTCAGCTGTTTTTGTCAAAGTGACAGGCTGGCTTTGTTCATTTTCAAGAAAATGTCTGCCAGAAAACCACTTCGAGTATGTCTTCTGCTCAAGACAGTTGTCATACCTCGGTAGGCATTAGCACAGTGCTTCGTGTGTGCTTCTCATTTTGTCACCTGGAATGTTTAAGAAGTCGTGTACTACTCAAGGGTCAAAATTCACTAAAAGTAGTAATTTATTATTATTTTTAAAAATTTATTTTTATATTGGAGTATAGTTGAGTTTTACTGCTTCATCAAAGACCTTTTCAAGTGAAACATTTTTAAAAATTGTGGGTGCATGGCAGTGAATAATCCAGTGACTACTTATAAATGTTTGGTGCCACTGCTTTCATTTGTGCTAAAACACCAGCAGTTCTACTCTTTGCCAATACAAACGTCAACACGGTGAACAGGGCAGGTTAGTGTTATTATAAAAATAAATTTGATCTTCGGGACCCCATACAGACCACATTTTGAGAACTGTTATTATAGTCGTGCTTTTATTTATTAACTGCTGGAGCTTTAAAAAATAAGCCTATGTATGTGTTTGCCTTTGATTAAACTCCTCACTGTATTTAAGGAATTTGTGTCATAAAGGCTAAAATCTGCAAATTTTAGTAGGTCCCCTCTTGTCATAACTCTATTTTTTGAGCTCATGCTTTGAATAATCAGACTGTAGGAGCATAGAGACCAATTACTTTTAGTGCTTAAAAACCCACATGGTAAGTGAAATCTAGATGGAGAGTAAGGTTTTGTGTGTATGCATATACATTAAAAATAACTGGCAGTACAAAGCCAGGTAAGTTCCTTAGGAACTTAAAGAAACTAAGGTAGTATTGGTTGGAGTGACAGAGAAAGTAGAAACCAAACTGGGCTTTGTGAGAAATCAAACTGAGTGAGACTCAGGGTGATAGAGAACGGGGACCCTATTCAGGGTTATAGGACTGGGGTAAACCTCACTTTGGAGGAAGAGTCAGTCATGTTTAGTGGACAGAACGTAACACGCCTACACCCCCCCCCCTTTTTTTTTTTTTTTTTTGCTGCAGTTGAGAATTCACTAGAAGTGGGAAAGAAGGAGATAAAGAGGGTTTCCTTTTGCAGGGCCTTTAATGTCAAGTTAAAGAACTTGACCTTTATCCTATATCTAAGCAGCTTAGTCATTCAGTGGAGAGAGGCATGATGACACTGGTATTCCAGGAATATCAGTCTTATAGTGGTATGCATAATTTTCTATTTATTTCCTGCCCCTCTAAAATTTTTCCTTAATATCCTTCTACCCATCATTTCTTCTGTTGAACTCTATTGTCAAGATAAGCAGTCAAGTGGATCTTACACATCTTCTATCTATTGATAGGATATGGACATTTTTCTGTGCTGTAGGAAGTTACAGAAGAGTTTAACATAGGCCTCATTTCTTATTACTGATACTATAGACATTTCTGAGTTTAGTTGGTTGATTGGCTCTTTTTTTTTTTTTTTTTGTACTTATTCTTTTTTTTTTTTTTTTTTTTAATTTATGTATTTATTTATTTATTTATGGCTGTGTTGGGTCTTCGTTTCTGTGCGAGGGCTTTCTCCAGTTGCGGCAAGTGGGGACCACTCTTCATCGCGGTGCGCGGGCCTCTCACTGTCGCGGCCTCTCTTGTTGCGGAGCACAGGTTCCAGAAGCGCAGGCTCAGTAGTTGTGGCTCACGGGCCCAGTTGCTCCGCGGCATGTGGGATCTTCCCAGACCAGGGCTCGAACCCGTGTCCCCTGCATTGGCAGGCAGATTCTCAACCACTGCGCCACCAGGGAAGCCCATGATTGGCTCTTTTTATCCATGTAGATTGGACATACTTGTTTTAGTTGTAGTGTACACTGCTACCATCTTTTTATTACTGGCTGCAGTGGTTCCATATTTACTCCTTAATATGCTGTATAACAAATTTAGAACTTTGAAAGATAGAGGATAATAATCTATGATACTTGGTACCATAAGCATTTAAAATAAATCAGCAAAGAAGGAAATACAAGTAATAAAATTCACCAAGGGCAGATTTTATTTTGGGGAATTGATTCTTTTGTTTTTCCTATATTGTATTGGAAAAATTAAAGGAGAGAACATGATAATCATTGTTTACATGTTTGACCTCTTCTCCCCACAGAACATTTGTAAATGGCTCCTGTGTATCCAGTCCTATTCAGCTACACCATGGGGACAGGATATTATGGGGGAACAACCACTTCTTCAGGTATGACATTCATGGCTCTTAAGTGGGGAGATTTTTGATGATTATACTCTGAAATAGAAAAGTATATATTAAAAAGTAAACTTAATGCTATAAGTATTCTATATTGTTTTGTGCACATACGTATTTATTCACTATACATATGCGTTTATTCACTATACATATGCTTGTTCACTATACGATTTGAGCTCAAGGGACACATGAACAAGTACACTCAGGAGAAATACTGTGTTTACTTACATCGTTTTTCCTTTTTATTTCCCAGTGGAAGATGATTGCTTTGCCATCTGGTATAAGAAGAATTCATTAATTATTTTCTGACATGCTTGTCTTTTTGTTTCTTTTTTTATTGGAAAAGTAGTGCTTTTAGTTTCCTTATCCATAAAATAAGGTTAATATTTCATTTAGGAATGCTCTCAGCTGCATGTAATGTTAAACTTGACTCTAATGGCTTAAACAGATAGTTCATTTCTCTGACAAAGCAGGAACTCCCAAGCAGGATGGTTATTGGCATTGGCTAAGCCTCTCAAAAGAGTCATGGCAGAAGTCGTGTCATTGTCTTGGCTTTTCCCTGTGGTCTAAAGATGGCCACGCCACTCCAGACATCAAGGCAGCACTCAGGCACGTGCGAAGAAAACGAGGTTGAAGGGTGGCAGGACTAGCCCTGACTGTGCTCATCAGCAGAAGCAGGAGTCTTCCCAGAGTCCCCAGCAACCTTCCACTTACGTCTCATTCGCTAGAATTTGCCTCTCAGCTGCAAAGGAGGCTGAGAATGAAAGTGTCTGACCTGGGACTGCATATTGTTTCCCATACAAAATTGGTGTTGTGTTGGTGAGCACGGACTGGCTAGATAGAGTACAAAGTTAAAATCCTGGTCTGTTCCTCTACCTGTCACTGGCCCTGTGTTTCATACATCAAGCTGACTAGATCCTTTGCTTGTGGGCCAGTTGCTATTTTGATTGTTGAAAAAAGAGGGGTACAAAGTGTGTGGAAATATTTTTCATTTTTTTCCTTAAACTTAATCAAATGTAGATTGCTTGGCTTAGTGTTCAAAGCCTTCATAGTTTGGGTTAAGTTGATCTTTCCACCATTACCTCTCGCAACTTGTGCTCTACAAATTTTGTGTATCTCCGTGTAACTTTTAATTTCTCCAGAGGCTATGAGAGTGTCCATTTTTCCTCATGCTGTTCCTCTGTCCTAATGCCCTGCTTTCTCCTCAGCCTTTAAGGCTGGGCTCAGATGACTTCCTATTCTGTCATCCCTTCCTCCTTTAGTCCAGCGTGAGGTGGGCTTCAGCTTTTCTCTGACACCTAGCTTGTCACATGGCCTGTGTCACACTCTCTGTTGTCATTATTTGCGCATGTGTCTGTGTTTTATTTCTACTACTAGAATATAAACTTCTGAGTACAGTAATTGCCTTATATGCACATAGTATCCCCTTGGCATCTAGCAAGTGCCAATATTTAATTAATGCAATGAATAAATGCATATCTTTCTTTAAAAGATAATATTCTTTTTCTCCCCAAGACTTAATTTGCCTAAAAAGAAAAAGAAAGCAGGTGGAGAGGATGAGGAACAAGACACGTCCATGAAGAATGACACCAATTCTGAGCAGCTGGATGTGGATGGAGACTCGTCCAGTGAGGTGTCCAGCGAAATCAACTTCAATTACGAGTACGCGCAGATGGAGGTAACCATGAAGGCTCTGGGCAGTAACGGTGAGCAGACCTGCTGTGCTTTTTTTTTTTTTTTTAATTAATTTATTTATTTATTTTTGGCTGTGTTGGGTCTTCGTTTCTGTGCGAGGGCTTTCTCTAGCTGCGGCGAGCGGGGCCACTCTTCATCGCGGTGCGCGGGCCTCTCACTATCGCGGCCTCTCTTGTTGCGGAGCACAGGCTCCAGATGCGCAGGCTCAGTAGTTATGGCTCACGGGCCTAGTTGCTCCGCGGCATGTGGGATCTTCCCAGACCAGGGCGCGAACCCGTGTCCCCTGCATCGGCAGGCAGATTCTCAACCACTGCGCCACCAGGGAAGCCCTGTTGTGCTTTTTAGAATCTTTCAGAGTTGCTAGACTGTTAGAGATGTTTACAGTGGACACTTTTTAAATGTTAGCAACAAAGGAAATCTTCATGTTGTTCTCTGTACTCAATTCTTTTGTGACTTTGGCCTTAGTTTATTATACTTATAAAAACTTGTGTTTTCTTTCTGCCTTGATACACAAATCACTGCAAACTTTGTTCTCATTGATAGAATTTCTCAGGTTTGAGGCTTGACTGCCACTGGCTTATTATCGTAGTGGATTTCTGGAACATTAACTCTGTCTTAGGTTATGTGTAGAACATACAAATAGACCTGCTTTTTTTATATGGAAGATGGTTTGGCATGTATCTGACAGAATAGATAATACGATCAGTAATTGGGAGTAAGGAAAGTTAACTGTCTATAAGAATCTTACGTTATTAATTAGGATGACAAACAACATAATAATACAGAACATTTAAAGTATATTGTGTTGTGCAGTTAACCTCTTATTATTTACCTTAAAAAAAAAAAACTTGTTTAGATCCCATGCAGTCAATACTGAACAGCCTAGAACAACAGCACGAAGAGGAGAAACGGTCTGCATTGGAGCGCCAGAGGCTCATGTATGAACATGAACTGGAGCAGCTCCGGAGACGGCTGTCTCCTGAGAAACAAAACTGTCGTAGTTCGGACAAGTTTTCCTTCCACTCACCCAGCGCTCAGCAGCGATTGAGGCAGTGGGCGGAAGAGAGGTAGGTGGAGCGTAGGGCCTGTGCCACCTGTGTAGCATATGCTCGTCACCTTTAACCCACCTGCGTAACATACAGAGTGGAAAAATCTAGACCTTACTTTAAAAATGAATTACATTAAAAGAGAGTGTTACAGCTAAGAACCACTTGGCATTATCTCCCCCTCCCCCACTTTTGAAAAAAAAAATGGGAATTGTCAATTTATATTGATTTCTTTAAAGCCGCCCCTGTTAGGTGCTGCCGCATTTTCAGTTTGTATGGCTTTTGGATTTGACTAAACAAGTATGTGTACTTAGAAGTTATACTTTATCATTGTATATTATACTTTAGGTTCTGAAGCGTGGGTAGATGCTTTTTTTAAAAAAGGAAAAAGAGAAAGGTGGTGGTTTATCAGGTAGGTAAAGCATGGTACCAGTGAGATTCAGATTGCAAGTTTGATCTCTATTTGAGCTAATTAGCATTGCGCTAAATGTTGTATCCATGGTTACAGACGTACTTAACTAACCTCTTGCTCTTCAGAGTTTGGTCTGCAGACAGGCAGCATCTCTGTCACCTGGAGATTGATAGAAATGTAGCGTTTTGGGTCCCCCACCCCAGACCTACTGAGTCAAAATCTTCAGTTTATCAAGATTCCCAGGGGATTTGTATACACAGTCAAGTTTGCCAAGCCCTAGTCTCTGGCCGGCTTCTTACAGGAGCATGTGCCAGTGCCTGTAACGTAGCCCACATTCAAGTGCGTGCATGGGCCAGTGTTGGTGATGTGTTCCCTGTGTGCAAAAGACAGTTGTAGACCTTGGTTCGCAGTTTGGCGTTAACGTACTATGCACTATATAATATGCTGATGTGCTGCTTTAATGGTTATCTGCACCGCCCCCCCCCCCTTTTTTTTTTTTTGAAGAGAAGCAACACTGAATAACAGCCTGATGAGGCTGAGGGAACAAATCGTTAAGGCCAATCTGTTGGTGAGAGAAGCTAGTTACATTGCGGAAGAACTGGATAAACGAACAGAGTATAAAGTAACCCTACAGATTCCAGCTTCCAGCCTCGATGCCAACAGGAAGGTGAGATTGACGTTAATGAAAAAAAACAGAGATATTGCTGAGTGAAACACCTTCATATTTCACCAGGGTTATTTAAACACCGGGGCGGGGGGTTTGCCCTCATCCCCATCCCCAGCAGTACCAGTACCCCAAGTGGTTCTTCCCTCCATGCTATTCCTCTGCCACCCCTCCCCCCCCACCAAGTTAGGGGTTCATTTTACCTATAGCATGTTATTTTCTACTTGTCAATAGATGGCATGGCAAAACTGTCCACTAGTTGTTTCATGTGGGTATTCAAGATCACAATTGTCTTTTTTTTTTTGTATAATGTAAGGAGCCTAATAAAATTCAAAGGGCAAGTCCCATCAGAGTCTCCTATCCTTGCCATTCAGTTGTTTTCTTGCTTATTTGGGTTCTTTTATAGCTCTTGATCATGTTAGTACATAATTTTTGATGGGTTAGGTAGAATTTTGTATTCAGATATTCATTTCCCTAGCTGGCTGAATATAAGGTAGAAGGGTCTTTGCAGTATGCGAGAGAATGGTAATTTTTGAACTTCAGAATTCTAAAATCCTTGCTTCATTATGTAAATTCTGTTTCTTTGGAACTGATTATAGGCAAGATGTTAAGGCAACATTGGCGTCTTTCATAATTCTCCAAAGTTCTAAGTAGACGTATCAGAACAGTTTAAAAAATTTCCGGTAAATCTCAGTTGATTTGATATCTGATAGGTACACCTCTCTGGGGGAGATCTACGGGGCTTTTTTTTTTTTTTTTTTTTTTTTTTTACGGGGCATTTTTATTTTCTACTTTGTGATTTCAAAACATTTAAACATTTTTTCTACATTAAAAGCACGTTGCTTTTCTAAGCTAGAAAAACTTAAATGAGTACTATTTTTTTTTTTTGAGGTGAAATTCACATAACATAAAATTAATTAAAGTGAACAATTCAGTGGCATGTAGTACATTCACAGTGTTGTGCAACCATCTCTACCTAGTTCTGTACCGTCTTAATAATAAATTCAAACTATATATATTTGGAAGTTGGTATCATTTGTTGCCTCCAAATGGGTAAATAGGATACTTTTCACAGCTTACTCTTTTAATCATTTGTGTTTTGTATCACATTAAGATACTTAGCTATCCAGAAATTTTTTAAAATTCAAACTTTTGAAAGGTACAAATTCTTAACCATCCATCCCACAAACTTTCCCTTCCCATTCAGTGCTTATGACTCTCTTCCTACCCACTGATACTCTTTGGTCATATGATGTCCTGAATAAAACATTTTTGACTTCCCCGTAGACATGGTCTACTTTTCTGGGATTTAAGTTTAAATTTAGATTTATACTTAAATTTAAATTTTGACTGCAGTTAGATAGAAAGAGGTTATATTAAGCTTGTAAGATTTCTGGGAAGTTCTGCGCTGAACAGATTAAAGAATGATACGGTTTCCGTTTTAGTCGATGACATTTGACTGGTGGGTATAGAATGTTGGGGTTGATGTCTACGATGCATAGATATCTCTGTGCTTGCCAACGCCGCTCTTACTGTCTTCGCAGCGAGGCTCTCTCCTTAGTGAACCTGCCATCCAGGTGAGAAGAAAAGGAAAAGGGAAGCAGATTTGGTCTTTGGAAAAACTGGACAACAGGTTATTGGATATGAGAGATCTTTATCAGGAGTGGAAGGAGTGTGAAGAAGATACCCCAGTAAGTTATTTGGGAAAAATTACTTGACTGATAGTCACAGAAGGAACCACTCAGGAATGAACCTGCCCATTTTAGGGAAGAACTGTTCATTTTTCCAAAATATCTTGTTTTATAAATACAGTACTTACTTTAATCCTGTCAATTGTTTAGCTAGTCAAGAATTTTAATAACCTATTTTTCTGGCATCTTCTCTTTTCTTCTCCACATTTGTGTTCTCTGGATTTCTAGCATAATCTTCTATGTTTGTTCTGGCTTCTGTTGGTGTTACGTGTATCTGTCTCCCGTGGTTTTACTCAGACCTTATTATCTCTCTTCCCATTTCTCAACACATTTTAACCTTACAAATAGCAAACCTACAACATCTGTTATTTGAACTGAACATCAGTGGTACCTTAATATTTATACTATTAGGAAAATTTTTTGAAGGCGTTTTGATCCTAAAGCAGGTGCCATAGATCTGAACTCTGGTACTCTCTCCTCAAGTTTCAGGTTTGCTCATTTAGGTCAGCCGTGTCTTGTACCTATTTAAAATAGAAGTATGAATTATGTATATTTTTACATATTTTCAACACTGCTGGTCCTAGGGCCTCATAGAGTTGTTTACTTCCTTAGCCTCTTGTTTTGTGAAAATGTTCATCAATAAAAATGACTTCTTATAGTTAGATGACATTTTTTTCTTAAAACATTTTTTTCCATTTTCTTCTGTATTCCTCTCCTATTTCAACTTAGAAATGAAATAACATTAACAACAAATAACAAAAAGCAAACCACACTCTTGTAAGGGGGTCACCTCTCATTAGCAGCAGCGTGTCTAATGATTTGGTAGGAACAGGTGGAATAGATGTGAATGAAAAATAGAGTACTTTTGTACACTCTGCTGATTTTTCTAGTCAGTGTGTGCTTTGTCTGATTTCACGGCAAGGTTTCCATGTAAGGGAGAAGAAATGATGAAAGTGATGATGTGTTATTGGGATTGCTCTCTCATGGGTGAAGGGTACTGACCACCATTCTAAGTGGGAATGAGGAAGAGTGTGTGTGTGTGTGTGTGCGTGTGTGCGTGTGTGCGTGCATGCAATACAATGCTATACTTCGGCTAAGTTTAATGAATTTATTAGACTGCATCAAAAAGTGGTAGGTTGAATTCGTTTATTTTAAGTGATTTTCTGAAGCTGTATGTTTCGAATCTCTTTAAAGGTGATACGGTCTTACTTCAGGCGTGCAGATCCGTTCTACGATGAGCAGGAAAATCACAGTCTCATTGGGGTGGCTAATGTCTTCCTGGAGTCCCTCTTCTATGATGTGAAGTTACAATATGCTGTTCCAATCATCAACCAGAAAGGAGAGGTTAGTTTTCTCCTCGTGCCTTGTGTCCCGCAGAGAACAGTTCAAGAAACAGCAGGGTGGTGATAGTAAATTGTTGTTATAATTTTTCATCAGTAACGACAAGCATTATCTATGTGTATTATTAATATCTGTGTTTCCATACTGCTGGATGGTGATTATTCCAAATAAATACTTTGAGGAAAAGTAACTGTTAGAACCTGTTATACCACTAAGCTAACCACTTGACTCTACAACAGAGGAAAGGACAAAATCTGGAGAGAGGATCTGCTTTTGTCCCCACTGCTGTAGGTGGCAGGTCGGCTGCACGTAGAGGTGATGCGCATTAGTGGTGACATCGGGGAGAGAATTGCGGGAGGTGATGAGGCTGCGGATGCGTCCTTCGATAAGGAGGCCCAGGAGAGCAAACTCGTGTGCATGGTAAGGCCCACTTGCCTTTACAAGTAGTAGAAGCGTAGCTGGTTTTGAGGATTGTGGGTATTTAGACGGTAAATACTGTGTCCTTTTTCAAATTTTGAAAATACCTGTCTCTAAATAAATCTGTAGTATTTAGTGTTCTAGAGACCATATTTCATCACATTTTCCTGACGTTCCAGGTAGCCAGGTATTTCCACTCCCTTCCTCTGTGAACCCTTGGATAAGTCACCTCTTTCTTCTGGGCTGTTCTGCTCTAAAGTTATGTGAATTTGAGTTTATCTGAACTTCTCTCTAGAGAAGCCAGTTTTCTCACACAGGTTTCCTCCTCCTTTTGGGCCTCTGCTGATGCTGGAGGTGTGTCCCAGCCCTGGTCCTATTGCTAAGCACCCGCCTAAGCCACTCTTCACGCTGTCTTTCCATGTTTTTTGTTTCCTCTTCAGGAGCGTGCCTTTGCTTGTGCTGTCCCATCATGTCCTCGCCCCAGACCCTTTCCTCTCTGCTCTTCCCACGCGTGCTGTTCCTGAACTGTGTGTTGAGTATCGTCTGTGAGACACTGTGCCAGGCGCTGGGAATATGAAAATGAGTAAGGCAGGACTCCTGCTGTCAAGGGAGCAAGCTGTGTAGTTGGTGTGCACCTGTGGGGGACGCAGAGGTAAACAGAGGACTCCAGTATTGTGTGACCCGTGTGCTCTGAGAGGGGTAGATAGGAGTTGTTCTGGGACACAGAGTAGGGGTCATTAATGAATGCCCATAGTGAGGTCTGAGGGATATTTCTGGAAAGATGAGACTCAGAGTGAACTTGAAGGGGAGAGCATGTTATGTAAAGCTGTCCTCTCCCTAGGGGGCTGTGGTATCGTCACGGGTGGTTGCTGGGCGGGTGTTAGGTCAGCATAAGTAGGGCCGCCTCTTCGCTCATTACGACAAGGAGAACATCCCATCGTGCATTTCCAGGCACACTCCAGTGGGCCAGGGTGCCATGGGTTGAGAATCACCTAGGAACCACTTAAAAAGGTTTTTGAAGACGAGGAATCAGCAAGGGGCTTAGACACCGTGTGTGAGTGAGGAGGCCATTAAAAGGTGAGGCCAGGAAGCCCACACTTCACTCTTATTTCATAGTCTATCCTAGGTCCAGTCTTGTAGCTCAGTAAGTATTTCTAGAATTGAGTTTCATTTTGAAAGGAGTAAGTTAGGCGTCAGCTACAGGTATGGGGCGGCTAAAGCTGTTAGAGTTGGGCCACTTTCCGTAGGTCTTTGCATGTGTTTAGGAGGCCTCAATTAGTAATTGACAGTCCATTGCTTCCGTGTGAGGGGGAAGTATTCTTAATTCACTGAAAGGTGAATCTTTGTACTGTACTCGATTTCAGAACATTTATTTGCTTTGAGGTTATATCATTATCAAAGATGGGGAGACATAGGCTTGCTGGCTCATAATGGCCCGCTTTAAAGGGGATGGACCAGAAATGCAACCTGTGTGAAAGTTAACATTAGTGAAGTAACATATGAGGGTACTGTCTCACTTGGGAAATGTATCTTTGTCACTGGGTAACTTAGGCTTTTTTTTAAAAAAAAAATGAAGTTAAAATGTATTAAGATTTTTTACGGAAGATATCAAACATATAGAAAAGTAGTAGGATAGTGTCACTGACCCTCATTCATCCTCCCTCGACTGTCAACTCATGGTCAGTCTTGTTTCGTTCATATACACAAGCTGCTTCTCCGCTGTCCCCTTCCCTTGGATTATTTTGAAGCAATCCCAGACACCATATTTCCTCAAGAATAGTTTAGTATATGTATCTCCAAAAGAAGAGGACTTTTAAAAAACCAACCTAGCCAGGATATCATGATCAAGAATTAATACTTTTTTAATATCATGAAATATCCAGTCAGTTTCCCTGGTTGTCTTGGTGTCTTTAGTCTATTTTATATTTTATTCTTTAGGCTCTGGCCTTTATGCTTGCTCCCTCCTGCTTGCCCTCTCTCTCTCTCTTACCATGCAATTTGTTTATTGTAGAAACTGCGTTGTCGTCGTGTGTTTTCTCATAGTCTGGATTTTGCTGATTGGTATTATTTACTGTGTTAAGGTGTATTTGCTGTAAATTGGGAGTTAGAGATAAAGGTGACCTATGGGGGAGGGACGTGGCGATGATCCTTTACAGGGTGAGGTGTCTTCCATCAGAAGGCACATCATGTCTGGTTCTCTTTTGGGGATGGTAGCAATCGTTGATGGTTATTACCTAGGTATTTCATTAGGAGTTAGAAAAAATAATTCTATCATCCCTTCATGTATTAGCTGGAATTCTGTAGAGTGAATCTTCCTACTGTCAACTATTTTGCTATTCAGAGGTACAATTTGTATCTAAAAGGCAGGGTGAATGCTCCATTCTCTCCCTTTATTCACTAGTTTTCAAAATAATGAATTGGTTTTCCTACTACTATGCAAAAGCGACAAGTGAGGTTTTTTGGTTTGGTCTTCGTATCATTATGAACTCTTGGATTTAAATATACTTGGTGTGTTTTGATCCATTGTATTTATTACCTATATTGAAGCTCAAACGATCCCATCTTTGGCCTGTGGGGGCCTCTTCGGGTGGCTCTTGAGTCCTTTGATACAACCCTAACCCTCAGAGGCTGTGCCAGCTTTCCTGCTCTGGTGTGACGCAGACTGTACGTTCCTTGTCCCAGACCATTTCTCCAAGGAACTGGATCCCTTTCAGTGGGGAGTGGTTTTTAGACACCATATTCTGAGTGTGTAATAGCCTTTTTTTTTTTTTTTTTTTTTAATTTATTTATTTTATTTATGGCTGTGTTGGGTCTTCATTTCTGTGTGAGGGCTTTCTCTAGTTGCGGCAAGTGGGGGCTACTCTTCATCGCGGTGCGCGGGCCTCTCACTATCGTGGCCTCTGTTGTTGCGGAGCACAGGCTCCAGACGCGCAGGCTCAGTAGCTGTGGCTCACGGGCCTAGTTGCTCCGCGGCATGTGGGATCCTCCCAGACCAGGGCTCGAACCTGTGTGCCCTGCATTGGCAGGCAGATTCTCAACCACTGCGCCACCAGGGAAGCCCCTGTAATAGCCTTTTGTGTAAAAGGAGGAAGACAAATAAACTGTATGGTAATAAAATATTGGTGGGGAAAGAAACAAAAGATACCAGTTTGGGGACACTTAAGATATCACAGGTGATGAGTATTGCTGGCCCTTAAAAGAAGACTAGATTTATTTTTCTGTGATGAAAAAAGTATGCACATAGTAACGTATTGATCATTTTAATTACATTAAATAAAATTAGTATATTTTAAAACCGCGAACAACATCAGTGTCTCCTGACATTTCTGGGCTGTAGGTCTTGAGCCGTGGCAAGTTGAAGTCTGTGGTATTCTGACACCTGGTGGTGATTTTGGTTTCTGCATGCAAAAACTTAAACCTGTGTTCTAGATATCATTCCTGATATTCTTTATTCCTGATATTCTTTATTCCTGCAGTCTCATTCCTGAGGAGTTGCCTATAGGGGAGAGTTCAGCATATGAAACCTTGCTTTCTTATTTATTTTAATCTTAAAATTGAGATTGATTTCTAAGAAAGAAAATTAGCTTTCAGATGGAATTCAGTCACAAAGAAGTATGTATTGAACATCCATCCACGTAATGCCTGGTAGTGATTTCATTCATTGTATTTCATTGGTATGGTTAGGCCTCACACATCTATCATTAGGTAGCTATCCTGTTTTCCACAGGAGAAAAACTAAGCCTAAGAATTTAAGTAATTTGCTCAAAAACAGAAGCTAATAAGTGGCAGAAATTTTTATTTAGAGCTTTGTACTCCAGAATATTGCCATCTTCCCAAATACCACATTGCCTCATCTTAAAGATTGTAATAAGCATTTTAAACACTTAATGAAAAGGGGATGGTTTTTTAAATTTAATGAAAAATTAATTGCCAAATACCAATTACTCTATTTGGTTTGGACAAATGAAATGTGTTAGTCAATCTGTCTTTCATAGCCTGGGAATTGCTATCTAGATGTTTCGAACTCTATGCCATCACAGGAAAAAGGGAATAATAGCAGGAGTGCCCATCCGTTGCTTACCCATTATGGAAGAAAATAGTCGTCTGCTTTGCATGATTTTCTGTGTCATTATTAGTACTTCGTTAAGCAGTAAGAACATTTGTGGTTGCTAAACTATGTAAACTTCTGCCACATACTCAAATCTGTTTTTGTTAATTTTACGTACTGGAGGTTTAGAGTGCGTCATACAACATGCAGGAAGCGACCAGGTGAAGAGCGTGATTAAATGATCAGTGTGCAGTCTCATGAAGGGTGGCCTCATGGATTATGAAATCAGAATTTAGCTTAGTTAATTTTAAGATTTAGTTTCCTCCACAACTTATCACAAAACTCCAAGTTAAAAATCAACCTGACGCTGCCTGCCAAAAGAAATATTTGGACTATTGGCTGCTTTAAAATCTATTATAGGCATTTCTTCTGGGGGCGTTCGGGTCTGATTAAACACATACTTCTGTAATCGCACGTAGTTATCACAAAACCCCACACCCCAGCAGTCCAGGGCACATTTCCTTTGATGTGGCCCTCCTCCCTGAATCTGCACGGAGAAGGCATCGCACACATTGCTGAAGAGAATGGTCAGCAGTCACCATCTTTTGTCTCCTCCGTTCACTCCTCCAGATCTTCAGAGTATACATTCCTGATGCTTTTAAAGTTTTCCAAAAACGCTCTAGTAGCAAGTAACATTCCAATTGAGAACCTTGTTCTTTTTTATACATTAAAATATCAAATAAGTGTTTTTTTGCCCTTTTCTGAATATTTACTGCTTATTGGTATGCACACTGTTTTCATTCTTCATTCATCATTCTTAACAATCTTGTGTCCTTGGGCCGTATCCATAGTTGGCCGAGTTTGTATGATTGAATGGTGCTGATGTTTGAGAACTTTCTTCTTCCGAAGATGATGATGATGATGATGATGATGATGATATAAAAAACTAGAATTTTAAATGTTCTTCATCAGCCTGTAAGTGCTTTAAAATGTCCACTTGTATATAGTCAAGGTTACTGATACCTTGTGTCAACCTCTCACTAAATATGACATTTCTCAGATGCAAAAATACAGCCCAGGTTGAATGAGATTTGGTCAACGTAAACCAACTGTTAGTGACAGAGTCAGGACTAGAGCCTGTGTCTCTGACTCAAAGTACTTCTTGGAACTTTCTGAGTTAAAAACAGTCTTCCTTTTCCTTCAGGTTAAAATACTTCAAGCCACCGGGTTGCCACAGCATCTGTCCCACTTTGTATTCTGCAAATACAACTTCTGGGATCAACAGGAGCCAGTAATTGTTGCACCCGAGGTGGATACCTCATCCTCTCCTGTCAGCAAGGAACCTCAGTGCATGGTTGTCTTTGATCACTGCAGTGTAAGTGTGTTTTCCAGACTGGGTCAGCATTTAATTACTCAGGTCAAAACAAAAACAACCCGTATTTTGTTGAGTAATTTGGTACCAGTCTATGTCTTGGATCAGTTTCTTGGAGTGGGGTTGGAGTCAAAGACTGAAGTGCCATCAACACACTGTATGTACATCTTAAACTTACACAACGTTATATGTCAATTATATCTCTGTAAACCTGGGGGAAAAAGCAAAACTATAGTGTCAGTGCATGTAACTCCTCCAGCATCAAAAGTTAACTTTTGTGTGACTATATATATGTACATATGTCTACTCTTCTCCAAAAGGAATCCACGTTTTGTATGAGTTACTGGAGAAACTGTCATCTGGGAAGGTTAGGAAACTAGTGTTTTAGAGAAAGTGAAGATAGAAGAGAGACAAGAACTAGCATTGTGGAGCCCCTAATGCTCTGTTCAGCACTTTGTGATTCTTTCATTTGCTCTTTCCCACAGTTGTATTTGATGACAGTGCTTTTTTTAGCTGAGGAAGTCAGTCAGTGCAGAGGTCATTTGCCCATGGCTAGTAACTGGCAGAGCCCGGACTGTCAGATTCTAGACTCTCTTTTTCTACTTTATCTCACTTGAGCCGTCTCATGTTTTTCAAGAGAGAGAGGTCTCTTTCTAATCTGTTTAAAACAGAAATACTTTTGTTGTGCTAAAGATCGAGAAGGAGAGATTCTATGACTTTTTAAAATAAACTTTTTTAGAGCTTAATCCTAATTATTGCAAGAGGCTGTTTTACATCTATCTTACAAAGATGGACAGATAGGAGAATTTTTTTAAAATAGGTGATGATTTACACTGATGATCAGTATTTATTTCCTTTCTCTCTCATTATTGGAGATAGTTAACTTCCTAAAAACTGGGAAAAATAGTTTTTCCAACACACTGCTGCCTTACTGGATGTAATAACTTTTATATCAAGACGTAGATCATTGTTGTCATTCTTAATATAATTATTTATACTTTCAAAAATAGCTCCCAAAATATTGCTAACAAAACAGAATACAGTGCTGGTCTTTCACAATAGACTTTCAAGGTGAAAAGTTTTTTAAAAATCAGAGATAAGAACCTTGGGCCAGCTGAGCATTCATTATGGGTGTTGGATGACAGTTTTGTCCTATAGCTAAAGCATTCTTTTCTATTTCTCTTCTCCATAATGAAGTGAGGATATGTCAGGTGTAAGTAACTGTAAGGTCACCAGAAGGTGTTTTCTTCTTCTGTACTTACTTCCTTTCAGGAATTTTCTGTTGGCATCACTGAAGACTTTATCGAGCATCTTTCAGAAGGTGCTTTGGCAATTGAAGTCTATGGCCATAAGATGAATGATCCTCGGAAAAACCCAACCCTGTGGGATTTGGGGATTATCCAAGCAAAAACACGCAGTCTTCGGGACAGGTGAATTTTAGATATCCATCTGATTCCATTTATAATTTTAAAAAATTGCTAGAGATTAATATTGCCATTTATAAAGGTTGCCCCTTCCTGAGCATTACCAGTATTCCAGTAATAGATGGTGTTATGTCCAGGGTATTAACAGCACAGTTAAACTTCCTTGGAGGAGTGAACTTTGAAGAGTGATGGGAAAAAGTTAAGAAATAGGTAGTTAAGAATAAAGTGTGAAATGAATTTTTGGAGAATAGGTTGCTTATCATTATGAAATACTTCTAATTAATCATCTGTAGAGAAAATGGATCAAGATATACTCTGGAATTCAGGTTTACTTGTTTTATCTTTTTTTTTTTTTTTAATAAATGTATTTATTTATTTTTGGCTGTGTTGGGTCTTCGTTACTGCGTGCGGGCTTTCTCTAGTTGTGGTGAGCGGGGGGCTACTCTTCATTGCGGTGTGCAGGCTTCTCATTGCGGTGGCCTCTTTTGTTGTGGAGCACCAGCTCGGCACGCAGGCTTCAGTAGTTGTGGCACTCAGGCTCAGTAGTTGTGGTGCACGGGCTCTAGAGCGCAGGCTCAGTAGGTGTGGTGCACGGGCTTAGTTGCTCCGCGGCATGTGGGATCCTCCTGGACCAGGGCTCGAACCCGTGTCCACTGCATTGACAGGCAGACTCTTAACCACTGCGCCACCAGGGAAGTCCCTTACTTATTCTATCTTTAGGTCAAAGTTCTTTTCAAGTAGCATCAGTCATGGAAGGAGGAAGGCTTACATGTTGACCAGGATTTTAAACAGAAGAATTAAAAGGAAAAGACTGAAAGAGCATATATTTGTACTGCATCTAATTATAAATGAGAATCAGATTTTCTTCTTTTTTTGTATTTAGAAAGTTTTACCAAATACTAAATTAGACATGGGGATTTTTTTTCTTGATTCTCTTATTGACCTCAGCAGAGATACTTGTCAAGTCACTAAAGCATACAGCACTACCTTTGTGTATGAAAAGATAATCACTGCAACTTACTTCTGTACTTCTGAAAACGATGTTTAAATTTTTGAATAACCACTTTGAAATAGATTTGTAATTATCATACCTTTTTGAATGAAATAAACGCATCATTTTTAGTTCTGATGTTGTTTGTTGAACTTTGCTTTTAATTACATTTGCCAGTATGTATTTGTGTATTACTCATTGAACTACAGATAATTCTACTGAGTTATTCTGTTTGGAGGTCATTTTCATTGTTAATTCTCATGTGTAGGATCCTAAGCTGCCTGTATTGAAATAGAAATGTATGATTTTCCAAGAACTTCAACTATTTCCTAGATGGAGCGAAGTCACCAGGAAAGTGGAATTCTGGGTTCAAATCTTGGAACAGAATGAGAATGGTGAATACTGCCCTGTAGAGGTAATTCCTGCAAAGGACGTGCCAACAGGTGGAATCTTCCAACTCCGGCAGGTAATGAAATTTTTAATGTTAACATTGAATTCTTTGGTGCCGTAAAGGTTAATATTGGATTCCTTTTAGCAGAAACTTCAGGGATAATGAAATCTAGATTGGCCAAGACCATTTATTATATTAAAGTTTTCTCTCACTTCATGTGTGTTTTCTTTCATTTTCAAAAATAAAGCTGTTTATAGTATTTAAAACCAGCTTCTCAGTGGAGGATTACTGGGCTGAATGTCAATATTATGACATAGTATGAGTGTGTTTCGTGTTTGGTAATTGCAATCATTGTTGCTTTTGTTGTGGTCATCCATTTACAATGCTTGGTGTCAGTTTATTTATCTCTTGTAAAAATAAAATACAGTGTGTGTGTGTGTGTGTGTGTAAAAAAAACAAAAACAAAAACAAAAAAAAACCCCAGCTTCTGTGAAGTTTAAGTAAGAAAAAGATAAGCTTTGGGGACTCCCCTGGTGGCACAGTGGGTAAGACTTGCGCTCCCAGTGCACAGGGGTTCCGGGTTCGATCCCTGGTCAAGGGAACTAGATCCCACATGCATGCTGCAGCTGAGAGTTCGCATGCCGCAACTAAGGAGCCAGCAAGCTGCAACTAAGGAACCCACGTGCTGCAACTAAGACCCAGCGTGACCAAATAAATATTTTTTTAAAAAAAAGAAAAAGATAAGCTTTAAAGTGACTTAGAATTGAATTGTAGGAAATAAAACAAACGTATCAAGCAGCATTAGAACATCTATAAAGACAAGGAGAGGCCATGTGACATGGCAGAGAGAACAAGCACTTCAGAGTCTAACATTCTGGGGATTGGCTCTGGCTGTCCCATGGCCTAGCTGTATATCCGTGAGCAAGTTCAGTCACCTCCCGGAACCTTTCCTCAGGTGTAAAGTGGAGGGGGTGAAAGCACCAACTTTGTAGGGTTATTGTGAGGATTAGAGGTACTGTGTCTGGAGCCCAGTGCTTGATACATGGGGGATGAGAAGTGGTTTTCCCTCTGATGCCCACCAGTTCTCTGCTTCTCTGCAGACACCAGCTGGGTGTCCTGTGATTCAATTCAGTTTGGACCCTAACTACCCGGAGCGACCATCACACTCCACAGGTTTAAGGGCCCGAACCTACCCAGGACTGCCCTCACTCCAGACGCCCGCTGCAAGTATCAGGGCCCCAGGCCACCCACATTTCTGTCCGACTTGGCTACAGTTGAGCGTTCCCGTAACTCTCAGGTTTCATAGTTTGCTGGAATGACTCACAAAACTCAGGAAAGCCCTTTACTTACTGTTACCAGTTTATTGTAAAAGATACAACTCGGGCACAGCCAAATGGAAGAGCTGCATGGGGTAAGGTGTGGAGGAAGGGTGAGGAGCTTCCGTGTCCTCTCCGGGTGCGCCACCTTCCCAGCACCGGATGTGTTCACCAGCCAGGAAGCTCTAACCCCATCGTTAGGAGGTTTTTACGGATGTTCCATTTCGTAGGCGTGGTGGATGACAGCATTGGCCTTTGGTGATCAACCCCATCTCCAGCCCCTTTTTTCTCTCTCCCTGAGGTTTTGGGGTAGGGCTGAAAGTTCCAACCTTCTGATCAAGGCTTGGTCTTCCTGGCGACCAGCCCCAATCCTGAAGCCACCTAGGGATCTGCCTAGAGTCGCCAAATGAAAAGTCACATCGTTAAAAGATGCACCTATCACCTTTATCGTTAAGGAAATTCCAAGAGTTTTAGGAGCTCTGTGCCAGGAACTGAGGACAAAGACCAAATATCTTTTCTATCTTACTTAACACAGGACACGTTAAGTAAATGCAGCTAGGTAGATGTGAATACCTGCCAGAAACCAATACAGCAAAGACACGTGTGGGACTTGTCACTTAACCCCAGAGAGATGTCATCTGTAGTATCTCTGCTGCAAATTAAAGATGAGAGAGAGTATCTTAATGGAATTTATATGTAAGACTTAGAAATACTCTTGTTTGCTATTCTTTACATGAAGTCAACATTTAGTAGAATATTATTGCCTGTGATAGTTTCCATACTTTAAAACAATAGTAAAATATTAGAATGGCTCAAGAAAATGAATGTTGAAATCATTCAAAGCAAAATATGAGAAAAGGTTAAAGGAAAAAGAAAGTTTGCTTAAATAAGTTTCTGAATGTCTTAGGAGGAGGAAAATGATAAGCACTTGTTCTCTGACCCTAGCAAATGAATTTTAGCAAATCCATTCATGTATAGACAAGGCACTAAAAGCAAAAGGAAATTAGTTTAAATTATAGTGTGAGATATATACGTAAAATAGGATTCATATGGGTGTGAAGAACATCTTTTCCTGAACATCTGTTAAAACTATATATATCCTCTTTGGATGCCTTAGAAATTCTTCATCTCCCGGAAGGCAAGACCAGATGATTTTC
Organism: Balaenoptera musculus; assembly: GCF_009873245.2. NCBI lineage: Eukaryota > Metazoa > Chordata > Mammalia > Artiodactyla > Balaenopteridae > Balaenoptera > Balaenoptera musculus. The sequence goes on from NC_045790.1 coordinate 9,564,730, forward strand.
TGTGGTTTAGTATAAATTGAATATTTAAGTGTTTTTCACACTTCTGGCAACCTTTACTAAAAGTGTTCAAAGATATCTTGGGTATATCAGGAAAGGCTTTTTTGAAGGATGTGCGTCTTGACCTGGGTGGTGAAAGAATCATGTTGGAAGGGTTCTTCATATATAAATGTCAGGAATAAAGATAGAGTGTGGAATTAGGTAAGTTTGGGTAGAAAGTATCAGTAACATGTAGGAAGAGCTAGAAAGAGTAACAGAAGAGGTTATAAAGGATTGGGGCAGCTAGTTCATGGAGGGCCTTGGATGGTAGGCTTATTAGAATTCAATACATTTCAAAATTGGAACCTATTGTTCTCCAACAGGAAAGTAGCAGAGGAGAACTGATTAGATTAACTGCATGCATTTGCTAGTTCTGTAGTTAAAAAATGGTCAAATATTGGCAGTTACAAGAAGTTCAGTCTAATAGTTTATGTATTCATAAAGCTGTTCAAAGCTTTTCTGTGAAACATTAAGCCATTCCTGGATCTTTTCCCTCCATTTTTCTCTCTCCTTATCCTGTATTCTCCCCCAAAGTATAGGTACTTCACCCTTAACGCTTGGGCACTCATTCAGAATAGGTCACTTCCTGTCTCAGGCAAAGTAAAAACCAAAGGTAGCTAATTGAAATGACTAAACTATTTCAGACAATTAAAATGTTTTCTGAGTTACTCTTTGCACAAAATATCTGATGCATAGTCCTTGGAAAATATTAAATCAAAGACATCTGCAACCCATCTCTTTAAATCTAGCTTGATAGGATCAATCATTACCTAAGCTGATTTTCCTGATGATACAAAGCTCTTGGGAATTAAAATCCAATGGAAGAGGGGAAAGGTAACTGACTTGAAATTACATGTTCAGATTCTGTTTTTCAAATTCTATTTTACATTCCTAAAATGTATAAACCAACTTTGAAGTCAGTGATTGGGGATACTGGGAATTTTCTTTTAAAAATTACTTCATTGTAAATATTCAAAGTCACATAGTGTTTATTGTGAAAACATGCTTAAAGAAGGAACAGTTTCTCTCTGATCAATTCTTCATTTTGCAACTCGGCTTAAAATTATTTTATTTTGGGATGAGAGCAGTGAATTCAGGATAGTGTAATCATTCTTATTATTCTGATTGCTTATTTTTTAAAGTGGATCATACTATATATACTGGCTTTGGTAATCTGCTTTTGTAAAAGAAGTCTAGTTAACATCTGTCACTGTACTCCTTTAACTTATATATCATGTATGTTTTTCTATAGCAATATTTTAATGACCATGTAAATATTTCATTAATATACTATAGTTTAAGCAGTTATCAATATTATACATTTAATTTGCTTCTAATTTTTTGTTATTCTTAACATTGCTGTAAGATTCTTTATGTACATATATGATTATTTACTTAAAACAGGTTCCTAGAAAGTTGAATTGCTGGGTCAAGGGATACTTATTTTTTAAGGCAAATTGCCCTGCAGAAAGCTTTACCGATTTATATTCCCACCAACAGTGTATGTAATTGCCTTTTTTGTAAACTTTGGACAATATTGTAAATTGCCTTTTTAAAAGATAATTGCTAGCTTAGTAAGTGAAAATAAAGGTGTTTCATGCTTATTTTAATTTGCTTATTAGTAAGTGGAACATTTTATATTGTCTAGCCTTTTGCATTTCCTTTGTTAGATTGTTTTCTTTTAAAGTTTTTTTTTGGTTGGAAAAAATATCTAAGCCATATATTTGTTTCTGATTAGTTTTTGAATTTGTAATTTACTACTAAACATGTAAGATATGGTGAGATAACATCTCTATAAAGATAAATGCTTTTCTCAACATCAGCCTGTAGGGGTCTCTCTAAACCAAATTTTTGGGAATGAAACCGATTTTGAGAAACTCTTAAAATTGTCTGTGATACAGGGGCAGTCCCGGCGAGTCCAAGTGGAAGTGAAGTCTGTGCAGGAATCTGGGACTTTACCGCTGATGGAAGAATGTATATTGTCTGTTGGCATTGGATGTGTAAAAGTCAGGGCGCCGAGATCGCCCAAGACTCATGAAACCATCCATGTAAGTCTCTGTTGACAGACCCAGCCAGACAAGAGAGTCTTTTGCAACCTGTCAGGAAACTGCCTTCCACAAACAATTCTTTCAGTATTTTATTTCCCTGGATATCTTTTTTTCTTTGCTTTTCTTTCTTTTCTTTTCTTTTTTTTTTTTTTTAACTGTATTGCATTTGCATGGAACCACTGCACCAGCTTGTTGGTTTTCCCTGGTACACGGCAAACTGAGGGTTAACACCTCTCAGCCTCCAGGAGCTCCTCAGTGCCTGCCGGTGATTACCGCCCTCGCCACCCCTCTGCAGAAACCCCCTGCTGGCTCATAAAGACTATTTGCCAGCAGGTGTTTGATTTCCCCTGGGGAGTGGGACTATAAACCCAGCAGGGAGAGTATTGTACTAGCTCCCCGAAAAGGTCAAATGAGTGTTCTTCACTTTCCTATGAGAAGCTCAAGGTTGCACTCCAACTCCCTGAAAACTGTAAAACCGAGAGTGAGGGTGAGCGTGGGAGGGAGATGAAAAAGCGTATTCGTTAAATTAGAAAATACAAAGTGTGGGAAAAGATTCAAACTTGTTTAGCGTAGTCTGAGTCTTGGATAAATGATTGTTTCGGCTCTGCATAATGTATTTTTTCTCTTAGGAGGAAGAGGAGGACATGGACAGTTACCAGGTAATGAAGCAAGGGTTATCCTCGTCAGATAAGCTTGATTAAAGTACTCAATTACACATTCCTGAGCCTCGCCATACTGTTACTTAGTAACTGCACAATTAGTTTTGATTCAAATATTGCTTTGTCTCAAGTTAAAACAGAGAAGGGAACAATCATTTGTGACTGTTATCCTTTTCCAAATCTGGAGCTGCCCATCCAGCGCCCTGCAGATCCATTCTTCAGGGCCTCTTCCTTGCACTTTTTCTCTCCTTTTTCCGTGGAAGAGCTGTCGCAGACTTGGCTTCAGTCAAGCCAGGCCCCTTAGGTATTTTCCATACTTTAAGCCAGGTCTCCTTTCCCTACTTCCTGGAGTCATACAGGTTTTGTTTTGTTTTTTGTCCCCCTCCCCCTCTTTCCCTAATCTCCTGCAAGATTGTGTTTACGTCTGATAAATTGTATTTTGTGAGTCTGGTTAGTCATCGTTTAGCACCGTCAGAGCTCTTCGGATCCTGATTATGTCAGCCAGCGCAGTCACCCTCCTGGTTTGGCTTCATTCTAATTGGATAAAAATGTCTGCTTTCCTGTAAGTCGCTGATAAAAGTATTGAGGGTTAAATACAGAGTCCTGTGGCGCAACCGTAGGGACTTCTTTCAAGCTGCCGTTATTCCATTAATCACTATTCTTTGGATATGATATTTCAGTCTTCTGTAATTTCTTCCAAGTAGATCCATTGCACATTTCTCCTTCTTGTCCACAAGAATGTCATGAGCTATTTGGTTAAGTGCCTTAGTGAAATCCAGATACTCCCAATATGCTCAGCATTCCACTGATCTACCCAGTCACGTAACTTTATTACAGAAGGAAATGAGGTAAGATGGGTGCACAGTCAGGTGTTGGCCGGTAGAGTTGTTAGTCTGTTGGTAACGTCCCGCCTGCCACCCCCCCAAAAAACACCACAGAAACTAGGGAGAGAAGCACTTACATGATTTGTAGATACTGGTGAAACATGTTGAAGGCTGTAGTTAAGAAATTTGAAGAGTTCTTCTGATGGTTCTAAGGGATATAAATTTGAGGATTATCGAGTAGTATTTGTGATTTTTATCCAGCAAAGAGACCTTGTAGAAGATCTTAGCTGCACGAGTGCTTGGAGTTCTACCCTTTGAGCCAATAGAAATAAAACTGGTTCTGGATTATCAGAGTGCCCTTTCAGAAATGGTGTTACTCTAGGACAGTAATGCTTTAATTTCTGAAAGTTTCTATTCTGAATAATGGTTGGAGTCAACTAGTAGTGGTAATAAAAATGTTAGGGTATAATACTTTACATTTCTGAAGCATATTAGAGTAAGGTAAGATAGAGTATCGGTTTCAGATATATTGTCTTGACATTATATTTACTATAATCCCCTTGTTTGCTTCTAGGATCGGGATTTAGAGAGACTACGTAGAAAATGGCTAAATGCGTTAACAAAGCGTCAGGAGTACTTAGATCAACAGCTGCAAAAGCTTGTCAGTAAACATGGTATGAAAAGCAACTTCTATTATCGCCCCCCCCCCGCCCGCAAATCAGTGTGTTGCTAATTCCCATTTGCAGTTACATGAAATAAAAGTAGACAAACACATCAGTAGTGGGAATGGCGAGAACATAGGAATGACGCTTATTGGTGTCACATCCTTTCAAAAGGACAGTTATCCAGTTGTAAGGATGTCTTTGCATAGGCCTCCCTTCCCCCCGCAACAAAGAGGAAATAGAGTATGTGCAGTAAACATTGTTCCTCAGAAATAACTAAAGGAAGATGCTAACATGTCTTGATTTCTGGTCCAGAGGCACTTGAGCCCTCTGCCTCTCGAAGAGATCATTCCTGTGCTGTTCCACCGTAGGCCTGCCATGAACTGAAGACGGCCTCTCTGTGAGAGCACACCAGCCTCGCTAGCTTATAGTTAGTTTTTTATCGTGAGCTTTTTATCACGAATTAGGGAAGTAATAAGTTGCTAGTGAACCCCCCTCAACCAGTAGGTGGAATATAGGAACATCCTGTGGATAACGTAGGACAAAGCGTAAACAGCAGGCAAGAAGCGGGACACCTGTATTTGACCCTCATTCTTGATGTTCTAGATAAAACAGAGGACGATGCTGACCGGGAAGCTCAACTCCTCGAGATGAGGTTGACTCTGACTGAGGAGAGGAACGCGGTCATGGTCCCCTCAGCCGGCAGTGGGATTCCAGGGGCCCCGGCAGAATGGTATGGGTGCTGCCCTGCGTCTTCTGAAGTTCGCTGTGCTCACGGAGCTGCCCGCTTTCTCTATGAGTGTTGCCTCTGCTTTGATTAATGGGTGACTTACCATAGCGTGTGGGAAAAAAGGTGTTTTAATTAGAGGAGGTGTTAAATTATTTTCATGAGTTGGAATAACTGTGGCCTAAAACTGTTTTATTAAGTGATACTGTTTTTGGCCCAAGTAATTAAGATTTCTGAGAATCTAAATCAATATTTAGTACCATTGCACTTAGCATTTAAAAAAACAGTTAATATGTTAATTACTTGGGTCATTCCCTTAAAAGACTATTCAGTCATAATAAAATCGCGTCACCAGGTGTTTTTGATTTTGGTACTAGCTTAAACTGAACTGTCAGCAAATGTTCTCTGCCACTTTACAGAAATTAAAAATAGTAAATTAAGCCACATGGGGCCCTTAGGTATATAACTTTATAAGAAAGCACGTTTAAACAAGGGAGCTTCAACTTCAGTGATGAACAGGCATATGTGTTTTCTAAGACTAACTTCTGATATCAGAGCATATGATAATTATACATGGAAGCACCAGAGAAAAGAAGCAGCAGTGACAGTTAAGTCTTTGGCATCTCTGATGTGAAATTATGGCTAACCCAGTACCCAGAATTATCATTGGTTGACCTGTAATTGCTCTGAATGTGTGAAGGCTGAGTCGTGAAGCACATGCTACTGAGAAAGGCTGCTTTATTTGAGGTGCTGTTGTTCGTTATGTTCTAGGACGCCGGTTCCTGGGATGGAAACACACATTCCTGTTATATTCCTTGACTTAAATGGTAAGTTAAGAGGTGCCTTCCGAAGGCAGCTCTGACAAATTAGTGTCCAAGTAACACTTACATTCTAACAAAGTATGCAGTTAGGCAATTCTGTAAGCCTAAGGTTTGGGTCTGTTTTATGTGTGCCAAAGAACTCTAATCCTTGACAAAGAATGAATTTCCTGTAAGGATAGTATTTTTTTTAACAGTGATAGGTATGTCTCATCATGATGTGGTCTCACATTTCATTCTACAACCCGTACTGCTCTGTGTGCTTTGTTCTCCCATCAATTTAGGATGGTAGTAATGTTTTCCACACTTAAGATATTTTCTTCTTTAATTCTCAGGAGGACTCCTCTCCAGAAAGGACTAGTAACTAGTGATGCTTATGTAGCATGTTTCTTTTATCTGGTGTCTTCTTAGCATTACCTAATGAATTTCTCACTTTATCTGTGAGTTATTGTACCATTCATCCCTGCCTTGCCTATTTTTTTTTTAAATGTCATTTTTTTCCCCCTCATGTAAAATATTTTGGATGTGGCTACATTTTACATATATTCTGCCTGAGGAGGGAAATAAAAATGAAAAGGTAGATTAAAGAGCTAAAAATAAGTTTGAAAGTCAGCATTTAAATTCCAAAGACATCTGCAGAAGAACTGTGTATTAAAATGAGCCATCCTAAATAGACAAGCTTGGATGTCCTCAGTGGTTTTCTTCTGCCCTGAAAGTGCGTTACAGCATCTCAGGTATTTAGTGTCCTGTGCTGCTTGGCTTACTTGGACCTGTGGGAGTTTTTCATATACACACGGAGTCAGAGAAGAACACTTAGCCACTTGCACCGTACGTCCACCCGTCGGGGTTTTAATGTATTGCCACAGCACTCCATCCTGCCTTGTTCTCTTGAGCCTTGGAGACTGAGGGCGACTCTGTCTTGTTCTTACCTGAGGTTCCTAGATAGGTGAGGGGTGTGTGTGTGTAGGAGGGTTAGAAAGTGGAAGAGAATAAGCTTCAAGAAGACCTATTAGTATGGATATTGCAAGACAGGAACAGCACCCTGTTCAGCCTATGCTCGTTCTTAGTCCACACAAGCCCATGTACTAGAAGCAATACTTTCGACGTTTACTTGCAAGCTTAAGATGCATAGGGAGTTGGGAGGGCCAGGCTTGGAAGTGAAGAACCAAAGGGCCACAGGGCAGCCCTTCAGTTTCTTAACTGTCAGATGATTGGAATCACTCTCACTCTCATTTCTTCAGTGCACTAAAAGACAGGGAATTGGGGTTCTAATCCTATCATTAACATTTATGGGCTGACCTGGAGTAACCTCTTGGGTTTCTTGGCTTCGGTTGCCTTCCATGTAAAATAAGGCACGGAGGTAGGAGATTGGATTTAGGTAATTTCTGGAGGCGTTTTCCATCTCTAAGATCTGTGAACTGTTTAATGGTCGTCATCTGTGTGATGTAAGATTTCAGAGCCAAAAAGCAAATGAAATTTGAGGCAGGAGAATTCTGCTACTAAGCACATTGAAATTTAGCTGGTAGGGGTTATGCTTTAAAATGATCTCCATAGTTAATGGAACCTCTCTGCTTTTAGCTGATGATTTCAGCTCTCAGGATAATCTTGATGACCCAGAAGCTGGTGGATGGGATGCTACTCTGACTGGAGAAGAAGAGGACGAGTTCTTTGAACTGCAGATTGTCAGACAGCACGACGGAGAGGTAAATAAAGCACAGCTCGGGGAGACTGGATGAGAAGTAGTTTCTGTAACCTTTCCACGAGCCTTTGAAAACAGTCAGCAAGGTAATCATTTCAGCGCTTACGTTTCTCAAGAAATATAAATGAAAACCTTTCAGTATGATTTCCAGAAAGAAGGGAACCACTTCCAGAAGGAGTAGACCAGTCAGATCACATCCATTCACTGTTTTACTTCTTTTCCTGGTAAAGGATCTTTGTTAGTAACTCATAGTTCAGGTCAGCAGTGGTCTACTCTCTGGGGAAATGCTCCTGAGGTACATAGAGGTAAAATGGCACAGTGTTTGGGATTGACTTCGAAATGCTTTAGTAAAGACTTCTTAATGAGGGGGAAAAAGAATAGATGAAACCACATGATAATATTTGAATCTGAGTGATGGGTATACACTGGGGGCTTATTTTCTAATTTGGAGCATGTTGGAAAAATTATAAAACATATTAAGAAAGGAAAGCCGACGTGATACTTTGAAGGACACATCATCACATAGTGAGTGGTATTCTGAAGATGCAAAACTTGAAGTGCGGTGCGTTCTGTAAAACAGTGGACCTGCCCCCTTCTTTAATAAGTCAGTGCCATGAGTGACAAAGAAAGCCTGGGGAACCAGCCTAGATGAAAGTAGACTAAAAGAACAGGACAGCTAAATGCAGTTTGTGATCCTGGGTCAGAACAGTTGAAACATTTGAATGTGGACTCTGTATTATATAGTAGTATTGTATTGATGTTAAATTCCTGAAAATGATAATTGTCCTATGGTTAAGTTACAGGATGTCCTTGCTCTTAGAAGATACTTGCTGAAGTACTTAGGGATGCAGAGTTACCTGTCTATAACTTACTCTAAAGTGGTTCAGTAAAAAAAAACCCAAAAAACAACAGCAATACTGTGTGTGTTTGTGTGTGAGAGAGAGGGAAAAGGGCAAAATGTTAACAGGTGGTGAATCTACCTGAAAGAAATACAGGAGTTCATTGTACTAAATTTGCAACTTTTATGTGTGAGTATTTTTCAAAATAAATAAATTTTAGCTGCTGGCCAGGAACAGCCCGCTCTGTACTCCCGCGAGTAGGTGCCTGAGGCCACATCCTGGGATTCCCATGGTCTCCCAGGGCAGTTCTCTTAGCAGAACTGCACTCATTGACTGGCCTGTTCCACTTCAGCCCAAGCCAAGACGTTTCCTTGTGGGGGTTTGTGCGTTAGGAGGAGGGGGTGACTCTTCTGTCTTCTCTGCAGGTGAGAGTGGAAGCCTCCTGGGACTCCGCAGTGCACAGCTGCCCTCAGCTGAGTAAAGGCACACCTGCGGATGAGCGAGTGTTTCTCATCGTGCGGGTGACGGTCCAGCTCAGCCATCCGGCTGACATGCAGTTGGTATTACGCAAGCGCATTTGTGTCAGTGTTCACGGCCGGCAGGTGAGTCGTTGATCCCAGTCGAAGAAATGACTTTGGGTCAGACGCGAGGGCGGGGCTGTGGAAGGATTGCTCTGGCCTGCTGTCCCCCCAGGCTCTGTGAAGCTCTGAGCTTTTCTCTTTCAGGTGACTATTGCTGTCCTCCTATAACCGTGCTTGCTTCAATCCTGGAACCCGTCAGCCTGACTTCCTCCTAGACGACCCTGAATTGTTACCCTGAATCTTTGCTACTGCGGAGTCACAGCTCGCAGCCCTTCCTTTGGGTGCCATAGGGCCCTGTCAAGGCGAAGTTCGCCGTTTTGGTCTCTGACTTTTCATCTGGGTCTTACAAGATGAGAGCGTTCGCCGCAGATGAGCAGTGGCTTGTGCTGCTCACCCTTCGCTTTCCGTGCCTTTCTTTTCTTTCAGTCCTCTCTGCCAGCTCACCGATTGTGTATGTGGAGAGAGTACTCTGTCAAGCTTTGGGGTAAAAAGATGAATAAGAAATCATCTGCATCCTTAAAGAGCCAGTGTCCACTGGCCTATGAGTGTGTAAGCAGACGACTCTCTTCTACTGTGGTAGTGCAGCTCAGAGGGTGAGCGCGCAGTCAGGGAAGGCTTCAAAGAGGAGGGGCACGTGAGCTGCTCCGTTGCCGGCAGGGGTGGTTGGCAGGCAGGGGGGTCGCTGGCTGTTTCCCCGAGAGGAGGAAATATCCGTGCAGAGGTGGTGACGAAGGAAAGGGCGTGGCAGCTTGGAGACCGTGAGAAGCAGAGTGTGACGGGGTGTGCCGCAGAGGCCACGGCTGTGGCCGTCAACACAGTTGCAGCTAGATTATGAAGGACCTTGTGCCGTATGAACCGGTTGGGTAGAAAACTTCTAGATAAGAGTATAAAGGGTTTCTGCTGTTGGTTCTGCAATGATACGATTTGGGAGGTTGGTTCTAGGGATTCTTCTCAATATACTGGCTAAAACCAGGACAGATGAAAACAAATCTTTTCATTTAGAAGAGTACAGTCACGGTTGACAGAGTCCTGGATGTAATCTCCACCCCTGAAAATTAATCTTTAGTTCTAAATGTCACACTGATATCAATCTTTGAATGAAGACCGGCAGTGATGCTGTTAAAATTGCAGCTCTTTAGCTTGGCGATCCAGCATCAGTACCTACAGGTCATGGGGTAGCTGTAGATGTACATGCCGTGTCTCCCATTCACTCTTTGCTTGGTCTCCCTTTTCTCGGAAGTCTTTTTTTTTTTTTTCTTTTTAATAAATTTATGTATTTTATTTATTTATTTTTGGCTGCATTGGGTCTTCGTTGCTGCATGCAGGCTTTCTCTAGTTGCAGTGAGCGGGGGCTACTCTTGGTTGCCGTGCGTGGGCTTCTCATTGCGGTGGCTTCTCTTGTTGCGGAGCATGGGCTCTAGGCTCACGGGCTTCAGTAGTTGTGGCACGTGGGCTCAGTAGTTGTGGCTTGCGGGCTCTAGAGTGCAGGCTCAGTAGTTGTGGCGCACGGGCTTCTTTGCTCCGCAGCATGTGGGATCTTCCCGGACCAGGGCTCGAATCATGTCCCCTGCATTGGTAAGTGGATTCCTAACCATTGCACCACCTTGTAAGGCTGGAGTCAAGAGTGAAGGGATGAAATAAATGCATTCTAAGAGGCTCTTGCATTCTAAGAGGCTAAAATCTTTTAAAAAGTTAACTAAAGATCACTGAATTATTATTAAGTTTGTGAAAGTATGTACTTCTGAGACCAAACAGCTTTTTTCCTATTCTGTTTGGGGGTTTTTACCTATTTCCTACTTGGCTTTTGCATGAGGGAAAAAGGTTCAGTGTCAGTTTAATATTGTCTCTTCCTCTTCTCTTTATTCACCAATTATATTCTGCCCTCATCCCTGCTCTCTTCAACCTCTACAGGATGTTCAGTCTTAGCAGCGTCTTCAAATGAGTCATCTGTGCATTAATTCAACAGTTCAATTCTTAACCGTGCAAAGAGCGCAGTCAGCATAAACAATGACCATGCACTCTTAAACCATTCTTCATAACGATCCTGCTTTGGTCAAGAATTAATGCCTGAACTTGTCAATATTCATAGTGCAAGATGTCCATCGTGCTGGAAAGAAAAAAAAAAAAAAGGATAAGGGTCACCAGCCCTTCCTTACATCTTTGTTAGAAGGTCATTTTATCTTGTAGAAGTCAACAGTCTTATTTCTGTAGCCTTTAAGCAGAGTTGAACCAGCTGCCTAGTGTGGTTCCAGAGTTTAGGGTTTGTACTTTTCATATATTCGGTATGCGACCTGTCACGTGGCAGGCATCATATAAATTGGTTTGGGGCACTAAGACAAAGTTGAGGAACTTACATGTAGTGATTTGGATTCTGACGTATATTGGAAGTATGTTCTTTTCGTTTTTGGTTAGAGTGAATGTGGTGTCGTTTATGCTGTCTCTTTGTTAATGAAAACTCAGTTTTTGAGGTGGGAAACTATATCTTCTATTTTGTTTTTCTCTAGGGTTTTGCTCAGAGTCTCCTAAAAAAGATGTCACATCGAAGTTCTATTCCAGGCTGTGGAGTGACCTTTGAAATTGTCTCCAATATTCCAGAGGTGAAGGATCATATGAAATTTGAATTTACTAAAAATAAACATGTAGAAAGAGCTAACTCCCTGAAAAGTCACCTACCCAAGAAATGTGTGTTAAATGAAAATGTATATTTAGGAACATGCTATAGATTTGTAGAGGAATTTCCTAATCTTAACTTGATTCAGAGTAAAATGTACTTGTGTGGCTTTAAAGGTTTTGGTTTTAGTATTTTGTTAAAGAAGAATCTTTTGAAAAGCAAATCAACACCTTTTTACCCACAGAAGAGGGTATAACCCTTGAAGGAAGGCAACACAGCATAACATAGAGTTTCAGGGTTTCATTTTGGAATGAAACAGAAATCTTGTTTCTGTCACCTCTTAGTGACGTGAACTTGGGTAAGTTACTTTGAGCCTAAATTTTTTCATTTATCAAATTGGGTTAGTGATACCTTCTGTACAGGGTTGTTTTTAAGGATTAAATGAGACAATATACACAAATTGTTGTGTACATGCTAAACAATAAATTGTAATTTCTATTATTATTATAGTTACTGTTACTATTTCTCTTTCTGAGCTAATTCAGATATGCACAGGAATCAAACAGAGCTGAAAATACCCCTGACAGGAGCTTGCTAGAGGATGTAGTTTATATATGCTTCCTAGTACTTAATTCCTGATTTAGACAGATTTATTCACTTGGTTATTGGCATATCTAGTAACGAGGCCTTCCTTACAGGAGTAGGAGAAGTGAGGGGTCTAAGAAAAGGACCCGACGAAAAAGACAAGAGTGGTTCCTTCTGCCACATTGACTACCCAGAATCGGGGAGTGAGTGGGGAGGTCCAGGCTGTGCTGCCCTTGGGGGTGGAAAATGGGAATGGGACCCTGGGGCGAGCACTCCCTCCTAAGCACACCATCCGTGGTGCCTTCATTCTCTTGATTCAAGGGCTCAGTGCTTGTTGATTGATTCTGTTGATTATTTGAACAATAGATGGACAATATATATTTTAAGACAGATCAGGTTTTGGAAGAGTGAAAAGATTGCACAGTACTTAGGCTTTGTTTTAGAGTTCTTATATCACAGAACACTTTTCCTCTCAAATAATGTCAAATAGTGACTAATTCTTTCCTGGACCTTCAAAGTATTAGGCTTACGTAGCACATATTAACTGTTTATTTAATTTGGAGCCTGCTGACCATTTAAAAATTGAGCCCCTTTTCGAGTTAGACAAGCTGCAAAATCTTGGATCTGGAATATATTACTCTTTGTATACTTATATGTGGGGCTAGAGATTTACTGTTTATTCTCTGTATCTGAGTGTTTTCTCTTTTTTCAGTTGTTTCAGATCTTAACTCTATAAAACGGTTTGAATGCAGTTGAGAAACAGTGACACTTGTAGTGAACTATCTTCAGTTTTTCCTTTTCTCCCATCATCTTTCTTCTCTTCTCTCTTCATTTGTAGTTTTATTTTTAAATTTTATTTTTGACTGTGTTGGGTCTTCATTGCTGAGCGTGGGCTTTCTCTAGTTGCGGCGAGCGGGGGCTACTCTTCGTTGCGGTGCACAGGCTTCTCATTGCGGTGGCTTCTCTGTTGTGGAGCATGGGCTCTTGGTGCGCGGGCTTCAGTAGTTGTGGCACGTGGGCTCAGTAGTTGTGGCTTGCGGGCTCTAGAGTGCAGGCTCAGTAGTTGTGGCGCACGGGCTTAGATGCTCCGCGGCATGTGGGATCTTCCTGGACCAGGGCTCGAACCTGTGTCCCCTGCATTGGCAGGCGGATTCTTAACTACTGCGCCACCAGGGAAGGTCCCCCATTTGTAGTTTTCTTATCTTCTTTAACAGTGCTTTTATTCTTCAGGTGATACGGTTTTTCAAAGGGCGGAAATGTGGGAAAATCAGCAGAAAGATAAACATATAGCCTCACGTGATGGGGCTACCTGTTAATGATTAGCTAAACGTCTAAGTTGGGAAGTGTTAGGGTCACATTGTCAAATCCTGATGATGAAGAAAAAGGAGAAGTGAGATTTAAAGCTTATAGTGTAAGGACTGCACTAGTTTATTTTTTATTTCAAAATAAAATAAAAAGCTTCTTAAAAGCTAGAATTCATCATGAAAAAGCCTGGAAAAGTTCTGTGTTCCATATTACAGAAGCTTTGAGGGCTTGGTAGCAAAAAGAAGTGGTCATAGACCAGAGAGCAACAAGAGATGGTTTCGCCTTTCTTCCTTTTTTTTTTTTTTTTTTTTTTTTAAAGCTACTAGAATGCTTTCATTGCTAATGGGAGTGTAAAATGATACAACCACTGGCAGTTGATCATAAAGTTAAATAGACACCTGCACTGTGACCCAGTAATTCTACTTCTAGGTCCTTACCCAAGAGAAATGAAAGCATATATCCATAAAGATCTGCACAGGAATATTCAAAGCAGCTTAATTCAAAATAACCTAAAACTGGAAACAACCCAAACATCCATCAACAGACGAATGGATAAATAAATTGTGGCATATCCATACTGTGGAATATTACTCAGCCATACAAAGAAATGAACTATGTGAACGAATCTCTAAATCACTATGCTAAGTGAAAAGCCAGGTGCCAAAGGGTGTCATTCCATTTATGTGAACTTCTAAAACAGGTGAACTAATCTGTGGTGAAAGAAACGATCTTGCCTTGGGGGAAGGGTAGGGGTCGAACTTTCTGAGGAAATGGAAATGTTTTATTTCTTGATAAGAGATGGAAATGTTTTATATCTTGTGTGGATAACATGGATATATAATATATACATTTCTTTAAAACTCAGGTATCCTCTTTCTTAGAAAATCAGGATAATGTCTGTTCCCTTCAGATACCATAAAGTATTCCATGTCCAGTGGTAAAAAGCATACTCTATCAGGAGTCAGGAGACCTAATTCTAGTCTTGCTTATTTTGCTAATTATGCGACCTTCCTCTTTCCTCATTTGTAAAATGAGGACAATTCCTGGGCCCAAACGAATTACTGTAGGAGACAAAAGTTTTGTGAACTTAAGCTGTCTTCTGAATTTTTCCATATTTTATCCGTTGTAAGGCTTATGTAAATTTTTTTAAAATAAATTTATTTATTTTATTGATTTATTTTTGGCTGCATTGGGTCTTCATTGCTGCACGCGGGCTTCCTCTAGTTGCGGCGAGCAGGGGCTACTCTTGATTGCAGTGTGCGGGCTTCTTGTTGCGGTGGCTTGCTTCTCTTGTTGTGGAGCATGGGTTCTAGGCGCACGGGCTTCAGTAGTTATGGCACGTGGGCTCAGTAGTTGTGGCTCGCGGGCTCTAGAGTGCAGACTCAGTAGTTGTGGTGCACGGGCTTAGTTGCTCTGCGGCATGTGGGATCTTCCCGGACCAGGGCTCGAACCCGTGTCCCCTGCGTTGGCAGGTAGGTTCTTAACCACTGCGCCACAAGGGAAGCCCATAAGGCTTATGTAAATTTTAAAAAATATTTTTGAAGTCAGAATGTGTCTTATAATTGATGATATCTTAAAGTTAATTGGAAGAGTTTTTTTCCCTCCTTAGTGGTATATAAGATGTCTTTTCTTAAAGTCGATGGCATCTTAAGATGCAGTGGCATGCGGATATATATTTTGTAGTCGTTGACGTTACTATAACAAACTCACCAGTAAGAAAAGTATCTGATTTTTCCTGAGAAGAGTACTTTGTTATGAGCCACATGAGCTTGAGATACCTGACTGAATTAACAAAGTCCCTCCCTGACTTGCAAACGTCCCATGTATATGCCTGGACCAGTTGTGTCCAGGGAGCTGGGCGAGTGAGAATTTGCTTGGTTACTTCTCTTCTTGGTCAGCTTCCAGCCTTTGGCCTCTGCCACTGCAGAGTTAGGGATTGAGACCACACTTGGAATATGTAGTCTGTAGGAGGCTGCTTAGCAAAAGGGTTGGAACCCGGCCCTTCTTTCCACTCTTAGCCTCCATACCTGTGTCTGTCTCCTGCGGGGGTTGTTTGGATCCCACACGTATCCAGCGGTTACCCCAGCTCCTCAGTCCTCCCTCTGGCCCCCCAAGATATGTTCAGGAAGTACTATTGTGGTTAGATTTCCAGCTAGCCCACCAAATCCTTTCTAACCAGGAATGTCTTTGTTTGCAATGGAAATGTAGGAGAGAACAGTTTTGTTGAAAATGTGCTGTGTTTCAGCTGCTCTGTGTTTAACCAGCCTTTCAAGTGAACCTAACCACCATTTATACCATGATTTCTGTGGGAAAATGCATTTTGAGTTCCAAAAGCTGACTTTAAAATGGAATTTGGAATACATCCCATTTGTTCGTTCAGTACTCTTGTGTGTATTTGTATAGATCAGGAAGCTTTTGTAACATTTTCTTCTGCAAGGTACTTAATTTTAATACACAATTTTCCATTCTCCAGGATGCCCAGGGAGTAGAGGAACGAGAAGCATTAGCAAGAATGGCAGCTAATGTTGAAAACACGGCTTCTGCTGACTCGGAGGCGTATATTGAGAAATACCTCAGGAGTGTGCTGGCAGTGGAGAACCTTCTCACGTTGGATCGTCTTCGCCAGGTCAGCCGACAGAGCTGGTGGCCGTGGTGCCAGCCCAGCCTGACTCTGGATTTGACTTTCCACAAGTCACAGTATTGTTACATCTAAACTTTTGAAGCCTCTAAGTGGAGCATATTAATTTAGATTAAACTTGCTGGGTAAGTCTTTGAAGATACAGAAACTACTGGAAAGTTACTTTTTCCAAGACCCTAAACGGTATCTGGTTGCCTGGAAGTAGTGGAAGAGAATATGTAACTCTTGGTGGCTAAGGAAGTAGTTTAGAAATTCCTTGATCCTGGGTCATAATGTCGCAGAAGGTAGAGTGCTGTGCCCTGCTTTGCCTCCACAGCCTCGGAGTGGATCTCTAGAAGGGAAAACAGAAGTGCCAGCCGTAAACCTAAGCCTCAGAGAAACCCTGAACTCCGTTTTATGTGGCAGTGTTGAGACTTTGTTTTTTTTAACCAAAAATACTAATGAAAAATAAAAGTGAATGGTCTGCTTTTAATAACCTTTCTCTTGGGACTGACTTCTGGCCAGCTTCAAGGGGGCCGTCAGTAGATAGAGAAAAGAATGATCCAGGTAACGTGTCAGCTGTTTCATTAACTTTGAGTATTCCACAGTGATGGCAACTGAGTCATTCCGTCGTGTGAAGTAACAGCCGTCGTTTAAAGAACTGGGAATGTGTCCATAGCTCAGAGCCTGCTTTAAGATACTGTTACTTTGGAAGTGTGTCTCTCATGTGTATTTTTCGTCTGTATTTTCTCTGACTGACAGGAAGTTGCAGTGAAGGAACAGTTGACAGGAAAAGGCAAGCTGAATAGGAGGAGTATTAGCTCTCCAAATGTGAACAGAGTGAGTACATGGAACCCCATTCTGTGCTCTGCTTTCGCTCCTCCTCTTTGCTTGGATAACTCCTTCCCATCCTTTGAATCTCATCTCGGATATCATTTCCTTCTATGAACTGATTTAAGTGTCCCCATTCTCTACCCTGAAGCATTGGTGCACCCCTCTGTCACTGCCCTTCCTAATTTTACAGGGAAGGTACCCATGTGAGTCCCACTGTAATGTTTCTCATTTATCTTCATGTCGCCAGTGCCTGGCACAGTGACTCTGTTAGGTGAGTGTTTGTTGTACTAAAGCAACACTAGCCGAGTGCCTAGGGAAACTGTTTGAATTTTCTAGGCCAAACTGAATTACTTATAAATTGAGGAGAAGTCCGGACTAGGTTTATAAACTGTGATTTATCTCTACTTTCCTTACTTTTGATAAAGATATGAATATGAGAGATAGTACACCTTTGTCTGAACTTGATACCCAGAAAAACCATGGTACAAGCATTTAAATAAAGAGCAACTGACCCTTAGCCTTGGTGTTGGAGAGGTCCCAGTGAAAGGCAGGACGGGTCTCAGGCTGGAGGGCACATGTGGCCCTGCAAGACTGAGTGACATCACTGATGATCTCAGACGGAAAGATTGGGAACATTCTCAGGCAGTAAAAAATACCACTTTGACTCAGCGTAAGTATCTTCTCACTCCTTCAGAAAATGATCTACTAAAATACACTGGCATGTGCAGAGATTTGGTATTTAGAATCCTATGGTTTAAAATAAATAGTTTGCGTGTATACATTTGCTACAATACCCAGAGAAAGGAGTCGTCTGATTAGGACAGGGTAAGGTAACCAGTAACCTGGTATCCTTTAAATAGAAGGGGATAAACAAATGAAGTGTCTCTTACTCGGACCCAGCCAGCTGTTGCCTCAGTGTATGCTGGATATCTGATGTTATACAAACCTCCCATCTTAAAAATGTTAATCAATTCAATTTTTTTTAAAAAACTGCACCTGACAGTGTCCCAAAGGCCACTAGTCTAGTTTGTAACTTTGGTCTTGACAGCCTCTCTGATACCATCCAACTTCAACATTCTGTTGATTCGGTTTTCAAAGTCTTGTATTTCCAGGACCATAGATCTATGTACTTTTGCACATGAAGGACTAATCCCCCTCTTTATTTCTTTTTTAGCTGTCTGGCAGCCGACAGGATCTTATTCCATCCTACAGTCTAGGTAGCAATAAGGTGAGTGTTTGTAACTATTTTCTATCAGTCTTAAACCCGTTTCCCATTCCAGCTTTCCTCTTCTCAAATATCACACGCTAGTTTTGCATGCCAAATTTTCTCCCAGTTTTCTATACTGTGTGAAATTTATTGGAGAGCGTTGAGTTCATTTCTTGTTATCTGCCAGTTAAAATAATGTTACCGAGACCTTATTATTACTCTACTTTCTAAGGGTTAAAAAAACAATTTAGTTGCTTAAGTTCTTCTGTTGAAAATATTCTTCCTGTTTGTGTCAGAAAAGGAACTTCATGTCAGATTTTGAATAGTAAAATATTGATGAAGTGATTGAAAATATATGAGGAGTAAGACTATGTCTAAAAGTTAATATTATTTGTTAGAAGAAAGAAAAATAAGCGAACAGCAATTTTGTTAGCTGGAATGTATTTACTTGCCTGTTAATATAGCTTTCCCCAATATAACAGAGTTTTTTTTGTTTGTTTGTTTGTTTTGTTTTGTTTTTAATTTATTTATTTATTTATTTTTGGCTGTGTTGGGTCTTGGTTTCTGTGCGAGGGCTTTCTCCAGCTGCGGCAAGCGGGGGCCACTCTTCATCGCGGTGCGCGGGCCTCTCACCATCGCGGCCTCTCTTGTTGCGGAGCACAGGCTCCAGACGCGCAGGCTCAGCAGTTGTGGCTCACGGGCCCAGTTGTTCCGCGGCACGTGGGATCTTCCCAGCCCAGGGCTCGAACCCGTGTCCCCTGCACTGGCAGGCAGACTCCCAACCACTGCGCCACCAGGGAAGCCCCTATAACAGAGTTTTAAGCATAGACAATTCATTATCACGCGTTTAAAGGGCTCACACTTGAAGTTGTAACTGGATGTCACGTGACACAGTTTTTGAGGGACCTCGTTAGATGTTGGTGTTGCCAGCTGCAGGCGGTGTGCTCTGTGTCGGTATCTTCACCCTTGAGGAGGCCAGAAGTGTCATGTGAAATGGTCTGACATGAGGCAGTTGTGTCAGAGTAAAAGAAGATACAGGTACAGATAAAAGAAGATTGGCTGTTTAATCATTATCAAAGCTGAGTGGTATTCATTACACTATTCTTATACTCTTCTTTCTATTCTTGTTAAATATTCTACAATCTGTCTTTGTATAGGTTTGAAATTTTCCTTATAAGAACTTCAGAAAAAGACAATGACGTTGATGAACGATTAGACTCATTTTTAAGATCTAGGCTACTAGGAGTTTACCTGAAGTAATACATAAATATGTATGTATGTGTATATATCCTACTATTTCAGGCAAACTACCAGTAATCTAAATCTTAAAAATATATATCTCAGTGTTTATAGGCAAATAAATTGCTCTCCAGCTCATCAATTCACTGACCACCTACCACGCGTCTGAAAGTGTGCTGAGGTTTAGTACTCCTTGATACGGGTCCACTGACAGGTGTGATGAGCTCTCGATAATCATAGCATAGTTGTGATTAGCTAAACAAAGCAGAGTTTTTGGAAAATTGTGTCATTATTAATTATAAATAACTCAAGTATTTTAAGGAAAATATAAGAAAAAACCATGACTTTGTGTTTTTTTTGAAATCCATCTAACCCAAATCCTCTATCATAAATTCCTTGAAAAAAGTAGCCAAAATTTCTTCAGCTTTTCTCTCTCACCCTAGTTTCTGTATGTTTAAATGAAGAAAATAATAGAAAACAGTAGTATCTGCTTGAAAAAGAATTATTGTTTCATCTACACCAAATAGAATAAAGGAACACAGATGCTATAATAGAAGTATGCCTAGGTAGAGTAGGAGCCCAGAGGAGGGAGTGGGCACCATTATAGGTATTATGCAGGGACCGAGAGAGGCTGTGGAGAGGGGGAACCCCCCCCAATAAGCTTAATGCTGAAAGGGGATAAGGTCCACCCAGGGCAGGGAAGGGGTTGAAGCAAGAGTGTGAACAGAAATGTGGAAGGAGGAAAGGGCATGAGTAAAGCAGAGAGGGTGTAGTGTGAGGTAGAGCCCAGAGAAAGGGGCCTTATTTCAGAAGTTCCTATATGATGTGCCTAGGAGTAGCGGGGGAGCTGGGTCACTTGAAGGGGTATTTTTAAACAGTCCACCTAAACCCACTCATGTTCCTGGCTGTGGTGTATAAAATTACATTAGAATAATGTATATAGTAGAAATATGTACAGTTACCAGTGCACAAGTGAGGGTGGGGAGAGCAGGTGGGGTAGAGGTCTCAGCAGTGGGGACGGGGAGGGAGAGATTCAGGACGTGCTCAGGAGATGGAAGCTGTAGAACTCGGCTGACATGAAGAACAAGGTGGAGCCAAGGGGAGACAGGATGACGTGGGCTCTGGGTGACAGTGCAGAGAGGTGAATGTTGCAGGGGCAGGTTTGGGGAAGAAAATGATTGAGGTCAATTTTGGACAAAAGGTTATGTCTGCCAGTTCAGGGGTCTGGAATCCTGAGCTGAAGACAGACTGGGGAGCTCAGGGCCTGGCTGGAACAGCGTGAGGAATTTGAGCACAGAGGCGAGGCTGTGCGGGCGTGATGGTGAGACTTACAGGCCTGCACAGGAGGGGAAGCCGGCCAGGGCGACGACGGGCCGGAGTCCTCGAAGAGGAGAGGAGGCGCAGGAGGGCGGCTTGGAAACTGGTGCTGGAGAAAGACGGCTTAGGGACTCCTTCCAGACTCCTCAGAGACCGAAATGAGGACTGAAAAGGCTATTTTGGGTGTGAGAGTGAAGAGTTTATTGGAGGCCTTTCCCAGGGCAGGCTCTTCTGTGGAGGACTGGGGAGAAGTAAGCAGGATGTGTTTTGGGGGGGTTTTTTGTTTGTTTGTTTTTTGGGTTTTTTTTTTGGCCACGCTGCGCGGCTTGCAGGATCTTAGTTCCCTGACCAGGGATGGAACCCGCGCCCCCTGCAGTGGAAGCGCAGAGTCCTAACCACTGGACCGCCAGGGAAGTCCCAGCAGGGCATATATTAAACGAGTAAATAAATTACACATTTTTTGTTACTCTACCAGGACCTTCCCTTTTTCAGTCATCTTGATGTCCTGGGGCCCCTGGGTAACTGAGCGAAGATGAGGAAATTCTGCCCTCTCAGATTTTACTGGTGTCCTGGTGCCGTCCCAGCAGCAAGGATCTGGCTCGGTCCGCTCTATTTCAGCATGTGTTTTCAGTTTTCGTCAGACGCCTCCGAACAGTGAAGGACCCTTTTCTCCTGTTGCAGCAGTTTGCAGTCTTCCTCAAAACTTGGCCTCTCTCACCCCTCTGCAACCACAGCAGTCCCCAGCCTCTGACGGACAGTGGAGGTCTTGTCAGGGAAAACAGAAAGGCCAGCTCCCCATTACTAACTGTGCTCCCAGTTAGCTGTGGAGCTATTATTTTATCTTCTTGTGAGCTGCTGGCCCCCATGGGCCCTGAATGGTTACCAGGTATGGCTGGGATTCCATCCACCCCATCACTGTCACCACAGGCATCATTTGACTTCCTGCTTGTGTCCAGATCAGTAGGTTTTATGAATGTCCACATACCAAAATCAGAGACCTTTTGCTTTTCACTAGGGGAAAGGTGGAGGAAAAGTGTTCTAAGATTTAATGGATGGACCTGTTGAATGAGTAAGGAAATTCAGGTGACAGAGGATCATAGCTGATGCTAGGAAACAAAGTGATAAGAACACTCAGCAAAGAGGGTTTGATTCCAGGCTCACTTCAGCAGGGAGCACAGAGTGGCTCCCGCGTTTGCAGGCGAGGGGCCCTCAGTAGTTTTGTCATTTAAAGCAGGGCCTCTTAAAAGATTTTTAAGGAAAAATTGTATTTTCTTACTAGCGAGAAAAGAAACATTTCCCTCCACCAATAGCAGCAAGGAACAGAGATTCCTCCCTTTGACTTTTTAAATGAAACAATGAAAAACATCGTCAAATATGGCATTGCTTTGAATTCAAAATTGTTATAATGCTGTGCATAATAGAATTCCTCAGGGTAGTGTTTAAACTAGTTGACATACAAATTATCCAAGTCCTATTAAACCCCTTTACACAGCAGCAGTGCTCATAGACATATGAAATGACATATATATGAGGGTGCCCATTGCCACATTGTTTATAATGGCAGAAGATTGGAAACAAGCTAAATGTCCGTTGGTTTGGTCTGGTTAAATCTGTTTTCTCCCTGTGAGTGTGCGCACGTGCTTGTGCACACACATAAGTAAATGGGATACTATATAGCTGTAAAAAATAATTAGGAACCCCTCCAGGTACTAATGTGGAAGATCACCAGGATATACTTAGTGATTAAAAATGCAGTGCAGCACAATATGCTGCCATTTGAATTATAAAAGGAGGGAAACAGAGAAGTGCGTGTGGCTGTTTATAGATTTGCTCACATACACGCAGGAAACCCTATAAGGATATATGTTAAACAGATACCATTGCTTACCTGCCTGGGGAGAGAGTAGAAGCATGTGGGCACCTGAGGTAGGAGGCTTCTCACTGTGTGCCTTTTATATTACTTGGTTTTTGGATCATGGGAACAAATTACCTATTGAAAAAAATTAAATAAATTAAAATTAAAAAATTTTATTCTCTACCCTTTATAGTAGGTAGAAGATTTTATTCTCTAGTAAGCAGTGGTTTGAGAAGGTCTTCAGTTGCTTTATCTGTAACAATTTTTGCACAAAATCCTCAAGGAGAGATTACTAAAGAAATTGTTCTGGAAAATCTCAAAGACTCATGTTGTTTTTTTTTCTTTTCTTTTGGAGACGTCCTTCATTTTGCAGTTTTCAGAGATCCGGGGAGAGGTAATTAATCCATTAGGTTTTTCCTAATGAGTGGGATACAAGTATTATCCTACTATCTAAAACATGCTTGCTTTTACCTTGAGAATAAGAATGCATTTTTAAATGTAGTTTTTATAAGACGACTAAATTTGACACCGTACTAAGTTTTTGGCTCTTACCCTTTGGTAAAAATAACTTTGGTAATCAGTATATACAGTTCCTCTCAAATGTTCCTTGTTACCTGGGCTATGAAAATATCTGTCAGAAGAGACCAGGAACGAAGGCATCTGATGGAATGTAGGAGGCTCCGGAATGTGAAGAGTTGGAGTTAATTCATTAATTAAGCAAATGATACAGTAAATGTTTGAGAACTTGTAAGGTGTCCTTTTCTGAAGCATGGGATGGGGGAGAGAAGCAAAGAAGACAGCAAAAGTGCCTTGGGCCTTCCTTCAACGCCACAGAACTTTGCTCAGTGGGACCATCTTGGCTTCCTTGCATGAAAGTATTTAACGTACAGGGAAGTTGAGTCGGAAATATAATTTTAACATGGAATCGATGCTTAAAACGCTAGAAACTGTATTTTGAAAAAATTGAAAATTATAATCACATTAGTTACATCTACCTTGCAAACTCGTGTGGGCCTGTTTCTGGGTTCTCTGTTCCATTATCTATGTGTCTATCCCTCTTTCTTGATTATGAAATCAGAGTTACAGACCAGAGAATCTGATGTGCTGTGTCCTCCCCACCTAATATCAGAACGTTCAGGTTTAGAAGCAGGGAGAAGCCACGGAGTTAAGTTCAAGTCTGCCTTTCCCTACTAGTTTTCAGTTAATGTCATGGCAAAGATCAGTCAGTCGGGAGAAAAGTAACTCTAAAAGGTGTGTCCAGGAGGCAGGAGCAGAGAGTGTGATAGGATTAGGGCTCTTGGGGAGGTGAGAGCAAGTGGTGAGGTACTAAAACAGTGTCACACTT
Source organism: Balaenoptera musculus (assembly GCF_009873245.2). Classification (NCBI taxonomy): domain Eukaryota; kingdom Metazoa; phylum Chordata; class Mammalia; order Artiodactyla; family Balaenopteridae; genus Balaenoptera; species Balaenoptera musculus. Next base: position 9,588,538 of record NC_045790.1, read on the forward strand.
TGGCCTATAATACTTGGAATTCGACCAGCCACATTTTGCATGCCTTTATTTATTGATGCTCGCTACATATTAAAGTTGGAATTGTTTACTGAGCTCCACCAATATGCAACTGATGAGCTAATTAATCTTAAAAAGATAAATTGAATTTTATTAACTACTCTTAACTTTTAATTTCACCTTATGGCCTAAAAGAAATCACCCTTGATAAGCTTTTCAATTAAGAATATAAAATATTCCTAATTGCAGTGATGTTGTTATTTACTGTTACTATTTCATCATTATTGTAAGGTAGTTTTTGTATAGGTATAATGAAAACTTAGCAAACTTTTTGTGACCAGTCTACTAGATTAGACTCATATTTAGGTGCAGAATTAATTTCAGCAGATTATTTTTCCATTTAAACAGTGGCTGTGCATTGAGATCTTTTGCAATCCAAGGAACTCTGTCAACAAAAAATACTGGTATTACTTAAAGACATTTTAAATGGAATTATGTATTTTTAAATAAGTTAGTAAGATGTTTGTCAGCTTCTGATTGGAGTGTTTGATGCAATTAAAAGTAGCCAAAAGCCTAAATGAATATTCAGTTAACAAAACTGAATTGTGTGCTTTGGCTCCATCACCTCCCTGAAAACTGCAACTATGTAGTGTGGCACTAGTTAAGGCTGGTACCAAATATGAGTCACCTCTTCTTTAGTTGCATGAGAAACCACCTTTGGACCTGGAATGTCACTGGTGCTTCTCTTTATTTACCTCTTTGTCACTTTCCTGATCAAAACCAGACCTCTTTACGGAATACCCAGAGCATTTGTGTCTGTCTGGAGAGCAGTAACAGGAAAACAGGAGGTGCCCAAGGGGGACCAGTGAGGTTCTCAAGTCAGCTGAGAGCGTGCTGTGTTTTTCCCTGTTGGGTTTTGCCTTTAAGCATAGTGTCCATCGACAGATGAATGGATAAAGAAGATGTGGCACATATATACAATGGAATACTACTCAGCCATAAAAAGAAACGAAATTGAGTTATTTGTAGTGAGGTGGATGGACCTAGAGTCTGTCATACAGAGTGAAATAAGTCAGAAAGAGAAAAACAAATACCGTATGCTAACACATATATGTGGAATCTAAAAAAAAACAAAAAAAAGATTCTGAAGAACCTAGGGGCAGGACAGGAATAAAGATGCAGACATAGAGAATGGACTTGAGGACACGGGGAGGGGCAAGGGTAAGCTGGGACAACGTGAGAGAGTGGCATGGACTTATTTATACTACCAAATGTAAAATAGCTAGTGGGAAGCAGCTGCATAGCACAGGGAGATCAGCTCCGTGCTTTGTGACCATCTAGAGGGCTTTCTCTAGTTGCGGCGAGCGGGGGCTACTCTTGGTTGCGGTGCGCAGGCTTCTCATTTTGGTGGCTTCTCGTTGCGGAGCACGGGCTCTAGGCGTGGGGGCTTCAGTAGTTGTGGCTCGCGGGCTCTACAGCGCAGGCTCAGTAGTTGTGGCACACGGGCTTAGTTGCTCCACGGCATGTGGGATCTTCCCGGACCAGGGCTCGAACCCGTGTCCCCTGCATTGGCAGACAGATTCTTAACCACTGCACCACCAGGGAGGTCCCATTGTGGCTGATTCTGAAGGTTGATAGACATGAAAAATGTCAGAAACATCACAGATTGATCTTTCCAGATTTCAGTAGTGGAGCGTAGATTACTGTGGTAGAAGTTTAAAAAAAAAATGCCATACTCTTTGACTTTGAGAGCTAAGCTCATAAGAAAGCAGAAAGGTCCAGTGTCTGGCCAAGTCCTTTTTATTCATTGTCCTGAGTTGATCTCCCTCTGAAGTACCTTTAACTGAGATGCTTCCTTTTTTCTTCCCCAACATTTCAGTAAAGGGAGAATAACCCTGGACCAGCCAAGCATGTGAAATGTATTGGAAAGACACTAATTGCCTTGTCCTTGGGTGGCAGTGTGTGTTGCTAGACCCCGGACCACAGATTCCACTCCTGGCAAGAGAATGGATATGTACAGCCAGAGAGAAAGAATATAGTGAATGATTTCAGTGGAGTGTTTCTCCAGAGATCTGCAGGTGTCAGAAAGAGGAGGGAGGAGTGTTGTACCCAGTTTATCATCCAAATTTGTTGTTCCCTTGGAAGCAGAGCCTGTTCTGTCCCAGAGCGATTTGAGACACTCTGTGTCCCCGTCTCTGGTTGGCGAGACTGTGAGATTCCTCAGGGTTAAGATGGCGGTTAAGGGAGATGGATGAAATGTGTCTCCGTTTTTCATTCTCTGATGGGGCTAACAATATGGCTAAGGCTCTGTGTAAGTACTGTGTGCATCCTTTCAAATGTTTTCACTTGAGATATTCGAATATATGAGACAGTAAGAGTTATTGCCTCCATTCAGATTTGAGAGTAACATTGTGTGTGGGAGTTCCAGCTGGTAAAAATTACCCAGGAAGCTAGCAGAGCCCTGAGTGTGCCTTGGGGAAGAGGTGACACCTACATTATTTGTCATTGGACCACACCAAATGGCTGAGATGCTGACTCCAAATCAGCTGCTTAGTTTTCCTAAGGGACAGAGTCCCACTATGTCAGCTGCCAAACAAGGAAGAAAAATGTAAAGTATGAAAACAGATTTATTCTGAAATTAAGTATGTTGTCTTCAGAACAACCTTGCATGAGCTTAAACCCTGTAAAGAAAGCGTGAGACTTTTCTTCCTCTGAGCAGCTCAGTAGAGTGTTGACTTCATTGTCCCGTCACCTGGTGGTGATGTCCCAGAGTACACAAAGCTGCAGCTTCCCAGACAGGTAATTAAATTTAAATGCAAAAAACGTTAATGAAACATTAAAGTATGTAAATCAGTGTGTGATTCATAGTAACACAAATGCTCCTACAGTGACATGTTCATAGTTCATTTCCCTCATCGTCTCTTCATGTCTCTTTTGCTTCCTAGCTTCCTACTGTTGAGCATCATACCACTTGTTAAAATATCAAGTGCTGAGAGAGTTCCTAGGGAAAATGGCCTTCTGTAAGATAAACAGGATCCAGATCACTTAGGGCTTATCGATTTTATGATCAGTACTTAGGTTGCTGCTAAAAGCAGATAGATTTCCAGTACATGTTGGCAACCTAAGAGGGCTTTCTTCCCCCATCCACCTTCAGGAGCAGCAAAGAACTTACTTTGCAGGCGATTACTAATGAGGACTCAAGTTGATCATCAGGGTCACTCATCTGTATAAACTAATATACAGTATAACTAGTATAAAATACCACTTTCTAAACTAGTATAAAATACCATTTTTTGAACTCTGGTGAAAAAGAAGTCAGAGTGATTATCAGAGGACCAAAAGAGAACGTACAGCATTTAAAAGAGTTGTGTCTCATCTTCATTACTGGTTTTTATACTGGTAACATGGGTTGGGGTTTATTTCTTTACTGGATGGGACTGATGTTCAAAGTGTTTTGGTGCTATCACCATTTTTATGGCTCAAGTTCTAGACAGGTAAACTAATCCATCACCTGATGGGCATTGTTCTTGTATTATGCAGTGAAATCTCTTTAATGGGAATTTACAAGACAAGTTGAAAGCACAGTCAGACTTGTTAATTCAGAGACTACCATTATTGGCAACTTGTGACTACTTGGTTTAGGCTTAACTGGAACTGATCTTTAATATCTGTTAAAAAAAAAAAACGAGAGGTTTGGTGATATGCTGTTCTAGAGTTTTTACTTTCATGAATGGTATGTGGCGGAGGAGAAGATGCCTGACTGTATTAGAGTTGTTCCTAGGTTTCAGTCGAGAATCTGAAGTGAAAGAGGGTATCTTGAGGCACAAGAGCAGAGAGGGCCTAAGGAGCAGAGCGGAAGGGAGGATTTCAAAAGGAATGTCTTACTAAATCCCTGTTTTGTGAGAAGCAGCATGATATAGGGGAAAGAATATTAGGAGGCTGTAAATTGTAGTAAGCAGTAAACCAAGGTTTAGTTCATGTGATTTTGTCAATGACATTGCATCATCTCACAGATTGACCAAGTCCTCAAGTCTAGGAGACGCAAAGAAGGTAAGTCTCTACCTTCAAGAGCTGCTGTGAGGGAGGAAGGTGCACCGTCGCTGGCACAGGTCTTTGCGTTGGCAGACATGACCACCTTGCCCCGTCCCTAGCCCAGCGGGAAGTGAACACCAGTGTTCACAGGTGTGCAGTGGAGCGACTGCAGGTACAGGAAAACCACCGACAGCATGAGAAATTGCTATTCCTGTACTACACTGTCAACCTCTTGAATTTTGACACCTAAAATTTTTAATAAAATAGAAATGCTTTTTTAAAAAAAACAAAACTTCAGACTGTATCTTTATCCTAGAAGTTCATTCTGCATTTGGCTTCAGTCCTGCCTTAGGCAAATGTTTAGCCATTTGGACAAAATGGGCAGAAAATATGAACAAACATTTCTCCAATATACAAATATATGAGTGGCCAATAAGCACATGAAAAGATGCTCAACATCACTAATCATAGGGGATACCCAAATGTGAGGTGGTATTATTAGGGCGATCAATTCTATAAGGAAGAGGAAAAGTACAAGAGGAAGAGTACTTAAGTAATAAGATTTACCATGTCTTATAACAAGAATAAAGCTTTAGTAATGTGTAACAGATTTCTCTTCAGTATCTTTAGATTTTTTTGTTAATTGATATGAATCAAAATTCCCGATTTTGTCCTTAATAGGGCCGGTGGGAAAGTCAACAGGATGTATCGCAGACTGCCGTTTCTAGAGCAATCACTCCAGCTGCACCATCTCCCCCTGGTTGTCCCCAAAATAACCATTCTCCTGATCCAGGTAAGTTATATTTTCATTTTTCAATCACTGTCATGAAATTTGAGCATCTTTCAGAAGTAGTTTAAATCAGGATTTCCTACCAGGTAACCACTGTCCTACTAGTTAATGCCTGTCTGAATTTTTCCCTTCCTTATCATAACATGTTGAGTCACATTGTTTTGAATGTTGAATCTTGCATTCCTGTGAGAAATACCACTTGATCATGATGTGTTGTCCTTTATATTTGTTTGATTCTGTTTGCTAATATTTTGTTTAGAGTTTTTGTGCATATGTTCTATGATGAATATATGTACCTTTTTCATAACATTGTCTTTGTTAGGTTTTGGTATCATGATTACATTGGTTTCATAAAGTGACTTGAGAAAAATTTCCTCATCTTTTTTTCCTGAGTTTATGTGAACTTGGTATTACTAATTCCTTCAATGTTTGACAAGATTCACCAGTGACACTCTCTGGGCCTGGAATTTTCTCTATGGGAAGATTTTAGATTATGACTTCAATTTCTTTATTATAAAGTTAACTTTTTATATTTCTTTATAAGTTTTCATAAATTATGTTTTTTAGGGAAATTTCTATTTCACCAAAATTATTAAATTTATTTCCATAAATGTTACAGTGTTCCTTTATTGATCTTTTAATGTTTATAGGATCTGTTGTTATGTTCATTCTTTTTATTCTAAATAGATAATTTTTGTTTTCTTTCTGTTTTTCTTAAATACTTTTGAGACTGGTTTGTCAGTTTTCTTTAGTCTTCCCACAGAGCCAAATTTGGTTTTATTTTCTGTTTCATTGATTGTTATTTCTTTCTGCATTTCACAAAATTTGGCACGATTTTTTTTTTATCATTCTGTTTCCAGATATTCTAATTTCTCTCTGATTTATTCTTCGACCCCTGGGTTATTGGGTAGCATATTAATTCATTTTCATATATCTTGGGGGTGTATTATTATTATTGATTTCTTATTTAATTTCATTATGAGCAGAGAACAGGCTCTTCAAAATTTCAATCTTTTTAAATGTTTTGAGACTCTATTCTATCTTAGTGAACATTCTGTGTGTATTTGAAAAGGTCTGTTCTGTTTTGGGCACAGTGTTCTGTATATATCAATTAGGTCAAGGTGGTTAACCTTGTTCAAACCTGCTGTATCTTTACTGATTTTTTTCCCCTCATATTTGTTCTGTCGGTTGTTGAGAGAAGGTGTTGAATCTCTAAATAATGATTGTGAAATTGTCTATTTTTACCTTTAATTATAACAGTTTTTGCATGATTCATTTAGAAACTCTGTTACTGGGTATAACACATTGGGATTGTTATTTTTTGCTGACATAGTGATGTTTCTTATTATGAAATGTCCCTTTATCTCTCTGGTAATACTCTTACTTTGAAATCTGTCTTGCTTGGTATTAGTATAGCCACACCAACTTTCTTTTGCATATTGCTTGCATGCTGTATCTTTGCCTCAGTCTTTAAAATTTTAGCCTATATTTATCTTTAAGAGTGATTATCTTATAGACAGCATATTTAGGTTTAGTGTTTTTTGTTTTTTTTTAAATCTAGTCTGACAATTTCTGCCTTTTAATTGGCATGTTTAGTTCTTTTACATCTAATATTATTATTGTTATGTCTGCCATGTTGCTGTTGGTTTCTGTTTGGCCTATTTATTTATTTTTTCCTCTGTAATCTTTTTTGTTTTCTTTTGGTTTAATTGAAAAATCTTTTGCAGTATTTTATTTTTTCTTTGGCTTTTTAGTATACCTGTATTTATTTATTAATGTCTTTGTTAAAGGATTCTAGTAGGTATCTTTAATTTTACCACAGTCTACTTAGAATTAATAATTACCACTTCCCACTGAACAAATATAAGAATCTTGCAACAGTGTAATTCCATTTACCTGTTCCCCCACCCCTCTTATTTTGTATTATTGTTGTATCTTTTGCTTTTATAGGTGTTGTGAACCCATTTTACAGTGGTTGGTTTTTTTTTTTTTTTTTTGCTTTAAAACAGCTATTTGTCTTTTAAGGAAATTAAGAAACTATAGATAATCTTTTATATTTTCCTTCATATTTATTATTTCTGTCACTATCTACTCCTTCCTGAAGATCATATATTCATCTGATATTATTTCTCTTTAGCCTGATGAATATCCTGTATTATTTCTTATTGTGCAGTTTTCCTTGAGAAGAAGGGTCTCCCCTTTTGAGAATATCTTTATTTCACTTTTTTCTTCAAAGGATATTTTCACTAGATAGAGAATTCTGAGTTGATAGCTAGTTTTCTTTTAGCTCTTCAAAGACACTGCATTATCTTTTACACTTCTTTTCTGATGAGAATTCAGCCATCATTTGTGTCACTTTCTCACTACATGTAGTATATCTTTGTGTATGTTGTTTGCTTTCCAGTTTTTCTCTTTATTTTTCTTCTTAGCAAGTTGGGCAGTGATGTGCTTAGGTATAGTTTTTTTTTTTAAATTTTATTTATTTATTTATTTATGGCTGTGTTGGGTCTTCGTTTCTGTGTGAGGGCTTTCTCTAGTTGCGGCAAGTGGGGGCCACTCTTCATCGCGGTGTGCAGGCCTCTCACTATCGTGGCCTCTCCCGTTGCGGAGCACAGGCTCCAGACGCGCAGGCTCAGCAATTGTGGCTCACGGGCTTAGTCGCTCCGCGGCATGTGGGATCTTCCCAGACCAGGGCTCGAACCCGTGTCCCCTGCATTGGCAGGCAGATTCTCAACCACTGCGCCCCCGTGTCCCCCCCTGCATTGGCAGGCAGATTCTCAACCACTGCGCCACCAGGGAAGCCCAGGTATAGTTTTCTTAGTGTTTATCTTGCTTGGGTTTCACCGATGTTCTTGGGTCTATACATTGAGATTTTTCCAACAATTTTGGGAATGTTCAGCTATTAGTTAATTACATTTTTCCCCTGCCCTTTTCTCTCTACTCCTTCTGAGAATCTAATTGCACACATGTTATATTGCTTAATATTGCCCTATGGTCACAGAAGCTCTATTCTATTTGATTTTAATTTTTCATCTTTTATCTTATTCTTGTTTCTTCTGATTGGATAATTTCTACTGCCATTTCTAGTCTTTTGTTAAGCACATCCAAGAATTTTAAATTTCAGTTATTCTTTTTAGTTCTAGAATATCTTTTTGCTTCTTTTTTTAATAGTTTTAATTTCTCTGCTGATATTTCTTTCCTACCTGTATATTTGTTAAGACCATATCCTTTTTTACATCCTTGGACCTGTGTATAAAAACTGCTTTTAAACTTCTTACCTGCTAACTCCAGCATCATGACCAATCTCCTGGTCTTTTTCTGACTGCTTTTTTCTAGACTATGGGTCATATTTAATGAGTTTTGACAAATTTATTTACTCGTGTAACTTATACCCCAGTCGAGCTGTAGAAGATTTATATGACAGCGGTTACTCCCCACACTCCATCAGTGTTCTGATTTCAGATTAGTTTTGCCCATTCTACGGTTTCATTTAAATGGAATCATATAGTATGTGCTCTTTTTGTGTTGGGCTTCTTTTGCTCAGCATGTCTGTTCAAGTCATCCATACCATTGCATGTATCAGTAATTTATTCTTTTTTATTGCTGAGAGATATTTCACTATCTCAGTGGAATTTTATCAGTTTTTAACCAGTTCTCCTGTTTATGGACATTTGGTTGGTTTCCAGTTTTTGGCTACTGTGACTAAAGCTTGTTCTTGTATAGGTCTTTTTGTAACATTTCTGTTGAGTAAATACCTAGGGTGAAATTACTTGGTCATAGACTACTACCTTGTTTTAAAATTCTGTAAATTAAAGAAAAAAATTCTAATCAGTGTTTACTTGATCTACATATTTACCACTTTGCTCCGCTCATCATTGCTTCCTGCTCCTCATTCCACGCTTCTGAGTTTAGTTTCTTTTTTAGTGGCTATATATCCATCATTAGTGCTTTTAGCAATCATCTTTTTTTTAGTGACAGACTCTTTCTTTTGTATGTTAAAGTTTTTATTTTGCTCTCACTTTGAAGAATCCTTTTACTGTGGAAAATATCAGACATACAAAGTAGAAAGAGCATCACGATGTGCCCTCGAGTGCCCCATGCTGGTTTCAGAACGATCAGCGCATCACCAGGCTTACTTATCTGTGCTCCCACTACGTCCCCACACCCTCTCAGAATGACTTTGAAGCAAATCTCAGATATTATCTCATCTGTAAATATTTGTACATGTATTTCTAAAGTAATACCCACAGTAACATTTCATTCCTAAGAAAAATGAAAAATAATTCCAAAATATCATTAAACATCTAGTCAGTGTTGAGATTTCCCCAATTGGATCAAGAATATCTCTTAGTTATTTTGAATGAAAATCCAAGTAAGGTTCACACATTGTGATTAGTTGATACGTGTCTTAAGTCTGTTTAGTCTATATGCTCCTCTTCATCTTTTTTCCCTGTTGCATTGTATTTGTTGAAGAGACCAGGTTTTGTACACAGACGCTGTACATTTTTATTTTTCCTGGTGACATCCTCACCAGGTTATTTAAACATGATTCTCTGTCCCGTGTATTTCCTGTAAATTGGTGGTTAGATCTACAGCCTTGGTCAGATTCAGGCTAATTTGAGGGAGGGACGGAAGGTAGGGTAAATGAATGGGTAGTTTTATGTACTTCCCTTAGGAGACATATCATATCTGATTATCTCTCTTTCTGTGATAGATGCAGCCTTTAGTTGATTATTGGCTAGATATTTATTTAATCAGAGGTCATCCTCACTCTAGAATGTTAGTTTAACTGCATGTAAAACTTTAGATTATTCCTAATTTTTTTCTTAGCATTTAGATGATTATATCTTCTAGCTCTTTATTCATCTTAAACTTCTTGTTTGTTTGTCTCCTCTTTTTTTTTTGGTGGCCATGCCGTGAGGCTTGCAGGATCCTAGTTCCCTGACCAGGGATTGAACCCGGGGCCCTTAGCAGTGAAAGCATGGAGTCCTAACCACTGGACCGCCAGGGAATTCCCTTGTCTCCTCTTTTTTGTTTCTCTCATCCCTATTTTTGCTTTTGACATATCTCTTGGCAAATAGCTTTCTCTTTGCTGTATTTTTTTAATGATTGAGCTCATGATTACAAAATACCCTTCTGTAACTTTTCATAGTTTACTTAGAGTTAATAGTCCTTTATGGAAAAGGTAAAACCTTAACCATGCAGGTCCGTGCACCATCTGTATTGCCAATGAACTTGCATCGTCTTGGTCCAGTGTGGCGTAGAGGGTGGGGATGGTCATGTGCTTCTCTTCAGGCAGCCTCATATACAGATGCCTCAAGTTGACTGGCTTCTTCTTTTTAAAGTGTTAATTAGGGTACAATTTTTAAGTCACATATGACTTGGATTAGTTTTTCTTGAAAACTTAGTTTTATTCACTAAGGATAAAGAATTATAAAGAATAAAGCATTAGTAAGTCTCCTAATATCATAGGCGTTATCTGCACGTCTGACCCCAGCCTTTGGTAATTAAGAGCAGGTAAGAACAGGGTTGGTTCAGGGCACTTGTCCCTCTCTTGTGAAAACAACTCAAACACCACTGTCTTCCTGAAAGGTCAGTTTCATCATCTTCATTCAGTAAACAGCATGAAAAAGTTGAATAAGATATGGTCCCTGACTTTAAAGAGGTTAAAGTCTGGATGGAGAGCTATTCGAGTGTGTCATTGGCTATGTGATTTAAAAATGAAAAGCCCCATTTTATTCTAGGGCAGAAGTTATTGGGTTGGCCAAAAGGTTCATTTGGTTTTTTTTCTGTAAGGTGGCTGTAGTAGCAGTTAGTTGTCTTTAACTTCATTCGAAACAATTTTGTTAGATTGTATTGTGACAGCTGTCATATCAGTGTGCATTTAAAAAAAGACTTATCAAAATTGGTGAATTTTTGTATAGTCATTTTAATACTGAAGATGGAAGAAAAAAAGCAACATTTTCGACATATTATGCTTTATTATTTCAAGAAAGGTAAAAACGCAACTGAAACGCAAAAACAGATTTGTGCAGTGTATGGAGAAGGTGCTGTGACTGATCGAACATGTCAAAAGTGGTTTGCGAGGATTCGTGCTGGCGAATCCTTGCTGGACGATGCTCTGTGGTCGGGTAGACCAGTTGAAGTTGACAGCGATCAAATTGAGACATTAATTGAGAACAATCAGCATTATACCATGCGGGAGATAGCCGACATACTCAAAATATCCAAATCAAGCGTTGAAAATCATTCGCACCATCTTGGTTACGTTAATTGCTTTGATGTTTGGGTTCCACGTAAGTTAAGCGGGAAAAAAACCCTTCTTGACTGTATTTCCGCATGCGATTCTCTACTTAAAAGTAATGAAAATGTTCTGTTTTTAAAACAAATTGTGACAGGCAAAGAAAAGTGGATACTGTACAATAATGTGGCACGGAAGAGATTGTGGGGCAAGTGAAATAAACCACCGCCAAACACACCAAAGGCTGGTTTTCATCCAGAGAAGGTGATGTTGTGTATATGGTGGGATTGGAAGGGAGTCCTCTATTATGAGCTCCTTCCAGAAAACCAAACGATTAATTCTAACAAATACTGCTCCCAGTTAGACCAACTGAAAGCAGCACTCGATGAAAAGCATCAGAATTAATCAACAGTAAATGCATAATCTTCCTTCAGGATAACGCAAGACTGCATGTTTCTTTGATGACCAGGCAAAAACTGTTACAGCTTGGCTGGGAAGTTCTGATTCATTTGCTGTATTCACCAGACATTGCACCTTTGGATTTCCATTTATTTCGGTCTTTACAAAATTCTCTTAATGGAAAAAATTTCAGTTCCCTGGAAGAATGTAAAAGGCATCTTGAACAGTTCTTTGCTTAAAAAGATAAAAAGTTTTGGGGGGCTTCCCTGGTGGCGCAGTGGTTAAGAATCCGCCTGCCAATGCAGTGGACACGGGTTCGAGCCCTGGTCCAGGAAGATCCCACATGCCGCGGAGCAACTAAGCCCGTGCGCCACAACTACTGAGCCTGTGCTGTAGAGCCTGCGAGCCACAACTACTGAGGCCCGTGCGCCTAGAGACCGTGCTCTGCAACAAGAGAAGCCACTGCAATGAGAAGCCCGCGCACCACAACAAAGAGTAGCCTCTGCTCTCTGCAACTAGAGAAAAGCCCACGCCTAGCAACAAAGACCCAACGCAGCCAAAAATAAATAAAAAAAAAAAGTTTTGGGAAGATGGAATTATGAAGTTGCCTGAAAAATGGCAGAAGGTAGGGGAACAAAAGGGTGAATGCATTGTTCAATAAAGTTCTTGGTGAAAATGAAAAATGTGTCTTTTATTTTTACTTAAAAACCGAAGGCACTTTTTGGCCAACCCAATAGTACTTGACAAGTTAGTGACAAGGCCCGGGGTTGGATTACCCTTCGGATTTAATAGGAACGATGGACATTAGAGCATTTTAGAAGTACCCCAATTGCTGCTATTTAATTGGAAAAGGAAACACCATTGTGTTTGAGGGTAACTATAATAAGAGCATGTTTTTTAATATTAATTTTTTTAAGGATACGTTTTTTGATTTATATTGTTAGATTTGCTTACAAAGCATATGTGGCCAATTTACATTAAGGAAGATGTCTCTGTAATTGTTTTTGCCTTATCTCTTTTCCTTTCAATATTTTTTTGGCAGGACTCAGTAACCTAGCAGCCTCCTACTTGGGTCCAGTAAGATCCTTCGTGCCGCAGATGCCGAAGCTGCTGAAGTCTCTCTTCCCCGTCCGTGACGAGAAAAGGGGCAAGCAGCCGTCTCCCCTCACACATCAGGTAAAAGCGTCACGAAAGCAACAGTGCACGCGCTCCTAATAGGTTGCTGGCGCAGTGATGCTCTGCGCCGCGCTGAAGCCGGAAGGAGAGGGCAGCAGCACCGGGGGCGTCAGCGCTGGGCTTCCAGACCTGGTAAAAGCTCTGATAATTTCTCTTCCACTCTCGTCGGAGGCAACAGAGCTGTTTAAACGCATTGACGCTCTCAGTCCTTTTTGCTTTTAAAAAATGCCAAGTACGCTACTAATGTGATTTATGGTCATATCACTTAGAGCAACAGTAGTGAAATTTATGAAGTGCACTTAGTGTTGTTTGCGTATTGCCAAACAGAAAATGTAATTCTATTTTTAATTCTTGATTTCGTTTCTTATTTCACACAGTTTTACATCATTCCTGCCCTTGCTGCTCAACCTCTTTTTTCCTCTACTGTGGTTTACCTGTTCTTTCACTGAAATATTAAAAGTGATCACTTGTCTTATTTCCCCTTTTTATTAAAACTCTCTACCCGGCCTCAGAAGAATTTTTAGAGAAGATGTTAAAGGGTTTTCCAAATAATCAGGAAGTTGCTCTTGTGTGATGGTGCATGGGAAGCCTGTTGGAAATGCAATTTTTAGCCTCATATAGGTGTGAATTCAGCAGAAAATGATAAATGAGGATTTATTTATACTCATTCAAAAACACATACAGTGCAAGTTCAGTTGCTGAAAGAGGTCTTTTGACATCAGCTTCTCCACATTCACTTAAACATTCAAGTTGCAGAAATGTAGGTGAGTCCTTGCCTGAGACCTTAACTATTTAAAAGACTTTTCTAAGTTTATGAGTGCATATTCAAGGGGGATGGTATTAGTTTTGTAAGGTTGCTGTGCAGATACATAGTTTTTTCAATCTAGGATTATATGAGCATATATATCAGCATAGATGCACACATATTGTATGAAAAAAATTAAACATCGAGATTTTTGGAAATGTTTAAATTTTAACCGGGCACTAACGGGTGCTTGACAGTAATCAAAATGAATCTGAGATGGCGAGAGCTTAAAATAAATAGCAAGTCTAATGTTTGGTGGGGGTGAGGGTAGGCAAAAAAGATTTTGCCAAGGGTTCGTTATAGCATACGTTATTCTGTTCTAAACTGCTACATCGTTGTTTCACAAAGTATGATTCATTTACTGTTTGTGCCAGAATTTCCATGGTAGCTTTTTAAAAAGGTAACTTTAAAAAAAATACAGCCCGACCTTAAAAAAGTATAACTCATACCTCACCTTGGGGCATCTAATAATCTGCATTTATAAGCACCCAAGGTGATTCTTATTCACATTAAAGTTTTTTTTGTTTTTTATAAATTTATTTATTTATTTATTTTTGGCTGTGTTGGGTCCTCGTTTCTGTGCTAGGGCTTTCTCCAGTTGCAGCGAGTGGGGACCACTCTTCATCGCGGTGCGCGGGCCTCTCACTGTTGCGGCCTCTCCCGTTGCGGAGCACAGGCTCCAGACGTGCAGGCTCAGTAGTTGTGGCTCACGGGCTTAGTTGCTCCGCGGCATGTGGGATCCTCCCAGACCAGGGCTCAAACCCGTGTCCCCTGCATTGGCAGGCGGATTCTTAACCAGGGAAGCCCTAAATTTTGACATCCACTGTTTTTCAATTGCTGTTTCGTGAAGACAGAGTTACGTAAGTTAAAGGAAATTGGAATGGTATTAGAAGTCATTGAATCAGACTACGATTGTTACAATTATAAGCTACTTTAAGCTTTTGACGTAGCAAGTCAAATCACCTGCTACCATAAGTTCTTTTACTGTTTTGCCAGTGAGTGATTGATTCCTCTGGATATGAGAGGAACAGCAGTGGTTTAGAAAGAAATCTAGTGATTGGTGGATAATTGCAATTTGTAATGTCAAGTTTAAGTGAGGTAATCTTGAAATATTTTGAAGATATCTTAAGTAATATTTGTTCATTCAGTTTACTTTTTTTGAGCATATATGAGCAAAGATGTTACAAAAAAGTGGCCCCACATGCTGCATAGTTCATAAATAAATGAGAAAGTCAATACAGAAGTGGCCTTAACAAAGATGCTCAGTGGTGGAGCTGAACTGTTCCCTTTGGTTGGTGAAATCCCCGCTCCCTTGAAGGACCGTTTCTCAAGGTCACCAGAGCTCCATCTTGCCTGCACTTCTCAGTCCTCATCTGACTTGACAGTCGTGCAGGAAACATTTTTGTCTCTGGGCTTTAGCGCTGAGCTCTTTGCCTGGCTTCCCTTCTGTTGACTGCTCAGTCTTTCTCAGGTGCCTTTTCTGGGACCCTTTATTCCATCAAGCCGCTGATACTCAGGTGTTCCAGAGCTCCCTCCCAGGTAATCTCATCCAGCTCTGTGGCTTTTAACTCTTTATGCATTGACGATGCTCACATTTCTATCTCCAGCCCAGGCTTTGCCCCTGAGCTCTGGCCTCGTGGAGCTAACCGCCTGTTCAGCTTTTCCACTTACAAATCCATTAGACATTCACATTTTACAAGTTCAAAGCATTACTCCTGGTTTCAGCTCCCAAGTCCATCTACTCCCAGCACACAAAATACTTACAAAATACATGCCCATCTCAGCGTGTATAGCACAAATGTCCACCTAGTTGCTTCACCTCATAAATAGTCCATCAGTAAAATTTTGTGGGTACCACTTTCAATCCGGTGACTTCTCGCCATCTCCATTTCTCATCACTCATCCATGCCATCGTCTCTTGCCTTGACTATGCAGCAGCCTATCAATTGGTCTAACTGACGCGTTTTGCCTCACAAAGTCTTCTCATTCACAGAGAAGCCAGAGTGAGCTCCCAAGGCCTTACATGAGTTCATGGCTTGAAACCTTCCACTGCTTCTCTTTGAATAAAATCTATTCCTTACTGTGGTTTACAGTGTCCTATGTGATCTAGCCCCCTGACTTTTAATCTTTATTCCCTTTATTTTATTTTTTTATTTTTATCTATTTTTTTTAAATTTATTTATTTTTGGCTGTGTTGGGTCTTCGTTGCTGCGCGCGGGCTTTCTCTAGTTGCAGTGAGCGGGGGCTACTCTTCGTTGCAGTGCGTGGGCTTCTCATTGCGGTGGCTTCTCTTGTTGCGGAGCACAGGCTCTAGGTGCACAGGCTTCAGTAGTTGTGGCACGTGGGCTTCAGTAGTTGTGGCGAACGGGCTGTAGAGCACAGGCTCAGTAGTTGTGGCGAACGGGCTTAGTTGCTCCACGGCATGTGGGATCTTCCCGGACCAGGGCTTGAACCCGTGTCCCCTGCATTGGCAGGTGGATTCTTAACCACTGCACCACCAGGGAAGTCCCTATTCCCTTCATTTTACTCTTTGTTCACCATGCTAAGCCATATTGGCCTTTTTGTTGTTGTTGTTTGTCACATGAACTATGAAGCTCCTTTTGATCTCAAGAGTTTTTGCACTTGCTTTTCCTTCTACTTGGCCTGCTCTCTCCCAAAGTCTTTGCATGGCTACTAGGTCTCTAGTAGACTGGTCTGCTAATATCATGGTCAAGAAAGACCACTGTAAGCAAATATGTTTGAATTTAGAGTGGCCTGAACCAACCAAACTAAAACAACAGCCTCTACCATACATATTACAGTGTATTCCCATATTTAATCTTTTCATTGGGAGTTATTGTTATGTTTATATGCTTATTGCTTATCTCCACTCTAGAATGTACTTCTTCGGGGCAGGGGCTTAGTCAATGGAAAATATATGTTGGTTGACTATTGACATTTGTACAGCTTGTAATATTAGGTAGTTTGAATGTACCAAGTGTCATCGAGTGGTGTAAAGGACTGTGGTTATAGTTGGGAGGTGAGAGAATCACATCTGAGTGGGGATTTGAGATATCGAGGCATATTTATGAAGTTTCTTTCCTAGACTAATGCAAGTTCCACTAAAGAACTGTTCTTAAAGGAGGGAAAAGCTTGAGCTTATCATTTTGGACTTAGTTGATCAAAGATGCTTGTGTTCTCATTTTTACTATCTCTGCTAAAGCTTTAAGAGAAGTAAATTATAATTTAAAATGACAGTATCAATATAGAGGTTTCCCTTACTAGGACCACTTTAAATATGCTTTAAATTGCTATCACCTAGATGATGTTTCATCCTTGGAATTAGGGCACTTTAGCGTCCATGGAATTTCAAAATAACAGCAACAAGAGCAATGCTATATTGGCTAGATTTGTTTTAGTGTTTCCCAATTTTTTATAGTAATCTTCACTCTAATGGCATCCTATTCACTTGGAAATCAGATTTGATACCTGAAAGTTGAGGTTCTTACTTTTTTCCCTCCTTGTGGAACCTCCGAGTCCTCCAGGAAGAAGGTTGGTTTATTTCTACCCAGTCTTTGCCTCTGCTTTTTTCTGCTGTTGCCCAGGAGTTAAAGGTTCTGTGCTCCTTTAGGCTTTCTCCAGACCTAATAGCTGAAGATTAGTCAACTGTATCTCTTATAATAAATGCCTCATCATTCTTCCGTTGTCTTGCCAGGGTTTTGCTTAAAGTGGGGAGCCCAGAAGTGATACTGTAACCCCTATGCTTGAAAATAGTGCAACTGTCACTGTCCTCTTTGGAATAACGTACTTCTACCAAAGTGGCATATGATTGCACTTTTTTTAAAGGCAAGTATTTCTGGTTCACTGTGCTCTGGTCAGTTAACATTCCCCTTTTTTGTTTGCTTGTTTATTTGCTTACACTCTTGTCAATGCACTTCTCTTTTTATTATTATGTTGTTTAGTTGAAGTATAAAAATACTTAAATAAGGATCTTTAGATTCATTTAGAAAATTTTTCATCTTGATTTTGTTTCAACATTCCTAGGATAGCAAGATATTTTTTGAATAATTATTTAAAAAATACTTCTGTCCTAACTATCATCTGCAAACTTTGAAGGGCACAGTCTGCATTTGAGTCACAAACAAAATATGGAACATTAGGGCGTGAGAGAGAATTCTGTCATAGGTGACTAGAGATCACTCCCCAAGTTACAGAGCGTCACACTTCAGCTCTGCATATTCAGTAACTGCCATCACCAGCCCACGTTTCCCCCTCTCTCTAGCAAAGAGATTATGGGAGACTTTGTTAGATGCATTACAGAAATGGAGGGACACCATGCCTTCCTCTGTATCACCAGTCCAGAAAGCCTAGGACAAAATTCATGCTGATGAACGTTCCTAGACCACTCTGCCCAATGCCTGGCATAGCCGTAGCTCTGTGTGAGGCATCCATGCAGCGTAAAGAAGTACACGAATACCCCGAAGCTTGCTCTCTGTTTTGATTCTGGTTTTAATTGGCTACTAGTGCCTTGTTAGTACACTAATTTCAATGGCCTACATAAATAGTCATTAAATAATCAATACCAGACTAAAAAACTTATATAGGTTTTAGAATGACATCAAAGATAGAACCCAGAAAAATAGAAATGAGTGCACATACCTAAAAGGAATCTGGATCACTTCTACAGTACAGGAAGGGATAAATATTAACATTGCATAAAACTTAGAGACAAAAAATAGATAGTAACCCTGCTTAAGATTTCTCCTGTGAGATGGCACAACAAACTAAACAGAAACCCCCAAATGGATCAGCAGAGAAAGTACATGGTGACCCAGCAGACTGTAGAGTAAGACAGGCACACTCTCGTTTCCGTCCCCACCCAGCTTTCTCTTTTCATCATTCTCAAAGCTATTGCCCTCTCCATTTCCTACCTGACTGTGATGAAAGATCTCAGAGCTTCTTCCTTTTTCTGTTTCTGTCCCAAGTTAATTTGGAGACTTAAACTCCTTCTCTGGAAGAGTCACAGTAACAGAGACACTCACAGCAACCCACCTAAACACCACACCTGGGTTCTCTCCGGCATCATGAGACAACACTTAGATCATTGCACTTAGTGCTGGGTATGTTACTACTAGACATTTGTTGACCAACTGGAATTATTTCAGAGAATAACATCAGAAATGATTTATGAGGAAGGATTAAAGGAGTTATTTATAGCTTGACCAAACAATGACTAAGAGAGCTGACTGTATAAGCATTCAGGGGATATCAACACCAAAGGCAGGGAAGAATTGTGTAAGGATGGTTCCAGGAAAGCAGCAGTATGAAAGGCACAGAACAACAGAAATGAAGTTAACGAAGAGAATGGTAACAACCGTAAATGAGTACAGTGATTTACAGATAGCAGGGCACTCTCTAAAAAAAGCCCCAAGGCTTTCTGTCACTTCTATTTTGTAAAAGTAAGATATTGCAAATATCAAAGTATTCCCATTAAGAACCAGGGAATGCAATAGATCCTGTTTCTACCAGTCATTCTTCCTCTTTTCTTTGCTAGATTAGGTGGAAGAGAGGCAGAAGTTGTGTAATGAAGGAATGATTATTATCAAAAAAGTACTTTTAATCAGAGTGTCCTTGACATTTTCAAACAAGAATGTTCAATTCCCTCCCTCATGCAAAGATACAAACACACAACCACAGTGAAAATCTAATGAAAAGATGAATGTTTATTAACTTGTTCTTTGGAATCAGCAGGTTCTCAGATCAAGAATCTGTTATTTTGGGGGGCATATTTCAGCATCTGAAAAGATTCATGGATCTTTTCTTGTAAGATAGAAGTTAACAGTTTATTCTGAGGAATAGAAAAATTTAAAGAAAGAAAATAAAGATTTTAAGAAAGTCTTTAGAAACAAAGGTTCTTATATTTTACAAAATCATTTGGCTTGAACATATTTGTAAAGACTTATGTTTGTCATTTTTATGGAGATTTGTTTTTGTTTGTAATCAATTTCTGTCTGAGTTCCAGAAATGCAAAAGATACAGCACTGAAAGAGGTGGCAGCTGACAAAATTGCTGTCTTTGACCTTCTGATGCAAGTTTAGTAACTAATCTGGAAAATAATGAACTGCAATTAATGAAATCTGTACTCATATTCAAGTGTGTTTCTCAGACAGCACATACAATAATTGAAAGCACTTCCTGCTCTCCAATTAGTTAGATTGAATTAATGTGGCATAATAGCTTTTTTCATATATCTAGACGATTGTGTTCAGATGAAGCTGTTTATGTACTTCAAACTTCGGTACTCCAAATGGCATCTTTGGTTCATTGGGGGAATTAAAGAGTTAACGCTCACATTCAATTTCCACCATCAGAAACACAGCCGCATTCCGGCCTATCTTTGTTTTACCGTCTGCCCCTCTGCCCCGCAGTGTGCTGCGCTTTGCTTATGGCTGCCTTGTTGACTTCAGGGATGCTTGTCTCCAGTTTCAACACAGCTTCCAGTGTGGAAGATGGACAGGGCCTTGAGTAGAGAAAGCAGCGCCCTGTGCATCTCTGGCCTAGTTGAAAAGATGCTTGGCTAGTTCTTCCAGCTTTCATGTCAGCGATTCCTCCATGTATAAAACGGGGAGAAACAAACACAGCTACTGGTTCTTCCCTCGTGCACGAAGATGCTGTTTTAGGCTCTTCATACTTGGGCTCCTCTGATGAAACAAGCCATATAAATGCCTCTCCTGGTGTCTTAAGGGTTCATCATCTTAACTAACTAAAATAAGAAAAGGTATCTATACTTTGTTTCCTAGCCTTGAGTTTTCCTTAATTATTCTGGTTATTTTTAAAGGTTATTTCCCCCTGTAGTTTATATTTGGATATGGTATGCTATATTGCTTTTTCTTGAGTTAACAAAGGGAAGTTTGCACAGCCTTCTGGAGTACAGACTTTTTAAAAAAATTCAAAGTAGGACTTCCCTGGTGGTCCAGTGATTCAGACTCCACGCTCCCAATGCAGGGAGCACGGGTTTGATCCCTGGTCGAGGAACTAAGATCCCGCATGCCACACGGCGTGGCCAAAAAAACCCAAGAATTCACCCAAGGCAAGTGATTTCTGTTCAGTTGCTTTGGGGATGTATTCTTAGGCATTCTTCTTCTTTTTTTTTTTCTTTTAATTTATTTATTTTATTTATTTTTATTTTTGGCTGTGCGTGGGCTTTCTCTAGTTGTGGTGAGCGGGGGCTGCTCTTTGTTGCGGTGCTCGAGCTTCTCACTGCAGTGGCTTCTCTTGTTGCGGAGCACGGGCTCTAGGCGCGCAGGCTTCGGTAGTTGTGCGCGGGCTTCAGCAGTTGTGGCACGCGGGCTGTAGAGCGCAGGCTCAGTAGTTGTGGCGCCTGGGCTTAGTTGCTCCGCGGCATGTGGGATCTTCCTGGACCAGGGCTCGAACCCGTGTCCCCTGCATTGGCAGGTGGATTCTTAACCATTGGGCCACTAGGCATTCTTACTACTTTACGAAATGAGACTCTTATCTCTGTTTTCTTTTCCAAAATCATAACATCTTACCGTCTATCTTTGCCCCAGAAATGTATGGATATTGACATACTTAGAGACACTAAGTTGACAGGTTGTCTTCAGAATCAGGGTTAGTAGTTGATCTGAAAAATAATGAAAAGAAGATAGTTTCTGAGGCAGGATAGGAGTTGATGGAAGAGACCTCAGTCTGCCAGTCGTTTTTCACAAATGGGCCTTGTATACTTCTGTATGATTCTGGAGACCTGAGGTTGGAACCTTTTTTGGTAAAGAGCCAGATAGTATCATTTTAGGCTTTGCAGGCCAAACAGTGTCTGTCAGAACTAGCTGTAGTTCTGGTCCGAACATTGGGTCTGGTTTTGTTCTAATAAAACTTTATTTATAACCCTGAAATTTGAACTTCATATAATTTTTACATGTCACAAGGTATTCATTTATTTCAACGACTTCAAAATGTAAAAACCATTCTTAGCTTACAGGGCACACCGAGGTGGGGACAGTCTAGATTTAGACCCTGTTTTTAAGTTTTTAGATTGACAGCCATTCTATGTTTCAAGTAAACATCCTTCATCCTTCATGGATGCTTGAGAAACTAAGTGGATGGAGTGAATATTACATCCTCATTTTAAAAAATAGAAATCTTTTTCACATAAATACTTAAATAAATTTTAATTATGCAGAAGTTTAAAAAGTAAACTAGCTAAACCCTAAAAAATAAGGAAAAGTCTCTTTCCTCACAACTTCAGAAATATTAGTATTTAAAATTTTCTGTATCTAGGGCCTCAAGTAAGTTGAACTAACACATATATGATAGAGTGAAATAAAAAGTCTGTTTGGATGGGCTTATTCACTTTTATCGACGGATAAAACAATTTACTTGTTGATAGAAGAAGTGGGCCTTTTAGTTGTTTCATGTAATTGAGTTAAATAGGAATATCAGATGGTGGACCTTGAGTGCCCATTTCTGAGGAGTAAGAAGGGCCCTGTCTACGTCTGGTGTTGTACACATTGTATCCCTAGCTCCTGGCACAACCTTTAGAATATAGTAGGCACCTGCCCCATGTTTCACTTACATCAGGTGGAATTGTTGATTGTTTAAAAATGTGTGTATAGTAAGTCTACCTAGAAGTACCTTGGAAGACAACACCCGAAATCCCAATGATTGGATTACCATGGTACTTTAAAAATGTACTGAGTGCTTGGTGTGCCAGGGATTTTATATGCATCAGCTCAGCACCACTGCTGTCTGATGAAAATAAATATGAGCCACGTGTGTCATTTAGAATTCTCTAGTAGCCACATTTAAAGTAAAAAGAAACAGGTCAAATTAATTGTGATAAAGTAATTTAGGATTGACATACATACACTACCTATTTTACTATGCGTAAAATAGCTGGCTAGTGGGAACCTGCTGTAGAGCACAGGGAGCACAGCTCCGTGCTCTGTGACCACCTAGCTGGGTGGGCTGGGGGAGGTCCAAGAGGGAGGGGATGTATGTATACGTATAGCTGATTCACTTTGTTGTACGGCAGAAACTAACACAACACTGTAAGAGAACACCGCGGGGGGGGGGGCACTGCCAGCTCTCCCTGACACTGCCAGCCTCACCACCCTGCCTCTGATTAACATAACCTTTAAAAATTTGTTTATATTGATTAGGCTATTGCTGATTCTTGATCTTTAGTAATTGTACGTGTCTGATTTTATCTAATGTTTGTTACTGTACCAGAACATATTCAAAGATGAGGGGAAGTATCTTGCTTATGTGCACTGCCCCAGCTCAGTGGTGTTCCTTATATTTTTCTCACTTTAGCAGCACGAATATCAAAGGTTAGCTATTGAGTATTTATGGCAAAAATAAATCTTACATCTCTTGTTGTATTTTCCTATGCTTGGATTAAAGTGATTGGTTAGAGTTGTAAAAAAAAAAAAAAAAGACTTAGAGGATCATATTCACTTAGGAACCATTAGAAAATGACATGTAAGAATTTATCAAAATCAGGGTAAGTGGTGATTATTAGGAAAGGTTCATTTTCAAACAAGAAAAAAATACATCAGAAAGTTTAATTTTTTTTGAACAAAGTGATGATTTTTTGCTTCAGCTGATATCTCTTCTGCCCTCTACCTACCCCTATGCCCAAATTTTGGAATTTGATAGGATTTTGATAGGATTTTTCCAAATCCTATCTAACTGTACAATTCAGCCTTCATGTCACTTAAGTAATTCATTCATTCACTTATTTACCTGCTTATTCATTCAACAAACATTAAGTTCCTGTTTATGGATGAGATGAATGAGACATAACCCCTACCCTGCAGAGAGCTCGCAGTCGAGAGGGGCTCCCGTCGAGACACATCGACAGATAAATAGGACGATGTGGTAGGTGCTGAATGTACGTGTCGGGGGTGACACAGTGAAGGCGGCATTTTGCCTGCAGTTTGAGGAAGAGTAGATGTTGCTTGAGCTGAGACTTAAAGATGACTAGGTCTTCACCAGGTGGAATGTGATACCCTAGGGGAAGGGACAGCGCGAGGACGGCGTGTTCAGCACAGAGTGGGTTAGCATGCCGAGCGAGGGAAGTGCAGCCTCGTGAGAGGTGAGGTTCTTTCAAGTCATGCCAGGGACTTAAGACTTTATTCTGGGGCAAGGAGGTCTCCAAATTAGCTTTCATGCCTAGTTATGAAATTCTGAGCCAGTCTGCTCTGTTTTCATTCAGGTGGCACGTGAAAGCCACAGTGTAGTAAATGACGAGGTATGGTATGAGAAGTGTGACCATCACCTTTTCCCCGAAAGGCTTCGGAGCAACCCTCTGCCTGTCACCTGCCCATCTGCTAGGTTTGAGCCACCCTCGGGACAGCACGATGGCAGGTTCAGCTGGCCTCCAGGCCACAGTCCCTTTCCATCCCTGTCACTGACCCCCCTGGGCAGTCTGCATGCATTTAACCGTTAGGTAAGTGCCTCTGAGCCTTGGTTTCTGTAGTGTGAAATGTAGATAATTATCCTTATATTCGTGAGCCTCGTGGGACTTCTTAATATTTATAGCTGCAAAATACTTTGCAGTCATTTTTATTAATAGTTACCAGATGTGTCGTAAGGATTAATGAACTTATGATCTGCAGTGTTTTGAGCTCTTGAGATTGGAGGCAACCGCCTGCACGGGGGATATGTAAAAGAGCATTAAAGTGCAAGCAGTACCATTTGGAAATGTGAGCTGTTACGTGTGAAGGACAAATGACACACTGAAGATTTCAGTGCACTTTGTAGGTATTTTTGGTACCCTTACTAAGGTTGCTAAATTCACCAAAGGCCATGGCCAAATACAGAAGGCTGGTACCCCCTGCCTCTCACCCCTCCCCCCCATGATCGTGCACACACACAGGTGCGTGCGCACGCTGTTTCTGCTGAGGCCACCGTCACCCTCGCCGTGTCGTCCCTTCTTCCTGGGCAGCATCTTTCGCTCTCCCCCCAGGTGTTTCCAGGTGTTCAGGAGTCTCCTTCATATCTCTAAATTTTCATTTCTCTTTCCTTTTCCTCTTACCATCCAAGTGCAGGCTCTTATATTATTGGCTCTCCGCTGAACCATTGAAGTAGCTGCTTAATTGATCTCTCCAAGTTTTCTCTCTACCCTATTTAGGGATAATCCTCTGTAAGCCTAGTTCTTATGGCCGCTTCATTCAGTACCTTTGGTGGTTCTTCATTGCCTGTGAAAATCCACCATAAATTTACATACAAGGCCTCCTCCACATACCCTAACCTCCATTGCCTCTGCCCAGCACTGGTCAGTCTAGATCATTCTCTCTCTCCCAAGACCTCCTGGAAGGTTGAGTAGCTTTTCCTGGGCAGGGAAGTGAGAGGAGGGAACACTGCCAGACACAAAGGGTAGCCTGCCTTTGTCACGCCGCTCTCCGAGTTCGAGGTGTCCCTCAGCTGTGGGAAAAGCCATTCCGTCTTGAAGCCCTGTCTCAAAGTGAAATCACCGTCATGGAGGTGTTCTAGGCCTGGTGAACAGAATCTCCTTTGAAACTGTCATTCTGATAGCTATCATTTTCCTTGACGTTTTTGTTATTTGCATACCGTCCTTCCCCCAAACTGGATTGCCGCCTTGTTGAGAGTGAGCCCGTATTCTTCAGGTCTTTGTGTTCCCACAGCGCTATTGCAATGCCTTGTACGCCTGAGACCTGAGTCCTTGTTGAGCTAAGTTTATACATTGAAGCAGAGCCCCAGTTAAGTTCATCATGTAGGGCAGTATTATGGGAAAATTTGAAATATACAGAAGTAGAGTGAATATTAGAGTGAATCCCTAGGTACTCGGCACCTAGCTTCCATAGAAACCGGTACGCAGCCAGTCTTGTATGTCTGTGCCCCTACCCTCTTGAGCATGTCCCTTGCTGGAGAAGTATCTACCTGTGGTCGTCTCTTGTCCAGAGTTGGTATTTGACAACCACTGCTACCTAGCACCCCTCGGAGGGGACACCCCGAAGTTTACCAGTGTGTGAAGCGAAGTGGGTGCGGTCAAAGTACCTGAAGTTGCACTCAGGACCCACTCAGACCTGATGTGATCTTATTGTTGACACGGTTTTCAGCCATTTCAGGTGTGTCTCATCATCCAGTGCCCTGGTTCTCACGTCATCTGAATGCTGGGGGTTGGGCAGGCATCTCTATGGAGCAGGTCTGTTGCCTGATCAAGAGGTGGTTGTTGAGAGTGAGTGATGGTCAGGGCTAGACTCAAAGGCTTCCGCTTAGTTGCCTGGAGCCACAGAGTCTCGGCCAGGGGCCCTGCCCCACCAGGAAGCCCCGTGGGTCCACTGGATTCCAGCATCGCGTCCCAGTCAAGCTGGCCCTTTAATTCATTTCAGCAGATACTTTCCCAAACATTTACTGGATTTTTAAAAGTCACTCTGAATCATAAAGAAAAGTGTCAATTATTTTTCCATGCTCCGTTCAGGAGGACAAGAATCTTAGAACATCTTTCATCCTGGGTGGCTATAGTTCCATTCTTGGTGGGATTTTTACGTTTTTATGCCTTAAGGGAGAATGTTTCATGCCAATCTTGTCGGTTTTGAATAAGATCTAACTGAAGAATGTAAGTATTTTGGAGTTCCAGCTTAACAAACTTTTTTCTGCCCTTACTGAGAATTATGCTCTGAACACCTTTCCATTCGTGGGGGACTTCAGACACTATGGGGAAAATAAAAATAAAGGTAGTAGGCCATGCACTGAAGGACTGTAAGACAGGGTGAAGGGTACGTGCTTGAAATGGAGAACCCCTGAAAGGGAGCGGGGAGCAGGGGGCAGGTGCTGTAGGGTGGGAGGGAGTGAGGTGAGCCTGGCGGGGGCGGGGGTCCGTGGCTTTGCTGCCAGCGGGCGTCCTCCCTCGTTCTGTTCTGTTGCCTGCTCACACTGGCTCTCTTAAACACACCTCTGACCCTCACTCTCCCTGGCCTTCAACCCCGAGGAACTCCCCAGTGTTTGCAGGGTAGAGTGCGTCTTCTTTTCCTTTATCCCTGGGTCCTCCCATCTGTTTAGCTGGATCTCCTACCATCTCCTATTTAATTGCCTCTCCTCTGTGCCTTTGCTCCAATCCTGTTGCTGGTCCCTCACCTCTACAAAATTAATCCCTTCTAGCAGTTTTCTCCCAAAGGCAGTCCCAGGGCATAATTGGTTGTAGCGGTACCTTTGCTGAAACGCGATTGTTTGGTGTGTGAACACAGCAGGTCGACACCCCCCCCCTCAGTGGGCCATCTTGTTGCAGGCGGGCTTTTCTCCCTTCAATTAAGAGTCTGGGCTGCCAAGTAGGAAGCAAGACTTCGGCCGTCAGCCTTCGTGCCTGCAGACTATCCGGGAAGTCGTGACAGCAGAGGCCCCCGGGCCCCCAGGTGCACCAGGGACCTGGGAGGACCTGGAGGGCTCAGGGCCAGAGGAAGGGACCTGGAGGGATCTCTGGGCAACTTAGATTAGATAGTAGATCAGTGAGCCAGCAAGAGAAGAGACACGCGTAACTGCGTGGAAACAAACTCCGACACCCAGTTTTGACTCTCTTCTGTGAGACAGGACTGCGGGTATGTGTTCGTTTTGCCAGGACGGAACCCTCTTAGAGCCCAGCTCTCCGAGGCGAGGTCCAGACTCGTGCGTCGGAGCAGGCAGGCCTGGGACGGGGCCAGACGTTGGTTGAGAGAATAAAGGCGGATGTGGTGGACCCCGGGCTTCTTCGAGATGACTGCGTCTACTCTGTGCCCTTCCCCACCTGCTGTAGTGGACTCAGCAGCTACCAACTCCTTCACGGTTACCAGCTCTCTCCTTTGACGCCCGTTTTCCTTATCCTAGGGCTTGTTTTTGTTTCTGTTTTTGCTTTTCTTTATTTTTGGCTGCGTTGGGTCTTCATTGCTGCGTGTGGGCTTTCTACAGTTGCGGCGATCAGGGGCTACTCTTTGTTGCGGTGCACGGGCTTCTCATTGCGGTGGCTTCTCTTGTTGCGGAGCACGGGCTCTAGGCGCGTGGGCTTCAGTAGTTGTGGCTTGTGTGCTCAGTAGTTGTGGCTCGCGGGCTCTAGAGCACAGGCTCAGTAGTTGTGGCACATGGGCTTAGTTGCTCCGTGGCATGTGGGATCTTCCCAGGGCTCGAACCCATGTCCCCTGCCTTGGCAGGCAGGTTCTTAACCACTGTGCCGCCAGGGAAGCCCCCTAGTTTTTGTCTTTTTTTTAACTCTATCTTTTTGTAAATGTTCCTTGAACCACGTGTCCATAAGCAGCCCACTCCGTTCTTGTGATGTCACTTGTGCCCGTTAACTCAGGCTCTCGTCACCTCACCCCTGCTCTGTTGCTGGAGCCTGTGATTTGCCTGCCTCGCTCTCGCACTGTTTCTCCAGCCAGCCTGCCCTCCACCAGCAGGTCGGTCTTCTTCGCGTCCCGCCCTCTCTGCCCAGGCGTCACAGGGGTCCTTACCGTCGCCCGGGAGCTTCAGTTCAGACCCCAGAGCCTCTGCCCACGTCCCTGTCCTGCTGTGCCTCGTGCTCCAGCCACACCGGCTTCCGTCCCCCTTGCTTCCCGTGACGGCACTGCCTGTGATCCTCTCGACCGGGAGTTTCCCGGGCCAGTGAGGTCCTGTAACGCTTGTGTGTAGAGACGCAGCCCTTGGCTGACGTGTGCCGCGCGAGAGCGGAGAGAGCACACCATACACCTTACTGTCTTCAGCACGTGTGTGGTGTTGCCAGCTGGGGACGAGCGGCTGGCTGAGCTCCCGGCTTCTCACGTTCCCTCTGCAGCGTCCCGACCCCAGCCCCGGGCAGGCCTGCTAGGCAGTGACTTGTTAGAATTCCTGGAAGTTGTAAACGTTCGCTTCGGGTGGGTCATCCTGACAGCTCTCCCGTCTGTTCAGTTGAAAGCTTCTCTGGTCATTCTGTTCTGCTTCCCCTGATCCCTGTGTCCACCTGTTCCCTTGTTTACTCAGCCCGTGCCTCGAATCATGGTGCAGTCAGCCCTCCCGGATGCCGGGACGCCCAGGACGCTGGAGGTGAGTTAGTCGGGCCTGGCGGCGCCTCTGCTGGCGCTGCCCCACATACGGCGGGCGGCCCCGATACTGTGACTGTTGAGGCCACACCCGTGGTTTTTTAGTTCAGCATCCCCGTTTTGGTAATTAACTGTAATATAGGTCACCGTCTTCTCCCTCTGTATTTTGCTTGCTACACTTTTCTATTTTCAACTTGTTAATCATATGATTGCTAAACTTTTAGGTGCTTGACTGCTAATGTAGTCTGTGGCTTTAATAGCCCACTGCTAGGTAGAGGCGATTTCTATAAACAGAACAATCTCCTTATTCCAAGTGTTGACTTAATTCTCAGTTTTACATTTCATTCTGATTCATGATATCAGCGTGAAAAGACTGATGCTAAGCTGGGGAGAAAATAGTCTCTTATGATCTCCCACAGATGAACAGCACTTCTGATCTTATGAATAGCAGATCTATTTTCTCCCACTGTGTGTTCATCCTCTTAGGAAATGCTGTATCGTCATAGGAAAATTTTATTTATTAAAACAGTAGGAAAAGAGGCCAAATAATTCGAAAGAAAATTTAGACGTTCAAGAATTTACTACTTTCTGAGCAGCCCTTTTCAATGCAGGCCATCCTTGGTGTTCACGAATTTAACTGAAGATAGAGCTGTGACACCCCCCCCCCCACCCCCAGCCCCCTGTGAGTTGGGTTTATTATTTCTCGGAGGCAGGACTGGGGTCCCAAGGCCGGTGGGGCAGGATGAGACGGAGTCCCTTACGTAAGGGCGCTGCCTTGCACACTCTGCGCAGCTTTGCTGCACATCCCGCTGGCTCGCTCAGCATCCTGCTGGCTCGCTCGCGTCCAGGCTTTCTGGCAGCCTTAGGAATGTCAGTGGCAAAGCGTAACCCAAAGACGCAGGGGGCTCTCATTCGCATAGCAACTCCAGTCGAGTGGGAGTGGCTGCCGCAGCGCCGAAGCAGAAGGATCTGAGCTGCGCTCGGTCAGCGGGAAAGAACGGGGGTTATCTGGGCTCGCCTTCTGCCGCCTCCCGTCACCTTTTTCTTGTCGCTGTGGATGTGACCTCTGATCCCTGGCTTTTCACTTACCGGAGGCTTTGGGTGAATCCTTTAGCCTCTCTGGCCATGTTGTAAAGCGAGTACTTTCTGGCCCACATCAGAGGATTCAGTAGTGCTGATGGGGTAACAGCAAGGAGCTCTAAGGCACTGTTGCAGGACTGTCCCCTCCTCCGGACGGGCCCAGCTGCCCTTAGCAGACAGCAGATCCGGCAGTGGTGGGTTGAACCCTGGGAGAGTGGGGAACGCAGGCTATTTAAGGGCCATAGTTATTGTTCAGATTCTAGACTACTGTAATTTTGTTTGTGTATTCTTCCCTGCCCAGTCAGTGATATTAAAAACTAAAATAGAAAAGAGTAAATAAAACATGTACAAGTTGCAAAAAAAAAATGATTGAAAGATTGCCTAATCTTTTAGAGTATTTATGCTGGCGACAGTTATTGATCTGTTGGATTTAGTAAATTTTGCAGCCCAGAGATCCATCACAAAAATGGGTTGTTAATCTCAAGAGGTGCTGTTAATTTTGTACCCTGAGAGTGTGCCTTGTGGGGGAAGGAGGGCCTCTGGAGACAGGAATATAAATGACAATTCACGTGAAAATGCACGATTTATCAAATTGCTGAGTTAAGCCAAGTAACTGTAAGAGACTTACAGATCTCAGCTGTTTCCCAGTTCAAATAAATCCTGTATTTCAAATGGAAAATGGCCATTCTTGTAATACAAATAATCTTTCCGTAAATATTGAAAACACACTTCTTTTTCTGAGCAGCACCCCTCTCGCCCCCAACCCACTCCCCGCTCTGTCTCCCATTCCCTGTCATTGTGCACTGGGAATACAAAGATAATCTGCCACCTTCTCCCAATGGCTTAAGTTATCAAGGCAAGACACCTTAGAGCGCGCCCAGAACCGCAGAGCTCGGCGGAGCCGCGACTGTCGTCTTCCCCAGGAGATGGGGCTCTGCGCGTCTCTGCGGGCTCCCTCGGACACGGTGACGTGAGGCGGAGAGGCCAGCGTAGCTCTGGCCTCGCTCAGCCCCTGCTCGCCGGGCTGACTGCTTCTCGGCCTGAGTCCCCCGGGACCAGACGCCCTGATCTGTGACATGGGACCAGCCTTGAGCAGCAGCTTGAGAGACGGCCTCTCGGAGGAAGGGCACAGCCTGCAGGCAGCCTCTGTTCCTCCTCTTCCCCCCGCCTCCCCGCCCGCAGGCCCCAGGGTTGTTGCTTCCCGCCCGAGCTGGTGGAGCTGTGCCCTGGCACTTCCAGATCCTCCAGTGAGACCATCATTTCAGTTTTGCAGGAGGAAAGTGCTCTTCTGGCCTCCAGCGATGCTGTCAGTCTCCCCGTGGAGTCGGTGTTGGGCAGGGGGATCCGTTCACACGGGGGCAGGAGTTCTGAGCCTGAGTGCAGGGAAGTGGGAGGCGCTGGGAGGTGTGCGCCTGCCGTGTGCCACGCTCTGTGTGAGGGCCTGGTCTGCCTGCCTTGTACCGCGTCGCCGAGGTGGCCGCCCCGTATGCGTGGTTCCCACCACCAAGCGATTCTTGGACACCAGCTGTGTGTCCTACAGTTAACTCGGCTTCTGACCCCATCTACTTGGAGACAGTGTCAGATGCCACAGGTTGAGGGCTCAGCCCCACAAGACTGTCCCCACTTCAGATGCCAAGTCCAGTGTGCTCCAGATCAGAGGGTCCCATGACCCCTTCCTCAGGTTGAATCAATGTGCTAGAGTGACTCACAGAACTCAGAGAAACATTTTACTTACTAGATTATCTGTTTATTATAAAAGGATGTAACACAGGAACAGCCAGCTGGGAGAGATGCGTGGGGGAAGGGTGGGGAGCTTCCACGCCCTCTCTGGGCACAGCGCCCTCCCCAGATCGCCACGCGTTCACCAACCCAGAAGCTCTCCAAACCCTGTCCTTCTGGGTTTTTACGGAGGCCGCATTGTGTAGGCATGGTTGATTCAGTCACTGGCCATTGGTGATCAGTTCAGCCTTCAGACGCTCCCCAGAGGTCAGGGGTGGGATGGAAAGTGCCAATCCTCTAGTCACATGGTTGTTCCCTCTGGCAACCAGCCCCCTTCCTTGGGGGCTTTCCAAAAGTCACCCCCTTAACAAACTCAGATGTGGCTGAAATGGCCTCGTTATGAGTATGGAGAAGCCCTTATTGTTATTACCACTTAGGAAACCCCAAGGGTTTTGGGAGTTCTGTGCCAGAAAACAAGACTAGGACCAACTATGGAACTCTTACTAGAAATCATGCCATCACAGGCAGCCGTTACGACCCGCAGTTTACGGCAAGGAGAGGCGATGAGGGGCACCGGTGGCCGTCTAGCTTAGCCCTCAGTCGCGGCTGGGGCAGCGCCAGCGCGGAGCCTTGTCGGCCTGCGTGTCTGGTTCGCGGAGGTCGCACGGCAGAACAGGGGAACTGAGGTGGGAACCGGGTCCGCCCTGCTGCACGGCTGCGCTTGTCCCACCGTCGGAGCTGTCATGTCCCCGCTGACAACAGCATTGGTCTCCAGGCTTTGGGGAGCGGACGCCTAACTGTGAACTCTCCCCTCCCTGCTCCAGGCTCAGCGAGAGAGCGCGGGGCTGCGCGGGGCCCCCGACGTGCCCGTGGCCTCGCCGGCCGCCCCCTCGCCCAAGACCTGCGACGGGCCCCCGAGACCCGCGCCCACCTCCCCGGCCCCTGAGGGCGCGGACGGGCCGCCCAGCCCCCTGAGCGAGGCGTCCAGCGGCTACTTCTCGCACAGCGTCTCCAGCGCCACCCTGTCGGACGCCTGCGGCCCCGGCCTGGATGCTGCGGCGTCGCCCCCGCCCGGCCCCGGCCCGGCCACCCCCGAGCCCGAGCCCCCGGCCGCGCCCGTCACGTCCCGCGCCCTGCCCGGCCCGGCGGAGCGGATGGCACCGGGAGACGGCGCGGCTGCGGCCCCCGTCGGGGCTGCAGCGGTGAAGCGGGACGAGGCGGCAGGCCCCCCCGCGCCTGACCGGCGGGGCAGGAGTGACCCTGCCGCCGCCCCCCAGAAGCCGGAGAGCCCCCAGCCCCAGGCGAAGCCGGCCGCCGGCCCAGGGCCCGACGTCTCCCGGCCGCCGCCGCCTGCTGACCCCCGGTGCCAGCCGCCCGCTCCGGCCCCTCCCTTCAGGATCCAGAAGGTGCGGACCTCGGAGCTGAAGTCATTCACACGCATACTCGGCGGGGACCCCGGCGGCCCCTTGGGGAGTGAGGAGGACCCGCTGGCCTCAGGGGGCCCGGGCGACGGCAGCGCTGGGGCACAGGCCCCGGTAAGGTTGGAAGTCTCCTCGGATTCTGAAGAAGCCAGTGAGGTCCCAGAGTGGCTCAGAGAGGGAGAATACGTGACCGTGGGCACCAACAAGACGGGCGTCGTGAGATACGTGGGGCCCACTGACTTCCAGGAGGGCACGTGGGTCGGAGTGGAGCTAGACTTACCTACAGGTGAGTGCTGCTGCTTTGGGACAGGTTCCGGGTCCCCGGGGCAACTCACTGTGCCCACCGTTGTCTGGCAGAAAAGGGCCGGCCCTGCCCCGCACCGCCCAGCGCCTGCTGTGTGCCCTTGGGCACATCGTTCACGTCTCTGAGCCCCTGGGTCGCCCCTTTCCAAAATGAGCAATTTTCTCTAGATAGGAGTTTCCTAAGCGTTTTCAGAGTCAGATTCTCTCGCTTTTTTTTTCAATCTGCAGAAATTTCTCAGAAACCAAAGACCTTAATTGAAAGCTACTGTTGATTTGGTAGTGAATTTAAATCCTGATTTTTCTTTTTTAAGTCACAGAAGCGTCTGCATTTCAACTGTCACAGCAGCTCTGTCTGCTGTGCTTGCTCAGGTTACAAAAACCAATGCCCATGTGGAGCTTCAGATGCCTCAGGTGTTCCTAAGACACCCCAAGGCTCCTGGGCCCCCAGGGGGAGGACAGAAGGCGAGATGATCGAAGAGCCTTGTGGGCTCACCAGTCTCTCAAGTCTCCTTATAGAATGGCCTGCCTCCAAGCCAAGAGATCATCATTTCAGAAAAACTGAGGGCAGGGCTTAAGGAAATATATACTTTGTCCTGCCAATTATTTATTTATTTATTCTTTTAAATTTATTTTTGAACGTGTCCGGTCTTCGTTACTACGCACGGCCTTTCTCTAGTTGCGGCGAGCGGGGGCTACTTTTCGTTGTGGTGCGCGGGCTTCTCATTGCGGTGGCTTCTCTTGTTGCGGAGCACGGGCTCTAGGCGCACG
Source organism: Balaenoptera musculus (assembly GCF_009873245.2). Taxonomy (NCBI): domain Eukaryota; kingdom Metazoa; phylum Chordata; class Mammalia; order Artiodactyla; family Balaenopteridae; genus Balaenoptera; species Balaenoptera musculus. The sequence continues at coordinate 9,622,271 of NC_045790.1, forward strand.
GGCTTCAGTAGTTGCAGCGCATGGGCTCAGTAGTTGTGGCTCGCGGGCTCTAGAGCTCAGGCTCAGTAGTTGTGGCGCACGGGCTTAGTTGCTCCGTGGCATGTGGGATCTTCCCGGACCAGGGCTCGAACCCGTGTCACCTGCATTGGCAGGCGGATTCTTAACCACTGCACCACCAGGGAAGTCCCCCAGTTTTTTTTTTTTTAAATTGAGGTATAGTTGATTTACAATATTAGCTTCCAGTGCACGACATAGTGATTCAAAATTTATATAGATTGCACTCCACTTAAAGTTATTATAAAACATTGGCTATATTCCCTGTGCCGTATAATATGTCCTTGTAGCCTATTTATTTTATACATAGTAGTCTGTACCTCTTAACCCCCTACCTCTGTCTTGCTCCTCCTGCTTTCCCTGTCTCTGACTGGTAACCATTAGTTTGTTCTCTATATTTGTGAGTCTGCTCCTGTTTTGTTATATTCATTCATTTGTTTTGTTTTTTAGATTCCACATGTAAGTGGTAACATACAGTATTTGTCGTTCTCTGTCTGACTTAGTTCACTTAGCATAATGCCCTGTAGGTTCATCCAGGTTGTAGCAAATGGCCTGCAGATTCTTTTTTTTTTTAAACAGCTTTATTGTGATGCAATTTACATACCAAAAAATCCACCTGTTTAAAGTGTACAATTCAGTGGTTCTTAGTATATTTCCAGAGTTGTACAACCTAATTTTAGAATGGGTTTATCACCCCAAAAAGAAGCCACATATCAATTAGCAAGACACTACCCTCCCCAAGCCCCAGGTGACCATTAATCTACTTTTTGTCTAAATTGATATGAAAGGTCCTAATCTGGACTTTCACATAAATGGAGCCATAAATACCCGGCCTCTCGTGACTGGCTTATTTCACCTCCCGAGTTTCCCAGGCTTAGCCAGTTGTGGTCTGTGTCAGCACTTCATTCCTTTCTACGGCCGATACTGTCCCACTGTAGGGATTTTCCACACGTTGTTCATCCACTTGGCAGTTGATGGACGTTTGGGTAGCTTCCACTTTTTGGCCGTTGTGAGTAAGGCTGCGGGGAATACTCGTGTGTACGTTTTTGTGTGGACACACTCATTTCTCTTGAGGAGATACGGTGGGGAGTTCACTCTGTGTCTAGCACGCTGAGCTCGGCCGGCCTGATTGCCTTTCTCCCTCCCAGCAGCGTGTCCCAGGGTGGGGCAGCCGCTTCCTGAGCTGAGGCTTGGAGGCTGTGGACATGGGCTTTAGCAGAGCTTGTGTGGCCTGCTGGGTGTCGCCAGTGAGGAGCAGGGGGGAGGGCGTCGAGGAGGTGCCCTTTGGTCCAGCAGAGTGAGGGCTGGGGGAGGGGGCTCAGTGAACCCCAGGCCCCAGTGACTGTCTCTCAGCCCCTAGGCTCAGCTGTGAAATCACTGTCTTTAAAGATAATTTTGGCCAAGAATGTCATAAAATGGAAGAGGTAGAAGACTAGTGCAGCACAGGCTGGAATATTTTTTAAACTCCATTTCTGCTGAAATGCAAAGGGGAATTGGGAAAGACATTTCTATCTGTAATTGAGCCTCAAGAATTAAAGGGGGATTAGCGAACAGACGAATTCATCCAGCAAATAAATACTAAGCACCTACTGTGTTCCAGTCCCTGTCCTGGATTTCGAGGACACCTTGGTGAGCAAAACGAAGTTCTGGTTTCCCCCGACTTACGTTTTAGAGGGAAGAGAACTGCCGAGTAAACAAACAAAGGTGATAGTAGTGAGTGCTGTGAGGAGAGCAGGGAGAGCGCGTGCTCCCGAGGAAGCAGAGTTCCGGCAGGAGGGGCACGGGGCGTGCGGGGTGGATGTCCAGTAGAGAAGGGCAGTCAGAGGGCCACCTCGGGCTGGACACGCAGCTAAGAGGCATCAGGGCTCTCGGAGGGCAGGCTGGGCGGGCGAGCCTCCAAGGGACAGGGCAGGGCCACACACAGGCCCCCGCCTTCGAGAGGGAGGCAGGAGGGGAGAGCGACAGGTCACCTGTGAGATACGTCGAGAGGTGGACCGAGTGACTCCTGCCGCCCTTGAGAGGAGCTGGTGGCGGGTGGGCCTGTTTGAGAGGGAGGAAGGGAGGAGGCAGGCTGCAGGGTGCAGGCGGTGAGTGTGGACAGTTCATGATTGCTTTGCTGCAGAGATCACGTTCCCCAGCAACCCGTCACCATGGGCTGTGGACACTTAGGGATCAGCTCCAACCTCCCCCCCCCCCAGTGCTGTCCTTCACCTTAAAGCATTTTTTGTTTGCTTTTACCAAGGAGACATCTTCTCCCATCTTGACACACCAGGCGTGACATCTCACTAGCTACAGTTTGGTAATTTGCCAGTTTCCATCTAATAGATTTAGGGAAAATAATCGTTCCACTCACGACATCCATCCTAGGTTTGCATCTTGACTGTCCAGACTGACAGCGGTTGGTGCCGAGGGTGGGGCGAGCGGGCGGGCTCTGCCTTGGTGGCATGTGGGCGTCAGAAGTGACAGGCCCTGGCCGTGCCGGAGGCCACCGGGATCTGTCCGCAGTGACCACCTCTGCTGCTGCTCGGGGCGCACTGCCCCGGCCCCGCTCCTTCAACGGGGACCGGCTGCGCGGGTTTGGGCGCACGGGAGTCCCACGGGCCGGGGAGCCACCTCCACGTCTTCCTTCCTTCCCGCAGGTAAGAACGACGGCTCCATCGGCGGGAAGCAGTACTTCAAGTGCAACCCCGGCTACGGGCTGCTGGTGAGGCCGGGCCGCGTGCGCAGGGCGGTGTGCGCGGGGCGGCGGCGCAGCGCGGGGCTCCGGCCGCAAGGCGCCCCCGAGCCCCGCAGGAGCGGCGCACTCTCTGGCTCCGCCACCAACCTGGCCTCGCTGACGGCGGCGCTGGCCAAGGCCGAGGGCGCCCCCGGGAACCCGGAGAACCGCAAGTCCTGGGCCAGCTGAGCGGCGGGGTGGCCGCCTCCCGTCCTTCCTGGGCGACGGACAGAGGGCGCGGGGCCCCGCCGAGCCTTTGCGGGGACAGCCCCGGGCGGGCCCTCCAGCCCCTCTCCGTGGGGACAGGCCGGGAATGCTTTCTGCCCGTCGCGGGGCTGGTGACCTCTCCCTGTTTCTCCCTCTCCCCAGAGAGTGAGGCGGCGTCGCAGCCGGGCCGCGGGTGGAAGGTTCTAGGAGCCCAGCGTGGTCCCGGATTGTGGAGAGCGGGGTTCCGCCGTCTTCCTGGGCCTGGGGCCGCCCCGACTGCGGCCGCTGTGGCTCTTTTTTCTGTGCTGGTGACCCCGTTAACCTCTTAATTTAAAGCGTAATCGTTACTCGTGCCTTTTCCTCCCGCGGAGGCGCCTCGCACCCGCGTAGCCCCCAGCACCCCTCCCCACGTCAAGTGCCTGGGGCCCTGGGCCTGCCCCCTCCCGCCTTTCCCTCTTCCTTTCCACGGGGTTTCTTAGAGGTTTCTTTGTGGGTGTTTTAGGGTCTTTATACCCAGGAAGTTTTTTCTCTTTGCCATTTATTCCCTTAACAGAGTTCTTGGAATATATTTATTGTATTTATTTTTTCAAAACCCGAAATTGTTGGCGAGCCACAATCACCCTCCCGGTGTGAGTGCCCAGGGCCCGCCTTGCGTCGCCAGCCTCTGTGGGCGCTCGGGAGCTGCCAGCCTCCTTCTTCGGGCGGGCTTCCCGCAGGACGCTGCTCCTCCTTGTGTCCTTTATCGCAGAAACACAAGCGGCCTTACTCTAAGCTGACAGTGAAAACTTGGAGAATTCTGTTGTGCTTCTGTGGTCAGTGACAAAGTCGGTCAGAGGCATCGTGGCCTTGGTGCGGTTTTGGTTCTGGGAGGGTACTTAGACCAGCTCAGCTTTGTGGCGGTTCTGTGCCCTGAGGCCCGCCCAGCCTGGGGCTGCAGCCTGGCAGGCGGAGGGAGAGCTGCCCACCCCGTTGCCGGCGGGGTTTATCCCTGGGAGCCTCGCAGAGCCACAGGCCAGGCCGGCCCGGATGGCGCTGGGGACGGCGTGAATCATCCCAGAGCATCGCCTGGCCCCGCCAGGACAGCCCTGGTCCAGAGCCCTTTCTCCACCGGTGCCTCTGGTATTACCAGGGTGGTGGCCCAGTGACCTGGTGCCCCACGTCTGTGGCGGGCCACCACTTGTACTCCCTCCTGTCCTCAGCTGGCTTTCCGAGGGACACCTGCCGGCCGTGTCCCTGAATTAAGCGCTCCCAACTCTGTGCCAGCTCTTCTGCGGAAGCTCCTTGCCCGCGCGGAAGCTCTCCTTCAGGCCTGTTGTCAGTGCGAGGTTCTCCTCCGTGGATGCCAGCACCACCGCTCCCTGGGAGGGCGGCTCTCGCTCCCAGAGCCTCAGGTGACCTGCCCGGGGGCAGAAAGTCCGCACCCGGCGCATTGGAGAGAAGACGCCATAGAAATGGAAGGTGGTTTGGGTGTTTGTGACCCTCATTTACGGAGCCAAGTACTTGCTGGGGCTCATCTGCCCTGTGACGGGCGTCACAACCTCGCAGAACGGGCTTGGGACGGTCAGTCGGGGGATGTGAAGGGTTGGGCTCTTTTCGTCGTCAGTTGAGTTGAAGTGGAAGAGATGACAGCCGAGCCACTGCCCTGAGCAGGTTTTTGGCCGGAGCTCGCGGGGGGCCAGGAGGAGCCCTGTTGTCTGGAGAGGCCTCAGGCGCCCTTCCCCTTCTCCCGGCCTCCCCTCCGCCTCCTCCCGGGGCCTGCTTTTCAAACGTCCCCAGTTCCGCCTGCCTGAGAGTGTCCCACCAGCCCTGCCCAGCATCTCTGCCCCCAGGGAAGCAGCGTTTCCTTAGAGCCCTTGACCTTGTGTTGCCGGGACTGGGGGCAGTGGCCAGAGCCCGTTGTGTGCAGAGGTGGTGCTTTCTCCTGGGAGGAAAGCACTGTCGCTGCTCTCGAGTCTGTAGCTCCCAGCTTGCCTGGGGTTTTCTCGGAATGCATCGGGTTTGGGCCTGCGCTGGTGGCGTTAGAGAGGCCACGTCGTCCCGTCGGCGTTCCTGGCGAGCTCTTCCCGCGGCCAGAGAGCAACGCGCGGGCCGCCCTGGGCGTCCTCATCTGTCAGCACTGCTGGCAGAAGGCAGCTGCTGGCCTGGCTCTCCTGACGCAGCTCTGGGCCCTGGTGGGCCCGGGACCCTGGAGGGCAGCGAGGCGGCCCCTGGAAGAGCAGAGCAGGGCGTGGGGCGTGCTGGGTCCTCGCAGGGGTACGGGGCCGGCAGTCCCGACCCCCGCCCTCTGGCTCCATGGCCCGCACATCCCTTTGGGCCGCCGTGTTGGTGGGTGGAGCGGGGGCTCCCGGGACGCTCTCGGCCTCTCTCTCGCTGCCGCCGGCTTCCTGGGCGGCTCGGGGCGGGGGGACCGTCCTGCTCCCGGGTGGTGAAGGAAGCCCGCCCTGCTCCTTGGTGCAGACTCGTGTTAGCTTGTGAATGGAAGAGCTGCGGTCCCTAAAGCCAGGAGCCGGGCAGTCCCCGCACCCTGAGTTATTGGGCGGAGGGTGGAGGGACTCCCCCTTCCCTGCGTCTTCTGTCCTCGCCTTACTAACGCACAGACCTAATTTTAAATAAATGTCAGCATTAGGATCCCTGATGCGGTTCCCAGCAGGTCAGGTTCCGGGATTTAGTAAGACAGCAGGAGCGGCGGCTGCGTGGCGCTCGGGAGGGACCGTCCGTCTGTGGCTCCCAGCCGCGCGAGGACAGGGCAAGGCCGGGCGGGAGCCCTCCTGGGCTTCTGCCTCCTGCTCTGTACACACACGGTCACTGGCCCGGACCCCAGAGGACTTCGGGGGGCAGTGCGGGGGGCTGTCCCCCATGCCCGGCCTGGCCGGAGGGAGCAGGAGGGCGAGAGAACCTGGCGGGGGGCTGGGGTGGCCGGCCAGCGGGTCAGGCCCCTGTGCTTGGTGAGCTGTGAGCGGGCCCCTTGCAGAGCCGGAAAGGCCTAGGAGGTGTTCAGACCCTCACCCCACCCCCACCCCAGCCCCCGTTACTTCCTCCTCTTGGATTAAAGTTCCCCGTCTGTGAAACTGACCAGGCGGCCACGGGTACATATTTTCTCGGCTATGATGAGCCACACTTGCCCGAGGCCTGCCTGCTCTCACACGCCGCCAGCTCCCAGGATCACCGCCCCGCCTGTCTGTCTGTCGCTCCTCAGATGGACAGACATCTCTCCGGGATGGGTTGTGCGGCCTGAGACCCTTGACTCCACTGCCCCCATTGTCCCCATGTGCACCCTTTTCTCGGAGGAATCCTTCATGCCTTCTGCGTGCTGCTGACTAATCGTGTTGGGAGAGTCTTGGAGCATCTCTGTGCGTGGAGTTCTGTAAATATGACGGGTTCACATAAAGGAGTGATTTTGTTTGGGAGACTGTATTGATTTGCTACACACGAAATGGGAGTTCAGAAAAATCCAAAGACTCTGTAACGAATTGTAAAGACTTAATGATTTGTACTGTATAATGAACTAAACCTCTGTAATGTTGTACCGTAGATGCCTTTCCGTCACGTGACCAACAGCCTCTAAATAAAACCATTTGATCTCCGGCCTGCGTCTGGTCGTCTGCTTGCCTTCCTCTCCCCGACCCTGAGGCAGGGGTGTTTGGGCTCATTCCAGGCTGTCCCACAGGCAGCTGTGACCTGGTTCTGAGTGATCAGGGCAGGGCTTTTCAGGGCTGAGACTAGAAGAGAGAGGTTCAGGGCAGCAGCGGGTCCCCTGAGCACACCTCCACAGCCCAGCGCTCTTTGTGATTTGGTTCCGCGGCCAGCGGGTTGAGATCTTTTTCAGGAGCCAAGGACCAACAAAGTTTCTGATGGCCTTACATTCAAGGTAATCGGAGCTTCTGGGCTACCTAGCCGGGAGACCGCTTCTCTGGAACAGGGGTGTCCCAGCTCTCACGCCTCAGCTCCACTGTGCACCTTGACCTGCATGCTGGGCCCCATGTCAGACGCCACATCTGGGGAGCAGAGGACTTCTTTCCACTGCTGCGCAGGTGAGTGGACCCTCGAAGGTTCTGCAACGAGATGTTTTGGGGAGGAGGATTATGGCTGTGGACACCGGCGGGTCCAGTCCCCACAGGCTGTGAAGCCCGATGGCATTTGTTGGGCCCTGCTTGCCCCTGAGGCCAACATCCTGAGGACGTGGCACCCAGCTGTAGCCCAGTGTGGGCTCGAACCGGCGCCAGGGAGAGAAGCAGGCCTCCCGAGATGGCCTGCAGGGTCCTGCTCGTGGTCCAGGAGCCCAGCCCACACCCGCGAGGACGCTGGTGGCCCTGCATTGGTGAATCACTCCGCCTGCGCCTGCTATAAAAGGTACTTGCAAACGTAGGGCTGCAGCCACGGGGAGGGCTGATTAGAGGTGGCCACCAGTCAGAGCACGTCTTGGCGGGACTTGTTTGTATTCCTAAGTGCCTGAGACTTGTTCTCAGAGATAACCACTGCCGAATAATGACAGAAATTTGGCAGCCAGGAGCTATCCAGCTCTGAGGCAAGAGTCTCAGATTGATTTAGCTCCTAGGGTAAATCTTATTTTTTGAGCCGCTACTTACTGTCTTGCAACTCAATGAGATCTCCTTTGCATGAGGCTGTGGGGTTTTCACGGTTGCTCAGACCCCAAAATGGGCGCTAGTGGGTATGTCACGTTTAGTTCGTTCACTCTCTCGCTACTGGGTCCCTCGGAACGTGTGTGCGCCGTCCTGCACCAGGCCTGGTGTCGCTGGACAAGTCCCATGGTCGCAGAACCTAGAGCGTGGTGCCCACAAGAGGGGCCCCAGAGCTTCAGGGGTTGAGGAGGTTACCTCCAGGCAAGTGTGTTTGGAGGACTCGGAGACGAGGCGGGGGGAGGGGTGCTCTGGGGGCAGGTGGGGCCTGAAGGACAGAACCAGAAGGAGCAGTTTTGGCCTCAGTAGAGGGGCATAGGGTGGGGATGGTTCTCGGCATCCCCATCCCCCAAAAACCCGCCCGTCTACTTTGGCAACTTAGGGTTTGAGGGCAGCTTAAAGTTTTGCAGAGTCTTTTCTAGTTATGCATACTGAGAAAACAGACTGCGTCTCCCTGAGAAGGGGTTGTTAAACCTATCCGAGCCTGTCGGGTGAGAGGGGAGCTTGGGCACCCGATCCTTCAGTCCTGCTCAAGAATTGGCTCCCAACCATTGGACGCCTTAGAGAAAACACAAATTACAAAGCTTCAGCTTTTTTTCATGTTGTTTTTTTTACTGCTAAAGGTGAAGCCCCAGGAAAGATGGCTCTTCTAGGAAAATGAGGTGTTCGGGGCATGGCCTGAGGTGGGAGTTCACGGCTCAGCAAAGTCCAAGGCTGTGGTCCTTGTGGAAGAGAAGCTTCCAGCATCCCAGTGGTTTTAGGATGTGGGAGGATGGTGCCTATAGTGAGGGGACCACAGGCGGGGAAGCTACGTGAAGAGATGGCTTCTCCTGGGGGATTCAGGGCAGACACGAAGGGAGCACAGGCTGGAGGAGAAGGGGCTGGACTCACGGCTGACGTTCCCTCAACCAGGAAGTGCTTGATTGTCCCCTTAAACCCTTTCAAGTGTCCTCGGGTCTCTGGGGCACCAGTCCGTTTTCAAAGCACGAAGGGACAGATGTTCAGAACAGAAGTGGCAGGGCACTTCCCAAATGACTGTTCTTACTCAAAGAAATCCAACCAGTCTTCATTCAGTTATACATTTTATTCTCTAATAGGTACAATACTAAAATAAACACAAATTAAAAAAAAGTTTTATTAAAACAAAACTGTACAAAAAAGCAGTATACTACATTTTAATTACAGAACAGTCTACTGTCCAAAAGGCACTAATCCAGAATAGGAGATACAATGATACAGGACTCATTGGAACTATTTTAATCAATACGATAGAGCACTTGTTTCTTTGACCATTTACATCTAGAAACAAGGGCTGTTTGCTACAGTCATTACACACTGTTATAAATATGAGTCCCACAGGTGAAGGTGCAGTATCGCTCTCCCTAGAGAAGGTTCACGTCACGAGGGACTGTCTTGGGGCTGAGAGGTGGGTGGGCAGCAGGGGCAGGCCCAGGCCGGGGCCTCTGGACGCCTTTGTGGTGGGAGGGCCGGCTGTCCTGGGCACGCGGAGCTTGTCCTCCGGCCCGGCCTGTCCGATGGGCGGTTTCTGGCCATTGCTGGCAGCCACGCCACCCCCTCTTGGGTGTTAGCACCGGGAAGGTGGGTTCTGAGACCCTCCAGGTAACTGGGGCTGGAGGCCTGGGGGATGAAGTGCCAGCAGCTCGGCAGAGGGGAGGCGTTTTGTAACCTGATCTGAAAAAGGCAGCGACTACTTGGAAGAGGGGCGGGGAGCCCAGGGCCGGTGAGCAGGGCAGCACCGCCAGGCGTAGCCCCTGCTGCTTTCTGGGCAGCCTTCTGGCCCAGAGATGAGAAGCCCTGCCCCTCACTTCCGAGAGGTCCCGCGTCCCCTCCCAGTGGCTGGTGGGGCATCTGCGTTAGATCTGACAGTCTGTTTGGAAGCTGATGTCTAGAAACGGGATTTTTGCTTCCCTGCGCCCTCCCTCAGTCCCGCCTTAGGGCCTCGAGTGGCTCCCGGGCAGCCTGGGCCACTGCCCCGTGTCCGGTGGCCAGGACAACTCTCTCCACCCCACATTTCATTCTCTCATGGACTCTGCCCCTAAGGAAGAGAGATACTGCAGCTTTCCAAACAGTGTCATTACACGTAAGACAAAGACAGGCGTCTGATGTTAACAAAAATAAGTAACAAAGAAATAGGATTAAACCAAATCTCTTCTCACAGCATCCTATACTACATCCTCCTTCTGCTTAGCAGAAAATTGTACGTACACAAAAATACAAATACACAATTTTGTAGAACAGTCTGATTTTAATATATTTATATATATTTATATTTATACGAGTGGCAGGTTAGTTCATTATATAGAGCTTTTTGCACTTTTGGCTCATATGCAACAAGGCTTATAAATTCAGCTTTAGCTTTCATTCAGGTTTTATAGCTTTTGAACAAGTGTTTTCACATTTAAAGCAGCATCCAATTTGCACTAGGAGTTTGTGGTGATGGAGGAAAAGATGGGGTCAGGAGGTTACTGACAGGAAGGCGGGCTGGGGCCAGGGCAGATATACATTCCAGTGTGTGTGGCGACGCCGGAAGGATTGCTATGGGACAGAGTTGACCATGATGACCCCTTGAGGTAGACTGAACACCTTACAGCAGACTCAGACACAGGTGTGACTCCCCTCAGGGACACATGGTGCACAAGATGGGGACAGAGACCCGGAGACACCAAAGGGAAACACAAAGACTAAGACACGACGGCGAAGGCAGGGGGGACGCTCTGCCCCGAACCCCCCTCCCCCCTCCCCCGCCTGCCCGCAGGGGCCCCACTCAGCCCGTCGCAGGTACTCCAGTATTTGGTGGATGCTAAAGACTTCCCGGCAGTCCCGAGGCATCCCTGGCATCTGATCAAATGACCCCCGTCAACTCGCTTTCCCACCCTACGACTTTCCCACCCTACGACGGACGCCCAGGGAGACGGAGCCGCATGGGGTTCCGCGGCGGGAACCATCCCCCAGTGCCCGGCGCCCATGGTCCAGGTGAGCGTAGAGAAACCCACCTCTCCTCTCCTCTCCTCTCTCCCCAGTTCAGCCTCGCGCCAACCTCGCTCACACTCTTTTCAACTACAACCCGGGGAGCTGACAAGCGCCGTGGAACCTGTGACCCAGCGCCTGGAGCGCCGAGGGTCTGCTCGGGGCTCGGCTCACGGGGGCAGCAGCTCCACGGCAGCCTCACAGGCCACCTCCACGACGGTGCTCGCCGCCCCCCCCCCCACCGCCATCGCTTCCATCCACCGCCCCCCTTCGCCACCCAGCTCAGTCCCTCTGGCAAACGCCGTACGTGCTAAATGGGAATGCCCAGTGTATGGGTTACTCCACTGTCCGAACAAAAATGCTGGATTCATAATGAAAATAAAGTGCCTGGGTATGGATCGTTCCCATTCTGCAAAACCGTTCTAATGCACCAGCCAATCATCCGAGCGCTGCTGGGTGCCACGGTGTCAACAGTGCGGCCACAGAAGAGCCCTCCTCATCTGCCCACCACGTGATCAAGGCCCCGAGTTTAGGTCAGACTTAAAGTACTTTAAAAAAGCAAATAATCTCACACTCGTTTTCAAAGATGCACTTCTGATCTTGTTTCACCCCCTACCGATGACGGCCTTTCTGGGCCCTTGTGGGCAGACACCCTGATCCCTCAAATCCAGGAAGAGAGGACGAGGACAGGCAGCCAGGGTTACAGTGACCGATGACGGCAAATGCATCATCCTGTTTATAGCTCTGATTGACTCTGCCTGTTGGGTCTGGACGCACCTTCTGGCGGCTGTCAGACACACCCGGGCTTCTGCTCTGAGGCTGTCTCGCTCTCCCGCTTGCTCGCTCGGCAGCTGCGGACTTCGCTAAGCAGGCTCCTACACAGTCTCTGGGACCAGGACCAGGACCCCGTCCGCAGAAACACCCGTGAAGCAGCAGCACAGGGAAGAGCGACAGAGCCCGCGTGCTCGCCCTTGCAGTTGTTCTGCCTGCAGAACCCGGGGACCCTGGTGAGGGGCCGCCACCGTGGCCACCCACCCCAAGGGCCAAAGGCAGGGCACAGGCCGACTCTCTGGCGGGTCCCAGAGGTGTGTAACTTGTGTAGGCACTTAAAAAACAGAAAGAGAAGTTCATCCTCAGAAGGTACTGCATACCCAGCGTGACCACGGCCTTGGGAGGGAGGGGAGCCCACGGGGGATCAGAGAAGGCTGTGGGCTCTTCCGGGGGAGGCGGCTGTGATGCTCCCGGCGTCTTCTGGCGGGGACAGCAGCCCTCCTGCGGCCTGGGTGAACCGGCAGAGGCCTCTGTCCTTCTGGCTTGGGCAGAGCAGGAGGGACGGGTGGGACGGAGAGCGCGCGCGGGGTGTGCGGGTGGCCGGCTCTAGGCTCGCAGCCGCTGGGCTGGGGGTGGGGCTTGGGCTGCACGGACTCGCTTCCTACCGTCAGTGCGAGAGAAACTACTAGGAAGAGACGAGGCCCTTGCGAGCGGAGGGTTCTGGGAACCGAGCGCAACCAAGAGCAGCCCGGCCAGAGCTGCCAGTGCCGGCAGAGCTCTTGCCCCGCCTCCAGTGCCTTTGGTTTCCGTTCGTGGTGCACGTTTTCAGAGGTGCATGATTAAGGGGTTCACTGACTAACAATACTGAATGTGGTTCCCAAGGCAAATGATAAGTAACGATAATGCTTCTGACAGGAGCCCGCAGCCCAGCTCCCTCACCTTCATTCGGTCCACTCCTATCGTACGTACTGCCCTGCCCCCCCCCCGTGAATCTGGCATAAAAACGAGTTCAGGGTAATATCACTAGAGTAGCTGCTGTTTACATTACTACAGCACTAATGCCGTTCTCTTTCCAGTTTAATAGCTTCAGTGAATGATGAAGTGGAAGAATAAGCGTCACAACTTTATGCTGGGCTCTTAGTTCCAGTAAAGCAAAAGGAGAGGTTTCCATGCTCAAAGGAAGCCAGAAACCAGACTGAGATTAGACCTGACGTGGAGGGAGTGGGAAGTTATGAAGAGAACAGGTGTCCTGGGACCAGCTCTGCGTGCACACCGGCTGGTGAGTCACGTGCACCTTCCTCGGGAAGAGCCCACACCTCCCTTCTGAAGTTTCAGTGCCCCCAACTGCCACCAGAGAGATGCCAAATCGGGATCAGCACCTCAGTGGAAAGCACAGGTGCCTTCTTCCCTTCCCTTTAAGGGTGGGTTTATTTGGTGGGGTGAGGGGAGTGGATAACCAACCCCCGCCACGAGCCAGCTAATGAAACAAGGAGCCTATTACAAGGGCCACCAGTCCCCAGTGGTCAACCTGGGGACCCTCTCCCAGCGCCACTCCCAGCGAGGCCTTGCTCCTGGGGTGGTTCCCATTCTTGGGCTTCAAGGATGCTTAGGGCATGACTAAGCGGTCCGAAGAGAGAGAAGTGACAGAGCCAGCCCCTGGAGAACCACCTATTGAGAGGTAAAGAGCTGGAGAACAGGGGAGGGAGGAGCATGAATTTTAGTTAGCTGAGTCCTTAGGTCAGCTTAGAGCCCGTGTCCCTGACAACAGTCACTGAGACGCCACACAAACCCCGAGGCAGCTCGCCCCTGAGCTGGACTGTGGTTACCAGAAAGTTCTTACGCTGAGCCAGAGAGCCCACGGCGGGGCAGACACTGATCCAACACTGGCATTCCAGAGCCTCCAATCTCCAGAGCACTGGCCCAGCCCCGCCGCCTCTCGTGACTGTGACGGAAGGGACAGTGGACTGAGTTGGAATGGCTTAGCGAAACTTCCAAACACAGGCACTGAAGAAATGCTCCAAGAGCTGAATAGAGAGAGAACAGGAAGAGTGAGCTTTTAATATTCTCTGCTTCCACTTAGTGCAACTACACCCAAGCAGTGCTAGGATATTCGAGTTCCCCTCAGAACTCAGACTGTGACAGCCAAGATCTTCCATCCCAGCAAAAGGCAAGACCTTCCCATTCACCTCCTAGAGGCGGAGATGGGGACAGGGGACTTGAAACAAGAGGTTTTGCGTCACAGCTGCCAAGCCTCACTGCGTTCACTGCGTTTCTGTCACCATGAGTAACAGACAAGAAAGGCCAAGGAGAAAGGATGCCCTGGTGTCTAGATCATCACAGTGACACTGGTCCAGTGTCGGCACAGAAATGCTGGCGGGGCAACAGTGCACCAGGGGGGATCAGCCGGCAATGCCCACAAGCAAAAGGAACAGGTTAAGTACAGAGATTTCACTCAGCAGGGCCGGGCAGACATCCTGTTAATGTTCTACCAAGATGAGAGAAGTGACTGGAGATTTTACTTGACTTCATTTAGGGGGTACTGCTCAGTACGGTCTGTGACTCTTCACGAATCAATGAGACAGTGAAAACAGCACAGTGCTGGGCACACAGGACATGCTAGCAAGTGTCAGCGGCTACTTCGAGCTTCGAATGCTTGGGAGGTCTGAGTGTTTATGATGATTTAGAATGACGGCATCTTTACTCTGGTTACTTCTGGTGTTTTCTTCCAAAAAAATACATATTTCAGGGGTAAGCACTACCTGTATTTTCACTGATTTTGGTAAGCTGGCTTTATTTTCTTTTTAGCGGGGCTGCGGGTGGTAAAGGAATACGTGGTGAAGGTTTTTCTGAGTCACCAAAGTGGCCTGTGGAAACATCTGGGGAGGGAAATGTCTTGCCAACTCCAGTTCTTTTTACATAGCACCATCCTTTAAGCAGCACATCTAATACTCTGATCCCTAAAAGAGTAGATTGTGTTAGAAGGTTTTAATTGCAGTGATAATTCTATTTTCTTTGAATGTAAGCAGATAATCAGAATGTTCTGCTGGCTGTTTGAATGCATGTCTCACAAATCACAGAATTATACTCATCTAGTCAGTTTTCAGAATTGCTAATCTTAAGACAGATTCTCAATTCTAATGGAGATAGTTATCTTTCAGCAGTTGGGAAAATAAGAAAAGGGATGGGATAATCTAGTCTTCGGGGTCATAAATCCACAACCATTCCAGCTGTCAGAAGACCAATAGGATCCCATAAAGAAGTCTCAATGACTGCACGTCTATCTTGAAAGCAGGTGGCGTGCAGGAGTCGGGGGTAAGTCACTTTTAGATCTTGTAGGAAAAGCAGCACTGAGTAAAAACCCTTTATGGCATTATTTTTCCTGTTCTAGCACAACTACTATATATTTGATTGCAAGTATTTTGAGGGGGAAAAAAAAGAATCCCAAGCAGAACCTTTATATCCAAATTCCGTGGGCGTGTGTGTGTATTTGGGGCTGAAGGGAGAGAACAGTGAGAAAGCAGCAACCTACCTCAGCATTTTTATGAAGCTGAAGTTTAACGTTTCGATTAGGGTTCCCTCTGATATGTGGAGAGGGGAAAAAATGTGTAAAAGGGTAAGCAGGAAAGTATGAACAAAAACAAGGGCTGTATTTCCTTTAGTGGCTGCTACCTGACCCTGGAGTGTCCAGGCCTGAAGGGCGGGCTCAGGGGCCAGGCTCGCCAGCACAGCCAGGAACCGCAGGGACTGAAACAGCTTGTGAAGGGCCACTGGGCACTATGTCGGGTGCTGGTATTCGTGTAGACTCACTCTTGATCATATAACTGAAGTGACAGGAAAAACCAAACAAGGCATATTCTAGAGAAAGGCTAGATAGTGACGCAGCAGCTCCCGTCCAGCCTGAGGCCTCAGGGTGAGAACACGGGCTTTGTGGGCAGGCCGTGTATGGTGTCAAGACAACATGGTGCTCCATGGGACAAGGTGGATGGAAAAGAAAACGAAAGTGGGAGAGAGAGAACATGGATGTGGAAGGGCCAAGGGGGGGCAATCCCACTGACACAGCAGAACAATGGGGGAAAACTCAGGGTAACCAAAGGCTGCTGACATGAGGAGCTGGTAATTACCAGAGATGTGAGCAAACCTGGGTGACATTCACACGTGTCCTCCTCCACCAGTAACGTTAGGACATTGCAAACAACAGTATTCCACTTACGCCGCATAGTTCTCTACAGCCCATATGTTTTAGTTTATTCATCTGTGTTCGTGTCATGTCTTCTGCTCTAGCTCAGGAAAAGCCTATCTAACTAACTCAAGTGTAAGCTCCTGTTTGAAAAACACTTCCTGATGGTGACGGCAATGGAAATATCAAGCGACCAAGGGAAAATGTAGAATTCTAGGGAGCTCGTGAAGCAGGAAACATCAGGTGAGGCCAACACGCGACCCTGGCTGGTTGGCACGTGGGACAGAGTACTCTGGAGGCCTCGTCAGGGGTTGACTCAGTTTGGGATTCTGATTGTAGTTTCTGCCATAGATGGAGCAGGTTGGAACTGGATGTGAGCGACAGGTTTCATGTGACTTAGTCAAATGGGGAGCAATGATCAAAGGCTTCCATTTTGAAGCTGAAATAACGCCAAATCCTTCTCTTTCACTTAGGAGAGGACGCGAACACTATGGCATTATTTTAGTTTACTGAGTTGCTGTTCCAAATGTTCTTGGGAGCATTAGTGGTAAAAGGGAACAGGGAATGGGAGATCTGCCATTTTCAATCACATAAAGGACGGAAATCCTTTTAATTATGACCATGCCAATCTACATCTTGCTGTTAAAACAGCTAATTACATGTCAGGAGGACACTCAGTCATTCAGAACAATTGTCGTTATATTTTTATATATTCATTCTGTGCCACCCCCCTCAATCGCCATGGTTACAATTTGAAAGGATTCAGGCAAACCTTCATTTGCTCACAGCACACCAACGTGAATCTGAGAGTTAATTATGGCTATATAGAGCCATTTTTACTTAAGAGAGAGAGAATGAAAGTGGAGTCACGGGGGCTGGCGTACCGAGGTGGTGTGAAGCGCCCGTGGAGCCGTGCACACTCGCCCGCGCCCAGGCCGGCGTGGGGCGGCTGCGGCTCACACCCCGCTGCTGCCCCGCGCCCACCGGAGGGCACAACGCTGCCGTCCAGACGGGGGCAAGATGGCTCCCGTAACTGCCAAGGAAAAGGGATGTCAGGAGGGAAGGGCAAAGGCCCCCCACAGAGGTGCCCTTCCGCTTGTTGTTCGGGAGCTGGCTAATGAGATAACGGGTGTGAGACGTGTGTGGTCAACTGTCGGGGTGTAAAAATGCTAGTTAGATTTCGCTTGAATGGAATGAACCAGATTTAGTTCTCACTGCCTGGCCCCCCCCAGGTGTCACAGGAGGAATGATAAAAATGAAGCCCAGGATAGGCATATACCTGGAATCCCAAGGCGCCTACCGCGTCCTCGAGGTCTTTGGGTGACAATAAGAAGGGGATGCAAGATCCCCGCGTGCAGCCAAATTTCCCCTCTCCTCCCTCCCGTATTTATTCCCCTCTTGCTAGGAAGAGAAAACCACTGTTCCAGGAAACTGGATTTCTCAAGGGCGCTGGCTTTCCTTTTGCTGCTGTTTCTCATCCCCACTAAGGAAGAATAATTAGGCTGCTATGGAAACTGCTCAGTTTATAAGCTTCCGGCGATTAGTGAGTCAACCGTTGACCCTCTAAGACGGCAAGAGTAGTAGCTTATCACTTTTAGCCTGTGAGAATTAAGAACAGCCTTTTGTATAACCTGTTTGTGAGAGGGGTTTCTGTGACTGGAAAATGGACTTATGGGCTTGATGTGTTTAAAAAGCCTTTCCCACCACCTTAGTGCGGCAGTTCTCTTGAGAGCAGTAAGGAAATCTTTCCTCTTAAGTGATTATCATCTTTTGAAAAGAAGACCCTATCATGAAGGCGACTGCAGTACAGGAAAAGAAAGGGCCCCTTCTTTGACAGCACACCACCGTTAGGGCCATCCTTCCAGGATAACCTGGGCATTCACGGTTGCCTCCCGGGGAAAACCTCCCATTCTCATTATGGGGCGATACCTTTAAACTGGGTAATTTAGGTATTACCAGGTAACGGCAACCAGACAATATGGAGATTAAGAAACAGAAGAGGGTTTCCAGGGCATGCAGCTCAGTTTGCCAAATTCAATATGGCTAACAACTGATCCCCAAATCCTGAGTAAACATCCTTGTTATTTAGAGAGCACACAAAAAGGAATGTCTTACGCAGCTCCTAGCCCTGCCCCCCTGCATCCCCACCCCCACCCCACCCCTGTGCCCTGCAGAGATACCACCAGTGGGAGCTGGTCAATGTGCCCAACGTTCACTTGGGAAATCTTGACAAACAAACGCGGCTCAGTAAAGCTATAAATGGATTTGGCTGGTCTCAATGCAGCCCCAATGAATACAGTAGTAAAACATTACTAATAATCACAACAACAAAATGACAAACTCTATCACCACTGTGACATAAGATTTAAATCACACACAGAGATTAACACAAAACCAACGCACGAGTAGAGGGTCAGGACTATTGAATGCAGAGTGCTACTGCGCACAAGGTCATCAATAAGAAGAAAAATTATTGCCTAAGAATCTGTTGAGACTTGTTGGGGAAAAAAAATACTCTGGTGGTTCTCTGAACAACAACAAAAAGAGACAAACAGCAATTTTAAAAGGCAGAGCCACGAGTTAAATGGGAAGACTGCTTCTACCCAAACCCTTCTTAAGACCAAAGAGAGAGAAGGACTTGACGTTCACATTTTTAGGACGGGGGTGGGGTATCATTTATGAAAAAGGGATTATTTCCACTGTTGTGGGCAGAGAGAGTAGCTGGTCAGCGGAATATGTAGCTGGTCAAAAAGCTGGGCTGCAAGACAGGAAGGGGTGTTTGTGTGAAGAGATGGACCACACCCCCCTACTCTGCCTGCTGCAGAGGATAAAAAAATTGCAGCAAGGAGTCAGCTCAAGATGAGACCTTGGTTTGGAGCCCAGAGGAAAAGAGAAGAGGAGTTGTTCACAGACAGGGAGGATGTGACTGTAGATTCCTGATGAAATGAAAGTCTAGTTACTTACACTTGGTGCCTGATGGTTGAAATCCAAGAGGGAAGTGTGTAAAGACACAGGCCAAACAGGGAGAACGGAAGCAACTGTATCACTAGCTCTTCACGAGTTGTCCCTTTTGAGGTAAAGGTGCTGTTCGTCACCAACTGCTGCCATGATAAACCTACAGGACGGAGGACTGGGTTTGCATCCTCCCATACGAGGGGCTGCTCCCTCCCTCACGTCCTTTTAGGTGATCACCGCGCCTGAGCTTAAAGGGGGCTTCCTGTTCGAGGATCTTTCTGTGAAGGACTGAGACGCGGGGGAGAGCCCACCCACCGAACGACAACATGTGGGAACTCTACAGGCTCCACAGGCAGGGGGAGGCCACCCAAAGGACTGAGGCCGTGAAGAAAACTGCCTCGGGGTGCTCCAGCCTTCCAGGCGTTGCTGAGACCAACCACAGTGTCTATTTGGTACTGACGGGTCCTGGAAGGTCACAGATCAGAGTGTACTGTGTAGCCCTCCCTGGCCTTCATCTGCTGTTACGGTTCTCAAGAGATGGGCAGAAACGGCATTAGGATGGTCCACCTTTAAAGCGTCCCTTTGTAAGGCTGTGTTTTAAGAAGGCTAGGAAATTTACCCATGTGACCACAGTATAATTCAATGAAAGTGTCTTAAAAGAATAACAGACAAGTTACCTGAACTGCTTGCAAGGTTTCCCCACCTGACACGTTTAGTCTTCCTCACCTGGGAAGGAGCAGCCCCTGAAAGAGTCCTCGGGGGCCTGAAAAAAGTACAGCAGGAAGTGAGAAAAGAGGACAGAAAAACCGAAAAGCACACAATGGGATGTTTTAAGAGCCTGGCTATTTTCCCTTCAGTAAGAGAGCAGTTTAGGGTTTCTATTTTAATACCATCTCTTAAGCCTGAAAAAGCTTAAGAAAAAAATTTACTCCCCAAAGATATTACAAATTAGACGGTGGCAGCTCCATATGCCACTGTAAGAACTAAGGTAGCCCGGAGAAGAGAGCAGAGCTAAACCTGATGACAAACAAAAAACCAATGGTAGATTTAAATCGAGGCCCCAGAGAACTAAATTTTCACTTCTGGGGAAAAAGCACAAGTTATATGTAAAGCAGTAGATGTTAGAGCAGACCGGCAGTCTTCTTTAATCAAACAAAGAACTCCGCGTGCAGGGCTCCTTCCTCCAGTTCCTACTGAACCCAAGGCAATGCTGTGCCGCACTGGCAGACACATTCTTTCACTTTTCCCAGATTTCCAGGTAAGCACCTGGTACTGCCTTCATGGATACTCTCCTTTACTCTTTGAAGCTTTCTTTCCTTCCTTCAAGGTCTTAAATCAATGAAACCTTTTAGCTCTTCTCTGGCAGTCACCCTGTTTCTTTAGAAACTGCAGCTGCCTTTACAGTTCGAGTCTGTTTCTTTAAAAGGACCAGCAAGAACAAATGATACGAGCAATCCCATCTTAAAGAAGCTATCAATTATAATAATCTCCTTACAATAAATCATGGATGTGGCTTGTCAGACAGTATATTTTTCTCTCTCCTTTTCTTTCTGATTCAACTGAAAATAAGCAGACAAAATTCCACCGAAATGGAAAGATATGTTGTATTTTTTCTAAATAATATCAGAGGAAAGAAAGATAACACCGTCTCCTAATAGAAATAAAAAGTCAAACACACCGAGAAAGAAAATGAGTGGGGGGATCGATCATTCCTGAGAATAACAAATGCTACTCTTGAATTCGTTGGTTCAAGTAATATAGTTAAACAGAAAAGGCTACTCCATTTTACTTCAATTCTTGGAAGCTGGAAAAAAATATATACATTTTCCCCCTGAAATCCAAGGACAAGAGCGGGCCCAGGCCCTGCCTGTAGCTCTATAAAGTCACAGACCCATAGAAGGTGGCACCTTCATGCCTCTCAAAGGCTTCCTCACACTGACATAAGCAGGATGAAAAGACAGTGGAGGCGATCTCATCAGCGTGTGCCTTAGGTGCAGTGAGACCAGCTAGAAGCTGGCGGATGTTCAAACTCACTGCTGAGGAAAGGAGAAATGAAGGCGGCCAGTCATTCTCTCTCTCAATGGTTTTAAGTTGAAAACATTTGGTGGGGGAGGAAGGGTGAAGAGGTAAGGAAATGGCACTCTCCTTCAATCTTAGAATCACTTTCAGGCAATGGATAAATAGACGAAGCCCTGCTTAACAGCCAGGCCCATATTCCCCTTTAAACAAGGCTTCGTTGTCTGTAGGAAGGAGAGAGGGAACGAGGCAGGAAATAGAGAGCAGCTGTGCCTCCTTCAGACGCACCCTACGCTGCTACACTGAAGGCTGTTTCCTCTTACCCACAGTGACAGTGTGTCCTTTAATCGGGATGCCAAGAGATCATTTTCATACAAGGCCAGCAGATGTAATTTTCTTGGACGCATGAACAGTTCATCATTTTGCTACTGGACGACAAGGTGATCACAGGGTGACTTTATAACTCAAGTTCACTGTTTGGTATTTTGAGTTCTCAAAATGAAAAAAAGATTTATCAAATATAAATATCTTTAAAAAGTAACAAAAGTGCTACATATGTGATCAAGGAAAAAAATTCCATTAGTTACTGCCGCTTAAAGTAGATTAAACTTTACAAATATTACCACATCCATTATCAATATGGCTTCCAATTATTAAATAAATTGCCTGTAGCAATATAGCTTTTCACACCTCTACAAGGACAGAGTAAAGAGAACACCAAAGCAGTCACATCCTGTTGTATCTCGCAGACCCACGGCATAAGTGGCAAACGTCCCCTGCTTTTTTCTGCTCCTAGTTAGGAAAGTATTTGCATTTGTGAGAGTCAGTCAGCATAATCCCGCTATAAAGTCCTCTATCAACCTCTCATGTTGAGGGGGCTTCAGTTAATGGATACAAAGACTGGAAGTTCATTCACTCACTTTTGACCTTAGCTCCATCCTCGAAATGCCTTTTTTTGGTAGCAGGGAAAGGGGACACAGGAGGCAAAGCAGCTTCCGTGACGACCTCCAGCACCTTTCCAGGCAGGCATGCACCTGTGCCACGTACTGTATAGTGGTTCTGAGAACTGGACTTACATCCGTTAGACATTCAGCTCATGTTTTTTCACAATGCTCTCAAGCTGGGCTTTGTGGGTTTGTTTTTTTTTAAATGACTTTTGTTTTTTGTCATTTTTCTGTTTGTTTTAATCATGGTCCCAAAGGCAGAGGCAGTATTTTATCTACTTAAGTAAGTCACACAGCTTGTGAGAGGAAAGGATGTCTGTGTCAGGCATGTTAACATCAACCAAAATCTGAGATCGAGTGTTTCCACTGACATTCTTAGCACAGCACCCAAAGAAGTATAATCTAGCCACAGTGTGACTATTATGAGGCACGGCTTATTGCAGCTGGAAATCGATTCTTCCCACACTGAGGTGGGGGTTCTAGTGTCCCTTTTACTCTGTGGGTACTCCCCAAATGGCGTCTGTCCAGCCTAGGCCACGCTACCTCAGCTTGCATCCTACCAGCCTCGGGGAAGGAAAAGGGGTACAGACTAGTGTTACAGGAATCTAAAGGTACCCAAGGTTTTACACACAGCCTAATATTTGAGAACTGAGGGCTATCTAAATACCTGGAAGCACTTTCTTGGAATGCTAAGACAGAGCAGCAGGATCTTCTAGCCTCGGGGGCTGGGAGAGGGAAGTTTGGTCGGTTGGTTGGTTGGTTGGTTGGTTATCATTTACTGGGAATTAATACTGAGAGAGTATATGCAAAGGCTGAGGGCACCATGCCATCTTCACAGAACAAGACCCTAACGGCTAACTGACATACAAGAAACTGCAAGTTATACTGTAAGAACACATGTTAAGGACCGAGGAAAGTCTGCTAAGGTGCTACGTCTAAACTAAGTTAACTTCTCGTGTCCAATCCTCCCTCATCAGTCGTCATCCAGGGCCTCTGTCTTGATTTCGTTGGCTCCTTGTCGGGCCAATGCCAAGATAGTGTGGTTGACTGCTGCCATTTCCACAGCTAATGAGATGGGGTCTTGGTGGTCACTATGGCTAGTGCTGTCATCCTAAATGTGCAGAGATAAGAAACAAATGTTAATAGTGCACTGGTAAAATTCTCTGGCTCACAGAAAGGCATGCTGCGGGCAAGGGGAGGCAGAACATTCGTGGGAGAAAACGGAGTTGGGGGCGTCATGACAGAATAGAGGTGAAATGTATTTAAGTAGACACTGAATGGATATAGGTCCAGAGACTTCTGGTTGGCATTTTTATGATTCAACAAATAAAAAGCACTGAAATGTTTTTTTCTTGCTGAGAATTTTTTCCTTCTATCAGAAAGATTGCTGGGGATGATGATCAAACCTGGACCATTCCAAGTTTGCAACAAATACAGCACTAGTTAATGAGGGCCAAACTAGTGAGCTTAAATTCTGGATTGGTGCTCTTACAAACAGACTATCAGAATTCCTAGTATCTCTCTACTCAACTGAGAAAACTAGACAAAACTACAGACACCAACACCTTACGGATAAAAATGCTTTTTTGTAAAAAAAAAAAAAAAAAAATGCTTTTTTGTAAAAAACAAACCAAAAAAAACCCCCCAAACCCCAAACTCTCAATTACAACAGGACAAAAGTATAACTGCTGGAAATGGGTTCGCGAGAAAATGTCGCCTGGCGCTCTCCTGCTGTAAGGGAGCCGGGCAAGGGAAGTGCAGGTGTCTTACTTGGAGGGAGCGTGAAGCTCGCCTTCTGCAATGCCAATGTGTTAAACAATACAGCCGTGAAGGAGACTGGCACTGCAGGATGTTCGTCAGGCGCTGAAGATGGTGTTACAAATAAGGGGTAAGTTTCTCACCTGTCACATCTTCAGGGAAACTCTGCATCGAAAAGCTTTGGAAAGGGTGAGTCCCTTTGGGCGAAAAATAGCATGGCATGTGTTGCCCTTAGGGCATCTGGGAGAAAAGGTGGAAGTGATCCACCTACATTGGTAGACTAAAAACTAACAGGAACGTTTCCACTTAGAAAGACTCACAGAACATTCTCTTGAGTGAAACATGGAGCTCTGATTTGGAGTCCTCAGAGGGAAATTCTGTGCTCATTCGCACAGGCTGGCCTTTAGTTTAAATAGGGATCAGCATGGCATTGCCGGTACCCTGGCAGTGTCTATGCTCAAGCTGGTAAACAGGGGCTGCAAAGCGGTCGGCAGAAGGGAGAACACAGTGGACTCTATTAAAAGAGCTGGCTGAGGGGCAAGGCAAAGGTGTACATCAAATAGGAAAGAGCAAATGTTTTCCTGCTGGGGCCTAGGAGAAGAGACCGTACATTCTCTTCATATTCCAAATGGAACGAGTTTAAAATCCTATAAAAAATTTAACGAACTCTGTCAACAGATTTGTGAGGGGAAAATTCCCACATTCTTAGTTACTGAATTATTCCATCCAGTGGCTACAATTAAATATATTTTCCCCCTAAGCAACGAAGAGTAAGTCAGGGTGAGGTGGGCAGACATGCATTTATGAGAGGGTGTGTGTGTCGATGTGCCAGAGACTCTGGAGGAACCACTATCTCGGCACGAGGGTTCCCACGGCACCGGGGCCGAAGCGGGCGGGCCCTTCTACTGTGTGCTGGTCCGAACGTGTCCAGGCAGGGCCACAGCTGCCCGCAGCCCCTAGTGTCTCTTGGGCAGTGAGTGTGTGTGTGGTGGGTGGTGGAACTTGCTTGTCTGGATCAGATCCTCCTCTCTTCTTCTACCTTCTCTGCTTCTCTGCCTCCCTCTGAACTTCTTCCCTCCTCCTCCTCCCCATTGCGTACTTGCCAAGTATCCTGTTACATGACAATAAATCCATGTGGGTGAATAACGATTTCTCACAAATTCACTTTCAAATTACACGAAAATCTAACTAGACACAGGAGCCAAGTGGAGGGACATTCGCTTGCCTCCCCTCCCCCACCCCGTACAAAACACACCCATGGAATTGAGTTGTCACACCGTCCCACCCGCTCTGTATCCGGCAGCCTCCCCTCCGCTGCTCACCTGCTCTGAGTAGTCATTTCCGTCGACGTCATCACTGTTGGAATGGCCTCCGGGACTCTGTACATCTATCCCATGACTCTCCAGGATTGCTGCTTCTTCGAAAAAAGCAAATAGATCCCTAAATTATCTGTTACATTGCCATAATGGTCTAAACACTGAATTTGTATTGAGGAAATTAGAATGTAATTAAACAAAAAACCTAGACTCCTCTCTATGTTTTGTTTCTTTTAAATTGCAGACAGATGGAACTCAGCGGCACAGAGGTCAGGGGAGGAACACGTTTGCCATTCCGGAGCCCCTGCTGCTATGCGTGTACATTTGAGTGGCTGACTGTTAGGTGCTTCATAAATACTTACCAACTAATTAAACAGCTCTCCTGTCTTGGGGTTCTATAAAGCACTTGAGAATTGCAATGATGAAGAGGAAGTAAGTTTATAAATGAAATACAATTTTAGAAGCTCAAAACCACCCCTCCACCCCAATCTCATCAATTCATGTTTCTTAAATGCTCTCTCTTTAAAAAAAAAAAAAAAAATCTCGCCTTTTACTAGGTTCCTTGTATATTAAGACTCTTTTATTCCAATTTTATTAATCACATGTTTCTTAACATCTAGGTCATAGCTCAGTAATAACGAAGATGCTAAGGGTATCACACTCCCTCTCTCAAGCCCTTACAAGTATCTTTAATATGCACCCCAGGAGTAACTGATCAGAGACATTCTAGATTCTAGCATATTAAGAACAATGAGTTTCAGAAATAATGCCATTCTTATTACAATACAAATAGTGTGATTAATATTAACTTTGCATTATTAAAACTACAATGAAGAAAAACGTAAGGGCAAGTCTCATTAGGCTTAAGAGGTAGGATCATTTAGACCTGCAGTTCTAAATGGAACTAAACACAACGGCCGTAATTGCCTCAAAGGAGACAGCAGCCTCTCTGGTACATTACCGATGTTGGCTCTCCTCTTGATCTCCTTCCGTCTGTTAGCAAACCAATTATATACTTTCAGGGAGGTAACTCGTTCCAGATCTGACAGTTTTTTGCCTGTGAATGCATGCAATAAAATTCAGATAATCTATATCTGAGACTAGTTTTAAGGGTTACTTCTCTTCTTTTTTAAAACGTTCTTTTGATTGCATTTCTTGCCAGAATAACAGATATAGAAGTAATTTTTTAGCATGAGCTAGTACTATGTATAGACTCAATTACTGAATGAATAAACATATAAATAAACATGCAAATAGCAACTAATAACACAAAATGCTTGAATTCAGAAAACCACACAATATTAGGGAATTCCAATATTAAATATTACATTAAAGAATTCGGTCCGCTAGGGTTCAAAGTTCACATGATTGTATATGAAGGCTTCATTTGATCAGCATCATTCTAGATGAATATGTTATTCTTTATCAAGTTTCCAGATAGATGAAGTTTATTTACATCTTTAAGGCCTTATATTACCTAGTTTCCTGCTGTGTTTTCTTGAAGATTAAGATCACTATGACCAGCCGTAATTGTAACTATGCTGGAACACATAGCACAATTCAAACTGTATTTTAAATGTATTATCTTCTTTGCTGTCAAATGTGACGTTTTATGGATAGCACCATGTTTACCAACATGGCAACCACCTTGTACCTTTCCCTCCTCCCTTATCCTTTTCTGTTTCAGCTTTTAATCCACACTGGGTGGAGAAACCAGAAAACAGGTTAGGCCCTTGATGGTAAGGGGGGTAAAGTATTTTCCAGGAAGAGTTTGAGTTCCAGCACAGCTTCAGGGCTGGGACTTTTTGGCTTGTGTAAAATAAGGGTACAGGTATCATTGTAGCTGAGCTTGTAGGTTTTAGATTATTAAAAGTCTGGCTTCTAACTAAGGGGGGGATAAATTAGTATTTAATTATTATAAAACAGTGATACTTTTGTGTTGATATATATAGCCTTTAAGCCAATCCAATTAACTGGCCAAATGGAGATCAACTGGATCATCTTAACTGAGAACGCTTTCTGGTTAAAAAAAAAACCCTGTAAAACATGAAAGAGCACTTTAGCACTTGGAAGGAAAGATGTATGAGTGCTTCAGGGGCTCTGTGGACTTGCACAGGAACAACAGGACTTCAGAATGGAATTACCCTACATCTTTTCCCACCTAAGAAGTCATCCTGATGTAGGAAGGAGAAAGAAGCCAACTCCAAAAAATTCTTTCTTCAAGCAGGAATACAGAATTATACAATTTTCAACAGCTGTAAAAAAACCAAAAAAATAACACCACACCCTATCTTACTAATTTCATTCACTAACCTTGCTTAAGTATGCCAAACTTTAAAACTGTTTTGAAATTGGTATATTTATGCTGTATTTTTGGAAAAAGAAATCTACAGTCTTCACAAAAAATAATTCTGAGGTTGCGTATCTCAAGCGAGGACGTTCGCTGGGAATTCGCACGTGAAGTCTGATCTGGGGCAGCGTGGTCACCCCCTAGGAAGCACTGTCTGAACAGGACAGGGTAGTGGCCATCCACAGGAGGATGGCAGGAATGGACCCAAGAGCACCCCGTTGGGAGAGGAAGAGACTTAGGTCCCAAATGATGACCTGAGCCGAGAGCTCCAGCACAGAGCCAAGCAGTGCTTGCTGCCTTACCTGGCTTCTGTATAACTGCGTTGCAAGCATTTGCAATTTCTTCTCTCTTTGCTTCATCTGGGTATTGATTCTCATTGAAGTAACTGCAGAGGCAACCAATTAAGACACAAAGTTTGTACTTTTAAAAACTGTGCTCTCCTTAAAACACCAGCCCACTGAAAAAGATGTTCTTCTTTAGGATGTAACATTAGAGTGTTTGGTCCAGCCTGTCCAATGGAATTTTCTGTGAGGATGGAAATGGTCTGTTCTGTACTGCCCAACAGGGTGGCCACTCCTCACATGTGGCTGCTGAGCACTTGAAATGGAGCTGATGTGGCTGAGGAAGGGAATTTTAAATTTGATTTAATTTTAGTAAACTTAAATTTAAGTAGCTCCATGTGACTAGTGGCTTCTATATTGGATAGTACGGGTCTGGTCACTGCTAGGCTTCATTAAAAGATGTCCTTGAAAAAAAAGTTACTTGTGATATGGGTGGCTGGTTGAAATCACAGAGTTCTGTTATTAAGGCACTGGTAACAATAGGACTCTCTTTGCATGTCATGTTTGTAGTAGCAAAAGTTGGAAATTACCCAACTGTCCAATCAGTAGGAGAATGACAGAACAAATTATGGGACATCTATATTTATACATAGCTATTTAAAAATGACTAGAAAAACTATCCATTGGCCTGGAGAGATGTTTACGACACAGTCCTAAGTGAGAAAAGCAATCTGTAGAATAATGTGCATGTAAAAGTACTGTTAAGAAATTTGAAAAATACCTGTCTATGTGTACTTAAGTTTGCATGGATAAAAGCTGGAAGGGTACACATCAAGCTTGATTACCTCCTTGTGGGAGAAGGGGATTAGTAGGAGGAAATTTAAACATTTCTAAATTTATTTTTGCCTTTTCCCCTATGTTAAAAAAAGCATATATTACTTCTATACAATAGTACTTAAAGAAATTAGGCTTACTCAACCCATCCCTAGCATTATCAGATCTGAGACTATATGTGGGAACAGAATGCTTATTAGTACTACCTGTTCTGTCATCTATGAGTTAAAAAAAAAAAAAAAGTGGACTTCCCTGGTGGCAGAGTGGTTAAGAATCTGCCTGCCAGTGCAGGGGACACGGGTTCGAGCCCTGGTCCGGGAAGTTCCCACATGCCGCAGAGCAACTAAGCCTGCGTGCCACAATTACTGAAGCCCGCGCGCCTAGAGCCCGTGCTCCGCAACAAGAGGAGCCACCGCAATGAGTAGCCCCCGCTCGCCACAACTAGAGAAAGCCCGCGTGCAGCAACGAAGACCCAACGCAGCCAAAAATAAAATATAAATAAATAAATAAATAAATATATAAAAGACAAAAAAGAGAAAGTGAATTTCTGTGCTTTGAACCTGGAAACTTAAGATCAGGAAATGATTCCTTGTCAAATTCTAGTACCTCCCATCTCCTCAGGGGCTTCCCTTCCCCCAGAAAGCAGCTTTCCCATTCCTTCACCCTCTGTCTGCACTGGTGAAAATGCCATTCTACGGCGAATAAACACTGGAGGCCCCTAACCCTTCCTGTGAATCCCCAAACCCGCCTTCTGCAATGCCACTCCTCTCCCCTGAAGCCCTCTCCATGAGACCATCCTTCACTGTAGTCCTGACACAGCAGCTGCCATCACCAAACAGCCTTTCCTTTTCTAAAATATAAGCGATAGAACTATATCATCCAGTCTTGTCAACCACCACCCTCCACAAATGGTCTCCTGCTTAAGTCCAAGATTTAAGCATCTCTTCCCACATGACATTCTGCTATCATTTTTAGGGCTTCCGTGTTCATACTGAGAGTTCTTCCAATCTCTGCTCCACTTCCACATTCCTATTGACCTTTATCTTTACTCCACTTCTGCTATTTATTTGGGCAAAGACACTCTGGATTAGTTTCCATTAACCAGCATCATGGGCATCACCTGGCAGCTTGTTAGAAAGGCAGAATCCCAGACCCCACTTCAGACTAAATCAGAATCCGAATGTTAACAAGATCTCCAGGTGATTCGAATGCACGTTAATGTTTGAGAAGCACTGGATTAGCTCATTCATTTAAAATTCAGCAACAAAGACAACAAAAGCAGATATTAAGTACCTAATGTTATATGCATCCACTGTGGGTAAAGAAGAGAATTAGTTTCTGACTTCAAGGAGTTTATAATCTACTGAAGACACATATAAATCAATACACTTGTGATAAAATTCCATAGGATGTCTGAACAGAGCAGAGTTCAGACAGACGAAGGTGTGCTCAGTGCTGCTGAATGACCTGGCAGAGGAAGTGCCATCTGAGTCAGGTCTTGAAGATGAACAGGAGTTTGCAAGGCAGAGGAGAGGAGGAAGAACATTTCATGCAAGGGAAAGAGCATGAGCAAAGGCAAAAGGTAGACAAAAGCCTTGAGGATTCTGGGCATAGAGAAGAGTTCAGTGTGGTTAGAATATGGGGAAGCAATGAGGAGACGCTAGTCTGGAAGAGTAGGATGGGGCCAGCCTGTGATGAGCCCTGACTGTTCTATGAGTAGTATAGACTTCACCCTGAAATGGAGGTTTTCAGGCCACACAGAGATATACTCCTGTCTGTGTTTTAGAACGATAACATATCTTCAATACTCCACCCTATGATCTGAAATTCTGAAACTCCCCAAGCAACCTTCTACTCACCTACTCCACCTCTTCAAAATAATTTGTTCTTCACCTTCTTTATAATCTCGAATCCTTTAAAACCCTACTCCAACTTTAAAAATCTGTTCATCTATTACTCTTCTTCTGGCCTCACCTCTCATTTCTCAGCCTGAACTCCATGGCAAGCCGAATCAACTGTATCTCTTAGGAGAAATTCTGATTATTCAGCTTTTCTGTCCTTCCACCATACCTATCCAGCCAATCTCCCACCCTGCAGAAAGCACCTTCCACTTGTTTTCTTCCATCCTTCTCTCAGGGTACCAAGTGTTTCTGGACAAAGTCATAAAATAGGGCCAATTGGTTTCTTTATAAATCTGTGCTTTTCAACCTTAACTGGGCCCCTCATTTCTGTTGGGAATGCTCTTTGTCCTTCTAGCCAACTGTCTTTCATACTCCATCTTTAGTGCCCCACTTACCCGAAACCTTTCCACTCTGAAGTCCCAAGCCCTCAAACCCACTACCGTCATTCTTTTTGCAGATGCCCTTGCCTCCTCTTTTACCAAGATGGAGGTTATTAAATATGAGTTTGCGTAATGTTTTTAGCGTCTCAACTTCTGCACGTCTCTGAGTCACTGCACATTCTTCTCTTCGTCTCATGGCAGAGGCAGATGCATTCTCCTCTTCAAGGTCTACTTCTCCACGTGTGTCTTTGATCTCATCACCCCCACCCTCTTTCATTTTCTCAACTCTCTCCTTTCTTTCTTGCGTACCCCTTCTTTTCCCTGTGCCCATGCAATTTACTCTATTTCACCGATTTTATGATGCACATTTCCTCATCATTATAATCTCTAAAATCAGGTACACCTTATAACTGGTGGTGTCTGAAAATTGACTGGCAATGTCCTCCCTCCCCCCACGCCCACCCCGTACATAAACTAAAGGTGTGTCATACAATCAAAGCCCTCTTAGATTTGACGGGATATGGTAGCTGCTAAGACCCAGAGGCCCCGTTTCAGCTGCAGCTCAATGGCTACTACAGCCCCCTGTGGTAACTCCTCTTCCAAATTACTGCAAAGCCTGTGACTGACACTCTGCTCCCTCTAATGTCTGATTAATATTCCTAATGTACATCTCTAGTCATGCCACTATTCTGTTCAAAAGTTTTTCAAGATTTATTATAGAGGTGTTTAGAGTTCTCCCCCAACTACCTTTGCATCTTTATCTGCTGCTACTCTCATATAGGCATGCTACAGTCTAGGAAAATGGAATAGCCTTGTCAACCCCATGCATCTCTGTGCCTTTCTCCTACCAGTATATCTGTTTTTTTGCCTCCCTGCCCCCAAACCATCTTGTCTTTCACAGCATTGCTCAAATATCACCTCAAAGGTAAATAATTTCCTTACCCCATGAATCCCACAGCATTTCGTCTGTTCCTCTCGTACACCTTTTTCATCTTGTATTACAGCTATCACTGTACACCTCTCTGACCACACTGAAAACCACCTGAGGCCAGGGTGCCAAGTCTGACTCATCCCCACATGCACTCCTCATTGATGATATGCGCTCCTCAATAACAATGGAAAAGTCCCCACCAGCCCAGTGTAGGGGCCTCCAAAAGAAATGGATATCACTGTAAATGAACTGTTGACCATCAGGGGTATAGAGTTACTGCAACAGGGTCTTGAAGGGTACATACTAAACTGTTACAAGTGATGATTATCTCCTGGGAGCAAGAATGCTGGGGGCGGTGGGTAGAAGAGAGGGAAATATTGGTGGTAATGAAGATCAGTTTTCACATTCTGCTTTATACTTCTCTGTTGAATTTCTGAAATGAACATATGCCATTTTCATAAATTTCTTTTTAATAAAAGAACTTTGGGAAAACATTCAGACAATTAAGGACTAGTTTACTGATTAATATAACTCCATAAACAATTTATGTTTGGAAAGTATATCTGGATTGGCTAGAAAATATTAGGTTTGTGATTGCCATCCTAGTGACTAACAGAATAAAACCATAGTATTTCTGGAAGTTAAATAAGAATTTGCAGTAATTCGTGGCATATATGATTAATGAGTTTAAAAGTTTTAAAAAATCTTATTTAATTTGTATTTTTAGGATTTAACTATATAAAATAAAGTCAGAATAAAAATAAATTGGTAACGTCTTCCAAATTAAAGACTCAAGAATATAATTCACTAACTATAGTTCTAAATCTCTAAGCCTGGCAGTTAATAATTTCTTTTCTGTTAAAGACCTATTATTTTTATAATTAAGAAATGTAGGCCTATTGAATATTTCAATTTTCATTAAAATGTGCTACCACAGCTGGAGGTGTGTACACTGGACTGAGCGCACCACTTTCCATCTTTCTGTAATGTTTCAATGTTTAAAAAATATTAATTAAATATAGATAGTATAATCTAAACTGATGATATATTTTAAGATACTTCATGGTAAATATTTAAGTTTAAAATGTAATAGTTAAAATTTTTTTGCTAAAAAATTACGAAGCTCTTAAAGCTTTCTTCTTGGTCGTGGTGGGAGGGGTGGCAGACAGACACACAGTACTGATGTAAAGTGGAAGAGTTTTTACGAAAGACAAAGGTAGGCCAGGAAATAAAATATTCAATAAATAAGTATTACATAAGTATGAGTATGTACTTGAGTAGACGTAAGTTCAAAACACGGCCCTGATCTTAACAATATACAGTTCAGTTGAAGACGTCAGATTTAAAAAAGTTAAACAATAGGAGTTAAAGAAACAGTCAAAACAGTAAAACTGTGACAAACCAGAATACATCTAGCTGCTAATTAACTATATAAATGATACGTTAAATAAATTCAGGTTAGAGAGCTATCTCTATGGACTGTGCTGATCTGGGAAAGCTCACTGATTTGGACGGGCTTCTGAGGGATGCAGAGGCCCCAGGCATTGGACAGGAAAGGGCAAAGTTATCAGTAGAGACATAAATACAAAGGTATAAAAACCTAAGGTGTGCCTGGAAGACAGAAGGCAACTAGTAATGCAATCTGATTAGACTATAAGGATTATACGTAGGGTTTGCCTGAAATAGTGCTGTTATCCTGGATTATTAACAAACCCCCCTCTCATTCCCCTAAAGTATCCCACTTAGACAATAAATTACATGGTCACCCCAGGACCACATCACATTATTGACTTATCTGAATTTAATGTTAACTAAAATCCCTATGTCTTTTTCACATGTGCTCTGTGTTCTGGATATTGTCAAAACAAAGGACGCTGAATCGAAGAAAATAATAACTACGGTTTCTATCTAGTTACTTACAAGAGGAGCTATCTAAGCCCAAGGAATCTGCTTGGCATGTAACAGACATTTAGTAAGTAAGTGTCTGATCAAAAGATGGCTGAATAAATGATACATGAAAGAATAAATGAATGAAAGTAGGAAACAGAGGTGAAAACAGAAAACAGTGGTTTCAGTTAAGGCTTTTAGTGAAACCAAGAATACCTCTTTCAGGAGAAAGCTAGTTAGGTTCTCACCATACTGTACACCGTCTTCTCTAGGTATATTCAGATATAGTTGAATACAATTACATTAGTATAGTGTTTATTTTTGAACTATACATAACCAATAGACTATCAATGAAGTTGGGAAATAGGTCTAATGACTTCGATATTTAGACATAATTAATCATTCATTCAGTCACCCCCAAATGTTGACTGAGTCCTAGTTTATACCAAGCAATTGGCAAAATGGTGGCAAAAGATGAACCATGCAAAGCCTGCCAGTGTAATCACTGGGGATGTATGTATGTAACAAAACACATTATAAAGTCCACTGTAAAATGGACTGTATTAGTGGTATGAATGTAGTATATGGGAGCAGAGAGGAATCAACATTTGTGCACGCTTCTTGAAGACAGATCATAGAGGGTGGATAAAGTGAAATAATCCAAGGCAGAGGAAGCAATATGTAAAAGAAAGGGAGTCATGAAAGACCTTACAATGTTCTGAGAATGAGGAGTTTAGTGTGGATGAAATATACATGAGATAGGGTGACTGGGGATCAAACTAAAGAAAAATATTGGGTCCAGATTTTAAAGAGTATGATAGAGTTTGCACTTAACTTTTTTGGCAACTGGAAGCAAAGGTTTTTAAGCAGGGGTATTATATGATCAAACTTATTTTGTAGGGTAGTATCTCTGGTGATACTAGAGGCAAAAGCCAGTTAGGCAGCTGTGGTAACAGCTGAGGAGAGGATCTGAAGTAGGCTAAGGCATGGAAATAGAGAAGAAAGATGAGATTAGAGACATTTCAGGGGCTTCCCCGGTGGCACAGTGGTTAAGAATCCGCCGGCCAATGCAGGGGACACAGGTTCGAGCCCTAAGTCTGGGAAGATCCCACATGCCGCGGAGCAACTAAGCCTGTGCGCCACGACTACTGAGCCTGCGCTCTAGAGCCCGTGAGCCACAACTGCTGAGCCCGCGAGCCACAACTACTGAAGGCTGCGTGCCTAGAGCCCGTGCTCCACAACAAGAGAAGCCCCCGCTCGCCACAACTAGAGAAAGTCCACACGCGGCAACAAAGACCTAATGCAGCCAATAATAAATTAAAAAAAAAAGAAGAAAGCGAGAGAGACATTTCAGGATGGTAATAAAAATTCAAGACAGCCTCACTTCCTGGGTTTAGGCACCCCCTCCCTGCCCCACCACCAAAAGAGACAGCTTTAGGAACAGTACGCACTATTCATTATTCACCTTCAAGCATTTTAAGCTTAAGTTATGTCAAAGGAATAGATATTTCTACTGTTACCAGGTGGATAAATTGTAGGAGAACTTGGTTCTAAGACTCTAAAAGGGACCTGTTTCTGAAATATACTTCTTCTGTCCCATATAAGAATGTTTATAGCCCTAAACATTTTATAAGACAAAAAAGGGAAAGAGATGTAAACAGAAATCTACAGGTAGTAATATAAGAGTGATAAAATCAATCCTAAGGGCACTACACTTTTATAGACAAAGGACATTGTCAGCTGAGTGATCAGGGAGTATCTTCACAGAGGGAAACCAAATGATCGCTTTGCAAGACACTGACAGCAAAGAATTAAAATGAAAAGTGGAAAAATAATTTACATGAGATGAGAAACCGTAAGCTAGTAACAAATTGAAATGTCCTTGAGGCACCTTCATTTCAGTAACACTAAGTCTATAAAAACTGCAGCCAGAAAGTTCCTCCTATTGTGTCTTGGTGAGCATACAGAAGACAGGGAATGGCTCTCTAAGCAAGGGATAATGCCAAGTAAATGAACTTTTTTTTTTCTTCTGTGCCTTTAAGTGAACTATCCCTCCTGAAGAGATATTTAAACCTCACCATTTTAGTAATTCAAAATAAGCTTTCAGGATTGTCATACACTGCTCACTATCTACAATCCAGTGTGCATTTCTTCATCACTAAGTAAAATTACTGGGTGGAGGGCAGGAAAGAGAGTAACATTAAACTAAAATACTCTAGAACCTAATTGTCCCATCTCCTCTCTGAGAGTATCTATGTGTTAAATGATCTTCAGCAACAAACAAAATAATTTAAAATTTTCTTTTTTTGGGGGGGTGTTTTTAAACAACAGAGTGAAGGCAGAGATGAAAGAAATGGGAAAAGTTTCTTTAAGTACAACAACTCTCTTTTGTTAATCCATAAAGGTCTAAGGAAGGAACATCCTCAGTTCACTTACACACCTGGACAGCGATATCCTACATTTTATCCAAAGATCTCAAAGCCCCTCTGATACTAATGATACCTAAAAATATCCCTGAAAAATCATCAGGGGTCAGAGAGAAATAAGAGGGGCAGAGCTATAAATCAGCTATGCATACGACTCTTCATCATTCACTGTGGACTTCAGGACAATAAGGGACTTTGAAAGATTATTCACCAATCAACTTCCACGTCTGAGAAATGGAGACAATGACAAGCTTACACTTAATAAGCTCCCCAAAGTTACAGAGCTGGCTACCATTAGAGACAAGCTCCTTGACTTCCAGGCCCATGCTCTTTCCACTCCTGCTTACTAAAGAAGTCGCTGGATGTAGTGGGTTGAAGAGTGTCACCTGAAAATTCATGACCACCTGAAACCTCAGAAAGTGATCTTATTTGAAATAGGGTCTCTGCAGATGTAATTTTGGGAAGGATCAAAATGAGGTCAAGCTGGGCCCTAAATCCAACAAGAGTGTCCTTACAAGAGAAAAAAGAGAACACAATTAGAGAAGACAATGAGGAAATGAAAGCAGACACTGGAGTGATAGATACATCTACAAGACAAGGAATGCCAAGGACCGCTGACAACTGACAGAAGCTAGAAGAGAGGTGTGGGAGGGTTTCTACCATCAGAACCTCCCAAAGGAACCAACTCTGCTGACACCTTTTGTTCTAAGCCACCCAGTTTGTGGAAATTTGTTATGTCAGCCCTAGAAAACTAATACTCTGGGTAAAGAGAATCAGTACAAAAAGAATGGATGGTCTTAAGAGATACTGTGATTCAACTATCATAACTTGATGGACATTATTTCACTATAGAAATACACCTGGCAAGTAGACTGGAATAAGCAGCTATTTCTGTAAGTAAGTAGTCTGTCAGCTGAATAAGGCATTCTTTGAAAGTCTGGTCAAATACAGAAAAATTCTAACTTCAATTCTTTTTCCTCCTGTAATCCAAATTGGACTGCTACCCTTCTTTTGATGCTTAACATTGTCCTCCATTTGAACAGTTTTCATACTAAACCCCCAATTCAAAGCTTTATTAACTTTTTTAGATTGGCTACTTCATGATAATGGAGCTAAGAGACTGCTGTATTCATCTGTATCTTTACAATTAGTGCAGCGTTGACTTTTTAAAATCTTGGAAGAGTAAGTACAGATAAATATTTCTGTAATACAACAGAGATTATCAATATTAAAAAATCTGCTAAGAGATGTATAATAAAACAAGTATACTAAAACTATGGTAGAATCTAGGTGATAACTGTAAAATTCTTTCAGCTCTGCTGTACATTTAAAATTTTTCACAATAAAATATTGGGAAAACAGTAATTGGTAACATTAATAAGATGATAAAATGCTAGGAGCATCTCCATTAAATCAGAAACAAGGCAACAGAGCTCACTATCCCCAATACAACCTTTTACTTTTGTTACAATTTAATGTTTTTTCTGAAAGTCTTAGTACAATAAGGCATGAAACAGAATTAAGAAACAAATTGGGAAGGAGAGCCACAAAAATATCATTTGCATATTATATTATACCAAGAAAGCCAAGGGATGAATTCAAATTGCCTCAGAAGTAATCAATCAGATGGTTGGGTACTAAACAGGCCAACAAAAATATCAAAACTTTCCTATGCATCAATAAGCAATTGGACAACCTAACAGAAAAAAAGGCATCTATTCATGAGAGCAAGAAAAATGAGAATTAAAAATGCCTAACAAGAAAAATATAGAAGCCATACAAAAAACTAAAAAATGTTATTCATTTCGCTGATAGGTATAAAAAAGATACAAGAAATGAGAGGCATATAACACATTCCTAGATAAGAATGAATAATATGAGAATGTCATTTCTTCCCAAATTAATTTTTAGATTTAACTTCAATGAA
The DNA here is from genome assembly GCF_009873245.2 of Balaenoptera musculus. Lineage (NCBI taxonomy): Eukaryota > Metazoa > Chordata > Mammalia > Artiodactyla > Balaenopteridae > Balaenoptera > Balaenoptera musculus. The sequence continues at coordinate 9,659,727 of NC_045790.1, forward strand.
ATTTAACTTCAATCACATATTTTTCTTCCCTCTTTTTTTCTCAGTGGGAGTGGAATGAGTCAACAATACTATTTGAATGTTTGCCTGAAAAAACAGATGAAAATGGTTAAGAACATTTTGAAAATGGTAATGAATAGGCCCTCTCTTGTCAAATATTGTGAAATTATATGATAATCAGAGCTGTGGTTCAAGAATTGATGATAAGATCAATAGAACCAACAAATATAATAACTTTACATGCAAGAAAGAAAGAATTTTAAATCTAAGAAGAAAGGGAAAATTGGCTATCTGGAAAATAAGACCAAACTAGACCTTCACCTTATAAACCCAATATTTTATGGCTAAATGTAAAAGAAAACATCTGAATGAGGAAGCATACGTGATGGAGGCAGTCACACAAGAATAAAAGCACTGGATTTATCTACATTTAAATAAAAAATTAAATAAATTCCAAATATATAGCGGAAAGGGTTAATGATCTCATTCTACAAAGAGTTAACATACAAGCCAATAAGAACACATGAATACACAATAGAAAAATGGGTAAAGGAAAAGAACAAATACCAAAAGATGAAGTATGAATGATTAATAAACATGTTAAAATATTTAGTCTCACTAGTAATTAAAGGGAAGTTTAAATGTAGACAAAACTAAAACAGTGCTTTCCACCTACCAAATAAGTAAAATGAAGCTGATTTTCACTCACTAAAAAGATTATGGTATGCAGGGAAGGCAGGCTGTGGTGACAGGAGCAGTGCATGCTCAAGGCCACTGTTGGTGATGTGGATAAATTCAGCTTTTTGGAGGGAGCTGGTAATATAGCCAAACATATCATTATTCTTAAGACAAAAGGTAAGAACAAGGGTGTCTGTGTCAGTACTACTTAACAGGGCAAAACTGGAAAGACTTTAAATGTCTAATAAAATAATAATGGTTAAATATGATTATGGTATAGGCATTTGAAGAAAAAGGAAGGAGCCATTTTAAAAAAATCGTGTTTTCAAAGAGTACTAAATGACATCGGAAAATGTCAGTGAAAAAAAGCAGTTTACAAAACCAGATATGAGTTATTCTAATTGTGTTTAAAATACAGATAAGATAGAAACACTAAATGTAAATGTACCAAAATATTTTTAGTGGTTATTTATGAATGGAAATAATTTTCTTCTTTATACATTGTTTTCCAAATAGTTTACAATGTGTTACTATTAATTTTCTAATAAAAAATGTTACCCCAAATAAAAATAAACTGGGTTATATAATATTACAAAAACCTAACTCTGATTAATTTTATAACTGCTTTTCAAAATACTTTTCTTTCTTTTACCATCCCTGTATCTGTTTACAAACTGGCAACATAAGCAGTTATGAAGTTAGGACCTGAGCTAGATACAGCTATCAACACAAATGTCCAACTGCAGGGGACTCGGTAACAAATTATGGTATATTCTTATACAAAATTCTTTTGCTTAGAAAGATATACAGATATATATATAACACAGAAAAATGGCTGAAAAGAAACATACCAAAATGTTAATGATTATCTCATTAAGTGCATTTTAATTTTCCTCTTTATATTTTCTTGCATTTCTCCATTTTTTATATAAGTATGTGCTTATTTTGTAATTAGAAAGGCATTATTTGAAAATAAAGTTTGCTGTCCCAAAGCATGAGCAAAATAGAACTGCACAAAATTATTTTTAAATAATAAATTTCTTAGTTTTTCTTAATGCCTTTTGGCAACAAACAAATTCACACTTTAAACATCTGTTTTGCAAACACACTAAAGTATGACAAACAAAAGATGTTCTACACTAATGTATTTTTATAAATAAGAGTTCACTTTTAATTCTACAGAATTAAAATAAATAATGGCTCCCTCCAAATCAGACTTTTGTAAGGTTCACATGACCTTCCAAGTAAAAGCTAAAATATGAATGAGTTCTATTATAGAAGAAGCTGTAAGTTTTCGAGACTTTGCCGCATCTTAAAGTTTTAGAATAGAAAAGCCTGTGAAAAGGGAAGACTTTAAGTGGAAAAATTAGTATTGGCCTATGAAGAGATGAAAGGATTCAGATATGAGAGGCTGAATTTTAGAATCCCAATTCATAAATGCAATGGAATCCCATATAACACCGTTCATTACACATGGTTTTAGATATACCACACAGTAGATCCTGACAAAGAATGAAAGGAGACTTGACTTGCTCAAGGTCACACAACCCAGAACTCAAGTTTCCTGATTCAGTTCACTGGCTCAAAGGGCTCACAGGAAAGGTGGTCATTATTTAGCTATGACATAGTATTGTTTCAGACTTCCTTTAAGACACAAATCTCTGTAGCAATGAATCACCTAAACCAAACTCCTATAAATTTCACAAGCGCTCCTGGAAGCAAAGATGTGACAGCATTAGTAAGATACCCATGACAGCCCCAGGACCGCAGCTACACCTAGGGGCTTTTTCCTCCTGGGAAAGGAAATCTAATTGCTCTGGAGACAACCATAATAACACTGAGCTACCTTTTTTCCCTGGGCAGAGGAGAATTTAATAAACTCTAGGACTTCTTCTTTGAAACACAACATCCATACACATTTAAAGACTATGTATATAGCACAGTTAATCTACTGTAGAAGAGTTAGTAGGACCTCTTCAGACACTAGCACCAAAAAAAGCTTCCAAGTCCTTCTCAGGATGGCCTTTCTTCACTAATGTAAAAAAGAAAATTCCATACACGATACAATTATGGATACCATGTATGAAACGTGCCCTAATACAAAATTTTTATCTCCCGAGGTCCTTCACTGCAAAGATTCTATGTTTAAATGTTGTATTTACTTGCAACATGCTAACTGCCACTAGACCTTACTTGCTATTTAATAAATAGATTTCAAGACTAACAGTGAATTTAGGAACTGAGTTTTTAATACATTTTAGCCTATCACTAAGCCTTAGAAACAACACAGGCTTATCGTTTGTCCAGTGACATGCAGCCCTAAATGAAGTCCTACCACAGTAGAGATTTGGTGTGAGTTTTATTACTACTTGACAATATAGAGCAAGTTTTCCTTCTAATATGTATTACCTTTTTAGTCATCAGTCTTTCTATGAAGACTGTGAAAAGAAGAATGGAGACAATTTTCTGGAGTCATCAGGCAAAAACAGTAAAACTGACAAATTCTAACCGCCTTAAAGAAAAACAACCGAGAAATGGTATGGTATTTCTCTTGAAACATGTTTCTTGATTGCATACCACTGAATTCATTAAATGTTTTCTCAACCCTCCATTTTATTTTAATAAGAAAAAGAACATGCACAAGAGGGCAGTGTTTGGTTTTACTGGTCCATGGATTTCCTAGTTTCCTAATGAAACTACCAAATGTGAGTGATAATTACGTGAAGTTCATACCAGTGGAAACTGTGGTACCTTGGAGAGTGAACTGCATCTACCAGAACTTACACTGTCAAAGCATGAAAGCTGGTATGCCCCTTGCTGCCTCTGCTTCTGGCTGGAAGCAGCTGTATCCTCCCCTCTGTTTTGACAGCCTTTGCTAGTAGGAATTAGGTTTACAAAAAAGATGTGTAAGGTGATCTGGAATTAAGTTTCTTACACTTGGTGTACAAGTTGTCCTGAGGCAGGGAGCCTGTTTTTAAGTATAAAGCACTGAATTATAAACTGGCCACTTACCGATCTGACACTATTGACCAACAGTTTACTATAATATGAAGATCAATAGAACAAGACTGATAAAAATCAATCCACTGTCTCCTGCATGGTTTTTTTTTATGATTAATACTATGCTTCTGCAAAATGACTACCTCTACCATAAAAGGATATGGTCTGTATCTAAAATGAGAACTTGTCCTCCCGGGGGAGGTCTCAACAAATAGCAAACCAAACATGGCCAACAGCATAGATTCTTTAGAGAGTCAGAGGTACATTGGTTGGAGATTATTCTGATACCTCCCTGAAGAGGGAGAAACACAATACCTTGTACTTAAAGGTACTTGCTACTTTCTCTTAAACCTACTTTTTAATCTCCTGTGTTATGGGTTTGCTGCTGTTTTTAGTTCAGTCAAACTACCCAGGATATACATAAATGACTGCTAACTGCCTTTTAAAAAGTCAAATTAATTCTTATAACACTTGACAAAAAACATGCTACTTACATTAATATTGCCAGAACTGAAAGGTTATCTTACCAATTGTGCGCAAGATAAATAAATTTCTTCACAGTGATACAAGAGCAAATTTGGGATATAGTCATATTCCAAGGAAGGTATTTTGATGACAAACTAAGGTTTCTGTCCCCAGAAAGATGATAATTATAGGATAGTCTCAAAACGGTTAGAACTATAGGTCTGTCTGGCCTTTAAGTGGATGACGTGACAAAGTAGGAACCAATAAAACAGAATATTTGGATGAGGCACTATTATGATTGAGATTTCTATGGTACACAGGTTTTCAAAAAGACCACTTTTAGATACTTTCTTTCACTAAAATTACACGGTGCATGCACGCTTCTTCAACCAAAAGGCAACTAAAACAGAAGTAGAATATTTACCCACAAGTTCATATTCTACTAATTTGAGATCTTCAAACATCAAACACTTATGCAAACCTTGGTACATGCTGTGAATGTTTAGTCTATCAACAATGATTTCCGAATGCACTATTATAAGGGCCATATCTGTCTTGTTAATCACTGTATCCCAACCAGTGTCTAGCATAAGGAGTGGTATGAAGTAGAAGCTCAATAAACATTTGTTGAGTTTATAAAAGAAAAAGCTCACTCATTTTCTGTGAAGATTTTCTAGTTGGTCTATAATCTGGTCTCCATCAGTATTAATATTTATAATATGATGTGTATAACTCTGCTTCTGGGATGAATCATATCTTTATTGGTGATTCATTACATACAACGCCAATACTTACCGAACTACACTTCATTTCTTTGTAAACTGTGGCCACAGAACAACATGAAGAACATGGGGTCTTTGGTCCTGTTTAATTAGCTCAGGAACTAGAGAAATGAGGGGTCTGCTGTTTGCACAAAATGAAACTGCTGGCATATCTTCTATACAAGGATGGAGAGAATTTTTAATCAGCCTCAAAAAAATGGTGATAATTTCTCTTTTGGCTATTTCTGTTTGACCAAAAAGGAACCAGGAAGTATAATTTGCCAATTTTAAAATGCATTTAAGGACAGTTCATCTTTTTACTGGCTATGAGAAATGGATTGGGATAACTTTACCTGTCAATAAGTGGGAAAGTTTTGTTGTTTTTTTCCTCAAATAGTCTAATGGATTGAAATGAGGTCATGTTCAGGCTCCTGCTGTCTTAAATAAATGTTAAGAACTTCCTTCTATTTGCAGAGATACAGGAGGTGTAGTTCATTATGTTCCACCTGAGTCATTCCATAAGGAGTATTAAAGAGGTTAAACTCTTTTTAAAATTCATCTTCCAGCATCCATTAATTCCAAAATTTATAATGTATTCTTGCAGCATTTTCTATCCTAGGACAGCAATGACATCAGAAGAGAGGGAAAGGAAGACCAGCTTGCCAGGGGTTGCAGTGACGGCAAGGCGACCCTTAGATTTTACAGGACCCAATTCCACTCCCACAAAGTGGGTTTTGTGGGGGAAACATAGTACAGTGATCAGGCTAAGGAAAAATGACATTGAGGCCTTGAAAAGTGATTTTTCTGCTGTTTCTGAGTCATTTCGAGTGGATCACTTTAAACTATCGAATTATTGTTTCTTGCTGAATTGAATTGAAGGCCTTACAATTTTAACAAAATTAGAAAATACTGTATTACTCTACCCCCACCCCAAGTCTAATATGTCTGGCAGGGGAGATGGGCGACACCATTCCTAATTTTCTTAAAGTTGTAGGGTCTTCTTAAATAGTCAATTCAGTCAAGTTCAAGCAACACTTACTGATGTCAGACTTTATGCAAAGCACTGTGCTAGACTAGGAACCCGTTGGGTGTAACCAAACCCTTGTCTGCAGGGGCACATAAACTACGTCACTGAAGTACCAGGTAAAATTTCCTCAACAGATGGCGAAATAATTCATTCTGGTAAATATATAGCTCAAATTTTCTTCCTAACAATGCACTGCTATAACAGAAGTCAGTAGGAAAATTGGATTCTATAATTTTATAATAATCCACCTTTATAATACAAGTCAGCAGGGGAAAAAATTTTTTTAATTGAAAATGGCTGGAATTTCAACATATTTCCTTGCCACATAGAAAAGGGAATATCATTTAGGCTCCTATCTTTAAAAAGGAAGACTGAGAAGATTTTCAAAACAATTTTTTTCTTTCTTTCTTTCTTTTTTTTTTTTTTTTTTTTTTTGGTCACACGACTTGTGGGATCTTAGTTCCCCGACCAGGGATTGAACCCAGGCCCTCTCAGCAGTGAAAGCGCAGAGTCTTAACCCCCAGACCACTGGGGAATTCCCAAAACAGTTTCAATTTTTTAATCCCAGGATGTTTTACAAATATTAGACACAAAAATCTACCTCTACCCTCCAAAATAATTTTGAGTCCCTGTCATAAAAGAACTATTATCAGTGCTTTATATGTGAGAGGAAAGTGGCACAAACAACCTAAAAAATGGCTTAAGAGATTTTTAGAACAACCATATTTCGGCATGGATGCAAATATGAATGCTTGAGAAAGACAAATGCTGCAACTGTGGCAAGACAAGGGTTTTCCACAATCTGGATACAACCTACTTCCCCAGCCTCACTTCCTGCCTGACTAACCACATACTCCAGTTACCTAATTTTTCATGCCTCTGTGCCTTTGCGTATACTGCTTCCACTGCCAAGAATGCCTTTCTTCCTTTTCCCAACCCATCAAAATCATACTGCTCTCCAGGACCCAGCTTCAGTGTCACCTCAGTGTTGTCTTCCCCCACACCACTCTCCTCTATGTCCTACTGTACCTGGTGCCTATCTCTTCTGAGTTTTTTTAAACCTGACTTTTCCACTAGACTGAGACCTACTAGAGCAAAACCTTATCTTTAAATATGCTTCAGCACTCGTGTAGTGATTGGCACACAGGTGATTAATGACTTTCTTTTGAGTAGAGAAAGGCTAAATAGACATTTATTGGCTGAGGCCTAGGAATACAGAAAATGGTAACTCTTCAGAAAATTCCACTTGAAGAAACCCAGAATTCTTTTTGAAAGTTCTTATTTGTTTAGTAGGAATATATTTGTTAAACACCTACTATGTGTGTCACGTACCACACAGGTAGTACCTTCATATGCACCACTGTTCAGTATTTTTCTTATTTATGTATGTATGTATGCATGTATGTATGTATGGCTGAGTTTGGTCTTTGTTGCTGCGCACGGGCTTTCTCTAGTTGCGGTGAGCAGGGGCTACTCTTTGTTGCAGTGCGCGGGCTTCTCTTGTTGTGGAGCATGGGCTCTAGGCATGTGGGCTTCAGTAGTTGTGGCTCGCGGACTCTAGAGCTCAGGCTCAGTAGTTGTGGCGCACGGGCTTATTAGTTGCTCCATGGCATGTGCGATCTTCCCAGACCAGGGCTCGAACCCATGTCCCCTGCATTGGCAGGTGGATTCTTAGCCACTGCGCCACCAGGGAAGCCCCATTGTTCAGTATTAAAACACAGCACTCTTATAAGATAGGTTTGATTATTACTGTCATTTTATAGGAAGGAATTTGCCTAAGGATACACAGCTAGTGAGTAAGACAGTTGAGACTAGCACCCCAGTCTTTCTAACTAAAAATTCTGTTCTTCCATAAACGACCCAGAATTGCCAAAGCAATCCTGAGGAAAAAGGACAAAGCAGGAGGCATAACCCTCCCAGACTTCAGACAATACTACAAAGCTACAGTAATCAAAAGAGCATAGTATTGGCACAAAAACAGACATATCGATCAATAAAACAGAATAGAGAGCCCAGAAATAAACCCACACACCTACAGTCAATTGATCTTCCATAGAGGAGGCAAGAATATACAATGGAGAAAAGACACTCTCTTCAGCAAGTGGTGCTGGGAAAGCTGGAGAGCTGTATGTAAATCAATGAAGTTAGAACACACCCTCACACCATACACAAAAATAAACTCAAAATGGCTTAAAGACTAAATATAAGACATGACAACATAGGAACTTCCCTGGTGGTCCAATGCAGGGGGCCCAGGTTTGATCCCTGGTCAGGGAACTAGATCCCACATGCTGCAACTAAAAAAGATCCCACAACTAAAGATCCTGCATGTCGCAACTAAAAAGATCCCACATGCCACAATGAAGATCTCACACGCAGCAATGAAGATCCAGCATGCTGCAACTAAGACCCGGCGCAGCCAAATAAATACATCAATTAATTAAAAAAAGATATATTTAAAAAAGAGACATGACACCATAAAATTCTGAGAAGAGAACATTGGCAAAACATTTTTGGACATAAATTGTACCAATGTTTTCTTAGATCAGTCTCCCAAGGCAGTAGAAATAAAAGCAAAAATAAACAAATGGGACCTAATCAAACTTAAAAGCTTTTGTACAGCAAAGGAAACCATAAACAAAACGGAAAGACAACCTATGGACTGGAGAAAATATTTGCAAATGATACGACCAACAAGGGCTTAATTTCCAAAATATACAAACAGCTCATACAACTCAGTAACAAAAAAACAAACAACCCAATTGAAAAATGGGCAGAAGACCTAAACAGACATTCCTCCAAAGAAGACATACAGATGGCCAACAGGCACATGAAAAGATGCACATGAAACATCACTAATTATTAGAGAAATGCAAATCAAAACTACCAAGAGGTACCATACCACCTCACAACAGTCAGAATGGTCATCATCAAAAAGTCTACAGGGGGGGCTTCCCTGGTGGCGCAGTGGTTGAGAATCTGCCTGCTAATGCAGGGAACACGGGTTCGAGCCCTGGTCTGGGAGGATCCCACATGCCGCGGAGCGGCTGGGCCCGTGAGCCACAATTACTGAGCCTGCGTGTCTGGAGCCTGTGCTCCGCAACAAGAGAGGCCGCGTTAGTGAGAGGCCCGCGCACAGCGATGAAGAGTGGCCCCCCCCTTGCCACAACTAGTGAAAGCCCTCGCACAGAAATGAAGACCCAACATAGCCATAAATTAAAAAAAAAAAAAAAAAAAAAAAAAAATTAAAAAAAAAAAAAAAGTCTACAGGGGGCTTCCCTGGTGGCGCAGTGGTTGAGAATCTGCCTGGCAACACAGAGGACACGGGTTCGAGCCCTAGTCTGGGAAGATCCCACATGCTGCGGAGCGACTAGGCCTGTGAGCCACAATTGCTGAGCCTGCGCGACTGGAGCCTGTGCTCCGCAACAAGAGAGGCCGTGATAGTGAGAGGCCCATGCACCGCGATGAAGAGTGGCCCCCACTTGCTGCAACTAGAGAAAGCCCTCGCACAGAAACGAAGACCCAACACAGCCATAAATAAATAAAATTAAACAAAACCAAACCACTTGAGCGTTTAAAAAAAAAAAAGTCTACAAACAACAAATGCTGGAGACGGTGTGGAGAAAAGCGAACCCTCCTACACTGTTGGTGGGAATGTAAACTGGTGCAGCTACTATGGAAAACAGTATGGAGGTTCCTTAGAAAACTAAAAATAGGGTTGCCATATGATCCTGTAATCCCACTCCTGGGTATACATCCAGAGAAAACTGTAATTCAAAAAGATACATGTGGGACTTCCCTGGCAGGCCAGTGGTTAAGACTTCACCTTCCAATGCAGGGGGTGCAGGTTCGATCCCTGGTTGGGGAGCTAAGATCTCACATGCCTCGTGGCCAAAAAACCAAAACATAAAACAGAAGCAATACTGTAACAAATTCAATAAAGACTTAAAAAAAATACATTAAAAAATAAAGTTAAAAAAAAAGATACATGCACCCCAACACCCCAGTGTTCACTGCAGCACCGTTTACAGTAGCCAAGCATGGAAACAACTTAAGTGTCTATCGACAGATGAATGGATAAAGAAGATGTGGTACATATATACAATGGAATACTACTCAGCCATAAAAAAGAATGAAATAATGCCATCTGCAGCAACCTGGATGGACCTGGAGATTACCATATTAAGTGAAGTCAGTCAGACAGAGAAAGGCAAATACCATATGATATCACTTATATGTAGAATCTAAAATATGACACAAATGAACTTATCTACAAAACAGAAACAGACTCACAGACAGAGAACAGACTTGTGGTTGCCAAGGGGGAGGTGGTGGAGAAGGGATGGATTAGGAGTTTGGGACTAGCAGATGCAAACTAGTATATACAGAATGGATAAACAACAGGGTCCCACTGTATAGCACAGGGAACTATATTTGGCATCCTGTGATAGACCATAATGAAAAAGAATATGAAAAGGAATATATGTATAGGTATAACTGAATCACTTTGCTGGACGGTAGAAATTAACACTATGTTGTAGATCAAGTATACCTCAATAAAATAATTTTTAAAAACAATCTGTGTTCTTAACCACTATATTATCAGAAACAAACAAACAGAAAGACAAAAACTAACATAAAATGTGCAAACTATTCGACATTTAGGGCAAACCATTTATTTAAAAGTTTTATTGCTGCTCCCAATCTTTATCTTTGTATGTTTATTCCTTTTTCATTATTGTAATAATGCAATTTTTCTTCTATTGCTTAACATTATTTCATTCACGGTTTTCTTCGAATTTACACAGGCCACATCCGTTACTTTACCACTACATTCCATGTAATAACTTAGTGGCTTGTTAAAAAGCTATCATGGTTAAATGTAAAGAAGTTAAAAAAAATTCACTGAATTTCCTATGCAAAGTCACTATCTTGGTCATACACGTGGTCTCTGATCCCAGATATGAAAAAGATATTTTCTTTAGCTAGTCCACTCAATTCAGCAGCAACATAACAAAGAAGAAAATAAGATGTAAGTTTCTTTGCAGCTGTAAAATACTAAAGAAAGTTTTACTCTTAGAGATAAAATGAAAAATAGGAGAAGCAAATTTTTTTCTCAGCAGTGAGAAATGTTTTTAGTTTTTTCATTTTATAAGGAAGAAGGAAGTAATTCTCATTACCTAGACTGATAAAAGGTAGGTGAACAATGACTTCTTTGCATTTTCAGGTTGCAATACCCTTAAGGTATTTCATTACTACAAACAGAGAAATTGAGGGACCAAAGTACAAGCTGATTGCCAAACAAGGTGCCAAGATAAATTATGTGGAGCTATATATATATATATGAATGACGTCCTAGATAACTGGTCTTCTCATAGAACTCAGTTATCATGGAGGTGATTTTGTTCTTTGAAGTTAGTCTATTCATTCATGTAGTTATACAAAGCACCAATTATTTTTCAAAGATTTACTTCTAGTGTGAGAAGATTTTCCTAACAAAAGCCACAGTCTTAAAGGGAACAAAGGCTCCACACATAACAAGAAATTACTTAAAATCATACAGCAATGCAATTTTGAGAATTATAAGGGCCCTTAGAAATTATATAACATTTACTAATTCTTTGAAAAATATTGATTAATTTGCTTTTTAAGTGAAATAGGAGAAAAATACTTTATTTAGTAAGTTTAAGAAAAACTAAAGCATATACTGAAGTTTACATTATGATCAACTAAGAAGCAACTAAGAACAGAGGTGGGAGGGTAGGAAGCATACTTAAAAGAAAGTGTGAGAAGAAGAAAGAAAAAACTGAATAGAAATTTTTCTGGCAAACTAAAGAACAGAAAGTGAGGAACCTCGAGGAAGATATAGAAAGGAGTTTAGGAGGGAAAAAGGAAGATTAAGAGGGCCTGAAAGAAATAAGAGATGAATAAAGAAACACAGACAAGAAGACAGTTAGTTAAATGCAATAAGGACTTTCGTTTTATTCATCTTTGCATCCCAATTCTTAGCATACGGCCTAGCACATAGCAGACACTCAATAAATGTGTATTTAACAAAATATAATAAAGAAGAGAAAGAACAGAAAAGATCAACATTATGCTTAAAAAAAATTCTATGGTTCATATGGCTATGGGTTCAAAATAAGCAACTTCAACTCATTTCTTCTGGAGCTTAGCCAAGTTAATTAACTTCTTAATTCTTGTTTTAAAAGACAAACTGTTTGAACTAGATGATCTTTAGGGTCTTTTCCTTATTCTCTGCAGAAATGGTGACCAAATACAAGTAAATGAAATCAAGGGAAGGTTCTTAAATGTTGCTTAAACCGAATCAGTGGTCAGCAGATGCAATTTATATATTTTTGTACAACAGAGGTAAAATGGTCCCTTTATTGTTCACATGACACAAGCTGTCATTCAAAGAAACATCTGGATGGGTCTCAATCTCTCAGAAGAGCAATATTAGAAAAGCATTTATAAGCATTTCTGCTCCAATTTTTTTGTGGCTAGGTGTAACCTTACTGAAATGAGAAGAGTCTCTTACTCCATGGATTTCTGTATAGTATGAATGATACCAAATGATACTGGGACACTACACTACACAAAATAATACAGAAGGATACTGCTAAGGAGGAAAAGGTGATTATTTTTCCCTTTTACGAAGTAATAGAATTCTCTTCAAGAGATAGAGTGCTTTTTTTAAAATGAGGGAAATTTTTACTAGGAGAACAAGCAGTTATTTCTCCATTTTTGCGGTAATTAGGAAACTGTCTAAAACTATATAAAGCAAAACAAGATAAAAACATTAAAAGAAAATGTGGCTTCATGACTTAAGAAAGATGAAGTGGAGAAGACTTCCTGTGTAAAAAAATTTTTAAATCGCACAGTAGTAATTAAAGGTAATAAAACAATAATGGGAAGTGGCGCCTTGAAACTAGGGCAGGTTAATACCATTTGAGACTACTATAAAAGAACATAGAAGAAACAGATCTTCCAGAGACACTTCAAGTTTGAACCTATGCGACTCTCTGTCTTTATTTTAGTTACACATACAAAAGTGTACACCATATATCATCAAAATTCATCATATTTCAGAGTCAGAAGACTAGGAAAAGGAATGTTCCCTGCAGGTCAAGGTTTTGATGACTGGCAAAATACTAGCAAGCTTGCATTGCAGTTTCTGAACCACACCCAGTCTGCAGTTAAATATAGAATTTAGTTTCTGGAACTATTGGTCTTCTTAACCTTCACAGTCCAAGTACTCACTGAAAAAACTGAAAGTAAAACAGAGAAAGGAAAGAGACTGAAACCAAAATCCAAGTACTAATAAACTGTCCTGGGAAGAATTCCAAAATGTGGTAAATACCAAGAGAATTAAATTACAGAAACCTCAAGCAAAATTCTAGAAACATACTTTACAAACAGATTTGTCTCTTCTATGCTGATTCTCCCAGGATGTACAACAGACTTATATAAAATGCATTTGTGTACTAGACCCAGATCTCTAATTCAGATTATACATTCAGACTGTATATAACATGTCAGGTTAATAGCAGTGACACCAAATTTAGAGCTATGATTTAATTTTGGTTTATTACAGTATTGTGGTGGTGAAGTTATTTTTGTTGATAAAGAGTAACTTTTATCCTAAGAAACTATTTTTAGATGCTTAAATTTTGGGGGAAGAGACACCCTTAAGCTGAAATTTTTAATACTGATTCCTTGCTTGTTGGGGAGAATAATTTGGGTTAATTTTTTCGAGTTGTTTTGGAGATTGACAAAGGTTAAAACAACAACAACAAAAATGTTTTCCTTATAATTTCAGAGGGTTGTGGGCTTTAGAAATGATTTTGTTTTATAATAGCTCACTGAAGATGAACATGAAAAGAATCTAAGAGGAACAAAAAACAAATGATAGGTGTACTGTTTCCACAAAAAACAAAACAAAACCATGAAATAGTTTTAATTACAAACACACACAGCGATACTCATTTTGCCTTCATTTTCCTGGACACACCCAGATACAGACTCATCATTCAGCTACTTTGATGAAAAATAACAGCAATAAGTAACCTATATACAGAGATCTGGTTCCAAAGTAGGTACTCTTAAGCATTATACTCTATTGCTTCTACACGTCACAGGGTGCTCTTATTTATTCCTGTATCTAGTCAAAGCCTTCTTCAAGTTGTTGCTTCTCTTTCTATCTTGCTTAATTGGGCTGAAAAACCTATATATGGCGATTCGAAGGTTTCTTTCATCTTTCTCCCTTGAGACCAGAATAGGTACAATAGCCAGGTCTCATGCTTTTGGGTCCGGTCAAATATCCGAACACTCCAAAGACATACCTGTTTCCAAAGCTGAAAGAATACCCAGTCCGAATGGCAGAAAGGTTAAAAAGGAAAGAGTACATCAGAAGCTTTGATTTTAGGCCATAAGGCCTCCACAACTTCTGACCATAAACTCTAAAGACTATTCAGTTCTACTAGGTTCATCATCATCCTTTACTTCTTCACCCTGAAATGTATCCCTTCTCTCCATCCCTAGCACTTTGCCTCATACCTAGTAAGTACTTTGTTGAATAAATGAACAAAGAACAGTTAGGTTTGCTGAATAAAAATCACATTTGAGCCTTACATTGTATTATTTGTACATGCAGGTATTTCAGACACACAATATAGATGATGCTCCTTCCCCTTGTGGATATGTAAACTACTTGAGTTAAGCCTAGCTCAGTGCTAGCACATAACAGATGCTCTATAAATAAATGACTGAATGAATAAATATTAGTCAATTATCTAATTCTATTTTGTCCATTAAAGTCTAGTCCAGTCCCCTTTAAATAATAACAACAAAAATCTTTATGGAAAATTTCAAAACTACACAAATATACTATACCCATGAACCCCCATGTACTTATTATCCAGCTTCAACAATTATCAATCATTTTTCCATTTTTGTTTTATCTTTCCCTTTTTACAATCTCCATATGCTCTTAAGCAAATAGAAGGTTACATCACACGTTAATCTAGTGGCATCAGACATCAGAGCTAATAAGGGTCAAGTCCATACATTAAAAACAATCAGTGTACACCCAAATAAAAATATACCCCTCTTAGTTAATAAGGAAAACTCAAATCCATGGTTAGCTCTGTCTAAAGGTCGACATGTGGCCGGGCCACTTATTAGCTTTGTGGTCCTGGGAAGGTATTCAACCTCTTAGAGCCTTGGTTGCCTCCTTAGAAAAAGAAGAAACCAGGACTGTTATGAGGCTTAAATGTGGAAGATAAATATATGTGAAACTCCCAATACTGTACTAAATAACTGTTTCTTTAAAAAAAACAGCTATACTGAGATAAAATTCACATACCCCCAAATTCACCCATTTATAATTCAATAGCTTTTAGCATATTCAGAGTTGTGTGAGCATTATCACAATCAATTTTAGAAATTTCCATCACCCCCAAAAAGAAACTCAACACTCCTTAGCCTTCACCCTCCCCTACAATATCCCCAACCTCCCCAGCCCTAGAAACCACATATCTACATTCTGTCTCTCTATAGGCTTACTTAAACTGGATATTTCATATAAAGGGAATCATACAGCATTGTCCTTTGTGACAATAAATGTTTCTGGAACTAGATATTCTAAAAGTCAAATATGTGGTACAGACAATGCAATGAGGTCAGAGAAGTGGAAAAGGCCAAAAAAAGGGGGATCGAGATATATATATATATACATATATATACATATATATATATCTACTGTAAGCCAGGCAGGCACCACTAAGATATGTGCTAGGAAATATTACTGAAGTGCTTTGGGGATGGTAAGGGGTAGGAAAATAGTATGTGTGTGTTACATGCAAACAGGTGGGTAGTTAGTGAAATTTTCCTCTGAGTCCTTCACTTTCCTCATTTAAATAGGAAGAAAGATCATCATGAGACTGAGGATGGGGAGTTTGCAGAGAGAACAAAGTGTGAAATCATTATTTACGAGAGTGGGAAAGAATGAACCAGGAAGATATAGTATGATTGTCTGGCAGAATTAAAGACTCACTTGAGGTTCATGGTCATGAATTTAAAATGAGATCAGTCAGAAGGGTTTTAAGTTTTCTGGAGCCATATTTAGCTGCAAAAATGCAAACACACTATAAGCAAAAATGTAGAAACAGAAGAGATGAATTTAAACAGGGTATATTCTTACTCATGGCTTTAACTGTACCTACTATATTGACGACTCCTAAATCTTCATTTCTAGAGCCACTGAAACCTTCTAGCACAGAAATCTTGAGGTGATTTCACAGTCAAAGCTCTAAGTGAAAGGAATTTAGGTAGAAAGGGAACATTTGTTCAATACTGGTTATGAGAAAGGCATTCTACTATGTGCTTTACATATATTATCTCACGTAACTCTCGTAACTCTTCTCATAATAACCGACTTCATTTTACAGAAAACTGAAATTCCTAAAGATTAACATAAGGTGAAACTGGGACTTAAACCATAAGTCTCTATGACTCTGACTTTTTACTCTATCATAGTACTTAACTCTTCTTTTTATAAATACAGTTATTGGGGTTAAGAGATATTAAATGATTTGTCCAAAGTCAAACCATTTTCTAATGGTACAGACGTTGTCTCCCAGATGAATGCTCTTTGAGCATCACCATTGCTAAACTCTCTTTTACACTTCCTGCTCTGTCATCTCTATGTTCAATCTGTAACTAGCTTAGGTTGTTCTTTTCTTCAAATTTTTTCTGATATCTATTATCTTCTATCCACTTTCTCGCCCTTTGCTATAATATTATAGTTTGGGCCCTCATCACTGATGCACAGATTACCCTAACAGCCTCCATCTATCCCTCCTCAACCCATTTACATATAAGCTAGTCACTTCTTTTCTCTGAGGCTCTTATATATAAACTATAAATAATAAGATATCCACAGTACAGAATCGTGAAGATTAAATAAGCTCACTTATCACATAGAATAATTATCAATAAGATTAATAATTATACACTGTAAAATCCTACTGAAATGTAAGCTATTATTATCTTAAGATATATGAGGGCAGATACCACAACTTACATTTATTTTACCTTGGCTCTAGGCATCTGGTATAAGTTCAAATGCATACTTAGCTGGCTGATTTCTTGCCGATCTTCCATACCCTTACTAACATTATCTAACAGACCAATCTAATCAGGTACAATCTCCTTTATGACAAAGCCTGAACACCAAAGCTATGGTATAATTAAGCCTGGTCTTATTTAATTATAGAGTGCATAGTATGACTAAGTCCTGTATAATCAAAGTAGAGATGTTCCTGATGAAAAACCCTATCTTCTGCCACAGAGAATCTCCTAACTTCATACTATCCTTTCTATGACTGTCTAACTGGTGAACTCCTATCCATCATCCATCAAAATGCAGCCAAAATGTCACCACTTTGGTAAAGTCTTCCTGACTCTCTCCTCTGCTTGCCGGCATCTCATATGATCCCATAAATTTAATTACCCATTTTCATAATACCATTAATTCCCCAGTTCTATAATTGCTTATATCATAGTACCTCCCCAAGTTTGTGAGGAAATATATTTCTGGGCAACTAAAGAGTTAATGAGAGGAAAGTTCTTCTTTATAGAAGAAGAACTTGAGCTTATCAGTGCAGAAGAAGTAAAAAAAAATTGGAATATAACCATTTTGCAAACCTCTTATGAAAAAAGTGACTAGGAAAAAATGACCAGTGGATACAAAACAGTGGTTCTCAATCCTGAGTGCCCTTTAGAATCACTTGGGAGCTTTTCAAATATACCTCTGCCTAGGTCCCACACCCAGAGAGATTACGATTCGGTTGGTCAGAGGTATAGTCTCACTGGTGTTTTTTAAAGCTCCCGGATGATCCTAATATGCAGCCAAGGTTAAGAATCACTGCCCTAAAGTATGCTGTACATGGGGACCTTTCTAATAAGTGGATCAGGATGATAGCACTGAATCTACTGATTAACCTTATAGTTACTAAAAATGGGAGACAACCAGACATTATGCGTCTCCTTATACAATGTAATAGGAAGAACAAAGTACCAGTTATGTGCCAAAAAACTGAACCAGAATCTAATCAGGACTCTAGATCTAACTACCAGTCTACAGAAAATATGGGGTCATGTAATGAGACAGTAAGAGGATGTAACTGGCCAAATCTAAAATGTGGGAATATCAACAGGACAAAATATCATGGTCTCTTTAACAAATAAACAGCATGGAAAACGTGTGTCTGTGTGTGTATGTGTGTTTATGTATGTATAAGAAACTGTTAAAATTAAGTGACTCAAGAGACCAAATGCCATGTGTAAAAAGACATGTTTAATGAACAGGTGAATGAATGAATGAATGCTAATTAGAGAGAAAAGACCCATCATTATAAACGATGAATTATTAAATCTTGTACTTTGAAAAGCAGGGCCAGATGTGGAAAAGGATGCAGAAGCACAATAATTTTGTTATGTGAATTAGTGAAATATTTATCTGTTTCTGTCATGGTCACATAGAACATTTTCTAAAATACTTCAATGTACTTAATGTTTGCTTTTTAATTTATATTTGTATTTCCTTAAAATTTTGAGTAAAGAGAAAAATAGAAACAAATCATTATGGGTCAAATATAACCACTGTTTTTCTATTGGGGATGAGATACAGTTGTTCTGTATTAGAGCTGTCCGACAAAATTTTCTGTGATGATAGAAATGTTACATATCTGTGCTGTCTAAAACTATAGTCAGTAACCATACATGACTACTGGGCGCTTGAAATGCGGCTAGTGTGACTGAGGAACTGAATTTTAAGTTTTTAAAAATTTATATAATTTAAATCTAAATAGCCACAGGTGGCCATGATCAGACAGCACAGTTCTAGATGACTATAGCTCTCCTTTCTATCTGCAATATTTCCCCCTTCCTTTTGACCTAATTAAATCACCACATCCTCTCTTATCAATACAAGATCTTGAAGCACAATGTACCTTTCCTTTTCTACAGGTATTACAATTGCAATTTTACCTTGATTTGTATGATTGTTTCATTAACTTTTGCTCCTCCAACCTGACTCTTTAGGAGGGACTTTGCAATGTTCACTATTGTACTGCTGTCACTACAGTGACAATCAAATATTTATTAAGTAAATGTTACTATTAGATAACATCATGTAGTTGAGTTTTTGTGATATATGAAGGCTTTACATTTCTCCTAGTTCTATGTGATTTGATCCAAAATTTAGAGCATCCTTTAACACGCACATAATATACATACAAAGTGGAGAGAACCGTACTATGAACCCCCAGGTAAACATCACCCAACTACAGAAATCAGTAATTTACTGATACCACTCGTTTTATACACACCACTGCCCCTGCCTTTACGCCCTGTGTTATTCTGAGGTAAATCCCAGATATCACTTCATCATATTATTATACATTTTAATACATGTTTCTAAAAGACAAGAACTCTAATTTTTACAAATGTAGCACCGTTTACATATAAGCGACCATTATCATAACCGAAACAAGAATCACTATTTATCCAGTGTTCAAATTTCTTCAACTGGCTGAAGATTTAAAAAAAAAAACACTTGAAGAAACTGAGTTATTATTCTTAGGGTCTCTCACACCATGAATCTGGTTGACTTAAACCCCTATGGTGTTGTTTAACAGAATTTTGTTCCATATTTCCTAAAAACCTGGAGTTGGATCTAGAAATCTGATTTGATTCAGCTTCAATTTTGTTAGAAAGAATACTCTGTAGGTGGTGTCTTAACATCCTCTAAGTACATAATACCTGCTTGTATATCTTTATGGGATGTTAGCAGCTATCAGTGATTACTGTCTGATAATAATGATACTCTAATCATCTTTTTTCCATTTATTAGCTGGAATTCTTCCTCAGGGAAAAAATTTCTGGTTAATCGAAGTTTATATGTGCAGAACAGGTTATATTTTAGAGATAAGGAAGCTAAAGCTCAGAATTTCTGACCTGAACAAAGTTACACAGCTGGTTAATGGCAAAGCCAAAATCAGGCTTCAGGTCTTCTGACTCTGAGTCAAATGCTCTTTTCAGTATACCATTCGATTGGTCAGATTAGATAATAGGAGAAAAAAATGTGAAGCTGGCTCAGTGTAAATATGTACATGCTTAGAATTTAAATCTAGTTTTAAACATTCAATTCCATTCTTTTCTATTATTTAAATTATTGAGAAATCACAGTATGAAAAAGTTCAATTGTTTTCACCTCTGCCTAATATATTCTTTTTCTCTACATTTCAATCTTAGGAAGTAAATACTTTTCTAATAGAAAATTACTACCTTATTGCATATAAAACTCTCCATCAAACCAAGATTCTGTAAACATTACTTACAGGTAGGAGACTAAAAGGATAATTATACTATAGGATCCACCCTAAATATATTGAACATTTCATAACCACATTTAATTAACTTATATGATTTCCAATAGGAAAGACTGAAGCTAAGCTCAAATTCAAGTTTAAAAAGTACTGAGTACCGGGACTTCCCTGGTGGCGCAGTGGTTCAAAATCCGCCTGCCAATGCAGGGGACACGGGTTTGATCCCTGGTCCAGGAAGATCCCACATGCTGCGGAGCAACTAAGCCCATGCACCACAACTACTGAGCCTGTGCTCTAGAACCCTCGAGCCACAACTACTGAGCTTGCGTGCTGCAACTACTGAAGCCCTCGCGCCTAGAGCCCATGCTCTCCAATAAGAGACCCACTGCAATGAGAAGCCCGCGCACCACAACGAAGAGTAGCCCCTGCTCATCGCAACTAGAGAAAGCCCGCGCACAGCAACCAAGACCCAATGCAGACAAAAAAAAAAAACTCAATTAATTTTTTAAAAATTTGTAAAAAAAAAAAAAAATTGTAAAGAAAAAAAAATTGGGGCTTCCCTGGTGGCGCAGTGGTTGAGAATCCGCCTGCCAATGCAGGGGACACGGGTTCGAGCCCTGGTCTGGGAAGATCCCACATGCCGCAGAGCGACTAGGCCCGTGAGCCACAATTGCTGAGCCTGCGCATCTGGAGCCTGTGCTTGGCAACAAGAGAGGCCGCGATACTGAGAGGCCCGCGCACCGCGATGAAGAGTGGCCCCCACTTGCCACAACTAGAGAAAGCCCTCGCACAGAAACGAAGACCCAACACAGCCATAAATAAATAAATAAAATTTTTTAAAAAATTGTAAAAAAAAAAACTGAAAAAAAAAAAAAAGCACCACTATGGATCAGGTACTGGTGCTAGAGTCAGAGGATATGAAATCAAAGTCAAAAACATGTACTTCTAACCTCTGGGTCTAAGCTCATTTAGGCTATACTCCTTATCAAAGAAAGTTAAATCTCAGTGGCCTCCTACACAATTATTCAACATTTTTTATGAAAATAAGACTTCAAAGAGTCTTTCTAAAACATAATACAAAGATCTAAACTAAAAAAAATTATTCTAGTTTCTTAAATTACTGAGGACAAAAATTATATTGATAGATGCTAACTCTGGTTTTATGAATTCTCAATGGTAAGATCGTTTTATTTCAATAATACAGCACTTATAGTACTCCAAAATACTTTTCGAGATAAAACCTAGATCTCAAGTTACTTGTTTGAAAAGTGTCCAAATTTATCCTAAGTCTCTCTTTCCTAAGTTTGGGAGATTGCTCCTAGGAAAAGGAGACACGTACCTTTCCATGACAGCCAGGCACTCCTTTCTCCAGGTAAATCGACTCCCTCGTCGCAGTCGGAAGGTGCCAGATGTAGCTGAGACTGGGGGAGGCGTTTGTCTCCATTCCGGGTCCTCTATTGGAATGGGCGCGGGTCTCATACTTAGTGTAGCCCCTGAAATAAACGAAATTTTTTTGGGCAAATATCTTGCAATTTACTAAAACCAATATGACAAATATATCATGAAATCGACAATAAACTTTTGCCCCTTCACTGGAAATTGCAGGTCCAATACATTTGGTATTTATATTTTAAAAAAATTATTTGGCCAAAATAAAAATCCAAGGAGACAAAAACTCTTCCTAAAAAGTCCATCTATTTTACTTTACTTTACTTTGCTTTACTTTACTTATTTTATTTTGCCACACTGCGTGGCTTGCAGGATCCTAGTTCCCTGACCAGGGATTGAACCTATGCTCTCAGCAGAGAAAGTGCAGTGTCCTAACCACTGCACTGCCAGGGAACTCCCCCATTATTAATTATTTTAAATGTGTTTTTTTTTCAGTTAGTCATTTGTCTTTTATCTTTGTTTATGTCAATTTTTGAAACAAAGCTCAAAATCTATCTCTTCAGGGGAATAAGGACATACAGTCTTTGGCCCAGTGACAACTCTTAATCAGAGTATCTTCCTCTGAAAAATTTCTCTTGAAATTCCTATTTGACAGTTTTAATCTTTTTGAACAATATATCCTACACGTTCAGAACCTTTCATTACCATTCAAGACACTTCTTGTTGTTGAGAAAATGGAGCCCTTTAATCAATGTATGCAGGTAGGAGAAGACTTTAAAATAACACTAATTGTTGCAAACACTTAAAAAAAAAAAAAAGGTCAAATATAGCATCAAAAGAAGAGATGAAATTTGATATGTTTTTAGTCTATTAACTAATTCAGATCTCCATAAGTCTACTACCTGTTAATGCTATACTATATTTTTACCTCTTGAATGTAATAAAACCAATGGAAAAAAATGTACAATTGAGATATTTTACTAAATCAGACTAGACTTTTCTCAACCTGAACTGATGATAATGCATGTATGCATATATTTCTTTCTTCATAACAGGAATTATACTCTATTTATTGTACCTTGTAATTAATACCAAGGGTAGTGTTTCTACTTTACTACACACAGATTTGTTTCTTGATGTCCCCTTAATGGCTACATCTTTATATGTACTGTCTCATACAGATGTCCAATATTTCAACCAATCCCGATTTTCCTTTCCAAACCTGTTGTCCTGCATTCTTTCCCATCCAAGTAAATGGCATCCCTATTCTTTAAATTGCTCAGCTCAAAAATCTCAGAATCACCTTTGACTCTGCTATTTTTTCCCACCTACTATATATCTAATCCACAGGTAAATCCTGTCAATTTTATCTTCAAAATATATCCAGAATCAGACGAATTTATATTACTTTCACTGCTACCACTTTAGAGTAAGCCAGCATCATCTCTCCTAAGCATAATTCCCTGGGATAGGTTCCAAGGATGGCCCTTCACAATAAGTCACACCTCCTGGTAATCATGCCCCTGAATCTGGGCTGGTCCTGTGACACATTTTGACAACATGGACATAGTTTGAGGCTAGGTCATAAGAAGCTTTGCAACTTCTGACTAGATCTCCCGGACTGCTGGTTCTGGGGGAAGCCAGCTGCCATATAAGAAGTATGACTACCCTGAGACCACGACGTTGTAAGGAAGCCACAGCTAGCCACGTGGAGTGAAAGAAGCCCAGTCTGCCTCCAGGTGCTCCTGTGACACCCACCCAGGCACCAGACATTTGAGGAAAAAAGCCAGTTTGGACATTGTAGCTGCAGCAGACACCATGTGGAGAACTGTAGAACCCAGCTGAAAGAAATAAGGCTCTAGACATACAGCCCTAATATAGTTGTGTGGTAGCCAGCTTCCAAGGTGGCTCCTAAGGATTGCCAACTCCTGGTATTCACCTCGTTGTATCAGGATTAGTTTATGTGACCAATAACATATGGTAGAAGTGATGATATGCCACTTTCAGGGATTAGACTGTAGAATACACTGTGGTGTCTGTGTTGTTGCTCTGGCTCTTAGATCACTTGCTCAGGAGAAAACTAGCTGCCATGTAGTAAGAACACTCAGCAAGCCAATGGCCAGGCCCATGTGGAGGACCTGCTATCTCTGGCCAATAGGCAATAAGGAACTGGGGCCTGCCAAGACTCATGGAAGTGACCTTAGAAGCAGACTGTCCTGCCCTGGTGACCGCAGACCTGGCTGACAGCTCGACTACAACGTCATGAGAACTCTGAGCCAGAACCTCCTTAGCTAAGCTGCTCCTGAATTCCTGACCCACAGAAATTGTGAGATAATAGATGTTTGTTGTTTTCAGCTGCTAACCTATGGGGTAATTTGTTACACAATAATATAGAACTAATGTAAGGCATCACAACCACCTCCAGTTGTTTATTTACCCAATTCCCTGACACGCTGAGTATTATTAGTATAAGTGTTATTAATTATTCACATTTATAAATTTGGCAGGCAAAAAATTCTCTTTAATATATAAAGATTTCACTATTAGTAAGAATGAGCATCTTTTCCTGTTTCTGACAATTACTTCTCTTGTGAATTTATATCTTTTGTCCTTTTTTCTTTTGAGTTATTCCTCTTATTGGTGTGTAGATACCATACCAATTGCTAGTCATATAGATTGCAACTATTTTTCTCCAGTTTGTCATTCATCTTTTTATTTATGATGTGTTTTGTGATCTTAATTTTTGTACAGTCAAATCTGTTAATCTGTTCTTTTACGGTCAATGCATTTTATATAACTCAGAATATTTTTATAGTTTTCACTTTTGTTTAAACTCTTAATAGATATATGATTTCATGTCATGTGTGATGTAAAGTAAATATTTGACTTCTTCCTCAAATGGGCAAGTGTGTCACCAACACATTAGAGACCCACTGGCTTAAAAGGTGTGGCACATTCTGGCCTTTTGCCACACTGACACACAGCCACACTCGTTCATTTACATATTGTCTCTTTTTGGTACTATAATGGCAGAGTTGCATAGCTGTGACAGAGACCACACAGCTTGCAAAGCTTAAAATATTTACTATCTATCTGGCCCTTTATAGGAAGAGTTTGCTAACCCCTGATTTAAAAAATTCCTGGCCTACACACTATGAAACTCTAAACTGAAACCTTTCTTTAGGTAGTTCAAGGAAGAGGGTTCCATTCTGCCAAAATAACTTGGCAATTAGGTCTGGGCCCAATTCAAAGTTAACAAAGTTTAGGCGTAAGAAGGAACTATGGGGCTAGAGGGTTTCAAACTCCTTGTGTTGGTACTTTTCGGAATGCAAGCAGGATTGACAGTATAATGAGGGCTCTGGAATCTACCTAAGCTAGATTATATAAACTTTATTCTACAGCCATGATAAAAGGTCCAAAACGGAGCCAAACTTGCTACCATGGCTAATAAAGACAGAGGTAGAAATGACCTGGTTAAGGCAGCCAGGTCCTCTCATCCAAGGTTTGGCTCTGGTAAAAGGATAGAGAGTTTCAGGGCTTCATTGGGTGGAGGATGAGAAATAGGTCAGTGAGTTGCTACTAGTAGGCCATATCTGTAACTACGGCATGCTTTCTTAGAGTGATAAATGGGCACAAATAAAGCAAAGAATACAAAGAATCTTAACTGAGTCATGAGGTTGAAGGAAATAAGCCAACTGATAATAATGGTTCTTCCCTGGTATTAGGGTTTATTGGTAATATAACTATGCTTCTTTACAATATCCTGTATTGTCCAGGTTTTCTATAAAAAGGAAACTTAGATGAAATAAAATTGGCCAGGAAGGAAAAGAAAGGGGGAGAGAGGGAAGGAGGGAAAAAAAGAAGAGAGAGAAGTAAGTAATGGCCTGGTTACTTTAAAAGAAATCAAGGCAATTTATGCACAGAAGGTGGAAACTCCAAATAATTTCAAACTTGTAAACATACTTAATTTGAAACATAGTATTATCATATTTCTTTTGAGGTTTTTGTCTTATTCCTTTTTCTTTTTCAGTGTAGTAGTATTTAAAAATAGCACAAGAGGGAATTAATTCCCCAGTGGTCCAGTGGTTAGGACTCTGCATTTTCACTGCCGAGGGCGTGGGTTCGATCCCTGGTTGGGGAAATGAGATCCTGCAAGCCGCGTGGTAAAAAAAAAAAGCACAAGAAAAACTCTGGAAACACTACAACAAACAGATTTGTTCTAGAAACCTGTTCCTCTTGCTTTGGTTGAAACGGATGGAGAGCAATGAATAACCCAAGAATGGGTTCACAATTACGGAGGAACAATGTATATAAGAATTTAAATTCCTCTGAAATAAAATACAGGCATTCTGGATTGGTTAAAGAACCCACTATTTTCTTCCCTATAGGAAGCGTGTTACCTGTGTTCTCTACAGAAACGTTTTTTTCTCCACATTATATCTGGGCCCCCATTAAGACAAGATTTTGCAGATTTATCTAGCAGATCTAAACCCAGAGAAAACAAAACGAAACAAAACTCTTCCTAATTTGCTGATAGATTTTAACATTTTGGTAACTGTTCTCTTTGCATCTATAATCATTTTCTTGCTTATCAGGGTTACTTTTGGGTGAGCCTTTGCCAATCAGCAAATGAAAGAATGACTACAAGCATGTTATTACTGCTCCATTCATAGACACTAGCTTCTCCAAAAGTAATTTTTCATCTTCCCTCACGTCATACACATGATTTCCCTGAGGCTCTACTCCCTGCAACAGTGAAGGGAGGAGGCATATTCTGCTCTCCAAATTTACTTCATATGCAAACTTTATTTGTTTAATTTAGAAATATGCAGAATCACCGCCATGAGCCAAGAGGAACTCATCAAACCCTGCCTGCTATAGTAATGTTTAAATTAGACAAGAGAGAGGACTGTTGAGCTTAATTTGATTAAATAAAGGGGCTCTTGATGTCAACCATGCTGAATTTAGTACTCATTACTTTTTAAAAATAGGCATTTTCTTGTAAATGTTTTCATAGGAAACAAAATAAAATGTACTTGATCAGTTTCCATCAGCCTATTTTATTCATAAACCTTGGCAGGCTTTAGGTTATGCTGGGAAATTCTGGTGATTGGTCTGTTTAGCAGAGAACTACACTGTATCTATAGGATTATCAGTAAAAATAACCTAAATATGCACTCTATTATTTTTCTTGCTGAGTCCACTAAAAGAGAGACTAAAAAAACCTATTCAAATGGATCCAGAGTGAAGAGGTTGAAAAAGAGAAGAACGTCAATCAACGTATACAGAGAGAAATGCTCTGAGCCCAGGAATAAAGGCACAGAATGTACAAATATATTTTGTTTGTTTTCTAAATGCTTAAATATAGAGGGAAAAAGAAGTACTTTTTCATCATGTGAGTTTCCTTAATTCTGCATTTTTTCTCAGAATATATGCAAAGGGATGGTACCATTTACACTTCTTCCAATGAGCTACCTGTCCTGGACAGAGAAAAAATATGAAATAAAAGAACTATCAGTACAAATCACTGACATCTTATTTCTCTACCTAACTGCCTCTCAAAAGCAGGTCTAAACTATGTAAACCTAGGTTCTTCAGTTGTTTTATATCTTAAAAGCTATTAACAGGGTAGATGAATTTCTTTTTTGCCTCTCTCCCTCTTTGCCTCCCTCCCTCTCTTATTTTCATTACACTTTATATGTATTTTTGGAATATACAACACAAGTGCATGGAATAAAATTTAGAAAGACACAAAAAGTTTACATAGTTAACAGTGTCCCTGCCACTCCCATCCTCCCCTTCTCTCAGTTCCCCGCCACAGAGCTATTCTTATCAGTTCCTAATATACCCTTCCAGAGATGTTCCAAGTTTATATAATCATATACGTGTGTGTGTGTGTGTGTGTATGTCTGTATGCCCCCTACATAAATGGCAATATACTATATCCATTGTTTTCTACCTTACTTTGTTCACTGAAGAATTTGATATTCCTACATATAAATTCAATTCATATAAAGCCACCTTTAAAAAAATAGCTATATAGCCTCCACAGTATTCCATTATACAGATATACCATAATTTATTTAACCACTACTCGACTGAGGGACATTTAGTTGGATTCCAATCACCTCTGCAATGACTGGCAAAGAAAATTCTGATGTATTATATAAAAGTGAATACTGACTAGACAGTGGATAAGGTATTCTTAGATGCTAATGTAATGTTAGTTCATCTTATCACACAATATTAATTTGGAACTATCATCATATAATAGTTCCAAAGTGTCCATGAAATAAGAAGAATACATTCTTTAGCTAAAACCAAAGATTATTTTAAACTCAATAAAATAAAACTGCATTTATCTAGAAAAAATTCTATACCATATTAGCTCTTTTAATAAAGGTGAAAGTGCAAAGAAAAACTTTAAAAAAATTAAATTTCAACTGGTAATATCCAATTACTGTTGATGCAACAAAAAGGACCAATTTGACAATTACAAATGTATCCCCTTCTTTTCAGCTAACTTTGAATTACATCCTACAGAAAACTAGAAACTAGACTACAAAGAACTGGACTAGGAAGCTAGAACGAACTCAGAACTAGAATGGATTTGATTCTCAAATAAAAAATAGGAAGTCCTTTTACAGGGGGACAGTTGGTAATGCAACTTCATAGAAAAGCAAATGCATATAATTAGGGGTACTTACTGTTAAAAGGAGGAGGCACTATATCCTTAAAGAAAAAACACCTGCTAATCAACAGCTGGATGAATGCTGTTAGTCCTTTCCCATTTTCCTGTTAAAACTGGATTCCAATAGTAGTATTCCACAGTCAGCAGTGTTGTCGGATCAGCTACAACAATGCTGACATGATAGTCCGCCTTCCTGTTTCTAATGAATTCATTTTCCTGGTATCCCAGTCCCTGTCTGAGATTGAAGTCCAGTCCTGAAATCCAGTGTGGGAATTTAGCTTTACCAGCTATGATTAGATTCCATGTCAGGCACTGATCTAAGTGCCAAATCCAAGAGACAAAAACCCCTTCTCTTATGGAGGCTGATTGCCTGGCACAGTTGACTTGTGTTTGTCTTTCAAATTCTTCATTGCTCTGCTGTATATATTTTGGAACATCTCAACAATCCCTCTGATATTCCCCCTGGTAGCCAATTGCTGGCATGTGACCAGGTTTATGAAGCCCCTGGGCACAGTTCCTTATTTACCTAGCCCAACTCCTGTTATCAATATCATAGCCTAAGCTGCTCTATTACACAGACCAAGTGCCAAGTTTTTGTTCCTTTCCATCTGATTTGCTCTGCTGTGAGTCACGGGAGAAGTCAGCTCTTTGGGAAGACTGCTTAGAGCTCAGATGGAAGTGTTGCCTCAACATGAGTCTTTAGACTGCACTGTCCTATATGGTAGCCGCCAGCCACATGCGGTTACTGAGCACTTGAAATATGGCTGATTGCAGATGGCATGTGCTTTAAGTGTAAAATACACATTGTATTTCAAAGAAAAAGAAGGAAAAGGAAAAAAAGAGAGAGAGAAAAAAGAAAGACAGAAAGAAAGAAAGGACTGAAGGAAGAGAGAGAAGGAATGCTCTCATTAACTTTTTGAAGTGTTGATTAAATGTTGAAGTGATAATACAAGCATAAACACTGATACATTATCAAAATTAATTTTAGCTATTTCTTTTTAAAATGTGGCTACTAGGTAATTTAAATTACATATGTCATTTGCATTATATTTCTACTGAACTGTGCTGTTTTAGAACATTTAACTAATGGCAGCAACAACAGAGTCATTATTTTGAGAGGTTTGCCTGTATATCTAGATATCATTAGAAAAATATCTAAAAATGGAAGTTCCTCTTTGTAGCAAAACTTTGTAGAAAAACTGCCAGCTAGTAAATATTGAAGGAATGCTAGATTACATCATCACCACTTTGCAATCCCCCATCAGAATAACTGATTCAGGTGAGCATCATCAATGGACGCTAAGACCACTGGCAAAGCTTGTTGCAGAAAAGGCTATTCATCCAGCGGCAAAGTAATGCCCTATAGATTATTTACAAGCTGCAAAAATAGGATCCGGTGGCCACCACTTTAACAAAGAATCAAACTTAGCAAATGAGTAGTGCTACAACCTGACACTACATGCCTCTTGACATGTGGTAACGTGAGGTAAACATTACCTACAAAACATTTTGCCCCAATGTTTTATTGTGAAAAATTTCAAACATACAGCAACAATGAAAGAATTTTATAGTGAAAATCTGTACCCATACCATCTAATATTTTACTATACCTAGTTTATCACATATCCATCTCCCTATTCATTTTATCTTGATGTGTTTCAAAGTTAACTGCAGCCATTAGTAAATGTCCTCCCTTCATACAATCTATGAAGTACTCTTGCCAAAAAATATTTAACCTGAATCTAATCAAGCCTCTAATCCTAACTTCCAGTGTATGTGAAATACACAGGCTACAGAGGAACAAGTTAGTCGACACTAAGAGGATATAGAAAAGCCCAGAATGTGAGACATTCTGTAAGGTTAGATGGTTTAAAAAGTTTATGTCATGAAAGAAAAATTTTAAGTGACTAGTTTTAGGACTCTAAAGAGGCATAACAACAAATTCCAATTTGTCAATCTAAATCACATACTATTTAATGAAAAAAAAAGCTGATAAATCAGGAGTACGGGATTAACAGATACAAACTACTATACATAAAATATATAAGCAACAAGGATTTACTGTATAGTACAGGGAACTATATTCAATATCTTGTAATAACCTATAATGGAAAATAATCTGAAAAAGTATATATAATTGAATCACTTTGCTGTACAGCTGAAACTAACACAATATTGTATATCAACTATACTTCAATTAAAAATTTAATTAATTCTAAAAAAAAAGCTGCAAAAGACATTCTTGCAACAACTAAAGAAATGTGAATATGGACTGAATATTAGGTGTTATTATGGAATTATAATTAATTTTCTTAGATGTGATTCTAGGGGCTGTGGTTATGTAAGAGATTACCCTTTTTTCAGGAGACGAATGCTAAAGAGAGAGAAAGTATGTGTTTGTATACACACATACATACATTTTAAAATTTATTCATTTATTTATTTTATACGGATAAAGCAAATATAGCAAAATGTTAACAATTACTGTATCTACGAAGAGGATAAATAGGTGTTAGCTGTGTTGGTCTTCTAACTTTTCTGTATATCTGAAATATAAAAAATGGGGGGCTGGGTAGATTAAAAAATTCATTGCGAAGAGATTGATACGTTCTGTTCTGTTTTGTCTGCCTGAGCCTTTCAAAGTGATCTTTGAAAAAAAAAAATCTAACCACAGATACACACACAGAAATATGTCTCTATAACATTATTTCCACCTCAGAGCCAATGCTATTATTAGCTAAGAGTCTTCAATACTCGATATTCAAATTGATAATTTAGTCTGTAAGCAAAGGCTTTAATGCTGTAGTACTACAGAAGATAGTTCAATCACAAGGTTAAACTTGAGACTGATCTCACTGCCACCAGTCTGTGTAATGTGTAGATTGAGAGAGTCTATCAAAAACTTCAGATTTTACTTTATATACCTCCATTAAAAGCATCCTGCAATAGATCTTGCCGGTTCCTGGCAACTTCTGACACAAAGGTTTTTGTGATCTTTTTAAAGATTTCAGTCTGTTTTCCAACCTACTGCTGCCCCCAAAGTCAACAGGGCAGCTTTACCCTAAAGTCCGAAGACACATTCATTACCCAGAATTAGAATTAGAAAGAGAAAATCTTTAGCAGAAATCATTGGATATGGTATAGCATGAACAAAATAAAAGCATTAAATTTATATTACTAACTAAAACAAGATTTACAAATACACATATAAAACTAGGTATGGAATCTTACATGTATCAATACCTATAGTTGAGGGGAAAAAAATTGGCTACTGACAATCATGACCTTTCTTTCAAATTATGGTTAGAAATGTCATATAACCTGGAAAACAAAGAGGCACCTTGGAGGAAGCAGTGAAAATGACTAGATAATATTAGACACTAAGCTAAAAATTGGTACAATCAGGGCTTAGATTTTACAGTTAAGAGTGTTCTTTGGCATAAAGGAACAACAGTAATGAAACTACCTTGGGGAAGACAAACCAAGGAACAATATGGAGTGGAATGGAATCCAATTATGGAGTCAATAAAGTAATTAATTATATTTGTCTCATTTCAGATGCAATAAAAAAAGGAAAAAATATTTACCAGGGTTTGTCTTTTCAAGCTGATACCATCGGTAAAACGCTCTTTTCTTCTGTTCACTCAGGTCTGATCCCTGCTGCAACAGCCAGTGAGAGATCCGGCTCTGACTGATACCTGTGGAGAAAGAGAAACAGCTGCTGTGGATACTGCAATTACAGGGAAGTTAATGAGGGATCTGTTGGTTCTAGGTTATTGGGTACTTTATTCTCTGTTAATTCTATAAGGAAGCTGCAACTTGAGCAAGGCTTTTAATATTGGGCTTCCTTGTAAAAGCTGACTGCAAGGATATATTCAGAAATGATCTATAAGAGGTCAAAGCATTTTATTTACCAAGACTTAAAAATGGTCTCTAAATTAATCTCTAAACCAGGTTCATGAATGTGAGATAAATGAAGAGCTATCTAAATAACAGTTGTCAGAAGTTGATTAAGTTTGTGCTCCTTCAACCACCAGCACCACCTCCACCCCGATCCTGGTTTAGAACATTAGAACTTTTACCAGATATTTGGAAGAAAAAAAATCAAGCCAGCACATTTTGCTACTCATTATTGATACTGATAAAAAGATTTAGGGGCTGGGAAAGGAGAGGTCATTGAAAATACTCTCTTCAATAAGATTTCTGGATTATTTGTTAATTCATTCAGGCTAACTCATTTGTTAATTCATTTTCAGGCTCATTAGTATAGATAACTAACAGTTGGAAGACTTTTAGAGTTATGCTACAATAGGACCTCCTAAGAAATCTCAAGAGGTAAAGATGTTCTTCTAACAGACTTAACAAAACACTGAATACAATACAAAGCAGTAGTTTTCAGCTATCACTAACAAGTTCTTGAAAGCGATAAATAAGAAATTGAAAGACCTCCACGTGGAAGGTAAAAAAGCATGTCTAAAACTTACTAGAGTATGAGAATAACATGCTCCTTCTGGTCATTATAGCTATTCCAAAATGAATAATTCAACATACAACTGGCAAAAGCAAAGAATAATAGGAAATATAAAACTGTCTTATACGCCCTTAACGCACTTTCCAAAAGACCATTCAGCTACCATAGAGGGTTAACAGTATCTAAACTCTCCCAAGGAATTACTTATGGTAACTGGATAGTACTGAATACCACCTGTGCCAGCACCTGTTTAAAGCTGTAACTCACAACAGGAAGAGTGGTTATCATGAAGTAATCACACCCCCTAACATAAGAAGAAGCAGGAGGTCGGGTGATCACATTTAACTCATTAAAAGCAAGCCCCTAGCTTCTGTACTTTTAAAAACCTACGTTAAAAGAAAATTTGAGGAAATGGGGGAGGGCAGTTTTGTTAAAAGAAAAGTTGGGCTGAGAAGCATGGTTCTCTGATTGGAAACACCTTTCACTTTCAAAGGGTGAAATTCAAAGAGTTTCCAAAACCGAAGAGATTATATTCTCAAATCATTCACACGGCAGTTTTCAATGGATTGAAAATCTATGTGATGCAGGTGCTGGCAGCTATCACTGTATGCTTGTTCTAAGAGAACACAAATTATTCAGTATAATTAAATTGGCCATGTTTAGCAATGCTTTCACCACAAGTCTAGTTTCAGATGTTATACTATTTTTCACATGACTTTCTGTTTTTTTTTGGCGGCGTTGCGGTGCGCGGGCTTCTCATTGCGGTGGCTTCTCTTGCTGCAGAGCACGGGCTCTAGGCGCGCGGGCCTCAGTAGTTGTGGCTCGCGGAATCTAGAGCACAGGCTCAGTAGTTGTGGCGCACGGGCTTAGATGCTTTGTGGCATGTGGGATCTTCCTGGACCAGGGCTCAAACCCGTGTCCCCTGCATTGGCAGGTGGATTATTAACCACTGTGCCACCAGGAAGCCCTCACATGACTTTTTAACAAGAGTGAAGAAATCAACCATTTACCACCAGGAAATCAAAACTGATTTTCATGTCCACAAAATGAAACCATTTTACATGGATTCTTAAATTGGTATCATACTACTCAAAAACAGAGGGAATTTGAGGAAGATCTGTTAAGAAAAAGAAACGAATATATCAGTTCTGTTACCTACAGTATTAAATCTTCCTCAAACAGTCAGATCACACATAGAACAAACCACAGAGTCTACTAGATATTAGAGGTGTCCAGGTTCTGGCTGTGCTATAGTGGGGCAAGAGGGCAAAAGCCCAGCAAAAGGAGAGTAAATTATGGTATATTCATATAGTAAGATACTGCACAGACTAATGTTCTAAAACAGCCATCAAAAACAAACAACAGAAAACCAAAACCAAACAAAAAGCCATCAACTCCAAGTGTTGGCAGGGCACTGAGTATATGAAACTCTCATATTGCTGATGGAAGGGTAAAGTGTCAGGGCCCCTTTGGGAAACAACTGGGCAATATCTACTAAAGCTGAACATATGCATACCATATGATCTAGCAATTTCTTTCCTTGGTATACAGCCCACAGAAATGTGTACATACTCAAAAGAATATGTTCAAAAAACTCATACCGGAAGGCTTATATGAGCATTATCTGTCATAGTCCCCAGTTTGAAACAACTCAAATACCCATCAACAGGAAAATGCATAAATTGTGGTATTTACGTATTCTACTACAGACTGCTACAACAAATAGAAAAAGGGTAAACTACTGCTATATGCAGTCACATGGATAAATCTCACAAAAATAATGTTGGCCAAAAACAGTCACACATACAGGTAAAAAAGCCATGCACAATACTGTAAGATTCAACTTACATAAAGTTTAAAAACAGACACAATTAGATATATGTATATGGATGACAATCAGAATAGTGGTTATCTGTCATTAGGAGGGAGGAGATTAATTACTGGAAGTAGGATGAGAAAGGCCCATGTAGTGACCAGCACTGTTCTTGATCTTGATCTGGATGGTGGTTACACGTGTGTCTTCACTTTGTAAAAGTCATTAAACTGGACACTTTTCTCTGTCTATGTTGTATTTCAATGAAGTTTTCCCAAAAAAGTTTTAAAAATTCTATGAGGTGTTAAAAAAAAACCACAAATGGATATGTATCAATATGGAAAGATCCCCATGATATAAATGAAAAAGTATATAGTTTAATGAATACATATATTTTTACATAATCTATGTTGTTTTGTACAGTAACAAAAGCTCATATATAGCCAAAGATACATAATACAAATTTAGAGTGGCAGACTCTCCCTCTATTGTACACCTCTATATCATTTTCTTAATCTGTATACAAATATTTATTAATTTATTTTATTTTAGCCTTTCCCTATAAACACTACACACTTTATTGGCTGCTTTATAAACACTGTAATTAAGTTAAACAAAACAGAAGTGCGAAAAGAAGTTAATTTCAGCCTTCCCTGGCCAATTCCACTCTGGGGTAAGCAGTGTTAACTGTTAATATATGTTGTTCCACAATTTTCTCTATGTGTAATTATTAATTTTATAAAACAAAGGGAGAGAAGGTAATAAAGAATATCCTCCTGTCTAGTCTTTTGTGAGAGGAGGAAACAAATAAGGAACTTCTTCCCTGTAAACTTAATATCAGTTTTCATAAGAAAACAAATTAATAAAGCAAGCAGTTTTTCCAAAAAAGGCACTATAAAAATTAAATATGTACAATAATACATTTTACAATGATATTTCTTCGTTAGCAACTTGCTGATAGGTAGGATTCCTTTAACTTATCCTTCTGGGGCCGGTCCATGTCTTTGGAACTTCAATTGAGCTAGGTGTCAAAAGGCCCTGCAGCTTCTCTTTACTGTCAGCTTTGGTACTCTTCCTTCAGAGAAAATTTTCCTAACTCCCTTTACTTCCCACTGGTGAAAACAATGTCATTCTCCACAAGTTTTAGCTCCTCAAAAGCTCTTTTCTACCTTTCACAGGGCAGAAGAAAAGAAAAATTTACATATAACCTTCATACACTGAGAGACTAAAACTAACCCCTGATTAATTTCTTTCCAATAAGAAAGTGATCACATTGTGTTCAAAGGATGAAAAAGCCTTTTTGCCAGTCTCATTCACATTCTTCTCTGAGCTTCAGCTCCATCCTTCCAGTTCCTCAAATGCCATGCTCCCTTCCACCAGAGGGCTCTCCACCACAACCCATTCTTGTCAAAGTCCCTAGTACTACAGATTTAAATGTTTCTTCTTCCTCCAACTTCCTTTGGCACGTGACACTACTGACCACTCACATCATCTTCATCCTTGGAATGCTGGATACAACTCTCTAACGCAACTTTTCAGTCAACTTCAGGGATTGCTTTGTTATCTCCTTACATGTTAGTGCCCCAAGATTCCATGTCGAAGCATCTTCTTTCATTCTACACACTCTTCCTTCGATCAGCTCAACTATCAACAATCAGGGTTTAAAATATCTAAATACCAATGACTTCCAGAACACCAGACTGTTCTTTCAAACCATCTGCTAGACAGCTTCATGAGAATTTCCCACAGGTCTTCAACATAGTAAACTTGATTCATTATCCTCTTCCTTTAAATCTGTTCTTCCTCCTGTGACCCCCATCTCAATTTTATGTTCCATTCTACTCCTTCCCCCAACTCTCATATGCTTACTAAATCCAATCCCTTTCTCTTCCAAAATTTCTCTTCGTCTCTCCAATCCTCATTCCAGCAGCATGGAATCTCAGCCTCTCTTGCCTAGATAATTGAAATAACTTTGATGAAAAGAACAAGTCATCTAAGATCCACAAAGTACAAAATCCTCATGATCAGATCCTTTTTAATTAGAAGATCACTTCACAGATGAAAATGTGAAATGTGCTTCTTCAGTTTTCTACTTGAGAGCTGCAGTCATCTCTGCAATTCACCTTCCACAGTGTGAGAGATATGTCTCAAAAATTTTAAGTTATAACACATGCATCCATTCTCCATAAAAATAACTCACAAATGCAGAGAAAAAAGCCCTTCCTCCATCTCTAACCCTTCTCTCATTCCCTAGAGGTATCCCTGTTTATTTGGTGTGAATTCTTCCAAACTCTTTACGATGCATTTAATACACAAACATGTACATATATACATCTAGGTTTTTTTTTTTAAACACACATTTGGAATTATCCTATACATAATAAGTAGCAATGTTTCTCATATAATGTCTTGGAATTTTCTCACGTACCGCATTGTGAACCTTCATCATTCTAATGGCTACATGGTATTTTATATCAGGAATATACCATAATCCACTTAAACATTTACCTGTTATTAGACATTTCAACTGTTGCTAACATTTTACTATTGTAAATGATGCAATGAACACTCTTTGC
This sequence comes from Balaenoptera musculus, assembly GCF_009873245.2. Lineage (NCBI taxonomy): Eukaryota > Metazoa > Chordata > Mammalia > Artiodactyla > Balaenopteridae > Balaenoptera > Balaenoptera musculus. The sequence continues at coordinate 9,696,988 of NC_045790.1, forward strand.
TTATCTCTGTGTATATAAATAAATATCTTAGGGCCAATTCACAGGAATGGACTTTGATTCGTAGCATATGAGTGGCATTTAAGTTTGTGATAGATACTATCAAATTGTCCCCTAAAGAAGATTGTACCCAATTTTATATTCTAACCAACAGTGATGAGAATTTTTCCCTACATCCTCACCATTGCTGCTTATAAAATTTATTTTTAAAGTCTGACTTTCTTTTTGTAAACATTAACACATGCTCATTATAAAAAGAATTCTAAGCAATTGAGAGGAAAGTAGAAAAATTAAGAGGAAAGCTAATAAAAAAAATGCATCCAAATTCTTACCACTTATAAATAACTACACTTATTACAAGATCGCTCCAAGCATATGTGGACATAGAATAGGCAGAAATAATTACTAAAATGAGATAATACTACATGCTGAATTTTAAAATGTAAAAACACCAAATTTAGTTTGATTTGATTTTAACACAAGAAAAAAAATTTAAATAAACTACAGAGAAAGATCTACTCAAATTTAGTAAATGCTTCTATAGGGGAAATGAGGTTCCTAAGAGTGCAATAAAGCAAGAAAAAAGGATCATACAAAAACATTGGGAGGTTGGAAGCATTGTTTTTTAATTTGTGGGCAGTATCTAATGGCTCCTGGCTAAAAAAGCTAAGGAAATTAGCAGACTGTGATAGCTACTCTCCAGGATGATTCCTAATCATCCTCTTGGTCTTTCTACCTTTGTGTAATCCCCTCCAACACTGCTTCAGGGTTGGTCTGTGCAAACAACAGAATACGGCAGAATATGGTGACTTCTCAGGATAGGTCATGAAAAGTTTCTGCTTTGCTCTCTCTTAATAGTTGGTTCTGAGGAAAGCTAGCTGCCATGTTGTGAGACCACTCAATTAGACCTATGGAGAAATCCATGTGGCAAAGAACTGAAGCATTCTACTAACAGCTATGCAAATGAGGCATCTTGGAAGTGAGTCCCCTAGCCTTAGTTAAGCCTGCTGATGACTGTAGCCTCCTGAGACACCCTGAATCAGAATGACCTGTCTAAGCTGCTTCTAGATTCTTGACCTATAAAAACTAAGTGAGAAAAAAAAAAAAAAAAAAAAACTAAGTGAGAGAATAAAAATTTAGGTTGTTTCAAGTTGCTAAGGTCAATGTAATCTCTTATGCAGCAATAAATAACTAATACACATACATATACTATACTTTCCCCATTTCCCTTCCCAGCCTGTACACCCAACTCCTGATATTTGGAAGATATTTTTGCATAGTCAACATTTACATTCTGTCCTGGACTCATAATTCCCATAGTTGTTTACTCATAGTTGTAGATTTAAATGAATTCAGGATTTACCATACAGTTTCTCAGTTTTTCCATTCCTAAGCTCTGTATTTTTGTTTTTGTTTTTAACTGAGGCATATTTTACTTACAGTGAGCACACTGCTCTTAAGTGTATAGTTCAATGAGTTTTGACATATGTATTATACACATGTGACCATCACTCAAATCAAGATATAGATTATTTCCATGTTCCCTAAAAGATTCCCCTTGTCCTCTTTTCACTTAATGCTTAAATTTTATACTTTAAACTTAATTTTTGGTTAGTAAGATTTCTTCATCAAGCAATTTTTACCAGTACAGGTTTATTGACGCTGCATTCCCCAGTGCTTGTATGCCTGTATGTTTGTCTCCCCTGTTTATACTTTAAGGACAACACTACAGGGGAATTTTTTTTGGGCTTAGACGTTCCTTTAAAATCTGTTAAATTGGCGTGATGTCAGTGGGTGGCAGAGTAAGGTCTTCTGAAAAGTTAGTCCCCCAAAAACGCAATGATAGCAAAAGCTGCTCTACCATAAAAGCACTGGCAAAAGTTGTCAAAATCAACTTTTTCAGAACTCTGGAAATTAACCAAAGGTGTGCAACAATCCAAAGAGTATTTATTCAAAAAAAAAAAAAAAGCTAAATTTTAGTAAGACCAGCTATATGACATTTTAACTTGAACTATACTCATTCCCATCATCCCAGCATTGCAGTAGACTATATTCTTACAATCACAGTGAAAACCAAGAATGGTCTATTAGCCACTGGAGAGGGAAAGACAGGTTTGGAGTTCCCCCAAAACACCATTCTAAGAGAACTGTCATTATTTGACCTGTTTGGCAACCCCCTGGAAACTCCCATTTGCAAAGCTCATTCTTATTTGACCTTATCCAGACCTCACTCAGTGTGAATAGCCTTTTCCCTCGGAGGGGAGAAGGAAGGGAAGTGGTTTGCAGAAAACAATCAGTGGCAATCATTTAATATTGCAGGTGCCTGAGGTGATGATGATAACAGTTGGGGCAAACAAGGAACTGAACAAAATATTTAAAAAGCTGAGGAATTCTTAAGATGTCTATGAGGGTCTTTGAAAAGCTCTGATATAATTCTGGGAATTTAGAAGGCCAGGTGCATGCACAGGGCTGTGCACATGCCTAGGTCTATGTGCATGACCAGGGCAATGTGCATCACAGGAAAGAACTATGAAGGCCCTAAGCTCTCGCCTCTGGCTGACTTTGAGACATGGTGCAAAGAGAAAGTGAAGGGTAAGGTAGAATTATAAACTGCCTGCCTGAGCATTAAAGGCATGCCTCAATATACGTACAGAGCTCCTCAGCAAAGCTGGGAAATTTATTGGTTCCAGGCATTTAAGGAAATCTCTGTCCAATAATTAGCTGACTACTAAGCTAACAAGGAAGAGACTTCAGCAGCCACACACCACAAAGAATGCTGACTTTACAGGATTAGTCCAGGAAAGTCACTAAACAAAAAGCAACAAAAACAAACAGCAATAACAACAAATCAAGGGGTGGAGAGGAATCTGATTTCAAGAGCTTCCACATTATATTATTTAAACTGTCTAGTTTAAAACAAAACAAAACAAAACTTATGAACCATGAAAGGAAACAGTAAAGCATGACATGAATAGTAAAAGAAGCAGTCAATAAGAAACACCTTTGAAGAAACCCAGATGTTAGACTTACTAGACAAAGATTTAAATCAGCTATTTTAAAAAACTAAAGAAAAAATGTCTACAGGACTAAAAGAAAATATGAGAAAAATGCATCATTAAACAGAATATCAATAAAGAGGCAGGGATTACAAGAAGAATCAAATAGAAATTCTGGGGCTAAAAAGTACAATAAGTAAAATGAAAAATTTACTAAAGAAGTTCAATAGCAGATGTTAACTGGCAAAAGAAATAAACAGTAAACATGAAGACAGGTTGATTGAGATGATCTTTTATGAGAAAGAGGAAGAAAAAATAATGAAGAAAATAGAGCAGAATCTCAAAAACCTGTGGGACACTGCCATGTATACCAACATACACATAATGGGATTCCCAGGAGGAAAAGAGAGAAAAGGAAAATAAAGAATACTCTGAAGAATAATGGCCATACAATTCCCAAACTTGATGAAAAACATTAATCTACACATCCAAGAAGCTCAATAATCTGCAAGTAGGGTAAACTCAGAGAGATCCACAGCTAGAAACATCATAACTTGGTTTTTTGGGTTTTGTTTTTGTTTTTTTTGGCCATGTTGCGTGGTTTGTGGGATCTTAGTTCCCCGACCAGGGACTGAACCCATGCCCCCTGCAGTGGAAGCACGGAATCCTAACCACTGGACCACCAGGGAATTCCCCATCATAAATTGTTGAAAACCAAAGTCAAAGAAAATTTGAAAGCAGCAAGAAAGAAGTGACTTATTATGCACAAGGGATGCTCAATAAGATTAATAGCTGCAGATGGCAACTAGACTTATTTTGGTAATCATTTTGCAATGTATACAAATGTTGAATCATTATGTTGTAAATCAGAAATTAATATATTGTATGTCAACTATACTTCAAAAAAAAAAAAGATTAGTAGCTGATTTCTCATCAGAAACCATGAAGTCATAAAGCAGTAGGATGATATATTCAAAGTGCTGGAGGAAAAAAAAAAGACCAACAAATAAGAACTCTATATCAAACAAAACTATCCTTCCAAAGCAAAGGAAACATTAAGACATTGCCAAATGAACAAAACCAGAGAGAATTTGATGCCAGAAGACCTGCTGTACAAGAAATATTAAAGAGTGTTCTTTGGGCAGAAATGAAAGGACACTAAACAGTAATTCAAATACACTTGAAGAAATAGTGACAGTAAAAGTAACTACATATGTAAATATAAAAGACAGTATAAATGTATTTTTTCTTTATAACTTATTTTTTCCCCATTTGAATTAAAAGAAAACTTGATAATGCAATAATTATAAATCTAAGTTGATGGGCACACAATGTATAAGCATGTAAATTGAATGGCAACACTGGCACAAAGGAGGGGGTAGGGAATGAAGCTCTAAAGGAGTTATGTTTTCCTATACTATTGAAATGAAGTTGGTATTAATCTGAACTAGATTATCATAAACTAAGATATTTATGGTAATCTCCAGGGCAACCACTAAGACAATAAATTTAAAAAAAAACAAAAGAAATGACAAGGGATTTAAACCGTACATGAGAAAATACGTATTTAACACAAAAGAAGGAAGTAACTGAGCAAAAGGAAAACAAAACAGACACAAGACATACAAAACAAGTGACAAAATGGCAGATGTAAATCTAACCTGATCACATTTACATTAAATTTAAATGGATTATACACTCCAATAAGAAGACAGAGATTGGCAGAATGGATTAAAAAAACACGATCACACTGTACGCTGTTTACAAGAGATACATTTTAGATTCAAAGACATGAATAGATTGAAAGTAAAAGAATGCACAAAGATGCACCATGTAAAGAGTAACCAAATGAAAACTGAAGCAGCTATACTAATGTTAGACAAAACAGACTTAAAGACAAAATTTGTTACAAGAGACATAATAAGGACATTTTGTAATGATAAAAGGGTTAATTCATGAGGAAGACATAATTAAAAATATATACGCACCAATCAACAGAGCCCCAAATATATGAGGCAAAAACTGACAGAACTGAAGGGAGAAAAAGACAATTCAACAATAATAGTGGGAGATTTCAATATCCCATTTTCAATAATAGAACTATACAGAAGATCAACAAGAAATAGAAGACTTGAACAACAATATAAACCTACTAGACCTATCACACATCTATAGAACATTCCACTCAACAATAGCAGAATACACATTCTTCTCAAGTGTATGTGAAACATTCTCCAGAACAGACCATGTTAGGAAATAAAACAAGTCTCCACAATTTTTAAATCAAACAAAGTATGTTCTCCAAACACAATGGTATGAAATTAGAAATCAATAATAGAGAAAAATTGAGAAATTCACAAATATGTGGAAATTAAACCACACAGTCCTAACCAATGAGTCAAAGAAAAAAATCACAAGGGAATTAGAAACTACTTTGAGATGATTACACACACACACACACATACACACACACACACACACACACACACACACACACACACCACATACCAAACTGTATGAGATGAAGCTAAAGAAGTGCTTAGAGGGAAATTTATTATTATAAATGCCAGTTTAAAAAAGAAAAAGATCTGAAATCAATAATCTAAGCTTTCACCTTAAAAAATTAGAAAAAGAAGAGCAAACTAAATCCAAGACAAGCAGAAGGAAGAAAATAATGTAGAGGAGAAAGAAATGACACAGAAAATAGAAACAGGGTAGTAGAGAAAACCAATGAAATAAAAAAACTGGTTCTTTGAAGAGGTCAACGAAATTGAGAAACTTTTAGGTAGATTTACAAAGCAAAATGAGAGAAGACTCAAATGACTAAAATCAGGAATGAGAGAAAGGGTGTTATTACTGACCATTACAGAAATAAAAAGGATAATAAAGGAATTCTAAGAACAACTGTTTGCCAACAAATTATATAACGTAGATGAAACAGATAACTTCCTAGAACAACCTGATTCAAAAAACAGAAAATCTGAATAGGTGTATAGCAAGTGAAGATACTGAATCAGTAGTCAAAAATCTTCCCACGAAGAAAGGTCAGATGGTTTCACTGGTAAATTCTACTAAGTGTTTCAAAAATAATTCACACACACACACACTAACACCAATCCTTCACAAACTTCCAAAAAAAACAGAAAAGGAGGAAACACTTCCCAACTCATTCTAGGAGGCCAATATTACCCTGATACCAAAACCAGATGAAGACACTGCAAGAAAACTACAGATCAATGTCCCCAGTGAATATGGATATATTCACTATTTCATGATATAGAACACTCAATAAGCTAGGAATAGAATAAACAATAAGCTAGGAATAGAAGTAAACTTCTTACCTTGATAGAGTACATCCATGAAACACCCACAGCTTATATCATACTTAGTGGTAAAAGACAGATAGCTTCACCACTAAGATCAGGAACAACACAAGGATGTTCACCCTTACTAATTCTATTCAACATAATACGGGAGGTGCTAGCCAGGGAAATTAGGCAGGATAAAGAAATTAAAAGGCATCCAGATAGAGGAGGGAAAAGTAAAATTACCTCTGTTTACAGATGATATGATCTTGTATATACAACTCTGAAGAAATACACATGAATGCATGCACACAAAAAACTATTAGAATTAATGAAGATGTATACCAAGGCTGCAGGATATGAGATCAACATACCGAATTAAATATTATTTCTATCCACTAGCAATGAACAATCCAAAAATGAAATTCACAAAACAATTCTACTAACAATAGCCTCAAAAACAATAAAATATTTAGGAAGAAATCTAACAAATGTAGTGCAAGACTTGCAAAGTAAAAATTACAAAACACTGTTGAAAGAAACTGAAGAACACCTAAACAGAAGAACTCATTTTCACGGATTTGAAGACTTAATATTGTTAAGATGACAATACTCCCCGAATTGATTTACAGATTCAATCTAACTCCTACTAAAATTCCAGCTGGCTTTTCTACAGAAATCCTAAAATTCCTATGGAAATTCCAGGATAGCCAAAACAACCTTTAAAAAGAGGAACAAAGTTGAAGAACTCACACATCTCAATTTCAAACATACTGTCAAACTACAGTAGTCAAGCCTGTGTGATACTGGCATAAGGACAGACATATAGGTCAATGAGAGTCAGGTAATAACCCATACCTTTATGGTCAATTGATTTTTGATGATGGTGACAGGAAAACTGAATGGGAAAAGAACAGTCTTTTCAACAAGTGGTGCTGGAACAACTAGATACCCACATGCCAAAAAAAAATGATGTTGGACTCCTATCTTATATCGTATATAAAAACCAACTCAAAATGGATCAGACCTAAATATAAGAGCTAAAATTATAAAACTCTTAGAAGAAAACATACATAAATCTGTGTCACTCTGAATTAGGCAATGGTTTCTTAGCTATGACATCAAAAGCAACAACAAAAAACTGGACTTCATCAAAATTAAAGTCTTGTGTACTTCAAAAGTCAGTAACAAGAATGTAAAACTATTTGCAAACCCTGTATCTGACAAGGGACTTGTATCTAGAATACATAAAGAACTCTTACAATTCAATATAAGGAGACAAAAACTCAATTAAAAAACAGGCAAAGGATTTCACTAGACATTTCTCAAAGGATATATACAAATGGCCAAAAAGCACATGAAAAAAATGCTCAACATCATTAGTTGCTAAGTAAATACAAATCAAAATTACAAGATACTGCTTCATAACCACTAGAATGGCTAAAATTAAAAAGACAAATAATAATGACAAGTGTCCCCATGAAGATGTAAACCAATTGGATCCCTCATACATTTACAGTGGGCTTGTAAAATGGAAAACTTCTGGCAGTTCTCCAAAACGTTAAACAAAGAATTACCAAATGAACCACAATTCCATTCCTAAGTATATTCTAAGAGAATTTGTCTACACAAAAACAAGTACACAAATGTTCATAGCAGCATTATGCACCATAGCCAAAAAGTGGAAACAATCCAAATGTCCATCAACTGATGAATAAATAAAATGTGGTATATCCATACAAAGGAAAATCATTCAGCTATTAAAAGGAATGAAGTGTTGATATATGCTACAACATGGATGAACCTTGAAGACATGCTAAGTGAAATGAAGGGAGACACAAAGGTTTACATGGTGCATGAGTCTATTTTATGAAATGTCCAGAATTCCGTCTATAGGTAAATCTATAGAGACAGAAAATAAGTTAGTGATTGCCAGGAGCTGGGGGAATGAGGGACTGTGGAATGTTTGCTTATAGATATGCGGTTTCTATGTTGAACTGTTCTATATAGGAATATTCCCATTACTCTTGTTGCCTCACCCTTCTAGAACTGTTACCTTTAACCAAAGATCAGGGATCAACCATTCACAAATAAGATACTTTCAGGGCAACTTGTTACCTTATCCAGGATGGAGGAGTCATGTGTCAATGCCTATCATTTTCTTTTGTTTTGATTCAGAATTCTTATTTGATTTAGTCTGTGTTTTAAGGTTCTAGTTACCGCTTCACTGAAGATGGAAGTTTTTAATTTTTTGTTTATTTTTATTGTTTATGCTGGGTTATGATGAGACAGAAGTGGAGAAAAGAATTATTCTACTATTTTTAACTAGCAGTACCCCTCAATTTTTTTAAAGTCTGCTGATCTAATGGGTGAAAAAAAAAAACCTGTTAACTTGTAGTTGATCTTATTTAATTTTCTTTTTGTATGTTTATTGGCCATTTATATTTCATCTTCTATAAATTATATACTGAAAGCTTTGCAAATTTTTCAGTTGGGTTATTTGCTGTTTTCATAATAACTTGCAATTGCTCTTTTGATATTTATAGATACCAATCCTTTGCTCTTCATATTGCAAATATCTTGCAGTGTAAATCTTGTTTACAGTGTCTTATATTGGATATATGCTTAAAATTTTTATACAGTTGAATTCATCTAACTTTATCTTTTGGGTTTTATGTATTACTTAGGAAAAGCTTTCCTACTTCAAAATAATAAAAATATTCAAAATAGTAATGTAAGGCCTTTTATCCAGCTTAAGTATGTGTGTGTGTGTATATATATATATATATATATATATATATATTTAAATATATATATTCTGCTCTTTATTCCGTATGGAAACTGATGTCTGTTTCTGGTGTGATGTTGAGACCTATTTTTATTTTTTCATTTTCAAACAGACAACCAATGGAAAAACATCACTTCCTTACAGATCTGAAATAATTCCTTTACTTAAGCTAAATTTCCCAACATACAAGGATATATTAAATGAACTCTGTTCTGTACAAGTAATACATCTATCAATCTGACAATATGATCTTTATTTAATTACTCTAACCATATAGTATATTTTAATATGTAGCAGGGCAAATTTGTTCAAACTCCTTCCTCTGTTCTTTTTAAAGAATGTCTTAGTTATTCTTATGAATTTTTTCTACAGATGAACTTTAGAATTGTGTAAAAAACAACAAAATCCTGTTGTGGTTCTGACTGCTGTCAAAGAGCACAAAGAGCAAACAGGTGATACTTGAGTTGAATCTGGCCAGTACACATTATTGTTGAGCCTGTGACATGGTATATGTTTTAAAATTGGTGCCTAAAAATAAAATCAGTTACCTCCCTCCCACACCTTAAGACCCCATTCCCTTCCTCATTCCACCTAACACATATAGAGCTGCATTATTCTTTTAAGGATAAACAGTGCTCTATAATATGAATGCACCATAATTTATCCAACTAGTCCCCTACTGATGGACACTTAGGTTATGAATAGCCTTTTGCTATCATATAATATGCTGCAATAAATATTCCTGCACATTCATTATTCTAGACATAAGCAAATATTTCTATAGGATAAATTCCTCAAAGATAAATTACACGGTCAAAGGGGGTGTACATAAACATTTAAAAAAAAAAAGAAATGTTACACATAAAGAGTAACTGCATTAAAAAATAATGTATTATCATCAAGTTGAAGTGTTATCTAAATCTTTATCTAAACAAATTTTATTATTTAATTTATTAAACAAGTATTTAGTTAGTGTCTGTGTGTGAGATAAACGCAAAAAATGGTTTAAAATAGTTACTGAATTGCCAAATGTTAATAGTGGGTTGAAAATTATAGTCTTCAGAAGATGGAATGCACTTTTAAAATATGGTGATAATTAAAAACAGTGATAATGTAGGCATATATCAAAACATTGCAATGTACAACCTTAAATATATACAATTTTTATTTCAAAAAATGTTTTTAAATAAAAATAAAAGAAAAAACAGAAAAAGACAACCCTATTAAAAAGTAGGCAACAGATTTAAACAGGCAATTCACACAAAGGACATGTAAATGGCCAATAAATACGAACTGATGTTTAACCTGAACAGTAATCAGGAAAATGCATTTAAAACTGCAATGATTAAAATTTTTAAGAGAGTAGATCTTAAAAGTCTTCATCACAAGAAAAACAATTTCTGTAACTATGTTTAGTGACAGATGTTAACTAGACTTATTGTGGTGATCATTTTGTAATATACACAAAATTCAAATCATTATGTAGTATGCCTGAAATTAGTATGTTATGTCAATTATACCTCAATAAAAAAATTAAAAATAAAATAAAACTGCAATGAAATACCATTTTACTTCTATTAGGTTGGCCAAACATGAAAATGTCTAACAATATATCAATTATTGGCAAAGATGGAGAGCAATGGTTAGAGTACAGATGCCTACAACTGGTTTGGAGAACGATCCAAGCAGGATGTTCATCAATGTTTATACTGTATTTCATCAAATCTACAACAACACTGACTGCAAGATGTGTCATTGTTTTATGTACCAATAAAAACAACAGCAACAACAAAAAACCTGTCGGGGGGGGGAACCCCAAACCAGGGACAATACTCTTTATATACTGACGTGGGATACTTTCCAAGTTAGAAAAGCTTGGTGCAGAATACTGTATATAGCATACCACCTATCTGGCAAAAAAGGACTACAGATATACTTGTTTACAAATCCATAAAATATCTCTGGAGAAAGTGATTAACATTAGTCTATTCTAGGAAGGGAACTATGGCTGAGAGATGGAAACAGGAGAGATTTAGTACTGTGTATACCCTCATGGACTTCTGAAGTTTGGCCACATGAACATATTTTCCAATATAAAATGTAAATTTTTTAAAAAAAATTTTACCTTAATGATTAGCCTTTTATTTCGGTAATAAGAATACATAGAAAATTGTTAAATTCCACTTTAGGGAACTATTCTGTTCAGAAAATATTTTAGATGATTTTTATATTTATTCCTTCCCTTTTGTCTTTTTAAAACAGCTTAATTGGGATATAATTCACATACCACACAATTCACCCATTTAAAGTGTACAATTCAATGGTCTTTAGTACACTCGAAGAGTTGTGCAGCCACCACAACTGATTTCCCGTTCTTCAGAATAAGAAAATGGGGATACGAGACAGAATGCTGGTACGGCCAGCAAACAGAAGGATTATGGGGAAGAGAGAAGGAAGATCTTGCCACAAGGGGAGCTGGAGTTTGTCCTCTCTACTTCTTAATTCTGCTCAGGGTATTAGATGTAATTATATAAATAACATTTTTAAGGCAATATTGTGCATGTCAAACTGTGGAAGGCTAGTCATGGTGAAGCAAGTTCCCTATGCTAATGTCAATATGAAATTTAGACAGTGTTTTTTTTTTTAAGATAGAAATGGAAGGGTTATTTTAATAGCTTTTTCCAAAACTGTGGTATTCTCTGATACAACACTAAAACTTGACAAGTGGATGTATTCTTAAAGGTTAGCTGCAATGTTGAATGTGAAATCAACTCACTAAACTTTTTCATTAATGTAAATTTTGTTACATTAAAATCCACTTATCTTGAAAATTTTTTTATTGTGTTACTTTTAGGTGTACAACATAATGACTGATAAATGTGCTTATTGTGAAATGATTACCACAAGTCTGGTTAACATCATCACCATTTATAATTACAAACATTGTGTGTATGTGTGACGAGAACTTTTAAGATCCACTCTCTTAGCATCTTTCAATATACAACACAGTTTTGTTAACTATAGTCACCATGCTGTACATTATATTCCCAGGACTTATTTACCTTATAATTGGAAATTTGTCCTTTTTGACCACCTTTCACCCATTTTGCACACCCTCCATACCCTGCCCGTGGCAACCACCAATCTCTTTTCTGTATCTATGAGTTTTTTGTTTTTTAAGATTCCACATATAAATGATATCTTACAGTATTTGTCTTTCTCTGTCTGACTTATTTCACTCAGCATAATGCCCTCAAGGTCCATCCATGTTGTCACAAATTCTTTATCCATTCATAAACTGATTTACACTTAGGTTGTTTCCATGTCTTGGCTATTGTAAATATGCTGCAATGAACATGGGGGTGGTATATATTTTTTAAAGTTCATTATAAGTTGGTCCAAGGCTAGAAACATTATGGTTAACATATTTAGTCTCAAGAAGCTTAACTTCAGAAAAGTCAGTCTGGAGAGAGATGAAGGGGAAATTATTGCTGGCTGAACATTAAGCAGTATAATGGTTAATAATCATAATAATAAACAATTTCTATGGCATTTACTATGTGCCAGAAACTTTACATAAACTAACTCATTTAATCTACTCAAGAACCCTCTTAGGTAGGTATCATTATTATTCTCATTTTTCAAAAGAAGAAACTGAGGTTTAAGACATTCAATAAGTTGCCCAAAGTTACATAACTAGTAAGTGACAGAAATAATATTTTAAATCCTCAAAGTCATGCACTTGACCACTGCGCTATATTGCCTTTACATACTGAAATGCCATGTCAAGAACACTGGCTTTGCAGCAAGACAAACAGTAATTAGCTGTGTGACTATGGGCAAATGATTCAATCTCCTTTAGCCTCAGTTTTCTCATCTATAACTGAAGAAGTTAACACCTGCCTCTCAAATATATAAAACAGTTAGCACAGCATCTAGCACTTGGTAAGTGTTAAAATACATTATAGCTAAAAATAAAAAGCTCTCCAAAAAGACAGGTGTAGCTAACAAGGTGCACAGTAGTAAAAAGCAGAGCAATTGGTCTTCCACAACTCAGAGCACTATATGCTGTCCTGATAGGTATTTAACACAATGATAAAGCTGAGCTAAAGACTCAAAATAGCATGGGCAACAATGGTTTAAGAGATATAGTTCCTACTAAATATTTTTATGTGTGATAATTATTTTAACACATAGCACTCAAACATTTCAAAGTCACTCTTTATATCCTACAAAAATCAAGACAAATTGGTAATGAATATCCTTCCAAAAATATCTAGCAATGGAAGGGCTTGCACAACAGAAAATCTGTATGTTTAAAACAAAGGAGAAAAAAGAAACAATTTTCAGAAAATAGGATATTCTAGTTCTTAAAATGTCTAGAAATATTCAAAAGAGATCACATTAAGTATGTTTCTAAAAAACTCTTTCCTATGATTCTCATCATGAATAATGACAGCAACCTTGGGGCAATGTTATATTGGACATGTACATTAATATCAATGTGTCCAAAAACCAAGATGTTGTCCATGGATCTGCTCGGGAACAGATTTAGAGATAGGTCAGTCAATATTTGTAAAACTAACACAAAAAGCAAAATCCCATAGCTTAAGTCAGTGAAAATGATGTTCTTTACTCAGGCATACTAGGGCACAGGGGAAGGGCTATTGTTGTATCTAAAGCAAATTCAATTTGGTTTGTGGTTTGTAATACTGCTATCCTAGCCAACTGTCAAGAGAAAAATATTTCTGCCGAGGGTAAAATCATGTAGAAAAGTGCTGGCAATCTTTAAAGTATTAGTGACCCCCAAATCTCTACTATTCTACATTCTATTTTGCTGATTTCAGTACAGGGTACAAATCCTACGGGATTAGATTTAGACAGTAAGTCATTACCAAGTTTAAGATATACACTATAATAAAAAAAGCATAGTCTCAAGAAAAGATATTTAGAGAAGAAATGACACAATTCTACAGCATTTCTTCTAGAAATACAAGAGAACACTTCCCAATTCATCTTATGAGGTCATATTATCATAGTAACAAAACTAGACAAGGATGTTACAAGAATAGAAAAAACAACACAAACCCAGAACAATACCCCTTTATGAACACAGATGTAAGAACTCTTAACAAAATATCAGCAAATTGAATCAAACCATATAAAAGAATAATACATCATAATTCAGTGAAGTTTTTCCCAGAATGCAAGGTTTAACATTTGAAAATCAATCAGTGTAATTCCCCATATTAATAAGACTAAAAAACAAAAACCACATGGTCAACTCAACAGATGCAGAAAAAGCATTTGACACAGTACAGAACAGCCATTCATGATAAAAATTCTCAGAAACTAGACATAGACAGGAACTTCCCTTAAAGGTCATCTTGATATGGGACATCAACGAAAAATCTACAGCTAAGATGGCACTTAATGGTGAAATATTGCATTCTTGCTCTCTAGGATTGGGAAAAAGGCAAAGATATATTTAATATTTAACTAGCAGTCCTAGTCCATGCAATAAGGCAAGAAAAAGAAATAGAAGACATACACATTGAAAAGAAGCAGAATTATTTCTATTCACAGATAACATGACTGTCCATGTAGAAAATCCTAAGAATTTACCAAAAAAAGCTACAAAAAAATGTACCAAATAACTGAATTTTTAGCAAGGTTACAAAACAGAAGGTCAATATACCAAAATCAACTATTCTATGACACAAGAAACAAACAACTGGAAATTGATATTAAAAATAGTACCAATATAGTAATACCAAAAGTATAAAATATTTAGATGAATTTAAGAAAATACATGTGAGACCTGTACTCTGAAAACTACTAACATGGCTGAGGGAAAATAAAGAAGACCTAAACAAATGGAGAGATATACCATGTTCGTAGATGGGAACACTCAATATGATTAAGAGATTCTTGATGCTAGCTTTATCTATATATTCAACACAATCCCAATCACAATCTCACTACAAATATGCTTTGTCATAGAAATTGAGAGGCTGATTTTATTTTATTTATTTATTTATTTATTTTGAACATCTTTATTGGAGTATAATTGCTTTACAATGGTGTGTTAGTTTCTGCTTTATAACAAAGTGAATCAGTTATACATATACATATGTCCCCGTATCTCTTCCCTCTTGCATCTCCCTCCCTCCCACCCTCCCTATCCCACCCCTCTAGGTGGTCACAAAGCACCAACCTGATCTCCCTGTGATATGCGGCTGCTTCCCCCTAGCTATCTATTTTACGTTTGGTAGTGTATATATGTCCATGCCACTCTCTCACTTTGTCCCAGCTTACCCTTCCCCCTTCCCATATCCTCAAGTCCATTCTCTAGTAGGTCTGCATCTTTATTCCCATCTTGCCCCTAGGTTCTTCTGACCATTTTCTTTTTTCTTTTTCTTTTTCTTTTTTTAGATTCCATATATATGTGTTAGCATACGGTATTTGTTTTTCTCTTCCTGACTTACTTCACTCTGTATGACAGTCTCTAGGTCCATCCACCTCACTACAAATAACTCAGTTTCGTTCCTTTTTATGGCTGAGTAATATTCCATTGTATATATGTGCCACATCTTCTTTATCCATTCATCTGTTGATGGACACTTAGGTTGCTTCCATGTCCTGGCTATTGTAAACAGAGCTGCAATGAACATTCTGGTACATGACTCTTTTGGAATTACGGTTTTCTCAGGCTATATGAGAGGCTGATTTTAAAATGATATGGGAGTGCAAAAGACCTAGAATATCAACAGTGATCTTGAAAAAGAAAAACAAAGTTGGAAGAAATTACACATTCTGATTTCAAGATTTACTATAAGTTTACAGTAATTTACAGTTTTGTATTGGTATAGGGATAGACATAAAGTCCAACGGATGACAAAAGAGAACCCACAAACAGACTCACACATATGCATTCAACTGATTTTTGATAAAGGTGCCAATGTAATTTAATAGGGAAAGACTAGTGTCTTGACGACTGTTGACCATTTCCAAAAATGATACTCCAACAATTAGACATCCATGTGAATAAAAAACGTTTATTTTGTGAGGGTCAGATGATATAGTTAGTTGACCCTTGAACAACCTGGGGGTTAGAGGTGTTGACCTCCCTGCCCAGTCCAAAATCCAAGTATAACTTTACAGCTGGCCCTCCAAATTGGCAGTTTCTGCATCTGTGGATTCAAACAACCGTGGACTGTGAAACACTGTGGTATGTATTTATTGAAAAAAAAATCCACATAGAAGTAGACCCACACAGTTCAAATCCCTGTTGTCTAAGGATCAACTGTAGTTAAATTTAGCTGAAGCTGACACATGCTGATGTTAAAAGCTTTCTTAAGGCCGTAAGAATTAGAATGATTGTTTCAAAATTTTATAGGTCTCTCAGATATCAAGGCCCTCCAGCTTGGTTACTTCAAGCTTCAGTTCCTCACCTAAATAAATGTAGCAACTGATGTCAAATTCTTTGATTTAAGATCTATCCCTGAGTAAACTTCAAGAGTTAACAGGATAATTCCTTAATGTATAAAAGACCATATTTGTAGTTTACAAAAAATGGTATTTATTCCATTCCCTTCAGAGCCTTCTTCTGCAGGCTGTTATTTATAATACTGCCCACAGGTGAACTTTAGGTTATGCTATTTTATCAGACACAGATACCTTCTGACTCTTACTAGGGTATTTCTTCTTTCTGTCATTTTTCGCTGTAGGTTTTTTTTAATATAAAGAAAATTAACTTATGTTAGGTAAGAAGGATTTCATAAAGCTGTTGAAGGAATATTACACCTTAAGTACAGACTTTTCTCCATGATCTTAGGAAGCAAGAATTTGGGAGAAACAAAAGTGAAAATTACTGAAGGGAGAAAAACCACATCTGTGTCTAACCTTTTAAAATCACTTTTGTCAAAGCTTGTGGTAGAATAAAAGTTTTTAAAATATAGTTTCTACGTTAAATACAGGTGGAAGAGAAATCTTGTTTTATACTTGAAAACCAACCTTCCTTAGTTTTTTAACACCAAAAATATATGGCCCCGTACATTGCATTTGAGATGATAAAAGCCCTGGTAGGACAATAAATTTCAAGAATTGTAGAAAACTGATTTTCTAACAACAAAAAGTGTCCTCTGAAATTATTTTCACTCCAATTTTTCACAGCCATCATCAAAGTGAGAAAATAGGGGTATTCAGATATATAGCCTGGATTTTTTCCTACGGAAAAGAAAGGTAACCTTATGTGTTGTGTTTACAAGAAAATAGTTTGGCAACAAATTGCAGAACATAGAAGAAAATGAGAATAAAAGTAAGAATTTTTTGAACCATAGGACAACATCTGTTCTTATTCTTCAGAGGCTGCAAGACAAGGGAAAATCCTAAAATGCACTCTGCAAAAACATTTATAAGAAGTTTTCTCCTAAAAGAAACTAAAGCTCTAAACCTTTTCAATTTGGAGACACAAGTCCCATCTCATATACAGAAATCTGCGCATTTTATACAGATAATAGCCTTCATAGTGGAGCTCTACATAAAACTAGTAAAATTCATTAGGTAGGAATTGATAAAATCTTGTTAAATAAGCATTATAATTATGTTTGGTTGTATTATAATAGGACAATACCATAGTCTGTGACTTATGCCCTACCAACACTGCTTTTCTAATATAGATGTAAATTCTACTTGTTTAGAGCTGCTTTATTCATAATTGCCAAAACTTGAAAGCAACCAAGGTGTCCTTCAGTAGGTGAATGGATAAATAAACTGTGGTACATCTAGACAATGGAATATTACTTAGCACTAAAAAGAAAGGAACTATCAAGCCACGAAAAGACATTAAAGACCCTTAAATACGTATTATTAAGTGAAAGAAGCCAACCTGAAAAGAATATGATAACATTCTGGAAAATGCAAAACTATGGAGACAGTAAAAAGATCAGCAGTTGCCAAGGGTTAGGGGAGAGAGAGGGAAGGTTGAATAGGTGGAGTACAGAGGATTTTCAGGCAATGAAACTATAGTATCATCTTCTGATACTATAATGGTAGATACTAGTCATTACACTTTTTTCAAGACCCATAGAATGTACAAAACCATCTATACCTAAAGTAAACTATGGACTTTGGGTGACAACGTAGGTTCGTATTATAAAAAAGTACCACTCTAGCGCAAGATGCTGAGAGTAGGGAAGGCTGTGTGTGTGTGGAGGGGCAGGAGGTATATGGGAACTCTCTATACTTTCTGCTCACTTTTGCTGTGAACCTAAAACTACTCTAAAACATAAAGTCTATTTTTAAAAAAAGGTATATTGACATTTTAGTTGGTTTTTAGTGTCTGGTCTGAAGTTCTACTTTGTAAAGAAATTATCATAATTAAATTGAATATGTAGTGCTTTTATTCTTCATTTTTTTTTTAAAGGAAAGCCTTTTTTATTTTTTTTTAATTAATTAATTAATTTATTTATTTATTTATTTTTGGCTGTGTTGGGTCTTCGTTTCTGTGCGAGGGCTTTCTCCAGCTGCGGCAAGCGGGGGCCACTCCTCATCGCGGTGCGCGGGCCCCCCACCATCGCGGCCTCTCCCGTTGCGGAGCACAGGCTCCAGACGCGCAGGCTCAGTAGTTGTGGCACACGGGCCCAGCTGCCCCGCAGCATGTGGGATCCTCCCAGACCAGGGCTCGAACCCGTGTCCCCCACACCGGCAGGCAGACTCTCAACCACTGCACCACCAGGGAAGCCCTATTCTTCATTTTAAAGATAACTAAGAAAAGGGAAGTGATCTGAATACAGCTGGAACACTTCTGAAACTGTTTCAGAGCTTCTCTTTATACAAATTCTTACATTTTGGGAATGAGAGTCACTAGATAGGGGTAAAGTGCATACTTGTTAAATGTACTTAACAGTTTAAAAACAGAACGGAAATTTGACAACTAGAAAAGATACTTGGAAAACATTTGGTCAAACCCCTCGTCTTATAAATAAAGAAACTGAGGCTCAGAGAAGTTATGTGATTTGTCCTGGATCACAAGGTTATTTGACAGAAGGACTAGAATTTTGGGATTCAAAAGTTTAATGGTCACTTTTCCATTATACTGCTATCATTCAAGAAAACAGAATTATGATAAATTTCTTAAAATTCAGAGATGATTAATTTTTCTTCTTTCACTTATTTATTTTTTAAGAGGACATGAATCTAATTAGTATATTTATTTAGCTGATAAGCACTCACTCAAGCACTGCCCATTTACTCATTTATTCTGCCAGCGTGATTTTTCCCAGAGGTCATTTAAAAAGAAAATCATGTTTCAAGAATTCTAATAGCCCAAGAAAATGTTTCACCCTGAAAGTGAATATAAAACATACGTTATTTATTACTAAAGCAAAGGCTATGTATGCTCCCCACCCCACCACTGTTAGTGAGAATTTAGAAAGTTGCTCGACCTCTTACAGAGGTAAAAATCCACCCTTGGTGGGAGCAGTTGTGACTCTGTGAAAAAAGCTACAAATAACATGCTGGGAAATTCAGCAGGCACTGTTATTATATCCTGTTTATACTGTCATTTTTCCTATCAGTAGGATATTATTTATACAGACCCCACCCATGAACTTCTTGTTTATCTTATTATAGAAATCCTCCCAATCTATAAAAAGAAGCCTCTGTATTTTGTTCCTGGAACAAGCCCATGTGTTATAATTTTGCACCTCACTACACATTTTTATTTAGCATTTCCTTTTGTTATGCACCACTTGTTCTCATTTTTATCCCAAGGTTGATTTATTTCATTATTTCACATATTAGAGTTAAACTTAACTGACTTTAAGAGACTCCAATACAGGACAGATTCCAGAGCACTATATCCTAAACTTTATTTTGGGGTAGATTTCATCAGGTAGACATTCTTTTAAGATACACTTGATTAATTTGTTTAGACAGAAAAATGTGCCTATATATTAATCAGGTACCCCAAGGAGTGAGCCCTGGGCACCTGGAAGGCTTCCTCACTCCGGCCACTCTATCTCAGGTGGGCCAATTATGAGGGCCAAGCTTCATACTGATTCTCACTAACTCACCATTTTGTAGCTGGATGTCTTTTCTGGAATAAAAAGCACTGCCCCTGAGTTTAGTTTGATGGCTAGACAGGCTGGGTGAAAATGTAACACAGTAATACATGAGAAATACATGAATTCAGTTAGTTGACCAAAGGGACAATGAACCAATCTGGTTACAAATCATCTTCATTCCCCTGCCTTATGCAAATAATTGAATTAAAGTAGATAAAAGAAAAATACAAATTCCTTAAGGGCAGGAATTTCTGCTGCATTTGTTGAGCAAATTAATACTTCTAGAGGAGAAACATCACTGGACAAAGTCATACTGGATAAATTTTCACATGTGTAGCTTGTGTTAGCTTCACCAATACTCCCTTTCTAGGTAAACATGAGATCTTCAGAGAGTATGTGCAATGCTAGACTCTTTGAGCATGTCTAAGAAAGATCTCTGCTTTTAAAGAATACTACTATAATATCTCAGGGTGGTAAACTAAGTGTATTAATTTCAGAAAAAAGAGAGGTCTACATGGGCTAAAGTGATCAAAGAAGTCAGAATGAGGATAATAACTGAGGTAATGTTGATAAACAGGAATTGATAAGACCAAGGTGAGGAGGTGAAGGTATCCTAGGCACAGTCAACGATTTATTAGCATCCAGGTGAGCAGAATACTAGAAACGGCACGTAGCTGAATCCAGCTAGGGATTATACTGAATAGGAGATGGATATAAAGAGAAGGCTGGAGTAGATTATAAAGAGTTTCATTTTCTAGACAATGGAGAACCATTAAAGATATCTGATCAAGGGGAAATGAACGAGCTTTTGGACTAGGAATGAAGAGAAGGAAGAATAAGTTGGGGTGAGGCAGAAATGGGAGGAAGAAGTTTTAACAGTACCAAATCCTATGATTACAGTGGCAAAAGAAAAGTCCATGTGTTATAACAGATAATACCTGTGTAAAAATTTCAACTCTTGCTTTCAAAACAGGAGATGGCATCATGATGACTGTCACTGACTGGGGCAATGTTAAACAGTGCCAATCCATTGAAGTTAGTATCAGGAAAGCTTACCAGTCTCCTAGAACTGCACTTCTCACACCCAGATCACCTGGAGATCTGGTTAAAATGTAAATTCTGATTCAGTAGGTATAGCGTGATACTCTGTATCTTTACATTTCTAATAAGCTTCCAATACTGCTGTCCCATGGACTACATTTTGAGTAGCAAGATGCTAAAACATCTTTTAATTTCCCTTTCCAAACGGCAGTACTGGGGAGAATGGATACATGTATATGTATGGCTGAGTCCCTTTGCTGTGCACCTGAAACTATCACAACATTGTTAATCGGCTATACTCCAGTATAAAATAAGTTTTAAAAAAACTTAAGGAAAAATATTGAATAGAAAAAACAAAACAAACAAACAAACAAAAACCCCAAAAAGGCAGGATTTGATGAATGGTATAACTAATGCTTTATATATGTCTAAGAAATTACTTTTAAAGGTATTTTATTATAATTTGCATCAACGTCTGATGGGTTTCAAAAGATATTATTTTAAAAGTCCAAGATGATTCAAGATTCAAGGTATTCAAGACATTCAGAAATATTTCCACTTGGGCAAAATCAACTTTATAATGCTGTTTACAACAGTACAATTTTGTCTTTTTTTTTTTTTTTTTTTAAGGCTGACAAGCTAGAATATACTATTGCTACTAATCTTGGGGGCTGAAATAAAAGTCCTGAAAGACAACGCTCCATCTTTCCATAGTGCACATCAGTGGGTTTTGGTAAAACCCACTTAACTTGCCCTTACAATGCCCTTAGCACCATGCCTTAATCCTTGAAGATAAAGGTAACAATTTATTTTAAATATCCTATTGAAAAACAACTGAAGATTACAAAAATTAAATTCACACTGTCCTTTTGTTTAAGATTTCTAGGCGAAGGGACATGCCTTTAATTAAATTTTTTTTTTACCACGAACGGAGGTGTCATTTATAAAAATACGTTACTAGTGTAATATGTTACACACATATTAAGATTGGCTGAACTTAGATTTTTGGGGTGAAATTTAAGACTTCTGAAATCTCAAGTTTCATTCTTAACCAAATAAATGGTCAATAACAACCTTTTAGGTAAATGAGCTTCAATATGTATCAATGTCTAGAGAACAGAAATAGTATCTTAAAATTGGAAGGTACTGTTAAAGATCAGATCCAACTATATCATTGTAGAAGTAAGAAACTGAGGTGCAGAGGCTAAAAAGCCCAAAGTCACAGAGCTGCTAGTGGCATGTTAAAAAAAAGAAGGGGAGGAACAAATTAATTTTCATATCCATCAATGTACAACACACAACAATGTATCAACTACAACATGTAGTTGAAAGAGTTTCTGGTTCCTCTCATGACTAAGACATAGTTGATTTTATTAAGGTCTTATAAATCATTGATATCCAAGAAAGGAAGACTACAGACCAACAAAGAAAACACATGCTACCCCAAAATTCAAGAACTCCATAAAAAATGCAATCTGAATAGAGAATGACACATATACACCACATACTCAGGATGGGGCTGCGGTGGGGTGGGTAATGGGATGGGATATAAAAAACAAAGAGAAGACACTGGTAATTCTTATCTTCTCAGTAATGCTTTGAGGAAAGCTTTCACATACAGAAAAGTGGTTGAAAAAACACAACTTCCTTTACTCTCATGAATCATTTTTTAATTGGTAAAATCGGGGATTGGATTTGGAGGACAGTGAAGCTTTTAAAAATATGAAATGTAGATAGCAGTTGGATGTGCATGTGTCATAAGCTCTGTCACAATTACAAGAAAACCAGAGAATCCTTTTTTAGCCATAAAATAGGGAATTTTGTGCTTATTACAAATGCTATAAAATTTACTAGCACAAGTAAAAAAAAAAAAAATTCACTGGAGAAGTTCCAAGATGTCGGAGACAATGGGTTTTAAATCACAGGCATACATTATTATGCCTAAGTTGACAGATCTGCACTGCAATGCAGAAATGCAAGCAATATTCCAACATCTGCACCAGAAGGCAGAGACTAGACAAGATTCCAGAATAAAGGACTCTTCAGCTCTTACCTGTTACCTGTGCAACAACTGCTTGGGAAATCCTCCGATTGGCAAGAAAGGCTTTGATTTCCTCTTTTATCACACTGCTGTCCCTCCTAACAAAAACAGAAGACAAGACCAACAATGTATGTTGAAGGTAGAAATCCTCATCTTTGCTAAGAAAGGTGAAGCAGAGAGGTGGGGAGAACATAGAAAGAAAGGACACAAAAATAAAGGTAAACAGACCAAGCTTGTGTGAAAATATGAAATTAAAACAAACCAAGAAACACCAAATATTCAAGTCCTAAAACATCACACCATCAGACAGACGCTTTAGTGAATGCCACAGTAGATATAAGTCTCATACCAGAGGATGGTTAATCGCATGCTGTTTATAATTCACATTAGGAACAAGGCTGCCATATGGTATATACAAAGTTTCATTACTGGGTAATGAATATATCTTACACAGACAGAAATCCTAGAAAAATAAAAAGCGACAACAACAACAAAAATCAGTTGTGAGTAGACTGTGGTTTCGCATGTTAACTATGCAACTGCATAAATAATGTTCAGTTCATTTGAAAACCTTTGTTAAAGGAATAGAAATCATCATTCTCACAACTGCTAAAATATTAGCCGTTTTAAGAAGGCTTTGCCTTTTAATTTGCCTTCTTTGTCCTGAATAAACCAAAAAAATTTTAAGCAGGATGGGTTGAATATAAAATTTTAATATAAAAGACATTAATTTCCTAGTACATGTAATATACAGAATGCTTAATACTTAAAACTACACTATATTTTGTGTCCTTGGGATTACATATTATAGACCTAATTTTTCCTTCACTAGATGCCTTATAAATTTTTACCTTATTTAAAAATTCAACAAATTCTCTAAAGACTAGACATTCACTAGAATGACAATGAACGGCAAGATTTCCGTTTCTCCACCAAAACAAACAGAATACTTCAGTAAAAATTATACTTAAAGCCTTAAAGACCAATTTCTCTTTGAATGTTCAAAGGGATTACATAAATGGATTTTCATTCAAGCTCAAAAGTAACAGAAGAGTGGCAATTTATGGTCTAACACAGGGGGTCAGCAACTACGGCCCATGGACTAAATCTGGCCTCCCACCTGTTTTTATACAACCTATGAGCTAAGAATAGTTTTCACAGATGAACATTCGCAATCAATTTGAGGACAGGGAATACTAACTTTGAACATGAAGTAAGCAAAATATTATCCTCTTCCCACCAAAAAATTCCATTCTTCTCATTAGTAGGCCTGTATTTTAAAAATTGTATTCGATTATTAATTATTCTATATTGAATTTTGCAAATAAAAATTTGTGACCATTTGCTTTCTCTCTTGTACGTGAGTATCTATATTATATTCTCGATTTTGCCTCTTGGCCACGAAGTCTAAAATGTTTTCCATCTAACCCTTTACAGAAAAAGTTTGTGAACCCCTGATCTGAGACAAAGGGATCATGACATCTTCACAAATCATTTTGTGAATGATCCACAGACTCCTTATAGGAGCTCAAGTCTCTCCACAGATTATTTGGAACAAGGAAAGAAAGTATCCTATCCCCAAAGAATCAGCTGTGATTCACTCAGAGCAGATTTGCAGTCCTTTGCTGAGGAGGAGCTGTACACTCTGTTGGTGAACTCCATGCTCCCTTTCAGGAATTCTGGAAAAGAGCAGAGAAGTGACAGTAGGGACAGCTTCCAATCTGGAGCTCCAGTCTACTCCTCATCTACTGGCTGGAAATCCTAATCAAAAAGATTCCCAAAGGAAGAAAATAAAGAGGCCACTGCCTAATCCAATATTTGAAATTTCTCATACTGATCTAGATACTCCCTAGATTCCTTCTACAATGCTTATTTATATTTGAAATATTTCTTTGAAAAGTATCATTCTCATTTTAAAATTATGTATCTGAAAGAAAAAGGCACAAAGAAATACATTTTAATGTCAAACAAAATAACTGCCTACATTACCATATGGCTGTCAAATATCCATCGACAATCAGTAGAGCAAGAGATAAACTTCAGCAGTATCTATTTCAACTGGCTTATGTAAATAAAACAACCAAATCATTTGGTTTCTGATACAGATACAAAATTAACCTGAAAAAATTTAAATAAAGCATTGCATTTCAATGTATAGAGTGTCCCTCTAGGAAAATGAAAACTGAGTTTAAGAGACTATCTATTAAGGTTAAATAAAAATGTGCTTTTGTGGGGAAAATGATTAAATGGTATTTTCTTGATTACTCATTTAAACTGGAATTTAAATCAATTTATTTAAAATCAATTTCACCTAGAGACTAAGTCACAGAGGAGATAACACTCAATTATTCCAGTAGGGCATATCCGGTTTGTGAATTATTCACAGCCCTGCAGTATGATATTACCAAGGACTGCAGCAAGACAGAAGGAACACCAAAAAGTCTGCAAGACAGCAGCAGTTCACTTACCCTCTCTCAGAGACTATATTTTTAGATCCTTGGCAAGTTTCTAAGCACCCACAATGAGTTTTAAAAAAAACCAAAAAAACCGCTTTACTCAACTGCTTTACCAGAGAGAAACTTTTTCAAGTTGAAGAAAAACATAAAACTTAAAAGATAAGAGTGTGCTTGGGCAAGTCATTTAATAAAGCTGGTTTCATCATCTGGTGAAATGAGAACATTAATACCCCCCACCACAAGCCTTTTAAGACTTTTCTCTAAGCACTGAAATTAAATTTAAACAAAATTTAATATCAAATGTGTGTGTATATATAGTATAAAAATTTTTTTAATTCTTCAACGTAAAACTTTTTGAAACTGTAAAAGCACTACATAAACAATGACTATTATTTTATAATACCCTGGAAAGAATCCCAGGAAAAGAATAAACAAACAATCTGCTCTAAGTATGTAAGACTGAAGTAAACATCTGCATTGGGTATTTTAAGGCACCATGAAAAGACTTCTATAAAGTCAATTTAGATACAAGTGTTGTGTCATTTGGTTGGTTACACTAGGTATTTTCAAAATAGTAACAGCATTTAACTTTCACTGTGTCCAATTCTCTTATGTATTTCAAAAACTTCCATTCTACTGGGTTAAATTTGTTCTTCAAACTTTCACATATTGCCCCTCACTCATTCCACCTTCTTTAACGACCTGCCTCTCCTAATGTTGTCCACACTGTACCCTGTGAAGTCACCAATTTCCTGGTGTGAAAACTCCTTCATTGACTCCAAATCTAACTCTCTCATCTACTCCTTACTTCCTCTCTTCATCTAAAATTTGACATCTTTAAGGAGAATGAATCCACTTTTCCTCCTTTATCTTATAAAATCTCACACTTCTCATGATTTCTATCCTCCAGTCTTATGGAATAAAAGTGAAGTGTAGGCTGATCTTTCTTTGACCCTATAGTTTATTTCTAAGATAAGCTACCACTCTATTTGTATCTAACCACTTACACACACTCAGTAATGCCTCTTCGTGAAATTACCCTTTTTAAAGACATCTTAAAATAATAATAATTGCCACCTATTCAGAGAAGTTCTCCCTGATCCTCAGAGCTAAAAAAGATCTTTTCTTCCAATAACTAACTTTACCATTTTGATTATACTACTCACATGTGAATATATTACATGCTATTCTGTATTATAGTTGTTCCTGATCTGGTCTTATCTCTCCTACTAGCCTACAAAGTCCTTTAGCACAAAGATTGTGTCTTATTCATCATGGGGTTTGCATATAATAGAGCTTAATTTGTTCCATGAATGAACAAATGTAGTTGAAGATAAAAGGTTGTAAAATGGAAAACCTGATCTAGATAATTTATAAAACAGCTCTAAATTCTTAATATCAAATATGTTTAAGCTTCCCAAAACAGAATGGAAGAGAGTTATGTATACTAGCTCAAAATGGTAATACTCCCTTTTCTGGAACAAAGGCTATTAAAGACTGAATGTTTAAAAGTGGTATGCTTTAAGATCTTCCATATTCTCTTAGTTGATATACACTACACATTCTGTAGGACCCTTTAAAGTAGACATCTATCTCAAAGACTTCCAGAGATGGAGCAATACCTACCAAGACAGACTATTTCACAGGTGGGAAAATATAATTACACACAAATTTTTTCACATATGAATAAAAACCTTCTCCCTTTAATTTCTACTCATGGAGATAAAGCATAATTTAGAATTTTAAAAGATAATGTTAAAACAAAAGCTATTCTGTCTGTGTGAACAACATGGTAACTGATTATTATGTCTTATAGAACATAAATCCCTACCTACACAAGTAAATAAGCTATTATTAGGCATATGGATAACCAACTCAGAAGAAAGTCTCAGGATCCTAGATAACATACTAAACACCCATGAAATTTAGTATGTGGGTAGTTAGGAATAATATCTTTTATATGACATTGTTTATTAATTCTGATTAAGCCTCATTTCAATTGTTATTTTATATATACACAATAGGACAGATACACTTTAATAGGTACACACTATTATATTAGCAGATGTACATATATACCTATATATAAACATATATATTAACAGATGCTTTTAAAAAATATTAACATGGAAAATTGGTCTTTATTCTAGCTCCTGGCTTTAAAGTCCTTCCTAAAATGTTATATTCAACAATTTGCTGAGAATTCACATTCTAGTTTCCCTTTCATTTTTTTTTAACCCTGATCAATCCAAAAATGGAAAAAGTAGCAGTTACTCTCTTTCTGATTTTTAACAAGCTAATCAGGTACACAGTTACAAATTAATCAAGTTTTACAAAAAAAAAAAAAAAAGCTTCCTTTGTATACCTTGAAATTATTAGGAGTTAAGTTCGTGGACCCAGTGATTATGAAATTTGAAAGCTCTATCTTACGGCTGAGTGCTCTGGAGGTTGGGGAATGTAAGCATATAAGAGGTGAATTACATATGACACATGTAGGAAAGGAGGCAGGAAGGCATTCAGGTATCCATTCTCCCCACCTAGACACCACCAAATCCAACCCACTATATCACCACAGTGTTGAGTAGGCAAAGGGCAGTGTAGCCCTATGTGGGCACAGGGTACTCAGAAAGATTCACTACTCAAAACTTTCTCTAACATTCTACCAAATAAAAACTCATTAGGCTAGTTAAGTGATCGATTTGATATGGCAAATATCACGTGGGGGAAGAGTGGGAGATAAGTCCATTATGGCTTTCACACTTTGTCTTGAGTTACATTAACCACCATTCCTAAAATTTTACTGAAATCTACACACATGAAAAATTTATTTACAGAGGCAACAGATACCAGCGACAGACACACTGGTAATAAAGACATGGGTTAGAATTCAGCTCTGCCACTTAATATTTAAGTTTTTTTGGGTCAATTACTTAATTTTTGTGAATCTCAATTTCTCTGCTCTACCTCACACACAGCATGGTTGTAATGATTAAAAGTGAAACCAGTCATGTAATCAACTTCTCCCTCAAACCTAAGGATTGGTACTATTTGCAAACTTGAGAAAAACAAGAGGTGGGCACAAAGGAAGAATGCAGATGTGGGTGAGGGCGCAATGGCAGAGGACCACAGAGCCAGAAGGTTCAACGAGACCACTAGATGAGTAGAGGAAACCACAGGAGCAGTTCTAAGAAAGAAGCCATAAAGTATCCTACCTATGCAACAAGGTAGGATGTATGTAAATTAAATATTGGTAACAATTATAAACACATATATATCTAATGATGACACTTGAATGTGTGTAATTGCTGGATTTAACTACAAACCCTAGTCCTGGCTAAATAGGTTTTCTGTTTATTTTGAGGACACAGTTGAACTACAACATTATGATAACCTTAGAGTTAATAGTCAATTTTTTAGATCGTTATAGTCAAGTTTTAGACTCTGGACAGTCTTCCAGAGACTTTTGTTAAAAAGAAAGTTTTCCCAAATTTCTTGTTAGGCTAACACACATTTGGGAACTAACTATTATTTTTAAAGCTCATTAAAACTGATTAACGACAGCAACAACAACAAAAAACAGGCTAGCTTTCTAACAAATTTTATTGTTGATACCCACTCTACTTAGCATAATTAAAAGCTAACCTTCTTACATTTTAACTACTAAAGTAACTTCTATTTGCCCAAATGGTCCTCTCTCTTAATCTTGACAGTGATATAGACGTTAAATTCAAAAGGAACATCTAAACTTTGGCCAGCTTAAATAAAGCTTCAGTTTCACAAAGCTTAAATAATAGGGTCCTGTAGCTGCTCTATGAAACTACTCATTACAGGAATTACGTCGAAATCTATTGGGTTGGCCAAAAAGTTCGTTCGGTATTAAGTAAAAATAAAAGACATTTTTCATTTCCACCAAAAACTTTATTGAACAACATATTCATTAACCAAACGAACTTTTTGGCTGACCCAACAGATACAATAGTCCATTTAACCCAGAATTCCCTATATGGCATTTCCACCCTAAAAATAAATTCAGGACAGTTTGTTCAGAAGATATTTTACCTTTGTGGTACTACAGGACAGATCTTCCATATGGCAGTATTAACTCACCATTATACTATCTTCAAGTTCTAAAGTCTTACAGAAGAACTACAACTCATAATTATAGGTTATAATTTTATTTCTGACAAATTCCTGCTACAGTTTCTTTTATATATACTGTAACTAATCTACCTGCAGGCTCTCCTCCCTACTACAGTAGTGATAATCTACTGAAAACAATGCTTTTATCAACTCTTTCCTACAGACCTGAAAGAACTCCTTTAATTTCCACCAAGTTAAACATAAATTATGTATATGGAATTCAAATCTTCCCCAAATCTGTAGTGCCTCTTAATATACTATTCTTATTACCGTATCTAGCCAATCTGCAGTTTTTATAAGACTAATCATGTCTTGCCTTTTCTACCTGTTACCATTCCCTTAACTTTAAATAAAGCTCCTATATTTCAAAACAGAAGCTATCCTTTAAAGCTTAGCTCAAATTCATCCATTCACTTGACATATTAAGCCCTTAACATGTGCCAAGGACAGTTCTAGATCCTGGAGACACAACAATGGAAAGCACATCAGTGCTGCCCTCAAAATGTCCCAGGTCCAGGGTGAAGCCTTTCCTAATCACCTCTGTTGAAACTGGACTTCTTTTCTCAGTGTTTCAAACTTCAAGTGTTTACACTTATTTTGTAATAGATAACATTAAATTTGCGTGTGTGTGTATGGCATCTATTGCTAAAATTAGAACTTTAGCTTCTTAGGGGTAGAAACCATGTCTATTTTTCTGCTTAAGAACATTGCTTTTTAAATAGGTGCTCAAAATTATTTTGTTGATTGGCATGTTGGAGGGAAAAATTAAGAGTATACATATCATGATAAAGTCATCCGATCAGAAAAAGTACTTACAATGGATTTAAGGATTATAATGTTTGTTAGAAATTCAGAAAATGCAGATGTTAGTGATTAGAGCCATAAAGAGAAGGCTAACCTTTGCTTTGATAACAGAGAGAATGGAAAAGACTTATCAAGCAGCAAAGAGAAAGAACTTAAGTAGAGAAGAAAATTAAATGTTTTTGAATTAAAAACATAAAAATTTTAATTTTTTTCTTTATCACTAAAGGGGGAGGGGGCATCACAGTTCTTATAGGTAAAGAGCTGAAATACAGCTTTATTACTCAAAATCAGTCTTAAGAACATAAACATTTGGAGGACTCTGAATAAGAAAGGAACTAACCTCATTAATTCCTCTACTTTATCATCTACATCTAGGTCCTCTTCTGAGGCTTCAAAACTGTATGACCTCTGACCCATGCTGTTTGCATGGTAGCGAGTTGGTGACATCTTTCCATTGGATGTGGATAATCGCTCGTTATTCTCCCTCCCATTCTGATTGGTAGTACAAGGCTGTGGGGAGGTATCATAACTGTTGCTAGGTGATGGGGACATTCCAGAATGCTGGGTCTGTGTGGAAGCTGTAGCTGTAGAGGAAGATGCTGGAACATTGTTGGTAGTATTCCCATATGAACTTCCTCCATAGCTGGACCTTCTTCCAAACTTGTCACTATGCTCTTGATCAAGACGGTCCAAAGTTTCCAAGGCATGAAGAATTTCATGTTTAGTCATTCCAGTACGTCGAAGGCGCTGAAGCAGATCTATCTGCTCTATGGTAAATCTGGGTTCATCTGTATAGTGAGACATGGTTTCCAGCAAACTAAAACAAAAAAAATTTTTTTAAGTTCCTTTATTTACAATATCTACCAAAGAATATATAATTATGTATTGAGAATGCAAAGAAGATAAAATATTTCTATATCAACTTCTTTACTGAAAATGATTAAGACATTATTATTATCATATTATAATAACAGTAATATTTTGTTTTATCAGCAAAACTGACCTAGGAACTCTGTGACTTCATTTACTGTAGACAAACAGTTTGGTAAGCTTAGCCCAAGTAAATACTAATAACCAGCAAGAATATTTAAATGGAAAAGTAAGAAAGGCACATAAAAAAATTTATCAAGCACCATTTCACCCACCACTTTGCAATTTCATGAGTATTTCATCTCTGTAATGTATTCTCTCTTAATAGTTATCCCAAGAAATGGATCTTTCGTGGTTGTGGCCAAACTGAACTATTCATTTTTCTTAGGAAATTGCTTCTACATTATGCTTCCTTTAACTAACACAAGATACTGTCGCACACCAGAAAATGTCTCAGAGTCAATAACAATATTAAGTTCAAGGGAGTTGTCAAATATCATAAAAATTCTCACTACTTGAATTCCTTTCTTATAAAACCTGACTTTCTTAAGATTTTTTTAAGTGGGAATTTCTTCTATTTTTGTTTTTATAGTTCTAGTGCCAAATACGTTGCATGGCATGCAGCAGGCTCTCAGTAAGTGTCTGCTGATGGAAATAAATGTCAACGAATTTTCTCATCCTTTCCAGGTAAACTTCTACTCTGGGCCAGTTCCCCTAAGCTGTTGGAGATCTGTTTCTCTATCTCTCTATACTAAAAATTTATTGAACATGCACTCTAGGCAGGCATTGGGCAAGAGTTTCATGTAATATAATCTCAGTTCCTCACGACAACCCTCTGTAGTTTCTTTTTAAGTTTTATATTGATTGATTGATTGTTGAGGAAACTAAGGCTCACAATGCTTTTGTATCTTGCAAACAAGCCTGATTAAGACATAGAAAAGATTTAAACCTTACTGACTCCAAAAGCATGCATCATTCTGCTTTCCAATATACGGCAGGACTTACTGGAATCAGATGATATGGGACACAGGCTTTTGTCCTTTTTTAAATCTCCAGTTTAAACCACTTAGATAAAACCACTCTACTGATGGACTAGGGGTTCTAGTAACAGTTTTTTATATTTAAGATCTTTGCTCCATCTAGAATTTATATTTACCTAATGAGTGTGAAAGGATTTGAGCTTTATCTTTTCCCAAATGGATAGCTCATTTGTCCAATATGCTTTACTGAGTAATACATTTCTTCTCTGGTCTGAAATGCCACCTTTATCACATACAAAATTTCCACACAAATCTGTATCTACCTTTGGAGTCTCTATTCTATTGCAATGATTGCTTTGTTTTCTAAGTCCTTTTAAAAATAAGCAGGTGGGACTTCCCTGATGGCGCAGCAGTTGAGAATCCGCCTGCCAATGCAGGGGACACGGGTTCGATCCCTGGTCCGGGAAGATCCCACATGCCGCAGAGCAACTGAGCCCGCGTGCCACAACTACTGAGCCTGCGCTCTAGAGCCCACACGCCACAATTACTGAAGCCCGCGTGCCTAGAGCCCGCGCACCACAGTGAAGAGTAGCCCCGCTGGCAGCAACTAGAGAGAGCCCAATGCAGCCAAATATAAATAAATAAAATTTTAAAATAAATAAATAAAATTAAATTAAAATAAGCAGGCAGAGCTCTATAATTTTTATGTGAAACAGTTCTAGTTTTAGAGACAGGCTCATTAAAAATAAAAACAAACATTTTGTGGACCTAAAATAATATGCTGCAGGTCATTTGTGCCCATGGGCCACAGTATCTGCCTTATACCTATAAACATTTTCTTTTGCCCTCTTCCAATATTCATTTGTGACAAGCTATTCATCATAAAAGTCCTGTTTTCATGATTATTACATTCTTTCCTGATTGCTTAGTTTTTTCCTCCAAGGTTTTATAATGTAAAATTTTAAACACAGAGAAAAGTTGAAATAAATTTACAGTGAATGCCCAGACACTAACCACCTAGATTTTACCATTAACATTTTACTTGCTTTACTACACTATCCGTCCATTCCTTATGCATCCATCCCTCTATTCATCTCATCTTTTGATGCATTTCAAAATCAGTTACAGACATCTGTACACTTCCCCCTAAATACTTCCACATGTATATCATTAATTAGAGCTCAGTATTTGTTCAGGTATTTTTTCTCTTGAAGTAAAATTTACATAAAATAAAATATGCAAATTTATGTTTACCATCTATGAGTTCTGAGAAGTACATCCACCTGTGAAATTCAAATCCCTGTGAAGTTACAGAATATTACCATCACCCCAGGAAGTTCCCTCATGCCCCTTCCTGGTCAGTCCCTGTCCTCTTCCCTCAGAGGCAATCACTGCTCAGATTTTTTTCCCATGACAGATTACTTTTGTCTGTTCCAGAACCTCATCTAAATGGAATTTCTATGTACTCTTTTGTGTAAGGCTTCTTTCAGTATAAAGTTTTTGAGATTCATCTACGATGTTGTATGTATCAGCAGTTTGTTCCTTTTTATTACTGAATAGTACTTCATTGTAGGAATATACCACAGTTTTGTTTACCATTCTATTTTGGACACCTGGACTGTTGCCAATTATTAGCTATTCTAAATCTTTGGCAATTACAACTGTACTCTGCTAATTTTCTTGTTCGCTTCATATACCACCCCCCCCACGCCCCCCATAACATACCATCAGCTACTTGGGAGAGAGAGAGAAAAAAAAAAAACTTTCAACCAGAGTAACTCATTTACTTTTCCTCCTGACTGATGTCAAAAGAATAGTACACCTTGCTTAACAAAAATGCTCTATTATTAAAATGCTATGCAGTGTTGGTAATGTTCTGTTCTATGCTAGTTACATTACATAGGTACATTAGCTATGAACATTCACCAAGTTGTACACTACTGATCTGTACATTTTTCAGTAGGTATATTACACTCAAAATTTGTTGAAAAAGCTGTGTAAACATTTTCCTAATGGCTTATAAGAGACACTTGACACTTTAGTTTCTATCTTAACCCTCAGCCCTTGGTCCTTTCTATCAAGTGCTTAGTTAACGCATTAATTCTTAATCCTAGGAAGTTCTTTTTAAAAGTAGCTGCCAAATCCCTTTAGTAACCCAAATAATTTACCTCTTAACTTACTGATTTGGTAAATTCAGGTTTCTATACATTATCCTTTTCTCTTGAAAATGGAGTTGTCCATTGCTAACTTCATGCTTTGAAGGTCTTCATACTTTCAAAATTCGTCATAAACTGACCTTGTTTAGATACAAGATTTCAAGGACTGTTTTATTATACAGACAAAAAAAATCAATTATGATATTTTCCTATCCCATTTATATCAGAGCAGATAGTATTCTGTATATAATTCTTCAAACGTCTCTCTGTATGGAACAGCACTCTGTATATATTAGCATAAAACTAAAATAAATTATAAGAATTTAACCTGTTAATTGAAAAGTATCCATCCTAAAGCTTATATTAGAACTACCAGAACTAAAGATTCCACAGTATCTGAAGCAATGTAATATTATGTTATTTCAGATTCCTTGACTATGGGAAACACTTTTAATCCAAAGTCATAAAAGGAGATAACAGAAGGCACCTATTATTTTGTCTGCACAGAATGCCTCATTGTTTCCAATCACATGTTCTTGGGGATGTCACTCAAAATACCCTACCTTCTGGCCAACAGGGTGGGCACACAAGGAAACCAAGCCTTGCTCTCCTCAAAATATTCAGGTTAGAGTAGAAGGAAGATGGACAGTCCCTGTAACTGTGCTCAGCTGTGGGAAGATGTTAGTCTGGTATATTCCTCACCACGCAGAAGAAGCTAGTTTGTAGGAAAACAAAGCAGGCATACTAAGAAATGCAGAGCAAAGGGGAAAGTTCTACAGTGTTCATATCCCTTGTTCTAGTCATTCCTAAGCCCCTACTTCATCCCTGCTCTTCTTCCCCACCAGGGATTGAACTCGTGTGCCCCCTGCAGTGTAAGCACAGCGTCTTAACCACTGGACCACCACGGAAGTCCACCCCTGCTCTTCTTGCTATATTGTTATGTAAGAGCATAAACTTCCATATATGCTTCACCTTGTTTAAATTAGATGTCTGTGCCTTGCACCAAGAGAGGTCCCTAATACAAAGATATACCTAAAGTAAAAAGATCTACAATTGCTAGAATAAAATGTATGACTCCTATAGAGCAGAATGATAGTGGCATAATGAGCAGGATCAAATCATGCATATGACACTGAAGGTACAATATTTTACTAGGAAAATGCCAAGATTAGAAGCTTTCTTGGATATTGAGAACAATATTCCAGTGGCATTAACATAAACAAAGGTACACATTCTGTCATTTTCGAATTTTATTTCTTATAATTCACCTAGTTTAAGCACATAATCATGAAATTATGGCAAAAATGACCTACAAAGGTCATCTAAGTCCATGATACCAGCAATTCTTTTATAATAGAAAAAGATAACATGTAAGAACTGAATTAATTTTCCTATGTAGCAGAAGAACTGTTCACAGGATAAGGAACATCTTTCACTTCAAATTACTAATCTGAATGCAGACTCAGGCCAACAATAATTGAAAATGATGTGAGAAGAATTTTGACACTGTAATAACACAGACAATGTCTGAAGCATAAAAGAACAATTAAATTCAGGAATTATGCCTCAGTTCATAAACTGACATTCTAAAAGACCATACTATTAGACCATAATAGTAAATGTATTTTACAATAAATTTTACCCCTACTTGGATATGTAAACCCTTCTTGGATAAGGCCCGAGGTCCAGAACATACTTTCTTAAACTAAATCCTATAAGCATGAAGGTTAAAGCATTCACAAATGATTAATCTTGAAATCATATGTGCAAAAATGACACAACTACCTTACCTGTAAATCATCAACAGATAATAAGATCTTATTGGATAACACAGCATTTTCTTCAGCTTGACTGCTGTCTTTATCTTTTTATCTAGAATGACTAGGCAAAATATGGTCTAGTCATATACTAGTTTTGTTTGTCATACATGGTATTTATTCCATGATGATTTAACACATTATTGCATCAGTCATAATATTAACCAACTAAAGATGTACTAAGGCCCTTCTTACTATTTATGGCACATTACTCTTAAAAAATTATTATTACCATCAAAGGAGAGGCAGTTTTAAAGTAAGAAAATGACAAGAGTGAGAATAAGTAAGAAATGAAGATTTGCTGGGGATTGAGCTTCACAGTATGGTAAAATGATTCTATAATTCAAACCAATGGCAGAACTGACTAACGCAAAGAAGAGAGACTATGACTACAGATAATAGTATAAAAATGTTCTTTTCATAATAAAAAGATTTTGAGAAAAATAAGATTATATTCAATTTACAATCACACTTTAATAGTTATTTTTAAATTACCACTAATTAAGGTTGAGATTTTTAAATTACAGCCACCTTATACACATTTGGGAAAATAAAATCCTAGTGTTGATAAAAACATGCAAGTTTATAGAGGGAGATATAAATTAGGTGTGCAATCAGAGAACAGGAGACCATTTAGACAAAAATCATTCAACTAACATTGATTGAGTGACCCCTATGTGTCAGACCATGTACAAGGCAGAGAGGATGCAACAAGGAACAAATTAGGCAAAAATTCCTGGCCTCATGATGCTTACATTCTGATGGTTATAGAAAATAGCCATTAACAAATAAATTGTATTTTTTAAAAAAGGGAAACTCAGGCCCAAAGCAAACACAGTGCCTTCCTTTTCCCAAGGACACAGCTACTTAGCAGCAACTCAGGCTACAGTTCACACCACCTGGCCTATTCCAGAGACTTTTCGATATATGATAAAGCCAATGAGAGAAGAAAAAAGTACGAAAAACCTAAATAACAAGGAAAATCTATCTTAATGTCTACTTACTGGATTATAGAACTGTCAACCAAAACAGAAGGAATTTAATTGAAATATAGATTGCACCAAATTTTAGAAAATGCTTATGCTAAAGGCACTCTGCACTAGACTCTAAAGATGAACTTAATGAGCTAATAGATACTTTATCTTCTCGAATACCTGAAATTCCCAGAATACTTTTATTCAGAGGCCTATTTAATATGAACTAGTGGTTACAGCTCATGTCATAGCACAAAAAAAATCTCTACATAATACTACCATCCAATTTGTATTTTTTGCCAGACTCCAAAGAAAAGTCTACCAGCTACATTAGCTAATAGACTTAACTACATTATTATCCCCAGTAGGTAAAGAAAATGGCTAAGGTGCTTAGTAGTTTGCAAACAGAAGGCAGCATTAAGGTAGCATTCTTCCAATATTCTGCTTGTCACAAGGTATTTAATACCAGCCATCTGTTTCACAAATTTCTAGGCTATTAAGCAGTTTAAAATTATATGTAATTTTATGTTCAATTGAAAATTAATGTTAGACTTCAAACTTGAAACAGAAATGGTAAAAGAGAAAGTTGATAGATTTGAAAATTCATTCCTTACCAC
Source organism: Balaenoptera musculus (assembly GCF_009873245.2). Lineage (NCBI taxonomy): Eukaryota > Metazoa > Chordata > Mammalia > Artiodactyla > Balaenopteridae > Balaenoptera > Balaenoptera musculus. The sequence continues at coordinate 9,735,039 of NC_045790.1, forward strand.
ATAACTATGAAAAAATTCTTTCAACTCTACAAATGTCTGCTGTCATTTTTGGATTATAATCATAATGATTTTTTAATTTTATTAAAACAATTGAGAGGATGAAAATTAAGAGAAGAATTAGATACTTACACCACTGGAAAGGAACTGAGCATACTTTACATGAGGTGAATCAATATCTTTTCTAGAGATGATCAGCGTTATTTATCATTCTGTAGAATAAAGACAGAACATTCAGAAATAGTTTTTAATCAAGTATTGAACAAAAATTTTAATTATATACTTAAGGATTAACAGTTAACATCAGATAATCATGTTTTTAAAATTATTTTGTAATTCTGAAAGGAAACATTGGTTTGAAGGAAAATTTTAAAAATAGAAAAATGCTTTTGATAGCTTTCAAAATCATTCACTTGGAAAAAGTAATGAAAATCATACCCCTGAAGTTTAATCTGTTACCAGACACCACCGAGGGAAACAGATTTAAACATGCAATAGAATATATATATATACACACATTGTAGTGACATTCAAGATAACTTGTTGATAATAACATCAGTGCATTTACGTAGAATCCTATAAACAAAAAAACACACCACAGCATGATTGCAGCTAACAGTCTTAACTGTGGGGTAAATCCTGGGGTCTAGTTCCAAGTCTATTACTTATTTTACTGCTAGCCAAATCTTCAGTGACTGAATTTCTCTAAGTCTCAATTTCCGCATCTATAAAACAGGGATAATAGATAACTACTTCAAAACGCTACAAGAATTTAAAACATTTTTTAAATGGTGGTGATGAAGCACTTCACAAACTATCAAGTAGCAGGGACTATTAATACCAGTTAAAAAAAGACACCAATACCCATGTCGATTCCTGAACAGAGTGTAAGTTAATAATGGAGTGAGTCTAGTACTTCTATCTTCTGATTAGCATTCTACTGCTTTATTCAGCATTCAGACACTGTGACCCCTTTCAATTCAGACATAGATCTGAACAAAAAGTGAAATCTACCATTCACAGTTTAGGAGCTAAAGATCATGTATTACTGACTGAACTTATTAGCAGTTTCAAACCATAATCTATACAGGCAGCTATTTCCATGAACTCAAAGTTAATATTATAAACTAGACGAAAGTTAAAAATGTTGATGTCAAAAACTCTCACATTAAAATACACATTCAGCACTGAATTATATAAAGCAAGACCAAAGTGTCTAACAGTGACTAATGATGTACGTGAAATGTACAGGGTAAAGTTAGAAACCTTTCACATTTCATATCCTAAATTGTAGCTTTAATGAAGTTCCTGCTGTAGTTAATTTTATTGCTGACTTAAGAAACACTGGTCCTAAAAGGTAGATACAAAATACAAAGAAAATCTACTGAAAATATTGTTGATTACATTTCCTAGACAAAACAGCAACACCAAGCCAGAAAACTGATTACTGGTCAATACACGTTTTTTCCACTCTTGCTGAAATTCAGGTAAAATATACTAAGTACTTACTTGCCCTGACATAGGCAAAAGGTCATAATATGAGTAAGATATGGTCCCAGCAGTGTAGGACCTTATTAAACTATGGGGAAGGGTCAAATAAAAATCACACACACACTCATCCTTCTAATAAAAGGCATAATGTGATAAGTCTAAAAATTCAAGGTTTATGAGAATAACAATTTAGAAATTAATTTAGGTCACAGAGAACTGGGAAGACTTCTTCAAGTGAGAGCTCAGCTGTTACCTGAAGTTTAGAGTAAGACTTCCACCAAACCAAAGTGTGAAGGGAGGTTAGAATCAGTGAAGGAAAGAATCAGGGAGAAGGAACAATTAAAAGAGATTATGAAGGATGATTAGGGAATAAGTAGACCTGTGTTGTTGGCCTTTAACATGTATGTATGAGAAGACAGGTAGAAAGGGAGGACTTCCACAATCTATGGAGGGCTGGTAAATGCCTTGCAGTAATTCTGACCTTTATTCTGTAAGGATGAGAATGATGCTACAGCTGAATCAGACAATCTAGGAAGTAAATCACCAAAGACCCTCATTTCACAGATGAGGAAACTGAGATTAAGACACTGATACAGATCTGTATAACTGCAAATCACTGAATTTATGTCATTTATATTTCAGATATAAATGGGCTCAAAATATTCTATAAAAATAAAATATTCTTAGAACAGAAGACCAAGCAAGCAAGGTGCTATGAGTTCTCTACTCTCAGGTTCAACGTCACAGAGCTCTCCTAGCACAGGAGACAGATTTTTTTTAAAACTGACAGATTAAAAATGTATATTAAAATCACACCCATTAGAATGGTTATAATCAAAAAACAGAAAATAACAAGGATTGGCACAGATGTGGATAAAATAAAAGCTTTGTATGCTGCCGATGAAAATGTAAAATGGTGGTGCCACTATGGAAAATACAATAGTATGGCAGTTCCTCAAATAAATTAAACACAGATTACCATAAGATCCGCAATTCCAATTCTGGGTGTATACCCAGAAGAAGTGAAAGCAGGGACTCGACAATATATTTGTACACCCAAGTTTATAGCAGCATATTCACAAAAGCCAAAAGGTGGAAACAAACTCAAATGTCCATCGATGGATGAATGGCTAAACAAAATGTGGTACATACATAACATATAAGGGAATATTATTCAGCCTTAAAAAAGAAGGAAATTCTGACATCATAACATGGATGAACCCTGAAGGCATAACACTAAATGAAACAAGCCAGTCACAAAAGGTCAAATACTGTATAATTCCACTTTTAAGAGGTATTTAGAGTCATCAAATTCAAATAGAAAGTAGAATGGTGCTTGAATGGGGCTGTGGAAGGGGGAGTTATTGTTTAATGGTACAAAGTTTCAGTTTGGGAAAATGAAAAAGTTCTAGAGATGGATGACAGTGATGGTTGTACAGCAATGTTTATTGTGCTTAATGTCACTGAACTGTATGCTTAAAAATGGTTAAAATGGTAAATTTTATATTATATATATTTTATTACTGCAAAAAGCAGAGTGTTATAATAAAAGAAAATGTACATTAAAAGGTATCAGGGATAAAATTCATGGATGCTGAATCATATATAAGCACCCAGCTATACAAAGCAAGTAAGTTATAAAAGATAAAAAATCAGCTCCTCATTGGACTTCTAATCTGTTATACTTTAAAAAAAGAGAGAGAAAGAGAGTTGAATAACATTCACAGGGGACAGAGAGAAAAGAATTCTATATCAACAAAACTTACACTTTGATATATGAAAAAAATTGCAAATATGCAAGAATTCAGAGAGTTTATTTTCTCAGTTACCCCAACTGAGAAAAACAATTGAGAAAGGGTTCTAACTAAGAAAAAATAAACCAGAATAGAGACATGGTAACAGGGAAGATGATGAGAAAGGGTAATATAAGCAATGAAACTTGCAGTTTATATCACGTAATATACATTTAGATAATAACCGAATATCTAAGAATGTATAACTTACATGAAAAATAAGGACTCTATAAACAAAGGACTTTATCCCCAAAGAAATTTTAATAGATATCTATTCAAGATGTACTAAACTATCTATTCAAAGTAAAAGAGTTGTAGGCAGGTGAGATGGAGGGAGGCAGAAGTAAAAGTACTCCTAAGATCTGAAAGAAGAGAATGAGGGGAAAACAGAAGAGAGGCAGAAAATAAAAGTACTCTAAAGGTCTCATCTTTTCACGGTCAAGAAGACACCTGGGGGAAAAATGCGCATCTTTTTGGGGAAAATAGTATTTTGTTTTAAAGTAACTGCAGAGAAACATGTATCAGTCGAGGTATAATTTTAAGGTCGAAAGTATTGAGTGGGGACTTCCCTGGTGGCGCAGTGGGTAGGAATCCACCTGCCAATGCAGGGGACACGGGTTCGAGCCCTGGTCTGGGAAGATCCCACACGCCACGGAGCAACTAAGCCCGTGTGCCACAACTACTGAGCCTGCACTCTAGAGCCCATGAGCCACAGCTACTGAGCCTGCACTCTAGAGCCCATGAGCCACACCTACTGAGCCCGAAAGCCACATCTACTGAGCCCGTGCGCCTAGAGCCCGTGCTCCGCAACAAGAGAAGACACCGCAGTGAGAAGCCTGTACACCGCAACAAACAGTAGCCCCTGCTTGCTGCAGCTAGAGAAAGCCCACGTGCGGCAACGAGGACCCAACACAGCCAAATACATAAATTAATTAAATAAATTTATATTAAAAAAAAAGTATCGAGTAGGATAAAGATTATACAATTGTAAAATATACGGTTTATGACCAACATATAAGAGTTATAAACTTGTATATACCAAATAACATAGCAGGTAATAAAGCAAAACTTATTAGAACTTTAATAATTTTATTTTTAAAGATACACATATACTCACTGATGTGTATAAAATTGATGACTAATAAGGACCTGCTGTATAAAAAAATAAAATAAAATTCAAAAATTAAAAAAAAAAAGAAAAGAAAAAAAAGATACAAATATACTGAGTTATTTCAGTATACCTTGTAGAAGAGACAAATATAGTTGCAAAAAACAAAAAACAGAAATTATATTATCAATAAACTAATTTCAGAGATACGTAATATAAAAAATTTAGGAAAAGGTACCAAAAATATTTTTAGTTATAAATGACGAGATGACCTAGATAATCTTTGGATCAAAGAAGAAATCGAAAGAGAAATTATGATCTACATAGTAAGCTATGACAAAAAATAGCTATGATTTAACAATCATAATAAAAACCCAGGTGACCTAGCAAAATTTGTATTCAGAAGTAAATTTATGGCCTTAATGGCTTTTAATATTTTTAAAAGGCGGGGGCGGGGGGACACCCAGTAAATAAGAAATTAGAAAAAATACAAACTGTATCAAAATGAACTAGGAAGAAGGAACTAAGAGATACTATTTGACGTTAATATAAAGTAAAAAAGTTATAAAAAGCATAAATAAGTCCAAAAGCTAGCTCTCTGAAACATGATTAAAGAATCACTCAGATAGCCTAATAAGGGGATGAAAAAAAAAATGAGAGTGAAAACTCACGATAGTCAAAATGAAAAGAGAAATCATAACTATAGGAGAGAATTAAGAAAATAAGACAAAGATAAGAAAATACAAATGCAATTTCTTGGCAATTCATTTAAAAACCGAAGAGAAAAATGTTTTCCCAGTAAGACAGAAAATATCAAAATTGACCCAAGAGAAATGAATTGAGTAGAACCAAATAGCATGAATTAAAGGTAATTAAAAATCTACTATAGGAGGAGGAACCAAGATGGCGGAGTAGAAGGACGTGCTCTCACTCCCTCTTGTGAGAACACCAGAATCACAACTAGCTGCTGGACAATCATCGACAGGAAGACACTGGAACTCACCAAAAAAGATACCCCACATCCAAAGACAAAGGAGAAGCCACAACGAGACGGTAGGAGGGGTGCAATCACAGTAAAATCAAATCCCATAACTGCTGGGTGGGTGACTCACAGACTGGAGAACACTTATACCACAGAAGTCCACCCACTGGAGTGAAGGTTCTGAGCCCCAAGTCAGGCTTCCCAACCTGGGGGTCCGGGAAAGGGAGGAGGAATTCCTAGAGAACCAGACTTTGAAGCCTAGTGGGATTTGACTGGAGGACTTCGACAGGACTGGGGGAAACAGATACTCCACTCTTAGAGGGCACACACAAAGTAGTGTGTGCTTCAGGACCCAGGGGAAGGAGCAGTGACCCCAGGGGAGGCTGAACCAGACCTACCTGCTAGTGTTAGAGGGTCTCCTGAAGAGGCGGGGGGTGGCTGTGGCTCACCCTGGGGACAAGGACACTGGCAGCAGAAGTTCTGGGAAGTACTCCTTGGCATGAGCCCTCCCAGAGTCTGTCATTAGCCCCACCGAAGAGCCCAGGTAGGCTCCAGTGTTGGGTTGCCTCAGGCCAAACAAACAACAGGGAGGGGAACCCAGCCCCACCCATCAACAGTCAAGCAGATTAAAGTTTTACTGAGCTCTGCCCACCAGAGCAACACCCAGATCTACCCACCACCAGTCCCTCCCATCAGGAAACTTGCTCAAGCCTCTTACATAGCCTCATCCACCAGAGGGCAGACAGCAGAAGCAAGAAGAACTACAATCCTGCAGTCTGTGGAACAAAAGCCACATTCACAGAAAGACAGACAAGATGAAAAGGCAGAGGGCTATGTACCAGATGAAGGAGCAAGATAAAACCCCAGAAAAGCAACTAAATGAAGTGGAGATAGGCAACCTTCCAGAAAAAGAATTCAGAATAATGATAGTGAAGATGATCCAGGACCTCGGAAAAAGAATGGAGGCGAAGACCGAGAAGATGAAAGAAATGTTTAACAAAGACCTAGAAGAATTAAAGAACAAACAAACAAAGATGAATAATACAATAACTGAAATGAAAACTACACTAGAAGGAATCAATAGCAGAATAACTGAGGCAGAAGAACGGATAAGTGACCTGGAAGACAGAATGGTGGAATTCACTGCTGCTGAACAGAATAAAGAAAAAAGAATGAAAAGAAATGAAGACAGCCTAAGAGACCTCTGGGACAACATTAAATGCAACAACATTCACATTATAAGGGTCCCAGAAGGAGAAGAGAGAGAGAAAGGACCAGAGAAAATATTTGAAGAGATTATAGTCAAAAACTTGCCTAACATGGGAAAGGAAATAGCCACCCAAGTCCAGGAAGCACAGAGAGTCCCATACAGGATAAACCCAAGGAGAAACACACCGAGACACACAGTAATCACATTGGCAAAAATTAAAGACCAAGAAAAATTACTGAAAGCAGCACGGGAAAAACAACAAATAACATACAAGGGAACTCCCATAAGGTTAACAGATGATTTCTCAGCAGAAACTCTACAAGCCAGAAGGGAGTGGCATGATATACTTAAAGTGATGAAAGGGAAGAACCTACAACCAAGATTACTCTACCCAGCAAGGATTTCATTCAGATTCGATGGAGAAATCAAAAGCTTTACAGACAAGCAAAAGCTAAGAGAATTCAGCACCACCAAACCAGCTGTACAACAAATGCTAAAGGAACTTCTCTAAGTAGGAAACACAAGAGAAGAAAAGGACCTACAAAAACAAACCCAAAACAATTAAGAAAATGGTCATAGGAACATACATATTAATAATTACCTTAAACGTGAATGGATTAAATGCTCCAACCAAAAGACACAGGCTTGCTGAATGGATACAAAAACAAGACCCATATATATGCTGTCTACAAGAGACCCACTTCAGACCTAGGGACACATACAGACTGAAAGTGAGGGGATGGAAAAAGATATTCCATGCAAATGGAAATCAAAAGAAAGCTGGAGTAGCAATACTCATATCAGATAAAATAGACTTTAAAATAAAGAATGTTACAAGAGACAAGGAAGGACACTACATAACGATCAAGGGATCAATCCAAGAAGAAGATATAACAATTATAAATATATATGCACCCAACATAGGAGCACCTCAATACATAAGGCCACTGCTAACGGCTATAAAAGAGGAAATTGACAGTAACACAATAATAGTGGGGGACTTTAACACCTCACTTACACCAATGGACAGATCATCCAAAATGAAAATAAATAAGGAAACAGAAGCTTTAAATGACACAATAGACCAGATAGATTTAATTGATATTTATAGGACATTCCATCCAAAAACGGCAGATTACACTTTCCTCTCAAGTGCGCACGGAACATTCTCCAGGATAGATCACATCTTGGGTCACAAATCAAGCCTCAGTAAATTTAAGAAAATTGAAATCATATCAAGCATCTTTTCTGACCACAACGCTATGAGATTAGAAATCAATTACAGGGAAAAAACATAAAAAACACAAACACATGGAGGCTAAACAATACGTTACTAAATAACCAAGAGATCACTGAAGAAATCAAAGAGGAAATCAAAAAATACCTAGAGACAAATGACAATGAAAACACGACGATCCAAAACTTACGGGATGCAGCAAAAGCAGTTCTAAGAGGGAAGTTTATAGCTATACAAGCCTACTTCAAGAAACAAGAAAAATCTCAAAAAAACAATCTAACCTTACACCTAAAGGAACTAGAGAAAGAAGAACAAACAAAACCCAAAGTGAGCAGAAGGAAAGAAATCATAAAGATCAGAGCAGAAATAAATGAAATAGAAACAAAGAAAACAATAGCAAAGATCAATAAAACTAAAAGATGGTTCTTTGAGAAGATAAACAAAATTGATAAACCATTAGCCAGACTCATCAAGAAAAAGAGGGAGAGGACTCAAATCAATAAAATTAGAAATGCAAAAGGAGAAGTTACAACAGACACTGCAGAAATACAAAGCGTCCTAAGAGACTACTACAAGCAACTCTATGCCAATAAAATGGACAACCTGGAAGAAATGGACAAATTCTTAGAATGGTATAACCTTCCAAGACTGAACCAGGAAGAAATAGAAAATATGAACAGACCAATCACAAGTGATGAAATTGAAATTGTGATTAAAAATCTTCCAACAGGGCTTCCCTGGTGGCGCAGTGGTTGAGAATCTGCCTGCCAATGCAGGGGACACGGGTTCGAGCCCTGGTCTGGGAAGATCCCACATGCCGCGGAGCGACTAGGCCCGTGAGCCACAATTGCTGAGCCTGCGCGTCTGGAGCTTGTGCTCCGCAACAAGAGAGGCCTGCGCACTGCGATGAAGAGTGGCCCCCGCTCGCCACAACTAGAGAAAGCCCTCGCACAGAAACCAAGACCCAACACAGCCAAAAAAATAAAAATAAATAAATAAATAGCGTTCCCTTTAAAAAAAAAAAAAAAAAAATCTTCCAACAAACAAAAGTCCAGGACCAGATGGCTTCACAGGTGAATTCTATCAAACATTTAGAGAAGAGCTAACACCTATCCTTCTCAAACTCTTCCCAAAAATTGCAGAGGAAGGAACACTCCCAAGCTCGTTCTATGAGGCCACCACCACCCTGATACCAAAACCAGACAAAGACACTACAAAAAAAGAAAATTACAGACCAATATCACTGATGAATATAGATGCAAAAATCCTCAACAAAATACTAGCACACAGAATCCAACAACACATTAAAAGGGTCATACACCATGATCAAGTGGGATTTATCCCAGGGATGCAAGGATTCTTCAATATACGCAAATCAATCAATGTGATACACCATATTAACAAATGGAAGACTAAAAACCATATGATCATCTCAATAGATGCAGAAAAAGCTTTTGACAAAATTCAACATCGATTTATGATAAAAACTCTCCAGAAGGTGGGCATAGAGGGAAACTACCTCAACATAATAAAGGCCATATATGACAAACCCACAGCAGACATCATTGTCAATGGTGAAAAACTGAAAGCATTTCCTCTAAGATCAGGAACAAGACAAGGATGTCCACTCTCACCACTATTATTCAACATAGTTTTGGAAGTCCTAGCCACGGCAATCAGAGAAGAAAAAGAAATAAAAGGAATACAAATTGGAAAAGAAGAAGTAAAACTGTCACTGTTTGCAGATGACATGATACTATACATAGAGAATCCTAAAGATGCCACCAGAAAACTACTAGAGCTAATCAATGAATCTGGTAAAGTTGCAGGATACAAAATTAATGCACAGAAATCCCTTGCATTCCTATACACTAATGCTGAAAAATCTGAAAGAGAAATTAAGGAAACACTCCCATTTACCACTGCAACAAAAAGAATAAAATACCTAGGAATAAACCTACCTAGGAAGACAAAAGACCTGTAGGCAGAAAACTGTAAGACACTGATGAAAGAAATTAAAGATGATACCAACAGATGGAGAGATATACCATGTTCTTGGATTGGAAGAATCAATATTGTGAAAATGACTATACTACCCAAAGCAATCTACAGATTCAATGCAATCCCTATCAAATTAGCAATAGCATTTTTTACAGAACTAGAACAAAAAATCTTAAAATTTGTAGGGAGACACAAAAGACCCCAAATAGCCAAAGCAGTCTTGAGGGAAAAAAACAGAGCTGGTGGGAATCAGACTCCTTGACTTCAGACTATACTACAAAGCTACAGTAATCAAGACAATATGGTACTGGCACAAAAACAGAAACATAGATCAATGGAACAAGATAGAAAGCCCAGAGATAAACTCATGCACCTATGGTCAACTAACCTATGATGAAGGAGGCAAGGATATACAATGGAGAAAAGACAGTCTCTTCAATAAGTGGTGCTGGGAAAACTGGACAGCTACATGTAAAAGAATGAAATTAGAACACTCCCTAACACCATACACAAAAATAAACTCAAAATGGACTCAAGACCTAAATGTAAGACCGGACACTATAAAACTCTTGAGGAAAACATAGGAAGAACACTCTTGGACATAAATCACAGCAAGATCTTTTTTGATCCACCTCCTAGAGTAATGGAAATAAAAACAAAAATAAACAAATGGGACCTAATGAAACTTCAAAGCTTTTGCACAGCAAAGGAAACCATAAACAAGACGAAAAGACAACCCTCAGAATGGGAGAAAATATTTGCAAACGAATCAACGGACAAAGGATTAATCTCCAAAATATATAAACAGCTCATGCAGCTCAATATTGAAGAAACAAACAACCCAATCCAAAAATGGGCAAAAGACCTAAATAGACATTTCTCCAAAGAAGACATACAGATGGCCAAGAAGCACATGAAAAGCTGCTCGACATCATTAATTATTAGAGAAATGCAAATCAAAACTACAATAAGGTATCACCTCACACCAGTTAGAATGGGCATCATCAGAAAATCTACAAACAACAAATGCTGGAGAGGGTGTGGAGAAAAGGGAACCCTCTTGCACGGTTGGTGGGAATGTAAATTGATACAGCCACTATGGAGAACTGTATGGAGGTTCCTTAAGAAACTAAAAATAGAATTACCATATGATCCAGCAATCCCACTACTGGGCATATACCCAGAGAAAACCATCATTCAAAAAGACACATGCACCCCAATGTTCATTGCAGCACTATTTACAATAGCCAGGTCATGGAAGCAACCTAAATGCCCATCGCCAGACGAATGGATAAAGAAGTTGTGGTACATACATACAATGGAATATTACTCAGCCATAAGAAGGAACAAAACTGAGTAATTTGTAGAGACATGGATGGATCTAGAGACTGTCATACAGAGTGAAGTAAGTCAGAAAGAGAAAAACAAATATCATATATTAACGCATGTATGTGGAACCTAGAAAAATGGTACAGATGAACCGGTTTGCAGGGCAGAAGCTGAGACACAGATGTAGAGAACAAACGTATGGACACCAAAAGGGGAAAGCCACAGGGGGGTGGGGATGGTGGTGTGCTGAATTGAGCGATTGGAATTGACATATATACACTGATGTGTATAAAATTGATGACTAATAAGAACCTGCTGTATAAAAAAATAGATTAAATAAAATTTAAAAATTAAAAAAAAAAGGAAATCTACTATAGACAAAGACATCGAGACCTGTTGGGCTCCCAGCAGATTCTTAATCCTAAAATAAACATAGTTCTAATAATATTAAACCATAGAAAAATACCAAAAATGTTTCATTTTATGAAGTCAGAATAACAATACCAAATCTAATAGTATGTAGCACACAAAACACCATAAACCAATTTCACTTAGAAGTTAAACGTAAAAATTCTGAAGAAAAAAGAATCAAATCAGACAATAGAGTCTAGCCACATATCAAAAATAATATACTATCATAATTTATTGCAGGAATGCAAGAATGGTTCATTTTTAGGAATCAACACAATTCAATATATCAACAAATTAAGGAGAAAAAAAAAATCACAAGATTTTATCAATGGATGCTAACAAGGCATTTGGTAAAATTCAGTAGCCACTTTTAATAAAAGCTCTATGGAAAAGAATACTAAAAAATTAAGCATTTTTGGAAAGAAGAACAATTGCAAGTGTCCTAAGTAGCAAAACATTAAAACCATTTCAAATAAAATTAAGACTGTATGCACACACAATAAATATATATATTATTATACATACGTGTGTGTTTTTATATATATAAAGAACTTGCTTCTATATGTAAATTTGATGATCTGTGGAAGAGATCCAATAATGGTGGTTACTTTGAGTATGGGGTGGGAACCGGACAGATTAGGGAAGGGATGGGAAGGAGACTGTTCCCAGAAAACTTTATTATTTTAACCATATGAATGTTATTGCTCAGTCAATAAATCAAATTAATAAAATTAGAAATTAGAGCAGGAAGCCCACTGAACCCTTTATAATTCAACACTGATTTGAAGATTATAGGAAACCAGTAAGACATAAAAATGAATTAACTGGCATAAATATTGGAATGAAAGAGAAATATATACCTTTTTGCTAATGATTGGATGGAATACTTAAAAAATGTAAGCTATTCTAGTAAAAGAAAGCTGAAGTTAGTAAAATAGATTATTAAGGAGAGGTATGATACAACACTTAAAATTAATTTAAAAAATTTTCTCTAGTTTAGGAGACACCTAGAAAAATGAGGAAAATATTTCATTCACAGTAGTAACATTTTCCCAATATTTAAAAATAACTGTCTTGAGAAAAAAGCCCCAAATTTTTTTTTTTTAATTTAGAAATAGGACCTTAAAATTATAAAGCAGGAAGTCCAAGAACCACCAAGAAAATTAAACAAAAGGAGAAAACCAGAAGTGGACTTCACTGGCCAGGTTTCAGAATATATTCCAAAAGACACTAATCAAATCAGTACAGTACTGGCATAGGAACAGACACACAGATGAGTGGAACAGAATAAAGAACTTAAATAATGATTCCAGCACATATAAGAAAATGTACAAGCCAAAGGTTAAATTTTATTTCAACAAGATAGGATAAATGATTTTTTAAAATAATCCTCACAAAACTTGTTATCATCTAGCAAAAAACATTAGATCTTTATCTTACATTACATACATAAAAAATTAAATTCCATGTCAGTCTATTTATCTCTTATAAAAATAAAATACAGTGTGTGTGTGTGTGTGTGTGTGAAAAAAAAAATTAAATTCCAGGTGCAGTAAAGACAAATGTAAAAAATAAATCACAGAAATACATTCTACAACAAAATTTAGAAGATGACATGTCTTTAAGCATTCTTAACAAAGAACAGAAACTTAAGACAGACATAAAGAGTTTAAAATTTCCTATTATGAAAAAATCATAAACTAAGCAATTAAATCAGAAAAAATATTTGACATGTAGAGAAAAAGCAGATCCAAGTTGTTAAGTTTATAAAAACACTCAAACTTACTAGAAGTCAGGGAAATAACAATTAGTTTAACAATGAGATATCACTTTGGCAAAAATTTAAAAGATTGATAATATCTCCTCAAAGGGTACTGTCATATTTCACTGGTCTAAGTGAAAAGTCCTTTTGGAAAGAAATCTTGCAACATATATTAAAATTTAAAGTACTTACACCTTTAACCTAGTAGTCCTACTCCTGGGAATCTATCACATAGAAACAAAAGTAATCACACATAGTATGCACAAGGATATTTATTGTCACTTATTTTCCAATTTCTTGTCTCTATAAACAGAGTTGTTTCAATCAATACAGGAATGGCTGAATAAACTACAATATACTTTGATCAATTAACACAATGCAATCCCTAAAAAGAGTAAATTAGAGTTGTATCAGGTGACTTGGGATTTGCACATTATAGCATTAAATTTAAAAAAAGGAAAATGCAATCAAATGAGTATGATGAGGTTTAAAAAGAAAAACTAAAACCAAAAAAAAATCCTTTTCTGTGTGTGTCTCATGTCAGTGTGTTTATTGATATACATACATACACACACACATAAAGTACATGAGCATGGAGAAAAAATAGGTGGTCAACAGGTAATGGAGATGGGGTTAAGGATGGGGGCATATGTAGGGAATATTGGTCAGGAAGGATAAATGCATTTATGCAATAGATATAGACACACATTTATGCAATGAAATTATAAAAATTCCTACTATCAGAAATGGACTCAATTATCAAATGATTACGTTAGGGTTGTCAAAATCCAACACAACGTCAGGCTGAGCAATGAAAAAGCCTACTGTCAGCATTGCTGTCCCTTGAAGAAAAAACATAATCTGGAAAATCCATTAGGAGTAAGAACCTGTAAATGCTGTCTTACCCACAGGTGGTAAGAAGGCTCTTTTTATCCTAGTTTTTCTCTTTAATATAAAAAGTAGTAAACTGTATAAGGTAAAGGAAAAGAATTTCAAAAGCCAAAAAATAAAAGTTAAGTCTGCCTCCTACCCCAAACTCCTTTTTCTCTTCCACTCAGACACCATCCAGTTTCTTCATACATCTTTGAACATGTAAGTATAACTTTAGGATAAATTCCCAGTAGGGGAATTGTTATGACAAAGGGCATACACATTTTAAATTATGATAGATTTTGTCAAATTGCCTCCCCAAAGAGGACCAATTTATATACTTCTACCTTCAGGAAATGCTTAATTGTGAATCCCGTATGTCAGTCGTGATTTACAATTGAATTTACATTGTGCGTGTATCTGTTTTATTCAGTAATGGTAAACACAGAAAGGGCAGAATATTTAAAGAAAGCAAAGCATAAGAGACAGTGAAGAGTTAGCTTAGCTATAACAGCACAGGCAGCAAGTAACCCATCAAAGGGAGAGGTAACGGGACAGTGCCAATGCCAATTAGTGAGGCCCTTAAGCCCAGATATGGATATCAAAAAAGACTTCTCAGAAGTTTGAAACAGCCATTACAGAGCTCCTTCCACTGCTCTTTTAGCACCTCACACAGAACGCATTGTTATCCATCTGAAATACCTATTTAAAGTAAAACAAAAAATGTGTTAAAATACAGAGATATACAAGCCTTACAATCCCATAAGTCTGATACTATTAGTGCTTTGAATTTACAGATGAGGAAGTGAAACTTCTTCCTGGCTAGATACACATTAAACACACACACACACACACACAGACACAACATATGGAGGTAAAAAAAAGGTCATAAAACTCCACCAGAACAAATAAAAGGTGAACATCCCTCCCCCCTTAGCTCTCAGTCCTTCTGTCCAAAGATAAATACTATTAAGTTTCCTATAAATTCTTACAAAGATAAAAATTAAGAACTAAATACACACATATCTAACATAGAATTCTTTTTTAAATGGTAGTTTTTAAAAACTTTTAATTATGAAAATTTGTAAACATGTACAAGGGCAGAGTAATATACCAATCACCCTGCTTGAATAATTAACTCCTCCTTACTATCCTGGCTCCAAGGGATATTTTCAAGCAAATTCCAGATATCTTACCACTTTAACATGCAATTCTTAGCAAGTTTCAATATCTGGTTTCCAAATCCAGAGTAAATCAGACACAGAAACTTAGAAGGTGACTGAAAGTGTATAAAAAGGCTTTACCACAGAAAAAAATGACAGCTACCTGAAAAGAATAAAACAAATGAAAATGACTATTTAATAATAGATGTATACACATTATACTGACTCATCAAAAAGTTCAAGTCACATTTAGGATGTTCATTTTAAAAAGGCATGTAAGTATGTGATACATCTGTTTTTAAAAACTGAAATGGTTAAAAGAAAAGTTTACATTTTAGGAAGCTAATCAGGTGTTTCACTTGTGTCAAACATCTTTTCCCTTGAACAGTGCCAGATAAGTGAGGCCTAACCACATTTAGCTGGGATTTGAAGGGCACATGGAGAGTTTCTCGGTGAAGAACGAATGGCTGGTGACATGTGAGGAAAACAGAACCACAGATATTGGGAATTAAAAACTCATCTAAATTAGAATACCAATCTCTCAAATAATGCCTCTAGATAGCCAGCTTAAAACTAACTGTAAATTACAACTACCAACTGTAAATAACAACTACCACTATTTCATCAATACTACCCTGGGCCGGACACTCACTAGTTAAGTGCTTTACACATACAAACTCATTTTATCTCACAATCCCCTGAGGTAGGTAATTAAGACAAGACACTACTTGCCCAAGGTCAATCAGGTAATGGACTTCCTTTTTCTTATTAGAACTGGAGCTGAAGTACTTACGTTAGGCTTCGTCTTTCTTCAAAATATAAGATTAGGGATACAATTTTTTATCATTTCTCTGGAGCAAATGTTTAATTGTGATAAGTACCATGCAACAAGTTGGGCAACAGACATACCGCTAAGATACTAATGATGTTTTCTATTACGTTTTACTCGTTATGATTCACAACTAAAGGTATGTCATATACCACGGAGATTTTTATTCCAAAAGCATTATTACATATATTACTTATCAAATTTTTTAAGACAGAGATACTCATGTAGCTTTTCCTACATTTCCAGTGACAGGGAAGTTTAATGAAGAGTTTTGCAGATAAAGATATTCCTTTAAGAGATTCTAAAACTGTTTCTTGTAACTTCAAGCCACTCATCTGACTGAATCGATAAAGACTACATTTCTTCTTTTCTTTTCCACAAGGCAGCATTTTAAATGTCTGTAAAATCTTTGCAAAGAGTCTCCATGCTAAATAGTCCCAGTCATGATTGTAGTTTGACATGGTTTCCTCACTCATTTGTCATTATCCTGTCTTCTCTTAAAAAGTGGGGCTCCCCGGGCTTCCCTGGTGGCGCAGTGGTTGAGAATCTGCCTGCTAATGCAGGGGACACGGGTTCGAGCCCTGGTCTGGGAAGATCCCACATGCCACGGAGCAGCTGGGCCCGTGAGCCACAACTACTGAGCCTGCGCGTCTGGAGCCTGTGCCCCGCAACGGGAGGGGCCGCGATAGTGAAAGGCCCGCGCACCGCGATGAAGAGCGGTCCCCGCACCGCGATGAAGAGTGGCCCCCACTTGCCGCAACTAGAGAAAGCCCTCGCACAGAAACGAAGACCCAACACAGCCAAAAATAAATAAATTAATTAATTAAGTAGCTATAAAAAAAAATTTAAAAAAAAAAAAAAAAAAGTGGGGCTCCCCAAATTCAACACAAGACTCCTGCAGAGAGCCTAACTGGAGCAGGATACAGGGAAGTTCTCTTGTTCTGAACCTAAAATTATATTACTTTCTCCCACCACCAAGTCATTTTTGGGTGTGAATTAAATTTGTAGACAAAAAAGTCTTTTGCACATTCATTCAAGAATCAGTGATTAAACATCAATGACAGAACTGATCCAGGCTTTTACCCAGGCTTCCCCTCCCTAAACTCAAGTTTTTTTTTCTTTTTTTTAAGCAAAATAGTTCCATTTTTGCTTTTTGTTTTCTTATAAACAAATATTACTACTTGATATATATTTTATTTGTCTATTATCTGTGTCACTATTGTCTAGTATCTGTACCTACTCCTAAAGTAGTATCTGGAACATAACAGGCACTGTTTATTATTGAACTAACTCATGAACAGATGGAAGAGGGTGGAACATTCATATTCTTTCTGGCTTCTGGAAAGGAATCTCTAGGCTACTATACTTCACTGCTAAATGATCTTGAAGCCTTATCAATAAACACACTTAATCAGAAGAGCCATGACTACCACATATGCTCTAGAATTTGCTATGATAGTCTAATACAGGAATTATAGGTTTTGATAACTTTTAAGATATGTGGTGGTTTTGATGTTACCCTCAATATGTTTCCTATGTTTTTCCATTCTAAAATAATTATATAACCTGAAAATAAAAATATACATCTCCCTATTATTAACAGTAGGTCACTGGTAAACTCTATTGAACTATGCTGTGAAATGTTAGGGAATAGTCAGAGGCTGAGCCACCATCTCTGCCTCTATATACGGCCTCAACTGTACAGACTCCAGCCATGAGCATCCTTATACCATAACGTACTTGGTTTAGATGCCACTTCCCTTGTGGCTTCATTATTACTTACAGTTGTAGTTGGTGTGATTTCAGATTTTTTGATTCATTTAAGTTCAAAACACAACTATGGAGCCGCTACTTGTTTATATTATATGATTTAGCATTCCCTGCTATGGAAGTCAGGGTTCTCTACTCTCATGGGATTGTTACTGTTACATGACGCTACTTCATTCTTACTGAATTACAGTACAAATATATGACAGCAGGCATCACTTTCTCCTCATGTCAGTTTAGAACAGTTATTCACAAACTGGGCTGTGCATCTAAATCACATGGATGTCTTTTAGAATCACAGAATCCCTAGCCAACTCTGGACCTACTGAATCCAAATAACTGGAGGTAGGGGAGTCCAAGAATATTTTTAAACAGCTTCTGAGGTAATTCTACTTGAAAACTACTGGTTTAGAGGACAAGAAAGAACTCTAATAATGCAATGCCATATCTCTTGTATAAGATATAATATCTAGGCATAAAGACAATTTTGAGCATACCGACACCCAAAATTTCTCCTATTATTTCCCATATCAACATTCCAAGCTGAATACTTAACATAATTAATTTAATCTGTTATTCAAAATTGAAGGGGAATTTGATAACACCTTAAGATATGTCCACTTCAAGGGAACTCATATAATAGACGTTGGTCAAAACAACTCATAAATATTCTCAAAGTAGTCTTCTCTCTACAAGTGCTGTGCTACTCCTCATCCACCTAGTAAGCACTTGCCCCAGCCAAGCAGTTCTCCTAACCCTACAAAAATGGAATGCCTCCCTCCCCATTTCCTTTCTACCAGTCTCAGTCTCAGTGACTCTTATTTGATAAGACAGCAAACACCCTTTACAAAACCCTCTGCTAGTAGGGTACCATAAATATGCTTCTGTTATATTACATTATAATTCATATACAAATCTGTTTCCTAGAATGTGAGCTTCTTAAGAGTAGGGATTGTTTATTATCAACTGCTATAGTTCCAGCTCCTACTCAGGTGTAAGCAGTAAATAAATCTTTGCTTACTGAAGAAATAAAAGAAAATGCCTACTTTCAAGTCTCATTCAAATAAAATAATCTTAAGAGTCCTGGTCCTTAAAATTAACACCAAAAGATTCTGTTATTAAATTAAAAATTAATGCAATTGGAACATTTTCCAAGACAATTGATAAGCATTTATTAAGTATCTCATATAAGCCAAATGCTATGCAAGTGCTAAGGATACAAAAAAATGAGCTTTGCTCTTGATATCAGGGTAAGTAATATTAATGTTCCCAAGGAGATATCCTGTCATTAGTTTACAATTTACATCCACAGATTCCTTGAAACCAAACTCTGTTAGGACTGTTAATGCCCCTGAGGGCGTTAAAAATACTGGACTGAGAATTCAGGAGTCTAACAACTCCATGTTGCTTAAGCCATGATCGTTCTCCAGAGTTCACTACAACAGGAAAACGTAACAATTTGAATGGCAGAGTCTCCCACCATCATTATAAATAAATTTTAAAGTCTGTGTGACTACCATTCAAATATCCCCTGGACTAAAACAAAGACACAGAAAAAATATTCCTATTGGCATACATCTAGAAAATCTTGATGTTAAAATGTAACAATTTACTCACAGGACCAATCCAGATGCCTTGATCTACTGCTTAAACACTCATGTGGCTTTGAAGCCTCTAATCTTTTTTGCAGGAAGATTGTATGAATATACTGATAATTTCCAGAACAATAACGTGATTTTGCAAGTTTCTGGATGATCCAGTATCTTCCTTCCCATTTTGCATTTCCTCTATCTCAGCAGTTTTCCAATGTTTAAAAGTGAAATAATAGAATTGGAATAAGATACTTCATTAAGCTAGAACAAGGTGACTCATAAAATCTTAACTAGAATTGATGTTAACAATGTTTTCCAAATAACTCAGCTTACAGAGAAAAAAAAAATTCTGAAAATTGGAGCCAAGAACCCTGACGCCCAGGTTACTGCTTATACTAATTTACCAATAAATAAAAGCAAAAATTCCAGTCAGTCATTCAGAAACTTTAGGGTCTATTTAAATGCATATCATTTGAAAGCTTTTTTAAGAGTTCAGAATTATGACAAAATGTGCAAACAGAAGTTTTCCATAGTTGGACCTAGGCAAGTATTTCCTGTAGAGGGAGAAATAAAATTTAACATATTTTGGGAAATACCATCTTAAGAATTGTTTGGTATTCACTTTCCCTATAGGCACTCCTTTTTATGCCTCAATCCTGCAGGATTTTGTATTCATTCATTTATGCTTTTAACAAATATTTACTGAGCACCTAGTATATGCTAGGAAATGGAAAATACAGCAATGAACAAAATCCGTGTTCAAATAAAGCTTACATTCTCGTGGTGAAAGGCAAATTTAAAAAAAAAAGAGTTACATATAGTATTCAGATCATGATAAATACAATAGAGACAAATAAACCTGGGAAAGAATTCAGGATTATGATTTTAAATAGGGTGCTCAGAGAAAGATTCAGTGAGAAAGTTAAATCAGAGTAAAGACTTGATGAAGTTAGGAAGCAAGCCATGGAGATACAGGAGAAAGGGCATTTAAGGTCAAGACCTTGAGGCAGAAGCTGTGTACCACGTCCAAGTCCAAAGAACAGCACCAAGGATGATGTGGCTGGAGTTGCATGAGCAAAGGATAACACAGTAGAACATGAAAATAGAGAACAGGGGGCTACTGGGAAGGCAAGATCAAAGAGGAACCTATAGTTGAAAATTTCTGTTAAAACTACTAAATATTACGTTAATTAGATTGGGATTAAATCAATAGCCTAGGGATGACCCAATCTAAGAGGAAACTCAGCATGAATTGTTAATGGTAGAATTTCTAATATCAACAGGTTAGTAGAGAGATGTTATTTTTGGACATTCCCAGCATCGATTAAATTGTACATCACAGAGCATCATCAACTACTTTTATAAATGACTAGCTTTGAAGCATCCCCTTGTCAATTTACTAGAAGGTGAATGCTGAAAGGAGGATGAAGAAGGCGGAGGATAAGGAAATTCATAGTTTTCCATTGCAGAGAAGTGTTTTATCTCCCATATCTCAGGAGGTATGTTAATATATAATTCAAAATAAGAAGGTGGACAAGCAGATTGTTTTACAAGTAAAAGTTAAAGTCAAACAAATTTCAGGGAGCCCCAATACTCATAATACTTAAGCACCCCAAGGACAAGTTTCTTTTATTTTTCACATTTTCCACAGTGTACTATAGTTATTTTAGGGTCTCATATTATGTATTGCCTGACTACACAGACAAAAACGTACCTCAAGTCATGAGTAAAAGGCTCTGCACCTGAGCTAGGGAGAACACAACTTTCTCACACTTCTGCCTTTAAAAACCTGGGGCTTGCACAGCAAAGGAAACCGTAAACAAAATGAAAAGACAACCCACAGAATGGGAGAAAATATTTGCAAACAATGAGACTGACAAGGGATTAGTCTCCAAAATTTACAAACAGCTCCTGCAGCTCAATATCAAAAAAAACAACCCAATCAAAAAATGGGCGGAAGACCTAAATAGACATTTCTCCAAAGAGGAAATACAGATGGCCAAGAGGCACATGAAAAGATGCTTAACATCTCTAATTATTAAAGAAATGCAAATCAAAACTACAATGAGGGGGCTTCCCTGGTGGCGGCAGTGGTTGAGAATCTGCCTGCTAATGCAGGGGACACGGGTTCGAGCCCTAGTCTGGGAAGATCCCACATGCCGTGGAGCAACTAGGCCCGTGAGCCACAACTACTGAGCCTGCGCTCCGCAACAAGAGAGGTCACGATAGTGAGAGGCCCGCGCACCGCGATGAAGAGTGGCCCCCACTTGCCGCAACTAGAGAAAGCAACCTAAATGTCCATTGACAGATGAATGGATAAAGAAGATGTGGTACATATATACAATGGAATATTACTCAGCCATTAAAAAAAATGAAATAATGCCATTTGTAGCAACATGGATGGACCTGAGGATTATCACACTACATGAAATAAGTAAGTCAGAGAAAGACAAATATATGATATAGCTTATATGCGGAATCTAAAAAAAAAAATGATACAAATGAACTTATTTACAAAACAGAAACAGACTCACAGACATAGAGAATGAACTTATGGTTACCAGGGGGGAAGGGTGGAGGAGAGGGATAGATTGGGAGTTTCGGATTGACACGTACACACTACTATATTTAAAACAGATAACCAACAAGGACTTACTGTATAGCACAGGGAACGTGGATCAATATTCCGTAATAACCTAAATGGGAAAAGAATCTGAAAAAGAATAGATACATGTATATGTATAACTGAATCACTCTGCCATACACCTGAAACTAACACAACAATGTTAATCAACTATGCTCTAATATAAAATAAAAATTAAAAAAAATAATAAAGCAAAACAAAAAACAAAAAAAAAAACCCTGGGGCTATGGTTAACCACCCTATTTTTTCAATTTCTTTTGTCCTTCATGCTCCCCTTGACCTGGTCATTCCAGCATGATCATGTATTCTACTCCAGAATCATAATGGCTTATCTCAGTTTTATCTGCTGAAGTCTCCATATATTTCAGATCCCTAATTCCGAATTATTTTCCTCAGATATCTACTGAAAAGCTCAGGAGTTCTCAAACTATAAGGAGAATCATAAAGTATAATGGAAATATACAGTATTAATATTTTAAATTATTCATTGTATCCTACCAAATACAACCAGCTCTCAAAAAGCACCCTCTGTACTACAGATTTATATCTAATTATAGGCGTTAAGACTTCTTCAATCTTTGGAATAATTTCCAGACTCAAATCTGTTTTAAATTATTTTATATTATGTATAACCAGCATTAAAAATGTGCTAAATCTATATCCCATGCTCCTTATTACTTCTTTTTAGATGAGTTAATAAAGATTCAAAAATACTTATCAAACTCATTCATATTAAAGATAATCCCTATGAAAGGCAGAGAACGATTCAGTCTTAAAATTCTGAGGTTATACTTTTTGCCATATTCCCAAATACTGTGTTAGAGAACTTCAACATATAATTGATAGGTTGTCATTTTAAACTGAAATTTATAGCTAGAAAAATCTTTATATGGTGAACTAAAACAAAACACAAGTATATGCTAAACCAATTAATGCTAATTAACCTCCTTAGCAGGTTCTTTTATCTGTGACCTTCCCTATCTTACTTGAGACCTTCTCTTTCTGCTGTATTAATGCCATGGTTTCTAACTGCCTTCCCTGCCTCCATTCTTATCCTTGTTACACACAGTTAAGTTAATCTTTCTAAAGTGCAAAACTACTGTAAGTAGGACAGAATGGCACAGAGTGTAAGAGACTTGCAGCATGACTATTTTGAGTTTGAAATCCCAGGTTCTACCATTTGTTAGCGGTTGACCTCGTACAAATGTCTTATCTTGCTAAACCCTTGTTTCCTCCTCTGCAAACTATGGACAATGTTATTTACTTCAAGGGTCACTACGAGGACTAAACAGGATAAAGTAAAAAAGGCTCCTCATGTAGACACCCAGAAATGTTAGCTCCCTTGGCCCCTTTGTAAGTTTGAACCATCAATCTTTCAAAAAGGCTATCACATCCTAGGGGGAAAATGATTTAAGGAGAGTATCAGAAAAGCAATGCAATGGCTGATATTGAGAATACGTGCTTCCTAATACTGTGATGAGAAAGTGGTTTCAGGAGTACACAGAAATCCAGAGCTAGGCAGATGCTCTCTGCCAAGAACTGCTTGGACAAGCCTTGCTTCCCCCAGGTAACTGCAAGGACTCACTGTCCCAAGTGTTATCCCACAATTCAGTTTTTTATAGTGCCTCTAACTAACCTTTTAATTACTCTAATTACGAATAAGTGACTTTAATTACTTGAGAAAAAGCATCAAAGTCAGGAGTTTCTAAACATCTTGAAGGAACAGCGGGTGTATGCTGGGGTGGTGGGAGAAAGTCTCTGACGTGAGAGAGGGAAGAGGTGATACTGACAACCATATGCCCTTCTCCAGTGGGAAATTATGAAAAATGGAATAAACAAACAGGCAATAGAAGTAAGAGTTTTTGATCCAATGGGAATCATAATGCAACGTTTGGAGACTTTTTTGGCTCAAGCCTCTTCCAATATCTCATAGATAAACCACAGTCAAAGAATGTCATGAATGACTTCAGAGAGAAAAACACTTTCTTGCTAAGCTTTATTTTAATACTTACTCATATCTATGATCATGTTTCCCTTACCACTTCAAATAATAACCAAAATCTAAAAAGAATCCTGGTAGAAATCATAAAGAGAACATAATGAATATCAGTATTTTCTGCTCCTGGCTGCTAAAATTCTGCAAGTCTACACCTCTAAAATAGAAAATGCTTGTTGGAATCATACGATATTATGACTAAATGAATAGAAATGTGATACTTAAATCTCATGATTCTGTATGTTATGGCTGGAAAACATCAAGGGTGAAGGAAATTCTAAACAAAGATTTAAGAAGATGGACAATGCTGATATGCAGAACTGAATATTTAAGAATCAATGAACGTCTAGAGACAGTACCTGGCTGATAGCAGACGATGAGGAACTAGAATATGTGGAGGTCAGAGCTACAGAAACGGACCAAGGAGCTGCCTCTATATGCACAATAGCAGAGGGCATAAACTAGAGGCTTAGGGAGATGGATCAATCCCATGGATAGACTTTTATTTGGTCTACATGGTATTTAAAAGTCAGGAGACTGAATATAAATGTGGAGGTTTTAGCTTTTATTGAAAAAAAACCTGCTGCGTCTATTACCCCTCCTGAGTCACACTGAGTTTGTAATCCCTCATGTGCCAACAGTTGGCTGGAACTGAGTTCCCCTTCTTGTATGAGGGATGCAACCTCCAGGTCACCACAGGCTCTGCCACCTCTCAACACTAAATATCAGCTGCTGTTTATTACCCAGCTCATATTGTGATTTGTTTTATGATGGAAAAATAATTCTTTATACTTACATCTCTATGAAAAGTCTGAAAACAAAAACTAAATCTATCTTTTTCCTTACACCTGGACCACTTATTTATGTTGCCTGCGTACTGCCTGAGCAATCAACAAATAAAATCTGGTGGTGATAAAGCTAGAAGGAGGATTCTAGCATATAAGTTAGAAATCAAAAACAGAACAAACGAAAACCTCCTCAGAATTTAGTAACTGAAAATGCAGCAGGTTCCAAATAATATAACCATAAACCTTGCAATTCCAGTTCTGGGGATCTACCTTACAGATATACTCATACATGAGCAAAATAAATTATGTTCAATGTTATTTTTTGCACTATTATTTGTAATAGGAAAAGATTAGAAACAACCTAATGTCCACCATTAGGGGACTAGATAAATAAGTTACGGTATAGTCACACAACGCAGCCATAAGAAATAAGGAAATTCCTGGACTTCCCTGGTGGTGCAGTGGTTAAGAATCCGCCTGCCAACGCAGGGGACATGGGTTCGAGCCTTGGTCCGGGAAGATCCCACATGCCACGGAGCAACTAAGCCCATGTGCCACAACTACTGAGCCTGAACTCTAGAGTCCACGAGCCTCAACTGCTGCAGCCCGCGTGCCTAGGGCCCGTGCTCCGCAACAAAGAGAAGCCACCGCAATGAGAAGCCCGCGCACCGCAACAAAGAGTAGGCCCCGCTCGCCGCAACTAGAGAAAACCCACGCACAGCAACAAAGACCCAACGCAGCCAATAAATAAATAAATAAATTTATTTTTTAAAAAAAGAATAAGGAAATCCCTTACATGCAAATATGAAACAGTCTCCAAGTGAAAAGAACAAGGAAGAACACAGCATATATGTCATTTGTGAAGGAGAAGGAGGAGGGAGAAGAGGAGGAAAGTGGGAAAGAATATATAAGTAACTATATATAGATTTGTTTATACATGCATGAAGTATTTCTGGAAGGATACAGAAGAAACTGGTAACACTGATTCTCTAGGGGATGGGAACGTGATAACTGAAACATGGAGGTGCTAGGAGAGTTTTCACTAGATATATTTTTCCATCATTTGAATTTTGTAGCAGGTAAGTAGGTACCTATTCAAAAATCAGTTTTTAAAAATGTAACAGGTTGGCTGAGCTGATTCCAAGTATGATTATGAACTCAGCAACTATCAGAACTAGTGAGCCAGTGACCCCCTCTCCACATATATGGTATTTGGACTTTTAGTTCATTGATGGAAATTTCAGTGGGAACCTAGAGGAGGGTGAGGGGTGAGCAGAAGGAGAGAAGGAAACTGAGACGAAATAAGGACAATGGAAGAAATGGCATGGTGTCTTTTTTCATCTGGCTCTCTGAACTGGTTTTGAGCCCAGAAAGAGTAAAAGGGTAGATTCAAAAGATAAGACACCTTTTCAACAGAGACTGTGAAACTGTAAGCACAAAGTCTGCTGCACTGGGACTTGGGGACAAAGTGTGGTACAGCGATGGGGGATGGGGGGAATGCGGCTCTAATTCAGCCTGGCACCTTCTGAGTACTTGAAGACTGCTGCTCTGAAAGAACTAAAGACAACATTCCTGGCGTGGCTACTATCCCTCACGGAGGACCCAGCAGCAGGGGCAGTGATGAGGTACCACATTAGGGTGGGTTGAAGGGGATGGACTTCCCAAGGAGGCTGTAAGACAATAATATTCACTTCTGTTCTTGAATACACGTTACATTCCACTCAAGGGCTCCCAGAAATACTTAAGGGAACTCTGAAGAGGGCTGGGGGTTTGTGTGAGTAGGAGGGAACAAAAACTTATACTCCATCTCTATGTAAGTGGTGAAGCCTAGAAACAATTATGATACAAAAGTATAAAAAGCATATGTGGAACAGTGAAAGAACAGAAGACAGTACTCTGGCAAGAGAGCCAAAAGGAAGTCTTACTGGATTTTTTTTTTTTTAACTTAGGCAGTTGCTCACTGAACAGGAAGTAGAAGAGAAAAAATATGAGGATGGCTGGAAAGAGGTTACTCAAGGCTCTGCTGGGAACCAACACACTTAGTTATGCAGTACCTCCTTTCCAAAGTGAAATCTTTCAACTGCTTTAAAATGTTTCTTTTCTAAGCCATTGAAAGCAATGAGATCATGTTCTTGATTAAGAGCCAGGTTTTTTTCCCCTGCAACCCAGACTGTTGAAGTTAAAAAGAAGAAAAATTAGAGGAATGAAAAAGGGTGAAGGTAGGAAGAATTGGGAACAGAAAACAGAGAGGCGGGAACAAATATATTTTAAGAGTCAAGCGACAGAAAATTATGTAATGACCGAACAGAGAGAGTTTGTTTTAAAAATTGAGACTATCTTGCCCTGTTCCAAAAATACAACAAAGTATCGATTCAATTTACTTAACTGATGTTTTCCTATTCCATTTCATCCACAGTTAAAGTAAAATATACAATCCTGTTATGCCTCATAGCACATAGCATTAAGTAATTATAAATACACAGATAAGCCACTTGTGAAAGGTGCTGTTTGTACTAATATAATAGGGCTTGCTGGACCATTAAAAAAAAAAAAAGGAATTTGAAGGCTAATCTTAGGTAATTTGGTTCATATGCTTTTCACAAGAGGAAATAAATGATATTCACTACCCTAAACAATGGATAGTGAGAGACAGAATTTCTAAGATAAGCAAGAAGCCCAATATACAAAAACTAGAGATTAAACTCCATCTCGAAATGCAACTCTTATGGTTACAGAATAAATAACATTAACATGGTCCATGTATTTAATATATTCTGCATCCATGACAGTGTCTCTCACTTACATAACTAGCTATTTAATGTAACTTAACATTCGAATAGCATTTTATACTTTTCAAAGTATCTTCACATTTCTCATTTGATGTTCACAATACCCTGTGAGGAAGGCAGCACAGGTTTCTTTCAGTTTTAGACACCAAAACAAAGAAAGGTTAAGAGCGAATTTACAAGTCAGTTGTAAGTCAGGGATAGAATGTAAGGGTCCAGAACTTCTGGTCCAGTGATTGTCAAAGTGGTGTTTGTGGACAATTATTCAACTATCTACTCAATTTTTTTAGGTGACGACTGTGTTCCAGGAAATGTAGGCATTTATACAGGCAATAGGAATATAATAGAGAACAGGAACATAAATAGTGTCTACCCTCGTGGAGCTACCAGTTTAGTGAGTCATCATTTAAATAATTATACAGAAAAATGGCAAAGCTTCACTTGTGACAAGTGCTGTGATGGGATACCCAGTGCTATGAGAACATACAATGTGGGAAAGCTGACCTAGAAAAGGATTCACTATGAATTAATGATAAAGCTCACATCTGAAGGATACGCATCATAAAGACAAACAAAGAAAGGAAACACTAATTCTCGGCGAAGGCTACATCATGTGCAAAACACCGACTGTGGGAGGGGGCATGTAAAACGCAAGAGACTAAAGGAAGAGAAGTGTGGTTGAAGCAGAAGTCCTGAGCCCCAACTTCCAAACGTGAGATCAGGATTCCCCATGTGATCTCAGACACATTAAGTTTTGAGTGACTACTGCCATAGTCTAATAATTGTTTAATAATATCTAGATGGTTCACTCAGGTATAGGGCGTGGGTGGCCAATAATGCAAAAATAAGGGAACTGCTACATCCATTAAAAAGTTGCCAAATTATCTGAATTCTAGGGGGTGACATCACTTTGAATTTAGAGCATAACGAGAAAATTTATGAAGGTGGTGACATTTGCCCTAGACTTTTAGAGGTGGATTGAATTTCCACAGATAGAAGATAGAGACTACTACAGATAAAGAAATGAAGAAACTGAAAAGATACCCCTTGCTGCTTCATAGAAGTGTGAATATTTTATTTTAATGCAGTCTTTCCTAAGTGGTACTTTAGAAATATCATCCTCATAACATCTTAAAGTTGCAGAGGTCTTGTAGCTTATAAAGCTTTAATTTTATACTCACAACAAATTCTATTAGGTTCAAGGTCACATTAATTCTCTCGATTCTGCAGATAAACAAAGCCAGTTGAATGAGGTTGACTTGTGCAAGGCCACATTTCAACACCACTCTTTCTTTTTAACATTATAGATTCCTGATCATTAGGAAGTGGAACAGATATCAAAGTCTGTTATATAAAATATGGGGAACTAACTAGGCCTGGGATGTTGGACAGACTCATAAGAACTCTACTATGATAATTTGAAGCAAAAGCCAGTTATCCTGGCTTTAATTAAATGAAAGTAATGTAATAGGCAAGTGGTCTTCTCAGTGAGAGAGAAAGAGAATATGACACACAGAGACAGAAACTCAAATGAGGCACCCCTGATGAGACCTAATAACTCAGGTATTAAAAAAAAAGCAGCTGTGGAGGAGGGGCTGGGGGAAAAGAGGGGGAAAAAAACCAAAATAAAGCAGCACAATATATTAAGGGAAAAAAATGAACAGATAAGGGGAGACATGCTTTGCCTTCAAATAGCACTCTCTAATGTTTTAAAGTCATTTTTCAGTTTTCTCCCAGAAGGTGTCATCAAGAAAACTCTTGGTGATCACACTTTGAAAATCTACACTGTTCTGCATCGTCAAACACATTTATTCCTCTTTTCCTTTCCTAACAAATGGAGGACTCTAAATGATGCAAATAATACTCTTACTTTTATTAACATATATTAAGCCTCTACTTTGTGCAAAATATTATGGAAGATACGAAGGTCTCCAGTCTCAAAGATTTATGTTTTGGCAACACCAGTAGATATAATCACTAGATTGTATTCAAGAAAATCTGTTGGGCTTTACTCTATTTTCATAAACAGAAAGGACTTTCTCTACAAAAGAACAGAAAATTTCAAAGCCATTAATAAGATTCCATGCCACACAGAGATTGATCCAAGGAACTGAGTAGGAGCCATGAATAAGTTTTCATATCACACGGAGACTGATCCAAGGACTTGGGTGCCTTTGGCTTATGAATCCATCTGGCCTATAGTAAGTACTCTAGAAAGCGATAATGTTGTACATATACGAATAATTTTCCTTAGAGTTAAAGGTAACAAAGTCAGAAAGAACAGGGGTTAGGAATAATGATTAACTGCTAAGGAGAAAAACAGAATTTCAATGAGTATGGATAACAAACAGTAATAACTTATTACCACAATCCAAAGGACTTTGGAGATCTGTATAGAAATACTGACATCCCCTTCAAACTCTCCAGAACCAGTTTATAAATCTTTTTCCACCTCTGCTATTCTATCTTCACTACCAATCTTACATCCTTCCTCTTGTCTATCTCTCTCACCTTGTCCCAGTGAGATAGTTTGGGTGACTGCAAACATGGTGGACCAACAACTGAAAAGGAATACAGGAAGGAAATACAGAATACAGAAAAAAGACAGTGTTTTTTTTTTCCTTTTGATCTCTTCCTTGATATAAAATGAAAAGTAATATTGTACTTTAAAAGCAGAATGACAGTAATGTTTTCTAGTTTTCTTGCCCCCAAATCCCTTAATTTGGCTTTTTTGAAAGTGGCCTTGGTTGCCGTTATTTTTTAGCCCTCTGGTTCAGTGGTCCTTTATAGAAAAAGGGTCTTAACCTCTGTAATATAGAAAGTTTAAATTTATAATGGATGAGTCATGGATGAGTCTCTACAATCTAACTTTCAGATATTAAAAAACTCATTTTCTAAAAAAAAAAAAAAAAAAAAACTCATTTTCTCTGTGCCAAAGCCAAGTGGATTTGTGAAGCAATGGAGTTTGTCTTATTTGACAAGAAATCATTCTCTTTTCAGGTCAAAGTACCTAATATGTTCTTGGGAACCACTTAACTATCCTTCATTCCTCACGGTGGATAATTGCTTGTTTTAGAGGACTGCTGAACCTAACTACACTAAAAAAGTACATAGAGAAAGTTTCCAGGCAAAAAGTACACTAATGACCAACTGGTTCTATTATTTTACAGTTTAAATATACAATACACAGTATATATTTAAATGTTATGATAGCTATTCATATAATAAGTGATATGATTATTACTTAACATCTCTACATGTCTAGAAAATGTTTCTCAATTGCTCATTAAAATATTACTAGTAAAAAGGATTGGCTTGGCATAAAACTACAGGGCATACACAAAAGTAGTGTGAGCAGTTCTCTTAAAAGAAAATGAAAATAACGTGACTATACCTACTTTCGATTTCCGTAGTCAACAAGAATCAGGATAAACTGGAGTTTATAGATCTATTTATACATCTATACTATTTATAGACCTGTTTATACATCTAATTATAGTTGGTTATGTGAGAAAGAGAGGTTCTTTCACACTTACCATTTTACAAGTGGAGGAATTAAGGATCAACTATATGTATAAAAATAACAATAATGATGATGATGACACATTAAATTAAGAACAGCAATAGCACTCTATTTTTTTATATCTAATTTTTGACCATCACTGTAATCCTATAAGGTAGGCATTCATATGACCATTTCACACACACACACGCAAAAAAAAAAAAAAAAAAAAAAAAAAAAAAGAAAACCAAGACTCTGAGAACATAACAGCACTAAATAATTTAGTAAAATATATCTTTGACAAGTGTCAGAGTTAGGATTACATATGAGAAGTTCCTGACTTTAAACTCAGCACTCTCTTCTACACTACACTGTAGTGATGGATTGCAAAATAAGGCTAGCAATTACACCCATCTCAGGATGCATGTCTGTTTGTAATACATGACCTTGTTGCTCTTTAATCACCCCTTTCAAAGAAAGTTTTAAATTTTGATGAAGTGAAATTTATCAATATTCATTCTCTTATTCATGCTTGATGGGTCTTCTCTAAGAAATGTTGCCTTAGCAAAGTCACATTTCCTCCTATGTTTCTTCTAGACGTTTTATAGTAAGTCTCAGCATTTAGGTTAAGGACTATAACCCATTCAAGTTAATTTCTGGATATGATATGAGACAAGGGTCAAGGTCCCTCCCCTACTCTCCTCCCCTCAGTCCCACCCCATAAGTATATACAATTTCTCCAGCACCATTTTTTAACTTTTTATTTTACATTGGAGTATATGTGATTAACAACGTTGTGTTATTTTCAGGTGTACAGCAAAGTAATTCAGTTATACATATACATGTATCCATTCCTTTCCAAATTCTTTTCCCATTTAGGTTGTTACATAATATTGAATAAAGTTCCCTGTACTATACAGTAGGTCCTTACTGGTTATCCATTTTAAGTATAGCAGTGTGTACATGTCAATCCCAAACTCCCTAACTATCCCTCCCTCCCACCCTTCCCCCTGGAAACCATAAGTTCTTCCCTAAGTCTGTGAGTCTGTTTCTGTTTTGTAAATAAATTCATTTGTGTCATTTTTTTTAAGATTCTGCATATAAGCGATATCATACGATATTTGTCTTTCTCCGTCTGAGTTACTTCACTCAGTATAACAATCTCTAGGTCCACCCATGTCGCTGCAAATGGCATTCTTTCACCCTTTTTAATGGCCGAGTAATATTCCATTGTATATATGTACCAAATCTCCTTTATCCATTCATCTGTCGATGGACATTTAGATTGCTTCCACGTCTTGGCTATCATAAACAGTTCTCCAGCACCATTTGCTCAATGAATTGCCTTGGCATCTTTGTCAAAAATCAATTGACCATAAATGTGTGGGTCTTTCTAGACTCTATTCTGTTCAACTGATCTGTCCTTATGCTAATACCACACTGTTCTGATTACAACTTTTTGGTAAGTCTTAAAATCAAATAGTGCAATTCCTCCAGTTTTGTCATTCTTTTTTTTAAAATGGGTCAGATAGGTCTTCCAAATTTCTATATAAATTATAGACCCAGCTAATCAAGTTCTACAAAAAATCCTCCTAGGGTTTTGACTGAGATCATGTTGAATCTATGGATCAATCTGGGGAGAACTGAAATTTTAAAATTGAGTCTTCTGCTCCATGAACATATCATACATCTCCATTTATTTAGATCTTCTTTAATTTACATCAGCAGTGTGTTGTGGTTTTCAGCATCAGGTCTCATACACATTTATTATTTATTCTAAAGTATTTCATTTTTTATATTATTGTAAATGGCATTGTTATTGAACTTTGACTTTCCAGATGTTCACTGCTAATACCAGATAAGGGTATACAGAACTAAAAATGATTTCTGTATACTGACCATACGTCCTGTGATTTTGCTAAACTCATTTAATAGTTCTAGAGGCTTTTTAAAAAAATTAATTCCATAGAATTTTCTACAGTCAGGTTGTCTGTGAATAATGACAGTTTTCTCTCTTTTTTTCCAATCTATAAGCCTTTTATTTATTTTCCTTTCTTACTGTATGGGCTAGGAGCTCCAGTACATGTTGAATGAAGTGCTAAGGGCAGAAATTCTTGCTCTGTTCCCAGTCATAGGAGGAAAGCATTCAGTCTTTCTCTATTAAGTATAATGCTAGTTTTAGATTTTTGGTAGATACCCCTTATCAGTTTAAGGAATTTTGTTTTACTGTTAGTTTGCTGAGTTTGGGATTTTTTGTTTCATGAATGGTATTTTTCTGCATCTATTGAAATGATTATAGTTCTTTTAGCTTAGCCTGTTAATATGGTGAATCACATTGATTGACTTTGGAACGTTAAACTAAACTTACATCTTTTGACATTACATTAGTCATGATATATTAACTTTTTATTATATTGCTGGATTCAATTTGTTATTTTGTTTATCATTTCTTAATATTTTAATAAGAATTTCTGCATGTGTTCCCGAGGGATAGTGGTGTACAGATTTCTTTTCCTATCACGTCTTTATCTTGGTATCAGAGTAATACTGGCTTCATAAAATGAGTTGAGAAGTGTTCCTCTTCTCTTCTATTTTTGGGAAGAGCTTATGTGGAATTGGCACCATTTCTTCCTGAAATGTTTGGGAGAATTCACTGAGAAGCCATCTGACTTGGAGTTTTGGTTTTGTGTGTGTGTGTGTGGTAAGGTTTTTATCTACAAATCTGATTTCTTTAACAGGCGCAGGGATTTTCAGGTTATCTATTTTCTTCTTGAGTGAGCCTTGATAGTTTGTGTCCATCAAGGAATCTGATAATTTATCTAAGTTGTTAAATTTATTGGCATAAATTTGTTCATAATATTCTCTTATTATTCTTTTAATGTTTGTAGGATCTATAGTGATATCCTCTTTTTTATTCCACATATTGGTAGTTTGTGTCTTTTCCTTTTTTCTTGATTAATGGAGGTAGCAGTGTGTCAATTTATGAAGTTTTTCAAAGAACCAACCTGCTATTGGTTTCATTCATTTTCCTGCTTATTTTCTATTTCATTGATTATCGTTCTTGATTATTTCTTTCCCTCTGCTTACTTTGGGTTTAATTTATTCATCTTTATCTAGTTCTTAATCTAGAAATAGAAACCTAGATCACTGATTCGGTATTTGTTTTAGTTCACAGGTCTCTGAATCAAGAGTTCAGAGGAACTGAATTTGAGGAACCTTATTCACATCTGGACCTGATGCAGATCAAGAGATGTTGGACTTGGAGAGTAAGGTTGCAATCAGATTTTGGGAATTAGGGGAGAGGATGAGTGTATCTGCATGTGACAGGAATATAAATTTTAGTGGCCACAGAGTGGACTGTGGCAGATTATTTTTGTAGATGGTCATAATAATTGCTCCTTTGCAATGTGACTCTGCCCCTCTTCCCATCAAAAGAGAGGACTGGAATCTGACGGGACTTATTTTACCAACAGAAAGTGATGGAAGCGAGGTCATACAATGTCCGAAACTAAACCTTGAGCCTCTGATAACTTCTGCTTTTCTCTTTCTGGCAGAGCCACCATGAAATTACCATGTAAAGAAGATGGTCTAGTTCATTGGAAGTTGAGAGGCCACACAGAGGAGAACCAAGGCACACCAGCTGACAGTCAGACATGTAGGTAAGGATATCTTGAACCTTCGGTTTAGCCAAACGTCCACCTAAATTGAGCCACGTGAGTAAGCCTAGGCAAAACCAACAGAGGAGCAGCCCAGTCAACCCTCAAAATCATGAGAAATGATAAATCCTTGTTGTTTCAATTCACTAAGTTTTGAAGTGGCTAGTTAGTCTGTAATTAACTGAAACTACTCAGTCCTGATAGAAAAATAGATCGATAGATTTTCCTCTAAGGAGTTGATGATAAGGGAAAAACATAAGGAAGATTAATGTCAATTAAAGTACTGCTAAACCTACTCTTTTAAAAAGAACCAAAAGTAAAAAAATAAAAATTAAAAAAAGGATGGGAATAAGGTAGAAGAACTTAAATAAGGGCTTCCCATAATTTATATACTGGCTTTACATTGTCTATTAGTGTCTGCTAATATCTGTTCTCTTTATAAAGCAGAGCTTACAAACCGTTCTCAACGTTAGCCAAAATGAACTTTTAAAACTATAATTCAAATCATGTCATGTCCCTACTTAAAATGCTACGGTGGCTCCCCAGTGTATACAGAATAAAATTTAAATTCCTTATCATGATCTACACTGCCATACAGGATTCAGCCTTTGCCCTTCACTCCCTAAACCCTAGGCACAGTTGCCTTCTTTTTATTCTTGAATACCCCAAGCTCACTCCTGTTTTAGTCTTTAACTGCATTCTGCCTAAAATATTCTTTTCACGCCTGGTTCCCTATTCAGGTGCCAATTCAAATGTCACCTCAGAGAGACCTTTCTTGCTCACGTAATTTAAAGTACTACATCATAACCTTGACATATACTCTTCTAGAACTTACTACTATGTTAAATTATTTACTTGTTTATATATCTGAACTCCCAGCCCTAAGTTAAGGATAACTTCAGGCTAGTTTACCATTATATTTCCAGGACCTTAAACAGTGTCTGGCACATAGGAGGTGCTTAAATATTTGTTTTCTTAATGAATTGTGTAAAGATAAGGTATTAATTTGGGACTCTCACCCTACTCCCATGGGGGAAAGGATGAGAAAGATCAATCTCCCCATTAATGGGGAACTAAGTATTTTGAAAGGCGCAAGAAAAGTACTACGTAATAAACTGTCACCATTAACTACCTATAGGTTCCGTGCTAGCACAACCCTCACACTTTATGCTACAGACCAGGGCTATGTGTGAGCACATGACACTAAACTAGTGTTTCCCTAATGAGTTCCTGGGACAGAATTTTGACTATAACTTTCTTCATAGAAGAATTAGACATACAATTTAAACCTAAAAGCCAAGTTTCAAGCTTGCTGGAGAAAATGAGGTAAGAAGTCTTCAGATTTCCCTGAGAATCCTAAAGGACTCTTTAGAACTGAGATTCTCACTTTTGTTGAAAACAGTCTGATGTGGCAACTCTCCCTTTTCTGGTGGAAGGCATGAGAAGCTTATATATGTCCATCAGTCTGATGACTCCTTGAACATGTTCTCACCTTTGCTTATGTGATTTCTCCCACTGAAAATGTTACGTGCAGGATTTTTCATCTTTTTCAAAACCACTTCTACCTCTCAAAGTTTCACTAATATGCTTTCAGGAGCAAGTAATAGCACCACTCAAAATGGCTTAAACTACAAGAACATTTACTACTTCATATAACAAGAAGTCTGGAAGATAAGGCAGCTCTGGAATAAGTTAATTGAAGACCAATAATCTTTAGCAAAGAGCCCTTTTTCTTTTTCCCCACTCTGCCATCTCCACTGAGAAACAATGTCTTAGTGTTTTTAAGCCATAGATAGTGTCATGTATAGGTACAACAACCTACACAAGAACAAAATTAGAGCTCTGCAAGGAAGGAAAAAGAGAAACCCACTGATTACGCAACCAAGAGTACTTACACAAAGGTCCAGTTGTAAATACTAATATTTCAAAAAGCCTTTCCCGAGTACTCAGGTCTTCGATGACATCATGTGTATCGCTTATATAATTGACTGGAAATTGAAATTATCCTTCTGATATAAGATTATCAATTATTTTTACTGAAATCTATACCAGAAGAACATACCAAAGCAGGTTTACTTACATATGTGTGAAGGCACAAGTAGAGAAAATATTAAAATGAGATTATATATATTTATATAAAAGACTTTTAAATTTGGAGTATATCTGTATCTGTACAGGTATGTGCAAATATTAAGTTACAAGACTGCTTAGAATAATGAAATACTGGAAACAACTCACATGTCCAGCAATAGATGACTGTTAAATATATTGGGTTGGCCAAAAAGTTCATTTGGGTTTTTCCGTTCACGGAAAATCCCGAATGAACTTTTTGGCCAGCCCAACATTATGACACACAGAATTCATTAATATATATTCCTAAGGAAAAATTTTGGAAATCAACACCTAATGGCATGGAAAATGTTCAGGATATAACAGTAAATGAAAAGGAGACTACAACACTGCATGTAGTGTCTTTTTTCCCAGACCATTTGAACTAAACAACAGAATAATTATGCCACATTAGGTGAAACAGTCACTCAAGCATTTTGGCATTTTAAGGAGGCATCTGCAAAGCGAGGTCAGATAAAAGTGGGTGCACTGTTACCGTTGGTTGATTAATAAATAGCAGGATATAGAAGAGTCAGAGGGCTATTGTGGGTCTCTGGTTTGGTTCTTGACCAACAGTTGCTACATTTCAGGGCTCTCTTTCAACTCTGATTGGCACTGTGAATCCCAAGTGCTTCGGGATTATTGAACAAGTACAAATGAGTAATAAATAAAAGATAAAAACCAGATTAACTTGAGGACACAGGGTGGGAGGGGGAAGCTGGGGCGAAGTGAGAGTAGCTTCAACATACATACACTACCGAATGTAAAATAGTTGGCTGGTGGGAAGCAGCAGCATAGCACAGGGAGATCGGCTCAGCTTGGTGCTTTGCGATGACCTAGAGGGGTGGGATAGGGAGGATGGGAGGGAAACTCAAGAGGGAGGGGATATGGGGACATGTGCATGCATATGGCTGATTCGCTTTGTTGTGCAACAGAAACTAACACAGTATTGTGAAGCAATTATACTCCAATAAAGATCTATTAAAGAAAAAAAAACAGATTAGCTATAGGTCAAAGTGTTAAATTTTCAATCAGAGTAAAAGAGTTATTAACTTTGCTTACATTTATAGACCACCGCTATAATGTTAGATATATGACTGTTAGGAAACTAATCTATACATTACTCTTAAACTGGTCTATGCATGGACATATATTTTGTAATTCTGAATGGTCTATCCAATGACATGTGCACTCACTTCACACAAAAATGACACTGCTGATAATAAGTTCATTTTAAAAAATCATTAAATTCTGAATGTCTCTTTCAATAATATCCGATCTTTCAACTGAAAATAGTGAAAAGACACAGATCACAACAGAGAGATCGCAATTATATACCAACATACCTTTTTGAAGGACATGCCTTCATTAGATAATGTCAACTACCTTAGCTATTTCTTTTTTTTTTTTAATAGAATGAGTTTTCTATTGCTATTTAAGTTGCAGTATATCTTTTTTTTTTAATAATTATCTTTTTTTTTAATAAATGTATTTATTTTTATTTATTTATTTTTGGCTGTGTTGGGTCTTCGTTTCTGTGCGAGGGCTTTCTCTAGTTGCAGCGAGTGGGGGCCACTCTTCATCACGGTGCACTGGCCTCTCACTATCGTGGCCTCTCTTGTTGCGGAGCACAGGCTCCAGACGCGCAGGCTCAGTAGTTGTGGCACACGGGCCCAGTTGCCCCGCGGCATGTGGGATCTTCCCAGACCGGGGCTTGAACCCGTGTCCCCTGCATTGGCAGGCAGATTCTCAACCACTGTGCCACCAGGGAAGCCCTTAGCTATTTCTTTAAGAAACAAAATATTTCCTGGTACATTCCTTATTTAAAAACCAGTCTAAATTACCAGTCATTGGGTCTCAAAGCAAGGCACATTTTTGTTTGTTTATTAAGATAAGAAGGGGGTCCAGCATAATCAGAGGGCACTTTCTCCAAAGAAAGCCAACATAAGGAATTAGGATTAATTCTATGGGAGCTCTCCAATACTACTGAGTCAGGGAGCCTAAGTGATTTTGGTCTTTCAGTAAGGACTTCCACCTGTGCCCACATGAACACCAGGAACACCTTTACAGTATTATGGAAAGAGAGGCAGATGGACTCTGTAATGAGAGATGTTCCATCTTCATGGGGATATACTCAATGTGACAACAATGTAGAGGTAGAAAATCAATAAACAATATGCTATAAAGATGGCACATTTGAAAAGGTTTACTGTGTAACTTTTATAACACTCTATATTGTATATGATAACATTTCCAGGCATGGGGAAATTTCACGCTGCAACCTGAAGTAATTTTTGAGAATATTTAAGGTTGTCTGAAATGTGACATCCTGGACTTAGGAGCTCTTATTTAAGTTCACAGGGCAGCAGAGCAACTGTATTTTTTTTTTTTCTGTATCTTAATTTCAGTACTAATCACAAAGCGGAAATGAATGTTATTTAATGACCAAATAAATGCATGCACAAAACTTCACATAATTATATAGCTTTTGGTAAACAGGTTAACAGATGGATGAAGAATGGAATCCATGTTCACAGGCATTCAGTAGATGAAACATACCACTTTGGACACAAAAATGTGATACTCACTTATATGCAAATATATGAAATTACTTAAGTGAAAAAAGTAAAAAGAGACACTATGAGTACTAAGCCAAACACAATTACCCAAAATTCAACTCTCAGT
Source organism: Balaenoptera musculus (assembly GCF_009873245.2). Taxonomy (NCBI): domain Eukaryota; kingdom Metazoa; phylum Chordata; class Mammalia; order Artiodactyla; family Balaenopteridae; genus Balaenoptera; species Balaenoptera musculus. The sequence continues at coordinate 9,774,747 of NC_045790.1, forward strand.
AAGAAAATTCAGTATTAAAGTTATCATTTCAAGTCTTTCATGTGACCTCATCAACAATTATTTACAGTAAATTGTACTTAACCGGAATGATCAGGGATGGGTCCTTGCTAAATACTCTGGTTACTTGAGAATTAACGTTAAAGCAAAACTGTTTCACAGGAGCAATACTGATCACTGAAGATCTTTCTAAAGTATGTCAATATCCTTTCATTCAGGAATAATACTCTAATCTAGATCTTCTGAATATTTAGGTACTTGTTATTATGCATTATTTCCAGAAATAGGCAAAATCTGTATCAATTCCTGGATATCTCTGGAAAGTTCCTTGTCTCAGTTTCCTTTCCCAAAGATTTCTAGTTTATCTGAATTTTTCCTCTCAGTTTGCTGCTTTACGCTTATCCACAAAATGTATTTTTTTCACCTCAGTGCTTACCATTTTAGTTCCCCCTCTCTGTTACATATTTCCTTTCCTGTCTCTGGTTTCCCTCTTTCTGGAAGTTTGCAGAGCCTTGGTTTGCACTCCAGTCACAGAGAGCTACCTTAAATTCTAGTTCTTCTCAGTTGGAGTGCCTAACATACAACTAAAACCTTCTGGTTTCTCCACATCTTCCTCACTTTGAATGACCCTGCCATTCAGAACAATCCTGCTTCTTGGGAGCTTTTAATTTCTTGGGACCCAGCTGGGGACTGATTCACTACACTTTTTGTATTGCAGTTTCTCATGACTGAACTCAGAGCAATTTCCTGAGTAATTCATGAAACAGTCTCCATTTAACATGATAGACAAAACTTGTATGTTATTTTTCACCAGGGAAAGGAGAAATTCATATTTTAGGCACGTATGTCAGATTCAAAGATTTTCCTTTCTACAAAGTTGTTATAACTTCTGAAAATAAAAACATTTCTACAGTATCTGGCAGGCACTCAACACACATGATTTTTCCTGAATTTCATTTAAATCTGCTTTGTCAAGTGCATGAAAATACAAATTTGATGGTCATTGTTATTTCCTCTATAGGTATCATCCTGGTTATGGTTCTTTTAAGTAGTAATTAAAAGCACAACAATAGAAGAATGTGGTGCTATCTTCATCCTAGCCAAATCTAAATGGAATGAGCAATACGGAGCAACGTAAATAAAGTGTAATACAACCACACAATGCAATACTTCACAAATGTAAAAAAAACTGAGGAAGTTCTCTATGTACTGATATGAAAAAATTTCCATTGTATAATTGTCAAATAAGATGAAGAAAAGCATATATAATGTGCTACCTTTGTTGAAAAAGGAACTGAAAATAAGATTATGTACTTGCACAGAAAAAAGTTGTAAGGATATACAACAATCTAAAAATAGCATTACATAAGAAGGGGTCTGTGAAGGAACTTGGTGGGTGAGGGACAAATAGAGACTTTCCAACAGTCACTATATAACTTCCTACATTTGCTAATTTTTTAATCATATAGAATTATTAAGTATTGAAAAATGATCTAACTTTAACTCTCCCCACCTGAATTAAGATTATAAACTAATATCAAGTTCAATGGGAAAAAATCACTTTTAGTTAAAATATCATACTGAAAAGCAATGTGTTAACAAAAACAAAAGCAAAAAAAGGGAGCTGGGGAGAAAGGGCAGACAAATATTTCCTAAAAGGATTTCTGGTGACTCTCTCAATACCGTATAGTATCATAATCACAAATCAATTGTCAATAATTTAGATTCAGAATACTAAGCTAGGTGCTGGGTAACATGTTCCTACCCTCAAAACTTTTACAACTATCTGGATAGTTAAAATACAGTTAAAAACAAACAATAATTTAAGGCAGAATAGCCTAATGCCAAATGAGTGGTATAATAATCTATGTTCCAACTAATTTCAAATAAATGAATGATTACTGAAATGCAAACAAGTAAAGACTTCATAAAGGATGCAGGAATTATATAAGTGAAAAGAAAGGGAGAAAAGCATTCCAGGGAAGTGGAATTGCTGTAACAAAGATGCCAAGGGAGGTAAAAAGCACTACGTATGCTCACGGATACTGACTAGACCAGTTTGACTGAAACAGGAAGCTGGTAAAGGTAACAGTGAGGGCAAAGATGAAGTCTAATACCTATAGTAATACTTGATATCTGTGCAATATTTCACTTATCTCATTTGATCACCAAAACAACCATAAGAGAAAGCGTAGATTGTAGAAGGTCCTGAGTACCAGGTTATAAATATCTAGCAGCAGTATCTAAGATGGACCACACCATCCATTAGAGGATAAAGAAACTGGAGGCAGGGAGACTTGTTATGAAAATTCAGGCATAAGTTAATAAGGACCCAGGTTACAGTGACAGCAGTGGGAATGGAAAGGACGGAAGAAATTTATAAGAGTATGGTGATAACTGTGGAAGAGGTAAAAAGGCTACCAGGGCTTAGTCCTCAGTTGCTGGGAGGATTATGGTATAAATTGAGAGAAATATCTAAGTTCAGACGGAGAGGAGCTATTTTTAGTAATAAAGAGTCTGGTTTCCGAAATATGTGAGTCTTATGAGTTACAATATGAAGCAACAGCAGCACATCCAGTTTCTAGAGCCTCTACCACACATTCCAACGAGTGTGCTCTAAGTCCACTATCAACCAGCCAAGTGACTCATGTTTCTCTGCCATTAGGCTCCGTGCCCATCATCCTCACAAAGACTGCTGATCCAAAAGGGAGAAATAGAAAGTGACTGCTTAATGGGTAAGGGATCTCTTTGGGGGATAATGGGGTGTACAACATTGTGAACACAGTAAATGCCACTAAGTTGTATACTTTAAAATGGTTAATATATGTTATGTGAATTTCACTTCAATTAAAAAAAAAAAGGTAGCTGAAACTAAGACCACAGTGCCTTTCACCATGTTGTTAAAGGTCTATTGCCAGGATGCCATGTACTTTCCAGCCAATTCACTCTACCTTCCAAATCATTCCAAATGCCCTCTGACATTGTCTTCAACAATAACCAGGAAATTTCATCTTCCAGCTTTTCTCTGATTGTATCTCTTTACTTTAAAACAAAGTTGGCCCTCCCCTGAGTACAATACTTCCTTGTAGCCCATTCACATGGTGGCCGCTTCTCCGTGTGTTTCCTTTTTGTTTTTTTTCCTCGTCATAGTTACCCTCAGGGCCCTGGTCCCAGTGTAACCTCCAGAACTTATTCTTCTACCATCATATTTTTTAAAAAGTAAACAAAACAACCCATTTCTTTGATACTCAAGGCCCTCTCACCTATATTGCCATCTCTCCCCTCCTCACTGCTATCATTTCCTAACATACCGGTCTCTCCTCATATTTGCCTAAATCTTTGACACCCAGGTTACAGCCTCCTTCCCCTAAGTCTTGTCATTACCTTAGATAACATTCAGATCCAAGAAAACTACCTTTCCAAGGATATGCCCTCAGGTTATCTCCAATGATATTCTCCTTCACACCACTTTATCCATCCACTGCCAAGGTAAAACCTTGGACTCTGATCATCATTCAAAATGCTCTTCCACCAAAATTAATAACTCAGATACCCTATTTTATCCACTTTCTCCATGCATGACTGCACCTGAGCAGCGAAGCAACTACTAGAGAAAGATCTTCAAAGGGCAAGCTGATTCCATTATTAACTCATCACTGCTGAATTCAAAGGAGACCTCCACACAAGGAAACAATCCTACATTTCTCTGGTTAATACATTCTCCCACACTTCACCATGGCTATTGCAAATCTCCATTTTCCTTGATCCTCTGACAGATGCTCCTTTCTCTGTGAGATGATGACATTTTATACAACTTTAGAGAAAATAACCATCAGGCAAGAACTCTGACATCTTTCCAAAATGTAAAGCAAACACATACAACTACATCCTCCCTGTTATTTCTTCCTATCTCTTAAAAACAGTGAAATATCCCTCTTCCTATCTCACTCCATTCATTCATTCACTCATTCATTCATTCAACATTCAACGAATATTTACTGAAGGCCTACTAAGTGCCAGGCACTGATTTTCACCTGAGAGGCACAATGAACAGACAAAAATTCTTGCCCTCCTGGAGCTCACCTGTTGGGATTTGGGGGAGGATATAAAAAATATACATAAACATAGACAATATGGGACACATATATATGTATCATATGACATATGACAAATGACACAGTATGTTAGAAAATAAGTGCTGTGGCAGGGGGACAGCACGGGAGGAAGAATCAAAAGAGTGTGGGGGGCAGAGGACGGTAGTGTTTCACTGTTAAATGGGTAGTCAGAGTGAACCTCACAAATTTATTTCTTCATCTCAGATTTCTCCTCTGAGATCAAAACATAAATATCCAACAGCTCATGAATCTCAAACAGGTCCAAAGGGAATGCATAAATGTTTTCCCCTCCCCAATTTCCCTATTTTAAATAAATAAGCCAATAAAAACAACTGTCCTATTTCAGTAAATGGTAATACCCTCCATGAAGACTGTAAAAAGCCAGATCTTGAAGTTATCCTTATGCCCTACACTCTCTCACTCCCCCATTCAAAGTCCTGTAAATTTAATCTCCTAAATATTTCTGGAATCTATCACTTATCTCCATCACTTGCCATCATCATCACCATCACTACCATCCAACTGCAGGCTACTATGACCTCTCTTACATCAATCCATATTCATCCTGCCTCACTTCCCTTCCCACAATCATAATTTACGGAAAAACCAGAGTAAAAATTTTCAAAACATGTCCTTCAGCTTGCTTAGAACACTTGCTCTTAGGAAAGATAATTTCTTTAAGACATGTTATAAAAGACCATGGGTAATCTGACCCAATTCTACCCTTCTAGCCTCATTTTGTATCACACCCATCAGATTTTTTCCTCTTATCATACTGGCTGATCCTTATTCTTGTAAAACTCCAAGTAACCACAGGGTTTCTGCTTCGAATGATTTTCTCTCCTCCCAAAGATTAGTTAACTTCTACTCATCTTTCATATCTCGGCTCAAGGGAAGTCTTCATTGACCTCCCAGATAGGTCAAACTGGCATGCATGGCACCACGCAACTCTTCTTAATAGTAGCTGTTTATGGTAGTAGTAGTTCATCAGGGTAGTTGTTCCAATGGCAATTTTATATTTTTTGAATGATTATCTGATTTAAAGATTGTCTCTGCCTCGCAAAAAAAAAACTGCTATTGAAAAGATTATCAATAAAACAGATTGTTGAACTCATATTAATAAAGCCTTATCTTACAATGTCTACTCCAGTAAATTATGAATTAAACTGAATGCCTCTTAAACTAGACTTGGAATAAGTCAGGAAGTTCCAGAAGCATTATAATTTTATGACAGAGGTATTTTCTCAAAATCAAAGGTACAATCAAACATTAGAAATTTAATATATTTAATCCATCAATAGTTTAAATTAATGTGTTTGTATGTTTGGGGGTGGGAGCGGGTATGTATGTATAATCACCAATAAAGTCCCAAAATTCTTTCATATTTATTTTTATCATATACGTTTAAGGTGTACAGCATTACAGTTCAACATTTGTACACACTACAGTGATCACCACCACAAGCTGAGTTACTATCCATCACCATACAGTTGACCCCCTTCACCCATTTCACCCATCCCCACCAAGTCCCTTCCCCTCTGGTAACCACTTATCTGTTCTCAGGATCTTTGAATTTTTGTTTTGTTTGTTAATTTTTTTTTCAGATTCCACATATGATTGAAATCATGTGGTATTTGTCTCTCTCGGTCTGACTTATTTCACCTCACATAAAACCCTCAAGGTCCATCCAAGTGATTGCAAATAGCAGGATTTCATGCTTATTTATGGCCAAGTAGTATTCCTTTGTGTGTAATATGTGTTTATGTGTGTGTGTGTGCATACACACACACACCACATCTTCTTTATCTATTCATCCACTGATAAAGGTTACCATATCTTGGTTTTGGCTATTGTACATAATGCTGCAATGACTATAGAAGTGTATATATCTTTTTGAATTAGTGTTTTCGTGTCCTCCAGATAAATATCCAGAAATGGAATAGCTGGGTCATATGGTAGTTCTATTCTTAATTTTTTTTTTTTTTTGAGGACTCTCCATACTGTTTTTCTATAGTGGCTCCATACTGTTGGGACTGTGTTTACAGTCCCCACACAGTACACAAGGGTTCCCTTTTCTCCACATCCTCTCTAACATTTGCTATTCCTCGTCTTTTTTTTTTTTTAATATTTATTTATTTGGTTGTGCTGGGTCTTAGTTGCGGCTCATGGGCTCCTTAGTTGCGGCATGTGGGCTCCTTAGTTGTGGCATCCGAACTCTCAGTTGCGGCATGCATGTGGGATCTAGTTCCCTGACCAGGGATCGAACCCGGGCCCCCTGCATTGGGAGCACGGAGTCTTGACCACTATGCCACCAGGGAAGTCCCTATTCCTTGTCTTTTTGATAATAGCCATTCAATCTCATTAAGGTTTTGATTTGCATTTCCCTGATAGTGATGTTGAACATCTTTTCTCATGCGTGTTGGCTACCTGTGTGCTGTATGCCTTCCTTGGAAAAATGTCTATTCAGATTATCTGCCCACTTTTTAATCAGGTTGGTTTTTGGTTGTGCGCTGTATGAGTTCTTTTGGGTATTAGCTCCTTATCAGATATATGATTTGCAAATATCTTCTCACATTTGGTAGGTTGCCTTTTCATTTTTATCATGGTTTCCTTTGCTATACAGAAGCTCCTTAGTTTGAGGTAGTCCCATCTGTTTATTTTTGCTTCTGTTTCCCTTGCCTTTGAAGTCAGATCCACAAAAACATTGCTAAGACTGATGTCAGTGAGGTTACTGCCTATGTATTCTTCTTAGAATTTTATGATTTCAGACTTTACATTCAAGTTTTTAATCCATTTTGACTCAAGTTTTAGGTATGGCATAAGATAGTGGTCTAGTTTTATTCTTTTGCATGTGGCTGTCCAGTATTCCCAACACCATTTATTGAACAGACTGTTCTTTCTCCATTTTATATTCTTTGCTCCTTTGTCATAGTTTAACTGTTCATGTATTTGTGGGTTTACTTCTGGGCTCTCAATTCTATTCTGTTGATCTATGTGTCTGTTTTTGTGCCAGTACCATATTATATTGATTGCTATAACTTTGTAGTATAGTTTGAAAACAGAACATACAATGCCTCCAGCTTTCTTCTTCTTTCTCAAGATTGTTTTGGTTAGTTGGGGTCTTTTGTGGTTCCACACAAAATTCAGGATTATTTGTTCTAGTCCTGTGAAATAAGCCAATGGCATTTTGATAAGGATTGCACTGAATCTGTAAATTACTTTTTTATTAATTTTAACAATATTAATTCTTACAATTCATGAGCAGGGATGCCCTTTATTTATTTTTCTTGCCTGATTGCTGTGGCTAGAACTTCCAATACTATATTGAATAAAAGTTGCAAAAGTGGGCGTTTTTGTCTTATTCCCAATCCTAGGGGGAAAGCTAATAGCTTTTCACCACTGAGTATGATGTTAGCTGTGGGTTTGTCATATGTAGCGTTTACTATGTTGAGGTATGTTCCCTTTATACCCACTTTGTTGAGAGATTTTATCATAAATGGCTGTTGAATTTTGTCAAATGCTTTTTCTGCATCTATTCAGGTGATCATATAATTTTTTTCCTTCATTTTGTTAACATGATAAATAACATTAATTGACTTGTGGATGTTGAATCATCCTTGCAACCCTGGAATAAATACCACTTGGTGGTGTATGATCCTCTTAATGTATTGTTGGATATAGTTTGCTAACATTTTGTTGAGGATGTTTGAATCCATATTCATCAAGAGTATTATCTTGTCTTTTTTTTTTTTTTTTTTTTGGGTGTCCTTGACTGGTTCTGGTATCAGGGTAATGCTGGCTTCATAAAATGTGTTTGGAAAATTTCCCACATTTTCAATTTTTCGGAAGGGTTTGAGAAGAACAGGTATTAAGTTTTCCTGGAATGTTCTGTAGAATTCACCAGAGAAGCTGTCTTGTCCTGGGCTTTTGTTTGTTGGGAACTTTTTGATTACTGTTTCTACCTCCTTATTAGAGTTTGGTCTTTGCAGATATTCTATTTCTCTATGATTCAGTCTTAGAAGATTGTATGTTTCTAGAAACTTATCTATTTCTTCTAAGTTGCCTAATTTGTTGGCATATAATTATTCGTAGTAGTCTTCTTATGATCCTTTGTATTTCTGTGGTATCAGTTGTAACTTCTCCTCTTCCGTTTCTGATTTTATTTATTTGAGTCCTCTCTCTTTTTTTCTTTAGTCTAGCTAATGACTTGTCAATTTTGTTTATCTTTTGAAAGAACCAGCTCTCAGTTTCATTTGTCTATTGCTTTTTTCCATCCTGCTTTTGGATGGAATGTTCCATATATATCTGCTAAGTCCATCTGATCAAATGTATCATTTAAATTTGTTGCTTCCTTATTGATTTTTTTGCCTGAATAATCTATCCATTGATGTAAGTGGGGTGTGTCAAAGTCCCCTACTAGTATTGTATTGCTTTTAATTTCTCCCTTTACGTCCATTAATATTTGATTTATATATCTTGGTGTTCCTATGTGGGGTGAATACACATTTATAAATGTTATATCTTCTTGCTGGATTGACCCCTTTATCATTAGGTAAAACCCTTCTTTTTTATTATAGTCTTTGTTTTAAAGTTTATTTCGTCTGATATGAGTATAGCTACTCCAGCTTTCTTTTCATTTCCATGGAATATTTTTTTCCATCCCTTAACCTTCAGTCTGTGTGTGTCCTTATTTCTGATGTGAGTTTCTTGTAGGCAGCATATAGATGGACCTTGTTTTGTTTTCGCTTTTACCATTCAACACTCTATATCTTTTGATTGGCAAATTTAGTCCATTTACATTTAAAGTAATTATTGATAGGCACACACCTATTGGTATATTGTTAATTGTTTTCTGGTTGTGTTTACAGTTCCCCTCTGTTCCTTTCTTCTCTTTCTCTCTTCCCTTAAGTTTTGGTGGTTTTCTTTAGTGTTATGTTTCGATTCCTTTCTCACTTTCTTTTGTGTATTCACTTTAAGTTTCTTCCTTGTGATTACTATGAGGTTCACATATAACATACTATGTAAATAGCATTCTGTTTTAAGTTGGTAGCAACTTAAATTTGAACACATTAAAGCTTTATATTTTTAAACTCCCCACCCACATTTTACACTTCTGATGACACATTTTACTTTGCTTTATCTTACTTCTCCCTTAAGTAAATACTGTAGTTTTAGTTAATTTTACTACTTTTGTCTTTCAACTTTCATGCTTGCTTTATAAGTGATTGATCCACTACCTTTGTTATATGCTTATTTTTTCAGGGAGATTTTTACTTTCACATGTTTTCTTATTATTAATTAGTATAATTTCTTTTCAGCTTAAAGACATCTCTTTAATATATCTTATAAGGCTGGCTTAGTGGTGATGAACTTCTTTAGCTTTTGCTAATCTGGAAATCTCTTAATCTCTCATACAATTCTGAATGATTATCTTGCTGGGTAGAGAATTTTTGTATGAAAGTTTTTTCCCTTTCAGCACTTTGAATATGTCATATCACTTTCTTCTGGTCCCTAAGGTTTCTGCTGAAAAAGCAGCTTATATCCTTATGTTATGTATCCTTGTACATAACAAGTTGTTTTTCTCTTGCTATTTTTAGGATTTTCTGTACATCCTTAACGTTTACCATTTTAGTTATAATGTACCTTCGTGCCTCTTTGGGTTCACCCTATTCAAAACTCTTCTGGGCTTCCTGGACCTGGATGTCTGTTTCCTTCCTCAAATTAGGGAAGTTTTCATCCATTATTTCTTCAAATATTTCTGGCCCTTTCTCTCTCTCTTCTCCTTCGGAGACCCCTGTAATACAAATGTTATTCCACTTGATGTTTTCCCAGAAGTCCCTTAAGGTATCTCCACTTTTTAAAATTCTTTCTTCATTTTGCTGCTCTGTCTGGATGAGTTCCTTTGCTTTGTCTTCCAGCTCACTGATTTGTTCTTCTACTTCATCCAATCTGCTACTGAACCCCTCTAGTGTATTTTTCACTTCATTTATAACTTCCGTTTGGTATTTTCTTACATTTTGTATCTCTTTGTTAAAGTTCTCACTGTGTTGGCCCATTCTTCTCCCAAGTTCAGTGAGCATTTTTATGACCATTACTTTTAACTCTTTATCAAGTAGATTGCTTATCTGTTTCGTTTACTTCTTCTTCTGAGGTTTTGTCTTGTTCTTTTGATTAGAACATATTCTTCTGTCTCTTCATTTTTTTGTGTTTGTTTCTACATATTTGGTAAATCAGCTACCTCTCCCAGTGTTGAAGGAGTGGCTTTATGTAGGAGATGTCCCACGGGGCTCAGAAGGGCAATCCTGCCTGGTCACAGAGCCAAGTGTTCAAGGGGTGTCTCCTATGTGAACTGCATGCACCCTCTTGTTGTCACAGGCCCACAGTTGTTGCTGCGGCACACTGGTGGGTAGAGCTAACCTCTGGAATGGCTGTGGGATCTGGCAGCAGTGGCCGTGGGTGCTAGTGGCTGGGGTTATTGCCCAGCAGGCTGTGAGGCACAGCTGAAGTGCAGAGTGGGTGGGGCTCTCAATGGAGCACACCCACTGGTGCTAACAAGTTAGATGGAGATTCCCAAAATGTCACTTTCCAGTGCCAGTATTGGCAAGATAGCCTGAGATCACAAAAATGGCTCCCACCAGTGTCTCAGTCCTTGGGGAGTGTCCCAGCTGGTTCTTGCCTCTCTGTCAGATGCTTCATGATTAGTAAGTGTGTTCCTTTCTCCTATGGTCCATGCATGTTTCAACCCAGTGTTTCTGTGCTGGTCAGGTGAGTCTGCATGCAAGCCCTTTAAGAGTGGGTTTTCTGTTCCCTGTAGTTCTACAGTTTTCCTGGATGGATTCCCTACTGGTGTTCAAAGTCAGGTGTTTTGAGGGCTTGTGTCTCCTGTTTAGTATCTAAGGGTTGAGGAGCCTGATGTGGAGCTCAAATCCCTCACTCCTTGGGGAATATAACTGTACCTTTGCAATCCTTCCTAATTGTGAATTGCCATGTCTGGGATGTTTTTTTCCCTTGGCATAATGATATCTCTGTTTCTCCTACCCGTCTTGATGCTGTCATTTGACTTTTTGTTTTGGAGACTCTGTTCATCTAGTTTTCAGGTCCCTTTCAGAGGGGATTATTCCATATGTAGTTGTAGATTTGTTTTGTCAGTGGGAGGAGGTTAGTTTGGTTTCCTCCTATGTAACCATGTTGAACCCTCTCCTGCTATATGTACTTATATTTAAGTGTTTTACCAAAACTTTTAGAAGGCAAGAAACAAATAAAGATTCACGTTATTATAATCAAATAAATCAGCAACAAAAACTAAAACTAATTAAATGTTTATGGTTCATTTCAGTAGATAAACATCATTTTTACCATTGCACAATAGACTTTAACTGCTTCCAACCTTTCATTTTTCATAAGTATTTACAAGGAGTAGATTCAAGGTCACCAAAAGAAACAGTTGAGATAAAATATTTAGCTACATGTAGTTTATTGTTAAATTATATTTATTTTAAAAATACAGAAAAAAAAGGATCAAATAAGATTTCTTTGAAAAAAAGGATGCCTCTTATTAAAAATACAAGAAAAAAAGAAGCAACACAATAAGGAAGAAACAGTATAGACAGATGTCTGTAAAATAAGAGAGATTTTTCACAAAAGATTGTTAGGGTTATAGGTGCTTTGAGTCAAACTTTCAAGGCTGAGTCAATATTTCTGACCAGGGTGGCGCAGTGGTTAAGAATCCGCCTGCCAGTGCAGGGGACATGGGTTCAAGCCCTGGTCCTGGAAGACCCCACATGCCGCGGAGCAACTAAGCCCATGCACCACAACTACTGAGCCTGCGCTCTAGAGCCCACATGCCACAACTACTGAAGCCCACGTGCTTAGAGCCCGTGCTCCACAACAAGAGAAGCCACTACAGTGAGAAGCCTGCACACCGCAATGAAGAGTAGCCCCTGCTCACCACAACTAGAGAAAGCCCGCGTGCAGCAACGAGGATCCAACGCAGCCTAAAATAAATAAATAAATAATAAATAAATAAATGTATTAAAAAAATATTTCTGACCAAGTCAAGGTGCTTAACCTGCAGTACTTTAACACATTTAATTTTCACCTATAGAACTCCACTTGCTTTCAAAACATTTTTCCTATCACCACCACATAGCTGAAAGCAGGCAATAATCTATTGTTTGCCAATAATGAAACAAAAAAAAGGATTAAATAGTAACTATACACCTCTAGTTTAAAAAGAACAAAACTAGGATTAAGAAGAACAACCTTGGGGGGGCTGGGAGGCAGCGGCACAGAGGCTTCTCTGAAAACCAGGTTGATCTGATATAAATCTTGACTCGGGCTCAGTTCTTAGTCACTTATGCAAAACACCTGATATACTTTGCAGCCATCAATGATACATAAACAAATGAATGTGGCTGTGTTCCACTAAAACTTTATTCGTGGACAATGAAATTTTCACGTTACATTATTGTTTTCAACTATTAAAATTTTTTAACTTAAAAATTTTAAATTATATCATTCTTTAACTCATGGGCTGTATTAAAACAGATGGCGAACCAGATTTGACCTGTGAGCCATAGTTTATCAACCCATGGTCTAGAAGAAAAATCACTGATAAGACAGATGATTTATATGTTATCCATGACTTCACACTAAACTTTCTTCAACTATAGAAAAAAAAAGAAACACCATATACAAAAATTATCTCAAAATGGATCAAATATCCAAACATAAAAGTGCTAAAATTATAAAACTCTTGGAGACATAGGGGAAAATCTTTATGACATTAGATTTGGCAAGGATTTCTTGGGTATGACACCAAAAGCACAGGCAACAAAAGAAAAATTAGGTAAATTGGACTTCATCAAAATTAAAAACTTCTGTGAATCACTATCACAAGGACACTATCACAAGAGTGAAGAAACAATTCACAGGATAGGAAAATATACTTGCAAATCATATATCTGATGAGGTGTAAATATTCAGAATATATAAAGAACTCCTAAAATTCAATGACAAAAAAGCAAACAAATACAAAAATGGACAAAGGACTTAAAAAGACAGTTCTTCAAAGAAGATATACAAACAACCAACAAGCACATGAAAAGATGCTCAATGACATCAGTCATTAGGGAAATGCAAATCAAAACCATGAGATACCACTTTACACCCACTACTATAGCTAGATTTTTTTTTTTGAAAAACAGAAAATAACAAGTGTTAATGAAGTTGTGGATAAATTGGAACCCTCACACACTGATGATGATAATGTAAAATGGTACAGTCACTGTGAAAACAGTTTGGTGGTTCCTCAAGGAGTTAAACATAGAATTACCATATGATCCAATAATTCCATGGAAAACAGGTGTTCACACCTGTTTGTACACAAATGTCCATAGCACCAATATTCATCATAGACAAAAGTAAAAATAACCCAATTATCTATTAAATGATGAATGGATAAACAAAATATGGTATATCCATATAATGAAATATTATTTAGCTATGAAAAGGAATGAAGTATTTATTCATGCTATAACAAGGATGAACCTTGAAAACATTATGCTAAGTGAAATAAGCCAAACACAAAGGCCATACAGTATGTGATTCCATTTATGTGAAATGTCCAGAATAGGCAAATCCATAGAGACTTAAAGTAGATCAGTCCTTGCCAGGGTCTAAGGGGAAGGAGGGATTGGGAGTGATTACTTAATGGGTACAGGGTTTCCTTCAGAAGTGATGAAAAAGTTCTGGAATTGGACTGTGCTGATGGTTGCACAATACTGTGAATGTACTTCATGTCACTGAATTATATGCATTAAAATCGTTAAAATGACCAACTTTATGTTATATACATTTGCCACAATAAAAATAGCTCTTAAAAAGAACAGGAGCGCAATCCCACTACTGGGCATATACCCAGAGAAAACCGTAATTCAAAAAGACACATGCACCCGAATGTTCATTGCAGCACTATTTACAATAGCCAGGTCATGGAAGCAACCTAAATGCCCATCAACAGACGAATGGATAAAGAAGTTGTGGTACATATATACAATGGAATATTACTCAGCCATAAAAAGGAACGAAATTGAGTCATTTGTTGAGACATGGATGGATCTAGAGACTGTCATACAGAGTGAAGTAAGTCAGAAAGAGAAAAACAAATATCGTATATTAATGCATGTATGCGGAACCTAGAAAAATGGTACAGATGAGCCAGTTTGCAGGGCAGAAGTTGAGACACAAATGTAGAGAATGGTCATATGGACACCAAGGGGGGAAAACTGCGGTGAGGTGGGGATGGTGGTGTGCTGGATTGGGCAATTGGGATTGACATGTATACACTGATGTGTATGAAACTGATGCCTAATAAGAACCTGCAGTATAAAAAAACAAACAAAACAACTAATACTAAACTTTCATTGGGTTATTTGTATGGAAATATGTTAATATAAATGTTTCAGACATTACATGAAATTTCTAAAAATCTTATATTTGTATTTGTATGGAAATATGTATGGAAATATGTTAATATAAATGTTTCAGACATTACATGAAATTTCTAAAAATCTTATATTTGTATTTGTATGGAAATATGTATGGAAAAAAAAAAAAAAAAAAAAAAAAAAAGAACAGGAGCAAAAAGAGGATAATTCTTGCTTACCTACAAGCCTGTATACATTATTACTCCATGTGTAAAATGAGATTGGGTACGTGGCATCACTTTATAAACTATAAATTATTATTATTCCAGAAAAGTGCGGCTGCTATCAGAACACACTCTATATAAAAGAAATTTCATAGTAGTAGTTGATAGAATTTAGTAGTAATATATTGTCACTTCTCTACAAACACAAGTTTATGGGTTCTGAAGAGTAAGAACAATTTAGGAGAACAACTATAGGATTAATGCCTGGTGAGTTCTTAAGCAGAAGTCTGAGAACTGCTTGAAATTACATGAAAATTTTGTATGTGTGTGTTTGTGTCTATTTCTATTTTATAATTCACAATTTTTAGATTTCAGTGGTACCCAGGTTAACAACTACTGGTGAGCCACAAAGATTCCATTATACAAAAGAATGATTTGTTTGATTTCTCAAAGCATAAATTTGTCTTTGCAAAGATAAAGTCCTTGAAAAAAGCAGAACTCAAAAATAAACATCCACCAAGGTGATGCTCTATTATTTCAAGACTAAGCTTGGGTCCAGCCTCCTCCCTGAAGCTTTTCAGGAAGACTTTAGTTCATAATTACTTCTCTTTTCTATTGTTCCTCTTCTAAATATTACTTTTGCAATAGTTAGCTTTATATGTACCTCTCATTTGTTGATTTAGTATAATTTAACACTTTATCATGTATTACCTGGATCACTAACAGTTTTGAGGAGGTCTCTACCTCTATAAATGATAAGCTACCCAAGGACAGAGGTTTGGTTTTTTTTGTACTTATTTAGTAGTCCTGGAATATAAAAGATAACATGTAATAATTTTACTTCTATAAGCTCCATATATGTCTTTTAAAATTAACTCTAAGCATGTTTTATTATGGTACATGTTCTATATTTCAAATGAGGTATACATCTTAGAGTAATTCTGCAGTTATAACACTGAATAATGAATGAAACGTATCCAGTTATCAAAGTTATTATTAAAGTAACTCCTAACCATGTTGTTTCAGTTGGTCAACCATAGTTACTAATGCTTCACTGCACTATTACGTTAGTATTATCCATTAATGTCTATTTTACCTACAGGTAGAGAAATATATTAAAATCTTTCCAGAACCTTTACAGGTTTCCTTTATACAACACTATTCACTGTGTGACAAAGTAAGAAGAAAAGGTCAAAATCCATCATTTTGACATCAAATGATGACAAAGGAACTGTGGAAATGTTCATTTTAAATATGATCTAAGTGTTTATGAAATGTTCATTTTAAAGATTTTTTTAGTCATCACAAACTTATAGGCATTCAGAACCATTTATTATAAATTACACTAGAATCCATAAAGAGTTTTCTTCCATGTTTAGTCTAGTTTATCTAAGACTAAGTTATTCTTTAATTCAAGATAGGAAGTGAAATCAAATAAATATCCACTTAAGTTAGCAATTTCATTTACCCTATGTTCTTCCCTATTATTATTTCATCCACTCATTATTTTATAGAACTGCTACTCTTCCAAAAGATAGATGAAAACTTTTCTGAGACTCCCCTCTCAAAAATCAAAGCAGAATTGAGCATTTTCCTTCTCTTTGCTTCTATACCACCTTGGGCATATTTCTATTATGGGCTCACTTCATTTATATTCCTATCTCTTTCATCAGACAGTAAATCTTAAAAGGTTAAGGAGGGGACTCCGCTTCATTCATATTTTCTTTTTCTAAAACCTAAGCACAGTCTCTAGCATAATAGGTGCTCAATAAATGTCCGTTCATTAATTTGTTCGTGGAAATATTTGGGTACGAGGGCAGTATTGATAAATGAATACATGTTTATACAGAATCATTAAAAAAGATAAAGCTCATAACCTAATCCAATCATACAATAGCTTAACAGTTATTATGTCTTTTCTATTAAGTTAGCACAAAAACAGTGATGGGATAAATTTCAAGAAGTGCCAAAATAACTTAGTCCCTCACAAGTACAAAGGATAGGATGTACTTAAACCATCTTCCCTCTCCAGAAAAGAGAGGCTAAGTTAAAATTTCACTGGAGTCAAGGTCACCTAATATCTAGAACAAAGTAGCTATCAACCTGTATTTATAACATCACTATGTCATTTAAAGGGTATATAAAGATGGTACATGGTACACAATATATTATAAAATAATGAATTATTTCCAACACTCTTATTTTTTATAATTCCTCTATTGTTTTGCTTAGAAAGGAAATTTCTGATATGAACTATAAAAACAAGAGAAAGAAAAATGATTCTACAGAAATAATTATGACAGACATTACTGCTAACTGCTTGTTGAAAATCTTTTTTTCCTGTATTCCTTACTAACAAACCTCTGATTTTGTTCATAATGGCAATGGGAGTCACCAAGCACCCTTGAAAATAAAGGTGGCCATATATGTAATGTAGTTTTGGCCTATGAGATGGAGATAGAGCTTGTCAAGTCAAATTGGAGAAAAAAGTCCAAACCAACATAACAATGACAATTAACACTGGAAATAGCTCATTTGTAGCTAATAGAGATTCCACAGGCTTTATCCTAATTTTTTCAAATTATCAAACAAAATCACTTATTTTCTAACAAAATGTAGGTATTAGTCAACATCATAACTGATGCCACTAACAGAACCCTAAGTATTTAACAGGCACTAAATCTATGTGCTTTACACCAAGTAACTCCTTTAATCCAACCCTATCAGGCAGGTAACAGTATTAACTTGTTAAAGATCACACAGCTTGTATCCAGCAGATGGAGAATTCAAACTCAGGTAACTTAACTCCAGAGTTATACTCTGTTAATAAAGTTCCAACATGCCAATACATGTATGTATATGTGTATAAGTGTAAATAAATATGTATGAGTATAAATAAATGTGTGTTTATCACATCAGCTAATGTTGAATTTGAACACAAAAAATTCTCTTAATAATTAAACTGATAATATATTCAAACTTTAAGCAGATATTGCATAGGATTTTAATTTACAAGTAAATATGAAGGACTTATTAGTTTGATGTGACCAAGTCTGTCTTATTCACAACTGTAGGCCCCACCACAGTGCTTTGTTCAGAGTAGGAACTTAATAGAGACTTGATGAATGACTGAAGAAAGAATGTAAATAAAAGGTTAACACACGGATTTGAAGCTAGAGCTGCTGTTAAGTTTACCCAGCTAATGGTAAATCCTGGAAGAAATATTTTTAAAATGCTATATTTGTCACAATAAACATAATTGTTACATAATTGTTTATTCATAAGCCAATTTTGTATGCAATACATCTCTAAGCCTAGCTATTGAAAAAAACACTTTGCTTGTTCTTTATAATATTTAACATTTGAAAGATCTTTTTGACGAAGCCCTTCATTTTTAAATTAAGGTAATGTTAACTTTCACCTAAACAAAATTTGTATTTACAGTTACCTTTGAACTTTAAAAAAGATCAACAAAGACTAAATTTTCCTAACAGCCTTTGGGTATTCATTTTATGAAAGTATTTAATACAGGATTTTCTTTTTTCACTTTACCTGTTCTTCCTTAGGACATCTGTAACAAAATTTGGCATATAAAAATTCAAATTATTTATTACCTTTCAAGGATATGTTTTTTGCCGAAAGAAAGGTAAATACATATATTACTTTGACTTTCAGAATTATGAACAGGTCATTCAGGTTGTGGATATCCTACATCTTTCTTTTACATTTGCTACAGGATTAATCTTTCATCATAAAAGGAAAGTTGGCTATAACAGGGACATTGAGCAATCAGTATTCTGTCTGCCACTTCCCTCTTTGTTGGTACTTTAGTCAAGAAAAATAACTTCCTTGCTTTTTTAATTCCCTACTTTTTCCATTTAGAATAGATAGAATACAGCAATGCTTTAAAGGTTGCTACAATGTTTAGATAATGTCTTCATAAAAAGCTCCTGCTGTTTAAAACTGGATTATGATTTTAGTAGTCTTCACTGAATTCAGGTGCTTAAATGACTTTGATAACATAACCATAAACACCATCAGTAGACCTTTTTTTAGTTATTTGTTCACTTATGTCCCAGAAAATGACTGTTTCTGAATGATCTCAATTCTACTACTTTTAGACACTTACGCTAAGTGAAAGGTTGGAAGCATTTAAACACGGTGTGCCGGTGGTAAAATAGTATTTATACACTCAAATGAAGCACGAACATTCCATCAGTTACAGTTTTTTGATAATGAAAGAGAGGACATCACCAGAGATCCTACAGAGATGAAAAGAATAAAGTAAAAAAAACTCTATGTCCATAAATTCAGCAACTTAGATGAAATGGACCAAGTCCTTGAAATATATAAACTACGAAAAGAAACAACCTTAACAGTCCAACAGCTATTAAAGAATCTGAGTTCATAGCTTAAAAATACCCCAACAAAGAAGACTCCAGGCCTGGACATTTCCATGACTGCAGGTGGCCAACTTGAAGAAATGGGGAGAAGCAGCATTAAGATAAAGCAGAAGTTTTAAAACTGTGGTGTCTGCTACAGCAGCCACCAGTCATGTGTACCTACTGATTCCTTGAAATGTGGGTAGTCCCAATTGAGATGTGTTTTAACTGTAGAATATACACGATTTTGAAGACTTAGCGTGAAAAAGAATAAATATCTCATTAATAATTTTTATACTGATTATATATTAAAATGGCAATATTTTGGACATACCGAGTTACATGAAGGACATTATTAAAATTGTCATCTGTTTCTTTTTACTTTTTTAAACATAGTTACTAGAATATTTAATATTACAAATGTCACTCACATTATATGTCTATTGGACAGAGCTGCTTTAGGAAACTGAGAATGCAAAGTCCAAAACACAACACAACACGAAAAAAGATTACTGATGATATCTTGGAGCCTCTGGATCAACTTTTGCCTGAAGCTGCCCTAACTTTGGATTTTTCTGATACATAAATGAATAAATTCCTTCAGTAGTTTAAGTTATCTTCATAGATTTTGTAATTTTGCAACTGAAACTATCCCAACTCATACTCTAATCCAGCAGTATTTCTTCTATTGCCACTTTTGAAGAAATAAAAATATTTTCTGTAGAAATTTTCTTTGTAGTTCTTCCACTCTCTTTGTATATGCTTATAATGCACTCACTGACTTTTATAAAGCACTTCATTTCCATTACAGGTATTAAAAGCAAAATACTGTTTTCATATACAGTAGAATAATTTCTAAGCAAATAGGTAGGTTCTCACAGAAATGAAAACCACATATTCAATTATTAATTCAAACCCTACTGAGCCCTTACTTAGGTTAGGGATATCAAATAGGTTTCAGTGCCACATCATCTGTCATGGCTGCCTTTAGAACTGTGGTTCAAAGGATGCTAGGCTGAACTTGATACAGATGTTTGTCATGATAAAGGAGAAGAGGGGAAGCATGTGTTCAGATATTTGTGTCCTCTGTAAAACAGTGCCTCTCCACAGTTAAAAGAGGGAAAAGATGATTTTGATGGGAGTTATTTAAACTTTTAATTATTAAGTTGAATTTCCCATTGACCATTCTTTAATAGATAGGTTATATATTTGATTCCATGATTACAGTTTTAGTCTTAAGTTCCTAAAGATAGATTTTACTATATAAGTTTCAATAATTTTCTAATATCCACTTTGATAATTTAGATTTATGAAATTCTAGGCATTTTTAAATAGATTAACCTAAGGGCAGTACATAGAACTCACCTCTCTCAAGTGGTTCTACTGATATACAAGGCTTTCTTTCTTTGAACAGAGCAGAGTCTCTTACTCATTTGACATATAGTTACTGAACATTTACTATGTGTCAAGCACTATGCTGGGTGCTATAGAGTTAGGTGTATAGGAGTGTGTGTGTGTGTGTGTGTGTGTGTGTGTGAATGAGTGTGTATACCTCTAAGCATGATTCTTGTCCCTATGTAGTTTGCAGTCTAATGGGAAGAAAGACAAATAATTACAATAAATGGTAATCAGTATCCTTTTAGGGAAAGTACAGAGTATTCCAGAAGCATGCAAAAGAATGACCTCACCTAGTCTAGGGAATTATATTTAAATTGAAACATGAAGAATTAGTGG
Source organism: Balaenoptera musculus (assembly GCF_009873245.2). Taxonomy (NCBI): domain Eukaryota; kingdom Metazoa; phylum Chordata; class Mammalia; order Artiodactyla; family Balaenopteridae; genus Balaenoptera; species Balaenoptera musculus. The sequence continues at coordinate 9,795,626 of NC_045790.1, forward strand.
GCACTGCCGGGTTGAAGAGCGGGGAAATGGGATGGTAAAGTAGAAGTGGGAGAGAAAAGTGTCCTACTTAAACAGCATGTGGGATAAGTGAGGGAAGAAAAAGTCTGCCCAATTGGGAAACTGAAAGAAGTTCAGTATAACTGAAGTATCAAATGCAAGAAGAAAAACAGAAATAAAGAAATCTAGAGGGACTTCCCTGGTGGCGCAGTGGTTAAGAATCCCTCTGCCAATGCAGGGGACACGGGTTCGATCCCTGGTCCAGGAAGATCCCACATGCTGCGGAGCAATTAAGCCCGTGTGCCACAACTACTGGGCCCACGCACTGGAACTACTGAGTCCACATGCTGCAACTACTGAAGCCCCCGCGCCTACAGCCCGTGCTCCACAACAAGAAAAGCCACCGCAATGAGAAGCCCGTGCACCACAACGAAGAGCAGTCCTGGCTCGCTGAAACTACAGAAAGTGCAGCAATGAAGACTCAAAGCAGCCAAAAACAAAAAAAAAGAAAGAAAGAAATCTAGGGATAAGTGGGTGCAAATATATTGAAGAGCCCAATTATAAGGCACACTAAACAGTCTGGACTTTACCCTAATGGCAAGGGTTTATCACTGAAAGATATAAGGAGTTAACATTATCCACCTGGCTATCCTGTGGGAAAGTGGGCAAGACCAGCATCAGGGAGTGTTATTAGAAGGTTTTAACGGTAAACCATTTTAGGCCACCATTGATCACAGCCTGAACCAGAGTGACTGCAGGAAGGAGAGAACTGCTGAATTTCGGGAGATATTTAATAAATAGAATTCTAGAAGCATATAGAAGAGTCAGGGATAGCCTCCAGGTTTCTAGCTTGACTAGATGTTTGATTGGTGGTGTCATTTCAAGCAACAAGCAGTACTAGAAGAGAAAACCTGAATGTGGCTTTTGGAAGTGTTGATTTTGAGATGGCTTTGAGATACCCAAGAAGAAATGGCTAACTGTATATAAAGTTTGCTCTGCAGCTCAACAGAGAGGTCTGGGCTAGTCTGTAAGTGGTAACTGAGGCTATGGGAATAGATGAGCTTGCCTATGGAGTGTGTAATGATAAGAAAACAGGGCCTGGAGCAGACCTTTGAGGAACTTGAGAACTTTTATTAGAGGGTAAGAAGAAGCCTCCAAGAGACTAAGAAGAAAAACCAAAAGATGGAGGTATCAAAGAAGCCAAGGAAGGAAGTGTTTCAAAAAAGAGGCATGATCCCTAACAAAAACTGTTGAGATATCAAACTGGAAGACTGAAATTTGTCCATGAATATTAGTTACACTGCAGAAAAGAGTTTTGGGGATTAGTAACAGTGTACACCAGATTTTAGTGGATTGAGGAGTCCATAAAAGGTCAAGAAATAGAGGTGAAAACTGCCTATAGTCCATATTGCCTGTAGAGGACAGAAGAGATACACAGCAGAATCTAGATGAGAAAGTGAGGCTGGAGGGAGCTTTTTTCTTTTTCTTTTTAGATGCGAAATACTTCAGTGACTTTAAACACTAATGAGATGTAGGATTTATCTCTTATTAAGAAGCTTGAAAATGCCAAATATTCATTTGCCACTTCCTTTAGAAATAGAGCATTGGCAGAGGTACCTGCCTCAAACTTTGAATTGGGAATTTGTGTCACAAACAACCAGAAAACATTCTTTGTTTTTGTTGTTTTGTGTTTTTTTTTTTTTTGATGTAGACCATTTTTAAAGTCTTTATTGGATTTATTATAATATTGTTTCTGTTTTATGTTTTGGTTTTTTGGCCACGAGGCATGTGGGATCTTAGCTCCCCGACCAGGGATTGAACCCGCACCCCCTGCACTGGAAAGCGAAATCTTAACCACTGGACCACCAGGGAAGTCCCCAGAAAGAACATTCTTAAGTAGAGAGGACCATTGTAGCAAGATTAAGTTTCAGGGCAGCAACAGAAGTCAAGCAGCAGCATCACTGGTCTAGTGCCAGCAGTAGTAAGGAAGCAACAATAATGCTGTCATAACCAGACCAGACCTGTGGTGTGGTCCTGGCTGTGGTTCCTGCCAGGGAACAGCCTGCAACAGCTCTTCCCCTTGTACAAGCCTGGTTCTCTAGTCTTCCCAGAAATGCTGAGAGCTTCCTAACATCCATTTTATAAATTTACTTTTAGTTTCAACAGCCAGAGTCAGTTTTTGTTGCTCCAACTAACAAAACCTGACTACTTGAGGAATTACAACAAAAGGTGATGTTTATGTCAATGTTATGTTGGCAAAACAGCTCCCCAAACACATATTACCAGGAGATCTGGTTTGAAATAGTGACTGAGTTATTTAGCATCATTCAGCAAGCAAATTCCAGCATTATGTAAGTACTTTCTGAAATAGCGCTGAAGAACAGACCCTGCCACTGATCTCCTATTTCATTAGTCCTGTGATTCTTTAAAATAAGGGACAATTTTACCAAGAATTGAAAGACTCTCATTTCAAAACACATCAATAAGAGAAAGAAAAGAAAAAAGCCGAAGATTAGAAGAAAACATCTGAAAATCTTATATCTCATAAAAGATGTGTATCTAAAACACAAAAAGAACACTTTCAACTCAATAGGAAGACAAACATCCTAATTATAAAATAGGCAAAATACCTGAATAAATATTTCACAAAAGAAGATATATGAAAGAGCAAAAAACACATGAAAAGATGTTCAGTGTCATTAGCAAATTAGCACCACAATGAGATAATACTTCACTTCCAGAAGAATGGCTATAATCAAAAAGAAAATAACAAGTGTTGACAAGGATGTGAAGAAACTGCAACCCTAGTACATTGTGGGGCTGTAAAACAGGTTGGCAGTTTCTTAAAAAGTTAAACAAGAGAAATGAAAACACGTTCACACAAGTTGCATGCAAATATTCACATAGGCGTTATTCATAATATCCTCCAATCTGGAAAAAACCCAAATATTCACCAGTTGGTAAATAAACTGTATTATTTCTATACAATGAAATATTATTCAGTAATAAAAAGGAACAAAATACTGATACATGCTACAATATGGATCAACATAAAAAATATTATGGTAAATCAAAGAGACCAGACACAAAAGACTATATACTGTATGATTTCATCTACATGAAGTGTCCAGAAAAGGCAAATCTATAGTCACAAAAAATAGATTAGTGCTTGACTGGAGATGGGGATATGAATGGGAATTCAGTACAAAAGAGCATGAAAGATCTTACGGAGGTAATGAAAATGTTCTAAAAATTTGTTTATCCATTCATCAACTGATAGACATTTGGGCTGTTTCTACTTTTGTCTACTATGAATAATGCTGCTATGAACATCTGTTTACAAGGTTTTGTTTGATCACCTGTTTTCAGGTGATGTTTTGCATAAGTTGGCAAATTTACTAAAAGTCATTATATACACTTAATACAAGGGAATTTTATGCTACATAAACCATACCTCAATAAAAATTTTTTAAATTCCCATTTCCCATTTTTTGGGCTTCACAGGAGGCCACTCGGCACTGTAGGGTGAGGCCCCTGTGTATTGTTTGCAGGAGTAGTATTTCCTGTAAAAGAGAGCTTCCTAGTCTAGGAATGACTTCTAGTACACAGTATTTGTAATACTTGTATATTCTAGAACAGTCCTTCTCAGAATGTGGTCTGCAGACCAATGCCCATCTATGTGTACTGCTAACTGTCTGAGACTGTCCATAACTAGGTAATTACAGAAGTTGAGAATATGTGTTTAGAAACTTTAACAGCAATTTCACAAAACAATATATCTGCTGAATCTGATAATAAAATATTTGGACTTGTATCCTATATTGCTTAGGTTATTTTTTTCCATTTCTAGCCATTCATTTTTACTGCATTTTCCATAACAATCAGTCAGCCAATGATTGGAAACTTAATGTTTAGACTTTTTCAGTGTGTACCACTTTTCCACTATCTGACAATTGGCCATCATACCTATCAGTGTAGGTCAAACTCAACATGTTTTCAAATTTTTTTTGTAAACATGCTTTCAAATGCTCCAACAACTCTGGTGGTATATTTACCAATGCCAAATTTTAAGGCCTTCTGTGTAACCCAGATTTTAATAGATGTTCATGTATTTTTCTGTTTTTATCAATATATTTTCGATTTTATAATTAAAAAACAAAAATATTCAAACTATATATACTTAATAAATGTCCATTTTCTTCCCTTTCTCTCAACTAAAAAAGGCTTGAATTTAAAAAAAATAACAAACCTAGTCTTTGAACTTCGATAAATTATGGTCCTAGGAAAGGTTCTATAAATCATTTTAAAATAAAAGTACAAACTAAACCAAAAACATGTTTCTATGCTCATTTGTAAATTAATGCAAAAATGATATTTAAATCAATATAAACTAATATCTACACATTATATCAATACAACATGATGCCCCAAATGTGTATCAACGAATTAAATCAGGCAATATAATGACTACATATACTACTTAAGAGATCTCTAGGAGAAGAGCTTCATAATGTAAGGGTCAGCAAATGGTTGGAAGACTGAAGACAAAAGTAGAACAGTAGCTGTACGTAAGATCCCAGAGTGAAGTTGAGCAGCCTGAAGGCTTCCTAAGACAACACAGTCAAATGCAGAGGCATAAAACAAATCAATGACTGAACAAATCATTTTTATACTACCTGGATGAGACTGTTTAGATAATGGATACTATACAATGAGGTAATAATGAAAACAAAAGAGAGGTAAACTGAATTACTGTTAAAAATCTAGACCCATCTATAAAAAGGAAGTTATTCAAATCCCCTAAGTGGCCATCACAAATTTGCAGAATTTGAGCAAAGTGAATTAGAAAGTTTATTGTCTTTGATAACAGGTAGAACAATGGAGAGAGTGTGAAACAAGGAGATAAGTGACCTGAGTTCTACCTTGGCAATAAGACTTTAGAGGAGAACATCTTTATTCATTTCCTTATTGAACACAAATGATAAACCAGATTATTTCTGGTCCCTTCAAGAATTCTACATTACAGCTTATTGATACAAGTACCAACAATGCAAGACATCATCACCGCACACATGGAATAAATTGTCCTAAAATGTTTACTATGCCTCTTCTAAATTGAACCCTATGTATATGGTTCATTTGGAAAATAATCTTTTATTTAAAAGAAATTAATTTTCCCCCCAAATCCCATTTAATTATTTTCCAAATAATTCTGATAACTTAAAACATATTTGACTTAAAATTTACTATCTTCATCAGTGTGGAATTATTAGTTTGGTAATCCATTCAAAACTATCACTTTCAAGAAGTTGTTCCTAAGAATCTCATTATGCTTGAAAAGGGAGAGGAGATGGATACGCAAAGTTAAAAAATGTTTGGATATTGAGTACTTTATAAATGTAATATATTTTATAAATGTCTTGTAAGACAATACATAAATATACAAAACATTTATACGATGAATTTTGTTTTTATATAAGCTTGAGGGGAAGAAACTGATAATTTTTAAAAATCTCATTAACTAAGAGTTAAGCTCAGTTACGCTGCTCTAAGTAATCTCTTATCCTTCTCTTGCAAGTTTTTCTCCATAAAGAAATCACCCCCATTAGCAGAAAGTGCAGGAAAGAAGAGCTAACATTTCCCCTCAACAACTACAGAAATAGTAATTAACAACTTTAACAATCCTATGCTAATTCAGTTTAATCCTCTAGCTCTGAGAAGATTAACCATCTATTCAGGCTATATTTCCCACTGGGTACTGGTGACTAGATAATTCATTAGGGTATCTAAAATGCTAGTTTCTGGATTTCTCTGATTAATCTCTGATTAAATTCTAAATAACACCATTTTTATTAGGCGATGAGTCAGCTTGCACAAGTTCATGTAACCAAAATTATGCATATATTCTGAAAATCCATATAATCAAAACTGAAAAAAGTGCTAGTAATGCAAAGATCAGAAATGTATTAGAATCAAGTCTTTAATTAACTAGTAAAATTGAGATACTGAGTTCAAGTATTTTAAAGAAGTATAAGAAATGTTTTAGTAAAAGGCAAGAGACTGGCTGATGGGGTTTAATATGCAAAGGTCCAGATGAAGGTAATCTAGGAAGACAGAAGACAATCATGGAAGTTAGCCTGCTTAAAACAGAGATCCGTTAAATAGAATAATGCCAGCTGGTCTTTGAAGCACAAAAAAATATGATTAAATATATTTCACGAGGGGCTTCCCTGGTGGCGCAGTGGTTGAGAATCTGCCTGCCAATGCAGGGCACACGGGTTCGAGCCCTGGTCTGGGAGGATCCCACATGCCGCGGAGGAGCTGGGCCCGTGAGCCACAATTGCTGAGCCTGCGCACCTGGAGCCTGTGCTCCGCAACAAGAGGGGCCGCGATAGTGAGAGGCCCGCGCACCGCGATGAAGAGTGGCCCCCGCTCGCCGCAACTGGAGAAAGCCCTCGCACAGAAATGAAGACCCAACACAGCCATAAATAAATAAATAAATAAATAAAAGAGTAACTGTAGTGCCATGTACACACACAAAAAAGCTTATTTATTAAAAAAAAAAAAAATATATATATATATATATATATATATATATTTCACGAGAGGAACTGGAACCCAGCAAAATAATTTAATAACTTCTAAATAGAAGAGGTTTCCTGATTATCCCAAATACCAAAGATCACTGAAATCCTACCACTAAAGCATATAAATCAAGAGTGAAGACCATTATTCTCTTTCAAAGGCTACTACTGGCATTGCCTCTTCCAGCTCTCCTCCATCACGTCCTTATAAATCCAACCAATTTGGGGCAAGACAAACGCAATTGTAATATACCGTTATATTATGCTCATAGGTTCTTTTGTTTGTCTACTTTTGCTGTGTGTGTGTGTGGTTTTTGTTTTGGTTTTTTGGGGTTTTTCTGGCCTGTTTAAGTAAGAATTAGTTTTCAGTGAACTTACTTTGAAAACAATTCTTTTTGATAAACAAAAAGATTCTTCAGTTTCTTATTGTTCATATAGAAGCTCTTAGCCAACCTACACTTAACCAACCATCACAATCAACCAACACCTTCTAGATTCCCCTTCTAAAACAAACTGACATGGGATACTAAAGGCTAATATCTCATATACTCCACTGTGTGCCAACCAAGAGTAGGTTGGTTTGCTCCCTCACCGTTTACATCAGTTGTTCTTGCAACTGCGGAATTTAATTATATCTTATCTAAACTAACAAAACATGAGTATGAAGAATTGTTTCCGTAAAAATTAGGTTGAAAAAAAAGATGGGATATTTTGGTATAATAAATGATTTAGTTTAAAAAAGAAATGCTACTGAATTGGGTGGGCGTGAGACTACTGTAGATGTAGGGAAAATAATAAAATATTAAGATTTGACTCACAGATTATATAATAAGTGTCTTTAAGGTCTACCTCCATTTAAAATAAATCAAAACTTGAAATCATAAATAATACATTATGGGTATGGTTTATGCATGAAAATCTGATGTAGAGTGCCAGTCTGTGAATTCATGCATCCAGAAAAGACCTTGGCCGTAGATAAAGGTTCCTTGACCCCAGCACTATGGACATTTTGGACTAGAGAATTCTTTGTCTGCAAGTGGGGGTGGAAAGCAACACTGTCCTGAGAATTGAAAGATGCTTAGCAGCCATCCTACCAGTGGTTTCTCTACCACCCACTTGATGGCAACAGCAGCAACCCTGCCCAGATCTGACAATCAAAAATGTCTCCAAACACTGCTAAATATCCCCAGGGGGTAAAATCATCCCAATGGAGACCCACCGCCCTATATCAAATGATTGATAAATACATGTATATTTATATTTTTTCATTAAAGTGAAATGTTTAAGTAATCAGCTTTTAATGATTTTTACTATAGCCAAATTTTTTTGATTAATTGATCAACTACTAGGTGAAATTAATGGCTTCTCTATACTTAACAGGAAGAAAGAAAAACAATCCTTGAATTGGTAAAGTGCCAAATAAGATAGCTTTACTTTATATATGATGATAGTCCCATTTCTTCCACAACTTTTCTGAGATCAAGACAGAAGCACAGAATTACTGAATTAGTCAGACCAGGGAGAGGAAAAGGAGGCAGCAGCAGCAGCAAAGGGAAAAAAAGAAATTTAAGAAACAATTTCCAAATGGTTGGAAGAGCAGCATGAGGAAAAAGCTTATTATCTCTTGACTACGTAGTCCTATTATTGCAACATTTACCGCAGGCCTATCCACTACCAGTCAAGAGAGGTTCCTACGCATAAACTCCATAAAGCTTAAATGTCTACTATTAGATGAGTGGTTATGGCAAATTATGATTCACTAATTTATGATGTTCAAAAAAAATAAGGTGAGTAATGACAACATTATATGTTGTTAAATAAAATAAGTTGGTTAATTAACTATACTCCAATATAAAATAAAAATTTTAAAAAAACAGTAACTCTAACATCTATCAAATAAGTTGTTTTACCTCTTAGAATATTAAATATTTATTTTGTCATGTAATGGGATAACATTTGTCCGTGTCAAATATAGCAAAGTTACCTAATGACATTAAAAAAAAAAAAAGTTGGAGTATGATAAAATCATTTAAGGAGACAGTTGGAAATATGATTTGTACATACAAAGAAAATGATTTAACAGTAAACCAAATTATTAACAGCATTTATCCCTGATGTTTTGTATTTTCCATAATTGCCACAACAATATTTCCTTCATACATATTCTTCTAGAACGTTGTCACTCCCCCTATCAAGAGGTAGAGTCTGTCTGTGTTCCCAGCTCTTGAACCTAGGCAGGCCAGCATGACTGCCTGGATAAGTAACATTGTGTGGTTTCCAAGGCTAGGTCATAAAAAGTGATATGCTTAGCTTTCTTTCTCTTTTGGGACACCTGCCTTTGGAGCCAGCCCTGGGGTACCATGTAAGAAGTCCAACTATCCTGAAGGCACCATACCGGAGAGATCACAGAGACTGAGAGAGGTGCCTAAGAAGCTGCAGCTATCTCAGCCTTCAGTTGTGTGAGTTCTCCCAACTTGGGCATCAGACACATGGGTGATCTAGGCTTCACATAACTCCAGACGAGAGAGCCCACGTGAGAACCACTTAACTGAAGCAACTCCCAGAACCCTGAAAGAGGATAATAAAATGATTATTGCTATTTTAAACTACTACAGTTTAGGAAGGTTTGTTATGACCAATAGACAGGAACCAAGGTAGAATGTGTTGGGAAGAAGAGGGGGAAGCTACACTTGTTATTTTATACATACTTTTCTATTGCTTAGATTCTTTTCTATATAATAACTTCATAATTGCAATTTTTAAGTCCCTAGATTTGCCACTGTTCTGGTAAAATAAAAGAGGGAAAAACTGAGCTTATCCTCAGAAGACAGTGAACCTAAAATTCCTACCTATCATCTACTCTGACCATTCTGAACTACTGTCATTACTACCAGCATTCTAAAGCAAAAATATTTGTCAGGAACTTAGACTCAGCAATCTGTTGAGTGCTAATTACTATTTTTAAGGGTGGGTCAGAGAAATTACTGAACCAAGAATAACTCAGATACAGTACTGAGATCTGTAACTCAGGATTGAGTCCTCCTTCTGATCCTATCAAAACCAAACTGTGAGCTTCCTAAAGTCTAGGCCTAGGTCTTACATAATATGTAATCAATATTGGTTGGATGAATGAGACATAGTAAATGAACTATGAAAATTAAAGGGGGAGAGAAAGGAATGCAGAGAAGGATAAGCCAATAGGAGACACAAGGACTTTACACTTCAACTAGGAATCCAATTCATACACATGAAATGAAAACTAAAATATTTTAAATGTGACATACAAGTAAATACAAAAAATTATATAAACTAGTAACTGAGTATATAAGTGCAGCTCATATACGGAGAAAATGACTGGTCCAAGTGTGACAAGGTTCACTGGAAAATGTCTCCTCAGAGAGAGAAGGCTTTAAATGGGTTTTATGAAGAACATTTTTACTGGAAAGATAAGGATATACCAACATATTAAATGAAGAAAGTAGCAAATACCAAGAAATAAAGGCTGAAAACATACAGCAGGAAGAAAGGTAATTTACCTGAATGTCATACAGAAAACATCTTTAAGAATAAGAAGATAGAATGCTGGTAAGGGAGGGGAATAAATGTTAGAAAACCTTAAAAAAAAGCACAAGGATAAAAAACTGAAATATAACACAATTCGAACTAAGGTACTTCTTGAATGACTTGATGAAAAGTGTTTGATGAAAATTATTCTAACAGTACTGTGCACCATGGAATAGAGCAGGGAAGAGGTAGGAAGGCCAGTTTTACTGCTGCAATCATCTCAGCAAGAAGTGATGGGGATGGCAACTACAGATGTAAAAAGGAAGAGAATGATCTAAGAGACATGATGGCGAAAGAATCAGCAGAACATTGCTGATAAATTAGATGGGGGAGGAGGGAGAGAGGTACGAAAAGGAAAGTACTAAACGGGTGATTTAAAGGTTTTAAATGTAAGAACTCTAAGACCAGAGGTAAATTTTAACAAGAAAGGAAAAAGATGACGGAAGGAAGAAGACCTGGATAGAAGGAATTTTAACTAAAAGGAAATAGGCATTTGTGTCAAATGCAACTAAGGCCTACAAAAGGATTAATTGAGAAAAACAAATCAAGAAACAAAAAATAAGTTAGCTAGGAAGGGATTACTTCCAACATATGAGAATTCTATTTACAGGAGAGGAGTAAATACCTTAGACACAAAGGCAGAGCCAACTAAAAATAAGATAATAAGGTGTACCTTAATCTGTGCCAACCACTATCCTAAGCACTTTACAATATTGCCTGATATGTTCACAACAATCCTATGATATGGGTACTTACACTTATCTCCAATTTACGGGTGGAGACCTTGCTGAGACACAGCAAGGTCTAATAAAGTTACAGAGTAAGTTGTGGAGGCCAGATGTGCACCTAAACAGTCTGGCTCCTAAGTCCATGTTCTCAACCAGCTCAAAATTCTAGGATTAATTAAGACTCTGAGAAGACTGATGACAGACCCCAAAAAAGTAAGTAATTAAATTTGTGAGGGCAAAGTTTCAAAATGGCATACTATGAAAAAATCTTGCTTAATGGATCCAGAAAACTAGAATAGGAGAGAATTTATTGGGGGAGAAAAAAGAAGGGAAGACTGCCTTAAGAGCTGTAATGTGAAAATATAAAAGTTTAAGAAAATGAACTGATGATACAACCATAAAAGACTCGATGTTTGGGCATAATATTGGGTTGGCCAAAAAGTTCGTTCGGGTTTTTCCATACGATCTTACTAACCATTAAGTATAACATCTAGAAAAACAGCCTTGCTTAACCAAAGCATATTCCATGACACAATTTAGTGGTATAAACAGTTATAGAGCCTGGATATGCAATGTTTAACATAATGCAGGCAAATGTTGGGGAGAAAACATTTCGAGTTTCAAACAGGTATTTAAGATTACTAAGCACTCTACCACAGAACCAAACACGAAGAAGGTTCTCAGTCGGTACTATGCTTGTCCGTGTATTTTCCAAATGTTCTGAGGACCACATTATTAAAGTTATCTAGTATGTTTATAAAGGACACATACTCCTAGGCCCATCTAAGATTTTAGGAATCTGGTGGTGGAGCTCAGCAAACTAAAATTTTAATACTCTTTCCAGGCAATTCTTTTGCACAAAAGTTGCACTGCCTTCCTTCCTCTGCTGCAGCCTAAGTGTTAGAAGTAAACACTCCCCAACTGTTTTTCTCTCCTGTGGCTTTGTACTGACTCAGATCTTCTAGGTTATTTCATTGCCTATGCTTGACTTGTGTTTATTTCTAAAATTTCAGTCCGGGTTTGGTAACATAATCAAGACTTGGTTCTGGAGTTATTAGCCCTGAAATCCATATCAACTTCGATACTGACATTGGGTGGGGGAGCTCTAGTTCTTTTCCCTGACATCATAGATTTTCTTTTCTTTTTTTTAAATCTTATTTATTTATTATTTATTTTTGGCTGTGTCGGGTCTTAGTTGCAGCACGCGGGATCTCTAGTTGTGACATGTGGACTCTTAGTAGCGGCATGCATGTGGGATCTAGTTCCCCGACCAGGGATTGAACCTAGACCCCCTGCATTGGGAGCATGGAGTCTTACCCACTGGACCACCAGGGAAGTCCCTAGATTTTCTGTTAAAAATAAAATATGGTGTTGACTGGACACTGGACTGACCCAATATGTCTTTTACCTTTTTATTGAAGTATAGTTGATTTACAATGTTGTGTTAGTTTCTAGTGTACAGCAAAGTGATTCAGTATATTCTTTTTCATTATACGACATTGAATATAGTTCCGTATGCTATACAGTGGGACCTTGTTGTTTATCTATTTTATATACAGTAGTTTGTATCTGCTAATGCCGAACTCCTAATTTATCCCTCCCCCTCCCCCTCTGGTAACCATAAGTTTGCTTTCTATGTCTGTATGTTTCTGTTTTGTAAATAAGTTCGTTTGTATCATATTTTAGATTCCACATAGAAGTGTTATTATATGACATTTGTCTTTCTCTGTATGACTTACTTCACTTAGTATGATAATCTCTAGGTCCATCATGTTGCTGCAAATGGCATTATTTCATTCTTTTTTATGGCTGAGTGATATTCCATTGTGATTTTATATATATATATATATATATATATATATATATATATATATATATATATATGTATGTATGCATGCCACATCTTCTTTATCCATTCATCTGTCAATGGACATTTAGGTTGTTTCCACGTCTTGGCTACTGTAAATAGTGCTACTATGACCACTGGGGTGCATGCATCTTTTCGAAGTAGAGTTTTCTCTGCATATATGCCCAGGAGTGGGATTGCTGGATCATATGGCAACTCTATTTTTAGTTTTTTGAGGAACCTCCATACTGTTTTCCATAGTGTTTTCAATTCCCACCAACAGTGAAGAAGGGTTCCCTTTTCTCCACACCCTCTCCAGTATTCAATATGTCAATTGTTATGTTACCAGATCTGTGTTAAAGAAGATGCTCACTGCTACAGACTCAGCATCTGAATTCCTGTTTATTGCCCCTAAAGTAAAAAGGCACAAATGTCCTGTCTTTGTCCTGATTTACCGCAAAAGCTTATCAAGGATGGAAGACATTTTCTAAGAGGATAGCATGACTATGCAGACAGTGTCTGTGAGAATGCTCCAGTTTCTGGAACTGCGAAGGAGTGAGTTCTTCTAAGATGTCTTTTGACCCCAACGATGGGACAAATGGTGGCCAAAAAGCTGTCTATTGATATGATGTGGAACTGAAAAGACAGCCTCTTTATTCAACAGGGATGCTCCATGATAGCAGCAACTAGGATCTTGAAAGAAGGGCTTCTAGGTACTTTCATGCTTTAGCAGATCTGTGATTCAGATTGTAGAATCTGAAGCCATGTCTCTAGTGTTCTCTCTGGTTCTCTTTCCTTAATCCTGGCTAGTTCTATAGTCCTACTGTGTCATCGTTCTGGTTGGCCTGAGGTGACTAACATAAAAAGCTAACACTAAATTATACTGGGAGACTTCTGCCATTTCCTGAAAATTATTTGATCCTTGAAGGATGGCATTCAATTCACCTTTGTATCCCAGAGTACCTACACATGCACTGCTAGACTTGACATATTTAACTGAATGCCCTGTTCAATCCTTACAAAAGAATCCTCCTCATGTAGAGCACCCAAAGGCATTAGCCTTATATGAAAGGTGACTTCCTCCTGCATCCTACTCACCAAGGTCATGGAATAGGAACAGACATCTAACTCACGGTCATGCAATGAATTCAGATTTCTCTCTCGCCAACTGAACTAAAAGAAACACACTGTCACCATTAGGAGGCAAGCTTTAGCTGAAAGGAAAGATCAGTTCAAGTCAGCAATATGGCAAACCAAATCCACGTGCAAGTCACAGTTATGGACAAGCAGAAACCAAGAAAAACTATAGCAAGGCAAATAGAAGTGGAAGGGAGAAGTGGGAAAGGTAGATGAAGCAGACCTGTAAAGAGAAGGCAAGACAAGAAACCATATATCCCCAGAATGAGAGGCAGAGAGAGACTCGCTTCTCAGATCCTGACAGTTCTCCCATTTGCACAAGGTCTAGTTGTTCTTTATCAACCGAAAAGAGCTGGATCCCTACAACAACCTCTCCTTGAAGCCAAACAATTCCTGATTAAAGCACTATTTTTTTTAGAATGTACACCAAGATATACAAAAAGCTGGCAACAGATAAATCCAAAGAGAAAAAAAATTGTACCAGGAAGAAAGTGAAATCTCAGATAGCCAGCAAGTTCTCTAAATATGAATTTTACTTATCAGGAAGAACCACCAATTTTACCATATTCTTATCAATGAAACAAATTAAAATTTAATTGATGTTTTCAAAGCAAATTATCAGTGTTGACAAAAGAATTGTCTCAAACCCAGAAGAGACAAAAACCACGTGACATATCTTTTCTGTAAATATATTTGAAAATATTTTGTAAGCCTATTTAAAGCAGACCTTTGTTGTTTGAGGTCTGTAATAATCAGTAGTACGTTGGATTAATAGCCTCATCTTTGAAGACAGGCTTTATAACTCATACAGCTGATAAAGGGGAGGCAAAGGCCAGCCCTGTAACTAGCCTTTAACCTGATTGATGGTCCTTTCTTGTACCTAGACTAACAATAGTATCTTTACCATTTTTTTTCTTCTAAAGATATTTTCTCTGAAAACAGTCTTTGAACTGACTTTCTTTGAAGAGTATTCCCATATAACAAATCCCAAATAAAACCATAACATGAGTTCACAATAAATTAATCCAAAAAGTTTGCTTCAACACTGTCAAAGACCAAACTAACGTCACAACAACTATAATTTTGTTTATCTAATACAGATTCTAGCACACATCCTCTCTGGCAAGAAATATATCATTTAAGCCTTGAATTCATTTAAATCATACACATTTGATTTACAGACATTTTTAATATTATTGTTAACTTTTTAGTAAAATGTTTAATAGGTACTAATATTGTAAATCTTCAATTAAGTAAAGCTTGCCAATTTTTAAACTCTCATAAGAAAGCTTAATTGGAATTTTCCATAAAAACTTTCAAGATCGGCCTCCCTGGTAGCACAGTGGTTAAGAATCTGCCTGCCAATGCAGGGGACATGGGTTCGATCCCTGGTCTGGGAAGATCCCACATGTCGCGGAGCAACTAAGCCCGTGCGCCACAACTACTGAGCCTGCGCTCTAGAGCCTGCGAGCCACAACTACTGAGCCCACGTGCCACAACTACTGAAGTCCATGCGCCTAGAGCCCGTGCTCCGCAACAAGAGAAGCCACTGCAATGAGAAGCCCAGGAACCGCAACAAAGAGTAGACCCCGCTCATCACAACTAGAGAAAGCCCACGCGAAGCAACAAAGACCCAGTGCAGCCAAAAATTAATTAATTAATTAATTTAAAAAAAAACTTTCAAGATGTGCCAAAAGAATTTCCAAACTACAAAAGGCAAAAGAGTGACGTTACTGACCCAATAACTGGTATTTCTCCTTATACTGACAAAACAACAGAATTTACGAATAAGAGGAATTATTTAATCTCTGGGGTGATAAGAGTTCTGTATCTTGATTGTGGTGGTGGTTACAGAATCCACACGTGATAAAATGGCAAAGAACTATACATACACATAGTACTAATGCCAATTTCCTGGTTTTAATATTGCACTAAAGTTATGTTAAGATGTAACCATTAGGGGAAACTGAGTGAAAGGTACAGGGCCCTCTCTACTATTTTTGCAACTGCCTGTGAATCCATAATTATTTAAAGATTCCACTTATACGAGGTACCTAGAATAGTCAAATTCTTAGAATCAGAAAATACATTGGTAGATGCCAGGGCCGGGGTGTGGGGAGGGGGAATGGGGAGTTAGTGTTTAAAGGAGACAGAGTTTCAGTTTAGGAAGGTGAAAAATTTGGGAGATGGATGATGGTGAGAGTTACACAACAATGTGAATGTACTTGGTGCCACTGAACTGTGGCACTTAAATATGGTTAAAATAGTATGTTTTATATTATGTGACTTTTACCACAATAAAAAAATATTTTAAAAAAGTAAATAAATAAGCAAACAATTTTTAGTTTAATTAATAACAAAATTACCACAAATGTAAAAAAATTCACCTAAATACCCTGTTTAGTAGACTGGAAAACTGAGACCTAACCAGGTAATACACACAAACTTTCACGGTCAATAGCAGAGTAAAGGCACCTAATTGATATGCTGTTGACTAAGGAACATAAGATTAGAAGTAACCAATCACTTGTGGCCATTAACAATATCTTGCTTTATGGAAGATAATCAGGTCAGTTGATGCCTGGGTTGCATTAAAATGCAATCAGTATATATATTTTTTAACTATTATACTTTATTTAAAGGAAAAAACTTTTTCTGAGGGGAAAAAAAAATCTCAAAAGAAATTTATATTTAACCTTAGAACTTCCACGTTTGAAGGAATATGAGTTTTTTGAAGAGCATGACACAGTATTCCAGATAAGATCATGCCATCTTTTCAAAGAGGTCTTCCTCAGACAACAAAGTGAACAGCAACTATTCTTGTCCCTAATGGTTCTAAACAGCTACAACGTAAAACTAAACACAGGCTATCTTTGACTCCAGAAAATGGATATTCAACCAAATAAAGATAATATTCAGAATAGCTACTTTCAAATTCCCCACAGTGAACAATTATGTTCCATGAAGGCAAATGCTGGCGAAATTAGTGGTTGCAAACTACAGTCATAATACAGCCTCCTACAAAAATTACATTCTAAAGTCTGAACTGATACCTTAGCTATCATCCTGCTTCCTCTACACAATCATTTTGGGTAACATTTATCCTTATGAGACTCAGTTTGGTAAAAACAGGGCACTCTTTCTCCTCCTTGAGAGGAATGAGACACAGATGTAAATCGCCATATGTATATCATCTACCACTCTGGAAAATCAACTGAAGCGGTAGAGCCACCCAACCTCAAGTATAAACATCAGCATGTAAATAAAACTGATGTCTGTCCAAAGTGGCTTCCAGATCATATAAGGCAACTATGCAATTGTTCCAATAGCAGTGTAAAGAAAACACATTACCTGAAATGGAACAAGGATTCAGATTTGTGGGGGAAAAAAGTGAAAGAAGCTACACAAAGTTAATAGGTCTTCAATGAAGTTAGTGAGAAGATAAGAAAAGTCAGATTAACAAGGGGAAATATAGGTTAGAAACATAAGAATGTATTAACGGGGCTAGAAAAGTGAATTTTAAAATTGTAGCCTGAATTAGGCAGTAATTTAACTAATACTACTTTTTACTTTGGGAGAAAAAAATAGAAGCCAGAGAATATGGAAGCATTCTTCACATAGCAATATACTTTAAAGTTCTTTACAATTCTTTACTTTTGAAGACATTACTAACAACTGCAACCCTCACAGATTAACACCCAACCCTCCTTATCTATACTAAAGAGGCTTGTTTGGCTTACGAGCAGTTTGGCATGGCTAAGGCATAGGGTCTGGGATTGGTAATGATAAATTATAAGGCAGGAACCAGAACATAAACTATCTGGTATAACATGATAATTATATAGTTAACATTTACGATATGCCAAGAGCAGTCTCAGAACTCAACGTCATCCCAAGGGCTCACAATAATCCTATGAAATAAGGAGTATTTATTCCCTTTCAACAGATGAGAAAACGGAGGCACAGACAGATTAAATCATTTGTCTAAGGTCACATAGCTAGGAAGTGGCAGAGCCAAGATTTGGACACAGGTGGAATGATAGTTTGGATTTATCTGAAAGGCTAAGGAGCCAATGAAGGATTATAAGCAAAGGAAGACCGATATTCAAATTCACATTTTATTTTAGCAAGATCTATCAGGTAAGAGTGAATAACGACTAAGGAAAAAAACTGAAACCTCAAAATTAGTTAAGAGACTGACGAGGAAAGACAGAAATGATGAAGGCCTCAATTAAGGGAATAGCAATAGAATGAAAATAATTGAATAGATATATACAGAGGATATAAAATCAACTTGACTTATGATTGGAAAAGGGAGAGTGAGGATGATTCCAAGGCTTCACTGACTAGGCCCAAGCCAACAGCTTCACATTTTAATCATACTATTACTTTATCAAAAGCAGAAAGGTTTGGTATTAAATCATCCTCATATCAGCAACAGCCACAGTATTTGACTTTCTCCTCTCTGAAAAATGTGACTAAATAACTTAAAATTACTGCCACTTGGCAACTCCACACTAATTGTTTAATATGCATACAGTAAAGACAGCTATTAAATATTTTCAATAAATGACACGCAGACCATCACTGAACATAACATGGACATGGAATCTGTGAAATTTAGTAAACGTTCTTATCATCAGCACTCTAAATTTAAGAAAAACCTAAATGCCCTTTAAATGGATTAGAATCATTTTACCACTTATAGGAAGAGGTCTGTAGACACCTCTTTTAAGATTCAAAAAAAGTAAAACTCATTACTTCAAAGTTAAATCGACTAGGTTCTTTTTCCCCTTCTGTCTGTAAATGTAAACAAACAAAAAAACCCCACTATCCTTATAGCGCAAGTCAAGGATCTGTAAAATACTACATTTGGATTATAATAACCACTGGAAAAACTTACTGCAACTTCAACCTTATTACCACTGTAAGGGTAAAACTATGCTAAAGCCAGGGCCTTCCAGTAACTAAATGCTCTTGGAAAGTGTCCAAAACAATGTTATAGTAAATTTCCGATTTGTTTCATCTAAGATCAAGAAAAACAAGTTATCTAAAGCACTGGGTTATATTTAAATAGGCTCTAACTAAGAGTTTTACATCTCATTATCACTCAGAAAAATCTATACTCTTTACTTAGGATGGGACCTAAGACCAGTAAGTCACCTGGGGGGTAGGGGGTGGGGAGGGGAAGTTGCACCTAGGAATTTAATCACATATTACTTAATATTATTTTCAGAAAAATTTCAATACCACTAGCTTTCTGTTTGAGAGAAACAGATTTTGGCAGAATCTGCTAAAATCATGGTTTGCAGTGATACTGAAAATCTCCATAGCTTCTATAACGTGGACAACATGTGGTGGTGCTTACTCTGGTTTCTAGCTTGAGCCGTTTTTTAGAGTCTCCTATTATTTGTGGTTCAGATTCCTTTTTTATGGGTTGCATGCCTGATAGATATACACCAGTATCATATAAAAACAAACATAAAGGTGCTTTATATATGTGAGTGCATATGTGAATGTACATACATGACACTTTAGACAAGCTGTGATTTCCACTCATAAACAACTTTTTTTATAAAGTTCTACTAAATTGAGAAGTAAAAGCCAACAGTTAAGAAAATAATCTAACCATACAGCAAAGGGAGCTGTAAAATTAATTCTGGAAGCCAAAGAAACCTAAATAAAGCAGGTACACAAAACAAACCCAACCCATTTTCACTGAGCATTTTTAAGTTTACCTATAAATGTTAACATTTTTTAAAAGTTGAGGAGTATACCAACTTTCATTTATGAAAAATGACATCCTAGGATAAATTTCTAATTCCCAAGAGAAATAAGTCAAGTTTAAAGATCTGCATACAAAAATAATAGAAGAGCTGCAAAGAAATGAATCGAAAAAGCAAACATGGTTTTACAGGGAACATGGAAGCTATCTGAAACATTAAAAGTGGAATGGACTTATTATCAATATAACAAACAAAAGATCCAAAATGAACAAATTAAGCATAAATACTCCCCATGTGTTTAACTTCTTCTGAAACAAGCCATGCCATACCAATCAATACTTGCCACAAATATTGCCATAAATTGGTCACTTCTATCTTTTTAAATGATGAAACAACGAAAGGTTTGTTGCAATATATTTATAACTTACCAATACTGAGCTATTAAGTTTCTATTAGTGATGCTTCCACTAAGGATTTGTGCTAAAAAGACTGAAATCTATTCATACAGCAGTGAAAAATGAAGCCTCACTGAAGACATTCAATATAAAGCTGACCCCTAAAGGCTCCTTGATGCACGTTTGCAACCACAGTATTCACAGTATGCAGTACACTAGCAACAGATTGGTTAAAAACAGTTTGGATTTTCAACCTCTCATTATACAGGCAACAGTTTTAGAAGCAATCACATTAAATAAATATGTCTTTCACAGTTACGGGATGAAATTTTAAGCTTGACAGGCACCAATGCCCTGATTTTCTACTTTTTTCGTAAACCATATGACTTCCACATGCTGAGAACGTATTATGCTTTAACCTGCAGTAAAGGCTTTACATCATTTTAATGCTCGGCGCCTAAAATGCAACAGAAGCACCCCATCGAATGCAAGGAATATATCTGGTTTCAACCAAACCATTAGTCAGAAAAAGTTTAATGAACGCCTTTCCCAGTAAGTAACTTTGCATTTCCGTAGAGGAAAACAAACAAAAAGAAAATCTGAGGTGAGGGTGGGTGGAAGAGAAAATCTTATATTTTAATATTTTTCCAACTCTTAACAAACATTTTAGTTTTTTTATTTCTAAAATAATTATTGAACGTTTTAAAACACTATGTCTAATATAATATCTTTCAGCAGAAAAACACTCTATTATGTAGTTACACAGGATTTTTCTCCAGTTTTTGCAAAGTAATATTTCAGGCTAAAACAGAAGGTTAAAACAAATAATTCTGGAAATCCTAGTCTATAGCAAACTGAAACCTCAACTTTGTATCAACATATTGTATGTTCTAAATTTGAGATTTAGAAAACACATCAATTTTTTTTTTCTATTCAGGTCAATCTAAATATATATGCTACCTCATGCTTATAGACAGCTTATCTGTGTGAATGACCAACTGCAGAAATTTCAAATCAAAGGTCATAAAACATACCATAAAATTACACACTATGTGACTTTCAGTTTTTATGGTATCTAAGGTCCTTTACTGATAGGTTCAAGAATTGATAAGTTGGGATATGTAAATACATTAAATATGTAAATACACTAAATTCTCAGCAGTCGAAAGAGAAATTATGCCAATTCCTTTATTTAAAAGTCCATTACACTAAAAATCTGTGACAAAAGAATGGTTATTGAAAAACTTATATTTCAGACCGAAAGAAGTACAAATTATATTATCTTAAATCTCCTGGTGTAATGTTTTTAAATATTAAAGACTGTGAGAAACAAGAGATGTTGCAATCCTCTTTCCTTTATAACTCCAATTGAAACTCGGAAGAAAAAAAAAATCAGAATTCAAATTTGCCAAA
Source organism: Balaenoptera musculus (assembly GCF_009873245.2). Taxonomy (NCBI): domain Eukaryota; kingdom Metazoa; phylum Chordata; class Mammalia; order Artiodactyla; family Balaenopteridae; genus Balaenoptera; species Balaenoptera musculus. The sequence goes on from NC_045790.1 coordinate 9,817,016, forward strand.
CTTGACTTATACACATAATTCAACTAGATCTATCTTAGTTGTGCAATTTTAAAATAAGTTTAATGCAAAGCACTGCAATCTTGATGTGATAATTACCTGTGGAAGAAATGCAAAATAAAAACAAATGCAGGTCCTTTTCATCGAATGATGCATTTTACAGCAAAACCACGAAGCACAAACTAAACAAACAGGCACAGGAGGCAGCATGTCCATCCAGGAAGAGAAATGTACCACGCCAAGAAAGAAAGGAAAGAAGGAGGGAAGGAAGGCAGACAGGCGGGCAGGCGGGCGGGCGGGCAGGGAGAGAAGACAGAGGTTTCTATACCTGCAGGATCCCAGAGAAATGAACTAGTCACATCACTCTCTCCTATATGATATGTAGGGTTTTTAAAGCTCCAGGGTAAATAAAAACAGCAACCACTCTATACGACCATTCAACTTTCCATAGTACAGTATCTTTAATGCCAACTGCATTCTCCCCTTCACTCACCCAGTGTTTCCTCTCTCTTCCATACCAGCTTTCAGACAAATGCGAGACAGAACAGGGTGGGGTAGAAGAAAAAATACAAGCAGCGCCTTTCGGCTACTCCCCCCGCACCTCCAACAATTTCCAACAGTTCTTCCTACTACGAAAATAAGTCGCCCTATCTCAGGATACACAGCAGTCATTCTGTGTCTTCAGTAGACACACAGAGACGCGTACACATGGCAGCACTCCCGAAGCCCCACCCCCAAGCCCCCGAATCTTAAGTACTGTTTAATCTATTGAACGCGAAGACCACAGCGAGATCCCTCCACCTATTGCTTCGGGGTGAGGGTGGGTGGAGGACTCCTTTCAAAGTAGCCCCAACAGTGTAACCAAAACACGGTTCCGGAATAAAATATTAAGAACACTTTTCCTTTCCCACCTAGCTGCCGACTTCAGGATGCAAAAAGCCATCTCCACACCCCCGCATCTCTCCAGGGCTCCTGCCCGGAGTTTGGGGTGGAGATGCGTCCCGGGAGGCCGGGAGGAGTGTGAGCGGGCGATGGGACACAAACGAGTCGCTCACCGCGGCCACCCTGCACCGCGTCGCCAGCCCAGAGGTCCAGGACCCGCACCTCGCGCACGCCTCTCCGCCCAGGCCCAGCTAAAAGCTCCGACTCCGGCTCTCGAACTTCCTCTCCGGAGTCATTTATTCAAGGCGAACACATCACCCAAGTACACGTCACCCAGTTTCAAACACAGTTCTGCACCCCAAACAAACCCACACACCTCAAATTCCCCTCACAGTTTCCCAAACTCCAAACAAGACACCCCACCTCCAGAATTCAAACCTTCCGCCCATCAGGGAGGCAGCCAGGAGGAAAGAGTTGGGGAGCAACCGACGCCTTTCCATTACCACCCCCACAAACTGCCCCACCCCAGACCCTGAGTCCGGGTCGCCCCCGTCGGAAGCCCCCCGCTTCCTCCCTCCTCTCAGTCGGGCCGCTTAAGAGACCCATCCCCAGCACACTCACTTTCTCCCCCAAACCCCTCCAAAAAAAAAAAAAAAAAGTGAAGAGAAAGAAGTGAGGAAAGAGACTTGAGGTAGTCCGGCTTCCAAACCGCTCGACTCACCTCAGAATCCTTGCTGAGTTCTCTCCGCCCGGCACAGCCCCCTCCCCAACGTCCCGGTACGAAGGGCTGAGGTAGGGAGGAGGGGAAAGCGGGAGGGGGAGGGGTGTCTTCCGCGTGGGGCGCCCGTCGGGAGGGGACTGGGGAGGGGTTGAGGCCGGCGCAGGAAGAGGAGAAGGGGGAGGGGAGGCCCCTATCTCCCAGTCTCCCCCTGAAAACCTCCCTTGTCTCAATCACATCAGACTGACTGTCTTTGTCTGGCTGACAACCGCCATATTGATATCAACAGCCCCTCTCCCACCTGCTGCCGCCTGGCGGCCCTGGGAGTTGTAGTTCCTGCCTCCCTTGAGTAAAGGCGCCGGACCGGGCGTCCGGAGGCCCCAGGGAACTACAGCTCCCGGCAAGTCCCGCGCCCATCCGCCTTCCCACAGGGAGGAGGGGAAAGGAGCGCCAAAGCCGTAGGGACTACACATCCCAGAATACCATGGATCCCGGGCCCAGAAAGGGGACATGATATCATGCTGGGGTGGAGAGGGAGGATGAATTGGCGGCCGGGATCAATTTGAGCTGACGGAAGGAGGTATTCTGAGAGGAAAGGGAGGAAAAGGAAAGACGACCACAGTTCCCATGATGCATGGAGAGATGACTACATTTCCCATGATGCAGCCGGGGGGGGGGGGCTGGTGGTGCGGTGCGTAGGGAAGAAAGACTGCATGTCCCGCGATGCTCTCGGCCGGCCGGTGGCGGAGATTGAACCGGAAGACGCTTTCTGGGTTTGAGGAGTGGAGTGACTGGTATTGAACAGCCGAAAGTCGAATATGAAACTGGTGAGTCTCCGCTCCTAGGTCAGAGGGCATATCCTTTTGGACTTCGTCGTTTCCACCTTGGGAAGGGAGCCGTCGCGGAGGAGGGGTGTCAGTTAGGGCCTAGAAAGTGGGGTGGACTAAGGAAAGCTACTGTTGGTTGCTGAGGAGTTTGAATCCCACCTCCCACCCCCGACCCCCCGTAACTGCCTGGTCTTATTCATTCCTTGGCGGGTCCCTTTGGTTAGATAAGAGATTGACTCTGTCACCTTTCTTCCCATACAAACTAACATTGGGCTTATGAACGAGGTTTGACTTGTTTCTCAGCTGCCACGTGAGTGTTATAATGGGTTAATTTCTTTCCACGCGATTGGCGCTTGATTAGCGTTTTTTCCTAGGGTTGTTGAGAAGGCTTTGGTTAACATATGAACAGAGTTTAGAAAATACTGGGCAGAGCGTAATCTCTTATTAAATTTTCCGTTATAGACTCCTAACTGCCCTTGCTCTTCAGAGAAGGACGAGGTTAGGGTGTGATCTTGGAGGATTTGAATCTTAAACCCTGTGTAAGATGGGCTGAAAGGAAGTGTTAAGGCGTTCCAGTCTAGAGCTGTAAGGGACTGCGTGAGCCAAGGTTAGATGGAGCATGCCAGGATACCTGGAAAAGTCTTTGCATCACAAAACTCAAACACTTGGCTTATAGGAAAGCTGCTCAGGCCTTTGTTTTGAGCCATTTTACCCTGTGCGCACAGATTTAACTAGTTTACTCCAACTGTATGCAATTAGTAATAGCATAATTAGAGTAGAGAAGCAGGTGTGAGATGCTGTTTCTCAACCTTTTAAAATTCATGTTCCTGCAGCCAAGTGCTGTCAGGCTTTACTTTCTGTAGTTTTTGTAGAAAAACAAAAGGTTTCTTTTCTTAATTATTTGAGCATGCTTTTGCAGAGTGCACGCGTACGTACACACACACGCTACAGGCAAATATACTCTGCACAGTGTCAGCTGTTTTCTGAGAAGTCAGAGAAAGTATTAAAAGTGGATTCAACTCCAAAACTGTCTCTATCTACAGCTGTTTAGGTAAGGAGAAAGGCACAGATCAGTAAACCTTGAGAGTAACAATTTGCTCCTGGGTCAGTTCTGGAAACATTTAAAAATGCAGAATTGAAAGTCACCACTCTTGCCCTAAAGAAGCATGCAATCTAATGAAGAAGATACAAAAGGAATGATAAAGTTATAATTCACTGTGTTCATGTTCAGGGTTTCGGGATTGAGAGGATAATGAGGGTGCATGGGGAGTGTGAGACACCTCCTTGGAAAGGTGACTCTTTAACTGATAAGAAGGGTGAGTAGGCTAGGACCTTCTTGAAGAGGGTTCAGTTTATAGAAGCAACAGAGCTTGGCACCAGAATGGTTGAAACACAGGCCATGTTCCCTCAATAAAAGATAAATCACAATTGGTGTGCTTGGTGCAAAGGCAGGCAAGTGGGAAACAGTTTTTTTCCATAACAACTCATTTGCTGAGGGTATCAGAGAGTTAGGGTTTAGTTTACATATACTTTGGTTTGCTTTTAAACTCCTCCTGCTTATTTTATTTAGAGATGTGAAAACGTGGAAAAAAGTAGAAACTCACTTTTTTTTCCTTTAAGAACCATAAAATGCCTCAGAGGAAGAGGAAGTATTCTGTCTATACTCCCTCCCTCTTTACTTGTCATCCACGTAGTACATAACTAAAAGTCATTTGGTAGTTGATGATTTATAATGCAGAATATCTTTCAACACAGCAAAGTGGTTTCAAAAACATTAGCACATTAGCACTCAGTAAGTTAGACTTCTTTTTTGTGTCATGCCTCCCATAGAGTTGGAATAAATCCTCCATGGCCTAAAAATTTTAACTTTGTGTACTGCATCAGAAATAGGTAGTAAGCCATATTTTGTATTTATATCATGAAACACAGAAATACATTTTATCAAGCACATTCTTGTTTTGGAGATGACGGCTTCTCCAAATATCCATCCCACGCACAATCTATGACCACATCTTGTTGATTCTGCGGTTCTTGAACTGGTCTGTGTCTCTCCAGTCCCACTAATACTCCCTTTGTATGGGCTCTTTTCACTTGACACTTGGAATTCAACAAGACCTTCTAACTGGTCTCCCTGCACTCAGTCTCTACACCCTCCAATCCATTCTCTACCCGGCGTCCTAGAAGTTGCTTGAAATTGCAGAGTTGCCTAAAACCCCCCAGTAGCTTCCTTTGCCCTTAGGATAAAGTCTTACAATTCTTGACTTACCTGGTCCTCCCAACTTCTCCAGCCCTCCTCTCCCTTGATCTCCTCGTTCCAATTATATTGCACGTCTTCCAGTTCCTTGAACTCCCCCTGCTCTTTTTTTAAATTAATTAATTAATTAATTTCGGCTGCACCAGGTCTTAGTTGCAGCATGCAGGATCTTTAGTTGCGGCATGTGGTATCTAGTTCCCTGGCCAGGGATCGAACCCGGGCCCCCTGCATTGGGAGTGTGGGGTCTTAGCCACTGTGCCACCAGGGAAGTGCCCCCCACCCCACTCTCTTTTGCCTCTGGGACTTTAAATCTGTTCCATTGCCTCCACCTCTTTTTTGCCTGACTTATTTCTTCATATATTTCAGATCTCTGTTTAAATAGCACTTCTTCAAGGTTTCCTTGAATTAAGTACCCCTGTTATGTGCTTCCATGGCACACTTCCTTTTTCATGGCACTTGTAATTATTGGTTTTATGTCTGTCCTCCCTCTTGTGGACTCTTGAATTCCCAGGGCCCGACGCATTGTGTGATGCCACTAAATAGTAGTTGAATAAATAATTCCTGAAAGATTGTCAAGGTCTGTTAATATTCTTGAGAAAAGATTAAGGGGTGAAGTCAAAACATTACAATAAGCAATAACCATTGGAGTGAAAAAGAATGATTGCTGCCTTTTATGGAGCACTTACTGTGTGCCAGGCATTGTGCTAGGGAGGTACTTGCTATTTAGTGTCACATTTTATCCTTTGATCTAGATGATAGCGTTCCCATTTTATAGAAGAAAAACTGAGCCTTCAGGAGATGAAGTGGCTTGAAGTTACACAGATGAAAAGAGTGGTAGACCTAGGATCTGAACCCAAGATTCCTTCCTGCAGAGTCTGTTGCTTAATGAGGGCAGGGACTCTGGTGCTTTGCACAGTGCCCAGCACATGCTGGGTTATCTCTCACAGAAACGAAGCCAGAGTGCAGACTGAGCGAAAGTTCATTCAAGGATATTTTTTAAATTAGCTTTAAATCTGAGTTTGGCTGAATTAAGATCTTAAGAAAGATTATTGGTAAAAAATTAAACTCTGGGGACTCCCTTGATCATCTAAAGGGCTCCATATCAGAGCATACCAGTTGAGTGCCCAGGTTGGTGTCTATACTACCCAATTTAGCCTCTGTGATACCATTTATAGTTCTCTAACCTTACCCATCACTGTCTTGGTGGCTTTTCACACACCCAAAGGAAGACGCTGGATGCCAATATAATGTAATCCTTGGATAGCTCCTTCTTAGAGAGATACCAACTCAAAGGATTTTAATGACTGTCTATAATATCAGGCAGCTTTATTTAACTAAGGAAAATTAATTGGCACCTTCAATTAGAATAATTTTGAAAGGAACAGGAAAATTAGAAATGTGTCCTCTAAATTAGCACATTTTAGAGCATGTTCTGCTTTTAGTATAGATTGAGCCTAATTGGGTGCACCCTGATGGCCAAATTCAGCAAAGGGTAGAAACTAGAATTCACCCGGGTCTTTAACAAAAGACCATGAGACAAAAAAAAAAAATACCGAATACATTGACAGAAATTGAATTTGAAACATCATGGCCAGGAATTTAGTCATTAAAATAGATGAAGGTTAAAGTGAATAAAATGATAAGCAGTTCAAGAATGCATCGTGTGTCATACTTCCTATAGATAGTTCCAGTGATGGAGAGAATCTTCTAGTTTATTCAGTCAACAAAGATGTTATTATGCAACCATAGTATACCTTTGGCATTCAAAGTTTTAATACTTTCTATTCTAACTATTACATTTGACCCCAAAGATCGATGACAGGGAATTATTTGTAATTTTGCTGAGGCACAAATTTGAATGTGCCTTTAAGATGAATGACAGTCCTTAGTGAATGAGCCTGATTGCCTCAGAATCCAGGGCTCTCTGCAGTTCTTGTGGCCCACTTGTTTAAGGTCTGAAAGAAAGGTCACTTAAACGCTGGTTACGTTATACTTTTTGAATTTGATGGAGGAAATTATATGCTGTAGTTTTATTTACAAATTTAAAGCCTCAAGAAGGCCTTGAGGTATATTCTTTGGTGGTCTATGCTCCTCTATGAAAATGCTGTTTCATTACTACTGGCTTTGGGGGGTGGCGGGGAGGCTCAAACTTTTAACTCACCATGTCTCTTAGGAGAACAGATGGAGCAAAGAAGTGGATTCATGGGCCGCTTCCAGCGGAGGACAAGTAAAGCACCAAGTGGAATTGTAGATTATAAAGAAAATACTGGCTTGAAAGGGGCAAATGCTGCTCCAAGGTCAATTTAACAAATCATTAGAAAGGGGTGTGGTTAATCCTCACCTTGGATCTGAGTGCAATGAATTCTTCCTGCAATTTTCAGACTTGCAGAATCCTTTTGGCTTCTTAGGCTTTGGATCAGGAACAGAAGATTTCTTGCTGTAAATTACAAACACTCACAATTTTACCAGGACTTAATTCACCTATTTCAGTACAATTGTTAAAATGTCAACCTGATTTCACTATCTTTTCTGTGTTTCTCTTTGCTGGTTGATTAGAGTGCCCTCGTGTGTCTTTATGATATAACATCATTTCAAGTTTTAGAAAGGTCACGTTTTATCATCACCACCTCAGTGTGATAGGTTTTTTCCCTTTAGAATGCTTTCCTCAAACTCTGAAAAGTGACATAAGGCCAAATCACATACATTGTTCAGTAGTGCTCTCAGATAAAACTGGCTGTTTTAGTCTTGGGCATTTCAAAGTCCTAATGGTTACCCTGAAGGTTAAATCTTTTATACTTAAGGCAAAAAATATATATAGCAAGGTTTTTTTCAGTAACAGTTGACTTGAACATTTTATATTTGCATGTAATACATATAGTCTGACATACAGTACAAGCATGACAGCATTGCTGTTGCCTGTAACTGCAGTAGCACATTTGTTTTGTCACTGGCTTACTCTGCGTACTCAGATCCCTCTGCCATTTGCTCTGATGATCAGCAAAGTGTACTTGAAGGACAAGGGCCAAGAATGCATCATGGCCACAGAACTCAGTAAAACCTAGCATTCCAAATGGAAAGTTCTCTCCTGGCTTGCTGAATACCAGCAGAGGTCCAGGGGTAAACTGCTCTTCAGTCATCATCATTCATTTATTCATTCAACAGATCTTCCTGAACACCTGCCTCTTCTGTGCTATGCATTACCCAAGGTACTAGGTATATTCCAGTGAAGAAAACAGATTTACTCTCTGCCTTTATGGAACGTAAAGTCCAGCGGGCTTACTGTGCATTTCAAACAATATTACAATGAACTTTCTGATGTAGTGATATTGTTGGGCCCTGGCTCAAGTAGTTTTTGAATATAATGGTTCAAAATGTATTTAATTGTATCCTAGAAGATGCCTTCTTAAAATTGTAACAGACCTGGCCAATTTGCCCACTGGTTTACCATTGTACCAGTAATGTATGAGAATACATTTCCCCACTCTTGCCAGGGATGCCATCTGTTTCTTTACTCTTACTATGTGTCTTACTAATGTAACCATCTTCTTTCATCAATCCTCACACCCTCTTGTCTCTTAGACTTCGGCTATATTTAGTAAAAGGTCCTTACAGTAGTGATGTATGGATGTGGGAAAATGTACCAAAAAGAGGAGCAGATTTCTTCAGATAAAAAAGTGGTGCCCTGAGAATCTTTAAAAGGAATTTTTCAAAGAACCTCTGGTGTTGCTTTGAAAATGCTGGTGCGTGGGAGCAGTAGTTGTTATTGTAAGTATTATGGGGTCCAGCAGATTGGAGAGGCAGCTGGGTCAAGTGTGTGTAAATGGCAGAGGAGACCCCCGTGCCCCCCAGAAAGGAAAGGGATGACCCGTGAGATGAAGCTAGGAGTTGGCGTATCAGGAAGGGCTAAACTAAGTCAGAAGGGCAGATGTCAGAATTTGCGGAGATCCTGAGAAAAGGCAAGAATGCTAACAGAAGATGAAGGGGAATAGGAAAGACTGTAGGAGAAAGGAGTTAGCTTGAAAGCCCCAAGGGGCTCGGTGATCAAGACTAAACTGTGGTGGGAATTTTACTGTGAGGAAAACAGGAAGTTTAAATTGCCCCTGATTGACCATATAGCTGAAGGACATGCCCTAAGGGTCTAAAACATTTTAATTTATTGAAAGCACAGCTGAATGAACTTTAGCTCTCTCAAGGATAGATAATCAGATAGATGATTTTCAAGAAAAATATTCTTTAATAGGAATTGTAAAACTAACACCCTTTTTGCCCTTAAGGTGCAGTTTATTTTTCATCACTCATGCTTATGAATGGGGTGGGGGAATGTGAATAATAAAAGGTCTTGCATAATCTATTCTTCAGATTTATGGCCTAAGCAGAGATTGGCTTTTCCTAAATATAGTATTTCTGCATTTTTCTATTCCAGTAAAATAGAGAAAGGCATAATTAGATGTTCTAATTTAATGTCTTCCTTCTCATATGTTTTTTTCAATGTATGAAAATACAGGTAAACAAGAAGTAGTATTAATAATGTAAAGGATATTATTATAATTGTTACTTTTTTTTACATTTTTTAAATAGCTTTATTGAGGTATAATTAACATACCACAAAACTCATACATTTAAAAGGTACATTGCAGTGACTTTTTGTAAATTTACAGAGTTATACAACAATCACCACAATCCAGTTTTAGAATATTTTCATTACTCCAAAAAGATCCCTTGTGCCCATTAGCAATCCCCATAACTACCTCCAGGCCCAGGCAACCACTAATCTATCTTCTGTCTTGTAGATTTGCCCTTTCTGGTCATTTCATATGAATTGATTCATGCAATATGCAGTCTTCTGTGTCTGACTTTTCATTTAGCATAATGTTTTTGAGGTTCATCCATGTTGTAGCATGTATTGCTCAGTAATATTCTATATGAATATGTCACATTTTGCTTATCCAGGTACCAGTTGATAGACATCTGGATTGTTTCCACTTTGGGGCTATTAATATTGTGTGGACATAAGTTTTTATTTCTGATTTCTCCATGTTTTCATTGCTTTGTCTTTCATGATTACACTGACTAGAACCTCCAATACAATATTGAATAGAAGTGGTGCAAGCAATGGTGCCAGTCTTTTTTCCCCTTCCCAATCGTAGGGAGAAAGCATTCAGTCTTTCACCACTGAATACAATATGAGCTGTAGGTTTTTCATAGTTGCCCTTTATCAAGTTGATGATGTTCCCTTCTATTCCTGGTTTGTTGACCATTTTTATTATGAATGGGTCTTGGATTTTATCAAATGCTTTTCCTTTGTGTATCAAGATGATCATATGGTTTTTGTCCTTTATTATATTAATATAGTATATTAACTTAGTTGAATTTTTAATGTTAAATCAATCTTGCATTCCAGGCATAATTCCCAGTTGGTCATGATGTAGACTCCTTTGTAGATATTGCTGGATTTAGTTTGCTGTTATTTTGTTGATGATTTTTGCATATATATATATATATATATATATTCATGAGAGAAATTGGTCTGTAGTTTTCTTATGATGTCTTTGTCTGGCTTTCGTATCGGTAATATTGTTCTCATAGAATGAGCTGGGAAATGTTCTCTCCTCTATATTCCAGGAGAGTATGTGTGAAGAATTGGTATTTCTCTTTAAATGTTTGATAGAATTCATCAGTGAAGCCATCTGGGCCTGGGCTTTTCTGGGAAGATTTTTAAATGACTAAGTCAATTTCTTTACCTGCTATAGGTCTCTTCAGATTTTCTCTTTGTGCATTACATTTTTTTAAAATTGTGATAAAATATACACAACATAAAATTTACTATTTTAACCATTCTTAAGTATACAGTCCAGTGACATTACATTCACATTGTTGTGCAGCCATCACCACCATCCATTTCCAGACATCACTTAGCATAATATCATCAAGGTTCATCCATGTTGTAGCCTGTGTCAAAATTTCCTTCCTTTTTAAGGCTGAATAATATTCTGTTGTACACCACATATGTTTTATCCATTCATCTGTCAATAGACACTTGGGTTGTTTCCACCTTTTGGTTGTGTGACTAAAGCTGCTGTGAGCATGGATGTACAAATATCTGTTCAAGTCTCTGCTTTCACATTTTTTTGGTATATACCCAGAAGTTGAATTGCTGGATCATACAGTAATTCTAATTTAATTTTCTGAGGAACCAACATACTGTTTTCTGTTTTTTACATTCCCACCAGCGATGCACAGGGGTTCTGATTTCTCCACATCTTCACCGCTCATCAACACTTTTCATTTTATCTTTGTTCGTTTAGATAATAGCTATCCTAATGGATGTGAAGTAGTATCTCAGTAAGGTTTTGATTTACATTTCCCTAATGATTGGTGATGTTGAGCGTCTTTTTGTGTTTCTTAAAATAGGTAATACATGCACATTGTTTAATTTAAAAAATATCTGTACACAAGTTTTAGAAAAAAAGAGAGAGAGAAAAGATCCTGTGCCACCTTTATCTTCCTCCCCAAGAGCAATCTCAGTTGTCAGTTTCTTGTGGATCCTTCAGAGATATTCCGTGGAAATATACACATGTGTGTAATTTCCATCCCTTTTTTGTTTTTTATGTAAATAGTGAGATACTGCCCACACTAGTTTTGCATATTCCTTTTTCTTTTTTAAGTTAGAAATGCATCTTAGAGATCATTTCATGTAAACATTTAGAACAGCTTCATTTTATAAAACACAGCATATCCACACCTAATTGAGTCTGCATTTGACAAGATCCTGGGTCATTTGTTTTCATGTTACTTTCATTCTAAACAATGAAATAGTTTCAGTACTCCTTTCAAAAAAAAATTTTTTTTTAATATTTGTAACAGACACTTTGTCTTTTCATTGTCTAAAGGAGGAGTTTAGAATCATGGATGTTAGGCTGGAAGGTAGAGTTCTCCTTCCTCCACGTACATCCCTCCCAACTATTTGAGTATCATTCATTGTTACTTAAAGTTTAGGGCATGGTTTTGTTGCTAATATAATACATAACATGTGAAATTAGTGTCAGCACGGCTCAAAAATATGTTCAAACTATTGCTAGAAAAAAAGTCAGTTGCACAGTGTTTTGTTATTTAGGTATACCGTAATTTACCTAACCAAACCTTCCTCTGTGAGCATGAGGTTGTTTCCAGTCTTTAGCGATTAGAAATCACGTCGCATAGATAATCTCTTTTGTGAGCATTTTTGGAAGTATGTCTGTAGGATATATGTCAAAGGGCATATGCATTTTTTATTTCATTTTATTGCCAAAATGCCCCCATCGCGACTTAGCAGATTACACTCTTGCCAGCAGCATATCCCAACTCACCACTACAGTGTTATCATTAAGCTATCTTATTTTTTTCTCCTGGGAAAGTGAAAAAAATGGTATGTCATTATACTTTTTTATGTTATTTTTCTCTCATTATGTATAAGACGTGGAACATCTTTTCATATGTGTAGAAAAGCACCTATATTTCCATTTCCTTTTCATCTCTCTTCTCCCCTACTTGATCTATTACTACACTGCTAAACTATTTTACCTTCTGTAGCTCTAGAGTGTATTTTAATATCTTGTAGTACTTGTTCCCACTCATTGTTCCTCACTTCAGAATTTTCCAGACTACTCTCCTTTATTTTTATATAAAATTTAGAATTATTAGTTTCCAATAAAATCCTTTTCATATTTTGCTTGGAATCAGGTTAAATTTACAAAATTTAAGGAGAGAATTGACTTATTTCTTTCAACATATCATTGAGTCTAAGAACAAGAAATATCTTTTCCTTTATTTAAATCTTTTTTTAAGCATATCTTTTTGGTTGTTACTGTAATTGGAATCTTTTCCTACATTGTTTACTTATAAGAAGGGTATTTCTTTTTTGCATTCTCTACACAGCCCTATGCTGAACTTTCTTATTTTAATATTTAGTAGTCTTTCCATTTAATTCTCTTAGGTTTTTAGGTGTATAACTTTGCAGAAAGTTTTTTTAACCTCATTTTTTTTTCCTGTGGTGTAATTACATTGGCTTATACTTCCAGAATAGTTTGGAATAGGAGTGGTGGTGGTAGACATCTGTGTTCTATTTCTGATGTGAGTGGACATGATGCTTGAACTCAACATGGCACTGTTACATTGACTTCTGGCTTGAAATTTTTGTATATTTTAATTTACATACTACAACTGCTTTCTTGCTCCAAAATTTTCTAGTCACTAAAAAAAGTGAGATTGTTTCACATAGCCCAACAGTAAGTTATTTTCTAAGAGGAAGATCTATTTGTGTTGTATTGTTTGTTCTAGGCAGTTAATTATATCTTGCAAGCCATTTCCAGACTTTTGAGAAAACAATGGTTTTTATAACTTAAAGTCTTAGGTGGTACGTAGCAGACTTGTAGAAGTAAAAGACTTCTATGACCTTAAAAGAAAATTGGAAGGTTTCCTTGGAAAACAGAACAGCCAGAAATAGTTTCTCTCTTTCTGTACTTAAGAGACAGGCCTGATAAAGGCAAGAAATGTAAACAAATTGTCTGTTAAAATAAACATAATTACCACACCAAAAAAAAAAAAATCTGTAGAAACAAAAAGGGATTCAGAGCCCTAGGCTGTGGCTTATTTATTTTAAACTGTATTTGAGTCAAGCTGCATAGATCCAATAGGAAGAAACTGTTGATGAACAACTGTGTGATAGTTAAAACTAACAGATAAGAGAAGCCGTATCAAAAATCCATAGTTTGGCTCTAATTGTATAGCCAATGAATGTTATTAAATGCCTATCTGGTACAAAACCTCCTTTTGTGCTGTGGAGCAAACTAAAGATGAGTAAGACATAGACCTTACCTCTCAGTAACTCACTATTCAACAAACCATAGATAAGTTGTACTGTGTATACTATTGATGTATGTGACTGAGTGTATGGGGTTTTAGTGACAGACTGTGATAAAGGCAATAGTAACATCAGGATTATGAAAGATGAATTCCAACCAGAGAATCAAAGTTTCCTAGAGAAGTAAAATTTGAGCTGGCCTTGGAAAGTACCTTGGCTGACAAATATATCGGAGGAGGAACATGATGGTCTTATTCCAGGTGGATGGAACAGTTAAATTTAGAAGGATTTGGATTATGTTCATAGTTCCTACCCTCTTCCCTGCCACCCCCCCCCCCACAAAATAGTAATAATAATAGTAGGAGTGAGAGGAAACTTTGAGAGGTGATGGATACGTTTATAAACTTGATGGTGGTGATGGTTTCATGGATGTATACTTATCCCCAGACTCAGCAACTTATTTACGTTAAATACATACATCTTTTCACATGTCAGTCACACCTCAATAGAGTGGTTTTTAAAAAGATTTGGAAGTGAGGTGTTCAGTTTTCCCATAATGTGCATATGCACTTTATATGTTTTTTGCTCTGTAGCAGTGTGTACAAAAATAGACACATTTCTGTCTTCTCATATTCTCCTAATTCATTACTTTAGAATATCAACATTTTTATTATATGTGTGTTGTTAACATCTGAAAGGTTTGTACGTGTGTTTGGAGCTCTAGCTCACTGCAGTTGGGACCTTGCTGAGTGTATTAGGAACGAAAATTAGAAAGGTAGATTGAAGTCACAGTGGTGGACTTGGAATATAAGACTTAGCGGTTTGGGAAGTAACAAAATAAGGATTTTTTTTAAGAAAAAATTCTTTTTTAAGAATTTTTAAATACCTAGAGCCTTTCAATTCATCCCTTCTGAAACCTAGGAAAAAGGAGTTAGAAGAACTGTATTTTACACACTTCAAAACTTTGGAATGTGAAATCAAAAAGTATGATTCATTGCAGTTACAGAAAATATTTTTTAAAGTGAAATATAATCAAAACAAGAAGCATTAGGGAGCTTAGCAAATGCATCAAAGTAAATCAAAGCCAGAATTACCTACTTAGGACAAGATTTTTCTAAGCACCTTACAAGGACCTCATAAACAGTAACAGAATTAATAAGTACGTCAAAAAGTGAAAGGGATCCAGAGAATCAGTGGGACCAGTTGTTGGACGCCATGTAAGAAGAGTGCCCAGATAGGAAAAAGGAGAGAACAGACACCCTCATTGATTCCTTGACATTCACCTTTACTGAGAAAGAGTTGGGGAGCCCCATTCCTGCAGACCTGCTAAATGCGTAGAATATTCTTGGTCACATCAACAGGTTGAGTAGAGAGAAATCACCAGAAAGTGTGATGCTGTCCTCAGGGTATTTTTAAAATAACATTTTCAGATAGTAAAACTAACATAAATTTCAAGTGTGCGTGCAGTTTGATGAATTTTTATCTAGTTATGCATCTGAGTGTGTTCTCTTTCGTGTCTGGCTTCTATAACTCAACATTTTGTTGACCTGAAAGTTTTCAAGGATGAAATTGTTGACTTGTTGGTTAAACTGTGTCACCCAGCTGTACATAGCAACCTGGTGGAGGACTGGCAAAGTGCCTGTGGGATTACCATCTCCTTGAAGTGTTCTTGAGGAGACCCTGAGATATTCAGCGTGGCAAAACCTATTTCTGGGCTAGGCAAGCTGCCGCCATTCAATGGGAGATGTCAGCTGAGACAACATGGTTTCTTTTATAAAGAAATCCATCTGACTAAACTATCAGTTCTTCAAAGGGACTAAATAAAAGAAAACTTGTTTCTTTAATTCACTTGAAGTTTTAGAATGCTTTTCTCAAAATAAAAATAGCTCTATTATAGAACCAATACATACTCATAAATTTTTTTCTGAATATAATTGAAAGATATAAAGAAGAAAACAAAAATCACCTGTAATCTCACCACCTAGAGTAATCACTGTGTAACGTTTTGGTATGTAATCTCCTATGATGAATGTGTGCACTGATATCCTTTAGTCGCTCTAAGGCTGTAAATCTGTTAGGATCAGATTCAGCTCTGAGTGATACGAAGCCTGAAGTAACCATGGCTTAACAGTTAGATGTTTGTTTCTCTCTTACAAAGGAAGTCCGGGGGTAAAGAGTCCAGGTCTGTGACCATTAGAGACCCTGGGTCTCCTGCTAGCTTGCTGCCCCACCATCTTCAATATGTGCCTTACTGTTTGTGATCCAATGTGAGTTGACCAGCTCAGGCCATCACATCCTTTTTCTAGTCAGCAGGAAGGAGGAAGGGACAGGGAAAGGCATGCCCCTTCCCTTTGATTATTTCTCAGAGTTGCACACAGACTTCAATATATTCTTTTTGGCCAGAATTTAGTTACATGACTACATTTAGTTGCAAGAGAGACTGGGAAATCTCTATTCCAGGTGGCCATAATTCCAGCTGAGATTTGGGGTTCTCTTGTGAAAGGGCAAAGGGGAATACAGATAATGAGACAACTTCTGTTACAAGCCTTTCCATTTTGAATGTTCGTGCCTTTCCATTTTGAATGTTCGTGAGCTCATTTTGAATCTTTTTATAATATTACGTTGTATGGATTTATTCTGCTATTGAACATTTTGGTTTCCATTCCCTACTATCCCACACAATACTGAAGAGAACATATTTTTATTTACATTTTTTTGCACCCATCTGGGTGTTTGCTTAGTGTCAATTCCTTAAGTAAAATTGCTATATATGCACGTTTTAAATTTTGATTCAGTATTGCTCTTCAGACGCTCTTTCCTTTTCACTCAACAGAGGTAAATGAGAGTTTCCATTTCCCCACATCCTCATGATCAGTTTCTTTATCCTATGCTAGCGTGCGGAGAGAGCATTTTCTCTCAGCGTAGAGAGACAGCCAACAATGTTTCTTCCCAAGCCAACCCCTATTTTCCCTCCCTCACCCTTAATATTTACTGTCAACACTACCACCCTTTGTGAGCTTCTTTTGGGGTCAGGGTGGGGGGATGGGGGGGCGGGTTGCTTTTTTGACGACTCTCTCCTTCTTTACTCATTTTCATGGAAAGCCAAGTCAGAGGACAGGATAAGCAAGAGGGAGCAGCCATAAGTGTCAGTTACCCAGCTGTGGGTGATGTTTAGCCACGCTTCAACCAGAAAGTGGCTTCTCTGTGTTCACCATGCATGCTAGAGATTTGCTGCTCAAGTGGAAAATTATCCCTCTGTTTCATCCAGCTGTGTAGTCAGTGTGACAGTGAGTGCGATTGGCACCTTTAACAGCTCTCCTGCAAGATAGAATCAAGAGACAAAGTGGAAGAAAGTGAAAGATTACCAAATAAAATTGAAATGTATTTATAGAAATCTCTGAATGTTGGAGGGCCTGGCCCAAAATTCTTAGCAGGGGTAATAGTTCCAAATTAGGCAGATTTGGCTCAGTGGAAACCTGTTTAACTCAGGACGCTGTGGTATCAGGCAGGGATTCTCCACAGAGTGTGCTTTCCCCTTCCCTGCCACACACTAAGAATCTTCTTATACACCCTGTTAGGGCATGGCGTGTCTCCTAGCAAACTATAGTTATCGATGGCGGTAAATGTGTATACTCAGGTGTGTAGGTGCAGAGAAAAGTTCACAAGCCTTGGAAGAGCTTGGTTCCTCATTTTTAAAAGAGGTATTTGGACTAGATTATCTTAGAATTCCTTCAGTCTTATAAATCATGTAATTTCTTATTTGCATAGAGCTAGTTGTAAAAGAACACAGTGGCATAGACACATCTTGACTGGTTATATAAAAGACCAAAGAGTTTTGGTTGACCCAGTGAAATGATAGAATAATGAGAGACAATATTTTTGTGTTAAAAGAGAGCTTAGAAATAATCTAGTCGGACTTCCCTGGCGGTCCAGTGGTTAAGAATCTGTGCTTCCACTGCAGGGGTAACAGGTTCTATCCCTGGTCGGGGAACTAAGATCCCGCATGCCCCATGGTGCGGTGAAAGAAAGAAAGGAAGGAAGGAAGGAAGGAAAGGGTGGGAGGAAGGAAAGAGAGAGAGAGAAAGGGAAAGAAAGAGAAAGGAAGGAAGGAAGGGAAAGGAAAGGAAGGAAAGAGAGAGAGAGAGGGAGGGAGGGGGAGAGAGAGAGAAAGAAAGAGAGAAAGAGAAAGAATCTAGTCAGGTCTCTTCAGATGAAGAAATTTGAGGCCCAAAGAACTTAGGGATTCGTTTTGATTAACACTAACTTAGAGGCAGAGTTAGAACTAATGATTTATGACTAGGTTAAAGGAGATGTTGGATACTATGGTGTACAGCTCAGCAGTAAGATCTGACTCTGGTTTATTTAAGCTAAAAATAAATTTTCACTTTGGAAAACAGTTCAGTAGTTTCTTAAAAGGTGAAACATATATAGCCTAGCAATTCCACTCTTAAATATTTACCCAAGGGAAATGAAATTGTATGCCTCTACAAAAATCTGTATGTGAATATTTATGGCAGCTTTATTCATAATTGTCAAAAACTGAAAACAACAACCCAAATATCCATCAGTTTGTGGATGTTATCAATAAGCATCTATGGTACATCCATACAATGGAATACTTCTTAGCAATAAAAAAGAGTGGGCTATTGATATATGCAACAACAAGGATGACTCTCAAAAGAATTATACTGGTAGTGTTCGAGATTTCCAGTTGCTCTGCATCCTTGCCAGCACTTGTCAGTCTTTAGTTTTGACCCTTCTTGTAAAAGTGTAGTGGTACCTCACTGTGGTTTTAATTGGTATTTCTCTAAGCACTCATGTTTAGCATCTCTTCATTTGCCATCCATATGTCTTCTTCAGCGAATGCCTCCTCACATATTTTACCCATTTTTACTGCATTGTTTGTGCTGTTGTTGAGTTGTAAGAATTCTTTTTTTATAAAACAGATAAAAATGATATTTTATTAATGTGAATTTATTTTCTAAGTTAAAAATCATTCCATTTATGTATCATAAAATCAATCAATGAGGAAAAATGAGGCTCTTCTGATAAACACAAAAATCTGAAATCAAGGGTCAGGGAACTACCTTCTTGTATTAACATTGAATTTATTTGTGGGTTTTTTTTTAATAAATTTATTTATTTATTTTTGGCTGTGTTGGGTCTTTGTTGCTGCACGCAGGCTTTCTCTAGTTGTGGCGAGCAGGGGCTACTCTTTGTTGCGGTGCGGTTGCTTCTCATTGCAGTGGCTTCTCGTTGCGGAGCACAGGCTCTAGGCACTCGGGCTTCAGTAGTTGTGGCACGCGGGCTCAGTAGTTGTGGCTCACGGGCTTAGTTGCTCCGTGGTATGTGGGATCTTCCCGGACCAGGGCTTGAACCCGTGTCCCCTGCATTGGTGGGCAGATTCTTAACCACTGCGCCACCAGGGAACCCCAATCTATTTGTTTTTTACTTTGGCTGGAGTTGTAAGAATTCTTTTTAATTTTCTGTTTTCAAGTTCTTTATCAGATACGTGTTTTGTAAATATTTTCTCCCAATCTCTGAGTTACCTTTCGTTTTAAGGGTGTCTTTTGAAGAAGTTTTAAATTTTGATTAAGTTCAATTTATAGGTTTTCTTTTCATATTCTTGTTCTTTATCTAATCTAAGAAATCTTTGCCTAACTTTCCCTCTCTTTTTCTAGAATTGCCCTATCCTATACAGTATCCATCAGTTGCGTGTGACTATTAAACAATAGAATTTAAAATTCTATTTTATTTTAATTAATTAAACTTTAAATTAAAAGCTGATAACTTGATTCAGTTATTGAGGAAATTTTAAGTATGTTCAGAAGATCTAACTAAAACTAAATTAAAAAAAGAAAACTTAAAATGACTTTATCATGGGACTTCCCTGGTGGTCCAGTGGTTAAGATTCCGTGGGGGCCCAGGTTCAATCCCTGGCCAGGGATCCCACATGCCACAACTAAGAGCCTGCATGCCGCAACTGAAAGATTCCCATATGCCACAACTAAAGATCCTGCACACCACAATGAAGATCCCGCATGCCACAACTAAGACCCGGCGCAACCAAATAACTAAATGAATTAGTTAATTAATTAATTTTTTTAAAAGAAAAGTTAGGGACTTCCCAGGCAGCGCAGTGGTTAAGAATCCGCCTGCCAATGCAGGGGACACGGGTTCGAGCCCTGATCCGGGAAGATCCCACATGCCACAGAGCAACCAAGCCCGTGTGCCACAACTGCTGAAGCCTGTGCTCTAGAGCCTGTGCTCCTCAACAAGAGAAGCCATGGCAATGAGAAGCCCGAGCACCGCAAGGAAGAGTAGCTCCTGCTCAACTAGAGAAAGCCCGTGCACAGCATTGAAGACCCAACGCAGCCAAAAATAAATTAATTAATTTTAAAAAAAGAGTCAATTCACTTCCCCCACCTTAGCAAGTCAAATTGTTGTTGTTGTTTTTTAAATGACTATCATTAGGAAATGCCACATTTTTAAAATGTTAAAATATACTAGCGTACAACTTCTCAGGGGTATGGAAATGACTGTGTCGGCAGTCTTAATTAACTAATTGAATGCTCTCCCTTCTTGGTCTGTTCCAAGCTGTCTGTCTTATAAGTAACCTAGCAGGGGTTAGGTAGTGGTTCAACAGGGAAACAACATTGAGGGAGAAGTTAGAAAAGATGACTAGAAAAAACTATAGTCACTTTTATTGCTAAGATTCTTGGATTTTTTTTTTCTATCCAACTATCCTATCCATATCAAATCTGTTGCTCTTAGTGTAATACACTGTTATAGTTTTTCTTCTTTCTAACATATTAGTGGAATGATTTAAGAGAAAGTATTTGGAACTTGTACTCATTTGAGTGCAAAATCAGTTTGTTATTAACTGGGTGACCTTGGGCCTTGACAATTGAATTGGTATCAATAGTATTTACTTCACTCAGTTTTGGGGTAAGAGCTAATTAAATATTGGATAGAAAATATTTGTCAATAATTCTTATTGTTAGTGAAGGTAATTCATACAATGATAGTTTCAATTCCTACTCCTTTCTAAGCAAGGGTCTACTTTTATTTTTAGAATTCCCTTTCAAGCGTCAGCTTTGATGTGTATTTTTATGAATATGTATGTTTTATAAATATAACTATCATATTAATATAACATTTCTGGTAATTAGATAATTATCAATATCATTTGAAAATCTTTCATAAAATTAAAAAGCTTTGCTGAATCTTATTAGAGAAGTGTTTTGCCAAACTGCATATGACTAGAAAGCATCAAGGAGTTTATTAAAGTTACTAACGTAATCTCAAAAATTTAGACAAAATCTGGGAGTTATTTTTGTTTCCTTCCTCCAAGGCAATATCTTGTTGAATCATGAGGTAGCAGTCTCACTTTATTTCATTTCCATTGCCATGTCAGTAGTTGTAAGTGTTGTTCACTTTGCATCAGGACAAATATAGTATCAAAATGAAAATCATGAACCATTATCACTAGTAGTTCCTTGAAAATTAACAAGTATACCTAGCAAATGCTATACTAATACTAAAATATCCGTTAAGATCTCTTAGATTTTATTTTTGTACCATGAGACTTTTGTCATAAGGAAAAGAGCACTACAAATTTTGACAATAGTAGGAAAGGTATAGTTACATAATTCTGATGTCAGCGGAGGTGTCTGATAACCATACAGAAAAGACACTCTTGGCCTCATTACTAACATTAAATAGATGTTAATAGTTTGCCCTTTTTTTTTTTTTTCACTTCAGGAGAAAGAGATCAGATCTCCTTCCTCCCCTCCCCGCTTTTGACATAAGTTGTATCTAAAGCTAAGATCCCCAACCTTTACTTTTCCTCCCTCTCCAGAGGTTACTACTTTTTTCAAGTTGACGTGTATCATACCCATATGTGCTTTTATTAGTTTAGTATATGTTAAGGTGTGTGTATATTCAGTATTATTAGGTATTGCCAAATTATCCTCCAGAATGATTGTACCAATTTATACTCCATTTTGACTACATATTTCCAATACATTGTATTATTAGTCTAATTTTAGCCTATCTAAATTGTCTTATTTAGCCTATCAATTATTGTCTTATTTTGCATGTCCTTGATGGTAATGATACTGAGTTCTTTATATCTTTATTTTTTGACTACTCTTGTTTTCCCATTCTGTTGGGTTTTTTTGGTTTTTGGTTTTTGTCTTTTTGGCCGCACCGCGCAGCATGCCGAACTTCCCCGACCAGGGATCCAACCCATGCCCCCTGCAGTGGAAGCGCGGAGTCTTAACCACTGGACCGCCAGGGAAGTCCATTTCTGTTGAGTTTTTAAATCTTTTTATTGTTGATTTGTACGAGCTTTTTATACTGAATAGGTTCCCAATGCTTTTTTTAATAACACATAATGGAAATATCTTTTCTCAATCTCTGGCTTGTGTTTTCACTCTGTTAATGGTGTCTTTTGAAGATTTTCAAAGTACCATAGTCAAATATGTGAATCTTTGTCTTATAGTTTGTGCTTCTTGTGTCTTAAGAAATTCTCCACTATCCCAGGGTGATAAGGTATTTTCCTCTTTTTGTTTTATTTTTCACTACAAGTTGTAAAGTTTTTGTCATCATATCTTAAGTATTTAAGTCATCTGGAATTAATTTTTGTGTGTGGTGTGAAATAATTTTTTCCAAATGGGTTACAAACTTTCCCAGCACCATATGTTGACAATGGTACTTTTATCATATGTCCTAGACAAGTATGTGCCTCTTTTCTGGACTGTTTGTTCCTTTTCTGTTGGTCCATTAGCTATCTTAGTGCAGCATCCTACTGTTAATTACATTATAGTAAGTTGTAATACCAGAAAATTTAAATCCTCTCTAATCATTGTTCTTTAATATTTTTTAGCTAATCATAGCCCTTGACTCTTTCATATAATTCTTAATTTCCATAAAAAATAGATTAGTGAGAACTGATTTTCTTTTTCTTTTTAGTAGAGAGATTTATTTTAAGGAATTGGCTCACTTCACGTATAATGTAAGAACCTTACAACAGTGTACTTCCAAGTCCTCCCTCCCATTCTTTGTGCTGTGGTGCTCACACATTTTATTTTTATACATGTTATAAATTCCACAATATGTTGTTACCATTTTTCCTTTAGACAGTTAATTATGTTTTTAAACAATTTTTAGAAGAAAAGTAGCTTTTTATATTTACATTTATTTTCACCATTTTCAGAGTTCTTCACTTTTTTTATAGATTCTGTCTATTATAATATTCCTTCTTTCTAAAGAACTTCCTTAACATTTTTGTAACACAGTCTGTTGGCAATGAATTCTCTCACCTTTTATTTGTCTCAGAGTCTTTTTTTTTCTCCAGCTAAGTTTCCCTTTGTTTTTTACCTTTTTTTCTTCCAGTTGTAATGAGATATAATTGACATACAGCACTGTATCAGTTTAGGGTGTACAGCATAATGATTTAACGTACATGTATCACAAGATGATGACCACAGTAAATTTAGTGAACACTGATCATTTCATATAGGTATAAAATTAAAGAAATAGAAAAAAATTTTTTTCCTTGTGATGAGAACTCTTAGGATTTACTCTCTTATCAGCTTTCATATATAACATAGAGCAGTGTTAATTATATTTATCATGTAATACATTATATTCCTAGTACTTACTTATCTTATAACTGGAAGTTTGTACCTTTTGACCACCTTCATCCAATTCCTCCTCCCCACACCCCCACCTCTGGTAACCACAGATTTGATCTCTTTTTCTATGAGTTTGTTTGTTTGTTTGTTGTGAAGTATAATTGACCTATAACTATTAGTTCCCATTACACAACATAGTGATTCAGTATTTCTATATATTTCAAAATGATCACCATGATAAGTCTAGTACCATCTGTCACCATACAAAGATATTACATAATTATTGATTATATTCTCCACACTGTATATTTCAAACCCATGACTCATTAATTTTGCATCTGGAAGTTTGAACCTCTTAATCTCTCTCACCTATTTATTTCTATTTTAACAACAGTTTGTTTTCCTTTCCAATTAATGTTACTTTTAAGGAAAGTTTTATAGGTTTTTTAAAGTTTTTATATGATTTTATACTTCTTTTTTATTTTATGTTACATTTAATTTTTTGCCATATGAATGGTATTCTCATTTTAATTCTTATTAGTTTTACTGATCGTTCATGGTTGGCATGTAGGAACTCAATTTTTGTACATTGATTTTTTTCTATCTAGCAATCTTGATGAACTCTCCTATTAGTTGTAATAGGTTTCCTCCAGAATGTCTACTAATAATATCATCTGTGGACAGTGACATTTTATTTCTCCACTTCTAATCATTTCATCCTTTATTTTTCTTGTCTTATTGCATTATATATCATTTCCAGTATAGTATTAAATTTAAGCAGTCATAGTGGGTATCCTTTTGTTCTTGACGTTCAGGGAACTGTTTCTTATGCTTCATCATCAACTATGATGTAGGATTTGGTTAGAACCCTTTATCAGATTAAAGAAATATTTTTCTATTTATAGTTTGGTAAGAGTTTTTGCCTTTGAATTGATGTTGAGTTTTTTAAATACATTTTCGGAATCTTTTAAGATTTGTTTTTCCCTATATTCATTTATGTGTGAATTATGCTGATAGGTTTTCTAATGTTGTTCCAGAAAGCAAAAGCATTACATAAAAATCAATTTGCTAGACGTATCTTTTTAATGTTGTATTTGAATCAGAAAGAACCAAAGTCTATTCCACTGCCAGAGAGAAAAGAAAACTGAACCTCTTTTCTCTGCTCATAGGTCTCCACAGTGAATATATGTGTTGGTTAAATAGAAAAAGGAAAAAAACAGGAAAAAATGGTGATGTCATTTACAACTTGCTTCATTAACACTCTTGCCTGTAAAAAAGTTCCTTTATGGTGTATACAATTCTCCTGAACAAGATTAAAGAGCTTTTGGCATTAACTCAACCTAAAGGTTATAGGTTACATTACAGATATTTAAAGGTAGTTTCAGCAGTAAAACTGCTTTAGAGTGAGAGAATCTTATCACCTTTTTTTTGTTTGTTTATTTTTTTGAACGGAAGGGAAAACCCAACAAAAGAAAATTACTGCTTATGATGGATTGCAGACATATATTTAATAATTTAATCTTTGCTTTACCTTATATTAGCCAGCTAACTAATTTTCTTTGTTCACTAGCTTATAAATTCAGTCTATATTCTTATCAACTCAAAATATGGCCTTTTAGAGCACATCATCACCGCAAATTTTTCTTAGTCTCGGACAATTCCTTTCTCTCTGTGTAGCATAGCATGCTCTGGTGGTGAAGTGTACTCTCTCTGGATCTCATTCGCCTGGGTTCAAGTCCTGGCACAGCCTTTACAACTTTGGGACCTCATAATTTCTGTGCTTCATTTTTTTCCTCTGTAAAATGGAAATATAGTTCCTACCTCATAGCATTCGTGGGAGGATTAAAGGAATTAAATGTAAAGTTCTTAAAGAGTGCCTGTCGTTTAATAAATACCATATCATAATAACTATGTATATTATAATTATTTTAAATAAGACTAGGAAAGAGAAGAACATATACAATGTTTTAGTCCATGGTTCTTTCTGCAAAAGACAGACTTAAATATTTCTCAAAGGCAATTCACTAGAATTGAATTTGCCATATGATGAAATTGCCAAATTTACCAAATGTACTAACTTGCCAAATTCTTTATTTTTTATTTTTTTTATGCGATATAGTTGATTTGCCAAATTCTTGTGTTGTTGTTTTGTTTTGTGTTTTGTGGTTTGTTTTTTTTTTTTTCCTGAAGTTTACAGTAATTCATACTGCTTTTGAAGATTTCTGTGAGGCTAGATTGGCTGGTTGTCATTTTGAGTTCATAGTAGCTTTTTAAGTGTTAGATTTGCTGAAATCTGAGGTCATAATGTGAGTCTTCTTAGTAATAGTTGTAATATTCAGAAACACATTTCAAAATCAGAAACCCCCAAGAGCTACGTATGAAAGGAGTACTAGAAAAATACCATTTGCTTGCTTAAGAGGTCAATAAGGAATATTGTCTGTGCAAGGAGCTTGTGCCAGTGCTTTGAGAGTATGAAAGTCTGATTTGTATGCTCCCCTATAAGTACGAATATTCAAGCTGAGAAATCAACTTAAAGATTGATCTCAAGATATTTCTTGGGGACCTGCCTCAACCTGTTCTACATAGAATTCCCACAGATGTAGCCCCACCAAAGATGGGCTCACCATCCAGAATTTTAAAACAACAGTAATGAAATCCACCTTGAGTTAGAATCAGCAAACATAACAAGACTCCCAAGAACTTCAGACAATTGTACAATCTGACGGAGATTCTAAAATTAAAATGTTAAAATGATCAAAGACATATATGAAGATATCAAACCTGTGAAAAGAACAAGATGCTGTTTTTTAAAGAGAACTTCTAGAAATGAAAAGCAGTCATTGAAAAGTTGAGTTAAATAGCAGACTTGACACCAATAAGAAAGAATTAGCAAATTAAGATAGAGCTGAGGAAAGTATCCAGAATGCACTGTACAGGGCTAAAAAAGCAAAATATGAAAGGATAATTTAGTTACAGAGACAGAGAGTGAAATGAAACATTACAATGAATATTTAATAGGCATTCCACTAGTAGAAACTAGGAAGAATGGAGGAGAGATGGTATTCAAAATGATAATGACTGACAGTGTTTTTCACAGTTGTCAAAGATGAGTCCTTATATGTTAGAAGTATAATCCCCCCCCCCAAAAAAAAGAAAATCATACCAATGTACATCTTAATGAAAGATCAAAACATCAATGGCAAAGAGATTTTAATAGCAACCTATAAGGGATTACCAGTTAGACTGGCAGCAAGTTTCTCATCAGCAATGATAGATGCCAGAAGACACTTGGATTAGTATTTTTACCGTTCTAAGGTAATTTGCTACCCTATAATTCCACCACCATCACTGTTGAGGAGTAAATTCAAAATTAAGAAATTTCCAGACTAATAATGACTAAGAGTTTACCTTTTGAACACCATTTAAAGGAAGTAGACTAAAGGATGTATTTCAGGAAAAAGGGAATTGAACCCAAGAAATGGGATACAAGAAGGATTGGTGAACAAAGAAATTGGTTAAAATGATGGTAAATAATCATTAACTGTGAAAAATAGTGTAAAATAATTCATTGACTCTACAGTACTATTGTTAGGACATATCTTTCTTTTATTTACATAGCACTGAGGGAAAAAGCAACACTGAGAATTGAACCATGACAAGTTGCTTTAATGATGGTGTTGATCAGTACATGAATCTGTTACACAAACTTCTCTTTCCTTTTAAATTTCTTTTATCCAGTCCAAGGAATTTGGCAGTGCCTTCATGTGCATTGCTTCAAATGTGATAGGGAATCCTTTTGTACATATCTTGGTTACGGACCATAGCAAAGTTTCATCTATTTGTAAATAGCTTCCATAGTAGAAAAAAATCAATAACAACTAAAATTCGAGAACTCCAGAAATAACAGGATAACAGTAGTATTGAGAAATACAGAGGTAACTAGAAGAAATAGCTGTTAAGAGTCAAAAGTAGTTGCCTCTCAAATTGGTGATTCATTTTTAACTGTGTGTGTATATGTGTAAAATTGCATTTAAAAAAACAGAAGACTGTTGACTGAAGGAAAAATTGGTATAGCTATATTATTTAGAAATAAATCTAGAAATAGATTTTAAGACAAAGAGCGTTACATAATGGTAAACCATGCACTAGTATTAATCCTGACCATTATGTACCTAGCAATATAGCCTCAAGGTGTATAAAGCAAAATATGACAGAATTACAAAAAGAAATTGCCAGTTTCTTCTCTCCTAAGACTCAAAGTAGGTAAGGATATAGGAGATAAGATAATAAACTTAATCTGCTCTGTATACAACAATTAGATTATATATTTCCAATTTTCATGCACACTGAATCATTTGTAAAAATCAGCTATTCACAGTGTACAGACTTACAAAGCAAGTTTCAATAAATATCAAAAAAGTATTATAAAATCTGTTCCCTGCCCACAAGAAAATTAGAAATCAGTAACCACAAGATAACCATTTCCACCTTTATATTTGGAAGTTAAACCAAACACACACACACACAACACACAGTTCTTTTGTAGCTCAAAGTAGAAATCACAATAGAAATTCCATTGTATTTAGAAATGGGTAAATTGAAAACACAATGTAAACTGGTAAAATGTATCCAGAGCATCACTTACAGGGCTGTCTGTAGCCTGAATGCATATTTTAATCAGCTACACATCCAACTGCAGAAATTTAAAAAATATAACAGATAAAACCTGAAATAGAACAATAAAACTCAGAGCAGAAATTAAATAGAAATTGAAAAGCAAACATATATTTATGTTAATGATAATTGACTTGTTGGTTATGAGCTAAAGGAATACAACATTTTAAACTGTAAAGGAAGAAAAAATAAAATTAATAAAAGAGAAAGCAGTGCATTGCTCCTGGCTCAGAGAAATGTTATTGTATAGTAAAATTGGCAGCATTCCCTAAATATATAGATTAAATGTAGCTTCCATTTACATCCTTAGAAAAACTTTTTTTTAGAATTGAAGTCTAGTCATTCTAGCTTATTTTCAAATATTACAAAGTAAAAACTTTACAGCATTGAGATGAAAACGGAAAACAAAAACAAAAAAACAGTGGATAGAATAGAGATTTCAGAAATATATTCAGACTACTAAAGGACTCAGAGGTGTTAAAAACCAAGGATAAGTTAAAGGTGAAAGGAGTTGCCTTTAATGAATTCTGCAAGGACATTTAGGAAAATGGACTCATGTTTTTGTCCCAGTTGTGCATAAGAGATCAATTTAGGACTATTTATGAAAACAGTATTTTCAGAGATCAGATTGGTTTGTCAACATAATAGCTATTCCTCAGAAGTGTGTCAGCATCAAAAGGAAAGCAACAAAGAGAAAGGCAGAATATGGATAGTTGTTAAATCTGAGTAATGGGAGTCTACTGTACTAATTTTGCTTACTTGTATGTTTGAAATTTTCCATAATAAAACTTTTTTAAATGAAAGTAAGAGAATGAGAAATATATGTACTAAGTATAACTGATAAAAATTTTTACCCAAAAAATATAAACAATGCTTATATATGTTAAGCATATATAAGTTCTGAAACCAGATTTATTCAGTGGTAAAAAGAAATCAACAGGCACATGAGGAAATATAGATAATAAATTATTACACAGAAAAATCTGCAGCTTTGTTATTGAGTAGAAATAAAATTAACATGAAAGCACTGCTGTGTGCTTATTAAGCTAGAAAAAATAAAAATTGTAAAACCTTATGTTGGCTACAATATTCGCTTCTGTACTCAGTAGTAACTGTATCTTCCTGCAGGGAAAACTAGCAATAGAAAAATATTTGTAAAATTATTCATTCACTTTACCTAGTTTTATGGGATACACAGATGTCTGAAACATTAGTGAATGCCACACAGAATAGAATTTCTTCTCTAAAATCCTGTAAATTTAGGTGCCCCCCCCCAAAAAAATTTAGGTGACCTCTTCAGCCTCTTAATGATTTTATAACTATAGCAACAATGAGCACATACTGTCATGTTCTGTATCTATTCATTTAGTCCTCACAACTTTAGGAGGGTAGCTTCTATTACTGCATCCTCCAGATAAGGAAGCTCAATCTTGGCGAAGTTAAGTAACTTTCCCAAAATCACACAATAATGAGCACAACCAAGATGTGAACCTAGGCAGTCTTACTTCAAACTCCCTGCTTTAAATCATTTCTTCAAACTGCCTCTCAAAATTAATTCATTTATCAAGTAGTTGATTTCCTGTTTAGGGCCATTTAATTGCTCCTAGATAGCTGCTACTAACATGTACTAACATTATAGAGGCATTTTGGTGCAGATTCTAGATGGTTTTGACCATAATGCTGATGGGAATAAGCAGTGAAACAGATCTTCTCCTATATTCCTGATGACATTGTAAATAGGCACAGCCTTTTTTGGAAAGCATTTTGGCAGCATATTTCAAAAGCCATAAAATGCTCATATTTTTTGACCTAGTTAATGCCACTTCTGGGAATCCTCTGAAGAAACAGTCCAATATGGAAAAAGCCTTGAGCACTAAAGTTATCACCACAGCCATGTTTGTAATAAAGCAACTGAAAGCAACCCTAAATGTTCAACAGTAAGAGAATAATTAAACAGGTGATGGTATATTTACTTAGGCAGCCAATAAAGATGGAGTGATATGCAACATAGACAAAACACAGCCATGAATCTTAAAAGCAGCATACAGAGCAATAGGTGCACTAAAATTATAGCTTTTACAAATATGAAAAAAGATAGGGACTGTAGAAATGCTGTGGGTAATATTTTTCTTTCTGGTATTTTTCAAATTTTCTGTCATATTTATTTCTAATTGCAGAATTAAAATCACATGATTACTTAATGTTTTTGTGTATCAGTCCCTAACTCTCGCTAGATTATAATCTGCTTGGTGACTGTAGGCAGCATATTAGAAACGTGCAAAGAGCACCACTGGAGCCAGGGAAACTTCGGGAACCTTGCCAGGTGCCTCATTTACTGGTGACAGTTACTCTGTGTCTCAGCAGACTGAGTTGACCCACAAAGTGAGCAGTGCACTTTGGGAAGCACGAGTGGGATCTATGGAGTCAGGAGACCTTGCTGTGTGTCTTTGGCTCTCTCTTCTCAGACAAGCCCCTCAAACTGTGTAAAACTCAATTTCCTGATCCATAAAATTGAAGCTAGTGAGATCAAGGTCTGGCACTCTTTCAGTAGACGCTCTGAAAATGTTTCTCCCATTCAGTTATGGCCCTTATAAAGTGTTCCTCACCTTTCTTTATCCTTGGACGATAGGAGCAAATGTAAAGTCTGTTGGCTAACTTCCTTTGCCTGAAATCTTTTGAGCAGAAGCTTTTACATGTCCATCTTCTGTCTTCTGCTGCAACTTGTTATCCGTGATTTAAAGATGAAGATAAAAAAGATTTTGTCATTGAGTGTGACTGACTAAATTTTCAGTTTTGTTTTAATCATATTTTTGTTTTCTGATTATAAAAGTATGGTAAATGCTCATTGTCAAACGTTTGGAAAATGTAGAAAGCTGAAAGGAGAAAATTACACCATAATCTTTAAACCCAGAAATAACCATTATATACATTTCATTTATTTTCTTTTTAGGTTTTTCTGAGTATCTGATTTTTTTTTTTATAAAGGAGAAATATAGGAAAGTCCTCTGTCATGTTTGGGGCAGGTTTAACGGGGTGCTTTGTGTTCATTTTGAGATAGTTTTTCTTTAACAAATACGTAATTCTTAGATAGGGGTAAAAACCAAGCTAGCAATAGGGAACCAGATGGAGAAGGGAGGGGTAGGAATAGCTCTGCCTTGATTAGTAGGAAAATTTTTCCCGTAGTTCTGATACCTATCAAAGAATGAACTTAGGTAAAGAATAATTACCCAAATCATGCTTCCTGGACTTTTTAGTACTTTTTTTGTTACTGTTTTCATTATAAGTAACCGTGTACCCTTTCAGGCCATGAGTTGTGAATTATGGATTGGGAAATATAATTATCTTTCACAAACTTGGAATAAAGAAGCTCGCAAGGGACTTCCCTGGCAGTCCAGTGGGAGTGGGTAGGGCTCCGCGCTTCCACTGAGGGGCTATGGGTTCAATCCCTGCTCGGGGAACTAAGATCCCACAAGCCATGCAGTGCGGCCAAAAAAGAAGGTTGCAAAATACTCACAATTTCTTGGCTCCTGACCTTTTAGAACCTGCAGTTTTAAAAACTCATCAGTTCCTGTAATGTCTTCTGGAGAAAACTAGGAAATTTATCCAGTGACAGAACCAACGAGCAGCAAAGCCTTAGCCTGCGCTGCGGTGGCCATGTGAGGGCAAGCACTGATGTCGCGCTACCCTGACTTGCGCTTAAATCCGAAAGAATGTGTCTGTCAGGAGATGGGAACCATTGACCCCTCCATCTTCTGGGCTTTGCTGTTCAAGGGAGGCTTCTATGGAGTGAAGAAGAGAGAAGTGGGAGAAAAGGTCTTTTCCCTCTTCTTTCATTCATTGTCTTCAGAACAGCAGTCGAATTATGAAAGGTGACACAGGGTCCATCCCATATAAATAATTTTCAGTGTGGCGTATCTGTCATCCCCACTCCATTGAGGAGGACCTGAGGGATGTTTGAGGTCAGCGTGCTGGTTTGCCTCATCACTCCCCTTTGAATACGCCTTTGTGGCTCACGCCCCTTTGACTTCTGAGGACTGCAGCGCAGGCAAGAGGCTCTTGATTGGTTGGGAATGGGTGTCCCTCACTCCTGCCTAGTATCTGCACGTCAGGGAAGTCACTTGTCCTTTGGAGTCATTTCTGCTGACAAGGCTGAGCCATCACGCCCTTACTGATGCTTGTTTGTTAACCCTTCCCAAGCATTTCCTCTTGGAGGAAAGTCACCCGACTTATTTACAGAGAAGCAAACGTAACCTGTAGCACAGTTTGAGGTTCCAGCTTAGAATTTAATTGACTTTACACAGTACTTAGGTCTGACAGGATAGTGGGAATTTGCAAGTGTCATGTGAGAGTGGAGCAGAAAACTACAGCCAGGAAAACTTCTGTTTAGAATAACCTTGGCCCCTCCAAAACTCTACTTGCCTGAGCTGTAAGTTGGTACCCCGTGAAGAACTGGGTATGATCTGAGATTTCTGAGGGTGCTGAATGCTAGGGGAAGTGGTGTCCAGCACTGTAAAAGGGAGGAAGCCATACAGAAAGTTAGCTGAATTTACACAGTGCTCTCATGAGAGAAGATGATCAGCTTTATTTAATTCACTTTATTTTTTAGGCTTTTTCTGTAACTGATTATTGACAAAAGTGATTTGTTTGTTTGTTTGTTTGTTTTTCAGTATTGCCTGTCAGGGCACCCAACCTTACCATGCAATGTGCTCAAATTCAAATCAACCACCGTTATGCTGGACTGTGGACTGGACATGACTTCCACCCTCAATTTCCTTCCTTTGCCACTTGTTCAAAGGTATGTGCTAATGCATCCGAGACAAAATGAGCTTTGGTTTGCTGTACCTTGTGTGTTGTCCTAAGTTTACTTTGTTCCCTTAAAAATGTTCTTCATCAAAATAATTTCCTTTGGCTGGGTTGATGGAAAGTGTTGTATTGATTTATTGATTGACTTCTTTATTATAACTTCTTCTGAGCTTCTGTTAAATGTTCCTGCAACTACTCAGTGCAAGTGAGGTCATATATATTTCATCTTTCTTCCTAATTCATGTAGGAGCTGATAAATGGTCAACTGATGAGCCCCACGAATTGAATTTTAGAATCATTTAACTGCCTTTGCAGGGACTTGACATCATAGAGCCTGACATTTCTTTTTGATAGGTATCTATGCATTATTTTCATACTAGTCAGCTGTAGATATCGTAGAATCTTACATGAAGCCAAAGTCCATGTCTTCAAGTAGACAGATTACCCCAGGCCTACAGGCAGCACTGTTTACTCTTACTAAGACCTTGTCTAGGAGATTGGTTTTCCAGCTTGCTGCTATTTAGAAGCAGCACTTTATAAAAGGAGTGGGTAACTTTTAGAAGCAGATATACTCCCAGCAGCAAAAAGTGATACCGCATGAAGGAAAGGAGACAGAAAAGCTATCTAAAGCAGATTTAAGAGCTTAAAAGCATAACGAGCTGGTTAAACCATCTAACGTATCTCATTCACTGCTGAAGACTTAACTGTGTGCAGTGATTATTCATAATGATAACCCCGTGAACCATCTAGGAAAAGTATAATTAAAAATCAACGATTGGGCTTCCCTGGTGGCGCAGTGGTTGAGAGTCTGCCTGCCAATGCAGGGAACACGGGTTCGAGCCCTGGTCTGGGAAGATCCCACATGCCACGGAGCAACTGGGCCCGTGAGCCACAATTGCTGAGCCTGCGCGTCTGGAGCCTGTGCTCTGCAACAAGAGAGGCCGCGATAGTGAGAGGCCCGCGCACCGCGATGAAGAGTGGCCCCCACTTGCCACAACTAGAGAAAGCCCTCGCACAGAAACGAGGACCCAACACAGCCATAAATAAAAAAAAAAAAAAAATCAACGATTGACTTTTTTCTGAGATAAGGGATACAGTAAGGTGATGGGGACAAGGTCAGAGTTAATTCCAGATTACATTTTATGCATAGCTGATAAAATTCAGTTATAATCACATCCAGCACTTAGAAATACTTTTACCATCCATAGATATTATCCAGAAGGGAAAAAAAAAAATGTATTTAGAGTTCATTTAGGAACTATAGGTGTCATATATATTTCTCAACAAAAATGACTGCATGTTTCTTATTAAAATAGCCTGATATCATTGTCTGTTTCCTTCCAAAGATTAAAATGTTCATTCACTTGGTATTAAGAATCTGCAGTGTCCTAGACCAGGGGATACAGACATGAACAAGACAACTTTTCTTTTGTCATGGAATTTATAGTCTGTCAGGGGAGAAAGAATTACACAGTTGAAATTTTAATTATACTTGTGGTACAAAAAACAGCTATATACTTGTGATAATTACTAAAGAAAATAAAATATGGGGTATGCTGAGGGTTCCCAAAAGGGGGCCTACATGCTCAGCAGGGTCATGAATCATCTAGGTGTTCAAAACCTGAGTTGGGCAGACAGTCCTAGCTACATGTTTTCCCTTTCCTGTTCATTCCTGTCTTTACCTAATTCTGTATTCTCAAGTGAATACAGAATCCACTTCTACTCTCTCTTCCCCTTGTCATTGTTTTTCTCTCAGAGGGAGGTTATACTAATGGGATGATAGCAGCCCCTGGCAGTTCCTTACAAAAAGTGTCTTCATTTGCTCAGGCCAGAAACCTTGGAGGTCCACTTGGCTAAAATAGTATCCCCAGTCCCTCTCTATCCCCTCATCCTGCTTTATTTGTCTTCAGAGCACTTCTCATTACATCATATATACATACTTGGTTTATATATTGTCTTTCTTCTCCACTAAAAGGTAAGTTTTATAAGGGCAGAGATTTTGTTTGCTCTCCACTGTATCCCCAGTGCCTAAAAGAGTTCTTGGCATGCAGTAGCTGCTCCGTAAATATTTGTCATAGGAATGAATCCCTTTGTCTTCTCTGGATTTCAACCCTTCTCTCCTTCTGCATCATTTCGCTATTGTAATCTTTCCTTTATCTTGAATCTTTCCATCTTGACTCAGTCCTTCCCATTTAATTATGCTGTCACTTCTAACTTAAAATGTAAAAGAAAAAGTAAATCTTTTTAACCTTCTCTCAACCCCACTTTCCCCTTCAGCATTCCTAACTCCTTCCCAGTCTGCTTTGCCCACACCAACCACCAGAACATCTCTCGGTAAATCACAAATGACTTCCATGTCATTAGCTATAATATGCACTTGTCATCCTCACCCTCCTTAGCCATTCAGCATCACTCTCCTCCATGATAATGCAGTCCTGGTTTTCGTTACTTCTCTGAATCTTTCTCTTCTATCTACTTTGGAGATTCATTTTCCTCTAGCTGGCCATCACACATGAGAATTCTTTAGTATTCAGTGCTTGGCCACAGAGGCTCCCCCAAGGGAATTTAATAAATGCTCAGAGGGACTTCCCTGGTGGCGCAGTGGTTACGAATCCGCCTGCCAATGCAGGGACACGGGTTCGAGCCCTGGTCCGGGAAGATCCCACGTGCCGCGGAGCAACTAAGCCCGTGTGCCACAACTACTGAGCCTGCGCTCTAGAGCCCGCGAGCCACAACTACTTAAGCCCTCGTGCCTAGAGCCCGTGCTCCGCAACAAGAGAAGCCACCGCAATGAGAAGCATGCGCACCGCAACGAAGAGTAGCTCCCGCTCATCGCAAGTAGGGAAAGCCCACATGCAGCAACAAAGACCCAACGCAGCCAAAAATAAATAAATTTTTAAAAATAAAATAAAAAATAAATGCTCAGGGCCTCGATAACCATCCAGACAATAACTTACAAATGTGTATTTTTAGTTAAGTTCCACATGTGAGTTCCACATTCATAAATCCAAAATGCCTACTTGTTTCTCTCCTCGGATGTGCCTTTGAAAGCACTTCAGAACTCACCATACCCCAAACTGAGTTTATGATTAAACTTGGTCCAGAAGAGGAGAGTACACCCTCCCAGACCTGGTTTCCCCCCATGCTGCCCTATCTTAGGGAATGGCACCCTGTTATAAAAGCCAGAGAGCTGGGAGTTCACTTAGATGCCCCCTTCCTCGCTTCCCACATCCAACCTTTCATTAAGCATTGTCATTTTTACCTTCTAGATAGCTCTAGAATCCAGCCACTTCTCATAACTGCTACTGTGGTAGTCGTCATCCTCTTTTACAGGCATTACTGGTAAAGCTCCTAACCAGTTTCTTCAATTCTGTTCTTGCCCCTGTCTGAATCCAGAGTCTTCTTTTTGTGTAACTTTTTATTTTGAAATTGCTTCAGATTTACGGAAAAGTTGCAAGAATAGTTACAGACAAGTCCCAGTTACTCTTACCAGTTACTAACATTTTATCACATTTGCTTTATCACTGCCTCTTTATATTACATACGCATGTCGTTTTTTCTGACCCATTTGAAAGACACAATGCTCCTTTGCCACCTAAATACTTACGTGCCTGTCTTATAAGAAGAAGGACATTCTCTTACATAACCACAGTACAATAAAGAAAATCAGTTAACATCGATACTATACTAGTATGAGCTGTGTACCTTATTTACATTTCCCAAGTTATACCAGTTCATATTTCACTGTAATGCCTTTATAGCAGAAAAGAAAAATAACTTACTGGTCTAGGATCCAGTCCGGATCACACATTGCATTTGGTCACGTCTTTAATCTCCTTTAATCTGGAAGAGTTTCACAGTCTCTATGTCTTTCATGACCTTGCCATTTTTAGGAGTGCAGGTCAATTATTTTATATAACATCTTTCAATATGGGTTTGTCTCATGTTTCCTCATAATTAGGTTGGGGTTACTATTTTCAGTAGGAATACCACACAAATGCTATGTGTTATCAGAAGGCACTTGATATCAATTTTCTCCAAAATCACCTTTTAGAAATACAGATCTAATCTCATCTTTCACCTGTTTAAGAACTTTCAGTGGTTTTTCCATTGCTTTTAAATTTATTTATTTATTATTTTTGGCTGCGTTGGGTCTTCGTTGCTGTGTGCGGGCTTTCTCTAGTTGCGGCGAGCAGGGGCTTCTCTTCGTTGCGGTGCGCGGGCTTCTCATTGCAGTGGCTTCTCTTGTTGCAGAGCATGGGCTCTAGGCGGACAGGCTTCAGTAGTTGTGGCATGTGGGCTCAGTAGTTGTGGCGCACAGGCTTAGTTGCTCCGCGGCATATGGGATCTTCCCAGATCAGGGCTCAAACCCGTGTTCCCTGCATTGGCAGGCAGATTCTTAACCACTGTGCCACCAGGGAAGTCCCCTCCATTGCTTTTAGGATAAATACCAAGTCTGTCTTGGTACATTAGGCTTTATGCCTCTCTTCTAGTATCTTGCTCTTTCTTTTCTTTCAGTTTCAAAGAAGTCTTATCTCCTGCCTGGGAGCAGTCACACAGATTGTTCCTTCATCCAGGAAGGCTCTTCACCCCTCCCTGAACCCACCTTCCCTTACCCTATTTAGCAGGAGCTCCTCTCTCAGATCATTTATGACTCCAGTTTCTGTATGGGAAGGACAGAGAGAAGGCATTTTAGTTGGAGGAGGGGGAGGGTGTATATTGGACCCTCCTTGAAATTTCATTTGGATAACCTTTTTTTTTAAGATGTCCATGCCAAAGCCTGGTGAGAATGGTTGGAGGAAAGTCCTGGGCCCTGTAGCTGTCTTCTTTCTTTATTCCCTCCAAACCCTGCCCCTTGACAGTTTCCCCTTGACTCTGCTACCGTCCAGATGTCAGCTCGTTCTTCAGAGACTCAAGGAAGCCTTGATGCTGCCTAGACCAGTCCCTTGTTAGGAGACTTTGCGGGGCCTTGTGCTGTGTGCTGCCTCCTCATTCGTAACAGCTTGTTCTCTGTGTGATTACTTGGTCTGTCTGTCTTCCCTAACCCCTCAGGAGGGCAGGAGCATTTTGCTCATGGTCGTATCACCAGCATCTGAGTGTTCGACACATAAATCAAGATTCATTAATGAATGAGTGAAGATGAATACCTTATCCTCCTTCAGCACTTCACCAAATGACGAGGTTGTTTCCTGTCCCTCTTTCTGGAAAATCGCCCTCTGTCTTCACTTTGTAACTCCTGTTCCCTCTCAAATTTTGTAATCATTAGGAACAAAGTAATAAACCTCTTCCTCTTTGGTAGCTTAAAGTTTACTAGCTCTTCATGGTTTAGTCATTAGCTTGTTGGACCCCAGTAACAAAATATTTCCATCTCTGTCGTCAGCGTCCATTTGCCATCTGATGACACGTTTGTGTGCCCCTTTATCTTTGGCACTGTTGTTATAACATGGTCTTGCTCTCCTTGGAGCATTCAGTACCATCTACTAGCAATTTCTCAAGTCCAGAATAACTACAGATATTTCATAGAAGGCTTTGACGTTATAAAAAATGTTTAGCAAGAGTTAAAACCACAATACCTGAAATTTTTACTTTTTAAAAAATTATTTTTTGATAAGCAGTTTACCATTTTTTTCTTTTTTTTTTTTTTAATTTTGCTGCACCAGGTCTTAGTTGTGGCACGCGGGATCTTATTTTTTTTTTTAGTTGCATCATGCAGGCTGTTAGTTGCAGCATGCAGGATCTAGTTCCCTGACCAGGGATCAAACCCGGGCCCCCTACATTGGGAGCACAGAGTCTTAACCACTGGACCACCAGGGAAGTCTCATAGCAGTGTACCATTTCTAATCACTTGTTGAGGACAAAACTAATTGAATCAGTCATCTGTAATTTGGAGGCTGACTTGTGTGTGTCCGATGGAGAACAGACAGGATGCATGTCCTTTGATCGAGTTCTCTTTGTAAAGGGAAGTGGATAGTTACAACTTCTTTTAGAGAGTTAGTGTGCATGAAATGAGAACAGTATTCAGATTGTCTTGTCATTACACTTTTATTAGAATGCTTGGTTCTTTAATCTGATCTGATAGTAAATAATATTTTTTAAGAAGTAAGAAGTCTATAAGTGAAGGTATATATGTGACTATGAAATGAGATGGGAATCAAACAGCTAATGGTAATAGAGTATTTTTCTGGGAAAACTCGCAGAGTTTTAAAAAAAGTTTTTCAGGTATAATTTATGCCAACCGAATTTGATTCTCCTAGTAGTAATTTTCATTCTCAAGAATGAAATCCAAAAATTCTCACTTTTTGATTAATAAACGGAAAACGTAAACAGAGAATCTAGGCAAAGGATATGCGGGACATCATTGTACTTACATTCTTACAGCTTTTCTATGAGCTAGTAATTATGTCAAAATTAAAAGTTACCCCTTAAATTCTCACTTTTTTTTCTAAAATTGGATGCACGTATATTTTATTCAGGTTTTTAATCTTTCCTAGAAGATTGACAAATATTCACATATCTATGTTTCAATTTGACTTTCGTACCTACCACCTAATTACAAAGTCAGAATTTGATAAACTTATTTTAGAGACAGGATTCAGTACTATATGTTAACTTGGTTTCTGATTATAGAGTCTTTTAGTCCCACGCCCATACTTTGCCTTTAATTTTTACTTCACAGACTAATTTTGTGTTGAAGTGCTAAAATCCTTTTGCCATCCAACTTGTACTTCTGTGTGCTTTTCTTCATATATCACCTTGATCGTTAAGTTTTTCTTTTTACCAGCATTTTTTTTTTCTCCTGAGTTATTTGCATTTTCAACCTCCAGTATAATTCTTCTGGTCAACCAATAGCACACAGTTAAATCCTGAGCTTACCAGAGTGAATGATTTCTGATTCAGACTTTTTTAATGTAATGTATATGTGAAATTAACCTCACCTTCTAGAAATTACTCACTTAGGTATGTATTTCATAACACTTAGGAAAACTAGCTTCATTTTCCTGAATTGGAAACTCAAGCCACAGGTAACAAGTTGACTAATTCAGTTATAAGCAATGAATCCAGAAGGTGGACTCAGGCAGAATTCAGATTTTTATTTGTGGTGAATTCTGGCTGGTAGGCAGCTTAAGTGCTCTTGTCAGACACCTGACCCCTCTGAGTCTGTTTTGTCATCCACAATATAATGGTCCCATTCGGCCTTCCCCTCAGGCTTGTTGTCAAACACAAGCAAGGTGAAGTCGGGGCCAGTGATGGGAAAACTGTACAATGCTCTAGTGTGTCATCATTCTTTTTTCTCTTTATTATTCTGCATAGCATTCTTTTAATTTTCCCAATTTAGCACAGAACTGTTTGGCTTTTTAATGTTCCAGTGCCACTAATTCTTAAGCCTGATACCACATGGCTATTTTCCATCTTCTTGGTTAGTATTTTGGGTCGGCGTCGCTGCCAGTAATTTCAACCTGTTTTCACTTTATGGAGCCGGTACAGTCACTGTGAAATCACTGAGGATTATCATCTATTTAGGATAATTTAATCTTTTGTTTTGCAGTCCCAGGCTGTCTAATCTTCCTGGCTGGTCCCTAAAGGATGGAAATGCTTTCTTGGACAAGGTAATGATTAGCTGAAGCGTATCTACACCCACTGGAAAGCCATCTTGTCATACCGGAGCCACCCGATAATAATGTGACTGATGGGCTCATTTTTTCCCCTGTGTCTTCTCCCTGAAAAATCCCATGTAAAGTCTTCAGTACTTGGTAATTATTGTTTTTAAGAGCCTTTTAAGGAGTCTCAGTGTTCAGGTACAGATCCAGTTTTTCTCATGTGTAAAATCTAAGAACTTCTGCTGCAAATACATTTTATCACCACAAAAAGAAAACTATTATTTTTAGAATTGCAATGAGAGTTTCAGTGGTGATGCTTATTAGAGAATTCCATCTAGCTCATTTCTTCTTTTTTTTTTTTTTTAAAGATTTTCTTTTGATGTGGACCATCCCCAAAGTCTCTATTGAATTTGTTACAATACTGCCTTTTCTTCTTGGTTTTTTGGCCCCGAGGCATGCGGGATCCCAGCTCCCTGACCAGGGACCGAACCCGCACCCCGCACCCCCGCCCCCCATCGGAAGGCGAAGTCCCAACCACTGGACCGCCAGGGAAGTCCCTAGCTCATTTCATTTTGAGGCTGTACTGACTCTCCACCTGTAAGGAGTGAACTTTTTTTTTTTTTTTAATAACTTTAAAACCCCCCCAAACATTGTGAGTTTTAAACTGCTCTGTCAGGGGTTAAATTAGCTAGGGCTTTGTAAAAAGTCTGAGTCTTATTCTTTGGGTGATGAGAGGCCACAAAGGGTTGCAGCGGGCAGTGTCTTCCTCTGCTCAGACCACTTTGGCTGCCATGTGGAGAACAGACTGGGGAGCAAGTGTTTAACTGCCGGGCAGTGTGCTCTTGGGGGCGTGGGAGGGAAACATGTTTTCAGGTAAATATGAACAAAGGGCCTTCCAGACTATGATCTGTGATCCTCGTAGCCTGGAATGGACACTCTTATAAGTTGTGAGAGAAGAACATAGTTCTAGGAATCTAGGATTTGGGGTCCTATTATGACTTTAATCACTAACTAGGCCTAAAGTAAATGACTCAAATTACTTTTTTTTTTTTCAAGGCTATTAAATTTTTGACATTAGATTATCTTCACAGTAATTCCTTCCTCAGATCAGTTTTTAGGCATTTAACGTATACATGAGAGACCA
This sequence comes from Balaenoptera musculus, assembly GCF_009873245.2. Taxonomy (NCBI): domain Eukaryota; kingdom Metazoa; phylum Chordata; class Mammalia; order Artiodactyla; family Balaenopteridae; genus Balaenoptera; species Balaenoptera musculus. The sequence goes on from NC_045790.1 coordinate 9,858,393, forward strand.
GAGATACAAAAAAATGTTAAAACTATAATCTAGTCAAATTTTCTCCTGAAAAAAAATCAGAGGGTAAAGGAAGATTAAAAACTGTAAAGCTTATCCATGCCATTCTTAGGCCTCCAAATCATTCTTCCTCTCCCCAGTTTCAGAATTGAAAAGACTGAATAAGTGTAAGGATCCTTAAAATGATTCATCTGAATTGAATAAGGCATTTCCTTCTTGTAATAGATACTGTTAAATAAAGAGGTGCTCTTTTTACGGAATTAATTCCTGTGCCTGCACCCCAACCTCAAGTGCAAGCCAAATGCATGATGTGAAACCAGATTTCCCTCATAGCTAACTGTAAAATTATGTGACAATCAGGAATCTGTGCACCTGATGAAATTTCAGCCGAACTCTCTGCTGGCTGTAAATCATTGTTCCCTGAGAAAGGCTCAGAAGCATCCCATTACCTGTGCATTGTGAGCAAAATGACTTGCATGTGTATGTGGGAGCATTTCATTAGGAGGGAGTGGTGAATAAAATAGAGTAACATTGTAAGTGCGTGGAATGGCAAATATGCTGCTCCAGGCCAGGAAGGATGAGAGCCGCAGAGGAAGCTGTGTCATGTGAGGTACACATACCCTGGTGCATGGCAATATGGGGAAGAAGATTACATAGTCAGTTTAAGGCCAGGCAGCGCTTTGAAATTTCCCATGATTTGCCTTTAATCATTTTTAACCTCATCCTAAGGGAGCTGGGAGTCTTCTTTCATTAAACATAATTGCTCATTTGTTTTTAGCTGGCAGATACATTGTAATTAAGAATGGTTTTCAGTCTCTTTTTGGCTCAGCGCTCTACTGGTTAAATGGTACTCATATAAGGAGAGGAACCAGAGTTTACAGTGGAAGGCAAGGGGAGGAAGTATTCTATCAAGGTTCTGATAGGAGACTTGTAAAATTCAAAAGGAGAATAACATACAGTTAATACCTTATTTTCAGGTAAAGACTGAGAGTAAAATCATTCAGACTCCAGTATATAAATATAAGTACATATATATGAATATATAGAAATTTATGTTTGGTGACTAATGAAAACACAATGGAACAAAGTTCTAACAGTATTTTTCTCTTTCCGAAAAGAGGAAACTGTCAACCAAAATCTATCTTTTAGTGGTTTCATTATAGAGTCATAGGTAGCTTTAACTTTGGAGCAAAAACTCCTGCATAGATTTCAGTATAAAGTGTCATCAAGGGAAGGCAGCAACTCTGGTGGCCTCCTGGGGGCGTCGTAGCAGACTCTGTTGTTGGCCCACTCCTGTCTCTTCAGTGTCCTGTGTCATAAATCCAACTGCCAATACCTGTATGGCTTTGCCTGACAGTTTTTTCCTAAAGCTGCCCCAAATGCACGAGTTGCTATATAAATATCCCAGGTCCCTTGCCCCTGAGTAGAATAACTCCCAGGTATATGTTTGATACTGTTTCTTAGAGTTTCCCCATGGGAGTGACTCCCTGTTGCCCATAGTGGTACGTAGCTCTGTAACATCTGTTATGGGTCACCTGCTTTTCCCTTTATCACTTGCCCTTCCTCCTGCTGGGTTTTTTGTTGTTTGTTTGTTTGTTTGTTTTTAGCACCTCCCTTGTAAGCTTTCACACACCCTTTTCTCAGGATCTGTTTGTGAAGGAATCCAAAGTAAGACAGGCACATTAAATACCGTACGTCACAGGCAGAGTGGGAGCTGCACTAAATTCTCTTTCTTTATAAGTACACTTTTTTCTTTTGAATGGTGGTGGTGGTGGTTTAATCCCTACCCTGTACTCTTCATCTCCCTCCTTATTTGCCCCTCAAACCTTGGTAGGAGGAGAAAGGAGCTCTAAATCATTTGTCTACGCCCTGGACTCCTAACCTAATTGCAGAACAAAATCACTGGAGGTGCTTGTTATAAACACAGGTTCCATGGCCTCATCCTTAGTTTCTCATCCCTTAGATCTTAGGTAGGGCCCAGGAATCTACTTCCATCAGTGTTCCAGATCATTCTGATATTGGTGGTATGGTCCATCTAACAATTATTTGGAAAGCTTTGGGTCATGAGTTATGGAAGCAGCATGTGTCCACACATGGCTTCCTTGAAGAGGCATCAAGAAATGTGCACTCAAGTCCTGAGTCAGCCACCAGCCAGCATTTTTTTAATCCTAAATAAAACATTTAGCCTCCCTGAGCTTAAACAATGAACAGTTGACCTAAATAACCTTCCAGCTTCCCTCCAACTCTAGCAATCTGTGATACTTCATGGAAAGTTTGGTTTGGGGATGAAATTTCTTTGGCGCTCTATCTATTGGATATTACTTCCCGGAATTTTTTCTTTTCATGTCTTTTAGGAGCTAAAGGAGTGCTCAGGTCATGTATTTGTGGATTCTGTGCCCGAATTCTGCCTACCAGAGGTAAGATTAAAGTGAATCTTGTTGTAGAAACAAAGCATATCTTATCATCTCTCAAACTGAAATCAAGAAATAATTTTCAGGGGCTTAGCTTCCTATTTTCAAATTGAAATGGATCTGTTATTCTAGGCACTTTGTTTTACAGCTAAAATATGATCATTTAGGAGCTTTTTATATTGTCTGTAAATCATTGAAGTCACTCTCTTCTTCCCGTCCCTAGCTCTTTCTATAATCCACATTGACACTCACACTGGAGCATAGTTTTGGTAAAGAAATATCTCAAGCCTTTTAATTTTGTAATTACAGTCATCCCTCAGTATCTGCGGGGGATTGGTTCCAGGAGCCCCTGTGGATACCAAAATCCACGGATGCTCAAGCACTTTATATAAAATGATGGAGTGCAATGAATAGAGTCAGCCCTCTGCATCTGCAGGTTTCACAGCCACAGATACAGAAGGCCGACTGGGTAATGCCTGTGTCTTAGGTTAGCCATACTTTTTCTAGTCTTGGGTAATTGGGAGTTACTGTTATCCAGCCAGTACAGTAAACTGTAAAACTTCTTGCTGACTTGAAATGACATACGGAATATTGCTTGAAATTCATGGATTCTGAACTGAGTCATGGATATCTGTCGCTTACGTACCATCACAGTGAGACTTGTTATAAGTGTTTGAGTCCAGTTTCATTGTTATAAAGGAAACAAAGATCAGTTTGCATTAGTCTTAAAGGCAACTAATCTCAGCTGACAGGCCTAATCCCCAGAGTGGCCTAGATGGAGTTCTCAGCTCACAGATGAAGTGTAGGGAAGCCAGTAGCCAGTCCAGGGTTCCTGAGGAAATCAATAAGAAGCTACCATTCTATTCTTTCCGTGTGCCCAGGGGATGTCAGTGCCTGTCGAAAATACTTTCACATTTCAGTGCCAGAGAAAAAAAGAAATTGGGAGTGCTGTGTCCCTTATTTTTGTCCTTTCTTCCTCTCTCTCTTTCCATTTCTACAACTTCCTTTGATACCCTTTAGATAAACTTTTTTTTTTCTCTCTCTTTGTAGTACATGATGTGCCCTTTTAGGACACCAGAGTGAAAGAGAGGAAGAAAAACAAAGTAGGACATGGTAATTGAAATTGGCAAATTAGGGAGAAAGTTTGAGGTACACTAGTAGGAACAAGTGTGAAGGTAGACAGTTATTGAGAATCCTGAGCTCTCCCTAACCGCTAATAAAATCTTTTTCGTCATCTTCATTTGTCATTTAGTAGTTGGTGGGGCAGTTCCCCATCTGTTCAAAGATTCCTAATCCTAGGTGCTACATTTATTGTCAGTTTACTGCCTGTGGCACTGACTGCTGCAGCCTTCAGCTTGTGGCCCGCAGTGGAGGATTCCTGGCTTGGAGTTCTGGTGACTTTCTGACTTGCTCCATCAACTACTAAACTTTGAAATTAAACAGTCACCGTTTCACAGTTCACCTTTGCCAAGCTAAAGCAGCACTGTTGTATTTAGGGTTCTAAAGCCATATAGGTTTTTTCAACTAGTGTCATAATTTGTGGTTTATGACAGGTTAGTAGTAGTCACTGTTTTAAGGGAAACCAGGGCATTGTATGATCAGGAGAAAATACGAGAGTTGTTGAATTAGGAGAGAGGGACTTACTACACTGTCCAATCTTGGCTGACTTGTGGCTGAGCCAGGCAGAACTAAAGTCCCAGTCCTCATGGAATTTATAATCTAGTGCAGCTAGCTTAAATGTCTTTGTACTCCCCCAAAGTCTACACTGTAGACTGTGCGTAAAGTCTAGGACAGTATAGTAAGCAACCAATAAATTATGATTGTCTTGACTAAATTCATGGTCTGTAGAACCCAAGTGTCTGTATATAAAAGTTTAAAATTAAAATAATCTTTATGGGATTTCATTGAGTGAAAGTATGCAAGTAGACATATAGATGTGAGTATATAAACGTAGTTTGGGTGTTAAATTTATTTCTCAGAGGAAAATTTTTTATGTAGGCACTCTTGATATATATCCAAGCAGAAAATATATATATGTATTTCCCCCCCAGCTGTCCTCACCAAATTTCTTATCATTCTAGACTCTGTGGGCTGATTCTTATATAGTAAAGAGAAATTTCAAATATTCCTACCCAGTTTCTGTATAGGTAGAAGGAAGGTAGGGATGCTTTTGGGTTTTACTGTTGCTTCACCTCTTCTTCCCTTGTTTTCTTCTGGACGTATCATTCTGCTGCTCTGTCTTAATCTTCTCATTTGTTTAAAAATGGTTCTAGAGAGTTGGTGGGGAATAGGACCAGCAGGATGTCCCATGACCCTTTGTTATGTGAGGATATTGTCTTGGAAGTGCAGTACACAACATGGAGTTAAGTTATGTCCTTAGACATTTTATTCACACAGATTGCCATTGCCCTGGCGGTGAGTAGCTTCTGACCTCTACTCTCCATGCTGTCCTCAGGAGCTGATTATGCCTTGGCGGCTTTATTAAATCAACTTACTTTACACATAAAGTCACCAACCAGAAGATACCCACACCCAAAATGGCACACTGTCTCTGTTATTTGCAAAGAGGGCACAGACATCTTTGTTACTTCTACTCTGTAGGGGACATAGTAGCTCTGTGACCCATTCTGCTAACTAAAACTCTTTTTTGAGTTACCCCATGCTGTCCGTACTGTACCATACAGTTTCCACAGGGTAAGTTCCATGAGGGAGAGCTCAGAGACTAAGATGATGTCTCTGAACCACTGCATCTCACTTTTCTCCACAGAGGGTGCTGCTTATAACGATGCAATCCTCCAACAACAGTGCGCCAAGACCTGTTATGTCCTGGCTACCACAGCGGGGAGGGGACAGAGATGAGTCACACAGGAGTCTTGAGCTCAGAGACATTCAGTTTTGGGGGGACAAAGTGATAACTTTGAGGTGCCTGCCTTTGTACAGAATAATAACTGCCACAAGAGGGATATTCATAAAGTGCCTTGACAGTTCAGAGGAAGAAGTGGTTTCTTTCGTCTGGGCAAATAAGGAAGGCTTAGTGGAAGAAGAGAATTGAGCCTTAAAAGGCAGGTAGGACTTAAATTTATGGAAAAAAAGTTCCCTTCTACTAAAAGAGTGTTCATAAAAATTTACCAAACATGGGTAGCATTTTTTCTCACCTGCCAACCTGTCTTTTCCCTTTTCACATGACCTTAATAATGGAGTGAAGGGTAGAGCGGGGGTTGTGACTAGGGTAGAACCCAAGAGTATAACCTCCTCTTATGACTCTGCCACTACATTTGTGGGGGGTCTACACCCAACACTAGTGGTCAGAAGTTACTCCAAAAACAGTAGCCTCCCGCATTTGACTTTTGAAGAGCTGGTTTCTGTGTGCCTCTCCCTCACGGCTGATACTGTGCTGTCTGCTTCGTGTTACCTGCTTCCACCTGCCAGGCAGCAGCTGCTGAAGTGTCCTGTTGTCGTTCATCCTCGCATGTCTGACTCGCAGAGCTCTGTTTTAGTAAAATCAGAGCACCTCTGGCGGACGGGCTGCACTCTCGCCAGTAGCCATCCTGTCCTGCCGCGTAATGTCAACGTTAGGAAGTATCCTAAACTGAGAGAATAGAAGCGTTGCAGGAAAGCCATCATTATTCTGTAGTACCAAAGCCACTCCTCTGCATTCTGGCAACATCATTTTTCAGTCCCATCACGTTGATCTATGTGCCCCGCACAGATATCTATCATTCCCTCCCCTTTCTTTTCAGACCGAGCTAATAGATCTGTCTACGGTAGATGTGATCCTCATCTCTAACTATCACTGCATGATGGCTCTGCCCTACATCACTGAGCACACGGGGTTCACAGGCACGGTCTATGCCACAGAGCCCACCGTTCAGATCGGCAGGTGAGAGCATTTCTTCCTGTGCCATTAGAGAGTGGCTGGCGAGCTCCCCCCTTCAGTGGTGACTGTTAATAGAGTGTTGTGCGAGGAGGGGTTGTTATTTCCCTCTGAGCAGCTGACCCAGAGAACGGGCACGAATAGACAACTCTCCAGATAAAACAAATGTCCTTTGGAGTTGCCTAGAGACTGATACTGCGAGTAATGGTCGTTAGTCTTTTTTAGAAAAACGGGAGCAGGGAGTTTGCAGAGACAGCTCCTCTGTGCAGATGATACTAATTAGGGGAAGTATCATTCAGTAGGACGCCACCAGGATGCAGTGCAGAGCGCTTCGGGAGGAAAGGAACACAGCATATTTGAGAAAAGAGGAAGAAATTCTACTACTTTGCTTTCAAAATTTCCCCCCTTTTATGGTATAGTGCAGACCATAAATGGGGACGGCTTGTAGAAAACAGGGTAATTAGATGGTTACGTCGTCTGTACTGTTGACATAGTGAAACTCGGGACTGTATGGAATAAAAACCTCAGAGTCTTTCTTTGACTCTGAGAATGCTGTGCTGCCTCTTCCCCTGCCCCTCCCAAGCCTCCATGGGACCGATGGTTGTTTCAAGTAACCATAGCATCGTTTAGTGAGAAGAAAATTACCCCAGCAGAAAAGAATTGTGTTGAAGCAAACAAAGAAGTATGGTATAAGGTAATACTATCAAGACCCGAAATACGGGATCTAAGTGCTTTGGGTTCTAGAATCTGACTGAAGTCCAATACGATGGAGTTACCAGAAATGAAACAAAATATGTCCTTGTTTTTGTGTCAAACCATATTACCTGCAGTGTGTACAGAAAAACATAAAGGATCTGAGGAAGAGACATTGTAGGAAAGTAAAACACTCCAGGTGATGTAACAGTTTTGGTGAGAGGACAAGCTGAAAACATTAGATTCTAGTCTGAAAAAGTTAAAGCCTGAGGATGGACATACCAGATTGTTCTCCAGAAAGCTACAGCCAGAAAAATAATGAGCTTGGATTCCGTATCTTAGAATGCTGGAACTGGTACTGCTCCTTCAAGATGAAAGACAATTTAAAAAAAAAACAGATGAAAGACGATGATAGTATTAGGAATAAGTAAATAAGTGGAAATGAAGTTGTTCGGCATTCAAATCCTAATAAATTTATGGCTTGCCATGTCTGTGTGTTTATTGGGAGAGGATTTAAATCAATATGGAACAATCTATGCTGGGTTATGTAGGGGATTCAAGATGTTGAAAGTCTATTTCTAGCTTTTTGGTCATCCCCTAGCCATCCAGGGTCCCATCAGTGCTGTGTTCCCATGTATTCCTCAGAGCATGGGATCATTGATCCAGTTGAGTGAGGCATCGCTTAGATTCCCTCAGTTGTGACTCTGTGGTGACCCAGCTTGTGATCTGCAGAGCCTGTCCTTTGGCAGGTCCTTGAGTTAGAGTTTCAGGATTAGTCCTTAGAGTATTCTTCCATGTGGAATTTTGTTAATTCCTAAAACGTATATGAAGAGAACTTATTTTACCAGTTTATAATGTCCATTTAATATTGTCATTAAAAAACAATCCTACCCCCACCTTGCTGCCACCAAAATCAGGTACTTCATGCTCTTTTAACTATTTCTCCTTTTGTATTTTTAATTACCTAAATAAAGGCAGAGGTCTTAAGAGCATGAGTTAAACCATAGGCTTATATCTTTCAGTGTTTAGAGACAAGAAGCGCACACCAGGCTTATTTTAAAGGTGAATTAAATCATTTACATTCAGAATTTTTAACATGAAAATTCAACGCGAAGGCTAGGTTTTTGTTCAACTTTACGTAAAATGGTGCCCACATTTATGTGCAGCAGAGAGAGGAAAGACGACTGGGGAGGGCAGACAGGCAAGCCCGCTTCTCTTGGCTACAGTGTTAAGAGTGCCATGTTTTTCTGATTCCTTTTTGAGCGTTCATCACTTTCTTTGTTTAAACTCAGGCTTCTCATGGAAGAGTTGGTGAACTTCATTGAACGCGTGCCCAAGGCTCAGTCTGCCTCCTTGTGGAAGAACAAGGATATTCAGCGGTAAGCAGCGGGCCGTCTACTCCCCATGGCAGTAGAGCTGGGGGCTTTGCAGAACAGTCTCAATTGTTTTCGTATTTTCTGCTTAAACGTTTATACTGTTAGAATTAAGATTCCCCTTTCCCTGTGTTATGGAAGGGTTGTGTTTGATTCAACTGTCGTATTTGAGAGGCAACCATACCATATGCAAGGTAGTATGCTAGGTCCGGGAGTTTTTAAAAATAAGTAAAACAGTTGGCTGTCTCTTTGAGGTGCTGAGGGGTTAATGGGAAATCGGACAAACAGCTAAAGTACAGTCTTGGGTGGCATGTTATTATAAGAGATGCTTGGTCACAATGCTGTAGGCACTCAGAAAATGAAGAACTTTCTCTGCTTAGGGAACTGAGGAGGACATTCCTTAGCAGATGACAATTAAGGTGGGTCTCAGAGGAAGGAAAGGACTTTTCCTGATAGAAAGGGTCGTAAAGTGGGGTCCAGGCACAGCACCGTAGGATATAGTATATTAGGGAACAGTGAGAAGTTCAGGGTGGGTTAGAATTAGCTGAGTAAAGAGGTGAAAGGCGAAACCAGACAGGGACATTGGAGCAAGATAATGAAGTGTCTGCTGTGTCAAGATGGAACTTTTTATTATTGAGAGCGGGAAGCCCATCAGGGGAGGTTGACAAGGCAGTGAATGACGTGATCGCATATTTTTTTAGGGGAAGTAACCCTGGAAGCATAAGAGAGGATGGATGGGGGTGCAGAGATGGGGGCGGGAAGCCCAGCGGCAGAGCTGATTCAGAAACCCAGGCGAGAGAACAAAGGCCTGGGCTAAGGCTATAGATGACGAGGTGAAGTAAGTAGAAACGCAGTAGAGGAGGCGGGAGGCAGCTTGATTCTACTTCCACTCTCATATTTGATCGGTAGCAGAGGACACGAGTCAGCCCTAACATACTGCAGTTGGTCCAGCCCTGCCAACTGCTGCCCTCACCTCCCGGCACCGCAGCCCCAGCCGTCCAGGCCTGGCGTCCAGAGTCTGGAGTAAAAGCCCGTCTGTGACTTCTTAGGTAACGTGCGTTCCTTACACTCCTACCCAAGTCCACTCTTCTCCAGCTACCTCGCCACTGGGTTCTCTTTCCCTCTAGGTCCGTGATTTGTTCGCCATCTACTTACCTAAACTTTAGAATGTCTTGGCTTTTGTGACATTCTTTCTACAAGGATATGAGTATGTAGCTAGGAGAATATGCTGTGGTTTTTATACTGTAACTGTCTCAGAGTTTGAGCATGTGAGTCTCCTCCTTTATGCATTCCTTTTTGTACGTGTTGTTTATTTTATTTAACTTGTGTAGCACTTGTTATGTGCCAGACACTCTTCTCAGTGTTTTATTTAATTCACTTAGTTCTTTAACATTATCATTTTACAGAAGGGAAAACAGGCACAGAGAGGTTAAGTAACTTATTCAAGGTCGGCCAACTAGTGGGCGGTAGAATTTGGATTCAAACCCAGGCAGCTGGGCTAGTCTGGTTCCAGAGTCCGTGCCCTTAACCCCTGTGCTGGGCCGCTTCCCAGCCACGTACAGGCTTCTCGCGGGCATGTGAGCCCCCTCTCACGTGAGGGGAGGAGCAACATAACTGTGCACATTTTCTCCTGTGTTTTATGGATCTTCTTGTGTCTCTGTTTCCTTGACTGGGGATATGGTGTCTGTCTGGCTTCTCATTAGGAAACGCCTTCTGGACATGCACTTGTCTGAGTCTTCTCTGTACACATGGATGGCTTCCTTGATCTGTCCGCCCACCCGCTTGGTACAGGTCCCCTCCCGTCCTCGTTGGGCATTCTTATTCTCAGCTCCCTTCCTCCTGCCCATTGCATACCTCCTTCCCCTTTTCTCCCTCTCCCATGTGCCCACTGGCCCACATTCACCTCACTTCTCTCCATCTCCCTCCTTAGAAACCTGAGGACTTTTGTTTTCTTTCCCTGTGGAACACGTACACCTTGGCTTCCCTCACTTCCTCCTTTTAAATTTATACCCTTAAATATTCTGCCACAAATAATTTTGGCACACCAGAAATGATGTTCAAAGGTCACTGTTTCCTGAATCCCAAACCCTGGGCCAAGTCTTAAGGAAGTCCAAGTCCTTATTTTGCCTTTTTTTCTGTGACCTTGGGCAGAGTCCTTGGCAGTTTTCTTTGCTTCCCATTCTCTGTAAAATACAAGATAACTGGCTCACCAAAAAAAGGGCCATCATATATTAGGGAAAAAGGTGAATTGAACTTGAAGGAGCAGAGGACTAGGGAGGGGGCCAGAAAGTTATTTCCTGAGGTGCTTAGGGAATACAAAGGTGCTAGTTGAAATAAAACCTTGAATTTGCTGTCTCGCCACCTGGTGGGCAAAAATCAGAAGCTGTTGAGAGCTAACTTGGTAGAGGAGCAAGAAGTTGGGCCAGTCAGAGACTGTATTTCATTACTTCATGCAACCTGACCATAGTTCTGACCCTGGTCAAGCATTTTGTTTTGGCTTTTGAGTGTGAGACGAGCCATAGTTCCTGATAGACAAAGAGAAGAGTCTAATTATTGGAAAGATTGTGCTGAGGTGTTAGACAAACCAAGCAAGCTGTGTCCTGTTTTTATCTTGGAGAAACTCAGCATAAATATTAGAAGTGGTAGAAAAATTTGAGGAGCTATTTTTTAATTGACATCAGATAAGAGAATTCTTTTGAAATATTCACCTAGAATTTAATCTTGGGCCAGAATACTAAAAGTGCTGCATTTGAACATTTACGCTGAAGGATTTACACCACTTTAAAAGTTCCCTCCGTCATGAGCTAGTTGATATCAAGTGTCCCAAGATACTGTGACATACTGTATTGAGAAGCACTGGGTTTTTTTGTTTTTGTTTGTTTGTTTGTTTTTGCTGTCTAGTACAGTGACTAAGTGATGTGGGCTTTGTTTTCTATTTATTTATTTATTTATTTTTTAATTCCTGCATTCTCCTTGTCCAGTTCAGTTCCTATAAAATAGGGGTCACAAACTCAGATGCCTCCAGGGATGAGGAAGGGGTTTATAGGTAAGTACAGGAGTGAGGTGGGCTGCCAGGAATCGTGGACCAGTGACTACACCTCTCTAAAGGGGCAGCTGACACACAGCTTCAGCAGACTTTTGGCCGTATGGGAAAGTGAGCGCATCACTGCCAAATCTTCCCTTTTACTTTTTTTAAAGAAGCTCAAGATCTGGATGTTTTAAATGTGATTTTTTTTTTCATCTTTAAAAAATGTTGGCTCTCACATTAAAGTAAAATTCTGTATGGTCCAAGCAAAACACCTCCATGAGTTGGATTTGAGCCCCCAGGTTTTGACTTATACTTAAACCTTTTACAGGCAGTCTCTTGGTTAAATGTCAAGAATTAATGCATCTTAGTAGCTTAAGTTACTAATAAGACCAACTAAAAAAACAACGAATTAAAATCTTTCAGATTCATTGGTTTCTGACAAATTCCTTTAAATCACAGGAAGTTAGTTTGAATTAGCATTTGATTTAGTATTAGTATGTTTACCAAAAAAAAAAAAACAAAAACATTATTCTTGCTTTTTGGCAGCTGCCTGACTCCCTGCCTCAGTCGACACTGCTCCCTGAGATTTATTTAGAAGTTAGCCATCCTTCTTCCTCATTTTGACATTGTAGCTTATACTTCTTGAAAAAGAGATTTTTGAAGGGTAGGAAAAGGAGAATCCCTTACAGTATAATTTTTTAGCCTCTGACGTTCCCATACGCACTTCAAAATTTAGGGTTTTTTTTTTTTTAATTTTTATTTATTTATTTATCTACCTATGGCTGTGTTGGGTCTTCGTTTCTGTGCGAGGGCTTTCTCCAGTTGCGGCGAGCGGGGGCCACTCTTCATCGCGGTGCGCGGGCCTCTCACCATCGCAGGCTCTCCCGTTGCGGAGCACAGGCTCCAGACGCGCAGGCTCAGTAATTGTGGCTCACGGGCCCAGCCGCTCCGCGGCAAATGGGATCTTCCCAGACCAGGGCTCGAACCCGTGTCCCCTGCACCGGCAGGCAGACTCTCAACCACTGCGCCACCAGGGAAGCCCAAAATTTAGGTTTTTAATGGGAAAATTTAAAGCACAATATTCCACTGAAGAAACTTACCCAGTCTCTAGTATTTTTAATATAAGGGTAGCATTTTTGTATAAGACTAGAAATTTACAATTATAATTAAGAATAAATCATTACAGGGTATTGTCATAATCCTCTGACAAGCATTAAGGAGTTATGCATTAATATATTCCTGGCTGAAATGTTATGGCAGTTTTCAGTGCTCAGAGCTTAAAATGTGGGTTTATATCTTTTAGAAGACATAAAATTTTTTTAAAAAGCATATTGTACTTGAAGTTCCTCTGCTCTGACACTCCTTGGGTATTTATAGAGGAATTTATCAGGTCTAACTATGTAGGAGGAAGAAAATTAAAGCTATGGGCTTGGAGGTCAAATAGACTGGTGTTTGAGTTCCTTCCAGATCTGCTTCTTAGCTGCAGAAGTTTATTTCTTCTAGGCTCTGTTTCCTCGTTTATAAAATAGGAATAATATTAGCAACTTCACAAGGTTGTTGTGAGGACTAAATGAGTAATACAAGTAAAGTCCTTAAAACAGTGCCAGGCACACAGTAGGTGCTCAGTAAACACCAACAACCTTTCTCCCTTTAATGATACACTTGGCTCACATAACCCCCTTTCAGTAACCAGCACACGTCTGCCTTCCACAGCCTTATTTATCTTTCAATGCTACCTTTCCTGATGAGAGCAAAGTAGTATAGTAGAAGGAAAATTGTTTTCCTAATCCCACTGTTGCCTCTAGTTAGCAGTGTCATTCAGATTCTGGGACTCAGTCTTCTTTTCTGTAAAATAGGAGAATTGAATTAAACTATCTCTAAGTTTGCTTATGTTATAGTTTTTAAAGATGCCCTTAAGCAGGTGCTCAGAGAGTGGCAGTACTTTGATGGAGTCGTCACAACATGGCAGTTCTTCAGGTTTGCAGTTCCAGAAATTTAATCATTTCATTTCACTCAGAGTTGATTAGCCTCTGAAGACTGGTTTGGGCTAACTAAACTCCCAGCATGCTGACTGAGAAACAAAAATCCCATTTAATTACTTTATCCTGAGATATCTGCCTAGCTCCAGAACTAGGGTGGTTCATCTGTCTAGGACTCTCTGTTCTGGGCAGCAAGTCCACTTAAAGAGATCAAGTTATAGGTAAGAGGTTTTTGATGAGCATAAAATTAAAGGAGAGATGGTTTAGGCCCTCTCAAGAATTGTTTCTATCATGCTTCAGTAGCCTAAGCAATTGCCTTTGTACTTTGGAGAGAGAAATTGATCTAAAACAAAAAAACAGGGATTATAATCTGGTTTCAGTTTAGTATTGAGAAGTGCTTGATTTTCAGGCTTTACTTTTGGTAAATTCCATAAAGATCACTCTGCTAGCCCATCTCCACCCCACCCCACTCACATGTATAGTAAGCACACTTCACTGTAATGAGAGGAAAGAAACTTTTCTGCTTCTTGTATTCTTTGTATTCTGCTCTTATATTTATTTTGTTCAGTCATTCATTCATCAAACACTTAGAAAAAGCCCAACCAGTGTTTTATTTATAAGCTTTTAAGTGGTCCCTGTGGACCTAAAAGTCCTGCTCTTTTAAGAAAACACATGATGTTGTGCTGGTAGGATGGAAGAAGAGGCAGCAGAGCTCTGGCGTGATGTCAAGCCCTGGGAAAAAAGTTTATTAAGCACTCAAGTGTGATAAGAACAAAACAAAAAAATGAAATCTTTTAGAAAGTACTTATTAAGCATTTAGACTCTGAGAACTTGACTTTGATAAATTGGAAAGCCAGAAAAAACAGAACTAGTTCCCATTGGGTTTCCTTATCCGACTTATCCTTAATCAGCCAATAATCCTAATGGCTTTGAATGGCTCTGTAAATGCCTCTTTAATTATGGCCTCAAGCATAAGGAGAGTTTTAGGGAAAGCTGAGTTAGACAAGATGTTAGGATATAGAAGGAAGTAATGAGGAAGTGACTAAATATCTCAAAAGAGTAAAAAAGGTGTTAGCGAAAGAAATTTGGGGGTATAAATAGGAAATTTAGAGGACTTCAGTCTCATTTGTTCATTAACTACCAAGTGCCTGGCATTATAAGTTTTCAGGGAAATGCCCCCAAAAGTTTAAGGCATAGTCCCTGTACCCAAGGAGTTTGTTGAGCAGAGATTCCATACTAAGTGGCAAGACTCAAGCTTGGTTTGGCAGGTTAAGCAGGGTTTGAATGAGGGAAGAGATCGTTCCAAGATAAGAGAACATTGTGGGCAAAAACATAGCAACATGGCATGATTGAGAGGGGACTGGCTTGGTTAAAATCAGCCAGTGCACACCAGGAAGGAGAGAAAAGCATTGAAAGCTAACCTTGTACAAAAGAATATTGAAAGTTTGTTCTTTTGGAAAAGCCAACAATACATTTGACTAATTCCTAGTTTAAATCTTTTGTCTAGCTGATAGAAAACTTATCAAAATTGTTTGTGAAAACATAGTCACCAAACCTATGTGATAAAGGAAACCTCTAAACATTTCCAAAGAGAGAAATGACAAATAATTCGTTTTAGATCTGAAAGCAGTATAGTCAGTATATAAGGTACCAGAATAAGATACCCAAAGAATTTAAGCATAGAGTGAAGGGGAGGAATTCATAGGCACTGAATATCATAGATATATAATGTTAATAATATATATTATATATACACATATGTGTGTGTGTGTGTGTAATTTCTCATTTGCTGTGGTCTTCAACAGTTTTTGAAGGAAACATTTTACCCTCAGTTTAGATATATGAAGGGAAAAAAGAGGGTAGGTAAATTATTGAATATTGCAACTAAAGCAACTAAATTAGGTATGAAGACCAACCTTCTACAAATGTTCTGTACAATTAGAGTTTGTAAAAATGTCATTGATGAGACCTGAGAAAAGCCCAGGCTGAGTTGAGGTATCAAAACACTGCCTCTGTACTAGAACATGGCCCAGAACACTTCCTAACTTATTAGTAATTCTGGGTCTCCCACCAGGCTGCCCTTATCTCAGGCTCCACCGGGAGGACCCCCTTCTTGGCTCACTCACGCGGTGGTTGGCAGGATTCAGCTCCTCAGGGGTGGTGGGTAGCTGAAGCCTCCGTCAGGTCCCTGTCGCATGGGCATCTCCTCAGAGCGTCTCACCACATGGCAGCTGGTTTCATCAGAGTGAACAAGAGGGCAAGAGAGAGACTGTGGACGAGCAGGAAGTCTCGGTCTTCTGTAACCTAATCTTGGAAGTGACATCTTGTCACTTTTGTCACAGTCTCTTCACTAGAAGCAAGCCGGTTGGTCCAGCCCACATTCAGTGGGAGGAGCCCACGCAAGGGTGTGAATATGGGAGGCGGGGAGCCTGGGGAACCCTGTCAGAAGCTGCCTGCCACCGAACCCTAAGCTGAGCAGGCCAGACTTGACACCAGAGTCATTGGGACCTGCTTGGCCTTCCTCTTCCGGCTCACCGGTCTGTTCCTCCCTGGCGTTTTTACCACCTCGGCGCACACTTACTGGTGCCCTTCAGGTAAAACAGACATATGGATCAGCGGAACAGAATAGAGAGCCCGGAAATGAACCCACACACCTACGGCCAGTTAAAGAACGTGGATCTAATCTAGCTGGTGTGCAACTTATTAGCTCAGCCTCGAGCCAGAGGTGTCTCAGTTGCAGGGCCTTGGCAGAGCTAAGGGCAATTAAAACAAATGCAACTGAGATGAAAGATGTGGTTGGGCTGCATTGTTATTCACCACCCTCCCTACTCCAGCCACTCCCATGATAGCCTTCCAGCTCTGGTGTAAAGTTAAGAAACGCTTCTGCTCCTCTCCAGCCCAGGGTAAGAAGTCTTTATTTTTCGTGAGGGGCAGTCCTAGGAAGCCCAAGCCATGGGGCTCCCTGATCTGGAGGAATTTAAAGAAGGAGCTAAAGCAGGGGAGTAATTTGGGTTCTTCCTTCAGCCCCTCTAGAGCAGTGCCTGGGCCACTCAAGTTCAGAGTCATTGCTGCTCATCAGAGTAAATCACCTTGGGTGATCTCAGCACAGTCACCTGTGCTGAAGTCCACTACAGTATTGTTGGAAAATGCATGTTCTGGGGCCACGATGGCTGTTTATATTGGAGACGGTTGGAGACAGTCCTTACTCAGCATCTGTTTTGTGCCAGACGCTTACGTGCATTGTATCATTTATCCCTCACAGAACAGCTCTAAAAGGAAGTGATACTCTCCCTGTTTTACAAACGAGGAGACCGGCTCAGAGACGAAGAGGCAGTGCTGAGATTTAAATCTAGACAAGTCTGCAAATCCTCCACTTTCCCCATGATGTGCCTCTGAGAGAAACCTCTCCTTCCTCAGAGTGGGTGGCAGAGAGTTGCGGGGGTGCGGAAGGAGAGAGAAGCAGTAGCAGCGGCCCCTGCCAGTAACCTCCTCCAAAGAGAGCTTCTGTGCCACTTCCCTGGCTCTGAGACTCAGGCCATCTTCCCAAAGAGCACAAACAATGTGTACCTGGCCTAGACGAGTATCTCAAGACCTGAGAAAAGGTGACAGGTGGTCTAGATTTTAAAGCAGGAGTGTTGTCCACACAAAATATGACGAAGAGGACGGTGGAATGTTACAGGCTGGAGGGAGCCTGGCGCCGCGAGAGCTGTTTATACCTCAGTATATAGAATGTAGGCTGAGGCAGGACCTCGATAAAGAAGGCCTTATAAAGTCATGCTAGGAGTCTTGGATTTTATCCTGAATGGAATGGTGCACTGTTAAAGTGGAGGAGGGGAGTGTGTGTGTGTGTGTGTGTGTATGTGTAGATTTGCATTTTCAATATATCCTTTAGGCCCTTCTGGGAGTGAAGGCAAGTCTGCAGGCAAGGATGACTCATGGCTTTCCACATCTCTTTTATTGCTTTGTACTGTTTTAAAATTTTTCTTAGACTTACGTTCCTTGTGAGCACAGGCCTTTATGTTGTACCTGTTAAATCCCTTACAGGACTTAGATGCTATGGCCATAGTCGGGGTTAAGTAAATATTTATTGACTATATATTGTAAAACCTAAAGCAATTCACTACACATGGGACAGATAAGTGAAATAAGAAAATCCTCAGATAAGTGAAATAAGAGACTCTTCACCTGTTTATGCCGAAGGTAAAGAGAAGAGTCATTGATACTTTGTTACTGGAGAAACAAAGGTGAAGAGAATTGGAACATCATGATCTGTGTGCTATTTTGGCTAAATCTCTATTCCATGTTTATGACCAGGAACATGCAATTCACTGGCCATACAACATTGTTACGATTTTTTTCTTCTTCTTGCACAACTCTTTGTTTTCCCTTGAGTTAGTAATTTTATCTTGTTTGCTTATTTGCTTAGTTTTCTGTGTACATATTACTACTTTATCTCTAACCCCTCCTGCATTTGTCTAAGTCTCTCCTCAGTATGTTCAAACTCGATGGGTGGTCTAACAATTTTACCTTCTTGAAAAGTCGTCTCCCAGAGCCTTCACTCTTCCCCTGCCTGGTGTCAGCTGCTCTTGGGCCTATTGCATGGCATTCAGTTTAGGACTTTCTCCACTCTGATCCTGAAGATTTCTTTGCCTCTTTCTTCTCTTAGAAGCTCTGTTTTCTGGGCCTTTCTTTTTTTTTGTTTACGCCTTCATTTTGCAGGACACATCCTCCAACAACTCCCTGAGAAAGAGCGCATGGGAGGTAAATTGTCTGAGACCCTGCACGTCTAAAATATCTTCATTCTACTCTCACGCTCTGATGGAAATGTGAGTTAGATGTAGTTTTCTCACAGAATTTTGAAAGCATTGCTCTATTTTCTTCTGTCTTCCAGAAATGCTGTTGAAAAGTCCAATGCTATTGAGTCTAGGTCTTCAATATGTATCCTGTTTATCTCTCTGTGGACTTTTAGAATCTCCTCTTGTTCTTAAAGTTTATGATGATGTGTCAAACCTAAAGACAGTTTACATTCATGTGTTGAGCTTAGTGGGCCCTTTCAGTCTAGAACAGTGGTGGCAACTATGGCCAAGTCTCTGTTTTATGGCCACATCTGGCCTGCCACTGTTTCTATAAATAAAGTTTTATTGGCACACAGCCAAAGATTTGTCTGTTTTCTTTATAATGTAAATATTTTCCCAGAATATATCTGGTGTTAATTCTTCTGGGTCAGTATTTTCAGGTATGCAATGTGTTCTTTCAGTGTATAGTTTCTTTTTATTTTGCAGTTATGGTTTTTATTATTCTGTTCCCTTGCTTGGATTTCTGTAAGGAGCTCCTGTTATCTGTATGTTGTATCTTCCTTGCCTCTCTTCAACACTTGTCATTTTTTTCAAATTCTTTTTATCTCTTTATTTCTTTTTAGTGTTGAATTTTTTCTTCCAATATTTTACTGAACGGCATTATCTGTTGTGTTTATCCACTCTTGTGTTTCTATTAGTTTAGTCTTCATCTATGAATTCTTATTAAGTTTCTAATTCTTTATTGAGTTCTGTTCCCTCATTTTTAAGCTCTCCTGATTCTTCATTTTTGTGGGTCTTTTGTGCCTTGTATAATTTTTTAATGTTTTTAGCTTATTTTGAAATTTTGATGTTTTGTTGGCATGTTTTCATTGTCTGTATGGTATCATATTTTTATTCCAAGAGCTCTTTTTTTTTTTTTTTTTTTTACATCTTTATTGGAGTATAATTGCTTTACCATGGTGTGTTAGTTTCTGCTTTATAACAAAGTGAATCAGTTATACATATACATATGCTCCCATATCTCTTCCCTCTTGCATCTCCCTCCCTCCCCCCCTCCCTATCCCACCCCTCTAGGTGGTCACAAAGCACTGAGCTGATCTCCCTGTGCTATGCGGCTGCTTCCCACTAGCTATCTATTTTACGTTTGGTAGTGTATATATGTCCATGCCACTCTCTCACTTTGTCACAGCTTACCCTTCCCCCTCCCTCTCCCCATGCAAGAGCTCTTTTTATTCTCTTAATGCCTCCCCCACTTTTTAGTAGAAGTCTCCTCTCATTTCTTAGATATACTATCTTAGTTATCTCTCCAAGGAGAATAATGACTGTTATATTCTATCTACCTAATTTATTTCCTCTCCCCCTTCCTCCATTTGTTTTAGCCTTTATCATTTTAGAGACTTTGCTCAAATGCATGGTAATCCTGGGTTATTGGTTCATGTTTAAGAGTTAGACAGAAAAAAAAAAAAAACTGATTAGAAAGTCTGTATGCCATAAGTAGGTCTTGTTGAATTCTAGACTTAATAGAATACACTATAGCATAATCTGGTTCGGCAATTTCATTGTGAAACCCCTGGTGTGAGTATCTTTTTGTTGAGTTTTTTCTTTGGTGCCGATCATATTTTTCAGAGAAGCTTCTTCCAGTCTCCTACCCTGCAGGGTATAAGCCTAACTGAAGGTGTTCTGATCTGAGGAGAAGAAAATTGTTACTCAGTATGTAAACTTTTGCTTAAGGTGGCTGCCTCTAATTGTCAGTGGTTTCTCCTAGTCCAGACTCTCATTTTTATTCTCTCCAGAGAACAATCTGGTGACGTGCCTGGGAGGGGAAGGGTCAATTGCCGAGCTATATGGAATAGGTGAAGAGAATTGGAAGGTTCTATTTCTTAATCAGTTTTTTCTAGGAATTTTCTTGTGTTTAGACTCACCTTCAATCTCACTTCAAGACATACTTATTGTTTCCAATTGCTGAGCTTTTTGTGGGTTTGCAGTATAAATTAAGTCACTTGAATTGAAGTTTCCTGGGTCTGCTAAGTCAGTTATCGTTTGTCTTTTTCCTTTGCACTTTCGAAAATGCTGTTGCTATTCTCTCTTCTCTCATCTCTCTGTCTGAAGTGGTGTGTGTGTGTGTGAGAAGCCCTTTACTGTTGTTCAGTGATAGTTTAGGAGACAGCACAGAGCTAATGTACAGGTTCAGTTCTCCGGAAGGCCCTTCACCTGTACTGTACAGAGAATCTCAGAGAAGTCACTCTTCAGGCCTATTCTTGATTGTGTTCGAGCAAATGATAACATGTTTTTCTAATGACACGTTTTTGTTTGTTTGCTTTAATGGATGCTCCTGATGCTGGTCTGGAAGGTTGCAAAATGGTTTTTTTTCTCTTTTCTATATTTACATGAAAATAATTCATGCTTCATGCTAAATACCATTGTTTACCTTAAAAGAACTTTATTTTTGAATTAAAAAAGTGTGTGTTTTTGTGCTTTTTTTTCTTTTTTCAAAGCAATTCCATGCATCGTGGATCAGAAATTTCTGCTGGCTACACTGGCTGAATGTGGAAATCATTGATTTTCACAAAGATGAATCCTGACTGACATTAATTGCAAACTCCATTTTGAGGGCAGTATAGGAATTTTTTTTCCTTTCTTTTTTCCATGTTTTACTTTAGTTTGTCCATCAATGTGCCTTTCATCTTTTAAAAATACACTGCAATGCTAATGGCAGGTTCTGTAGCTTTTTGTTTTGTTTTGTTTTCACTTAGATCAAATGGTTTTGACAGACAGAAAAAGATTTGTACCACTATTTCCTTCATTAACAGCTATTGTAATTTCTTGGAACTTGATTTTCACTTGGGCAGTTAAGAAGACAACGCTTGTTTTTTGCATCAGTTTTTCTCTCTCTCTCTCTCTCTCTCTTTCTCTCTCGTGTGTGTGTGTGTGTGTGTGTGCACACGCATGTGCAGGACCAACCTTCAGGCTTATGGCTTGTGGAACCTTCTCTTCATTTAATGTAAAACAGAATTCAGTGATTAGCAACATCACTAAAAACTGACCCAGTTTCTTCTCATGAGTCACTGACACCTGTTGAACATGAATGGTCCAGTGTCCACCCCAGAAGACGCTACTAGGCTTCACAGTTAAGAAGCACAGAGGACTGGTGACCGCCCCCCCACCCCCGCATCGCATGCTTGGGGCAATGTCAGGGGTTTTCCTGGCACAATTTGATGCCCAGTGCTGCGAGCTTGGGTCTGCTCCTAGGGGGACCAAGGGTCCTTCCTTCTCCTCAGTTGCCTTATATGCATTCACTCAGCGAACCCAACTGGGTGCACATCCTGACCTTTTAAACCTAAAGGTTGGGCCTGATCGATGGTTACTTTGCACACGTGCCTTCTAAGTGCCAGATGTGTATCCCCGTGGCATTATCGTTGCTGTCCCTGTGGATTCAGCCGCGGGTTTCTGACAAGCTGGAGGAAACAATGGTAATTTTGGCTTTTTCGGGTTTGTCTTCAGATAATGAAAAGCTTTTGTAAAACAGCTGAGTGTCAATATGAGTTCTGTGGCTTCAGTCTCCTTTAAACATAAAATTCTTAAGGGTCCAAAATAAAGGAGGGGGGCAAATTAAAAAAAAAAGAAAGAAAGAAAACCAAACCAAAAAAGAAAAAAATAATAATAATAAATTGCTGATATTGCCACAAATCATTAGAGATCTCCTGACATGCTGAAACCAAATGGCCGTAAGTTCAAAACAAATCAGTGACTTGTTTTTAATTCTTCGTGGTTTCCTTTTGTTCTTTCTGCCCCTTTGCCGTCAGATTGGTGATGTTATTCACACAGGACCTAATCCCCGCCAAGTGCAGGATCGACCCCGCCGCCTCTTTCATCTCCTCGTCATCGCTCTCGGGGGGCTTTTCCGTGCATCTCTTTGAGGGGCAGCATGTCGCTGGGGACCTTCCTCGCCTTGGCGAAGTGCTGGCGCTTCTTGTGCTGGGACGCGTAGCCGCTGTCCCCCAGAGCATCCTTGGCCTCCTCCGGGCTGCGTTTCCTGTCATCCTCCTCCGTCTCGCTGTGGCTCTCGTGGCTCTGGAAGCTGCCCTCACTGACATCCTGGCTCCCCTTGGTGGCCAGCTCGTAGTGGTCGTTGGCCAAGGAGGAGGAGACGGAGTCGCTGGCGGGCACGGTGCTCCTGGCACTGAAGGACTTGGCACTGCTGTAGTTGTCATCCTCCTTGGGTCTCCACTGACCACCGGGGAGCCACAGGACGGCTCGCTCTCAGTCCGCTTCCGGCAGCTGGTGAGGCCATTCTTCACGGCTGCTGTCATTCCAGTGGGAGTGATTGGCAACGGCCGGACTCCAGGAAAGAGGCCTCGGCTCCGAACCCACGTTCCATTTTGTATCACTCTTGGAGGAACTGCTTGTATGTCGGGGAGTATTCAGAAGCATCATGGCACTGGCAGCATCAATGTCAGGATCTTGTAGAAGGGCTCCATTTCTCTTAAAGAAGGTGCTGCCTGGCCAGAGAGGTGGACCTGATGTGCTTTGTTATGCCTGAGGAGAGGCGGGAGGTGTATTGAACACATTCCAGTGTGGGTGATAAGGTGTCTTTTTCAAAGCCTGAATTAGACTTTGTCTATACTCTGGGTCTATGCACCACAATGACCCTTTCCCAATACTCTTGACTCCTCTCTTTGTCCACTTTCTTAAAACACTTATTCAAGGACAAGTTATGTCTCACTGAGTTTTTCCACCCAGTAGGTGTGTTTGCAAAAAACGGAAAATGTTCCAAGATCCAGTTGTAGATATCCTTTCCCGGCAGGCGCTTGGTTGGAGAGACCTCGATGGCCGTAAATATGAGGCAGCTGAAGGAGTAGGGGGGCTTGCAGTTGGGGTTCTGCCCGGCATCGTAGGGCATATCGGAGTGGGCAGGGGATGGGGGCGTGTCATCGTCCAGGTCCTGGACAGGGCTGACGCTCTGCAGGACTGAGTCCCCAAAGCTCTTCAGCAGGTTCTTGCTCTCATGCAGCCAGTTCAGGTTGGTCAGCTCTTCATCTTCCATGGCCCCCTCTTCTAATCGGATGTCAGGCAGAGAAAAGTCGAGGTCATCGTCTTCCTGAAGGGCCTTGGAGAAACCGCCGCCCCGGTAACACTGACTCAGCCCACTGGAGACACTAATTCCTGAGCTTTCTGGTTTCTCACTGGGAGGCATGACTGGACCCATTTACGTGAAGGCTCCTGGCCGGAGTGGGGCACAGGGGCTCCGGGGCACTACTGCCCTTCAGCGGGAGCCGACAGACTTTCGCAGCCACCCAGAGGGCATCACTTGGTGGACCGGCTAAGGACGCGAGGGGCGGGCGCAGGCGGCAGGGGCGCGGGGGTCGCAGCGCGGCATGGGACCTGCGGCGTCTGCCGGGCGTGCCGCGCATCCTCCCGCCGGCCCCGCTGCTCTCCCTGCCCCGCCTCCCTGCAAAATATGTTTTATTTTCCTCTTTCTGCCAAGCCTCAGTTGTGTTTAAGCCAGTTCTTTTCTATAGCTTTGCAGGCCCACGAGTAACGTTTATTTCATTTACCTTTGTGAATAGGGAAGACAATGTGAGGTGTCATACAGAAATGCTCTATATTAGGATGTATATGATAAGCCCCAGAACAACCACTAAGGAAATAACTAAAAAAAAAAAAAAAAAGTGAAAAATCATGAAAGGAATTAAGAGGCTATATCAGAAAATATTCACTTACTGTTTTTAAAAAGTAGTAGGGGAGGAATAGAGGAACAAAAAAGATATGTGATATATAGAAAACTAAAATTAAATTGGCAGACATAAGCCAACTACATCAGTAATAACATTAAATGTGAATGGCTTAAGCAATTCAATCAAATGACAGAGATTATCACATGGGTTTAAAAAAACAAAAGACAAAAAAGAAGACCCAGCCATATGCTGGATAAACAAAATAGAGGATAGAAAAACAATAGAGAAAAATCAATGAAACCAAAAGTTGATTCTTTGAAAAGATCAACAGAACTGACAAACCTTTAGGTAGATTGACCAAGAAAAAAAGGAGATAATACTGCAATTACTAGAGTCAGAAATGAAAGAGGGGAGAGAACTACCGACCTTACAGAAATAAAAACAATTATAACAGATTCCTGTGAACATTCAGATATGCCAGTAATTTGGACAACTTAGATTAAATGGACAAATTACTTGAACAGAATCCTCTATAGATAAGAACTGACTTTATGATACATTTGCAGGCTGCTGCCTTCTCCTCTCAAGGATGCAGTAGAAGTATCAACCTGGAGAAGATGCTATACAATGCAAGAGGTGAACTCTGCCCTTAGTAAAATCCAGCTGGTGGGATATTCTCAGAAAATTGTGAGTGTTAATATGATTTTAAGTGACTGATGAATGCTTTCGATTCATACTGTTGTTCTTTGGAAGGATCCTATAGTGCCTTTTTTTAATGTATCTTTTTTTTTTTAATTTATTTATTTTTTGGCTGTGTTGGGTCTTTGTTGCTGCACGGGCTTTCTCTAGTTGCGGTGAGCAGGGGCTACTCTTCGTGCGGTGGCTTCTCTTGTTGCGGAGCACAGGCTCTAGGAGTGCAGGCTTCAGTAGTTGTGGCTCGGGGGCTCTAGAGCGCAGGCTCAGTAGTTGTGGCGCACGGGCTTAGTTGTTCCATGGCATGTGGGATCTTCCCGGACCAGGGCTCAAACCCATGTCCCCTGCATTGGCAGGCGGATTCTTAACCACTGCGCCACCAGGGAAGTCCCTAGTTCCCTTTTTTAAGCCACTCAGTCACTACAAATCTTGTACTAGTACATAGTGAAAAGATAGAACATCTGTTGTTTTCCTCCATCTTTTCCAGGTTCTTATTGGCACTCTTTCCTAACCCTTACATTCTCCATCACTAGCTAGCATGTAATGAGTCAGGAGAAAGGCATCTCATCCTGTTTACTTTAGAACAGTGACACCACTTTACAGATTTTGGACTAGTGAAATAGGAAACAGATAGAATAAAAGAGATCAAGAAATAATTTGGCAAGTATAACTTTTGAGCTCTGACCTGATCATGATAAGGGTTCCCATTCCTGTTAACTTGTGCCCAGAGCCACTCAGTACAGAACAACCAAGATATTAATTACTAACCTGAAAAGGGAAGAAAAAAAAGAAGAAGAAGAAAACCGAAGTATTTGTCTCTTCGGTCTATTTCATAATATAGCATCTCTGCCTTTTAATGAGTGAGGCCTAGGGGCCTGGTGCCATGTGGATAGACTGAATCTCTCAGAGATGTGACAAGTAAAGACTGTCAGATGTGTCTCCCACATGGTCTCCATCATTTTTCTGTTTTACTTTAAACTTTCTGGTTCACTTGAAAATAGTTTCTAAGTGGAGAAGAATGTTTCTGTTATTTTTCCCTGCGAACTTATCTGGCATGACTGTACTGCTGAATGCTCATCACACATTCTTATTGTGGTTCTTTTGTAGGAGCTTTTTGGTGCAGTCCAGGTGACTCCTTTAAGCTCTGGCTATGCCCTTGGAAGCTCCAACTGGATTATCCAATCCCATTATGAGAAAGTGTCTTACGTCTCTGGATCCTCCTTGCTTACCACACACCCCCAGGTAATTCTAAATTCTCTTTTAACAGCTCAGCTTTTTGGTTATTTACCCTAAATTCAGAATGTGTCCAAAGTACCATCAGCTGTTTTTAAATCTTCCTAATTTCAGTTTCTACAAACACTCTTTTTTTTTATTGTGGTAAGAACACTTAACATAAGATATACCCTCATAATAAATGTGTAACTGTACAATACATGATTGTTGACTATAAGTGCGATGTTGTATAGCAGATCTGTAGAGCCTATTCATCTTGCTTACCTGAAACTTTACGTCCTCCTCTTTATCAAAGTTAGAGTATTCATGTCCATAGTTCCTCTGTAAGATCCTGCTGCCTTTAGGTCACCTCTAGGATTTAGAGATTTCCCAACACTTCCAATAACCAGAGCCTGATGAGTGTAACAGAGGCGATCACTTGTTTACTCAACAAATATTAATTACTTAATATTTACTAAGGGCCTACTATGTGTCAAGCACTCATCTAGGTATTAGAGATTCAGTGGTGACCCGCAGACAAAGTCCCTTCTCATGAATCTGCCTTCATTGATGTATAGAGAGAGAATGGTATGCTGAAAATAAATGAGCAAAGTAATTCCAGATTCTGACACAAGTACTGAAAACAACAAAGCAGAGTTATATAGAGAGTGATGGAGACTAGTTTAAATTGGATGGTCAGAGGAAGCTTCTAGGGACAGTCTCATTGGAACTGAGACCTGGAGAAATGAGGCATGTAAAGCTGTGGACAAAGCATTACAGGGACATGGCAGATGAAGGGCTCCTAACACCAGAACAAGCTGGGCATGTCTGCAGAGCAGAGGAGACCATTGTGATTGCAGCATACTAAGTATGATCAGGACATGTCCAAGAGGTTAGCAGACACCAGGCCATGTAGGACTTTGTAGGCCATGATGAGAAATTTGGATTTTATTTGAATGTATAGACTGAAGCTATTGGAAAGTTTTAAGGTAGTCATTCATTATCAGTCACATTGGCAAGCACCTAAGTGCATAAATATTGTTATAAATGTTAGTTATTCCATGTTAGGTATTTGTAAAGAATTTATTGTTCATTTCATAAATCTTGGTTCTTTCCATGTTTGTAAAAGAGGGCAAGGGAGATTAGATATTGTTAGTTAGATATTGTTAGTTAGCCGGTGGATGGGTGGATGGATGGATGGATAGATAACTAGGAGGAGTCCATGTCCCATTTTAACATAGGAAAAAGAATGACTGCTGTAAGTCTAGAACAGTAGGATTCTTCTGAGCTGCCACTCTGCATTTTTTTTGTACCTTTTTTATAATCAAGTTTCATTTCAAGGTCTAGAGGGGACAAGTGGCTATTTTTTCCTATAGCTAGCAGAATTCTGGGCCTTTCCCACTTATTGAAATCAAAAGCCCATCAATGTCATCCTAATCTGCTTCATTGAATCAAATTTTTTATTGGCAGCTTCTATCATTCCTGATATATTCTCCCATAAACGACAGAAAGATTACTTGGCTGCCAACTCTTCCGATTTGTCCTGCCTTTACGATACTATTGATGTAATTTCCAGTAAATTATACTTACAAGGTCTGTAAATTTAAAGGGAAAATAAGGTCTTGAAAGTAATGAGCAGCATACCTAAGTAATTAATTTTAATTTCTAGCTGGCAACCACTATTGTATGTAAAAAAGAAAGAAATTAGATTTTCTTTTACCCAGATAATTGGATTCTATATTGAATTAGCAGGGATGAGGAAAGGTTTGGTTTGAAAAAACTTGATATTTTACTTCAGAGGTCAGCAGACCACCTGTTCTGGTAAATAATGTTTTGTTGGAATACAGTCACACCCATTTGCTTCATGGGTTGTTTGTGGCTGATTACACCCTATCATGGCAGTTATACTTTTCAACTTTATAGAAAAGGGCCAATCACCGATCAGCTTTAGTAATGGAACCCCATGACCTAGGAAGAATGTGGCAGGCAGCTATACTGATCTAATAAGCATATGGAAATGAGGCTTTGGATTAAGCCTGTAACAGTAAGAATGGAAAGATAAGTTAAAGAAACATTGGCAGATCTTTAATTCAACAAACATTTCTTGAATAACCGCTGTCTTCAGGGAAGGAAAAATACAAGTCAAAGATTTTATGCCTGGACGACACTGAGAATGATGATAATCACGCTAATCCAGTTGACAAGGAGGAGTTGGTGGGGGTGGGGAGGCGGCCACGGTCATTAGTTTCAGAAGGGGGTAGTGTGTATGATGAATAGGAATTAGAGAGAACATTGGACAGATGGAAATGCAGAGCTGGAAGTTGGATATGAAGGCAAGCCTGGAGACAAATTGAAGAGCCATCAGATTTTTTTAAATATATAACATGCTGAGGATTAAAGACTGAGCTGTGGGAAACAGTGGAAGGAAGAAAAATGGTCTTGAATAAGAATGTTTGGAGAATTGAGGCCAAAAAAAGTACAGCATCCCAAATGGAAAAGGAAGAGAACTAGCCTTTACTGAGCACACCGTCTCAGTATTAATTTCTTAAACCAATCTAATATTCAGCAACCATGGTGAATTCTCATAGTAATTCTGATATTTATCTGTTGATGATAGTATCTGCAAAGGAGTAACAGTTTTGTCACTAAGCTTCCAATCCTTGTATCTTTTCTTCTTCCCATCTTGTAACTAAGCTCTCTAGTTCCACGTTAAACAGAAGTGATGATAGCAGCATCATTGTTTTATATCTGATTTTAAAGGGAATGCTTTCCTAATCTCTTCATTAAATGTGATGCTTACATGTCTTTATTTGTCAGGTTAAGGAGTTTCTCCTCTGTTCCTAATTTTCTGATTTTTTAAAACCAGATATAGGTGTTATTTTTATCAAATACTTTTTCTGAGTCTGAGTTAATCATGTGATTTCTTTCATTGAGACCATTAATGTAGTGAATTGTAATGTTAACTTTTCTCACATGTTACCGTCCTTGCGTTCCTGGGATAAATCTTACTCGATCATATAATTTATTCTTTTTAAAATACCTTCCTGGAATCATTTGGTCAGTATTTTATAGAAGTTTATAATCTGTACCCATAAGTGAAAAATGGACCCATACATTATTTTCTTGTACTATCTTCATTTGTTTGGAATCAAGGTACATTAGTCTCATCAGATGATTTGGGCACCTTTCCCTCTTTTTCTGATGGCCAGAAATTTACAAGATAGGGATTATCTTCTCTTGAAAGTCAGATTCCCCATAAAATTGTCTAAGTGTGGGATTACCATTTTAATTTTTTTCATAGCTATTGAATTATATTTTCTGGGTCAAAGGTATGCCAATTTTTCAGAAATTTGTCCATTTTTCCTAGGTTTTCAAAAATCATACACATGGAATTATATGTCTACAATTTATATTTTAAACTTCTGTGTAATTCAATTTTCATCCCAAATTTTTTTTCATTATGTCTTTTTTCCCCCCACCCCTTGTTCAGACTTGCCAGAGGTTTGCCTACATTACTGATTTTCTTCAAAGAAAAATTTTTGCTTTCAGTGGTTTTTGTTGTATTTCTATTCTCTGTTCTGCCCTTTATTATTTCCTTCCTTGGGTGTACCTTGCTGCATTTCTTTTTTTTTTTTTTTTAAATTAATAGACTTTTACTTTTTTTTAAAGTATTTATTTATTTATTTATTTATGGCTGTGTTGGGTCTTCGTTTCTGTGCGAGGGCTTTCTCTAGTTGTGGCAAGCGGCAAGCGGGGACCACTCTTCATCGCGGTGCGCGGTCCTCTCACTATCGCGGCCTCTCCTTGCGGAGCACAGGCTCCAGACGCGCAGGCTCAGTAATTGTGGCTCACGGGCCCAGCTGCTCCGCGGCACGTGGGATCTTCCCAAACCAGGGCTCGAACCCGTGTCCCCTGCATTGGCAGGCAGACTCTCAACTGCTGCGCCACCAGGGAAGCCCTGCATTTCTTTTAATACTTAGCTCATTTGTTTCAGTCTTTCTTTGCTCTCCAATAAGTATATTTAAAGCTGTCAGTTTCTCTCAGTATCATTTAACTGTTAAATGTTGATATGAAGTGCTTTGTCATTCATATCTAAGTATATCATAATTTCCTTCTTAATGTTCCTGATTTAAATAACCAAAGGTTATTTTATAGTATACTTTTGTTTGTTTCTAGTCTATCCCAGTATGGTTAGACTTAGCATTAGACAAGACTTTTGTCATGTTATACTTACATTTCAAGATTCTTTTCTAATTTTCTTTTACATTATAATAAGAGTATACTGATTCTTTGAAATTTGTTTAGGCTTACTTTGAAACACAATCCTTTTTGGTAAATGTTCAACATATGTTGGAAAAGACTGTGTATTCAGTGCTGAGTGAAAATTTTTTCTGTATGTATTTATTCATTTGAGTCTGTTGTGTTTTTAAGTCTCCTATCTTTCCTTAGCTACCAGTTTCTGAAAAGGATGTGTTATTTGTTGATTTATCTATTTCTCCTTATAGTTTTACTGATTATTGCTTTTTATATTTTTAAGCTGTGTATACTCAGGGGTATATATGTTCATGTGATCATTGTGTCTTATTGATCAATTATTCCTTCTATCAGGATGTTTTCTTTTTTTTTCTCGATCAAAACTGCATTAAAAGCCAGGAGACTTTTTCCCCTTCCATACTTGCCTGCTAGTGTTTTTCATTCCTTTTTTTTTTTTTTTTTTTCCCACTCTTTCTGTGTCCTTTTCTACTGAATCCCTTGTAGACAACATAGTAAGGGATTTTTTTTTTTTTTTCCTTTTTCAATCTAGAGAGTCTCTTTGATTAGTGAAACCGTTTATGTTTCTTATAATCACCATTGTATTGGGGGCTTATTTTTGCCATCTTCATGTTTTTTTAGTTTACTTCATTCTTTTCCCCATGTTTTCTTGCCTTCTTTTAGAAGGCTAAATTTCTTTCTGCAAGTTTGAAGACATATATATCTTTTAACTTTTTATTTTATATTGGAGTAGAGTTGATTTAAAAATGTTGTATCAGTTTCAGGTGGACAGCAAAGTGATTCAGTTATACGTATACATGTATCTATTCTTCTTCAAATTCTTTTCCCATTTAGGTTGTTACATAATATTGAGTAGAGTTCCTTGTGCTATACAGTAGATTCTTGTTAGTTATCCGTATATATTTTATTTTTATTCTTCCGGGTTATTCCTTCATTTGTCCTTCCTGTGAGTATCTTATCACTGTCTGTATCTCTCCCTCCAGAGCCTCCCACCTTTCCCCCCTGCCCACCATTGTCAGTAGTGTCTAGAAATTTAGTCCCAGGTTATTTAAAATATACATAGGGTGGTGAATATATCGCATATTTAGACAACAGTGAACTTTGTTCGTTTTTTCTTTCATCCCAACCTTATTTCCCATAAATCTCATAAGCCTTCGAGATTTACTCTTCATTTTTCAAGAATACTTGAGGAATGTTCACCAAGAGGTAAACCTTATGAGGCCATGAACTACTAAGAACATCTTAGTAGATGGGTCGTGGCTATCAGGAAGAATGAGGCTAGAGATGTTTTGAGAGCAGGAAACTTCTCTCCATTTGGGAACGTCTGCCTTAGAGCAGTGGTTCTTAACATTCTGTGGGTCATGGACCCAAAAGCCTGGTGGTAAGAATTTGATGAGAACTTTTTTTTTTTTTTTAATCTGCACACCTATACAAGATTTTACATTTATTTTCTGGAGACCGTGACTTTATAGAGTCCTCAGAAACCCATTGTTATTCATCAGGTTAAGAATCCCTGACTTAGAACTTTGGAAAGAACCTTTTTTGTAAGAAATAAATTTTTTTTTAATTAATTGAGAATTTCTACCCAATCAATTCGCTGAAGCTTCTGATGTTCACAGTGGGAATTCCTTCTTGCCCTTGGGGTTGGAGGAGGCTGGTAGCTGGCCTGAGAGAACGTTTTCTTCTACCCCACACTGCCCATATTTACTCTGTCTCGCCTTCCTGATCCTTCTCCCTTTGGAGTTCAGGGAGATACTCCTCCTGGTTTGTTTTCCTGAGGTCTTAAAGACTTTGGCAGTAATAAATGTAGATTCTTCCCTTAAATCTAAAGAAAGTATCTTAAATTTGGAGTCCTTGAATCAGGTTTTTAGAGCTCAGGCAGTTGCTTGGGTAGGTTTGTTTTGCTCTGTTTTGTTTCTTATATTTTTCTTCTTCCCTCTGAATTCCCCAAATGTTTTGTTATTGTTTATGCAATTCTTTAATCTAGATGCTCTGCAGTAAACGGCTTTTTTGGCTTTTTGGTCTTTCTTCTATATTTTATTTCATTGTAATGAATCAGCGACTTGCTCCAAATCTTCACGTGGATGTACCTGGTAGCATCTTTCAGCTAGTCCTTAGTCTTCTGATGGAGGTAGGCTGCTACTTCTCCCTCCAGGCCTGGCTTCATGGGGGTCTTACAGTCAGTCAGGTCCAGTCCTTGGGGATTTTCTAGGAGTGTCAGACTTACCCTGGTACAGAACGGGGGGGTTAAAATCACATGGTTACCCTCATGCACAGAGCAGAGCTGGGGATGGAGGTCAACACAGAGACATTGTCCCGCATCCACAAAACTCATGTCAATGTAGGTGGTTGAGGCTTCCTTTGCTCCCCTGATAACCTGGGCTTCAATTCTGCACTCTCTTCTGTAGCATCAGAGCCCACTGCGTGAGAGCCAGGCCTGGGCTGAGTGTTGACCCTTCAAGAGGGGGCAACCTGAAAACTATCACTTCTCTGGGCCTCACTCACTCTATGGAGACCAGATGACTGACATTCTCCAGCATCACATCGCTGCACAGCTGTCCCTGGGATATGTCCACGAAGGGCCCACTCTTCCTGGGTAAAGGACACAGCCATGTCCCCGAAATGTTATTTAGGAAAAATGTCTGGGACAAACCGCAGCATACAGTTCCTTCCTCAGCTGCCAGGGTTGTGGGCAGGAAGCTTGTTCCTGTCCATGGACGCAGCCCCAAGTTGTCCCAAAGCCTCGGCCTCCTCAGGTTGGTCCTGAGGAAGCAAAGCTCTGTCCTCACTGGCAATGTAGCACCAACCAGTAAAAGTTAAACTTGATATATTTGGGGGCAGGAGCGGTGAGGAAGCTGAGCTACACACGGTTTGTGATTGGTTTGGAGAATTGGGCTCAGTAAGCAGATCCCATGAGGCGAGGAGGGAGAGACTGAACAACTTGCTGGACTCCTGTCTGTTTCTTTCCACACCTGCTGTTTTGTTTCTTCTCTGGCAGACAGCTTCTCTCTGCAGAGTATTTCCTTCTCTCAAAAGTAATATATGCTACTTACGTGCATTCATTTGTTTATTCATTCCTTCCTTCTGTCATCTAGTCTGTTGTATTTCCTAAACCCCTGCTTTGGGCAGTGAAATGTGCTAGGCTGTAAGGGGAACAGAGATGGGTAGGTGCTGGATTTACACAAGTTATCATAGAGAAAGAAGATGAGTGCACACAGGACTTTTCTCCAGGGTACAAGTGATTGATCCTTTCAGATTAGAAATCCAGTGAAGTGCTATGGGATTCAGAAGTGAGGTGCACCCCTTCCTGTTGGGGATTAGGAGACCTCTTGGAAGAGTGGGCTTTTTTTTTTTTTTATAATTTAGTCTTGCTTGATTTCCCTTTGCTCACTTTTTTTTTTTAATTTTATTTATTTATTTATTTTTATTTATGGCTGTGTTGGGTCTTCGTTTCTGTGCGAGGGCTTTCTCTAGCTGCGGCATGTGGGGACCACTCCTCATCGCGGTGCGCAGGCCTCTCATCATCGCGGCCTCTCTCGTTGCGGAGCACAGGCTCCAGATGCGCAGGCTCAGCAACTGTGGCTCACGGGCCCAGCCACTCCGCGGCATGCGGGATCCTCCCAGACCAGGGCTCGAACCCGCGTCCCCTGCATTAGCAGGCAGACTCCCAACCACCGCGCCACCAGGGAAGCCCGAAGAGTGGGCTTTTAATTGGCCTTAGAAGGCTGGGTACGATATGCTTCATGATTCCAAATATATTTCCTACTTTCTCTCATCAAAGAAGCGTAGGTCATTGGGTCATTAACTTTTTCACTGATTCCTCCTTTTCTGCCTTTAAGCAAATCAGAGGGGTTTTAATATGGAAAAAGGCTTTCAGAAGACTGTCTCATCACCTGCTGCCATAGTCTCTGTCTTAACCAGGATGAGATTTCTCCTGTTCACCTTGTTCAACTCAGTCTGTGAACATGACTTTCTCGTCTTTTACCTCCTGGATTTATTTCACATCTCTAGCTCAACAGTGATCAGTTTCTGGTCAAACTTACTTTTTCTATTTTCCACAGCATCTCACAGCTGCACCATTCATCAGTCTCTTGTTGACATTCTTTTTAGTCTAGGCTTCTGTAGCAATCTTTTTGTTGTTGTGGTATTCCTCTTCTTGCTCTACCTGATCTTTTGCCGTGTTACAGGGTGAATGCACCATAAACTTAATCTTTCCCAAACCCCTGAGTTTTACAGGTAGGAAGCTCTTCACTGCCTTTTGTACTTCTCTTGTCTTTGCCCCTCTCCCACGTTCCTTACAGTCTCCCTCCAGCCTTGGCCCTACACCCACTTCTCTTTTCCTCACTCCAAATGAACTGACATTTCTGTTAAGTACTTTGATGAAGGTACCTAGCAGATCTCCATATACATCACATGCCACTGTTTTATCTTTAAGCTCAGATTAAATCATTTCCCTATCCTCAGAACACCTGCAGCTTGTCGACGCTGGACTTATTATTGCCTCCTTATTCTTTTAAATCACTGCATCCAAATTTCCCTTTGACTGCATTTCTGGCTTCAGATTTTGGAGCATGTTAAAGTCTGCTTTCTCCCTTGTCCTGTATGTCCAATCCATTCCCCAAAGTCTGTTAATTGTTTTGTATGATGTGTAGATCTGCTTCTTCCAGCTCCTCAAATGCCATGAAATTGTAATTTTTTTCCCTTTATGTCTGTCTGGGCTGCCTTCAAAGTGTTCTCCATCTGTTTGGTCTCACCCCCCTTCCTTCAGCTATTGTCTGTGTTTATTGTTAAAAAATGTCATCCTCCGGCTTCAGACCATTGACTCCTTATTGCCTAGCCTATCAGTCTTCACGATTCTGACCTTTTAGGCCCTTAACCAATAATACTTTCTCTCTTTTTCCTAATTTCTTTTGTCAAATAAATCCGTTTGGCATCTACAGGCTGCCTTCCCCTGCCCTCTGCCCTCCCTGGCCCTCCTCCCACTGTTGACATGCTTATCTCATGTTCCTGACTTGTAGTGCCTATTTCCTAGCATGGAATGTTCTCACTTTGCTTACCAGAATGCATGTTCTTTTCATGTGTTCATTTATTCAATGAATGTTTATTTACTATTTGCTGTGTGCCAGGCATCTTGCCAGGAAGTAAGGATACAGAGTCCTTGCTCTCAGGGAGCTTCATAGTCCCATGGGGGACACAGACAGGTAAACAGGCGATTACAATTCAGTGTGGTCGGTGCTGGGATAGTGAGTCTTGGAGGCCATGAGGGCACATGTAGGAGGGACGTCTTGGTCGGGGGGGGGTTTGGGGGGGAGGGGTGTCACTCAGCCACTCAGCCATTCCAAAGTCCGCCTGAAATTGGGTCTTAATAAGTTCCTTAGCCAAAGAGAGAAAGAAAATTAGAACCAAAACTTCATCTGCCAAAAAACCATATACAAGTGACCTCCCCTGGCCTAGGGCAGCCCTCTAGTCTGCATTCATCCTGGCACTTAGATACTCAGTGCAGACTCAAGAAACTTGAATTACATTTTTTATGGCTTTTGGAAAAATCCTCCTTTTTGATTATACATACTTGTTTTCTCTTCAACTCGGTCATAAGCTTCTAGGGCCTAGAAACTGGATCTCCTTTTTCTCATGCCCTGTGCAAAGTGTCCAGTAAAAATTAATCAGCAGAGGGGACTTCCCTGGTGGCACAGTGGTTAAGAATCCACCTGCCAGTGCAGGGGACACGGGTTCGATCCCTGGTCTGGGAAGATCCCACATGCCGTGGAGCAGCTAAGCCCGTGTGCCATAACTACTGAGCCTGCACTCTAGAGCCCACGAGCCACAACTACTGAAGCCTGCATGCCCTAGAGCCCACGCGCCACAACTACTGAAGCCCGTGCGCTCTAGGGCCCGAGTGCCGCAACTACTGAAGCCTGCGTGCCTAGAGCCCTGCTCCACAGCAAGAGAAGCCCGCACGCTGTAACTTAGAGAAAGCCACGCACAGCAACAAAGACCCAACACAGCTAAAAAAAATTTTTTAATTAAAAAATATATACATATGTATAAAAAAAAGTAATCAGCAGAGGACCAGCACAAAGACCACAGCATCCTTGGACCTAGGCTTTTTCAAAATTTTATTCCACAGGTTCGATTGTGACTGTCAACTTTGTAAGGTATTTTTATTTGATTCTTGGACACAGTGGAATTTTCTGTTTTTGTGTGTTTAAACAAAATGTTCCCACTTCAGGCACTCAGCGAGTGACCACTGACACCAGTAATATATGCATTTGCCCTTTGGTGGTGAAATGGAGATGGTGGTGGTGTCAGCTTGGTTTGGAGAGTGTCACTAAAAGCCTTTTAAGACTACTTTTTTTATAGTAGCCCTGGGAATCCACAAGAAATGTCTCCCAAGTTTTAGGGCTAAAACTATGAACATCTAGTCTGACTTGATCATGAAGTATCTCAGCGTCCAGCTCGGTGGTAGTCATGTTGTAGTACTGCCTTTGTTTTTTATTATGGGCATTTAATTTTCAAAGGAAGGCAGTGGTAATGGCTGAGGTTCAGAGATGATAATGTTTTCAGTGCCAGAGTTTTCTCCCCACTGAGTCTTTGTTTAGATCAATAGTCCTTAATTAACCTTTTGGGGGTCATGGCCCCAAATGACAATCTAATTAAATCTGTGGAAAAATGTATACAGGCACACAGAATTGTGTGTACCATTTCAGGAGGTTCCTAGGCCCTCTGAATCCCCCATCAGCCCTGTGAATCATTAGTGGCTTGTTCTAATAAGATTCTTATAAAATTGTTGTGCTTTTAAGCTGAATATGCCATCCACTGAAGCTTGGTCCTTTTGGTCACCGTTCCAGTTTCCTTCTGCTTGGTGTGTGCACCCAATGAACGTTCCCAGGCTCATTACACATCAGCTGCTATAAACCTCTGTACTTTACTTCCCCTTTCCTCCTTCTCTGGAAACAATGAACGTACATATATATATATATATATATATATATATATATATATGTTTGTTGGAGAAGTGCAAATAGATAGGTCAGTTCTGCCTGAGCAGAGGAAAAGCTCTTACACGCATTGTTATGTATCTGTGCAAATAGGAATTAGAAGCTACTCAGTGTAATTGTCACAACTGTACTTTTCCTTTATTCGTGTCAAAGAAGTATTTTTCAGGTTATAAAGCAGCTTATATAACCACACTCATGTTATTTTAAAAAATAATGAAGCCCATATATCCATGTGTATATAAAATGCTAAAGGATGATACATCAAAAGGCATGCATACTCAGAGATAGCAATGCAGATGGTAGGTGTTTGCTGAACTGCTGTTTGAAATTTTGGGGGGAAGTCTGGGTGGAACAGAAAGAGGAGGGATAAGGCTTCTTAGTAAACGGTGTTTCTGGCTTTTTTCTTCTGGTGTTCTGGTGAGTATGTTAAATAAAACTGAGGAAAAGATGCGTCACAAAGTGAAAACGTTGGTGAGCTCTCCAGCATCTCAATCCATGGGCCGTCATTTTTTTCCCTTTCTATTCCTCTTATTAAGTACTTTTTAAATTGTTTTAAATTTTTTTACAATTTTTAAAGGTTACTTTCTATTTACAGTTATTGCAAAATATTGGCTATATTCCCCATGTTGTACAATACATCTTTGCATGGGCCTTCATTTTTGTTTCCAATTTTAATCCTGGTTTATTTGGGAAAAGTAATTAGTATTTTCTTGAAATGCTCTGAAAACAAAGTTAAATTCAAAAATAAAACATCCTAAGGACCACACAATAGTACACCATAGGACTTCATAGGCTACAGGAAGATCATGTGTATTAGCACATGAGACTCTCAGAAGCCACTGAAGGGAGATGGGTCAAGAAATAGGCCCATTTTATAAGAAACCCAGCTCGGAGGCTTGGCTGAGGTCCAGCGCTGGTAATGGAATTGAAGGAGGCTTTACATTTCTGGTCCCTAATCCAGTGTGCTTCTTTGCTCCTCTGCCACTGACTCTTAGGGAAATGCACCCCAGCTCTTTAAGTCCCAACTTCTGTATTTTCAAAATGTACCCTATTTCATGTACTTGGCAGAGCTGTTTTGAGAACCAAATTGTATAGTGCAGTGGTTCTCAAGGCATGATCCCCAGACCGGCACCAGGAGCATCTCCTGGGAGCTTGTTAGAAATGCAGATTTTCAGGCCCTCCTCAAACCTGAATCAGAAGCTCTGGGGGTGGGGCCCAGCGATCCACCTCCAGGTGATTCTGATGCACGCTCAAGTTTGAGGGCCACCAACGATATGTGTGAGATGGCCTTTTGAAAAGAGCAAAGCATTATAGAAATATAAGATAATGTGCTTATTTTTCATTGAGGTAAAATTTATGTACAGTGAAACCAAAAGATCTTAAATGTACAATTCATGAATTTTCATATCATGTCATCACTATACCAAACAAGACATAGAACTTTTTCATCACCCCATAAAGTTCCCTCCCATGGGTCCCCGTCCCCTTTGGGCAACCGCTGTTCAGTGATAGACTTTTCGTTAGAGGAGGTGAGATGACTTGATGATGGATTGGACATGGAAAGAGCAATAACTGTATTCTCTTTTTCCTTTACTACTTATGTCTAACCTTTTTTTTTTTTTTAATTACTAATCATAGTTCTCTGTGGTTTTTCAGCCCATGGACCAAGCTTCTCTCAAAAACAGCGATGTTCTCATTCTGACAGGCCTTACCCAGATTCCCACCGCAAACCCAGATGGCATGGTGGGAGAGTTCTGCAGCAACCTGGGTATGTATCCAATGCAAATCTTAAACAGGATGAAATGTTTTACATTTATTTTTTGGTACCTTGATTCTGTGGTATTTTTTGTCCCTTTCCTTCACATTCACACCCTCTGATGCCCCCTATTAAGGCCTTTTCCCCCATTTATTCCCACCCTTTCTGCTCATCCTTCGAAGCCTACTGTTGTCAACAAAAGCAATTCTTAAGCAACTTAAATCTGAAGGCACAATAGGAATGGTGGTTATAACGGTAAATTAGAATTTTTAGCACTTTATACAACAAATGCTCAACATTCGCCCACTTGATTTATGTAGAAACTTTTATTCTTCTTGCTTTCTGGTGGGATTTGGGGGTGGGTCAGGGATGCTTATAGGGTAAGCAAAGTTAAAGAAGGAAAGAATCATATCTTTGCTTTGCAAATAATAGCACAGAAAAGACTGTTAATACTTTGAATTCACAACAGTGATACACTAAACAGGTGTATTTTTTTCCCCGCTATTTGGTTGGCATTATTTTTTTCTTCTTTTGGGGGAAGACTGAATTGAGAGACTTGTTCGGTATTTGCTACCTGGAAGAAATGTATGTTTCTTTGGATATAATTGTCAGTAAAATCTAGAAATGCTGCGTTTCTTTTAGAAATGTGTAGGTTGCTTATTGTCTTAGCTTAGGCTACTGTAACAAAATATCATAGTATAAGCTTTAAACAACACTAATTTCTCATAGTTCTGGAGGCTAGGAAGTCAGAAGGTTGCCAGCATGGTTGGGTTCTGGTGAGGGACCCTCTTTCTGGCTTGCAGATGGCAGCCTTCTTGCTGTGTCCTCACTGGTGAAGAAGAGCTGTTCTGGTGCCTCTTCCTTTTCTTATAAGTGTGCTAATCCCATCATGGGGGCTCCACCCTAATGGCCTCATCTAGACGTGGATACCTCCCAAAGGTTCCCCCTCCTAATACCTAATTGGGGGTGAGGGCTTCAATACACGAACTTTAGGAGACACAAACTTTCACTCCAAAACTGTTGCCAAAGAAGAGTTAATGCGCTCAGGCCCCTCACCCCTGGCAACTGTAAGTGATATTACCTCAGCTCTGGGAGAAAGAAGTGGTTGTCATCTAATATTTACATGGAAGGCACTGTCCTTTGAAATTTCTCTTGCCCTTGCCAGTAATCCTAGTCTATTTTTGTTCTTTGCTGATTTTAAGACAAAGGTAATTTATTCTTAGCTTGGAAAAAGTATCGGACTGGTCTCAAATAGAATCTTTGATTTGTATGTTGTTTGTGTATAATCCAGAACCATGGACTCAAAGAACTTCAAGTCTTAAAGGAACTTTACATCTAATCCACTGTTTCTCAAAGTGGGGTCCACTAACCACCTGCCTCAAGATCAGTGAGGCCACTTCTCAAAAATGCAAATTTTGAGGCCCCACCACAGACCTAGTAAGAGAGACCCATAGAAAAGTTGCATTTTTAACATGTTCTGGCAGTTTTCATGCAAAATAAAGCTTGAAAACCACTGATCTAGTTCACTCCTCTCATCAGCGATGAGGAAGCTGAGGCCCAGGAGGTTACAGTGGCCTAACTAAGGTCCCATAGCTTATGACAGAGGCGGGTCTAGAGCCAGGCCTCTTGAGCCCTGATGGCTAGCTGGTCTTTTCCGTGGTTCCGTACTCTAGTAATAGCAAGTCGGCCAGTATTCCAGGCACAGCACCCAGGAGAACCTGGATGTCAGAGTTGGGAACATGTAGGAGGAGGATAAAAGGCATCAGAGACTTCAAGTTCTGTACCCAAACGCTGCTTGTTTCAATCTATGTTGGAAACTGAACAAAAAACAAACTTAAGAGATCTTTGGCCTTTTTTTAGCCAGTTATAGCTTCTAATATGATTTTACCATAAGTTGCAATTCCTCATTTGATAACTTATTTTAAGTATTTAAAGTATAGACGATTTTCTTAGAGCCAAAACATTAATGAAAGAAAATGTCACTAAAATGAGTCAAACAGAAAAAACTTGGCCTATTTCCTTATAGGTCATTCAGCAGTGGTCAGAGGCTGAAGAGAGACAAATCCAGCAAAGTTTTGAGCAGGAGCTAAAAAGAGAAGGAGCTTGGAGGGTCTGTCCTGGAGCTCATCTGCCATTGGTAACCTTGACAACCCAGACCCCTAACTGCACAGGCTGTTCCCAGGCACTGAGACATTGGTTAAAAACTCAGCTGATCATCAGTCAGCCTCTGGATCCTCCCACTCTGGTGCTAGTCTTCAAAAGAAGTAAATTGTTATGCATATGAAGTGAATTATAGGAACAGATGTAGGAAAATGAGAGAAATGCAAATATTATTTTTAAAGTTCTGTTCTCCCTGTGTTGAACTGTTCTTTTGATACTACTTTTTTTCCCCCTCTAGCTTCAACCTTTCTTTTTTTTTTTTTTTTTTTTTTTTTTTAATTGAAGTATAGTTGATTTACAGTGTTGTGTGGCTTCAACCTTTCTAGCACTGACAGTCCGGAACGGAGGAAACGTGTTGGTCCCCTGCTACCCTTCTGGAGTGATCTATGACCTTCTGGAATGCCTGTATCAGTACATTGACTCTGCCGGCCTCTCCAGCATTCCTTTCTACTTCATCTCCCCAGTGGCTAACAGTTCACTTGAGTTTTCCCAGATTTTTGCTGAGTGGTATGTCTCTGTTCTTCCTGTGATTCAGTACATTCAAGCAGTAAGAAAAGAAAAATGTTCTTAATTTTAATTTAAAAAGAAATAGAAGTAATCCTATATTTTTGTCACATTACTATGAAACCTTCATTTTGTTGTTTTTCCCTGTCTGTGATGTGAAGATTATATTAATGAAAGCCAAATCTGTGATATTGCCAGGGTTTAGAAGAGTTGTTATTAAGGAGGGAAGGAGGGGAGGTGGGAGGGCAAAGACGTAGCTTAGCCAGCACTTTCAAAATCAGTAACAAAACTATTATACACTTACCTTCTCACATGCTACCCTCTATCTATTACAAAAGCTAAAAGCTAAAAAAAGTTCAAAGCCCAAGCTCATGTTGTCTAAAATTTATAATACCAAATCTGATAGGAAAAACTAGCTTATTTTTTCATTTCAATAGTATATTTGGCAAAATCAAGTTTTACTACAGCAGGAAATTGTTTGATCAAATCCTAGGATGGGTAAATTATTGAACAATATGAAGTGGGTGAACCTTTTTAGTATTATTTAGATGGATATTTGAATCTAACTCGCCTGGCCGAAGAAAGTCAGGGGTAGGAGGAAATAGAGCAACTTAACTTTTACAATGGATCCAGTAGTGCCTTAGGATGGGACTGTGACATACATATATATAGGGTGTGCTTAATCCCGTTTAGTGGTGTGATAGCCTAATGGACACAGTATTCTTCTACGAAGCTTCTACTTTAAAAGTAATTTGTACATCGTTCTGTACAACATACGTCATTTGTACAACATATCCCAGCATTATGGTGTGCACCCTCCCCTCCCCACCTTTTTAAATGCAGTTTTTTTCTCTCCATTTTAGTTGTGGTGAAGGTCCTTTTTTTTTCTGTTTTTAGATCCAGGCAGGCTTCTCCATCCCATGTGCATATTATTCATGTTTGTCCGTAGGACTTTTCGTTGTTATTTATATTTGACTTACTGTTAGGGACTAACAATAAAAAGTCACTTTTATTGGTAGCCATTGAATTTTATCCTTTGCTTAGAGTTTTTTCTCCCCCAACATAGGAAGGTAATCTTGAATAAGTGGTAGTCCACCCTAAGGATGACTTGCACATTTAATCAGCATGTTCTGAATTTCTTCATCCAGATCCTCAGTTAAAAATATTGAAAACTACAAGCTCCTGGGCAAGCCCTTGTGGGCCCCTGTGGATGGTGTCCTAGCCGGGTGTGTGCCCTTCATGTCCATTCTTGACCCATTACATGCTTTTCTTATTGTCAGAATGTCTGATTGGGTAGAATTCAGGACTGCTAAAATAAGAGTAGGTTGTTTTTGAGTTTTTATTTTTTGATATTTGTTTTTAATATGTGTGTAATACATGTTTACTATAGAAAAAGATAAAAGTTACAGAGAACCGTAAAAAAAAACTGAACCCATGATCCCACTGTCCAGAAATAATATCACTGTTAGATTCTGATGTATCCTTTCTATATAGGGATCGTGCTGCATATTTAATTGTGAATCCTGCCTTTAAATTTTTTAATACTAGATTAGAGCATTATAAAATCTTTGAGACCATAATTTCTGCTTGACTGCATTATTACATCATTAATCATCATTTATATGTAGTATAACTTACTTAACTACTGTCTGAAGGGGTGGACAGGCTTTCCCCAGTTTTTTTCCTTTTAGTGATAAATTTTCAATTAATATCATCCTGTGTATATATGACTACATCTTTTGCTTTGGGTTAGTTACTAAAAATAAGATTACTGGAACAAAGGGTATAAATAGCTTTTAATGTTCATTATACAAATCTAAGCTGCTTTCCAGAAAAATTTTTATGTCGTCTGTAAATTGTTCCTTTTTTGCCCATTTACTTATCAGAGGTGTTGTACTTTTATCTATTTATTTGAACTCTATATATGTATTAAAGATCCTAACACTTTATTATATCTGCAGACATTGTTTCCCATTGTGATACTTTTTTTCAATTTCGTCTTTGATTTTGTTTTTTGAATAATAACTTGTTACTTTAGTAAATAACTTTAGGCACAGAAAAGTTGCAGAGATAGTACAGAAACTCCCATATACCTTCCACTCAGTTTCCCCCCAATGGTAACATCTTACATGGCCATGCATTCTGTACCAAAACTAAGAAATTAACATGAGCACTCTATTATTAACTGAACTCCAGTCTTTATTCAAATTGCACCAGTTTTTTCACTAATGCTTTTTTCCTATTCCAGGATCCAATCCAGGGTACCACGTTGCATTTAGCTCTTTGATTTTTTTGACAGAAGTATTTTAGTTTTATAGCTTTATGTATTGATGCTAAGTGATATAGCATATTATCCTTTGCAACAATCAAAATTAAACTTTTAAACTAAGAACTTTTGTCTCTCCTCCTGAGTTTGAAATAAAGACAATACTATTGTCTGTTTAGATATTATTAATAAGTAACCCTTCAAAAGTATCTTGTTTCCATATGTACAACTTCTTCCAAAAAGGATCTAAAGTAATGTTTTTGAAATCGAGTTAAGCTAAAGAAGGAAAAATTAGATCATTGTATTAATGAAGTTCAGACAAAATCCAAGCCCCAGAGTTCTGAATTATTCTGCCAAAAGTAACATCTATTAGAATTGTTGAAATGCTTTAGTTCTATTTTGATAGAATTCTTAGAAGCAGGCTTTAACAAACATAATCACTACATATATTTTTTCCAACTTTTAAAAATGTCAGAGCTACAGAACACCCACGTACTTTGATTTAACAATTGTTAACCTTTTGCCACATTTGCTTTTCCAGAAATCTCCATATTTTAAATGTCATATCTGGCTAGGGAAAAACACAGACTACCTAAAACATTCACCGTGTCTAGATTAAGATAGAGATACTGGAGAGATTTATTATTCTCCAGTTTGAGTTACCAATTCTGTTGTGTATCACTTTCTCC
Organism: Balaenoptera musculus; assembly: GCF_009873245.2. Classification (NCBI taxonomy): domain Eukaryota; kingdom Metazoa; phylum Chordata; class Mammalia; order Artiodactyla; family Balaenopteridae; genus Balaenoptera; species Balaenoptera musculus. The sequence continues at coordinate 9,902,769 of NC_045790.1, forward strand.
TCAAAATTGATCACAACTAGGGAATTCCTTGGCGGTCCAGTGATTAGGACTCTGTGCTTCCACTGCAGGGGGCACAGGTTCAATCCCTGGTTGGGGAACTCAGATCCTGCAAGCTGCAAGGTACAGCCAAAAAAAAAAATGGTTTTTTTTTTTTAATCACAACTAAATGCAATACGGTATCTTAGATTAGATTCTGGAACAGAAAAATAACATTAGTGGAAAAATTGGTGAAAGCTGAGTAAAGTCTGGAGTTTAGTTAACTGTAAAGTACTAATGTGTATTTCTTAGTTTAACAAACATAGTGGGATACCAGCTAAAAGGTACATGGGAACTCTGTACTGTCTTTGCAACTTTTCTGTAAATCTAAAAGTACTTCAAAATAAGAAGCTTATTTTTTAAGAAAAAAATGTATTGAGGAATTTCAAAGGTTAAAACTGTGCTCACAAGTGATTTATGTCCTGATTACGCTATAAATGCTGGTGTTTTATTCACAGTGAGGTACACTGACAGAAAAATTTCAAATAAACTTCGGTATTAAGTATTTGCGCTGCTACCACTAGATGGCAACAAATGCCACTGTACGCCCTTGCCTAACATGCTGATCTGTTTTTCCTCCTCAAAAGGCTTTGTCACAACAAACAGACTAAGGTGTATCTCCCAGAACCGCCTTTTCCTCATGCAGAGGTAAGTAAATGGAATCACTGGGTCAGAGCAAGAACAAAAGATATGGGTGGATATAGCAGGTCATTAGATTTTAAAAATCTGAAGGTAATTTGATATAGCCCTTTGTTTCCCTTGTAAGATGGCAGTGAATTACTCTGACTCAAGATTTGTTACTTTCTCTTCTTATTAGCACATTACCAGTATGTTATTCAGTTAATAGCCTACCTCTGTTTCATTGACCGAGTGAGGAATTTTATTCTACTAACTCTTTTGCATAAATGATTTACTTATTGCCAAAGTCTTCTTTTTGTTTGGTTATGTCTGTCATTGATATAAATTTTTAATGATGAAAATAACAACATTTCAGTTTAGAAAACAGAAAATTTCCCCCTTCCTCACAGAACCAGTGAGTGATTTTATGTGGCTGTGTGTGCCCAATTTTGTTTCTATTGCTTTTTTTTTCACCCAGTGGTGGGTGTATCATGGACATTTATCTGTGCGCCTCACTGTTATTATTGCTACCTAATATTCCATAGCATATCATGTGAACATACTATAGTGTACTTAACCATTCCCTTCCTATTGGACAATAGCGTTACTCCCAGTTTTTTGTTATGTTTTTTAAAAAGGATGTGTAAATTGGTATAACCACTTTAGGAAACTGACAGTAAAGTTGAACCTAGGACTGTGACATCCTCTGTGCCTCAGCAGTTTCGTTCCCAAAGTCTGTACTGAACAGAAATGCAGGTGTGTCACCCAGAGATCGGCACAGAAATCTTCATAGCCCTCTTGGTAATAGTGCTGAAATGTACCCAAACGTCCATCAACGGGTGAATGAATTTTGTGGTATATTCACACCTTACATCAAAGAGGACGAAGGGACTCAGATTATATGCAACAATGTAGATAAATTTCACAAACATAATGTTAGTGAATGAAGCCAGATATTAAAGAGTAGATATGGTGTGATTTTATTTATATAAAAGTTCAAACACACAGAAAACTCATCTGTGATACGAAAAGCCAGGAGAATGGTTATCCTGGAGGTAGCAGTGGGGGCAGGAAGGGGACAAAGGGGGATTTCTGAGAGCTGGTAATGCTGTTTACTGATGTGCATATGGCAACGTGGAAGTTTTCAGTTTGTAAAGATTCCATCAAGTTAGGGATGTCTGTGCAGGTACTTATGCATAGGGATTTTGTTGACTTATTTGCTATGCAGTTAACTATTCGGCTCAAGAAAATTGCAACAGTTGTCCTGCTGATTATTTTAAATCTGACTACTGTTTTCCTGCTCCAGAGGACAGGTCTTTCATGAACCAGAATGTCATGTGGAAGGTTTTGAGGAAGGTATTTGCAGTCCTCATACTCTCTTACAGCAGCCAGGATTTTTGCGAGCTCTGTCATTACTACAGTGAAATTCAGGCTAGATATCTCGTGTCAGAAAATTAAGTGTAGCAAAACATACTTTGTGGTGGGCTTTACCGCTGAAAGTCTATTTGCCTCTTCCCGAATAACAATTAGCCTTTCTTCAGAACTTGTTCTCTAAGGGTGTTACCATGTTCTTACCCACAAGTATGTCATGGATGACCTTTGTCCCATTTACAGTTAAGAATGTGAAAAGACCATAGTTGCATGATCAGGATTCCTGAAATGCACTTGTCAATATTAGGGCGTGATGGAGTTGATAATCGGTATTGTGTGACCAGTGCCCAGGAGAAAATACAGTTCTGCCCTTAGTACTGATAAAAAAAATTGCTTTACAGAATTCCTACCCTACAGCTTCATTGCCTATACAGTTTGGACCTTAAATCAGCACAAAGGTAATTCTGGATGGTCAAAAAGGTAGTAAGTCCACTGGAAAAGTAGATCTGATGGGCAAAAAAAAAAATCTCAGTTTGCCTTAAAAAGTGACTTAACTTATGTGCAAAGACCTGCTGCTCTTCTTAGAATCCCATTCATCTCCTTGACATCTGTGGATACAGTAGAACTAGTACTTTAGTCAGCCATTCACCTGTTTAACTGGGGCAAGTAATGATTTTGGCCAGATGGGTTATAAAAAGAATGTCAGTTTTATTTGTACATAACTTGGAAGGGAAGTGGGAATGCAGCGATTGTTGCATCTTTACTATTCATATCCCATCCAAGCATGTGACACCTAATTAAGATCTCCAGGGTAGTCTTGCGAATGAAAGCATTCTCTCTGAGTTAAAGATTAAATCGTCACGATGAAGAGAGTCAGCTTCCATTTGTGGGCGGCCCCATTCTGGCCACATCCTCACCGTTGGGGTGACTACAGTGGGCGTGGAGTTGTTGGCTGGGCTCCCTTCTTAGGCATTATGGGTGGCTACAGGATTGAGCTGGGTCACAGACCAATTCTTTACCCATCAGACAGCATCTCAGGGCACTACTAGTTGACATTTAGGGTCTCTGAAGTATGGGTGTTTGCCGTCTTTTTGGTGCTAGAGTGGGGCAGTGGGGGCAGGGCTGAGGCAGCAGGAAGAACTTCTGAGCAGTGCCACAAGATGCCATCTGTGGTTGTAACTGTATATGGCGTTGCCTTGGGTCGGGCCTGGCGTTAGGAGAGTAGTTCCCAGTGTTGTGCTAGAAGGAAGACCGTTTTGGTTCAAAACATTCACTTTTGAGACAGATTGGAGACTGTGCATGGCCTGCTTCTTACTAGAGCTCTCTGTCGTGAGGACATCACATCTCCCGCATTGCTGAAAGCCAGTTTGTTCTTGTGTTTATTAAGTCCCCGGCCCCTCGCCGCAGTAACTTAACACAGCTGTACCGTCTCAAGAGGCAGTCCTGTGCTGGTAAACAATTTTTCTTGTGTGAAGTGTTTATTGTTGACAGAACTTGGTGATGCACAGAGTTTGGGAAACTTGTACTTCAAACAGTAACTAATATTGGGGACTTCAGGGCCTGGAGCTCGGAGTGTCAGGAAGCTATAAAGGAAGAGTTAGACAGAATCAGGCCATAACAACCTGAAAAGAAGTTTCCATTAAGTTTGGTAATTTTACCGAAAGGTCCCATCTTTTGAGAAAGTCACGTTGTAGGTAAAAAATTTGGATCTTTGGCTAATATTAATAGCATTATCTTGTATTTTTAATTTGTTCACTCTCCCATGCTGTGGTTCTTCCTTCCTGGGTAGGCTAACATCTCTTCATGTGCTTTTGATACGTATTCTAGCTCATTCAGACCAATAAGCTGAAGCACTACCCCAGCATCCATGGAGACTTCAGCAATGACTTCAGACAGCCGTGTGTGGTTTTCACTGGACACCCTTCCCTCCGATTTGGGGACGTGGTCCATTTCATGGAGCTCTGGGGAAAATCTAGTCTCAACACTGTCATATTCACAGGTAAATAAACCAACAAAACAAAACCCTGCCCTTCCCACTGTGACCATCCCTGCATACCTGGTAGGATGTACCTACCAGGTAGAGATGCTGGGAAGAATTTGACAGTAAGGTATAAATATGATCACTATTCTGTTGTATCCAGGAAGAATTTGACAGTAAGGCGTAAATATGATCCCTATTCTGTTGTAAATACTAAAGGATAAAGCAACTGGAAGGGAAAGGGTAAGAACAAAGCAAAATGTCCTGTTAGATCACTGTGCACTGGACAGAGCTTCCATGTCTATGTTTGTAGATTTTCCCCGAGACAGATTTCTGGTCTAGAGCTACTTTTGATAGGATTTTGTAAGCTGTTCAAGAACTGCAGGAATTCTAGTAATCAGTCTTGCTTTACCCTTTAGGACTCACTTACAGAGATGGATCTCTCTCCTTTGGTTATAGCTTACTCTGGCTTGCAGTTTTTCTTGTGGAGACCAACCCCTCAGAATAAAACTAATCCTTAAACGAGGGCACGTTAGGGGTTTTACTTAATCACTGTCTTATTTTATCAATTCATGGTCTTCAGACAGCCTTGGGATTTGAAAATCTCATGGCAATGAAGTAAAAAAGCCTTGATCTGAAATCTGGTCCGAGTTGCTGTAACCTCAGCCACGTGACTCCCCGCTCTGAGCCTCACTTTCCTCTGTCAAATGGGATTGTTGGTCGCTCATCCTCAGGCAGCTCTGTGCCTTTAGTGAAATGTTATAAGAAAGCACTCCTTATAGTGCCTGGCACAAAGGCCTGTTGAGAAAGTACCAGTTGCCTTCTTAGAGTTTTCTAATTACCTTTAAGATGTGAGCCATGGAGGAGAGTCTAGTTATGCCCCGAGCTTTGGGGTCAGGGATGCTTGGGCCCTTCCCTGTGCTCAGCCTGTTGTGAGGACCAACCAGAGGCCACCAGGAACGCACCAGTAATGGAACAAAGTTGGGGTACTGACTCCTTGCAGTGAGGGGGTACCGCCGTGGGGAGGCAGGAGGCATCGCTGGGCACGTTCAGAAGAACTTACGGGCCTTGGCTTAGGTGATTTTGGAGGTGGGTTCATTGTTCTGGCTTGGGTGCCATCAGGAAGCAGTAGTTCTCTGGTTGGGTATCTTAGTGATTCTTGTCTAGAAGGCGAGACGAACGGAGCCAGGAGAGGGCAGTGTTTGCTTGTGTGGTGGTTCGGACCGTGCTGTGGTCATGTGTTCAGGCATATGATTAGGGAGGGTCTCGTTTTTGTCTTGATCCACCGTGGTCACTGCGTGGCCTGTTCTCACGTCAGCGTCACGTGAGGTGGTTTATGTCCAATAGGCGGGTGCACCGTGGCCTGGCCGTGAGTGCCGGGGGCGCTCAGAGAGCAGCTGTCGGGCGCTGCTGTTCTCCCTCGCAGACCCCCTTTCAGCCACAGGCAGAGGAAGTCAGGCCCTAAGACGTTGATTCACGCTACCCAGAGCCTCACCGTTGCCAAGTTCTGCTAAGCAGGAAGTCATCCAGGGAACGCTGTCTGTAGTAGGACTGAGGGGGTCTCTCCTGTCCTTTCTGAGGAGATGTTGGCTCTGATGTGACAGTGGTTACAGTATTACAGAGACACAGAAGAGGTGTTGCTATACTGCAAACGTCCCTCCAGCCAGCTAAGAAGAAAGCAAGGGCTACGTGATTGTCCATGGCATTCATTACCAGACATTCATCTGGGTAAGGAGTATACATTTAAACTGGTGTGTTGAACGTGTTGAACTTCCAGAGCACAAGTTGTGTCGTTGACAATGTCTGCTAGGTTTTGGGCCACCTTATCTGGTTGTATTACGGCTGTGGGAGTTGTAGCTCACACAGTATCCATACAAAGAGAGGCACTTATCCCCCAGGCAGCCGTGCTGGCCTCATTTGGGTGGTTTCTGGGTTCTTCCTGGGTAGACAGGATCCACTGCAGGGGAGGTCATTTAAAAAATCTGGAAGTTCTATGAGTTGCCCTGAGGTCACCGGGTAAGTTCCTGGGAGCGGTGTGTGGAAAGCTGGGGCCGTAGGAAGTGGCGTCCTCGCAGGGCACAGACTGTGTCAGGAATGTGCGTGTCGTTTTTCATGCCAGGAGTGAGCCACTGCTTTTGGCCCGAGGTGGGCAGCTTCCTCCAGCAGAGCAAACAGTCCCCGCCAGGCCGGCCGTGGTGAGCGGCTCTGCAGAGAACAAACCAGCCAGCGTGGCAAGGACGGTTCCCAGGCGCTGCACTGGCTCTGCTGATGGGGCATTGCAGCCTCAGCACAAGCATTTTGTTGACATGGGGTCAGGATCCTTCTTTTTTTTCTTCTGGGTGCATCCTGTCAAGTGGGAGGCACGTGGTCTGTCTCCTACCTGGGGGTGATCTTTGAGCGCTCGGTTCGAGTGGCCTGTGCCGGATTTCTCCCCTGTGAAGTCACCGCTCTGTGTCAGTCAGTATCTTGTGGGGGACACTTCGAGCCTATGTACTTATCCTGGTCTTCCCCAGATGTTTATCTAATTTTTTTTAGCATCTATTGATGATTCTGGTCCAAATTATTACTGTGATGGTTGCCAAATGGTGAATTTTTTTTTCAATTTCATCGCTTCTTTTACATTTATTAGTTCGCATTTTGTTGTAAAGAAGAGCTTTCCTCTCTCCCCCATTTACTTATTTAGCCCCTCATTTGTCTCATCTCTCCCTCCATCTGTGTTGAAAACCTGGAGCTCACACGCGTCCTTCCAATTCCACATCCATCCTGCGGCGTTCAGTCCAGCCTCCCCCTCCTTATTTGTAAATCACTCCTCTCTCCCGTGATGGGGAATCTGGCTCCCGTAACCTTCAGTGCCTTTCCTGTCCTGCTGCCCGTCTGCTGGGCCTCGACCATGCCAGCTGCTTCCTCACTGGGCCGTTCCTCTGTTGCCTGCATTTTCAATTTTCTTTCTTGTGCTCCCCTTAGAACCCGACTTCTCATACCTGGAAGCACTGGCTCCCTACCAGCCCTTGGCCATGAAATGCATATACTGCCCCATTGATACGAGACTGAATTTCATCCAAGTGTCAAAGCTGCTCAAAGAAGTGCAGGTAATGGGGAAACTGTGCTGGCGGCTCCCGCGGCCCTGGCATCTCTGGGCGGATCGTGTCTGCGGTGTGGGGGCCGGGATGGCGAGCCGCACTGCTTGTCTTCCTCACCCGTCCTCGGCCTGCAGAGTGCTCAGCCGGTACCCTCCAGACTCCAAACCAGTGGGCTTTACACCCTGAAAGAAGTTTCTCCTCTAAAGAACTCAAAAGTGGGAGGAAAAGAAAGTGTAAACAGTGTCTTATTTTTGATGCGGACCCTTTGTGTCCAGTTAAAAGCAAATCGCCCCCTCCCACCACCAAAAAACATCATTCTAGAAACACACTCGTCAAGATGAAAGACCACTGAACTGAAACATATTGGGCCCTTTTTGCACACATGGGTTAGTACCGCAGTGTTATGCTTTTGTTAGCGGATTGTTTTGGTTTGGTGGTTGTCGCTTTTTTGTTTGTTTCATTTTGCATTTTCTGCCTTAGAGAAAGGGAAGGAGTAGTCGGGGTAAAGCATAGGCGAAAGGAACACTGTTGGCCCAGAAGGAGAACGGGGAGGAAAAACTCCCCGCCTTGGGTCACTTATCACTCGGGTGGCCCGTGTTTCGGGGTTGGAAGGGTGGTGGCAGTTGGTGAGGAAGACAACTCAGAACGGGCGAGAGGAAGGGTTCTGATGTCCCATCACCTCGGTGCGCCCGGGACCTTACGTGAGCGCCGGGGTGCCCTGGACCCTAGTCGCTGAGCGAGGTGTGGTTGGCTCCCTACGTTTCTCGGCCTGAGCTGGGAGGTCACTCTCCTCCTCTTCACAGAACCCCTGACCTCAGGAGGAGAGGCGCTAACAGCAAACTCTAAGGAAGGGTAGCAGGAAACAGAGAAAGCTGGAGGCCTCCGGAGCGCAGGGGTAACAGCTGACGGTGACCCCGAGCTTGCTGGCCCTTCCTCTAGACATGGTTGGAGCAGTTAAGCCACTTCCGATTTCCATGAGCGATTTCATACACCACTGTGTGCCTGTCAACTTGCTGGAAGAAACAGTTAAAAGCCTGTTGTTTTCACTCCTGAGTAATGTCACCCTCGGTCCCTGAACCACGGCGGACTCCCCAGCCCCTCGGTGGTGTGTGAATAAGGGAAACAGGAGGCCGCCTGGTCTCCATTGCAGGGGAGGAGAACCTGGGGAGAGTCCTCGAGCAGTGACTGTGGAGTCGACCGGCTTTGAGACAGAGTTATAAGATGCTGACCAGGCAGGAAGGAGGGCGAAAGGCAGTCTGAAGAGGAGGAGAGGTGTCAGTCCTAAAGGACAAGTGCAGTTTGAAACGCAACCCGTCAGGTCTGTTGGAAGCCTTGTTCTTCCAGGAACTTGAGGCTCGGTCCAGACTCTTCAGTAAAGGCAGTGACAATGCCTTGACTCTCTGGGTGCCACGTTCGGTTGGCAGTTTGGGTGGTATTTGGCCAAAGTAAACATTGGTTTACTAATTGGTTTTCTCTCAAGATAATAAAAAGAGACATTTGTTAAAAAAAAAAAAAAAATCTATCTGATTCAGTGTGTCCTACACAACTGAGGATAAGGCCTGACCATTGCCCACTGCCTAGTACCAGTAGACCTGCAGATCCAGGCCAGAAATCCAAACTAGCACAAAAAGTCAGAGTTCTTGCTAATCAGCCAGTAGCGGTACCAAGTCGATGATGGTAAGTGACGAGAAGACTGCCCTCAAGGGGCTCGGAGGCCATTTGAGGGTAGACCCATGGATGTCACCATCAATGTGACTTGAATATAATGAAAAAATAAATACAAACCAAGGCAGTAAATCCCTTGCTCATCAACATGGCCGGCAGATCAGGGCTTTTCCCTGAAATTTTTGTTCTTCTTTCCCCGCACTTGGCTCACTGGTTACTTGGGTTTGAGAGGAGGAGAATTCAAACGGCCAAGTGGTGAGCCTGAGCCCCGCAAAGGGAGGATTAGCTCAGGACGCGGCCTCTCCTGCCTCACAGCCTCTTCTTGTTTCCTCCTCCCCCTCCCCCTCCCCCGACCCTGCCCCTGTCCCTCGGGTTCCTCAGCCCCTCCACGTGGTCTGTCCTGAGCAGTACACCCAGCCGCCCCCGGCGCAGTCCCACCGGATGGACCTGATGATTGACTGCCAGCCACCCGCCATGTCCTATCGGCGCGCCGAGGTCCTCGCCCTGCCCTTCAAGCGTCGGTATGAGAAGATCGAAATCATGCCGGAGGTGAGCTGTGCTGCTTCCCAGGGTCACGCCCGGGTTTTCCACTTGAGTCTGCGGAAGACCGTCCCAGCAGTAGCTTTCTTTGGGGTTTGTATCACACGTGGATGAACCAAAGCACATCGACCCTTAAGCAAGTAACTGGGAAGAGAGGTGGGATTTTCAGAACCTCCGCATTTTTCCATTAATGAAGTAACAGCTGTCAACATCCGGCCTGCTGGAGCACTGCTTATATTAAAGCTTAATGTGTGTGGGAGGCCAGGGCACAGGCCATAGCGTGGAGAACAGGTAAGCCAGTGTCAGCTCTGTCCCTAACCGCCTGAGGGTGTGGGTTTTCTCCTCCCTCCTGGACCCCATTTATGAGTGAGGGCCAAGTTTCACCGAGTTCAGAGATAGATGGAGGAGATGAGAGTAACCAAAAAGTAAAGAATGTAAACTGATTACTATTTGCATGCATTTTAGTATAACTTAAAGATTTTATTCTACTGAAGTCTACATATTTTTTAGTTCTATGATATCTGAGCTTGTTTTAATAGGGAAAAAAGGTAAAAAGCATGTCGTGCATGTGGGACAGCTGAGGTAGGTTGCGCCTGAGTGACAGGTGTGGGGAGGGGCAGTGGGAAGCGTGTGGCCCAGCTGCCGCAGTGACGGTGTGCCGAGCTCTGAGGACACTGCTTCTGGCTTCCTGTTGCCTCCGGAGACGCTTGAACGTGTTTTTAGCAAACAGGAAGAAGAAGTAGGAAAACTTAAAAGCAGTGTCCCCCGATTCTCTCTGGAGCTCAGCAGAGTAGCCAGATCTTGGGCTTGGAAGGCTAAGCCCCTGAATGTTGCCCATTTCCAAGACCCTAACAAAGGCTGGTGGTGGAACAAGGCCAGGTGCCATCAATGGGGACCCAGTGTCCAGTACATTCAGTCCTTTCCACAGTTAACCTGAGTTGTTCTTTTTTAAATTAAGAGCAATAGACAGGGGCTTCCCTGGTGGCACAGTGGTTTAGAATCCACCTGCCAATGCAGGGGACATGGGTTTGAGCCCTGGTCCAGGAAGATCCCACATGCCACGGAGCAGCTAAGCCCGTGCGCCACAACTACTGAGCCCGCGTGCCACAACTACTGAAGCCCGCACGCCTAGAGCCCGTGCCCCACAACAAGAGAAGCCACCGCAATGAGAAGTCCGTGCACCGCAACAAAGAGTAGCCCCCACTTGCTGCAACTAGAGAAAGCCCGTGCACAGCAACAAAGACCCAGTGCAGCCAAAAATAAATAAATAAATGTATTTTTTTTAAAACTAGAGCCATAGACAAAGGAGATCCAAACAAATTTCCATAACTAATTTAGATTAAATTGATTCAGCAAGATAAAACTAGCAAGACTTGTTTGCTAGATAAAACTAGCAAGTGGTCGTGTTTTTCACTAAGACACATAGAAGTAGATGATCGTTCACATTTCGCATCCATTTTCATTTCACTCTTGGTTCCTGGGGAGGGAGCCGTCACAGCACGCGTCCCCTCAGCAAACAGCATGTGGCCGGATCGAGGGGGCAGAAGAGCTGCCTGTGAGCCCAGGCTGGAGAGGTGAAGTGGGGAAAGTGATAAAGGTGATTTTTTTAAAGGGGCAGTTTATCGCTTATTGGCAAGCAATAAACCGGTGGAGAGAGATGTATGGTTCCTCAGGTTGACTGCTTTGAGCGTCATTGGGACGTTTGTGGTCTGCTAGTTCTTTAAAAGGAAAATAGCCATTTTTCGTTGGAGCTTGTGAGAGCAGCGGCTCACACCCTGGTATCTTGGCTCAGCAGCTGACTTGCATTTCTCTCTGATAACAGCTCCTTCACAAGAGAGGTGGCCAGGGCTACCTGTGTCAGGAGTTTCCTCACGACCTTAGTACACCTGACAGTGAGCACGGAGCTGGCCTCCCCTCTGCTCTTCCCTTTGAGGCCACGTCCTACCGAGACCCAAGAGAATGAAGAAAGTTCTTTCAGCTCTGAATTCCAGGTTATCCTTTCTCCATATTTCATTGGCCCAGCCCTTTGGCTCCCCCATCTAATTGTACTGCAAATAGTTTGTTTATTGAGCTGTCACTATGGGCCAGGGTCTGTACTCAGCACTTTCCATGGACTGTCTCACCCATCTTATGAGATAGGTACACTTACTCAGTTAGACCTGGTCTTTTCCATCCCTGAAGAAACCTAGGTGATCACTAATATGTGCCCTTTGTGCCCCAAAGGTCATTCCTAACATATGTCACAGATTTTGTCCTTTAAGTGAGAGTAGAGCCCCCAGTTGATCTGTGCCGCTGCGGCGATGGGGCACCCAGCCCACGGCCTTCCTGTGGGGATCGCAGTGCGGGGCTCCGTGTAATCCGCCACCAGCCGCAGCCCTGGGGACTTGTTAGAAGTGCACCTTCTAACCTGCTGAATCAACACTCCAGGGTGAGGCCCAGCAGTCTGGGTTTCAGCCAGCCCTCCACGTGAGCCAATGCTTGCTAAAATTTGAGGACTGCTGGTGTAAGAGACCTATTTCATCTGTGCCAGTTTTCAATACAAAAGGCAAAAAGAAGGCAGAATGTTGAGTTTTTAAAGACAAAAACAAAATTACTAGCCATCTACAAAGAAACAGTCTTACTAATAAGCTTCTGGCATTTCCCATGCCCAAGTGTATCCTCACCGTGATTAAACAGTCCACGTTAAGCTTGTCTGTTCCCATTTTAAATTACCAAAATAAAAGATAAATCTACCTCTTTTATACCTTCTGACACTGAGCCAGAGAAGGAAGGGATTGGCTTTGAGGAGTGCACAACACGCTGTTCTGTCTTTCGTGAAGCTCCTCCCTCAAGTCCAGTGGGAGTAGACCAGCAGCCTTGACCCTGAGACCTGCCCCACGCCCACCTGTGTGTCACTGCCGGTCTCTGGGGGACCACCTCCATCTTCCTGCAGGTCGGCCAGGGCTCTTTTTGACCAGCTGTCCTCCTGAAGCCTCTTGCTAGAACGTTGAAATAATTGCTCTTTGCTTTAGACTTCCAGTTGCCTAACCCATGAGGTTAATATTGCCTGTGTTGGAATTTTTTGTTTCGTTTTAGTAGTTTGGCGTTGATGATGGATTTTTTTTTTTTGATTGGGAGGGAGAGATGAAAGCAAGTTCCCTTCCAAAAAGGGACCAAGTTTTTGTTTTGTGGTTTGCAGCAAAGAAGTGGCACTAACCATCCCCACTTGTAGTTACTTGGGTTGTTTAATGTGTTTTTATGATTGTGCTTTTCATTTTCTCTGCATTTTACTCATCTCAAAGTGAAAGGCTCTGACCCAGGGTCTTTGCGTTGTTTTTGTCTGGTATTTACCTTTTGGCCAAGGTCTTACTTACAGTGGCTGGGCTTGAAGGCTTAGGGTTAGATTCCAGTACTCTCAGCCAGCAGTCCTCAAACTTTTGGTCTCAAGACTTCTTAAAAATTAGAACCCCAGAGAGCTTTTGTGTACTTGGGTTGTATCTATTTATATTTGCTATAATAGAAGTTAAAACTAAGACATTTTAAAAATATTTAATTCTTAAATGAATACTTAATGAATTATTAAATAAAAAATAATATAAACCCATTAGATGTTAACATAACTAAAAGATTTTCTTTTAATTTTCATTTATTTTTGGCTGCATTGGGTCTTCGTTGCTGCGCGCAGGCTTTCTCTATAGTAGCGGAGAGCGGGGGCTACTCTTCATTGCGGTGCACAGGCTTCTCATTGCGGTGGCTTCTCTTTGTTGTGAAGCACGGGCTCTAGATGCGTGGGCTTCAGTAGTTGCAGCACACGGGCTCAGTAGTTGTGGCTCGCAGGCTTAGTTGCTCCACAGCATGTGGGATCTTCCCAGATCAGGAACCAAACCCATGTCCCCTGCATTGGCAGGCGGATTCTTAACTACTGAGCCGCCAGGGAAGTCCCTTAAAGGTCTTTTTTGAAAAATGTTTCAAAAAAAAAAAGAGAAGGGCACTGTTTTATGTTAGCAAATCTCTTTAATGTCTGCCTGTGGAAGACGGCTGGATTCTCCTGTCCCCTTTTGCTTTCAGTCTCTTGTGATATACATGTCATGTAGCCTCTAGAAAATTCTAGTGAACGCCTGTGAGAGAATGAGAGTGAAAAGGCAAAACATCTTATTATTAATGACAATCATATTGACCTCGACGCTGCAAAAGAGCCTCAGGAGCCGCAGGGGCCTCTGCCGCCACACCTGAGAGCCAGCGCTCTGGATGGTCTTCTTTTGTTTTTAAGGCCCCTCAGGCTTCTCGAGCTTTTATGTTTATGACTCTGTCGTAAGATTCATTTTTCAATAAAAATAAGCCTGTTCATTCTAGAAAACTTGGAAAATAAGGGGGAAAAAAAAGGATAAAGACAAAAAAAATCAGTCCTAATCCCAATACCAGACGTAATTACTGTCCAGTTTTTTTTGTATTTGCTTTGTGTGTTCACTCTGTGTGTGTGTGTTTGAATCATACCTCGTATAATATCTCTGTAAAGTAACTGTATATTGTCGTTAAAGATATTTCAAAAGCATCTTAGGTATATAATGGTCTATCATAAATGCATCGTAATTTAACTGTTCCTTTACTGGTGGACATTTACTGTTTCTGCTTTTTCAAACTATAAATAATACTTTGAGAAACATTCTTTTACATAAATCTTTGTATGTGGAATGTAGATATAGAACTAAAAGTATCATTTGGTTTTGCCTGGGAAATGCATGTGGGAGATGAAGGGGTTAAAATCTGCTGCTGTTCTTTAGGTTTTGCTACTACTAATGGATGCTTGTTTCTCCCCCAAATGAAAGTGTGTCCTCTGCAGCTTCCTTGTAAATCCTCCTTCTTTGTCCCTGTAAGTGCAAAGTGGGAGAGCTGACGTGAGTCCTCATGGGCCTGCGCTAATAGAAAAACTGTTTCTGGGGTGGCAGGTGGATGCACCCTCCTTCCCAGAGGTGTCTGGCTGAGTCGTCTCGTGGGCTCTAGGTAGACTTCCCTTGTGGCAGAGCTGCCACTTCAGAGAGTCTTCTTGGAGATAGAATTTATTCCTGGGGCTGCCCAGGGAGAGTCGCTCACCTGCTTGGTTCCCACAGTGCTATCTGCAAACCTCCCAAGCCAATTCTTTGGCTTTAAAGTTCTGCCAGACAGCTGACCTTTGATCCTTTGCTGGGAACAGTACAGTGTAGGAAGGAAAAGAATATTTATGGATGGGCGCTGTCAGGAGCTCAGAGCACACACGCATCTCAGTGGGAACATTTCACACTGGTTTCATGTGTTTTCTCTTGTTTTCCCTTTTTTTTTTTTAAATTGAAGTATAATTGACCTACTGCTGTGTTAGTTCCTGGTGCACAACATAGTGATTTAATATTTCTGTACATTACAAAATGATCACCATACTAAGTCTAGTTACCATCTGTTACCATATGAATTTATTACAATATTACTGACTATATTCCCTGTAATGTACATTTCATCCCTGTGAATCAATCTCTCTTATCTATTTCACTCATCCCCTCACCCCTTCCCCTCTGGCAACCACCTGTTTGTTCTCTATCTATGAGTGTATTTCTTTTTTTTTTTTTTAATGTTTGTTCATTTGTTTTTTAGATTCCACATATAAGTGAAATCATGGTATTTGTTATATTATTTCACTTAGCATATATACCCTCTAGGTCTATCCATGTTGTCACAAGTGGCAAGATTCCATTCTTTTTTTATGGCTAAGTAATATCCCACTGCATATACACACACACACACGTACATCTACACACCACATCTTCTTTATCCATTCATCTGTCAGTGGACACTTAGGTTGCTTCCATATCTTGGCTATTGTAAATAATGCTACAGTGAACATAGGGGTGCATATATCTTTTCAAATTAGTGTTTTGTTTTCTTTGGGTAAATACCCAGAAGTGGAATTGCTGGATAATATGGTAGTTCTATTTTTAATTTTTTGAGGAACCTCCACACTGTTTTCCATAGCAGCTACACTAATTTACAATCCCACCAATAGTGCACAAGTGTTCCCTTTTCTCTACATCCTCGCCAACACTTGTTATTTGTTGTCTTTTTGATAATAGCTATTCTGACAGGTATGAGGTGATACCTCATTATGGTTTCAATTTCCACTTGCCTGATGATTAGTGATGTTGAGCATCTTTTCATGTGTCTGTTGGCCATCTGTATGTCTTCTTTGGGAAAATGCCTATTCAGGTCTTCTGCCAATTTTTCAGTCAGGTTGTTTGGGGTTTTTTTATGTTGAGTTATATGAGTTCTTTGTATATTTTGGGTATTAACCCTTATCTGATATATTGTTTACAAATATCTTCTCCCATTCAGTAGGCAGCCTTTTTGTATTGATAGTATCCTTCACTGTGCAAGAGCTTTTTGTTTGATGTTGTTCCGTTTGTTTATTTTTGCTTTTGAATCCCTTGTCTGAGGAGACATCCAAAAAAAAAAAAAATTGATAAAAGACCGCTGTCAAAGAGCATATTGCCTATGTTTTCTTCTAGGAGTTTTGTGGTTTAAGGTCTTAGATTTAAGTCTTTAATCTATTTTGAGTTTATTTTTTATATGGTATGAGACATGAGACTTTTGCATGTGGTTGTTCAGTTTTCCCAGTAACATTTATTGAAGAGGCTGTCTTTTCCCCATCGTATATTCTTGCCTCCTTTATCATAGATTAAATGACCATATAAGCATGTGTTTATTTCTGGGCTCTCTATTCTGTTCCATTAACCTATATGTCTGTTTTTGTGCCAATGCCATTTTGTTTTAATTACTGTAGCTTTGTAGTATAGTTGAAACTCAGGGAGTGTGATACCTCAGGCTTCATTCTTCTTTCTCAAGATTGTTTTGGCTATTTGGTGTTTTTTGTGTTTCCATATAATATTAGAATTATTTGTTCTAGTTCTGTAAAAAATGCTATTGGTATTTTTATAGAGTTTGCATTGAATCTGTAGATTGCCTTGGGAAGTATGGTTATTTTAACAGTATTCTTCCAATCCATGAGCACAGTATATCTTTCCATTTGTTTCTGTTGTCATCAATTTCTTTCATCAGTGTCTTAGAATTTTCCAAGTATAGGTCTTTTACCTCCTTGGTTAGATTTATTCCATGGTGTTTTATTCTTTTTGATGCAGCTGTAAATGGGATTGTTTTCCTAATTCCTCTTTCAGATAGTTTGTTGATAGTGTATGGAAATGCAGCAGATTTCTGTATATTGATTTTGTATCCTGCAACCTTACTGAATTCATTTATTAGTTTTAATAGTTTGGTTGTGTCTTTAAGATTTTCTATGTATAGTATCATGTCATCTGCCAACAGTGACAGTTTTACTTCTTCCTTTCCAATTTGGATTCCTTTTATTTCTTTTTCTTTCTGATTGCTGTGGCTAGGACTTCCAGTACTATGTTGAATAGCAGTGTCGAGAGTGGGCATCCTTGTATTGTTCCCTATCCTAGAGGAAATGCTTTCAGCTTTTCACCATTGAGTATGATGTTAGCTGTGTGCTTGTTATATATGGCCTTTAGTATGTTCCCTCTATACCCACTTTCTTAATAGTTTTTATCATGATTTGATGTTGAATTTGGTCAAAAGCTTTTTCTGAGTCTATTAAGATGATCATGTGATTTTTATTCTTCTGCTTGTTAATGTGGTGTATCATGTTGACTGTTTCGTGAATATTGAACCATTCTTGCATCCCTGGGCTAAATCCCACTTGATCATGGTATATGGTCCTTTTAATGTATTGTTGAATTCGGTTTGCTAATATTTTGTTGAGACTTTTTTCATCTATGTTCGTCAGTGATATTGGCCTGAGATTTTCTTTTTTGTGTGCTGTCTTTGTCTGGTTTGGGTATCAGGGTGATGCTGGTCTTGTAGAATGAGTTTGGAAGCATTCCTTCCTCTTCAGTTTTTTGGAATGGTTTGAGAAGAATAAGTGTTAACTCTGATTTAAATTTTTGGTAGAATTCACCAGCGAAGCCAGCTGGTTCTGGACTTTTGTTTGTTATTACTAATTCAGTTTCATTACTGGTAATCAGTCTGTTCATATTTTCTATTTCTTCTTGATTTAGTATTGGGAGATTGTACATTTCTAGCAATTTATCCATTTCTTATAGGTTTTCCATTTTATTGGCCTGTAATTGTTCATAGTAATCTCTTATGATCCTTTGTGTTTCTGTGGTGTCAGTTTTAACTTCCCCTCTTTCATTTCTGTTTTTATTTGTTTGGTCCCTCTCTCTTTTCTTGATGATTCTGACTAAAGGTATATCAATTTTGTTTTTCTTTTCAAAGAAGTAGCTCTTAGTTTCATTGCTTTAGAATTTCTTCTCCTAACTTTGGGTTTTGCTTTTTCTTTTTCTAGTTCCTGTAGGGATAAGATTAGCTTGTTTGAGATTTTTCTTGTTTCCTGAGGTAGGCTTGTTTCACTGTAAGTTTCCCTCTTAGAACTGCCTTTGCTGCTTCCCATAGATTTTGAATTGTTGTGTTTACATTTTTATTTGTCTTTAGGTATTTTTTAAATTCTTCTTTGGTTTCTTCATTGACGCACTGGTTGTTGAGGAGCATATTGCTCAGCCTCCATGTGTTTTGTGTTTTTTGAAATTTTTTTCATGTAGTTGATTTCTAGTTTCATAGTGTGGTTGGAAAAGATGCTTGATATGATTTCTGTCTTCTTAAATCTACTGAGATTTGTTTAGTGGCCTAGCATGTGATCTATCATGGAGAATGTTCCATGTGCACTTGAAAAGAATGTATATTCTGCTGCTTTTGGCTGGAATGTTTTTTAGATAGATAGATAGATAGATAGATAGATAGATAGATAGATAGATAGATAGATAGATAGATAGATAGATATAGATATAGATATAGAGAGAGATATATATATATATATATATATATGCCATTTGGTCTAATGTGTCATTTTAAGGCCAGTGTTTCCTTATTGATTTTATGTCTAGATGATCTATTCAATGATGTGAGTGGGGTGTTAAAAGTCTCTTAATATTATTGTATTGCTTTCAGTTTCTCCCTTTAAGTCCATTAATGTTTGCTTTATAGATCTTGGTGCTTCTGTGTTAGGTGCATATACATTTATGTTACATCTTCTTGCTGGATTGACCTGTTTATCATTATGTAATTCCCTTCTTTTATTACAGTCTTTGTTTTAAAGTCTATTTTGTCTGAGTATAGCTTTTCATTTCATAGAATATCTCTTTCCATCCCTTCACCTTCAGTCTGTGTCTGTCCTTATTTCTGAAATGAGTCTTGTAGGCCGCATGTAGATGGGCCTTATTTTTTAATCCATTCAGTACTCTATGTCTTTTGTGTGGCAAATTCAGCCCATTTACATTTAAAATCATTATTTTATAGGTATGTACTTATTGCCATTTTCTTAATTATTTTCTGGTTGCTTTTGTAGTACTTTTGGAAAAGTTAGCTAATAGTCTTATGGGAGTTCCTTTGTATGTAACTAGTTGCTTTTCCCTTGCTGCTTTTAAAATTCTTTACCTTCAATTTTTGCCATTTCAATTACAGTATGTCTTGCTGTGGACCTCTTTGGGTTCATCTTATTTGGGACACTCTGGGCCTGCATGTGTTTCGTTTCCCAGGTTAGGGAAGTTTTCAGTTAGTATCTCTTCAAACAGTTCTCTGCCCCTTTCTGTATTCTCCTTTTAAGTTCCCTATTATGTGAATGTTAGTGCACTTGATATTGTCCCAGAAGTCTCTTAAACGATTTTCTTTTTTCTTTTCTTTTTTCTTTTCTTTTTTCTGTTCAGCTTGGGTGATTTCTACTACTCTGTCTTCTAGTGCACTGATCTGTTCCTTTGTGTCAACTAATCTACTCTTGATTCCTTCCAGTGTAGTTTTTGTTTCAGTTACTGTGTTCTTTAGCTCTGGTTCTTCTTTATATTTTCTAACGCTTAATTAAAAATTTCTAACGTCTCACTGTGTTCATCCATTCTTCTCCCAAGTTCATTGAGCATCTTTATGATCATTACCTTGAACTTATCAGGTCAATTGCCTGTCTCCCCTTTGCTCAGTTCTTCTGGGGTTTTATCTTATTCCTTTTTTTGTAACATATTCCTCAGTCTCCTCATTTTGCCTAATTCTGTTTTTATTTCTGTGTGTTAGGTAGGTTGGTTACATTTCCCAATCTTGGAGAATTGGACTTTTGTAGGAGACATCCTATGGGGCCCAGCAGCACACACCCCTCTGGTCACCAGATATATGCTCCAGGGTCACCCCCTTTGAGGGCTGCATGGGCCCTTCCATTGTGGTAGAGCTGACTACCACAGGAACACTGGTAGGTGGGGCTGCCAGGTCACCTACCCAAGTGTGTGGGTCTTGACTCTACCGTGTCTCTGCCCCACTCCTTCTCATTGTGACTCCTTCTTCATATCTTTAGTTGTGGAAGATTATTTTCTGCTAGTCTTCTGATCATTCTCATCTATGGTTGCTATATCTACAGTTGTAGTTGTGGAGTGCCCATGGAGGAGGTGAGCTCAGGGTCTTCCTACTCTGCCATCTTGGCCACCCCCCGCCCCCGTTTTTTGGTTCATGAAATAGTCCTCACATCTGTTTGCCAGTCATTTCAAATATCCTCACCTGCTTCTTCTGCCCATTTGATACTGATCTTCATGTTTACATAAATGGCATCTTGCATATTTGTTTTTTTATAAAGGAGGCTTGGATAGGTTGAGGTCTGCATGCGTTTAAGAACAGTAGTCAACTAAACTCGAGTGTTAGGGCCTCTCATAAGATCACACGTCACTGCTGGTGGCTGGGTCAGGGGACTCTGAAGTTGCAGAGGAGAAGGTGTACACATCAGACTCTGGTGTTAGAGAAAGAGATGGCCCACAGGTAAAAGCTGTGTATTTTACCTTTGGGAGAAGTCAGATTCCCAGGAATTAGACAGCTCACTCAGTCCAAATGCTGCTATCTCTTCCCTTCCTGCCTGTCACTAGTCCCCTGGAGAAGTGACAAGGATGAAGGCAGAGGCTGGCATGGAAAGTCGGCACTTGGTGTATATTTTGAGTAAGGAGGAAGTGTGTGTGTGTGTGTGTGTGTGTGTGTGTGTGTGTCTATGCAAGAGTGTTAGGAGACCTGCAAGCTGGATAGAGGTTGTGCCAGGTCACACAGTGAGCTCTTGGTGGGGTGTTGGCATTTCATGGTGTGGCAGCTGACTAATGAAAGGGGCAGCAGAGGAGGCAGCACCCAGGTCCCAGCACGTGGTGGCACATGCCTGCGCTGGGTGACTCTGGAGTCTCAGGAGAAGCAGCGCAAAAGACATTGTACCTCAGAGCACTGGGTCGGCTAGTTCTCTTCCTCTTCTCAGCCTGTTTACCTGCTGCCACCACCCCCTTTTCCTCTGTCTGCTCTTCTCTCACCTCCTTTCTTCATCACAGTTGATTGTGTGTGTGTGTGTATGTGTGTGTGTGTGATGTATTTTTGATTAAAAATGATTGTTTTAAGTTTTTTACTTCTTAAAGTTATTTGGTCATTTTAGACTGCAGTGATGTAAATAAAAATTCAAAAGAAAACAAATAATGGTGATCACTAAAGGCTCAGTTTTGACATTTGACGTCTGGTACTGTTCCACCAGACTGGCAGGGGCACGTGGTGCTGCGGGCCTGCTGGCCAGGGCGACCCTGACCCTGGGCGTCACCATCCAATCCTGAGCCATGCACGGGGGTGGCACTGCCACCCAGCGTGGCCTCCTAGCCCCTGCCTCTGCACAGCACGGTGGCAGCACCATCCCCCCAGTTTACAGGGAGCCTGACTGAAACCCCTCTGTTTGCTCCCAGCTCGCGGACTCGCTGGTACCCATGGAGATCAAGCCTGGCGTTTCCTTGGCAACCGTCTCAGCCGTGCTGCACACTAAAGATAACAAGCACGTTCTCCAGGTATTGTCGGGGAGGGTGAGGGCCCTGAAATACAGACCTGCGGGAAGAACCCCGTGCAGGTGGGGGCCCTACCCCCGGTGCCTCACGCCTCACTTCATGGCACGTGTGTGCCTTGGGGGCAGCTCTTTGGGCCCTTGTCTTCACCCACCCCCTGAGAAAAACCCCTTTCAGGGTTGGGCTGTGTCGCTCTTGTTCCTCCACATCATGTGTCCATAGCGACCACTTAAAGTGCGCTGGACCCCAGGCCAGGGCCTTACCAGGCGTTGTCTTATTTAATCCTCACAAAGTTCTCTTTACTATCACCGTCTTAGAGGCCATCTCTCTGCCCTTCATTTTCTTGACAGAAGGACTGTAGCCAGTCAGTCTGACCCCACAGCCAGTGTTCTCAGAGCTGCTGCCCCACCTGTGGTCACCAACACGGGTTATGAAGACCTTACGCAGACAGCACCGAATTCAGTCAATTGAAAATTAAGAATAGATTTTGATAAAAGGAAGATATCTTTGCTGAATAAGGTGTCGATTCTATGTGGACAGTTGGCTTTAGCTTGTGTGCATTATGTGGAAATCCAGCTGGAGCCCCAGCTGATGGTGACCCTGAACGCAGGCCCAGGGCCCTTCCAGGAAGCGGGTCCCGTGGGCCGGGTAGCTTCACTCGGGCTCCCGGGTGACTTCTTGACGAGATCCCTGTTTTCCTCCCACCCAGCCCCCGCCCAGGCCCGCCCAGCCCACAGGCGGCAAGAAGAGAAAGCGGGCCAGTGACGACATTCCAGACTGCAAGGTTTTGAAGCCCCTGCTGAGCGGCTCCATCCCCGTGGACCAGTTCGTGCAGACGCTGGAGAAGGTGAGCGGGTGGGTTGCGCCGTCTGAGGCACCGCCGTCCCGCTCTGCCCACGGCGGCCCTGCTCCGGGGAGCGCGTGCTGCTGCAGTTCGCCGTCTCCACTGTCTGCGCCGCTGGCCCTGCAGCGTCTGCTTGCTCCTCGGTCATGGCGGGGACAGAACCAGGCGAGAGCCGCGGAGACTTAGAGGAGAGCGGGCCCCCCTTCCCCCAGCCCCACTTCTCGTGGGAACCAGACTGAGGGGCCTTTCTTTCTTCAGGAACGTAGCTGTGACAGATGGGGCAGGGGGACGGCCGGGAGAAAGAAGGGTCTGCCCCCTCTAGAGCCCCACTTTCCTATGAGAAGACCCCTCGCTGTCAGAGCCAGCATGGCCAGGTCAGAGGAGATACGAGTCTCGGGCAAGACTGGGGGCCACAGGGGCCACTGATGCCAGATCCCCAGGCACTCAGGAAGCAGAGCCAGCGATTCCCAGACAGGGTGGGAGGAGAGAGAAGCAGGCAGGCATTGTGGAGGACGGTGGTCCCTGCGCTGGCTCAGCAGCCATCCCGCCCCTTGTCCCTGGTGGCTGCCCCCCGCGAGGCGCAGATTTCACGACTACGAGGAAAAAGAGAACAACTTGCCCGGAGAAGAGTTTGTAATTCTGGCTTCAGTCACAGGACTTCAGAGGTCCCTGTTTTGGCATCAGAATTATAGAATCCTTGATAGAAAAGAGGAGGAATTGGCTAAAGATAATATTGTTCATGTTGCTTCTTGCAAGAAGAACCGCAACTATAGTAGATCATTACAGGAAAAGAGACTTTCTTCTGTTAAACTAGTTACTGCCTTTTGTCCAAACTGAATAACCCAGTCGCTGAGTTCTTTCAAATCTTAAAAGCTTTCTCTTTATTGGGAATTATTTTCTTCAGTAGTTGTTTAATTTTCCCTGAAGGGAGGGCTTTCCCCGAGTTGTGTGGCTCTCCAGGCCCCTAGTGACATGGGGACACCCTGTGGGAATTACCCCAGGGAGCCCCATGTGCTGTGATCACACCAGTACCAGCTTCCTCCCTACCGTGCTGTGCCCCCGGCCCTGCTGACGGGACTCACGCTTGACTTGTTTCTTAAAATCTTGAAACAACTTGCTTTCCCAGAAAGACCTTGTTTAGCTCTTCTGCCTGGGCACCCGGGAGTTGACCCCTAGGCCCCGACCCTAGCTACTCCCCCCACCATTTCTGCCCCACCTCCTCCTGCAGGAGGAATATCCATGGCCGCCCCAAACTACACGTGAGATTTCCAGAGCCAAGTGTGGAGAATCTCCCTAGGTCACGTTCATTACCTAGCCTGTGTCCTTTTCAGGCAAATTAGTCCTCTTTCCATTTCTTTTCTTCTTTCTCAACTTGACATCTGATGTGTAAGAAAGTTCTGAGTTAGCATTGGAGGTGGCCCCGGAGAAGTATTTGATACGCTGCCTTATCTGTCTTCTCCCTTGGGAAGGATTTGCCACATCAAAAGGTCAGTGGTATCTTGCTGTGAAGAATGGCGTTTTCCTGGGGCAGGATGGAGCTTTTCCACCGGGGACCACAGGCGCGGTATGGAGGCTGGTACGGAGCAGCGTGGCATCCCAGGCTCTTGAACCCAGGTGCTTAGACGTGCTCCTCAGATAAAAGCTTAAGCAGGTTGTAGGAATTCTGCTGTGTTTTGCATGCGATTTTGCATGTTTAGGGGCTTCAGTTTGAATTCTGTTGCTGTAGGTAGGTCCTGTGATTAGTCTGTAGAATTGTACTGAGTGTCCAAAATGCCAGTTTCTAGGATGTTCAGTTTAGCCAATTCTAGGAAGCATGATTTTAGAACTCTCAGTCGCTGAAATATCCTCCGGCTTTTCAGAGCACCCACCATCCTCCTGTCCCTTTTCTTTTGGAGCAGCATGGCTTCAGCGATATTAAGGTGGAAGACACAGCCAAGGGCCATATCGTCCTGCTACAGGAAGCTGAGACGCTCATCCAGATCGAGGAAGATTCGACCCATATCATCTGCGACAATGACGAGATGCTCAGGGTACGGCTGCGGGACCTTGTCCTCAAATTCCTACAGAAGTTCTGAGTGGAACACGAAAGCCATCTTCACTTCCCTGAGACCCTGCTGCACTCCTTCACCGTGGCTGCCCAGCACCCAGCGGAGGAAGGCCATGCGGCCTGGCAGGTCTCTGTGGTGTTGGTCTCTGGCTTGAGGGACATTCTCAGGAGTTACGGCCAGAATCTCCGGGTCTGGCTTAGCACTGTTTCAGGCAAGAGCTTTCCCTTTAACCTTCAGGCTCGTCGTCTTCCCAGTCCTGCCTCTCTCGGGTAGCCAGGCAGGTGAGGCAACAAGCCGAGGAGAAGGCTGAGAGCTACAGCAGCTTTCCAGGAGGTTAATAAATAGTGGAAGGAGAGGTAAAAAGATGAGGACTTGTGACCTGTTTTTCATGGTTTCACAGGCCTCAGGCAGGGGAACTAGTCTTTGAGTCTGTTTTATTGTCTACAGTGCTGTACCTAATAAGAAAGATGATCCCCCAAAATTAGCAAAATGAACCCATCTATCTGTATTTTACCATGTGAGCTCATTTTGTTAATAAAACTTATTTTTTATAGAAGTAGCTGTGTTCTGTTGAACCTACAATTTATACAGCCATTTAGTATCTGAAAGAATATGAAAATATACAGAACTGAACTTAGAAAACACCACAGCAAATTTTACTTTGGTGTGTGCATTAGTATATTTCCTAAATTGTACGAATGGGTGCTTAACTTCATCTGAGCTGTGTCAGTATGAGAAACACCAGCACAGAGCGCTGACACCGACCTTGACCTTCTGAACCTGAACCAGCGTCTCAGTCTCCACTCACAACCTCCACTCACCACTGCCTCCCCCACAGATGATCAGGATTCTCCGCGTTCCTGAGCAGTAAACTCAGACGCCTATTTTTGAAAAAATGGAATTGCTTAAAACGGGTATTTACATCAACTCTGAGATAGCATCAGTTGTAACACACATGCCAATTTTGCAAGTATTAAAATGTGGGGAGTAGCATGCAAGTCTTAGAACTGGCCAGCAGTGGAAGTAGATGCTTACCGTCTTTTCAGACCAGTTGAAATTCAGTCGGAAGTCAGTCCAACCTGGCCAGCAGCAAAGCATCACAAAGGGCTTTAGTGACCCAAGAACTATAACACTATAGAACTACTTCCTCAGGTTTCATGGAGAGTTGGCTGTCAGTTCTGTCTCTGGAATGGACATGTCAGTGGGAAGCAGTTCTTCATTGGAGGAGGAAAAAGGCGACTTCATTTTTGCCATCTCCAACTTTGCCAGCCTTGGGCCCAAAAATGCTTCAACCGGTCTCTGTTTCCCAATGTGCAGATCATTCCAATCGAGGGGCCTAGGGTGTGTCCACAGAATAAACTGCGGGAGAGGATTAACAAACATTACAAGAGACGGACATGCCATGGTTATGAACATTTAGTTTTGTTTTTAGTAGGAGAATTGTACATATGCAGCACATGTAGGCATACTTCCTAATAAAACTTATGAGAGAAATCAAGTTTTTTAAAGTTTTCTTAACATCTTGAAAAATGCAAAAGCAGTATAAAATAGGAAGAAAAATCAAAATGGTTATTTTACTTAAATGTTCCAACAATGATATGTCCAGGAATGACTTGGATTTGTCCAAGTTGGATTTCTGTTAAGGGCTTGATTAATCCCAAGGGCTCAATGAGAGGTGGTTACTAAAGAGACAAATAGTATGTAAATGCAAATTAGTCGGTAAACTGATGCGCAGGAAATAAATTATGAAGGTTTTAATTGTCATTACCACCTACTTCATGGCAGAAGCCAGAGACGGGAAGAAGCAAAGAATCATTTGTTAGAGCAGAGAAATCTAGAGCTGGCCCTCCCAAGTATTAGGAGAGAACAGTTATGAATAACTCTACCTAGAGTTCAGGTATTTGGATACCACACCAGGTTGGTGAATAGAAGACCCAGAAGAAATGGTGGAACCTGCTGTCAGTGCTAGAATTATACCACCAATAGTGGCTTTGTTATTTGGAAATGCAGCCCACTGACTATTCATACCGATCTGGGGAAGAGACTGACATTTAGAAAAATTTCTACTCAAGCCCAACAAACGCCTAATGATTAAATAGTAATTGAAAAACCATTAAAAATAGTGAGGAGGTGGCGCTTCCCTGGTGGTGCAGTGGTTGAGAATCTGCCTGCCAATGCAGGGGACACGGGTTCGAGCCCTGGTCTGGGAAGATCCCACATGCCGCGGAGCAACTGGGCCCGTGAGCCACAATTACTGAGCCTGCGCATCTGGAGCCTGTGCTCCGCAACAAGAGAGGCCGCGATAGTGAGAGGCCCGCGCACCGCGATGAAGAGTGGCCCCCACTTGCCACAACTAGAGAAAGCCCTAGCACAGAAATGAAGACCCAACACAGCCATAAATAAATTTAAAAAAAAATAGGAGAGACCTGATTTTCTTATTTCTTTTGATCTTTCTGCAAAGTAATATATCCATTGCTGTGTAGCAAATTAACCCAAAATTTAGTGGCTTAAAATAGCAAACATTTATTATCTCACTGCTTCTGTGGGTCAGAAATCTGGTGTAGCTTAGCTGGGTGCTCCTGGTTCAGAGGCATCTCTCCACAGGGCCACAGTCAAGGCACTGGATGAGGAAACTGAGGTACAGCAATTAACTTTCCCCAAAACCCATCGCCAGTAAGTGGCTTCTGCCTTACCTTAACGTCATGTGTGAGCATCAGGGATCAGGAGCTGGGGAAGGGACTTGAGGCGTATTGTCCATTTCTTTTTAAGTAATGATAACAACTATTTGTCGTCTTGAACCCTGGAGAGCTTGAAGCCTTTGGGCCTCACCGTTGTCCTATAAAGGCAGAAGTTGGCTTTTCCAAACTATAGACATACCTTGGCGATATTGCTGGTTTGGTTCCAGACCACAACAATAAAGCACATTATCACAATAAAGCAAGTCACATGAATTTTTTCATTTCCCAGTGCATATAAAAATTATGTTTATACTGTAGTCTATTAAATGTGCAATAGCATTATTCAAAAAAAAAGTGTACAGACCTTAATTTTAAAATAATGCTGCTGGGAAAATGGCACTGATAGACTTACTTGACGCAGGGTTGCCACAAACCTTCAATTTGTAAAAAAAAAAAAAAAAAAAAAAGCAATATCTGCAAAGCACAATAAAATGAGGTTTGCCTGTACAGTGAAGTATCAACAGAAATGAGAGCGAAGAAACCTCCAAAGCTGTATGATCATATATTCATGTGAGCCAAGCAAATTGGTGAGGAAAGGGAGCTACTTTCCTTTGGCCCAAGTCCAGTTTTTCCCCTACAGCCATGAGGAAAGTTGAATGCTGTCTCATTGTTTCATGCCATACTGTGGGAAGGCAGAAAACCTCTGATGTTCCCAAATTCACTGCAGTGGAACTATGGGTAAATAACTTTACTCTTTTTCAAACCTAGAATGAGGTAAAAATAACCAACTACGGTTCTGACGGAAGTTGCAACTAAATTATGGAGATAGGCAATGTAGAACTGAGCCAAACATGTCTAATCTTGCAGGAGGCTGCAGCCAACACTGTTCTTGGATCCCATTTTAGGTTTAATCACATCATAGAAGCATTTTACCATCTATAGATTCAATGCCTTCCCTATCAAAATTCCAATTGCATTTTTCACAGAAGAAAAAACTCTCAAATTTGTATGGAACCAGAGAAGACCCTGAATGGCCCCCCCCACAAAAAAACAATCATGAGAAAGAAGAACAAAAGCTGGAGGCACAACTCCTGATTTTAAGCTTTATTACAAAGCTATAGTAACCAAAACAGTATGGTACTGACATAAAAATAGACACACAGAACAATGGAACAAAATCGAGGGCCCAGAAATAAACCCACACATATACAGTCAACTAATATCTGACAAGGGAGCCAAGAAGACTCCATGAGGGAAGGACAGTCTTGTCAGTAAGTGGTGTTGGGAAAACTGGATAACCACGCACAGAAGAATAAAATATCTTACACCACTCATAAAAATTAACTTGAAAAGGAGTAAAGACTTAAATGTTTAAGACCCAAAACTAGAACTACTGGAAGAAAACGTAGGGGGAAAGCTCCTTGACATTGGTCTTGGCAACAATTTTTTGGCTATGACACCAAAAGCACAAGCAACGAGGAAAGTAAACAACTAGGACTACATCAAACTAAAAAGCTTTTGCACAGCAAAGGAAACCAGCAAAATGAAAAGGCAACCAAATGGGAGAAAATGTTTGCAAACTATCTGATAAGGGGTTAAGAGCCAAAATATATCAGGAACTCATACAAATCAATAGCAAAAAAAAGTGGGCACAGGACTTGAATATACATTTTTCCAAAGACATACAAATGGGCCAAAAGGTACATGATAAGGTGTTCAACATCACAAATCATTACCATACACATACACAATGGAATATTATTCAGCCATAAAAAAGAAGGAAGTCCCATCTTTTACAACAACATGGATGGACCTTAAGGGCATTATGCTAAATGAAGTAAGTCAGACAAGCACTATATGTTCTCACTCATGTAGAATCTAAAAGAGCTGAACTCAAAGATAGAGTAGAATGGTGGTTGCCAGGGGCTAGGATAGGAGGTGGGGAAATGGGGAGATACAAATGTCCAGCTATAAGATGAATTAAGTTCTAGGGATCTAAAGTACAGCATTGTGACTGTAATTAACAATGCTGTATTATATACTTGAAAGCTGTTGAGAGAGTAGATCTTAAAAGTTATTACCACACAAAAAGATAATCATGTGATGGGATAGAGTTAACCTTATTGTAGTAATCATTTCTCAGTGTATGTGTGTATCAAATCATGTGTACACCTTAAACTTACATATGCTGTATGTCAATAATATCTCAATAAAACTGGGAAAAAATTACATGTATTAAACTTAAGCATTCTTTGCGTCACAGGACCACAGATCTCTGAAAGGTGTTTTGCCCACATCTTGTCATTAAACATGTGGAGTATTTCTTCTTTCCCTTATATTGTTATCTGAGGCCACTGAAAAAAATAGGGGTGTATCCTCTGCATGATAATTCTTATGTTAGCAGAATTTATCCTTTACCCTTCTCTACGATAAGCCACAGTAATAATTTCTAAGGCATTTATAAGTCTTCGTGACATACAACTATGAAATCAGTCACAAATGAAAAGTCACTTTAATGCACATCATTACAGTAATTTGGGGTTACTAAACACATCAACTAAAAGTTTGATAATATTTTTTAGAATATCTAATATAAATTTTTAATTTAGTAACTAATTACACTGCTCACAATATTTTGAAAATAAAGAACTTTGTTCTTTATTTTTGTTACAAAGTCTTTTCCAATCATCTATAGGCCCTTCCAGCCATCAGTGAGTATTTATTAAGCACCTGTTATATCCTGTGCATTGTGTTGTCTCCGATGACTTTAACTCACCAGAATAACAGACAAAATACAAGTTTCTCCCAAACTTCTCACCAGTATAGAGGAGCAGATTTCCAGGAACATGAGCAAAATATTGTTTACATAGAAAATCATACATAGAATTAAAAAGTTAGCAAGATTGCAGAATACAAGGTTAATATACAAAATCAACTGTATTTTATATATTAGTAATAAATAATTAGAAAAAGAACTTGTAAAAAAAACAGCAATTCTACTCTTAATAGTGTGAAAAGACATAGTTAGGAATAAACTTTTGAAAAAGATGTGTAAGATCTCTACACTAAAAGTCTCAAAATTGTGATGATAGAAATTAAATAAGATCAGAATACATGAAGAGATATATCATGTTCATGGATTAGAGACTCAGTATTATTAGTATTTCAATTCTACACATTGATATACAGATTCAATACAATCTCATCAAAATCCCAGTGGATAACAAAAAAAAAAAAGTTTGTTTTTTTTTTAATGGGCAAAGGACTTGAATAGACATTTCTCTGAATAAAATATACAAATGGCCAATAAGCACATGAGAAGGTATTGAACATGATTAGTCATTAGGGAAACGTAAATCAAACAGTCAATGAGATATCACTGCACACCTACTAGGATGGCTATAATTTTAAAATTACTAATTACAAAACAAAACAAGTAATGGCAAGGATGTGGAGACACTGAACCCTTGTGCACTGCTGGTGGAAATGTTAAATGGTACAGCTGCTGTGGAAACTGTTGGCAGTTCCCCAAAAAATTAAACGTTGAGTTACCATATGATCCAACAATTCCACTGATCAGTATATACACAAAAGAACTGAAAGCAGGGACTCAAACATGTTTGTACATCCATGTTCATAACAGTATTTATGATGGCCAAAATGTGGAAGTAACCCAAGTATCCATCAACAGGTGAATGGACAAAATATTTTATGCCATAACTATTTATACACACACACACAATGAAATATTGTCCAGCCATAAAAAGGAATGAAATTCTGATAACATGCTACAACATGGATGAACCTTGAAAACATGCTATATAAAATAAGCCAGACAAAAAAGACTTAATACTCTATGATTCCGTTTATATGAATATCCAGAATAGGCAAATCCATAGAAACAAAACAGAGGTTATCAGGAGCTGAAAGGAAGGGGGAATGGAGAGTTACTGTTTAATGGGCACAGACTTTCTGTTTGGGAAGACAAAAAAGTTCTGGAAATAGCTAGTGGTGATGGTTACACATTGTGAATATACTTAATGCCACTGAATTGTACACTTAGCAGTGGCTAAAATGCCACATTTAAATTGATGAAGTTAGAACACATCCTCTCACCATACAGAAAAATAAACTCAAAATGGCTTAAAGACTTAAACGTAAGACATGACACCATAATACTCCTAGAAGAGAACACAGGCAAAACATTTTCTGACATAAATTGTACCAATGTTTTCCTAGGTCAGTCTACCAAAGCAATAGAAATAAAAGCAAAAATAAACAAATGGGACCTAATCAAACTTACAAGCTTTTTGCACAGCAAACGAAACCATTAAAAAACCAAAAAGACAACCTACAGAATGGGAGAAAATATTTGCCAATGATGCAACCAACAAGGGCTTAATTTCCAAAGTACACAAACAGCTCATAAAACTCAACAACAAAAAAACAAACAACCCAATTGAAAAATGAGCAGAAGACCTAAATAGACATTTCTCCAAAGAAGAAATACAAATGGCCAATAGGCACAAGATGCTCAACATCACTAGAGAAACGCAAATCAAAACTACAATGAGGTACCACCTCACACCAGTCAGAATGGCCATCATTAGAAAGTCTACAAATAACAAATGCTGGAGAGGGTGTGGAGAAAAGGGAACCCTCCTACACTGTTGGTGGGAATGTAAGTTGGTGCAGCCACTGTGGACAAAAGTATGGAGGTTCCTCAGAAAACTAAAAATAGAGTCACCATATGACCCATCAATCCCACTCCTAGGCATATATCAAGACAAAACTCTAATCCAAAAAGATACATGCACCCCTATGTTCATAGCAGCAGTATTCACAATAGCCAAGACATGGAAACAACCTAAATGTCCATCGACAGAT
The DNA here is from genome assembly GCF_009873245.2 of Balaenoptera musculus. Classification (NCBI taxonomy): domain Eukaryota; kingdom Metazoa; phylum Chordata; class Mammalia; order Artiodactyla; family Balaenopteridae; genus Balaenoptera; species Balaenoptera musculus. The sequence goes on from NC_045790.1 coordinate 9,934,414, forward strand.
GAATGGATAAAGAAGACGTGGTACATATATACAATGGAATACTACTCAGCCATAAAAAAAGAACAAAATAATGCCATTTGCAGCAACATGGATGCAATTAGAGATTATCATACTAAGTGAAGTAAGTCAGAAAGACAAATACCACATGATATCACATATGTGGAATCTAAAATATGACACAAATGAACCTATCTGTGAAACAGAAGCAAACTCAGAACAGACCGGTGGTTGCCAAGGGGGAGGGGGTTGGGGGAGGGATGGAGTGGGAGGTTGGGGTCAGCAGATGTAAGCTTTTATATATGGAATGGATAAACAACAAGGTCCTACTCTATAGCACAGGGAACTATATTCAGTATCCTATGATAAACCATAATAGAAAATATTTTAAAAAAGAATGTATATGTATGTACATATACATATGTATGTATGCATCACTTTGCTGTATAGCAGAAATTAACACAACACTGTAAATCAGCTACACTTCAATTTTTTTAAATTAATTTTTAAAAAGTGGCTAAAACGGTCATTTTAAGTTCTGTGTATTTTACAAGAATTTTTTTTTTTAATTTTCAATTCCAGCAGGATAGAAAATCTTTTTTTTCTTTTAGAAAAAAAAAGAAATTGACAAACTAATTCTAAAATTTATATATAGAAATACAAAGTAACTATAATACCCAAAGCAATTTTGAGAAAGATGAGCAAGTTGGAGAACTTACACTACTTTATTTCAAGATGAACAAGAAAGCTACATTAATCCAGACAATCTGGTACTAGTAACAAATCAGCATGACAGGAGAGAGAGCTCAGAAATACCCACACTTACACACTCATTACGTTGTCAACAAAGGCCCCAACCAATTCAGTGGAGAAAGGAAATTCTTTTTAACAAATGGTGCTGAAACAACTAGATATTCATGTGCAAAAAAAAAAAAAAGACAGAAAGAAAAGAAAGAAAGAGGACTTCCCTGGTGGTGCAGTGGTTAAGAATCCACCTGCCAGAAGTTGAGACACAGATGTAGAGAGCGGATGTATGGACACCAAGGGGGGAAAACTGCGGTGGGGTGGGGATGGTGGTGTGCTGAATTGGGCGATTGGGATTGACATGTATACACTGATGTGTATAAAATTGATGACTAATAAGAACCTGCAGTATAAAAAAACAAACAAACAAAACAACTAATACTAAACTTTCATTGGGTTATTTGTATGGAAATATGTTAATATAAATGTTTCAGACATTACATGAAATTTCTAAAAATCTTATATGTTCTGGTATAATGTTATAAGTCATAATCGTAGTTATTACTTTAAAATGTATATCTCAGAAATAAAAAAAAAAAAAAAAAAATCCACCTGCCAATGCAGGGGACACGGGTTCGAGCCCTGGTTTGGGAAGATCCCACATGCCGTGGAGCATCTAAGCCCGTGTGCCACAACTACTGAGCCTGCGCTCTAGAACCCTCGAGCCGCAACTACTGAGCCCACATGCCACAACTACTGAAGCCCATGCGCCTAGAGCCTGTGCTCCACAACAAGAGAAGCCACCACAATGAGAAGGCTGTGCACCGCAAAAGAAGAGTAGCCCCCCCTCGCCGCAATTAGAGAAAGCCCGCACACAACAACAAAGACCCAACGCAGCCAAAAATAAATAAATTAATTTAAAAAAAAAAAAGAATAGAACTTTGACCACTACCACACACCACACACAAATATTAACTCGAGATGGAGCCTAGACCATACAGCTTTTAGTGGAAAAATTTAAAGAATATCTTCATGACTTTGGGTAAGCACAGGGTTCTTGAGTCACAGAAAGCAATGACAAAAAAGAAAAATGTTCTAAATTAGATCTCATCAAAATGAAAAGCTTCTGCTCATCACACGATACCATAAAGAAAATGGGATAGGCAACCCCCAAATTGGGGAAAATATTTACAGAACATACATCTGACAATGGACTAGTATCCAGGGTAAACAGTTCCTACAACTCAACAATAAAAAGATAAACAATACATCCATACAGTGGAATATTATTCAGCAATAAAAAGAAATGAACTATCAAACCACAAAAAGATGGAGGAAACTTAAATGCATATTGCTAAGTGAAGGAAGCCAACCTGAAAAGGCTATATATTGTATGATTTTAACTGGCATATGACATGACATTCTGGAAAAGGCAAAACTAAAAAAGACAGTAAAAAAGAACAGTGGTTGCCAGTGGTTGGAGAGAGGAATGGGTGGGACACAAAGGACTTTTAGGAAAGTGAAACTGTTCTATAGATACTGTAAGTGGATACAGGTCATTATAGTTTTGTCAAACCCCATAAGAATATTCTGCACAAATAATGAAGCCTAACATAAGCTATGACTTCAGTTAATATGTCAATACTGGCTTATCAATTGTAATAAATGTACCACACTAATGCAAGGGGAAAATGGGGGAGGACAAACTGTACTTTTCACTCAATTTTCCTCTAAACCTAAAACTGCTCAAAAAAATTAAAATCTATTAAAAATGTTTTTTGTCACACGGTGTGTGGGATGTTAGTTCCCCGACCAGGGGTTGAACCCGGGACACGGCAGTGAAAGCACTCAGTCCTAACCACTAGACCACCAGGGAATTCCCAAAAATGTATTTTTTAAATAAAGCAGTGATAAAAAGGAAGGCAAACCAAAAAAAAGTTTAATGGGCAAAAATTTCATAAAGGAAATACATATAAATGGAGTAAGCACATGAAAAGGTACTTATCATTAGTCAGTCATCAGGAAAATGCAAATTCAAACTACGAGATACCATTACTCACCAACCAGAATGGCTAAAACGACAAAGCCTGACACCACCATAGGTTGGCGAGGATGTAGAGCAACTGAAACACAAAATTATTGGTGGGAATATGAATGAGTACAATCACTACGGAAAAAGGTCTGGCAGTTTCTTATAAAACTAAACATGTGTATCCCTACCTTATCACACAACAATTCTACTCCTAGGTGTTTACCCGAGAGAAAAACATAAATCCACAAGAAGACTTGCACATGAATGTTCTTAGCAGTTTTATTCATAACAGCCAAAAACTGGAAACAGCTCCAGTGCCTATCAAGAGAATGGACAAATGTTGTTAATCAAGGGAATACCTCTCTCAATAAAAGGAACAAATTACTAATATGTGCAACACTGGATGAATCTCAGAAACACACTACTTGAGTTTCTAGAAGTCTTGCACAAAAGAGTAAAAATTGTATGACACTATTTATATGAAATTCTAGGAACAGGAAAACGAATCCAAGGTGAAAGAATAAAACCACTGTGGGGTGGAGGTGGAGAATGACTAGGAAAGAACATGAGGGAACGTCCTGGGTTTGACAGAAATGTTCTGTATCTTGATGGGGTTGGTTACACAAGTGTATGCATTTGTCAAAAGTCAAGAGAATGTACACTTAAGATTTGTGCATTTCAATGTATAAATTTAATATGGAAATTTTACATTAAACACATAGAAACTAATATTGACCTCCAGTTAATGATGTGTGTGCTTATGTATTTAGAGGGAAGTGTATTAATGCCAGTAATTATATACTTAGAAATGCACCAAAAATAGGATGGATAAAAAGGATGAAAAAAAATGAATAGAGGGATAAAAAAATGGATAGAGGAATGAATCTATAGATAGCTTTAAAGCAAGTAGAGTAAAATGACTGTTAGGTATACAGGTTTACAGTATAAAAATTATTTAAACTTCCCTGTACATTTGAAATTTTTCATAATGAAATATTAGGACCAATAGGTTAAATAAATAGAATCTAAATAGCTTAAATTCTCACATGACAACCCTACAATATGACCAAGATTTGTACTCTTTCACAATACGAAGACAAATGAAGAAGGATAAAACAATCTGCCTAATTAAAACAGGTCAAGAAACAGGTAAAATTAAACAGCAACCCAAGGCAGGCCCTAGTGCAAGGCTTCCTACCGTACTTCATGATCTCTTCTGGAATCCATTCTGGGTGTTTAATTCTTCCTGCCATGCTCTCTTAACCCCCTTGTGTCAATGAAGATTTAAATAATAAAAATAGTGAATATAAGACTTCTTAGCTGTTGCATGCCAACTTCCTGCAACACTCTGGTAACCACATTAGCTATATTCCAAAAGCACCATGGTACTGATTGTTATTCAGCTTGTTGCCAGCTATGATTTCTATGTGACCCCCCCCTTAATTTTGTCGTCAAATCATTTCATTCATCAAAAAACTTTCGCAAGGAGGAAGAGAGGGAGGGAAAAAACTGTTTAGCACTTAAGTGCTCTATTCTCAAGAGGCTTACAAGCTGGTGTGGGAAGCAGACTCATAACCATTACAGTGCGCGGTGAAGTAGAAGACAGGTCAGCTGCTGTAACAGGAGATGGGCCGGGGTGGTGGCGGGTGTTAGAGGGGGACAAGCAGCGACTTCTGAGAAGGGAGGGTTTCTTGAAGGCAGTGCTTCAGCTGAGCCTGGAATGAGCTGCAATGCAGAAAGTGCCACTAAGAAGTTTCCAGTATGTTACCCCAGTGACAGTGCATTTCTGTTGTGTGCCAAACAGTGGACTCTTCACGTTTATTATGTTTACTTTCAACACATCTTCAAGACGTGGGCACAGTCCTTGCCATTTTATGGATAAGAAGTTTAGAATATAACGTGCCCCCCGCCAGTTTAATGGGTGACCCAGGATCTGAACCCACAGAGTCTACTCCAGGGTCCATATCCTTAACCACAGCATTATCCTTCTTAACCACATTTTTGCAAATATGGTGGAATCTTCGATTTCAGTGACAATAGTATCAACCGCTAACATTGACCACTTCGGCTTACCTTGTTAAGTCCAAGCCAGAACTAGCACGAACAGAACCTAAGTTAGACATGTTATCTCTGTGTTTAGTACCACGCCCATTTCGACAGCCTCATGCAACTTCAAGTCTCTCTGGCCCCAGCACAAGTTGTAACAAGGAGATGCACGGCTGGAAGAATAGGAGCCTCGCAGCTCCAGCTCCAGACCCAAGTAGGCATCCCCACCCGATACGACGTCATCTTCCCCCCTCACCTGCCGCAAACCTACCGCATCAGTTGTCAACCCTAGTTTCGGAGTAACACTGAACTGCGGGTCCCAGGCATTCTTAGGCTTGTTAGTACAAACCAAACTCCCAACTGCAGAACCCAGGAGAGGAGCACCCTCAACTCAGCTCTTCTCTGCCTTCCATCCTCCTTCCTGTCTCCATCCGTCTTCTCCAAGCCCGTGACTCGGTGCTCGCTCCCTGAGGATGGCGCTGATCCCACAGCTGAGCAGAAGCCAGACATCAAAAGGATTGGACTCTGAGAGTTCAGCACCAACTAGACGCAGGCGCTTTCTGCGACTCCTTGGAAGTCAGCAAATAACCCCCAGACCGACGGGGCCATTCTAAGCCAGCCCTCTCCTCTGGGCTGGGAACACGTACACTTGAGCTCCCCGGCACCACACCACACACGCTGAAAAGTTACCGTGAAAAAGTAAAGGTGGCCAACACGTGCCACATGCCATCCCACATTCCACTCAAACCAGTTCGGTGACACCTACGTCCCTCTCTACGTCATCAAATGACTAATCGCAGAGACGGACGCAGACAAGGCTGCCCGTGTCCATGCACGCTGGCAGCATCAGCTGGGCTCAGGCACGCAGGCTGCTCCAGGACCAAATCACAGCCTGCAGTCGTGCTGGGAGGCGCCCGCTGGCCGAGCACGGGTGGCTCCTGGAAGCAGGCAGGCACCTTCCCTCAGGCCACTCGAGCGTCCTGCAGAGGAAAACCACAAAAGACTTCCAAGCTGCATGAGTTAAAGTCTCCATTTTATTTTTTTTTACAAAAATCCAACGTAAGACCAATTGTGCTCATGACTGGAAAAGGGGTGGGGTGGATGGACATGGCATGAGTATCAGAGAGCGTCCCCCTTCAAACATCAGCACTGCGAACAGGAGCTCCCCGAGCACACACGCAGGCAGGCCGCTCCTGAGGGGACCGCTCCTGGACCACTCCTGCACGCCCAGCGCCCGGGCCCTGGCTTGAGGTGCAGGCCACACAGGCAGAGGACACAGCACAGGTGCAAAAGCCCAGAAAGGCCTGATGAGCACCTTGGGGGCTCCCCCTCATGTGGGGGCCTCTCAAACCGGCCAGCTGGAGAGCAAAGACACGCCAGGCCCTGGGAGCAAAGACGGCAACGGGGGTTCACAGGACAGCCGAGGAAGCCCACGTGCATCTGCAGGGCTGTCCCGTGCTCCAGGTGAGTCAATCAGGTGGCGCAGGTGACATCTGGGCTTCCCAAGGTGACCGATCGGCATCAAAGGCGTTCGAAGCCTGGACCTGGGCCTCTAGCTAATCCGCCTTGCAAAAAGCAGCGGCCATTCTCCAGGAGAACTAACCAAGCCTCCGAAAGCTCTCACCGCCCTCCCTCTCACCACGAGGAGTGTCCTTTACGAACGTGGCCAGTGTCCATCAGAGACTGCTGTCTGGAGTCCTTCAGGCCAGTGTCCTGTTCAGGTCCAAACAGTGCCACCCTCGTCTGTGCTCGGACATCACCACCCCCCCCCCACAGTGCCCTGTGACGTCATCCACACAGCCTCAGAGTACCAGCGGCTCTGGATCTGCCGCCAGCGCTCAGGGACCCCGCGCTCTGGCTCCAGTGCAGGGGATCCTGACACAGCTCCTTTCTCACCAGGCCCGCTCAGAGGCAGTCTAGGAGTTCCTCACATTAAAAGAGACAAGATAAAAATAGCAGCCACATTTATAGCTCAAAACACCACACTCTTTGGCTTCCCAAAGGGAAGAAGGCTACTGCTAAAAAGAATAAAGTCCAAGGTCAAAGAAGGGGGAGTTAGAAAGTTAGGAAGCAGGGGGTCTGGACCCCTTCGCTGGGCTGCTGAGCAGCAGAGCTCAATTTCCTAGGTAGCTGCCTCAGCAGGGGAACCACAGGAAGATGCCAGTGGGAATGTCCGGAGGACGGAGCCCTGGTCCTGTCCACCGACGGGGAGAGTCCCTTAGGTCAAGCGGCCCTACAGGTGGGTGTTACCCACAGGACAGAGCCCGGCTTCAAAATGATACTTGAAGAGAACCCATCTGGGGCAGGCAGGTCAGAAGAGGATGTGCCCCCTGGACACAGGAGCACAGGACGTCAAGGTCAGGGGAAGACGGAGCTGGCTTAAGGCATGTACGTGCCCAGGACAAAGCTGAGCCTTTTTTCAGTCAGTTGTGGGGAACCTCCTAGATTCGACTTCACTGGAGGAAAGTGGGGACCAGAAATACGGTAGAGGCCACGGGCTAAATCCCTGCCAACAGCCACTAACGCCCTCTTTGGTTCCCCTACTGCTGCCACCACCAAAAAAAAAAAAAAAAAAAAAAATTAGCTTACTTCTATTTCAGCCCAGGAAATAGAAATTTAAACCCAGAGTGGAACGTGGTAATGTGGGGTGTGAATCCCTATTAAATTGCAGGCTGGATTTGAGCTTAACTTAACAAATCCAATCCTCCCAACATTCTGACACATACCAAACCTCAGGGGGGTCCCGGAACCAACCCGGCATGAGGGATCCAATAACTATAGGATGTGGGTCCAGACAGGGGTCGGGGAAGGTGAATTTCACCAAGGAATTATCCCAAGGCAGGTGCCTTGCTGTGACTCCCCGGCCAGCCGGGTGGGGATCAAAGGATACTCGCTTGCTCTGCGGCAGAGAGAGTAGGCCGACCTGCAACCACTCAGACCACACCTGAAGTGCAGCCCACCAGGCTTCTGTTCTCGTACGTGAGAGAACCTGCAGGAAAGTCTGTAGCCAAAGCACAACATGTCTTTCAAAGGAGGGTCGAACAAAAGGAGCCATTTGGGGGTCTGTCTGCAGGTCTCGGTCCTTCCTCAGTCTTCTCCCTCGAACAGGGGGTAGGGAGAGAGCTGGACCGAGTACCCAGACAGCACGACCCAGCGGGGAGCCCTCAAACCCGCCAAGTCCTGCGCGGGGAGGCTCCACTGCCCCCAAAGGCGCAGATCCCCCCACCTCGAGCTACAGCGCCCTGGCTGGCAACAGGTCTTATCTGGGGCAAGGCCCTGTAACAGGGCCACGCCCAGCCCTTTCCTGTTTCTGCACACAGATAGATGCCCCTGGGGAGGACGGAGATGATCTGTCAAGATGAGCCAGATACCAGAAGGCCAGGATCCATCTCCAGCAAAATACAGACCACCGCGGTGCGTCCCTCACTTTGTGAGACGGGCAGAAATGCCAAACTCCCCTCAAATATATATATATATGTATATGTGTGTGAGTGTGCGTATATACATATACACGCACATGTATGTACACACACACGTATGTGTATATATATACACATGGATATAAATAAACCTCGAATGGCAAATCTGAAACTTTCTTTTTAAATAATAATAGTAGTTGTTAGTGAATTAAAAACCACAAACCAGCTGCCCTGGGCTTCTGAACTGCGTGAGTGGCTCTCCAGAGTCCCTGTGGCCCTCAGTGTAAGCTATCACCAGTGCCCTGTGTAGGGAGCCCTGGTGTCCTGGGACCAGGGCTCCGGCCAGTGTGGCTGATTTCAAGAGCAAGGCAGCTCTGTCCCTGCCACTCTCCCTGCCGGCTCTCCCAGCAGAGGGTCTGGGCCACCCGCCCGGCGGGCATCCCTGAGGTCCTTCCGTGTCTAGGGGCCTCAGGAGCTGCCTCCCTCACTCTGCTCATCCTCTCCCGTACGCGCAACGCCCCTAGATGAACTTGAAGCACTTGGTCTTGTCGTGGGGCAGGCGGGTCTTGAAGAGCACAGAGTCCACGCGGAACTGTGTGTACAGCAGGGGCATATAGCCGTACACCTTGACAAAGAAGTTGATACACTTGTGCCGCTCGTGAAAGTGGGAATCGTCGTGTGACAGGGCCTGAGGGCATCCTGGGCATCGGAAAGTCCACCGTGACGTCACCTGGGAGCGGGGAAGAAAGAGCACAGAGTGAGAACCACGGGTGCTGAGACAGAGACCCTGGAGCTTACCCAACCGATGCCTCCTTTCCCACAGTGACGACGCCGAGTTGATGGCTACACTCACTCCCAGAGCAAGTCGGGAGCCAGAGCCCAGGGCTCTCTTCCTGCCACGGATGGATCTACATTATTATCAAGGACACGCTTTCCAAACAAACGGCCTATACGTAACCGATATCAAAAGCCTTGAGGTGTTCAGTGGTGCTTATCTCAGTAACACTACTTCTACTATTTACCTTGGTTGCACAGCAAGATGTAGGTATAAAGTTGTTCATTTCATCAGTGCTTTTAATAGCAAACTACTGGAAAACTACCCATCAAAAGGGGATAGATAAATAATTATAAAATACTACATGTCCATTAAAAAAGATGCTTAAGAAAGTTATATTTAAAGACATGGAAAAGTGGTCATATTATATAGTTTAGTGGTTATTATTATGATGAAATTCCAAGCAATTAGAAAAGTATGAAGAATAATACAACAGCTTCACTATCAACAACATGGCAGATTAAATAACATAAAACCCCCTGAGCACAGAATCCCTGAAAAGGCAGGATGAAATACAGAAACCATCTCTTTAAATATATTGGCTGAGCTTATAATGAAAGAAATGAAGTCCTCAGAAGCCAAAGTAATGAAAAGGCCTGAATCCAGCAAGACAGCCACGAGCTCAGGTTTTCATGAGGCTGGAGCGCCCACAGTCAGGAAATCAGATTGGAGACTTTTTGAAACCCTGGGACCCAGTGGAAGGCCACAAGGGCAGGAGGCAGCCCTGCAGAGAGAGGTGGTGAAGCAACATTTCCTTCTCAGTCTGAGCTCTAAGTGGAGGAGGAAAAATCCCCTCTGAGAAACTGATAACCACAAGCCGGCCCTCACACAGCTGAGGCTGAATTTATGCCACCTGTGTGTCCTGAAAAGCCCCAACATGCTAATTTAGCTTAAATAGGTCTCAAGTAGGTAGTGAGCCAAGGCACATAGAAGAAGCAAGTACAAATCCTCTCAGATTCAGGCCTCAAAGAAGTGCTGTAAGTAAAACCCCAAAGAATATGACCTCACAATCGAAAATCACAAAAAAGGGGATGAGTCACATGAAGGAGACTCTGCAGAAAGAAACAATAGAACCAGACCCCAAAACACTGCAAAACAGCAGAAATACCAGATAGGGATGGTAACAATAAATGTGTATCATACATACAATAAAATTTTGAAAGATTACTCAAGGTTTGATGGAAGAAACAAGGGACTATCAAAAAAAATCCTTGTGGATATGAAAAAGAACCAAATAGGGACTTCCTTGGCAGCCCAGTGGTTAAGACTCTGCACTTCCCATGCAAGAGGCACGGGTTCAATCCCTGGTCGGGGAACTAAGATCCCATATGCCGCATGGCACTGCTAAAAAAAAAAATTAAAAAGAAAAGAAAGAACCAAATAGGACAATAGAATTGAAAAGTATATTAATCTTCTTGTGCTCATCACCTCACGATGGTTTGTAACAAATCGTTATGTTGTACACCTTAAACTTATACAGTGCTGCGTGTCAATTACATCTCAATAAAACTGGGGAGGGGGAAGTATATTGAATTAAATCAGATACTCAATGGATGGGTGAAGAGAAAATGAGTGACGAAAAGTATACTAAAATTATTACCCAGAATGGAAAATATTGAAAAAAAGCTTTAAAGAAATATGAAAGCAAGATTAAGAGACATGGAAAGAGATACTGTATGATTCCATTTATATGAAGTTCAAAACTGATCCTGGAGCAGAAGACAGCCATCATTCTGGCAGCTGAGCACTCCTTCCCGCTCTGAGCCTCGCCCCAGCCTCCGGGGCCCAGCACACGCTCTGCCCTGCCCGCCCCCTGCTGCAGGCGCTCAGCCCCCGGCAGAGAGCCTCCGCCCCCGGGGTTTCCGCTCCGTTGCTCCAGGCTGGGAGGATTAGGCCGGGGAAGTGAGGGCAGATGCGGAAAGCAGGGAGGAAGTGCAGAGACGGGGCCAGGGCAGCAGAGCGCAGCAGAGACTACGGCAGAGCACGCCCCACCCCGACACCCTCCCCTGTCTCCTTCCGTGCCGGGCACTAAATGGCGCTTTGGAATCTTTTACCTGTTGTGCCCAGTTCTGCTCGAGCCCACCTGAGGAACATGTTTTGTATTTATCCTTGTTTACCAAAGACCAAACACCAGCTTGGAGGCAGTCTCGCTCCCCTACCTCTCCAGCTAGTGAGAATTTGCCCGTAGTCTGGTCTAGGCTTTTTATGTGTCTCAGCCACAGAGGAACTAAACCTCTGAGCTCTCCCTGGTCCAGCGATCCCTGCCAGGTGTAGGGTCTTTGTTGGGGGGCGCTCCTCTTCTAACGGCTCATCGGGGAGCAGGTGTAACTTGTCTGGCCTCATTCCACGTGTGTCGCCTGTGCCCTGGGCGTGGACCAGTTATGCAGTCAGCAGGGAGATCCTCGAGCTCCAGCCAGCCTTTCCGCCCCAGAGAATCATGGAATGTGTTCCAAGAATATGGGGACTAAGACTTCCCAACCCCAGGCTTGAGGGCACAGCTTTCTCTCATATGGCTTTGTGTTGTATTCTATGTTATTTTGCTACCTGATCATTCTAGTTTAAAAAAAAAAAAAAAAAAAAAGACTCAGCAAAAATTAAGGAAATCTGAATAAAGGATAAACCCTGGTAATATAAAATGTATCAATATGGATTCATTAATCGGGACAAATGTACCATACTAACGTAAGATGTTAATAATAGGGGAAAACTATACGGGGGTATATGGGAATTCTGCACTGTCGTCGTACCTTCTATTTTAATATAAAGAGTTTGTTTTAAAGGTAAGCCATAGTGTTTAGCAATGCATACTTAGGTGATCAAAGTGTAAAGAAAAACAACAATGAAGTGGATACCATTAAAGACATGACAGTAACTGTATTCATCTCCTAGGGCTGCTGTAACAAACTACCACAAATTCAGTGACTTAAAAAACCAGAAATTTACTCTCTCACAGCTCTGGAGGCTGGAAATCTGAAATCAAGGTGTCGGCCGGGCATCCTCTCTCTGAAGGCTGTAGGGAACCACCTGTTCCATGCCCTTCCCTTAGTGCCTGGCCCTGCCGCAGTCCTCGGCCTTCCCTGGCTTGTAGACAATGCTCCATCATCACACAGCACTCTCCCCTCAAGTGTCTGTGCCTCTGGGTCTCTTCTTACAAGGATATCAGTCATAATGGACTGAGGGCCCACTGTACTCTACTATGACTTCATCTCAACTTGATTATATCTGCAAAGACCCTATTGCCAAATAAAGTCACATTCACACATTAACAGGGGTTAGGATTTAAACATATCTTTTGGCGGGTCACAATAAACAGCCTGCCCTCTGGCCTCAAAAATTTTGTCCTTCCTCTATGCAAAATACATTCATCCCAGCGTCTCTTAAAACTCTTAACCCATTCCAGCCAGGATCAACACTAAGTCCAAAATCTCATCCAAATACAATCAACTCAGAAAGTCCCAAATCTCTTCTCAATCGTCTAAATTGGATATGGTTAAGACTCTGGATACGGTCCATCCTGGGATAAAATTCCTGTCTATCTGTGGACATGTGAAACCTAGAGGACAATTATCTGTCTCAAAAATGCAATGGTGGGACAGGCATAAGATAGACATTCCATTTCAAAAGAGAGAGACAGGAAAGAAAAAGAGGCCATGCATCCCGAACAAGTCCAAACCCCAGCAGGGCAAGTCCCATTAGGTTTCCAGGCACGAGAGCAACCCTCTCTGTCCTCCTGACTGGGGGGGCAGCAGCCCTCAGGAGGCGGCCCCGCCCTCCGGAGCCAAGGGGGTGTGGTCCTGCCTCTGGGCCCTTAGCGACCGCAGCAGCCCCACCAGCCTCTGAGCCATTCTTCCCATCACCGGAAGCGAGCAACACATTCTCAGCCAACTAGCTCTACCAGCCCACTTCCTGCTGGTAGAATCCCAGGAGTTCCTTCCTTCAGTTCGCCCTGTCTCTGTCCCCTTCGGTTCAAGCTCGCAGTGGTCCTGGGTTCTGGAAGCTGGAAGTCAGAAATCGAGGTGTTGGCAGGGCCCTGTGCTGCTCTGTGAGGGGCCCAGGAGGAATCGGTTCTATGCCGTGCTCTCTGGGGTTCCTTGGCTCACACACCACTCGCATCTCTGCCTCACGTCACACTCCCTGTGTGTGCGCCTCTGGGTCTCTCCTCCACCTCTCGTAGCAGGACACCAGCCACACGATTAAGGGCTCACCCTACTCCAGTTTGACTTCATTTCAACTTGACTATGTTTGCAAAGACCCTATTTACAGTTAAGATTACATACACAAGTACTGGGGTTAGGACTCAAACATATCTTTTTTTTTTGCGGGGGGGGGGGGGGGGAGACACAATTCAACCCACAACAGTGATTAAAACTGGGGCTGAGGAAGGAGGTTGAGATTGGGAAGGGGCATGCAGGAGCTTCTGGGGTCCTGACACCCCATGTTTAATGGGTTGTTTTATAATAATTAAGCTGTGTACTTAAATTTTATGCCTTTTTCTATATGAGGATTATATTTTACAACTTAAAAGTTTGAAAAAAATAAAAAATGAAGAAACAAGCAACCTGAAAATTTCTATAATCATTAAAGAAACTGAATCTATAGTTTAGTACCCTCCCACAAAAGACATGCAAAGCCCCAAAAGATGTCAAAGGTTGAGTTCCACCAAGCCTCCTAGAAAACACAATCCCAATTGTGCACAAACTCTTCCATAAAATAGAAAAAAAGGGGAACTTGCCCCAAACTCATATAATGAGACTAATTACAATTTTCGTACCAAAACCAGAAATAAATAATACCAGAAAGGAACTTCCCTGGTGGCGCAGTGGTTAAGAATTCGCCTGCCAATGCAGGGGACACAGGTTTGATCCCTGGTCCGGGAAGATCCCACATGCCACAGAGCAATGAAGCCCGTGCACCACAACTACTGAGCCTGTGCTCTAGAGGCCACGAGCCACAACTACTGAGCCCGTGTGCCACAACTACTGAAGCTCGTGCACCTAGAGACCATGCTCCACAACAAGAGAAGCAACCACAATGAGAAGCCCGCGCACCGCAATGAAGAGTAGCCCCCGCTCACCGCAACTAGGGAAAGCCCGCGCACAGCAACGAAGACCCAATGCAATCAAAAATAAATAAATAAATAAATTTAAAAAAATAATAATAATACTAGAAAGGAAAATCATAGGCTCACTTACTCATGAACACAAATTCAAGTAATCCAAACAAAATACTGGAAAACCAAATCCAGAAAATTATTTATAAAAAGAACTGTGACCAAATGTGTTTATCCAAAGAAAGCATGAATGTCAACACAAGAGATTAAAGATAAAACACATGACTGTATCAATGGATAATAGGAAATGCACTCAATAACATTAAAGAATCATTCATAATAAAGATCCTTAGCTAATAAGGAATAGGAAGAAACTTCAATAAGCTAAAATGTAAAGCAAGCATCACACCTAATAGCACACTATCTGAAGCATCCCTTTAAAATCAGGAATAAAACCAAGATGCCCATCATCACCATTTCTATTCAATACTGTACTAGAGGTCCTGGCTACGATAAAAAATAAAATAAAATGGCTTATGAGGATTGGAAAGGAAAAAACAAAACAGTTCTTTGCATGAGAGATATATGACGGTCAACACAGAAAACCCATATCAATCAACAAAAATTTTTAAATGGAGTTTCAGCAAGTTTCCTAGATATAAGAAACAAATAGTTCTATAACAATGAAAGAAAATGTAACTTTTGGAAAATACCATTTAAAATATCAACAAAATATACAGAATACCTAGAAATAAGTCTAACAAAAGATGTTCAGAGACCTCTATTGTAAAATTATTGTGGAACTTTATAACCTGGGGATTATATATAATATTCGATAATTTTAAAAAGATATCAATTTTTCCCATTTCACCTACAGATTCAATTCCTATCAAAATCCCAACTCTGTGTGTGTCTGTGTCTGTCTTGACAAGCTAATGATTCCAAAATTTATGTGGGAGGAGAAAGGGCCAAGAATAGGCAAGACACTCTTGAAATACAGGATTAAGTTAGAGGGGATTTGTCTTAGCAGAGACAAAAAAATAATTCTAAAGATATGACAATTAATGTGATTTTGGCACATGAACAAACTGGACCAACAGACCAGAATAAAAGAATCCTTAAATAGATCCATGTACACACAGACATTTGAACAATGACAGACCAGCACTGCAGATCACTGGGTATGGATGAACTAAGTGTGCAATGAAAACTGCTTAGGAGACAAAAATGAAATTGGGACCCTATCTCACATTATACACAAAAATCACTTCCACAAGGATTAATGATTTAAATACAACAGGGCAAAACCTAGAACTTTTAGAAGAGTATGGGGGAGAGCATCTGTAAGACTTTGGGACAATGAACATGAATAAACTATAGTTACAAGCATCAACACTGACTAAGCGCACAGATTGAGTTTTTTAAAAGCTAAATGCAGAGGAATGCTTATAGTTTGACTTCACTTACATAAAGTTTAAAAGTGCCAATCATTTAGCGATGAATACGCATATGATAAAAGCATTTTTTTTAAGGGAGGAGGGGAAGGGGATTTTTAAAACAAAACTCAGGATAGCAATTATCTATGGAAGGAAGAAGCAGGCTGGGATTATGTCGGTACATATACAATAGATGGGTATTTAAAATGTTACACCTTATTTTCAGTATCATTTTTATTCCATGGGTATTTGTTTAAAGACGGTATGTATTTAAAGAATCATATATGACTATATATGTATGAAACACATGCTACTAGTTTAAAATACACAAATGAAATGCTATGCTTAAAAAAGGGGAAGAATATAACAAACAAGCAAACCCACCAGTTGTGTCAAATATTGACACTTTGCCCTATTTGTTTCAGATTACATATATATTTTTCTTCCTTTTTTTTTTTTAAGAAACAAAACAATACAAATAGAGTTAGTCCTTGTGCCACCCTCCCTCCTTCCTTTCCTCTCCTGCTAGGTCATGGGGAACATGACCTTTAATTATACTTGATAAAATCAAACTTTCTTCAAAACAGATATCCCAATGTATACACCCACCAGCTCTGTATAGTATCTGCAATTTTAACACATCCTTACTAACACCTGGTACTATCACTTTCATTTTTGCCCATTTGATGTGTATAAACTACACCCCATTGTTTTAACTTACATTTCCCTGATTATTACAGAAGTTGAGCATGTTTATTAGTCATCTAGTCATTAGTCATCTAGGTTTCTACTTCATTGAAGTACTTTTCTACAAACTAAATGAATCCATTGAGTAGTCTTTTTTTCTCATTTGGAAATTTTTTCTGTGAGTATTAATTCTTTGTCATTTATCAGCATTGTAAATGTCCCAGTCTGTGGACATAGAGGTTTGCTGAACAAAGGTTTGAATTTTAATATATTCAAACCAATCAATCTTTTCCTCTATATTTTGCACTTTTCATCTCTCTTGGTCTATGATCACAAAAATACTTCTGTACTTTTTGTTAGAAGTTTTAAAGCTTGCATTCACATTTGGTTGATTAACCCATCTGGAATTTACTTTGTGTATGGTATGATGACATGTATTTCTGTTTCATACAGAAAACCAATTATCCCAGCATTCATTTGTAGATGCCACCTTTATCATGTAGCAAGTTTCCGCACAGGCGTGGGTCTGTGTCTGGGCTCTGCTTTGTACCACCGATTTATCTGTCAACCCCTGTGCCAATATCACCTTGTCCTAGTTATGTATTTTATTACCATGTCATGATTTCTGACAAGGCAAATCCACATCTTCTTCACTGGTGTCTTGGCTATTCTGGTACTTTGCCTTTTGATACAAGTTTGAGGATCTGTGTGTCAAGTTTCACTCCAAGCCAAATTAAACCAAATAAAGTACCCTAATAGGATTCTGATTAGAGTTACACTGACATTTTAGATTCGGGGAGAACTGCTATCCTGATGATATGAATGTGGATGTGGTCTCTATCTCCATTTGTTTAGTGGGTAACCTTATCTTACTACTGACTTCATTGGGGATCTTCTAAACTTTCACGATTCAGCGTGATGTTTGCTGTAGTATTCAGGTTTTCAATAAATTCTGGAAATTCTCATATTTTTCAAGACTGCCCCTCCCACTTTCTCTCTACTCTTCCCTTCCTGGTTTTATGTTACACCTTCTCCTTACAACCTCCATGTCTCTCTCTCTTTAATTTATTTATTTATTTATTTATTTTTGGCTGTGTTGGGTGTTCATTGCTGCTCTAGTTGCGGTGAGCAGGGGCTACTCTTCGTTGCGGTGCGCGAGCTTCTCATTGCAGTGGCTTCTCTCGTTGCAGAGCACAGGCTCTAGGCGCGCGGGCTTCAGTAGTTGTGGCATGTGGGCTCTAGAGCGCAGGCTCAGTAGTTGTGGTGCATGGGCTTAGTTGCTCCATGGCATGTGGGATCTTTCCAGACCAGGGCTCGAACCCGTGTCCCCTGCATTGGCAGGCAGATTCTTAACCACTGTGCCACCAGGGAAGCCCCTCCATGTCTCTTAACCTTTCTTATTTTCCATCTCTTTATATCTTATATCTCTGTAATACTTTCTTGGAAATTTCTTCACATTTATCTTATAGGTCATTAATTTTGTCTTCAGCTAAGTCTTATCTTTTTATCCCATTCACAGAGATTTTCATTTTAATAACTATAATTTTCATTTCCAGTAGTTCTATTTAGGTCTTTCAAACCTGTTTGTTCTGTTTTCTTTCTGAATATGTCTGTCTTTTCCTGAATAATTTTACAATTATTATTACTATTATAAATTGAGAAAAAAATTAAAATTGAACGGCCCATCCAGTTAATTATAGCTGAAGAATAATCATCACATACAGCCAATATCAGCCATCAGAAGCCAGGTCTCTAGAGTTGAAACTGAGGAGTGACCATGATCACAGGCCAGGCTCCAAGGGACACACCTCAGAGACAAAACTCTGAGGGAGTCACAACCCCCAGAGGTCCCTTCACAGGACCCCACCGGTCCCCTTCCTTCACCCTCCCACCCATCGGCAGTTCTCTAGAGCCCTTCCAGTTTACAATGAGTCACTTACTACTATTCCCACCAGCTTTCACTGAAGCAGGAGACAGATGTCAAGGACTTAGAGAAGGATATAATCAAACAGCATCTATGTCCAGTATTCTACTTTGTTCTCCCCGTACCTAAAAATCTTCCTCCTCATCTCAGATGCCAGCATTTAATCTCAGGGGGAATAACCCCTTAACCTGCAAATGACTCCACTTTGGCACAAAAAAGTTATTTTATACTGTTGTTTTCACTGAAGCAGTGGTTTCCAAATAAACGTTTTTAATCATGTAACCCATCAGTAAAAAATTTTGAGATTGCAACCCCAGTGTATTTATTTTAAAAATATATATATATATAATATTTATATATTACATAATAAAACATACAAAAAATTAAGAGGAATAAAGTAACAACTATAAGCTGAAGCTTGAATATTTACTTAAGCAATACCACGGACTATATTTTACACGGGAACATTCCAGGTAATTTTAGTCTAAGAGAAGTTATGCTTAGTAACAGTAAGGAAAATCATTAATAGATGTTGAGAACTTACTCAACATTAATATTAAGATGCTTACCTATGCGTCCTCTCTCTACTTCCTTATCCCCTAAGCCAGCCATCTGTCTTCTCAATGCTTTATGAGTTTTTAATCCTTTATTCTGAATGAAGCCTATTTACATTCTAGATCTTTCTCCTCCTCAAAAAGATAACAGTACATTATTCAAAGCAATAATATGAAATTAACTCCCTGTTTATTTAGTCAATATTGTTAAGATATTAACATTATTGAAAGAATACTGGTATCATATAAAACAGTCATGCCTTCCTAATTATAACAAGGGAGGGGACAGTGACAATTTGACGTATTTAAAGCAAAAAAAAATTACTATTTTATAACATAAAATAGTACATATACCTGATAAAATTAGGTAAGTTAACGAAAATATTTAGCTTAACTGGTTCTATAATATGAAGTAAATAACTGGCCTCAGAATTTGAGGGAATTAACTCAGAATTTGAAGACAGGCTCAACTTATTGAGCCTTTGATTTTAAAAAGTCATCCTAATCTTGAACTGTTCTTATATTTCCATAAGATCAAGAAAATGCAGAGGCTACTTACTTCTCAAGTTTTCACTTGGGAAGAATTATGTATACCATGTGCAAATTATTTCCATCTCACTCTCTACACTGAAGAGATGTTTAATGAAACACTGGCCTAATAATATAACAAACACGCTTCCATGAAGATGAAAAATACACCATGTCTGTGAGTGCTTCAAGTGACTGATGATATTATTAGGTACCTAATCCCTCATATACTTTAAATTCTCATGGATAATGTTTTCTGATCTACTAGGGAGGTATAAATAGAAAGCATACATCTTGGCTGGAGTCCAGTCCCTGGCTACACAAGAAAGGATAAGTAAAGAATAGAAAATTGCACTAGTCATTAATTTCTAAGACCCTTGCCTCCCTACCTTAAAGTTTACAAAGAAGTGTGCTTTTCATTGTTTAATATCAGATCTATCACTGTACCTGGAAAACATGCTATTTTTATATAAAAAATACTATCATCATTCACAGTTTTAAAAAACACACACACAATCTGGTGCATCATTTTGCTAATTATTCTTCTTTTGTGAGGCTTTAGCAGAAGGCTAAGGAGTCAAAGAAACCATGGGGTAATTCAGGAGTTAAGTTATAACCCTGAGCCACACTAGTGGTTACTCAGTCTAGAACTTACTTTCAAAATCTAAGAAGAATGAAATATGCACCCAATTATTATTTACTCATTGGACTAATGATATCCATGAAGGTAAACTTATTATTTTATAAAATTAAATAATACACCTTTTTGACAATAACCTAAGGATACCAGGTGTGAATCCATAGCATAAACACTGACAGAGCCTAGTCATAAATACTATTAATTTGAATGGACAGATTCTCTAGTATTAATTGTTACAAGGCCTTTACCAGGCCTACCCTAACCCTCACCAGGGGACCTTTCACTTGTCTGAATCTGCAGTAATGACAGAGAGGGTGATGGAACTGGTCTTTCTGTGCACTGAGTATGAAATTGGTTATATTATGGTCAAATCTATTCACCAACTCAAAGACAAAAAACAGAACTCAAACATCTAGAATTTTGAGGGTACTTTTGTTTTTGTGTAAATACCTTATAAAGTACTTATGTGCCAGGCACTATTCTTAGAGCTTTACACACCTTAATTGAGAAATTCTTAAACTGTGTGTGCCATGGACACCGCTGCCACTCTGGTTTGGCAATCTGGTGAAGCCTGTGCACTCCTCAAATGCTTTTAAATGCATAAAATACGTGAGATTACAAAGGAAACAAGTTATACTGAAATATAGAAATATGTGCTCTCTTTTATTATTTTATCTTATTAAGTAACAAGATCTAGGGTAAAGTTAATAACTACCGTAATTTCAAAGCAGTGATGAACATAAACAATACTTCGAGATGTGGCAACAAATGTAACGTGATATGAAAATACCTGTGAGCTCTGCTGGTGACAGATCACAGTTACTGCAAATACTCTTATGAATTATAGCCTGTTTCATAACTGATAAAAAGGATAAACTCCAGTTCGAGATTAGTGAAAATTAAAGATGCAACATTTTTCCCATTCAAGTTCCAAACCCTCTGATTTCTATCCACTTACGCCTACGAAGTGAAGAGCCGCTGTTATGAACAGCTCATTTAACCCTAAGATGATCCTCTTTAGTTGGTGGCGTCATCGTCCCCGTTTTATGGATGAGGACTCTGAGGTATGGGTGAGTTACCCACCGCACAACTACAAAGTAAGTGAATTAAGTACACGTGTGCCCCCAGTCCCGTAAGTGGGCGGACCTCACCTTGATGGGGGGTTTCCGAGTGATGTGGGAGACGAGGAAGTTCATGGCGATGTCCTCACAGTTGATGTATTCGTCCACCATGTCTCGGATGGCCTGGGGCATCACGTAAGAATACAGGTAGGCATAATACTGTCAGGGGCAGAAACAGAATCACATACTTTGTCAGAGGCCACAGTTCTTTAGCTTTCAGCAAAAATATGCTCGGAAGGAAGGGTGTTGTGGTGGGAGGTGGGGTATGGCAATCACCGAGAAGCACCACTGGCATTTAGGGAGTCGGGTCCAGGGACGCTAAACACCCTGCAAGGCAGGCCTTCTGCAGTGAAGAATTAGCCCGTCCAAACTGCCCTTATCCCCCACTTTGAGAATCAAAACGTCGTGTAATCTCCTTGGTACCCCAGTGATTCTGCAACAATCTAAAGATTTATCACATTAGGTGGGACACTAGTTGAACCGTGTTCTCTCTGACAAAGGCAAGAAGGGACACGCAAGGGGGAAAGCCTGGTTATCTTCTCAGACCTCAGTAAGTCACTGAGCCATGAGACGTCCGATCCCTCCGTGCCCCACTTCTCACTATTGGCACCGGCTACCCCCTGCTCCAAGCCACCATCACCTCTGGCCCGCATTATTCATACAGTCCCCTAAATAGCCTCCCCGCTGCCATACTTTCCTCCCTACAGTCCATCCTCAGCACAGCAGAGCAATCGTGTTAAAACACAAGTCCAACTGAGCTCATCTCTCCTTTACTCCAAACCCCTCAATGGCTTCTCATCTCACTCAGAGTAAAAGCCTAAGTTCTGAAAATGCCCTGCAAGGCCCACAGAATGGTCTGCGCTAGCTCAAACCTGCCAGTGAATGTCGACTGCTAAATTTTCAGAGGTTTTGTGAGACTATTTAAGAATTCTGTGAGCTTGTTATGAAAAGTAGCCATTATTAAAAATATAATTACATATACTTAAAATGAAGTTATACTAAATGTTATATTAAAAGCCAATAAATACCTAAAGCTCATCACTTCTTAATTAACTAATTAATACATTTTACAATTACTTATTACATTTACTGTCATCTTTTTTTTGTTTTTTAATTGTTTGGTCATGCCTCATGGCATGCGGGATCCTAGTTCCCTAACCAGGGATCAAACCCGTGCCCCCTGCAGTCGAAGTGCAGTGTCTTAACCACTGTACCGCCAGGGATGTCCCACATTAACTGTCATCTTGAGGCTGTTTATGTCTATCATATCCGTATGGTGAAAATACTATATCACTGGCATGGACCTGCCCATCTCTTCCAAACACCATGTTCATTGACTCATACTGATAACTTGAACTCAGCCATGGTAAGAATATTTACACCACAGAAATGGGCAAATGCCGTGAAACAGAGCAAATGTTAATGGTGATGTGTTGCAACATGCTGACGATGAACAGGTGAGGTGCCTAATAAAAGTGATTTACGTATCTTACCACCTTAAATAGTAGAATCTATATAGCGAAATAATCATAAAATTTTTGTACCACAAAGTGTTTTGCTGGTTATCTTGTGGCAAAGTACTTAAGAGATGGTGAACTTAAAAGATGAATTACACATTTTTCTTTTACAAAAAGACAGGTAATTAAAGTCTGTGTACCCTTTAAATGGTCAGTGATTGTCATCAGTATGCTAATGAGAATATTTATTCATTGAATACAATCCATATCTTTATCAAGGGAAACGTGACATCATAAAAGGAAAAAGAAAGAACTGACTTAAAAATATATGGAGAAAGCGTTATGAAAACAAATGTTTAGAAGTATTTCCACTATTATGTGATTTTTTCATGCCAAAAATCATTTTTAAAATATAGAAAAACTTTTGTAACCTGTTTAAAAATCTTCTAAATGAAAAGTTTCAGTGAATTTAGAACCTACTCTAAAATATAAAAATGTAACACCTTCTCATTAGTTTGCTAAAAAAAACTGAACACATTGTAGAAGATGGAAATTCTAGTCCAATTTCAACAAAATGCTACCAAATTGGTGGGTAAGTATCACAACTTAGGAAGCATGGCAATAAGGTATGTCTTCCAGGGGCAGTGATTAAAACCAAGTATCAGAAATATGCTTAATTTTGGATATATATACACTACCAAATGTAAAATAGATAGCTGGTGGGGAAGCAGCCGCATAGCACAGGGAGATCAGTTCGGTGCTTTGTGTCCACCTAGAGGGGTGGGATAGGGAGGGTGGGAGGGAGACGCAAGAGGGAGGGGATGTGGGGATATATGTATACATATAGCTGATTCACTTTGTTATAAAGCAGAAACTAACACAAAACTGTAAAGCAATTATACTCCAATAAAGATGTTAAATTAAAAAAAAAATGCTTAATTTAGAAATAGACCTCTGAGTTGCCATAATGCAGTGTCAAATCAAGATTTTCAAAAATAATAAAGCATATTCAATCATATTGCTTTCACTAAAATTTAAGAATTTAGTGAGAATATTATTTTGAAACTGTTTCATCTTTATCTCAACCTTATAAAAATTTCTATAAGTATAGTAGTACGCATATTATAATTTATAAATAAATATATACATTTGTGAGATACCAAAGCATTTTACTGATAGGCACTTAGGATAAAAAAAAAAACCTTGATTGTTCTAGATTAGGGATGACCAACTTAGCTGCTTTCAAGGGCCAAACAAGGAAGGCAAATAGATAACAAACATGCTAAAGAAATGGGTGTAAGAAAAATACAGGCATGGGACAGATAAGCACACACGTGTCCTCCTCCAGGGAACAGTGGCTACGCAGCTCCAGCCGGCAGGTGCCAGGCAGGAACCCTGCTCCAGTAGGACCTGATCTTCATTTTCATTGAGGTCCAGATCTTTTTGTAAAATTCTCTGATTTTTAAAACCTGGCAGAGTATGGGACGGCACCAGGGGGCTAAATAAACATCTGTAACCACAGAAGGCTTTAGGGCAGCTAATTTTTAAACCTTGCCTTAGATTTTCAAAGAGAAAAAACAACAAACCTAAGTTTTATTAAGTCAATTATTTATTACTTAACAGTAAAGGGATCTGGGACTTCCCTGGCAGTCCAGTGGTTAAGACTCTCTGCTTCCACTGCAGGGGTTGAGGATTCAATCCCTGGTTGGGGAACTAAGAGCAATCAGAGATTTGATAAGGTAGACTTTCCAGAAGACAAGTAAATTCTCACGGTATGAGTATGCACTGCTAAAACTGGGGGCTCTTTCTCAAATGACCAGTGTGAAAATAAATGACTCCTAGTTAGGTGTGGTTTCTCAGCCCGATGCTTTCTAATTCTACTCGCAATCCCCAGCCCAACCAAAGCCCACAAGTTTGGAAAATAATCATGAGAGCCAAGTTCAAGAATGGGATGAGCATATCAGCTTCACACATTAAATTTTAAAAAGAAAAAAAAAGCGAGAGTTTAATGACCTCCTAAGGCTGGTTCAAAATGTTCCTGGTAAGATGACTTTTAAGGTAAAACTGAGGAGACTTGCAAGATGCCACCTCTGAGATGTGAAATATATGAGGGACAAAAGATTTGAAGGTGGGGTAGGGGGAGAGATAATCAGCTTTTTGGGGAAAAGTTCAGTTTGAAGTACCAGAGGGACATACAGGGGATGTCCTGAAAACAATTAAATACACGAGTAAAGCTCTCAAGGAAAGGCCATGGCTGGAATATAAGGACGGAAATCACCAGCTTACGGATGCTGAGAAAAGCCACAAGACATGGAGAGTACAAGAGAACATTTAAGGAAAACACAAAGTAAGAAGAGCACTAGACAGCTATGTATAAAATAATCAACAAGGACCTACTGTATAGCACAGGGAACTCTAACTCAGTATTCTGTAATAACCTATATGGGAAAAGAATCTGAAAAAGAATAGATATATGTATATGTATAACCGAATCACTTTGCTGTACACCTGAAACTAAAACATTGTAAATCAACTTACGCCAATATAAAATAAAAATTAAATTAAAAAAAGAAGAGCACCAGACAGAAGTAGAACCCTGTGATACTTCAACAATTACAGGGAGACAGTGTGCTGGACAGGTCTCCCAGGAGGGCATGGCGTGGAGATCAGGATGATGGGCCAGGTGCTAACATCTTTGATGACCATGAAGGGATGATTAGTAGGAGGCTGGCAGATGGAGCAACAAGACAGACACCATGAACCTCAAATGAGATCTTACATGACAGGTGAGAAGTAACTGTCTAGAAGTGTCACCAGTAAGCAGTGAAAATGGTTCTCTACACCTTGCTCCAAAGTACAAATCGGGGGAAATGAGTAGCCTCAATCACTGGCCCTGGAAGGAATAAAAGGAAAGCACTGTCCTCAGAGACAAGTCAGGTTTCAATCAGATCAAGGAGATGGAGGAGGTACTCTGTGAAGCGGGGGGGTGTGGGCGGTTTGGCGATCTCAAAATAGGGATTCTTCAGAACCCAGAGGGAGGACTTGGGAGGGAAGGTATAGAGCAGCAATATCCAACAGAAATACACTGTGAGTCACAATTGTCATTTTAAATTTTCTAGTAGCCATGTTTTTAAGAAATAAAAAGAAACAGTAAAATTAATTTGTAATATATTTTATTTAACCCAGTGTATCCAAAATGATTGCACTTTCACATACAATCAATATAAAAAATTACTGAGATAGTTTACACTCTTTCTTTCACGCTAAGTTTTCAAAGTCTGCTATGTACTTTATACGTGGAGCACATCTCAACGCTGACTAGTCACATTTCAAGCGCTCAGCAGCCACATGTGGCCAGTGGCTACCTTACAGAACAGATGACAGGTAGAGGGAAGATGAGTCAGGAGCAAGGAAACAGAACAGTTCAGCGACAACAGTACAGGAGAGGAGTCATGATTGCAAGGACTTGCACAGTGAATTTTCAGCGAAAACCAGGATGTGAGGCAACATGACAATTAAAAGCTCTAAGGAATCAAATAGAACTTGCAGAGCCCCAACAGACAGAGGTTTGTGGTGGGGCTTGGGATAGAGGTGGCTGAGTCAGAAGAGGGCCAGGTTCAGCCTTCTGCTGACCAGGTCACGTCTGGAATGGTTGTGGGGAAACTGGACCACATTTTGGCCCAATGCCCTCAATTTTACAGAGGGAGAGCCAGTGCCCGGGAAGATATACTGATTTTCCTATTGACCATGTGCAATTATACAGTCAGCCTTCTCATCCGGACTTTTTATTCTAGCATTGCTCTAATCATCTTGATCACTGTGTTTAAAAATAGAAATAACTTAATTCTAGCAGAGAAGGGATATATGAGAAGCATTAGCAGAGCTAACTTTAAAGCAGCATTTCACTGCCCCACAAAGGCTCAACTCCTACCAAGTTCATGCCAATCCTACCAGCTTTTTCTTACCTTGTGGAAGAAGGCAGCACCTGTCAGCACCATGGACAGCTCACAGGAGTAGTTGGAGTTGTAGAGCCAGGACTGATGAGGGATGTCCCACGCGTGGTAACGGCCAGGGAAACCCACAATGCGGTCCCGCGCTTCTCTCCACACCCTCAAAAAACACAAGTATATGCACACTGCTGAGTACAAAGCTCTAAGGTTATCAGAAACGTTTAAAATTATTGCCTCTATTTTGCAGATGCTGACTCGTTGAGCTGTTACTTCTTTAAAAAAAAAAACAAAAACAAAAACAACTGTATATACCAAATCAATCACAAGATAAAAAGGATAAAAACAAACAGTGTCAGGAATTCCCTCCGGTCCAGTGGTTGGGACTCCGTGCTTTCACTGCTGAGGGCGCAGGTTCAATCCCTGGTTGGGGAACTAAGATCCCGCAAGCCACATGGCCATAAAAAAATAAACAAACAATGTCACCCACAGCTTCCTTAATAAGTACCTGCTTATTGATCCTCTAACTTCTGGCAGCCAGCATCTCTCCAGCCCTTATAGAAGGAAAAAGTTGGAATAACACAGAAAGGATCTAAGGATCTAAGGAGTCTAAGGCATTAAAGGTCTCCAGAATGGGATAAGTACAGCAATCTGCTAAGAAGCAGGAAGAAGATGATTTTTATATCTATTTATTTTTAATCTTATTTAATTTCTAAAAGTTTTATTTTTAATGTGTACGACATACTAGGACTTGTATATAATTTATGTGTATTGCATACTTAACTTCTCTTTTACTGAGCGGGTACACTATAAAAAAAAGCTTAGAGGGGAATTCCCTGGCGGTCCAGTGGATAAGACTGTGCGCTTCCACTGCAGAGGACTGGGGTTGAATCCCTGGTTGGGGAACTAGGATCCCACATGCCACATGGCACGGCCGGGAAAAAAAAAAAAAAAAAGCTTAGAGACCACTGGTCTAAACAGGAGACTGCTGCCTGGAGTTAGGTACAACAGTCTTAATTCCTGATTTGAGCAGAGCTCAGGTAGAAACCTACAACATGAAAAGAAGTGGTCTACAGAACCATACAAATGAAAGACTTCATAAATGCAAGAAATAAATTGAGAATTCAACGTTTCCAGGGTAAACTTTTATAACATCCTCAAATTTTTTTTAAAATTTATTTATTTCATTTATTTTTGGCTGTGTTGGGTCTTCGTTGCTGTGCACGGACTTTCTCTAGTTGCAGCGAGCGGGGGCTACTCTTCGTTGCAGTGTGTAGACTTCTCATTGCGGTGGCTTCTCTTGTTGCGGGCTCTAGGCGCACGGGCTTCAGTAGTTGTGGCACACGGGCTCAGTAGTTGTGGCTCACGGGCTCCAGAGCACAGGCTCAGCAATTGTGGTGCACAGGCTTAGTCGCTCCGCGGCATGTGGGATCTTCCCGGACCAGGGCTCGAACCCATGTCCCCTGCATCGGCAGGCAGACTCCCAATCACTGCGCCACCAGGGAAGCCCCACATCCTCAAATTTATAGGTAAGGTACAACAAATAAAATCAGTTTCACGGGCTAAAATCATAGAGCTGAAAGCACTTATGTTCCACAGCACCCTACATCCTTGCAGAAGTGCTTTGGGGGTCCCATAAACAATGGACCATCACCTCCCCACTCCACCTCACCCCAACAGAGATTTAAACTGCCTAAGAAACTCCTTCATCACCCCTGGAACTTCAACTCCTAAAACACGTAAGATTTCAGTTCAAAAGAGTTCTTCTCCTATTAAGTTTGAAAGCGACTAATCTAGTTCAACAGATGAGACACTACAACTCCTATCACAACTTAGCAGCTGTCTAAATGGGCTTTCTGCCACATCCCACCCAAATCCCTACCTCTGTCCTGATTTATCTCCTAAAACTGACTCCCAATTACTAACCTAAAAAGCTACAAGATGTTTTAATAATATATTTTGACATTTACAGAATGTACGGATTGCTAATAAATACCAATGGTATATCCAAATGCTGTATCAATACTCCTAAAAATACTGATCTCTTCAAATGCTTATTGATCCTACTAGCCCCGAAATATCAGCAGAAGAAAGAATGGGAAACAATATTTTAATTATCAGATTTGGCTGATTTAAGTCAACATATACAGTTTTTAATAAGGTAGAATATCCTTTGCTACATGATATCAAAAGGCAACATATCCAATTTGTTAAAGGCTGTCGATGCTCAACTAGGTATTAATTATCTGTTAAATAATAAGGAAAAAATCAGCATGGAAGCACAAGCACCAGACAAATGCAAGTAAAGGCTCAAGTCCTTGGGATGAGGCATCAGGAGTTTTAGATATAAGGTCTCAGTGGAATCAGAAAGTTAGGCATGTTAAAATATCAATTATAAATAATGCTATCAATTTAAGTATGAAAGTGTTACACATAACCAGTTCCTTAACATTATATTCAAATTATGCTGCACTAAGTATTTTTAACCTATGTGCAGTATCATAGATCATGCTTTGGTATGTATACCTTATCCTCTTTTTTTTTTTTTGGCTGTACCACGCGGCTTGTGGAATCTCAGTTCCCTGACCAGGAACTGAGGACCCCAGCAGTGAAAGTGTGGAATCCTGACCACCAGACCACCAGGGAACTCCCAGTACATCTTATCTTTAATGAATTATTTTTTAACTGTGTTAATGTTCCAATTACCTACAAAATATGTTAGGGAAAAAGTTTCAAAGGTAATTCTATAGCTCAAACTTAAAGAAAATTCACTGGATAAATTCAACTTTGCCAAACAACTAAAGAGAAATTTTAAAATAATGAAATCAAGATACTATGCCACTGAAGAATGTGAGTCACGGCTCAAATTCTTCCGTTAACATTTCAGATTTACATACTATCACCTTTGAAAAAAGTGCATCAATTCAACCTTCTCATGGCACAAACTGTGGCACATCATTTCCATATTAATATAGTCAAGTTAAAAAAAACCTGACAACTCAAATATTTACATTATTTTAAATAACGATGATTTCTTTTTCTTGCAATCCTGTGAGACTCAAAACGATTTAATACGTTACCTGAATGAAGCAAAAGGTCATGTTACTACTAATATTTAATTTAAAACTGATTTTTCTGATCTTCAAAACTTAGGCAAATGGTTCTGAATAAAGATCAGTATATTAAAGATATTGAGTACATTAAAATAATACGGACCACGCCACACAAAGAGACAGTGTCATCCTTCCTGGTTATATTTCCATGTTTCTCCCTCTGGTTCATTAAGAACCAAATGATTTGAAATGCAGTAAGAAAATAAAGTGTAAAATCAACTAATAATCAAAAAATGTATTTAAAAAATAAGGTGAGATTTTGCTTCCTGACCATCTAAAACAATAGTCTCTTTTCCAAATTCCATGTTTCTATATATTATGTAAGCCTTTTCCTCCTCTCCAAAATAAAATATTAAGGAACGTGTACCAAACCATGGTAAAGGAAAAAGGTTTTGGTTAGCTCCCTTTGGAAAAGAAAACTCAAAGCAGAGCAATGGAATACAGAGAAGAAGATCAATATCAGATCCAGTGGGGGAATTCACAACTTCTGGGCCAAGATAACAGAGATACCTGGATCCAGGAAGAGAAACCTACCTTCCAGTCCACAATCCCATCCCTCCTCATACAGCTTACACTATCACCTTTTTAAAAAATAAAGTTTACTGAGACATAAATCACATACCATAAAACTCAC
The DNA here is from genome assembly GCF_009873245.2 of Balaenoptera musculus. Taxonomy (NCBI): domain Eukaryota; kingdom Metazoa; phylum Chordata; class Mammalia; order Artiodactyla; family Balaenopteridae; genus Balaenoptera; species Balaenoptera musculus. Next base: position 9,964,578 of record NC_045790.1, read on the forward strand.
TTGTTTAAAAGTGTACGACTCACTGGGTTTTAGTATATTCACAGAGCTATGCAACCATCACCACTACCTAATTTCAGAATATTTTCATCACCCCAAAAAGAAACTCCATAACCATTAGCAGTCACTCCCCATTTTCCCCCTCCCCATCCCATGGCAACCACCAATCTACTTTCTGTCTCCACAGATTTGCTTACTGTGGACATTTCATATAAATGGACTCATATATTCTGTGACTAACTTATTTTACTTAGCCTGTTTTCAAGGTTCACCCATGTTGTAGCACGTGTCAGTACTTCATTCCTTTTTGTTGCCAAATAATATTCCATTGTATGCGTATACCACGGTTTGTTTATCCATTCATCAGTTGATGGACATTTGGGTTGTTTATTACTTCTTTTGTTTTAGTTTTTTTTGACAACTGATTTTTTGGTGTGTGGCAAAATGTATGTAACATAAAGTTTACCATTTTCATCATTTTCAAGTGTACAGTTCAATGGCATTAAGTATATTCACACTGTTGTATGATCATCAATCTCCAGAACTTCTTCACCTTCCCAGCCTGAAACTCTGACCCACTGAACTCTAACTCGGCATTCTTGCCTTCCTCCAGCCCCAGGCAGCCACCACCACCTTTGTCTCTATGAATCTGACTACTCTGGGCGCCTCATATAAGTAGAATCATGTTTATACTCATTGACTCTTATAAATAATGCTGCTATGAACATTCATGTACTGCTTTTGTATAGACATATGTTTTCAGTTCTCTTGGGTCTCTTTATCTGTCCCTTAAGAACATACCTGTTTCCTTCCTTGCTGTGTAAGCTGAAGTTAGCCAAGATCCATATTACCTTTTGCCAGAGGGAGAATTTCTATTTATTTATTTATTTAAAATCAAAGTGCAGTTGATTTACAAGTGATTCAGTTATACATATATATATATATATATATATTATTTTTCAGATTCTTTTCCATTACAGGTTATTACAAGACATTGAATATATTTCCCTGTGCTATACAGTAGGTCTTCATTATCTATTTTATATATAATAGTGTATATCTGTTAATCCCAAATTCCTAATTTATCCCTCCCCCCACTTTCCCCTTTAGTTACCATAAATTTGTTTTCTATGTCTGTGAGTCTATTTCTGTTTTGTAAGTAAATTCACTTGTATCATTTTTTTAGATTCCACATATAAGTGATATCACGTTATTTGCCTTTCACTTCACTAAGTATGATAATCTCTAGGTCCATCAAGGTTGCAGCAAATGGCATTATTTCATTCTTTTCTTATGGCTGAGTAGTATTCCATCGTATATATATACCACAGCTTCTTTATCCATTTATCTGTTGACGGACACTTAGGTTGCTTCCATGTCTTGGCTACTGTAAACAGTGCTGCAATGAACATTGGGGTGCATTTATCTTTTTGAAAAGGGGACCCTCCTACACTGCTGGTGGAAATGTAAATTGGAGCAGCCACTATGGAGAACAGTATGGAGGTTCCTTGAAAAACTAATCTGGAAAAGATGAAAACTCTAATTCGAAAACAAAGTTTTTAGATCAAAGGATGCCCAAACAAATGCGAAAAGAGTCAGGGCAATAAAAGGTTTAGAAGTCAAGCCAGAGATAATTTACCAGTCTTATAACCAGAGGCTAACCCTCAAATTTCAAATGACTGTTAGGAGACTCTTACAGCTCAATAATAAAAAGGCAAAGGATCTGAATAGACATTTCTCCAAAGAAGATATACAAACAGTCACTGAGCACATGAAAAGATACTCAATATCATCAGTCATAAGGCTTCCTATTATTCTCTCACCACTTGGAAATCTGTTGACAAATGGAAAAGATAAAGATCTTCCTAGGGACTTGCCTGGTGGCACAGTGGTTAAGAATCCACCTGCCAATGCGGGGGACACAGGTTCGAGCCCCAGTCCGGGACGATCCCACATGCCGTGGGGCAACTAAGCCCGCGTGCCACAACTACTGAGCCTGCTCTCTAGAGCCCGCGAGCCACAACTACTGAGCCTGCACACCACAACTACTGAAGCCTGCATGCCACAACTGCTGAAGCCTGTGTGCCTAGAGCCCGTGCTCTGCAACAAGAGAAGCCACTGCAATGAGAAGCCCGCGCACTGCAACGAAGAGTAGCCCCTGCTCGTCGCAACTAGAGAAAGCCCATGCACAGCAACAAAGACCCAACGCAGCCAAAAATTAATTAATTAATTAATTTTTAAACAAATCTTCCTAAATCAAGAGTCATAGAAGATAGCAAATGCCAGCTATCTTAATAAGCTTCAAACTCATCAAAGCAGGACCCCTTATCTAATCATTCTTGGGATCTAGAGCTGATTGGCAATTCTCCTGTTAACATTCCATGACTCTGTTCACAGCTCCCAGTCCTTTAGCATGCTCTAAACTGCATCATGCTGTATCAGAAATATACCACCTTCCCTTCCCTCCCCGCCACCATCAATAACGACAACTGTGATGGCAAAAGCCCATTTCTGGAACCATCACATGGCTTTTTTTTCCTTTCATAAAAACCAGTAAATAGAGAGCTGGCTTCTTACTGTCATGGTACAAAGGAACACACTTCAGTGGGATTTTTATCACTGCTAACAACAGACTCCTGCCTCAATAATATAGTAGGAGAAAGAAGTCAAAGGAAATGAGAGGCTGGGTGAGGGAGAGTAAGAACAGATGTTCTGATTTGTCAGAAATGTGTCAAATAATTCTTTATAGATGGACCTAAGACAAATACAGCAATAAAGCTGCTCCTTTCATCTGAGCATCTGCACTTATCCACTTAAACCAAAGGAAGCCTGAAAGCTAGGGGTCAGGCCAGGCTTTCAGTGAATGGAACAAAAGCACAGAGAAAAAGAGTTCTCCATCCTGGATCTATACTTAATTTGAACAAGATCTCCAAGGATATCTACTCCAGTGCTTCTCAAACTATCTGTGGCAAACAAGTAATGTTCCCCTGGCTTATTCATGCTTTTGTAAAATACAATAAATATGAATCTCATGGTTTCTTACATATGACACCAAAAGCACAAGTAACCAAAGAAAACATAGACAAACTGGACTTCATTAAAATGAAAAGCTTTTGTGCTTTGAAGGACACCATAAAGAAAGTGAAATGACAACCCACAGAATAGCAGAAAAAATTTGTGAATCGTATCTCTGATAAGGGACTTGGATCTAGAATATACAGAGAACTCTTACAACTCAATAATAAAAAGACAACCCAAATCACAATGGGCAAAGGATCTCAACAGACATTTCTTCAAAGAAGATACATAAACTGTTATTAAGCACATGAAAAGATAGCCAATATCACGAGTCATTAGGGAAATGCAAATCAAAACTACATTGAAATACCACTTCACACCCAGTAGGAGGGCTATAAATAAAAAATGGAAAATAACAAGTGTTGACAAGGATGCAGAGAAAATGGAACCCTTATTCACTGCTGGTACAATATAAAATGGTGCAGCCACTTTGGAAAACAGGAGTGTAGTTCCTCAAAATGTTAAACGAAGAGATACTATATGATCCAGCAATTCCACTCCAAGGTATATATCTAAGAGAAAGGAAATGTTCATATACAAACTTGTACATGAATGTTCATAGCAGCACTATTCTCAATAGCCAAGGAGTAGAAACAACCCAAATGTCCATTAATGGATAAATGGATAAACAAAATGTGTACATCCATACAAAATGGATGAAGTACTGACAGATGCTACAAGATGGATGAACCTTGGAAACACTATGTTAAGTGAAAGAAACCAGTTACCAAAGAGCACATATTATATGGTACCATGTATATGGAATGTCTGTAACAGGCAAATTTATAGAGAAACAAAGTACATTAATGGTTGCCAAGGTCTTAGAGGAGTTGGAGAAAAATGGGGAATGACTGCTAATGGGTACAGGATTTCTTTTGGTGGTAATGAAGATTTCTAAACTAGATTATGGTGATGGTTGCACAACTCCGTAAATATACTAAAAACCAATGAATGGTACACTTAAATGAGTGAACTGTATGATGTATGAATTATATTCAATAAATGTTACCCAAAAAATGAATTACAAGAAAAAAGTTCACACTTGGATGTCATGGTAAATGTCAAATCACTTTAAAGTTTCTAAATGCCTACTCTGAATTTTTGTACTTACCTCACTGTGGACAGGTAATAAACTGTTCACGGGCCAGCATACCAGTCCAGGACACACTTTGAGTGGCCCTGATCTACTCCATTCTCTCACCTGTACTGTTCCCTCAAAGTGGGATATTTAAGCCCAATAAGATGTCTCAGTTACTATCAGCTATGAAATTCATTTGGCTGCCTAATCCAGGTTTTGAGTTAGTTTCCTGTCACTTGCAAACAAAAGTGTTTCATGATTGAAAATCAGCTCCTCACCGAAACCCAAACATGATTTCATCGTGGCGGAGGTGAGCGTCATCATCAATAGACAGGATGGCCTCTGTCTCGATTTCATTCCAGGGCAGGAATCGATTGTTCAAACTGTTCTTCTCAGTACGGACCACCTGTAAAGAGGAAGGGAAAACACTTAACGGTCAATGCTGCATCGTTCAATGCAAAAGCAAAACCACCTTTAGGTCAAAGCAGACTGTGGCTAAACATCTTGAACAATTTCGCCTGCTTACCTACCACTTGTAAAATCTAGCATATGCCTTTTAGGAACAGAAATTGCCTCATATTTCGGCAAATGTATAAAGATTTCACATTTTAAGCTGTATTCATTTGCTACCTAATTTTCCTGTGAAACAAGCTAAAGCTGAGGATTATTTTAAGTATGCAATAAACACAGTCTAGGGAAATTAAAAATAAGTTTCCCAAGAGAACACAAGGTGGCAGAGTAGAACTGAGATTATGATTCTCAGCCCTGGAATCCCCTTTAAAACCAAACTCAGAACTCCCTTAAGTCTATATAATTTCTGACCCCCAATTTTAAGGCCTTTCTTTTTGGTATAAAAGAACAAAGGACAGTCCATCTGGTTGAGGTTAATTACTTACTTCACTTTTGCAATTCCTACCTGCAACACTGACTACACTTACAAGAGGTTTTTCTTTCAAGGTGTACCTGATCCAGTAAAACTAAAAGCTTTTGTGTCCAAAGAATCTCTATCCAAAGTGACCCACTATGAAAAGCAGTAATTTCTTCACAAAACAAAGATTAGTGCCCAAATGGTGGAACTACATTATGATTTTAAAAATTATTTAAACCTGCCTCAGATAAGCATAGTTTACTATAACATAGGTAGTAGCTTTATTATTCACCTTGTCCCTGATACTCAAACAAGGATGAACATACTCAGTACTTTGATAGCTCATTTTATTTTTATGGTTTCTATACCTAATTAATCCAGCTAGTGAGGAACCATCATTTTATTCTCAAAAACCAGAAACAAAGAGAACTTCTTGAGCAATCACCTTTTTGGAAAGCCAAGAAGGGTCATCTTACTTTTAACAGAACACCTTACCTGTAATGAGGCTAACCTCCACGTAGCATAAGGAATATAATTTTATCCAGGGTCTAAAAGTTTATGAATGGTTTCAAAGGTACTCCCATGACCTCACGAGTATTGTCCCTTCAGCTTAAAATACTCTTTCTCCTATTCCTCTACCACAATTATTCTCCCCCTGGAGACCCAGTTCAGATGCCTCTTGTCACTCCCCAACCTTGTCAAAAGTAATCACTTCTTCTGTGTTCTTAAGGCAGAGTCCTCATATTTCAATTAATTCATTCTAGCACACTTAGAATCCAATTAGTTCAGAGCCAGAAGGTCCTTGGAGATCAGTCAACTTTCACTTTACACGTGGACGACTGGCAAGTGGCAGAGGTAGACTCTAATATTCCCAACTCCAAATCAGTGCGTCTCTGCTAAACTTCGATTAAGTTTATAAATCTCATCCAACGAAAGCCCCATGGAAAATGTATAATTAATTTGTGTACCATCAAGAAATAAAAATACTGGGCTTCCCTGGTGGCGTAGTGGTTGAGAGTCTGCCTGCCAATGCAGGGGACACGGGTTCGAGCCCTGGTCTGGGAAGATCCCACATGCCGCGGAGCAACTAGGCCCGTGAGCCACAACTACTGAGCCTGCGCGTCTGGAGCCTGTGCTCCGCAACAAGAGAGGCCGCGATAATGAGAGGCCCGCGCACCGCGATGAAGAGTGGCCCCCGCTTGCCGCAACTAGAGAAAGCCCTCGCACAGAAACGAAGACCCAACACAGCCAAAAATAAATAAAGAATTATTCTAAAAAAAAGAAATAAAAATACTGCCAAACAAGAAAGATGTGAAATAGCTTATCATTTAGAATGTTTAATAAAGAGCTTTTTAAAACTCTGCCTCATCCTGGAGGAGTTCCTACCAAGACAAGGAAAAATCTGTAACGGATCTGCTACTACAGAGAGCCAAGCAATAGGCAGAGAAATCCATCTTGCCCTGCAGCACTTTTGACCAATATAAAAATCCCTGAGCTTGTAGCCCAGACCTCCCAAGCTCGGGTTCAGCAGTGACAGAACAAAGGCACTGAACCCTGGGCCAGGAAAAAGAGATGAGCAAGAAGGGGGAGAAGGCCACGTGCTCACCGTGGTATCTGCCCGGCTCTACCTCAGGGAGTGGGAGGGTGGCCAGAAGTAGCCGAAGACAAATGCCAACCTCGGAGATGGTAAAATGCTGTCTATCTCAGGAAACACCCAATTTCAGAGATGTGGAAATGTAAACTAACGTCCACCCCAGAATCAGTAGACTACAGCAGCTGTTCACTCGAACACGTGCCCCATAAGCTACCCTCGGGTCATTCATGTTACTGTCCTAATGTGCCCAGCATTCACTTAACACAGACCTGCAACGCTGCCAGTTCAGGTGAGTATAGCTGTCCCTCAGCTCTACCAGGGAATACACACAGCTTAAAATGAGAAAAAAAATCAGTAAAACATCCAATTCTTGAATATTCAATTGTAGATTACCAATTTTGTGAGTTAACCACCAGGAGGATTACCTACAGCACAATTAACAATCCATGAACATAGTACAGAGCTCCAGTACTCAAAGTATAATCCAAAGACCAGCAATGCGGGCATCATCTGGGACTCTGCTAGAAATGCAGAAATGCAGCCCTCCCTAAACCTACCAAGTCAGGACCAACCTGCATTTTAACAAGATCCCCGAGTCCTATGCACATTAAATTTTGAGAGGCACTGGTACAGAGGAAAAAGCATGGCTTTGAAGTCAACCAGAAAAACATGCGTTCAGATTCCAATTCTACCACTTATCACGTGTATGAACGTAAGTAAGCAACCTCTCTGCTAAATCATCACAGCACCATGTTATGTGCAAAAATGGAAGTTGTGGGCTTCCCTGGTGGCGCAGTGGTTGAGAATCTGCCTGCCAATGCAGGGGACGCGGGTTCGAGCCCTGGTCTGGGAAGATCCCACATGCCACAGAGCAACTGGGCCAGTGAGCCACAATTACTGAGCCTGCGCGTCTGGAGCCTGTGCTCTGCAACAAAAGAGGCTGCGATAGTGAGAGGCCCGCGCACCGCGATGAAGAGTGGCCCCCGCTTGCCACAACTGGAGAAAGCCCTCGCACAGAAACGAAGACCCAACACAGCCATAAATAAATTAATTAATTAAAAAAAAAAGAAAGAAACTTTAAAAAAAAAAAAAAAATGGAAGTTGTTTATCAGCCAAACTTGACAACCCTACAAAAAACCTCTTAATCTAAAAACAAGATACAAGGGCTTCCCTGGTGACGTAGTGGTTAAGAATCCACCTGCCAATGTAGGGGACATGGGTTCGAGCCCTGGTCAGGGAAGATCCCACATGCCGTGGAGCACCTAAGCCCTTGCACCACAACTACTGAGCCTGCGCTCTAGAGCCCATGAGCCACAACTACTGAGCCTGTGTGCCACAACTCCTGAAACCCACGTGCCTAGGGCCCATGCTCTGCAACGAGAGAAGCCACCGCAATGAGAAGCCCACGCACCGCAACGAAGAGTAGCCCCTGCTCTCCGCAACTAGAGAAAGCCCGCGTGCAGCAACGAAGACCCAACATAGCCAAAAATAAATAAATAAATAAAATAAATTTATAAATAAATAAAAACAAGAAACAACAATTAAAAACAAAAATGATCATGATTTGATACCTAGAACGTAGCCAAACTTTTTGTCTAATTACAGAGTAAATCCAATGAAGAGGACCTGCTTGTCCTTTGGAAGACTTAGAGCTGAAGGCCTCATATCAAATGTGTGTTGGCCTAGATTTCACATGCAGCTTTTCTGAGAAAGTCTATTAAAGTCCATTAAGGGGCAGGTCCATTAAGAACAAGTCTTCTGTATTCCAGGAATACATCACATGTACCATCATCTCTGCTCATCCCGGCACAACTCCTCTGGGATGACAGTAAGATCCCCAGGATTAGGGAACTGAAGCGACAGCCATCAGAATAAAAGAAAAACTTTTAAGGATTCAGAGAAACACAACGTCAAGTACGGCAGCAGCTTACTTGTGGTTAGCTCACAAACAACTGTGGTCAGTAGGTCTGCTTTAAGGATTCGGAGTGGTGGTTCTCAGCTAGGAGTGATTTTGCCCCCCAAGAGACATTTGACAATATCTGTGGACATCGTTGGTTGTCACAACTTGGGGTGGGGGTGGGGGGGTTTCTTGCATCCAGTGGGCAGAGGCCAGGGATGCTGCTAGATCCTACACTGCACAGCACGGCCCCCTGAAACAGAGAACTATCCAGCCCGAATGTCACTGTGCCGCTGTTGAGACACCCCGATTCACAGTCAACCACCAGGAGACAGTAAAGCAAACTCTGAATAAATGTAACTCGTAATTTAAGCACAATCACCTTTTCCCCATAAACCGAAAGAGATTTCCGCCTTACAAAGTTTGCAAATACAAACTAAAATTAAAGGGTAAGGGGAGTAAAATCTTTCTTCTACCAATTTTGCTTCAGAGCTATAGTGCTTAATGTCTAGACAAAAGCCGAGCAAACCAACCGTTATCTATTCTGGCACCACAATCAGAACAACGAAAAGATTCCAATATTTGTAATGCAGACATGCAGATCAGCGCTGGCCTCTAAGGATCTGAGAAAGGATCTGAGAAAAGGCAGATCTGAGAAAGGGCAGATCAAACGTGAAAGAAGTGAGTCAACCAGAAGTAATATGTCACATTTAGGAAATATTCTCATTTTTGTTGATGTTATTTTGTTTTTTTCCAAATTAAAACAACACTCCCCCCTCCCTCAACAGTGGCTATTTTTTTCATGCCTTATGATTATAGCTTAGTAACTTGTGAACATGAAGACTGACCTTCAAGTTATTGATTTAAATACTGGTATGACACTGACTAGAATGTATAGAGCACAGTGCCTGGCATGCAGTAGATGTTCAACAAGTGTTTTATAAATGAATGAATAAACGAATAAACAGGAAATAGGACCTAATTTGGCCCTGTCCATCCTATTTTCAGAATACAGAATAAAGACTTGAGAAGTTTATATATCAAAACTATAAACACTGGATATACTGAAACCTCTCAGTATCTAATCTAGTTTTCTACAGCAAAAAAATCCATCAACCTACCACAGGCCAGAAGCGGTGCTCATTAACACTCATTTTTCCTGTTCCACACACAACACTCCCTGATGATGTCTCCCTAGTTCTCTGTTCACCATCATTCATGAAGGCGCCCTTCTCATCATCAACGGAACAGTGCAACAAGCACGGCCTAGAACCCTACCATATGCAAATGTATAAAGCATATGCACGATCAAAAATCAATCAGTATCTTCAATTAACACTCAATCTGGTTCTTGAGGAATTCTGGAGTTTATGAATAATAAAAGAACTGCTACTCGAATAGGGTCCTTTCTCCTAGTGTGTTAACCAGGCATTTGGTTTCTAAATCCAGGCAGAATCAGCAAAACCACATTAATTAGCCAAGTATCAATTCACATCATAAGTACTTAATTAGCTACCATGATAAGTCTGAGTCCCAATTAATAGCAAATATCTCAGTATCTAAGGGATGAAAATGTAAGTAGTTATTGCTATTTACAAGGAACAATGGAACATTTCAACAATTTAGTAAGTGATAGTTGCTCAAGTGAAGCAGAATAATGAATCTGGATTCAAATGGAAGAACTACCTAAATATGGAATCTTTTTGAAAGCAGCTCATGATGAGCCATAGGCAGGTCTCTGAAGTTGGTAGGAAAGAAAATAGGACATGAAGAGATTAAGTGAAGCAACCTAAGTCATACAGTAGATCAAGAGCAGAGAACACTAAAAAGTAGAACGTTACCTGAGAAGTAGTAAAATTTGAAAATGTACGTGGATACTATAAAGCACCATACAAACACATAATGCCACCTACTAAATTCATCAACTTAAATACACGTATAATGTTGTCCTTTTTCTCCTTAAGATCAAATTTTGCCCAGCCAAACCCAACAGTCTCCAACAATACATGCACATGCATAATACACTTCTGTAATGAATCCATTTCTGAGAATGAACTTTATGTCAAGCCATCCTACAGGCAATAAAGGTAAACAACAACTAACTTTTGTCCTCCATCCTCCCCTTTCCTCTAACTTGAAAAAGTAACCCATCATAGAGCTCAGGAAGCAAGAAAATGAGGTCCAAGAGGAAACACATGGTCATGTGTACCTACTTGTGAGGACCCATGTGAAACAGAGCTTGAGGTGACTGGGTGGAGAGTTATCAACAGAGAAGACAACTGAAAAAGAAGCAGCACCAAAACTTCTTGATTTTTCAAGGAGCTCATTCATTCAATAAACAGAGTGGTAGGGGCAAAAAACTGGGAAATGCAAAGAAGGAAGGAAAAGGAGTAAGAAGGCAACACAGCAAACTGGTTTTCCATTTATAACTTTAAATTTGAGTCTAATGCACTATAAAAAAAAAACAGTATATGTTTTAGGTTATGAGATAAGACTGTCTCAACTTATAAGAGAAAGTTGCCAATGATCCCTGTGAAACTGTAGGTAAAATAGCATAGGTTACAGGTTCACCACCAAATGAGAGAATGCATGTAAACAGCATGAAACAGTGCCTACCTAGCACATTGAAAATGCTCAAAAAATGTTAGCAATTACATGAGATTAGTAAAACCTCTTCCTACTTTAATTTGTAAAATATATATACTATGTATCTATGTATGTATGAGTGCGTATGTGGCTATATGTGTGTGTGTGTATATATATATATACACACACACACACACACATGCTGTGCCTTTCCAAGAAACTTAGATTTGGTGAAAAAAGAAAAATATGCACTGAACTAGGAATTAATACCTAAGTTCTAATTTAGGTATTAATTAGTCAAGTGACCTAAAGCAATAAAATTCTCTGTCTCAGATTCCTTACTTTGAATTTGTAAAAAAGAGAACATATAAACTAAGAGGGGGGACATTATCTAAAGAACTGATTTACTGCAGTTAGTAAATCATTTATGCAACATGACTTTTCAGCAATTCCTTTATATCACACATCTATAATATTTGCTATTGATTTCTGATTTCTGGTAACTTTGTTTTATACAATTCTTCACAGCCATAGCCCATTCTCAAACAGAAAAAGAGAGCTATAACTGTAGCCACCTGATTATTAAGTAAAATATTGCAAACAAACAAAAAAAAACCAGGGCTTCCCTGGTGGCGCAGCGGTTAAGAATCTGCCTGCCAATGCAGGGGACACGGGTTTGAGCCCTGGTCCGGGAAGATCCCACATGCCGCAAAGCAACTAAGCCCGTGCGCCACAACTACTGAGCCTGCGCTCTAGAGCCCATGAGTCACAACCACTGAAGCCCATGAGCCTAGAGCCCGTGCTCCGCAACAAGAGAAGCCACCGCAATGAGAAGCCTGAGCACCAACGAAGAGTAGCCCCTGCTCTCCGCCACTAGAGAAAGCCCGTGCACAGCAACGAAGACCCAACGCAGCCAAAAATAAATAAATTAATAAATTAAAAAAAAAAAAACCCAGACATACCAATACCTGGTGAATTCACCAGACTTTGTACAATCTTGGACCTAGAGAAACTGGACAAGGTTTTTCCTGTTAGCTTTGCCTAGAAATCACAAATTTAGAAAATTAGTATCTGACACATTCAAGTAATATTTTTAAAAGTAGAGTGGGCATAGACAAAAAAAATAAAATGTATCAACTTTCTAAAGAATAAGGCTTCAGAATTATCTCTACTCTTGCCTGAGGTCCAGCCAGAAATAAAGCCTTTAACTGCCCGGCTGGCAGAGGCCCAAGCCTGAATCTTAATGACTGAGCTGACGACACAGCCAGCTTCTCTTCCAGTCTTCCTTAGTAGACTACTGGGGCAATAGTACTAAAATAACTACGCTGGCATGACATTAAGTTCCCAAAACAGAACTCTCCTTGTTCAATTCTAGTACCAAGGGCTGGGAAAGAGGGAAAAGGGCTAAAAAATCACCTCGTATCTCTACAGTTTTCATTTTGGAAACATGGCACATTCTGGCCTCACCTCCAGAGACCTCGGAGTCTCCCAGGGCGGCGTGACAGCTTATCTCTGAAACACCACCTCCACCACGACTGCCCCGTCCTAGCCGCCGGCACCCCTCACCTGGGCTACTGCAATAGCCTTTGAACTGTTCCTGCTCTTTTCCCCACGGTCCCACACATACCATATTTCTCCCTGCTCAAAACCCTCTGCTGGCACCCTAACGCGCTGAGAATAAAACCTGGAATCCTTACCATGGTCTACATGTGCTGGCCTCTGCCTCCTCTGACCTGCTCAAACTCTCCACCCCCAATACACTGGGTCCTCCTGCCATGTCCTGCACCCAACAAGCCTCTTGCACTTGCCGTTCTCTGTATATTCCTCCAGAATTTACGTGGTCCGTTCTCTCACATCCTTCAGGCTTCTGCTCAAACATCACCTCTTCAAAAAGTCCCTCCCAGGCTCCCTGTGTAAATGAGCTGTACCCTTTACAGAGAAGAGAACTAGAAATTAAGAATCAAGGGCCTGGCTGTCACAAGACTGAGAAACAAGTGAGTACGCAGCGTAGAGATGGGCAATGTTTTGAGTGGGCAAGACTACACTGTGAACGACAACGTCCCCTTCGTAACAGCCCACGTTTTAAAACTCCAAAAGGACCGATTTTCACGTTCTCATTTCCAGTCAACGCTCCAACAAGGCCACCCTATTTAGTACAATTTTCTAGACTATAAAAGCAGAGTGAAGAAGATGTGTTAACTGGTCAGAATAAAGTAATAACTTGAACCAAAATTCTGGGCGGGGCCGTGTATCAAAAAAGAGACCAGCTGGAGGCTCCTGCTTCCAGGATGGCTGAAAAAGCCCCACCCAGACCCAGCCTCCTGCAGACGGTAACGTAACCTCTGGACAAAAATACCAAAAAAGCATTACCTGAGAGCACTAGATAGTGAGCAGAAGACAACAAACTGTGAAGGGGAGCTGAAATTTAGGAAGGAGTTACTGACACGGGGAGAATCACTGTCGCTTTTGCCCTGAGAGTACGCCAAAGACGGTACCATGCAAGACAGCTTAAACTCGCATACAACACCCAAGTCTTTCTGGCCTGAAGAATGAGGAAAAGAGTTTGGGGCAACCACAGCCCCTGGAAGAAAGGAGATTCCAGCATGGAGAGAGCCAGATAGGGGGAGCTCCATGGACTGGGTATAAACTGCCCAGTCTCCGGGCCACCCCTGAACCATGCATGCTTGGCACTGTTTGCAAGCAGACCGGCTAAAGACAAAAGGGCTGAACTAGCATTTGCATTGCCACTCGAGAGAGAGAACGTGCAGTCTGAGTCCAACCAAATTAACTGCCTGCTAAAACTAAAATCTCAACACTTTTCAGACAAATAAAACAAAATCCACAGCCTTCAGAACATTCACAATGTTTAATACAAAACTGTTTGATGTGATGTACAAAGAACCAGAAAAACATGACCCAGTTCTCAGGAAAAAAGAAACTCAATTACCACAAATACTCAGGGCTTCCCTGGTGGTGCAGTGGTTGAGAATCTGCCTGCCAATGCAGGGGACACGGGTTCGAGCCCTGGTCTGGGAAGATCCCACATGCCGCGAAGCAACTCGGCCCGTGAGCCACAACTACTGAGCCTGCGCGTCTCGAGCCTGTGCCCCGCAACAAGAGAGGCCGCGATAGTGAAAGGCCCGCGCACCGCGATGAAGAGCGGCCCCCGCTTGCCGCAACTAGAGAAAGCCCTCGCACAGAAACGAAGACCCAACACAGCCAAAAATAAATAAATAAATTAATTAATTAATTAAAAAAAAACAATTTGGTAAATTAAACATTTAAAAAACAAACAAAAAAACAAATACTCAAATGACCCATATGTTGGAATTAGCAGACTAAGATGTTAAAGTAGCTATCGTAACTGTGCTCAATGAAGGAAAGCACACTCTGGGAAAAAAACAAAACAGGAAATCTCAGCAGAGAAACAAACTGTTATTCTTAAAAACATGGAAATTCTGGAACTGGAAAATACAGTATCTGAAATTTAAAACTGATTCAATGAGCTTAACAGCAGTGTAGACACAAGTCAGTAAACTTGATGACAGATCAACAGAAATTATCAAAGATAAAAAATTTTTTCAAAAATGAACACAGCCACTGAAAACTGTGGGACATCAAAATGTCTAATATACATAGAACGGAGTCCCCAGGGAAAGGAGGGCAAGAATGGGACAGAAAAATATCTGAACAAATACTGAATAAAAATTCCCCAAAATATGATTTAAAAAAACATAAATTACTAGACTCAAGAGGCTTAGTGAACCCCAATCAAAACACAAGTCAAAGAAAACCATGCAGAGGCATATCACAGTCAAACTGCTGAAAACCAAATTTAAAGAAAAAGTCTCGAAAGCAGCCAGAGAATAATAACACATTACATACAGGGAAACAAAAATCTGAGAAATCACTGACATATCCTTTCAAAGAACGGACGCCTGGAAACAGTGGAAAATCTTTAAGATGCATGAAAGTGGTGGCCTCCCCACCTAGTAGGGAGTTTTTCAAAAGACAGCCTTCAAAACCCCCGGCACAACGCTACCCTCCATCTGACTTCCATTAAACATTCATGTCTTCCGCTCCAGGAGCTAAGGAACCTGATTCGACTGTTCAGAAAACAGGCAAGAGACGGCGAGAGAGCAGTCACCCACTGTCCCAGCCTCTGTGCAGCCGTCCCAAACCATTCAGGTGAGAGACCCCTGCAGCTGGTGGCACGTACCCAATCTCCCTGGGGGCAGTGCTGTCACCACGCCCAGGCCCTACCCCATTTGAACTGCAGTTCTCTTTACGTAAAGCATTTGGGGCAGGAGGGTGGCCGTGAAGATCACATTTACTCTAAGCCAGACCCGATGTAGTTTCCCCTTTGTTGTGTAAGTAATAGAAAAGAATGAGGGATTTTAACATATTAACCCCAGCAGGTACCCCCTAAAACAACCCCTCTTTCCTTACACAAACAGCTAGCATTCATGCCCATTGTGCTGCTGGCACCCTGAGCAGAAGAGAAGCACAAACTGCCCAGGATTTTCTGAAATGGCATGTAGGTTCCTGGGTTGATTCTTTTAGCCACAATGCTCATTTCAAATCATTTTCCCTGAAGGACTGGAATCGGACAGATTGCCTGGGAACCACTCTGCTGCTAACTTTACAAAGACCTGTTAACTGCAACATAATGGATAGGTCACGTCTGCACCCTCGGTGGACAATCCACTCTGAGATGCTTCATAACAGTGCCATTCTCCCACAGGGGAGAGCTGCCGGTCCCTTGCAGCCCTGATACCTGGGTAGTGTAGAGTAGACTCTATGCCCAAGAGGTTGGCAATTCAACTGCTGCCCAAAAAAACTGCCTCTCTTAAATAGAAAACAGTCCAAATATTTAGAGAATGGAGTGAAACTGTCCAGCCTGAAAGTGTTTTTTCTTTTTCAGAAGAACTTGAAAAAAATGTGTATCACTAATACGAACAAGCTGTTCAAAACTGCCCCCCATTTGGAAAGTCTCTGGCATTTTCTGACTAGGCATTGTATTGTTGCAATGAGCTACGCGGTAATCAAAGAGGACTACTTATTTCCCACCAGAGTTAAAAGGAAGGATTAGTTCTGGTAAGTTCTCGGACGAATTTCAGTCGCTGTTAACTGTGGTGGCATCGGGTTCTCTACATCCCTATCAAATTCAAAGAAAACTCAGGAAAACGGAAAACAAAGGCTGCTTTATTATTCTATTTGAGCAGCATCTACCTTTCACAGAACAATTTTTTTTTTTAATTTCGATGACATTCAAAAAGTTGTAACTAAGAAAATAAGTGAAATGTATTTGGGAAGACGTCAATAAAAAAAATCTCCCCGTTCAACACTTTCTTAATATACATGATAAATTCTGGGATCAAAAGTTTGTAGAACCCTACAGTGTTTGAATAGCCTCAGATTATAAATTCAATTAAATAAAATACAAGAAAAGATTAGCAGCAGTAGTAAGAGAGTAGCAGGATTCCTAAGAAAGAAAATTTAAAACAAAGATTTGTACAAGAAGGAGTGGTAACAGTTATGACACAAGGGAAATTATACAGCAGATACAAGAAGGCTTCATCAGTGAAGTGAGTCCTTAACAGAAGCAGACGTCCATGCTGTGCTCCACCTCCTTTGACAGGAAGGAATAAGTAGGAATCAAATAATTTTTGGGCACCTTTCTAGATTCCTTACTTGTATTATCTTAGATTCCTCTTTAATCCTGAAGTCAAAGGAGTTAATTAACTTACCAAAGATGACAAAATGACTACTTAATCCCAGGTCTATATCACTCCAAAACGCATACTTTTCCATTATACCATGATGCTGCTTAGAAAATATTTCACATGAATTAGCTCCTTAATGAAATAAATTTTTAAAAAACTGGTGTAGCCTAAACATTCCTCTTCTAGGCAAATTCTTCCTAAATACTACACTAATTTTCTTAAGCAAGCTTCTAGCAATGATGGCCTATCAGACCTTTGCCCTTCTTTGCCACCTTTTTCTGGAAAGTACCTAAGCTGCAGGGTAAGTAGTTGCCAGGTGGCTTAAGATTTGCTCTAAGGCCTCACATTTAAGAGAAATGGGTAATCTCCCTCTAGATTGACAAGTTTACATCAGAAGGTGGATAAACAAAGTACTCAGAACTAAAGCTCTATCCTGCATATTTGGCTATTATTTTTCCTGTAAAATACAGCATCCTAACCATAACAGATGGAGTAAAGAATGAGAAAGAACCTGCAAGAGACTACAGAAAAGGTTCAGGATCTCCAACTCCAAAAATATCAAACCCCCGACTCCAGTCTCCCAGAGGACTTGTATCCGATCCTGTGAAATGAAACAGATCTCCTTACTAAATCCTTTGGGAGGTGATTAAAACCGCAGCTTCTGGAATCAGACGCACTAAAACTCAGCTCCTCCATGATTGCTAATCATGACCTTGTGCAAAGTAATTAACCTCTCTAAGCCTCAGTTTCCACAGATTTAAAATGAAGAAACCATACTAGTTCATTATATAAGTTCCATAAATGCTGAATTACAGTGCCTAGACTATGAGTGCTTCTTAAGTGTTAGCTTTTCATTATCATTCTCATTATCAACATCTTTGTGATGACATAGAATAAGTCCATGAGGTCAATGAGAGGGTTCTGTAAACCTTCACGGGGCCAGTTTCAGTACTGGAGCGTCTTAGGAGATTTCTGACGTAAGTAGCAGAGATGGAACTGGCAAGGCCTGAAAGGAATGAAATAGGAGCAAGGAGAAAATTTCATGGGGAAAGAATCCGTATAGGTTTTTTTTAAAAAAAGCATGTTTATGGAAAAGAGATTAAGAATGAATTCCTCTCTCATGCAGTAAAACAAAAGGCTCATGTTTCTATTACCATGATGGGGACGCCAATGTCAGGCCACAGAAGGTCCTCTGAGGGCAGCTTGGGGGAATTCCACACCACCACGACCTTGTTCAGGTAAGGGAGGCCATTCAGCCTCTCGAGCGAGTTCATGAGCACCTCCTCCCGCTCGTAGGTCAGCATCACCACTGTGAACTGCTCCCGTGGGACGTTGCCGCCCAGTGAGGCCTGGAACTCCTTGCCGGAGCCCCCGGCCCCGCCACCAATAGGCCGAAAGCCAGTCCCGGAGCCCAAGAATTTGGCCTCTGAGGGCAGCACAGGGTCAAACGGCGTGTGGGGGAAAAGATGGAAAGGTCCTGGCGCAGAGTTCCAGCTGCGATAGAAGTCCGTGACGGTCAAGGTGAAGTTGCGGAGGTACTTGGGGGAGGCGTAGGGCGGCTCCGTCTCCACGGGCCCCAGGTCCAAGTCCCCGTTGTCGGCCATGTTGGGGTCGGTCCCGGCTGCCTTGCCTGAGCGATGGGGGATCTCGGCCGCCGCCTCTTCCCGGATGGGAGCGGCTGGGATCTGGATGCGAGTCCTAATCACAGCCAGCACGGTACTGAAAATACTGTCCGCGGTGGAGAAGTAAGTCTCCCAGAGGAAGCGGCCTTGCCGCCTCATGGCCAGGAGGTCGCTGTCGGAGAGGCTCCGCAGCAGGAAGTGGACCTCGGTCACTCGCGGCTTGGGCACCACCAGCGCGGCCTCGCTCCACTGCAGCACGTCCTGGTAAGGAAGCTGCACGTGCTCCCCCAGCACAACCGGGACAGCACCAACCTCCAGGGCTTCAAAGAGCCGTGTGGCACACCCAGAGGAAATAACCAAGCGAGGGTCCCCGGGAGTGATAATGAGGGCGAAGGTGGAGAGCTTCAGTAATTCTAAGCGGTCTTCCCGCTCCCCACACAGCGCCCACTCAGTAGGCAGACTGGGTTTGGGCTGGTTTTTGCAGGTAAATTCTACCAGGACCTGATCTAGTTTGCTGTCCTGTACTGCCTTGAGGGTGGCAATGATACGATCATCGTAGTCGGCTGGAGGGTCGCCCTCCATCTCCTCCTCAAAGGAGCGGGCCTCCTGAAGGCTGGATCTCAGCGACTCAATCTTCTCACCCTGGAAGGTGAAGAGATATTTCCGCTTCACTGGCACCTGTGGTGGGATTTCCATGAAGTTGGGCTCTGACATGGCGTGGACTAGTGGCGACACCACCAAGTCAAAGCCAGGCCGGTACTGGGCAGCGTAGAAAGTGGACTGGGCCACCATGGCCCGGCCTGTACTGACATTGTACAGCAAATTCTGGGTGTCTGACTTCCGAGACAGACTGATGATGACGTGGTTGTGTCCGTCTGTCCGCCAGTGTGGTAGGGAGTACAGCTGCTTCTCCAGGCCAGCAGGCCGCAGCACTCCCAGCTCCTGCATTTCCCCCACTAGGATCACATAAAGGCAGGCAATATCTGCATTTTCTGTAACATAAACGTTGGCTCGTGCTGTGGCCTGAAAAGCCTGCTTGACCAAGGGATCCAGGTAGCTGCCAAAGGCAAACTGGTCACTGTCATAGACGTAGACTGGGAAACCAGAGGTGAGAGGGCAACGAGAATAATCAAAACAGTTGTGCAGCCGGCAGCTCTGTAGGACCTTTGGGGGAGGGAGGCCGATATCGTCCTTCTCTGGGAGGAGTCGGATGGGCAGAGAGAGTTTGGGCTGATTTTGGGCCATCAGTTCTTTGTAAGAGTGCTCGGTCTGGCTGATGACGTTCTTGAGCTGAAGCAGGTCCTGCTTGGCATTCTCAATGCTCTTCTTACAGGCCTCGATCTTCAGGTTCAGCTTGGCGATTTCACTGTTCAGCTCTTGCCGCTTGGCTTCCAGCTGCAAGAGCTCTTCACTGACAGACTCCCGAATGCGGCAGAGATCCAGCACGTGCTTCACCTCGCAGAGCTCGTTACCAGCCCGTGGGCCAAAGATCCGCTTGCCTGCCTCATCCGCTTCGTCCAGGGTGGTGAGATAATAGTGGGCGATGAGGGGGAAGAACACTAGAATGACGAAGAGCGTGAAGCTGAGCCACGTGAGCCGAATGCGGTTGGACCACCGCAGCATGCAGGTCTGACCTCCGTTCCCCACGCCCCCATTCCGCAACATGGTATAGCCCGTCATGAGTTCCTCTGTGGCTCCTGCCCTGCTGATCACGTTGGGTCACTCGCCATAACCATGAGCTGATGCCAGACAAGACTCGACCTCTTCTCACTCACGTGTTTCCGGAAGAGTTAGTGTGCTCCCTGGACAAGGCACCAAATAAAATGGAAATTTCATTTTCCTCAGCTGTGACTGAAGTAGTCTCTGACCCTACTCCAGCAGGTTTTAAGTTCTGGTTGTTGACCAGAGAACATGTCCTTAATCTTTATCAAACAGTAAAAGGTACCACATTGCTGATGAGATGGAAGGGAAGAGGTCCCTGATGGTGGAACCCAGGAAAGAGACCCAGGAATCAGACTGACTTTGTCAACTGCCATAGCTCTCGTTCCTTGGTTTTGCTGACCAACACATATGCATAGTTACTATTCACAGTTATAAAGTAGCTGGTTAGAACAGAAATAAATGCCAGCCTCTTAACAGTGTCATTGCCAACAATCAGGCCTGCAAAAGAAAGAGAAGCATGTCAGTCTTGAAGACATTATGTTCAACAAGCCTGCTCTCCCCCTGTAACTTTCTGGAAAATGCTTAAATCTTATAAGATGAAACAATGGTTGGATCATTGGTGTGTCTCACAGAACATTTTAAGTCCAAGATAGGTTTTGTTTGGTATGGATATTTTACTTGTGGTTAGTAAGAGATGGATAAGGTAAGTGTCCAAAAACAGTTTCAGTGTTTAGACACACACACCTTCTTCCTATTTAATTGGCTATAGAGCAGCATTAGAGCCCTATAAAATGATTACCAGCTACATTCAACAGAGGGCAAAAATGTTCACAACAATTTGTTATTCTAGACTTAGGCATCATCATTAGACAAAGAGAAACACCCTCCTATCTATGTTCATTCCTGACATGAAAGTTGCCTTTTGAACTAGTGGAAAACAAACAAACAAAAAAACACCTCTGCGAGAAGCTCCATTTGTTATATTCAGAGTTGAAAAAAGCTGACGAGAACTCTCTTGATCTTTACCCAGCAGTGGGTGCAGTAATCCAGAGATAAAATGTATTTTCCAGTTTGCTTCTCATTTATCTACTGTTAGCACACATCATGTGCTCCTTCTTAAAATATAAATAGTAACTTGGTCTTTCAGAAAGAACACTATACTTCGAAATGAGGGGCATTATTTCTTATCCTCGGAAGAGATTTGCTGTCAGACCTTACTCCCCAGGTTTCTAATCTCCCAAAATGGAGATAAGTGTACGGAGATAACAACATATATTGTGTTGCTATGAAAATAAAGGACAGAGGATGTGAAGGTACTTCAGGCTAAAAAATCTTGAAACAGCATTCCCAGTCCTATTCTCTTACCAAACTTTACTATCACAGGTTACAAAAGCTTTTCACTTGCTTTCACCTCAAATTCAATACATCTAGAAATGAATTCGTAATGTTCTGTGCCAAAGAATACCCACAATTTCCTTCATTCATTCCCTCCAAAAAGTATTTACCATACTCTTTTCATGTCTAAGACATGCTAAGTATAACTGTGGGCGAATCTAGGATGTAAAATAATCCTCGACCTCATGGAACTTCCTTTAGCCTAAAAAGATATAAACAAATAGCAAGGATACTACCACAAGGCAGTGTGAAGTAAGTAGTACTTTTTGGATGCTCAGTCACTCTCTCTAGCTTCTACCTTTGTTAAGGATATATAACTATTAAATGTTTGATAGAGTCTTCTCTCCCTTTAAGTAAAAATAAAAAGTGATGACAATGTTACTAAAAGGTTTGAATAAGGAGACCACGAGATAAGGACAACAAAAACCAAAAAATAATCAATCATGGAAAAGCGTAAATTTGGATGATCTAAACTTGATAATTAACAGCTGACCAAATATCCCAAAGAACGTAGGTCAAAGTTTCTAAAGCATTATCCTTTTAATTCAAATGTTAAAATCTCTCTTTTTGGTTTCAGAAAAATGTTCTCTGCACTTACGATCAAATTGTAACAAAGATAGAATGAAGTGGAGGAAAAAAAGAAGGCATAATCCAGGCGACTCAGCTGATTCATTCCCTTCTTACCACATGGCTCAGGGTCCTTCCTTTCTCTGACTCATGTAGCATTACACTTCAGTATACAATTTCTGGAAATAGTGAACTCCGGGGCTTGCTCTCCTGATAGAAAATAGAGAAGTGACATGCTATTAGAAAAATACTCAATACTGAAGGTGCTATTAAAGAATTTATTTATTGCCTACTATGAAAAGGTTTCTCTTATGTATATAAGGTAAGCATAGAATTTATTGCTCAAATGGAGGCACTCTTTTAAGTGAAAAGGGGTCCTATTAATAAATACACTGGGACAAAAAGCGTAAGTCGGCATTCTCAAAGGCAAACCATCCAGCTATATGGTTACTTATTGATGAGCTCTAAGAGGGAATAAACCAAAATGCTAAAATGTAGAAAAATCCTTACCTTTCAGAAGTATATACTGAGATATTTATAGAGGATTTATCTGGAATTTGCTTAAAAATAAACAGGATGAGGGTGGTGAGGAGTATTCTGGGATATCAGTGAAACAAGATTAGCCATGAGCAAATTACTGTTGACACTGAATTATGGGGATACATGCATGTCTGCTTTTATATATGTTTAACATTTCTCATATTAAAAACTCAAAAATAAATTATACAGAGTCTAAACAAAATGTTTTTTAAAAGTTATTTGGAGACTGACGATACTTAATCTAATATTGCTAGTGCTACCAACCTACAGTGAACAGAACTGGGAATAGAAACCAACGTTCTAATGGAAACCAGTAATTCAACAATGACTCAAAAAATTTTATCCCCATCATGTTCCATCTCTTTTACTGAAATTAGGCAAAAGTGTCATCAGTGCCCAAAAGCATGAACTTTCTTTCCTAAACAGCTAATTAAATTATTGCAAGCATAAAAGAAAAAGAAAACCCTTAGAATCTCTTCTGTCATTCTCTGGAAAATGACAACGAAGGTATTAGGATCTAGAAATAAATGTCACCTGAAACACTGATAAGGAGCAATCTCATCAATTCTGTCATCTGCCACAGCACTGAATGCCCAACTTGTCAGCCTGCCCCCTACAATGCATTCTACGCACAGCAATCAGAATCATCTTCTTAAAACATGAGTTAGACCAGGGATCTCCTTTCCTTAAAAATTTTCAGTGCTTTCCCGCTACACCGCCAGGCCCTTCATAACTAGCTCCCCGACCACCAAGCTAATCTCATATGACATCACTGCCATACTTGCTCATTCAGCTTTAGCTACGCTGGTCTCCTTTCAATTCTTCAACCAGCCAAGCTCTTAACTGCTTCAGAAGCTTTATACTTGCTGATCTTTTAGTCTCGAATGCTCTTCCCTAGGCTCTTCTCTGGTTGACTCCTCCTCATCCTTCAGATCTTAATTTCTTGATATTCCTGTTTAAGGTAGCCTTTCTTACCCTCTGACACTTTCTGGCACTGATCTACTGATTTCCTTCATAATATCTTTTCATTTATGTATTGTCCCTTTCTGCTTTGCTGGCACCCAGTCGTCCTCCTACCTCATATAGAAAGCACTCCTCAAGGCTTTTGACATAATCTGGTACTGAATCCATTCGTTGAAATGGCGTCAACCCCCAAAGTACCCCCAAAATACTAGTAGACCAGTATTTCCAGCTCCCTAAAGGATACCTCCCCTAGGATACACTATGGCCATTACATGATTCCAAATATTCCCTCTTTCCAATAACTTTCAGTTCTGCCCATGATATTACACTCTTCTAGTCTTACAAACTAGAAACAATGTGATATACAGCAAGGAGTATAGACCTCAGAGCTAGCCAGACCTGGATCAAACCCCAGCTTTGTAAGCTATTAGACGATCACTTAACCACTCTGAGCTGCATTTTTTTCTTAAGTAAAAGAGAACACTCATGTTCAGGATTGTTATAAAAATTAGAGATATAGCAGTGAGTAAAAAATACCCTGTACAGTATCTCACATATAGTAGTCTATTTACTAGCTACAAGTCCTGGAGTTATTTTTAGATCTGCCAAACTGCATCCATTCTTTTTTATAATAAGAATAATTATGGTAATAATATATTTATAATAATAATAATTTACAATAATGTTTGCATTTATCCCTTCCTTTTATCCAACTGCTTTCAACCTAGTACTGGACCATAACAAACCATTATGCCTAATCTCACATTCCCCATCAGTTTATCCTGTGCATTACTCTAAATCAATCTTTTTTATTTCCTCTAATAATGCTTTAGCTTGAATAATTTCAACTGACCTGTCTTTGAGTTCACCAAACCATTCTTCTGCTATTTCTAGTTTAAGGTTAATTCCATCCAATAAATTCGTAATTTCAGGTATTATATTTTTCAGTTCAAGAATGTCCATTGGGGCTTCCCTGGTGGCGCAGTAGTTGAGAATCTGCCTGCTAATGCAGGGGACACGGGTTCGAGACCTGGTCTGGGAAGATCCCACATGCCACGGAGCAACTGGGCCCGTGAGCCACAACTACTGAGCCTGCGCGTCTGGAGCCTATGCTCCGCAACAAGAGAGGCCGCGATAGTGAGAGGCCCGCGCACTGCGATGAAGAGTGGCCCGCGCACTGTGATGAAGAGTGGCCCCCGCACCACGATGAAGAGTGGCCCCCGCTTGCCGCAACTAGAGAAAGCCCTCACACGAAACAAAGACCCAACACAGCTAAAAAATAAATAAATAAATAAATAAATAAAGTAGCTATTAATTAAAAAAAAAAAAGTGGTAACTCTTGGGAAGAAACAGAGAAAGATCACTTTTTATTATAAAAAAAAAAAAGAATGTCCATTAAGTTCTTTTTTAGAGATTTCATTTCTCTATTGAAATTCTTCATCTATTAATTTTTTCCATCTTTTCCTCCATTTTCTTTAGCACATTTATGAGAATTAAATTTCTTATCTAATTCCAACATCTAGGGCGCCTGTGGATTTTATTCTATTTTTCTCTTGATTGTAGGTCATATTTACCTGTTTCTTTGCAATCTTGCAATTTTTTATTGTGTGTTGGACACTGTTTAGAAGAACTATAAACACTGGAGTAAACACAATTTTCCCAAGAGATGGCATACTTTTCTGTCTTTTTTTTTTTAACCCTCTACCAGTCTGGCACAGTTATATATTCAATTTATGACTTAAGTTGAAAATTTAACATTATCTCTAATATTTTATCCCTCTTCTTAATAAAAGATCTTTACCTATGATGACCTCTCTCTTGACTTTTACATCAATATTGACTGATATTTTAGCTCCATCTTGTTTTTACACTCTCAATGTTAGCCCTTATTATCATTACTGCAATTCATGCTTGTTTAGATTCACCCACATATTTACCAATTTCCTTATTCAGAATTCCATTCCTTTTTGCATTTTATTCCTTCCCTCTGGTTGCTTCTTTTTTCCTGAAGTAGTTCCTCCAGTGAGAGTCTGTTGGTGGTAAACTCTTGTTTTCTTGTGAAAACACTTTATTTCACCCTAAATCCTGAATAATGATCTAGCTGGATATACCATTCTAGGTTAATAATTCTTTTCCACCAACAGTGAAGAATCCTCTGGATTCTATTATTGCTGTTGAGATGTGAGATGTCGGTCTAACTGTTGTGCCTTGTGGATAACCTGACTTTTCATTCTGGCTATATTTAAGATCTTTTTGCCTTTGGAATTCTGCATGTGTCTACATGTGGAATCTGGGGGGTGGGGAACGCTCAGCACTCATCAAACTTTCTGGTTCTTAAGATGTGTGTCTTTCATCAATCCAGAAAAGTCTCAGTCATTATCTGTTTGCTTTTTTTGTTTGTTTAGTCATTATCTATTTGTGTAGTGCCTGTCACTCATTCTCTCCTTTTTGAACTTCTATTAGATGACTAGACATATGTCAGACCTCCTCATTTCATACTCCATGTCTTTAAACCTTTCTTCTATATTTTCTCTTTTGTCCTTTGTGCTACCATCTGGAAATTTCCTCAGGTCTATCCAGTTGAGGGGTCAGGAAACGTTTTCAGTAAACAGCCAGAGAGTAAATATATTAGGTTTTGGGAGCCACAAACAGTCTATGTAAAATATTTTCATTTGTCTCTTTTTTTAAACAACCCTTCAAAAATGTAAAAACCATTCTTTCCATGCAGGCTGTAAAAAAATAAGCCACAACCAAGATTTACCCCACAAGCCATAGTGTGCCAACTCCTGATCTAATTCATTAATTCTCTCTTCTGTGTCAAAGTGGTTGTTTATCCTACCCACTGAGTTTTAATTTCAATGACTATTTTACATTTCCAGAAATTCTATTGACCCTTTTTAAAAATTTGTCTTATTTTTATGATAGCACCTATTCTTTCTCACGTTTTCTATTCCTTCTCTTCATGTGTTTAGTTTGTTCTGTCTGCTGATTCTTGCTCATAGAGGAATAGTAGATTGTTTCCTCCCATGCTTTATAATTCTGTATTGAGTTCATTTTTAGTTGTGCTTTATTTCTGGGAAATCTATGTGGTCTGGGTTGAAGATATGTCCTTCCAGAACAGTTTGTGTCTTCCAGATACCTCTGTCATGTTATCAGCCTTAGACCACTTTTTATGTCAATTCTCAGTCTGGAGATTCTCCCAGATCCCACAAGTACTGTAAATTTGAACACAAAACTCGTATGAAGGGAAATCCATGGTCATGAGTTCTCAGTGAATATTCCCTTCCCCAACCAGCTCTGGATCTTGCTAAGAGAGACATCTCTCTGTGTGTGCTCACAGGTAGATTTTTTTCTAGTCTATCCACTCCTTTAGTAAATGTTCAACGCTTTTAAGATCCATACTCTTATCTGATGTCTCAGTTTAACACTCACAGGCGCAAGGCTCTTTCTCTTATCTCTGTGGAAACTAAAATGCAAGTTACTAAAACTGGCAAACACCCTAAACGGCTATAGCCTCAGACTGCTCATCAGATGCTTTTTCAATCCCCAACCTCCCCTGCCCCCACCCCACCTTTTTATTTTAATAAGGATTTATCTTTCTTGAGAGTGAAATATGCATTTTGTAGCAGGGGGGGTTTATATTGATCTAGTCTGCTATTCTGCCAAAACCAGAGATCGCCTCCAGTCTTTTGTCTGTGCATGAATAAACATGCTTACAAAAACGGGGTATATGTTTTTTGTAATCTGATTTTTTCCACTTATAACAAGAACAATGTAATGCCCCACATCATTAGATGCTATACTACATGATCATCAATAACTAAATACAGCAAGACCATAATTTATTTAACCAGTCCCCTTTTGTTAGACATTTGTTTCCAATTTTTCATTATAATCAAAGCTATAACAACTATTTTTGTAGCTATCTTTGCATACATCCACAGCTATTTCCTTAGAAAGAACATTTTAACATAGGTCAGAGCAAGAATATCTTACCATTTTAAAAATGACTGTCTACGAGAAAGATGACCATTTATCCTCCCACCAACAATACAGAGGGCATCCGTTCGCCAATAATGGTGTGACAGAAATGGTTATTACTCCACGAGAATGTATTTGCTCTCCTACATTTCCCACTCTGCCTTACAGTTTGGCTGCAGCCGTTAAGACTAGTTCTTGCCAAAGGGAATGTGAGTAGAAGTAAGGTATCCTTTCCAGTACAAGGCAGTTAAGAATAGCTATGGATTCTTCTTCCCCCCACCACTTGAGAGACTGAAAGCAAAAAACTCTAAAACTATGAAGTGGCAAGATAAAAGCAACCCAGACCCTGAGTCACCACTGGAGAGGAGCCACGGAAGAGCGCCACCTGAACTGTGAAGAGTGAGAAATAAACTTTTGTTATGTTAGGCCACTAAGATTTCAGAGTCTGTTGCTGCAGTTAAGCATTAATTAACCTAATTAATCCAACCGAATGCCTTTTTTAAAAAAAAGACAGTTGGATAAAATGTCATTCTATTGTTTTAATTTACCCTTTATTATTGGAGGTCGAACAATTTTTGCTCATTGAGTATCTGTACTTCTCTTTTCATGCACTATCAGTTCATGTGTTTTGCCAATTTTTCTATCTCTAAATGTTTTTTTTTTTTTTTTTTACATCAGTCTGCTGCTCATAATCACTCTTTTGCTGAACTTCCACGATCCTCTGTAATCAAGGATGGCTCTACCTACACGCCCTACTTCAACTATTCCACGTACGTTTAGTGAATCTTTCAAGCTCAACCCTACACAAAGAACGAGCTGGCTCAAGTTGTGCTCTTTCTCCAACCTTCTCCATCTCACTTGCTCAACAGACTCACTGGACACTTGGAACAGCGTTCTTCCTCTTTTCCACCTATCCCACTTACTCTCTGGGGCCATTTTAGAGTCCCACCTCTTCCATATAGTTTTCTCTAACTACACTCGATTTCTAAACTCTCTAAATTCCCACTGTATTCAGTATTAGAGGATTCAGAATTTGATCAACTGTTCATAAGTTTCATTTAAGCAATTTGTTTCTCTCCAGCTGGACTTAAAAACTCCTTGTAGAATGAAACTATTTTTCTGACCTCTTTTGAAATCCCTCTGCAAAATATCACATAGTTCTGGGTTCCAGGTCACACTGCTCAATAAATAACAATACTAGATGAAAATCTTAGTTTTACATTTTCATTTTCAATCAAGTTTGAGATTTAGAGCCTATATAGTCTTGGTTCAAGGAAAATGAAACACTGTAAAATAAAGAGAGAGAATTTCACAGCTAGGAGGAGGCTTGAAGGCCATCTGGACTTGCAATTAGACTCTCTGGCTCAGGACTCAACTTTGAGAATTTAAGAATGTTACACAATTTCCTCCTTAAAGTCATATTGAAAATCCCTACTTACCTCCAGGGTTATTGTGAGGATTAAATAAAATATGATAGATTAAATAAAAAATCTATGGGACACAGCTAAAGCTGTGCTGAGAGGAACATTTATGCATGAAATGCTTACATTAGAAAAGAGGGAATGTCTCAAATCAATAACCTAAGCTCCTACTTCAAGAACCTAGAAAAAGAACAAAATAAACCCAAAGTAAGCAGAAGGAAAGAAAGAATAAAGAGCAGAAATCAATGAAATAAAAAACATAAAAACAAAAGAGAAAAATCAGTAAAAACAATAAGTTTGTCAAGAATTTTGACAAACCTGCTCAAGACTGACAAAGAAAGAGATACAAATTACTAACATGGGGAATGAAACAGGGGATATCACTACAGTCCCTGCAGGCATCAAAAGGATAACAAGGCTTCCCTGGTGGTACAGTGGTTGAGAATCCGCCTGCCAATGTAGGGGACACGGGTTCGAGCCCTGGTCTGGGAAGATCCCACATGCCACGGAGCAACTGGGCCCGTGAGCCACGACTACTGAGCCTGCGCGTCTGGAGCCTATGCTCCGCAACAAGAGAGGCCGTGATAGTGAGAGGCCCGCGCACCACGATGAAGAGTGGCCCCCGCTCGCCGCAACTAGAGAAAGTCCTCGCACAGAAACGAAGACCCAACACAGCCAAAAATAAATTAATTAATTAATTTAAAACCAAAAAAAAAAGGATAACAAAGGAAGACTATAAACAACTCAACACACATAAATTGGACAACTCAGATGAAATGAACCAATGCCTCAAAAAACACAAACACCACAACTCACCCAATAGGAAATAGATAATTAGTCCTATAACTATTAACTAAATTGACTTTGTAATTTTAAAACTCCCCAAAAAGAAATGTCCAGCCCCAAAGGCTTTCACTGGAGAATTCTACTACATGTTTAAAGTATAAATACCTATGCTACACGGTCTCTTCCGGGGGGACAGGGGGGAGATTCCCGGTCCATTTTACCAACCCTGATACCCAAACCAAAGAGAGCACCAAAAAAGAAAACTACAGATAAATCTCACTCATGAATATAGACAAAAAACACTGAACAAATATTAGTGAACAGAATTCAGTAATATATAAAAAGAATTAAATTATATTGCACTTAAGTAGGGAAGTGTTATTTTATATAGTTAATCTTATCCAGAAGCATGAACATTCATTGTCTCCATTTATTCACACCTTTATTTCTATCAAATAGTTCTGTCATCCTCATTCCTGCCCCAATGTCTCATATTAAGTTAATTTGTATTTTATATAATTTACTCATCCGTTCTCCTGGTTCTCCACCGCAACAGCTCACTCTCTGGTTCCTTTTGCCACTCCTTAAATACAGTTGTTCCTCAGGGGTTTGTCCCTTGTCCTCTTCTCTCTTTATCTTCATTTACTGGAGCTTGCCAATAGCTTCAATTAGCACCCCCTGATTGGATGATTCTCAAATTTACCTCTCTAACCTTGATCTCCCTTCTGATATCTCTTTTCCAATGGTCAGCAACACAGACATCTACACCTCAATGTTCCAATGGCAGCAAGGGTACATCTCCTCTGAGTATAAGGAGGTTATGTTAGTAAGTGTCTTCTCCCAATAAAGAGGGGGAAAAAGTTCAAAATACTTGTGCACAGAGATTTATCATTCAGACCACGGCGGATGCCCTACTTTTTACTTTCCCTAATCAAAATTTTTTTGCTGATAAATGGAAAGTAGAATTCTTCATGTGCTAGCCACTCACTTGAGGGCTTGAAACCAGCTATGTTCCTGGAAAGCTGAAATGGTAAGTAATTCAAGTCAGAAGTCCAGAAGATAAGCTGAGAAGTCAGCTGGGGCTTAAGAGTTCTCATTCGGAGTTCTGCATATGCTTGTCTTGCCCCTTCATCTCCTCCCTCCTATGCCTCAACACACCCGTGCCCTCTACCATCTCCACCACATTGCCTCCTCTTTGAGCAGCTTCTCTGCTGACATTCCTCATCACCATGGCAAACTCTTCCGTCATCAGTGGGAACATTACCAGCAACGAGGACCTTGCTTTCAAGAGTCAATTGATATAATAACCATCCTACTGACTCGACCTTTCTTCTTTTAAAACTAAAACACTCTGATATTGAAACTTCCTATCATGGATTTGGCATATCACTGTTTATTTAGGTCTTCTTTAATGCCTTTCAACAAAGTTGTATAATCTTCCTCATTAAAAAATAAATAAATAAATAAACTGAACTAAAGTAAAACACTCAATGGAAGAGAGAAAGAAAACAGAAGGGAGGAAAGAAGGGAATAAATAGCTGGTTCCACTTGGGCTGCTGTTATGCATTACATCTGAAACGTATGAAGGGAGAATGGAGCAAGAAGCAGAGAAGCTAGACACCTTCCAGATGTTCCCAAATGAAACCTTCAACTGACTTTAATATATTAAATAACTGTAGTAACAGCTAACATCTATTGACTGTTTACTGTGTGCTAGATTAGACCTACTGCATTCCTTCACATACTTAATCTTCACAAGAATCCTACGAAGTAGGTATTACTATTATTCCCACTTTATACACGAGAAAACCAAAGCACAGAGCTTAGGTAACTTGCCCAGGGGCATCCATATTGAGTAAAACTTGGATTCAACTCAAAGTTACTCTAAGGCCCACACTCTCTATGTCTTAACCATTATGATAAACTGCCTGTGATGTTAACTCAGGGAACACAGAGCACAGGCACATCATGCATAAATTAATTTTAAACTATCCATATTACTACAGCTGTCCTGTAACCACAGATAATGATAGTTATAATTAAAACACATGGTAATACTATTCCAAACCTAAAGTCAACCTTATATTCATATTTGTTTATCTGCTAAAGAAAACAAGAAAACAATATACTCAGAGTGAATGACCTACCTGTGCACCTGTGCAGGTAGTACTACATGAGCCCATCCAGAAGGCAGAATCCTATTACAACCCAGGAGCAGGTGCTACAGAACCGTTATGTACATTGCTGCTATTACTGCCATTGCCGCAAGCCTTTCAAACTAGATAAAGATAGTTCTGTACAGAAAATCATTTCAATAAGGTTGTTGAAAGCAATATTTCAGAAATTTTTAAATACTATAACCCCAGAGAACATGATTTCCTGATTTCCTGCTAAGCACAGGCATGACAAACACCCTGTTACCTAGTACCTAATTCAAAAATCTGGATGTTAATAAGCTAAACAAATTAAACAAACTAAAATAAATTTCCCAATACTAGCACTACTGTTAAGACTATGACTTCTCTCTTTTATGGTTTAAAATAACAAAAGGCACTTTCCAGGGAAGCTAACTGTTGATAAAAAATGACTTGCAAAAACTGATTGTAGGCAATTCACAAGTTACAGGAGAGCGAGTCATGTGTTTTTCACAATACAACCACCACAGTTTATTTACTGCACAAATTTAACCTGGGTGTAAAACAAAGGAAATAAAAAGTTGTCAGCAATTAAAAACCAAAATCAGGTGAGAAAAACTGGTTGTGCATTGACATACTTACTGAGTTACGAGTCAAGATTATGATACAATCACAAAGAACCACAGAGCTGAGCCACCCTTATTACAGGGTTTTGAAAACAAGGAAAAACAAGTATTGCCTGGGCTCAAGAACAGATATCTAAGTCCAAAGGTGTTCCACAGATGCCCCTAGCAGACACAAAAGGAGCTCACCAGTTAGTAATAAGCGTTCCTTCCACTGCTCAACAGTGTATAGGTATTAACAAGCAAAGTAACATTCTTCATTAACCCAGGTCACAATACTGCTGCATTTAGTCAGCAATAAACCTGAACCCAGAAGTCTCAACTCCCAGGATAAGTCCTCAATTGGAAAATTATGCCAATTCATGTATCTGTTTCCCTTCCCACCAGTTTGATAACATCCCACAAATCAAAATCACATTGTCTCACAAGTCAGTTTTTAACTCGGGTTACAAATCAGATGCACAGATCAGCTAAGAATGTTTTCACATGATAAACCCAGGCCCACCAAACATTAACTGAATCAGAATTCCCAAGTATGGGGCCCAAGCTCCTGCAGTTTGACAAAGCTCCCAGGTGATTTTAATGCAGAGCACACAACTCAATAAAACTCAAAAGTATTGGTCTAACAAAGAACTGATGACAATCCTCATTCAGATTGATGACATCTGAATCAATGTAATTACAGACAACTAAAGAAGTCAAAGAGCAATATACCTTATTCATGCAGGAAGTCTACAGACTACATCATAGACTTTTGGAAGACGTGGGGGGTAGACCTTTCACTTGTTATAACTATATATATATTTACAATGCACTCTAGATAACACACTTTACATACACTTTCTCATTTCATCCTCACATCAACCATCTTGGGGGTAGGCTTGTTTTTTCTACTTTGCAGAAAAGTAAGAGTGAATCCCAAGGTTAGGTAACCTACTTAAGGCCATATAGCAAGAAGGTGAGGAGCCCAGATACAAATCCACGTGTCCGACCTGCACCCTGCTACCCACGTGTTTACTATTTGTTTACTTAAAAGACTCACTTTGGCTTTGTTCATTTACGATAAGCATGTATTGCTTTCATAATTAAGAAAAATATTACCTTGCTGCAGTCACTTTAAAGTACACCACATTAGATTTTTCCATAAATAATGTGACAATTAGCTTTTTAGAAAAAAAGTTGAATTCCTGCATGACAAACCAAATCCCAAAATAAGTCCCAGATGGATTCAAGAGGTTATTATAATAAATGAAACCATAAAAAGAACAAAAGGAAAACATAAATGTAATTTCACCACAAGATAAGTACAGCCACTTTTACAGGAATCTAGGCAAAAGTGGAATCCATAAAAGTTCAACAAATCTGACTATGTAAGAAACAAAGGCTTCTACATATTTTTTTTTTTTAAGTTGAGATTCAGTGAAAAGATTGGTAGAAGCATTTACAACACAGCATTACTTTCACAGAAGTAAAGGCAATACAATAGTGGTCAAAGGAAATAAGCAGGAAGCTACACAAAAAGAAGGGGCCCAAATGCTAAACATTTTTAAATGTTTAATCGTCCCAGCAATCAAATAAGTGTACATTTAAAACAAGACACAGTGACATTTTCCACCTATAAATCAGCAAAGAATAGTAAAATTACAGTATCTGGTACTAACGAGGGTACATTCCCATACTCCGGTGCCGGGAAGGAGAACCGACACTCCTTTCTGGAGCACAACTTGGCCTTAAGCAATAAAAGCCCTGAAATGGTGCCTTCACTTTGACCCTACAATTCCACTTCCAGAAATTATTCTTAGGAAAGAATCGCGAATGAGAAAAA
Organism: Balaenoptera musculus; assembly: GCF_009873245.2. Taxonomy (NCBI): domain Eukaryota; kingdom Metazoa; phylum Chordata; class Mammalia; order Artiodactyla; family Balaenopteridae; genus Balaenoptera; species Balaenoptera musculus. Next base: position 9,998,922 of record NC_045790.1, read on the forward strand.
AGATTTAATATCAAGAAGGGCCACGTTACAAAGTAAACCATGTAGTGTAATAAAGCCCAGTACACCTCTGTACTCTGCTGGCAGCTGCAGTGACAGGTACTCTTACGTTGTATTAGTGGGAACGTAAACTTGCCATCTGTAACAAGTCTTTAAAATATTCATATCTTCAACTCAGCAATTTCACTTTCTAGGAATGCCTTCTATGTGAACAAAGATTTGTATTATTGATATAAAAACGTAATCGCCAAGCATTCTTTATAATAGCAAGAAAAATTATAAATTAAACGTCCAAGATTAGGAGGAAGGTTAAATATTAAGTACGATAAATCCATGTCATTAATATGATTATCGCTCTGTCATTAATATGGTTATCTCTGTCAATAAGCTTTTCAATCATTTTAAATCAAATGGGAAAATGTTCACAATATGTGAAAAAAACAGATTCCACTGTATGGAAGGAGCTGTAAAAACAGGTTTTTTTAAATAAGATCTTCAGGTAGATTTTGCTGAAGGATCTTTCTGGAACAGTCAACTTGATGTGCAAGTGCCTAGAGCATAAACTAATTTCTCTAAGTGTGTCCATTCCTCAAGAAAATAAGATTTTCACCTTATGCTATGGAGGCATACAATTGATATCATTAGTGCTCTAGCCTCCCTAAATGAGACAGAAAACTCAAGTAGAAGTTTGCTAAGCAATATGTAAATCAGCTTTATGACTCAGGCATCCAACTTCAACCTGCATGGGTGAATTCAACTTGAGACTCCGATTCTGTCATCCCTTTATCATTACTACCATCTTTCTGATTCATCAGGCCCTCTAACTTCATAATTCCTGTCCTTCTTGACTCATATGCTCCTTATCCTTTTTAAACTCATAAACTAAAGGGGTAGACTATATGATCTCAAAGATCCTTTGAGATTCTAGGACCCCGCTGACTTACAACTGCCTTGCACACAAAAAGCACATACATACTGTTTACTGGGGGGGGGGGGGGGAGGGAAATATTACAAACAAACTCAAGGCTATCCCCAAGACCTCCTTTCGTTTCACCTCCAAAATTTCAAGCATAATGCTTTCTTTTAAGGCCCCCCTTACTTTTCCACTGAATCCAATAATAATAATTTGGAGTCCTCACCAACTATCTTCTCCATTTTAAGCCACAATGCCTTTATACTTTACAGCTCCACTTCAGAAATAAAGGAAGTCAGGCTGGGAAGAGTAAGTTAAGGTTGGAAAAAACCCAGGATACAAAAAGATTTTATCAGTCTGGAATATCTAAGCAGATAACATTTAAAAGAGATAAAGGCAGAGTTCAGCACTTAGATCCCAAAACTACAGGGAAATGATTTCACTTACTAACAGCACACACACACACACACAGAGTTGTGATTTTAGTTGACTATAATTTCAGTGAATCAAGGATATATGACTGGGCTTCCCTGGTGGCGCAGTGGTTGAGAGTCCGCCTGCCAATGCAGGGGACACGGGTTCGAGCCCTGGTCTGGGAAGATCCCACATGCTGCGGAGCAACTGGACCCGTGAGCCACAACTACTGAGCCTGCGCGTCTGGAGCCTGTGCTCCGCAACAAGAGAGGCCGCGACAGTGAGAGGCCCGCGCACCACGATGAAGAGGGGCCCCGCTCGCCACAACTAGAGAAAGCCCTCGCACAGAAACGAAGACCCAACACAGCCAAAAATAATAAATAAATAAATAAAAATTTTAAAATAAATAAATAAATACAGGCTGTTGTTAACTGACAAGAGGCTTGCGCTTAAAAAAAAAAAAAAGAAAAAAGAATATATGACTGACTAGGAAAAAAAAAAAAACTATCACCTGCTTATCCTGGTTTTTTTTTAAACGAAGTATAGTGTCAAAAACAAAAGAGTAAAAGTTACCCCACTCTGCACTCTGACACGGTATACTGAATACTGTACACTGTGCTGAGTGCCACACTTTTAAGAGGGACATTAACAAAGTGAACGCAGGGCAGAGGACTGAGAAATTGGTGAGGGGATTTGAAACTGTCAAATAAGAAACAGCTGAAGGAAATAGGAATCGACAGCCTGTGGAGTAGAAGACCGAGGAAAAGGATGGTAATCTCAATGACCACAGAGGCCCTGAGAGTGAAGTAAATGAACCAAGGCGGCCAGCAGAGACCTTAGCAAAATGGAGAGCATATTTAGCATCTAAGGAAGATTACTACCATCAGAAATGTGAGCTCTACATCACCAAAGCCTATAATTTTTTCTCAAGAAAAGCCAGAAAAAGAGATTTTTATGTGAAATCTCTGCATTTCTAAAAGTTGGCTCCCAATGTAAGTCTTTGTATAAGTTGGATGGCCAAATGGTTATGTGCACGGGCCTTACTTGATCCATGCACACTAATTTGCAACTCATGTCTTGGGAAACATGATGGCTGTCTTCCAGCATCTGCAGAACTGTCAGAGGGAAAAGGAATAGACTTGTTCTACACAGCCCTAAAAGGTGACACTCACAGAGAGGCAAACTGCAGCTCAATAAGGAAAAGCGTCCTAAAAACTAGTCTGCAAATTAGAATGGGCTGCCCAGGGAGGTTCACATCACTGTAAGTATTCAAGGAGGGACAGGTCAGTAAATGTTACTGGCAGATTCAATAATGCTGCCTCTTACTACATCTGGTCAAATAACTAAACCTCCCCAAGCCTCAGTTTTCTTTCCTACCTTCCTCCCCCCTCATAAAAAAGGAATATTGTAACATTTAGCCTCTTATCTCTCCGAGTTACTATAAAGATCAAAATCTGTGTAAGAAAAAAAAAATATGAAAGTATGATATGATCGCCAAGAACTAAAGTAATTTAAGACATTATTGTAATCTACCATCATAATGTATTTTTGTATGTCTTATCTCTCTTACTATACAGGCTAAGGGCATATTCCAAATCTAATTCATTTTTTAAAATTCCTCACTCAGAGTATCAAATATTTGTTGAAAAAAGGTTTAAAAGGAAGTTGGAGGAGAGGGTTAAAATGATGACAATATAAGAGGATAAGATAAACAGTCAACAAAGCAAACATCCAGGGGGTTAATCATTAATAACACTGATCAGTCTAAAAGGTATTGGGCACAGTCAGAGAAATACACAAAAGTAGCAACATGTGTGTGAAGGCGCGATACTCTAAGGCAGGCACTGGCAAACTACAGCCAGCTGCCTGTTTTGTAAATAGAGTTACATTAGAATACAGCCTTGTTCATTCAGTTATGGATTGCATGTGTGTATTATTGTATGGACATACTGTATATATGTACTATATATCAATATATGTTGTTTTCAGTCTACAACAGCAGAGCTGAATAGTTGCAAAGCCTAAAATACTCACTACTTGGCTGTTAACAGGAAAAGTTTGCCTACTTTTCTGTAAAAGTACTCCCAGGTTACAAACCACAGAATGCTGAGACATAGTTCATCTTCCCTGTGGCTCCATCCCTGCGATTTTAATGGGTCATTTTGGTACACGTGAGCAAAATCCTACACTAAACATCATGACCTAAGTGCAGAGGAGGTAAATATGTCACTGAATGGGGTCTTCATATTCCTCTTATATACCCAAGATTATAAAATTTTTCACGCTGCTTCTTTTCCACCTAGTAATATCACCAAAGAGCTCTGAAAAACTCCAGGTGTACAAGGAGTGTGGGACTGGCTCAGGCAGGAAAAGATCACGCTTAGAGGTGAGCCTCCCCCTGCCTCTCCTGAGTTCTCGAACTCCGTCTGCTTGAGCTCCACTATTTCAAGGAACCTACAAATAGATTAAAAATCCTTTCTTTCCTCTTAGTTAACCTATCATTACTGGTTCTCAAAAGAAACAGCTGCCGAAAATTAAGAGGAAAAAACCAAAATGAAGATAAATATGTTAACAGAAGTTTTCTGAGCTAAACTTAATATCCAGCAGAAACTAGTGCAGTTTTACGACTTTATGAAAGGTTCATATTCCTTGCCTCACTCTGAAGTAATTATATGCAAAGACATTCAAGTCTCTACCAACAGCAGATCCGGAGGGATCTTCATTTTTCTCCTAATACCTGAATCTCCTTCTGCTTCAGGCAGTATCTCCAACCCTCCTCCAAGGGACCATCTACCAGTCTTGGCTCAGTTAGGGAAGCCCACACACACACACACACACACACACAGCCCACGCAGCCAAGGCCTCACTCCTGCACCACCCTTCAGTGAGTTTTCATTCAACAGCTAGCCTAAAGCCCTGAGGGAAAGGGCAGGTCCTTATCGAATCCCCATACATTCTTCTGATGGCGTCAAGCCATCCTTTGAATTTCCCCCCTTCACCCCCTAGAGGTCTACTTCTCAGGCTTAACTTTACCCCTGACTCATTTCTCTCAAACCTGTTTGCTTAAACTCTTTGTATTCACAGGTTAAAACACTGAGGCCTAATCATAAAAAGATTCCAACTACACACGCTAAGCATTTAATGCCAGGTTTTCTTCCCCTTAGTAAAGTGAGGGGTGGGGACCTGAAGACGCAAGCTCGGCAATTGTTTGTCCAGTCGGTATGGCCCCCGGAGAGCAGTGGCGATCCCTTCAAGTATTAAATAAACCATGTTCCAAGTATTCTGAACATTCACTATTCTAATCCTCTTCCGGAAAGCACTGAGGCCAGTTTCCCTCATATCAATATTTATGAGTACTAACGACTCCTCACAGGCAGAAGATCAGGAAATTCCCACAGGAAAAGGTATTTCTAACACACCAAGTATGAGTTTAAGAACATGGGTCTTCTTTCACCATGAAATATTTAGAAGTCCCCCTGGTAAAAGTTGGTGAGAACGCTGAGCTCCACTCAAGACTATCAGGACCTCCCAGGTTACGATCTCAGGAACTCAGTACACTTAGAATAACTGAACCAGAGTGCGAGACACTGGCTGAGCAAAACGGGGGGAAATGCCGTCTTCGTGACTACAATGCACAGATTTTTTAAAAAACGAAAGAAAACATGGGGGAGCCCAGCCTTCAAAAATGAAGCTACCTAAATCGGAGAAAGAAAGCGAGGAGAAGAAATATAAAGAGACCTCTTAGATAAACCACATATGGGGAAAAAAACTGGACATGTGCTCTGCCTCTCCTCCTCCAAAGGAGCAGAACCGAGAGGACCTGATGAAGCCCCTCAGAATTTTTGAAAAGAAAAGAGGCGGGAGGAATCCACCAAATTCAAGTCTTTTGAGAGCCACAAAAACCTAAAAAGGTTCTGAACCACTGGCTCAACGTGGAGAAGAGAAACAGCCTCTCTGCAGTCTGGCAGCCCTGCCCGGTCTCCATAGGGTTCCGGATTCGCACTGAACCGTGCCGGGTAATCCGGATAACTCGGCTAAGATTTCAGTCGTGTAGACGCGCACTCCGCAGCCCCTCTCCTGCCCAAGCAGCGCTGGGCCCATCGCTTCAGAGCCTGGGCCCCAGGGCCCCAGAAGCACAGAACGGCAGCACCTGGACCCTCGGGCAGGAAGTGGCTATTCTGACTGTGGGCTCCTCATGAAAGGAGGCGAGCCTGCTGAAAAGAGCCAGAGGAAGAGCAGCTGCTGGCGGCTGTGTCTGAATGCAGCGGAAAGCAGACCTGGGAGTGTGTGCACGCAGAAAAGGGGAGGGCGGCAGTCTGGGAGGCCCCTTCGTGGGCCGAAGATGCTCTGCACAAGCAGCTGGACAAACACAGGGGGAAAGGAGGGGAGAGGGCTGCACAGCTGAGGCCGAGCCTTTAGAAAAAGGGGTGGAGGTGGGTGCGAGGTAACTGGGACTATAGGGGGCGTCTGGGGGTGGGGAGGTCGCCTTTAGACCCCCCCCAATACCCCCGAGGGGGCCTGTTACGTTACCCCCCCCCCCCCGCTGGTGGCTAAGGCTCTGGAAGTCCTCTCCCGAGACGTCTGGGAAGGCCTACTCCGAGGCTGCACGCCCCCGCCGTACCGGGCAGCAGCCTCTCGCCGGCTCCAGCGGCCCCAAAGCGGCCGGACCCGGACCCGCCCGGTGCCCGGCGCTCGCGGCCGGCCCCGGGATCCCTACCACGAGCCCCTTCCGGGCTGGCGCCCCGGCTGCTCCGGGCTCCCGCCGCCACCAGGAGTCCTACCGGCTTCCAGTTCAGGGACGAGCCGCCACCGCCTCCTGCGCGAGACTCGGGTTCCCAATAGCCGCTCTCGCCGCCTGCAGCCCGCCTTCCAGGCCGCGCCGGATCCTCAGCTCCCCCTGCAGGCTGGCAGCCATTTCCGACCAGCGCCGGCGGAACTTGCCGAAGTGCGCCGCGCCGGAAATGGCCGAACACGGGCGCTCGCGAGCGGGGGGTGGGGTGGCGGCGGGGGCGCGGGGGGAGCGTGGGGGGCGGGGAGTAGGCGGTGGGCGGGGGCAAAGGGGGCGGGGCGGAGGCGTCAGCAACTTTGCCGACCGCGCCCGAAGGGCCGCCAAGGCCTTGGGCACCGCGAGCAGCCGCGCCGGGGATTGTGGGAGACGCCCGCGGGGAGGAAGCGCGTGCCCGCCCTTCTGGGCCCTCAGACCCGCGTCCTACCAATGCCCCTCACCCTTTCCGAAAAACCTCTCCGGGGGGTGCGAAGAGAATGCTCCCGCCGGTTCTGGATCGCGTTCTGACTCCAGAACCTCAGCCGCTTGGAGCGGCCCGGTGAACTTCAGGTCTAAAAATAAAGCCATCCCCACAGAAAAGGCCTTCCTCAATGAGCTGACCGGTCTCCGGCAACGGTCTGGAGTTGTGAAACACTCTGATTATTTAACAACAAAGAAAAGGCCGGACGGCGTGAATGCCTAGGGAAATAAATCCCGGGGCTTTGCAAAAACAATGGTTTAGTCCAGTCGTGTTGGCGTGATCAACCAAAACTGGGAGGAAAAGGCGACGCCGTTTGAAATACTTAAGAGCCAACCCCTGTGAGCGGAAAAGCGCACATATTCCTATGGCCCTAAGAGACGCGTCGCTGTCAACTTCCACACTTGCAAATTCAGGACAAAACTTTATAACTGAAATGATGGGAGTGGGTGAAGGAACTCCACCAGTCCTGGAAGACACACCTGATTATTACTGTTCACTCAGGAATGCGTTTAAGCCATTATTTAAAATCCGTAAATGCAATATGATCTAAGATCAAATTTGCTTCAACTTTTTTTAAACATGCTTTTAATTTCCAAAGGGCGGGGCTTCTACTCCAGGGTTTTCCAACCAGGGAACCCGACACACACCAGGACCTGAAGAAGCTGGGGAGGCAAGGCAGGGGTGGGCTGGGATCCCCGTACTTGGGTGGTCTGTACGTTAGACAAACTGCACCCCCTGAGACCCCTCCACAGCTGCCCTGTCTCATCCACACACCCTTCCTGGTGGAGCCCAGAGGCCAACATGGGACAGTTTGGGCAAAGGCTTCCATTTGCAAAACAAAACTTTTAAAAACCTAGCAACCTGTTCTCCAGAGCACGCTCTTCATCTCCCCAAACCCATCCACCCCTCCTTTTTCTGATCCCCCTTTTCTTCTCTCTTTCCTGACATCTCCTTACTCTCCCCTCTCACCGCACTCTTACCTCTCCTTTTCCCTTTATTACTAAGGACAAACTTAAACCTCCAAAGTCGTACCACCGTCATATATGTACAAAAACAACCCCTTTCTGGGCTTCCCTGGTGTGCAGTGGTTAGGAATCCGCCTGCCAATGCAGGGGACACGGGTTCGAGCCCTGGTCCAGGAAGATCCTACGTGCCGCGGAGCAACTAAGCCCGTACGCCACAAGTACCGAGCCTGCGCTCCAGAGCCCGCGAGCCACAACTACTGAGCCCGCGTGCCATAACTACTGAAGCCCATGCGCCTAGAGCCTGTGCTCCACATCAGAAGCCTGCACACCACAATGAAAAGCAGCCCCCGCTCACCACAACTAGAGAAAGCCCGCGTGCAGCAACAAAGACCCAACGCAGCCAAAAATAAAGTTAATAAAATAATCACACACACAAAAAATCCTTTCTAACTTTTACCAACTTTGTTGAGAAAAGTTGGAGGCAGGGAAGCAAAAATCAAAATGCTTTAAAAATCAAAAGAAATGAAATGAAATGAAAATGGGGAAAACTGTTCTGTTGCCCAAATATCAAGAATAGCCTAAAGTTGTTCTTTTTTTATTTTTTATTTTTTTCTTCACACTTCATCTTCTTGGGTCTCCTCCAGAGGTCTGTGGCAGCAGGCAGAAGTCTGGCAGTGTGGGAGGAGACGCAACAGAAGCCCAGAAGCCAGGGCTGGTTCATCACCAAGCACTGGTTCATCTCCACGCGGACAAGAGAGGGCCTGCAGATAGCTGCTTCCTGGCGGACTCATCCTAAATGTCGTCTTCTACATCTGAGTGACTTAACATTGCTGCCCCTAACGCCGACTTATTTGATTCCAACAACAGTTCAAGATTCAGGGTGAAAAAGGATACCCAACCAAAATTTGGTCGAACCTTGACATCCCCAGAGCCCTGGGTGCTGCTGAGCACCTGCCTCCTTTGGATCTTGTGAGCCTCTTTTCTCCCACAGTTCATCTCTCTAGCTATGATGCGGGCCACTTTCTTTTCCTCTCCGCATTCTCTTCCTAGCGTCATCTCAACCTCGAAGCAGATCCCTCACTGCATCGCCCCAGTCCCTATTTTCCAGCTACACTGGAGACATCACCATCATCATCCTATGAATACCTATTTTATGAATACTAAGCCAAACCCTTGGTCGGCATTGTCTCATTTAAATCCTTGCAGGGTGATATCAGCTGATAGGGAACTGACATGTCAAGAGGCTAAATAAATAAGGTGCCCAAGGTCACAGAGTGAAGTGCAGAGTACAGATGGAACTCCAAGTCTCCCCAACTTCAAAGTCAATATTCTTGACCAGAACAATCTGGTTGTCTCACCAGGACCTTAAGCTTAATGTATCCCACACTGAACTCATCTCTATCCCTTCCCCCTATGCTCTCCTCAAATGCCCTTATTTATAATAGTGTGACCATCATCTTTCCTAACATAGAAACTCAAAACCTGGCATCTTTTTTTTTTTTTTTTTTTGCTACGCCATGCAGCTTGCAGGATCCTCCCTTGGCAGTGAAAACACCGAGTCCTAACCACTGGACCAACAGGGAATTCCCCTGGCGTCATCTTCGACATCTCTCTTTACCTGCACGTTAAATCAATTTTCAAGGCTTAAAGCCTTGACGTCTAGGATCTCTACCATCTGTCCTCTGCAGTCTCACACCTAGTTCCCGGCTTCAAGTCCTCTCCTGGGCTGTTACCTTTCTATTTTAAGTTCTGGCTCAGGAAATACAATCACATTCACAGGGGCTCTCCTCAAGAAAGAAAGCCAAGACAACAGGACACACAATGAAGCTCATCTTCGCTGATATGAGACCTCTCAATATTACGACCTTTTACAACATCTTGTAGGCTTCTAGTAGCAGGAGCCTATGGGTCTTCCCTCTAAAGCGTGGTCACAGGGACTCAGCAGTGCCCATTCTCTTTATTTTTGGTTCCAAACTTTAAATTCCCAGAAAAGAGACATGACTGGCCTGGCTTGGGTCCCTTTTCCACCCCTCGATCAATCAGCCTTCAGCCTTGGTTGAGCAGCAGGTGAACCTTGTCTAAATATAGCAGTTGGAGCCTCTCCTATAAATAGGGCTTGTTCCCAGAAAAGGAGGCATACACCATTCATTCACTTGTTCATTCATTCATTCATTCCATCAATAAGTAGCTGAGCACCTACCAAAATATATGCAAGGTTCTTTCATATATGCAAAATGTCTAGAACATGACCCTGCCCTCATGCCATGAAAGTCACAACATAAAAAGATAAGAAATCGAACTTCCCTGGTGGTGCAGTGGTTAAGAATCGCCTGCCAATGCAGGGGACATGGGTTCAAGCCCTGGTCCGGGAAGATCCCACATGCCGTGGAGCAACTAAGCCCGTGCGCCTCAACTACTGAGCCTGCGCTCTAGAGCCCACAAGCCACAACTACTGAGCCCGCGTACCACAACTACTGAAGCCCGCGTGCCTAGAGCCCATGCTCCGCAACAAAAAGAAGCCACCGCATTGAGAAGCCCACGCCCTGCAACGAAGAGTAGACTAGACCCCGCTCGCCACTACTAGAGAAAGCTCGCGCGCGGCAACGAAGACCCAACGCAGCCAAAAATAAATTAACTAATTTTTTAAAAAAATAAGAAATCACTAGATAAAATCATAACAATATTCACCCTTAAGAGACCATCAATCCAATTATATGTAATGGAAGATAATTCACCACACCGTATATAAGCCTCCGGTGGTAAAAGTAGCAGTACTAACATTTACATGTTCAACAAAACCAGTTCATAGCAGCACCACTAGAAACAGACAGAAACAGAATAAAAACTACCCAAATGTCCATCAGTGGTAGACTAAAGTATAGTGTATTCACACAGTGGAATACTTTACAGCAATGAGAATGAATGCTTTGCAAATATACACAACAAAATTGATGAATGTCTCAATGTTTAGCAAAAGAAGCCAGACATGAAAAAGTATATAGGGTATGATTCAACTCATGGAAAATATGAAAACAAGCAAAACTAATCTACTCTTAGGAAGTAGTTACTAGAGGGGAACAAAAGGGGCTGCGTGGGCGCTGGTCCTGCTGTTTCTTGAGCTGGGTGCGGTTACACAGGTGCGTTCAGTTTGTCCCAATCCATCAGGCTGTACACTTATCATATGTGTCCTTTTCTATATGTAGGGTATCCTTCAATTTAAAAAGTTTTTAAAATTAAGTAATTAATGGTTAAGGCAAGGAGCCTTTAATCACCCTTGAACACTGTTGCTATGATTATCCTAGAGATGCCAATTACTGCTGGCCCCATCCGCCACCTTCTTAGAGACCCTAAACCCTGTCAGCCTTTGGAAAGAGCCGCCACTCCTACTGCACGGCCCCCTCCCCTCCAGCCCCAGCTGCCTGGACTTGCTCTCACCTGGACACTTGGGAGCCGGACACTTTGAAGCTGAGTCAGGTGATAGAGAGTGCTTCAGCTAAGAAATTGCACAGATCTGAGGCAAAGAATTTCTGGACATATGCACAGTGATAAGCAAAGAAAGTTGATCTGCAGAAAATAGAGCCAATACACAGAAGGAAGCAAACAAACCTGTGGGAGATGGAGGGACACGCCCCCGAGGCCGCCTACTCTCCAGCTCTGGTACGCATGCGCCCCACCCGCCGCTGGGTATCCGTCAGATTGCTCATGTAACCATACTAGCACAAAAAAGAAAACCTTACTTATTTAAATTAGTGTGAATAGGTTTGTTTGTGGCACGTATTATCTCATTTAATCCCTATGACAACCCTACACAGTAAGTACCATTATGATTCCCATTTCTCGGATGAGAAAACGGAAGCCCAGAGAGGACAAGTAACGCGCAAATCACACACCCGGTAGGGGATGGTGCCAGGATTTGGACCCAAGCAGTCTGATCCCGGAGCCTGAAATCTTAACAACTTGACTACACTGCAGTGCGAGGGAAATGCTGAAAATGGCAACGTGAATTGCACGTTGCATTAATGGATTTAACTAAGGCATCTGATTCTGTTAAACGGAGAAATGATAAAAAAAAAAAAAGATTTAAAAACTGGCTGTCTGAAGAAGTTGGTAAGCGCTTCTTTCAAACTGGCTGTCTGAAGAAGTTGGTAAGCGCTTCTTTCACAAGGGAATTACAGTTTGAGTTGTAGATGTCAGAGAAACATAAAATGCATATAATGTGACAAATTATACTAAGTAAGACTGTGTTCTTATACCAGGAAATTGTTTAACAAATTTCAGCAAAACGCTCTCTTAGCAGGTCCCCACTGATTACCTATTTTCCCCAAAATGTTAATACCCAGGAGAAGGGAGTTTTAGTGCTATGGAAGGAGAAATTGATGATAAAAGTTACTTCAAGTCTCAGGGAGGGAGGTGCCAGTTGTCACTTTCCATGATGATGGCCAGGCCCACAGTCCACTCAGCGAAGCTTCCAGATCAATCACAACCAAGCCATTGGTGACCCCCAGCAACCTTCAAAAGGTATGATTCAGGAATTATCAGTGAGTTTAAGTCAGATAAGAACTTGTTCTCTCTGTAATGCTTTGATTTTCAAAGAAAGTGCTGACAACCACTACTCAAGATCTTTTCTATATATAAATGATTGAGCAATTTTGTGGCTTATATTTAGAACAATGCATGACAATTTCTAGATTAGAGTTCCAAGGTTACTCTTCTCTTTGGTCCATCAATGCCAAAAAAAGACAAAAGGTCATCTTCTGAGGCTCCACGGATAGCACTCTTTAGCCTGCTAAATGGCTCCGTCTGAAAGTCCTTGCTTTGAAGTTAAAAGGAGGCTGTTCTGTCATCTGGCAAAAGGTGGGACAGTTTGGGTGGTTTGCGATAATTTGTAGTAAGAACACTGAGTTAACCTGAGGCCCAAAACAAAGCACGTATTATCGTCAAAAAGAGGATTTAACTCGTTTCCTCACTACCTTGCATGTGGCTGTGAAAAATAAGTTTTGCTAATAAGAACCTACTGTAGAGCACAGGGAACTCTACTCAATACTCTATAATGGCCTCTATGGGAAAAGAATCTAGAAAAAGAGTGGATATATGTATACATATAACTGATTGACTTTGCTGTACATCTGAAACTAACACAACATTGTAAATCAGCTGAACTCCAATAAAAATTTTTTTAAAAAAAGAAGAAGTTTTGTACTAGTTTCACATCAGGAAGCTTAGCCTGAGGCAAACCTGCTGTCTACACACGACATGTAATCTATAGTGACCAATTAACATTCTAAAAGTTAGTCATTGTCCCTCAAATATAATGGATCTGTCTCTAAGTTCCCTTCTTCCCTCAAAAGCCTTCTCCCCTGTGTGTTTTCTCTGCTCACCATGTCAGCACAGCTTTGCCGAGGCAGCCACATTGGACGATCAGTAGATATCAAAATGCCATCAAAATTTCCTAAGCTTGCTCCTGGAAGTGCCAAATAGTGATGCAAATGTCCCCAAAGGCAAATATACAGGCACCTAACATTTGCCCTAAATTAGGCCAGTGAGTAGTAAAAGTGTGCCCAGTTAGGTACAACATGCCACAACATGGCATGAATGACTAGTTGAAGACCTTAATGCACTGAGAGCTATAACCAGAAAAAAGACAAGTCAGGCCAAGCACTGATGGCTGAGTTCCAATGTCACATTTGTAGGCAGCTCCATGACTCCAAAATCGTCCTAATACCAAAAGTTACTCATAGATTCAAAAAATCAACTGCTCACTACTTTCACTTAAAAATGCTTCCTGTAAACAAGGCATTCCAACTGAAAATTAGCCAAGTGTCTTAGAGGTACTTAAAGAACATCAGTTAACATCTTAGTTAACCAATTTGGCTGGAAAATCAAAATTGAAAGAGCAATTTCCAAATGTAATCTTGCTCAAAACTTTTAAAATATATAACTTTTCAATAACATATGGGTTTATGTATTTTTTTAAGTAGTTTCTGCCAACCAGATTTTCAAGAGAAAAATGTGGAGATTTTAAACCAATTCATGAAGGTTTGCAACAAGATTTTATTAAAGAGAAATACTATTTTCCCAAATATTCCTAAATATGAATTCTCAACCTAAATCGTGAAAGCATGATGCTAGTGGTCCCAGTCAATCCCTGAACAAAATAATCATTGACCCCTTCGTCAACCCAAGCCTTCAGAAGCCTTGCAAAGACTATGCCACAGGTCAAAAATGAAACCAAATGAAAGTGTGACCACATTTCTACAAATATATCAATTCTGTGGTCCCAAACTAACAACCCAAAGCTCAACTCTAATGGATAATGTCGGATTATTTCACTCTCTTGTTACAAAGGGACACACATCATTACGTTGTGTAGGTTATGAAGAAAAGCATAACTGTAAGGTGAAGAGGTGATTATTTAGTAAAAAGGATGGCTGACATAAGTGATGCAAATAATCCAAAAATATTTTAACCATATGTGAAAAATGCTAAGTGTGAAGATCCTTTAAACGTTCAAATACTACATGCATTTGTATTATTTTTATGTACATTTAACTATGTTTCAATGATGCTCAATATTTCCTTATATTTCCTATTTAATTAGCTTAAACAATAAGCATGTAAATATTAGTAGGTACATAAATTAATAGCCAAAAAATCACAAAAACTGATAAATTAAATATTTGCCAACGCTATGGCTTCCTTCCAGCTCATGAGCACAATTTTATAAAATTGCTATCTTTATGTATTAACCATTTCCATTTCTCCTTTTTTCACGTACTTTGAATGGACTATTATGTGTTTCTACATGATTCTCACAGTCATCTCTAAAGACATTCCATGTCTGTCTCAGTGGTTCCTGAATGACAGTTTTTAGAGCAAGATCAAACGAAGTTTTCATCAGTCTACAGTTAAATGAGAAAAGCCAAGGCAAGTTAGTGAGTTTTTAATAAAGCTAAACTTATTCAATTGAAAAGATTGTCCTTTGAGATTATGTCCTTTCCATTTTCTTGTGTTAACATGTGTTTTTATGAAATGATGGTAATGGTAAATGGCAGTTTTTTCTTTATCTTCCTTATATGACAAAATACTGAAACATACCTATTTTGCTCCCTACAACTACCAGTTATTTTTTATTTTACTAGTCCGTTAAATCCAAAAGTCAACTAACTACCAGTCTGTCTAAATATCCCCCTTCATGGCATTTTAAAATATGAGCCCACACAGACACACTCAAAAAAAGTTTTGTGGAAAGACTCCTGTGGTAGCAGACCTCCAAAATGTCCCCAATGATCCCTGCCCCTGGTATTCACACCCTTGTGGTCCCCTCCCACTCTATACCAGGGATGGTGTGTGTGACCAAGAGAACACAGGAAAAGTGATGACATGTCGCTCCTGAGATTGTTATGTATAACTTTTCAGCTTTCACCATGGTTGCTCTCTTTCTTCCATCCCTCACTCTGGAAGAAGCCAGCTGCCACGTCATGAGCAACGCTACAGAGAGGTCCTCGTGATAGGGAACTGAGGCTTCCTGCCCAAAGCCAGGTGAGTAAAATTGGGAGCAGACCACCCCAGCTCCAGTCAAGCCTCTGGATGACTGCAGCCTAATGGAAGACCCTGAGCCAGAACGGCCCAGCTAAGCTGCTGCTGAATTCCTGACCTACAGACATTGAGATATAATAAATGGTTGTGTTTTAAATGACAAAGTGTGAGGTAATGTGTTATGGAACAATAAATAACTAATGCAACTCCTTTATCCTTTTTCAGCTACAAGATGAACAGCTCTCTAGCCCCAACACAGTGCCAAAACCGCTTAACATGTATTCATGCCTACACTGGGAGAGAGAGGATTAGTGAGGGCTTGTGATCGCCATTACTCTGGCTTTAGTTTGCTTTCATCGACTCTTTCCTTCTCCATTGCTTTTTCTACTTTTCTCATATTGACCTAAGTACTCAGTAAACTGAAGAATCCATCTCTAGCAAGGGAATCAATTCTACAATTCTGTAGGCTTAGTTAAAGGGATCATCCTATGTAAATATGGTATATTATAATATTTTAGAAATCTGGTAAATTTCTATTGACAGAATCCCTCACCTTGGCTGTCAGATCTTTACGAGCCCATCCTTAATCGCAACAGATGAGCATATCTCATATTCACAGAGAAAGCAGAAGCAACAGACATGATCTCTTTTAAATTCCGTCTTCCCACTTTTAAACCTATCTATAAATATTGGGGTGAAAAATTATTATTCTAGCAGCTGATGTCAGAGCTCCTCTTAGGGACAGAAAATGCCTTATTAAGGAAACTACCTTGATATGAACGCTTAAAGTATGAAAGAAGAAAGCTAGACTTACAATAAAACTGAAGCAAAGAGATAGCTAAACAGAGCTTTACATTAAAAAAAGAAAAAAAAAAAAAGACCAAGGAGATGAGGACTGAAAGAGAGCAAAAAGGAGAGGAAATGGGAGGGGGATAAGGAGAAATGGGGCTCAAACAACAACGTGGGAGGTAAAAGCTTGGGGAGGGAGCTCCAGGGACAGCGGAGCTGAAAGTTAGGTTTAAAATAGAAATATCTATTATTGGACTTTATATTGTTTGTGTTGCTAAGGACATAAAATCCCCTAAGCCTTCAGTAATATCTGACACATGCACAAATGCCTTAGGTGAGTGATTTGAGGAGAAATCCAGGAAAAAAAGATCAGGGGCGGGTCTGAGTTCTACAACTGGGTCAGCGTGGAACCAAGGAATAAGAACAAGGGAATTGAGTTACAAGTGAGATGAAGAATTTAGTGGAAGCAGAAACGCAAAAGCCAAAGCAACCATAAGATCAGCTCCCAGGAATTAACAGAAATCTTGGAGCAGGCATTGAACTTCCCAATGGATGTGGGATGGGGACAAGCTGATTTCAACACTTAAATCTCAAAAGAGAATGCTACTTTAGCTGACATCTGGGTACATATTCACAGATTCTCCTCTCATCTGTTCTGGCTTTTGACAAAGAGAAGTCCCAAAGTGGCACTATTTTTTTAAAAAATTATTTAATTATTTATTTATTTTTGGCTGTGCTGGGTCTTCGTTGCTGTGTGCAGGCTTTTTCTAGTTGTGGTGAGCGGGGGCTACTCTTTGTTGCGGTGCACGGGCTTCTCATTGCGGTGGCTTCTCTTGTTGCGGAGCACGGGCTCTAGCTGCACAGGCTTCAGTAGTTGCAGCAGGCGGGCTCAGTAGTTGTGGCTAGCGGGCTCTAGAGTGCCGGCTCAGTAGTTGTGGCGCATGGGCTTACTTGCTCCGCGGCATGCGGGGTCTTCCTGGACTAGGGCTCGAACCCGTGTCCCCTGCATTGGCAGGCGGATTCTTAACCACTGTGCCACCAGGGAAGCCCAGTAGCTCTATTTTTTGATGTGATCTAATACCCTTCCTTTAGACCTGGCTCCATCAATTATTCTCTCTTTGCTAGGTAAAGTCAGTATCCTCCTTACCACAGGGGTTTTCCCCCACTTCCCTCACTGCTTATGTACAGGCTCAGGCCTAAAGTACCATCATCACACAACACAGGCTTTGAACTCAGAAAGGTTGAGACTTTGAATCCTTATTCTGTTTATTGATGGTATAACCTTGGGCATATTACTCAACCTCTCTACATACTCTCAGCAATAATTTCCTCATCAAAAAATGGGGATAATAAGGACTTCCCTGGTGGTCCAGTGGTTAAGACTCCAGGCTCCCAATGCAGGGGGCCCGAGTTCGATCCCTCCTCAGGGAACTAGATTCCGCATGCCGCGGCTAAGACCCAACGCAGCTAAATAAATAAACAAATAAATAAATGAAAGAAAATGGTGATAATAATAGCACCTACCTCTTAGGAGTATGGTAAGGATTATCCTGGATAATGAGTGTAAATCGTTAGCCCAGTGCCTGGCAAATTGTAAGCCCTCATAATGTTAACTGCCATCATCATCATCATCCACCAAAATTCTTAAAAAAGTCATCTCTGGGCTTCCCTGGTGGTGCAGTGGTTGAGAATCTGCCTGCCAATGCAGGGGACACGAGTTCGAGCCCTGGTCTGGGAAGATCCCACATGCCACGGAGCAACTAGGTCCGTGAGCCACAACTACTGAGGCTGCGCGTCTGGAGCCTGTGCTCCGCAACAAGAGAGGCCGCGACAGTGAGAGGCCCGTGCACCGCGATGAAGAGTGGCCCCCGCTTGCCACAACTAGAGAAAGCCCTCGCACAGAAACGAAGACCCAACACAGCCAAAAATAAATAAATTCATTAATTAATTAAAAAAAAAAAGTCATCTCTACTCTGGGTCCACTTCCTCCATCACCATTCACTCTTTGAACCCAAGAAGGCTGGCTCCCGCCAATCTACTGAAATGGCTCTCATTAAGGTAACTAGTGACTTCCCCAGTCATTAATCCCAATGAATCTTTTCCTTCTGGAATTCTTCTGCAGAATACGTGGTAGTGGCATTTAATCCATTCATGTTTAAGGAACTCCAGAAAGGAATTTAATGATATACGATTTGAGTTTACTCCAGGAAGAGATACGGTAGACGGGGTTTCTCAGGAGCTCTTCTCTGCTGGCTTAGTCGATGGTCATGATGTAGTTATAGGAGAGCCTCCCATCAAGCCTCTTAGATAGCCTCAACCACCAGAGGACAGACAGCAGAAGCAAGAAAAACTACAATCCTGCAGCCTGTGGACCAAAACCCACAGTTACAGAAAGATAGACAAGATGAAAAGGCAGAGGGCTATATATCAGATGAAGGAACAAGAAAAAAACCCAGAAAAACAACTAAATGAAGTGGAGATAGGCAACCTTCCAGAAAAAGAATTCAGAATAATGATAGTGAAGATGATCCAGGACCTCGGAATAAGGATGGAGGCAAAGATTGAGAAGATGCAAGAAATGATTAACAAAGACCTAGAAGAATTAAAGAACAAACAAACAGAGATGACCAATACAATAACTGAAATGAAAACTACACTAGAAGGAATCAATAGCAGAATAACTGAGGCAGAAGAACGGATAAGTGACCTGGAAGACAGAATGGTGGAATTCACTGCTGCAGAACAGACTAAAGAAAAAAGAATGAGAAGAAATGAAGACAGCCTAAGAGACCTCTGGGACAACATTAAATGCAACAACATTCGCATTATAGGGGTCCCAGAAGGAGAAGAGAGAGAGAAAGGGCCAGAGAAAATATTTGAAGAGATTATAGTCGAAAACTTCCCTAACATGGGAAAGGAAATAGCCACCCAAGTCCAGGAAGCGCAGAGAGTCCCATACAGGATAAACCCAAGGAGAAACACGCCGAGACACATAGTAATCAAAATGGCAAAAATTAAAGACAAAGAAAAATTATTGAAAGCAGCAAGGGAAAAACGACAAATAACATACAAGGGAACTCCCATAAGGTTAACAGCGGATTTCTCAGCAGAAACTCTACAAGCCAGAAGGGAGTGGCATGATATACTTAAAGTGATGAAAGGGAAGAACCTACAACCAAGATTACTCTACCCGGCAAGGATCTCATTTAGATTTGATGGAGAAATCAAAAGCTTTACAGACAAGCAAAAGCTAAGAGAATTCAGCACCACCAAACCAGCTCTACAACAAATGCTAAAGGAACTTCTCTAAGTGGGAAACACAAAAGAAGAAAAGGACCTACAAAAACAAACCCAAAACAATTAAGAAAATGGTCATAGGAACATACATATCAATAATTACCTTAAACGTGAATGGTTTAAATGCTCCAACCAAAAGACACAGGCTTGCTGAATGGATACAAAAACAAGACCCATATATATGCTGTCTACAAGAGACCCACTTTAGACCTAGGGACACATACAGACTGAAAGTGAGGGGATGGAAAAAGATATTCCATGCAAATGGAAATCAAAAGAAAGCTGGAGTAGCTATACTCATATCAGATAAAATAGACTTTAAAGTAAAGAATGTTACAAGAGACAAAGAAGGACACTACATAATGATCAAGGGATCAATCCAAGAAGAAGATATAACAATTATAAATATATATGCACCCAACATAGGAGCACCTCAATACATAAGGCAACTGCTAAGAGCTATAAAAGAGGAAATTGACAGTAACACAATAATAGTGGGGGACTTTAACACCTCACTTACACCAATGGACAGATCATCCAAAATGAAAATAAATAAGGAAACAGAAGCTTTAAATGACACAATAGACCAGATAGATTTAATTGATATTTATAGGACATTCCATCCAAAAACAGCAGATTACACGTTCTTCTCAAGTGCGCACGGAACATTCTCCAGGATAGATCACATCTTGGGTCACAAATCAAGCCTCAGTAAATTTAAGAAAATTGAAATCATATCAAGCATCTTTTCTGACCACAATGCTATGAGATTAGAAATGAATTACAGGGAAAAAAACGTAAAAAATCCAAACACATGGAGGCTAAACAATACGTTACTAAATAACCAAGAGATCACTGAAGAAATCAAAGAGGAAATCAAAAAATACCTAGAGACAAATGACAATGAAAACACGACGACCCAAAACCTATGGGATGCAGCAAAAGCAGTTCTAAGAGGGAAGTTTATAGCTATACAAGCCTACCTAAAGAAACAAGAAGAATCTCAAGTAAACAATCTAACCTTACACCTAAAGAAACTAGAGAAAGAAGAACAAACAAAACCCAAAGTTAGCAGAAGGGAAGAAATCATAAAGATCAGAGCAGAAATAAATGAAATAGAAACAAAGAAAACAATAGCAAAGATCAATAAAACTAAAAGCTGGTTCTTTGAGAAGATAAACAAAATTGGTAAGCCATTAGCCAGACTCATCAAGAAAAAGAGGGAGAGGACTCAAATCAATAAAATCAGAAATGAAAAAGGAGAAGTTACAACAGACACTGCAGAAATACGAAGTATCCTAAGAGACTACTACAAGCAACTTTATGCCAATAAAATGGACAACCTGGAAGAAATGGACAAATTCTTAGAAAGGTATAACCTTCCAAGACTGAACCAGGAAGAAACAGAAAATATGAACAGACCAATCACAAGCAATGAAATTGAAACTGTGATTAAAAATCTTCCAACAAACGAAAGTCCAGGACCAGATGGCTTCACAGGTGAATTCTATCAAACATTTAGAGAAGAGCTAACACCTATCCTTCTCAAACTCTTCCAAAAAATTGCAGAGGAAGGAAAACTCCCAAACTCATTCTATGAGGCCACCATCACCCTGATACCAAAACCAGACAAAGACACTACAAAGAAAGAAAATTACAGACCAATATCACTGATGAATATAGATGCAAAAATCCTCAACAAAATACTAGCAAACAGAATCCAACAACACATTAAAAGGATCATACACCACGATCAAGTGGGATTTATCCCAGGGATGCAAGGATTCTTCAATATACGCAAATCAATCAATGTGATACACCATATTAACAAATTGAAGAATAAAAACCATATGATCATCTCAATAGATGCAGAAAAAGCTTTTGACAAAATTCAACACCCATTTATGATAAAAACTCTCCAGAAAGTGGGCATAGAGGGAAACTACCTCAACATAATAAAGGCCATATATGACAAACCCACAGCAAACATCATTCTCAATGGTGAAAAACTGAAAGCATTTCCTCTAAGATCAGGAACGAGACAAGGATGTCCACTCTCACCACTATTATTCAACATAGTTCTGGAAGTCCTAGCCACGGCAATCAGAGAAGAAAAAGAAATAAAAGGAATACAAATTGGAAAAGAAGAAGTAAAACTGTCACTGTTTGCAGATGACATGATATTATACATAGAGAATCCTAAAACTGCCACCAGAAAACTGCTAGAGCTAATTAATGAATATGGTAAAGTTGCAGGATACAAAATTAATACACAGAAATCTCTTGCATTCCTATACACTAATGATGAAGAATCTGAAAGAGAAATTATGGAAACACTCCCATTTACCATTGCAACAAAAAGAATAAAATACCTAGGAATAAACCTACCTAGGGAGACAAAAGACCTGTATGGAGAAAACTATAAGACACTGATGAGAGAAATTAAAGATGATACCAACAGATGGAGAGATATACCATGTTCTTGGATTGGAAGAATCAACATTGTGAAAATGAGTATACTACCCAAAGCAATCTACAGATTCAATGCAATCCCTATCAAATTACCAATGGCATTTTTTACGGAACTAGAACAAATCATCTTAAAATTTGTATGGAGACACAAAAGACCCCGAATAGCCAAAGCAGTCTTGAGGGAAAAAAACGGAGCTGGAGGAATCAGACTCCCTGACTTCAGACTGTACTACAAAGCTACAGTAATCAAGACAATATGGTACTGGCACAAAAACAGAAACATAGATCAATGGAACAAGATAGAAAGCCCAGAGATAAACCCACACACCTATGGTCAACTAATCTATGACAAAGGAGGCAAAGATATACAATGGAGAAAAGACAGTCTCTTCAATAAGTGGTGCTGGGAAAACTGGACAGCTACATGTAAAAGAATGAAATTAGAATACTCCCTAACACCATACACAAAAATAAACTCAAAATGGATTAGAGACCTAAATGTAAGACTGGACACTATCAAACTCTTAGAGGAAAACATAGGAAGAACACTCTTTGACATAAATCACAGCAAGATCTTTTTTGATCCACCTCCTAGAGTAATGGAAATAAAAACAAAAATAAACAAATGGGACCTAATGAAACTTCAAAGCTTTTGCACAGCAAAGGAAACCATACACAAGATGAAAAGACAACCCTCAGAATGGGAGAAAATATTTGCAAACGAATCAATGGACAAAGGATTAATCTCCAAAATATATAAACAGCTCATTCAGCTCAATATTAAAGAAACAAACACCCCAATCCAAAAATGGGCAGAAGACCTAAATAGACATTTCTCCAAAGAAGACATACAGATGGCCACGAAGCACATGAAAAGATGCTCAACATCACTAATTATTAGAGAAATGCACATCAAAACTACAATGAGGTATCACCTCACACCAGTTAGAATGGGCATCATCAGAAAATCTACAAACAACAAATGCTGGAGAGGGTGTGGAGGAAAGGGAACCCTCTTGCACTGTTGGTGGGAATGTAAATTGATACAGCCACTATGGAGAACAATATGGAGGTTCCTTAAAAAACTAAAAATAGAATTACCATATGACCCAGCAATCCCACTACTGGGCATATACCCAGAGAAAACCATAATTCAAAAAGACACATGCACCCCAATGTTCATTGCAGCACTATTTACAATAGCCAGGTCATGGAAGCAACCTAAATGCCCATCAACAGATGAATGGATAAAGAAGATGTGGTACATATATACAATGGAATATTACTCAGCCATAAAAAGGAACGAAATTGAGTCATTTGTTGAGACGTGGATGGATCTAGAGACTGTCATACAGAGTGAAGTAAGTCAGAAAGAGAAAAACAAATATCGTATATTAATGCATGTGTGTGGAACCTAGAAAAATGGTACAGATGAGCCGGTGTGCAGGGCAGAAGTTGAGACACAGATGTAGAGAATGGACATATGGACACCAAGGGGGGAAAACTGCGGTGGGGTGGGGATGGTGTTGTGCTGAATTGGGCGATTGGGATTGACATGTATACACTGATGTGTATAATGGCCACCTCTCAGTCCTGTTCCGTCCCTCATGACCCCAGGGTAGTTCAGAGTGGCCTTTAGAGCCACATGGGCCTGGGTTCAAATATTAACTATGCCATAAACTTACCAAGACTATTGGCCAAGTTACTTAACCTCTCTGACCTCAGGTTTTTGTGATAATTAAATGAGCTATCATACGCAAAATGGCCAGCGCATAGCTGGAATTCAACAAAGATTCCCCCGCATTCCCTTCCTTCAGGTCTTCATCATCACCTGGTCTAATGCAATGTCCACCTCATTGGTCTCTTTTGCCCTTTCTCCTCCAAATTGCCCTACAGTTAAATTCTCTAAAAAATAATATGATGCTATCATTTCTTTGCTTTAATATCTTCAACGTTTCTTTTTTCATATGGAACAAAGTCCAACTGCCTTCCTGTCCCTTCTCCCCCATCCTGGGTACTCTAAACTATTGACTCTTCACCAGCTACATCATATACATATTGGCTTACATCTCCACACGTGCTGCTCCCTCTGGTTGTAATTCCCTTCCCACACCAAGTTGTTCTGTCCAACTGGCAAGCTTCTTCATCCCCTCAAGAACTTTTTCAAAAGCTGTCACTTAACCTGACAACGAAAACTCGGGCAACAAAAGCAAAAATAAACAAGCTAAAAAGCTTCTGCATAGCAAAGGAAACAATCAATAAATTGAAAAGGCAACCTACAGATTAGGAGAAAATATTTTCAAACCATATATCTGATAAGGGTTAATATAAAAAATATATAAAGGACTCCTAAAACTCAGTGGCAGAAAACAAACTACCCAAATAAAAAATGGGAAAAAACCTAAACGGACATTTTTCCGAAGATGACATACAAACAGTCAACAAGTACAAAAAAGGTGCTCAACATGACTAATCATCAGGGAAATGCATATCAAAACCACGAGATGTCACCTCACACATGTTAGGATGGCTACCATCAAAAGACAAGCAATAACAAAATGTTGCCAAAGATGTGGAGCAAAGGGAACCTTTGTGCACTGCTGGTGAGAATGTAAATTCATCCAGCCGTATGGAAAACAATATGGAGGTTCTTCAAAACACTAAAAACAGAACTATCCTATTCTGGGTATACTCCCAAAGGAAATGAAATTAGTACCTCAAAGAGATATCTGCACTCCCATGTTCACTGCAGCATTATTCACAATAGCCAAGATATGGAAACAACCTAATTATCCATTGATGGATACACACAATGGAATATTATTCAGCCTTTAAGAAGATGAAACTCCTGCCATTTGTGACAACATGGATGAACCCAGAGGACATTATGCGAAATGAAATAATCTAAACGCGGGAAGATAAAAACTGCATGATCTCACTTAGATGTGAAATCTAAAGACGTCGAATACATAGAAGCAGAGAGTAAAATGGTGGTTTCCAGAGGTGTGGAGGTGGGGGCAAACAAGGAGATGTTGGCCAAAGGGTACAAAGTTGCTGTTATGTAGGATGAATAAGTCTAGAGATCCAGTGTACAGCATGATGACTGTAGTCAGTAATACTGTATTGAATACTGGAAATTTGCTAAGAGGTTAGATTTCACCACAATACAAGGTTAACTATTCTGGGGCAAGGAAACAGTATGTTAATTAGCTTGACTATCATAACCGTTTCAGTATGTACATGCATACAAAAGCATGTCATACACCTTAAATATACACAATTTTAATTTAAATTTTAAAAAATTTAAAAGCTGTCACTTAAAGGGTGACACCTATCTTAACTGGTTCAGATTTTTTTTAAAAAACTACTGTCTACGCCTACATACACATACAAACACACATAAAGGGAAGAGAAAAGAGAAAATGATAAAACAAGTGCAGATGTGATAAAATGTTAAAAATTGGTGAATCTGGAGAAGAATCATTTGGAACTTAAAAAAAGGTGCAAAGCTATATAATTCTGACTTTTATGTAAGTTTGAAATTATTTCAAAAGAAAAAGAAAGCATGACGCAATCTAACCATGAGGTAACAATCAAACAAACCCATGCTGAGGAACGTTTTACCAGACAACTGACCTATAATCTAAAAATGTCAGTATCATGAAAAAAGAAAGGAAGGAGGGAGGGGAAGGCTGAGGAAATGTTCTAGATTAAAGGAGACTAAAGAAATATGACAAGTAAACATAACATGTAACCCCGAGTTGGATGTTAGATTGAAAAAAATTTGCTATAAAATACATTATTGGAACAAGTGGTGAAATTAGAAAATGGACTCTTTACTATATAATAGCATTATAGCAATATTAAACTTCCTGAATCTGAAAACTGTACTGTGGTTACCTAAGAGAAGGTCCTTGTTCTTAAGAGATACATCCCGAGGTATTTAGGGGCAAAGGATGATGATGTCTGTAACTTTAAAATGTTTCAGCAGGGCTTCCCTGGTGGCGCAGTGGTTGAGAATCTGCCTGCCAATGCAGGGGACACGGGTTCGAGCCCTGGTCCGGGAAGATCCCACATGCCGCGGAGCAGCTAGGCCCGTGAGCCACAATTACTGAGCCTGCGCGTCTGGAGCCTGTGCTCTGCAACAAGAGGGGCCGCGATAGTGAGAGGCCCGCGCACCGCGATGAAGAGTGGCCCCCGCTTGCCGCAACTAGAGAAAGCCCTCGCACAGAAATGAAGACCCAACACAGCCAAAAATAAATAAATAAATAAATAAATAAATAAAAAAGTTTCAGCAAAATTAATAGTAACAATAATAGTGTGTGTGTGTGCGCACATGTGTGTGTGTGTAACTAGAGAAAGACCAAATACAGCAAAACGTTAACAACTGGTGAATCTGAGTTAATGTTTACCATTCTTGCAACTTCTCTGTACGTTTGAAATTTTTTCAAAATAGTTTTTTGAAAAGCTATCAGTTAAGTGAAACCTTTCCCCACTCTCTCAGATAGAATTAATGCTGCCTCCTCTAAGCTGCTGTGGTTTTATTTTTACCCTAAAATGCTCAGATTGGGTTGTAATTATTTGTTTAAGCATTTGTCTTATTCTATTAGACTGAGAGCTTCTTGAGGCAGGAACTTAAATTGCCTTTTGGAATTTAATCATGGGAGGAGTATTCTAATTCAAGGCAATTTTATGTTGCTGTCACGGTATTACTGGAGTACTTTGACGCTACAGTTTGGGCTCACAGCGAAACATGGCTGGACATTCTTGAGATGAGAACTAGAATAGAAAATGAACCTTTGGTTCAGAGCAAAGCACAGTGCTGGAGTTAATCTGATCAATGAACCTGTTCTGTCCCTTTATGGACCCTTCTGCAGGCACAGCTGGGAAGCCCACCACTGGTTCCCAGGTGGGCACACAAAGCCACTACAGGAGGGAAAGTTCTTGTGGAAGCTGGAGCTGACTGCCCTTGATGCCTGGAATACAACCCCTGGCATTTCTGTCTTATCGCTCCTGACATACGTATCACAGGAGGGCAGCCCCATCCTCAGTGGGCCAGAGGTCTGATTATAAAACGCATGAGTTAAGAGATCAAATGGTTGGAAAATGAAGGAGAACCCATGCTATTCCCATCTCCCCAGTTTGCTTTGGTCAAGAACATAGAAACTTTCTCTGTCTACAGTATTGAGGAGACAGCTTCTATTCTTTGCCCACTTCCCTTATTTATTCCTCCTCCAGGAAGAAAAAATTACTTCTGTGATTGATAAGACTAGGTACAGAGTCATTACACACTCACTGCCCATGCTCCTGCTGAGTTTCTCTCTCAGAGATGTCTATCCCACAGGCCATATACTTTCTTCTCTGTTCATCCAGTAGCGGTAAAGCAGTTTCCTGTGACTTAGCCTATGTCTAGGGGTGAAGTTCAGTTCATGCAGGAAGAAATGAGATTCCTGTTTTGTCCTCGGGTCCCAGCTACATCCTCCAGACCAGCTTAAGCAGCAAAGAAGGTGATATTTGAATCCCAGTCTGTTTCCTCTGTCGTCTGGTTCAGGACTCAGAAAAGAAAGGGACATGAAGGCCCTCTCAGAATCCCAACAGTATTCTTCTAATCTTTGGATCTCAGTGCCTCTCATGGTGCTTTTTCTATGACGAGCCTTCAATAAATTTTTGTTGTCTTGAACTCAAACAGTGTGACACACATGGGCTCATAGCTGCTCACAGCTATAATCAGGGTGGTGGTTGTTTTTTTAAAATTGTACAAAGTGATTTTTGAAGCTTTTCTAGATTGGCTGCAGGCTCTGAGGCTACAAGGAAGCAGGCTTTGGTTAGCAGAGGGGAGAGAGCTGTGTCTTTGTGCTTTGCTAGGGTTGCGATACCAGAGACTGACATCCCAGGGGAGCTGTCAAACAGCTTGACAGTTCTAGCAAGAAGGTGGTAGAAACACAATTTTAGCAATAATAATCCAACAGCTTTTGAAATGTTCCTTTACCCTTGAAATGCCTTGTATTGCTGAAAGTCTATTCATTACTGATCATTCGTCTGTAGCAAGTCATCTCTTTATGGCTCTGTACATGGAAGTGACAGCACTGAGAGAATACTGGCAGAGAGACAAAGGCTCCTAGGCACAGTGGGAGGGTCAGAAAGGTGACAGTAAACAGCAGCTGGAGGAGGTGGGAGATTAAAAAAAAAAATAGAAAAGGAGGAAGCTACAAGAAAATCATCTTACCCAAGGGGGCTTTGGTTTTTAAAGGGGACACCATGGCCCATAGACACTTTTACTGGGACCATCATGGCTGGTGCCTCCATCTTCTTTGGACCCTTCCTCTTTCCTCATCCGCGAATTTCCTTCCTTAATCATCCCCTTGCTCTCCAGGATGTCCAACCTCTCCCTGTCTCTGCCACATCCTTCACCTCAACCTACAAACATGCCCAAGGTCCTTACATCCCCAGAAACCTCAATCTACCCTGCAACCACCGCCCCCCTTGCCTTCTCATCCCAGCCTGTTCCACTGCCACCCAGAGCGTGGCCTGCGGACCAGCGGCATCAACACCGGACGGGAGCACGTCTGAAATGTGATTCTCAGACCCACCCCTGACCCACTGAATCAAAATCTCTGTGCGCGAGGGGGTCCAAGATCTGTGCTGTGACACGCGCCGCGGGTGGTTCTGAGGCACAGCCGAGAAGCACCGCCTGTGCTCCGCGCCTCTGCCTCCTCACCGTCTTGGACTGCCTGCCTCCGTCGCTTTCATGTTTGACTCCCCAAGGCTCTGTCTTGGCCTCCTTCTTCCCCGAGCTTCATCCTTTCTCTAAGTGATCTCAGCCACCCAAAGGTTGATTTGGTTATTTGTCTCTTTAAACATAGGTGTGAGGAAATTTGAGGATCACCCCATCCTTGGCCTCTTCTCTGAGCCCCCAGAATGGCTGGTAGCTTTCTGGACCTTTCTGCCAAAAGGGTGCACAGTTTTCTAAATTCAGTATGTGTAAAATGAACCCAATATCTGCTCCTACACCCACTCTGCATTGATTTTAATAATCTGGGCTGTAGGGCAGCTCTGCCCCCAACATGGTCATTTCGACTCTCCTCTCACCTCCTTCCGGTCGGTTTCGTGTACAGACAGTTCCATGTCCACCACCGCCCCAGTGCGGGCCCTGTCAGCTCTCATCTTTCCTAATCAGTTCATCCTTCAGCGGCCACCTCATGACCTCCTTGGTTAAATCCCTTTAATGAATCCCCATTGTTCATACGCTAACTTCTAAGCCCCTTAACTGGCCTCACTTCAAGGGTATTTCCCCCCATCCATCTCCCTTCCATAAATTCACAACAGATATTTCAGTAATACCGAATCACCTCCAGTTCTCGGAATGGCCCGTGCAGCTTCACAACTGTGTATCCCAGCACATCCTGGCACCTGATTCTGACACCTTCTGCATACCTTCCCACCTCAGCTCGTCTTCCTGCCAAGCTTCTATTCATCCTTCCAAAGCTCACTCAGATGTCGATTCCTCTGTGAAGTCTTCCTTACCCTATGGAGTACTCACTCTTGTCTGTCTCTTTTATAAGACTGTAACATCTTGATGGTCAGGAGCCTGCCTTATGTGCCTTTGTACAGCCAGCACCACACACAGGCCCCGACCCCTGGGGGGTTTCATAAAATTCCCTCACTCAACAAAAATGTACTGAACACACATTATGTGAGGAACATTCTGGGTACAATAAGCAAGACAAAAAAACCCTCTGCCCTCCCAGAATTTATCCTCTAATGAGGAAACTAACAAGTAGGCAGATAATCTTAACACTGTACTCAATTCCATGAGAGGGAAAAGTTTAGGGAGTTACACGCGGGAACACCTAATTCAGTCTGGGGGTAACCTTCTCGTGCTTTTGGTAATATATGCAGAGGCTTCGGACTCTGCAAGGAAAAATTGTTACGTGTTTTTTTAAAGAACATCAACAGCAAATTGTTGTTATTACCAATAACAGGCATATGTGTCCCTCCTAAATAATCCTCCCTCCCTCTACTTAATTCTGAAAAGAAAAAATGTGAAAATAACTCTCTCCACGGTAGCTGCTACACAGGCAAGCAGGAGGCCCTGGACGACTTTTCTTCTAAACAGAGCTGAGGAAGCCGTAAGTCCTTCGGCTGCTGACAGGAACGATAAGACTGCTTAATCACTGTCTACCTTAAATGAGCTTCTTTCACCTCCAGGAGCTCTGTCAGCCTACAGAGGTAAGAAAATGCTAAAAGGCAGAACCACAATATGAAGGTTACCTGCAGAGGTCTCTTCCCCCTCATCCATTTCACACCCTTTGGACCACAGGAAGTAGAACTTGTGTTTCAACCATTCAGCAAACGAGGTTCGCCTGTCCTACACGTTTCAGAGAGGAACGTCAGTTCTGATCTTCTTCAATGCACTAGTAAAGGACACCAAGGTATGACACATGCCACTTGTGGGTGAGCCTGCCTTCTTCACACTGATGAAAACACATAAAAGGACATGTGACTAAACTGAGCAAGGCTTATATTCACCATACACTGACAAAAATATCCACTCAAAGGAAGAACGGGATCTCTACCATTTTGGAGTTCTCTAGCGTTATAATTTGTTGCCTCTCTAGCTTTTCGCTCAATTTCAAGATATATTCATCACTAGCAAGCAACTGAACTGCAAATATACTAGGTCAGCCGTTCTCAAACTTAAGCAAGCATCAGAATCACCCAGAAGGGTTGTTATAATGCAGATTTCTGGGTCCCACCCCTAGAGTTTCTGATTCAGTAGGTTTGGGGTGGGACTGAGATTTTCTAGTTCTAACAAATTCCCAGGGGATGCTGCTGCGGCTGACCCAGGAACCACACTCTGAGAACCGGTAAAGTCAGGAGTATAAGTGCTATACCTGACGATCGATACCACCAGGAGAGAATAATCTGATCTGCCTTAAGAAGACCATATCGTGGGACTTCCCTGGTGGTCCAGTGCGTAAGACTCTGCACTCCCAATGCAGGGGGCCTGGGTTCAATCCCTGGTCGGGGAACTAGATCCCACGTGCATGCCACAACTAAGAGTTCGCATGCCGCAACTAAAAGATGCTGCAACTAAACATGCCGCAACGAAGATCCTGTGTGATCACACATGAGCCTGCCTTCTTAGTCACACATGATTCTGGGTGTCTCTGAGAGGGTCTTTTTTTTTTTTTTTTAAATATTTATTTATTTGGCTGTGCTGGGTCTTAGTTGCAGCACGTAGGATCTACGTTGTGGCATGCGGGGGTCTTTAGTTGTGGCATGTGGGATCTAGTTCCCTGACCAGGGATGGAACCTGGGCCCCCTGCACTGGGAGCATGGAATATTAGCCATTGGACCACCAGGGAAGTCCCCTGGGAGGGTCTTTTTGAAGGAGATTCACATTTAAATCAACAGACAGAGTAAAGCAGATTGACCTCCCTAATGTGGGTGGGCCTCATACAATCAGGTGAAGGTCTGAATAGAACAAAAAGGCTGAGTCAGAGGGAACTCTTTCTGCCTATTTAGCTGGGACATCGGTCTTTTTCCCACCTTTGGACTCAAACTGAAACACTGGCTCTTTTTGGGTCTCAAACCTGCCAGCTTTTGAGAGAGAACTTAACACCATCAGTTCTCCTGGTTCTCAGGCTTTTGGACTCAGACTGGAATTAAACCATCAGGTCTCCTGGGT
The DNA here is from genome assembly GCF_009873245.2 of Balaenoptera musculus. Taxonomy (NCBI): domain Eukaryota; kingdom Metazoa; phylum Chordata; class Mammalia; order Artiodactyla; family Balaenopteridae; genus Balaenoptera; species Balaenoptera musculus. Next base: position 10,030,242 of record NC_045790.1, read on the forward strand.
CTCTGGCTCGATGACTGAAGACCTTGGGACTTCTCAGCTTCTATAACTGCATGAGCCAATTCCTTATAATAAATATCTTTCCATATATATATATATATAAACACACACTCAGACACACACACATACCCTATTGGTTCTGTTTCTCTGGAGACTCCTGACTAATACAGCACTGGACAAAAATCTCTTTCTAACTCACTTCTTTTCTTCTTTAATTTATACTTCATTAAAAATCAGCACTATTCCTAGCAACCGCTAGCAAGGTCCCTTTAAAGGATGTCTGTAACTTGACATTTTGGTAGAGGTGATTCAGATTCAATGATTCACCGGTGATTTCAGCCTTATTGTGCTGTCAGCCCTGGAAGTGATGTCAGGTTTGAGACTTGCTGGAAGGGAAACACATGCTCATTTATTACCCATTGTAATGTTGAATTTTCTCTATTACTATCCAAGAATAAAGACGTTAGAGGTGGTACCAGAAGCAGAAACAGCACCCACGGTCTCTATGATTTGCAAGGATCTTGTTTCATTTCTGTCCTTTGTCTTGAATCGTCTATGTGTCCTCTACAAAAATGACAGGGTTTTCTCCTCTTCATTGCCCCCTAACTTGGTACAACACACACATTCCTTCTCAAACTTCTGAAAGCTTGTAGATGTACTTTTGAAAGTCAAGAGGCGATGGAGGACAAATCAGTTAATAAGAGTAACTTGGAGAGAAGCATATGTTAAGCAGGGAAGAGCAGACAAGCTCTACGACATTAACACTCCACTCCACTTTTAAGTACTGATGTAGGTAACTACTTTAACAACTACGCCATAAAAAAGAATGTCCCAATGCCTTGATGCTTAATGCAATTGGAATAAAGTTAGCTTCCCTCATAGTTAGTGCAGTGCAAGTTCAATTGCTATGCAGAGTAAGAGAGCTACCATAGAGGGCTTCAGGGACTCTGCTTCTTTTGGAGCAAGCAGGGCTACAGTATAGGTTACCAGTACCTAGGAGATATTTGCCAATCTGCCAGGCCCAGGGACATTTGTATATTAGTCATGATACAGGGAATACTGTTGGAGTTGGCTTGAGGAGATCCAGATGATTTGAATCTGGGTCAAAATAATAATAATATTAATGGTAGCTTCCATTTAATGAGCAATGATAATTACAGTAATAGTTAACAACTCTAGGAAGAAGATAATTTTAAGTGACCCGTCCAAACTCACACAGCTAACAACTAGCAGAGGTGGGATCTGACCCCAAGTGCTTCTGATTCCAAAGCACATGCTCGTAACCACAATTCACTTTTGCCTTTCAAAGTGCTAGGGATGACCAACCTTTAAGGAAATACCACCAATCCAATAAAAAAATTAATAGATAGGTAGAGAGATCCCATTAGGCCTGGGCTAGCAATCTAATTAGGATGGTAACCACTTGCCCAGAAAGCCAAGAGTCCCAGCATTGACCAGAAATATTCATGGTACCTTGTATGTAGAATAAGGGAGAAGCTGACAAGGACCCTTCTTTGACCAGACTTTGGTCCAGCTCCTCTGAGCTCTCCTCTTGATGAGGCTGTGTCCTGGGCCTTCCATCCTTAGCCTGCTTAAGCTCAGTTCAGCAAGAATCCAGCCAAGCCAGCTTAGCAAGAATCCCACAACCCTTGGTATCTAACCAAGCTCCTCCTGGTATTTTCCATCCACTGATGCCGCTCATCCTGCCCACTGGCTGCAATCCTCCAGCTACCTCTGTTGTATTGAGAGTTGAGTTCAATCTCTCACCCCTGTTGCCACAGTCTTGACCTTATCGCATTAGTCTTGGATAAAGTCTTCTTTGCCTACGTAACTTGTCCAAAGCAATTTTTCTTTGACAGGGCCTAGGTAAACCCTGGAAGAGCTCTCTCATCCTTGCAGTCCCAGAGTCAGCAAGCCTGCCATTATAGAGAGCTCCCTGGTCTTCAAGCCCAGCCTTCCAGGAGAAGTATCCAGAACGCATGATTGTGGGAACCTTTCTGTAAGCCAAGGAGACCAGCCAGAGAGTAGGAGGCAGGAAGGAGCAAACCAGGCTACTGTTTTTGTTTTGTTTGTTTGTTTTTCACATCTTCTTTACCCATTCCTCTGTCAATGGACGTTTAGGTTGCTTCCATGTCCTGGCTATTGTAACATATATACAATGGAATATTACTCAGCCATAAAAAAGAACAAAATAGTACCATTTGCAGCAACATGGATGGGCCTAGAGACTGTCATACTGAGTGAAGTAAGTCAGACAGAGAAAGACAAATATCATATGATATCACTTATATGTGGAATCTAAAAAAAGTGTATAAATGAACTTATCTATACAGGCTACAGTTTTGAGAAAGGAAAGAGCCTTCCAGTTTAAACTGGTGAGCTGAGTACAAGATCCTTCTCCTCTCCCATCCAAGCACCCACTGAAAAGCTGAAAAAGATATTTTGAGAAAGAATGGAATGACAACAAAAGTACAAACATAAGAAAGGTGGCCATGAGCAGACCAGAAATCTTGAGACCTCCCAGAGGGCAGAAAGCATCAGAATGATATTGACAAGGAACAAGCTAAAGAAACCACAGCTCAAACACTTAACAGAAACGCAGGTCTTGAGAAGAAGTTCCATGGAAGCTTCAAACTGGGTAGTAAAGATAGAAAGTGCAGAAGGGCACCACAGACCATCACTACGGTGATTCGTTAAGGAATAGCATTCTGAGCAGCTAGGGAGGTCAGGGCCTCCACTATTCTCCCTAAGCAAATTCAGCTTCTGCCCTCCAACTAACTACAGAAAACTGACCTAGAAAAGAACAACAACAACAAAAAGACTGCTTGGTAATTATGGTAAAATCCAATAGATGGATTGAGTTTATTAGAATGTACACAGGCAGAGACCGTGATCTGAAAATAAAGGAGAACTTTCAATATAAAGAGCAAATAGACAAAAATATAGACATATGGGAGAAAAGATAAGACTCATGGAAGACACATTCATGTAGTCCTATCTTTCTTTAAGAGGAATTCCAAAAGGAGAAAACGAAATAAGCAAAGGGTGGAAATCATCATAGAGCTCAGAGAAAATGTCCCTGAGTTGAAAAGAGACCTAAGTCTTCCGATTAAAAGGCCCACTGACTGCTGTGCAGAGTAAACAAAGACCCAACTCACTTACATCCTTGTGAAATTTCAGACTTCCAGAAATTTTGAAAGTTTCCAGGAAGGGGGAAAAATGCACATAAAGAGCAAAGAGAATTAATCAGACTTCATCAGCAATACTGGTGGCTAGACCAGTCTTCAAACTCCCAAGGGAAAGAATTTTGAACTCTGAATTCTATAAAGAATCATTCAAAATACAATATTCAGACCTGTAAAAACTCAAGCAGTTTACAACACTCATCCTATCTGAAAAAATACTTCAGGTGCTTGCTCACACAAAATGAAAAAAATCTGAGAGAGAATGACACGGGTTACACGAAACCACGGCAGGTGATTTCATGAATGAGGTGCTCAGTGTTCTTCTGGGAGTGTTGGCCCTTTCTTTCTGCCCTGATGCTGGCGGGAAGATCAGCCACCAAAATTGGTCTCAGATTTGGGGCTTATTCCTTTCTTTAATCACTGAGACCCCGCACAGATTTTTTGTCATACTTTTGGTGCTGGTGAACTATAGGACCCTAGTTATCCAGAAGGCTCTCTGGGAAACTGAACTTTTCTTGCTGATGCCTTAAAATCTCTGGCCCTCTTTCAGGGTTTATTATTTTCAAAATGGTTTTCAATATATTGGTCCCCTCTCTGGCCAGAGTAAATGATACAATGAACAAAATTCAGGTTGTTCTTCAACTCAGGACCCTGTATCACCATGGAAGGGGTCACCATTCCCCAGCATCAAAAATGTTTGCCCTGAAACCCAGAAAAACAATCAAGTGATATATCCCTCAGGATCACAGCCACTTAGTGACAGGATCTGGGTTAGGACCCCCATATTCTGACTCCCGGTGCTATGGAGTGAATGGTGCCCCTCCCAAATTCATATGTTGAAACTATAACCCCCGTGTGACTGTATTTGGAGGTAGGGCTTTTAGGAGGTAATTTAGGTTACATGAGGTCATAAAAGTAGGGTCGTAATCCAATAGGGTTTGTGGCCTTATAAAAAGAGAATAAGAGGACTTCCCTGGCAGTCCAGTGGTTAAGACTTCGCACTTCCAATGCAGGGGGCGCGGGTTCGATCCCTGGTCGGGGAACTAAGATCCCACATGCTGCAGGGCCAAAAAAAAGAAAAGAGAGAGAGAGAGAATACAAGAGAGACATCTCTCTCTCTCTCCAGGTCCACTCACTGAGGAAAGGCCACGTGAGCACACAATGAGAAGATAGCTGCCTGCAAGGCAGGAAGAAAGCTCTTACCAGAACTTAACCATGCCAGCATTCTAATAGCCAACTTCCAGTCTCCAGAATCGTGAGAAAATAAATCTCTGTTGTTTAAGCCACCTAGGCACTCTGCTATAGACTGAATGTTTGTGTCCCCTCCTAAAAGACATATGCTGAAACCTAATCCCCATTGTGACTGCATGAGATGGGGTCTTTGGGAGATGATTAGGTCATGAGGGTGAGGCCCCCATGAATGGATTACTGCCTTTATAAAAAAAGACCCCAGAAAGATTCCCTTGCCCCCTTCTGCCATGAGGTTACAGCATCAATGAGGAAGTGGGCTCTCAGAGACACTACATCTGCCTTGATCTTGGACTTTCCAGCCTCAAGAACTATGAGAGATAAATGTCTGATGTTTATAAGCCGTATTCTGTTATAGCACCTGAACAGACTAAGGGACTCAGCCAAATCCTGGTTCATTTCTCTTTGTTCATTCTCTCATCAACTGTTCATCAGCTGCATCTTTACGAATGGTCATTCTATCACAGATGAAGGCGTTGACTATCTGACGTGAAACTGTACAGCTAGCTCCTTCTACAAAATAAACACTCATATTTTAGCATTAAAGCCCTTCAGCTTACTTATTTGGCTTCTGCCTGTTTTGCAAGCATCCCTAGAAAAGCCCATATTCATAAATTTATAGCAGACTTAGGGAACTGGCTCTTTTACTTCTTTTTTTTTCCCCCAGCAACTCTATTTCCACCAAATTTCACCAAACTGTTTTTTTAGCTTCATGGTGAGCTGTTTTTCCAGCACTCAGCAGAACATCTGTCATGATTTTATTTTTTGATTGAGATATAATTGACATATAACACTGTAACCGTTTTAGGTACGTATCTATCATATGCATAATGCATACTATCAAACTCACCCTCCTGAAAATATCCATGGCTTAAACAAGAATACAGATGCTAGAAAATGTAATTTTACTTTTACTGAGTATCAGCTTTGAGAATCCATTTAAATGGATTTGTTGACAGTGTTAAGATAGACGACTGGGGAGACCTTCAAGATGGCGGAGGAGTAAGACGCGGAGATCACCTTCCTCCCCACAAATACATCAGAAATACATCTACATGTGGAACAACTCCTACAGAACACCTACTGAACGCTGGCAGAAGACCTCAGACCTCCCAAAAGGCAAGAAACTCCCCACGTACCTGGGTAGGGCAAAAGAAAAAATCAAAAACACTGACAAAAGAATAGGGACAGGACCTGCCCCAGTGGGAGGGAGCCGTGAAGGAGGAAAGGGTTCCACACACTAGGAAGCCCCTTCGCGGGCGGAGACTGCAGGTGGCGGAGGGGGGGAGCTTCGGAGCCACGGAGAAGAGCGCAGCAACAGGGGTGCGGAGGGCAAAGCGGAGAGATTCCCGCATGGAGGCTCGGCGCCGACCAGCACTCACCAGCCCGAGAGGCTTGTCTGCTCACCCGCCGGGGCGGGCGGGGCTGGGAGCTGAGGCTCGGGCTTCGGTCGGATCGCAGGGAGAGGACTGGGGTTGGCGGCGTGAACACAGCCTGAGGGGGCTAGTGCGCCACAGCTAGCCGGGAGGGAGTCGGGGGAAAAAGTCTGCAGCTGCCGAAGAGGCAAGAGACCATTGTTCCCTGGTGCGCAAGGAGGGGGGATTCAGAGCGCCGCCTAAACGAGCTCCAGAGGCGGGCGCGAGCTGCGGCTATCAGCGCGGACCCCAGAGACGGGCATGAGACGCTAAGGCTGCTGCTGCCGCCACCAAGAAGCCTGTGTGCGAGCACAGGTCACTCTCCACACCGCCCCTCCCGGGAGCCGGTGCAGCCCGCCACTGCCAGGGTCCCGTGATCCAGGGACAACTTCCCCGGGAGAACGCACGGCGTGCCTCAGGCTGCTGCAACGTCACGCCGGCCTCTGCCGTCGCAAGCTCGCCCCGCATTCCATGCCCCTCCCTCCCCCCCGGCCTGAGTGAGCCAGAGCCCCTGAATCAGCTGCTCCTTTAACCCCGTCCTGTCTGAGTGAAGAACAGAGGCCCTCAGGTGACCTACATGCAGAGACGGGGTCAATCCAAAGCTGAACCCCAGGAGCTGTGCAAACAGAGAAGAGAAAGGGAAATCTCTCCATGCAGCCTCAGGAACAGCGGATTAAATCCCCAAAATCAACTTGATGCATGCTGCATCTCTGGAATACCTGAATAGGCAATGAATCATCCCAAAATTGAGGTGGTGGACTTTGTGTGATTTTGTCTGTATAGTTTTGCTTTTACCATTTGGCCTAGGGTTCTGCCTGTCCTCTTTTTTTTTTTTTTTTAGTATAGTTTTTAGCGCTTGTTATCATTGGTGGATTTGTCTTTTTGGTTAGGTTGCTGTCTTCTTTCTTTTTTTTTTTATTACTTTTTAATTTTTTATTTTTAGTAATTTTTTTATTTTTTAATAACTTTATTTTATTTTTTTCTTTCTTTCTTTCTTTTTTTCTCCCTTTTCTTCTGAGTCATGTGGCTAGCAGGGTCTTGGTGCTCCAGCCAGGTGTCAGCCCTGTGCCTCTGAGGTGGGAGAGCCGAGTTCAGGACATTGGTCCACCAGAGACCTCCTGGCTCCACGTAATATCAAATGGCAAAAGCTCTCCCAGAGATCTCCATCTCAATGCTAAGACCCAGCTCCACTCAATGACCAGCAAGCTTCAGTGCTGGACACCCTATGCCAAACAAGTAGCAAGACAGGAACACAACCCCACCCATTAGCAGAGAGACTGCCTAAAATCATAATAAGGTCACAGACACCCCAAAACACACCACTGGACGTGGTCCTGCCCACCAGAAAGACAAGATCCAGCCTCATCCACCAGAACACAGGCACCAGTCCCCTCCACCAGGAAGTCTACACAACCCACTGAACCAACCTTAGCCACTGGGGCAGACACCAAAAACAATGGGAATTACAAACCTGCAGCCTGCAGAAAGGAGACCCCAAACACAGTAAGTTAAGCAAAATGAGAAGACAGAGAAACACACAGCAGATGAAAGAGCAAGGTAAAAACCCACCAGACCAAACAAATGAAGAGGAAATAGGCAGTCTACCTGAAAAAGAATTCAGAGTAATTATAGTAAAGATGATCTAAAATCTTGGAAATAGAATGGAGAAAACACAAGAAATGTTTAACAAGGGCCTAGAAGAACTAAAGAGCAAACAAACAATGAAGAACAACACAATAAATGAAATAAAAATTCTCTAGAAGGAATCAATAGCAGAATAACTGAGGCAGAAGAACGGATAAGTGACCTGGAAGATAAAATAGTGGAAATAACTACTGCAGAGCAGAATAAAGAAAAAAGAATGAAAAGAATTGAGGACAGTCTCAGAGACCTCTGGACAACATTAAACGCACCAACCTTCGAATTATAGGGGTCCCAAAAGAAGAAGAGGAAAAAAAAGGGACTGAGAAAATATTTGAAGAGATTATAGTTGAAAACTTCCCTGATATGGGAAAGGAAATAGTCAATCAAGTCCAGGAAGCTCAGAGAGTCCCCTGCGGGATAAATCCAAGGAGAAACACACCAAGACACATATTAATCAAACTATCAAAAATTAAATATAAAGAAAAAATATTAAAAGCAGCAAGGGAAAAACAACAGATAACATACAAAGGAATCCCCATAAGGTTAACAGCTGATCTTTCAGGAGAAACTCTGAAAGCCAGAAGGGAGTGGCAGGACATATTTAAAGTGATGAAAGGGAAAAACCTACAACCAAGATTACTCTATCCAGCAAGGATCTCATTCAGATTCGACAGAGAAATTAAAACCTTTACAGACAAGCAAAAGCTAAGAGAATTCAGCACCACCAAACCAGCTTTACAACAAATGCTAAAGGAACTTCTCTAGGCAAGAAACACAAGAGAAGGAAAAGACTTACAACAACAAACCCAAAACAATTAAGAAAATGGTAATAGGAACATACATATTGATAATTATCTTAAATGTAAATGGATTAAATGCACCAACCAAAAGACACAGACTGGCTAAATGGTTACAAAAACAAGACCCATATATATGCTGTCTACAAGAGACCCACTTCAGACCTAGAGACACATACAGACTGAAAGTGAGGGGATGGAAAAAGATATTCCATGCAAATGGAAATCAAAAGAAAGCTGGAGTAGCAATTCTCATATCAGACAAAATAGACTTTAAAACAAAGACTATTACAGGAGACAAAGAAGGACACTACATAATGATCAAGGGATCAATCCAAGAAGAAGATATAACAATTGTAAATATTTATGCACCCAACATAGGAGCACCTCAAAACATAAGGCAAATGCTAACAGCCATAAAAAGGGAAATCAACAGTAACACAATCATAATAGGGGACTTTAACACCCCACTTTCACCAATGGACAGATCATCCAAAATGAAAGTAAATAAGGAAACACAAGCTTTAAATGATACATTAAACAAGATGGACTTAATTGATATTTATAGGACATTCCATCCAAAAACAACAGAATACACTTTCTTCTCAAATGCTCATAGAACATTTTCCAGGATAGATCATATCTTGGGTCACAAATCAAGCCTTGGTAAATTTAAGAAAATTGAAATCGTACCAGGTATCTTTTCTGACCACAATGCTATGAGACTAGATATCAATAACAGGAAAAAATCTGTAAAAAATACAAACACATGAAGGCTAAACAATACACTACTAAATAGCCAAGAGATCACTGAAGAAATCAAAGAGGAAATCAAAAAGTACCTAGAAACAAATGACAATGAAAACACGACGACCCAAAACCTATGGGATGCAGCAAAAGCAGTTCTAAGAGGGAAGTTTATAGCAATACAATCCTACCTCAAGAAACAAGAAACATCTCAAATAAACAACCTAACCTTACACCTAAAGCAATTAGAGAAAGAAGAACCAAAAAAACCCCCAAAGATAGAAGAAGGAAAGAAATCATAAAGATCAGATCAGAAATAAATGAAAAAGAAATGAAGGAAACGATAGCAAAGATCAATAAAACTAAAAGCTGGTTCTTTGAGAAGATAAAATTGGTAAAGCACTAGCCAGACTCATCAAAAAAAAAAGGGAGAAGACTCAAATCAATAGAATTAGAAATGAAAAAGGAGAAGTAACCACTGACACTGCAGAAATACAAAGGATCATGAGAGATTACTACAAGCAACTATATTCCAATAAAATGGACCACCTGGAAGAAATGGACAAATTCTTAGAAAAGCACAACCTTCCAAGACTGAACCAGGAAGAAATAGAAAATATAAACAGACCAATCACAAGCACTGAAATTGAAACTGTGATTAAAAATCTTCCAACAGGGCTTCCCTGGTGGCGCAGTGGTTTGGAATCCGCCTGCCACTGCAGGGGACACGGGTTCATGCCCCGGTCCGGGAGGATCCCACATGCCGCGGAGCGGCTAGGCCTGTGAGCCACAACTACTGAGCCTGCGCGTCTGGAGCCTGTGCTCCGCAACGGGAGAGGCCGCAACAGTGAGAGGCCCGCGCACCGCGATGAAGAGTGGCCCCCGCTCACCGCAACTGGAGAAAGCCCTTGCACAGAAACGAAGACCCAACACAGCCAAAAATAAATAAATAAATTAATTAATTAAAAAAAAAATCTTCCAACAAACAAAAGCCCAGGACCAGATGGCTTCACAGGCGAATTCTATCAAACATTTAGAGAAGAGCTAACACCTATCTTTCTCAAACGCTTCCAAAATATAGCAGAGGGAGGAATACTCCCAAACTCATTCTACGAGGCGACCATCACCCTGATACCAAAACCAGAAAAAGATGTCACAAAGAAAGAAAACTACAGGCCAATATCACTGATGAACATAGATGCAAAAATCCTCAACAAAATACTAGCAAACAGAATCCAACAACACATTAAAAGGATCATACACCATGATCAAGTGGGGTTTATCCCAGGAATGCAAGGATTCTTCAGTATATGCAAATCAATCAGTGTGATACACCATATTAACAAATTGAAGGAGAAAAACCATATGATCATCTCAATAGATGCAGAAAAAGCTTTCGACAAAACTCAACACCCATTTATGATAAAAACCCTCCAGAAAGTAGGCATAGAGGGAACTTACCTCAACATAATAAAGGCCATACATATGACAAACCCACAGCCAACATCGTTCTCAATGGTGAAAAACTGAAACCATTTCCACTAAGATCAGGAACAAGACAAGGTTGTCCACTCTCACCACCATTATTCAACACAGTTTTGGAAGTTTTAGCCACAGCAATCAGAGAAGACAAAGAAATAAAAGGAATCCAAATGGAAAAAGAAGTAAAGCTGTCACTGTTTGCAGATGACATGATACTATACCTAGAGAATCCTAAAGAGGCTACCAGAAAACTACTAATCAATGAATTCGGTAAAGTAGCAGGATACAAAATTAACGCACAGAAATCTCTTGCATTCCTATACACTAATGATGAAAAACCTGAAAGAGAAATTAAGGAAACACTCCCATTTACCATTGCAACAAAAAGAATAAAATACCTAGGAATAAACCTACCTAGGGAGACAAAAGACCTGTATGCAGAAAACTATAAGACACTGATGAAAGAAATTAAAGAGGATACAAACAGATGTATACCATGTTCTTGGATTGGAAGAATCAACATTGTGAAAATGACTATACTACCCAAAGCAATCTACAGATTCAATGCAATCCCTATCAAATTAGCAATGGCATTTTTTTACGGAACTAGAACAAAAAATCTTAAAATTTGTAGGGAGACACAAAAGACCCCAAATAGCCAAAGCAGTCTTGAGGGAAAAAAACGGAGCTGGAGGAATCAGACTCCCTGACTTCAGACTATACTACAAAGCTACAGTAATCGAGACAATATGGTACTGGCACAAAAACAGAAATATAGATCAATGGAACAGGATAGAAAGCCCAGAGATAAACTCACGCACATATGGTCACCTTATCTTTGATAAAGGAGGCAAGAATATACAATGGAGAAAAGATACCCTCTTCAATACGTGGTGCTGGGAAAACTGGACAGCTACATGTAAAAGAATGAAACTAGAACACTCCTTAACACCATACACAAAAATAAACTCAAAATGGATTAAAGACCTAAATGTAAGGCCAGACACTATGAAACTCTTAGAGGAAAACATAGGCAGATCACTCTCTGACATAAATCACAGCAAGATCCTTTTGACCCACCTCCTAGAGAAATGGAAATAAAAACAAAAATAAACAAATGGAACCTAATGAAACTTAAAAGCTTTTGCACAGCAAAGGAAAACATAAACACGATGAAAAGACAACCCTCAGAATGGGAGAAAATATTTGCAAATGAAGCAACTGACAAAGGATTAATCCCCAAAATTTACAAGCAACTCATGTAACTCAATATCAAAAAAAACAAACAACCCAATCCAAAATGGGCAGAAGACCTAAATACACCTTTCTCCAAAGAAGATATACAGATTGCCAACAAACACATGAAAGGATGCTCAACATCACTAATCATTAGAGAAATGCAAATCAAAACTACAATGAGGTATCACCTCACACTGGTCAGAATGGCCATCATCAAAAAATCTACAAACAGGGCTTCCCTGGTGGCGCAGTGGTTGAGAATCTGCCTGCCAATGCAGGGGACACGGGTTCGAGCCCTGGTCTGGGAAGATCCCACATGCCGTGGAGCAACGAGTCCCGTGAGCCACAACTACTGAGCCTGCGCGTCTGCAGCCTGTGCTCCGCAACAAGAGAGGCCGCGATAGTGAGAGGCCCACGCACCGCGATGAAGAGTGGCCCCTGCTCGCCGCAACTGGAGAAAGCCCTCGCACAGAAACGATGACCCAACACAGCCAAAAATAAAATATATAAATAAATAAATAAATAATTACTATTTAAAAAAAAAAAAAAAAAAAAATCTACAAACAATAAATGCTGGAGAGGGTGTGGAGAAAAGGGAACCCTCTTGCACTGTTGGTGGGAATGTAAATGGATACAGCCACTATGGAGAACAGTATAGAGGTTCCTTAAAAAACTAAAAGTAGAACTACCATACGATTCAGCAATCCCACTACTGGGCATATACCCTGAGAAAACCATAATTCAAAAGGAGTCATGTACCACAATGTTCATTGCAGCTCTATGTACAATAGCCAGGACATGGAAGCAACCTAAGTGTCCATCGACAGATGAATGGATAAAGAAGATGTGGCACATATATACAATGGAATATTACTCAGCCATAAAAAGAAATGAAATTGAGTTATTTGTGGTGAGGTGGTTGGACCTAGAGTCTCTCATACAGAGTGAAGTCAGAAAGAGAAAAACAAATACCATATGCTAACACATATATATGGAATCTAAAAAGAAAAAAAAAATAGTTTGTGAAGAACCTAGGGGCAGGCCAAGAATAAAGACACAGACGTAGAGAACGGACTTGAGGACACGGGGAGGGGGAAGGGGAAGCTGGGACGAAGTGAGAGAGTGGCATTGACATATATACACTACCAAATGTAAAATAGATAGCTCGTGGGAAGCAGCCACATAGCACAGGGAGATCAGCTCAGTGCTTTGTGATCACCTAGAGGGGTGGGATAGGGAGGGGTGGGAAGGAGACGCAAGAGGGAGGAGATATGGGGATATATGTATATGTATAGCTGATTCACTTTGTTATAAAGCAGAAACTAACACACCATTGTAAAGCAATTATACTCCAATAAAGATGTTAAAGAAAAAAATAATAAGATAGACGACTGAGCTAACACCAGGTCAAGGACCCACTGGTATTTTTTTTTTTAATTTATTTTATTTATTTATTTTTGGCTGCGTTGGGTCTTCATTGCTGCCATCAGTTTTAGAGAATCAATTTCCAGATATTTAAGATAAATTCAACAATGTATCTGCTTGAGATCCTACCTGTGATGAACAAATTCTTCCTTTCCCCAGTATTCCTTCTTCCATGTCATAAAAGCAGAGGACACCTCTCACCCATCCTAATCTTACTAGGGAATGTTTCCCTGGGCACCAAACAGAAAGAGGATGGGAAAAACCAGTGGTGGTGCAGAGGCAACAAATGACTGTAAGGACAGAGTAAAGCATGCTTGTGCAAGTCAGGAGGTTTCAACAGAACTGAAGGAGGCCTAGTAGAGTTGCAAACCGATAGACCATGAAAAATAATTTTTGATGACAGATCAATGTAGGATTTGGGGCTCAGAATGATTTCAAAGAATTAACTGAGCTGTAACAAAATGCTTTCCATTCCCACCTACTTTTTATATGAACAAGATTCTTCTGCACGTTCATTGAGAAATAGAATTGATAGTGACCTTTGATCCGTTCTAGCAAAGAGTAATAACCAAACCCAGATACATAAACTAACTGTGGTAAAAAGCCCATCACGCTCATTAAGGGATATATCCCCACTAAAATGTAAATTTATATTTACTAATTTGAAATACAGATTGCTGGGGTTTTTTTTAATAATTTTTTTAAATAAATTAATTTATTTTATTTATTTATTTTTGGCTGTGTTGGGTCTTCATTGCTGCACGTGGGCTTTCTCTAGTTGCGGTGAGCTGGGGCTACTCTTCATTGTGGTGCACAGGCTTCTCACTGCAGTGGCTTCTCTTGTTGTGGAGCACGGGCTCTAGGTGCGTGGGCTTCAGTAGTTGTGGCATGCAGGCTCAGTAGTTGTGGCACATGGGCTTAGTTGCTCCACAGCATTGGGGATCTTCCCAGACCAGGGCTCAAACCCGTGTCCCCTGCATTGGCAGGCAGATTCTTAACCACTGCGTCACCAGGGAAGCTCCTACAGATTGCTGTTTTGACCAGGTGTATTACTAATAATTACAATGATAGCTCCATCAAAAGAAATTTCTCAATGGTCATAGGAAGTAAGGTTACAGGAAATTAAAATATATTAATATCAATGTATCGTAATATGTATTGATATTAATATATTTTTATTTATTAATAAATAATAAGGTGACCAGTAAAAGATTTCAAGCATAAAAATATTCATAAGAAAAGTCTCGGACTTCCCTGGTGGCACAGTGGTTAAGAATCCGCCTGCCATTGCAGGGGACACAGGTTCGAGCCCTGGTCCGGGAAGATCCCACATGCCGCAGAGCAACTAAGCTCGTGTGCCACAACTACTGAGCCCATGTGCCGCAACTACTGAGCCCACGTGCCTAGAGCCTGTGCTCCACAACAAGAGAAGCCACCGCAATGAGAAGCCTGCTCACCACAGTGAAGAGTAGCCCCCACTCGATGCAACTAGAGAAAGCCCGCACGCAGCAACAAAGACCCAACACAGCCAAAAATGAAAATAAATAAATAAATTTATTAAAAAAAGAAAAAAAGAAAAGTCTCTGTGGGAAGTGGAATGGAAATTCAAATTCAGGGAAAAAAAGGAATGATATATTGAATAAAATGTATGATGTTTAAAGGAAAGCTTGTCCCTGTATTGTTTTAGTGGATGATGGTGGGTATCAAACACTGTTAGATTCCTCTGTATACATTTAAAAGAATCATGTAACAGTTCTGAGTGTGTATGTCACACATACATATGTATGCACACATCTGGATATATACACACACAGTCAGCCTTCCATAGCTGCAGATTTACATCTGTGGATTCAACCAACTGCAGACTGAAAATACACCGAAAAAAAATTCCAGAAAGTTCCAGAAAGCAAAACTTG
Organism: Balaenoptera musculus; assembly: GCF_009873245.2. Lineage (NCBI taxonomy): Eukaryota > Metazoa > Chordata > Mammalia > Artiodactyla > Balaenopteridae > Balaenoptera > Balaenoptera musculus. Next base: position 10,045,337 of record NC_045790.1, read on the forward strand.
AACTTGCCGCACACTGGCAACTATTTACATATCATTTACATTGTATTTGCAACTATTTGCATAGTATTTACATTGTACGAGGTATTATAAGTAATCTAGAGATGATTTAAAGTATAAGGGGGGATGTGCATAGGTTATATGCAAATATGATACCATTTTATATTAGGGACTTGAACATCTTTAGATTTTGGTATGTGCAGGGGAGTCCTGGAACCAATTTATATTTTATATGTATATATCATATATATATGATAACAAAGCCTCAACATGAATGTACTTTGTGGTGAGATTATGCAATTATATACAATAGCCAAAATTTATCATATCCTACACTTTAAATTGACAGATTTTATTGTATGTTAAAAAAAACCCAAGCAAATAAAGAGAGGGAAACCTGCCTCATTCAAATTGAAATAGGAAAAAAAAAACTGAAATAAAAAAAAAATAGGAATAGAGGGATATTTCCTTAGTATGATGGATAAATATCTTCTGTGTGTATAAGAGCTTAACATACACATGTACACATACACATACATATGTATACTGAACAATTATTTTTTAAAGTCAATACTGACAATATACTGTAAATATATCCTTACAAACTAAACTTGTAATAAAATTTTAGATATAGACTGTAAATGTGTGAGGGTAAGCTTAATTTTACAAAATTCCTCTGGAGGATATGCAAGCAAAAAATTGGAAGACCACTGGACACCAGTACAGGATAATACATATGGGGGAATCCAACATAGTAGAAACTGAGAGGACAATCAGTACATTTTTGCTACTAGGAATGCAGGCAGACTAAATTACAATGACGCAATGTTTACATATGCAGTAGATATAAAGTTTAAAAGCAGCTCTTTGTTCTCCTGCTTACTGTGGGGCAGGCAGGCACTGTCACACGTAGAGGAAAAGAAGTCACAGGACAGGCACCCAATTAGCCTGGCTGATGCCAAGGCGTCACCAGATTGAATCTGGTAAAACGACACTCAGATCCGGGAGAGAAGACCATGTGTAAGCAAGTGAACCTGCAGTAACACCTCAACTCAGGACTCATTCCATAATTACTTGAAACAAGACCTCATAATACTTTTCCTTTGGGGGGGAGAAATCAGTTCAGTTGAACTCTAGCCAAGTATAGAAATCTTTTTATCATTACGGTTTAATTGGGTTATTCTCCCAAATTACACTGGAAACAAATTTATTGTGCTCCTAGGGTACCATATTATGTTATTTATAAATGTGGGTAATTCAAAAGCAATAAAATGTTTGGCCCTTGCTCTCAATAAAGTTGCCATCTAATTGGGAGGACAACATCCAAATTAAAACAACTGAAGAACAGTTCAAAGTAACATGTAAGCAGTATGTAATAATCCCCCAAGAGAAACAAGTACTCTCATACTTTCCCAGCGGAAGGATAAATTGGTACAAGCCCCTGGGGAAGGAATGTGGACACTGAGATCAAAATTACAACTGAATATCTCCTTTGACCCAGTAATATGACTTCTGGGGATTTATCCTTCCGCCATACTTAAGTAACATATATACAAAGTTACTTATTGCAGCATTATTCAAAATAACAAAAGATTGGAAAGAATTCAAATACCCTTGAACAGAGGACTGGTTAAATAAATTATGCTATATATATATATATATACAATGGAAAATTTTGAAAGTATAAAAATGCATGAGGGGCTTCCCTGGTGGCGCAGTGGTTGAGAATCTGCCTGCCAATGCAGGGGACACGGGTTCGAGCCCTGGTCTGGGAAGATCCCACATGCCGCGGAGCGGCTGGGCCCGTGAGCCACAACTACTGAGCCTGCGCATCTGGAGCCTGTGCCCCGCAACAGTGGAAGGCCCGCGCACCGCAATGAAGAGTGGCCCCCGCTTGCCGCAAATAGAGGAAGCCCTCGCACAGAAACGAAGACCCAACACAGCCATAAATAAATAAATAAATAAATTTATTTTTTAAAAAAATGCATGAGGAAGCTTTCAATGCACAGATACTTTTAAAAGTCTCCAAGATAAGTGGGGGGAAAATCCCAGCAAGGTACAGAAAATGTGTCTACAATGCATCCTTCTGTTTACAAGAAGGGGAAAATGGGAATACAGAATATATTTGTATTTGCTTTAATATTCATAAGTAAAGTCTGGATGAATACACACAAAACTAAAAGCTGATTACCTGCAGTGAGTTATAGGAAGGTGAAAAGTGGCTGGAAGGTCTCAGGGCAGGAGTAAGACTTGCCGTCTAAAATGCACAGATATATTCTGAACCACGTGAATGTATTCCTATTAACAATTAAGAAGAGAATAATGAAAAAACATCCCCCAACAAGGCAGAGCAGAATGAGGAGGAAGCTGGTTTCCGCAGGAATCCTCCTGGCCCTGGGTGGAGTTTCGACTTAAGTTTTGGGCAGCTCTGCGAACAGCTGGGAAACTGAGAGAGCAGAGAGCACACAGCTTGTGCGCCGGCCGCATTGCGCTGTTTGTACAAGTGCCATCACGTCCCAGGGCTTCTGAGCCTCTGCCCAGCTGAAATGCCTCCCTGCCAGGTGCCACTCCTTCACCACGGCCCAGAGCCCACTCCTCCCCACCTCCGCTGCTGGCCAGGATGCTCATGACCCACCATCCTCACCAGTTACCAGAATCCTCCAGCAGCTGGCTTTAATTTTTACTATGGGAGGGCAGAAGGGGGAGGGCAGGGTCAATTAAGTAAACTTCTATCAAGAGAGGAGTGAAATGCAGGAGGTCAAAGAGTTGGGACAGATACCTGGCAGGTTGCCAAGTCAAGCTTGGAAAATACTCCCCCAAGATACCACCGAGAAATCTGCCCAGACGTGAATGCGGCCAGCTTCAAGTTGTGTAATCACGGGTGATTTTTTTTTTCCTGCTCTTTATGCTTTGATGTGCGTTCCAATTTTTTTTTAATGAGTATAGATTACTCTTAAAAACCAAAAACTATTACATACAATGTGAGAGATGTATATATTAAAAACCAAACCACTATTCTTATGTAGTCCTGAACCTCTGAAAGATAAAGGAAATTGAGATGGGCAGCATAAGAATTTTATAGCTGTAAACAATAAGTGTAAGAATACTATAATTTTTTAAAATCTCCTATAGTGCTGAAGGTGTCACCTGACAGTAGGTCAGTGTGACCTACCTAGTCAGGCTGGGCAGAGTGGAACTGTCCACAGTTCCAGGGCAGGAAAGTGCAGTCATTAAAGAGATGTCTCGGGCTTCCGTGGTGGCACGGTGGTTGAGAGTCTGCCTGCCAATGCAGGGGACATGGGTTCGAGTCCTGGTCTGGGAAGGTCCCACATGCCGCGGAGTAACTAGGCCCGTGAGCCACAACTACTGAGCCTGCGCGTCTGGAGACTGTGCTCCGCAACAAGAGAGGCTGTGACAGTGAGAGGCCTGTGCACCGCGATGAAGAGTGGCCCCCGCTTGCCACAACTAGAGAAAGCCCTCGCACAGAAACGAAGACCCAACACAGCCAAAAATAAAAATAAATTAAAAAAAAAAAAAAAAAGAGATGTCACCATTAGTCGTAAGCTCTCCAGCTGATAGCCAGCGCCTTCCCACTGTCTTCCTCTTCTGGGGTTTGAAACTCGATATCCTGCAAGTCAAACCACTTTCCTCCCTCCACTTTCTAAACCCAAACGCTGATGATGGTCCTATTCATCTCAGAAACGTAACAAATACATTTTGAAACTTGGCCAATTTTTTTCTCAGGTCCTTAGTAGTCCTGGGAAAAGTAAGCTAACATTCAAATTACTTGAGTAGGTTTGGGCGTAGCTGAGGCTGTTTCTCACCATTTAACAAACAGTTTTATTTAAATGACGGTCAGTAAAGTTAGACGCAAACCCTCAACACTTGGAAAAAAACATAGTAGACCTTGATATTTGCAAGGAATCTATCCTAAAGCCTTCCTGAGTCCCAAACTTGGGAACAGCTCTATTGCCCAAAACTCCCCCACCGTTAGGCAGGACTCTTTTGACTAAATCATAGAAACCCAAACGACAGAAACGGGAGTGTCCTGGAGGACAGAATTCAAGGAATGGTTGAACAACCAAATCTAGGAAGACAGAGATGCAGTAAGCTTCCCTAAAAACAAGACCCAGGACACATACAACATCAGGACTGTGCCCGTCTCTCACTTACGCGTCCCACTGCAAGCCATTTTCATTGCCTTCCCCACGTGGCAGGGAACGTGACCATTAAGAGTTCAAGAACCACCACTGACAAGGAATTCCTCAAGCTTTTTCTGGTTTTAAGTTCAAAACTCCTGAGAAGAGTCTTTGATTGGCCAGTGAAGGACAGGTGTCCACCCTGGGCCAATCAGCTGTAAGAACATGGCAGCTCCCGCTAAATCACGTGGTTGAAGTGGAGGAGCAGCGGTTCTCAGAAGGCAGGGAGTGGAGTGCCAAACAGACCAAAATAAATAAGCAAAGTAAGAGAGGGCTACTACACTCCAATAAAAAGGAACAAAGTAAAACTGAAAAATGTAAATGTCATTTCAGACCTTTACGGGAGTCACATGTTTAAGTTCTTATGCAGCAAAGCTGCAGCGAGTTGAAGAGGCTCGGTGCTCTCAGAGCCAACAGCTTCCCTCCTATACACCAGCCTTCGGGCACACACAATTCAAGATTGTTCCACCTTAGCAAAATCCAAACTGTTATGTGTCCCGGCCTTCTGATTACAAACGACAAGGGTCTAGAACGCCTCAGAGAAAATGCCGTTTTTAATGGCAGGTGCTTCTCTGAAATGAGTACATTTACTATGTAAAAAGGCAATGTGGTTCTCAATGAGCCTGCATCCTGACTCACCTTGACACCCCCTACTCCTGCCCACCCACTCTGGCCAACCAACTCCTATTGTTTCTGGGCAATAGCAACTCTCCACTTAGTCCCTTTCCCTCCATCTACAACTGTCCTGGTTCCGAACCCCATTATGACCCCATTTTGAATCATTTTGTACATAGTAGAAAGAGAAATATGATGCCTAGGTCCTTTTTTGCCAAATACCTATTGAAGAGAGAAGGATTTTTAGTCCCAAAAGATAAGATTAATGAAGCCAAGACTAGGAAAATGACAAGATGAGAGCATGGGTTAGACAGCTCTGGTTTGAATACAGCCCTATCACTTACTCTCTGCATGACCATGGCAAGTTATCCAATCCCTCTGAGGCTGAGTTTCTTATAAAACAGGCATAACAGTATTTGTCTTGCAGATGTATTGTGAAGATTAAATCAGGTGACAGATTGTTAAGTGCCAAGATGCTAAGGGACTTCAATATATGCTGCTAATATTAGAGGACTCATGCTAACCTTACAAAGGTCAATATACAAATGCAAGTGGAGTGCAGAGGGCCAGGAGGCTAAATCTGCATCCCTCTTCCCATCTTGCTTTGGCTCCCAAAGATATGCCATTATTTTCCTCTAAGCCTGAAAGAACTGATTAAATAATTGTTCTCTGTTTACCTTATTAAGCACTGTTTTGATGCAGACCATTATCTAAAGGAAAAGGTATGGAGTCATTCTTCCTTGGGACAGAGTACAGCCAGACTCTGTATTTAAAGAGACAGAAAATTTGAGGCTGGCTGGAGAGGAGGGTTCGCTCAGGTCTCCTGCTCTGCGCCCAGCAGCACGGGGTTTAGAGGCTGGGAAAAGTGATTCAGAAAAAGAAGAAAAGTAGAAAAAGGAGATAATGAAGAAACGGCCATTATTCAGTCATTTTTCTGCAGCTTTACCTGAAAGGAGAATTGCTTCTATGTGATTCATTACAAGATACCAACAGCATCAGGAACAGGAAATTTGGACACACTGAGAGAAACCAAGGGTGTGCAAGCACAGAGGGATGACCATGTGATGATTTAGCAAGATAGTGGCCATCTGCAAGGCAAGAAGAGAGGCCTCAGAAGAAACCAAACCTGCCAGCACATACCTCTTGGACTTCCAGCCTCCAGAACTTTGTGTGCTAAATAATGCAAGTGATGGAGCATTTTACTGAGTCTGGGCAGAGATTTCAGCATTCTCTAAAGAAAACCTACACCTAAAAGAATAACAACCTCGTGAAAGACATGCCCTGATTGCTCTAGGTTAAATACAAATAAACAGCCGTGTGGATGAAAGGCTCTTGGTGCTCCAGCCAGGCATCAGGGCTGTGCCTCTGAGGTGGGAGAGCCAACTTCAGGACACTGGTCCACAAGAGACCTCCCAGCTCCATGTAATACCAAATGGCGAAAATCTCTCAGAGATCTCCATCTCAACATCAAGACCCAGCTTCACTCAACGACCAGCAAACTACAGTGCTGGACACCCTATGCCAAACAACTAGCAAGACAGGAACACAGCCCCATCCATTAGCAGAGAGGCTGCCTAAAATCATAATAAGGCTACAGACACCTCAAAACACACCACCAGACGTGGACGTGCCCACCAGAAAGACAAGATCCAGCCTCATCCACCAGAACACAGGCACTAGTTCCCTCCACCAGGAAGCCTACACAACCCACTGAACCAACCTTAGCCACTGGGGACAGATACCAAAAACAACAGGAACTACGAACCTGCAGCCTGTGAAAAGGAGACCCCAAACACAGTAAGATAAGCAAAATGAGAAGACAGAAAAACACACAGCAGATGAAGGAGCAGGGTCAAAACACACCAGACCTAACAAATGAAGAGGAAATAGGTAGTCTACCTGAAAAAGAATTCAGAATAATGATAGTAAGGATGATCCAAAATCTTGGAAATAGAATAGACAAAATGCAAGAAACATTTAACAAGGACGTAGAAGAACTAAAGAGGAAACAAGCAACGATGAAAAACACAATAAATGAAATTAAAAATACTCTAGAAGGGATCAATAGCAGAATAACTGAGGCAGAAGAACGGATAAGTGACCTGGAAGATAAAATGGTGGAAATAACTACTGCAGAGCAGAATAAAGAAAAAAGAATGAAAAGAACTGAGGACAGTCTCAGAGACCTCTGGGACAACATTAAACGCACCAACATTCGAATTATAGGGGTCCCAGAAGAAGAAGAGAAAAAGAAAGGAACTGAGAAAATAATTAAGAGATTATAGTTGAAAACTTCCCTAATATGGGAAAAGAAATAGTTAATCAAGTCCTGGAAGCACAGAGAGTTCCATACAGGATAAATCCAAGGAGAAACACTCCAAGACACATATTAATCAAACTGTCAAAAATTAAATATAAAGAAAACATATTAAAAGCAGCAAGGGAAAAATAACACACAAGGGAATCCCCATAAGGTTAACAGCTGATCTTTCAGCAGAAAGTCTGCAAGCCAGAAGGGAGTGGCAGGATATACTTAAAGTCATGAAGGAGAAAAACCTACAACCAAGATTACTCTACCCAGCAAGGATCTCATTCAGATTTGATGGAGAAATTAAAACCTTTACAGACAAGCAAAAGCTGAGAGAGTTCAGCACCACCAAACCAGCTTTACAACAAATGCTAAAGGAACTTCTCTAGGCAAGAAACACAAGAGAAGGAAAACACCTACAATAACAAACCCAAAACATTTAAGAAAATGGGAATAGGAACATACATATCGATAATTACCTTAAATGTAAATGGATTAAATGCTCCCACCAAAAGACACAGACTGGCTGAATGGATACAAAAACAAGACCCATATATATACTGTCTACAAGAGACCCACTTCAGACATAGAGACACATACAGACTGAAAGTGAGGGGATGGAAAAAGATATTTCATGCAAATGGAAATCAAAAGAAAGCTGGAGTAGCAATTCTCATATCAGACAAAATAGACTTTAAAATAAAGACTATTACAAGAGACAAGGAAGGACACTATATAATGATCACGGGATTGATCCAAGAGGAAGGTATAACAATTGTAAATATTTATGCACCCAACATAGGAGCACCTCAATACATAAGGCAAATACTAACAGCCATAAAAGGGGAAATCGACAGCAACACAATCATAGTAGGGGACTTTAACACCCCACTTTCACCAATGGACAGATCATCGAAAATGAAAATAAATAAGGAAACACAAGCTTTAAATGATACATTAAACAAGATGGACTTAATTGATATTTATAGGACATTCCACCCAAAAACAACAGAATACACATTTTTCTCAAGTGCTCATGGAACATTCTCTAGGATAGATCATATCTTGGGTCACAAATCAAGCCTTGGTAAATTTAAGAAAATTGAAATCGTATCAAGTATCTTTTCCGACCACAATGCTACGAGACTAGATATCAATTACAGGAAAAGATCTGTAAAAAATACAAACACATGGAGGCTACACAATACACTACTTAATAATGAAGTGATCACTGAAGAAATCAAAGGGGAAATCAAAAAATACCTAGAAACAAATGACAATGGAGACACGACGACCCAAAACCTATGGGATGCAGCAAAAGCAGTTCTAAGAGGGAAGTTTACAGCAATACAATCCTACCTCAAGAGACAGGAAACATCTCGAATAAACAACCTAACCTTGCACCTAAAGCAATTAGAGAAAGAACAAAAAAACCCCAAAGCTAGCAGAAGGAAAGAAATCATAAAGATCATATCAGAAATAACTGAAAAAGAAATGAAGGAAACAATAGCAAAAATCAATAAAACTAAAAGCTGGTTCTTTGAGAAGATAAACAAAATTGATAAACCATTAGCCAGACTCATCAAGAGAAAAAGGGAGAAGACTCAAATCAACAGAATTAGAAATGAAAAAGGAGAAGTAACCACTGACACTGCAGAAATAGAAACGATCATGAGAGACTACTACAAGCAACTCTATGCCAATAAAATGGACAACCTGGAAGAAATGGACAGATTCTTAGAAATGCACAACCTGCCGAGACTGAACCAGGAAGAAATAGAAAATATGAACAGACCAATCACAAGCACTGAAATTGAAACTGTGATTAAAAATCTTCCAACAAACAAAAGCCCAGGACCAGATGGCTTCACAGGCGAATTCTATCAAACATTTAGAGAAGAGCTAACACCTATCCTTCTCAAACGCTTCCAAAATATAGCAGAGGGAGGAACACTCCCAAACTCATTCTACGAGGCCACCATCACCCTGATACCAAAACTAGGCAAAGATGTCACAAAGAAAGAAAACTACAGGCCAATATCACTGATGAACATAGATGCAAAAATCCTCAACAAAATACTAGCAAACAGAATCCAACAACACATTAAAAGGATCATACACCATGATCAAGTGGGGTTTATCCCAGGAATGCAAGGATTCTTCAATATACGCAAATCAATCAATGTGATACATCATATTAACAAATTGAAGGAGAAAAACCATATGATCATCTCAATAGATGCAGAGAAAGCTTTTGACAAAATTCAACACCCATTTATGATAAAAGCCCTGCAGAAAGTAGGCATAGAGGGAACTTTCTTCAACATAATAAAGGCCATATATGACAAACCCACAGCCAACATTGTCCTCAATGGTGAAAAACTGAAACCATTTCCACTAAGATCAGGAACAAGACAAGGTTGCCCACTCTCACCACTATTATTCAACATAGTTTTGGAAGTGTTAGCCACAGCAATCAGAGAAGAAAAAGAAATAAAAGGAATCCAAATCGGAAAAGAAGAAGTAAAGCTGTCACTGTTTGCAGATGACATGATACTATACATAGAGAATCTTAAAGATGCTACCAGAAAACTACTAGAGCTAATCAATGAATTTGGTAAAGTAGCAGGATACAAAATTAATGCACAGAAATCCCTTGCATTTCTATACACTAATGACGAAAAATCTGAAAGTGAAATTAAGAAAACACTCCCGTTTACCATTGCAACAAAAAGAATAAAATATCTAGGAATAAACCTACCTAAGGAGACAAAAGACCTGTATGCAGAAAATTATAAGACGCTGATGAAAGAAATTAAAGATGATACAAATAGATGGAGAGATATACCATGTTCTTGGATTGGAAGAATCAACATTGTGAAAATGACTCTACTACCCAAAGCAATCTACAGATTCAATGCAATCCCTATCAAACTACCACTGGCATTTTTCACAGAACTAGAACAAAAAATTGCACAATTTGTATGGAAACACAAAAGACCCCGAATAGCCAAAGCAATATTGAGAACGAAAAATGGAGCTGGAGGAATCAGGCTCCCTGACTTCAGACTATATTACAAAGCTACAGTAATCAAGACAGTTTGGTACTGGCACAAAAACAGAAATATAGATCAATGGAACAGGATAGAAAGCCCAGAGATAAACCCATGCACATACGGTCACCTTATCTTTGATAAAGGAGGCAAGCATATACAGTAGAGAAAAGACAGCCTCTTCAATAAGTGGTGCTGGGAAAATTGGACAGATACACGTAAAAATATGAAATTAGAACACTCCCTGACACCATACACAAAAATAAACTCAAAATGGATTAAAGACCTAAGTGTAAGGCCAGACACTATAAAACTCTTAGAGGAAAACATAGGCAGAATACTCTATGACATAAATCACAGCAAGATCCTTTTTGACCCAGCTCCTAGGGAAATGGAAATAAGAACACAAATAAACAAATGGGACCTAATGAAACATAAAAGCTTTTGCACAGCAAAGGAAACCATAAACAAGACCAAAAGACAACCCTCAGAATGGGAGAAAATATTTGCAAATGAAGCAACTGACAAAGGATTAATCTCCAAGATTTACAAGCAGCTCATGCAGCTCAATAACAAAAAAACAAACAACCCAATCCAAAAATGGGCAGAAGACCTAAATAGACATTTCTCCAAAGAAGATATACAGATGGCCAACCGACACATGAAAGAATGCTCAACATCATTAATCATTAGAGAAATGCAAATCAAAACTACAATGAGGTACCATCTCACACCGGTCAGAATGGCCATCATCAAAAAATCTACAAACAGGGGTTTCCCTGGTGGAGCAGAGGTTGAGAGTCTGCCTGCCGATGCAGGGGACATGGGTTCGAGCCCTGGTCCGGGAAGATCCCACATGCCGCGGAGCAACTAAGCCCGTGCGCCACAACTACTGAGCCTGTGCGTCTGGAGCCGTGCTCCGCAACGAGAGGCCGCGACAGTGAGAGGCCCACGCACCACGATGAAGAGTGGCCCCCGCTCGCCACAACTGGAGAAAGCCCTCGCACAGAAATGAAGAACCAACACAGTTAAAAATAAATAAATAAATAAATAAATTTATTAAAAAAAAAATCTACAAACAATAAATGCTGGAGAGGGTGTGGAGAAAAGGGAACCCTCCTACACTGTTGGTGGGAATGTAAATTGATACAGCCACTATGGAGAGCAGTATGGAGGTTCCTTAAAAAACTAAAAATAGAATTACCATACGACCCAGCAATCCCACTACTGGGCATATACCCTGAGAAAACCGTAATTCAAAAAGAGTCATGTACCAAAATGTTCATTGAAGCTCTATTTACAATAGCCAGGACATGGAAGCAACCTAAGTGTCCATCAACAGATGAATGGATAAAGAAGATGTGGCACATATATACAATGGAATATTACTCAGCCATAAAAAGAAATGAAATGGAGATATTTGTAGTGAGGTGGATGGAGTTAGAGTCTGTCATACAGAGTGAAGTAAGTCAGAAAGAGAAAAGCAAATACAGTATGCTAACACATATATATGGAATCTAAGGGAAAATAAAGGTCATGAAGAACCTAGTGGCAAGATGGGAATAAAGACACAGACCTACTAGAGAATGGACTTGAGGATATGGGGAGGGGGAGGGGTAAGATGTGACAGGGTGAGAGAGTGGCATGGACATATAAACACTACCAAATGTAAAATAGATAGCTAGTGGGAAGCAGCCGCATAGCACAGGGAGATCAGCTCCGTGCTTTGTGACCACCTAGAGGGGTGGGATAGGGAGGGTGGGAGGGAGGGAGATGCAAGAGGGAAGAGATGTGGGAACATATGTATATGTATAACTGATTCACTTTGTTATAAAGCAGAAACTAACACACCATTGTAAAGCAATTATACTCCAGTAAAGATGTTTAAAAAAAATAAAAATAAAAATAAAGGTAAAAAAAAAAAAAGAGACAGAAAACTTGAGAATGTTAATTCCCTGAATTTTTTAGTAAAATTTGAGTAACTTAAGTAATCTTCCCAGCATATTGTTGAACTTGATGGGGGGGGAGGGGTATGTGGCATGTGCCCGTAAATTTGAATGTTTGAAGGATTATGACTAAATTAGGGTCCGAAAGAAGAGAGGAATTCAGAAAGTCAAACACTTAAAGTATTCTGCCCTGAATTATTATATGATATAGACTGTAATGCGAATATGATGATAGAAGATGGAATTAGAAAAGGTATTGCCATTTTGAACATGGATTCAACAATAAACTCTTCCTGAATTTTTTTTTTTTTTTGAGTCAAATTCAACATAGGGTAAACTAATCTCATTGTGACCTACTGAGCATGATGAGGTCAACAAAATCTCTGGAGAATCTGTAACCCAGACATTTCTATCTTTTTTTTTCCTTATTCAAAGATCCTAAAAGATCATGACTAGGGAAACCAATTCTGATACTAAAAATAAATACTATGTTGCTTTCTCAATTTATAGGTAAAATTTTTGAGACTCTACATCTCAAGCCTCTTATTTGTATTCTAGAGATATGCTACTATCTTCCTACTATCAGCAAACAACCAACATAAATGTGATAAGTGAAAAATATATATAACATTGCTGAAAGAAATTAAAGAAAGTCTAAATAAATGAAAAGACATCCCATGTTCACAGATTGAAAGAGTTAATGTTGTTAAGATGACAATACTACCCACATTGACATACAGAGTCAAGGCTATCTCTATAAAAATCCCAAGGTGTTTTTTGCAGAAATGAAAAATCCATACTGAAGTTCATACGGTATTTCAAGGGACCCAGAATAGCCAAAATAATCTTGCAAAAGAAGAACAAAGTTGGAGGGCTCACGCTGCCTGATTTTAAAACTTATTAAAAAGCTAGAGTAATCAAAACTGTGGTACTGGCATAAGAACAGACATATAGAGCAATGGAATAAAATTTACAGTTCAAAAATAAACCTCCACATCTATGGTCAATTGATTTCGACAAGGGTGCCAAGACCAATCAATAGGGAAAGAACAATCTCTTCAATAAATGGTACTAGGAAAACTAAATATCCACATGCAAAAGAATGAAGTCGACCCTTGCCTTATACCATATACAAAAATTAACTCAAAATGAATCAAAGACCTAAATTTAAGAGCTAATACTATAAAATTCTTAGAAGAAAATCTAAGGACAAATTTGCATAGCCTTGGATTTGGCAATGGTTTCTTAAACATGACACCAAAAGCACAGACAACACAAGAAAAAATAGACAAAAGGGACTTCATGAAAATGAAAAATTTCTGTGCACCAAAGGACACTATCAAGAGAGTGAAAAGACAACACACAAAATGGGAGAAAATATTTGCAAATCATATATACAATAAGAGTCTGAAATACAGAATACATAAAGAACTCCTAAAGCTCAACAACACAAAAACAAACAACATGATTTTAAAATGAGCAAAGGGGGGAATTAAAGGGGAGGGAGGAATAAGTAGGTGGAGCACAGAAGATTTTTAGGGCAGTGAACTATTCTATGTACTACTATAATGGTGGATACATGTCATTAGACATTTGTCAAAACCCACGGAGTGTATACCAAGAATGAACCCTAATGTAAACTATAGACTTTGGGTGATAATGATTTGTCAATATAGGTTTATCGACTGTGATACATGTACCTCTCTGGTGTGGGTTGTTCATTGTGGGAGAGGTTGTGCATTGTTGGGGGGGTGGTTATATGGAAATTCTCTGTACTTTCCACTCAATTTTGCTGTAAACTTAAAACTGCTCTAAAAGCAGGGGCAAGGAGGAGAGGAGCAAAGGACTTGAATAGACATTTCTCTAAAGAAGATAAACAAATAGCCAATAAGCACATGAAAAGATGCTCAACATCATTAATTATTAGGGAAATGCAAATCAAACCACAGTGAGATGCCACTTTACACCCACTAGGATGGCTATAATAAAAAATATGGAAATAACAGGTGTTAGAGAGGATATAGAGAAACTGGAACCCTCAGACATTGCTGGTGGGGATATAAAGTGGTGCATCAGCTGTGAAAAACAGCTTGGCAATTCCTCAAGAAGTTAAACATAGAATTACCACATAACCCAGCAATTCTACTCCTATATAAATACCCAACAGAAATGAAAACAAGAATTAAACAAATACTTGTACACCTATGTTTATTGTAGCATCATTCACAATAGTCAAAAGGGGGAAATAGCCCAAACGTCCAACATGAGATGAATGGATAAACAAAATGTGGAGTATCCATATAATGGAATATGATTCATCCTTAAAAAGGAATGAAGGGGCTTCCCTGGTGGCGCGGCGGTTGAGAGTCTGTCTGCCAATGCAGGGGACACGGGTTCGAGCCCTGGTCTGGGAAGATCCCACATGCCGCGGAGCAACTAAGCCGGTGAGCCACAACTGCTGAGCCTGCGCGTCTGGAGCCTGTGCTCCGCAACGGGAGAGGCCGCTACAGTGAGAGGCCCGCGCACCGCGATGAAGAGTGGCCCCCACTCGCCGCAACTGGAGAAAGCCCTCACACAGAAACGAAGACCCAACACAGCCAAAAATAAATAAAATTAAATTAAAAAAAAAAAAGGGGGGGGGGGCTTCCCTGGTGGCGCAGTGGTTGAGAATCTGCCTGCCAATGCAGGGGACACCGGTTCGAGCCCTGGTCTGGGAAGATCCCACATGCCACGGAGCAACTAAGCCCGTGAGCCACAATTACTGAGCCTGCGCGTCTGGAGCCTGTGCTCCGCAACAAGAGAGGCCGCAATAGTGAGAGGCCCGCGCACCGCGATGAAGAGTGGCCCCCACTTGCCGCAACCAGAGAAAGCCCTCGCACAGAAACGAAGACCCAACGCTGCCAAAAATAAATAAATTAATTAATTAATTAAATTTTAAAAAATCTTTAAAAAATAAAAAAAAAATTAAAAAAAACAGTCTTGGATAGGTAACTTAAAAAAAAAAAATGGGGCTTCCCTGGTGGCGCAGTGGTTGAGAATCTGCCTGCCAATGCAGGGGACACGGGTTCGAGCCCTGGTCTGGGAAGATCCCACATGCCGCGGAGCAACTGGGCCCGTGAGCCACAATTGCTGAGCCTGCGCGTCTGGAGCCTGTGCTCCGCAACAAGAGAGGCCGCGACAATGAGAGGCCCGCGCACCGCGATGAAGAGTGGCCCCCGCTCGCCGCAACTGGAGAAAGCCCTCGCACAGAAACGAAGACCCAACACAGCCATAAATAAATAAATAAATAAAAAGAAGAGTAACTGGTCTTGACCCCTCCCTTAAAAAAAAAAAAATGAAGTTCTGATACATGCTACAACATGAATGAACCTTGAAAACATCATACTAAGTGAAAGAAGCCAGACACAAAAGGACAACATTGTATGATTATACTTTTATGAGAAACCTAAAAAAGGCAAATTCATACAGACAGAAAGTAGAATGGTAGTTGCCAGGGGCTGGTGGAAGGGAGGAATAGGAAATTATTGCTTAATGATTACAGAGTTTTGCCATAATGGTGATGCGTGCACAACATTATGTATTTAGTGCTGAGTCACACACTTAAAATGGTTAAGATGGCAAATTTCGTTATATACGTTTTTTCACAATTATGTTTAAAAAGAAAAAAGTAACCTGTGCTAACTGACCTGTGAACATAGCAATGAGAAGCTGTTGTGAAAGTTTACTAGGAGGGATAGTGTTACAGTGTTTAAAGCAAACAGAAGCATGGTGGTCTAGATGAAGCCCAGGAAAGCTCAAGATCAAGTACTGATTAGTGTTTTTAAAGTACTAGATAAGCTGATTCTAAAATCCATATGGAAGAACTAAGAATAACAAAAAATAATTTTGAAAAAAGAAAAACAAGGGAGGCCACCTCTCCCTATGAGACATCAAGACATACATGAAAAGTTATAGTATTTAGACAGTGTGATATTAGCCCAGGAATAGATAACTAGATTGACCAAAGAAGCCCCAGGCAAATCCCTGACTCTATGGAAACTTGGTATCAGACAGACATAACCAACCAGTGGAGAAAGAAAAGGCTATACAGTAAAGGGGCTGGACCAGTTGATTATCTACGTGGAAGAAAAAGAAAAATGGATCCCTACCTTACAGCAATCACAGAATTAATTCTAGATGGATCCCATGCTTAATGTGAAAATCAAATTTTTAGAAAATTTTAGAAAGAAAATAGAGGAAAATATACACATGATTTTGAAGTTGGGAAATTTTTTTAAAAAATAAGACTCGAAAGCACGAATAATAAAAATTGCAAAATAGTTGACTACCTTAAAATTAAACTTGTCTGTACATCAAAATACGCCATAAACAAAGTAAGAGACAAGCAAGGGACTTGGAGAAGACCTCTGCACGGTGAGTGACTGGTAAAGGTTGAGTAGACAGAACACACAATGAACTACTTCAACCAGTGAGAAAAACGACAACACAACAGATGCAAAAGCAAAGAATGTTGAACAGACAATTCAACAAAGAGGAAACACAAATGGCCAATGAACACATGAAAAGATGCTCAATCTCAATAGTAATCAGGAAAATACAAACAATTGTGAGACACCATTTCACATTCATCAGATTAGCAATAAATTTTAAAAGTTAGACAGCAGTAAGCACGACTAAGGCCGTGGAGAAGGAGAAGCTGTTATACACACCATCAATTGGTACAACCATCCTGGAGAGAAATGTGGCCATGTCAGTGCACATTCACAATGGCCAGCAACATCCTAGAGACACTCCGGCACACGTGTACAAGGACACGGGTACAAGAATGTGCCTCAGAGCACCGTGTGTAAGGGTGCTTATCCATGCACTTACAGGCAGCAAGTGACAGGATGAAAGCACGCATTGTAATGATAATTCAGGACAGTGGTGGCCTCTGGAAGGGAGGGAGGGAGGGGAGTGAAACTGGGAAGAGGTAGACAGGGGAGTTTCAGCTACATCTATATTTTTATTTAAAAAAAGGAACTGGAGCAGAAAGGCAAAATGTTAATATTTGGCAAAACTAAATTGTGAGTACATGATATTCTTTGCGCTTTTCTGAATACTTGAAATACTTCATAACAATAATTTCTTAAACTCTAGCAGTATTATGCAGCATGACTTTGGAGGACATGAACATTCCAGGTCGTTGGGCAATTGCAGAACAGCAAAGGAAGAGGGATCTTTAGAGGTGGAGCAGCGGTATCTTTCCTAAAGACTCTGAGCCAGAAGATGAAGACGATGCAACACCAGGAGACACAGGAGGCACCAATTCTGTTGCCTTCACCTTAACCTGGTAGGATGACCAGCATCAAGGCCATTCCACTGGGAGCCTCCCCATCCCCAGCTACGCTCCTCCCTCAAGGCTGCACCTCGACTCCTCCCTCTGAGACCTCTTTCCTAAACATGGATGGGAGTCAACTGCGATTTCTAATTGATTGAAAAAAAAAACACTCTAAGCAGAGCTGTCATATATTCCTTCTCTGATCATTTCCTGCAGAGATAATTAAGTATTTTAATACAAATGAGGAAAACTCAAATTTCTTTCTCTCACAGCTCCTACCGCAGAGCAAAAAGTGTTGGCAAGGATGTCAAGAAAGAACTGTAAGCATAGATGATCTTATTTGCAAAGCAGAAATAGAGACACAGATGTTGAGAACAAATGAACGGATACCAAGGGGGAAAGCGGGGCAGGGGGTGGGAGGAATTGGGAGATTGGCTCATATACACATATACACTATGATACTATGTATAAAATAGTATACACTATGATACTATGATACTATGTATAAAATACTATACACTATGATACTATACTATGTATAAAATAGACAACTAATCAGAACCTACTGTATAGCACAGGGAACTCTACTTAATGCACTGCAGTGACCTAAATGGGAAGGAAATCCAAAAAAGAGGGGATGTCTGTATACGTATAGCTGATTCATTTTGCTGTACAGTAGAAACTAACACAACATTGTAAAGCAACTATACTACAATAAAAATTAATTAAAAAAAAAAAAGAAAGAACCGTAAGCAAAAATGACAACCACCAATGACTCACCAAGTGAAGGTAGGAAGGTGTGGTGGCGAAACCAGACAACCTGGTCTAAATACCAGCCCCTCCACTCACGTGCCAGTTGTATGTACATAACCTTTCAGAGCCTCAGTTTCCACACTCTCAAGTAACAATAAAAATCCCTACCTTACAGGGTTAATGAGAAAATAAGATTATATATGAAAATCACTTGCACAGTGGCTGGCACATAATACACGAATAGAAATAATAGTGTATTATTATCAATAACCATGGATTGGACTACACTGAATTAATCTTTCAGTCTGCTGAAATGTAAACTCCATGATAACAGGCAAATCTGTTTTGTTCACTGATGTAACCCAGGCACCTGAAACGTTGTCTGACCTGTACTAAACACTCAATAAATGTTTGTTGAATGAACGAACGTGAATCCCAGCATTTGGCACACATGAGAGCTTACTATGTACTGGGCGTTACACATTTTGTATCTCATTTAATCCTTACAACAACAATGTATTATACTATTCATTTTATAAAGGAGGAAACTGAGGCCCAGAGAAATTAACTTCCTTCCCCAAGTTCACAGAGTTAAATGGGAGAGCCGGGATTTGAATCCTAGTTGCCATTTTTCAGGTATTTGTTGAATTAATGAATAAGTAATGGTTCAGAATCAACTTGACAATTTAGTAAATGTTCACAGTAGTTAGGGTGAGAGTGATGAGTTACCCTGGGTGGCCAGGTGAATTATTACTTATTACATAATCAATGAATTACTGTTCAGTTAGTACTTATTATGTGTATCATGGCTTTGTGGCAGAGACTGGCCATGTTCCAGGCCAGGGGTGGAAGCCACTGGTGTCTTCAATCCCTCTGCTGGGGTAGTAACGAGGAGGGAATTCTCCCCATTTTACAGAGAGGGTTACTGGACAAAAAGCCGAAAAGTAAATGTCCCAAGGTGATAAAGAGAATTAGTAAACTAGAAATAAAACCCACTCACCTCCTCCCCTCTCACAAAACTCCAGCTTAACAGAACTACTGATTTGGAACCCACTGCAGCTAGGAAGAAAAGTGGTATTAAGGCAGAAAAGTAGAGGAGATGTTTTCCTTTTCCTAAGACCTCAACTATTAACATATTTATTTACAATCAATTACTTCTGAAGAAAAAAGTCATATCCAACAATGACATTAATAGGAACTATTTCGCTGGGAGTAGATTTTAATTTAAAAATAACTTTACAGAAGTTTTTTGTAAACAAGTTTAAAGCATAAGTGAGAAAAAAATTATTTCATTACCATCATATAATCTTTATGTATATCCTCCTAGTCATTTTTGCATATTTGTCTCTTACAAAAATGGGATGTACACATTTTATAGCTTGTTTTTCAATTAATAAATTATAACTACCTTTATATGTCACTAAACGCATTTTTAAAAATAATGGAACTCCATTGTATTTATACATTAAGTCCTTGAAAATTGAAGGTTGAAAATTCAAGTTGTTCCTAATTCTCCCCCATTATAAACAAGGCTGAGATGAACATGGTAGAGCTAAATCTTTTTTGCATGTGTTTAATTATTTCCATAGGATAGGCTTCTAGAAGTAGACCTGCTGGGTCAAAGGGTGGCATTTGGAATTTTTTAATTTAAGCACAAACATCTGTTTTAAATATATTTTAACTTGTCTTTCGCTTCCTTTTTAGTTTCTTTTTTAGTATCAAATACACGGCAAGCCCCCGAGGGAGGCTGGCGGATGCTCTCCTTATATTCCCTTTCTCTCTCTCCTTTTCAGAAGGAACAATGTCTGTGAGTTAGGAAGAAGGAAGGAGTAAAGATGAAAACAAAATAATAATGTTGACCCAGAGTGAGAAAGACTAGTTGGTTAGGGAAATAAAACCCCATCATCGGAGGCATATGCAGAGTTAGGCCCCATGGTAAGATCTACAGGAAATGAAATACGTAGGTCCACTCCTAGCCCTTGAGAAGCTTAAATTCGATTCAAAAGCAAAATTATAACCACATGAAAGATTCAGCTGCATATAACATGTCCACCTACAAAAGGCAGAAGAGTAGGTAATTCAGTTAACTGAAATAATTTGTTTAAAGCAGGAACCATAATGAAAAGATACACTGAACGTTTTATTTAAAATGAACACTTGAAGACATTTACGCGCAGAATAGGTCAATTAATTGAAGTTTCATAACGCTTTGGTCGACAGGTTCCATTTTTGGTTTCCTTAATTAAAAAATTTTTTTAATAAATTAAAAATTTTCATATAAAAACTCCTTTTTTTTTACTTTTTTAAAAAAAATTTATTTATTTTTGGCTGTGTTGGGTCTTTTTTGCTGTGCACAGGCATTCTCTAGTTGCAGAGAGCGTGGGCTTCTCTTTGTTGCGGTGCGCAGGCTCTAGGTGTGCAGACTTCAGTAGTTGTGAATTGCGGGCTCTACAGCGCAGGCTCAGTAGTTGTGGTGCATGGGCTTAGTTGCTCTGTGGCATGTGGGATCTTCCTGGACCAGGGATTGAACCTCTGTCCCCTGCACTGGCAGGCGGATTCTTAACCACTGAGCCATGAGGGAAGTCCCTAAAAACTATTTTCTATTAACTAAAAATTTTCCCCAATATTTGTTTTCTCACCCATACCCAATTCTATTATAATTCTTTTTAGAAAGTTACTCCTACCCAGTCTTTTCCAAACTTCAACTTGTTTTTATAGAAGCAGTTATCTTTTTAAGCTCCTATCTCATACTGGGCATCAGTCAGTAAGCCTCACAGAGGGAAGAGAGAAGAGTAGTTCATACAAAGAGTTAAACAGAAGTCTGTTACTTCTTTTATACAACACGAGTGTTCCTCAGATCAAGTCCAGATGGCATCTACTCAGTAATTACCCTTCCAAGGAGAAACGGTGGAACAAGGGAATCAAATGTGTAACTTCTGGTTCTCCGTGGGCCAATGGCATAGAGGACAGACTCTACAGGATACTTAGGCATCTATAGACCAGGGAGATTTGCATCCTGAAAAACTGTCAGAATCCACTGAGATGTACAGGATCGGCAAGTACATCTTAAGAAGGAAAACATGTGAGGCTATCGGCGATAAGCTTCCTTTGAATTAAAATAAAAATCGCACTACAGGGACTTCCCTGGTGGCGCAGTGGTTAAGAGTCTGCCTGCCAGTGCAGGGGACACGGGTTCAAGCCCTAGTCCGGGAAGATTCCACATGCCGCGGAGCAAATAAGCCCGTGCGCCACAACTACGGAGCTGGCGCTCTAGAACCCGAGAGCCACAACTACTGAGCCCGCATGCTGCAACTCTTGAAGCCCGTGTGCCTAGAGCCCGTGCCCTGCAACAAGGGAAGCCACCGCAATGAGAGAAGCCCGTGCACCACAACGAAGAGCAGCCCCCGCTCACCGCAACTAGAGAAAGCCTGCGCGCAGCAACGGAGACCCAACGCAGCCATAAATCAATAAATCAATAAATTTTTTAAAAAGGCAAAATATTATAAAATAAAAATCGCACTACACTAGTCTGTTAGAAGTGCTGCTCTCATGGTGAAGAGGAGGTTGCTCTGCACTGAAAGTCAGGAGTTCTGAGCTCCGTCCAATTAGACCACCGTGAGTAGCTCCGTGGTTTGTGTAAGTTACTTAAGTCCCTCTGAGCTCCCTCTTCCTAATCTGTCAAGTGAAGTGAATTAGTGCAGGATGATTACTAAGATCCTCTTTAATTCTATAACTCTACTATTTTTAAAAGAGGACCAATAAGCATATAAAAAAGAAAAGCAGTAGACATTATAGACTTTCCAGTAGCTTAGCGAATCAATCTACATTCTAAAATCACCTACTACAATCACATCTCATTTTATTTTACAATTTAACAAATATTTATCAAGTGCCTACTCTGTGATGCTGGGGATATTTCACAAAACAAGGGAAACATCTGCCTCCGTGGACCTTATAGTCTGCTGAGGGATACAGACAATTTAACGAGCAATGACGACAAAATGTGATAATTGCTAAGGTGGAAAAAGAATATTCTTGTAGGAAGAGTGTGTACATAATGCAGTATGGAAGGATTTTCTGTGCCAAGAGTTTTTCTTTTCTTCTCTTTTCTTTTTTTTTTTTTTTTGGCCACACCTTGCGGCTTGTGGGATCTTAGTTCCCTGAGCAGGGATCAAACCTGTGCCCCCTGCAGTGGAAGCACAGAGTCTTAACCACTGGACCGCCAGGGAATTCCTGGAAGGATTTTCTCAATACGGTTATATCTAATGTGAGACCTGAATGGACAAGAAGAGGCTCATTAGGTGGGGGGTCAGGAGGAAAACGGTCCAGGTAGAAGGAGCACTGCATGAAAAAGGCAGACCTAGGAGGGACTTGGCTAGTCTGGCGTCTGTGGCTGAATTGCCTGGAATAAGGGATGATGTGAAAAGAGAAGTAGGCAGGAGTTGTATCATGCAAGGCCTTCCGGAACATAACAAGGAGTTTTGTCTTGAACTTCCTATCCATTGGGGGGCCATCACGTAACATTTTCAAAAGATTACCCTGGTTGTGATGTGAAGAACAGGTTGGAGGGCAGCAAGACCCAAGGAAGAAAATCACTGGGGGCTGCTGCAGGAATCTAGACAAAAGATGGTACCCTGAATTAAAACACTGGCAACGGGGATGCAGAGATATTTAGAAGATGGGACAGGACTTGGTGATTAAGATGTGTGGGAACACAAGTCAAAAATGATTCCTAGACTTCCAGCTTAAGAAACTGGGTAGAAAATCTTCCATTGTGTTTCCTAAGAGGATTGGCTATAAGCCTGGAGTTGCTGGCAGGAGTCTTGCCATCGTTTAGAAAGAGGCCACCTGAGAATGGAGCCAACACAATGGAAAACAAAGCTAAGAGACAGAGAGGGTGAAGCTGTTTTGGACGTCCTTATGTTACGTCTCTGGACCAGCTATCCCAGATCTACTACTGGACTCTGCAGGCACATGAATCAATGAATTTCCCTTGTTGTGGTTTTTAGTGGTGGTGGTGTTTCGGTTGGTTTTTAGTTTAATTTGTTTTTTCTTTTTTATTTATTTATTTTTGGCTGCATTGGGTCTTCGTTGCTGCGCATGGGCTTTCCCAAGTTGCGCTGTGCGGGCTTCTCATTGCAGTGGCTCCTCTTGTTGCAGAGCACGGGCTCTAGGCACGCAGGCTTCAGTAGTTGTGGCTCACAGGCTCAGTAGTTGTGGCTCGCGGGCTCTAGAGCACAGGCTCAGTAGTTGTGGTGCATGGGTTTAGTTGCTCCTCAGCATGTGGGATCTTCCCAGACCAAGGCTTGAACCCATGTCCCTTGCATTGGCAGGATTCTTAACCACTGCACCACCAGGGAAGTCCTGTTTAGTTCAATTTGAATTGGAGTCTGTCACTTGGAACCAAAAGAATCCTAGGAAGAGAGGGGACAGTGGGAGTGGAGAGACCAGGGTAGAACCACCACTGAAGAAGCGACACAGGAAGATGAGCCCAATGAGAAAGAGAGAGGAAAGGAGGAGCCCGGGAAACTGCAGTGCCAGCAGAAGAGTTTTCAAAGAAGCATGTGGTCGGTAAAGCCAAAGGCTCTAGAGAGATAAGGCAGACAAGGACTGAGATGTATGCATTGGGTTTAGCCAAAAGGCAGTAGTTGGTGGCCTTGGTGAGGACAGTGTCAGTGGAGGGGTGGTGGTACAAGCCAGACGGAAAGGGTGAGGAGCTGAGGTGAGGAAGTAGAACAGAAACAATTCTAAGTCAAGGCACTGAGTTTGAAGGGAAGGGCTGTGGAGGGAGATGCTTTCAGATGGATGAGGAAGGAGAATGTGTAAAGGCTAACGAGGAGGATACAGGAGAGGGGACAGTCAGCTGGGGGAGTCCCTGAGGAGGAAGAAGGTCCAGAGCACAGGACAAAGCACAGACTTAAAGGTCGGCCCCAATTCAAGGGAAGGACACCACTTCACTGGAAACCGACAGAGAGAAGGACGCGGGCGGAATTAACTAGGCGCCCTGGCAGTGGCAGCAGGAACTCGATGATGAGACCGTCTGACAACCTCCATCTTCTCCAGAAAGTAGCGGGCGGGGCCCTTTGCTGAGGATGAGGTGAACAGGGGTGGAGGGGGTGGGGGTGGAAGGCTTAAAGAGAATGGAAGCCATCTGAAACTTTGCCGTGGCGAACAGGAGAGAGACTAGGGAAACACAGAAGAATTGACTGGAAGCTACGAGGGCCCACTGGATGACAGAAACCATTCCATAGTTTCCCCCAAACCTGGTACATCGAGGAAAGGATGGAATCTGAAAGTAAATGTTTGATTACAATGAGGCAACTGATTTATAAATTATCTCTTTCATAAATTAAAAAATGTTAGTGTATACTGGGATCGTTTTCATTACTAATCTAAAAGAGGAACTTTTAAGTTTGCTGATAGGACACTCAGCTTTTCTGCCTAGTAAACTGCCAACCTGATGGAGATAAACCACAGGAAGATCTCACAAAATGATGTGACAGAATCCAGAGTGGCGGATAAGATTCAGGAGGCTGGAATGTGATAACGAATCTGGGTCTAAAACACAAAACAAAACTCAAACTGTGCTCGTAAAATAAAGGTCTTGGGATCTCAGTGACCACCCAATTAAGAGATCAAAGTTACCAAAACAATGCTTTTTTAAAACAATATTTTTTGTTTTTTTAATCTTTATTTATTTATTTATTTAGGCAGGCTGTGCTGGGTCTCAGTTGCAGCACACAGGATCTTCACTGAGGCATGTTTAGTTGCGGCATGTGGGATCCTTAGTTGCAGCATGCATGTGGGATCTAGTTCCTCAACCAGGGTTCAAACCCAGGACCCCCGCATTGGGAGTGCAGAGTCTTACCCACTGGACCACCTGGGAAGTCCCCAGAACAATACTCTTAAGAGCAGATACAACCCTTGGGTTGAACAAATACCAAATACCAAGAGGCCACTAGATAAGGTCCTTTCCAGTATCAAGACTGAAGTTTCAGTTAAGAGTGATAAGAGCTCATGTGAGATAACTGTATTTGAAGACCTCATCTACTGATCACATTAGTCATCCATGTTTTCAACTTCTATCCTTATATTTAGTTTCATCCTCAACAAAGTTTTTGGACCATATTGTCTCAACCCCTCCTGAAATGTCTTTTACAAATTACGATGTAGTCTTGTGATACCTATCTTCAGAGAGGTATGATGTAAACACTCTGAAGAGCATTGGTTTTTTTTTTGTCTTTCATAGTTGAGGGTATTTACTACTGAATTATTCAATATTCTTCATAAAGAAAAAGCAAACAGAAACGAACAATAAAAACCCAGGTGGGAACTTTCCTATCCAAGGCCTTCCTTGCCTGGGTTTTCATTTATCTGCCCCACTTCTGACTTATCATTTCCAGGTTCATAAGCTGGAAAGTTCATTCCTCCTGGCCCTTCAGAGTACTCTGATTCTCCTCCGCCTTCACACATCTAGGTTACCACGTGCCAGAAGCAAGGTGACGAGCTAAGATTACAACCTCATCCCTAACCTTGAAGGATTCACAGACTCAGTAAACGATGCCAATACAGAGTGACAGGAGCTGAGACAGGAGGCAGAGGGGGTGGAAAGGCGAACGTGATCATCTCCTCCAGGATGGGCAGAAAGGGTTAGGAGGGCCTCCTGGACGAGGCGACACTTCAGCAGAGTCTTGAAGTATGAGGACTTCTCTGGGCAGCGAAGGTGAGGAAGAGTGGGAAGAAGAGGGAACAGCAGAGTATAAAAACCCATGAGGGGCTTCCCTGGTGGCTCAGTGGTTAAGAATCCGCCTGCCAATGCAGGGGACACAGGTTCGAGCCCTGGTCCGGGAAGATCCCACATGCCGCAGAGCAACTAAGCCCATGTGCCACAACTACTGAGCCTGCACTCTAGAGCCCATGCTCCACAACTACTGAAGCCTGCCACCATAGAGCCCATGCACCGCAACTACTGAGCCCATGTGCTCTAGGGCCCACGTGCCACAACTACTGAGCCCGCACACCTAGAGCCCATGCTCTGCCACAAGAGAAGACTCCACAATGAGAAGCCTGTGCACCGCAGTGAAGAGTAGCCCCCGTTCGCCGCAACGAGAGAAAGCTCGCGCGCAGCAACGAAGACCCAATGCAGCCAAAAATAAATAAACTAAAATTAAAAAAAAAACAAAACAAAGAACTCTTGAGACATGGAACAGGCTTACTTCCGGGGGCTGTAGGTTGCATAGCACAAGTAGAGCACAGGGTGTAGGGAGAGGTCGGAAGATGAGTCTCACCAAGTGAGAAGGGACCAGACCAGACATTGCCTGGCTTAAGAGCAGTTAAGAAGTTTGAACTTTATCCTGGCTCAGGTGTGACCCAATCATTTTTTCCCTTGGCTTAGCCTAGATAAGATTAGAATTGTTGAAAGCGAATTTTGGCTAAAGCACAAAGGGTAAAGCAAACAAATACAAAACAAAAAGCAAACAGTAAAAAGCATAAAAATGAACAGCTCACAGATCGCAGATCTCTTAGCTGCTTCACAAAGTTCTAGCTCCAGATTAGAACTTGTACACAGATGGCTCAACCCAAGCCCTCTTTCTCTCCTCTACCCATCCATGTTGGCACTGGAACAGCTTACCACTTGCTTTGTCCCTGGTGCAAACGTGAGGCCGATGGGATTTTTGCTCCTTCTAGAACCCAGTTTTTAATATTCACCCCTGGGCCATCTGGCTTACACTGAGGTTAGCTGAGCTTCTCCCCTGGAGTTGCCCCTGGAGGTTTTGCTCTAGATCAGGGGTCAGCAAGTGCTTTCTGTAAAGGGCCATGTGGTAAATATTTTAGGCTTTGAGGGCCATATGTATTTCTGTCACAACTACTCAACTCTGATGCTGCAACATGAAAGCAGCCATAGACCATGTATAAACCAAAGGGCACGGCTGTGTTCCAATAAAACTTTATGGACGTTGAAATTTGACTTTTATGTCATTTTAATTTATCATGAAATATTCTTATTTTGATTTTTTTCAACCATTTAGGTAGGTAAAAACCATTCTTAACCCACCAACTATATAAAAACAGGAGATGGGCCAGATTTGCCCTGTGGATTATAGGCACTGATTCCCAGGGCAAAGACGGCCTCTTTTCTTTTATGTCATCAGTTTATTATTATAACTGATACTAATAATACTAATAGATAACATTCAGTGAGCACCCACTACGTGCCAGGTGGTATGCACCATACAGAGTTGATTTGAAGAATAAATAATGTCTTTAGAGCACTTAGCATAAAGCTTGCTCTGAGGTAAGCATGATAATTGTCAGCTACCACAGACAAGCAGCACCTCTGTTGAAAGTTTGGGGAAGTGGCAGCCATTATTTGAATGAATTGGAAAAACCTGAGTGATATTAGAGATTTAAGTTGGAATAAACATGATGTCAGATATCTTGCATAATAAACTTAATAATAACTGACCAAAAACTGCTCGCTACTATTACCATTTCTTATTATTGTTTATACATCTTATCTCTGATCAGTAAAGTGACTCATACAAGGTAGATATTAATATCCCATTGAAGATCAGAAAAATTAAGTAATTTGTGAAATCACATAGCTAGTAAGTAGCAAGCAGATCTAGGATGTGAAGCAGATTTATCTGACTTCAAAGACCACACCCGTCCACCACGTCACAACCTCCTGTTTAGTTTATGTCAAGTAAAACTACTGATTTGGTCGTTAACCAGCAGCAGGAATTATCGTCCCCAGAGCCTGTCATCTTGTGTCAAGATCAGCACAGGCCTTATTCTATTCTTGCTTCAAAGCTTAAACGCCTGTTGGACCACTTAGCTCTGGTTTCCTGCCAAGGGATCCTCTACCCCATGAGAACAATGCAAATGACCAAGCTCAACTGAGGGTTAGAGGTTTTCCCACTCAGGTGTCCAATTCAGCCCACTTCTCCAGGTTCTTCTAATGACTCATCCTTAGGTAACTTCCTGAAAGTGACTGTCCCGGAATCCCACCACTACAGCATTTTTTTTTTCTTTTAAATAAATTTATTTTATTTATTTATTTATTTATTTTTGCCTGCGTTGGGTCTTCGTTGCTGTGCGCAGGTTTTCTCTAGTTGTGGCGAGCGGGGGCTACTCTTCGTTGCGGTGCTCAGGCTTATCGTGGTGGCTTCTCTTGTTGCGGAGCACGGGCTCTAGGCGTGCAGGCTCAGTAGTTGTGGCGCACAGGCTTAGTTGCTCCGTGGCATGTGGGATCTTCTCCGACCAGGGCTCAAACCTGTGTCCCCTGCATTGGCAGGCGGATTCTGAACCACTGCGCCACCAGGGAAGCCCCGCTACAGCATTCTAACAAAAAATACTTTACACGTTCAGTTTTGACTCCAGATGGTTTCCACCAAAGGTAAAACCCATTCATCTGCATGACGTCTTCAGAGCTGACCTATAAAACGTTATCGAAGATATCGTCCACAGCTTCAAAATTGTATTCCAGGGAGCCCGTGTGGTAAACCCTCCCCTGAGTTTAGCTCCAGGAAAAAAACTGTCTCCTCTAGAGTTGAATTTGTATACTTTATCTTGCCAGAGTAAGAAAACAATGTAACCCAACCTGTTTCCTTTTATACCATGGCTTCCAAGAAACTTAAAACCAAATCCCATGCCAAAATGTCTCATCTCAGATGCCTAGTAGGACCTACTTCCACTTCACTGCTATGACCATTTTTGTTTTATATTTTGCAAATAGCTAGAATAGACTGTGTGTCTCTTATACGCCAAGCACCCTGCTTCTCCCGATGTGCCCTTCCTCCTCACGTCATTTCAAATCTAGTGCTTGTTTTACTAAACCCTAGTGCCTTATTTTTAAAGTTATGCTTTACCTCATATCCTATACTTCATATCTCCTAGAAGCAGACAGGTCCAAATATTGTGATTTTTTAAAAGACTCTATTCACATTTATGCACATAGTTGTGAACAGCCAACCAGGCTTTATCCTTAGAGGCACAAGATGGGGATGTCATTCCATGAAAGTTGGGCTTTTTCCAGATTGCACTGTCTTCCGCATCACTCTCTTTTTTTGTACCACTGCTTGCCTCCATGTATTGCTCTTTTTGTCTGCCTTTTGGGGTTTCTGCTGTGGGTATCACCCTGATTCTCCATGCAGGCGTTAAGACTCCAGGCAGTACCATACTATATATAGAAAACCCTAAAGACTCCATACAAAAACTACTAGATCTAATAAATGAATTCAGCAAAGTAGCAGGATACAAGATTAACATTCAGAAATCGGTTGCATTTCTTTACACTAACAATGAAATATCAAACAGGGAATGTAAAAAAACAATACCTTTTAAAATCACACCAAAAAAAAAAATACCTAGGAATAAACCTGACCAAGGAGGTTAAAGACATATATGCTGAGAACTATAAAACATTAATAAAGGAAATTAAAGAGGATTTAAAGAAATGGAAAGAAATACCACGCTCTTGGGTTGGAAGAATTAATACTGTTAAAATGGCAATACTACCCAAAGCAATCTACAGATTTAATGTGACCCCTATCAAATTACCCATGACATTTTTCACAGAATCAGAACAAATAATCAAAAATTTATATGGAACCATAAAAGACCCAGAATTGCCAAAGCAATCCTGAGGGAAAAAAACAAAGCAGAGGCATAACTCTCCCAGACTTCAGACAAGTGACAGTAATCAAAACAGTGTGGTATTAGTACAAAAACAGACACATGGATCAATGGAACAGAATAGAGAGCCCAGAAATAAACCCACACACCTACATACAGTCAATTAATCTTTGACAAAGAAGGCAAGAATATAAAATGGGAAAAAGATAGTCTCTTCAGCAACTGGTGCTGGGAAAGTTTGACAGCTGCATGTAAATCAATGATGTTAGAACACACCCTCACACCATACACAAAAATAAACTAAAATGGCTTAAAGACTTAAACATAAGACATGACACCATAAAATTCTTAGAAGAGGACATAGGCAAAATATTTTCTGACATAAATAGTACCAATGTTTTCTTAGGTCAGTCTCTCAAGGCAATAGAAATAAAAACAAAAATAAACAAATGGGACCTAATCAAACTTACAAGCTTTTGCACAGTAAAGGAAAACATAAAAAAAATCAAAAAACAAAAAAACACAAAAAGACAACCTACAGAATGGGAGAAAATATTTGCAAATAATATGACCGACAAGGGCTTAATTTCCAAAATATACTAACAGCTCATACAACTCAACAACAAAAAAACAAACAACCCAATCGAAAAATGGGCAGAAGACTTTAACAGACATTTCTCCAAAGAAGACATATAGATGGCCAGTAGGCACATGAAAAGATGCTCAACATCACTAATTATTAGAGAAATGCAAATCAAAACTACCATGAGGTACCACCTCACACTGGTCAGAATGGCCATCATTAAAAAGCCTACAAATAACAAATGCTGGAGAGGATGTGGAGAAAAGGGAACCCTCCTACACTGCTGGTGGGAATGCAAGTTGGTGCAGCCACTATGGAAAACAGTATGGAGGTTCCTCAGAAAACTAAAAATAGAATTACCATATGATCCAGCAATCCCACTCCTGGGCATATACCTAGACAAAATTATAACTCAAAAAGATACATGGGGCTTCCCTGGTGGCACAGTGGTTAAGAATCTGCCTGCCAATGCAGGGGACATGGGTTCAATCCCTAGTCCAGGAAGATCCCCCATGCCATGGAGCAACTAAGCCCATGCACCACAACTACTGAGCCTGTGCTCTAGAGCCCGCAAGCCACAACTACTGAGCCCAGGTGCCACACTACTGAAGCCCGCGTGCCTAGAGCCCATGCTCTGCAACAAGAGAAGCCACCACAATGAGAAGCCTGCGCACCGCGATGAAGAGTAGCCCCCGCTCAACACAACTAGAGAAAGCCCGCAAGCAGCAACGAAGACCCAATGCAGCCAAAAATAAATAAATAAAATAAATTTATTTTTTAAAATTAAAAAAAAAAAGATACATGGACCCCAATGTTCACAGCAGCACTATTCACAATAGCCAAGACATGGAAACAACCTAAATGTCCATCGACAGATGAATGGATAAAGAAGATGTGGTACATATATACAATGGAATACTACTCAGCCATAAAAAAGAATGAAATAATGCCATTTGCAGCAACATGGATGGACCTAGAGATTATCATACTAAGTGAAGTAAGTCAGAAGGAGAAAGACAAATACCATATGATATCACTTATATGTGGAATCTAAAATATGGCACAAATGAACCTATCTATGAAACAGAAACAGACTCACAGACATAGAGATCAGACTTATGGTTGCCAGAGGGGAGGGGGGGCAGGAGAGGGATGGGCTGGGAGTTTGGGGTTAGTAGATGCAAACTATTACATTTAGAATGGATAAACCACAAGGTCCTACTGTATAGCACAGGGAACTATGTCCAATCTCCTGGGATAAACCATAATGGAAAAAAACATGAAAAAAGAATGTATTCATGTGTATAACTGAGTCACTTTGCTGTACAGCAGAAATTAGCACAACATTTTAAATCAACTATACTTCAATTAAAAAAAAAAAGACTCCAGGCAGCGCCCACACTTGGTCTATGCCAGGGGTTAGGTACATGAGCTGGACTCAATCCTTCTGCACCTGCAGCCCCTGGACACACCTCATGGGACTCCTGTCACGCTTAGCAGTTTCTTCATTGGAATCACAACTCTCTTAGGCATTTGGCACCTCCCACTTCACCTCGTATCACCTCCCTTCAACCCTACCCGTTCCCCTATTGACCTTTCCAGGAATCAAGGAAGGTTTATATAACTTAGGACTTTATGTCCAAGAGAAACTGGCAGAGCATCTAGAATAAAGCTGGCAGATGGCTGTAACTAGACAGAAAAGTTGGAAACTGGAGAGGATATTTGGTACAACATAGGCCCTCAAATATTTGATACTGAATGAATGAACAAATGAATGAATGAATGAACAAAATCCAACTTATCACCAGTTTCCCACCTTGATTACCTAGACAAAGCTAGCAACCAAACACCAGGTTCTAAGCACCCATATTTCTTCAGTGACTGGAATCCTATGAATTTGCTGCAGTAAGGCTGATAACAACGGAAAACCTGGTTTCTCTTTCTGCTTAAAAAGAAAGCCAGGGCACACCTCCGTCCACCCAGAGAGCTTCCTTGTCACTACCAGGTGTGACAGAGGCCATGTTTTTGCTTTGAATTCTCCTTTTGCCTGAACTTGCTCAGTGACCCTGGGTAAGTCACTTGCTCAATAGAACTTTTTTTTTTTTGGCAAAATACACATAAAATTTTACCATTTTAGCCTTTTTAAAATGTACAGTTCAGAGTCATTAAGTACATTCACATTGCTGTGCAGCCATCACCACCATCCATCTCCAGAACTCTTTTCATCTTCCCAGACTGAAACTCTCTACCCATTAAACAGCAACTTCCCACCCCGCCTCCACCTGTCCTGGTAACCACCATTCTACTTTCCGTCTCTGTGAATTTGACTATAAGTGGAATCATAAAGTATCTGCCCTTTTGTGACTGGCCTATTGCACTGAGCATTATGTCCTCAAAGTTCATCCATGTTGTAGCATGTGTCAGAATTTCCTTCCTTTTAAGGCTGAATAATACTCCATTGTATGTACAGACCACGTTTTGTTTATCCATTCTTCTATCAGCGGACACCTGCGTTGTTTCCACCTTCTGACTATTGTGAATAATGCTATGAACACAAGTGTACAAGTATCTGAGTCCCGGCGTTCACTTCTTTTGGGTGTACACCCAGAAGTGGAATTGCGGGCTCAGGCAGTAATTCTATGTTTGCTAGTTTGAGGAACCGCCACACTGTTTTGTTCCATGGGACTTTTAAATGCAGAGACAGAACTGCTTAAAGAGCTGACCACTGCAGTCGTATTGTCATGCTGACTCCTGAGAGATGTTTCCCGGGTGTAGATTTGCCCATAAGGGTTGTCTTGCCTCGTTCTCTAGAGAAGCAGGATCCACCTGCTGTTTAGATTAAGTCCTGCTTTAGACACAGGACCTGGGTCTGCACCTGACCCTGCCTCAGGATCCACTTCTGTAAAGTAGGTCAATAATACTTAATTTTCAGGGTTTTTATAAAGGTCAGGGATCATGTACACAAAGCACCAGGTAAGCACTTAGAAAATGAAGCTGTGAATATCATCCTACTGACTGCAAAGGGTGGTTATGAAAACCAAACCACGTAACGGATGAGAGAGCTGGAAAGGGTCATGCTTTCTACAAATGCTAAGCCCTCCTCATTTCTTTCCTAATCTCTGCTGTGGTCTCCTAAGAGTTCTTCCTGCCTCCTGGCCTCTTAAGTCTATCCTCCACTCCAGCTTCAGAGTGAGCTCCCTAAAGCAGATAGGACCCTGTCCCTCCTCATAAGGTTTTCAGTGGCTCCCCTCACCCTCACCAGGCCTTCCTGTGTTCAGTCTACTTCTCAGATCTTGCCACTCTACC
Source organism: Balaenoptera musculus (assembly GCF_009873245.2). NCBI lineage: Eukaryota > Metazoa > Chordata > Mammalia > Artiodactyla > Balaenopteridae > Balaenoptera > Balaenoptera musculus. The sequence goes on from NC_045790.1 coordinate 10,079,054, forward strand.
CCCATGATCTTCTTAATGCTTGTCCCCTCCACCTGGAGCACTCTTCCCCCAGTCTTGCCTAAAAGTGAGTCATCCTAGAATTACTAATTTCCGACGTTTCCGGGCCTTTCCTGACTCCACCAGACTAGACTCGAGGCCCACAGCACCAGGAGCAATTATCTATCGCTGTCCCAAGCACACGTTTCATTACAACCATCTGTGGGTTGATTTCCCCAACGCGATCAGCTTCTTAATGTCAAGGGTTAGATGATTCATCTCTGCATTTCCGGCCTTAGCACAGTACTAGGATGTTTACTGAATAAATATATATATATGAAAAACAGGGTGGTGCTTTTATTATTGGAAAGTTGGAATAGTTCACAAGGTCAATGCCTGAGTTCATCAGGATAACTGTTTCTAAAGTCTCATATTACGTGACTAGTATTAGAATAATTAGTATCATTATATAATGAAGAGTTTTTTTGAAAAACTGGCACCACAAAGGATGGAAGCCAAAAGGGGAATATTTCAAGGTACTTTCTCTATCCCCTTCTCCCTCTAAAATAAGTGGGATGTTTTTAAATTGAGCTCCTCGGGTCTTCATGGTTCTTCTGAGAGATACTTTTGCTTCCTTGGCATCTGAGAAATAGCCTGACCTCTACGTGCATGGCCCTGATGACATGACCCCTGATAAGAGATCATCCCTGAAGCTATTTTTCATGAGTGGGCTAAAGTAATGAGTCCAGTCTTGCACTTAGTAGGTGCCTGATAAATATCTGCCCAAGAACTGAGTTCCTCATGAGTTGCTTGTTTGTGCTAAATCCTGTGAACTCCAGTCTGTGGCTGGAGGTCAGTTTCTTAATTTACCTCCTTCAGAAGCAAGAACCGTGCCAGCTGTTCCAGTTTTGAAGTAATCAAGGCATTGGAAGGTTGTAAAAGCAATGGGACAATTATTTAAATTAACCTAAAGTGCATATACAGTATTTACAGTTGATGTGGGAATCATCTGATCTGCTTATTTTTAGTGGGCCCATGAATTGGTATTTAAGTTTCATTATATGGGTGTCAGTGTCTTTCCATATGAATCTCTTGAAGCTAAAGCCTTAACTGATGCAATCTACTGTGCAAGGTTATCTTTTTTTTTTTTTTTTTTGGCCACGTTGGGTCTTTGCTGCTGTGGCTGTGCATGGGCTTTCCCTAGTTGCGAGCGGGGGCCCCTCTTCGTTGCGGTGCATGGGCTTCTCATTGCGGTGGCCTCCCTTGTTGCAGAGCACCGGCTCTAGGCGCGCAGGCTTCAGTAGTTGTGGCGCATGGGCCTAGCTGCCCTGTGGCATGTGGGATCTTCCTGGACCAGGGCTCGAACCCATGTCCCCTGCATTGGCAGGAGGATTCCCAACCACTGTGCCAACAGGGAAGCCCTGTACAAGGTTATCTTTAACATGTCCTTAAACAGCTCCTTTTAAGCTTCAAACGGTGCCCTCTAGTTCTCATGCGTGCTGGTGATTATTAATGACTTTCCAGATTTTGGTTTTATCTTTGGGGTTTATTGCCACTAACCAAGGACCTTATGGTGGGAATCACTGATGAACACTAGCTAAGAAAATTTTTTTCCTTGCTTTTAATCTTTTAAAGATTTGTATCATTTTATGCACAAATACACAATGCTTTTAAATGAATATTAATGTTAGATGTAGAAAATACAAATATTTTCCAAATACAAAGTATTATACATGATGAGAAATTCATAATTTCATATTTGATGGAGAACTGACACTTCTGGGGGAAAGTACCCAGAGATGGGCTTAAGGATCATTAAGAATTTCTGCTTAACAAAGATTTAGAATCCTAACAACTCCTAGACTTGCCTTCTTTCCTTGGGTATAGGTGAGATGATAACTGTTTGAAAGAATTTTCTTGTTTCTGATTGTTATCTCAAATCAAGAGGTGTGTCTAGCAAAAAAGGAACCTGTGCTCACAGCATTTTACATTTTGAAGGAAAAATAAAGGCAATTTAGTTGTACAGACTTCTCAGAGGCAGAAATGTTTTAGAACCAAGCTTCCCTGATTTCCCATCTTCTGCCTTGCACTATCAGCTAATTTGTTAATTAGGATCATGTTCACCTGAAGAATATATCATTTAGATGGTCTTCCTAGTTATAATCTTTATTACTAAACAACAAATGAAACTGCTTGGATTTCACAAGTAAAAGCAATCAATTGATATTTATTGGGTGAGGGTTTTAAAGAAAAATAAACCTTTAAAACTATAACTTATTTTACATTGGAGCTAGGGATCAGAGGACTAAAGTGCTTTCTGAGCCTTTAGAAGTGGGCAAAGGTGGAGTCACTTTAGAATTGTAGGTTTCAGATGGGGATTATTTCAGATTGGCATTTTTACCAAGGGGAGCACTGGGGTAACAGGAAGTGAGACCGAATGGATGGAGGGAGCCATGCAGTGTGACCCAGAAAACAGGCTGTGGAGGACAGACCCCAACAAGCTTAAGCTACCCCAGGTGCCCGCATATTCCAGTGCCTTCTATCTGCCTAAGTTTATTTTTTGAAAAGCTCGAACTGTGGGATCCCCAAACTAGAGTCAGCTGTGTTGAGGCGCTCTGGGGTGTGGCGCTCAGGGACTGTTGGGAAGCAGTGTCCTGGAGAGTAGTCCTGGGGTGTAGAACTTGCGGGCACCCACTGGCTTAGATCACAGGACAGCAACCTCCTGATGGCTATAGGGAGGCGGGCACGTGACAGACGCCACTCACTAAGTACCTGAAACAGCGGGGACTCAGGACCCACACCCACCCCGAGAATTAGACCCTTAAGGACATCTAATTTTTCAGGAGTTTTCACAAAGGCACACTTTCTGAAGACACGCAGCCCACACCCACACAAGTTCTCACGCATTCTAACCCCTCCCCGGAGTTTTTGCATCCCTACACAAGACAGGAGGGATGAACCAAGAGCTTGAAATTACCCTGGCACAGACTCCCCAAATCAGGTTTCCCAAAGCCCAGCAGAGTCTGGGAAGGGGGGGCGCGGGGGAGGGACGGGGAGGATGGGACGGAAACAAAAGACTTTTGAAATAGATTCCCCCGAGCGAAACTGGTAGCTCCATCTCTAAATGTTAGCAACGTTAAGACTTCTCCTGTTGGCACAACTAGGAAAAAAAAGACTTCACACCCCCCAAAAGGGATGGTCCGGGAGAGCACCCCCTACCTTGCTACAGCGCCAGGTGGACAGGTCTCCGAAGCCGGGGAAGACACAACCTGAGCCCAGGCGGCTGGCCGCAGGAGGGGCGCAGCTGCGACTGACGGCTCCTGGATCTGCGGCCCTGGCCCCGCCCCCAGGACGCCCCGCCCCCAGGACGCCCCGCCCCTCGGACGCCCGCAAGCCCTCGGGGCTCTGCCGCCTTAGCTGCAGCTGGGTCACCTCCGGACCCGAGCGCCTGGTGCATTGTGGGACGCCGGAGCCCGCCGCTGAGGCTGCGCTGACACCTGGCGGGCGCGTCCTAAAAGCAGCCCCGGGCTGGCGGGGTGCGTCTGCGGGGACCCGCCGAGGGAGAGGCGGGGCCGGGCACTTGGGGAACCGCTGCGAGTTAGTGTGGGTTACGTATTGCTCACATCTCAAAGTTAGAAATAAACGATGTTTTCAAAGTGCCTGGGGGCCCCCTCTCCCGGGTAGTGACATAAGTAAAAAAACCAAGCAACTTTCAGTCTCGGCAAAGCTTTTTAAGCTAGGAAAAGTAATTTTAAAATCATAAAACTAAATGACATCAAGATTATGGGAAAACCTGCACACTTAATTTTTAGTTCTGGTGAAACCACAGATCGGCTCAATCTGTCTAGAGAATAAAAATAATATGGAACAGAAACTATGAAAGTGTGTAATCCAGGACTTTCTCTTCCTCAAGGAAATAGTTCAAGTGGAGTAAAAATAAATTACACAAAAATATTCACAGTGAAAAATTAGAGTAACAAACAACTAAAATACGTGAAAGGCACAAAGATAAAATGTCGCTGTTTACATAAGAATATGAACATTATCACTAAGTAGAAATATTTCTATCAAATAATGTTAAACACAGAACCCAGGAAAGCACATGGCCAATGATTCTGTGTGAAAATATGTGTTGACAAATGTAAAAAGAAACTTTGGAGCAATGTAAATAGTTTTATATGTCTTAAGGTTGTTTTATTTTTATTAAATAACTTTTTAAACGTTTCTAACTTGTAGGTACTAGTTCTAATTTTGGATGGCTTTGCAATATTTCAGTTTCCCCTCATTCTACATGATAAAGAAAAAATTCTGAGGTTTTAACAAAGATAAGACATTAAAGAGTTTTGCTTATCTGCAAACCCTGATGGGGCACAAAAGAAAAGTAAACTTCCTGGGGAGTGTATTAGTTTGCTAGAGCTACAAACCACCACAGACTACGTGGTTTAAGCCACAGAAATATATTGTCTCACCGTTCTGGAGGCTCAAAGTCTGAGATCAAGGTGTTGGCAGGATTGGTTCCTTTTGAGGGCTGTGAGGGAGAATCTGCTCCAGGCCGCTGTCTTGGTTTTATAGATAGCTGTCTTCACATTCACATGCTGTTCATCCTGTGCGCATGCCTGTGTCCAAATGCCCCCCTCTTATGAGGATGCCAGTCATATTGGATTAGGGGCCCACCCTACCCCAGGATGACTTCATCTTAACTAATTATACCTGCAACAACCCTATTTCCAAATAAGGTCCCATTCTGAGGTGCTGGGGACTAGGACTTCAATCTATGAATATGGGGGGACGGGACACAATTCAGCCCATAACAGGGACCAGGAGCTTGAGATTCAAAGTGTAATCTTACGAAAAGGGCGCTCACCCAATGACAAAAATAATAGTAATAATGTATACAGTCTCAAATGCATCAAAACCCTGACAACTTAGAGTAAAACCAAACTGATTACAACATTCTTCTTTCTGTCCTCTAACACATTTCAGGCCTTTCCAGTGGAACCAGAGATGTTAATGGAATAAGGTAGCCTCTAGTTTCACAGATAGTAGATCTGATGTGTCTGGCCTCCTGCAGGAAGGGCTTGGAGAAGGGTGTGTCCAAGTGCCCAGAAGAAGGGCAGCATCTCTTACATTTGAGCCTGGAGAACAAGGGCAGAGAGGCCATGGGTGGAGAATTATAGGAAGCAGGATCCTGTCATTGGAGAGCACACACAGACACCCTCCAGTGAAGAACTCAGCTTTAGTTCAAGAAGCCGATAAGAGCCTCAGCTTGGGGAGGGTGCCCTGCGAAGATGGAATCCAGTCTTCCTGAGCCGAGCCAGCCTCTCCCAAGTAACCTCACCACATGGGTGGGACGAGAAGCTTTAAATCATCCCTGAGCCCTGCCTTCTGAGGTGATGGGGACCCAGAAGATCTCTTGAGAGAAGGAAGCCCTGCCTAATACTTCCAGATCCGTTTGTTTGTTTGTTAATTCTTCTGAAAGAACCAGAAGCCCAATTAGAGGTGTACTGATAAAAATAACTGGCTCTCCAGAAAGAAGAGCTCTGATTCATGCTGTTTGCAGATTTCTGTGGTGTAAATAAAACTGAGCAGAACCCTGTGGGGCTCCTGGGCATGGAAGCCTTTCTGTGTCCCCCATTTCTTGTTTGTAGGGAATAGGCTTCATTCAGCCTCCATGACCTTCCCTGCGTTCCAAAGGGCAGGTTCAAACAGTTGCTAATCAGGGAAGGGAGGGGATGCAAAAACAAGGGTGGAACAGCCAAGAAACAATAGTGCAGCCTTGGGGCAGGGTCCTGGTTCGCCTCAAGGGATACACATAACAGTATCTTTGAGCTCTTCTGCAGAACTAAAACCCCCAACAAATGCAAGATGTTAACTACTTGAAGCATTCTTCATTCCAGAGAGAAGGTCACAAAAACAAAAGCTTGAGAACAACAAAAAGCTCATCAGGAGACCACCTGAGGCCAGATTAAAGGAATGCAGGCCCTGCACACACCCTGATCCTTCTCAGCAACCCCGCCCTTGAACCATAGCTATAGAACTCCTCACCAAATCCTCCCGGGTTGGGACACACAGTTTTTCAGGGCACAAGCCTGCTGTGTCCCTCTCTGCCTGGCAAAGCAATAAAGTTATTCTTTTCGACTTCACCAAAAACTCTTGTCTCTGAGATCCGATTTGGCTCTGGCCCAGACAGGCCAAGTTTTCAGCATCGTAAATACTTCCACCGTGGCTGATTTCAAGCTACCAACATAAGGTCACTGAACACGGAGTTGGAGTGCCAGCATGCCACCAAGCCCCGGTAATTGGCTTCAGAGTCTCAAAGCCAGGAGGTGGCCAGGGAGCCGTTTCTGGGAGCGCCCCAGTGAGGAGCAGAGAGAAGAGCAGCTCTTGCGGGTGTGGAGCAGAGCCTCCAGCTGGGCAGCCGTGCTAGCAGGGAGCCATGGGCAGTGGGGAGGCCCAGCGAGAATCGGGGACCACACACAGCCTCCAGGGCAGCGGGGATGGGGATCGGGTGAGGAGACCAAACACAGCAGGAGGAAGTGCATTCTTTCAGAGCTGAGAGAGGCTCACCCAGTCTGGGTAAGAGAAATAGACAGGCAGCTTCAGGGCACAAGTGAAGCAATCAGAATGTCTCAGGCTGAAGGGAAACACTCCTCTTTCATTTCCCTTATTAGGGCATTCTCCCTGAGATGACCTTTCCAGGAAGAGAGCTTCCAGGGCTCACACAGATGTCTTGTCACTGGGCTAAATCCCACAAGGGCTTTTTCCCAGTTGAGCCCAGTGCAAGACACCTGTGGGCTCCTGTTAGAGCCGGTAAAAGCGTATGTGAAGGCAGGTAACACAACCAAGAGAAACTGCTGGGTCTCCTGTCACTTAAACTGGATCTTAGGGGCCCTGTATATGGTGCAAACTAGTGGTGCACCTGGGCTACAGCCTGACCCAGCAGTTGACTCTGCTTTCAGTGTTGTTCATGTACAAATAATGTTCCACCCTTGCTGGGGTGATTTTTCCCACGAGCAAAGCTCATACATGTACGCTCCTTTCTGCTTAAAAACCCTTCCCTGAGTCACGTTCACTCACTTTTGCACAAGATATAGGCTTTTCATGATCTGACATCTACTCATCAGTTTTATCTGCTGCCCTGCTCCTGGTAACTTCACTTTATCTAAGTCACGATTCCCAAACAAGCTATGTTTGCTTGATTCTAGGCCTTCATACTTGTTTTCCCTGTGTTTTGACTCTTTTCCTAGCTCTATGGGTCTCTTCCCATGCCAGGAATCTTGCATCACATCTATAGTTTTATTATTAAACCCCCAGGGTTTTCTTTTTTACTATCTTTTATTGTGGCAAAATATATGTAACATAAAATTTGCCATTTGAACCATTTTTTTTTTAAAGATTTATTTATTGATTGATTGCTATGTTGGTCTTCATTTCTGTGCGAGGGCTTTCTCTAGTTGTGGCAAGCGGGGGCCACTCTTCATCGCGGTGCGCAGGCGTCTCATGATCGCAGCCTCTCTTGTTGCGGAGCACAGGCTCCAGACGCGCAGGCTCAGTAGTTGTGGCTCACGGGCCTAGTTGCTCCGCGGCATGTGGGATCTTCCCAGACAGGGTGCGAACCCGTGTCCCCTGCATTGGCAGGCAGATTCTCAACCACTGCGCCACCAGGGAAGCCCTGAACCATTGTTAAGTGTAGAATTTGGTGGCATTAATTATAGTCACAATGTTATACAACCATCACCACTATTTCCATAATCTTTCATCACCCTAAACAGAAACTCTGAGCCTATTAAGCAATAACTCCCCACTCCCTCCTTCACCCAACCTCCACTAACATCTAACTTCTAATCTACTTTGTCTCTAAGAATTTGCCTATTCTAGGTATTTTCTATAAATGCAATCATGCAATAATTGTCCTTTTGTATCTGGCTTCTTCCACTTCGCCTATTTTCAAGGTTCAACCATGATGTGGCACGTGTCAGAATTCCATTCATTTTCATGGCTGAATAATATTCCATTGTATGGATATAACACATTTTGTTTAACCATTCATCTGTTGATAGACATTTGGGTTGTTTCAACCTTTAGGTTATCGTGAATAATTCTGTTCTGAACATTGGCATACACTTCACATATTTTCCCCTCCATATGGTCAGAGGGGACCTGACCTCTGATCTTATTTCTACTGTAGAACTGGCTGACTTCTATTTATCTTACAGAATCCTTTGCAAGCAGAAAATGGTGGAACAGGAGCCCAAGCCCAAACTTCCTGCCTGTGTCCAGGGATGTTTCCACTTTGCCCCACTGAATTACAGGCTTTCCCAGATGGACTATCATAATGAAAGTGGGAGGACTGAAAGTAGCAGAGCCTGAAGAGACTAGTTAGGAGGCTCCAGTAACCCTGGTGTTAGAGGTAGGGCCTGGCCCAAGGGAGATAAAAATGCGTCCACATTTGATACCCATAAATGTCCACATGCAGCCATTCTCAGAAAGTAACATGGTGTGGAGATCGCTGTGGGTGTGTATATATGAATGGGTTGAGAGGAGAAGAGTGGAAAAGAATGGGAGACAAATGGAAAGAAGGGAGATTAGAGAAAGTGGTCATTTGAATACTCAGCAGAACTTTAGTCAAGCTACCAAATCACTACCATAATAATAAATTTGGTCCAATAAAGACAGAGTGGAATAGTCAGATGCCATCATGCAACTTTATTTCACATGCTTTTACATGACCTGAATACAACAAGGATATTCAATTGGGCATGTGTTGAATGCCACAATCTAGCCTAAATTTGGTCAACCCCAGCCCATTGCTGTTAACCTGTTTCCTAAGAAATAGTCACGGAAACCCTCTTTGATTTTCTCTCCTTGCTCCAAAGCCTTGAGACCTTGTACTGAATTTTGTCAGCATTCATGCAAAGTTGCAGGACACTCCAATTTGTACACTCAGAAGTCGCTTTATGCAATCTTGAAAAAGAAAAACAGAGCTGGAGGAATCAGGTTCCCTGACTCCAGACTATACTACAAAGCTACAGTAATCAAGACAGTATGGTACAAAGCCCAGAGATATGGGATAGGGAGGGTGGGAGGGGCGGAGATGCAAGAGGGAAGAGATATGGGAATATATGTATATGTATAACTGATTCACTTTGTTATGAAGCAGAAACTAACTCACCATTGTAAAGCAATTATACTCCAATAAAGATGTTAAAGAAAAAAAAGAATGAAATTAGAACACTCCCTAACACCATATACAAAAATAAACTCAAAATGGATTAAAGACCTAAATGTAAGGCCAGACACTATGAAACTCTTAGAGGAAAACATAGGCAGAACACTCTCTGACATAAATCACAGCAAGATCCTTTTTGACTCACCTCCTAGAGAAATGGAAATAAAAACAAAAATAAACAAATGGGACCTAATGAAATTTAAAAGCTTTTGCACAGCAAAGGAAACCATAAACAAGACGAAAAGACAACCCTCAGAAAGGGAGAAAATATTTGCAAATGAAGCAACTGACAAAGGATTAATCTCCAAAATTTACAAGCAGCTCATGCAGCTCAGTATCAAAGAAACAAACAACCCAATCCAAAAATGGGCAGAAGACCTAAATAGACATTTCTCCAAAGAAGATATACAGATTGCCAAGAAACATATGAAAGGATGCTCAACATCACTAATCATTAGAGAAATGCAAATCAAAACTACAATGAGGTATTACCTCACACCAGTCAGAATGGCCATCATCAAAAAATCTACAAACAATAAATGCTGGAGAGGGTGTGGAGAAAAGGGAACCCTCTTGCACTGTTGGTGGGAATGTAAATTGATACAGCCACTATGGAGAACAGTATGGAGGTTCCTTAAAAAACTAAAAATAGAACTATCATATGACCCAGCAATCCCACTACTGGGCATATACCCTGAGAAAACCATAATTCAAAAAGAGACATGTACCACAATGTTCACTGCAGCATTATTTACAATACCCAGGACATGGAAGCAACCTAAGTGTCCATCGACAGATGAATGGATAAAGAAGATGTGGCACATATATACAATGGAATATTACTCAGCCATAAAAAGAAACGAAATTGAACTATTTGTAGTGAGGTGGATAGACCTAGAGTCTGTCATACAGAGTGAAGTAAGTCAGAAAGAGAAAAACAAATACCGTATGCTAACACACATATATGGAATCTAAAAAAGAAAAAAACATGGTTCTGATGAGCCTAGGGGTAGGACAGGAATAAAGACGCAGACATAGAGAATGGACTTGAGGACACAGGGAGGGGGAAGGGTAAACTGGGATGAAGTGAGAGAGTAGCACTGACTTATATACACTACCAAATATAAAATAGATAGCTAGTGGGAAGCAGCTGCATTGCACAGGGAGATCAGCTCAGTGACCACCTAGAGGGGTGGGATAGGGAGGGTGGGAGGGAGACACAAGAGGGAGGGGATATGGGGATATATGTATACATATAGCTGATTCACTTTGTTATATAGCAGAAACTAACACAACATTGTAAAGCAATTATACTCCAATAAAGATGTTAAAAAAAATAAAATAGATAATTAATAAGGACCTACTGTATAGCACAGGGAACTCTACTCAGTGCTCTCTAATGACCTATATGGGGAAAGAATCTAAAAAAAAGAGTTGATATATGTGTAGGTATAACTGATTCACTTTGCCGTACAGCAGAAACTAACAACATTGTAAATCAACTATACTCCAATAAAAATTAAAAAATAAAAATAAAAAAGAAGTCGCTTTATGACCCTAATCATGGGCCACTGCCAGGCAAAATGAGGAAGTAAACAGCCAGCATCTTCTTTTTGTGTCTTTCCCTTCCAGGCACCAGGTGTTGATAACTGGTATGAATCATTAAGGGTAGAATTTTAGGCATGAGTGGGAAAGAAATTTTTCAGATGTGACAACCCTGCAGGCACTCCTCAAATCACACCATCGCACACACCACATACTCAGCTTGGTTGAAAGGCCAGTCCTACCTGGACAGATCCTCTCAAGACTGAGACACTCTGACAGGAAGTGGGCTTTGAAAGAACATGCTGCTTCCTGGAGTTGAGCATAACCGGGAACACTAGGCTACCTTGATGTAGTCTGAGTAAAAAGGGCTTGAGATGATAAAAGAGGATGTGGCTGAAAGAAGGAAGCAAAAAGAACCTTGGGGAATAAGCCCTGTAAATCAATTTTGTTTCCCTTCCACTTCCTAAGCCTGGAGACAGAAACCACAGCAAGTTCTAAGACAGACTGTGTGGAGCCACTAGGTATTGTGGTCACCAGGGTGTTCCTGGGAGCCCTCGTGTGTTCCTAGCTCCTGCTCCATGTCCAAGTCCACACTCAGTGCACAACTGCTAATGAATTCACTTAGAAAGGAAAGCTCCTAAAGCATTCAAGCAATATCAGCCTTGTGCAAAAAGCTTAAGGAGCACAAGATTTGCCTTTTACATCTCACTATCTCTCTCTCTGTGGGGCTTCCATCTCGCTGTCTCCATTACTGACGCTTCATCTCTTACAGCTTCCCCATTTCCTTTCACATAAAATTATCTTGACCTGTTTATTGAAAGGATCTTATATACTAATTCATACTAAGGTATGAATGACTGAAAATAGCCCACTACACCGCCTTTTGCAAGAGTAGTCACATTTTTCAAAGTAATAATTTCATCAGTGATAGATTGGATATAATTTTTTTTTTAATCCAAGAAATGAAGATATACCATGCTAACACTAATCAAAAGAACACTAGAGTAGCTATATTACTTTCAGACAAAGTGGGCTTCAGAGCAAGGAAAATTACCAGGGATAAAGAAGGGCATTATCTAGTGATAAAGGGGTCAATTCTTCAAGAAGACATAATAATACCTAACATGTATGCACCTAACAACAGAACATCAAAATACATGAGGCAGAAACTGATAGAACTGCAAGGAGAAATAGATGAATCCACTATTATAGTTGGACACTTCAACAGCTCTCTATAAGAAATGGACAGATCCAGCAGGCAGAGAATCAGTAAGGATATAGTTGAACTCAGCACCACCAATCAACTGGATATAATTGACATCTACTGTCAATTCACTTAACAACAATAGAATACCCATTCTTCTCAAGTGTACATGGAACATTCACCAAGACAGACCACATTCTGGGCCAAAAACACACCTTAAAATTTTTTTTTCCTTTTTTTAAAATTGAAATATAGTTGATTTACAATGTTGTGTTAGTTTCAGGTATACAGCAAAGTGATTCAGTTCTATACATATACACATATATATACATATATATTCTTTTTTAGATTCTTTTCCCTTATAGGTTATTACAAGATATTGAGCATAGTTAGTTCCCTGTGCTGAACAGTAGGTCCTTGTTGGTTATCTATTTTATATACAGTAGTTTGTATATGTTCATTCCAAACTCCTAATTTATTCCTCCTCCTCTTTTCCCCTTTGGTACCATAAGTTTGTTTTCTATGCCTGTGAGTCTATTTCTGTTTTGTAAATAAGTTCATTTGTATCATTTTTTTAGAGTCCATATATAAGCAGTATCGTATTATATTTGTCTTTCTCTGTCTGACTTACTGCACTTAGTATGATAATCTCTAGGTCCATCCATGTTGTTGCAAATGGCATTATTTTATTCTTGTTTATGGCTGAGTAATATTCCATTGTGTATATATACCACATCTTCTTTATCCATTCATCTGTTGATGGACACTTAGGTTGCTTCCATATCACACCGCAACAAATTAAAAAAAAAAACAAACTACATACAAAGTATGCCCTCAAACCACAGTGGAATTAAACTAGAAATCAATAACAAAAAGATCATCGAAAAATTCTAAAATATTTGGAGGTTAAACAACACACTTCAAAATAACACATGGTCAAAGAAGTCTCAAGAGAAGTTTTTAAAAATGTAAACTAAATGAAAGTACAACTATCAAAATTTGTCAGATACAGTGAAAGCAGTGCCTAAAGGGAAATTTATAGCATTGAATACATTTATTACAAAAGAAGAAATATCTAAAACCAGTAATCTAAGCTTATACTATAGGAAACTCATAAAGAAGATCAAATTAAATCCAAAGTAAGCAGAAGAAAAGAAATAACAGACATTAGAATAGAAACTAATGAAGTCGAAAACAGGAAATCAATAGAGAAAATCAGCAAAACCAAAAGCTGATTCTTTGAAAAGACCAATAAAATGGATAAACCTCTGGCCAAGCTAATCAAGAGAAAAAGAGAGAAAATAAAAATGACTGATATCAGAAATGAAAGAGAGGCTTTCATAACAGATCCCATGGACATTAAAAGGATAATAAAGTAATATTATGAACAAATCTATGCCTACAAATTTGCTAACTTAGATGAAATGGGTCAATTCCTTGAAGATGCAGGGATTTTTCCAAACTCTCTTCTACCAAAACTCACACAAAGAGAAATATATAATCTGAATAGGCTTTTCTCTATTAAAGAGAGTGGATTGATAATTAATAAACTTCTAAAACTGAAAGCACCAGGCCCAGATGGTTTCACCGATGACTTTTAACAAACATTTAAGGAAGAAATTATATCGATTTCCTACCATCTCTTCCAGAAAATAGAGGCACAGGGAACATTTCCTAACTCATTCTATGGCGACAGCATTATCTTAATACCAAAACCAGACAAAGACATTACAAGAAAAGAAAACTACAAACTAATATCTCTCATGAACATAGGTGCAAAGAACCTTAACAAATTATAAGCAAATTGAATCCAACATTATATAAAAAGAATTTTATACCATGACCAGGTGGAATTTATCCTGGGTATGCAAGGCTAGTTCAACATTTAAAAATCAATTAATGAGGGACTTCCCTGGTGGCACAGTGGATAAGAATCCGCCTGCCAATGCAGGGGACATGAGTTCAATCCCTGGTCCGGGAAGATCCCACACGCCACAGAGCAATTAAGTCCGTGCGCCACAACTACTGAACCTGTGCTCTAGAGCCCGCGAGGCACAACTACTGAAGCCCGCACGCCTAGAGCCTGTGCTCCACAACAAGAGAAGCCACCACAAGGAGAATCCCGCGCACTGCAATGAAGAGTAGCCCCCGCTCGCCTCAACTAGAGAAAGCCCACGTACAGCAACGAAGACCCAACGCAGCCAAAAATAAATACAATTAAATATTAAAAAAAAAAATCAATTAATGGAACCCAGCATATCAGGTTAGAAAAGAAAAATCATATGATCATATCAATAGATGCAGCAAAAGTACTTGACAAAATTCAACACCCATTCATGATAATAGTTTTATACAAAATTAATAAGATAATAACAATTTTTAAATGAATAAATTATTGTCAAGAACACTAAGAGAGAACACTCGCCTTGCTAGAATTTTAAAACATGTTATAAATGGACAACCATCAAAAGGGATGCGATTAAAATGCCAAGATAACTTTTGCAGTGAAGACAGGTTTTGACCAAAACATCATGCTGCCAGACTGGTGATGTCTTTCCTTTCTCCCATCAGAATGCTCCTCTGGACCTAGACAGTCAAACGTCAATTAAGGAAGAGCCCTTTGCCCTTTGCTGCTGGCAAAGGAAGTGATGATCCCAGAATGCCAAGCCTCTGCTCTCACAATGATGACAAGGTCTGGGGTGACAGTGTGTCTGGGGCTTCTGCAGCTAGGAGTGAACAGAATCAATTCTGTATTTAACCCCGTGTCTCCTTTGACATTTCTCTGGCAATCTTGGTCTTCAAAGCACAAGGATTTAGAAAATGAGAAGTATTTTCCAGACATAAAGAAAGAAAAGAAGAAACCAAGAGCTGTAAACAAGGGCAACAAAGAAGCTATGTCAGTATCCTTTATGTGTCTAAGTGGCCTTTCACTCCTGGGTGTCAGGGTAACAAATTCACTCCAAAGGCGAGGTCAATTACCCCTTCTTGCAATGAAAGGGTGGAAATCATACTCTGGCTAAAGCATTTCAGTTATGGTATGATTCAAAACTCTTGCTGAGAAAACTGAAAAAGTAAACATTGAAATGTATTTAAAATCCAGAATATTACAGCTGGATGAGACCACATAAATTAAAATTTTAATGTCCCATTTAATAAATGAAGAAACCCCAGTCAAGAGAGGTTAAAAGTCTGGCCCTGGGCTTCCCTGGTGGCGCAGTGGCTGAGAGTCTGCCTGCCAATGCAGGGGACGCGGGTTCGAGCCCTGGTCTGGGAAGATCCCACAAGCCGCAGAGCGGCTGGGCCCGTGAGCCACAATTACTGAGCCTGCGCGTCTGGAGCCTGTGCTCCGCAACAAGAGAGGCCGCGACAGTGAGAGGCCCGCGCACCACGATGAAGAGTGGACCCCGCTTGCCACAACTAGAGAAAGCCCTTGCACAGAAATGAAGACCCAACACAGCCATAAATAAAATAAATAAATAAATAAAAATTAAAAAAAAAAAAAAAAAAAAAAAAGCTCTCAGTGACCCTACAGGAAACAATATGTACTCCAATCACAGAATCAGAGTTGAAAAAAAAAAAAAAAAAAGTCTGGCCCTTGGACACATGACAAGGAGAAGCAATATAGGACAATAGCCTCCAACAGATCTGGGCTTGATTCCCAAATGCGAAGTCATTGCACCCATCTGAGCCCCTGTTTCTTCAACTGTAAAATGGGCATAACAGGAATCATTTCACAGGATTGGTGTGAAAATTAAAGATAGAAACCTGCAGAGCACTGGCATAGTTTTTGCCACATAAAAGTCCTCAATAATTATTTTCCTTTCTTTTGGTTCCCAGGGTCAGGGCCAGAACTCAGTGCCTGGGCTCTGGAATCACAGTTCATTCCTCTTTCCTCTGGTCCAAATGACAGCAACAGGTAGAGTATTTGCAGGTATCAGGTCGAGATGGGGATGAAAGGGATCCCGGGGTGTGTTCCAGTGGCTCTGTAGCTCTGCTCTCCAGCAAATAAGATACTGAATGGGGCTTAGTTTCTGCCTCTGTCCCTGATAAGCTATATATGAAAACCTAGATCCACCGGCAGTTCAATTTTTCCATCTGAGAAATAGGACAAAGGTCATTAAAAATTGATATTATCTGATATTTTGGCAGCCTTCCCAACTGCTCAATTCAATGAGCTTTTCTTAATCTGTATTTACATCTGTATTTGCTGCAAGAGCCAGAAGTGTGTGTGAGTGTGTGTGTGTATGACTGGGGATGGTAGAGGGTGATGGGAATAGATGGAAAGGTGGTCCTATTCTAAATGGAAAAATGATCCGGGTCAGTAAGGACTTTGGTCAGCCCAGGTCCTCATACATACAAAGAGAAAGAGCCAGTAGGCCAAGAAAAGGAGGCTGCAAGGTCTTGGGAGAGTGAGGTTCTAGGGATGTGGAAAGAGAAGAGAACGTTGGCACAGGAAGACAAACGCAATAGCAATTTAACAAAGAGCACTAGGGGATTCTTCCTATAGCCTCATGGCTCCCCAGATCTACATTTTCAACCCTGACCTCTGCCCAGAACTCTAGACGAACACTGGAATGGTTTCACAGGCATTAGAATGAGCTTGCTCAGAAGAGAACTCTTGATTCTACCCTCCCACATTCAAACCAGCTCCTCTGTCAACCATCCCTGTCTCAGAAAAAGGCAACACAATCCACTCAGTTGCTTAAGCCAAAAATCTAGGGATTTTCCTGGGTCTCTCTCTTTCATCTTCCTCAGCGCCGTAGGACCTTCGTTCGCAATGCACCCGAATCCATTCTCTTCTCTCCGTTTCTTCTGCTCTGACTCCACCACCGTCAAGTCCGGGCCACCATCAGTTTTTGTTTTAGCATTGCAGTATCCACCCAACCGATCTCCCTGATTCCAGACTTGCCCCCTCTTCATAAACCCACCGGAGTGACCTTCTAAAAATATAGACCAGATCAAATTATCCCAAAGCTTAAAAGCTTTCCAATGATTTCCCATTGCACTTGGAAAAAAATTCTAAATTCCTTCTTCTGAGTCACAAAATCCTCAGTGAGCTACCCCCACCCCCTACTGGCTTTCTAACTCATCTCATGCCTGGTCTCTCTGTTCAGTCACTGGGCTCAGGACAAGTTGGCCTTGTCTCTGTTCCTCAAATGTGCCAAGCTTGGTCCTGTGCTAAGGCCTTTGCACCAGCCCTGCCTCTGCCTGGAATGTGTTTCCCTCATACCTTTGCCTGGTGGTCTCCTCTAGAACTCAGCATGATGTCACCATCTCAGACAATCTGTGCCAGAAGCCACCCATTCACTCACTATTCTGGCACCCTATTTTATTTCTCTGCGTAGCTCATATCACTTGCTGATAGTTTTCTTGTTTATTTCTTTCGTTACTGTCTGTCTTACTCTGTGAGAAGGGAAGCTCTGTGAGATAGGAATCTTTCAATCCACGCTGTTTCCTGTTCTGGCACAGGAAAGGCAGGCAACAGATACTTATTGTTTGAATAGAAAAAGGAAAGAACTCCAAACCACCAAAAGTGAACTAAAGAGCCTTATCTTGGGGGAGTGTTCGTTTTAACTGAATCCCAAGATTGTCTCACAGAAATCTAGTGATGTTCAGAAGCTCACCAGGTTAATGGAAATGAGAAGAGAGTGGGCAAGTTCAGCACAAAACCCTGAATCCTTTTCTAGAGGATCCCAACTGTCTGGACATCTAAAGGCCTCTCCACCAGGAGACCTCTGGAAATGGAGTTCTATGTGTTTCTGTAATGAGACCAGCCCAAATGTTTGTTTTCAGACAGATGAATTTTGTTACAAATGCTCTGCTACGTGAGTCCTACGGTCTCTTTCATGAGAGGCGTTTTGGAAGGGAGAGGTTATCTTAAGCCAGGGCTCAGATGTTGTTAAGAAGAGCCAGTTTCTTAAAGCAAATGTGAAGTTTCCTTATTTTCACCTCATGCCACACACTTTCATGCCTTTTGCCTTTCCTTCGGCTCCTTCCCATCCCACACCTCCTGAAATCCTATTTCTTCATCTTTAAGGCACAGCTACGGTGCTACAGCTGCTCAGAAACTCCGTGATCTCCTCCCGTTGAGATGAGCAAAGGCTTTCCCAGACTCTATTACCCTTTTGTACATAAATCCATTATATTACTTATTTTATTTTATCTTATAATTACTTTTTACACCTAGAGTTACCCTAGAAGATTATAAGTTCCCTGAAAGAAGAATCATGTCATTCATTTTTTAAATCTCCTCTTAGCAATGATCACAGTTATTTATACAGAGACAGTGTTCAATAAATGAGTGAAATGAACAAAGGAAATAAGAGAGGGCAGTGTGACTCCTACCCAGGTGGCTAAACCAATTTATGGCTCAGAAGAGTGAGGGGGGCGTGGGGGAGGGGCAGGGCGTGGATCTTAAACTTCCGACAGCATTTACGTATATTCACAGCTACCTTCTCACCTCCCAGCACAAACCCAGGCTTCGCTGTGCTTTGCTCGAGTGACCCAGAAAAGAGGAAGAGACCTCCCCAAACAGGCACCCCCAATATATGCGACATGTGATGCCGAGTCATCCTGATGGGTGAAGATTAACTGCTAAGACAGGAGTGAGTTAACAGAGTTAATAGATGAAAATTTTAGGTTAATGAAGAAAATGTCTGATTTTACTTGCGTATGTGCTTCTAAAGTTGTTCTACGATGCAATCTCTAAAATAATGAAGTTAAACTGTTTTCATAAACACACATTTTTCAGTAAATAAGATACTGACAGTTCATGTCATGTGACTGTCACGGATGTCAGATTTGATCTACATGACCAAGACCCCCATCACACCCACCGGACAGCCACGCAATGGGACTCCAGGGGTATTTGTTTTTGATTTTGTCTTCAGGAAAATGAATTCACTCGTCTTTACAGGCAAATGACATCATTCTGAACGATTTTAACCTGTTTTAAAAGCTTTGTCCTTTCCATTTGTTTCTCTTTTGTGATCAGCCAAAGAATATTCAATGCTGAAGAGCCATCCCAAAACAGCTACAGTGTTCTCTCTGCCACTCTCACTTGTCTTGACCTCAACATCCCATGGCCAAGTTCATTCCTCGTGCTGGAGCCCCGTCTCCTCCCTCGCTTTTCTTCCCTTCTCTGTTTCTTTTCTTTTACAATCTCCTGTCAGTTTACTCCTTACATCCCTCGCTACTTCTCACTCTCTGGCGACTTACTGGGTCTTCTGAAAACCACAGATACAAATCTCCATGGAGGATTCTTCTCTTTTCAAGCACTTTGATTAAAGTAACCAAGGTTCGGTACCTGTTAAAGCTAGATGCTTTGCTAAAGGATATGTTATCCTTCTGACTCAGTAATCCCACCCCTGAGTTTACAGCAGGGACATGAGTGTCTATGGCTACCAAAGACATATACAAGGATGTTCACAGCAGCTTTCTTCAAAAGTTAGAAATAACTAAATGCCCATCAACAGCAAAATGGATAAATTGTGATATATTCACACAGTGGAATGACTCACAGCAAAGAAAAAGAATGAATTATTGCGACATACAACACCATACATGGATAAATCTCAAAGACGATGATGAGAGAAAGAAGCCAAACACACAAATATCTATCTATCTATCTATCTATCTATCTATCTATCTATCTATCTATCTGTCTGTCTCTCCATATGTACACGTCAAACAGACAAAGCTAATGTATAGTGATAGAGACTGGAAAAGTCCTTACCTCTGGGGGGATGCTGACTCAGAGGGGGCATAGGGGATCCTACTGGAGTCCAGAAACATCCTATATCTTAATCTGGTTTGTGGTTACCTAATCCTAACATACTGGGTTAGCCAAAAAGTTTGTTCAGGTTTATCTGTAAGATATGGAAAAACCCAAACAAACTTTTTGGCCAACCCAATACATGTAAAAAGTTGTCCTGATTAATGCAATTTACTCTATATAAGTTATACCTCAATTAAAAAGTAAGAAAATATATTAAAATAAAAAAATAATAAAGTAACCCGTGAATTACCACAAATTTCAGAACAGAAAACAAGCTGTGCTCTATCCCTCTCCCCCACATTTTAATTTAGCTGCATCCTCTTGTGTTTGTGCCAGGATGGCATACGACGGGTGCTGTTAGCATATGATGTGAGGGAGATGTGCAAAGCAAGCAGACAGCCTGGCAGATGGAAGCATACACACCTTGTGAGGGGAACAGATCTGGACCTTCCTTCTGCAGTTTCCTCAGCTGTGGATAGAGAAGATGAGCATATGCCCCGAGAAAGATGGTGGAATTAGCAGTTTCTCTATGACTCTTTTCCCCGAATTTCACCCTCACGCTCCACCTCATAGTCAAGGAAAACTCAAAGTGCTAACACCCGGGCTTTAATTTCTGCCCGTTTAATTTACTCTGGACACGTGGTACAGGACCCATCGTGCCTCTCTTCTTTCCCTTTCCTCTTCATCACCTATTTCATCCTTTTCATCACATCATTCTCTGTGCCCTCCTCCCATATGTCTTCTTTATCTTCCTACTTTTTTCTTTTTAAAAAAAATTTTATTTATTATTTATTTTTGGATGTATTGGGTCTTCGTGCTGCGTGCAGTTTTCTCTAGTTGCAATGAGTGGGGGCTGGTGTTAGTTGTGGTGCACGGGCTTCTCATTGCAGTGGATTCTCTTGTTGTGGAGCACGGGCTCTAGGCACGTGGGCTTCAGTAGTTGTGGCACTCAGGCTTAGTAGTTGTGGCACACGGGCTTAGTTGTTCTGCAGCATGTGGGATCTTCCCGGATCAGGGTTCGAACCCGTGTTCCCTGCCTTGGCAGATGGATTCTTAACCACTGCGCCACCAGGGAAGCCCCCTACTTCTTTTTCTACCCCATCCCTCTGTGTGATTCCCTCTCTCTTCCCAATCTTCCCATTCATGTCTTTCCTCTATAATGTGGGAGAAAGATCTAACAATTTTCTTTTCTTTTCGAAGATCTAACAATTTTCTACAGCATTTCGGATTATTTAATTTTAAAAAGGAATTTGGAAAAGGCTAGATTTTGTTTTATGAAACATCTTTCCTGTTAGACACACGTGTACATGATCACATAGAAATCTGCTTTTTAAAGTAGTTTTCATGGACTTCCCTGGTGGCGCAGTGGTTAAGAATCCACCTGCCAATGCAGGGGACATGGGTTCAAGCCCTGGTCCGGGAAGATCCCACTTGTCGCAGAGCAACTAAGCCCGTGTGCCACAACTACTGAGCCTGCACTCTAGAGCCCACGAGCCACAACTACTGAGCGCACATGCCACAACGACTGAAGCCCGCATGCCTACAGCCCGTGCTCCGCAACAAGAGTAGCCCCTGCTCGCCACAACTAAAGAAAGCCCACACAGCAAAGACCCAACGCAGCCAAAAATAAATAAATAAATAAATAAAAATAAAGTAGCTGTTACTCTAAAAGTTAAAAAACAAAGCCTGTTGGAATTGTAGTATGAGGGGCTTGCTGTTTTCCCCTGAGGAAAACAATTTCCAGCAACATTGTTATTAAGGACCGAAAATATTTACTCAAAGTGGAAGTCACATAGAATTTCTACATGACCTCAGTTTATAGACACGATAATTGACAAAGTGCCTCGCGGTGGAAAAGCAGTTACGGGAGATTTGCTTCATTGCTACCTTATGATCCTCAGAGAAAAGAGTGGAAGGGGGTGTGCATGGAGGGTGGAGAGTGGGGAGAAAGGAAAAGACTGGAGAAATGAAACGGATGCGGCTGGAGGCCAGGCAGGGAAGGCACAGGTGGAGCCAGGGCTGGACCAACCAGTAGCCTCGCCTTTCAACCCGCAGTCGTCTTTAGCTGCCTGCTCGGTATTGGGAAGGGCGACAAGAGCTGCACGGTGGGTGCGGACACTTTGCGGTGCCGGGTAGGAGCGAAGGGCGCCCTCTGCGGGCAGCCGCTCCGCCTTTCCCCCCACGGTCCCAAAGCACTCAGCTCTCTCTAACCTTGCACACCACCTCGGCAAACCAGAACCCTGAGTTAGCCAGCGCCTCCTCCGCGCTCCAGAAGGCCGACTAGGAGCCAGGGGTTATAACTCCACTCCACCCCCAGAAGCCCATCGACTATTTCTTAACGCTTCTTACTCTACTCTCCCCAAGAGAAAGTGCTGGAAATAAAGCATTCTCCACCTCACTACATTTCCAGCAAGGTATGGGCACTCTTTAGAGGTCGACGTCTGGGCAACTATAACTCGACCCACCTTTGGCTCAGCTCTGCAAGGAGTTATTGAGGGACCCTTTAGAAAATCCGCGGTAGGAACATGGAAAACCCATGCCATTTAACCTGATTCTCAGCTCCTGAATCTTAGGGGTGATAATACCTACCACCCAGGGCTTTTTTGAGGGTTAAATGAGCAGCAGTAGCTGGCATATAGTAGGTGCTCAGTAAATGTTGGTTCCTTTCCACTCCCATCCCACTCCACCTCATCCCACAGACCTTAAAAAAAGGTGGGGACTTTGCTGGTGGCACAGTAGTTAAGAAAGTCCGCCTGCCAATGCAGGGGACATGGGTTCGAGCCCTGGTCCGGGAAGATCCCACATGCTGTGGAGCAATTGAGCCTGTGGGACACAACTACTGAGCCTGCACTCTAGAGCCCATGAGCCACAACTACTGAGCCCACGTGCCACAACTACTGAAGCCCGTGAGCCTAGAGCCCGTGCGCCGCAACAACAGAAGCCACCGCAATGAGAAACCCGAGCACCGCAACGAAGAGTAGCCCCTGCTCGCCGCAACTAGAGAAAGCCCGCGGGCAGCAACAGCAACAAAGACCCAACACAGCCAAAAAAAGAAAAAAGGTGAGTTGGTAAGTTCATTTCCTCCTCCTTCTTGGCCTGCAATCAAGATAAACCGCCCCCATATGGGCAGGGCCGACTTGGTTCCCGCCTCCCCGCCGCTTGGTAACTGCATATGTTATTAGGTTTGTGAGAGTTTGGGGCAGCTGCTTTGATGGAGGAGCATTTTGATTCCGCCTCTAACGCCATCACTGTTTTTCACCTTCAGAAACATATCTTCCCTCGGTCCCTGAGACTCCCGTGGACGCCGTCCGTCTCCCATCCCCGGATGGATGTCAATTTTGCACATGACATAGGAACAAAACCAACAGCAAACAACAATTTTACATTCGGACACTACTGAATGAAACAATTACGTCACAAAGTTCCTAAGTCAAACAGCAGCATCAAACCAGTTGCTAAAAGAGGTAGCAACCAAAGTGTTCTGCATTATGACAATCATATTCAGAAACCGGCTGAGCAGTCACTACTTCGGAAAATGTGAGTCCTGTGTAGGGTGTATTTTAAAATCATCTTACATGCAAACTATTATATATAGGACGGATAAACAACAAGGTGCTATTGTATAGCACAGGGAACAGTATTCAATATGCTGTGATAAACCATAATGGAGAAGAATATGAAAAAGAATATATATATGTATATGTACGTATAACTGAGTCACTTTGCTGTACAACGGAAATTAACACAACATTGTAAATCAACTATACTTCAGTAAAATTTAAAAAATTAAATTAAATTAAAACAAGTAAATAAAATAAAATCATATTACAAACAGCCTTCAGGAACAGTGGGTCATGTTCAAAGACAGGTCCTTTGATTCTGCTGAGATCTTTGATGGTTTTGGTCACGCAAAGGGGGGCCCAGGGCTAAGTTCACCCATTAGGGCCAGAAAGTGTTTTACAGACTTTCTTTTCTTTTCTTTTTTTAAAAAAATCTGCCTGCCAGTGCAGGGGACACGGGTTTGAGCCCTGGTCTGGGAAGATCCCACATGCCACGGAGCAACTAGGCCCGTGAGCCACAACTACTGAGCCTGCGCGTCTGGAGCCTGTGCTCCGCAACAAGAGAGGCCCGCTCATCTCGATGAAGAGTGTCCCCTGCTCGCCGCAACTAGAGAAAGCCCTCACACAGAAACGAAGACCCAACACACCCAAAAATAAATAAATAAATAAAATTTTTTAAAAAATCCATTAAAAAATCACAACCCTTATTGTTTATATTATGATTGAAACATTTCACAAAACAGTATTTATTCTTACCATGCACACATTCATATTTTCTGTTCTATTTCATTTCAAAGAAAGCCTGGTGGTGACCCTCTGTATTGATTCTATTACCATGAATGGGTTTTGACATAGATTGAAAAACAGTGGGCTAGGATGCTGAACTACTCTGTCAAATAGAGAAGAATAAGTGTGTAGTTCCCACCGGTAACTGGGAAAAAGCATGTGAGGGAGAGAGAGAAGAAAGGGACGTGAAAAGAGCTATGAAGATGTCGTGAGACCAGAACAATGAGGGGACAAAATGACCAAGAGTCACTGGCAGGCAACCTGGCTAAGGGACTTTTAACAACAGATTTTTTTTCTTTCCAGCTTTACTGAGATATAATTGATATATAACGTGGAGTTTAAGGTGTCTGCCATGATGATGTGACATATGTGTATACTGTGAAATGATCACCACAATAAGGTTAGTTAGCACATCCTTCACCTCACAGAGTTACCTTTTTGTGTGTGTGTATGTGGTGAGAACTTTTAAGATCTACTCTTAGCAACTTTCAAATACACATACACGGGCTTCCCTGGTGGCGCAGTGGTTGAGAGTCTGCCTGCCAATGCAGGGGACGCGGGTTCAAGCCCTGGTCTGGGAGGATCCCACATGCCGCGGAGCAACTAGGCCCGTGAGCCATAACTACTGAGCCTGCGCGTCTGGAGCCTGTGCGCCACAACAAGAGAGGCCGCGATAGTGAGAGGCCCGCGCACCGCGGTGAAGAGTGGCCCCCACTTGCTGCAACTAGAGAAAGCCCTAGCACAGAAACGAAGACCCAAAATAACAATCAATCAATCAATCAATCAATAAATCTTTAAAAAAAAAAATACACATACACTATCGTTAAGTACAGTCACCATGCTGACATTATTCATCTTATAACCGCAAGTTTGTGTCCTTCGGCCACCTTCACCCATCTTCCTCCCACCCCTGGCAACCACCCATCTGCTCTCAAAACCAGAAATTTCCGATGGCCATTTTGAAGCTGTTTGCCTTGGAGCATTGTGACCACTACCTACTCCTGAACATTCAGTTAAGTCTGTTCCTCACACAGATGCCTCCTGTACATCAGTTTTAGGTGGGATTGGAGGTGAGGCTGAATGTCATTTCTGGGTAGATATAGCGCAGAACACAGACAGTGCTTATGGGGTGAGGATGAGACCCGTAAGCTACACTAACGGTGGAGGCAGGGATCAGGGTCAGGAAATCACAGAAATGCAGGCAAACTTCTGGACTCCCCCTAGCTTTGCAGTAGGCATTCAAACCAAGGCGACTTGGATCTTTTTTAATTATTTATTTTTGGCTGCGTTGGGTCTTCGTTGCTGTACGCGGGCTTTCTCTAGTTGTGGCGAGCGGGGGCTACTCTTCGTTGCGGTGCGCGGGCTTCTCAGTGCAGTGGCTTCTCTTGTTGCGGAGCACGGGCTCTAGACGCACAGGCTTCAGTAGTTGTGGTACATGGGCTCAGTAGTTGTGGCTCGCGGGCTCAGTAGTTGTGGTGCATGGGCTTAGTTGCTCCGCGGCATGTGGGATCTTCCTGGACCAGGGCTTGAACCCATGTCCCCTGCATTAGCAGGCAGATTCTCAACCACTGCGCCACCAGGGAAGTCCCAGTGACTTGGATCTTAAGGTCAGGGTTATGCCAGGATTTTTAGACCACAGATCCCAAATCCCAAGTTCTCAGGAGCAGTTTCATACCCCAGAAAGAACCCAAGAGGAGAGATGTTAGAGCCAGGCAGAGGGAAGGTGGGAGGGAGAGGCCGGGAGAAGAGAAGGGCGGACTGCAGTCAGTAGACTTGGGACCTCCAATCTGGGGAGAGGAGCGGAGGGTTGGGACGGAGGCTGGATGAAACGTGTGAGGGGCGAAGAGCGTCTGTGGATTAGAGAGGCTGGGAGCAATGTAGGGCAGACGGGAAGGTTCAGAGAAACCCAAGGCCGGTGGATGTGACTTAGGGTGGAGGAACGGGGACAGCATTTGGGGCAGAGAATTGGAGGAGAAAACATGTGTTAATGCAGGGAAAACCTATCCACCCATAAAGATGGGCCTCAGACAAACAAATGAGAGGTGCGCTACCTGGGCTATCACTCAGTCTCTGCATGTCAAGGCAGCATGTTGCCAATTGCTAAAGGCGAAGTAGGGAAAATGCTTCCCTAGAGACCAACATCAAAAGAGAGCCACCCTCCTGAGCAGTGTTTCCTCAGCAAATCATTCACCTCTGAAGGTACAAGGAAGGGACTCGTAGAGGTGAAAACGGACATTTTTGCATCAATACAAGGTCAGCTCAGAAGCTGTCCAGGGGCAGCAAAGGCTGCAGAAAGACCAGCTAAGAATTCCCTCCCTTCCAGCACCCGTGGGCTACAGAAATAGGAGCAGGAATGAAGGGAACCTCTCTTTTCTGGGGAGGGAGGAACCTCCCTTTGCACTTCTGTATAATGTGGGCTCACAATTAAAGGTGGGATTGCAGTCTGTACTATTGAAGATCAAAGATCTGCTCTATCCAATGGTTGAGGAGAGTCTCGTATTGCTCAGATGACATAGAGTCTGACCCTTCCCTGCTTCCTCTGCCTCCTTCTATCTGTAGCCACCTGTTCAGACAGATCAGCAAGTGCTGAAAACCAATCTTGTTCATGGATTCAAATTCTATTAGGTTTCTTGCCTTTTGACGTACCTTCATCTAACGCAGCATGCAATGTAAAAATGTGACACTAGGGGGAGCGATTGTGCTCCCGACATCTGATTAGACCAAGGGCAGGAAGCTACGTTCTCATTCACAGCTGGAGGTTCATAGGGGGTAAAATTAACTGTCACAGATGAGCAAAAAAGTAGCCAACAGGGTCTTCCCTGGTGACACAGTGGTTGGCAGTCCGCCTGCCAATGCAGGGGATACGGGTTCAATCCCTGTTCCGGGAGGATCCCACGTGCCTCGGAGCAACAAAGCCCTCAAGCCACAGCTACTGAAGCCTGCGCGCCTAGAGCCCATGCTCCGCAACAAGAGAAGCCACCGCAATGAGAAGCCTGCGCGCTGCAATGAAGAGTAGACCCCTCTCGCCCCAACTAGAGAAAGCCCGCGCGCAGCAGCAAAGACTCAACGCAGCCAAAAGTAAATTAAAATTTTTTAAAAAAGAACTTAAAAAAAAAAAGTAGCCAACAACTACACCTCCTGAATTCTTTTTAGAGAAAAATATGAAAGATCCAACTCAGTGGCTTTTAAAATTAGGAACATAACTAGGGAAACTAAACCTTTATTTACTGAACACTGTTCAATATGTGACAATTATTAGTATTCACTTTTGTATTATGGCCAATTTTCAGAAAAAAAAAAAAAAGAAAGATGGCATGGGGCAATAAACCAAAGATAGATGGAGAAAGAGAGAAGGTATGAGAGAAGGGACAGGAGAGACATTGGCCAGGGAGGAAGGGTGTTAACAGTACAATAGTCAGAATTCTAAGGGGG
Source organism: Balaenoptera musculus (assembly GCF_009873245.2). Lineage (NCBI taxonomy): Eukaryota > Metazoa > Chordata > Mammalia > Artiodactyla > Balaenopteridae > Balaenoptera > Balaenoptera musculus. The sequence goes on from NC_045790.1 coordinate 10,106,563, forward strand.
CAGCGAGAGGGTCAGAGAAAGGAAAAGGGAGAAAAAGTCTAGAATAATCTTAAGTTTTTTCTCATTACAGTCCACATTGACAATATGAAAAACTATGGGCCTTTTCCCATACAATAGACTTATTCTTGTGTATTCAAGGGATCTATGAACCATAGGTTAAGAACTCCTGGTTTAAGGGAGTTCCCTGGTGAACTAGTGGTTAGGATTCTGGGCTTTCACTGCTGTGGCCCGGATGCAATCCCTGGTCGGGGAATTAAGATCCCACAAGCCGAGCGGTGCAGCCAAAAAAAAAAAAAAAAAAACCAACTCCTGGTTTAAACAGGGCTACAGAGTGGCAAAAGCAAAGAGAAAGATCCAGCAAGGCAGAAAGATGAAGAGATGGGTAGAAAGAGCCCCAAGGAAAGAAAGGAAGATGAGCATTCTTCTCCCCATCCCATCTTCTCTCTCATCTAAACTTACTCCCCACGTTAAAAGGGAGCACCGTGGTCTTAAAACTTATTGATAGGAGTCATTCTAGAGTAACATCAAAAGGGAGCCACCCTCCTGATCAGTGTTATCTTAGCAAATTATTCACCCTCAAGACCCAGTGAAGGGACTCACATAGGTGTAACGGACATTTTTGACTCAATACAAGGTCAGCTCAGAAGCTGTCCAGGGGCCAGTAGGAGTCCTGGATGCCATCCATGGATAGGCAGCAGAAGCAAAGCCTGCAGAAAGACGAGCTAAGGCTTCCCTCCCTTTCAGCACCCGTGGGCTACAGAAATGGGGGCAGGAATGAAGGGAACCTCCCTTTTCTGGGGTGGGGGAGGAGCCTCCCTTTGCACTTCTGTATAGAGTGGGCTCACGGTTAAAGAAGGTGGCTGTCTGTGTTGAAACCATCAACCTGAAGTGTCTAAAGCTGACCTTTGCCCCAGGCTTCTTCCCTTTCCTTGGAGTGTTGGCTGGGGCTGACCCAGGAAAGCCACAAATTCCACCTTGTCTTCCAACTTAATTTTTAACTCCAAATAGATATTTTTGGCTCTAGGATTTTTATTCTAGAGTTCTACCAAGAGATAAAGAGCTCCAAGAAAAAGGTACTGTAGGGGGTTTGAAGCAGGGATAATATAAGAAATGAAGTTTCTGGATTAGGCCAGCCCTTTTACAGGAATAGGGATACTGACATGATATTCTTAACCTCACGTTGTTTTCTTAGGGGTTATATTTCCGAAGTATCTAGGAGGCTGGAGGCAGGAATTGCTTAAAAGAACAGAGGCTTTGTTTTGGATGACTTGGGGCAGACAATGTCCCTATTCAAGGGATCAAGGTGGGCTGGGCAGGGGTAATGGATGGAGGAAGAAAGGAATAGATCAAGTGTGAAAAGTCTGTGCCAAACAGCCTCATGAGCTTCCTTCCAGCTAATCTGACCCTTTTCAATGAGAAGGGTGAACTAAAGTGTTGCTTTGATGATTGTTCCACTTTTTTCCATGGAGGTGAACGTGGTGGGAGCCATATGGCCTCCATTCATTTGCAGTCCTACAAGAGGAGGCTCTGGGCCAAATGTGAATAATGAGCTCCTCCCCTCCAGTCAGTCAACAAGCGATGCTCATTAGGAAAGCTGACTCAGAAGTGCCCTGTCACTCCCTGGAGCTGCACTGCTCCCACTAGGCTGGCTGGCAGGTGTCTGCCTACTTCACACATGCCCACCTCACGGCACAGGCAAGCTGCTGCAGAGAGAGGAATTCAGGGACAAAGGGAAGGGGAAAATCTCAGGAAGTATTCAGAACAACTCACCATCCCCTGCTTATTTGTCCTTCAGTGATAAAGGGGATTTACTTGTTGCCTAAGGGATTCAAGAATCCATGATGCGGGGGAGTGTTTTTCAAAGTGTGGTCCTCAGGCCACAGGCATCCGAATCATATGTGCTTCTAGATTCAGATTCCTGGGCCCTACCTCGGACCTACTGTCTCTAAATCTCTGAGGGGCTACAGGCTGTTGGGTAGGGCCAGGTCTTGGGGAGAAAATGGTGGGCTCCAGGAGGGCTCGCACCAATGAGTACTCCCCAGAACTACCGTCCCCAGTGTCCTCATCCCCGCAGTGAGCCACAGCCATCGCCACCCCCGCCTCCGCACTAGACCCTCCAATACTAGCAGATCCTGCCATCTCCAACCTAGCTTTCTGGGCCAGCGAGAGCTTGCCACCTGTGCCCCAGGCTCAATCCACTTCAGTCCCCCTCACAAGAAGATCAATTAGCATCTGTCCATAGACAAGACACCACTGAGAAAATCCCAGAAAGTAGGGGTGACGCTGAAGCACCCCCCTGGACCACAGAGACTGAGAAGGACCACATTAGAAGGCAGGAGGAGCGGCTGCACTCTGACCACGTTGCCCCTCCCCCAGGCCGGCACAGCACTACCTGAAGAGGGTCCCTCGCCTACAGTCTCTCCAGCGGGAAAAAGAGAACCCAAAGTGGACACGCAGCTTTCCCAGTATCGCGGAACGCGCTTCCAGGGAGGCCCATTCGGGTCTCGCCTCGAAGAGATCACTTGGGGAACCGGCTGGGCTCCACCACTGGAGACAGAGAGCCAGGCTTGCAACATCCAGCACTCAGACCTCCGCAGACCGCATTACTACTTGCCGTGCGCCGGTGCAGAGATCCCAGCCCGTGGCTCTGCTTGTGGTCCTGTCTGGCCAGGGAATACGGTTGTTTGGCAGTTCTGCCTGATTTGAGTCTCCAGTCAAGGGCCCCCACCAGCTCATTCTACCGCCTCACTTCAGCAGGAAAGCAAATACACAGCCTCGGTTCCTGCCCATCCGGGAAACCTGGCCAGAGAACCTGGGCAGCGGCAGAGCACATCCTATAGTGCTGGTTGGTCTGGGATCTGAATTGACATATTTCCAAAGAAGATATTCAAATGGCCAACAGGTACATGAAAAGATACTCAACATCGCTAATCATCAGGGAAATGCAAATCAAGTGTCTCCTTCCATTATTTGATGCCACCATCTTCATATGTAGCCTCTAGATTCCTGGCTTTTTATAAAAGATATAACTCAGGAGCAGCCAGATGGAAGAGATGCACAGGGCAAAGTATGGGGAGACAGTGCAGAGCTTCCATGCTCCTCCAAGCACGCCGCTCTGAGGCAGGAGACAGATGGGCCCCAGACTGAGCCGTTGGAGTCTGTCCCCTGTGGAGAGATACTCCAAGATGAAGACAACAGCAGGAGGGAGGAGGAGCTGAATCCTGCCCAGATAAGAGATCAAGAGACCACATATTTCTCATTCTCGAGGTCAAGGAGAACTTCCTGACTACACATGCGCAGAAAGGCTCCTTGGGGGTCAAAAAGGGAGGGGGCGCCACCCCACAGTAGGTGATGTCAACCTACCCATAGGCCTCTGCACTAGAATCCATCTTGGCTCAGAGATGCACGTGCACACATGGGAGGACCCTGAGATGTACCAAATGTGGGCTCAGAGCCAGGCAAAGCAAGATGATTGGCCAGAGGGAACCCGGAAGAAATGCCCCATGTAAGTGATTCAAGCTATCACGAGGGCGCGACTCTCTCTCTGAGCCCACCCACGTGAGTCTATTCACACGTACTCTTTTTCCTCCTAATAAACACTTGTTTCACTACTTTCCGTCTCTTTGTGGAATTTCATTTCTAAAAAGCCGACAGGCCAGGACCTTGTCACTGGTTACTGGCCCTCGTGTTCTAGTGGCTAGGATTCAGAGCTCTCACTGCCACGGCCTGACTTCAATCTCTGGCAGGGGAATTCTGCTTCAAGCTGCCGCAGGCTGAGACCACCCGAGATCAACTCTCCCCAAATCTCTATGTGTTCACCAACCCAGAAGCTTCTACTTTAACCTCATTCTTGAGAGATAGTTTTGCTGGTTGATAATTCTTGGTTTACAGTTATTTTGCTCTCAGTAAATTAAGATATATTCCTGGCTTCTGACTTCCATTATTGCTATAGAGAAATCAGCTTTCAGTGTAATCGCCATTCCTTTGAGATCGATCTTTCCCCTCTCTGGCTGCTTTAAGATTTTTTCCCCTTTGGTATTCATCAGTTTTCCTATGAGATGTCTAAGTGCTGTTAAAAAAAAAAAAAGTATTCATCTTAGGATTCGCTGGGCTCCATGGACCTAATGATTATTGTCTTTCAACAATTCTAGAAATTTCCTAGCAATTAACACTTCAAATATTTCTTTGTTCCCATTATTCTTTCCGGAATGTTGATTAATCTCATTTCATATTTTCGATCTCTTTCTTCCTCTGTGCTGCCTTTAGGGTAATTTCTTCAAATTAATCTTGTATTATTTATTGCTGCATAACAAATTAGCCCAAAACCTAGCAGCTTAAAGCAACAAACATTTATTGCTTCACACAGTTTCTGGGGGTCAGGAATCCAGGAGTGACTTAGTTGGGTGGTTTTCGCTCGGTGTCTCTCACAGGGTGGCAGTCAAGCTGCCCCTGGGGCTGTAATCAAATGAGGGCAGGACCGGGGCCGGCGAGCTGCTTCCAAGAGGGCTCACTCAGCAGGCCTCTGTCCCGCCCCACAGGGCCTCCCAGCAGGCTGCCAGAGTGTTCTCGTGACACAGGAGCTGGCTTCCCCAAGCCAGGGGTCTAAGGGGGCGGGAAAGCAGCAGCAGGAAGGCACAGTGTCTTTTAGGACCCAGTCCCCAAATCACACACCTTCACTTCTGCTTTATTCAATTTGTTAGAAGCATATCACTAAGTCCGGTCTATACTTAAGGAAAGGAGAATTAAACTCCACCTCTTGAAAGGAAGAATATCAAAGAATTCTGGACATTTAAAAATCACCACAGGGCTTCCCTGGCGGTCCAGTGGTTAAGACTCTGCGCTTCCAATGCAGGGGGGCACGGGTTCCATCCCTGGTCGGGGAACTAAGATCCCGCGTGCCGCACGGCGCGGCCAAAAATAATAATTTTAAAAATAAAAAATAAAGTTAAAAAAAATCACCACATATATTTTAGTTCAGTAGTCTTTCATCAGTTGTGCTTAATCTGTTGTTTCTAATTTTGATTATTAAATCATCCATAGCTAGAAATTCAACTAGGTCCCTTTTTTCATATCTGCCTAGTCATTTTTCATAGTATCGTGTTATATACCCAATACCTTCTTTAATTTCTTTAAACATGTTAAATTGTTATTTTATATTGTGTGTTGACTCTAACGTCTTAAGCCTTTGGAGAATAGGCTGTCACTTGGGATGTCTTGTTCTTTTTTGTGTGTTTTGCTAGTTTTGACTATGAACTGCTCCTTTCCCTTGGAAATTTCTCTGTGGAAATTCCTTGGCACCTAAATTAAAATTGCTTTCCTCTAAAGAAAATGTGCATTTGCTTCTGACAACTGCCTGAAGTAACAAGCAATCCAGAACACTTTGAGTTATATTCTTGGCTCAAGGTTCAGATCACACACAGTGTATATTTGGACCAAAAAATGTGAATGAGGGCCTTTACACATTCTCAGGAGGAAATTCCACCATACTCCTGCCAACCAATACTAAATTTGAATTCAAATTTCTTTGATGTCCTGTTCTGGGTGACTTTCTTTTCTTCTTTCTCCTTTACATTGAAGGTATAACCCATTGAAGTCCCAGCTTTATGCAGAGATCTATTACATTCTCCAACTGATGTTGACCTTAGGGTTAGTCTCTTGTCCCCCAAATATGGTGTTGTCTCCAGGGCTCAGCAAAAAAACCTCTTAGAGCAGAAGCTGGTATTGGTGCTGCTTTATCGCCAATGTTTCTTGCTTTCACTTTGTTTTTGACTTTTGTTGGTAAGATCATGCCAGTTCAGCAATACAAACACAAAGGTGATTTTTATATATAATCCAGCATTTTAACTGCTTACATTGGGAGGGTCATTGAAAGTACCTAATCTTCCAACTGCTGGAAATGTAAGTTCCCCATTTTCTCTTCAATCCACTCCATGCTGGCCCCCCTCCCACTCTATTTAAGTTGTTCTTTTCAATAACCTCCACGTTGTCAAGTCAAATGATCTTCCTCCGTCATCATCTTATTTTATCTTTAAGCATCATTTGACTGGTTTAACGACTCCCTCCTTTATAAAACACTTCTCTCCTGGCTTCTCTAACACGTTCCCTGGATATTCTTATCTCACTGGCTTCTCCTTCTCAGTCTCCTTTTCTGACCCTTTGTCTTCCACACAACTTCTCCTCTCTATCCAGTCTTCTCCAAGGTGACCTCATATAAACTGATGGCTTTAAATCCTACCTGTATCTTGATGACTCTCACATTTCTATCTCAGGCCAAAATCTCAACATGAGCTCTAGACTTATATCCAACTGCTTACTTGACATCTTCACTTGGATAACTAATAGTCACTTTAAACCTAACCTGTCCAAAACAGAGCTCTTGATTTTCCCCTTCAGCATGTATTCTTCCTCCAGTTTTCTCCACCTTAGGAAGTGGCCCCTACTCCACCTCACTGCTATAGCCAAAGAACTAAGAGTCATCTTTCATCGTCCCCTTTTCCTCTACTATCACATCCAATGTTTAAGACATCCTGAATCTTCCCTTTTCTGTCCATCTCTACAACTACCATCTGAGTCCTAGTCATCATTATCTCTAACGTGTACTAATGCAATTGCTTTTTTATTGGTTTCCCTGTGTGCATTCTTGATTTTCATAATCCATCTTCATAGAGCTACCAGAATAATTTTTTAAAAAGGAAAATTAGGTCGTGTTAATCACTAAATTAAAATGCTTCAATGGCACTCTTTTGCACTTTGAACAAAATCCATATTCTTTACCAAGACCTTTAAGCCTCTCCCTCCAGGACAGTCTTAGTCTTGTAACACTTATTACTATCTGAAATTAATCCGTTAATGTCTTTACTTATTTATTGTCTGCCTCCCCCTTTTAGATTCAAAATTTTGATTATAGAACTAAAACAGAACTGCCTGTTTTGCTCCCTGCCATAACCGCAGCAATTAATAGGTGATTAATAAATTCCTATCGATTGGATCTTTCATACTCTATAAAGTTCTCTGAATGCCCAGTCTTCGTGGCAGAAGTAACTTCTTCCACATTTGTTCTCAAATAACACTTTGAACACATCAGTATTACGGTCCTCATGTGTTGAAAAGCTTATCTCCTTACTAGAGTGTGAACTTTACAGGAGTATAAATCATGACATTTTCTTCTTTGAATTCCTAGGGTCTTACTCACTACCTGGTAAGGAGTAGGTAGACAAATGAGTGTTTACTGAATAAATGAATGAATTAATTCATGCTAATGAATGGTCACAGAGACTTGAAAGATCATTTTCTAAAATTACTTTCATCAACAGACAAGAAAAACAATATGAATATAACCCTCGGCTCTGGAAAAACAACTAAAACTGTGACAGCTAAAACAAGTTTATAGTTAAATATGCCATGTCTCTGCCAAAGAACTCCTACCAATGGATAGGACAAAAGACAGGAAGAAAAGGACTTCTGGATTAAAGGTGTAGTTTGTTCTCCTCTGAATTTGCTGACCAATTTTAGTGCTGCAGCAATGGCTCCAGAAACAAGCCAATTTCTGGCAGCCACATGGCCCACATAATCTTTGGAATTTTCAGAAATGCTTACCATTAAGGGAATCTCTCCTTGCTTTGTGGTAAGGGTTCATTTGGAATCTACTATATTGATGGCTAAGGGCACAGGTATTACCCCTGTCCTCAGGATTCTTACCAACGGTTCCCTTAAACTGGCTCAACCAAAGCCCAACCTGTTGCCAGAGAACAATGTCCCTTCGTCTGCCCTTGCAGCCACCAGGACTTGTGGGAAACCGGAAGCTTGCATATAGATATTAGTCATGGATCTAGTCCCCGTATTCAGCAAACACTTTTCTAGCAAATCCGGTGCCAAAAAAGTCTTAAAATAAAACTGTACATGCTTCATTGATTCACTTCATGTGAAGTGTTTAAATGCTTCTATTGTATTTATTATTGTTCAGTAGCTCACCTAATATTATTTGAAGTTGATGAAGACTTTCCATTAGCCCCTTAGGGCCTTTAGTTTTGCGCTAAGAGATAGTGAAAAGGGCTCAACATAATTTTTCAGCAGCAAAATAGAAGATAGTTACTAATCAGTACCTTAGCAAAAACCTTTTGCTATTTTCAAAATACTTTTGAGTGCCTGCTTAGTTTTGTGTTGATTTCTTTTTTTAAATAAATGGATTTGTATATAACGCTCTTTTGTGAATGCATGTGGTGCTCCGGAGTACCCAGAGACCAGGTGGTAAAGCTGCGTTCCTTACCTTTTTAGTTCTTGGCACACCTGAAAATCTCGACATTCTCCCGAGGCTCCTCTCATCTTCTGCTCCTTATCTCCTTCTGACAAATGGGTGGGTACGCTGGTGGGAGTGTGGGGTTGATAAAAACATATGCTAGATTAGCAGAGAAAAATGAAGAGCAGTGTTTAAAAGAGGAAAGTAGGATGGAAGAGAGGATAAAAGGAGAAATGGGAATAAAAAGAAAACTGGAAAATAATGGTGAAAATAAATGAAGAATAAAATTGGAAGGAGGGCACCAGGGACTGATTGCTTTTATTAATCTCAGTACCTCCAACCTATCCCAGCCACCTCAGCTGTCTGTTCCATGGCAACTGGCCAGCTCTCTGAAACGTTTCTGGTCCCTAATGGACTCCTTGGGCCATTTTCCATTACTCACTTGTTCATTGCTTACACTTTGCAGATGTGCAAGTGTGAGGCTGAATATATTAGTCTTCTATTGCTGCTCTAACAAATTACCCTAAATTTAGGGGCTTAAGCAACACAAACTTATTATCTTCTGTACGTCTGACATGGATCTCACAGGGCTAAAATGAAGATGTCAGCAGTTCCTTTAGGAAGACTTTTGGGGAGTGTTAATTTCCTTGATCATTTTGGTTGTTGGCCGATTTCAAAATGACATGGAAGGCCTTACAGAGTAGTAAGGCCTGTTACTGAAATCATTCAAGCCGAGGCTTATAAAAGATGGTTCTGAAGGATTTTTGCACTGGGTTGGAAGTTGGACCTTATGATTTCTAAGGTCCCTTCCAACTAAAGACTACGATCTAGGCAAAAAACTCTAATGGCAGTTTAAATCCTGATCTGCTGTCCTGTGTGTGAAAAAAAAAAAAAAATCAACTAATTTGCTTACGTGGGTAGGATTTTCTATTGGGAAATTGATACAGATACTTTAATGTATTCATTTTTTCCCCTATTATGTGCCTAGTGGCGGTATATATTGAGGATATAATAATGAACAGAGATGGGACGCATCTATATCAACAAGATAAGTGTGAAAGAGATATAATACAGAATGGTATGTTTATATATTTCTATATTCCAGATTAGTGTGGGTCCTGTTATTATGAATGAAAAAATTAGTCATTAGAAGAACATAAAATATGAAACCTAATTTAAAAATAGCAGCGTAGGGGCGGGGGCCGGTGGGGCCTGGCGGACAGGCTGCGACGGGGCTGGACTCGCCTGGACGCGGGTGTGCTGGGCTGTGAGGGGGTGAAGCGGGCGCTGCGACCCGCCGGCGATGGGCCAGCCCTGGTCTGGCGGGGCCTAGCCGGAGGCGAGGGCGGCGCGGGGGCCAGGCCTGTCGGGCGGGCGGCCCTGGGGCTGAGTTGCTTCAGGTCGTGACCAGCCTTTGAAAAAGGAGAAACCCAAATGGAAAAGCGATTATTATCCCATGACAGATAGACAACTGCTCAGCAAGAGAGATGAATTTTGGGATACTGCACCGGCTTTTGAAGGCTGTGAAGAGATTTGGGATGCCTTGAAGGCTGCAGCACGTGCTTTTGAAAGCAACGATCATGACCTGGCGCAGGCAATCACTGACGGTGCGAACATAACGTTACCACACGGTGCGCTTACAGAGTGCTACGATGAACTAGGGACTAGGCATCAGCTTCCAGTCTAATGCGTGGCACCACCAATCAACATGATAGAGGTAAAGAGCAACATAGAGACTCGGGATATTCCTGAGCCACCACCCAATTCTGGGTATGAATCTCAGCTCCGTCTGCGCCGTTCCACCAGCAGGGACTCAACCCTGTGGTCCACGGCACAGACACACTGTACCCCATGAAGAGGCGGGTACGTGCAAGCAGAAGGAGTGGAACCGGGTAGTCAGCGGTGGTTCTTTTCTGGCAGACCTCTCACTGACAAAATGAAGTTGCAAGACCTGAAGATCGCAAAGGACTATGTTGTACAGGTTATAATGAGCCAACCTTTGCAAAACCCAACACCAGTTGAGAACTGAACTGGTCCTGTTGGCTGTCCCCAGATCCCTCCTGCTCCTTTTTATTGCTGTCGTTATCATTTCCTACTCTACGGTGTGAAATTTATTTTCACTGCTCTGAATTCCATATGAATGGATTTAGTTCTCGGGAATTACAAGTGAAAAATTCCATCTGTGATGGAGACCAACAAAAATAATTAATAAAACATAAAGAGCCAGGCTTTGAGACTCATGTAATTACAGTTTCTAATTCGAGAGGCAGTTGAGAAATAGATAACCATTTATTTAAAAATACCCAACAACTATCTAATGGCTGTAAATGATTTGGACTGTGAATAGAACACTGCATTCATGAAGAACAGCACACCAAGCACCTGTAAATACAGAATTCTTAAAAAATAAATCAAATTTCTGGAAATCATCAATAACAGTTATAAAACTTGAGCTTTTTAAAATGGAAACTGAAAGGAGCAGTACTTGAGGTTCGCTTCTTTTCTGGTCTTAATTCCTTGTTCAATTAATATTTAGCCATAAAGGAGACCAGCAAACTGTGTTTCAGTATTGCTTTCCCTATCCCCATATGTTGAGCTCCTTATTTACATTCACACTAAATTTTGGTGCCTTCCAGCACATTGGTGGCAGGCACCTTTCTGGAACACTAGGCAATAATTTAGTCAGTGCATTCAGATCTCTGACTTCCAACTGATACTTGGTTGAAAAGTCTATTTTCCTCTTGCTGCATAGGTATTTTGAAATGTCTATATAATGAAGCTGTTTCACATCCAGGCTTAGAAGGTCACTATTATGTAATACCTTCATTGATCTACCTACTCTGTTTAGAACTTTTCAGAGCTAACTGTACCCCCAAATGCGTGGATACAAGGCCAGGGAATGCACAGAATCAAGTACAGCTGTTCCCACTGTAGGATAATAAAGTAATTATCTCTTCTCCCCCAGTTTGCAGGAAGGGTGTAAGGAAAACCCATTCTATCTGTGCCTGGGAGAACTGTGGCTACCTTCAATCTTTTAGAAAAAATTTCAACTTATAATTTGCTAGTGTGAAAGATTTACTGACATCAATTAAACATCGGCAGTGAGACCAAATGATGATACGTTGCTTTATACTTTAGTACTTTCCATAGTTCACTGTTACCTACAGTTGTGATGGATGAGAATTTTCCTCTCTCATCTTTCCTAGCAAAGAGGCAAATTAAGAAGCATCTGCAGATTTTATCAGAGGACGAAAAATTTGGTGAGATAACCTGATTCTTCTGTACTAGGACTGGAATAAAGCTGCCAAGGATTATATTTAATTTGGAGCCTTTTCAAAGCTGGTTCCGTAAGTGAGAAGGGGGCTACCACATGACCTCTGAACCCCTGAGAATCCATGAGATGGAAAAGTAGAGGCAAGAAGGCATTTACGTTGTTCTCAAATGAGAAATAATCAAACCTCCACACCTATTTTGGATGTGAAGCACCATTATTAATTTTAATGGCAAAATGAAACTATTTAGTTTAAATGTAATGTTTAAAATAGTATTGCATTTCCTATAGCTTTATTACACATATCTATAATTGTAACATATCATGTTTCTGAGAGCTTTAACTACTTCTCTTCTTTATGCAATCATTTTAAAGATTGTGGCTACATTTAATTTAGGTTTACTGACAATTGAATCTAAATTCAAGAGGCGACAACAGCATTAATTCCAAAGGAGGATTTTTATACATGGAGGTGGAGGTATGCGAGGGTATTTCAATATAATGCCCCGTCATCACAATGCTTCCTTATTAATTTGTGTGCCACATTGAACAGCAACATCTCTCAAAGGTTGTCAACTGGAGGAAAAAAAGTGTCCAAATCTATTTTTCTTAAGTAAATTTGGTGATATAATAAAGAAAAATAAAAAATAAAAATAGCAGTGTAATATGTTAAATAGAGTCTAGAAGATGAGGTAGAAAACTATACTCAGTCAGGTACTAATGACAAAATACAGAACAAATCATTTAATTTTATTACAAATTTCCAATTTATAACCAAAATATACAACCACTACATTTAAAATCAGTTTATACACTCACAGTTAAAGTGCTAAGTAAAAACATTTACAAAAACTGACATCAGTCTACTGTAAACAAAATAAATCTACAAGAGCAGAGTGCAAAGCACATCCAGCTAATGTGAAAGTACATTTCATGCTCTAATCAAGCGCACTTGTCCTATACAGAGCTCAACAGTAACTTCTCCACTCATCTGGAAAAGAATGAACGATTTTAAATACATAAAAAAGAAACATGAAGAACTAATGCCACAAAATACAAGTCTTTATTAGCATAAACAGTTTCTAACTAGATGTTTATATGATAAAGCAAGATTAAAATTTTAGAATCAATTTTAGAATCACCTCATCAACTTAATTCAGATTAGGGTTTGAAAACTAAATTGCTAAGTGCCAGCTGTTTAAGAATAATAGTTTTTGAAAATAATGAAAAAGGAATATCCTTTCTACCTTTATATCTCTTGAAAAAAAGAGAAGGTGGTGGTCATTGCTGATAACAGTAAAATGAGGAAAGACTTTTTTTTAAAACAAGAATGGACAGTGCCCATCTGTAAATTTAACATCAAGGAGCAGAGCTGGAAGACAGGCCTAGCTGAAGGTAGGGTAGACAGAGGCTGAAACACAGACAGCCTTAGAAGAGCACGGGTGAAGGATATCTAGGATGTTCCAGACACAGCCTTTGAACTGAAAAACATGAGATCAGCAAGGCCCTGACTTCATATGACGCATAAAAAAGAAATGACTAGCTCCTTTCTTCAAGGTCACTGAAAATATACAGCACTTTCAGTCATCACATGGGTTCAGGGAAAGAGGAGCAGATTCCCAAGTTAGGTCATTTAAATGATATCTCCTGTCTCAAAATAGTTCCACCAACACTAAATTATTTCCACTTTTAAAGCTTAATATTCTACTAACTGATAGTAATCTGTGCTAACAACAATGTATTTGTTTGTTTTTAAGAGAGGTGAAAGGGCTATAGTCACTAGCACTTTATTCCAAACCAAGACCCCTAGATTAATACTGGAGTGCACTAGGTCAGCTCTTGTTGGCTATCTGTTACCCTTATTATTCACAAAAATATTATTTATATGAGGAGATGTAGTATGACTTTGGAACAACGCAATCTGCAACCTTTTAGAACATAGCTCTATTTAAAATTGGGGATTTCCTGTGTAGGAGCTTCTTAATTTTATATGCTTTTTTATACTCATATATTTTAATTCTTACAACCTGAAACATATGCATAAAGAAAATCTTTAAATGGCACTTTAAGGCAAATTTGTTGACTACATAACATAATAGTATTCATTATTTTAGAATGCCTATCAAGAAGATAAAATTCTATAGCTGGCAAAATTTGAGTCCATATTAGATATTGGGTGGGGAGGGGAGTTATTTTGCCTCTAAATGATATTTAGATGTATAACAATATTTCAGTAATGAAAGCTTAAAAACTATATACAGATTTAATGAAAGGCGTATGTAACTTATGTATTCCCAAAAGATATTTGCTTCAATTACTGAAGTCATTTTGATTAAACATCTTTGAAAACTGGGCAATTTAACAGCAAAACAAAGCAGAATTTTCTTGATAGACCTATGGTTATCTGTAGTTTGAGTCTCCTTCATAAAGCCTCTGGTAGGTTGATTAAAAGAGTTGAAATGGGAAGTCATTACATCTGTTCTAAAGGATCTTTGTTTGGTTGTTTCTTGAATATATATTATGAAATTGTTAACATTTGATCAACAAAACCAGCAACTTCACACAGCTCAGAATAATACTATCCAACTATGACCATGTAATATGAATCTCCTTGGGCTGATTCTCAAAAGAACAGTCCATCTATGGAAGACTTTTCTGCTGAGATGACTGTGATAACCTAATATATACAATACTGTACAACATTAAGAAAATAAGACAAAACGAAAAAAGTCTCAAAAAAAAAAGCTCACATTAAATAAATGTGAGCTTCAGGTATCATATATTACAGATAGTGAAATAACTATTAACTATAATAAATTGTAGACATATATACTTACATAAATAATATCCCCAATTCACTAACAGATTAAAATACAGTGAAGTTGGTATTTTCCTAATTTAAAAAGTTTAAATTAGAAGAAACAGTTTCCATAGCTCTTTCAAATAAAAATAAGACAATTTAATAGCTTTTGAGTGTCAAATGAACTTTTCTTTTTGGGACTGGGAGTAAGGGATTGTGGTGTTGCTATCTTTATCATGCCAAAGTAAATTTCTAAACTGCAGTCACTCCTTCACATATGCAATACATTTAAACTGCAATGAAAAAATAAAACTCTCGAAAACCGAATTTGGCATTTCTCAAAATAAAAGCAGAAAAGTTGTTTTAAGTTGGTATTAAAGATCTGTGAAATGGGATAATTTTAGAGAAATTAACTTTTTAAAAAGATGAATGATAAAGAATTCAGATTTACTATGATAATTCACAAGCTAAGGTAAAAATAGCACCTGATGACAAGAATTTCCAGACTAATATTTTCAAATCAGAGTCCTTTTCATGATTAAAAAAATAATTTTAAGTTCACATATAAAGAAAACACAATATTTTCAAGTACATAAACACCTCAGCTCAGTGTAAAGAACTACTGTGTTGATCTTGTCTCAGATATATAGAATTATTTCATATTAAATCTTTCTGCCAACAAGAGTAGTTCAAAGAAAAATTATCTGAGGCAGGACTAAGGGAGGGAGACAGGGAAGACATAAACTTCCTTTTCAAGACTGGAGGAGGGGATAAGTAGGTAGAGAAATAGAAAAATAGTGGATGTTTAAATATAAATTAAATCACCCTAGGATTATCTGTTTTATCTTATAGAATATCCCATTATCAAAACCCAGAAAATACTCGATGAAATGTTTAGACCTCAGACTCAAGCTTAACAAATGTAATATCAAAACATGCAGAGACAGAGAACTGAAAATAAAGTTGTTGTTTTTAACAGGCAGTTAAAATAACATTGTAATATAGGCATGTCTGAATGAGAGAAGCTGGGCATCTAATTTAATTTCTGGAAGTCAGGAGAGTTGTCTGATCCAGTGAACTGACCAAAGACAAGGAATCAAGTACAGCCAAAGAAATCACACCAGAAACCAGTACACCTTCCTATATCAACTTTCCATTATTCTTCTCTACCCATCAGACACCAAACCCAATACCTAGACTGTAAATCTATAGACCAAGGGTTCAAGAGATTGATATGAGCTAATGAAGACAATTAGAAGAAAGACAATGATCTTTAAAAGTAACAGGAACCTCCTTGGCCTGGTTCTCAGAGAATGTAATTAAATCTACAAGAGAACTCTGCTGAGAGATGGAACTAATGGAATCTCCACATTTTATTACAGAAGGAGGCTTTAGAGAAACATCTTCTGCAGAGCCAGAAAAAAATAAAAAATAACACACCACATTTATCTCTAACAATATTTTAAAGCAGGACATTCACTTGCCCATGGCAATCTTGCAACTATATTTATGCAATGAAATCTAAGAATACAGCTTAAGAATAATTATTGAACAGAAAAATTTCAAACCATTCCTCTTAAATTCCTTTTACATTTTATAATCATTTTAATGTCAGTAAAACCTAATAGCTTTTTAATTAGCTATATGGGCCAGTGTTATCACTGCTTTGTTTACTAATTTTACCTTGAATACATTTTGTTAAAAGTTTAGCCTAAATAGCTACATTCATATTTAAGAGAACAAAGATCACAGAATTTTACATGTTATTTTTTTCCCAATGTCAATTTTAAGGTGCTTATTATGCTGGTTCTTTTTTTTTTAATTTTTTTTTATTTTTATTTTTTATTTTTTTTTATGCTGGTTCTTTAGGAGACTTTTCCCTTGGGAGAAAAAAAGGTCATGTCAATTATTTGTAACCTTTCTTTTACTTTTATTATCTCTAATATAATTTTCCTCCTTTAAAATTACTTAAAAGCAGGAATTCCCTGGAGGTTCAGTGGTTAGGACTTGGCGCTTTCACTGCCATGACCCGGGTTCAATCCCTGATCGGGGAACTAAGATCCCACAAGCCTCACAGTGTGGCCGAAAAACATAAAATAAAATAAAATTACTTAGAATCATGAATGGGAAACAAAATTAGCAACATATCTGAATCCTATTAATTTGAGTATAACTTGCATTAACAGTACAGGCTGATCTTGTAAAAATATAGTTCATGGGAAGAATAACAAGAATAAAAGTAAGCCTAGATAATGATTATAAAATAGTCAAGGGATAACCAAATCAGAGACAGGTGGAATCTGAGACACTACCCGATCTAATCCCCTTGTTCCTTTCATTTACAGATGAGAAAACTGAGGTCCCAAGAGGTAAAATTCCAAAGTTACACAGCTCATTGAAAACAGAGGCAACACTAGAAATCAGGTCTTCTGACACAAAGTTTTGTGGTATTTAAAAATAACATAATGCATTTTTACTAAGCATTAAAAAAATCTGCCAATTTAGAAAAAAGAAATTATTAAGCTCTAAAGTTTTTTCTTTTATGTCAGTAAGCATGTCAACACATGTAAAGAAATACTTGCAAGTTAGCAATACAAACAAGCTGACTTATATAACAAAAACCCCAGGGCAATAATAATAATAATAACAACAATAATAATAATAATGTTGTAGTTCACCCTACTTCAGGAAATATGATAAAATAACAAGCTTGAAAAATATCACTGTCTTATAAATACTAATGTTACTAGTGAATGGTAATTACCAAAATAATGGAACACAATTTTCAAAACCCGAATTACTACAAGGTAAAAAACTTGTTTCTCTTGATTGGGGAAAACTGGTGACAGTGGCCAATAACATGAGAAAAAAATTATGAACAATGCTATCACACCAATGAAAATGTCCAAGAAAGGACATAATAGATTTTCTGAGAAAAGTGATTATTAAAAAAAAATACCCTGAAGGAAACCAACCTTCAATACATTTAAATAGACTGAACGACTCTCACTTATAGGAATAATGTTGTACTGGTATGGGATTTGACTAAACTATAAGTGAAAATTTACCTTCTTTTATCTTTATGGCAACAAAATTTTTACTTTCTAATTAGAGATCACAGAATAAGAAAGATGCTTAATAACTTATTATATTAAATCTTTATGAATCAACCAAATAGGAATGTCTCCAAAGATGGCTGGTTTTGGATAGACCTTAACATTTTCTTTCTCAGAATACTTTGGATCCTGAGAGAAAATTATAATCCTATATCAATTTGGCTATTAAAGAAATATAGAATTTACATTAGAAAAAAACCCAGGAGACTAATTATAGTCAGATGGAAGGTAAAGGTTGCTTAGTCTTCCTACTCCTTTCTCAAAACTCATATAATTGGAACAAAAAAGAAGGGAAGAGAATTAAAATATTAAAAGATGTCAACACAATTTTTTCATATAAAATAGATAAAAATGATATAAGAATAATGTATAAAATCATACAGCTACCAAGAAACATAGCTGAATTAAATATAAACACTTTTTCTTATTTTAATCAGTTGTAAAAAAGGCATAAAAGAAGTTTAAAAGAATCATGAGTTCCTTTGTAAATCTAGGTTCTATAAAAATGCTCTTTTGTGTGCTTATGTGTGGAAAAGAATGGAAAAATCCTTACTTTATGCAGGTTTAAAAATTATATATGCAAATATACAAACAAGATAATATTATCACTTAAAATGTAAAGTTTTGCTACGATGAAAACCAACAAGTTACAGTAATCACATTTTAAAAATTGTTCTTAATTGGAAAGAACTGGGCACATGAAAGTCCTCAAAGAAAGAAAAATAAGGCTTACACTTCTCTTTATATTTTTCTTATAAATTTCATTGAAACCAAGCTAATGTAGTTATATCATTCTGTATCAAAGAAAACATATAATGGAGATCCCCAAATTTCTGATGAAAGTGACCTACAAATTCAGCTATATAAAATTTGAAAGCATATTCTGGTATAACATATAATAAAGAACCAATACAATCTAAGGGCATAGCCACTCTTGAAAAAGAACCTAATTTTTAAAGGATTAATTGGATTGCTGATTTAAAGGTTATACCAAATGAATACTGGTCTAATTGCCTATTCTGTTGTCACTGCTAAATACCACTGAAGACCATTATCCTTGCTTTCTGTAATCCCAAAATTCTAACAAAAACAAATACTATCAGCAGGGGAACTTACAGGTTAAAGAGTACTATAATTCCTGTTATCTCATTTGATCCTCACAATGTCCAGTGAGGTAAGTTTCGGGGCCCCAAATTACCTTATCCTTATTTTACATCAAAGAAATTGAGACCAAGAGAAATTAAATGAGCTGTCTAGTTTACATCATAATTATGGGTCTTTTGATTCCAAGTATGATAATATGTAAATATACCTTTGGCATGTCAAAAGCAATATAAATATCATCACAGCGAAACTTTGGTATATTAATGTTTTCTAAGCTCAAGCCAATGATCCACTATTTTATCAAAAAATTTTAAGTAGTTCCTTTTATTTCATGGGGATATAGCCTAAACCAATACAGTTACAACTTCAGTTATTGCCAACTATTATCACAAAGAAACTAATGAGGTAGGTTAAAATGTAGTAAATTTTTCTAATTTGAAGAGATTCTTAGAATTTTCATAAATCTGCTCTAAGAAACAGCTTTTAGAAAATCATCATTAATCAAGGTTTACTTGAATATTCATTTACCCAACTACTACACAAAGATCTAACTTCACATAAAACCAACAAGAACCTAAATACTTACTTCTAAGAATTGCTCATCACCTTTTAAAATTAATATAAAGTGTTGGTACAAGTTTGTATATATATTTCTTTAATTAAAATAGTAATATGGACTGTTACTCTAGGAGAAGTACACTTTATTTGGTGCAATTCACATATTACTAATTGCCGCATATTATTCTGGTAAAGCAGAGACTTCACTTCACTTAGTTTAAATTTAGACTCTTCAAATTTCTTTGAAGTGAGACTTCACTGCTAGAGTGAAAGTGAGTTGCATAACATGAGTTATTCATTCATTTAAATATTTATTGAAAACCTACTATGTACTATGCCCTTTGCTAGTTGTTGAGTTATTAATCAATTGTTCTTTGAAACTAGCTACTGTTTCGAGCTTAATATTGTCTTGAATTGTTCGCTTTAATCACTGAAAAAATTCAATACAATGTTGCTGAAATCAGAGTACTTCTCAAAAACCTTTCAGTTGTATATTAACATTTTAGAGAGAACTATTATTTTCTCAGTTGTCAACTGAACAAATAAAATACTAAACATTATCATATGCCAATCACAACACAAATTAAACATATGGTAAGAAAGCTGTCCAGACTTGCTCATGTTGGTTTAAGCTAGTTGAGACTTGAAATTGTTTTGCTATAGTTCTTCAACTGTTTCTTTAAAGAAAAAAAATCTTAATTTGGAGCACTAGTTTGATAAATAACACAACCCAAATGAAATACGGTTATTTAAAACAATAGATTAACAATATTAAGTAAATTTTGTGGAGCGAAACTAAGATACTGAAAGTAACTGAAAGGCCAATATAGCCTTTACAAATACATCAACAGTTTAGTAGAGAAGATACAAATGAATATATAAAAATCAGGAAGCACAAAGTTAAGATTTTCATAATGATGTTCACTTAACTGTCTATACTTGGCCCACAAAGAAATCAATTAACATTTTGGCAATTGATAATATAATGTAGATGGCGATGGATGACAACATCTTTGAGCTGAAACTGGTACCTTCTATATTAACTTCTTATTTTTCTGTCTGAATGTTTGTTTTGGTCTCTCATGCTGTTCTCAGGGGAAATCCTCAGACAAAAGCCTCAAGAATTACTGATTTATTTATAAATGAGTTGTTATAAGTTTGGCTTTCAGAGTAAAGGTTTACTAAGTGTCAGATGTGAGGGAATTCAGACTCGACTTGTCTTGAGTATTAATTCCAGTTTCAAGGGAAAAGACAATGAAGATGGAGGAAAAAGTAAAGCATTTGAGCCAAATGTTCAACTATATCTTAAGAAGAATTAATAATAAATATTAAGAAATACATACTTTGAAAGAAAAAACATGATACACAAATTATTATTATCAGAAAACTGACTTCTGTGCCTGATGAAAGCTTCTGTCAACACCTAATTTCTTGGTACTTTTTGTTTTAAAGAAGGAGAGGAAAAAGTACACATGAATTAAACACGTGTCAAGGAATGTACTATAGTAGCCCTCAAACAAATCTCTTAAATCCTCAATAATCTTAATCCCTTATAGTTCATAACACTTTAAAATTTTCAAAGAGCTTTCATATGATTTTCCATCTGATACCTATTTGACAACTTTGTGAGGTAGGTATTTATCTTCTGTCTTCATTTACAAACAAGGGAACTGAGGCTCAGAGAAATTGACCTGTTAAAGGTCAAAAATTAGCATATGGCAAAGCCAGGCCTCTTTAGAGTCTAGAATATTTTTTGAAGTGTGATTCTTGGATACTAGCATAACAACCACCTGTGGTATTTTTTTTTACAACTACAGATTTTAAAGGCCTACCATCACCTTTGACTTAATGAGTAAGAATCCTTAGAAGTGGGGTCCAGAATTCCAGTTGTATATCAGGTAATGATATAAAAGCATAACACTGAATCCAGCTAGATTTTCACGTGATACAACATGATGCCATCACATCATCATCAGGGGCAAGTCAGCTTAAAACACCTTGCAGCCAGCTTGCAGATTAGAATCACCTGGAAAGCTTTTTAAAAAACTACCAGTTCTCATCTGAATGAGAGGAAGGTGTCGGGTATCAGAGGTTCCCCAAGTGATTCTTATCTGTAGTCGGGGTTAAGGATCCCTTGTTTAAATATACTTTTCTATAAAACACATCCAGCATTTTCCAGAATTTTTCTTTCCTTTCCGATCAGTTTCATGCCTAATAAAGTTCACAGTTTTTATTATAAATTATTTAAATTTTACAAGACAAAATGTCAAACATTTTTGAGTTGATATTTTTAAGATTAAAAGATACTTCACAGCAGGACTAATCATGCTCCATTTAGCTACAATGATTTTCAAATACCCCAAATTAATCACCTCTTTGGACTTAGGTTATATATATTTCAGCTATAAACAAGAATGATCCAGAATGTGAAAATAAGGGTGTGGGGCAAAAGCTGTAGCCTATTGGCTACTGGGAAATGCAAGTGCAGACAATCAACTCACTGATAGGAGGGGCCTGGATACCAAGATCTGGTGGCTTTGGTAAGATCACATCTCACTGTAGAAAAATACAACAACAAATACAGAGGAAACATTTTGCCATTTTGTAATTATGGTTACCACAAAAAACCTTATAATGTGTGATGCTTATTCTATTACATGCTTTCACAGAACATATCTGAACATGAAGTTCTCTATGAATCAATACTACTACATGGGAAAACATGGCTACAAAGTAAAAATTTTCCATCATGCATACGGATAAGTTATAAAAACACAGCCAGTAAAAGTAATATTTACAAAAGTAATAAAAACAGTACAATTACTGGGAAAAATGCCCATCTCCGCTTTTACTCCGTCGCTAATCCTGCTCCTGTATTTCTCTGAATAAAGATTATTTTGATAGAATTTCAAAAGAGCCTTCAATAGACTAATCAGATTCTTCTGTTGATTTTATATTCTATTAGCTAAAATACTCTTGCTGATTTATTAAATTCTCCTACAGTTTAAAAACACAGTTCTTTTTCACTTAGTGGAAACTACAAAGTCCTACTATTCATCTGAGAAATAAACCTTGCATAGAAAATTTCTTTAATTCTGAAATTTTGTTTTATTAACAGAACTACCAGAATGTTATCTCACAACTAGTTGATATTATATGAAAGTTCACTATAAAGCAGTCACCACACATTTAGGATTTTTCTAAATATAAAACAAGTGGGTTTATAAAAATGCTTACCAGACAAATAATTATTTCTTCATAACCTAGAAATAAGAATTATTTATGCGATGATATAATTCTTAGCATTGTGGATGCCTTGATGTTCCAAGTTTGTTGCATTATAAAAAGCAAAAATTTACTTTTCAATGGACACAATCTGCACCTGACTGAAAGCGTCATAACAGTGAGTTATGGCAATCAGTCATGCAAAGGCAAAGAAGAAAATCTGCTTTTCAAACAACACAAGTTTTCCATCTTAGGACAATTTAAGCACTGGTTCCATCTTCTTCAATAACCCGATTCATGCTGGTGCCATGTGTGATGTGAGTCATAGGATTATTACTGAGATCTCTGATGCTGCTATGTCGTGACTGTTCATTGAGCCGATGAGAACTACTGTGCCTGGAGTGATCCGTGAGTCGTGACATGCTGCCATGAGGTAGTCTCTCCTCCATTCCTCTGTAACTGCAGGGAGTGTACCTAATATAGGAGAGTTTATTTTGAAGTAGGTAACAGAACACACTAGAAAATAACACTAAAAATTTTCATGAAAATACCTCATCAAGTGAAATAATTAGGAAACTAACAAGTGAAAAAGTAACAACCAACTTTTGATGATTTACACTCTTGAATTATTCAAGTGGCCAAACAGAAGGGAGAGAAAATCTACTAATTAGGCTCAGAATTAAGGTATGCTTTGCAAAAGGACAGAAGCTGAAGTTAAGTAGAGCTGACTGATCTGGAGCTATGCTAAGTAAGGATACTTTTCTCATTCAAATAAGTTTTGGGTTATGAGGTGGGTTCCAGGAGAGGAAGAACAGCAATAGAAGAAATATGGCATTGTCCCAGGAGTTTAGAAGAGTGGTTATAATCAGTAGGACAGCAAACTCCAATTTTACTAAAAGAGTAGCATTGGAAAAGCAAGCAAATGAAATTAGAGGAGAAATTACCATGACCTTAAAAAAAAAAAAAAAAAGTGAGGGAATTGGCAAGCAATGATGACAGCTAAGTGCCGACAGCTTCTTTCCAGAGAGCCCAGCTAACAGCTGAATTAACTACCTGTAAATGGTCTTAATTACTTTTCATTAGGGCTTCAGGCTGTGAGAATGCTATTTTGTAAAAGCTACATCAACTTAAATACACAAGTAACAAACGCCTAACACTTTGTAACCCATATTCCTGCAAAAGCAAATTCTCTCCTTATCCCTAGCCCAAGACACAGCTTTTGAGTATGTCAACTGGGCTACATTGCTTATTGCAGGCTGTCTTCTCTGTCATTCTACTTACCTTGAAAGGCAGCAGTGGGAGCTGTTAAATTTTCTTTTGTTGCAATTCTGACTCACTGAGCCCCCATCAGAGGTAAGAAAACTAGCATTCAAACATACTATACACTTTTTGTAAAGAATATTTAATTTAGAATAACAAAGATCAAAGAAAACAACTGAAAATAATTTATAATTTTAATTAATACATTAAATTTTAAGTAGTATTTCTAAAAATAAAAAGGTAGCAGGCCATTCCTTTTTCAAATAGTCATCAAAACAACTAATCACAAGCAGCTGAAGACCTATTGGCTGTCAAAAAGCATTAATTTATCATTTCCCTCATTTAATGATTATAACAAATTTCATGACACAATATGAATCATTTGTAAAATTTAAAGATTTTAAAGATTATTCATATACTACTGAGGTGATCTAGTATTATAGCAGTGCTTGTCAAATAATGTTTTCATTAGATCACAGAGTTTAAAAATTAAGTCCTTTAAAATTATAAAAGAAAGCATGTCTTTTTTTCCAGTTTGCATAAAGCAAAAAAGAACATTTAAGAATAAAAAGCTACATTTAAAATATTTTTTAAATTCCTCATGTTAACAGAATGGATAAAAGAGCATTTAATTCTTATTTATTAAAAGAATTCACATTCAGAACACAAAGGTTTTAACTTTGGTTTGCAAGTTTTGGTAAAATAATTACAATGTTTGCAAATGAAAATATTTCATAATAAGCCTGTTATTCTAGTTAATTATTTTACATAATAATCATTGCCCTAAACTGAGTGAAAGATTTCTCCAAATATGATTTGCCAGCCAATTTGGAGACCTTTCACCTCTCAATGACTTCGTATCTATTTCAAACAAATATGGCAAATGAAAAAGAGCAAAATATGATGCAGTGTTCTAGGAATGATATCAAGGTAATTAAAAATATGAATTGAGTATTTTCTAAAATGAAATCTGTCTTTGAGTTTAATTTAATGAATAAGACTAAAAGAATACTTTTTTTCATAGAAAAAATTGAGTTTTTATGTCTAATTATTTAAGTGAAATATATGGCTATCCACAAAATTCTAGAATATGAACCACCTGCCCATGGATAATTAGGACTCAACTACATAGTAAAATGTAACCTACTTACCAAACTAACCACTCTTTTTCAAACCTCCCCCTACCTACTCATCCACTTCCTTTTTTATATCCTCTCATCTAACTACCAATTACTTATTCTTTGAAGTTGACATACATGTGAAGGTATATTTACCCAAGTCTATTTTATTTTACGTAGCACTGAGATCAGTAATTATCCATCAAGGAGTCTGGACTAGAGTGAGTACTGAGAAGCAGGAATGTGTGTATACGTGTGATCTCATAGCCAAGATACCACGAAATGTTGAGAAAACCATGGCCAAAATATAGTGTTCACGTGTAAACTTAAAAACTGATGCCGAAAGAAACCACCATGAGATGGCATGCCCACATTATTTCTAAAGTTGTTTGATAGATTTATTTGTCTCCTAATATGCACCGGGCTAGATACTGTGGGGGAATATACAAATGTCTGTCACCAAGTTCACATCCTCCAGAAACTGCAAACTTAGCCAAGGAAAAACGACTGTATTGAAAATAGGTCACACTGAAAGAATGATTAAAAAGCAGTTAAGTAACTGCCATGGATATGGGAATCAAGCAGGCCTTAAAGGATGAGTATGATTTTAATTAATCAGAGATAAGAAAGGCCATTACAGGAGGTCATAGTCTATCCCCTAGTTTCCATGACACTATACTTTCATAGATTCCTTCATGTCTATAAGCACTTTCTCTGAATCACATGCTAGGTTATTCTTATTGTATTATTATTACTTTTTTTTAAAGGCACTTTATTTTTTTTTTAATTTTTAAAATTTTTGGCTGCATTTGGTCTTCGCTGCTACGCACAGGCTTTCTCTAGTTGTGGTGAGC
Source organism: Balaenoptera musculus (assembly GCF_009873245.2). Classification (NCBI taxonomy): domain Eukaryota; kingdom Metazoa; phylum Chordata; class Mammalia; order Artiodactyla; family Balaenopteridae; genus Balaenoptera; species Balaenoptera musculus. Next base: position 10,132,105 of record NC_045790.1, read on the forward strand.
GGGGGCTACTCTTTGTTGTGGTGTGCAGGCTTCTCATTGCAGTGGCTTCTCTTGTTGCGGAGCACAGGCTCTAGGCACGTGGGTTTCAGGAGTTGCGGCACACAAGCTCAGAAGTTGTGGCTCGCAGGCTCTAGAGCGCAGGCTCAGTAGTTGTGGTGCATGGGCTTAGTTGCTCTGCGGCATGTGGGATCTTTCAGGACCAGGGATCGAACCCGTGTCCCCTGCATTGGCAGGCGGATTCTTAACCAGTGTGCCACCAGGGAAGTCCCTCTTATTGTATTATTATCATTACTGTATTTACCAAGGTCTTGTTCTTGGTCTGTTCTTTTTTTTTATTAAGATTCAAGGAATTCTATCTCACAATTTTAATTACCAACTACCTTATATTAAAGATTATAAACTTTCTTATCTAAACTCCCATTCCATTCAGATTACTGATGCTGAAATCCCCCTATATTTAATTGCCTTCAGAAATTCTCTACTCATTATGAACTTATCTTGTATTACCATTCATCACCCTACTTATCTCCTCTGAGATGTTTTCATGGGCCAATCTGATCTTCCCCTTTTCTGAAGTTCTATAACACTGATCATCTCTAATACTCACTGTTTTAATTGTATGCTGGCTTGCACTGTTTTTTAGTGGTTCTTATGTATATGTCCTATCTTTCTCATAAGGTTATATTCTCCTAGAGCGCAGAAATTATACTTTAGCTTTCTTCTATATATCTCTTTATACACAGAATGCCACATGCATAAGAGCTGTATTCTAACTGTCCATTCCTTATTGAAAAGGATGAGGCTAATAATGTCAAACATCACATAATGCTGAGAGTCAGTTCATGGAGGGTGGTGTTGACAAAACATACTCTGAAAGATTCTCTGATTTCCTCCCTCTTTATGAGTGTCTTAAGTTAAGACCTCTAAATTACTCTAGAAACTTCCCAACTGGGCTTACTTACAATCTCCTCTCCTATGCTGTTGTCAAAGTGATCTTCCTAAAATACAGATCTGATTTTATCACCCCAATGCTCAAAGTCTTCTAATAGTTTCTCATTGCTGAAAGGGAAAAAACCCCAAACTTCCCAGCATGTTTCATCTCCTACAGTTGCCCTGGTACTTAACTGCCCAAGTTTGTCCTCCTTCCCTCCTCATATGCTGTTTCCTTGTCTGAAATTTCCAACTGCCTCCTCTGAATCCTATTCAAATTAAAGTGCTATCCTGTTTGTGAACAAGACTTTCCATGGTGACTTAAATGGTTTTCTTCTCTGGAATCCCAAAGCACCTTGTACATGATTTTATCATACCCATTAAAGTATATTATAACTGACTGTTTACTCTTCTGTCTTCCATCTCTGTGTCCCTAGCACTTAGAAGAATGCTTTTTATTTAGGAGTGCTGAATGGAAGGAAAAGGCAGGAAAGAGAAGATCTTTGAATGTGATTAAAAAACAGGTCATTGGTGATGTTAGAAGTGGGCAAGAAGGTGAAAAAGACTAGAAATACAAGGAATGAAGGATGCAATTGGCAGAACGGAAATATTCAGAATATTCATTTCAAAAATCTGGCAAGGAAAAGAAAAAGAAATGGATAAAGATAGAAAATATATGATAGTCAAAGAAAGGCTGCTCCTTTTTAAAACATAGGGTAGCTGACCAAGTTAGAAGGTGAAAGAAAGCAAGTTGAGAGGACAAACCAGAAGGACTAAAAAGACAGTAAGTATAGGAATCATATCCTATACTAGGAGGACAGGGAACACTGAGAGAAAGGCTGGAATGAGACTGGAAGGATACAGGACAGCTGTAGAAACAGAGATGTTTCAAAGTGAACAAAGAATTTCAGGCATTATAATTTTCATTCTTTCAGTTTCCCAAACTAGAAATCTTAAAAAAAAAAATCTTTGGCACATTCCTTCTCCCCAATTGCTTTTAGTCCATCTCCAATTCCTATCACTTCATTTCTTCTTTTTAAATATCCTTCAGATCAGCTCTTCCTCTCTTGCCACTGCCACTGTTCTTCCATAAGCCTTCATCATCTCTCAGCTGAATTAATGCAAAGCTCCTAAGAAGTTTCTAATTCTAGTGTCTCCACCATCAAATTTAACAGGAAAGCACATCCGGCCCACTCTCAAACATTCCCTGTGAAGCTTTTTCCCATCCCCTTCCCCACCAGAATTAATCACCCCCTCGTCCAAGCTACTAAACAGGGGTTGGCCAACTATGGTCTGCCAGTCAAATGAGGCCCCTTGCTATTTTTGTAAATAGTTTTACTGGAACACAGCCATTCCCATTTTGACTACATATTGTCCATGGCTGCTTTCATGTTACAACAGCAGAAATGGATAGTTGCCAACAAAGACCATATGACCCACAAAGACTAAAGTTATTTATTATGTGGCTCTTTATAGAAAAAGTTTGCCAACCTCTGGACTATACCATTATATTTGCATTTTACTTTAATTATTAACTTATAATAATGATAATAAAAGTTGATATCAGGCACTTACTGAGAAGGGCACTGTTCCAAACAATTAGGTACATTATCTCATTTATTTTTTACAACATTGCTAAAGGGGCAAATATTATTACTATTTCCATTTTACAGATGAGGAAACTGAGGCTTATCATTCCAGACTCCATGCTTTTAACCACAACACGAGTAATGACTACACTATCTTTCTTGAGCTTATTAAGAACAAAGATCATGCCTAAATCATCTTTGTATTCCCAGAGCCTAGCACAATGCCTGACATGGTAGGTATTCCATAACTGTCTGCCAAATTAATCTTACTAAAATAACCATTTTTACCCTGCCTTCTCCCTGATCAGTAATACCCGTCAATGACTCCATATTGCTTGCTGCATCAAGTCTGAACTCTAAACTCCTCTGACTGGCATTAAGTCTGACCATAATCTGGGACAACTGTACCTAGGAAAGTTCAAAAATGTTAATAATGATCAACTTCTTTTTCAGAATTGGCTACTCTTCCAATAGTAGTAGTCACATTGGCTACTCGCCATGTGACTCTAATTCAGCACACAAAATAAACTAAGCTACCAATAAAACTCACCTGCCATCACGGGATCTGTGGAGGCTGCCATGGTAGCTGCTCACTTTGCTGTGGACACTCCCTGCTTTGCTTCTCTGATCATCCACCATGGCCAGCTGAGTTGAAGAAGCATGTGTGGATGTTCCTTGAGTGGAAGTTCCTCTTGATTTTCTTATAATAGGAGTATTTGGATCCCTCAGGAGGGACTGAGCAAAATCAGGTTCCTGGAGTACCTGTCGACTCTCATTCACTATCCTAGACAACAAAATACTAAGTTTAAGATACAGACTAACATCTCTACTTTTTTGACAAACTGATGTTATCCTTGAAATTAATTTCTTCCCAAATAATGTCTTTAGGACAGATATAAGGTAACATTGTTGACTGAAGAGAGAATATAACAAAAATCTGTGTCAGTCTGTTCCCAAAAGTGGTATGATAGAAAGAGGTTCGTATTAGAATAAGGAAATCAGGATTTTAGTTCCAACTCTGTCAATAAATATGTAATCTTAGGCAAGTCACTATCCCCTTTTCTTAATTTTCCTCATCTATAAAATGAAGATATACAATTTCATCATTTCTAAAAAGTCCCTTTCAGCTAAAGAAATTTATCATTCTCAAGGACACTGAAATATTACAAAGGTACTACTATAAAGTAGAAATACTATTTTCTTGCATGGTTTATGGAAGTAGTAGAGGCCTCATCATAGCATAGACACATTTTTTAATTTGTAAGAGCAGTTGTTTTAAGGTTACAAGTTGACTTTATGACAGAGCATTTGTCTAGTGCTGGAATAAACATGAATGATCATAACTAGAACAAAACATATGAAAAATTAATTTAAGCAAGCATACAATTAAGTCCCAGACACATTAAAGGCTTAGGAAAAAAGAATTAAGGGGATGAATTATGTCCAGAGCAAAAGTTTTTAACTGCTATGAAAGGGTTAAAAGCAGACAGATGTTCATGATGATGAACAAAGTGGTAATTAATAAAAAAGCCAATTAAATAGTTACAAAGGTCAGTGTATCAGTTTGTGTAAATAATGACTATGAGAATCATACATAAAGTTAAAATTAGACAATTTCATTTAAAAAAAACCCTCCAACATGTAAAGATTGGATCATAAATTGCGGAAGTGCATATATTCTAAGTTTTCGAATTACAAAAAGATCATTGTTGTTACTGCCGTTGTTGTTTTTAGTGCTGGGGTAGAAGGGCTGAAAGAAGACTAATATTTGTTGAGTACCTGCATTGTGACAGGTATTTTACATATACTCTCCTTTAATCTTTCTTAATAATGTTTTTATTATAGAGATTAAGTCCTAAAAAGATATTAGATATCCATTAAGAATAAATATTGTGATCCCCATTTTATAGATGAAGAAACTGAGGTTCTAAGGGATTAAAGGACTTTCCAAAAGTCATACAACAAAACAGCAGTTGCGGGTGGGAGGGAGGGAGATGCAAGAGGGAAGAGATATGGGGACATATGTATATGTATAACTGATTCACTTTGTTATAAAGCAGAAACTTTGACACACCACTGTAAAGCAATTATACTCTAATAAAGATGTTTAAAAAAATAAAACAGCAGTTGGGGATCAAACCTAAGTTTAAATGGCTTCCAAGACAATCATAAAGTAATGATAAAACATAATGTTTACGTATATGATAAAAACAAAATGTCAAAAACTAAATAGAAAAAAGAACAACTCAAAGATAGTTAAAACAACATTTGTTCTTGTGTTATCAATGGCCCTATTCATATATACATACATCCCAAGTCACTCTGGATTGCTGAATTTGTTTTCTAAACTTATTTTTAAAAATTGGTTCAAACTGACTTCTGGTCATTCCAAAAATTTAATCCACCTTCAAATGGTGAAGGTCTGTCCCCTCATTTTACAAATAAGAAAACAGAGGTCCAGAGAAATTAAGTGCTGTCACCCAGATAATTCCAAAAGATTTCTAAAAATATTTCAATCAGTGTCAGAAATATTAGCATAAGCACAGTCTTAAATGTGGCCTCACTCAGAGGAAGAACACTAATTTGATTGGCATAATTTTAGAAGCCAGTCTTTTGACACACAGTATAACACAGGGGTTAAGAGCAGACTAGAGGCTAGAGTCAGACTGCTTGGGTGTGAATCTCAATTCTGCCATTCACTAGCTATTAAACCTTGGTTCTATGCCTCAGTTTCTTATCTGTAAAATGACGATCTCCCTCACAAGGCTGTTTAGAGGATTAAATGATTTAATAATACGTAAAATGCTTAGGACAGTGCTTGGAGTATTAAGTGTGCTCAATTAACTGGTAACCATTATTATGATTACTCTATAGTCATTTCTCAAAGGCTCAACCAGACAAATGCTAGAAATGGCTGTAGGGTGCTCACACTCTTGAAGAGTGGCACTCTAGCCCAGAGCACAGTCCCAGCTTGGAGGGTCACAATGACTTTGTTGGGTTGCGGGGTGGTCCATGGTTCCAGAAAACCAAATAGAAGGGTTCTTGGGAGTTCTAACCAGTTTCAGAAGGATTCTGACCCAACCAGGATCCCCCAAATAACTAGGAAAATTCCCCAAAAGGGTAGCTTGGGCTTAGCTCTATCTGGAGTTTCTAGTACAACAGAATTGTTGTATTACAGAATTGTTTGTGTATGGTCCGGAGGTGACCAGGAATGTTTAATTCAAACCCTCAGAATTATGTTTTACTGTGATTAAAATATATTTTAAAATTTCAAAAAATATACAGATAAATCCCCCAAGGAAGGATGTTCCACAAAAAGCAAGGACTTGGCCTGTTTTGTATGCTACTGAATCCTTGGCATCCCAATATAGTTCAATGCACACAGTAAACATTCATTAAAGACCTTCTCAAAGGATGAATTCTTAGGAAATACATTTTTGTTGCTGAATTCATCTTTCCCCTTCTTTCCTTCTCTGCCCTATGAAACTGTATTTAAAGGGGTAATGCATTATCTGATATTACTAGCAGTAGTCTCAGATATGGTAATAAGAAATGTACATTTTAAAACTGTGATTTTTAAAAATCTCAATCTAATCCGTGTAACAGAAGCTGCTAATTACTGGTATTTTAGAAAATACAGATCCTGCTAATGCAGTACTTTAAGTTGTATTAAAAAAAGTACATTAACCCATACAAGACACAATAACATTTTAAATATAATCTTAAGAGTTTTACAGACTATCCCACCAAATCCATTTTCCATGGAACTTAGGTTAAGTAAAATCATAAGAATATAGACTCCACTAACTTAGAATTTGTGATAATTCAAATACAGTATACATATAATACTTATACTTAGTAAAAACTTTGAAGTCATTTGTTCCTTTGTGAATGCTGCAGGGTCTTATTTTGTTTTGTTTTGTTTTCTTAATTATGGGGTCAAATAATTTAAGATTCCTCAAATATGCCCTGAGAAGACTGCTTTGGCAAATCTTATATTTTACCATGACACTCTAATATGCAATGTGGCCAACTATGAATTAAAATAATTTCTTTAACATATTCCATTTTATCTACTAATATCATTTTACTATTTTGGCTTTAACGTGTACCACATGAGAATGGAATAACATGCTATCTCTTTAAATAATTTATGGTATAACCTGGAAAAACGATGGACAGTTGGAAATGGAAGTCTAATCTAATACCTATGTGACTTCAGCCAAGGCACTTAACCTCTCTGTGCCTCAGTTTTCTCATCTGTAACACTGACATGATAATACACACCAGTCCTCAGAGAAATGTCAAGAAGATCAAATAAGAATATATATAGAATCATTAATTTGTTTTTAATTTTAAGAAGATTATAATTTGGATTTTTCAAAATAAAGATTGGTCTTCCCTCAAATATTCTGAATTAGTAAGGAATAGGCCTTAAGCCTGGTTCTACTTGGCTATCTTTTCTGAATAAGTTTTTAACTGTGATTTAAGTTTTAATCATAACTGTTGGAAGCTGAGGTTACAATCTTTTTGGAATACTTCCTTCAAATCCAAATTATTTTAACACAGGAAACACAAAAAAATTGCGTAAATGTGAAGTTTGTGAACACCATGATAAGTTACTTCAACTTACTCTTTTTTCCTACGACCATGAAAAAAACTGGCCCATTCAAAGCATGTCTTTTTGCTTCCAACCCAAAAGATGGAAGGAATACCAACTATGAGAGCCATCAGGTATTTCATCAGAAAGACAATCAGGTCTGGACGACTCATTTGAGTAACCTACAAGAAGAGAAAGAAAAATATCTTACATATATAAATAGAATTTTCTATTAAAGGCCATTATAAAATCTTTTAAACAAAATAAATAGTAAAATAATTCTACAAGTCTGATATTTTCACTTACACAGTTCTATAGTTAATTTTCTTGCTGTATGGAAAAGACACACTACTGAAAATTTGACAACAAATTTATGTTCTATACTTTGAGTTCTATAGTCTTATTAGCTCATATTGGATACCTTCTAAAGAAAAAGATTACTAATATAGAAAATAAACCATGAATAGGAATAGAGGCTCAAATAATACCTATATTCTTCTTGGCCAATTTCACTCATCCTATCATTGGTCATCACAATATACAATTAGGAAAGTGTTAATCTTTCCCCCCCATTTTATTAATTTCTGTTTTTATATTTAATATGCTCTTCCTTCTACCTACTTTCATGTTTACTTTGCTGGCTGTTTTCAAGCTTCCTCGTTAACCTATGAGTGAGTTTTTTAGTTTCTATTCAGATGAGTTTTTTTAAAACTTCTCTTTATTGTTGATTTCAAGTTTAGTTACTGTGGTCATAGAATGTGGTCTATTTGATTCTGGTTACCTTAAATTTTGGGGACTTCTTTTGTGATTTAGGACACAGTCCATTTTTTAAAGTATTCCTTGTGTGCTCAAAAATAATGCTTACTCTCTATTTGTTGGGTACAAAATTTTCTATATGTATTAGATCAACTTTATTAGTTGTGTTGTTCAAATCTTCTATATAGGCATCCTCAGAGATATTGTAAGTCTAGTTCCAGACCACCACAATAAAGCAAATACCACAATAATGTGAGTCATGGGGATAATTTTGTTTCCCAGTGCATATAAAAGTTATGTTTACACTATAATGTAGTTGAATAAGTATGCGATATTTACTCATAAGTGTCTAAATAACAATGTTCATACCTTAATTAAAAAATACTTTATTGCCAAAAAGTGCCAACCATCACTTGAGCCTTCAGTGAGTTGTACTCTTTTTGTGTGGAGGGTCTCGCCTCGGTGTTGAAGGCTGCTGGCTGATCAGGGCGGGTGGCTGCTGAAGGCTGGGTGGCCGTGACAATTTCTTAAAATAAGACCACAGTGAAGTGTGCCTCATCCATTGACTCTTCCTTTCATGAACAATTTCTCTGTAGCAGGCAATGCTGTTTGATAGCATTTTACCCAAAGTAGAACTTCTTTCAAAACTGGAGCTAATCCTCTCAAACCCTGCCACTGCTTTATCAACTAAGTTTATATAATATTCTAAATCCTCTGTTGTCATTTCAACAATCTTCACAGCATCTTCACCAGGAGTAGATTCCACCTTGAGAAATCAGTTTGTTCATGGTCACCCATAAAAAGCAACTCCTCATCCATTAAAGTTTTATCATGAGATTGTAGCAATTTAGTCACATCTTTAAGGCTGCACTTCTAATTCTAGTTCTCTTGCTACTTCCACTATATCTGCAGTTACTTCCTCCACTGAAGTCTTAAAGCCCTCCAAGTCATCCATGAGGGTTGAAATCAACTTCTTTCAAACTCCTGTTAATGTTGATATTTTGACCTCTTCCCATGAATCATGAATGTTCTTAATGGCATCCAGAATGGTGAATCCTTTCCAGAAGGTTTTCAATTGATTTTGCCCAGGTCCATCAGAGGAATCACTATCTATGGTAGCTATAGCCTCAAACAGTGTAATTTCTTATGGGAATTCCCTGGTGGTCCAGTGGCTAGAACTTGGCGCTTTCACTGCAGTGGCCTGGGTTCAATCCCTGGTAGGGGAACTAAGATCCCACAAGCTGAGCAGCGTGTGACAAAAAAAAAAAAAACAAAACAGTGTATTTCTTAAATAATAAAGACTTGAAAGTTGAAATTACTCCTTGATCTGTGGGCTGCAGAGTGGATGTTGGGTAGGCAGGCATGAAAACAACATTAATCTTGTACATCTCCATCAGAGCACTTGGGTGACCAGATGCATTGTCAATAAGCAGTAACATTTTCAAAGGAATCTTTTCTTTTCTGAGCAGTAGATCTCAACAGTGGGCTTCAGTAAACCATGTTGTAAACAGTTGTGCTGTCATCCAGACTTTGTTTTTCCATTTAGAGAGCACAGGCAGAGTAGATTTAGCATAATTCAGAATGGTAAATGAACATTAGCTTCAACTTAAAACTCACCAGCTACATTAGCCCCAAACAAGAGAGACACCCTGTCCTTTGAAGCTCTCAAGCCAGGCACTGACTTCTCCCCTCTAGCTATGAAAGTCCTGGTGGCACCCTCTTCCAATATAAGACTTTCATCTACATTGAAAATCCGTTGTTCAGTGCAGCCACCTTCATGAATTATCTTAGCTAGGTCTTTTGGATAACTTGCTGCAGCTTCCACATAAGCACTTGCTGCTTCACCTTGCACTTTTATGTTATAGAGATGGCCTCTTTCCTTAAATCTCATGAATCAATGTCTGCTAGCTTCAAACTTTTCTTCTGCAGCTTCCTCATCTCTCGGCCTTCATAGAATTGAAGAGAGTTAAGGCCTTGCTCTGGATTAGGCTTTGGTTTAAGGGAATGTTGTGGCTGGTTTGACCTTCTATCCAGACCACTAAAACTTTCTTTATATTGGCAATAAGGCTGTTCCACTTTCTTATCATTAGTGTGTTCACTGGAATAGCACTTTTAATTTCCTTCGAGAACTTTCCCTTTGCATTCATAACTTGGCTAACTGTTTGGTTCAAGAGGCCTAACTTTTCCCCTGTTTCGACTTTCAACATGCCTTCCTCACTAAGCTTGATCATTTCTAGCTTTTCATTTCAAGTGAGAGATGTGCAACTCTCCCTTTCACTTGAACCCTTACAGACCATTGTAAGGTTAGCTGGCCTGATTTCAATATTGTTGTATCTAAGCTAATAGGGAGGTCCAAGGAGAGCCTTTTATATGCACATGGAAACCAAAAAATTTGTGTGACTTGTTTTATTGTGATATTTGCTTTATTGCAGTGGTCCAGAACCAAACCTGCAATATCTCTGAGGTATGTCTGTAATGTGAGAATTACCAAAATGTGACACAGAGACAGGAAGTGAGCAAATGCTGTTGGAAAAATGGTACCAATAGACTTGCTCAACACAGGGCTGCCACAAACCTTCAATTTGTAAAAAATGCAGTATCTGCAAAGCACAATAAAGCGAAGTGCAATAAAACGAGGTACACATGTTTTCTTGACTAATTTTCTGTTTACCTATCCATTTTAATAGAGGTATGCTAAACTGTGGGCTCATCAGTTTTCCTTCTAATCCTGTCATGTTTCTCTTTTAAGCCTATGTTAGGCATTATATAAATGCTCTAGCTGCCCAATTTACTTTTTTAGTGCTCTTCACCTTTAACAGTATTTTATGTGACGTTAATATTGCCACATCAGCTTTTTACTTCATCATACCAGCACATCTTCAAGGTGTATCTTTTCCTATTTACCAATGTATTTCTTTCAAGTCTGTTTGGGTTATACTGTTGCTTTTAAACAATATATAGTTTACTCCTTCTAAAGTATAAACTCCATGAGGAGTTTTTTTCCCCAATGGTTTTATCCCCAGAGCCTAGACCAGTGTCTGGCACATAGTTAAGTGCCCAATAAATACTCACATACATTACAATATATACTTATACTTCATTTTATGAGAAAAAAATTACATTGAAAATTATTCAGCACTGCTAGAGACTGGTTCAAGATGGCAGAGTAGAAGGACGTGCACTCACTCCCTCTTGCGAGAGCACCGGAATCACGACTAACTGCTGAACAATCATCGACAGGAAGAAACTGGAAATCACCAAAAAAGATACCTCACATCCAAAGACAAAGGAGAAGCCACAATGAGATACTAGGAGGGGCGCAATCACAATAAAATCGAATCCCATAACTGCTGGGTGGGTGATTCACAAACTGGAGAACACTTATACCACAGAAGTCCACTCACTGGAGTGAAGGTTCTCAGCCCCACGTCAGGCTTCCCAACCTGGGGGTCCGGCAACGGGAGGAGGAATTCCTAAAGAATCAGACTTTGAAGGCTAGTGGGATTTGATTGTAGGACTTCAACAGGACTGGGGAAAACAGAGACTCCACTCTGGGAGGGCACACACAAAGTAGTGTGCACTTCGGGACCCAGGGGAAGGAGCAGTGACCCCAGGGGAGACTGAACCAGACCTAACTGCTAGTGTTGGAGGGTCTCCTGCAGAGGCAGGGGGTGGCTGTGTCTCACCATGAGGACAAGGACACTGGCAGCAGAAGTTCTGGGAAGTACTCCTTGGCGTAAGCCCTCCCAGAGTCTGCCATTAGCCCCACCAAAGAGCCAGGTAGGCTCCAGTGTTGGGTCGCCTCAGGCCAAACAACCAACAGGGAGGGAACACAGCCCCACCCATCAGGAGACAAGAGGATTAATGTTTTACTGAGCTCTGCCCACCAGAGCAACACCTAGCTCTACCCACCACCAGTCCCTCCCATCAGGAAACTTGCACAAGGCTCTTAGATAGCCTCATCCACCAGAGGGCAGACAGCAGAAGCAAGAAGAACTACAATCCTGCAGCCTGTGGAACAAAAATCACATTCACAGAAAGAAAGACAAGAAGAAAAGGCAGAGGGCTATGTACAAGATGAAGGAACAAGATAAAACCCCAGAAAAACAACTAAATGGAGATACAAAACCTTCCAGATAAAAGAATTCAGAATAATGATACTGAAGATGATCCAGGACCTCGGAAAAAGAATGGAGGCAAAGATCGAGAAGATGCAAGAAATGTTTAACAAAGACCTAGAAGAATTAAAGAACAAACACCTCGAAGAATTAAAGAACAAACAAACAGAGATGAACAACACAATAACTGAAATTAAAAATACACTACAAGGAATCAATAGCAGAATAACTGAGGCAGAAGAACGGATAAGTGACCTGGAAGACAGAATGGTGGAATTCACTGCTGTGTAACAGAATAAAGAAAAAAGAATGAAAAGAAATGAAGACAGCCTAAGCGACTTCTGGGACAACATTAAATGCAACAACATTCGCATTATAGGGGTCCCAGAAGGAGAAGAGAGAGAGAAAGGACCCGAGAAAATATCTGAAGAGATTATAGTCGAAAACTTCCCTAACATGGGAAAGGAAATAGCCACCCAAGTCCAGGAAGCGCAAGGAGTCCCAGGCAGGATAAACCCAAGGAGAAACACGCCAAGACACACAGTAATCAAATTGATAAAAATTAAAGACAAAGAAAAATTATTGAAAGCAACAAGGGAAAAACGACAAATAACATACAAGGGAACTCCCGTAAGGTTAACAGCTGATTTCTCAGCAGAAACTCTACAAGCAAGAAGGGAGTGGCATGATATACTTAAAGTGATGAAAGGAAAGAAACTACAACCAAGATTACTCTACCCGGCAAGGATCTCATTCAGATTCGAAGGAGAAATCAAAAGCTTTACAGACAAGCAAAAGCTAAGAGAATTCAGCATCAAGACCCATATATATGCTGTCTACAAGAGACCCACTTCAGACCTAGGGACACATACAGACTGAAAGTGAGGGGAGGGAAAAAGATATTCCATGCAAATGGAAATCAAAAGAAAGCTGGAGTAGCAATACTCATATGAGATTATTAAAATAGACTTTAAAATAAAGAATGTTACAAGAGACAAGGAAGGACACTACATAATGATCAAGGGATCAATCCAAGAAGAAGATATAGCAATTATAAATATATATGCACCCAACATAGGAGCACCTCAGTACATAAGGCAACTGCTAACAGCTATAAAAGAGGAAATCAACAGTAACACAATAACAGTGGGGACTTTAACACCTCACTTACACCAATGGACAGATCATCCAGACAGAAAATTAATAAGGAAACACAAGCTTTAAATGACACAATAGACCAGATAGATTTAATTGATATATATAGGACATTCCATCCAAAAACAGCAGATTACACTTTCTTCTCAAGTGCACACGGAACATTCTCCAGGATAGATCACATCCTGGGTCATAAATCAAGCATCAGTAAATTTAAGAAAACTGAAATCATATCAAGCATCTTTTCTGACCACAACGCTATGAGATTAGAAATGAATTACAGGGAAAAAAACGTAAAAAACACGAACACATGGAGGCTAAACAATATGTTACTAAATAACCAAGAGATCACTGAAGAAATCAAAGAGGAAGTCAAAAAATACCTAGAGACAAATTACAATGAAAACACAACGATCCAAAACCTATGGGATGCAGTAAAAGCAGGTCTAAGAGGAAAGGTTATAGCAGTACAAGCCTACCTCAAGAAACAAGAAAAATCTTAAATAAACAATCTAACCTTACACCTAAAGGAACTAGAGAAAGAAGAACAAACAAAACCCAAAGTTACCAGAAGAAAAGAAATCATAAAGATGAGAGCAGAAATAAATGAAATAGAAACAAAGAAAACAATAGCAAAGATCAATAAAACTAAAAGCTGCTCCTTTTAGAATATAAACAAAATTGATAAACCATTAGCCAGACTCATCAAGAAAAAAAGGGAGAAGACTCAAATCAATAAAATTAGAAATGAAAAAGGAGAAGTTACAACAGACACCACAGAAATACAAAGCATCATAAGAGACTACTACAAGCAACTCTATGCCAATAAAATGGACAACCTGGAAGAAATGGACAAATTCTTAGAAAGGTATAACCTTCCAAGACTGAACCAGGAAGAAATAGAGACTATGAGCAGACCAATCACAAGTAATGAAATTGAAACTGTGATTAAAAATCTTCCAACAAACAAAAGTCCAGGACCAGATGGCTTCACAGGAGAATTCTATCAAACATTTAGAGAAGAGCTAACACCTATCCTTCTCAAACTCTTCCAAAAAATTGCAGGGGAAGGAAAACTCCCAAACTCATTCTATGAGGCCACCATCACCCTGATACCAAAAGCAGACAAAGATACTACAAAAGAAGAAAATTACAGACCAATATCACTGATGAATATAGATGCAAAAATCCTCAAAAAATACTAGCAAACAGAATCGAACAACACATTAAAAGGATCGTATACCATGATCAAGTGGGATTTATCCCAGGGATGCAAGGATTCTTCAGTATACACAAATCAATCAATGTGATACACCATATTAACAAACTGAAGAATAAAAACCATGTGATCATCTCAACAGATGCAGAAAAAGCTTTTGACAAAATTCAACACCCATTTATGATAAAAACTCTCCAGAAAGGGGGCATAGAGGGAACCTACCTCAACATAATAAGGGCCATATACAACAAACCCACAGCAAACATCATTCTCAATGGTGAAAAACTAGAAGCATTTCCTCTAAGATCAGGAACAAGACAAGGATGTCCACTCTCACCACTATTATTCAACATAGTTTTGGAAGTCCTAGCCAGGGCAATCAGAGAAGAAAAAGAAATAAAAGGAATCCAAATTGGAAAAGAAGAAGTAAAACTGTCACTGTTTGCAGATGACATGATACTATACATAGAGAATCCTAAAGATGCCACCAGAAAACTACTAGAGCTAATCAATGAATTTGGTAAAGTTGCAGGATACAAAATTAATGCACAGAAATCTCTTGCATTCCTATACACTAACGATGAAAAATCTGAAACAGAAATTAAGGAAACACTCCCATTTACCACTGCAACAAAAAGAATGAAATACCTAGGAATAAACCTACCTAGGGAGACAAAAGACCTGTATGGAGAAAACTATCAGACACTGATGAAAGAAATTAAAGATGATACAGACAGATGGAGAGATATACCATGTTCTTGGATTGGAAGAATCAACACTGTGAAAATGACTATACTACCCAAAGCAATCTACAGATTCAATGCAATCCCTATCAAATTAGCAATGGCATTTTTTACGGAACTAGAACAAATCATCTTAAAATTTGTAGGGAGACACAAAAGACCCCGAATAGCCAAAGCAGTCTTGAGGGAAAAAAACAGAGCTGGCGGAATCAGACTCCCTGACTTCACACTATACTACAAAGCTACAGTAATCAAGACAATATGGTACTGGCACAAAAACAGAAACATAGATCAATGGACCAAGATAGAAAGCCCAGAGATAAACCCACGCACCTATGGTCAACTAATCTATGACAAAGGAGGCAAGGATATACAATGGAGAAAAGACAGTCTCTTCCATACGTGGTGCTGGGAAAACTGTACAGCTACATGTAAAAGAATGAAATTAGAACACTCCCTAACACTATACACAAAAATAAACTCAAAATGGATTAGAGACCTAAATGTAAGACCAGACACTATAAAACTCTTAGAGGAAAACATAGGAAGAACACTCTTCGACGTAAATCACAGCAAGATCTTTTTTGATTCACCTCCTAATGGAAATAAAAACAAAATGGAATGGAAATAAAAACAAAAATAAACAAATGGGACCTAATGAAACGTAAAAGCTTTTGCAAAGCAAAGGAAACTACAAACAAGATGAAAAGACAACCCTCAGAATGGGAGAAAATATTTGCAAATGAATCGATGGACAAAGGATTAATCTCCAAAATATATAAATAGCTCATGCAGCTCAATATTAAAAAAACAAACAACCCAATCAAAAAATGGGCAGAAGACCTAAATAGACATTTCTCCAAAGAAGACATACAGATGGCCAAGAAGCACATGAAAAGCTGCTCAACATCACTAATTATTAGAGAAATGCAAATCAAAACTACAATGAGGTATCACTTCACACCAGTTACAATGGGCATCATCAGAAAATCTACAAACAACAAATGCGGGAGAGGGTGTGGAGAAAAGGGAACCCCTCTTGCACTGTTTGTTGGTGGGAAGGTAAATTGATACAGCCACTATGGAGAACAGTATGGAGGTTCCTTAAAAAACTAAAAACAGAATTACCATATGACCCAGCAATCCCACTACTGGGCATATACCCAGAGAAAACCATTAATTCAAAAGACACATTCACCCCAATGTTCACTGCAGCACTATTTACAATAGCCAGGTCATGGAAGCAACTTAAATGTTCATCAACAGACGAACGGATAAAGAAGATGTGGTACATATATACAATAGAATATTACTCAGCCATTAAAAGGAACGAAATTGCATCATTTGTAGAGATGTGGATGGATCTAGAGACTGTCATACAGAGTGAAGTAAGTCAGAAAGAGAAAAACAAATATCATATATTAACGCATATATGTGGAACCTAGACAATGGTACAGATGAACCGGTTTGCAGGCAGAAATAGAGACACAGATATAGAGAACAAATGTATGGACACCAAGGGGGTAAAGTGGCAGGGGGGGTGGTGGGTGGTGTGATGAATTGGGAGACTGGGATTGGCACATACTAATATGTATATAATGGAAAACTAATAAGAACCTTCTGTATAAAAAATAAATAAAATTCTAAAATTCAAAAAAAACCAGTCTAAATGAGCAACAACAGCAAAGGGGACAAGTAAATACGGATTATTTTGCAACCGCTAAAGATCGTAAATATGGAAACTATGTAGCAACTTGGAAAATAGCTTATAGGGTAATGTTACTTGACGTAACCAGGATACATATGTATGCATACACCATGATTCAACTATTTTAAATTATGTTTTCAAAATGAGACAAAAGGAAAACTAAAAACAATATGGTTAGAGTGAGACTTTGAGGCTTTCATTTCTTTTTAAAGTTTGCTCTAATGTACTATTTTGTTTGTGCTATAAATAAAAATCAAGGTGGAGTAGTATAAAAAAAAAATTATTCAGCACCTCCATCTCCTTGAACAAGATTATGTTCCTAGCACACTTTAGCTACCTATACTCCTTGTTATTATGTTCCAGACATTCAGAACAACCTTTACAAAAAGAACTGGTTCTGTTATTATTATTGTTAATTAACTTTGCCAAAAAGTACACTCCACTCCTGTCTTTGGGGTTCTCTTTTCTTCTTGCTAAAGGATGCCCTTTAGAAATTCTTACAGATAGGGTATGCCAGAGATAAATTATTTTAGTCTTTCCTCAAAAATGTCTTTATTTTGTCCTCAATCTTGAATGGTGGTTTAGATGGATAAACTCATCATCTCTCAGCATTTTAAAGACATTAGTTCATTATCTTCTAGCTTCTATGGTTGCTGTGGAAAAGCTTGTGTAATTGATAATCTTTTTGAGATTTATTTGTTCTCTCTGGTAGCTTTTAAGTTTGTCTCTATCCTTCTGTCTTATAGTTGCAATGAATGTTTCTCATTGTGATTGGTTTTTATTTGTCCTGCTTAGTATGCAGACTGTACTTTTAATCTGAGAACTCAAGTTTTCAATTCTGAAATATTCAGACATTAGCGCTTTAGTTATCACTTCTTAGTCATTCTTATGGCCCCCTGTTCTAGAACTCCCATAAGATGTATATGAAGTCCCTCAACCTAATTTTTTAAATATCTTTTAATGGCATAATTAGATAACTTTGAGTATTTTATGTCTCTCTACATTCTGCATTCTGGGTGATCTCTTCAGGACAATTTTCCATTTCACTAATTTGCTCTTCAGTCATGTCTACTTTAGAGTTCATTCCATCTATTGACTTAATTCCCATAACTTCATTTCTAAGCTAACTGGTTTTTATATTTGTCTATTTTTATTTCATTTCTGCTAATTTATCATAATTTCTTATTCCTTTAAAGTGGTTTTTATTATTTACCTTTTGAAGAATCCTAAACATACTTACTTTAAAAATAAGTCTTTAAAAATTTTTTTTATTATTTTTATTTCATCTGGGAGTTAATCCATCTTCTGATTGTTTTTATTGGACGTCTTTCTATGTTTTGCTTTTTTGTTTCATTGTGCTTTGGAATTTTAGTTTACAGATCTTGCATGAGAGAGTTCTCCCTCTGTCTTTCTGTCTCTCTCACTCCCTCCATATATCTCACCTGTTTCATTCCTTTTCGTCTTCACCAGTACCCATGAGGCCCTAGTTAAAAACCAAGTCTAATATTCTTGACTGCACACTCCAGACATTATCAGGTACTGCAGGTTCAGGTACTGAGTCATTGCAGTTTGGCCCTCCCACATCTCTAGATAAGTATTTTAAGTATTTTTATACTAAATACAGCTTCAGGGAACAGTTGTACCTTTTAAACAACTTCCTTTCATGAGCAGGAGAGTCCCATTTCCAATTCCTACTTTTAACCAGTGCACCTTGTTCTGGTCCTGACTCCCATGTGACACTTTTACCTCCCTATATCCCATAAAAACTGAATGCCCTAGCCACCTCCAGCCACTTCAGAGCTAGATTCTAGTAGCCCCTGTTTTTATCTCTAGTCATCATTTTGCATTTCTACTCTACAAATTAGTTTATTTTGCCTTTTAGCCTGACTCTGTTTAAAATTTTTTCTTATTACATTTTATCTCTAACTGGCACATGATTATAGTTGGACTGGTAAGTTCAAAACATGGAACTTAAACCACAGTCATAACTGGCAGCTAAGGTATAGTTCCTCTAGGATTTACATAAAAGTCAAACAACAAATATTTATGGACTATCTACTACTCTAAGAATAATGCTATTCAAAAAGCCCCATGAGACTTATAAACAGAAGTAAGGTTTGACAAGTGTTCACATAAGGTTTGACAAGTGTTCATACCAAGCTGATAATCTAGATGAAAATACAAATTAAAGAAACCATAGAATAGTTAAGAACCAAAATTAAGAAGAGTCACTAAAAGCATGATCACCTAATCTATGACAAAGGAGGCAAGAATATACAATGGAGAAAAGATAGTCTCTGCAATAAGTGGTGCTGGGAAAACTGGACAGCTACATGTAAAAGAATGAAATTAGAACATTCTCTAATACCATACACAAAAATAAATCAAAATGGATTAGAGACCTAAATGTAAGACTGGATACTATAAAACTCTTAGAGGAAAACACAGGCAGAACACTCTCTGACATAAATAGCAGCAAGATCTTTTTTGATCCACCTCCAAGGGTAATGAAAATAAAAACAAAAATAAACAAATGGGACCTAATTAAACTTAAAAGCTTTTGCACAGCAAAGGAAACCATTAACAAAATGAAAAGAAAACCCACAGAATGGGAGAAAATATTTGCAAACGACGTGACCGACAAGGGATTAATCTCCAAAATATACAAACAGCTCATGCAGCTCAATATCAAAAAAAACAAACAACCCAATCAAAAAATGGGCAGAAGATCTAAATAGACATTTCTCCAAAGAAGACATACAGATGGCCAAGAGGCACATGAAGACATGCTCCACATCACTAATTATTAAAGAAATGAAAATCAAAACTACAAAGAAGTATCATCTCACACCAGTTAGAATGGCCATCATCAAAAAATCTACAAACAATAAATGCTGGAGAGGGTGTGGAGAAAAGGGAACCCTCCTACACTGTTGGTGGGAAAGTAAACTGGTACAGCCACTATGGACAACAGTATGGAGATTCCTTAAAAAACTAAAAACAGTGCTATCATATGATCCAGCAATCTCACTCCTGGGGATATATCTGGAGAAAACCATAATTCAAAAGGATATATGCACCCCAATGTTCACTGAAGCACTATTTACAATACCCAGGACATGGAAGCAACCTAAATGTCCATCGACGGAGGAATGGATAAAGAAGATGTGGTACATACATACAGTGGAATATTACTCAGCCATAAAAAAGAGCAAAATAAAGCCATTTGCAGTGACATGGATGGACCTAGAGATTGTCATACTGAGAGAAGCAAGTCAGACAGAGAAAGACAAATATATGATACCGCTTATATGTGGAATCTAAAAAAATGGTACAAAGGAACCTATTTACAAAACAGAAACTGAGTCACAGATGTAGAAAACAAACTTATGGTTACCAAGGGGGAAAGGGGGGGGAAGGATAAATTGGAAGACTGGGATTGACATCTACATACTACTATATGTAAAACAGATAACTAATAAGAACCTACTGTATAGCACAGGGAACTCTATTCAATACTCTGTAATGACCTATATGGGAACAGAAAATGAAAAAGAGTTGGATATATGTATATGTATAACTGACTCACTTTGCTGTACAGCAGAAACTAACACAACATTGTAAATCAACTATACTTCTATAAAAAAAATAATTAAAAATTAAAAAAAAAGAATCACTAAAGTAGATCACAAATAACCTTCTCATTAACAAATACAATGGCTTCTTTTTGGCTTGCTTTTTTTTTTCAAACACTTCTACATAGTATCAGTTATTGATGACCATCTCATACTTTACAAAACTTTCATCTTCCCAGCTTCTACGATACTGCATAGTCGGGTTTAATCTCCTAACCAGGCATTACCCTTTCTTCTTGACCTCTTACTCCTGCTCTACTATCCTTTTGTCCCCCACTACCCTCTATATAGGTGTTCTTAAAGTCACTCCTTGATTCTCTCTCTTTATACTTTCAACTTATCATTTAGACTTAGAAGTCATCTAGTCTTACTCTTTACCTAACAAATTAATTTGCTTTTAATTTAGTTTTCTATGAATATAATCAGTACAGTGGTTATGATAAAATACAAAGTTGTCTCTTCCATGTTCAAACAGCTCTAGCCATTCTGCCCATCTGTCCTAGTTCTGTCCTCTGGAGCTATAGAGAGTAAGATTAGTCAATTTAATAAGATACCCTTAAAAGAAAGAAAATTTAAAAAAAAACAAAACACTAGTATAATAACTGGGAACAAAGAGACAAAAAGACTATCCAGAAAATCCAAGAGAAACTGAAAAACAAAAAGAAACAATCAAAGGATTCAGTAACTAAGTTGGACAAGATTAATATGCAAAAATTGAATGTTTTCCTATATACCACCAATAACCAGAAAAGAAACATAATGAAAACAATTTCATTTATAATATCAACAAAAACTATAAAACACCTAGGAATAAACCTAACAAGAAAGAAAAAGAAAATAATAAAACGCTATCAAAGGACATAGAAAAAAACTGAAGTAAATGGATAAATACTCCATATTTCTATATGGAAATATTCAATGATTTAAAGATGTCAATTCAATTTTCCCCCAAATTAATCCTATAAAGTTGATGCAATCCAAAAAGATCAGTAGGATTTTTCACAGAACATGGAAAGTTAAGTATATGATAAAAGTATTTCAAATAAATGGGGAAAAGATAGACTATTTAATAAGTGACGTTGAAATGGTTGGCAGTCTACCTGAAAACAAAACAATTTAGATGCCACCTCACACAATAAAGAAAAAATAAATCTAGACGATAAAAGCAAATTATAAAAGTATGAAAAGAATTAAGAACATTTTTATAACGGGTGCAGAAGGCCCTTTTTAAAGAGTAATATGAAATAAAGAAGTTAAAAAAGGAAAAGATGGACAGTTTTGATTATTAAAAACTTAAAACTTCTGCAGAACAAGAAACCATAAGTCAAATTAATAGACTAATAGTTATCTAAGAATATTAACTGTGTTATCCATCAATAAAGTAAAAAGAAATGGAAGGAATTAATGAAGATAAAAGAAGAAATTAAGTAATTTCAAGACCAAAAAACAAATTAATAAACCCTAAACTTCAATATTTGAAAAAAAAATTCTCTAGCCTGATCAAAACAACAAAGGGACAAAAACAGCAAATACACACACACACATGCACACACATATACACGCACACACACACAGAGAAATGATAATAAGTACAAAATTACAAAGAGAACAAAACTAAAATAATCTTAAGAGATTACATTGCTCAATGCCATTTCAATAAACTTAAAAATTAATGAAAACAAATGACAGAAAAATATTTTAAAAACTGATTCCAGAAGCAAGAACACTGCACCTAACTCAACATACTCTATAAAACAATAAAACTATATATGTCTCATTTATGAACTTGTATGCAAACAGAATTCAACAGCAAATTCAAAGAATAAGTCATGACCAAATACAGAAATGCAAGGACAGTTCAATATTAGGAAACTGATTTATAAATTCAACACATTGTTGGATCAACAGGAAAATATATACAGTCATTTTCACGTATGCCAAAAAGGCGTTTGATAAAATTAAGAATCTATTCTGGGCTTTTAAATACTGTAATAAAATACATACAGATGATGAATAAGCTCTTAAGGTGACAAAATAATTCTATCATGCTTAACGGGAACACCAAAGGCACTAAATATTTGCATTAAAGTCAGGAATACAAGAAGAGTATTTACCACCACCACTCTTTCGTTTTTTTCTGGTGAGCTTATTTTCTTTTTCCTTTTTAAAATTTTTGTTGGAGCATAGTTGCTTTACAATGTTGTGTTAGTTTCTACTGCACAGCAGAATCAATCAGCCATATGTATACACATATCCCCTCTTTTTTGCATTTCCTTCCCATTAGGTCACCACCACCACTCTTAACCTTGTTTCAACAGTTCTAACAGACTGCAATTAAACAAAAGAAATAAATTAAGGGTATAAAAACTACGAAGAGGGAGATACAATTATTATTATTTATAAATAATAACAATTTTATTCCTGGAAAAGCTGAGAATAAAGTAAAAACTATTATATATCATAAGCAAGGTCACTAGGTAAAAAGTAAAATACAGAAATCATATATACATATATACGATCATATATATATCAGTTAGTAGGTAAAAGAAAGAAAAGTCTTCATTTGCCATTGTTATGGGTCCTCCTAAAATTCACATGTTGAAACCCTAACTCCCAGTACCTCAGAATGTGATTTATTAGAGATAGAGCCTTTAAAGAGGTAATTAAGGTTAAATGAGGTTATATGGGTGAGCCCTAAACCAATCTGATTGACGTCCTTATAAGAAGAGGAAATTTGGACACATAGATACCAGGGATGCACCATGTGAGAAAAGATCATGAGGAAAAAAACCAGCAGAAAAAACCATGTGAGGAAATACTAAGAGAGTGGCCCCCCACAAGCCAAGAAGAAAGGCCTCAGAGGAAATGGACTATGCTGGCACCTTGATCTTAGACTTCCAGTCTCCAAAACTGTGAGAAAATAAATTTCTGTTGTTTAAGCCACCCAGTCTGTGGTACCTTGTTATGGTAGCCCTAGCAAACGAATACAACCATAGTAACAAAAGAGATAAAACACCTAGGAATACATTTAATAAGAAAAATAAGTGATGTATTTGAAGAAGCTTTAAAACATATTTCCTTTAAAATGTTCTTTGCTAGAAAGAATCACTATCATAAAAATGCAAAATCTCCTTGATTTAGTCATAAATTTGAACACAATTCCAATAAAAATACCAACATAGTTATCTGAATTAAACAGGATGATACTAAATTTCATACAGAAAAACAAACAAGCAAGACTTAACAGGAAAATGCTGAAAGAGAAGAGAAATAGATCATTAAGCTTTAATAAAATTGTGTTATACTGGGGCATAGGCAAACAGTTTTAGTATTTATTTTATGTGATATTTCAAACCATTCAGAAAAAGATGAATTATTCAACAAACGGATTCTAGATAAGCATCTAGAAAAAAATAACACTGAAGCCATACCATATCTCATACCAAGATGAATTCCAAGTAGATCAAAAATTCAAATATAAAAAAAAAAATTAACAACAAAAAAGAAGCCATTAAGTTCAAGATGAAAGCACTTATATACTTGGGGTGGAGAATAACTTTCTAGGTATGACACAAAATCTAGAAGCTGTAAAAGTAATCATAGCCAAATCTGTCTACATAAAGTCCCAACATTTCTGCATGGCCACAACACTCAAAAGACAATTTAAAAGCTCACATAAAATTGCTGTGAAAAATTGTTGCAAAAGATATATTGTTAAATTATGGTAGATAAAAGGGCTAATTTTGTTAATAAATAAAGAACTACAAATACAGTCCCCTCCCTTGGTATCTTTGGGGGACTGGTTTCAGGACCTCTCATGGATACCAAATTCCGCAGATGCTCAAATCCCTCATATAAAATGCACAGTATTCTCATTTAACCTACACACATCCACCTGTGTGCATTAAATAATTTCTAGATTACTTATAATACCTAATACAATATAAATGTCATGTAAATAGTTGTAAATACAATGTATTGATAAATAGTTGCTGGTGCACGGCAAGTTTAAGTTTTGCTTTTTGCAACTTCCTGGAATTTTTTTTCCCAGATATTTTTTATCTGGGGTTGGAGGAATCCACGGATGCAGAAGCCATGGATATGGCGGGCCGACTATAAATATAAGTCCACCACCTAAAGAAAAATAGGCAAAAGATATCGATAGCTTGCAGAAAATGAAATCTAAATATAAGAGCTCAGTCTCACTCACAGTTTAAAAAAATTAAAATTACATGCTAATTCTATTTTTTAGCCTATCAGATAAGTCTCATAGGCCATTTTATTAGCAAATGTGTGGTAAAATATACAGTCGACCCTTGAACAACACGGGTTTGAACTGCACAGACCACTTATACACAGATTTTTTTCAATAAATACATACTACAGTACTAAAGAGTTATACAGAGATTTTCCACTACATGGGGGGTCAGCATCCCTAACCCTTGCATTGTTCAAGGTTCAGCTGTATTCTCATATATTGGAGATGGTAACAGAAATTCATACAACCTCTATAAAAAACAATTTAGTAATGTTTATCAAAATTATACCTTTTATGAAACTAATACATATCAACTATATCTCAATAAAATATTACAATCATTGATAAAGCAATCCTTCTAAAAATTTATCATACAACTATATCACATATATGTAAATCTGTTCATACATAAACAGATTGTTTGCAATAGCAAAATATTAGAAACAATGTGGTTTATTCAGTCAGTGGCATATTATGAGGTCATAAAAAACATTAAGGAAGCCTTTTCTCTTTAGGTATTGATCTCTAACATATACTGTTAAATGACAAAAGCAAGATGAAGTGTGTAAAGTAGTTACTACTGAGTAAAAAAGAGGGAGACAAAGAATATACTTGCTTTTCAGAAACAGAAATATAGATCAATGGAACACGATAGAGAGCCCAGAGATAAACCCACGCACATATGGTCACCTTATCTTTGATAAAGGAGGCAAGAATATACAATGGAGAAAAGACAGCCTCTTCAATAAGTGATGCTGGGAAAACTGGACAGCTACATGTAAAAGAATGAAATTAGAACACTCCCTAACACCATACACAAAAATAAACTCAAAATGGATTAAAGACCTAAATGTAAGGCCAGACACTATAAAACTCTTAGAGGAAAACATAGAGAACACTCTATGACATAAATCACAGCAAGACCCTTTTTGACCCACCTCCTAGAGAAATGGAAAAAAAAATAAACAAATGGGATTTAATAAAACTTAAAAGCTTTTACACAGCAAAGGAAACCATAAACAAGACGAAAAGACAACCCTCAGAATGGGAGAAAATATTTGCAAATGAAGCAATGGACAAAGGATTAATCTCCAAATTATACAAGCAGCTCATGCAGCTCAATATCAAAAAACTAAACAACCCAATCCAAAAATGGGCAGAAGACCTAAATCAACATTTCTCCAAAGAAGACATACAGATTGCCAACAAACACATGAAAGGATGCTCAACATCACTAATCACTGGAGAAATGCAAAACAAAACTACAATAAGGTAACACCTCACACCGGTCAGAATGGCCATCATCAAAAAATCTACAAACAATAAATGCTGGAGAGGGTGTGGAGAAAAGGGAACATGCTTGCACTGTTGGTGGGAATGTAAATTGATACAGCCACTATGGAGAACAGTATGGAGGTTCCTTAGAAAACTAAAAATAGAACTACCATATGACCCAGCAATCCCACTACTGGGCATATACCCTGAGAAAACCATAATTCAAAAAGAGTCATGTACCACAATGCTCACTGCAGCACTATTTACAATAGCCAGGACATGGAAGCAACCTAAATGCCCATCAACAGATGAATGGATAAAGGAGAAGTGGCACATATATACAATGGAATATTACTCAGCCATAAAAAGAAATGAAATTGAACTATTTGTAGTGAGGTGGATGGACCTAAAGTCTGTCATACAGGGTGAAGTAAGTCAGAAAGAGAAAAACAAATACCGTATGCTAACACATATATATGGAATTTAGTAAAAAAAAATGGTTCTGACAAACCCAGGGGCAGGACAGGAATAAAAACGCAGACATAGAGAATGGACTTGAGCACATGGGGAGGGGGAAGGGTAAGCTGAGACGAAGTGAGAGAGTAGCACTGACATATATACACTACCAAATGTAAAATAGATAGCTAGTGGGAAGCAGCTGCATCGCACAAGGAGATCAGCTCGGTGCTTTATCCCACCTAGAGGGGTGGGATAAGGAAGGTGGGAGGGAGATACAAGAGGGAGGGGATATGGGGATATATGTATGCATATAGCTGATTCACTTTGTTATATAGCAGAAACTAACACAACATTGTAAAGCAATTACACTCCAATAAAGATGTTAAATAAAAAAGAGAAAAAAAAAGAAACAGAGACACAGATGTAGAGAGCAAACATATGGACACCAAAGGGGGAAAGCGGGGGGGGGGGGCGGCAATGATGGTGGTGGGATGAATTGGGAGATTGGGATTGACATATACACACTAATATGTATAAAACAGAATAAGAACCTGCTGTATAATAAATAAATAAATAAGAAAAAAAAAGAACCTATTTGCTTTTATATACATAAACATCTCTGAAATGATACACAGATTCTTTGTAACATTCAAGTTACCCTTGAAAAGGGTACTGGTAAACTGGGAAATACAGGTATAAACAGAGGGGAGACCTTTTCCCATATACTTATGTAACTTCGGGGTTTTAAACCACATGAATATATTATCTTTTTAAAAATTTTAAGAATAAAAGAAGTACAGAGAACTTTTTTTTTTTTTTTAAGTATGAGCATTCCAAATACAAAAATAAGAGTTGGGTGGCATATGAGGAAATATCTTCATTGTTGGGGAGGGGGAATACAAATTGGTATAATCTTTCTGGCACATAATCTTGTAATACTTATCAAAAATTTAAATGTGTACACCACTTAATCCAGAAATTCTATTTCAAGAAATACACCCTAAAGAAATAATAGATTAATAATAGGGGATTACTTAAATATGGTGCATCCAAATAACCAAATAAGTAGCCATTCAGAAATGATAATGTAAAGTGAAAAAAGGAAGTAACAGACAGTGGTGTGCTGGTAAATGTTTAACTGGCTTTCTAGATGAAGGGAAGCCCTGGTTTGTAGCATCTGCCACTTTCTGTGGTATAAATACACCAACCATGGCTATTTCAAGCTACCAAAGTGATATCACTGAACGTGAAGTCATGTAGAAATGTGCACAACTGTCTCTTGTGAGCCAGCCCTAGTATGCTACTAGGTGTCGACTACTGTATCAAATATAATCACATTTTTGTTTTAAGATTATACGTAATATCCATAACACAACATATTATTTATACATATATCAAATATGACTTTTTGGTGTGTTTTGTTACATACCACCATGCATTGTTCTGGTCATCTATTGCTGTGTAAGAAACCACACCAAAATGGTTTTAATGGCTTAAAACAAAAATTTATTATCTCTAACAGTTCTGTGAGTTGACTAGGCTCAGCTGGGTGACTTTCACTTGGGTTCTCACATGTAGTTGCAGTCAGACGACAGCTGGGGCTAGAATCATCTGAATGTAAGACAGAGCTGGACATACATATAAAGATGACTTCTTCACTCAAATGTCTGGCATCTTAACTAGCACTGCTGGAAAGGTGGGAGCTGGCTAGGGATCTCTCTCCATCCCTCCCTCCCTTCATGCAGCCTTTCCATATATGATTAGATTGGGAGTCCATACATCTTGTGGTTTAAGAGCAGTCTGACTTCTTACTAGAAGCTGGTTTCTCCCAGAGCAAGCATTCCAACAGACCTGGCAAAAGCCGAAGTCTTTTTATGACTTAGTCTCAAGGTCATGCAGAATCACTTCTGCTGCATTCTACTAATCAAAAGCAAGTCACAGGGCCAGCCCAATTCAAGGAAAGGGACCACACAAGAGCAAGAAGTGTGGTTCACTGGCTGGAGGCAAGGGGTGGGGTGCATATATAAACAGTAGCCACCAAAATGATACAAAAATATACAGGAGGGGCTTCCCTGGTGGCGCAGTGGTTGAGAATCTGCCTGCCAATTCAGAGGACACGGGCTCGAGCCCTGGTCTGGGAGGATCCCACATGCCGCGGAGCAACTGGGCCCGTGAGCCACAATTACTGAGCCTGCGCGTCTGGAGCCTGTGCTCCGCAACAAGAAAGGCCGCGATAGTGAGAGGCCCCTGCTTGCCACAATTAGAGAAAGCCCTCACACAGAAATGAAGACCCAACACAGCCATAAATAAATAAATTAATTAAAAAAAAAATACAGGAAAATGTAAATATTGATGGGGAAGTGTGTTTTTCCTCTGAGCATGTTCTTACAATAATTTTTCCTGATATTTTGAAATTTCTTAAAGTGGAGAAAACCATATATATATAATCAACATTTACAAAACATATTTAACCAGGAAAAGTTTTATCATATTAACAGAATGCCAAAAGCTTATGATACAATGTAAATTTGGATTAGCAGATATCAATAAATGTTCTGCAGATGAATCACCCTAAAACTATCAAAAAATTATATTGATATTTAATACATAGTATACAGTGAGTATCACAAATATTTAAAGTAAGCTATATAAACAGATCAATGATCAACTGGATGGAAAACATGATGAATTAACTGTAAATGAATCAACGCACAGGACTTATATTCTGCACTGACACACACACACACACACACACACACACACACACACACCTTCTTGTGATTTCTTGCATTCTCTGCTTTGGCACACTGCTTCTTAAAGATAGATTTTCACATAGTGTTAAGAAAGAACAAATACATATAGTATATAAAATGGGTTAAAACATGTAAAGTACTTAGAACTATGCTTGACACCTCATAAATGCTCAAACATGTGGTCCTACATGAAGCACTACTGTCCCAGAAGATACTAAAAGGTAATCCATAATAAGATAGTCTGTGGTAAAATAAAATTTGGATATTATAACCCCCTCTTGGAGATTCACATGTACATTCATATAATATTAAAGGCTCTGAGAAGTGCTGAAGGAACTGTTTATCCTTGTTTATCCTAGTGTTTCCTATGCCGCTATACACTTAAATTTCCCCATCTGAAAATTAAGGGGTTGGAATAGGCAAAGTCATTCATCCTATTAATCTTGAAAAAGCTTCTAGGGGAATTAAAGACTAGTTTTTATTATGTCCGATTTTACTCCAAAAGTTATTTTCCTTTTCCATGATTTAAAAACCTGCAGTACTAGCTAAGATGTACATGTGAACATGATTATATACATTTTTTTTTATTGTAAACATTTTTTTGACTCACAAAAAAGAAAAACTTCCTATAAAAGTTGAGGGAGGGGGAATTCCCCAGTGGTCTAGCGGTTAAGACTCCAGGCTCCCAAAGCAGGGGGCTGGGGTTCGATCCCTGGTCAGGGAACTAGATCCCGCATGCCGCCAACTAAAGACCCAGCGCAGCCAAATAAATAAACAAATATATACTAAAAAAAAAAAAAGTGGAGGGAGGAAAGGGGAAGAATGTGACCATTGAGAAGCATTCTTCAAATCACATCTGCTTATATTCAATGAACAGTGATAAAACAATGAATGAGTGAAGAAAAACAATTATTTGTAAATGTAAAGATGCGGCTTACAGAAACAATATAATGAAAAGGAACGTCAAGAATCTAAAAATTAAAGCTAGTAAAGTTGTAATCAAAGAAGTATAGAGGGAGATTTAATCAGAGTTGAGCACTGAATTAGAGGTACTGTGTGATGTGAAAAGAGCACTGTCCAGAGCAATGTGACCTCTATATATTAAATAGGGGGTCTGAACTTAAAGACTTCGGGGTTGCCTTCAATTCCAGATGATTGATCATCTGTAGTCTAAAACACTCTTCTTCAGAGATCTTATAGATACAGTCAAATCCCTTTGTTTTATATACGTGGAATCAAAGTCTAGGGAAGTGAATTGATTTGCTCAAGGTCACGTAGCTAATTAATATAGTCACTTAAATACTGAGTGCCTACAATGTCCTGGTAAAGTGATATAACTATAAATGAGTCAGAAAATTCCCTGTCCTTTAGAGTTTACATTCTAGGGAGGGATGGGGGCAGGGTGACAATGGAATGTTGTCAACAAACAAGGAAATAAAGAAATCTTTTAATTTCAGGTAGTAATAAACTCAGAACTAAAGCAGGGTAGGGAATAGCATTTAGGATGCAGTATAGTAGATGGGGCATGTATCAAAGTGGTTAGAAAGGTTTCTCCAAGGACTTAACAATTAAGCAGGGATTTGAACTATATTGTGCAGTAAGAGTATTTCAAGAAGGAACAGCAATAACAATAATCCTGAGAGAACAAATTTGTTGTCTCTGAAGAACAATAACATGGAAACCAGCGTGACTAGAGCTGAAGATGCAAGGAGGAGAACAGTACAAAATAAGTCAAGGAAGTAGGAAGGGGCCAAATTACATATGGCCCTGCAGGCAACATTAAGAATTTTGGGTTTTATTCTAAGACTAATAGGAAGCCCAATATTGGAGAGTTTTGTTTAAAGGTGCAACAAAATCTCATTTATGTTTTTAAAAGATCGCCCTGGCTACCGTGTTGGAAATAAATTGTAAAGGAACAAGAAAAGAAGCAAGAAGATGAATTGGAAGGCCACTGTGGAAGTATCAGATAGCTTGGACTAAGGTAGAAGTGGAGGTGGTGATAAATTAATGGATTGAGTGTGATGAGGTATGTGAGAAAGGGAGGCTCAAAGATGGCTCCAAATATGAGTCTGAGCAACTCATGAATGGTAATACCATTTACTGAATGGAAAGAACTGGGGATAGGATGCAGGAAGCAGGTTTAAGGAGAAAAATTAAGAATTCTATTTTAGACATGTTAAGTTGGAAATGTCACATAAATAGATATACGTCTGGAGCTCAGAAACAAAGTTGAGCTATATAATCTAAAATATGGGACTGGATAAGTTTACCCAGAAAAGGAGGAGGGGAGAAAAAGAGAGCCTAGGGAAAAACCGCATCTTGTAACTTCTACAGTGCTTTTAAACTGCACTGCATTGTCTTTCATAGATTAGAAATACTGTCCACATAACAGAAATGCTTGAATTACAGGGAAGGAGTGCTAAAAACAAAATCAGTAATAACAGCAACAACCAAAACCATCAATTAGACAAGACAGTACAGAGGAGAATTGGAGGACACAGGGTTGCAACATGGAACATTTTGTATTATAAGGTTCTGGTTAAAGTCAAACTCCTAGGGAAGACAAGTCAGTACCTGCCATGATAAGGATACAGTGAGAAAGCAACTCAAGCAACACCTATTTTGTGAATGTGCTATTGGTAAAGAGTGTTGGAGCCAGAAGGCCAAGATACTGGGGAAGAATGCAAGTTATTGCTATAAGGAAAGGAGTTTTGCCTTATAAATAAGGAAAAAGAAAGAGGAAGGAGAATGCATTATTATCTGGTTGTAAGTCACACAAGGAACACACAAAAATGCAGGCAGTTGGTATGTAAAACAGAACGTGTACTAGCTAGAAAGGCAAAACCCACTAAAGAAAAATATTTAAATAAAGGAAAAGGAATACAACATTCAGTTTTTATTTTAAAATATCCCTATAATGAACTGAATGCCTATAGACCTTTTTTTGGGGGGGAGGGGGCAGAATCCACTAAATATCTTAGTTCCTTATATAATTAATATGGACAAATGAAAAACTTCAAAGTATTCTTTTGTAACTGTCCTTTGAAAATACTATATTCCTATTGATGTTAAAATATACCACCTTGCACATGAAAAGATGCTCAACATCACTAATTATTATAGAAATGCAAATCAAAACTACAATGAGGTAGTAGTTCTCACACCAGTGAGAATGGCCATCATCAAAAAGTCTACAGACAACAAATGCTGGAGAGGGTGTGCAGAAAAGGGAACCCTCCTACACTCTTGGTGGGAATGTAAATTGGTACAGCCACTATGGAGAACAGTATGGAAGTTCCTTAAAAAACTAAAAATAGAACTACCATATGATCCAGCAACTCCACTCCTGAGCATATATCTGGGGAATACCAAAATTCAAAAAGATACATGCACCCTAATGTTCATTGCAGCACTGTTTAAAATAGCCAAGACATGGAAGCAACCTAAACGTCCATCGACAGAGGAATGGATAAAGAAGAAGTGGTACATATATACAATGGAATATTATTCAGCCATAAAAAAGAGCGAAATAATGCCATTTGCAGCAACATGGATGAACCTAGAGATTATTATACTAACTGAAGTAAGTCAGAGAAAGACAAGTATCACATGGTATCACTTATATGTGGAATCTAAAAATATGATACAAATGAACTTATTTACAAAACAGATTCATAGACTTTGAAAATAAACTTATGGTTACCAAAGGGGAAAGGTGGGAAAGAGGGATAAATTGGGAGCTTGGGATTAACATATACACACTACTATATAAAAAATAATCAACAAGGACCTACTGTATAGCACAGGGAACTCTACTCAATATTCTGTGATAACCTATATGGGAAAAGAATCTGAAAAAGAATGGATATATGTATATGCGTAAATGAATCACTTTGCTGTACACCTGAAACTAACACAATATTATAAATCAACTATACTCCAATATAAAATAAAAATTAAATTAAAAAAATACCACCTTAACAATTGAAAAAACTCATCTGATATATTTTTTTGCTCTATTTACTGGGAACTGAAGGAGAATCCCAGGCAGAGAAAGGAGACAATCAGCATCCACCACAAGCCCTATACTTGATCACTGTCCTTTTTCTACAACAGCCTGGCTAGCTGTGAACAGCCTATATTCCCTATCTTCTGAACAACGGATCTTCACTAACACCGCTCTAATTTTAATCAGCAGAATTTTGCAATATGACTTTATTCTGTCACAACATGGAAAATATTTTCCTGACTTTTGTTTTCCCAGTTTAGATCCATAATCCACCAAAGACCCTGGGGCTTAAATTCTTTTTAATTAAAAAAAAAGTCTTGCAGAAGAAGAAAACCACCAAGGGCATATTTATGGTCACTGTGGTGCCCCAATTATTGTTTCTGAGATTCTGGCTTTGCATCAGGTCAGCAGAGTCCCTGGCTTCTTCCCCTATCAAGTGGAATCTATCCTTTACTAATGGAGACACATATTGTATTAGATTTGTTTTCATTAAAAAAATTTTTCATTACAAAATGTTGTCTTATATTGAGGCTGTGGTCATCTAAAGCCCACATAAAAATAAACTATTGATCGGGCTCATGCAGAGTCTGTCATGTTGATAAGTGACAACAGTTCTGGAATGGAGGTCTTTGGATTCCAAATTTTGTGCCCTTATTACACTATATAGGCTTTATCTGCCTTTACTGTTATTCTGCTTTGACAACTCACATACTCACCTTATCAGATATAAAGACCTATCAGAATTAAGACCTACAGTAATTAAGACAATGATAGAAGATCAAGACAAGGATAGAAAACAGACTGTAGAACAGCAAAATAAGTTTCACAGATGGAAACTTGATACTGTCTGACAGAGGCAGCATTACAGATCAGAGGAGAAAGGATGGACTAGTCAATAAATAGTGCTAACTACACATCTACATATTTTAAAAATGATATTGCCTCCTCACTCCAGATCTGAAAATAAATTCTATAGACTAAAAATCCAAATCTGAGAAGAAGCAAATCTTTAAAACTGTTAAAACAAAGGAGAATTTTTTTTTTAACAAGGTAAGCTAACTCACCATCTATTTTTAAAAATTTATTTATTTATTTTTATTTATTTATTTGGCTGTGTTGGGTCTTCATTGCTGCATGCCGGCTTTCTCTAGTTGCAGTGAGCTGGGGCTACTCTTCGTTGCCGTGCGTGGGCTTCTCATTGCGGTGGCTTCTCTTGTTGTGGAGCACGGGCTCTAGGGGTGGGGGCTTCAGTAGCTGCGGTACGTGGGCTCAGTAGTTGTGGCGCATGGGCTTAGTTGCTCCGTGGCATGTGGGATCTTCCCAGACCAGGGATCAAACCTGTGTCCCCTGCATTGGCAGGCGGATTCTTAACCACTGTGCCACCAGGGAAGTCCCAGAGGAGAATATTATTTACAACCTTTGGGTAGAGATTTCTTAAATAAGATACAATTAAAAAAAAAAAAGAAAAAGAATAAATAATATATATATTAAAATTGTAAACTTCTGCACATCAAAGGACACCATTAAAACAATGAAAAACCAAAGTTATATGGTATCTGTAATGCATAAAACTAAGAAATTATAATCCAGAATATATGTGTGTATATACAAGCAATTCACAGAAGAGGAAATCTAAATAGCTAATAAGTTATTTAACTTATTGTAAGTTATATAAGAAAAGAAGTTCAATCTCACTAGTAATCAGGGAAATACAAATTAAAATAGCAAAGAGGATTGTCAATAAGACTGACAAAAATTTAAAAGTCTGACAATTGGTATCAATGTGATGGTGAGGATGTAGAACAATGAGAACTCACTGTACTTTCATATGAGGTTCTAAATTGGGACGACTTTGGGAAACAATTTAGCAACATCTGGTAATGCTGAAGATTCACAAGATCCAACAGTTCCATTTTTAGTTATACATTCTAGAGAAACTCACATGGATGCACAATACTCACAGCAGTATTATTTATAATAGAGTAAAAACAATGTGCAACCTAAATATACATTAAGAGTAAAATAAACAAATGTGATATATTCATACAATAGAATACTGAACAGCAAAGACAGCAAATCAACACATACTGTACATATTACCATAGATAAATCTCACAAAAAGAATGAATGACAAAAGCAAGCTGCAAAAATACATACAGTTTTGACACTGTAAAGTTTTTAAATACTTCAACTAATATATTGTTTAGGTAAATATATATATGAGTAAATATATAAGTAAATACACAATAACACCGAATCCTGGATAATGATAGTTTAGAAGGGAGATTCAATCAGGGAGGGGGACCTGGTGTTTTGTTATTGTTTTATTTATTAAATGAGTGATAAATCTATTGTTGTTCAATGTATTATTCTTTATAATATACATGTATATGACATACAAAAATACATATAAATACCTGTATGTCAGAAACAGTTATAATACCTTTTAAAAATAAAGGACAAAAAGGAAGTCAAGGCTCCTATAATTTCAAAATACTTTGTTCCTTTCAGAGAGGCAATAATTTTGAAATTAAAGAGGCACTAGGTAGGGTAGAGAACTAATTAGTAATTCACCCCTTTAACTAGATCTTTATCAAGCTATCTTCCTTTTACTTCTAAGTTTATCTTCTGCCATCCTTGGCCCACTGATTTATTTGTAACCCTGTGAAAAATATGTATAGTAAGCTGGTATTTCAATTCCCAAGCTTTCCTTCAATCAATAGAGGAAATGATAAAACAAACTCCACATTTCAAATATTTTGCAAATAATCTCATTTTCTTTTCCAAACACAAAGACTACCTTAAAAGAATGCTTTCTTCTAAATTCAAGAATGGCTAATGGCAATGAGGAAAGGTAAACAATTTAGATCCTAATTAACTTTACCAATGACCGCTGTAAAACTCTGGGTGATGTCAACTTTTAGATAAATAAAAAATAAAATTTAATGATTAAAGAACAAATTTTTAGGGGCTTCCCTGGTGGCGCAGTGGTTGAGAATCTGCCTGCCAATGCAGGGGACACGGGTTCGAGCCCTGGTCTGGGAAGATCCCACATGCCGCGGAGCAACGGGGCCCATGAGCCACAACTACTGAGCCTGCGCATCTGGAGCCTGTGCTCCGCAACAAAAGCGGCCGCGACAGTGAGAGGCCCGCGCACCGCGATGAAGAGTGGCCCCCGCTTGCCGCAACTAGAGGAAGCCCTCGCACAGAAACGAAGACCCAACACAGCTAAAAATAATAAATAAATAAATCTATAAAAAAAAAAAAGAACAAATTTTTATCCCATTATTTAAGGGACACACAACTTTCCAAGTGACAGACTGGTCAGGGAAAAAGATGAGAAAATGGCTTCAGTAAACTGACAGGAAATAAAGGAGAGCATGTCTGGTTAGAAAGGAATTGGTACAGAGCACATATACTCAGAAGAATAACCACAGAATATTAACATCTCAAAGATTTATCATGACATCTGGATATATTGTGCCTATTATTTAATTAACCTCATGGAAAACTCACATATTAGGTAAGAAAAGGCTTAAAGCCAAAATTCACTCAAGAACTTAAAATGAACACAGAAATAAGTTATCTCAATTCTATTCCTTTGCTTTGATGACATTATGAAACAGAAAATTCTACTTCTTCAGAAGTTACATTTGATTAAGCAAAGGACAACATCTTGAACTTTCATCCTAATTATACTGAGGGAAAAAATGATCATTACTCTTATGTCACTTTAATCTTAAGAACTAGAAATAGCTAGAAAATGCAACAGTATTCTGCACACATATACTTTACAATAATGGATGCAATAACTGGGAAACAAATAATTTAAAACTCCGTAGAATTTATGCTTAATCTTGATGCACACAGAAAACTCTTAATCAGAATTCACAGGATAATGATGCTCATTCATCTGTGAAAAGCATAACCTTTTTTTTTTGGATTAAAGTAATAAACTATCTTTTTTTCTCAAACCAAATCAAATTAAAGGTAAACCATATTGAAAAGTTCCATTCTTTCTTCTATATATGAACTGAAGAATAACCAGTAAAAATTTTAAAAATTAGTTTGTTATTAAGTATAGAATAATGAAACAGAAAACATGGCTTAGACTTTCCTAAGCATTACAACAAAAGATCAACTTCCTCAGCCTGGAAAAACTATTTAGGAGATAGACCATGTTCAGAAATGAGTTCTTTGAAACTCCACAAAATTGTCCTGTAATCTCATGATTTACAACAAGAAAATAAGATATTAAATAAAAAAATCTGAAGACAAATAAATGGAAAGATAGTCCATTCTTATAGATTGGAAAAACTAATACTGTTAAAATATCCATATTGCCCAAAGCAATCTACAGATTCAGAGCAGTCCTATCAAAATTCCAATGGCATTTTTCACAGAAATAGAACAAATCCTAAAATGTGTATGGGACCACGAAAGACCCAAATAGCCAAAGCAATCCTGAGAAAGAAGAACAAAGCTGGAGGCGTCATTCATGCTGTCTGATTTCAAACTATATTACAAGCTACACTAATCAAACAATATGGTACTGGCACAAAAACAAGACACATAGATCAATGGAACAGAATAGACTCCAAAAATAAACCAGTGCATATATGGTCAATTAATTTCTGATAAAGGAGCCAAGAGTACACAATGGGGAAAGAACAGTCTCTTTAATAAATGGTGTTGGGAAAACTGGACAACCACATGCAAAAGAATGAAACTGGACCCCTATCTTACACCACACACAAAAATAAACTCAAAATGGATTAAAGACTTGAACATATGAGCTGAAACCATAAAACTCCCAGAAGAACACACAGGTGGCAAGCTCCTTGACATCAGTCTCAGTAATGATTTTTTGGATCTGACACGAAAAGCAAAGGTAACAAAAGCAAAAATAAACAAGTGGGATTACATCAGACTAAAAAGCTTCTGCACAGCAAAGGAAACCACCAACAAAATGAAAAGGCAACCTCCTGAATGGGAGAAAATATTTGCAAATCTTACATCTGTTAAGGGGTTACTATCCAAAATATATAAAGAACTCAAACAGTTCAATAAAAAACCCCAAACAATCCAATTAAAAAATGGGCAGAAGATCTGAATAGACATTTTTCCAAAGAAGACATACAGATGGCCAACAGGTACTTGAAAAGATGCTCAACATCTCTAATCATCAGGGAAATGCAAATCAAAACCACAATATCGCCTCACAACTGTCAGAATGGCTATTATCAAAAAACAAGTGTTGGATGTGGAGAAAAGGGAACCCTTGTGCACTGTTGGTGGGAGTGAAGAGTGGTGCAGTAACTATGGAAAAGAGTATGGAGATTCCTCAAATAATAAAAAACAGAACCACCATATGATCCAGCAATTCCACTTCCGGGAATTTATTCGAAGAAAACAAAAACACTAACTTGAAAAGATACATGCACCTCATGTTCACTGCAGCATTAGTCGCAATAGCCAAGACATGGAAACAAGCTAAGTGCCCACTGATGGTTGAATAGATAAAGAATATGTGGTATACATATACAATGGAATACTATTCAGCCATAAAAAAGGATGACATTTTGCCATTTGTGACAACATGGATGGACCTTGAGGGCTTATGCTAAGGGAAATTAAGTCAGACACAGAAAAACAAATACCTTATAATCTCATTTATATGTGGAATCTTAACTGCCCCCCCCAAAAAAACCCACCAAACTTAGAACAGATTGGTGGTTGCCAGAGGCAAATGGTGGGTGATGGATGAAATGGGTGAAGGTGGTCAAAAGGTACAAATTTCTAGTTACAAAATAAATAAGT
Source organism: Balaenoptera musculus (assembly GCF_009873245.2). Taxonomy (NCBI): domain Eukaryota; kingdom Metazoa; phylum Chordata; class Mammalia; order Artiodactyla; family Balaenopteridae; genus Balaenoptera; species Balaenoptera musculus. The sequence continues at coordinate 10,171,132 of NC_045790.1, forward strand.
CATGGGAATTTAATGTACAGCTTGGTGTCTGTAGTTAATAATACTATATCGCATTTCTGAAAGTTGCTAAGAGAGTAGATTTTAAAAGTTCTCATCACAAGGAAAAAAATTTTTTTAACTATGTATGGTGATGGATGTTAACTAGATTTATTGTGGTGATCACTTTGCAAAATATACAAATATTGAATCATTATGTTGTATACCTGCAACTAATATGTTATATGTCAATTATACCTCAATCAAAAAAAAAAGAAAAAACTAATCTCACATTCTACAATACTTGAAATAATAAAACAATTTGCATCTTAGGAAATATAGGCACAACCAAACTTTCTAATTTTATGAATATCATATTCTGAAACACCAGAATCACTTTTCAGAAAACACACAAGGTTCTATTAATCATATTCACTTTAAAAAATATTTTGCCTTTTCAGTTTCAGTTTAGCCCAAGGCTAGGAAAGCTCTATGAACTTTTCATTAAGGATATGACATGTATGAAAACATGGTTTTATGGTTCTAATTTACGTTTATGGACATAAAGCAAAAAATATGACATTCAGCCGCAAAATAATTGCACAACTATCCTTTCTGGGTCTTAAGGTCATAAGATGGTTATGGAGAGAAGGGAATTAAATTTAGTGACCTCCTAGTGTGTGCTGGGCTCTTTTAAGTATATTATGACTTACTTCTCAAAACAACCTTATGGAAAAACAAACTCTGGAAATACATACAAGAAACCATATATGGCAGTTACTGGTAGAGATGGAGAGGGGGTGAAAATTGAGAATACGAGGAACAGGAGTAGGAATAATGCTTCACAATATATATTTTTAACATTATAAACATTACAAGTCACCTATTCAAAAAATTAAATTAAAAAACAGAATCAGAATTTTAAAAAACCCTAAAGAACAAGAGGCCTATGAGAAGAGCAATAAAAGGGGGTGGGGAGGGCATCTGTCAGGAGTTCTAGATCATCAATTCATATCTGATGCAGCTGATTATAGCATTAACCCAATTCTGGTCTATATATACATTTTGCTGTATTTTTTTTTCTACAGGATTTTAGATGTCTTTCCAAATTACACATTGTTATTGGTATTTTATAGAAACAATATTTGTTTAGTTGTATATATATGTTCACAACTTTATTTCCTCATCATTCCTTCTTGCATCTCCTACTATCTATGAGGTCATTCTTCCTGAATTTATTACATCTCTGTTTTTGAGAACAAATTTGAGTTTTCCAGAACATGCAAAGATGAAGTTTGCAGTGCAAGATCTTTATTAGGGAACAGTATCTGTGAAGAAAAGAGTGGAAGCGGGATTGGGCAGAAGAAAATGACCTGCTGTGCATTCTCAGAAAAGCCTTTTGCCAAACTGGTAGGGAGTTGTGGAGTGAATAAGGACCTTCAGAGGGTCCCATGCTGGGCCAATGGCCAGGCCTTCTTAGCCCACCTAACAATCGCTGGTTGCAGGCCACCCCAGATACGGCCTGACCTCAGATAAGGCAGCTCTCTGCACCTGAAGGGTGTCTGCTGACCCCACTCCCTGCAGCTGAGCAGCATGCCTTTCTTTAAAGGGCATCTGGCAATGCATCCCCAGGTCTACCACAACAGTTTTACAAGGTACAAAATTCTGGTTGAAAAGTTTGTTTTTGTTTTTGTTTAAATATTTATTTATTTGGTTGCACCAGGTCTTAGTTGCAGCAGGCAGGTTCCTTAGTTGTGGCATGCGAAGTCTTAGTTGCGGCATGCATGTGGGATCTAGTTCCCTGACCATGGATCGAACCCAGACCCCCTGCATTGGGAGCGCGGAGTCTTATCCACTGAGCCACCAGGGAAGTCCCTGAAAAGTTTTTTTTCTCTCAACATTTAAAAGATAATATATCATCTTCTGGCTTTCACTGTTATTGTTAAGGACTCTGCTGTCATTCTACCTGTTGGTCTTTTTTAGATGATGTCCTTTTTTGAGACTGTTTTCAAGATTCCTGTCTTTGGTGTTCTACAGTTTCACTAAAGTGTGGATTTCTTTTTATTTATCCTGCTAGTGGTATATAGAACCTCCTTGGTCTGTGAATGCGCATGTTTAGCAGTTGTGGAATATTTGCAGCCATTATCTCTTGAAATATTGTCTCTCCTACATTTTCTCAATTCCCTCCTGGAACTCCCTCCTGGGACTCTATATTCCTATTAGGACTTCTCATTCTGTCCTCCATTTCTCTTAACATCACTTTCATATTTTCCTTGTCTCTCTTACTGCATTCTGGATACCTTTATTTTCACCTACTACTAGTTCATTAAATTTCTCTTCAAACAGCAGTCTAAACTGCTGTTTTATATTTCAGAAATTCATCAATTGAGTTTCTATTTCAAAAATTATCTTTCTGGATGCTTAATTTTTAAAAAATCTTCTATTCCAAGTAATTTCTTGTAGATTTGTAATCTTTGTGACTGTATCTGTTATTTCCATAAATGTTAAACACTTATCTATTCTATTATTCAGTTTTGACAATTTCAGTATCGACAGTTCTAAGTTTGATGTTGCTATATCCAATGACTCTCAGTCATAGTGGCTTGTTTTCTCATGTGTTTGGTGTCTTTATATTGTGAGCTATTTGGTTAATCAGTCAGTGGGAATCCTGGAGAAAGAATTTGTTCCAGCTGATTGCCAGGAGGTACAACTAACCTGCAAACACTTCAGCCTATGACCCTGATGATTTAGGCTAGCAAGGGAGTTCTGGCTCCCTTTCTCAACTTCCCAGCTGGCCCAAGTCTCAACTTCCGCCAACAGCAACCACACTTAGGTTACCTTTCCCGTCTCATCCACCTAATTGACTCTGTTTGACGAGCCCTAGCCCCTTATTGTGCTGGTTCCAATTCATAATAATTTTTGAATTGGGGGACTCTTTGGAGATCTCCCCAAATATGTAAGACCTGTGATGTCTCAAAGAGTGTGTTCTTTCCAGATTTTACTGGTTCAGACTTTAATTGCTGATGTTCCTATTTAGACATATTGTCAGAAGTCATATTGTCTGAAGAAACCTGAGTGTATTTTATTATTTTCCTAATGTTCTACGTTAAGACAAACTTCTTAGCTCTTTAGCAAACTTACAATATTAATGAACTCAATGACCTTAACACAGCTTAAAAAGTCACTGATAGAATGTTTGTGATTCAGTAGAGGAAATAAAATGGAAGATTTCACATTTGACATGATCAGGTAGGTGGTTAGTAGTCTCTGGAATCAGAAATACAATTCACACCCCAGCTCTAGCACTTACTGTAAGAATTTGGATAGGCTGGGGCTTCCCTGGTGGTGCAGTGGTTAAGAATCCGCCTGCCAATGCAGGGGACACCAGTTCGAGCCCTGGTCCAGGAAGATCCCACATGCCGTGGAGCAACTAAGCCTGTGCGCCACAAATACTGAGCCTGCGTTCTAGAGCCCACGGGCCACAACTACTGAGCCCACATGCCACAACTATTGAGCCCGTGCACCTAGAGCCTGTGCTCCACAACAAGAGAAGCCACTGCAATGAGAAGCCCTCAAACTGCAATGAAGAGGAGCCCCCGCTCGCTGCAACTAGAGAAAGCCTGCGTGCACCAACGAAGACCCAACACAGCCAAAAAAAAAAAAACGAATTTGGATAGGTTGTATATAATTATGAGACTCAGTTCCTCATTTATAAAACTGAATACAGTCTAACTTAGTGGGTTATTGTTAGGATTAAAGGAAATAATGTGTATAAATTTGCTAAGTACAGGACCTGATACATAGTATATACTTAATAACTAGAAGCTTCTCGGATTATTGCTTCTGTTTTACTATTCCCATAAACTAGTCAAATTATTTCTTTAAACTGGTGTGGTGATGACTTCAAAGACAACTGGAAATAAGATTTATTGGCATGTCTTTATTACAGTGATGTACTAGAATTTATTTTATTATCATGATATAATACCAGATTTTATTGAATATTTTTAATACCATTATGTGATAGAGTAAAATGATGATCTTCAGAACGCCGTAATGAGAATGAAACAGTGACAATTTCCATGGGACAGAAAAGTGCCAGAGGTTATGAAAGAATTCTCAAAAGTGATAGAGAACCACTGGTATGAAGGAATTCTCAAAGGTGATAGAGAATAATGTTTGCTGTGGTTCACGGGTTGGCAAACTACAACCTACAGACCAAATTTGCCCCAATTACGTTTCTGTACACAAAGCCTTATTGGAATACTTCCATTTGTTTACGTATTGTCTCTGGCTGCTTGTGCATTGCACCAGCAGAGCTGAGTAGTTCCAACAAAGACCACATGGCTGGCAAAGCCTAAAATATTTACTGTATGACCTTACAAAGGGAGTCTGCTGTGCCCTGCTGTAGACTGTGGAAAGTACATTGAATTTTTTCCTAAACATGTGTAAACCATTTTATACCAGATATATCTGCAGTTAAGACTTAAATTGAACTCATGGCTTAGGCTATTTATTGTTTAGCAGATGCCAAAATAATAGCAACCTGTATATTTGAAAATATTAGTATTTATCCAAAAGTGCCATTTGACAGCATTTTACAACCTGTACATAATAGTATGAATAGTTTTAAAAATAAATTTAATATTCTATATTTCTAAAATATAATATTTTAAAATATTTTCCTACAAGAGACTTAGAATATTTTTTCAGGAATTCTCACTCTTTCCCTCTATTACAGACACTAAAAAATTTTGAGGAAAAATCAATTTGGTGCTAGGAAGTCACAGGCAGGATATTTACCACTTTAAAGATAAGTAGCAGAAAACAAAGATTAGTAGTATGTACTATATATTTTATACAGAATTATTTGTTGCCAGTAATGTTGGAACTGCAAAAAACATACCCATTTCCTTATGGTCCTTTCATAAACAATGCTGATTCCTTTTGGAATTGTCTGGTAAAAGGAAACACTCTTATCAGAAAATGAAGCTAAAATCGTTAAGTTAGATTTGATGTTATTCTGCTATTTTTGTATGTTTCTGAATCAAGATTAGATAAACAACAGATGGGTTGCCTTGTGTGGCTGAAAGAATACAAATAATGTTTTTTTGTTTTCTACACAAATAATTTTTTTTTAATTCTACAAATGGCTCTAATGTGAATTTGACAGTCTTAGCTCGGCTGCTTCTATTATGCTAACGCATTTATTTATATTTTGAAACACAGGTTCTAGTGTTTGAAAATCAATGTTTAAAGAAAAAAATGATGATTCTAGTACAGAATTTAAGAACAATCCTTTTTTAAACCTCAGGAATTATGTACTTGTAACAAGAGAATACTGAAATTTTTCTTTGTGCAAGGCACTCTAGTAGGAGGTTTAAGTTTATTTTCTCATTTAATCTTCTCTGCCACCCATGAGGTAGATATTACTATATTTAACATATTATTTCCTACATTTTACACGAGGAAACTGAGGCTCAGAATGTTAGAGACAGGACTTTAAAGCCCATGTTTTTAACCAGTATTTTACATGTGAATGGTTTTCCAGAAATATCAACAAACTTTGAAACTTGTAAACTCTTTCATAAAATGCTTTGAGCCTCTTAGAAGCCCCTGAAATAAATAAAGGGAATTACTTTTAAAGAAAACAAAAAACAAAAAACAAAACGCTAAGTACCTGTTAAATTACTAATGTGTTATTTAAATAATACATAAAAATAAATAAATAAATACATAAATAAATGATTAACACATAAGATGAAACATAGTCTAGGAATAAACTTTACTGATTTTAAACTGTAAAATATACATTATTCTGAAAACTCAAGCTATATTTCACAATTAATTCTTGATTCAGGCATTAAATATTACTTTCTCAAGTTTCATTTAATATGCACTTTTTAAATAGACTGTTCTTGAAAAAACAGTTGGTATAAAGTATTTTAAAATCCAAACAGCAAATTTCTGTTTTCAGCAAGGACACTCATTTTAAATATTTTAAAATACTTCACACAAGTCCATTTTTCTTCAAATTATGGACTTAAATACATGCAATTTACATTAAACCCAATTGGTATTTTTAAACAATGTGATCAGCTACTTCACAAGCTGATTTTTCAAATGTTTTAAAGCTTCAGTAATATAAGAAATGACTATAACGCAACCTCACTGATTTTCAAGTGAATATATATTCAAATATTACGTTCTCTAAGTAACCTGAGGAGGCTACCTCAAGTATAACATCATTGCTTAACACATTTTAAAAACTTCTCATTAGGAATTATCATCAGAACCTGCTAAGCATTCTTTTAGGTATGCTCAGTAATAGCAAATCTTGTTCAATTATGTGTGGATATTACTTCAAATAGAAATTTAACATCTCTAATGCTCAATTCACAAGTCTACATAAGATTCCCCTAAAGTAAAATTCTGAATGAAAGTTAGTATTAAAATTCTAGTATTTGAGGGCTTCCCTGGTGGCGCAGTGGTTAAGAATCCGCCTGCCAATGCAGGAGACACGGGTTCAACCCCTGGCCCGGGAAGATTCCACATGCTGCGGAGCAACTAAGCCCGTGTGCCACAACTACTGAGCCTGCGCTCTAGAGCCCGCGAGCCACAACTACTGAGCCCATGTGCCACAACTACGGAAGCCCACACTCCTAGAGCCCGTGCTCTACAACAAAAGAAGCCACGACAATGAGAAGCCCGCGCACCTCAACGAAGAGTAGCTGCCGCTTGCCACAACTAGAGAAAGCCCGCGCACAGAAATGAAGAGTAGCTGCCGCTTGCCACAACTAGAGAAAGCCCGCGCACAGCAACGAAGACCCAATACAGCCAAAAATAAAAACAAATAAATAGGGGCTTCCCTGGTGGCGCAGTGGTTGAGAGTCTGCCTGCTAATGCAGGGGACACGGGTTCGAGCCCTGGTCTGGGAGGATCCCACATGCCGCGGAGCAGCTGGGCCCGTGAGCCACAATTACTGAGCCTGCGTGTCTGGAGCCTGTGCTCCGCAACAAGAGAGGCCGCGATGGTGAGAGGCCCGCGCACAGCGATGAAGAGTGGCCCCCACTTGCCACAACTAGGGAAAGCCCTCGCACAGAAACGAAGACCCAACATAGCCATAAATTAAAAAAAAAAAAAAAAAAAAAACAAAAAAAAAAAAAATAAATAAATTAATTTATTAAAAAAAAAATCTAGTATTTGAGTTCCACTTATAGGAGGTACCCAGAGTAGTCAAATTCATAGAGACATAAAGTAGAATAATGGTTGCCAAAGGCTGGGAGGCAGGGAGGAATGGGGAGTTACTGATTAATGGGTGCAGAATTTCAGTTCAGAAAGATGAAACTTCTCTCTCCTTACTTCAAAGATACCATGACAGAGGGTTTTTACAGGGGGATATACCAGCCCTTTCAAAGAGCAGACAGACCCTATTTATTGTAAAAACTGTTTCAATGAATAGAAGAAAAAAACCTCATTTTATGAAGCTATTATAACCTTGACACCAAAAAGGAAAAAGACAGGGCAAGAAAGGAAAAATGATCACAATCTATCTCACTCATGAGTATAGATGGAAAAATCTTAAATAAAACATAAGAATTGGAAAGCAAGCAAGATACGATTTGTCCTTACTTGAAGACAACAGGATTTCTACAAAGAATATCTAAGAGAACCGATATGCAGTTAGAACTAATACAAGAGTGTAGCAGGGATGCTCAATATAAGGTCAATATGCAAAAATCAGTGGCATTCTTGTACACCAGCAATAACCAAATGAAAAGTGTAATACAGAAAAGACCTCATTCACAACTGCAACAAAAACTGTACGGTACCTATGAACAAATGAATGAATACATACATAAAGAAAGAAACTAAAAGATACTAAAATTCAGTATTACAAAGATAGCAATTTCTCCCAGATTCATTTAAAACCTAAAACAATTTCAATAAAAATCCAAACAGTGTTTTTCATGCATAAATTATTCTAAAATTCATATAGAAAAGTGCCAAGATGGTTAAAATAATTTTGGAGAAGAATAAGGTAGAGGAAATGTGGAATTGTTACAAGGCTATACAAACAGACCAGTGCACAAAAGAGAGAGCCTAAAAATGGAACTTGTATGTTATAGCTGTTGCCTTACAGTTCAGATGGGCTATTTGATAAATGGTACAAAAAGCATACTGCTTATTCACATGAAAAAATAAAATTATGTTACTCATAACATACATAAAAATAAATTTCAAGGGATTAGAGCTATGAATCAAAACATCAAATTTTAAAATCTGCTAGAAAAAATATGGCAGACCATTTTTATGACTTTGAGAGGCAGGGAAGGACTTCTTAAAAGACAAAAGGCAAAGAAAACACAAAGTGAAAAGACAAGGTACAGAGCACAATAAGATACCTGCAATGCGAACAACTGACAAAGAATTAAAACAACAATGACAACAAAAGGCAAATAACCTAACAGAGCAATGGACAACAGTAGCAAATTGGCAAATCACAGAAGAGAAACCCCAAATAGCCAATAAACATATGAAAACATACTGAACCTTATGAGGAATAAGGGAAATAAAAATCATGATAGACTCGAGATATTGTTTCAAAGGTTGGCAAAAACCTAAAAGCCTGAGAACACCAAGATGGGGAGAAATGGGGAATTCATACTCTATACTGGGAGTGTAAATTAAAATAACCACTTGAGTTGAAGATGCCTATATGTTACAATTCCACAATTACACTTTTGGGTATACAGCCCATGGAAACTCTTGGTCATGTACAAGGAAGACAGGTATTAATTGCAACAGCAAAAAAACTTGAAAACTATATGTCTGTCCATGAACAAAATAATGAGTGAACGGGCTTCCCTGGTGGCGCAGTGGTTGAGAATCTGCCTGCCAATGCAGGGGACACGGGTTCAAGCCCTGGTCTGGGAAGATCCCACATGCCGCGGAGCAACTGGGCCCATGAGCCACAACTACTGAGCCTGCGCGTCTGGAGCCTGTGCTCCGCAACAAGAGAGGCCGTGACAGTGAGAGGCCCGCGCACCGCGATGAAGAGTGGCCCCTGCTCGCCACAACCAAAGAAAGCCCTCGCACAGAAACGAAGACCCAACACAGCCAAAAATAAATAAATTAATTAATTAATTAAAAAAAAAATGAGCGAACAAACAGCAGTATATTTATACATTAGATTACTGCAGTTAAAATGGACAAGTTAGTGGTACACATATCAGCATGTATATTCTCAAAAACTTAAAACAAATATAGCATTTCCTAAAGTTTGGTATTGGATGGTTTAAAAAAAATTTATATATGTATGTATGTGTGTGTGTATACATAACAATAACAGCAGCAACAATAAATGAAAAAAATGAATAATAGAGCTAACATTTGAGCCCTTATTATGTAGAAGGCACTCTTCTAGTGTTTGCATGTAGACTCCTAAATACAACCCTAGGAGACAGATTCTACTACTATTTGTATCTAATACGATTACTCTTTTATTACTATTAGATTCTATTACTCATTTTACAGATGAGGAACTGAAGTAGAGAGAGATGAAGTTGATCTAAGGTTATAAAACTAGTAAACAATGAGAGTTAGATATGAAGCCAGGATTCCTAACCCAGACTTTACAGCTTAATAACTATGCTACTGTTATTATACCATTCTCTATTCTTTTTAAGATGTTGGAAATCCAACATTAATTCTGTAAGTTGGAAATAAAAAACTCTTTTAACCTGACTATAAAGAGATGCATACACACAATCACACACGTTTTTGTGCAACTCAAACTGGTTCTAAAGATGCTAAAAGAATTCTAGGAATGTCTTGAAAATAGCAGCAGCCCAACTACTCTAATTCACTAATTCACATGTTTGAGGTTTGGTATGTTTCAGATCATTATTTCAGAGCCAAACATTATTTCTTCAATAGCCCTAAGACAATATATATTTGGAATCCTAGAAACCTTATATGGAGAAGCGCACAATGTAATTCAACCATCTCTTTCTCTCTCGTTAGAGGCAAAATTTGATTACTTAGCTTCAGGTCTGAAACCTCACATTAAGAGTTTTTAATAAGTAATTCTGTCAAGAAGTGTAATACAATTTCCATTATTCATTTTTTCTGGTCTTTCAATTATAAGTTGGTTTTTTTAAAAGCCAGTAGCTAATATTTATACAATAAAAATATAATTTTGTATTGGACTATTTATACCACAGAATAAAAAAGGGGGAATTGGCATTCTCAGTCATCAAATATTTATGAGCATTGACTATGTGTTAATCACACACTCCTTGTCTGCAGTACCACTGTTACCATTTCTTAAAAATGTCTTTTCGGGGCTTCCCCGGTGGCACAGTGGTTAAGAATCTGCCTGCCAATGCAGGGTACACAGGTTCGATCCCTGGTCCGGGAAGATCCCACATGCCACAGAGCAACTAAGCCCATGTGCCACAACTACTGAGCTTGTGCTGTAGAGCCTACGAGCCACAACTACTGAGCCCACGTGCCACAACTACTGAAGCCCGCGTGTCTAGAGCCCATGCTCTCCGTGACAAGAGAAGCCATGACAATGAGAAGCCCACGCACCAAAACGAAGAGTGGCCCCCACTCACTGCAACTAGAGAAAGCCCACCCACAGCAACGAAGACCCAACACAGCCAAAAATGAAAACAAATAAATAAATAAATTTATAAAAGTAATATATGTATTTAAAAAAAATGTCTTTTTGAACGTCCCTGGCGGCGCAGTGGTTAAGAATCTGCCCGACAATGCAGGGAACACGGGTTTGAATCCTGGTTCAGGGAGATCCCACCTGCCGTGGAGCAACTAAGCCCATGCACCACGACTACTGAGCCTGCGGGTCTAGAGCCCGCAAGCCACAAGTACTGAGCCCGCGAGCCTAGAGCCCATGCTCCACAACAAGAGAAGCCACCGCAATGAGAAGCCCGCGCATCGCAACGAAGAGTAGCCCCCGCTCGCCGCAACTAGAGAAAGCCCGCATGCAGCAACAAAGACCCAACACAGCCAAAAATAAATAAATGAAATAAATAAATTTATTTTAAAAAAGTCTTTGCTTCTCAATCTACACATTCACATTCTCAATGCCATCATCTACTAACCTACAGAACATGCTTTCAAAAAATATGAAAAAGTTCTTGCTTTCAAAGAGTTCACTGTCTAGTAGGGAAAAGAGACAAGTAAACAAAAGTTATCTATAATGCATAAGTACTTTAATAAAGGTATTTAAAAGGTATTAGAGAAACATAAGGGTTGGGGGAGATGAAAGGGTGGCTGGTGCACTTCGAGAACAGGGAAGCTGGAGCACAACGAACATGAGACACCAAGTGGAGGCAATTCTTTCAAGAAAACTTGTCTTAAAAGAAAGAAGAGAGGGTAATAGCTAGGAGCATAGGTTCTAGAGAGGTTTTAAGATGAGAGAGAGAAATACTTAGCATCAATCCCTCTAAACTGCTTTCCTTGTTCCACTCCTCTCCTAGAACTAAATCCAAGCAGAGTGTGAACAAGTCACTTAGTAATTCTAAGCCTCAAAAGAGATAGATGTTTAAGAACTCTAAATTATAGAGGGAACCTGAATAAATGATCTCTAAAGTCCTCTCTAGATCTAAAATTCTATGATTCTATGATTATCTGATCTCTTTAAACTCAAAGGTAGAACACTTCAGTATGCAAAAAAGAAAAACCAAGACTAATTAAGAGATGAACTTGTTTGTATAACTGTGTCCTTTTTTTGTTTTTTGCAAAACTGTTAAAACAATCCTTACTCTGAATATCAGTAAAATTTCCACAGAAAGACACTGCCTTTTAATCAACAACTTCCCCATAAACCTGCAGACTTCTAAATAATCAACAAGCAACTATTTTGCGATAATAGAAGTAAAGTGCTTAAAAGCCCACAGCTTGGACTTGTAAAAGTCATCTTTTAAAAGGAAAATGTTTATAGAAACATGTGTGTGACATTCTTACTACAATAAATTTGTTCATTATCTTCACTTTAAAATTTTAATGTACAGGTCGTTCATGAAAAAAAAACAAAATAACAACAACAAAAAAACAATCAGCTAAGGTTAGCTCTTTTCACTGTCACATATTCTGAAATTTAGAACAAGGTTTCCCTTACCTGATATGGACATGGAATGTGATATTCTCTGCAGCGTTCTTGTATCCATGTTGTTTCCCAGATGCCACGGTAAGCTTGCTCATAAAAGTAGCATCCAATTACAACCAAGAGTGGTACAAGATAAAGAATGCTGAAAACACCAATCCGGATCATAAACTTCACCAGTTTATCTTGGTTCTCCTTTTCTAATGGAATCTCAATTCGAACTCTGTTTAGGGATATGATGCCAGCTAAGAGAAGTGAAACCCCAACTACCACATACAGGCAGAGGGGTGCAAGAACAAAATACCTCAATGAATCAACATCGTAGAGGCCAACAAAACACACGCCACTGATATTGTCACCTTCAATTTTATTCATCGCTAAAAGGATGATAGTTAGAGTTCCAGGGATGCCCCACGCGCTGGCGTGAAATAGCAATGCCTTCTTCTCAATAGCTTCACTACCCCACTTTGGCACAGCTGCCAAGAACCACGTGATGGTAAGAATTACCCACCAAACGCTGCCAGCCATAGTAAAAAAATAGAGTACCATAAAAAGCATGGTACAGGCTTTATTATGAGATCCTTGGGTCACTGTGGAAGCCTTATACTGTGCAGGGCTAGATGCATTGCAGGCTACTCGGTCCTCAAGCAAAAACCCAATAAAGAAAATTAACGATACCATCATGTAGCAGACTGCATAAAATATAATAGGTCTTTCAGGATAACGGAATCTTGTGACATCAATCAAAAAAGTTAAAAAAGTAAATAATGTGGCAGAGAGGCAAATGATTGAAATCAATCCTATGAAATATCGAGCAAATGAAAGTTCTTCTCTCCTAAAGTACATATTTGGACAAGGAGGTGAACAATCACGCACGTGCAAAAAAGAATAGCCAAGATCAGGATCAATTTTCAACTCTCGGGGACACCAAAAACCATAGTCCCTCTGCACTGCCACTGGGGCTCCTTCAGTAGGATCTCCAGCTAAATTCAGATCCACAAGTCGAGGATACGGCTCATCACAATCTGGGAACCTAAAAATACAAGATGAGAACCATTTTTACTTATTGGGAACCTAATGACTTGGATTTCCAAATTTAGCACCTGTGGTTTATTCTTATGTCCTTGGAGCACATTACAATTAAGTGGAAGAAATAATGCAAATGGTGATATTTTGTTTGCGGGTCATAAAACTAGATTTTCCACAGCTGACCAAAAAAATGAAAAATTTATACTTAATTTTGTTTTGGCTTCAAAAAGATTACTCTTTATTAAAGCAGTGAGGCATAGACATCAATAAGTAGTGTATTTATATACTATTTATTTAGGACACACAGTTTAGAGTAAGATTTCAAAATATAAATTAAAAATATATATATATATATAATAAATATACATTAAAAAAAAAGCTCCAACAGAATAGTAGCTAAAAGTTACTTCTTTCTAAAGTTTAATTACAATATAGTCCTCAATTTACCCTAGACTCAAATAGAACTTTCTTAAAAATAAGAGTTAAAAATCTTCCCTAATTGCATGGCCCAAAGTGTTTTGAGTTAGATTAGCACTAAAAATCCTTACAAGTGGCTTAGTTTTAGATCTTTTCCTCCCATTTTAAATTCACTCTCTGCTTACCATATTGGTTAATTAAAGTCCTCCTAAGGTCTCTAATGTCAACTAGTTCTTTCCTACCATTACTAATGTCTCTCCAATCCACTGCATTCTCTATTCCAGTTATTCTCAAACACTGACGTGCATGAGAAAAACTTAAGGTCATTTTCAAATACAAATTCTTGGTCCTCACCACCTCAAGTCCTATTTCAGTATGCCTGTGTTAGGGCCAAAGAAATCTGCATTTTGACAATTTTCCAGACTTGGGAAAGCGTCATAACCATAGTACAGAAAAAACAGGGCTGTGCTGCAGACATACACTATTGAGAGCACTAGTCTCATGAACTTCCTGCATCTTCAATTTTCTTGCCAGCATCAGTTTCTAAGCCTTCAGACTCCCACCAACTAGATATTTAGCAGTTATATGCATCAAATAGTTTCCAAGAAACTATCACTGATATTAAGTTTGCCATATATATGTATAACCTTACACTGAAGCTGATTAATCTTTTATTTTCTAATACAAACCATTTTCTTCACAGGGCTTGGATTATAAAGCCAAATGACAGAAACTTATTGCATGTAGGCATTTACTGGAATTCTACAGTATGCCAGGGCTTTAACAGAAAAAGACCCAAAAAACCAGGATCTCCATCCTTGAGTCCAAAAGGAGGCAAAAACTTGTAAACACAACACAAAATACAGCAGTGTGATATATGAAGCAATCAAAACCTATATAAAATATAAAAATGATATAAAGAAGGATTAATTATTTCAGGGGAAGAGGTTATGAAAGACTTCATGGAGTAAGTCCCTCAACACAGGATCTCTGAATCAGTATTTGCCAGTATTGGCAGTATGGCAATCAGTATTCTAAGCAAGAAATGGGAACAAAGGCAAGGAGGTTTGAACAGGGTGTGTTTAGCATTGCTGGGGCATGAAGAGTACATGAATTGTGACAGGAGATAAGGTTTGGAGAGGTAAGCACATTCCAGAAATATATGTGCATGTGTGTGTATGTATGTATGTATAAACATTGATATAAATATATCAATGGCTGTATCTGTATATCCAACTGCCAATTCACCATATACACACTCCTCACTCTTTAACCGTCCCAAAACCAAACTCTTGATTTCCACTCCTTAGTTTCTCCATTTCCACAAATGGTAATCCCATTCTTCTAGTTGCTCAGGCCAAAAACCTTAGGGTCCTCCTTGAAATCCCTTCTCCCTCATATCCACCTTACAACCTACCAGCACTTCCTGTCATTCTATTTTGCGATGTATCCAGAATCTGACCACTTTCCATTTCCTCTACTGCGGCCACCCAGTCTGAGCCATTAGTACCTCATCCCTGGACTTCTGGAGTGGCTTCCAGTTTATCTCCATCTCCACACAAGAGCCAGAGTGATCCTTTAAAGACATACCACTCCTGTGTTCATGATCATGTCTCTTCTGCTCAAAATCCTCTAATGGCTTCCCTTCTCACTCAGTCAAATCCAAATTCCGTAAGAGAGCTCTAAAGCCCTACCCCCAGTCCTTTTCTGATCTTATTTCCTTCCCTTCTCCCTTACTCACTTGGCTCCAGCCTCTTGGGTGTCTTGTGAATATACCAGCATGCTTCCACTTCACAGCCTTTGCACTTGTTGCTCTGCTTCTTCTGCCTGGACTGTTCTTCCCTAGATATCTACATAATCTGTTCTCTCATTTCATTCAGATTCCTGTCCCACTGCCTCCTTATTAAAAAGGACTTCCTCATAGAAAATAGAGTCCTTCTGCTTCCCCATATTGTATCACTATCACCTAACTCTATTCTTTCTTATTAGCATTCATTACCATCTGACATTATCTATTTATTTATCTCCTACCACTACCACCACAACTAGAATTTTAACTCCATAAGAACAGAGACTATGTTTTGTTCACTACTCACCTTCACTATCTACAATAGTGTCTAGCACACAGAACACATCCAATTAATATTTACTGAATTGATGATAAATTGAATACATTTATCATATAGCCCTCATATAGTTGAATAAATATTCATATAGCCCTCACCTAACTAATTAGAAAGATGACTAGAAGGAGTGTGGAAGACACTTGAGCTGGGCAAAAATGAGAGCAGAGATATCAGCTGAGCCATAACTAAAACCAGATAAGGCAGTGAGAATGAAACAGCTATGAAATTATTTAGATAAAACCAAGAGAATTTATAACTGACTGGATGTGGGAGCTTAGGTCAATGAAGGAGGACTATGCCTTCCAGGAATAAAAAAATGAGCAAGGAGTAAAATCAATTTTAGACATGTTAAAATTGAGGTATTTGAGACAAATTCAGGTTACCAATGGCTGCTGGATATGCAGATTTGGAATTTAGCAGAAAGATGCCAAGGCTACAGATTTAGATTTAGGAGCCATCAGCATATGAATAAGAACTAAAATCAGTGAGATGGGATTATCCAGGGAAAGCATGCAGAATCAAAAAAAAAACAGGAACAGAACTCTAAGAAACACCAGAAAGAGGAAGAGGATGCAAGAAAAGAAATTGAGAAGGACTGGTCTGAGATGTAGCAGACCACAACAGTTTGCACAAAATGGCCTAACGGATTTTCAGGAAAGGAGGACAGGCTAAGGTTGAGGGGAATAAGGGTCAAATACAGAATAAAGGTGAAATATGGGTTTGAAATGAGTGACATAGATTTGGCATAAGTGCTGAGGAGAATGAGTAGAAATTTTCCTGTTGACCAAATTGGAAACTGACGAAAGACAAAGAGCAAATAGAGTTGCTATGGTTTAAAATGTCTATCAATAGGAAAATGGATAAGCAAAATACAGTATATTTATACAATGGAAGACTACTCAGCAAGAAAAAGCACTACTGATGAACACAAAAACATTAATGAGTCTTGAAAATAGAGCAAAGAAGGGCAATCTCAACCTGAGCAAAAGAAGAGTTACACAACAAGTACATATTGTATGACTCCATTTGTATGAAGTTCTAGAATAGACAAAGTAATTACTGATACTTTGGAAGGATGTTAAACATCCTTCTAGAGGATGTTCCTTCCAGCGTTCCTTCCAGAGGATGGTATAGACAAGGACTGACCAGCAAGGAGCATGAGAGCATGAGGTAATGGGAATGATGATGTTCTACATCTTTCTGAGGATTTGGCTTACTCAGGTGCAGGCACTTGTCAAAACTCAGATATCTTTAGATTTGTGCATTTCCTTGTAAAGTTTTAAACTGAAAGAAAAAACTGTAGACAAATGTTGAATTCTAGTTAGTGAAAGACCTGATAAAATATTTGTAAGGGCAATAACTGTTGTCTCTAATATACTTTGAAATACACACAAAGAATAAGGTAGATTAATGGATCAATAGAGGGATGGACAAATGTGAAAAGCAAACATAAAACAATGGTAGAAATCTGGGTGGTAGTTAAAAAAAAAAGTTGCTATGGTTTAAATCATTAAATATGCAGCATAATTAATTTGTAAGAAATTAGTTGAGCTGGAGAGCTGAACAAGTACAGTGGAAGGAATGAGTTGAAACTGCTAGCAAAAGTATTATTTTATGTGATGGACCACAAAGCTTAACCTAAGTAAGAAAATAAATAAGATCAAGAAGGGAGCTATTAGGAGAGGGGGGGAAAAAAACCCAAAAGTCTGTGGGTGTCCATGAAGTTGAAAAACAGGTACAGTAGGAACAAGGATATGAGAGACGTGGAAGAATGAAAGATTATGAAAGATCTGTTTGCCAGAATTTAAGATTTAAGAGTTAGACAATCCCAGGCAATACTGAGGACATAAAACAGATTTAACCCTATCAAAACCAACAAAGATAGATCATAATGACACCTCTATACTTGTATATAACCTATTAAAATAAAAAGACCACTAAACAATAGGAGTTAGATACAAAAAACATAAAATAGGGTTCCTGCCCAGGTAATTCATAACTGTTGTTATAAATACCAAGAAATTTACAAACTTCTGAAAGAGGGACTATAAATATTACCAGGTTTTGGGGAGAAAGTGGATGAATGGTTTGATGGGGCTAGATAAGAGAGTATGTTAAATAGGTAGGAAATAGAGGAGACAAATATGAGAAAGCCATAATGCCAGTGAACTGACTACAAGTAACTAATACATGTTTTATTAAGTTCTTCCATCTGTCAAATGAGAGTAACAACACCTGCCTTTCACCTGTCTCCAAGGGCTACTGTCATATGATAAACAACTTAATTTTAAACATGAAGGAGAAAAAAGTGTTCTGTGCAGCACTGCCCATAATAGCAAAAACCTGGAAGTAACTTAAATGACCATCAGTAGGAGATGGCTAAATATCTATAGGATGGTAATACAATTGGCCATTATATAGCAATTAAGAGGAATGAACCAGAGTTACAGATATAAACACAGATACATGTAAAAAAATTTTAATGTTGTTTATGGATATGTATATATGTAGTAAGAGTATAAAAACAAAGATAGGAATGATTAACAAAAAATTCAACATAATGATTATCTCATCTCTAGGGAGAAAAGGAGGAAATGAAATCAAGATGGGTACTAAGAAAGGAACCTTCAACTCTATCTGTATTGTTTTATTTCTTAAAAAAAGAAATCTGGGGACTTCCCTGGCAGTCCAGTGGTTAGGACTCGGTGCTCTCACTGACAGGGCCCTGGGTTCAATCCCTGGTTGGGGAACTAAGATCCCAAAAGCCATGTGGCACAGCCAAAAAAAAAAAAAAAAAAAAAGAAAATCTGAAGCAAACATTGCAAAATATTAAGATTGGACAAAGCTAGGTAATAAGAGTTATATAAGTGTTCATCTAATTCTTTATCCTTGAAACATTAAGAATACAAAAGGCACAACATTATTATATAAGAAATGCAGTATTACTACTGTATATGTTATTACTAATAATAATGTTCTCTCGTACAAATCTGTAACACTGTCTGGTAAATATCCTCAAACCTTTAGGAAATGCTTACAATCTATATATTGGAAGTGATTTGAAAAGTATCTGACATTTTCTGGGTCTGGGTATGTTAATACATGACAAAAACGGAACTGACAGGACTACTGTATTCATTAATGCATTTAAATCATAAAGATATTTGAGTCCCATTAAAATCATTAAACATATTTAATAATGAGGTAACAAATGATTATGTTCTCTATATTTTCTAATTTTTTTATAAATGGCATTACTTTTATAACCAGAAAAAATCTGTAAGGGAGAGAAATCAACAATCAATATCTTGATTACGTTTTTCTTAATTTGATTATTTAAAAAATTTCTTCATAGAATGTTTTTCTTTTCCCATCTTTTTCATTTAGTGCTTCCAAATTCCTAAGGAAATGAACAGCTCTGAGGCCATGAAACTGCTGTTCACAATTATGACTAATATACACACTTCAAAAAAGTTCTTAAAAACTGATGAACAAGAAGACAAATAATTTTAAATATACTGCAACATAAGTAATGGTCCATGAAAATCTATGATTTTCGCACCTACTGCATTCCATATCTTCAGGCCAAGGAACACCAAACATCTCCATGAGCTTCGAACACTCACTGTAAGCCCGCTGACAGAGCCTACGGCAGGGAAGTGTGACACGTCCGTATTCCATACAAATAGGAGCGTAGAGTGCACAAAGAAATGGCCGGAAATCCCGAGAACAATCCAAATTCACCATAGGGTGGAATGGCTAGGAGGAAGTTAAAATCAAATCATTAGATAAAGAGTTGCATACAAGTTAAAGATTTCTACATATAATACGGCAATATTCTTTTTTTTTTAATCTGTTTTAAAAGATTTCTGAAGGCAATTAAAATTTTCTAAAGGGGAGTTTTTGTTTTTTTCAACAAAACCCTCTTAGCCCTATCCCTGGAGATTCTGATTTGGTTAAGTATGAGGTGTATCCCAGAATCTACACGTATATTTTAATTGTTACAGGTGATATTAACAAAAAGGCCTGGCTGAGAACCATTAACAACAATATGATCCATTTTACATAGAAAAATCCACAAAAGATATGTGTCAAACGCTCAGAAGTGTGATTAGTGCTTGGTGATGGGATTACAAGAGATTTAAATTTTCTTCTTTTTATGTATTTCAATTTCTATATTTTCTTCAATTAACGTGTATCAATAGGAGAGAGAGGACAAGAAGTGAAAGGAAAGGGTGGGGGAGGAAGAGAAGTAGTTATGCACAGTAGTACATATTTTGAGGGTGGGAGGTAGGGAAGAGATCTCACTTTGGTCTTACATTTTCTTTTTCTTTTTACATTAAAAATTTTTTTTAAAAAAAAACGGAGTTCTTTCAACTCTGAAATCACATGATGTAAACAGAGCTCACAATGTTAAGCTGATATTAAGGAAACAAAAAGAAAAAACAGTGGCCCCAAACATAAAACCATACTAAAATCATCATTATAACCATAGGAATAGATCAGTTATCCCAAGAAATGTGCATTTGGGCTTTTGACTACCAAATATTTTTTCTACTTGTTTATATAACAGTTTCAGAGTCACTGCTGATTTTGAACTGATAACAGATGTTCTCACCACCAGGCCTTTCCATTAAGACTCAATCAACTTATTTCTACATCGATATAAAACATTTTCCAGAGTCCTTCTATACACAACACAGTCAGAAAACCAAGTCTCTTAAAGAAACTGGTGTCAAAGAAGTTAACTATAATGGATGTGATAACTGATATATAACAATAAACTATATGTGACTATCACTTCCAAGTATAAAGAGGTAATTTGTGTTAAATCAATGTTTCCATCAAGAACAACTTCAAAATACAAGAAAGAAAGTTTTAAAAATACTATTTAAAGCTATTAAAGAAGTAGT
Organism: Balaenoptera musculus; assembly: GCF_009873245.2. Classification (NCBI taxonomy): domain Eukaryota; kingdom Metazoa; phylum Chordata; class Mammalia; order Artiodactyla; family Balaenopteridae; genus Balaenoptera; species Balaenoptera musculus. The sequence goes on from NC_045790.1 coordinate 10,191,726, forward strand.
GAAGGAAAAGAACTAGAGAGACCAAGAATCTAGAGAGCTCGGAAGCATGGAGTGGTGCCCTGATAAGTGCAGCCACTTTTCCAAGGAGCTATCTGTTGAATCTGGGTATAAGGCAAGAGGCTGAGAATCAAGCTTTGCCTAGGCTGGTGCTAGAGAACCAAGAAACCAGCAGAGCTCTGGTAGTCTTGCAAGACTAGAGACAATACATGTACATGTGTAACTGAATCACTTTGCTATACACCTGAAACTAACACAACATTGTTAATCAACTATGCTCCAATTAAAAAAAAAAAAAGACTACAGACAAAATTAGAAACAAAAGGAACAGATGGGTGAAAGGGGAAGTACCTAGAATTGGGCCTGACAAAGAGCCAGTTTTCCCTTCAAGATATTTGAAAATTCTGAAGCTACACAGGGAAGGAGGCTAGAAAGCTAAGAAGAAAGCCTCTGAAAAGCAGAGTGGAGATTTTGGAAGTTTTATCAGTATGAGGAAACGTGGATTAGAGGTTCAAGTCTTGCCAGGGGAAATGGGAAATGAACATACCACACTCTCAGCTGGAAGCCCCTGAGTGACTACACTTCAGTAGCAGGGGCAAATGACAGGGAGACAGAGACCTATGAAAAATGAAACCCAGCCTCAACTCAGCTCAGTCCCTCACTGAATTAAGGTGATCAGCCCCCATTTATCTGCTAAGCAGAAGAAAGGGTGAGCTTTCTCTGGAGTAATAATATAACATCATGTAGAACCTCACCAATATTTTGTAATGTCTACTACTCAATAAAAAATACTAGGCATTCCAAGAGACAGGACCATATGACTGAAAAACAAAAGAAAAAATTACAGTGGTTTGGTAATCCCAGCTATTGGACTTAGTAGACAAGACTGTATATAAGAAATATGTTCAAGAAAATAAAAGATGAAGAATTCCAGAAAATTGGAATCTATCATAAGAGGAACCAAAGAGAAATTCTATAAGTGAAATACATAAATGCTGAAATTAAGAACTTATTAATATGTCAGAAGATAGAACTGGCAGAATGGAAAACAAGGCAATAGGAAATATCCAAACAGAAGCACACAGATCAAAAAATACTGAAAAATACAGAAAAGAGCATAACAGACATGTAAAACACATGAAAAAAATCTAAAATATGCATAACTGGAACCTCAAAAGAGGAAAGAGGGAATGAGAAGAGGCAATATATAAAAAGATGATGGCCAAGGATTTGTCAAAACTGATTAAAGACAACAACCCACAGATTCAAAAAGTTCTGCAAATCCCCAGAAGAATAAATACAATTAAAAAAACACACCTAAGCATATCTCATTTAAATTGCTGAAAACCAAAGAAAAACTTCTTAAAAGCAGCCAGTGGAAAAAAAGACACCTTACCTTCAACAGAACAACTGTTGTTGGACTTTTGAATACTATAAAACAATAGAATGACTTACTTAAAGAGCTGAGAGAAAACAACTGCTCACCATAATTCTATGGCCAGCAAAAACACCCTTTATAAGTGAAAGCAAAGTAAAGACATTTTCAGACAGACAAAAAACTGAGAAAACTAGTCACTAGCAAACCTGCACTAGAAGACAAAAGAAAAATAATCTAAGATGAAAATTCAAAAGGAATTAAAAGCAAGAAAAGAGGTGAATATGTGGGAAAATATAAATAAATATTCTCTGTATAAACAAAAAATAATGGGGGTTTCCCTGGTGGCGCAGTGGTTAAGAATCCGCCTGCCAATGCAGGGGACATGGGTCTGAGCCCTGGCCCAGGAAGATCCCACATGCCACAGAGCAACTAAGCCCATGCGCCACAACTACTGAGCCTGCGCTCTAGAGCCTGCAAGCCACAACTACTGAAGCCCGTGCACCTAGAACCCGTGCTCTGCAACAAGAGAAGCCACTGCAATGAGAAGCCCGTGCACTGCAATGAGAAGCCCGTGCACCGCAACGAAGAATGGTCCCTGCTCACCGCAACTAGAGAAAGTCCGCGTGCAGCAACAAAGACCCAACACAGCCAAAAATAAATAAATAAAATAAATAAATTTTTTTAAAAACCCTATGCAGAGACAAAAGTATGAAAAGTTTAAAAAATAAACAAAAATAATATCTTAAAATACATACAAAATACATGTAAATTAATATGAGTAATAATAAAATGATAAAGATGGGGGTCAGAGGAACACTAATGGGAGAGTGATCAAAGTTATTATTTTACTAGAATATTACAAGTCAAGGGTACATATAATTTCTAGGGTAAGCAATAAAAGAATGCACAACTAACAAGGTAATAAAGAGAGAAAAAGAATAATACAAAAGAAGTCAAGATAGGAGAGAAAAAAGAATGCAAAACAGTTTGGAAAAATTGAAATCAAGTAATAAGATAGTAGATATTAAACCAAGTACATCACTAATTGCATTATATATAAATGGCCTAAAGACTATGTAAAAGAGTAAGGTTGTTGGACTAGGTACAAATAAAAACAAAACAAAACAAAAAAACCCTATGCTGTTTACAAAGACACGTTTTTCAATATAAGGACAGAGATAGGTTAAAACTAAAAAGATGGCAAATAAACAATGAAAGAACCAACCAAAAACAAGACTACACTTTATGACAAGGAGTGTTCCCAGAGATAAAGAAGGTCATTTCTTAAAGACAAAATAAAAGAATCAATTCACCATGACTAAAAAGTAAATCTAAACATGTATGTACCACTTAACACAGCTTTAAATTATTTTAATAAAAAACAGAAGTAAAAGGGGAAATACACAAATCCACAATCAGAGTGAGTTTGATACACTTCTCTCAATAAGAAGAGTGAGACAAAAATTCTATGAGAATACAAAAAATCTAAACAAGTCAATTACAAACTTGACCTAAACAACATATTTATAATCATGGCACCCAACAATGAGTGGAACCTATTTAACATACACGTGGAATCTTTACCAAAAGTGGCCATATTGTAAGTCCTAAAATAAGCCACAAAAAACTTCTTAGTACTAAAACCAGACTGTTCTATGACTAAAATGGAATTAAGGTAGGTATCAATTACAAAAAGAACCCTAGAAAATCCCCAACTGTTTGGCTGTTTGGAAATTAGACAAAAAAACTTCTAAATAACCCATAATCAACAAAGGAAATCATAACTGAAATTTAAATTGTATATAATTATATACCATATGTATTACATTTTAATGTTTATATATATATGTATAATCTACATATAGAATTAAGTAGTAAAGACAATAAACAAAATGTCAGCAAAAGCTATACTCAGAGGAAATTTATGACCTGATATGCATATGTCAGAAAATAAGAAAGCCTGAAAAACAATCAATGGTAAGCTCCAGCTCAAGAAGCTGGAAAAAGAATGGCCAATCAAACCTAGAGAAAGTAGAAAAAAGGCAATAACAAGTAAAAGAGGAAAAAACCCACAAATTACCAATATCAGGAATGAAGGACAGAAAATTACTAGAAATATAATGAGGATACTATAAATAATAAATTCGACATGTTAGGATGAAATGACCTAATTCCTTGGAAAAAGATCACAATTTACCAAAAATCATAAAAGAAGAAATATAAAATCTAGTTTTCTATCAACATTTATGAAGAAATTTAAGCCACCATTAGAAACTATCCCCCCAAAAAAACTCCAAGCTAAGATGGTTTCACTAGAAAAAATTTATCAAACGTTTAAGGAAGAAGTTACAGCAATTATATACAAACTCTTCCCCAAAAAAGGAAACTTTCTCAACTCACCTCACACCTCACAAAACCAGCATAATTTTTATAACAAAACCCAACAGGGACTATATAAGAAAGGAAAATCACATTTCATGACCATAGATGTAAAAATCATATCCCAAATTAGTAAATTAATCCAGAACAATATAAAAAAGAATAATATACCACACCAAATAAAGTTTTGTTCCAAGGATACAATGCTGGTTAACATTTGAAAAATCAGTTAATGAAATTAATGGCATTCACAGAAAAAGGGCGGGAAATCACACAATCTATTCAACAGAGGCAATAAAAGCATTTGATGAAATACAACACCCATTTATTATGAAAACTCTTAACAGACTAAGAAGGGACTTTCCTCAATCCTATAGAAAGCGTATATATCAAACCACAGCAAACCTCATACTTTGTAGTAAGTGACTGAAAGCGTCCCCTGAGATCAAAGATGAGGCAAAAAGTACCTGTTATCACCACCCCATTAAACACTGTATTGGAAGTCCTCGCTAGGGCATCAAGAAGAAATAAAAGGTAAAGGATTAGAAGGAAAGAATTATAGAGAGCAGTTCTCCCGGGTTCCCTTACCCTGCTGTTCTCCACCCAGGAGCCCCTTCCTAATAAAGTCTCTTGCTTTGTCAGGGAAAAAAAAAAAAAGAAAGAAAGAAAGAAGAAATAAAAGGTATTTGAACTGGAAAGAAACTGTCATTATTCACAGATGACATGTGCTCCAGTTACCAAATTTGTATCTCTCAGTTCCAAACTCACCCTTCAATACATGCTCTATGATAATGGATGGGACTCCTTTCACCATTTCTTCTTTACAGTGAGCATGATTTTAAACTTTCTCAATAGTGTTGGAGAAATACTGCAGGATGAAGGGGGCTTCTCTTGTTGGTTGGGGCTGCTGCATAGCCAGCAGTGTAAATGTGAGGAAATCTATGCCCATGTGCCTAGAATGATCCTTCAGCAACCTCACAGTATCAGCCCAGCCTAGTAAACACCTTCCTGTAGCCCCCGCAAAATAGACACTGTAGGCTCAAGGCCTCCTGCCTGCAGCAGTGCCCTGACTCTCTCTATTTACCCAATACTTGCCTATGCCCTGAAGGGTTGCGTCCTGCTTGCCTGGTAACTGTGGCCCAGCTCTGGCCCAAGCAACCCTGTGATGTTCTCTGCTACCTAGTGAGCTGTAAGTATATCTTGTACAACTAAGGTCTTAGCCTTGGGGTGTGGGCCCCTTCTAAGATTGTCCCTCAGCCCTAGAGAACCCTGTAGAGCTCTCTATATATCTTAAAATTATTCTTCTTTAATAGTTTATTAATTCTTCATATTACACTTCCCTTGTTTAAATCACTGAGTGGTTCTGTCTCCTAATTGAACCAGACTAACAAAACATGGTTGTTACAAAGAAAATCTAAAGTAATCTATAAACCATCAAATAAATAAATTTAGAGTCACTGGATACAAAGTCAATATAGAAAAAAAAAATCAACTGTATTTCTACATTCCAGGAGTAAATATATTAAAAATAAACTTCAAAAAAAGCCAAAAGAAGAGGAAATTTAAAAAGTTCCATTTATAAGAGCATTAAAAAGAATAAATACTTAGGAAAAAATTTAACCAATGTGATGCAAAACAGAAAACTACAAAATACTGTTGAAAGAAATCAAAGAAGACCTAATAAACATAAAAACTTCCCATATTCATGGATTGGAAGACTTAATGTTGTTAAAATGGCAATACTCCATAAACTGATCTACAGATTCAATGTAATCCCTTCAAAACTCCCAATGGTCTTTTTTTGCCAAAATGGAGAAGCTGATCCTGAAATTCATATGGAATGCAAGAAACTCCGAACAGCCAAAACAACCTTGAAAATAAAGAACAAAACGTTCCCATTTAAAAACTTATTACAAAGATATAGTAACCAAAACAGTATGGTACTGGCATAATGCTAGACATACAGACCAATGGAATACAACTGGGAATCCAGAAATAAACCTTCACATGTGTGTCAATTAATTTTCACAAAGGTACCAAGACCACTCAATGGGGGGAAAATAGTCTCTTCAACAAATGGTGCTGAGACAACTGAGTATTCACATGCAGAAGAATAAAATTGGCTGATTGCCTCACATCATATCCAAATTAACTCAAAATGGATCAAAGGCATAAATGTAAGAGCAAAATCTATGAAACCTGTAGAAGAAAGCATAAGGGTAAATCTTCATGACCTTGATTTGTCAATGGTTTCTTAAACACCAAAAACACAAGCACAAAAGAAAAAACAGATAAATTGGACTTCATCAAAATTAAAAGTTCCTATGCAAGAGGGAAGAGAAATGGGAACATATTGTATATGTATAACTGATTCACTTTGTTATAAAGCAGAAGCTAACACACCATTGTAAGGCAATTATACTTCAATAAAGATGTTTAAAAAAAAAAAACAATTAAAAGCTCTTGTGCATTAAAGGACACTATCAGAAGGAGAGTGAACAAGACAATCCACACAGTGAAAAATATTTGCAAATCATATATCTGATAAGGGTCGAGTGTCCAGAATACATAAAGAATTCCTGTAACTCAACAAAAACAACCCAATTTTTTAGATGGGCAAAAACACTTGAACAAACATTTCTCCAGAGAAGTCATGCAATGACCAAATAAGCACATGAAAAGATGATCAATGTCATTAGTCATTAGGAAATGCAAATCAAAACCACAATGAGATAAAACATCACACCCACAACCCCATCTAAAAAACAGAAAATAGCAAGTGTTGGTAAGAAATCAGAACCCCCATACATTTGCTGATAGGAATGTAAAATAAGGCAACCACTAGAGAAAACAGTTTGGCGATTCCTCAAGAAGTTAAACATAAAATTACCACATGATCCAGCAATTCCACTCCTAGGAATATACCCAAAATAATTTAAAATCATGTTCAAGCAAAAATTTGTATATGAATGTTCATATCAGAGTAACATTATTCATAATAACCAAAAAGAGCAAAATAAACCAAAAGTCAGCAAAGGGAAGGAAATAATAAAGAAGAGAAATCAATGACACTGAAAACAAAGAAGGGCAATAGGAAAAAAATAAATAAAATCACTCAACCCAAGAGCTGGTTCTTTGAAAATATCAGTAAAATTGATAGGCTTCTAGTAACAATGATTAAAAAAAAGAATGAGAGAAAGGAACACAACTTACCAATATCAAGAATGAAAGAGGATATCACTAGAGACTGCTGACATTAAAAATACAATAAGGAATATTACAAACAACTCTATGCACGTAAACTAGACAATTTAGATGAAGTGGACCAATTCTTCAGAAGCCAGACTACCAAAACTCACCCAAGATGAAACTGATAATCTGAATAGTCTTCTAACTATTCAAGAAATTGAATCTGTAGTTTAAAACCTCCTAAAAAAGTTATCCAGGCCAGATGGTTTCACTGGTAAAATCTAACTAACAATTTTAAAAGAATACCAATTCTACACAATCTCTTCCAGAAAACAGCAGAGAACTAATCCCACCAAATTCTATGAAGTCAGGATTACTTAATATTAAAGCCAAAGATAATACAAAGGAAGAAAACTACAGACCAATACCCTCAGTGAACAAAATGCAAAAATCCTTAACAAAATAGTAGCAAATCAAGTCCAAAAATATATTAAAAGCATTACATACCACAACCTAGTAGGGTTTGTTTCAGAAATCCAAAGCTGGTTCCATATTCAAAAATCAATCAATGTAATCCACCAAATCAACAGGCTAATAACAAAGAAAAAAACCACATGATCATACCAAATGATGCAGAAAAAGCATTCATGATTTTTAAAAGTTTCCAGCAAACTACATACAGAAAGTAACTGCCTCAACTTGATAAAGTACATATACAAAAACCCTACAGTTAACATCATACTTTGTGGTGAAACACTGGATTCCTACCTTTAAGATTGGAAACAAGGGAAGAATGCCTGCTCTCACCACTCTTACTCAGCATAGTACTGGAAGTCCTATCAGCACAATAAAACAAGAAAAGGAAATAAAAAGTAGAGAGATTGGAAAAAGAAAACTGTCCCTATTTGCAGATGACATTACTGTCTACATAGAACATCCCAAGGAATCTCAAAAAACACTTTTAAATTAGTAAAAAATAAATAAATAAATAAATAATGTATTCATCCTAGAATTAATAAGTTCAACAAGGTTGCAGAATACAAGAAAAACATACCAAAAAATTGTATTTCTATATACAATTGCATTTTTATATATAATGAGCATGTAGAAACTAAATTAAAACAATATATTTATAATCACATTATTTTTAAAAAAAGAAACACCTGGGTATATATCCAACAAGACATATATAGGGCTTGTATGCTGAAAACTATAAAATGCTGATGAAATCAAGGAAGATACAAATAAATGGACAGATACACAGTTATACTGGTTTGCTAGGGCTGCTGCAACAAAGTCCCACAAACTGTGTGGCTTAAACAACAGAAATTCATTGTCACATTTCTGGAGGCTAAAGGTCTGAGATCAAGGTGTTGGCAGAGCCATGCTCCCTCTAAAGGTGCTAGGGAAGGATCTGTTCCAGGTATCTCTCCTAGCTTCTAGTAGTTCCTTGGCTTGTGGCAGCATAAATCCAATCTTCACACAGCATTCCCCCTGTGCCTCTTCACATATCTTCCCTCTATGTGTGCCTGTGTCCGAAATTCCCTTTTATAAGGACACCAGTCATACTGGAATAGGAGTCCCTCAGTACTCCACTACTCCAGACCCTATTTCCAAACAAGGTCACATTCTGAGGTACTGGGGGTTAGGGCTTATTAGGGGGACTCAAGTCAATCCATAACAACACTGTTCATGGACAGGAAATTCAACATGTAAGGGTGTCAATCTTCCCCCAAATGATCCCTAGACTTAACGAAATTACTGTCAAAAGCCAGCATGCTTTTAGTAGCTAAAGACAAGCTTATTCTAAAATTTATATTAAAAAAACAAAAGAAGTAGAATAACTGAAACAATTTTGAAAAAGAAAATGGGAAAAATCATGCTCTCCAATTTTAAGGCTTACTATATAGCTAACAGTAATCAAGACACTAATGGTTGTAAAATAGACAAAAAGATAAAACAGGACAGAATAGAGAACACAGATATAAATCCACACAAGAATAGCCAACTCATTTTTCACAAAGAAGCAAAAGCAATTCAATGGTGGAAGGATAGTCTTTTCAACAAATAGTGCTAAAGCTAGTGGATATTCACAGCCAAAAAAATGAAACTTACTTTACACAAATTAACTCAAAATTGATCATGGATTTAAACGTAAGACATAAAGCTATAAAACTTAAAAGAGAGAGAGAATCTTCCAGACCTAAGCTGAAGAGTTCTTAGAAATGACACCAAAAGCACAGTCCATAAGAGGAAAAAGAAATTGGTAAATAGGACTTCATTAAAATTTAAGACTTCTGTTTTCCTAAAGACCTTGTAAAAGGATGAAAAGGCAAGCTATAGACTAGGAGAAACTATTTACAAACCATATATCCAACAAAGGATTTGTGTCTAGAATTTATAAAGAACTCTCAAAACTCAAAAGTAAAAAACAAATCAATTGAAAAATGAACTAAAGACATGAACATTTTATCAAAGAGAATATATGAATGGCACATGAAAAGATGTTCAATATCATTAGCCATGAGGGAAATACAAATTAAAACCACATGAGATACATTACATTATGAAAGCTGAATGAAAACTAGTGAAAATAGCAAATGGCGGTAAGAATGCTGAGAAAGTAGATCTCTCAGGCATTGCTGGTGGGAATGTACAATGGTACACCCATTATGGAAAATAGCTGAGCATTTTCTTAAAAATCCAAACATATCAGGGCTTCCCTGGTGGCGCAGTGGTTGAGAATCTGCCTGCCACTGCAGGGGACACGGGTTCAAGCCCTGGTCTGGGAGGATCCCACATGCCGCGGAGCAACTAGGCCCGTGAGCCACAACTACTGAGCCTGCGCGTCTGGAGCCTGTGCTCCACAACAAGAGAGGCCGCGATAGTGAGAGGCCCGTGCACGGCGACAAAGAGTGGCCCCCGCTTGCCGCAACTAGAGAAAGCCCTCGCACAGAAACGAAGACCCAACACAGCCAAAAATAAATAAATAAATAAATAAATTACAAAAAAAAAAAAATCCAAACATGTGCTTATCATACGATCCAGCAATTACACTCCTGGGCATTTATCCCCCCAAAAGGAAAACTTATGTCTGCACAAAAACCTGTACAGGAATGTTCATAGCAGCTTTATTTGTAATAGCAAAGAGCTGGAAACAACTCAGTATCCGTCAATGGATGATTAAACAAATTGCAGAACATCTATATAATGGAATACTACTCAGCACTTAAAAACAATGACTACTGGGGCTTCCCTGGTGGCGCAGTGGTTGAGAATCTGCCTGCCACTGCAGGGGACACGGGTTCGAGCCCTGGTCTGGGAGGATCCCACATGCTGCAGAGCAACTAGGCCCGTGAGCCACAACTACTGAGCCTGCGCGTCTGGAGCCTGTGCCCCGCAACAAGAGAGGCCGCGATAATGAGAGGCCCGCGCACCGCGATGAAGAGCGGCCCCCACTTGCCGCAACTAGAGAAAGCCCTCGCACAGAAACTAAGACCCAACACAGCCATAAATAAATAAATAAATAAATAATTTTAAAAACAAACCAATGACTACTGATACATGCAACAACTTGGATGAATCTCAAGGGTATTATGCTAAATGAAAAATAGCCAATCTCAAAAGATTATATACACTGTATGATTCTATTTATATAAATTCTTGAACTGACAAAATTATAGGGCTAGAGAACAAGTTAGTGGTTACTTGGAAATAGGAAAGGGGGGAGGGAGAAAGGAAGCACAAGGGAGTTCCTCGGTGGCGCTAAAACAGTTCTGTATCTTAACCAAAGTGATGGCTACATGAATTTATACGTGTGATGAAACTGCAAAGACAATATACACACAAGTACATATGCATTCACAGACACAAAAATGACTACATGTAAAAACTGGTGAAATACAGGGCTTCCCTGGTGGCGCAGTGGTTGAGACTCTGCCTGCCAATGCAGGGGACACGGGTTCGAGCCCTGGTCTGGGAAGATCCCACATGCCGCGGAGCGACTAGGCCCGTGAGCCACAATTGCTGAGCCTGCGTGCCTGGAGCCTGTGCTCCGCAACAAGAGAGGCCCGCGCACCGCAATGAGGAGTGGCCCCCACTTGCCGCAACTAGAGAAAGCCCTCGCGCAGAAACGAAGACCCAACACAGCCATAAATAAATAAATAAATAAATAAATAAATAAATAAAATTTAAAAAAAAAATAGGCAGAAGATTTTAAAAAAAAAACAACTGGTGAAATATGATAAGGGCTATAGATTGTACCAATGTTAACTTCCAGGTTTTGATACTGTATAATAGTTATATAAGATAGGAAGACTGGAGGAAAACTAGGTACAGTACAAAGAATCTCTCTGCACTATTTTGATGTATGTACATATATCATACATATATGCATATGTATGCCTTAAGTAAGTCTCAAACTTGCCTGGTCTTCAGCAATGCATACAATACCAACTAATCCAATATCTGATGTTACTATGTTAGTAAAACCTCCATTTGTGAGCCCCATCATGAATTATAAAATTGACTTGAGTGACTATTTTGTGCTGCTTGCACTGAGTCTAAAGCTGTAAGTTTATGCTTCTGCCACTTGTTAGCTATAAGTACCTTGTGCTGTATCTCAGCTAGCATTTACTGACACTTACTACAGGCTAGGCAGTGTTGTAAGTGCCTCACACATCTTATTTAATCTTCTCAACAATCCCGTAAGGTAGGTACTATCATTAGTCACCCCATTTTATAATACACATGAAAAACAATGAGACACAGAAAGTTAAGTAGCTTGCCCAAGATGACATAACTACAAAGACAGTCCCAAGAGTTAAACCTCTGCATTCTTATCCAGAACCCTTGAGCTTAACCAATTTGTTCTATGTAACCTCTGTAAGTTTCAGGTTTTTCCTCTGTAAAATGGTCTTATTACATACAAATAAGAATAGGGACTTCCTTGGTGGTACAGTGGTTAAGAATCCGCCTGCCAATGCAGGGGACACCAGTTCGAGCCCTGGTCTGGGAAGATCCCACATGCCGTGGAGCAACTAAGCCCGTGCGCCACTAAGCCTGCGCTCTAGAGCCCGCAAACCACAACTATGGAGCCTCAGTGCCACAACTACTGAAGCCCACATGCCTAGAGCCCGTGCTCTGCAACAAAGAGAAGCCACCGCAATGAGAAGCCCGTGCACCACAACGAAGAGTAGCCCCCGCTCGCCGCAACTAGAGAAAGCCTGCGTGCAGCAATAAAGACCCAATGCAGCCAAAATTTTTTAAATTTTTTAAAAATTAAATTAAATTTTAAAATATACATATAAAATAGAGTACAGAACCCAGTAAATGACATTTTAAAAGGAGATTAGGAAAGAGTTGCAAATGAATAAAGCTGCAGAAGGCCTATTTGATGGGCATGAGGAACCCTGCTGATTTCCCATTCTCAACCCCCAAGTGAGAAAGTCAATTGTCAATTGGAATGGTGTTTTTAAAAAGCAAAACAAAACACGCATGAATCTCTAAATCACTATGCTGGGTGAAAGAAACCAGACATAAAAAAGTAGATACTATATTAATTACATTTATATAAAACTCAGAAAATGAAAACTAATCCATAATGACAGAAAGCAGATCAGTGGTTGCCTGGAGCAGGGAGCCAACTCAGGGAGGTGGACTACAAAGGGACACAAGGAAGCTTTTGAGGTGATGGAAACGTTTTATATCTTGATAGTGGTGATGGTTTCATGGATATATACATCTGTCAAAACTCATCAAATTGAACACTTTAAATGGGTGCAATTTATTGTACACAAATTATACTTCAATAAAGCTGTTACATAAAAACAAAAAAAATTAATATTTTTCAAATAAGCAAACTGCCTTGATTTTTAACCCTAACAATTTTTAACCTCAGCAAAATCAAGACTAAATGAGCTAGCCTGAATACTGCAAAGTTGAGAGTATGTTATGACAAGGAATACTATCAAAGCTCTATAAAGGAAAAAAAAGGAACTTCAGCTGATTAAATTTTTAAAAGATTCTTACTGAGTACTTTCCTAAGCAGTAATACTTTTATTCACTAAATTAAGACCAGGGTATACAAAGTTTACAAACTGAAAAGTAACTTTCTAAAATGAAATTTCTGCTTTCTTCAACAAAGGTGCAAGACATGGAACCTTCTATTCTTTGTTCAGATTCAAATCAACCAAACCTTTGTGCTCTCATTCTCTTTCTTCTTTGAAATTTCCATTCCTGTTACCATAGGAACCTGCTAGCTGACAAGCCCTCAAGCATAGCAACAGCCTAAGCTTATCAAGGAGTGTGAAAAGGGGACAGAGTCAAAGGCCAAAATTTGACTCAAGAGAATCAGAATTCCAATCTTTGTCACTCTACAAAGGGTCTGATAACCATAGAAACTGTATCCTACTAGGTTTGGGAATATTATGACTAAATTCACTAAATGTGAAACCAAATGTGGAATGGCATTGAAAATTCAAAAATGTATTCATTCTATTTCAGATCCAAATTAGAGTGAGAAATTATTAAAAAACAACTTTTTAGAATAATTTTAAGTGATTAAAAATAAGATCTTTTAAAAACTTTTTGGTAACAATAAAATTCCTAATGAGAAAAGGTCTAAAACTTTAAGAATTATACTTTATATATACATATTAAAAAAATTCTAGGTTTGCAATAAAATACCTTTAATCCCACAGATTTGCTTTTCTTTTACAAATCTTACTTTTTAAAATGTCTTATGACAGCATATTAAATACTTTCCAATACTCTTTCAGTGCGTTGGTTTGCAGAAAGATGACATTATCACAGGTGTATATTTATCTTAAGTCAAAGGGGAGTTTCCAGAGCAGCCCATAAAATTTGACTTTTCTTCAGGAAGTAAACTTTTTTCAAATATCATGAACAGTTGTGAATTATGGTCTGTCTCAAAAGATAAAACTTTACAAACCAAATTCCATCACACTTAGTAATTTAATTTAAAGTAAGTATTTTTAAGGCATTCCTTTAAAGTGATTTGTCACACAAGAAAATCAATTAAAATTTTAAAAGCTATTTTTTCCTATAGTCAGAAATAACTAAATGCAATTAACTCTCCACTACTTGTGTGTACATTTTTCAATTTAGAAGTTTCTTAATTCCTGGTTGGTTTCCCTGTCACACAATAGGCTTCTCAATCCACTTCACTAGATTGTTGTTTGCTTAGGGAAAACCACCTTCTTAATATTAACCTAAACAAAAGATAATAAGAGAGGTAAATCTGCTGGATAATGCATATATTCTAAAGATATAAGCAATGAATTTCAAGAATAAACATAATCAAAGAAATTTCATTTCCTAAGAAGCCTATCCACAAAATGTTAATTATTGGTACAAAGGGGTATATTATTCTCTTAAAAACAAACAAAAAATCCACCTGTCTTTCAAGGTCAATTCAAATATGATCTGCAGCTAATCTCTTCCACATATGATCCTTCTCTCTTTTGAATCCTCTTAGCACTTTATGCCTATTTATGGCATTTGCCAAGTTCTTCCTTAAGTTTCAGTCATTCAATCAAAATACACTTAATAAATACTAAGTCTTAGACACTGCAACTGGGAGCTAGACAAAAAAGGACAGCTGAGATTTTTAAAAATAAAGTTTCTGTACTAATTTTACTATTTTGAAAACACAATGTGTTTCTTACAGAAAAATCAGAAAATACTGATACAAACATTAAATGAAAAACATAGAAAACACAAATAAATTGTGCTAATTCAGGAATAATCACTGTTGGCCTTGGCAAAAATCTCTCCAGATCACTTACTCTACATGAACATGTTTTTCTTCAACAAAACAGGATGATACTACACGAAATGTTTTGTTATCCACTCCTTTTTTTCCTACTTATTAATGCATCAAGTACAACCATTAGAATATGACAGGCAAAGATGGAGATGAGACTATTAAGGCAGAAAGAACATGAGAGGTCTAGAGATGAGAGAGTTGGTTTGCTTTATTTTTTTCTTAATTACCCCACTTACAAGTGTAAACACAATGTTGAAAGTTTCAAGTCATTTTGATCTCCCCCCCCCCCCCCCGCCCCCCTGCGCCAAAGAAGGGCAAAGTAAAATACTAGTGTTCACAGGAAAGTGGTATCTTTGGTACTGGTATGAGGATTACCATTACCATCACCAAAAAGCCCATCACTATTTATCAATTACAACTCCAAGAGATTAAGTGCTTAGGTACAGCACTATAACCACAACCATGACTACCAACACCTCTTACGGAAGACACAGTTTATAAAGTTCATTAACTCACTCAAACATTTTTTTACCAATTATTATGTGTTAGGCATTATGTTAGCTGCTGGCCCTACAAAGATGAATAAGGACATCAACAGCAAGCTCTGCTTTCAAAAGCAAATGTCCTTCAGTAAGAACTGAATTTAAAAAATGAGGACAGGGGCTTCCCTGGTGGCGCAGTGGTTAAGAATCCACCTGCCAAGGCAGGGGACACGAATTCGATTCCTGGTCCGGCAAGATCCCACATGCCGCGAAGTAACGAAGCCCATGCACCACACTAACTGAGCCTATGCTCTAGAGCCCGCGAGCCACAACTACTGAGCCCACGCATCTAGAGCCCTGTGCTCTGCAACAAGAGAAGCCACTGCAATGAGAAGCCCACGCACCGCAATGAAGAGTAGCCCCTGCTCGCCACAACTAAAGAAAGCCCATGTGCAGCAACGAAGACCCAATGCAGCCAAAAATAAAATAAATAAATAAAATAAATTTATTAAAAAAAAAAATGAGGACAATCTCATACCCATTAGAATGGCTATTATTCCAAACAAAACAAACAAAAAAACCCAGAAAATAACTAGCATTGGTAAGGATATAGAGATATTGGAACCCTCGTGCACTGTTGGTAGAAATGTAAAATGGAGCAGCTGCTATGCAAAACTGTGGTGGTTCCTCAAAAAATTAAACATAGAATTATCATATTATCCTGAAATTTCACTTCTGGGTGTATACCCAGAAAAAGTTCAAAGCAGAGAAACAGATATTTATACATCATATTCATAGCAGCTATATTCACAACAGCCAAAAAGTGGAAGCAACCCAAGTGTCTGATGAATTAATGGTTAAACTAAATGTTTTGTATATACATACAATGAAATATTATTCAGCCTTAAAAGGGAAGGAAATTCTGACACATGCTACAACATGGATGAATCTTGAAGACATTATGCTAAGTGAAATAAGCCAATCACAAAAGGACGAATATTGTATGATTCCACTTAAATGAGGTACTGGAGTAGTTAATTTTTTTTTGTTTTTGGCCAAGCGGCCCAGCTTGTGGGATCTTAGTTCCGCGACCAGGGACTGAACCTGGGCTCGCAGCAGTGAAAGCACAAAGTCCTAACCACTGGACCCCTGGGGAGTTCCCTGGAGTAGTCAAATTCAGAGAGAAAGAAAAAAGAAAGAAAGAATGGTGGTTGCCAGGGACTGGGGAACGGGAGGATGGGAAATTATTGTTTAATGGGTACAGAATTTTAGTTTTGGAAGCTGAAAAAGTGCTGGACAAGGATAGTGTGATGCCATACCAAGGCAACTGTACTTAATGCCACTGAACTGTACACTTAAAAATTGTTGGGATGGGGGAATTCCCTGGCGGTCCAGTGGTTAGGACTCTGTGCTTTCACTGCCAAGGGCAGGGGTTCAATCCCTGGTCAGGAACTAAGATCCCGCAGGCCACACGGTGCGGCCAAAAAAACCCAAAAAAGATCGGAATGGTAAATTTTATGTTATGTATATTTTGTCATAATTAAAGAAATCTTTTTGAGGAATATCTATAAACGCTACTATGGAATATCCAGGATATACTGTTAAGTGAAAAAAGCAAGGTAGAGAAAAACAAACAGTATGACACTATATCAAAGGAAAGTGAAAGAATATATAAATATAGACAGATATTGTATAAACATTTTATATAATTGTTATATTTATAATTTTTAATGGAAGGATAAACAAAAAAATCTTTAAAAAAAAGACTACTCCCTAAGGGAAGGAAAGAATAAGGTAGAGGGGAGAGGGCCAGAAACTAGACTTCTCTGATTGTACCTTGTCCTATATATAAAGTTCTGAACATAATTATAAAAACAAACTTAAGCAAAAAAAAAATTTTTTTTAAGTCATTCTTTAAAATCAAAATGAAACACAACCTAAATTGTGCATTGAATTAAACCAAACAGAGAAGTACTTAAGTAACTTAAAACACAGTAATTTGACTGTACATCCTTGGTGAAATACATCCCTAGGACTAAAGAAGTAGAAAGAAATCTAAAACTGTTTCAGTTAATTACATTGTTAGTAATAATATTGCTATTATTCTGAAATTACACAATGTCTCTATATAATAAGGTTTCAGTATAAGAGAAGAAACAAAAATAAAATTTAAAACTGTTAAATAAAAACTCTGCAATATTATTTAATTGCAAGTATCAGTATAAACTCATGATGTACTTTCTTTTTTTTTTAATTAATTAATTAATTTATTTATTTATTTATGGCTGTGTTGGGTCTTCATTTTCTGTGCGAGGGCTTTCTCTAGTTGCGGCAAGCGGGGGCCACTCTTCATCGCGGTGCGCGGGCCTCTCACTATCGTGGCCTCTCTTGTTGCGGAGCACAGGCTCCAGATGCGCAGGCTCAGTAGTTGTGGCTCACGGGCCTAGTTGCTCCGCGGCATGTGGGATCTTCCCAGACCAGGGCTCGAACCCGTGTCCCCTGCATTAGCAGGCAGATTCTCAACCACTGCGCCACCAGGGAAGCCCTGTACTTTCTTTTTAAAAAAAGTATTTCCTAGCTCTGTCTATGAAAAGGCCTAAAAATGACTAACCTAGTATCAATCAGTGTAACACCCAGATAGCAGTCCGTGAAAATCCTTTCCAACTAAAAGGAACCAGTGCTCCCTAAAGAAACTGATAATTCAAGGTCTAAGGCAGAATTTTATGAAATGAGGTTGGATCATACCAGAAAGCAAGGAAGCTATTAGAAACCACTAGGGTAGTGTCAAATACACTTAGGAGCTACCTTGAAGCGGCTCCCACTACCAAAGACAGAACAATTTGAGCCCTAATAAAATAATAATTGCAATGGACTGAAACACATCAAATATGGTAAAAATCCATGAGTTCATAATGATACTTAAAAAGAAAAAAAAGACCTCATTAGTCACTTTTGAAAGATTCTTGTGAATCAATTTATTATCCTAAAAACTAATAAACAAAGGAAAACAATCAAATATTTATCCTGTCTTTCTTATAAAAACTGAACACAAGAGTAACTTAATAGTCCAATAGTCAAAAAGAGGAAGTTTCTGTTTATAAAGTAGTCTGGCTGAGAAATAAAGAATGACAGAATTAGAATATCGCCATTTTGCAAACCCGTAATAAAATTATCGACCTAAGAAATGATCGATGGCTGCTAAAATTACAAAGAGTAACAAGCAGACATTATGTGCCTACGAAGTATTCTTCCAAAACAAAAACAAAAACAAAAACAGAGACAGAGGAACATGGTAAATAACATCACAGGGATGCAATCTGCAAAATAAAAACTATGAGAAATAGGGCAAACATATTACAAGAAAAAAGGGAGAGGGGTAAGGGAAGGAGAAACTATAACTGAGACATCAATTGAATGCACTGCATGAACTCTGATTTGCAAAGTCAACTATAAAAAAAATTGTGAAATTCTAAGAGTAATTTAAACATTAATTGTATATTTGATGATACCAAGGAAGTGATACAGGTATGATGTTTACATATTTTGAAAGAGTCCTTACTTTATAGAGATATATATGGAAATATTTATGGATGAAATTACGGTGTTTGGGATTTGCTTTAAAGTAACCCAGGTGGGTGTGCAGTCATAAATGAAACAAGACTAGCTATGTGTTGATAATTTTTGAAGCTGGATGATGGGTATATGGTGTTCATTATATCACTCCATACATTTCTATCAATATATAACTGAAATTTTCCATAATAAAAAGTTATGGGGAGGGACTTCCCTGGTGGTCAGCCCAGTGGTTAAGAATCCGCCTTCCAACGCAGGGGACACGGGTTTGATCCCTGGTCAGGGAACTAAGATCCCGCATGCAGAGGGGCAACTAAGCCCGTGCGCCACAACTACTGAGCACACGGGCCACAACTAGAGAGCCCAAGCACTTTGGAGCCCACGCACCACAACTACAGAGCCCGCGCACCACAAGGAGGAGCCTGCGCGCCAAAGCGGAGGATCCCACGTGCCACAACGAAGATCCCGCGTGCCGTAACTAAGACCTGATGCAGCCAAAGATAGAATAAATAAATACATATTTTTAAAAAAATGTTAGGGGGAAACAAAAGGCTAAAATTTGAGCTTGGATAACTGGGAGAATGGTTCAAACATGCTTTGTTCTTAATGAGCCATAAAGGATACCAAGAATGTTCAGGCTTTTAGGCTGTATGTTCCCACTAGGATCTATGCCCCTGCCAGTTTCCCATGCTATAAGAAAATCTTTAATGAGAATTACAAAAGAAAACAGGAAATGGAGGCAAGCAAGAACCATCCAGGAGTTTTTCCTCTGATTATCCTACAGTGGTTTAGTTTCAATTAAAAAAAAAAAAGGACAAGCAATCAACCCCTCCCAAAGAAATTAAAGATTGCTTATTCCACAATCTAACTGAAATTAAACAGGGTGACAAGCAACAAAGAAAAATGCTCTGCATTCACACAGCACTTTAACTTTTCAAAGTTCTTTAATATACACATCACTTGTACCATCTGACCTTAAAACAACTTTGAAAAATGGACAGGAAAAATATTCACTTCCTAGAAGAAACTAACACAAAGGAGTTACAAAACTAGTTAGTGGCAGAATACAAGTCTTCTATCCCTGTTTTAGTGCTTCTTTCACTAAACTGTTCTTTCCCATTCAACTGGGTTTAATTATTCAATATAGGGGAAAAAGCTGCTCAGATCTCTTTTATTACCACTAAAGTCATAAATACCTGATAACGTGTAGGTTCGTAAAGATAGTTACTGACAATCTGCTGACAATTCGTTGTCCGTGCTGGACAGCTCCCAAAAATTTACTTAGTCATTTGGACAGTTCAAAATGGTTTGGGAAACTCAGGAATGAGAAAATATTTTTTCTATCAAAAGCCACAATACTCAGAGGGAAAAGAGAGATATCAAGTTAAGAACTTACAAAAATTTAATGTGTGTGTTTGTGTACAGATGTACATGTTTTGTAAGGTAGGGTAGAGAAATAAACATACTAACAAGGATCTTCTTTTACAACTTAATAAACCCATTTATTTGAACATGCCCCAATTTCAATGAAAGTACAGACTAGGAATTCTCTATATGCAATGAAAGAACATCTAACTTGTTGATTGTGAAAAATAATAAGCAAATTTGAAATAACCCAAATTATGCTGTTTCTCTCATCTGTGGCATCCCTAGCTCAATACCATATGCTGTTTCATTCCAAGCACTCATTCTGACTCACCAAACATCAGTAAAGGAATGGACGCTAGGCAGGCTTGAAGCCTGGGTCTGCTGAAAGATGCTACACCTAGGAAACTGTCTTTCAATTCATCCATTCCCACAGTAAACACTCAAGAATGTGCTGGGATTACTTGTTCCAATTACTCACTCCCACTAAAAGTTGGCAAGCTGATCCAATTTCCTGGATCAGAGATGGAGGGTGTCATCAGCAGATATAAGTCCTTGTAAGGACGCAAGAATCCTTTCTTCCATTTGGAAGTATGCTGTGTTGACTGAATTTCCACATCCTTTGCAGTTACAGAAACTTTACACTCTCAAACTGTCAGATGATTCTGTCAGTGGCATCACTGTCCTGATGTGACAACCAAGCAACTATCCCCGACATTAATTACTTCATATCACTAGAGCCTTCTCTTACAAATTATTACTCATTTAGGCTCTCTCCCTAGAATGCGTGGAATTCAAACAGATGCAATCTCACTACCAGTAAAATATCTAGACTATATGGGCATGTTTGAGAAGAGAGCAGAGACAGCTCACCATGCCATCATTATGAATGCCCCAGGAGCCCACAACTAGAGATGCAAGTTCCTCTGAAACAAATACATCATCTTTCTAGTACTTTCTCTCTAGGGTCACTTAGAAATGAAATTTGGAATAGAATTAACATTTGTGGATCACCTATTGTGTGTCATGCATTGTGCTAGCTACTTAAATCTCTCATTTAATCCTAACAGCCCTTGAAAGTATTTCTGTTATTAGTGCCTTTTCACAAATGATTTTCACAGGGATGTTAGGTGACTTAAGCCCAAAGGCTGAAAGCTACTATATGGCAGAGCCAAAAGTTAAACCCAAGTCAGTACATATATGTTTATGACTTATTTCTTACAACTCTATTTGCCTTCCAAAGGAGTTCTACTGACTGATAATGATACTAGAAACAAAGGTATTCCTACTTCAGTTTTTTTGTGAGAGAATTGATAGCTTTAACACCCAACAGGGACTACCATGCCTGGAACCTAATTACTATATTAAACCAATATCCATTTTCATATATCCTAATCGGACAGTCTATACCAAACCTCTCTTTACCAGTTAGACTTTGTGTGGTCAGAGGAAGAGCAGAAATGTTTTATTCAACCTCTATAATATTTTCAAATATTTGGAATATATAAGATGCCCTCCACATTTCAAAATCTATGAATAATAATCTTTCTACAAAATTTCCCAGACAGATTTATGTTAGTCTACTTGGATGTAATGAACCTTTGAATTTTACTATAAAATGAAGAATTCCAAAACACGTAGTCTTCAATTTGTTAAAAGCACTGTAACAATGGATTAAAGACTAAAGTACAAAAAACATTCTCTCTAAATTCTATGTATTATGTAGCCACATTAATATTAGAATATGGGAAAATGGTAAAAGTTATCACCTTTAAGAGAACTTACTCCAAAAGTACTGTGCCAAGTACGTTATACATGCTTCATTTTGTACCTTACGAACTGCTAACTCTATTTTACAAGCAAAGTAACTACGGTAAGCAAGTTCACATAACCTGCCCAAAGTAATACAGATAGAAAGTGGCAGAGTTAGAATTCAGACCCAGGTTTGTACAACACCAAAGCCTTCACCTCTTATTGCCACAGTTTACTGCCTCCTAGTTCTTATCTGGTAAACGTATCTTTGTCCATAATTCTAAAACCACTACTGAAACATATATGTACTTACTTAAACCTATTATTAACTATATCCATTAATTTGTCATAGTTTCTAAAGTAAAATAATTAAAAAGTGCCTAAAGAATTATCATTAGAAAAATTCAAGTAAGGCAACCAATTTTCATAAAGTCCTGACGCGTCAAGAACAGATAATTCACACAAGAAAACCTTTTTCATTGCTCGGAAGTTACTGTTCTTAAATTGATGTGAACATGGTAAGACCAGGAAATCATTTTAAGTATTTAAGAAAATTCAGATACTGTAAACCACCAGCCTTAAGGCTGAACAAAAGAACGCATTTTCAAAATCATGTTACCTTCAACGTTTAGTAACTGAATTATGAGTACTATTAGTATAGTCTGTTCTTTAAAGTTTTATTATCAAATAATAGAAAAGATGTAATCATATCATAACTTGGACAGTTTTTAAAACTTCTGAATGGCTTATTATCGCCCAAGTTCCAGTGTTTCAAATTTCTTTATAAAAGAATAATGTCTGAAAAACTAAGATGAGTAACATTCCCCCAAACATGAAATTTTCAATCCATTAGAGTTTGAACCTAAATACATAACTTTGTAATGTACAAGATGTAGTTAAAAACAACATTATTTTCCTGCTGTCTATCAGACACATTCATTAGATTGGTTTAACAGGGCAATACAGAATCATTTTCTACAACATGTCAAATAATAGATCAAGTCTTACCTCCATTGCAAAGCTGCTGTCTGTTGGTCATAATGATTCAGAAGATTAGGCATGAAGGTAGTATTATAAGGCAAATCTTGCACATTCTCAAGGTAATAGGTTCACAAGAAAAACAAACTGTGCCCACCTATATGCCCCACAAACATAGTCAAGGGCCACAGAATGAAGACGATCCAACTCATAGCCATGCTTCCTCGACTGAATGAGACTCAGATGATCAGGCCTTCTCAATATGTATTTTGGATCTTTGTACACTTGCAGGTCTCAACTTGAAAGTACTTCTTCTATCTTTCTGTTAAGTTCTTCAAACAGAAATACTCTTTGCACCGTCAGAGGTTTGTTAACTTGGTCTCACAAAAGGCATTTGTTTTTGGTTTCACAATATGGGAAAATGACATCATCTTGCCTCTTCTTTTCATTTTATTACACAGGGCACCACTTGGCCAACATATCAAGTTGATCAACCACATTCCCAAACAACAGATTCCATCTTAGGAGAAGAGCTATTTCTTCCTTTGATTGAAATATCTGAAAGAAATTTTTTTTAAAAATGGGAGAAATTAGTCATTTCCTCTCAAAATATTATGGACTTGATAGTAAAATCTTTGATTAGCTCAGTAAAGTTGCAGGATACAAGATCAGTACACAAAAATCAGTTGCGTTTCTATACACTAACAATGAACTACCAGAAAGAGAAATTAAAAAAAAAAATCTTTGATGAGAGATATAATACTGACCTAACAGATAAAATACATGGGTATTTCATAAAGATATAGTATAGTTTTTCTACTTTATCATTTATGGTATAGATATACTAACATAATACATAACCAAGGCAAATTTTCTTCCCTCAGTTGCCTATATAACATATAGTTTAATTTCCCATCTATGATGGGAAATTTCCCATCTATGATGGCAATTTTTCATTTGTCACAAGACATAATTGATCCATTTTGAAAAATCTGTATGCTGTTGTCCTAAATTTTATTTAAATATCTGCCACACTTATAACCTAAGTTATTTAATTTAAATTTTATTATATGTGTTTTAATCATTAATAGTGCAGTTTTTACATTAAATGATTTGGCAGATGGTATCTGTGAAAGATGTAAAATATAAATAAATAGAAAGATATGGATTCAAGCCTCTTTATAGCTCTTTGAGTCGCTTAACTTCTCTGAGCTCAGAACTTTCCTTCCCGAAAATAGCACCTCCCAAAGATGATTTATGAGTGAATTATGAAGTAATGAATGTAAAAGTACTCTATAAAAGGTAAAGCAACATCAAACATTAGGTAGTTTTATTGCTGAATAACAGCTGATACAAAGACTACTATCAACCAATACTGAACTGGCAAATAGAAGATTCTAAAAGTAGTATCAGGACATTTTCCCAACGTTACTTCATCCTTTTAGACAGTACAAAAATTTAGTACCATAGATGTAGAAACATTTGACCAACAAATGCTTCATTACACACAGCCAAGTTGCAGAGAATAGAAATCATCCCTAGAAAGTTATAGCAGGAACAGGAATGATTCCCAGTTATAGTTTCTTCCAAGTTTTAGAATCTTTGACTTGACACTACTTTTCCAGGGGCAAAAATATGCATCTCATTTGGGGCTGGAAGGGTATAGGTGGAGTGGAAGGCAGGTCTGGCAGGAAAAAAGCATATTCTAAGCTATCATACTTTCATTTGGTTTCATAATGGTGTTAAATTTGCTTTTATTTCATTTTGTTTCATAGATATTAGATATTTCTGTTTGCGGTAGACAGCCTAGATTGGGAAAACATGAAAAAGAAAGGTTCAGAAATTCTCAGAGACCCGGGTTAACAGACAACTTAAATATATACTACGGCCCGTGACAGCTTAGACCTTGAGACCTGGAACTGGTTTGGCTTAAGCAGGGAAGGAAACTGTCCTTTGTGCACTGACTATCGATGACTGGGACCTCTGCAACCCAAGCTTTAATTACTAGGCAGAAAAAACTATTTGGAGAAAGTAAAGCAATGGCTGAATCGTCCCAATTTCTCCCCCTAGTATATGGTCTTGAGTAGTGGAAGGGAAAAGGA
This sequence comes from Balaenoptera musculus, assembly GCF_009873245.2. NCBI lineage: Eukaryota > Metazoa > Chordata > Mammalia > Artiodactyla > Balaenopteridae > Balaenoptera > Balaenoptera musculus. The sequence continues at coordinate 10,216,710 of NC_045790.1, forward strand.
AAGTCTGTGGCCTCCAGAATTAGGAACACTAAAGATACGAGCAATCCCGGCCCCAAACATCTAATCTCTCTAATACTGAAATCTCTAAACCAGAAATATTTGCAAAAGCTTCTTGGCCTGCCATATATTTTCCTCCTTCAAGCTGGTCCCAAAAATGTGATGTCTGGCTATAGAAAACTGATAATAAACACAGTCATTCATATTTAAGCTTAATTACCATGCAGCACAGTAACAATTATGCATATCATTAAATGTGTCAAATAGCCACTGAAAGCTTTATTTGGTTACAGTATTAAAACATCCATGTAAGTTCCATCTTTGTAGTTTGCTGCTTATGCAGCATGTTCATCTGCTTGCATCTAAAAAAAAAAAAATTAAAGGGAACATTGCTCCCTACTGAATATGTATATAACAATAAGAATTTCAAAAATTTCATTTAGACTAATCTATTTTTCAAGCAGTATGGGTTTCAAATATATGGTTCAAAGAAGACTACCACATAAAACTTGAGGGAGAAACTAAGCAATAGCTCACTGAGTTTTTGAAACTAGATGAGAAACCCCCTTATACTTCTGCCTACTCTATTTACTTGTTTTTCTCTCAATTAATCCTTTTGCCTCATTTACAAGCAAGGCTTCCCACCACCTTACAAAAGTGCTTTCCTTTATGTACTACGACATTCAAATTTCCATATATCAGGACTTCCCGGGTGGCACAGTGGTTAAGAATCCACCCGCCAATGCAGGGGACACCAGGTTTGATCCCTGGTCCAGGAAGATTCCACATGCCACTGAGCAACTATCCCGTGCGCCACAACTACTGAGCCTGCACTCTAAGGCCTGCGTGCCCCAACTATTGAGCCCACATGCTGCAACTACTGAAACCCACGCGCCTAGAGCCCGTGCTCTGCAACAAGAGAAGCCACCACAATGAGAAGCCTGCGCACCACAACGAAGAGTAGCCCCTACTCGCCACAACCAGAGAAAGCCCGCGCACAGCAACAAAGACCCAACGCAGCCAAGAAATAAAAAAAATATTTCCACATATCAAAACATTTTTGTAAAATTATTATGTTAGGCTGGGGTATAATCTTAACACATCAAGAGTAGTTTATGATTATTAAAATAAATAAGAAAAAAAAAACAGTGGAATGCCGTGAGACAAAAAGAAAAATAGGAATAGTAAAAATCTTAAAGAATTTATATTTCCCCCAAATCAGAGGTGCCCTAATCTTAATGTGTAGCAGATTCATAGATTCCCCCATAAGTCTAAGAAATCTGAACCTCTGGAAAATGATATGCATTCTAATGATTATCTCAGGTTCTGTTACAGGTGATCTATAAGTCATATTTTGAGAAATGCTATCCTAAAATTGAGAAATTTAAGAGTATAGGATATTTGTACGTAATTGTGTACTTAGCAAAAGTAATACATACAATGAATTTTTTAAAAAGCAGATAAAGAATACTTTAATAGAAAAATGGGAAAAAGACATAAATTTACAAAATACAAATAGCCAACAAACACATGAAAAGATATTCAACTTTACTACTAAAAACATGTGAACATGATATATAACATTTTTGCCAATCAGATAGGCAAAATAAGAATAATAGAACACAGTATAGGAGAGGGTGCAGGGAAAAGAACATTTTCAACATTCCAACACTTTCAAACACTATGGGTTTTTTTTTGGCCGTGTGGCTTGCGGGATCTTAGTTCCCCCACCAGGGATTGAGTCCAGGCCATGGCAGTGAAAGTGCCTAACCTCTGGACTGCCAGGGAATTCCCCACTTTCAAATACTACTGGTGGGAATGTAAACTAGTTGGTATTTCAAAAAAAACAGCTACGTACATCAAAAGCCCTTAAAATGTGTACAATCTGATAAAGCAAACCTATTCTATAATTTATTCTAAGAAAGTAATAAACACAGGGACTTCCGTTGTGGCGCAGTGGTTAAGAATCTGCCTGTCAGTGCAGGGGACACGGGTTCGAGCCCTGGTCTGGGAAGAACCCACATGCTGCAGAGCAACTAAGCCCGTGCATCACAACTACTGAGCCTGCGCGCCCTAGAGCCTGTGCTCCGCAACAAGAGAAGCCACCACAATGAGAAGCCCGCGCACCGCAAAAAAGAGCAGCCCCCAGCTCGCCACAACTAGAGAAAGCCCGCGCACAGCAACGAAGACCGATGGAGCCAAAAATAAATCAAAAAAAAAAAAAAAGTAAACACAAGTACACATGATGTATAACCAAAATGTTAGTGCAACATTGTTTATAAAATAAAAACCACAGGCAACCTATAAGTCTACCAATAAGTAACTGGTTAAACTATGGTACAACCAATACATGATATACTCACTAAAAATGATGAGCAGGATCTGTATATGTTGACATGGTAAGACAGTAACAATAAGTAAAAAATAAAATTTAAAAATGGTTTGCAAAACAGCATATATATATATATATATATATATATATCCCACTTTTGTCAAAAAGATACATACACAGAACAGAATAAAACTATTTCAGTTGTTTAAAAATAAAATATTATAGGGAATTCCCTGGCAGTCCAGTGGTTAGGAGTCCGCGCTTCCACTGCAGGGGGCACAGGGTTCCATCCCTAGTTGGGGAACTAAGATCTCGCATGCCGCGTGGCCAAAAAACGAAAACAAAAAATAAATAAATAAAATATTATAAATGCTAAAATTTTATTTAAAAATCTGTCGTATATTATTTGTGTATGGGATAATTTAACTCTGCTAAATCTATAAATGTGTGCTGACTAGCTGACAAGAATACTAGCCGAATCACTGATTTATTGGCTGCTAATTAAGCAACAAGCCAAGGGACACAAAACTGTCCTACTGTAGGTAGTAAGGAAAGCAAAAAACTGATGATCAACATAGTATGAGTCAAAAACTGATTTTCAATATTGAAAAAAATCAGATCACTTATCAGCTGAATCAAATGTTGTTATACACAGTTTTAAAAAAAACTTTTGATATGTATTCTAAACTGCTTTTAAATAACATAATGAAATACCTGCTTCTAATCAGGATCATGTGAGTATGGCTAGCAACAGTCATTTTTCCTAAGGTAGAATCATCCTTGGAAAAGCTGTAAGTTGAAGTTCCAGACAGCAGGACACAGAGAAGATTCGGGACCCCAAGAGATACTGCCAAAATATAGCAACTCATTAAATAAAGGTTAAAAGTCCTTCTGGCATTCTTACTGATATTATATTTTTTTACTGTAAGAATCTGCAGAATCTCCGCTGAATAAAGGGAACTGTTGGATTAACATAACTGGAGTGAACAGCCTCAGGAGGCAGGGCCCAGTAAAAAGTGAGCGATATGGCAACAGTTGTTCATGCCCTAACCCTGAGAAAAGAGGCACATTCCCTTCTCTACAGAGCAATATAAGATAACATGGAAAACTGATTTCAGATTAAGCTACTTGATTATCATTTCATCACAAAACAAAAAGGAATAGATACATTTAAACATACACTTCAATTTTTATCAATGTGTAACATCAGGAATCTGGTATTACCCAATTTACCAGTTTTCTTTTGATGATAGAAAGTAAAAGCCCTTAAAATAAGCTGAGTATTTGTCCTGAAGAACAGCAATAAAGGGGATGCAATCTTGGAAGACTGTCTTCCCAGGCTGGCTACAAAGCCAGACCCAAAGAACTCAAGTGGGAAAAGCAGGAGATGGCAACTGTGAAGAGGAAAGCAGGCTGAATCCCTGAAGAAACAATGACAACAGTGGGCCCTGAGGGCTTGTCAAGAGGGTCCTGCAACAAAAGATTATGTTCAGCAATTCTATTCCAATTCACACTTTCTGTACAGAAAGTGATCTGGTTCATCATTCTCAGCTTAGATTTAATTTTCTTGACACTCTATAAATGTAGATAACATTTTGCATTTCCAATTCAGAAATACCATCTAAAGGTTGCCTCAAATACAGTGGCCACAATGGGAACATCCTTTTCCTAAAACCCATGTAGTTTTTGGCCTTTTGTTTTCCATATCTTATTACTTAAAAAATAAATTCATTCTCGAAATACTGTTTCCTGGTTGCAAAAAGAAAATTTATACACCTCCATATTTAATTCATAGGTCCTAGATTCCTATTAATCTCAGAGTATCTCCTTCCTACTTCATCTCTGTAATTTTTAAAGTTCATCTTGTCATCTACTGATTACAACAGATAATCTAATCTTCCAGTGTGCTGAGTGATAGGGCTTAGAAAGAAAAACAAACACAGGAAAAACAAATACATCTAAGTTCAAAATTAAAATGAATGGTAGGCATCAAAATCCAGTCCATTTTACAAATTATACATTACTTTTAAGACTAGAGAAAGCAGAAGATCTTTTAAAACTAATCTAAAAACAAAACTGGAAAGTTAAAAAGATGGCCAGATTCTGGACTAAAAAAAAAAAAAAATCAGGTGACATTCCAGCCTGGCTTCCCTTTTCAATTAAAATTTGTTCAGAAAATGCTCTAATATCAAGCCCCTGATTTTTTTTTTCCCCTTTAGCGTGGTTGTATGCTTTGACTATAAAATTAGTTCAGTGAGATAAAATTTGGGGACCAGAATTTTTTTTTAGCCGACTAGCCTAGTTATATTTATCTCAACCTTCATTTGCAGTGAATTCCTTGGATCCACCAAAACTGTCGCTAGTTCTCAGTATAACAAATTGGAATTCAAAGAGAGATCCATGATTTTTGATGCAATAGTCAGTTAAAACTGCTTCCTAGCCAATGAAGAGTTGTTACTCTTCAAACATTTATTCCTAGCCTTATGGAAATGCCACTATTAAAAACTTTCATTTCTTTTCTCAAGACCCTGCTACACATCTTTTCGCAAACCTACACTGAACAATCTCTCGTACATATTTCAAAGTCTTGCTTTACATTTGCACTATTGCTCTTTATGTGGGCAGCTGCAGCTTTAAGCAGCCCTAATTCTAGAGTTTTAGGGGTTAAAAAAAAAAACAAACCTGAGGCCAACACTGCTCTCCCCTGCGAAAGAAGGTAAAGATGTGGTAAGAACTGTTTCCTACCACCTGTCTCTTAAAGAAAATAAAGTCAATAGCAGCCTAACATCAACAAACTAATATGCTCAGAATAAGTTTTCAGTATAAAATCTCATAGTTTTACTAACAAATATGAAATTTAAGTTGGGGAGAGACATTTTTTCCTGTCAAGTGGGAAACAGAGGACTTATTGTGAGTTAAAAACTCCCCTCTCTTTGCCCAATGATGAAGCTTTCACATTGTACTATACAAAGAAAGAATGTGCACTTTACTATTATATTCCCCTCAACCCTCCCTACTTCAAATATCTCAATTATGGGACTCCCAAGAAAAAGCCACCTAAATGTTCACAGCACAGAATAAAGCTCAGAGAAATACAGTAGCTAAGATGAAAAAAGGAATGAAAGAGCCTACGGTCCTTTCTTCTTTTATTAATGGGACACTGGTAGATTCAAGAGAGATGTGGAGGTAGAGAATATTAGTGGATGAGAAAAAAAAAGAAGTAGGAGGAAAGAGAAGGTAGGATGGTAGGCTTTACTAATTACCTTCTTATGTTCCTGATAGTTTCAAAGCCCTTGGGGGGCAGAGGAGGAACACGTTATTCCACTAAATAAAAGGCAACCCGGTAAGAGAAGGGCTGCATCTCAATTATCTTTTATCTTCAGCTCTATCCTTGCAAGCCTGCCCCCTTAAGCTTTTACACCACTTTCCTGTCTTATTACCTCTATGTTGTGGTTTGGTAGGTAGTTCAAGTAAATGCTTTTTTTTTTTTTTCCCCTGGAGGAAAAAGATGGTATTGATTTGCTTAAAAGTACGGATGGAAAGCGTTATCTTGAGGAGTAAATGCTTCTTAATAACAAAACTACTGATTTATCTATTCCTTTGACTGTCAGCACACCACTAAAGGCTAAAAGAAGGCTGAAGAGGGAGGTAACATCCCCAATGTCAGGTCTTTGTTTCCTTGCTCTTGCGGTACTGGCTTTGCCAAGTAACCCAATTCCTGTAAATAAACATGACAGGTCTATGAGAACTACTTCTATAAAATAAGATCTTGCTTGGCTGTTTCTATATAGCAGTTATTCATTTCCATAGCTGCTAGTCTGCTCTGCTGCTCCAACCGATTAAATTTAGAAGGAAACCAAAATTCAAATTCTCATTTTAATTCTGGGCCAAAAACCGGACCTCCTTCCAACAGCAGATATTTTGCAACTTTAAGTTGACTCCTATGCCTGAATTAGTGGCATGTGCTTTTGTTCTAAAAAAAAAAAAAAAAAAGAAAGAAAGAAAAGAAAAAGAAAGAAGCAGCCGTCTTTCTCTTATTGAGGAGGCACCTAACTCTTCAAAAGCCTCTAGGAAGCTGCTAAAACGTCTTGAAGTATTTTAACAGCAGCTTTATTTCAGAGGCTATGGATGAGCTGCCCCGCGGTACCCCAGGGCAAACACACGGAGCATCAAAGCGGGCAGCGGGGGAAGCTTCGGGGAGGGAGCAGCAGACTTTGCGAACTGATGGGAGGGAACAACTTTTAGGACTGGAAACAGGAGGCCGGTCAGATGCTGAGACGCCGCCCGGGCCCGGGGAAGCCTCGACGCGGGTCTCGGGCGGACCCCCGCGCCCCGACGCGCAGCCCTCGGTACATTGTCCTCCCAGCCGGCGGCCGCGTCCTCCACCCACGCCCCGGGCGGCCCCGGAGCGCCACACGCCCCCGCGGCGCCCACCGAGGCGGAGGGCTGGGCCGGGGGCGGCGCGGGGGGAACGCGGGCCACACTCGCACAGGTTGCCCAGCGCGAGCTCGGGACCGAGAGGGTTAATCCTGTCCGCGAGCATCTGTCCGCCTCAACCCCCAGCCCCAAACCCCGATCCCCCGCGCCCCGCCGGCCCGCCGCCCACCCCGAGAAGCCCCGAGACACCCCGCCACAGCCCGGCACCCAAGGCTTTTGTTTTGGCCGCGACGAGAATAACGATCCCTGAGGAGGAGCTGCCGGGGCTGCTGGTGGCTCCTCGGCATAGGGTTAGACAGAGGAGCGGGCAGCCGCGGCGGCACCTCCTCAGTCCCCACACTCCCCGAGCCCTCTTCCCGCTGAGCCGGACGGGGGAGCCGCACGCTCCGGGGCTCACCTCACACCTCGGGGCCGGGCTCCTGGGGGGCTGCGGCGCCGGCCGTGGGTGGCCGCGGGTCCCTCAGGTAAACGGAGCGAAGGAGGACCGCCTGCGCGCGCCTCGGAGCGACCGCGAGCTTTCGCGAGCACTGGGGCGCGCGGCCAGGGGAGCGAGCGCGCGCGCGCACGCACGGCGCAGGCGCGCTGCGCACGCGCGACCGAGCATTCCCATTTTGAGCCCAGCTGCCTGAAACCCGCTCCGCTCCCCTCGTTTTTCCCGGCTTCGAGCCGCGGGTGATGCCTGGCGCTTCCTACCCCCCGCGGAGTCGTTCCGAGCTCTGGAAGCGTTTTTCTTAAATAAACCCCTTTGCAAAGCCATCCCTCTCTTCCCTGCTGAGACAGCGCGCCGACTCTCATCTCTCAAGCCTGGGATGCTAGTATTGGGAAACTACCAGACCTGTTTTTGAGAAACCAGTGTGCCCCCGGGGATCCGAGAATTGGAGATGGTTAAGAGGCGGGTCACCAGCTGCTGAGGGTGGCACTGGGTTCAGGTGGAGGTAGTCAACTGGCCTGTTGCAGAGCTCCAGGCTGAAACAACAGAGCAGACAGGATACCTGCCCGTGAACAGTTTATATCTTCTTTACCAACACCTTAGAGAGCAGGTGGAGCTTGTGGTTGATTGGTGGCATTCCCCCATCTTTTGCTGCTTAGGAAACGTTTCTCCTCGCTTTTTCTACATAAGTAATTTTAGAACTGAAAGATTTCTTAGAAGTCATCTAAACCCAACCTCTCATTTTTCAGACGCGGAAAAGAACGGTCCCGAAAGGTTAAATGACTTACCCAAAGTCACACAGCGTTTGAATGGCTGAGTTTGGATTCATTTCAAGCCAAAACCGTTCTTCTTTTTGCCTACATTATTTTACCTACCTTTCTCTTCCTTTTCGTCCGTTTTCAACCTAGACTTCACAGGCATCATTTTGATCTGTGGTAGCACACAGGGCAAAGTAATATTTTGATCTGTCGCACAATATGAATGTACTTAACTGTACACTTGGTTAAGTTGGTAAATTTTGGTTCGTATACTTTAACATAACATAATTTTTTTAAAAGTATTCCATAAATGATAAATAAATGTTGAGCTGAGGCAGCCGTAATAAGTTGAACGTCAGAAGATGAGCTATGGGAAAGCGCATCATAGAGAGATCTGAAGAGACATTTTCAACTTCGTTAATAAATAACGACTCGTGCAGTAACATTTGAAAAAAAAAAAAAAGTAGTATTGATCCTTAGGCTGATCTTATTTAGCAAGTCATTGTGTCCTGTGGAGCCAACACTGCCTCTACCGAGAGTGAGTGAAGCAGCTAAGAGCGTTTTGTGAAAATCTGTGTGGACCTGCTTCATGTACTTTTCCAGATCCCTTGTACCTGCAGATCTTCTGGAGATGTGCTGCTAGCACATTTTGTATGCAAATTTTACACACGGACACACTGAAGCTGTCAGGCATAGAACATATCTTGGTTCACACCGGGAGGTGGGAATGATGTAGAAATTATCACCGAATGTAGCAACATGATCACATCTCAGAAATAGAACACTGAGTGGTAAAACCAAACTACAAGATATGTAAATTATGATAGCTCTCTAAAACCGACGTATTGTTTATGAGGTCAACCATGTATATACAGTAAGCATAAAAAGTGGATTAGTGGGCTACACACTAATTTCACGATAGTGGTTGCCTCTAGGCAAGCAGGGTGGGGAATGAGATCTGGGAAGCATGCAAAAGGGGCTTCAACTGTTAATCACACCAGGAGCAAAATGTTAACATTAAAAAAATCTCTGTGGGGAGACAAGGGTGTTCTTACACAAGTCTCTAAACTTTTCTTTGTGGTTGAAATGTTTCATTTAAAAGTAATGTTGAATTATCAAGGATATTGAGCCAATGCGCTCACCATGAACACAGCGTGAATGGTGGTGTTCAGCCTTGGAGGGTCAGAAGTCAGACTGATGAAGGGCTGATCAAGGAGAGGTCTAGAGGGTGCTGGTTGAGAGGATCGAAGAAAGGGACCTTATTTTCATGGATAAAAATACTCAGCTCTAACAGGGATAAAATGTTCTGCTCTCTTTAAACCCATCTCTCTTTTCATTCAATGCTGTAACCACCAGTAGAAAATCTTTAATGAGCGGGAACTTCACCGAGACACAGCACTCTACCAGCATGTTGTTAAAACTGGTCTCTTTCTGGATGAACCCGTCTTGAAACCATACATGTTAACTGGTAATACACGGTGATTTAGTACTGCATCTACCTACCTCCCCCAGGCCTCTGCCCCTGCAAAAAAGGCTTTGTTTATTCATTTTACATACAACCTGATCATGTGGAAAAACCACTAGGCTGGAATTCAGACAACCTAGGTTCTAATTTCAGTTTGGCCACTTACTGATCCTTTGTCAACTCACGGAAAGCAACAACCTCTATGAGCTTCACTTTTCATTTTCTTTTTAAATGGGAGATATACAAATGCTGCCTATTTCAAAACTATGAAACGATACAAACAGAGTTTACATTTGTTTGCATAGGAGTACATTTTTATCTATTTTAGGAAATATTAGTGAAAAAGTCTTTTTTGTTTTTTTATTTGGTTTAGCTGCTGCCCATAAGAACTGCTTTACGTTTACCAGAGAAGCTCCGTTCTGAAATGTTGAATGTTTTGTTTTTCTCTAACACTTGTTTATAGTTCTATCACAGTAGTTATCACTGTGGTCCTTACGGTAGTTATTTCTACATTGCATTTTCCAGGTTTCCTCATTAGATTTCTTTTTTTATCCTTGCATTCTCACTCCGCCTCTCATTACATGGTGGATGCTCCACAAATTTAAATTAGACTGATCCTAAAATTTCCCAAATTTGGAGCTATTCTTATTAAGGCATGCCATCTGCTGGTTCCCTGGTGTATCCGTCAGTCGGCCTGAATTCTTTAATCCAATAAATTAAAAGTCATGGTGAAGCATTTGCGAGTTTGTGTGTTGGGCAATTTTCCCACGTTCTTCCACTTCCTGTGTGCAGGTGCTATTCTTTCACTGAACCTCTCTAGAATTCTTTTTCCTCCAACCTTCTTTTACCTGTTGGCCACTCTTAAAACCCGGAGAAATGGAGTTGACATTTTGGAACCCTGGAGCGACCAGAACGATATAACTGGGCATGCTCAGTAGGTTGGCCTGATTTGGAACACACTTATGTCTTGAATGAGGGCTTTTAAGGCTGTTTATTTCAGGATCGGCTGCATCTTCGTACTAGCATTATATCGGGAGATTGCAGTCCCTTCCACCCTCTTGGCGCTCACACTTTTTCTTTTTATCCGTGTGCCCAATTTTGGAGCCAGCCCTCCAGGATCTCCTGGCCAATCAAGAGATCACACATTGTTGCCTAAGAGACCCCGGGTGCCAGCGAAAAGATTTATAGACGGTGATTGGACTACTGAAAGGGGTGGGGGCTAGACAGAGTCAAAGAAACAGCAACTACGGCAACACCAGTGCTGGAGGCTTGAAGAGAAAGACGAACCCAAAGAGGTGAGAGCAGTGGGCAGTGCATGAAAAAGATGGAGGCTTTCGTTTGAGAGCTCCGCTCTCAGATCCTCCTGGGTCTCTCACAAGCCTTGGCAGTGCCCCCCGGGAATTACATTTTGCTTCGTTTCAGCTGCAGTTCAAGTGACAGATGCTTCATATTTCTGAAATTAACAACCAACAAATAATTGTTTCTATGCCTATCAAGCACTAGCTCTTTGCACGGTATTACAGTTTTTCTTTGTTTCTACCTAGTTGAATATCAGATGAATTCATATTTAAGTCTAACCATACCCTCTTTCCTGATAATTTCCTGATAATATCTGATCTCCTCTGACGATACTGCAATGTACAATGGGTGAGATGTATGCTAGTATAGAAACTCAATCCTCTTCCCCTCTGTAAACTCCAAATAAAAATCCGATCGTCCTGAGTTTAATTCCAGTGCTCAGTTCCTAATGTTGAGTTTTATCCTTCCTTTCCACTAGTTTTAAGCCTTAAACCGCCTCCCCTCCACTGTTGTATTCATTCATTCAGTTGACCTAACAAATATTTATTGAGCACCCATTACGTACTACTGAGATTAGGATTCAGGTGAGCAGTGTCAGGAAACCACCTAAGCAAAGAAACATCAGTTTTGTACCATGTTCTCTGATCTGAAGTTCAGCGTGTCTGGGCAGATAGTGCATGAAGGGAGAGAAAGGAGGATGAGGATGAAAAGGTAGGTGGAGGTAAATTCATAGTGGACCTAGATTTGCATGCTGAGGAGCCTGGATATTCTGTAGCCATTATCAAGCCTCTGAAGGTTTTTGAGCTGAAAAATGACAGGTATTTTTAAAAAAATACCTCCCAAGGAGAGTGGTGATTAGCAAAGGTTGGGGGGTGGGGAAATGGGGAGATATTGATCAAAGGGTGCAAACCTCTGGTTATAAAATGAGTGAGTTCTAGAGACCCTATCTACAGCATTGTGACTATAGTTAATAACAATGTATACTTGAAATTTGCTAAACGAGTAGATCTCAAGTATTCTCATCACACACACACACACACAAACGGTAACTATGGGAGGTGATGGATATGTTAAATAGTTTGATTGTGGTAAGCATTTTACAATGTATACATGTATTAAAACATCACGTTGTACACCTTAAATATATACCTTTTTATTTGTCAAAAAAACAACAAACAAACAAACAAAAAACCTCTCTAGCAGTAGACTGTTAGCTCCATTATAGCCAAGACTCTCGTCTTTGTACCTCTAATACAGGCCTAATAAGGTCCTTAGTGAAGTTGAATAATGGTGACAGTGTGAAGAATGGCTTAGAAGATGGAATTGGAGGTACGTGGCCACTGGAACTTTACCAGAGGACCTATCTTTGCCTTTAAACATGGAACTAGAACCACACACTGGGGGCAAGGGCCATAAGCCCTTTTTCTTCCTTTTTATCCAAAGAAAAATTAAAGATGAATGTTCAAGGACAGCCATTAAGGGGAAAACAGGTCATAAAAAAGCAACAGCAAGCTTTGTATGTTGAAGGAGGGAAGACAACTTGCTTTGTCTTGTTACTTTTATGTATGTTGTATAAAAGTGTCTGAGTGGTCTATACTGTGAACCGGTGTGGGCATGCAAATATGCACGGTGCCCATCATCTAGAATGGATGGAGGAGGAAAAACTGTAAAAGGATAATGACAAAAGACAGAGCAGGGCACCTCCATCTGCCTGCTTCAGCAAGACTATTACCAAGAGGGCTCTTTCTCCCGGCCTGGCCCAACTCCTGAAAACCAAACTTTCCTCAAGTTGATTTGAAGAAAGCCTAATTCAAATAATTTCTAGCTCTGAGGACCCAGGAAAAAGAAACCAACCAGCGTAAGGCCTTGGGGAGGCCCTAAAAAAGCTACTTTGTCCTAATCAGAAATTGTGCCTAGAATCAGTCAGATTGTTTCCTACACAAACTGGAAAGAGAGAGAGAGTTTCTCAGCTTACAGCAGGAGTTTTCATCATATTCTCAAAGAGTTTTATGGCCCTGAAAAGAAAAGATTAAAAACAATCGGTTTAGGGAATTCCCTGGTAGTCCGGTGGTTAGGGCTCCGCACTTTCACTGCCAAGGGCCCGGGTTTATAGAATTTTTTGTTTTAATTTTATTTATTTTTGGTGGCATTGGGTCTTCGTTGCTGAGTGTGGGCTTTCTCTAGCTGCGGCGAGCGGGGGCTACTCTTCGTTGTGGTGCACAGGCTTCTTATTGCGGTGGCTTCTCTTGTTGTGGAGCACTGGCTCTAGGCACGCAGGCTTCAGTGGTTGCAGCACGTGGGCTCAGTAGTTGTGGCGCACGGACTTAGTTGCTCCACGGCATGTGGGATCTTCCCGGACCAGGGATCGAACCTGTGTCCCCTGCATTGGTAGGTGGATTCTTAACCACTGCGAGGGCCCGGGTTTAATCCCTGGTCGGGGAACTAAGATACCACAAGCTGCACAGAGCAGCCAAAATAAATAAATAAATAAATAAAAATTTAAAATAAAACAAAGAAAAAACCAATTGCTTTAAAGAGAAGAAAGGTCAAACATGAATAAATAACAATAACAAAAAAGAAATATGTGATTTTTAACTGGGCAGATCTAGATTCAGTGACCATGCTTTGTACCTATAATTTGCCTGCTCACGTACTTTTGTAGCTGCCAATTAATAATACTGTAATGAAATCATTTCTTACACCTTTTGCAACTTAGCTGTTAAGAGCTAAGAATATGAGAACTGATCTGAGCCCCCTTATTCCCCCTTATGCCAGTGGAGTGGTGACAGCAAAAAACTGTAGGAAGATACTGTCTACTGTTTAAAACCCTGAGATTTTAAAACATTGGCTTTATCTTCAGCTCTAACTTAAACCTGAGAGAGAATATTACATGTCAAGTGAGAGCCTCAAAATTTCAGATCTAGCATTTGGGGACTCCTCTATCAGCTAAAAACTAGTGATTTTTTTTAAAAGAACTGTCCAGTATTTGTTGCTGTAATTTTCGGAGGCCAGAGGTCAGGCAGGCAAGTAAGTCCTAGCCCCCTCACTCAGCACCACTTCCTTGGATATGAAACCTACCTACAGAGAGGAAGAAAAGCACAAATAAGCAGAAACATTGAGGATACATACTGAAAATACCATCAGTCTGCTTTAAATATTTTTCACCTTAAAATATTTTGTTGTGGGCTTCTAAAGGACAGGCTTTGAGGCACTCTGTAAATGACAGGAAGTTCTAAGAAAGGCTGCAGGGATTCTACTTATCAAGACCACTCATCTGTCAGGCATTCTGCTTGAGCCTTTTTTCTCTAACCTTTGCAACAGCAGTTGAGGGTAGATATGCACATCCTTATTTTACAAATAAGGAAACTGAGATGGATTAAATAACTTGCAAAAAGTTACACAGCTAGTAAGTTTTAGAACCAGGATCCAAACTGTATAAGGTAAAAAGTTTTGGTTGCAAACAACAGAAATAGATTCTAGCTAATGGAAGCGAGAGAGGAGATTGATTTATTGTATCAGCTGGCTTACAAAATGAATAAGAAAGGACAAGGGGCTTCTGAAGGTTGAGGCAGCAATAACAGCTTATTAGCCTGCTCAGAGCACCTATGGTACTTTGAATGACCACCTCAGCTGTAAAGTAAGGATAAGCCAGCATCAGTAAACTGGCCTAGGGGAATTCCCTGGCAGGTCCAGTGGTTAGGACTTGGCTCTTTCACTGCTGTGGGCCTGGGTTCAATCCCTGATCAGGGAACTAAGATCCCACAAGCTGAGTGGTACAGCACCCCCCCCCCCCAAAAAAAAAGTAAACTGGCCTAGCTTGGTCTCATGACTGGGGAGTGGGAGGCCACCTTGATTAACCGACACAGCAGACTCTAAATAATGAGGGAAAAGTAATTCCTAATGGAAACTAGAGTGCTTTAATCAAATGAAGGAAGATATATTTAGTACTGGGCATCTAAAAACAGCACATTTCCCCCATTAAACCCAAATCTGTCTGTATCCAAAGTCTTGGCTTTGTCTGTTGTACCATTCTACCTCTTAAATATGGTATCAAGCTAGAACCCTTGTTACCTAGATGTCAGAAAGATAAGAGGGGAGGAAGAAGGTCACAAGGGACAAAGATGGAGTGGTTTTATATTGCACTGTGATTTTATAAGTACTTCTTCTTTCTGGCCAATATGGTATGTTCTTAGCTAGGAGTGATTCTGGATTTCCCCCCATGGTTCAATGAAAATCAAGCAGAGTTAAATAGACCTGGGTCTGATTTCCAGTTCACCGCTTACTGTCTGTATAAATTTGGGCAGAGAGTGTTATTTCAGTGAGCCTCATTTTCTTCATCTGTAAAATGAGCTGAAACCCACCACCTCATCAGATTGTTATGAGGTTTATTTATTTATTTATTTATTTATTTTTGGCTGCGTTGGGTCTTCCTTGCTCTGCGCGGATTTTCTCTAGGTGCGGTGATCGGGGGCTACTCTTCGTTGCGGTGCGCGGGCTTCTCATTGCGGTGGCTTCTCTTGTTGTGGAGCACGGGCTCTAGGCACACGGGCTTCAGTAGTGGTGGCATGCAGGCTTCAGTAGTTGTGGCTCACGGTCTCTGGAGCACAGGCTTAGTAGTTGTGGCACATGGGTTTTGTTGCTCCGTGGATGTGGGATCTTCCCGGCCCAGCGCTCGAACCCGTGTCCCCTGCATTGGCAGACGGATTCTTTTTTTTTTTTTTTAAAGACACCAATTGTACTTGAACATTTGTTACTTTTTAAAAAAAATTTTGTTTATTTATTTATTTTTGGCTCTGTTGGGTTTTCGTTTCTGTACGAGGGCTTTCTCTAGTTGCGGCAAGCGGGGGGCCACTCTTCATCGCGGTGCGCGGGCCTCTCATTATCGCGGCCTTTCTTGTGGAGCACAGGCTCCAGACGCGCAGGCTCAGTAGTTGTGGCTCACGGGCCTAGTTGCTTCGCGGCATGTGGGATCTTACCAGACCAGGGCTCGAACCCGTGTCCCCTGCATTAGCAGGCAGATTCTCAACCACTGTGGGCAGGCGGATTCTTAACCACTGCGCCACCAGGGAAGCCCTGTTATGAGTTTTAATTGAGCAAACATAAAAGTTCCTGACATAAAATGTTCCCAGTAAATGTTATCCCTCCCATTCCCTGGTCCCAACGTACTAAAAGATTATATGGTATTAGTATTTTTAGTATTCTGAAGATTATATGATTCATTTCTTCTGCAGGTGTAGTTTTTCTTATGGAAGAATATCCAGTTATTTCATGATGGCATTTGCACCTCCAAAAAACATAGGTGGTCCCAAAATGCAGACAAAGATGAGTACCTGGACACCCCTAAACCATCAGCTTTTGAATAACCGGGTGAGTGATAAGAGCTATTTTATCAGTTGGGTCCACGCCTTAAAGAAAAAAAAGTATTAAAATCTTGGTTATCAAAATATAAACATTAATTGTTTAGGACTGTGTAATGGATGAAAAAACAAAATGAAGGACTTTTTCAGAAACTTTAACTGAACGCTTGCTACATGGCCAGGGTTGGCAGTAGACAGAGTTCCTGCCTAGAAAGAAAGGTCTTAGATTTGCTCTTTCCTCCACTGTCACTCCTCCTCTCTCTCACCCCAAATGCCTTTTCTTTGCAGGAACCACTGGAAATGAAAGAGGAGGGGGTGATGTGTGAGGAGTTCCCCCCAAAATAGGTTTTCTTGCTAGAGTTGAGGTTACTGGATAATACTGTACATTTACCCAAGTAAATAAAACGAGTCAATGTCAGCTGATTACTCACATTACTCAGATTCTCCTAAGAAGTTTATTTGCCACCTGCATTCTGGGGAGGTGCCAGCAGAATACACCAGAAAAAGCATTGCAAGGGTGGAGTGCTGGGTATCATGCGGGCATGTGAGATTGCCAACCTCTGGGGATTTCTACTCCTGCTTCAATTAGGGGCAGAATTTCCAACAGGTCTGTGAGCTCCTATATCAATACTTATATACAAGGACCATATCTAGTTCACAGTAAATTACAATCAACATCAATAAAACTGACCTCATTATCTTGCTCCTACACACCGGTTCCTCCCCCTAAGGAAGGGCATCACTTTACACCAAATCACTCAAGCTGAAAATCTTCCTTCTCCCTCTTGGGTCCAGGGTTTGGTTTTCCCCAACTTACAGGCTAATAACTTAGCCTGTTACTTATGGCAAAGTCACTACTGTTTCACAGTAGAAGACAAGAGATGCTTGGGTCAGAGACAAAGAACTTTCTTACAATGCAGCAAGGGGCGTGAGCATCATGTTTGCACAGGTTCTCCTGGCCCACCTTCTGCCACAGGGGTGACGCAGAGACCCAGATGAATACTACACACACAGTGGGTTTGCACCACAGCTGAGGAACAAGGAGCCCAGGGAATCCACTGCTTTCATACTGAGCATTAGCAAGGCTGCTCTTGGTTCTAAAGGGAGTTAGTACCTCACCCCTCAAGGTTCCTTGCTGCCAGCACAACCTGGAGTAATGGCCCAAGAAAAGGGCAGTCAGGACCTTGCGCTCCTGGCATTTCAAGCTATTTAGGAGATGAGAAGCTCAGGAAGGAGTGTCTCCCAGTGCTCCCCCTCACCCCCACATCCAATTCGTTTTGAAGTTCTCTGAGTCTTCCTCCTAGGTCTCTTCATCCGGACCCCTTTTCTCCTTTCACCTGTGTACCTCCAGCTCCACATTCTCAGTTCACGCCCTCATCACCCTTTGCCTGGCACATTGTAGTAACCCCCCCCAACTGGTTTCACTGCCTCTATCCCTAGCAATCCATCCTCTCTTCTGGTCCCAGAATGATCTTTCTAAAATACCAAACTAATCCTATTAAGTAAGACTGATAACACGCTGCTCCAAATGGTACATTCCAACCCCCGCCCCACACATTGCACTGAGGACCCTTCATGAGTTGACTCAACCAGCATCGCAGTTCAAGCCCTGCCTCTGCCTCCTCTCATCCTACATCTGGGCCAAGCTCTCTCATCCCCTCCACGAGTCATGCTCTCTCATCCCCTCCACGCCTTTGTAGGGCGCTCCTCACGGCCTCCTGTAAGAGTTATCTGAAATGACATTTCTCGGGGAAGCCTAATCCCCCTTGCTTTTCTTTCCTCTCATCACTGTTTACCGACTTCCCCACTTGACTCTAATGTGTTTTTATATGATTTTTCTTTTTTTTTTTTTTAGGCCGTGCCATGCGGCCTGCGAGATCTTAGTTCCCCAACCAGGGATCAAACCCGTGCCCCTTGCATTGGGAGCGTGGAGTCTTAACCACTGGACCACCAGGGAAGTCCCGACTCTAATGCGTTAAGGGTTGCGATTCTGTCTTTTCTCTCTGCATCTCCAGAGGCTGATGTGTTTCCTGAAGCACAAGGAATAGAGTCAGAGGTCAACTGTACTCCCTGAGACCTCCTTCATTGACTCTGACCTTCTTGTCCCCACGTCTCTCCTTCCTTAGCCTGGATTTGACCCTTTGCCTCTCTGAACTAACAGATATGCTAATCGCTCTGGCAAAGCTGGAGCATCCATCCTGACCCCTTCTGCTCAGGACTTTCCTGTTTCTACTCATTTGATGCAGAACATGAGCAAATTTGGGAGAGAGACAGAGGAACCAACATAGCGATCAAAATACTCAGAAGTAAAAGGGAGAGGTACTGGAAAGGAAAAAGATAAAGGAAGTGAGGAAAGGAGATCGAGAAATAGGAAAAAAAAAAAGGAGGCACCAGGAGAAACAAAAGGAGAAGCAGAGAAAGAGAGAAATCCAGGCTTCATCCAGCCATGAGCAACAAGCAAGTCTATTGACAGTCTTTTTAAATTCAGCTCAACAATTATTTATTGAGCACCTGTTTGCAATGCTCTTAGTTCTCCAACAGTTTATATAGCAGCTTCTCTGCTTTCTGCCCCCAGAAACTTCAGTGTTTAGTTTTGAAGTATGTTTTCTCATAGAATTGTAAAGGTTTTACGCACGTGTGAAAAAGTGACAAATTGAAATACGTATTCGTTGGATGTCTTGATTTTCAGAAATTTTCTTTGAAAAATGAGAAGTCCTCATCGATTTAGCAGCCATGGAGAAAAAGTATCTTGATTGTCTGATTGTCTGATTGCCTGTTGCAGGTTGGGTTACTGGAGAAGCAGACTCTGAGATTGGCATGTAGGGCGTTGATGGGGGAAGGCTCTCAGGATCGATACCTGGGGAGGTGTGGGGAGGGAAGAACAGGATGTAGGTTTAGGGCAGAAGAAGAAGCTGGGCTGTCAGGCAGTTGCAACAAGGCCTCCATGGACCCTGTAGGACACCCGAAGATCCTTCAGAGTCTTGCATTGCATCAGGGGGCCTGGCCTTTATACTTCCACACTGAGCATTCGGTGGATGCGATCTTGGTCAGGGCAGATCTCTCCAGCTCATGGCTGTCAGCCAGCAGCATTCCCAACAGTTAGGGGGAATAAATCCTTCAATCCTGGAGGGGGATCTGGGCCGCGCATCATAGCAAGCACGACACAGCCTTATCTTGGTTCCTGAATCGCTTTTGTCAAATTTCATGATAATTTCTAAAGATGATATTTATTTTGTTGTTCAGAACTCCCATTTTATTCCAAAATTGTTTTATTTTGGTTTGGTTAGGTTCTAGTTTGGAGTAAAATTATTTTTAAAAATCTTGGGGGACTTCCACTGCAGGGGGCACGGGTTCGATCCCTGGTTGGGGAACTAAGATCCCACATGCCGCGGTGTGGCCAAAAAAAATTAAAAAAAAAAAAATCTTGGCATGTGTATATACCCATATGTCTGTGTATTAATGTACATAGACACACCCATGGAATTTGGATATGTATATACCAAACTATTAATAGTGGTTTCCCCCAAAGAGTTGGATGGCATGGGAAGGTGGGAGGGAGGCCTGTTAGAAGAGTTTTTGGTTTTTACTTTATACAGTGCAATAATATTTCAAATTTTAAAACAATTTAAAAAACAAATATAAATAAAAGCAAACAAAGAACAAAAACTCTGAGAATTGAAAACACAGGTTCCAGATCAGCTGTACTAATAATCTCCTGCTTGACTTCAGTGAGTCACTTTCATCTCTGGTCTTTACTACCTTCCTTTGGAAAATGAGTGGGTTGGGTCAGATGACCTCAAAGGTCCCTTCCAGATCTAACATTCTGACTGTGTGAAAAGGTTTAAAAATAGATGGCCAAGGATACAGCTCGGCAGAAGATGTCCATACAATAACTTCAAGGGCTACTGTGTATTTCTAAAACAGGGCGTTTGTCACCAATGATCAGCGTAATTTTGAGGTTCTGTTTTTGGTTTTTAATTTTGCCTTTTTTCTACTCTGTAGTAAAATGTGAAATACGTAACTGTCTCAGACTGAAAGTCACAGGGTTTTAACTTCACAGCAGGCTTTAAGCATGGAGATTGAATTCAATGTAGACGCCTAAAAAAAATAGCATCATCAGTTTAGGCAAATATAACAGATTATAAAATAATTCAGGCATTGTGAACTTTGAGAGAAGGAATGTTTTCAAAGTATGTATTTCTTTGCCATCCAGTGTTTTAATTGAAAATGATCAACATTTCTTTTTGAGTATGGTTCACACATGTAGTACAGTACATGTTAAAAGGGTGTTCTGAGAAAAAGCACCTAACTACCATACATCTGTCATAATTTAGGAGCCCCGAAATGTCTTATTCCTAACTTTAATGATGTCACATGGTAAAATATGCAACTGCAGTGTCAACAGACTAAAATAACAACCGTGGGATTTTGACTTAACAGCAGGCTCTGAGTAAACTGTGATGTGTAAACAGACTACAGCACTCTGCAAGGAAAGAAGACCCACTTTAACGTTTCCACTTGAAGCGATACGTTTCCCAGCTCTTTTTTTTTTAATGGAAGTATGGTTGATTTACAATGCTGTATTAGTTTCAGGTGTACAGCCAGCTGATTCAGTTATACAAATATATATATATATATTCTTTTTCAGATTCTTTTCCCTTACAGGTTATTACAAAATATTGAGTATAGTTCCCAGGGGTATACAGTAGGTCCTTTTTGGGTATCTATTTTATATATAGTAGTGTGTATATGTTAATCCCAAACTCCTAATTTATCCCTCCACCTGCTTCCCAGCTCTTAAAGATGAAAAACCTGATTGCAAATCCTTGGAATGAAGACTTGCTCCAAACCAGAGAATATATGATTCTGAGTCTGACTGAGGACCTGACAATTAAATAATTTGTCCCCAATTACATTTCTTGTCAAGGGCAGAGTCAGAACCAGATCTGAGTTTGTCTAGTGTTTCTCCTCTGCCCCTTTACTCCCATCAGTTTCCACTTGGGTCTAAATGACTTTTGGTAAAGAACTGGATTTGCTTGGACCCTGCTTAGACTTGGTTGTTGGCTCTCTATAGACTCCACCTCCCACCCTGTTCCTTTCCTGCCACCTTCTTGCTGACTCTCCTCTCCCCTTCAAGTCAGTGGCCCTTTCTTTCCAATGCCCCCTGTTACCATTGGACACCACGATGGTCATCCCAACCTCCTTTTGAAAGGAGGTTGTGGTCTTGGGACCTGATCTTTTTTCCTTCCCACTGTCAGGCTGAAGTGTGAGCAGCGGTTCACTGAGAATATAGGGCTGGGACTTCCCTGGTGGTCCAGTGATTAACACTCCACACTCCCAATGCAGGGGGCCCAGGTTCGATCCCTGGTCAGGGAACTAGATTCCGCATGCTGCAACTAAAAGATCCCACGTGCCACAACTAAAGATCCCACATGCCGCAACAAAGATCCCACATGCCACAACTAAGACACGGCACAGCCGAATAAGTTTTAAAAATAAATAAATAAATAAAACATGTATCAATCTGCCCAACTAAATATAAGCTAAAAAAAAAAAAAGGAGAATGTAGGGCTGGAGGTCGGGATAGGGAAGACCAGGGATCTAGTGAGGAACCAAGTATAGAGTTGAGCTGAACAGACAGTCTGGAACCAATGATTAACTCTTCGGGCCTCTGCTTATCCCCT
This sequence comes from Balaenoptera musculus, assembly GCF_009873245.2. Lineage (NCBI taxonomy): Eukaryota > Metazoa > Chordata > Mammalia > Artiodactyla > Balaenopteridae > Balaenoptera > Balaenoptera musculus. Next base: position 10,238,469 of record NC_045790.1, read on the forward strand.
CTAAAATCAGGGAATTGAACAAAAAGATCTTAGGATGCCTTTTAGCTCTAAAATTCTACGACCTCCGAAACTTTTGTTGTTGTTCCATCAGCAGGTGTTTGTTGAGAGCCTGCCGTGGAGCCTGTGGAGCGTATAAGGGAAAGTGGTTGTAATCTACATGGGAAGATGGAATGAACAGAATCACCTGGCAGGCAGTAGCAAACCCTAGAAAGTCCAGGTGGAGCACGGGCTGCAAGTGGGGGAGGAGCTGGGAGAAGCGAGGTCAGTGGGTGCCGGAAACGTGCTGGTGCCAGGGACTTGGGCTGGGAATTAGATGATTGATAGGATTTGGTTAGACACAAGAGAAGGGTTCAGGAAATATTTGAATCCTGATTTTTCAATCTTCTGTATTCTATAGGTTCTTTTCTATTTTTGTTGTTGTTTTGTGTTGTTTTGTTGTTTTGGCCACGCCTGGGGCATGTGGGACCTTAGTTCTCCAACCAGGGATCGAACCCGTGCCCCCTTGCAGTGGAAGTGCAGAGTTTTAGCCACCGGACCTCCAGGGAAGTCCGCTCTTCTATTTTCACTTAGAAATTCTGAGTTTATCTGTTGCCGTTATTTGAGGGTCCTAGTAGCCCAGGTGGCAGTTAATTAGGGGGAAAGGGAGAATGGTATTCTTTTTCTTCTTCTCTAAAGTATAAAAAGTGTCTGCCTGTGATGTATGAGGTTCTGTGGTTAGTAGCAAAGATGACATTTTACAGACCTGGAGGTTGTTGTTGCACCAGTTATTTCAATCTCCGTTTCGTATGCCCTTTGAAAGTAGAGTTCGAGAGTCTGAAAAAGGAAGGAAAACATATCTGCTGGAAGAATGAAATTAGCTCCTCGTCCTCCTCCACAAAAGGGAAGAAATAGGCCTGAGCTACTTTCCAAATAGGAACGATCTTAACAGTGCAAGAGAATTTAGATAGTGCCAAGAGGAAGGGAAAAACATCAGGCCCAATTTTGAAAGCTGACAGAGGGTGTAGTGTAGGAGTGAGAGAGACATTCACGTCTGTTCACTGCTGTCTCTTCTTCTCTCCCCAGAACTCCCTCCTCCGCCAAACATTCTCACATTAGTTGTCCCTTCCTCACTCATTCAAATATACAAATGACTGATGCTCAGAAAAACACCTCTTCACCAGTTTAGAAATACACTCACATTGTACCAATACATCCATAAGGATATTCATTTGTCACGATCACTTTCATTTAGTCCGGCAAACATGAGTCCCTGTAATATGCCCTGTACAGCACTCTGCACTGGAGAAGGTGACTAAGACATGGTTTCTATCCTAAATAGTGTATAACGACAAACCTATACGGATAAACACTGAGCTGTAAGCCCAGAGGCGCACATATGCAAGTTTCTAATCCTACAAACATATAAGTCACGTACACCCCCCTGATATGTGAACTCATGGAAATATAAAAACAGAGTCGCTCACTCATAAATTTCACAGGTTCTTATACTATTGATGCTGAAATATTTGGGGGAGGTTCTCCATTTTCCTGTTTTTCCTTTGTCAGTTTTTTCATCTCCTTTCAAATTCCAAAAATGATTTCACTTCACAATTCCATTCTTATTTCTTTTTTTTTTTTTGGCCATGCCGAGTGCCTTGTGGGATCTTAGTCCCCAACCAGGGATTGAACCCGTGCCCCCTGCAGTGGAAGCGTGAAGTTCCAACCACTGCACTGCCAGGGAATTCCCAGCTTTTCTTATTTCTTGCCTTTAAAAAATTATTTCTTCTTTAAGATGAATTATTTCACATGGAGAAACTGAGAAAAAAGAAACTTTGCCCAAGTTAAAAATAAGTAAAGGTATTTCCCCAGTGGTCCAGTGGCTAAGAGTCCTCACTCCCAATGCAAGGGGCCCGGGTTCAATCCCTGGTCAGGGAACTAGATCCCGCATGTGGCAACTAAAAAAAGATCCTGCATGCCGCAACTAAAAAAAAAAAGAAAAGGTCCTGCGTGCGGCAACGAAGATCCCGTATGCCATAACTAAGACCTGGTACAGCCAAATAAATAAATAAAATAAATATTAAAAAAAATAAGTAAAATACCTTTTCAGGTACAAAATCTGTTTTATACTCAGTAGATATAATGAAAAGCCTGTCAATATTTATTGATACTTTAATGATGTCTTTTTTGTAACGGGTATTTTGAACCATGAAATATGAAATCATTCCATTCTTCTTTTTATTTATTGTAGGTATTTGAAGAAAGAAGAGCTCTGCTTGGAAAATGGGTAACTATTTAAAGTATACTTACTTCTCAGTCAGAAAGGGAAAGACAAATACCATATGATATCACTTATATGTGGAATCTAAAGTATGGCACAAATGAATCTACCTACAAAACAGAAACAGACTCAGAGACATAGAGAACAGACTTGTGGTTGCCAAGGGGGAGGGGGGAGGGAGAGGGATCGACTGAGAGTTTGGGGTTGGTAGATGCAAACTATTACATTTAGAATGGATAAACCACAAGGTCCTACTGCATAGCACAAGGAACTATATCCAATCTCCTGGGATAAACCATAATGGAAAAGAATATAAAAAAAAAGAATACAGGTATATATATATATATATATATATATATATATATGTATAACTGAGTCACTTTACTGCACAGCAGAGATTGGTACAACATTGTAAATCAACTATACTTCAATAAAAAAATAATTTAAAATAATTAAAAGGTGGGACTTCCAGTGGTTAAGACTCCACACTTCCACTCCAGGGGATGTGGGTTCAACCCCTGGTTGGGGAACTAAGATCTTGCATGTTGGGTGACACTGCCCCCCACAAAAAAAACAAAGTATACTTACTTCTATATTGTGTTATGTTATCATGGAGCCCAAAGAATTCAGTTTGGACATAAGGTAATGAGCAATTGCTCATTCCCTCAGAAGTTTGACTGGTACTTTCTGTATGTATCAGTTAGGGTTGAGTCAGAAAAAAAGAAATCATGCCAGTTATTTTAACAGACATAATTTAATAAATAGAACTGGTTTTAAAAATACTAGAAGACAGAAAAGACAAAAAGGGAACACTGAGGTACCGTGGAGCTAGAGATGCAGGAAGTAGCTACCACCAGCTTCACTGATACATCAGGAGCCCAGAGAAAGGACTCTGGAGCTGGGACCATCCCTGTAGGGGACGTCTACAGAATAGAATAGAGGATATCATGGCCAGCTGATTCTTTTTTTTTTCTTTATTTTTTATTTATTTATGGCTGTTTTGGGTCTTAGTTTCTGTGCGAGGGCTTTCTCTAGTTGTGGCAAGTGGGGGCCACTCTTCATCGCGGTGCGCGGGCCTCTCACTATCGTGGCCTCTCTTGTTGCGGAGCACAGGCTCCAGACGCGCAGGCTCAGTAATTGTGGCTCACGGGCCCAGTTGCTCCGTGGCATGTGGGATCTTCCCAGACCAGGGCTCGAACCCGTGTCCGCTGCATTGGCAGGCAGATTCTCAACCACTGCGCCACCAGGGAAGCCCCCAGCTGATTCTGATATATCTGAGGAAGCATGATGGTTCTGGGAGTGTGGAAAAAACAGGATTCAGGAATCAACTGCTACTGCCAGGGTGAAGACCTAAGGTGATAACTGCCAGGAATAGCAAGGAAACAGAAAGGAGTGAGGTTCTTCTCCCTCAGTTTCCCTCTAGTGACCCCTCCCCATTGGCAGTATTTAACAGGGAGCCCGCCGTCAAAGGAGAAATTTGGTTTGCGGAGCCCTAGCCTTCCATATTCACAGAATATGGGGTGGGTTTGGATCTGAGAGATGATAGCTTAGAAACCAGCGCAGCTTATCCACTTAACTCCTTAGTATCCATATACACCCCTCTACACATACTTAAACTTCCAAAGGAAAACTGTAACAACGTTATGCTTCTACCTAACAAGATATGACTATCCTCAGCACAAAGACTTTCACACTCTTCCTCAAAGGAAACATGGTCTCAGTGACTATTGTCCCTCAAGATCAAAGTACCCGTCTCTGAGCAATGCGTATGACTCCTCAAATTCCTCTTCAGTCTCACCTGATAGTCTGTCTCTTCACCCAAGAGAACTGAAAACACGGCTATGCAAAAACTTGCGCTTTTAGGTGAATAGTCTTTTGTACCTTTTGAAGTTTTAACCATGTGAATGTTTTTAATCATGTGAATGTATTACCTATTCAAAACAGTACTAAAATTTTATAAAATAAATTCACTAAAGGAACTTCCCTGGCGGTGCAGCGGTTAAGACTCCGTGCTTCTAATGCAGGGGACGTGGGTTCGATCCCTGGTCAGGGAACTAATATCCCACATGCCGCGTGGCGTGGGCCAAAAAAAAAATATATATATATATATATTCTAAAATAAATTCACTAAAAATTAATTTTAAAATACTGCAATCTAGCTAAGTTTTTCTCATATTCTATTTATGTTTTTAAACTAACTTTGCATCTGTTACCAGAAACTTAAAAAAGACATTTATTTAGAATGACTATATTTGCACTGTCATTCCACTTACTATTAGTGGAAGTCCCTAAGTTAATATAACCAGGGCTAATGTTCAGCCAGTGCTCAGTGGTATGGCTGACCAGCTGCTGTCTGTTTTGATTGGTTGGTAGCATTGCCAGTTGTTAAGTATTTTCAATATCACCCTGGATGAAGTTCAAGGTCTTCAAACTTTTTAAAAGGTCCTGTTTATTCTTTTCTTTTACCATAACTAATAGAAACATATATTTGCAAAGATCACTAATTATCTATCTACTGCAATTGGCTAAACTACAGGGGGTAGGCATGGTTCTATCATACTCCTTGTTATACATTTCTTGATGCTATCAGACATTTAATAAACATTTTCTAAATGATACTCACTGGTTTTTCTCTTTTGCCTAACAACAAACTTATTCCTTAAATTCACTAGATCACATAGTAATCTTTATACCTCCATGAAAGCCACATCAATTAAGTTTCAAGGGGATATTTCCAATTTATTTTATTTTATTTTATTTTTGCCTTGCCCTGTGGCATGCGGGATCTTAGGTCCACGACCAGGGATCAAACCCATGCCCCCTGCAATGGAAGTGCAGGGTCTTAACCTCTAGACTGCCAGGGAAGTCCCTCCAATTTACTTTTATTCAATTTTCTCTCTCCATTTTAGTTTTTAAGTTTTTTGTTTGTGTACTTTACAAACAACATAAGAGATTGATAACATAAGAAATGCATTTTCCAAAAAAAGAAAGGAGAAATAAGGATGTTGATTTAAACATAACATTACTTGGGATGTTCATTGCAGGGACTAAGTATTGGTTTTAAAGCTCAATCTAGTATTAGAAATAAAGTCATTTTTTAAAACAATCTGGATAGTAAGAGGCAAGATGTAATATGAGACCTATTCAATGATAAACAATTCAAAAGTATTTTATATTTAGCCATAGAATGTCATTTTTGTTCATACATTTGCACATGGCAAATGTCTGATGTTCTGTACAGTTACAAACAAGATGATTAAGAGAAACTGAAAAAAAGCTCTTCAACTTTGCTGTTCCGTGCTATTACTTAATCCATTTTCTCTTAAATCTTCTCTGCCCTTCAATCCCTGTTAGAAAAGGCAACTACTTCCCAATGGACAGAAAACACCAGCAGAAGTATTTTAGTTGAAAAGATAGTGTTTCAGACTTTTTCTCAGCTTCTGCTATGTTGTTAGAAATAATTGTAATGTTATAAAGAATTTGATTAAAGTAGATGGCATCACTTTTAACTTGCTGGAAACAACCATAATCAGAGTTAAAATTCAAAAGAGAAACAGGAAAATATTTTGCAAGTTGCTTGATGAAGATTAATATCTGATGAATGGATAAAGAAGATGTGGTGCATAGATACAATGGAATACTACTCAGCCATAAGAAAGAATGAAATAATGCCACTTGCAGCAACTTGGATGCAACTAGAGATCATCATACTAAGTGAAGTAAGTCAGAAAGAGAAAGACAAATACCATATGATACCACTTATATGCAGAATCTAAAATATGGCACAAATGAAACTATCTACAAAACAGGAACAGACTCATAGACATAGAGAGCAGACTTGTGGTTGCCAAGGGGGGAGGGGACAGGGAGAGGGATGGACTAGGAGTTTGGGGTTGGTAGATGCAAACTATTACATTTAGAATGGATAAACCACAAGGTCCTAATGTATAGCACAGGGAACGATATTCAGTATCCTGTGATAAACCATAATGGAAAAGAATATAAAAAAAGAATGTATATATGTCTATAACTGAGTCACTTTGCTGTACAGCAGAGACTGGCACAATATTGTAAATCAACTATACATCAATAAAAAAATTGAAAAAACATTAATAGCTGAGATATATAAAGTTACTACAAATCAATAAGAAAAATACAACTACCCCTACAGAATAATGGGCCAATAGAAGAATGAGAAATACACAAAAATATATGTGGCCAATAAACATGGAAACTATATTCTTTTTACTAAAATTAGAGAAATGCAAATTAAAATAATGAGATTCCCAACCCCTCTCTTGGTCTATGGGGCAAAAATTGAAGAGATAAATAATATCCAGTGTAAGTAAGCATTCAGTGGGGAGTAGTAGGATATGCTTAAGACACAATTAGAGGGAATATAAAATAATAAAGACTTTTAAAAGACAATTTGACAGGATCTATTAAAATTTTAAATGCAGAATCTTTGAACCTATAATTCCAGTTCTGTTTATCTGGACTAGAGAAATATTCACATGGGACATGAAAAAATGTGCACAAGAATATTGCAGTGTGTGTAGGCACGTGTATGTGTGTGTGTGTGTGTGTGTGTGTGTGTGTGTGTGTTGGAAACAACCTAAATGGTATCAGTAGTATATTGAATAAATAGATCATGGCATATGTGTACTTCTATGAATGACTGTAGAAAATATCATGCTCTGAAGTTCATTGCATATCTGTATGTTTATGGCTATATTTTGTTTGTTTTTAAAACTGTTGTGTAGTATTCCATGGGGTGGGTATACTCTAATTTATTTAACTGCTTCCCTATTTTTTTAAAATAAATTTATTTATTTAATTATTTATTTTTGGCTGCTTTGGGTCTTCGTTGCTGCGCGTGGGCTTTCTCTAGCTGTGGCGAGCGGGGGCTACTCTTTGTTGCGGTGCACAGGCTTCTCATCGCGGTGGCTTCTCGTTGTGGAGCACGGGCTCTAGGCGCGCAGGCCTCAGTAGTTGTGGCATGCAGTCTCAGTAGCTATGGCTCACGGGCTCTAGAGTGCAGGCTCAGTAGTTGTGGCGCATGAGCTTAGTTGCTCCGCAGCATGTGGGATCTTCCTGGACCAGGGCTCAAACCCATATCCCCTGCATTGGCAGGCAGATTCTTAACCACTGCGCCACCAGAGAAGCCCCTATATTTTTTTTTAAATTTTATTGACGTATAGTTGATTTACAATGTTGTATTAATCTGCTGTACAGCAAAGTGATTCAGTTATACATATGTATATATTCTTTTCCATTATGGTTTATCACAGGGTATTGAATATGGTCCCCTGTGCTATACAATAGGACCTTGTTGTTTCAACTGCTTCCCTATTGATGGCTGTATGTATATGTAAATGCATAGAAACGCATGAACATCAAACTGTAAACAGTGGTTATTACTGGGGAATGGAGTGAGATTTGATGGGAAGGAATAAAGAGGATTTTCATGTTTAATTCTACAAGTACCTATTTGAAACTTTTAAAACAATAATGTATTCATGCTTTTATTGTGAAATTAAGTGTTTGATAATAAGATTCAGAAACTCAAGCAGATTAAGATAATATAACCAGTAAGCAAAAAATAACAAGCCTCTGTCTTCGTCTTGCCCCTCACTCCCCGGGAACTTTCCTTGCTATTTGGTGTAAGATGAGTGGCACTGACGCTCTAGCAACTGTCCTCACTTCCTGAAAATGCAGCAAGAATCGTTGTAACAACTACTCTGAAAATAGGACTTTCACAATTCTATTGTCAAGAAAGCCCTATAAAAAGGCATTAAAAAATTATAAAATATAATATGATATGATATAAGATAGTATAGCATAATATAATATAGCATAGTGTCATATAATATATAATGTTAAAAAGGAACTATTTTAAAAAGGATTATTTACTTTTTGGATTATTCCTAGCACTTTTAAATTCCAAAGGGATTTTCCCCAACTGTTAAGCATTCTTCTGAGTCTTCTACCCACCTTCAATTGGTAGGAGTTCAAGGAATGCAAATTAGTTTTCTTTTAGCCTAAATAAACACAATTAGAAAGGAAAAATCCCTCGAGGCAAAGAACACCAATCAAAGCCAAATATAAATTATCTTTGTTGTAATCAGGGAAATAAATGAGGAACCAATGTAATGATCTTTTTAATCCCTAGAGGAAAATGTTTTAATGTTTTCTTTTATAGATTTCTTCAGCATTTTATAATCCTAATGTTCTTTTATATTCATTCTAAATCACTTGTTCTTCAATCTGAGCTCATTCTCTTTTTGTGGGCGTCCATGAAAGTAATTGAGCTAACCTCAGTGATTTGAAATGTACTTCCCGTCCTTGTCAATGTACAAACGTGGTAATTTTATGCTTTGTAATTTAATTGTTTGCATATCTATTCTTTTTACATTGATTTACCCCACATACTTATTATTTTTAACATCACTATGATATTTTATAATATTAACTGCCATGACTACGAATCATGCACCGTATTAGGAATTTTATACATATTTTATTTAATCCTCCGACAATCCTGCAATTTAGATATAATTATTCTTAATGTGTAAATGAAGAAATTAAGAGGTTGTTAGTGAGACTCAAATGGCCTCACTCCCAAATCCACCATCCATCTGTAATGCCATACTTTCTCTTATCATGCTGATATATTAGTTTGCTGAGCTGATCCACTCTTGTTAGGCATTTGAGGTTATTTCTGATTTCTTGCAGTGCTAATAATATCCCATAAAAATTATTTTGTAAGCATAATCATCCTGGGTCCCCACGTAGCTCAGTTTCTACAGAGCCACATAGCACTGCCCAAAAGTAATTTAAAAAATGATTACCAATATTCATTTGGTCTCTCAAAGAAAAATCACAGGGGATCCAATTCAAAACTCATAACAATACTTCCCACATCTCCTTCCTTCATTCCCCAGTTCTCTCATACTCTATAACTGCTGCAGAGGCAATTACAGTCTGAACCCCCCAAACTCCCTACAAGCCCAAGCCCTGCAGCTCTTCTATCTCCATATGCCTCCCCGTTGGCTCTTTATTTTATAGATCAAAGCAGCTTCTTGGGCCTGATCCTTCCCCTGGCCCTGGCCATTCTGGTCCGACTTCTCTATATTCATTCTAATAATCCAACCCCAAAGGAAAGAAGTCTCATTTTGTGGGAGTTGGAAATATGGACTGTGCAGAAACAAACATAGAAGAAATCTGGGAACACTCACACGTGAATACATTTTATTCACTTATTTGTAAGTTAAGGTTTTTTTGGGGTTTTTTTTTTTCATTTTAGGATTCTCCATCCCCCCAACCCCACCCCCTGCGCATGAATTATAGTCTCCAAAGTGAGATTCATGGGTCACTGAATAGATCTGTAACAGTGAATAGTTTTAATCAAGAAGTATTCCTACTAATTAAAAAGATACATCCTATGATTATAACAAAGTTGACTTGTCATAAGGCTTATAAAAATACATTTTTACTTTATATGCCTTTTTAGGTGGTCAATGTATTTTATGATTACAACTAAGGTTTATTATAAAATTCTGATTACTTTATAATAACTAATAAACCTCTATATGTTAAATGCAATAGTATACAAAATACAAGTAGCCCCAAACTTCCCTGTTTTCTCTTCTCTAATGGCCTAAAGAAGAAAAGAGATTTAGAGTCTGGTAATGGCCCCTTCAGCTGCTAGGTGTTCCCCTAAGAGGCTTTCTTTTGGTTTTGGCCAGCCCTCAATTTCTTATCTCTGATCAGTCACTGGTCTTGGGACTGGTTTGGGGTTATCTCTGAGGAAAACTGTGAAGTAACCAAAGCTTTTGTTTGGCATGCCCCAGATGGCTTTGGCATCTACTTCCTATCTCTGGTACTTTTTTCCCAGGTCCCCCTATCAACTTTTCCTTTGCAATCATATCAATCATTTACATATTAGTAGAACTTTAACCCTGTATATTCCCCTTCTCAGGGATATTTGCTTGCTATACCTTATCTCCGATTGTGAACACAAAGGTTTGTTTCTCGTCCTGGCGTTTTAATCTCTAACGAGTTAATAGAGAAACTGTTGGGGGAGTGAGGCTGCCCAAGTGTCTTCTCTTGAGGTTGTACAGACGGTCCCGACTTAGGGTGATTCAACTTAGTGAATTTTTGGCTTTATGATGGTGCAAAATGATAGACATTAGGCAGAAACCATATTTAAAATTGTAAATTTTGGGGTTTTTTTTCAGGCTAGCTGTGTGCAGTAGGATATTCTCTTATGATGCTGGGCAACCAGCAAGCCACAGTTCCCAGTCAGCCACGTGATCACGAGGATACATAATGAATACACTCACAACCTTCTGCACCCAGACAACCATTCTGTTTTTCACGTTCAGTCTAGTATTCAATAAATTACATGAGATAGTCAACACTTTATTATAAAGTAGGCTTTGTGTTAGATGATTTTGCCCAACTGTAGGCTCATGGAAGTGTTCTGAGCACGTTTAAGGTAGGCTGGGCTAAGCTAGGATGTTTGGTAGGTTAGGTGTATTAAATGCATTTTCGACTTATGATATTTTCAACTTATGATGGGTGTATTAGGAAGTAACTCCATCAGAAGTTGAGAAAGATCTGTATTTTATAAGTATATATATTCTCAGTTTATGAATATGGCCAGCTCTCAACTTACTGTTTTTATGTAACTCCAAGTTTTGAGGTCAAGTGCACTTCTGTGTCCACACCCCAGTCTTGCACGGGCTCACCCACGCAAACATGAGAAAGGACAGATAAGTGGTAAAACGTGGAATTTACTAGTTAGGGAAAGAAATACATGCTATTCATTAGGAATAAATTCCTAAACTCACTTTCTATGCCATTCTTATCTCTTCTTTTTACAATGCATCTCTGGTGTCAGACTAAACCTGGAGCTTTTTTTTGTTTTCTTTTCCTTTTTTTTTTTCCCCAGTTTGACAAATGGACAGACTCTCAAAGGAGAAGAATCCTGACAGGGCTGTTAGAACGCTGCTCCCTGTCACAGCAAAAGTTCTGCTGTCGAAAGCTTCAGGAAAAAATTCCAGCAGAAGCTCTGGATTTTACTACCAAGCTTCCAAGGGTGTTATCTTTATATATCTTTTCTTTCCTGGATCCCCGAAGCCTTTGTCGTTGTGCACAGGTAAAGACAAAGAAGCAGTGTATGGCATCTTGTAAAGACAGCCTAGAAAACGCTGAAACTTGAGGAAAAAAACAGCACGTACACAAAACTAAGAAGTAGATGAGATGCTTAGTATGACTAGTCTGTACAGTTTGAATTAACCCTCATCTCCTTTGTGTCTGACTCTGCATTTAGTGCTCAAGAGCGGGAAAAAGTGTAAGACACTACTAAGTGTCCACAAAATAGTATTAACTAGCTGGGGAAACAAATACACATATATGTAATGGTTCATCAGCAAAATAGTCTTATATTGCACAGCACAGAACTACAGTAAAATCCTAAACTGTGGAGTGCAGGCCATTCATAAATAGAAAAGCTTAAAATAAGGTGCTCAATAATTACAAAAGAATATGAGACTAAAAGTCTTCAGAGTGGGCAGATGTGCTCACAGGGGTGAGGTTGGGAAAGGATCTGACCATTATTTTCTTACAAGTAATTCCATGGTGTATTAAAGTATATTATTTAAGATATAAAACTGATAGTCATTTTGTTGATTCTTTTCATAGTCTAGTAAGACCAGAAATTACCTGTTACTTTGCATTCATATACGTGTAACATGGTAACTTTAGTTTTTAAGATTAAGAAAATGAATGCAGTAAGATATGTGAATTATTCAATGAATGGTGTTGAGACAATTGGGCAGCTATCTGGAAAAAAATTCTAGAAGGATAAAAGATTGATATGAAATTAAAGGAAACCATTAAAGTACTCAAAGGAGGGAATTCCCTGGTGGTCCAGTGATTAGGACTCTGCACTTTCACTGCCGAGGGCCCGGGTTCCATCCCTGGTCGGGGAACTAAGATCCTGCAAGCCAAAAATGTACTCAAAGGAAACATAGGGGAGGAGGCCTTTGTGAGTATTCTATAATATTCAGGGCCTCAAAAGAAAATATATAACTTAAAATCTTTATTTATTTTATATATTTTGTATATATATTATATATGTTTTATAAATAAGAATAAAGAAAACAGATTTTAAGTTGTGACTATAAAAATTAAAATTTTCTCCATGGAAAAGAACACTATAAATAAATCCAAACAGTAAACAAGAGGGAATTCCCTGGCGGTCCAGTGGTTAGGACTCTGTACTTTCACTGCTGAGGGCCCAGGGTTCAGTTCCTGGTCAGGGTTCAGTTGCTGCAAGCTGTATGGTACTGCCAAAAAAACCAAAAAAAAAAGTACACAGGGAGAAAAACATATGGCCAGCAAAGAGCTAATTTCCTTATTTTTTAAAGAACTACTATAAATCTACATTAAGAAAAAAAAAAAAAACAAACCCAGCAGAAAAATGAGCAAAGGAAGAGAACAAGTAGTTTACAGAAAGAAAAGCAAATATTTCTAAAATATGTAAAATGCTTAGCCTCATTATCATACCATCTTTCATGACTCAGATGGATTGAGTCATTTTTTTTAATGATACTATTTTATATTGGTGGAGGTGTGGGCAAACAAGCACTTTCATATATTGTTGGTAGATAAATTGATGCAACCATGACGAGAACAATTTGTAGTATTCAATTTTTACATAAAGATTCCCTTTGCCCCAGCAGTTCCACTTCTTGGAATTTGTCTGATGGGTATACTTCAACACATGCAAAAATTATGTCTGTGTAAGAATATTGCAGCATAGTTTGTAGTAGCAAAATGTTGGAAACAATGGAAGTGTCTGCTAATAGGGGACCGGTTGTAACCATCTCCACAATATATCATCAGTGAAAAAAGCAGAGGTGCAGAGTTGTCTTACCATTTTGGAAAGAAAAAAAATAGTATATCCATATCTGTTAGTATTCTGGAATGACACACAAGAAGCTGGTAACAATGGTTACATCCAGGCAGGGAAATGAATGGCTAGATGACAGGGATGAGAGAGAATTCTTTTTTACCGTGTGCCCCTTGGTATCTTTGAATTTAGTATTAATGTACACATATTACTTATTCCAAAAATGAAACAATTTTTTAAAAAAGCATAGCGGGACTTCCCTGGTGGTACAGTGGTTAAGACTCCGTGCTCCCAAAGCAGGGGCCCCAGTTTCGATCCCCGGTCAGGCAACTAGATCCCACATGCATGCCACAACTAAGGAGCCCACCTGCCACAACTAAGGAGCCCACCTGCCGCAACTAAGACCCGGCACAACCAAATAAGAAAATAAATAAATAAATATTAAAAAAGGAAAAAAAAAAAAGCATAGCATTTTTTAAAAATAAATTTATTTATTTATTTACGTATTTTTGGCTGTGTTGGGTCTTTGTTGCTGCGCTCAGGCTTTCTCTAGTTGCAGCGAGCGGGGGCTACTCTTCATTGCGGTGCACGGGCTTCTCATTGCAGTGGCTCCTGTTTGTTGTAGAGCACTGGCTCTAGGCATATGGACTTCAGTAGTTGTGGCTGGCAGGCTCTAGAGCGCAGGCTCAGTAGTTGTGGCACACAGGCTTTGTTGCTCCGCAGCATGTGGGATCTTCCCGGACCAGGGCTTGAACCCGTGTCCCTTGCAGTTGCAGGCAGATTCTTAACCACTGCGCCACCAGGGAAGTCGCCAACATGGCATTTTAAATGCCCAATAATAGGAGAGTATCATACAGTCATATGATGAATTACTATGCAGCCATTAGAAAACATGTTTTAGAAGAACAGAGATGCTTATTATGTGTAAAATGAAGAAAGCATGATTTTAAATTGTATACAGAGTTTCCCAGTTTTGTTTCGTATATGCCTAGAAAACAGATAGCAAGGAAAAGAACTCTACCAAGTTGTTAATAATGGTCATCTCTGATTGATGGGGTTATGGGTCTTGTTTTTCTTCAAGCTTCTCAGAATTTTCCAAATGTTTCACAATGAGAATGTTATCATTCCAGGGAGATGTTATTTTAAATAACTAATCCTCTCATCTATGTGCACCATATGTCAGTCTTGCAAGATTTCAGCATCGTATTTTATTCCCAGAACTGAGTGTGAAGCAGTTGTTCTTCAGCTAGATTTAAAGTAAACAGTAAAGTCATTGCACCAAAATGAGCTTTGAGCTGTTTAAAAATATGGTGGGGGATGCTTTATAGTTTTTTGTTTTGTTTTGTTAACTTTTTTTTTTGTGGCTGCATTGGGTCTTCGTTGCTGCGTGCGGGCTTTCTCTAGTTGCAGCGAGAGGGGCTACTCTTCGTTGCGGTGCGCGGGCTTCTCATTGCGGTGGCTTCTCTTGTTGCGGAGCACAGGCTCTAGGCGCGCGGGCTTCAGTAGTTGTGGCACGTGGGCTCAGTAGTTGTGGCACACGGGCTTAGTTGCTCCTGGCATGTGGGATCTTCCTGGACCAGGGATCAAACCCGTGTCCCCTGCATTGGCAGGCAGATTCTTAACCACTGCGCCACCAGGGAAGTCCCTGTCTTATAGTTTTGAAAGCTCTTACCTACCCTTCTCCTCATTCCTGTTTAGTTTAAAAAACAAAAAACAACGAAAAGAAAACTTTATTTACCCCGGTGGGGGGACCCCCAACTTAAATACCCAGGTCTAAACCAGATCTAAGGTTCCTCTTTTCAGAGGAAAAGAGTGAGAATTGAGCAACTTTTCTCCCCATCCCCTCCTTCCCAAACCTCACCTCTCTATTGAATTGAGTTAACTAACCACATGGAGATTAAGGTCTGCGTAGTTTCATGTCTGGTTGAACAAAGTAGATGTGATTTCTGTTTCTGCCCGCAGGGCTCTATCAGATCCTCTAAGCTTTTTCCTCCTTCCAGCTCCTGAACCTGTCATTACTTCTAATTGTGCCCTCTCCGGCATGCCTCTCTCCTGCACGTCTCATCTTCAGCGCGTAAAACAATCCTAGACATGATAGGACGGAAGGAGGGAGGAAGAGAGGGATAGATAAATGGATGGATGGGTAGCAAGTTCCATTATAGAGTGTCCTGCTTATTTTTGGGGCACTCAAACATTATTCATTATTTAGTTAATCTTGAAAAAGAGGCCAGTTTTCCAAGGATGAAATTTGAGTTTGAAGGTTAGCTGTCATCTTTGCAACTCTTGATAAGAGACATAGAATGCCTAGTCTCAACTTTATATATGGACTCAACTCTAGTTTCTAACAAGACTTACTCAAAACCTGGAGTAAATTATTGTAAGTACTACTACACATAGTAGGGTCACCTCCACTATTTGCTGGATGTGTAGGATTGACACGAAAGCTATGGAAATGGAATGTATAGAACAAACACTTAATGCTCTATTGAATCTTAAAGGCTATTTAGGACATTCCAATATAGTATTAGCAATGGTGTTCCCTTTATAAAATTTATATTTAGTTAAATCATAAGAATGGAGGGAAAAAAGGAAGCATATCATGAAAAGAATAAGCAATGTGCCAACTGGAGTTTCTGTAAGTTTCATATAACTTTCATATGGAGACCTTCAGGAGCCTTTAGGAAGTTCCAAAGTCTATCTGAGCCTCAGTTTCCTCATTTGCAATATGAGAATAATAATTATACTTCCCTCCTTAGATTGCTATGAGAATGGTTAATAGGTGCTCAATAAACATTAGTTGACTCTGATTCTAAGTCTGAATTAACATTAAAAAAATCCTTCTGCCTGGCTAGGCAGCACTTGAGGCAGGAGGTAACTAAGCTGTGATTTGGAGAAAAGGGACAGCTCAAAACCTAGAGAAAGTGAGCATGTAAACTGAATAGTTTTTTGTTTTTTAAAATTTTTGTTGTTTTTCCAGGTGAGCTGGCATTGGAAGAACTTAACTGAACTGGATCAGCTCTGGATGCTCAAATGTTTACGGTTTAACTGGTACATAAATTTCTCTCCAACTCCCTTTGAGCAGGGTATATGGAAGAAACACTATATTCACATGGTGAAAGAACTCCATGTTACCAAGCCCAAGGTAAATTTGGGGAAAGAAGCAACAAAATTACAAACATCCACTATGTAGGAATTCTAGAACTAAGACTAAATGATCAATCTGGAAGTTGGGGAAGGCAGTTGACTCAAAGGAAATATACTATTGATGTGACTTTAAAATTCTCCTTTTCTGAGAACTTGATGGCGCTTTTCAAGGTATCCATGTGAGTTGAGAACTGTCACCTGACACTGCCAAACCACAGTTCCACCCAGGTTAGGACTGGGAGCTTCTCACTCTGTTCAGATTCCTGGATTTCTGTGTCTCTGACGCCTATACCACAGAGTTCTGACACTGGGATTCTGGGGGAGTGTGCAGTCCTTATTACCTGTGGGTCATCACACTTTACGTAACGGATTCAAATTTTCTGTGATTCTACCAGACGAGCTGTAGTTTATTTTTGTATCATTTATAAAGAAGAGTTTTGCAATAAATTAGTAATTAGGGAAGGGCACAATGGGCATGTTAAAGTTCTCTTTACCCTAGAAACTAGCAATGTAAAGCATTTACATATAATCATAAAAAGTAAATAATGTGAGCATAATATTTTCTAGGGGTTTTGCATGCATTATAACCAATGTTTATGTTCATTCTTTTAGTCACAGTTAATTAGGTAACTTATGGGAAATTTTTATGAGCTTTTTCTTTATGGCATGACCTAATATATACTTACAGAGTTATGCATTGTTTTGTACAGTAGATGAGTTCCTGAAAAATTATGTGTAAATTAAAAATTTTGAATGATTTTAAAAACCACAGGGGTTTTCTGTAAAAAAGCTGCCGTGAATCCTTTTCAAATTGAAGAATCCGTTTGAAATATGAATAGTCAGCTCCTGAGCTGACTATTTAGCGTGCTCATTTAGGTTTCGTTTTATTGTTTGCTCGAAGAAGAATCCATCTACATTTAATATAGTAATAAACTATGCATAATTAATATTGTTATAATTGCAATGATAAAACTAGTCTTTCTGAGTTCAATAATTGTTGTTCTCCCTGAGGATTTCTTTAAAAAAGAAATTTTTAAACTGAACTGGTAGACAGGTTATTTTAAAAATTACAATAGCTATGACTTTTTTTATCAAAAGACTTTTTTTTTTTTTTAATTATTTATTTTTAGTTTTGGCTGCGTTGGGTCTTCGTGGCTGCGCGCGGGCTTTTTCTAGTTGCCGCGAGCGGGGGCTGCTCTTCGTTGCCGTGCACGGACTTCTCATTGCGGAGGCTTCTCTTGTTGCGGAGCACGGGCTCTAGGCATGTGGGCTTCAGTAGTTGTGGCTCGCGGACTCCAGAGCGCAGGCTCAGTAGTTGTGACGCACAGGCTTAGTTGCTCTGCGGCCTGTGCGATCTTCCTGGACCAGGGCTCAAACCCGTATGCCCTGCAGTGGCAGGCGGATTCTTAACCACTGCGCCACCAGGGAAGTCCCCATGAGGCTTTTCTTGACTCTCGTTCTCAATTGTAGGCAGGAAATGGCATTCAATGGCTGAAGCATAGGCTGGTCTGAGGCAGAGGAGAGAAAAGTGATTAACCAACTTGTAGAATGAAAAAAGGTTTTGAGTATTATATATAATACTGACTTTAATGCTTCGACTTCAGCAATAACTCTTTCTCCACAAAATATTTATGCATAACTATATTTTAAAATAATGAATAGTTCTGATGCAAGAAAATTGCCACATCTTTGCTTAGTATTAAATTTCTGTAGGTAGTACTTTTTAATATACCAATTTTAATACCAGTTCTACATAAACTCTTTCAGAAAATAGAGGAAGAGGGAGCACTGCCTAACTCATAACCTTTATACCAAAACTAGATAAAGACTTTACAAGAAAACAAAACAAAACCACAGACCAATACCCCTCATGAACACAGACATAAAAATCCTTTAAAAATATTGGCAAATTAAATCCAGTAATATATTAAAAAAAAATAATAAATGATGACCAAGTGGGATGTATCCAAGGAGAATAAAGTTGGCATAATATTCAAAAATCAATCCATGTAATTCACAGAATAAAAGAGAAAAGATGTATGGTCATTTCAATATATGCAAACAAAAGCATTCAAAATTTTTTCAACATTCACGATTTTTAAAATTCTCAAAAAGATTTTGGGTAAAGGGAACAAGATTTTTGTTTACTTAACAGAAAAGTCATCAGTTTTCTTTATTACCTATTCTGTTAATGGGTCAAATATTGTATACTTTTCAGAATTAATGATGCTTATTTATATATAGTTACTAGCATGCACGCCTAAATTTTCTCCCCTGAAATTGCTTTTTATTATCATGTATTATTTATTCCCAGTGGTGTTAAACAAGACCTCGTCCAGCAAAAACAGATTTCATTCAATATGAACTCAGAGAAATGAAATGAATGTCCATTTTATTTACTTTATTTTATTTTATTTTTTTGTCCGCGCTGTGTGGCTTGGAGTTTTAGTTGCCTGACCAGGAATCGAACCGGAGCCCTAGGCAGTGAAAGCACAGAGTCCTAACCACTGGACCACCAAGGAATTCCCTGAATGTCCATTTAAAATGAGATCTGCACAAAATATTGAATACTAAACCAGTAATGAGTCATCAGTTATATAAATGTAAAATGTCTTCTTACTCTATTAATTACAATCACTCACTAAATGAGTAAATATTTATTAAATACTGTTGTGTGCTAGGTGCTAAGAGTACAGTGGTCTTAACCCTGCTTTCTGGAAGCCTAGTCTAGTGGCCCAGGACACAGACAAGCAAATAATTACGACATTGAATACTAAGTGCTATCTGGTAATAGAAATATATACAAAGAACAGTTGAAACAAGGATAAGAAATTAACTGATTTTGCTTGGAGGGACTAGGGAATTTTTAAATTTTCACAAACAAGTCGAGCAAACCAATTTACTGAGCAAAGCTTCCCTAATCTCTTAAAGAACAAAAATTAAACCTTTAATGGCTTCTCAGCATACCACTACCACTTCCCTTAGGCTACAACCACATAAAAACCTTATGAATTTTATACACAAAAAATAGACTTTCATTTTGGGCAATTAAAGCAGAAGTATTCTTTGCGAATGGCTGAAGTTTTGATAACTGATAAAATCTATGAAGTCTGCCCCTACATAATCGAAATTGTCTCTGTGTTTTAGGTATACTTAGGGCTGGGGTACTTTTTTTTTTGGAATGTGTATATTTTTATGAATAAATTAACTGCAGTTGTGGAAAACTGTACAATGATATTGTAGGAGAGGGGGCAGTTCAGGATAGAGAGGTTCAGTGTGTGGACTTGAAGCAGGATAGTCCTGGATTCAAATTCTGACCCTGTGTCAATACTTATGTAGTAGTAGTGAGCAAATTAATTAGTTTATCCTATTTCAGTTTCCTCTTCTGTAAAATGGGAGTAGTTACAATTGCCTTTTAGAGTTATTGTGAAGGTTAAATAAAGTAACGCATGAACACTTCTGAGACAGTGCCTGGCACATAGCAAGTAGTCCTGGGTTGGTGGCTGCTATAATCATTGTCACCATTATCATTGCCGTCATGGTAATGATGATGTTCCTTGTTTTACTTCTGTTATTATTATAGTATTTTGAGAACAGAAATAATTAATTTTCTTCTTCTAGACACCTCCAAAAGATGGGTTTGTGATCGCTGATGTTCAACCAGTTACAAGCAGTTCTCCAGAGGAAAAGCCGTCCCCTTCATCAGCTTTCCGGTCCTCTTCCTCTTTAAGAAAGAAGAACCACCCAGGGGAGAAAGAACTCCCACCCTGGCGATCCTCTGACAAACATCCAACTGATATCATTCGCTTCAATTACCTGGACAACTGTGGCCCCATTGAGCAAAGCTGGCAAGGGTGAGAGTCATGCCCTTCTCCACTTCTTTGCTTTTATTTATTTATTTATGTTTTATTACACAGCCATTTTATTTATTTATTTATGTTTAACATCTTTATTGGAGTATAATTGCTTTACAATGGTGTGTTAGTTTCTGCTTTATAACAAAGTGAATCAGTTACACATATACATATGTTCCCATATCTCTTCCCTCTTACATCTCCCTCCCTCCCGCTCTCCCCATCCCACACCTCTTTGCTTTTAGAAACAATCGACTGGCACTTCAGTCTATGAAAAGATGAAAACAGAACTTACTGTGAAATACAAATGCTTTTCACTACGTAGAAGCAAAAAGTAATTGAAACGTAAATGAACTATTATTGGTAATTTTGCCCAGTTCTTTAGGATTTGTTTGCATTTTGTAGCTGTAATGCTTTCCTTACAGCTTCTTTTAATATTTTAATACCTCAAATTCCAATCCAGTACCGTAAGGTTCATTCTAGTCTTTTCCTTTTCCTTTTCCACATTTGTATCTCCCTTCTGTGATAGAGGGAGGGATATACAAATATGTACATCTCCATATACATATCTCCATATATAT
Source organism: Balaenoptera musculus (assembly GCF_009873245.2). NCBI lineage: Eukaryota > Metazoa > Chordata > Mammalia > Artiodactyla > Balaenopteridae > Balaenoptera > Balaenoptera musculus. The sequence continues at coordinate 10,259,226 of NC_045790.1, forward strand.
ATACATATATAATTTTGATTATATATTATATGTACATATATAATTTTATATAAAATGTATTATATATAGTAAATACACAGAGTATATATTTACTTAACAAATTCTGAAAGTAATTTCAGAATTGCTAACTCATATCATTATTGAAACAAATCTACTAACTAGAATTCAATATTTGTTTCTGGTTCTTTTTGCCTTTAGCCTGGGTATATACTCATACTACTGTGTTCAAAAGTCATGTGGGTTCTTTTCTTTAAATATCCCCTTCAGTGTGAGTATGTTACGTGATTCTAGAGTTAAAACTATGTAAAACTATACAAAAAGCGTACAGAAGGTGGACTCAGAGAATCACCCCCTCCATCTCCTCCACTCTACCATACACTCATCTTTTCCACCCCATTCCCACTTACAAATCTCATGCGTTTCTGGTTTATCCTCCCAGTGTTGCTTTTTGCACAACGTTACAAAATATGCCGTTTTTCAACTCTCTGATCGGCAAAACTTCAAAGTTTGACAATATATTCTGTTGGTGAGGCTGTGGGCAAGCAGGCACCCTCATACACTGCTGGTGGGAATACACATCGGCGCAAACCTTGTGGAGAAAAATTGTACAACATCCAGCAAAAGATATCTGTATTTATTTTGACCCAGCAATCCCACTTCTAGGAATCAACCTTGAGTACCAAAAGTACATCAGCACAAGGATATTTATTGCAGTATTGTTTATGATTTTGAAATATTGGAAATAACTTAAGTGCCCATAAATAGGAGAGTGTTTGTTGAATAAACTATGTATGGCCCATTCACACAATGGAGTATTAGGCAACTGTAAAAATGAATGAGGAAGATCTCTATGAACTGGTAAGGAGTGATTTCCAGGGTACATAGTTAAGTGAGAAAAGCAAATTGCAAAAGAGTGTCTCTAGTATCCTACCCACAATGTAGAAAGAAAAGAGAGTAAGAAAATATACATCTGTATGTACATATGTATCTGTTCATTTGTTCACACACACACACACAGACACACACACACACGCACACAGGATAAACAAGAAATTAAGGAAACAAAATTTGAAATTTTTGAAAATGTTTTAATGCATTTTTCATAGTCTGAGGTTCTATTTCAACAGATTAACATCAAGGCAGCATAAGATAGTGACAGTGTACAGGCTCAGGGGCCATACTGCTTGGGTTCAAATCCAGACTCCCACACTTCTAGCTGTGTGACCCTGGGGAGTCCCTTAACCTCTCTGTGCCCATTTCCACCTCTGTAAAATGGCAATAATAGTAATACCTAAGTCATAGGATCACTGTGAGGATTAATATATGTAGCATGCTTATAATAGTGCCTGACACATAGTAAGTAAGCATTTTGTTTTAGTAGGATGGCTTCTAAAAGGATATTATTTGGCTAAAAAAGGAAAGGGTGATCCCAGAAGGCTTGCTGACTTGGCGACATTCAAATTACATTGGGGTCCTTTGGAGGTGAGATGAGAGTGGTATCCCTAATTCAGCAAGAATTGAGCTCTTTGAGAGCACAGACTATGCCTTACTCATCTTTGTTACCACTGACTATCATTGCAATACTCATTAAATGGTTGATTTCAAAGGAAGTGTAGCCTTTTGATTCATGAACTTCACATTCATCTAGTTGTATCAGAAAAAGTCTAAATAGTTTGCTGAATAATTTAGAAAGTTTGAGGGGGGTGGCGGCGAGACAAGGTACAAAACAGAGTTTGAAAGAAATACTACTGTTTACATTTAAATGGGTGGAGGAGGAAGATACATATATACACATTCATATTTTTATATACATACAATATCTCTGGAATATACACAAGAAACTGATACTACCATTTGCCTTCAAGGAGAACGGTAAGTTGGAGACAAGGATGGATAGGAAAGTTTCACTGTATATCTTTTTGAACTCTTGCATTTGGAATCACTGTGAATGTATTAACTGTGTATTGGTCAGTGTATCCCTGGAGATAGTGTCTAAGTTTGTATGTGGCCCTTAGTCTGGACTAGGTTGGTAAATTAGAGAGAGGCAAATTTAGATACCTAGGCATATGAATGGTACATTAACCTGAGAAAAACCGATAGTCTCCTGAGTTTTCTGTGAGACTCAAATACTATTTGTGAAAGGCAATAATTACATTAAATGTACTTAACACTCCAATTAAAAGGCAGAGATTATCAGAATGGGTAAAAAAGGCAAGAACCAACTATATGCTTTTTTTACAAGAGCTACACCTTAAATACTAAGGCACAGTTAGGCTTAAAAATAAAGTGATAGAAAAAGAAGTACCATACAAAGAGGAAGCATAAGAAGGCTAGAATGATCATTAATACCAGTTAAAATAGACATCAAGACAAAGAGTATTCCCAAACAAAAAGAGGGACATTTCATAATGATACAGGGATCTGTAAACTAAACAGAAAGGCATAACTGTTGCAAATGCATATGTACGTAATTACAAAGCCTAAAAGTACAGAAGGCAAAAACTGAAAGATTTTAAAAGATAAACATACAATTCCACAAACATTTTTTTTCAAGTGCAGATGCTACATTCACCAAAATAGACCGGATGCTTGAACTCTTCCAAGAGTCAGTGCCAGAGGGGGAAAAAAGAGGTGGGGGAAATGTTCTAGACATAAGAGACATAACAAACCAATGCAGTTGGAATCGAGGCAGGATCTGGTTCAAAAAAGAAAAACTATAATGGGCATTCTTGGGATAATTGCAGAAAGTTGATATGGACCATATATTAAAATGATGTTAAAGAATTACTGCTCATTTTCTAAGGTATGATGGCACTAGTGTGGTTAGGTAGGCAAATGTCTTTATCTTAGGAGATGAGTGAAGTATTTGGGGATGAAGTGTCCGCAGTTTACATTTTTATGACCCAGGGGAGGGGAAAATATATATACACATACACAGAGATGAAGCAAAAATAGCAAAATGTTATCAGTTGTTGAATCTAGTTGGAGAGTATATGGGTAATCACTTTACTGTTCTTTCAACTATTCTGTATGTTTGAAATTTCTTAATGAAAAGCTGGTGGAAATTTTTGAAGATTAAGTATCAGGAAATATTTGGGCAAAGCTGGTCTTCTTTTGTTTTGTTTTGTTTTTTGGCCACGCAGCTTGAGGGATCTTAGTTCTCCAGCCAGGGATTGAACCTGGGCCCCCTGCAATGGAGGTATGGAGTCTTAACCACAGGACTGCCAGGGAAGTCCCAATAAAACTTTTTATAATGAAAATTCAAATATATGCAAAAGTAAAGAGAATAGAACCTCTTATAACCACCATCGAGCATTAACAGTTTTCAACACATGACCTGTCTGGTTTCATTCATACCTCACCCACTCTGCTGTTCCCCCTGTTTACTTTGGAGACAAATCCAAATGTCATATTATTTCATTCATACATATTTCAAGGCCTCTCCTTAAAAGATAGACTCTGTCTAAAAATCATAAGATGATACCATTATCACTTCTAAGTCAGTGAATGATGCCTTAATATAATCAATCAAGTATCAAGTCAGTTTTCAGGTTTCCTTGAATGTCTCATAAGGGTTTGATATTTTTAAACAGTTGATTTGTTTAATCAGGTCCCAAATAAGGTCTACATATTACATTTGGTCCATGTGTCACTTAAGTTTTTTGGGGTTTTTTGATCCATAGGTTTCTTCTCTGCCCTCTTTTTTTTCCCCTTGCAATTTGTTTGTTATAGAAATCAGGTCATTTATCCTACAGACCTTCTCACCTTCTGGTTTTTGGGGACTGTACTCCCAGCATGTTCCTCTGTCTCCTGTACAAGTACCAGTCGTCAGATCTGGAGGCCTGAGTGTATAATGCTCAGGTACTTCCATCATGAGGCACATGGTTTCTGTTTGTCTCTCTTTTTGTGATGTTAGTGGCCATTGATGATCATTGCCTTGGTCCATTATTTTAGGCAAACTTTTTCCGGAAAGGGCTGAACAGCAAATACATTAGGCTTTGCAGGACATATCTCTGTCATAACTGCTCAACTCCAACATTGCAGCCTGAAAATCGCCATTGATCGTATGTAAGAAGTAAGCATGACTGTGTTTCAGTAAAACTTTATTTACAAAAACAGGCATGGGTCTGCATTGGCCTCTGGGCTGTAGTTTGTGGATCCCTACTTTGTCCTATTACATACAGTAGTTTTAGAAAACAAATATTAGTATTAATACAAACAACAGGATTACTAAAAACAGTTTAAGATTTCTTTGCCTGTGTTTTTGTCCTTAGGATATATTCTACTAAGACTATTCAGACAAATTACTATGTTAAAGTCCCACGAAGTAATTCCTTTGTGTGGGGTAATGCCACCAACTGGAGAGATAAGATCATTTGTTTCATTTTGTTTTTAGATTTTTAGGAATTTTCTTCCTTCATTTTATTTTATAATTTTGACATGGTTCCAAAGTCAGATACACAAAACAAAGTGTATTTGGAGAAGTCTAGCTTCTGTTCCGACCCCTCCATACTGTTCCCTGTTCCTAACTGGACCACAAAGGAATCCTGCTGATAGGTAACTATTTTTCAAAGTGTCGTGGTGCAGTCCTTCCATTTAAAAATATATAAACAAATACACACACACACATCCCTTTCTGAAAGAAATGGTGTCACACAGTACATACCACTTTATCCCCCTTTCTTTTTTCATGTAACAATATATCCTGGAGATCACTCCACAGTTATATAAAGAAATATTCTGCCTTCCTTTTTTTTTTTTTTTTTTTTTTTTTAAACCTAATGCCTGCCTTGGTAATCTCATTTCTTTTTTTCTTTTTTAATTATTTATTTATTTATTTATTTTGGGCTGTGTTGGGTCTTTGTTTCTGTGCGAGGGCTCTTCTCTAGTTGCGGCAAGTGGGGGCCACTCTTCATCACGGTGCGCGGGCCTCTCACTATCGCGGCCTCTCTTGTTGCGGACCACAGGCTCCAGACGCGCAGGCTCAGTAGTTGTGGCTCACGGACCTAGTTGCTCCGCGGCATGTGGGATTTTCCCAGACCAGGGCTCGAACCCGTGTCCTCTGCATTGGCAGGCGGATTCTTAACCACTGCGCCACCAGGGAAGCCCCTCTGCCTTCCTTTTTACAATTCACAGTCCTCCATTGTGTGGATGTGTCAGAGTTTATTGTACCCATTCTCTATTGATAGATATTTGGCTTGTTTCCAGTTGAGTGAAGACAATCTTTTAAACCAGAGGTACAACAAAATGAAATGGACAAACAGCTATGCCAACCACCAAAGCTTTAAAATGATATTTATAATTTTTCCAATGCTTTCCAATTTACAGAAGAAGGAAAAGACACGAAATGACCCCAGATTTCAACCGACAGTCACATGATAAGAAAAATAAATCACAGGACAGATCTAAACTCAGAAAAGCACAGTCACTGGTAAGTATTTCTTACAAAAGATTCCCCAACATAATGTTAATGATAATTGCTGGATCTCTAATCCTATTCGCAAGATTGAATTTGGTTTTTTTGTTTTAATTTTTTTATTTTTAAAATTTTTTATTTATTTATTTTTATTTATTTATTTGGCTGTGTCGGGTGTAAGTTGCAGCATGCGGGGTCTTTGTTGCGACCTGCAGGATCTTTCGTTGCAGCGTGTGGGCTCAGAAGTTGCTGCGCAGGCTTAGTTGCCCTGGGGCATGTGGGATCTTAGCTCTCCAACCAGGGATCGAACCCGCGTCCTGGGCGTTGGAAGGCGGATTCTTAACCCCTGGACCACTGGGGAAGTCCCTGAATTTGTTTTTTTTTTAATCAGAATCATCAAGTGGTGGTTTAAATCCTAGTCTCTGACACTGACTGACTAACTGTGTGACCTTGAAGATGCCCTTTATTTTATCTCTCTGAGCCTCTGTTTTCCCACCTGTTTAAAAAAAAAAAAAAGAGAAAAAAGCTTGGATGAACTGATGTGTATGAATCTGCTTTGAAAACTGTACAGTATAAAGGGAGCATTATTATCATTGGTTCTTTCTTCTTCTGTGAGGCCTTTGGGGTGGGGGGGGGAGGAGAGCCTATAGAAATTTCTCTATAGAAATTACTTATCTGTAGAGTAAAGATTCCACTAATCTAAGAAAAAGGCATGATTTCCATAACTTTCCTGCCACCAATGGAAGATGATTATAAAAGTGCATTTCAAATAACTTCAGAAAAAATGAATTAAGAACTTTTCTTTCCCTAATTAAAAAATAGCTAATTGACTACCTAATAAAAGTCAGTGATTGTGACTAGGGAGCATTATTATTTCATAGCAGACTTTCCCAAATTGTGGTTTTGTACCCCCAATAGATCCCTTTCAGCACATGTGAGAATCTTTGGAGCAAAGTTGAAGGGAATAAGGGTGGAATAAACAGTTTCTATTAGTAGTAAAGATTTAGAAAAAGGCTGTGGATACACACTCAAGGAAAATTAATATAAAATGGGTGTCAATTGGGAGAGGAGTAAGTGTGTACTCATGAGTAAATCACTTTTATAGTTCTCCTTTAAAGCTCAATTACTTTCTGTCTAAATGCATTTTCAAGTGTTATGTTCCAAAAAGAGAGATGAGCATTTTAAGATAGGGTAGTCTGTATTCTGAGGAGCCAGTTTTGTTGGATTGGATGAGGCTTATCACAGACATATGTACAGATGCCCAAGGGAGTGGGGAAGCTTAAAATAGAGCAGTAAAATTGTCAGTGAAAACCATTAATTGAGAAAAATAACTTTATGAGGCTTATCACCCAAGCCATTCAGGCATGCTTCTGCCTAGTTCCCTGGCCCCTCCTAGGCCAGAAGTAGAAGAGATATCTGGGGGAGAACAGGGAATTTGAAGGAAGATGAAAGTTGGTGATGTATGCTTACAAATTATCAGCACAATCGAAGCTTTCTCTGCCTTAATAAAAACAAAACAAAAATCAAAGGCTAAACAGAAACCTTCCCTCTGGGTTTTTGATGTTCACCATCTGGCACACACTAGCAGGGCTTGCTTAAGTGAAAATAGTCATTATAAATTAACAACTTCAAAAGTTGTGCTAATTAAAGCTGAAAGGGAAACCAGGGCAAATTAAACAATGATGGAGAACCATTAAGCTATTAATAAGTGAAGTGTACAATTGTATCGATCTACTTGTATTGTTTCTGTAAATGTGCTAATTAGAATCACTATTTCTGGGGACTTCCCTGCTGGTCCAGTAGTTAAGACTCCGCACTTCCTCTGCAGGGGGCGCGGGTTGGATCCCTGGTAGGGGAACTAAGATCCCACATGCCTCATGGCGAGGCCAAAAAAAAAAAAGAAAAACAAGGTTAAAAAAAAAAAAAGAGAATCCCTGTTTCTGCTTAGGAGTTCTGAGTAGCACAAGGCATAATTAAACCCTCCAAAAGTGAGCCAGGATTTTTGACTCTGTAATGGTGTCCGCGATAAGCCTGCTGTTTGGACCACAGGCTGCAGCTGGCTAAGGCCCCCTCCCCCCCGAGGTGCCAGTTTGCCCCACTGCCCACCACATCCCTCAGAGGAAAAGAGCAACCTCCTAGATGAGGCAAGGTGATTGTGAAAATGAAGAAATAGTGGCAGTGGGGCCTGAGAGGAGAGGAAATGGGTATTGAGGAAATTCAGCTGGGGACATAAGAAAAGTAGGGAGTAAATAAAACTCCGACAATTGCAGCTGTAGAGAGAGTGTGGTAGACACAGCCTGGGTGTGATTGCAGTGGAGAAAATCCCGTATTCATTAGATAGAAAATCCTTGCATCATTTAGACAGGTTTATCTAGGAAGATTCAGGAGGAACTCGAGAAACAGGTGACTAGGCAAACTTACGGGAACACGTTATAAAGCCAGGATGAGAAGGACAGATCACCAAAGCCCAGGAAGGACCTGAGGCCTGAACACTGAAGTATTCCTTGCCCCTCTAAGTGTCAAAGGGGTATGTGATACTTGGAGAAGTTAAAACTTTGTGAAATGCAAGGGTTGGGGACTTCCCTGGTGGCGCAGTGGTTAAAAATCTGCCTGCCAATGCAGGGGACACGGGTTTGAGCCCTGGTCCGGGAAGATCCCACATGCCACGGAGCAACTAAGCCCGTGCGCCACAACTACTGAGCCTGCGCTCTAGAGCCCGCGAGCCACAACTACTGAGCCCACGAGCCACAACTACTGAAGCCCGTGTTCCTAGAGCCTGTGCTCCGCAACAAGAGAAGCCCCCCACTAGCCACAACTAGAGAAAGCTGTGTGCAGCAACGAAGACCCAACGCAGCCAAAAATAAATAAATAAATGTATTTTTCTTTTTTTAATGGAAGGGTTGGAAGAAAAAAAAAGCACGAATGTAAAGTACAAAGAATATTCCTTAGGCCGTCTCTCCAGGGCATGGCTGTCAGGCCACTGAGACATTTTCCCTTTTTGCCTGTCATTACTTATAGCCTTCAGATAGGAGAGTTCTCCCCCATATCAGAAACATTCTCAAGGAAACAGTTTCAAATCCACGTATATTGCTGTGAGTTGGTGATGTTTTCCATTCTCATTAGGCTTGAGTTCTCAAAGCCTGCCCCTCACAAGGGTACCTGATTTCCCTTTTTTTTTTTTTTAATTAATTAATTTATTTATTTTTGGCTGTGTTGGGTCTTTGTTTCTGTGCCAGGGCTTTCTCTAGTTGCGGCGAGCGGGGGCCACTCTTCATCGCGGTGCGCGGACCTCTCACCGTTGCGGCCTCTCTTGTTGCGGAGCACAGGCTCCAGACGCGCAGGCTCAGTAGTTGTGGCTCACGGGCCCAGTTGCTCTGCGGCATGTGGGATCTTCCCAGACCAGGGCTCGAACCCGCGTCTCCTGTATTGGCAGGCAGACTCTCAACCACTGCGCCACCAGGGAAGCCCCCTGATTTCCCTTTTAATTCTAGCACTGCCTCATCATAGCTGCTTCATTGAACCACCTTTTAGTGTGAATCACTGATAGAAGATGGGAATAAAGCCTAGATCTGATCACTAACGCTTTGTAATTTTGAAGGTGGTTTATTAAAATTATATAAATATCAGGAAATGCCCATTACCATTAGTTATTATAACAAAATTCCATACAGAACAAAGCAATGAAAAAATATAAACACCACAGGACAGCCGGGTACCGTCTTAAACTTCAGAGATGTTCCCATCTTGTGTAAAGACGTGAAAAAAAAATTTTGTTTAAATCTTAACAGCTGACCCCACGATTCCTCTTCGGGAAGGGGAAGGAGGGAGCTGTCTCCTTGGGGGAAAGCCGCTGAGGGGCTTGTAGGGAGGGATGACACCTCGAGGGCTTGGATACTGCAGGCACCTGGGCTCCAGAGGAGGAAAGCCTGCCGAGGCTGGAGGTTAGAGGAAGACCTTGTTGCTTCTGCTTCTGCAAGGGGAGCGGAGGGGAGGAGAGAGAGGGGAGGAGAGAGATAAGACCAGGAAGGAGAAGCCAGCCCGATGGAGAGAAGCTGAGACAGGGAAGGGGAGAGGGGCCAGGTTAGTGCTGGATAGTAACCCATCCATTCCCATCAAATTTATTCCCTATTACTGGGATGTAAACCCCGCCTTCCATCTCTCTAGTAAATTCTACTCAATTTACACATGGAAGCAAGGTCTCAAAAGTCTAGAAACTGGGGACTTTCCTGGTGGTCTAGTGGTTAGGACTCCACACTTCCACTGCCGGGGGCACGGGTTCGATATCCCTGGTCGGGGAACTAGGATTCCGCATGCCGTGTGGCACAGCCATAAGAAAAGGGGGGCGGGCAAGAATGGAAACAGGGGAAGAAGTTAGGAGAGATACTGGTAGCTCAGACCAGCATGTTAGCAGTAGTATTGGTGAGGAGTGACCATATTCTGCATTGTGGTAGATTGGATGTGGCATGTGAAGAAAAGAGGAATAAAGGATGACTTCACTTTCTAATATTAGAAAGAAAAAAAAGAAGTCTAGAAACCTAGAAAGCCCTTCAGGACAATTCACAAAGACCAAGGGGGTGAGCTTTGGTCTTCCCAGGGCCTGGAATTGGGACCCCAGGGACCCCAGCTGATAACTTGTTTCTCATCTGTTTTTGTTTTTGTTTTTTTCTTTTTTCTACCAAGTTAAGTATACAAACAACTACCTTTTGTCTCACACTCAACCTTTTCTTGGAAGTTAGAAGTCCTCACTTTCTGGGTTCTGATTTGGCCAAGAATTTCAAACAGCTTGCTATTCACAGCATTCAGCTAAATACAAGTAATAAAAGCCTCTAATTGCCAGCTTACTGTTAATTGCTTTAGATAAGACCTTATCTTTTCCTGCGCTTTGCTAGCTCCAGCCTCTGCAGTTACCTTCTTGACCTCTTTCCAGGAGAACTTGATTCTTAGTGTCTTGATAGTTTTGGGATTTTTTTAAGGCATATTTTACATAACATTTAATTCACCCATTTCAAGTGTGCAATTCAATAATTTTTAGTGAAATTAGCAAGTTGTGTATCCATCAACGTAAATCAGTTTTAAAACATTTCATTTTAAAACCCCAATAAGATCCCTTATGCCCATTTACGCTTTTTTTTTAACATATTTATTGGAGTATAATTGCTTTACAATGTTGTGTTAGTTGCTGCTGTATAACAAAGTGAATCAGCTATATGTATACATGTATCCCCATATCCCCTCCCTCTTGCCTCTCCCTCCCACTCTCCCTATCCCACCCCTCTAGGTGGTCACAAAGCACCGAGCTGATCCCCCTGTGCTATGCAGCTGCTTCCCACTAGCTATCTATTTTACATTTGGTAGTGTATATATGTCAATGCTACTCTCTTACTTCATTCCAGCTTACCCTTCCCCCTCCCTGTGTCCTCAAGTCCGTTCTCTACGTCTGCATCTTTACTCCTATCCTGCCCCTAGGTTCATCAGAACCACTTTTTTTTTTTTAGATTCCATATATATGTGTTAGCATATGGTATTTGTTTTTCTCTTTCTGACTTACTTCACTCTGTATGACAGACTCTAGGTCCATACACCTCACTACAAATAGTTCAATTTCGTTTCTTTTTATGGCTGAGTAATATTCCATTGTATACATGTGCCACATCTTCTTTATCCATTCATCTGTCGATGGACACTTAGGTTGCTTCCATGTCCTGGCTATTGTAAATAGAGCTGCAATGAACATTGTGGTACATGACTCTTTTTGAATTATGGTTTTCTTAGGGTATATGCCCAGTAGTGGGATTGCTGGGTCATATAATAGTTCTATTTTTAGTTTTTTAAGGAACCTCCATACTGTTCTCCATAGTGGCTGTATCAGTTTACATTCCCACCAACAGTGCAAGAGGGTTCCCTTTTCTCCACATCCTCTCCAGCATTTATTGTTTGTAGACTTTTTGATGATGGTCATTCTGACTGGTGTGAGGTGATACATCATTGTAGTTTTGATTTGTATTTCTCTAATCACATAATGATTAGTGATGTTGAGCATCCTTTCATGTGTTTGTTGGCAGTCTATATATCTTCTTTGGAGAAATGTCTATTTAGGTCTTCTGCCCATTTTTGGATTGGGTTGTTTGTTTTTTTGATATTGAACTGCATGAGCTGCTTGTATATTTTGGAGATTAATCCTTTGTCCATTGCTTCATTTGCAAATATTTTCTCCCATTCTGAAGGTTGTCTTTTCATCTGGTTTATGGTTTCCTATGCTGTGCAAAAGCTTTTCAGTTTCATTAGGTCCCACTTGTTTATTTTTGTTTTCATTTCCATTTCTCTAGGAGGTGGGTCAAAAAGGATCTTGCTGTGATTTATGTCATAGAGTGTTCTGCCTATGTTTTCCTCTAAGAGTTTGATAGTGTCTGGCCTTACCTTTAGGTCTTTAATCCATTTTGAGTTTATTTTTGTGTATGGTGTTAGGGAGTGTTCTAGTTTCATTCTTTTACATGTAGCTGTCCAGTTTTCCCAGCATCACTTATTGAAGAGGCTGTCTTTTCTCCACTGTATATGCTTGCCTCCTTTATCAAAGATAAGGTGACCATATGTGCATGGGTTTATCTCTGGGCTTTCTATCCTGTTCCATTGATCTATATTTCTATTTTTGTGCCAGTACCATACTGTCTCGATTACTGTAGTTTTGTAGTATAGTCTGAAGTCAGGGAGCCTGATTCCTCCAGCTCAATTTTTCTTTCTCAAGGTTGTTTTGGCTCTTCGGGGTCTTTTGTGTTTCCATACAAATTGTGAAATTTTTCTAGTTCTGTGAAAAATGCCATTGGTAGTTTGATAGGGATTGCATTGAATCTGTTGATTGCTTTGGGTAGTATAGTCATTTTCACAATGTTGATTCTTCCAATCCAAGAACATGATATATCTCTCCATCTGTTTGTGTCATCTTTAATTTCTTTCATCGGTGTCTTATAGTTTTCTGCATACAGGTCTTTTGTCTCCTTAGGTAGGTTTATTCCTAGGTATTTTATTCTTTTTGTTGCAATGGTAAATGGGAGTGTTTCCTTAATTTCTCTTTCAGATTTTTCATCATTAGTGTATAGGAATGCAAGAGATTCCTGTGCATTAATTTTGTATCCTGCTACTTTACCAAATTCATTGACTGGCTCTAGTAGTTTTCTGGTAGCATCTTTAGGATTCTCTATGTATAGTATCATGTCATCTGCAAACAGTGACAGTTTTACTTCTTCTTTTCCAATTTGGATTCCTTTTATTTCTTTTTCTTCTCTGATTGCTGTGGTTAAAACTTCCAAAACTATGTTGAATAATAGCGATGAGAGTGGGCAACCTTGTCTTGTTCCTGTTCTTGGAGGAAATGGTTTCAGTTTTTCACCATTGAGAACAATGTTGGCTGTGTGTTTGTCATATATGGCCTTTATCATGTTGAGGTAGGTTCCCTCTATGCCTACTTTCTGGAGAGTTTTTATGATAAATGGGTGTTGAATTTTGTGGAAAGCTTTTTCTGCATCTACTGAGATTATCATATGGTTTTTATCCTTCATTTTGTTAATATGGTGTATCACATTGATTGATTTGCATATAGTGAAGAATCCTTGCATTCCTGGGATAAACCCCACTTGATCATGGTGCATAATCCTTAATGCTTTATTAAGCTTTCTCACTTTTTCATCCCTGTCTGGGTCAAAAGAGGAGGAAAAAGGAATATTCTCTAAAGTGATTCCTGGTTCATGTCATGGAAAGAATAATGGTTTAAGAATCAGGACACCCAGGTTTCTAGCCTCAGCTCTACTGTTAACTAGCAGTCACTCAAGCTATTTGAGTTTTCATTTCCCCGTTTATAAGTTTGAATTACATCTTTAAAGTCCATTCCAGGCTAAAGTCTGGATCTGTGGGCCCCCATAGTTTCCTACCGCATTTACTCTCTGCTCTCTCCTTATACCAAAAAAGAAGCCAGTATATTCATGAATTCTGATTGTAAACCAATAAAAACTGGTTTCTGTTTCCCATCTTTCTCTTTGAGCTTTAGAAAATTAATTAAAACAGAAGAATTTACAAAACACAGTTTATGCAGTGGCTTCCTTGCAGGCAATCTTTAATAGATTCCTTTCAAATTCTGACGAAACCCCCAGGTATTCGTTTTATAACATCTGTTTGGTTTGGATGTGCAGAGGTGAAAATATCTAAAGGAGAGATTTTTATTCATTTAGTTCAGTGAAATTCCTGAGAATTCCATTTGGAAGGAAGAATAAGAAAGAGTATGGGCTTTGCGGTCTGAGAGACCTGGGCTTTTTTACTTAACAGTGCAACTTTAGATAAGTTACTTAACCTCTCTGAGCCTCAGTTTCTTCATCTATAAAATGGGAATAATGATACCTCCCTTGCAGGACTGTGGTGAGGACTAAATGCTGCCAGGTATATATTAAATACTCAATACATGTTCGTGTTCTCCCCCATTAAATACCATCTTATTTTTCACTTTGCTGAACAAGAGCACAGGCTAGGGACTGAAACAGCCTAGGTTCAATGCCTGATCTCACAGTCTTAGCAGCTCAGTGATTTGGGCCAAATTGTTAACAATCTCAGAGGCTCTGTTTCCTCGTCTGTAGAATAGAGTTAGTAACAACAGTGCTCAGCTCAAAGTAAGCGTTCAGTAACTAGCAGAAGCTGTCAGAGTCACACCAAATCATCATGGAGACAGCAGGGACCAGTGAGAGAGTACTGATGGTGAGCAGCTGCTGAGACGCTGATGAGCGGTCAGCCACGTGGCCAGGAGGAGGCGCCAACCTGTGGAATAAGCTTTGTTTCTCGCTTTTACCTTACTTTCCCCACTTTTCTTTGTCTTCTTTCTCACAGTTTCCTCTGTGTAAAAGATAGTTGCAGCCAGAGCTACATGAAATGTAAGCCATATATTTTCTTTTCCTGCCCGGCCTCCATAACATCTTCTGCCTGCTCATTACTCCTCATTGGCGTGGGGTTGTTTTTTGTTTTGTTTTTTGCTTTTTTATTTAGCTGCGCCGGGTCTTAGTTGTGGCACGCAGGATCTTTAGTTACGGCATGCAGGCTCTAGTTCCCTGACCAGGGATCGAACCCGGGCCCTCTGCATTGGGAGCGCAGAGTCTTAACCACTGGACCACCCGGGAAGTCCCCAGTGTTGGGTTTTTGATTCCACGCTCCCAGATGGAATAGTGTGTGTTAAACTCAGTGCTGTGAATTCTGTCTTGTGCGCCCTCAGCTGCCTACTAACTACAATATGGGCTTTTGTTAATTTCTGATACGTACAAGACCAAAAGGCCTAATTGCTAAGAATCCTGGGGGCAAAATTAACTCTCAGGAAGGGCCACTGCTTAGAGTCTTTGCATTTCTCCTTTGCCTCTGAAAGAGCATAGTTTACTTGTTCTGTCTTGTAGCCTCTTGTTTGATCATGCTACTCATAATAAATTACCCTGGCATTTCCAACAGGAGTGATTCTACCTGCTTCTCTTGCCCTGGGGCCAAATGGCTGCTTGTTTTTACTGAAGAGTTAAACACAAAGTATTTGACAAAAACGGGCTTCTCTTGAGGATCTACCAGAAAAGAAGAACCGTGTTTATGAGTTATGTGATATTTTTAGTTATATACATATTAGTTATGACGGGTATTTTAATCACTGTTATTACTGGGGTTTAAAATATATATGTGTATATGTAGTATATATGTATGTGCACGTGTAAAACATTTTGTAACACGGTATTTTACCACAAACTACAGTAGAAGCCAATATTCTAAGACATGGATGTTTTGAAGTATGAATTCATGATCCCTACTAACAAACAACCATTGGAACGTTTTGGAACACATCCCTACTTTATGCCACCTACTTGGGAGGCTGAATGGTGCCATCACATAATCTTGGATTTATTTATTTATTTTATTTATTTTTTAAGTTTTTGTCCACCCCATGCAGCCTGTGGGATCTTAGTTCTGCCACCAGGGATTGAACCCATGCCCCCTGCAGTGGAAGCATGGAGTCTTAACCACTGGCCCACCAGGGAAGTCCCACAAAATCTTGGATTTAAATTTCAAAACCCTGGCTACAATTTTCTGCCTAGCCTTCCTCCACAGCTGACAGTTTCACCCCGAGTTAAAGACAAACCAAGAACAAAGACAGGCCTGTGGCTTCTTTAAAGCTGTGTTGATTATTTCTCTCTCACACCTTCCTCTCTTTCTCATAGAAGCAGAGTAAGCTAGGAGGAAAAGAGAGCAGCCTCTTCGTCGGTGTCACCTGGAGGGGTGATCAGACCGTCTGCGCAGTCTTCTGGGCTCCTAGGCAGACAGAGGAGAGCAGGGGTTTTCTGCACAGAATCCCCAGATGGAAAAGTCCAGGGAGCAGCTCAATCCTGGGGGTGAAGCATCCACTCAGCTGAAGCCAGGATGAGCAGTCACCCCGCTTAGACTCTCCTCCTGGAAGGAAACCCTTCTGGGGGAGGTCCTCCCCAGACTTTTTTTTTTTTTTTTAATTATTAGCACCTTTAATTATTATTTATTTATTTATCCATTTTTTTGGCTGTGTTGGGTCTTCGTTTCTGTGCGAGGGCTTTCTCTAGTTGTGGCAAGTGGGGGCCACTCTTCATCGCGATGCGTGGGCCTCTCACCATCGCGGCCTCTCTTGTTGCGGAGCACAGGCTCCAGACGCGCAGGCTCAGTAGTTGTGGCGCACGGGCCTAGTTGCTCCGCGGCATGTGGGATCTTCCCAGACCAGGGCTCGAACCCGTGTCCCCTGCATTGGCAGGCAGATTCTCAACCACTGCGCCACCAGGGAAGCCCCCCAGACATCTTCATCCCCACCAGTGGCCGTTAGTTGTCACTCAGCTCCCAGCCTACGCTTAGGCAATTTACAGGGGTGAGTCGAAGCTGTGTTTATATGACTAAAATGAAAAACTCCTGATTTTATGACTTTCAAACACAATAATCCATATTTACATACAGTATTACCACATCACCCCTGAACTGGGAGTCATCATAAAGTGTTGAGGGTAGATTTTTTTTTTTAAGTCCTTATTGAATTTGTTACAATATTGCTTCTGCTTTATGTTTTGGTTTTTTGGCCACGAGACATGTGGGATCTTAATTCCCCGACCAAGGATCGAACTTGCACCCCCTGCAGTGGAAGTGCAGAGTCTTAACCACTGGACCGCCAGAGAAGTCCCTCTTTACCTTTTTTTACCACATCACAGGCTTGGGAAGATTAAATGAAGTAATATAATGCCCAGCAACCAGATATTTGCAATTATTATTGGTGGTGGTGGTGGTGTTTCTAGAAGAGTGATTGGCACCCTGCAGGGCTATCATTGTTGTGATTCTATTTATCTGTTTTCCATATCCACCTACAGTACTCCTTTACGTGATCTAGTCTCTTAAGTGATCCATGGGTTTATCGAGTGGTGTTGTTTGTATCAGTGATCATTTGCAAATGTCTGCAAATAACATAAATGGAGAACAAAAAATAATTCAACTGGGGAGCGACAGACACAGGTGTATAGTGTACACGCTGGTATGCAAATTGTTCCCTGTAACAGCCCTTCTTGAGCCTTAGCCTCCCGAGGGGCCCCCCTCTTTCTGGGGTCACTCAGCCTCAGTAGCCTGTTGCCTTTCTCACTCCCTTCTCTGTGCCCAATAAAATGACATCCAGCCGGAAGATAGGAATTTTCTCTTCCTGCTTCAAAGTTCCCCTGCAAGGTGGTTTCAGCCATTGCCCTGAAATGAAAGAGAAGAAGTCATTCTTATGTGTATTCATTTATCCAACAAGTATCTTACAGCCACTGGAGGGGGCTCGAGGGATGTGTGACCCTAACAAGACCCAGTCGTGCCCTGGAGGGACTTAACAGGCTGAGGGGGAGGCTCCAGCCGCGTAGGGTTGACTCCTGGGTATCTGGATTGGGCGATTGTGTAAAGGTTCATGTCATCTCCTAATGAGACTGGACATGCTTGGTGTGAAGTACCTGCGGGATAACAAGTAGGCACATTGAGAAGGGAGCTGAATGTGTGAGCCAAGAGCTTGGCGGGGAGAGCGGGGCGAGAGATATAAATCCAGCAGTTGAATATTTAGGCATTGATTGCCCAGGAAGTGGGCTAAGAACAGAACCCCAGAGAGTTCTGATGTGTAAAGCATGGCCTTCCATGCATCTTCTCCCATGTCCTTCCATTTAAAGACGTGAGAGGAACATGGAGAGAAACTATTGTGTAAATATCTCTAGAAAAAGAACAGTAAGTTCAACTGATGAAAAAAATACATTTAAATTACCCGATTCTGTCTGTCTTTGTAGGAGCAGGTTGAGGAAAGGAATACTCTATGTGAAGATTCTCTGGTACTGGGATTACTGGTAGATTGCATGGCTGTCGACACCCTTAGCCCATCAGAAAACAGGCGACGGCAGACAGACCTGCACATATGTAAAGATAATTTATATCAGGGACTTCCATGGAGGTCCAGTGGTTAAGACTCCACACTTCCACTGCATGGGGTGCAGGTTCAATCCCTGGTCAGGGAACTAAGATCCTGCATGCTGTATGGCACAGCCCAAAAAAAAGAAAATTTATATCAGCATCGTTTCTAAGAGCAAAAGATTGTGAACAGCTCAAATAGCTATAAATTTGGCTCATCTATAAATGGACTATAATACAACCCTTGAAAGATTGAGGAAGTTCTTTTTTTTTAAGTTCCCTTATGCTTCTTTCTTTTTTAAATTTTATTTATTTGGTTGCGTCGGGTCTTAGTTGTGGCAGGTGGGTTCCTTAGTTGCAGCTTGTGAGCTACTTAGTTGCAGCACGTGGGCTCTGTAGTTGTGGCAGGCAGGCTCCTTGGTTGTGGCTCCAGGCTCCTTAGTTGTGGCACACAGGCTCTGTAGTTGTGGCATACGAACTCTTAGCTGCGGCATGCATGTGGGATCTAGTTCCCTGACCAGGGATCGAACCCAGGCCCCCAAGGAAGTTCTTTAAGTACTGTTCATACAGGCGGGCACACACACACACACACACACACACACACACACACACACACACACATACACATACGCATACTCTCATATATATAGTGAACAGAAAGTGATGGTATACTACCAATTGTATGAAAAAGGAGAGGGGGAGAATATATTTGCATTTTATGTGTATATTTGCTTGCAATGTATAAAATATCTCTGGAAGGATACAGAGGAAAAAAAGATCATCTTGGTTGACCTTGAGGAAGGGAACTGGAGGGCTGGGAGGTGAGGTGGGGGGAGATTTTTTTCACTGTCCCTTTTTGTATCTTTCCAATACTGAACTATGTAGAAAAGGACCCTGTTCAAAAATAAACAATTATTTTAAAAAAGAGAGAAAAGGGAAAAAAGTCAGTGGAGTTGTAGGCAAAAGCTCTTAAGAGAAGAATCCCATGTAGGATAGAAGTGTAGTAAAATATGTCTTGCCTGGTCTCCAAGTGCTCAGAAGTGAAAATAAACCACTTGAAATAGGGGTTCAGCTATCCTGCTAAGATAGGTCCTTGTTAAGTCTCTGCACTGAAAAAATGGACTTTTCTGGGGGAAGGACCGAGACGGAGTTTCACAGCAAGGCAGCAGCGAAAGATGAGTAGGAAGTAAAAGGTTTGATGAGCCCCAATGTGAAGGAAAACCCTAGTCTTTCCCTCCTGTTGTAGGAAAAAACCTCAGCTCTGTCTATCTCCTAAGTGCTTCTTTTACTTCTCACACAAAACACACGTTTCTGGCACTTCTGGTCACCAACTGTGTGGGAGTTTTCCCCACACCAAGCAATTCTCTGCAACACCAGCTGGGTGGCCTGCAATTTAACTCAGTTCTGGCACCATCTACCTGGAGACGGCATCAGAGCCCACAGGATAAGGGCTCAGTCCCACAGGACTGCTCTCCGCCCTCCTCCCCCGCATTTCAGTCACCAGTGTCACCTGTGCTTCTGACCAAGCAGCTAGAGATCAGAGGTTCCAACGACCCCCTCCTTGGGTTTGGTTAATTCGCTAGAGCGGCTCACAGAACTCAGGGAAACACGTTCACCAGTTTATTAAAGGATGTGATAAAGGACACAGGTGAACTGCCAGATGAAGAGACACATAGGACGAGGTCTGGGAGGGCCCCAAGCACAGGAGCTTCTGTCCCCGCAAAGTTGGGGTGTGTCATCCTCCCGGTGTGGATGTGTTACCCAAAAAACTGGATTTGCCTTTTGGTGGGTGTCGAGCCAAGAAACATGGCCAAACCAAAGAATGGGAGAAGGAAGGAATTATTATCTGCAGCAAGGAAGGAGAGGGACTTCCCTGGTGGTCCAGTGGTTAGGACTCCATGCTTTCACTGCCTGCTGAGGGCCCAGGTTCAATCTCTGGTCAAGGAACTAAGATCTCACAGCACCACCAAAAGAAAGGAGAACACCAGGGATCTTTCCCAAGCTGTGCCTCCCCGAATAGCAAAATTGGGGAAGTTTGAAACTAAGGATACACACATATTCGTGAAGGGTCTTAAGCAGTGGAAAATTCAGTGTAGAATTGGGGCAAAGGTTGACAGAGTGCAAGCTTCAATTGATTGAAGTCACGAGGGTCAGAAAAGGTCAACATCATCATTCCATCCTCCACCTGGGTGGCGGCCTTACTTTCTGCCCCCAGAGATATGTATATACTCAACGATATGTATCAGATTGTTATGTACATCTTTTTTTTTTAACATCTTTATTGGAGTATAATTGCTTTACAATGGTGTGTTAGTTTCTGCTTTATAACAAAGTGAATCAGCTGTACATATACACATATCCCCATATTTCCTCCCTCCTGCGTCTCCCTCCCACCCTCCTTATCCCACCCCTCTAGGTGGTCACAAAGCACCGAGCTGATCTCCCTGTGCTATGCGGCTGCTTCCCACTAGCTATCTCTTCTGCATTTGGTAGTGTATATATGTCCATGCCACTCTCTCACTTCGGCCCACCTTACCCTTCCCCCTCCCCGTGTCCTCAAGTCCATTCTCTACATCTACATGTATCTCTTGAGGAGAATCTAGGACTCTTCTATCACAGAACCATTGTTTCTTGACTGCTTTTTCTTTGTTCCTGCATTCTTTTGTTCCCTTAAGATCATTAATTACTGAGACCTGTTCAAGGGCAAGCATCGTGGCCAGGCTTAGATCACAAAATGGCTTAGGCCAAAATGGGTTCTCTTGTGTCAAGAAAGCCATGCCTGGTTCTCTTTTCTCCGGGGACCCCCTACCCTTTCTGCTTATAATACCCAATGTTGGTGTAAAAGAAATTTCCAGTTATTTCAACCAGATCATCAGATGCTCTGGACCAAGACCCAAGACTGTCAGATTTGTACCCTTTTATATAACTTCCCCATATTTTGCCCTTAGATCTTGTCTTTTCTCTTGTAATATGGACATTAAAGTCTTAAAATGAAGAGGGCCTGCAAACTTGCTTTCAGGGACAGCAAGGAAGCCTGTATAGTCAGGCCACTCAGGATGGCTGTTCTCTTGCTCTCCGTATGTCCCCTGCCCTACCAGGGACTGCGTCACCTATTTCTGACGCATGAGACTGACCTTGCTATGTACTTGCCTCTGCCCCAGCTAGTGATTGTTCTTATCAAAGGGGTGGTGAGGGGCGTGCCCCTCTGCTGGTTTCCCTGGTAACCAATGAGCCCACCTGACGTCATTTCCCCTATAACTGGTAATCTCCCCCCCCACCCCCGCCCTGGGAGCAAAGACTGCTGCCATGTCCTGTCTGCCGCCTGCTGCAAATGGGGGGACCTTGCTTCAGACATGTAAACTCCCCCATCCATTAAACCATTGATGTCTCTGTTGTTGACTTCGGACTCTTTCTTCAGTCTTGAACCTGGGCCCATAGGCTTGTGGGGTGCAGCCCAACAGGTGGACATAAGGAGACCATCTTCGGGAACCCATCTAGGAGGGATGAGAAACCCACAGTCTGGGTAGGTGGTGACGGTTACCAGGGGGAGAGGAGGGGGGCGGGGGAGTCCCTGGGACCTGCCAGGGCGGAAGAGGAAAGCTTGAGGGGAACCTGCCTGGGCCTGTGAATCTCCCTGGGGGACTTAGGAGAAAGGGTTCCTCCAATACAGTGATAAATTATGCTTTGCACTGTAATAGGATTAAATTTGGAACTGTTACAGGTAAGGTGTTACTAGCCCATTCTTGTATCACAGAAAGCTAGGCTTTGTCTCCATTCAACAGGTATTATTTTATTTTCATTGTTCCTAAAATGATACAAAGGAAGGCTTCTGTTTGTTCTCTTACCTTATGCTGATGTCAGAACAACACAAAAATGCTGACTGTACGCTGATCTTGAAACAACACTGAAAACTTCAAACACGGGAAGATGATTTACTCCCCATTCCTTCCCCCTTTCCTCTTGGATTCGAACAACTGGCTATGTTTAACCCCAGTTTTGCCTACTCTTTCCCAGAAAAGTCACCAGCAAACATGGATGGATCTACTAAAGGCAGGACTGTAGACTCAACAGGGTGTGGGATTCCAGCTTTGTTCTCGGAGACCTGACAGTCTCATCAGGAGACAGATCATTATTGGGTTGGCCAAAAAGTTCGTTCAGGTTATCTATGTCACGGAAGAACCTGAGCGAGCTTTTTGGCCAACCCAGTACATTCAGAAACGGGTACTAACGCCCGAGAGCGTACGTTCAGTGCTAAGTTAGGGGTCTGGATAATAATGGCTTCAGGAATGCAGCTGAGGCAGAAATCCCTGAGGGTCAAGACACTGAAGCTTCTAGGAGAAGGGGGGGCCTCCAAGGACAGATTTAGAGAAGGAGTAAAGAGCGCACCTGAGGCAGGTGGAGGGTGTGGGCGAGACCAGCCCCTGCGGCACATCTCTGTGGAGGAAGAGGGACCTGGTTCGCTGGAGGCAGCAGTCATGGCGGAAGCAATTTCTGATTCAATGACAGTCTAAAGCAGGATTTTCCCCGGATTAATAGAAACCCTGTGCGTTGCAAACACAGCCGTCAGAGCATCAGAGGGATGGAATGGATGATCTGACTGCTGGGACTTGGCCGCTGAATGTGGAGTCGGGGGGCGGGGGGACCGTGTTTGAGGAGGTTCAGCATCGGTACATCTGCCAGCCCTCCTATGTCGCTCTGCACACAGCCGGGGCCAAGGTAAGGGTGAGTGTACATCCCTCCTGCTCCCTGCAAGCTCAGCTCGTATTATTTCTCTTGCTCTCTCCATTCTTTCCTCTTTCTGCTTACGGCCAGATGTCGAGGAGAAATCCTTTCTCGCTGTGAGTTTTGGTTGGAGTGTCAACCTGTGACATTTGCCCTTTGCGTGCATGCCCAGATTAGTAGGGAGGATAAACGATGGGAACTCTACCGATACCCACCTGGTCTAAGAATCACGAGTCTCCCGACTCAGCTCTAATGCCTTTCAGCTCCATGAACTTGAGCTGGCACTTAAACTACCTGTTCTTCGGTTTCCTTTATTTGTAAAACGGAGATGTTAATACCTCCCTACCTACCTCGCAGAATTTTCTTGAGAGTCAAATGAAATATAGTTGTAAGAGCACTTTGGAGACTAAGGAACTTATTATTAGTAACTCAAGGTGAAGATGGTGGGAACGGGGGGAAGGTGGTGAAGTTGGGAAACTCAATACATCCCATCCAGCCCGGTGATTTTATAGAATCGTTTTTTATCATTTAAATAATGTTAACTGTATAGCTTTTTTGGATGTTTTAATGACTCTCACTCTAGTGATATCTTTTTCCTCCCTAGATATCCCTAAATGCAGAACCCAGCACCCCCCTACACATTCCAGCTCATCTTGCTTGCCTTCCACATCGACCAGTGGGGCTCCCAGCCACTGAAGCAGCAACGAAAACTCTCATGCAGCATCTCCAGAGACACTCTGGGCTTCAATCATTACCCCAGGCCTTCCAGCCAAAGTTGATTTAAAAATGTGAAAGGATTTTTCTAGAAATGACAGGCTGCTCTACATGGAGAGTTGGATGTTACTTGGCTCCTTGATTAGAAACAGTTTAGGTACCTTATTGTGAAAGTGAGTCCTACAGTATTTCGGTAAAAGGTATTCATGGCACAGATGTTGACGTATTTACAAACTGAGAAAGAAATGTGATGATAGATACCATGCGGTTGATCAAGGGACATATGATAGCACCGTTGGTGAGACTGGGTGTGTGAGGCAGGGTCCCAGAAGGATACGGCCAGCACATTCCCAAGGCTACTTGAGCAGTTTAATGACGGGAGCGTTTACCATGGTGTCTTAGTTTTCTAGGGCTGCCGTGACAAACTACCGCTGTCTGAGTCCACGCAGGCTGCTATAACAAAAATAGCATTGACGAGTGGCTTATAAACAACAGATGTTTATTTTCTTACAGTTCTGGAGGCTGGGAAGTCCAAGATCAAGGTGTGGGCAGGGTTGGTTTCTTCTGAAGCCTCCCTCCTTGGCTTGCAGATGGCCATCCTCTCCCGGTGTCCTCATGTGGTCTTCCTTCTGCACGTGTCTCTGTCCTAATCTCCTCTTATTATAAGGACACAAGTCAGATTGGATTAGGGCCCACCCATATGACTTTGTTTAACCTTAATTACCTCTTTGAAGATACTCTCTCCAAAGACAGTCACATTCTGAGGTCTCAGGGGTTAGGACTTCAACATAGGAATTGGTGTGGGGCGGTTACAATTCAGCCCTTAACCCACACTGTGGGCGGGGTTAAGAGAATCAAGACGAGATGGTGAAGCCCCTGGAAACTAACAACAGCAGAAGCCTTTATCTTCCTTTGGCCTGAAGAAGCAAAAGAGAAAGGGCGTGCTATTCCTAGAACCCAGTGAGAGCTGTAGCCACGGGAGAGGGACTGCCCAGCCTATGGTATATGGTGGAGGAACGCAGCCATGATGGAGACCGGGGCCTAGCAGGGAGGGAGGGAGAAGACCCACCCCTCTCTCTCACCACTCTTCACACTCCAACAGCGCTTCCCTTTGGTCAAACCCACCTGGAAGTCAGAGAACAGAGAAGCCTGGGGGATGCAGCTCGCAGGTGTCAGCCTTTGAGGCAGGGAACAGGCCGACAGGTGTGGCCAGGAGTGGGCGGGGAGGGATAGGATGTGAGTGGGACGATGAAGAATCACCAGCACGGTGGCGGAAACGTAGACATTTCCAAAGGAGGAATTATGATGCATATTCAGGCAACGTAAATGGGCTTTAAAGAGTTACTGGAAAACAGAAAATGCTACTTAACTGCAAAAATATTAGTCATACATTCTAAACTAAACCACCTACTCATGTAACCATTTCCAGGTCCCAAAAGTGACCATTCTAGGATACTTATTTGCGTAAGTAAAGCAGGATGGTAGAAAAACAAATATGTTTGTCAATCTTGTCACGTTGAACACTTACGTTCTTACTTTATATACTGTAATATAGGTATTTTCGAATGGTTCAAAATGGTGACCTGGGGCTTCCCTGGTGGCGCAGTGGTTGAGAGTCTGCCTGCCAATGCAGGGGACACGGGTTCGAGCCCTGGTCTGGGAGGATCCCACATGCCGCGGAGCAACTCGGCCCGTGAGCCACAACTACTGAGCCTGCGCGTCTGGAGCCTGTGCTCGGCAATGAGAGGCCGCGATGGTGAGAGGCCCGCGCACCGCAATGAGGAGTGGCCCCCGCTTGCCGCAACTAGAGAAAGCCCTCGCACAGAAACGAAGACCCAACACAGCCATACATACATACATAAATAAAAAGAATGTAAGCAGACAAGAATAGCATTAAAAAAAATAATAATAATTAAAAAAAAAAAATTAAAAAAAAAAAAAAAAAATGGTGACCTGGCAGCATGGCCCCAGATACAGTGGTTTGGATGCCCAAATGATCGGTGGGGGACAGAACATGACCAACTTACAATTGATTGGTTTGCATCACCCAGGATGAAGCCAATATGTGGCTCTGAGGCAGGGAAGAAAGAAGACGCACCCAGGATGAGACCTTGTGTTCTTCCCATGGGCAAAGCAGATGGCTGTCAGTTAGGGTTTCCTCTTCCTGGGGCCTGAACCCTCATGGTCAGCCCCCAGGAGCCAGGGGCAGCGGTGTAAGCTGGGGTGGGGGGATCTGCAGCTCCAGGATCCTGCCCCGCTTTGTCCCAGTGAACGCCTGTGAATATGTCAGGAACCAGTCATGTGGGAGGCCTATGTTTGAATGGGCCAGTCTGGAGTAAGTCCCCAGCCCCTTCTGGAATAAACCAGGATATCCTGGGGCAAGGACATAATCAAGAGAAAGAAGGGCTCGTCCAGTACAAGTGGCTCCATCTTGTCTTAAGCTGTATTGGGTTATCTATTCCTGTGAAACAAACCGACCCCAAACTTAGTTGCTTACAGCTGTCTGTTATTCTCCTTTTGAATCTGCCTGGGGGAGAGCTTGTCTCTGATCCACACGGCATCTTCCCCCCAGCAGAGGGCTGGAAGGTCCACCTCCAAGATGGTGCAGGGACATGGCTGGAAAGTTGGTCCTGGCCGTCCACTGGGCACTCAACAGGGCTGAGGGTTGGGGGCCTCTGCTCCTCTCCACATGGGCTGGGATTCTCATCGCATGGGGGGTGGGTTCTAAGGCCAAAAGTCCCAAGAAAGCCAGGTGAAAACTGAATCACATTTTTATCCTAGCCTTGCGTTGGGCTGCACCCCACAGGCCTGCAAGGCCTGCACTTGCCAACTTCAAGACTGAAGAAAGAGTCCAAAGTCAACAACAGAGACATCGGTGGTTTAATGGATGGGGGAGCTTACACATCTGGACCAAGGTCCTGGGGCAACACCTCACCGTGTGTGGTGCACGGCAGGCAGGATGGGGCGACAGTCTTCGTTCGGGGTGGAGGCGGGTGGGGAAGTGGAGATAACCAGTTATAGGAGAATTGATGTCAGGTGGGCTTATCGGTTTCCAGGGAAACTAGCAGTGGGGCACGCCCCTCACCACCTCTTTAATAAGAACAATCATCAGCTGGGGCGGAGGCAAGTACGTAGGAAGGTCAGTCATGTGTGTAAGACAGGGGTCCGCAACCCCCGGGCTACAGACCAGTACCAGTCCGCCGCCTGTTAGGAACCCGGCTGCACAGCAAGAGGTGAGTGGCTAGCTAGCGAAGCTTCATCTGCTGCTTTCCATTGCTCCCCATCACTCGCGTTACTGCCTGCACCGTCCCGCCCCCTCCAATACGTGGAAAAATTGTCTTCCGTGAAACCGGTCCCTGGTGCCGGAAAAGTTGGGGGCCGCCGGTGGAAGATATAGGTGAAGCAGGCACTGGTCGGGCAGGGGGTGTACAGAGAGCAAGAGAACAGCCATATTGAGTGGCCTGACCATACACCTTGGAATTCTCCAAGTCACCCCATCATCCCCTGGTGATCACGAGGCTTGTCCAATTTCAAGCAGAGGGGTTGTAGACTGAGGAGAGTTGCAAGGTTCTGGAAGAACACGTGGGATGGGAAATATTATTAAGGCTGTTTCAGAATAGAAACCAAATCTCTGCCTCAGGATGGTACCTGTGTGACCCGTACCTATCATTGGTCACAGCATAGTTATGTGAACTAGGTACATCCCCTGTGTTAGTCTGCTTGGGATGCCATATAAAATACTATAGACTGGGTGGCTTAAACAACAGAAA
This sequence comes from Balaenoptera musculus, assembly GCF_009873245.2. Taxonomy (NCBI): domain Eukaryota; kingdom Metazoa; phylum Chordata; class Mammalia; order Artiodactyla; family Balaenopteridae; genus Balaenoptera; species Balaenoptera musculus. The sequence continues at coordinate 10,286,280 of NC_045790.1, forward strand.
TTTATTTTCTCACAGCTCTGGAGGCTGGAAGTCCGAGATCCAGGTGTCAGCAGGGTTGGTGTTTGATGAGAGCTCTCCTTGGGTTGTCTTTTTTCACTGTGTGCTCACATGGCCTTTCCTTGGTGCCTCTGCAGAGGGAGAAGGAAAGGGAGAGAGGAAGAGAGATGTCTCTCCTGGTGTCTCTTCTTATAAGGACACGAATCCTATCAGATCAGAGCGCCACCCTTATTACCTCATTTAACCTTCATTACATCCTTAGAGACCCCATCTCTAAATACAGCCCCTCTGGGGGTTAAGACTTCAACATATGAATTTGGGGGAACACAAACATTCAGTCCCTAACATCCTCCATAGTGATATGAAATAGATGACACTTGATAAATTTATATTGATATTCATTAATTCAAGAAAACTTCATTGAGCACCTATTGTGTGCCGGACTCTCTACTAGGCTCTGGGAATACAGGTAGGAGAAAAAAACTGTTCCTGTCTTTAATGAGTTTATAACTGCGAGGGAGACAGAGCAGCCGTTACAATACAGTGATCGCTGCCAGGAGAGCTTGCTGTGACAGCTGCTGGAAGGAACAAATATACCGCTCCGTGAGGCTGCAGAAGTGATGTCCAAGCAGAAACCGAGGATGAGGAGTATTGAGTAGTAAACGGGGTGGGACAGACAAGGGGATTAAGAAAGAAGATACACGGAGGCCTGAGGTAGAACTAGGGGAACCACGATCCTGGTTTGCCCAGGGCTGTCCTGGTTTTAGCACTAAAAGTCCCATGTCCGGAAAACGCCTTGGCCACTGTGCCTTCTCTGTGGAACTGTAAATAGTCCAGTAGAGCTGGTGCACAGAGGAGTGGGTGTTGCCACAGGATTGGCGGGAGAAACGCTGGAAAAGTAGGAGGAGCCCAAACAGGAACTGAGACACACTCAGGAGTTAAGACTTTCTCTTGGAAGTAGTTGAGGCATCAATAAGTGATCTTAAATAGGGGAGCAACTTGCTGAGACTTGCATTTAGAAAGAGCTCTATCTGCTGGATGATGAAGAAGAGGGACAATACTGAAGGCCCGTCAGGAAGCCATGGTGGTTTTCCAGGGGACAGAGATGGGGACTTAAAGTAAAATAATGGAGGGAGATGGAGAGACCCAGAGGATTCAGAATGTCTTAAGGAGAAGTAACAGAACTTAGAAATATACGTGTGGGAGGTGAGAGAGAAGGAGAAATCAAGGATGACTCCCAGATTTCTGGCTTGGGCAACTGGAAAAAGTCTTGGGAAGTCATTAAGATGGTTTGGAAATACCTTCCCCACTGCACCTGACATGAGAATACAAACAAAGCAGCCCTTCTTCTGCTTCCCATACAGCTCTTGTTGACCTAAAATCTCTGTTATTGTGCAACTGCCCCAGAAATCTCAGGTCCATACAGCCAGGAGACTGTGGGAACATCGGGATAAGGAGGAGGCTTGGGGCGAGAGGGGGAAGGAGAGGGGGCTTTATGACACTAGATTCTTCCTCAAGGTTTACGTACACTATCTTTTTTAAGCTTCACGAGAATCTTACGAGGGAGGTAGGTGGAGACCATTATTCCCATTTCAGAACTGCCGGATGGGGATAAAGTAGCATTCCCCCGGGGCCACTGCCACAGAGCTGCAGAGCTGGGCTCTACAGTGAGCTGTGTCTGACTCTGAAGAACTGCTCTTTCCACCATGCTGCTTCCCTAATTAGCGCACTAGTTTCTACCGATTGGATATGTGGTCACATCTACTGCCATGCCTTCATTCTATCTTCATTCAGCATTTGAGAAGGATGCAGGGAATTCCCTGGCGGTCCAGTGGTTAGGGCTCCACGCTGCCACTGCAGGGGGCATGGGTTGGATTCCTGGTCCGGGAACTAAGATCCCGCGTGCCTTGGCGTGGCCAAAAAAAAAAAGAGAGAGAGAGAGGAGGATGCAAACCAAAGTAAGGGCTCTACCTCCTTCAGGGCCCTAAGAGGCTAGCTGAAGGCTGCTTGCAGGAGCAAAGTTTGCAAGAGAGCTTCTTAATCCTCTGTAACTGGTCCCCGTGCTGATGATACCTGCAAAACTCCGAGAGCCATACTTCCTGTATAATTATCTTTGTGAACGTCAAGGCCAGACGAAGCTTTGGAGACGGTGTGCCCGTCAACAGCCTGTTTAGGGAGGGAGGGATGGGGGGGGGAGATGAAACTCAAGGGATAGGTAGCCATGGGCGGGACACTACAGGGGAGAAAGGAACACAGGAGGAGTCCCCAGGGCCTCCCTCCCAAAGATGGGAGTGCACAGTGAGCTTGTCTAAACCTCAGAAGGGGCTCTGGAAACCTGACAGCCATGTAAGTGGCCCCTACATGGAGGCTGCCCTCTCAGGTCCCTCCAGGACCCTGGAACTGGAGCCTTAAGAGAAACCTGAGAGCCGACTCAAGCTCCTTCGTAACCAGCCACGTTTACACTTTGATGCGAATCTTATCTCCTGTGGAGTCTTAATAGATAATCTATTCATTTTGCTTATAGTAAGCTAATCCATTTTGCTTTTAGTCTTCTATTGTTATTTCTGCATGGATTTTGTTCCCATCCCCCTTCTAGATTGGTAATTCTTCAAAAGATCCTAGTTTTGCTCTCTCCATGTTTTCACGTTTTCTTTTATGCGGTAGGCATGTGTCTGGAGTTTGTTGTCATTGGAAATGTCATCAGAAGATCTGAAATGTTCATTTCTCAGCTGGCTTCTTTATTCACTGACACTGGCACAGAAAGGACACAAGAGGGCGCTCCTTCCCCTCTTATCTGAGTTCAGGGAGCTGCACGTTTTCTGCCCCTTCAGATCTCTCTTGAAAACTTAGACACGACTGACGTTGGTGAAAACATGTTTTTTACTACTACTGGGGAGAGGCTTTGGGGAATTTTGAATATTTATATTGACACACTTAGGGAAATATTTATTCAGCTCAAGTCTTTGATTCCATTTGAATCAAACAAATATTCACATAGTCAGTTTTGGAAGAACTTATAGTCTAAGGAAGAAACATCTAGTTTAAAAATTAACCAACCACTTTATACCCATTGGGATGGCTATTATGAAAAATGCAAAATAACAAGTGTTGGCAAAGATGTGGAGAAATTGGAAGCTTTCTGCATTGCTGGTGGGAATGTAAAATGGCAGCTGCTATGGAAAATGGTATGGTGGTTCCTCATAAAGTTAAACACAGAATTACCATAAGATCCAGCATTTCCACTTCTGGGTATATTCCCCAAAGAACTGAAAGTGGGGACTCAAAGAGATATTTGTACACCCATGTTCATAGCAGTATTATTTGCAATAACCAAAAGGTGGAAGCAACCCAAGTGTCCATTGACAGATGAATGGATAAACAAAAATCTACTTAATTCTACTAAAGCATACCTTTAAAGATGGAAGAAAAAAAAAACCCAGACCGAGAGAGATGTATCTTTAAGCCCTGTTTCATATACAGCCTTATCTCTTACCAAGGTGCCTTAGAATAGTGAAGAACCTCATGGCCGTGCATCGCCATGTCTGTCAGGGAGAGAGCCGAGGTTTCTGAATATGGCCCCTGCTAAGACCAGTGTCCCACCCACCTGGGCTCCTGGTTCCATCCCCTTTGGTCTCCTGGGACCATGCTTTCTCAGTTTAGCATCTTTCGGATGCCTACATTTTTCACCCCACAATTGACCACTGGTCTTTAAAATGTTATCATTTAACCCAGCCTTGTTCCTCTCCTTCATTTCGCTAAACACTTTCCTGCAAGTTACATGTGTGTCTTTCTTTTGTTCTTCAATAACTACTCTCCTTAACCTGGTCTCAGCCTTAACCTCATGGCAATTGTACTCTCATGGTGTCTTAGTCCATTTGGGCTGCTAAAACAAAATACCATAGACTGAGTGGCTTAAAAACAACAGACATTTATTTCTCACAGTTCTGGTGGCTGGCAATCCAAGACCAAGGTGGGGGCAGATTCGGTGTCTGGTCAGGCTCCTCTCCCTTGTTCACAGCCAGCGCCTTCTTCCTGTGTCCTCACCTAGCAGAAGGGGTAAGGGAGCTCTCTGGGGTCTCCTTTATAAGGGCACTAATCCTACCAAAGAGGGCTCCACCCTCATGTATTAATCACTTCCCAAGGGCCCCAGCTCGTAACCCCAGGATTTCAACATGAATTTTGGGGGGACACAAACATTCAGATCATAGCACATAGGTTACCAGGACCCTCCTCATTGCCAAATCAAATGGACTTTTCTATGTCTTCATTCGACTTGACATCTCTGTAGCATTTGGTCTAGACGAGCATTCTTTTCTTACTTTCTTTTTTTTTTTTTTTAATTTTTTGGCCCCTCGGCATGTGGGATCTTAGTTCCCCGACCAGGGATCAAACCCACACCCCCCTGCTGTGGAAGCGCAGAGTCTTCACCAATGGACCGCCAGGGAAGTCCAAGTTCTTTTCTTTTTAGAAGTCTGTCCCCATCTTGGTGACTGCTGCCGAAGCCTGTTCTCTCCTCTAGCTACTGTCTTATTTGACTTCTACCCACTACTGGCTTCTCCAACCCTGGTTCTTCTCCGTCCCTTAATCGACATTGTTGTGGTCTCGCCTTAGAGGTCATCAGATCTGTGTCTACTTTACCAGATTATGATGATGACTGCCAAATCTCTATCCCCAGTGCAGACCAACCTCCCTCATTTAATCCCACTCTTTCCCCAGATTTACAGGGTGTTTGCGCTTTGGATGTTCTGCCAGTACCTCATACTCAGCAGCCAAGGATGTTTCGTTTATTTCTTTTTTATTTATTTATTTATTTGGCTGCATTGGCTCTTCATTGCTGTGTGGGCTTTCTCTGGTTGCAGCAAGCGGGGGCTACTCTTCGTTGTGGTGTGCAGGCTTCTCATTGCGGTGGCTTCTCTTGTTGCAGAGCATGGGCTCTAGGCGTGCAGGCTTCAGTAGCTGTGGCTCATGGGCTCAGTAGTTGTGGCTCACGGGCTCTAGAGTGCAGGCTCAGTAGTTGTGGCGCACGGGCTTAGTTGCTCCACGGCATGTGGGATCTTCCCAGACCAGGGCTCGAACCTGTGTCCCCTGCACTAGCAGGCAGATTCTTAGCCACTGCGCCACCAGGGAAGTCCCTCGTTTATTTCTTTTTTTTAAATTTATTTTTGGCTGTGTTGGGTCTTCATTGCTGCGCGTGGGCTTTCTCTAGTTGTGGTGAGCGGGGGCTACTCTTTGTTGCGGTATGCGGGCTTCTCATTGCGGTGGCTTCTCTTGTTGCAGAGCACGGGCTCTAGGCGCGCGGGCTTCAGTAGTTGTGGCACACGGGCTCAGTAGTTGTGGCACGCGGGCTCAGTAATTGTGGCTCACGGGCTCTAGAGCGCAGGCTCAGTAGTTGTGGTGCACAGGCTTAGTTGCTCCATGACATGTGGGATCTTCCCGGACCAGGGCTCGAACCCGTGTCCCCTGCATTGGCAGGCGGATTCTTAACCACTGCACCATCCGGGAAGCCCCCCTCGTTTATTTCTTAAACATAAAATGAGGCGGGAAGGATCTTAGACACTTCTGACAGGGCTCCCCCACTCGGCTTCATGATTGTGGGGATCATTTAACTTCTGTGAGTCTCAGTTTCTTTACTGGGGAAGAGATTTACTTCCCCAAAATCCTATCTGTGAGGAATAAGAAAAAATATCTGAGTGCGTGTGTGTGTGTGTGTGTGTGTTTGTGTACTAAGGTAAAATAGGGACTTTCCTGGCGGTCCAGTGGTTAAGACTCCACACATCCATTGCAGGGGTCACGGGTTCTATCCCTGGTTGGGGAACTAAGATCCCACATGCCATGCAGCACAGCCAAAGAATTAAAAAAAAAAAAAAAAGTAAGGTAAAATATATAGGTGCCAAGGAGTGTCAGAGCAGGGAACGAGAGGCCGTGCCTTCTCCTGATCGCACCATCGCACACAAATGGAATCTCAGGTGGGCTAGAGATGCTTGTACCTGAGCAGGTGCGCTGTCAGGGTGGTCTGCCCTGCCTGCTGGCATGGAAGCACATGTCATTCCTAGATCCGGCATATTCTTCCCCACTTTGTCTAGCAGAGTCTCTTACTCATCAGTTGTCAAGGAACTAAGAACTGATATGCTCCCAGAAAGATGCAATTCTAACCCAGTACAATCGAAATAATCTTATTTTGATAAATACCACTGATACCTTCAATTTTCTGTCATGGTGGTTCTCAACCCCAAAACACTTGAGGGAAATGACTCTCCTATTATATCAGTGGCTCTCTGTGCTGATGATTCTGGGAGACTGCATAAATATCGGGGCGTGTCATGAGTGTGATTTAGAACTCGGGAGAGCATGCACCCTGAGTTGAGAATCGTGGCTCTATTATAAGACAGTCTTACAGAAAAGCCCAAATAAATACTCCCTTGCTAATATCATTGAAACACCAATAACTGATTTTTCATGAGACCCCATCCGCTTGTCATCGGTGTGTTTAACAAAGATAGCAGCCTTTTGTACTAAAAAAAAAAAAAAAAAGTTGTTTCTCTTCCAGATTCCATAAAGGATTCTAAAGGCTGTAAGACAGGATCCCTGCAATCAAGGAAACTATAATGTAGCAGGAAGGTTTCTTATAGAAAAGAAACAACTGGAGGGCCTCAAAACTCTAGTCTTCATTTTAAAGGTGTTAAGCGTAGTTGTAGTTCAAAGAATATAGTCGGGGGGCTTCCCTGGTGGCGCAGTGGTTGGGAATCTGCCTGCCAATGCAGGGGACATGGGTTCGAGCCCTGGTCCGGGAAGATCCCACATGCCGCGGAGCAACTAAGCCCGTGCGCCACAACTACTGAGCCTGAACTCTAGAGCCCGCGAGCCACAACTACTGAAGCCCACGTGCCTAGAGCCTGCGCTCCGCAACAGGAGAAGCCACCGCAATGAGAAGTCCGCGCACCACAAGGAAGAGTAGCCCCCGCTCTCCGCAACTAGAGAAAGCCCGTGTGCAGTGACATAGACCCAACACAGCCAAAAGTAAATAAATAAATAAGTAAATAAATGTTAAAAAAAAAAAAAAGAATATAGTCGGTGTGGGCCGGGATCATTAAAGACTTTTGTGACAGTGAATCTTGCCCCAAGCCCCAAAGGAAGGGTGAGGCTTGGATAGACAGAGAGGAGGAGACAACAGTAGGAGCATGAAGACAGAGGTAGGAAAGTTTGCTACCAGGAGGGGTGTAAAGGCTTGACCCTTACCCTGTGAGGGCAGAAGAGGAAGGGCGGATGGGGAGTGTGGGGCTAAGGGTAGGCAAGACCTGAACAAGATGCAGTAAGGAGCCTTTGTGGGTTCTTGCATGGAGAAATGATATGACAAAATAAGTAAAACGTAGAAGGTGAGATATTGGTCTGGGGAACGATTTTTTGGATTTGACACGAAAAGCAAGGGCAACAAAAGTAAAAATAAACAAGTGGGACTAAATCAAACTAACAAACTTCTGCCCAGCAAAGGATACCATCAAGAAAATGAAGAAGCAACCTACAGAATGGGGAAAATAATTGAAATCATATATCTGATAAGAAGGGGTTAACATCCAAAATATATAAAGAACTCATACAACTCAGGAGCAAAAAAAAATCTAATTTTAAAATGGGCAGAAGAAGAATAAAATAAAATGGGCAGAAGAACTGAAGAGACATTTTCCCAAAGAAGACATACAAATGGCCCAAGAGGCACATGAAAATGTGCTCAACCTCACTAATCATCTGGGAAATGCAAATCAAAACCACAGTGAGATATCACCTCATATCAGTTAGAATGACCATCATAAAGACATTAAGACAAGCAATAACAAGTGCTGGGGAGAATCTAGTGAAAAGGGAACCCTTACACACTACTGGTGGAAATATAAATTGGTGCAGCCACTGTGGAAAACAATTTGGAGCTGCCTCAAAAATTTTAAAATATAACGACCATATGATCCAGAATTCCACCTATGGGTATATATCCAAAGGAAATTAAACAGAATATTAAAGAGATGTCTGCATTCCTGTGTTCATTGCAGCATTATTCACAATAGCCAAGATAGGGAAACAAAGTGTCTGTAAACAGATGAATAAAGAAAATGTGTATATAAACATGGAATATTATTCAGCCATGAGAAAGAAGGAAATTCTGACATTTGTGACCACGTGGATGGACCTTGAGGGCATTATGCTAAGTGAAATAAGGCAAAGAAAGAAAAACAAATACTGCATGATATCACTTATATGTGGAATCTGAAAAAAAAAGTCAAAACTCATCGAAACAGAGTAGAAAAATGGTTGCCAGGGGCTGGAGGGGGGATGGGGGAAATAGGAGAGGTTGGTAAAAGGGTACAAACTCAGCTGTAAAATAAAAAAGGCCTGAGGATCTAACGTAAAACATGGTGATTATGGCTGATAACACTGTGTGTATAATTGAAATTTGCTAAGAGAGTAGAATTTAAATGTTCTCACCAAAACAAAAAACTGCGTTTTAAAAAGATTCCCAGGTATTTCTTATGCACTTTGATGTTTGAAGAACACTTTTCACAGTAACATAGTGAGTTAGAAGAGATTATTATGATTTTAGAAGTTTTCACCAAGTAGAGAGTTGATTTGTTCCTTTAAGGCTGGACGGGGTTTGTATGGATAGGTGTGGGCCTAGACAGGGTTCCAGGGAGATAAAATTGTTTATGCAAAGGAGGAAAAAAAAAAAAGCGAATGTGAACAGAGATTAGACAACTTTTTCTGAAGTCAAGGATTCATGAAGGGGAGTAGTAGTGATAAGATTGGAAAAACCCTGAAGAAGAGGCCTCGGTATTTATTCGGGAGTGCAGTGTTTTCTCTAACGTGTTCATGATGAAATTTTGATATATTTCCTTCCATCATCCCAAAGAGAAACAATTTTAAGAAAGAAAATGACTATACCTTTAATATCATAATGATTACTACTACCAGCACGTGTGCCCAGGAGAAAACCAAGCTGTTAAAATAAACACGATGCGCAATTGCCAAATCTTTGTTATTATTTACTTGCTGCTGGTTCATTCAGTTTGTCATCTGCTAGTGCTAGCAGATAAAAGTTTGGATCCTTACTACTACGGAAAAACAAATATCGGGGGAAAAAAAAACATTACAAGTTGAGGAAATTCTACCTGTTAAATGTTCTTTTCTCTATGAATTGGGGAAAGGTCAAGGTTATTTGATACGAGGGCAGACCACCTTGGTTCAGCTCATAGAACATCAGACTTCCCAGGGAATATGGATTAAGTCCCACTGTCAACCGTGGGAAGTAAGGACCTGAAAGGATAAATGTGTGCTTTTAGGCAGATTACTTTGGTAACTGTATACACGCTGGGTTGTTGAAGGGAGCAACCAAAGACAAGAAGACCAGTTAGGAGATTAGAGCAGTAAACAGCAGTAATCCAGACTTGAGATGGAGTAATAGGACCTTATATTTACCCTACTTTATGTTATACACATTCTTTTCACAGGCACTCCTTAAAATGATTATGTGAGGAAGTGTCATTAAAAACCAAAAAAAAAAAAAAGTGGACATTTAATTTAAAAGGTGGTTATGTGAGCAATATTTTTTTTTTTAATTGACAGGACTTAGTGAGTGGTAGGTTGGTGGGGGAAGGGATGGCAGGGAAGAGAGGAATCAACGGTGATCCCAAAGTTTTTGAACTTGGGCACCTAAAAGAATGTTATTGCTACTAACAGAACCCTAGAGGAAAAGCGAATTTGGAGGGGGGTTTGTAACGGTAAATTTTCTTTTTTCTTTTTCTTTTGAAATAATTTCAAACGTAAGAGAAAAGTTATACCAAAATAGTACAAAATAACTACCACATTCCCTTTACCCAGAAACTCACTCAACTGTCACCCGTCTCAATAATGTCCTTTTCAGCAAAAGGATCCAAAATAGGACCACGCAGCGCACTCAGCTGTCACGTCTTTCAAATCTCCTTCCGTCTAGAAAAGTGCTGTGATTTTCCTTTACTTTCATGGCTGTGACTTTTTTGAATATTACAGGCCATTTTGTAGGTTTGTCCCCCAGTTTGGGTTTGTGTATTGCTTCCTCCAGATTAGACCCAGGTGATGCACCTCTGATTGGACTGTCACAGAAGTGACCAGTATTCTCACTGCATCAACAAAGTGATTTATCTCATTACTTGTCATGTTAACTTTCCTAGTTTGATTAAGATGGTATCTGCCAGTTTTCACCATGGTAAAGTGACTCCACCCTCCCTATCTAATTACTAAAATATGTAGTGAAGAGATACTTTCAGACAGTGCTGACAAGGCTGGCTTCCTGGCAGTACCACCAATGAAGTTGTACTGGGCCCTGCACTTAGAAGGGTCCCAGGTTTGGTTTACTTTTTGCTCAGTTCCCACAAAGAAGGAAGGAAGGAGGGAGGGAAGGAAGGGGCAAAGAGGTTCAAGTTTAAAATTTTTTTAAATTATTTATTTATTTATGTTTTGGCTGTGCTGCTTGAGGGATCTTAGTTCCCCAACCAGGGATTGAACCCAGGCCCTGGGCAGTGAGAGCTCAGAGTCCTAATCAGTGGACCGCCTGGGAATTCCCTACATTCAAGTTTTGACTTGTTACCTTTGAGTTGCCCGGACACCTAAGCGTTAGAAGAGCAAGGCTAGGGCTTGGGAGTGAAATCTGGGCTGAAGATAAAGGCTGGAACGTTACATGCACAAAGGTGGTGATTGAAACGGGGAGGATAATCTCTCCAAAGGAATGAGAAAGAAAAAGAACTGGGGACCTCACCTTAGGGAACGCGCACAGATGCGGTACAGAAGGAAAAAGGGAGCCCGCAGAGGACCTAAAGGAATGCATCAAAGAGGGAGGAAATCCAATGGTGCCGCATCAGAGAAACCAAAGGAAAGGGGGGTTTTGTAAGGAAGAGTAGTCAGCCATGTGAGTACTGCAAAGAAGATAAAGGAGACGGCTGACCAAGGAAGGATCCCTAGTTCTGATAACCAGCCACAAGGAAGACATTATCCGTCTGTTCTTGTATGCATCCGACAAACTTTGGTGGCGGAGGGGGGATGGTTAGCGCATAGGCTTGATAGAAAGGGTGTTGGCAAGACCGCCGTCCTGGGGGTACCACCTGTGTAGGCACACAGGTCCCGCGCTTAGAAGAGTCGCAGGCTTGGTTTAATGCTCTTGAAATTCTTAATTTCTGAGCAAGAGGTCCTGCATTTTCATTTTGCACTGGACCTTGCAAATTACGTGGCTGCTCCTGAGTGACCCCGCAAGTGTAATCTATTCTTTGGGAATCTGTGTAGGTGACAGAGAGAGGTCAGTACCTTGTCCCAGGGGCAAAGCGCAGGTCAAATTTCACTTAGCCTTGGGCATGTGTGTTGCGAGAGGGTAGTGGACAATGGGAGGAGATTACCGAAGCTGCCGAGTGAGGGCGGATTTACAGGAAAGGCGAAAGAGGGGTTCGAGGCCTTTGGGGCGGCAGACTTAGCCTTGGTCAGGCAGCGGGACGCGAGGAAAATCGAGGTAGAAAGACAGCCAAGGCCAGAAAGGTGAGGGGACAGACTGAGGACAAGCCAAACGCTGCCTTAAAACCTTGTCCGGTGCCTAGGACTGAGCGGGCCTTAACGATCGGGCTGGTGGAGAGCCCGCAGGACCCGACGGCGGGGCGCGGGCGGGGAGAGGCCAGCCACCCCGGCGCAGAAGCGCGCGCACGGCCCGGGGACGCGATTTCCATCCGCGGGCCGAGCACGACTCGGGGACCAAGAGGCCGCGCAGGCCGCGGGGAAGGCAGCGCGTCCGGGCTGCGGGGCTGCCCGGCCTCCACGCTCCTCCTCGCGTCCCCTCCGCTCTCCCCGCCCGCCGGCCTCGCGCCCGGAGCGGCGCAGGGAGGCCTCCGTGGGCCGGGGCACGTCCGCGCCGCCGCCCTCCTCGCCCCGCGCGCCCGGAGGCTGAGCTGGCGGGGAGGGGCCTCGCGCTGCCTCCGGGCCCGGGCGCTTCCGCCGGCCGCAGCCGGGGCTTGGGCGTTGCGCCCGGGCAGAGACGGAGCGGGGACGCCGGGCGGCCCAGGGCCTTGGCAGCCGTCGCCCCGCGCCGTCTGGGGGCGTCCCGGGCGCAGCTCCTCCGAGCGCTGACGAGCCGGGACGCACGAGGCAGGACGGCCCGGGCGCTGCTCGCGTCTGGGAAGGAACGTGCAGAAGCCCGCCTCCCCGCTTCGCCCCGGCCTCTCGAATCTTCTTTCTCCAGCCTCGCCGAGCTCGCCTGAAGGGCCCTGCGGGGGCTTCCACACTTTTAAGAGGGGGAAATTAAACTGGAGGAAATTAACCTTATTCAAAGAATTGGGAAGGAAACTGAGAGGGTTTGAGGTCGGTTTCAACCTCCGCCTGCCACCATAATTACAGAAGTGTAACTTAATTAGACCAAATAGAAAAAAAAAAAAAAAACCAGGAGCACCCATCGTTCCACTAACCACAAGAAACACTTGACATATTGGGATATTTCTTCATATGAGGCTATGTATATTTTTCTTTACATAATTGATAATTCTGTGCAAATTATTTAGTATCTTGCTTTTTGTGCTTAATAACCTTACAAACATTTCCCATTTCCTTGAACACATTTTCTGTGCTAACATAGAGCTGTAGCAAAATGTAACCATTTTCCTTTTTTAAAGGTCCAAAGGATAAAAATATTTTTAAAGTTCCTGATTCTTAATACTAAATTGTTCTCCACAAAGACTGTACTAATTTATTTTTCCAGTCGCACTGAATGAATGGCCAGTCTTAGTACACCGGTATATGTTGATCAGAGAAAGACACCGGGGCCTTGATCAGGTAACCCCATCTCTCCTCCGCACCAAACCTCTGCTCTACCTGCCTCCTTTCGTTAAAAATGTAAAGAAAAATACAAAGCCTTTTGGACTCAAACATTGACTACTGGGGACTTTGGCCAGTTCTTGTTTTTCAGTTTCCCCCATCATTTTCTATTCCCCTAAAGCTTTGAAAGGATACCACCCAATCAGTATCTTAAAGATGGAAGAGAAATCAGCCAGAAGTCTCTCTTCTAGAACCCTGCCCTCCTGCCTCCAAGTGAGGTTACTTCAGTGTGTTTCCTCAGGGTCTCAGCCTGCTAATAGATGCAGTGGCTCCCATAGGATCAGGTCAATAAGAAGTCAAAGCTCAGGTGTTAAGTAATTATTCCTATTAAGAATTCTCTGATTCCCTGAGAAACAACCTAAGTACCAGTAGAGGGATGAATGGCTAAAGAAGACGTGGGATATATATATCACATAGATACCAGATATATATAATTTGACCTTGAGGGCATTATGCTAGGGGGGATAAGTCAGACAGAAAAAGACAAATACTGTATGATATCACTTACATGTGGAATCTATAAAAAGCTGAACTCATAAAAACAGAGTAGAATGGTACTTACCAGGGGCTGGGGGATGGAGGAGTAGGGGAGATGTCATTTAAGGGTACATACTTGGAACTAGCACACTGGGGATAAGTCCTGGGGATCTAATGCTCAATACAGGGATCATAGACAACAATATTGCATTATAAACATCAAACTTGTTAAGAGACTAGATCTTAATTCGTCCCACCACGAAAATGAAATGATAATTTTGTGATGTGCTATGATCAAAGTGCTAGCTAATGCTACAGTGGTAATCATATTGCAAATGTATCAAATCAACATGCTGTGCACTTTAAACTTACACAATGTTATATGTCAAATGTATTACAATTAAAAAAAAAAAGTCCCATATAGCGGGAGACCTTAGAGAATAAAATAGAGAGAAAAGAAGCAACATTGTGCACAGAAATGACCTCACTCTCACCTCATCCCATGAAGAATTAAAATCTAAATGGACAAGTGCTATAATAAAGGTGAATGCAAAATGCCAAGAGGGGGAAAAAAATCTCGAAAACTGAGTGCCTCTCCATTCAGGACTGCTTAGCAAGTCACAGTACTAGATTCCCCAAATCAGAGTGGCTGAAGGGACTCTGAGTGACTTTCTGGAGCTTTGGCATTGCATAATAAATAATAATAGAATAAATAATAATAGCCACTCTATTGAGCATGAGTTTGCATGCTCTGAGTGTTAGGTCATAATCACCCTTTGAGGAAGGTAGTATTATGGCCCTCATTTTACAGATGAGGAAACTGAAGTCAGAGTGGTTTGTCTGATTCCTTGATACTCTGTAACTGATAGCATATGTTGCTTTCTCTTTTTTTTTTTTTAATTTATTTATTTTTATTTTTGGCTGCGTTGGGTCTTTGTTGCTGCGCACGGGGTTTCTCTAGTTGCGGTAAGCGGGGGCTACTCTTCGTTGTGGTGCGCGGGCTTCTCATTGTGGTGGTTTCTCTTGTTGTGGAGCACGGGCTCTAGGCACGCGGGCTTCAGTAGTTGTGGCACACGGGCTTAGCTGCTCCGCAGCATGTGGAGTCTTCCCAGACCAGGGCTCGAACCCGTGTCTCCTGCATTGGTAGGCAGATTCCTAACCACTGCACCACCAGGGAAGTCCTGTTGCTTTCTCTTTTAACCCTTTGCACCAGTGGAGAGAGAGAGTGAATATGAACAAGATCTGCACTTTTTCTTAAATTCTAAACCCTTGTGTACCGTGTCAATCCAATCATAGTACAGCACTGATGGGAGCAAACCACAAAGCTGCAGCAACCACTTTTCATGTTTACTTCTATTTGGCTGCAAATTTGTCATCACGTGGTTTTACCATATTCTATCCACTAAGCTGGCCTGCATTCCCAGCCCCATAAATTTAGCTCACTCCTGCACCCAGAGCCTCCTGTTCTGGCCTTACCTTTGAAGTTAGTTATATTCATGTATTTGCCTTGCATCTCCCATCTGGGCCACTGGCCTTGTGATGTTCTTTTTTTTTTTTTTTAATAAATTTATTTATTTATTTTTGGCTGCATTGGGTCTTCATTGCTGCGTGCGGGCTTTCTCTAGGTGCAGCTAGTGGGGTCTACTCTTCGCTGCGGCACACGGGCTTCTCATTGCGGTGGCTTCTCTTGTTGCAGAGCATGGGCTCTAGGTGCACGGGCTTCAGTAGTTGTGGCACGTGGGCTCATTAGTTGTGGCTCGCGGGCTCTAGAGCGCAGGCTCAGCAGTTGTGGCACACGGGCTTAGTTGCTCCGCGGCATGTGGGATCTTCCCAGACCAGGGCTTGAACCCGTGTCCCCTGCATTGGCAGGCGGATTCTTAACCACTGCGCCACCAGGGAAGCCCCCTTGTGATGTTTTTAAAGACTGCTTTAACTATTCTTTCCAGAGTGGATGTGTTGCTTACTTCTTCTTTGGGGTTTCCTTAAGACAATTAAACATTCTCTTAGCATCACTAACTCACAAAATGATTGAATCTTCAAGCTAGAAGAGACCTTATCCAGTGTCTACTCATCATTTTCAAGAGGAGGTACTCTCTGGCCACTCTGCTAGTTGAGTCACCAAGGCTAGGACACAGGCATCCCATGCTCTTTCCTGCAGCCTCTGATCACTGACTGTTTCCTTGGCTCCAGGCTCTCCTGAACTAGCTTCACAATGAGAACAGGTAACCCATCAATGCCCTTAGATTGAGCAGAGGCCTCTGCCTCTTGGCTACTCAAGGTGATTGCTTAGCCAATCCTGAATTCTTGAGCAATGTGGATTTTGCCTATATTAACTCTGCAGAATATCCTGATAAACTTTTTTTTTTTTTTTTTTTTTTTTTTTGCTGTGCCACGAGGCTTATGGGATCTTAGTTCCCCGACGAGGGATTGAACCCAGGCCCTCAGCAGTGAAAGCGCAGAGTCCTAACCACTGGACCACCAGGGGATTCCCATAATGGGTCTGCACTGGACTGGCTCAGCATCTGACCCTCAGTAGCATGACAGGGAAAAGAGCAGGGACCAAAGAGGACCTTTCAAAAATCCCACTCTTTCATGCAGAAGGAAAGGAGCACCCCTACTCCTGGCCCAAGGCTTAAAGCTTCTTTGGAGCTGGCAAGAGTTTTATTTTATTTTGTTTTTCAAATGCTTTAAAGTTTATTTTAAAACCTTACCACAAACATACAGCATACTAACACCTTTACAATTTATTCTCAGGGTTTTTTTTGTTTTTGTTTTTAATTTTAAAAGCATTGTTTGGGGACTTCCTTGGTGGTCCAGTGGTAAAGAATCCGCCTTCCGATGCAGGGGACGCAGGCTCGATCCCTGGTCGGGAAACTAAGATCCCACATGCTATGGGCCAACTAAGCCTCGCACCACAACTCCTGAGCCTGCGCACCTCAACTAGAGAGAGAAAACCCGCACAACACAACTAGAGAGAAGTCTGTGCACCGCAACGAGAGATCCCGCATGCCTCAACGAAGATCCCGTGCGCTGCAACTAAGACCCGACACAGCCAAAAAATAGAAAATAAATAATGAATAAATATTTTTTAAAAAAGCATTGTTTGTGTTATATTTTTATGTAAGTTATATATCACTTCAATTCTGCAATTTACTTTCCTCCCTTTTTGTAAATTATTTATTTATTTATTTATTTATTTATTTATTTATACAGAGAGATGCAAATATCAAAAGTCTATAGCTTGATGAACTTTCCCAAACTGAACACACCCAGTTACTTGTATTCAGATCAAGAAACAACATTTCCTTCACCTCAGAAGCCCCCCTGTATAGAGCTTCTTATTGTTGTTCTTTCTTCCCTCTTTTCATAAATTTGCCTGACATGAAAATGGATTTTTATCTGATTTAAAGATGGCACATTCCCCAGTTTCCTTGCATGCAGCACGTGTACAACAGAAGAACTACTTCTTTCCTTCCTAGTCTTGAGGCCAAGTTAAAATCAAGTGCATTAAAAACTCTGGCTTCTCAGGAGAAAGCCTGAGGGTAGATTCATAGATTTATACATACTTAAACCTGGAAGGGACTTTGGTAAGAAGAGGTTATGGTCAAGGTGTTGGACCTCTCAAGTGGCAGATCTAGAACTGGAGCCCAGGACTCCCAACAAACCACCATCATTCCTTGCATTGTTAATGTCATGTAAATAGCCACAAGGCAGAGTGGAAAGGCAGCAGGAAGGGCAACTTCTGGAAAATTCCCTGTGGATAGCTGAGTAATAACACTGTGGCAAACCTTGAACAAGGGTATGTGAGTCCCCCTCCCCCATTCTCTGGGAGAGGACTCTGCTGCCCTCTGGCTGCTTCCTTAAATAGTCTCTAACACAGTCCTCAGTCCCAGGTTCCCAAACTGTGTGCCATCTCACCCCAGGGTGCTGCAGAAAATTCACAGGGGCACCTTGGGATATTTTACGTTGTTGAGGGAAGCACACTGATGGGTAACACCGGTTCCACACTGTATGCGTTACTAGTTAAAGGAAATCCACAATTTCAACATAAGGTTGCATGACATTGTTTCGATGACATCCTATGTTTATGGAGTTGGGTTTTCTGCGGCTGCTGTGTTAAAAAGAAAATTGACGAGGAAAAGGAAAAGAGGGTGTTGTGCACATTCTGATTCCAAGGTTTGAGAAGTTTGCAGAGCTCCACGGGTGAACAAATTTCATGAGTATGTGATTGTAGCTGGGGAACTAACATCCTACATGCCGCACAGTGTGGCCTGAAAAAAATGAAATAAAAGAACACAAAAAAATTGAAGTGTTAAAATCAGAAAACAAGAAGCTAGAAAGACAAAAAGGAGAATTAATGATAGGGTTCAAGAAACAATTAAAATTAATTGATGTTTTAAAAAGGCAGAAGATGCATATTGAAGCTGCCAAGATGTTGTCTTTCACTGAAGAGGAATTTATGAAGGCACTCGAATGTGGAAATTAATAAGTGATCTACTTTTTAACCTATAGTGCGTGGTGGATATACCCTTTATTTAACTTAAGTTGTAATGGTTTGAATTATTTTTGCTCTAAGAAATGAAGATACTTGATAATGAAATCAAAATAATTCCAAATTCCCTGTGTAGATCTGGGGATGTAAAATTGATATCTAATATTACAAAATGGAAATATTTTATAAAATAAAGCAATAGGAATTAAAAAAAAATAGATAGGCCAGAGTCTAGGATGATTTTTATATAGACAAGGAAATTAAGTCTCAGAAAGTAACTTGATGGAGGTCATCCAGATGAGGCAGATCCAGGTTTCACAGGCTCTGAAGCGCATACAATTGTTGAAGCTCTCTGTACAGACAATAATGCACAATTAGGGGTTCAGAACTGGGTAGAGGGCTTGCCAGGGGCCTATGCAAGGAGGGGTCCTGATGCTTAAGATAAGAATAAGACTCGAAATGATCAGAATAGGAAGATAAGAATGGAAAGATAAAAATAGAAAACCAGGGATGTGAAAGCACTCCTAGAAATGTCAGCCTAGCTGGGGCATCTCCGCACCTGACCCTCTGTAAGAAGGAACCTGAGAATGGGAACGCAATTTCTATATCCTCTCACTGGAAAGTTGTGACAGGGGACTGGAAAGGGCTTTGGCATCAAAGCTGAGTTTGAATTCCGGCTCCACCACTTCCAACTCTGTGATCTGGGCAAGTCACTTACCATCTCTGGTGTTACTGGAGCAATAAAACCCACAACCCACAGGACTGTGAGGGTTACATGAGATATCACAGATGAAAGTCCCTGTTCTGTGGCAGGCACACAACTCAATCTCCCTCTCTTTCCTCTGCTCCCACACAGATATCATGTATATTTGGAGACAAAACAAATATAGACAAGCTAGTTGGTGGCGTTTCCCTTCTTGTGTGGGTAAATTAAGTAAATGCACATATATGGCAAGCAACTGTCTACGAAAGATGCAAATCAGACCAAGTTGGCAGATATTTGTCTGGTGTCTTGCCTTGGTGCAGCGCCTAGCTCAGTGTCTATTTTCAGGGGTTCCCAATCATCCACAGAGCAAGGCTGAAACTCCTTATCCTGGTATTTGAAATTTCCCCACATCTCAAGTTAACCTTCTGGGAATTCCCTGGCGGTCCAGTGGTTAGGACTCTGCCCTTTCGCTGCTGAGGGCCCGGGTTCAATCCCTGCGGAGGGGCTGGGGGGGAACAACGATCCAGCAAGCAGTGCTGCCAAAAAAAAGGATTCAACTTAAACTTCTAGCATCCCCCCCCTCCCCCCCACCGCCTTAACCCAACCCAAACCTGTCTTCTAACCAGAGTGGTTTCTTCACTGACCTTTAAATATCCACCACGGCCTCAGGGAAAGCCAGGAATTGTCTCTCGTCTCCACAGTCCTGAATCCTACCCATTCTTCAGGACTGGTCCCCTCTCTTGGAGTGAGCATTTTCTGACTGACCCCAGGCCCTGGGGATTGCAGTCGTCCCAACCCCTACCACTCCTCCGATTTGAACCCTGCATTCAGGAATTAACCACACACTGCCTTATTTTGTTTTATAGCTTTTAGGGAGTTTGTTTTTCCTTTCAATTGCGTTGTAAGTCCAGTGCAATGTCATGGAAATAACATCAGACGGAAAGCAGAGACTTGGCTTCTGTTTCTAACTTTCTGTATAACCCCGGGGCAAATTAACTCAGAAGAGAGGGGGTTGGATAGCGAAACTCTAAGACTCCTTTTCTTAAAATTAGGACCCTCCGGCCAAGGCCCAACTCAGTGATAGGCATGTTATACTTTCATTTAAAAAACATTCAAACATTTGTTGATCACTTCTTTCCAAAGCACTGAGCTAGGTGCTAAAGGATGAAAAAAGGAGACCAAAACACAGAGCTTGCGCTCAAGAAATTTACAAGGGAGGATTAGATGCACATATTCACTTGCGGAATTTATTGAATGAGGGGTCAGGAGCTAAAAGGTCAGCAACTGGTGGAGTATCTATCTGACATTCTCTCTGGGAGTGGCCTTTGTCTCCCCACTGCACTGTTTGAATCCCACCTCTGAATCGCAGCGTTCCCCCTATTCCAGCACCCCACCATGTACACCCTATAAGGGCAGAGCTCAGAAGCTCCCTGCCTCTGTGCTCACTCTGCCACACATCCTGTTCCCCTCCTCAGAAGTCAGCGTGCTGCTCTTAACCTGGGGCGGCCCCAGCCAACATGGCTCCCCTGTCTCTGCCCTCCCAGTCACTATCTGCTGGCGCCTGAAGTCACTCCTCTAAAGCTGAGCCTGGCCTGATAGATTAACCTGCCTGCAATACATAGAGGGAGGCATCGGGAAAGAGAGCTAGGACGTAAAGAAACCCAGCACAGTGGCTAGCTCAGAGTGATTTCTTTGATGGCTTTATTATATGACAGGCGCTGTCCTAACTCTACTTATATTAACTCATTTAATCCTCACAGCATCTCTATGAGGTAGGTAGTGTCATTATCCTCGATTTACAAGTGAGGAACTAGAGGCAGAGAGAAGTCACATGGCTTGCCCAAGATACCTAGTAGGGGGAAGAGCTAGGACTGGAATTCAGGCTGACTGGTTCCAAGTCCACGCTCCCAACCTCGAGATGAAACTGCCTCTCGGTAAAGGTTTTCTTTTTTGCCAGCTCTGATCTATTTCCTGAGCTACCCTGAGACGGACAGAAGGTAGAGGGCGGATACATTTTCCCCGGGGGGTGTGTGTGTGTGTGGGGAAATCTAGAGGGTATTAACTGATAACCAAGGCTGGAACTACCGGTTCAGGGTAGTCGGTTTGACCCTGAATTGCAGGAAAGGATCAGGGCAGAGAAGGCCCTGGCCACAGGAGGTCTGGTCTTGGTTCCGGATCTAGGAAATCTTTTCACCTTTTTGAACCTCAGGTTTCCCCACCTTCAAAGTAAGAGGAAGGAAAGGGAGCTGGGCCGGGATAGTTAATGAATGGAGAGGTGTCGGAAGGCGGTACAACACAGGTCTGTGTGTGCAGGAGGACTTCTCTGCGGGTGGAAGCAGGAAGGCGGTGTGTCTGTGCAGCAGGGGGCTTGTGAGTACGCAGGGCGCTGCGGACGGGGCAGGAAACTTCAGAGGCTCTGCCGAGTGGGGACTTGGGGGCGAGGAGTCGGGAGCGAGCCCAGCGGCCGGGCTGCACGGGGAGACTGCGCGAGGAGGAGCAGTCACAGTGGCAAAGTCACTGGGAGGCCTAGCGCAGCGCTCGCCGGGCGAGGGGCCAGAGCGGGGCCCCAGCCCGGCCGGAGGAGGGGCTGGCGGCAGGCCGCGGCCCAGGCGGGCTCGCGGGAGTGTGAGAGGCGAGGCTGGACCCGCCCTCCCGGCCCCCGCGGCCGTCGCCGCCTGGGCCCACGCAGGCTCCGCCCACAACACGAGTCACGTGTGCGCCACGCACCCTCCCTCGGCGCGGGCTGGGGGCTCGCGGGCGGGCGGGGAGCGGGGTCCTGAGGGAGGCGGCTCCGGGGGCGGGCCGGGGACTGGGTCGGCAGCCCGGACCCGGCCGCGACCGACGGACGCCGAGAGGTGGAGGGCGGGCGGTCCGGGGCGGGGCCTGTCGCGAAGGGCGGGGCCTGTTGCTGGGGCTGGCGCAGGAAACGGGGAGAGGGGGCCGGTCCTACCGGCTGCCTGTCGGGCTGCTTGTTTACTCCTGGCGGGGGAGCTTTAACCCGAAGGGCGGGAGGGCGGCTGGGAAAACACGGAGCTGGATCTGCGAGCTCCCGGAGCGGGAGTGGGGCGTAGGAGGGGCGAAAGGCGGGACTGCAGCGAAGGTGCCAAGGCCGCTGCGTTCCTGGAAGGGTCCAGCTAAAGACGCCCAGGACAGTTTTGTTTTTTGTTGTTTTTTTTGGTGTGTGGGTGTTTTTAAATTTCCTAGCCTGTACAGCTCCCGCCCCCCCCCGCCTACACACACACACACACACACACACACACACACACACACACACGTTGGTGAAGGGTGCTCGCCCGCAAGCCTTTCGGCCCTGAAATTCCTTAAACCTAGAATGGGCTCCCCTCCCCGGAGGAGAGGGCTGTGCAGACGTGCTCGTAGGGCTCCCTGCCTTACGAGGTGGATGTCTGCGTGCGTGTTGTCTCGGAGTGGGTCTCTGCCACTTTTCTTAATCCAGGAAATGATTCAGTTGCAGGATCGTCATATATTTTTGCGTGTCTGCGTGTGGCTACAGTTACGCAAATAAGTTAGTTTATATTCTAGGCATTCCAGCCTCTTGAACTTCATTTTCCAATTTGCACGGTAGATGAAAAAGCTTTTGGTAAAATGTAAAGTGCTCCATAATGTATTCGTATAAAATGCCTTCCTCAACTAAGTCAGTTTTCCATTATCTGAAAAATCACCTGGTACCACACAGAGATACTGTCACATATAATTTGATATTGTACTAGTAACTACCATGTAACCATTTTATACCTGAGGAACTGTGGCTCAGAAAGACGAAGTGGCATGTCCGAAATCACCCAGCTGGTAAAAGAGCACAGGAACATGAGTCCTTTGTCTCCTAAATGCTATCCTTCCTTCCCTCCCTCCCGTTTGTGTAGTGGACATACGTGATGTCTCTCTCCAGCGTTCATTCCTCTGGGACATCAGTCCTCTATTCCCTGTGGTTTTACTTAGGCTCAAAATCATAGTAACCCATCCCTCTGGCAACAGTAGTCCAAAGTGGGGCATTTTAACTAAGCAGAATCAATTAGAGTCTCTCCCTGGAACTAATATGTGAATAGTGAGAGAGAGAATTTTGTTTTCTGCTGGTGTTGCTAAATCGGGATGTCATAGTTGGTAGTTGCCAGCAACAGGCTTCCCAAGTGTATGAAGGAAGCTCTTTTTTTTGCGGGGTGGGGGTGGTTCTTTTGAAATAGGAAAGAAGGGGACTCGTAAAAGGGGGCAAGCAGAAAGGAGAGATTTAGAGCACAAACCCTGACAACTTTGTTTAAACCTGAGGTCTGGCTGTGTCTGTGGCCAGTATAAACTCCTGGATTTCCCAGTTAAGTGAGCCAACAAATTCATTTTTTTGCTTAAGTTAGCATGAATTCAGTTCCTGTCACTTGTCTCCAAAGAGAGGGCTGACTAATAAGTTTGGCACAGGATTATTTCTTTATCCCTCAGAAAATAATGGAAGTTGGGTTCTGGCCACAACTATCACTTCTTAAGTATTCTAGTTCCCATGAGTCATACTAAGTGTCCCATGGATATGGGTAGACAGAAGAAAATAGAATTCTTCCTCAGTATTATTGTATGGTAAACAGGACACCAGCCAACAAACCCAAATTAGAAGTTGGATAGATAACATTTAACCTTGGGCTATTGTAACAGTCTGAATCATGAAGAGGATAAGACTGAGATTTTTGAGATGAGATTATTAGAAGGCTTTTAGTGAAAGGGTAAAGAAAGAGGGTCCAGTAACGACTACTCTATTAGTGGATTCAAGCTGAAGTGTGGGAAGGGGACCGGTCGGTTTCAGAGATGCAATGAAAAACGACACTGAACTACAAGGAGCAGGGGCCTTAGGCATCACGGGATCTTAGAGACAGATGGAGTCCCTGACAGATCATTCTTCTTCCTCCTGAACGATTCTGGTGATGGACAGCTAAGTAGGCCATTGAGCAAAAGGTGGTCAGTGGTCCAAGGAGAGCAGGGAAGTATGAGCAGGTCCTTCACATACTTTTTCAGCTACTCTAAGGGTCTGGGGATAAAACTATAGAGGCACCAGAGAGACTGGAACTGGTCTGATACTGATACTGTTGTCATGAGAAGAAGAAAAGAAAAACATTAAAATTTCAATATATACGATACCAATCCCTTGCCACTCCCTGGCTTCCACGGGGAGGATTCTTGGCTGGCTCAGTCAGCTGCTAGGTCTTTGACAAAGTTCAGAGACAGAAGTCAGGAGCAGGCTATTTATCCATTTGAAGAAGGAGGAGAAAGAGAGGAAGGGGTAGTAAGGAGACGAAGAGAACAAGGTGAGGACAGTGGAAGACAGAGGAGGAGGAGGAGGAGGGGAGAGAGACAGCTGCTAACGGGGGTAGGATTTTTGGGGACAGAAACTTGAAGAGAGGATTTTTGGAAGCTTTGTTATGTGTGGTGAGATGAAATTCCTTCTTGGCTTCCTCCTAAAGAAAATGTCAACAAAGACATATTATTTTTAAGGGTTTTTTGAACTGAATTGGTTTTTCTCCTGGCTGTGTCACCCAGATTTCACAAGTCTGCCATCAGCATTTCATCACCCCTCTAACTCTCTGAAGGTGCTATAGCATCTCACCTCCTGCACCTTTCCCAATGCATAGAAGAAATCAGTGACAATGATAACTTTCATTTATCAAGTGGTGGGTTAGCATGTTGGCCGTGGGACCAGCGGATGCCAAAGTATGTGATAGTAATGATTTCCCAGCCATTTTGGCTTTTAGTATTCATGTCAAAGAAGCTTGGCAGGTTATTGGCTAGTGAATTTTCTCTTTGGGTGATTAGTTTGGATTGGGAGGTCAGCCGTGAAGGAAGAAGAGAAATATCAGACAAATAACAACCTAGGGTGGTCTGGGACTGGATAGAAATCTGGTTCCTATATATGGCAGATCTTCACTCCCACGTTTGGATGCTAAATGGCTGAAAACCTAGGTGAGGTGCCAGCCACTTCTCTTGCCCTCAGGAATCATTTAAAGCTTATCAGGGGTGACCTGAGAGGCAATCAATTATACTGTCAGATGGAGAAAGTTGGGATTTGGTGATTCAACAATTTATAAGTGAGAAGATTGTGAGTGGCCATGTCGAAAACAAGTACTGGCAAATCGGAGTGCTCCCAGGTGGATAACGCAAAAGGGTAATTGAACAGGATTTTGTTAACTCACAGGATTTCTACTCTAATGTATTTTTTTAAAATATTTATTTATTTATTTTTGGCTGCGCTGAGTCTTCATTGCTGCGCGTGGGCTTTCTCTAGTTGCGGCGAGCGGGGGCTACTCTTCGTTGCGGTGCGCAGGCTTCTCATCGTGGTGGCTTCTCTTGTTGCGGAGCACGGGCTCTAGGTACGAGGCTTCAGTAGTTGCAGCACTTTGGGCTCAATAGTTGTGGCTCGCGGGCTTTGGAGCACAGGCTCAGTAGTTGTGGTGCACTCGGTTGGTGGCTCCGTGGCATGTGGGATCTTCCTGGTCCAGGGCTCGAACCCGAGTCCCCTACATTGGCAGGCGGATTCTTAACCACTACGCCACCAGGGAAGCCCCTACTCTAATGTATTATAAGGATTATTAAGGCAGGATGTGCCCTAAAGCTAGATGAATTGTAGAGAATCACCGTGAAAAAAAAAAAAAAGAATCACCATGGTGACTATATGGATATATTATCAAGGTAAGTTATAGGTTTCCTGGGCAAGCATTTGACTGACTTTCTTCAGAAAACCAAAGATCAGGAAGGCTCACTCTTTTCATCTAAGTTAGTTTAGGCAGGTCTATGGAAAGAGGAGAAATTTTTTGTCCGTAAATGATTTCAATTTGAAAAAATTAAATTTGAAGGAGAAGCTAAGTTTCAGACCTTATGTAGGGCTAGTGAACAAAATGGCATGTATTTGAGGGGGTTAACAGCTTGGCAAAATGAAACTCTGGCAAGTTCTCCAGAGAAAAGGCCACCAGCCCCTTCTCTGGGAAGCTGTGGACTGGGGAGAGTACTACCGCCATGGGAGGGAAAACAAAAATAGAAGGCTTAAGAGCAAAATCACATGACAAAAAACACAGGGCAGGAAAGTAATTATTGTTTTTGTGGGGTTTTTTGGCCATGCCACATGTGGGATCTTAGTTCCCAGACTAGGGATCGAACTCTCGCCCCCTGCACTGGAAGCACGGAGCCTTAACCACTGGACTGCCAGGAAAGTCCCAGAAAAGTAATTATTGTTGATTGGAACCTAAGAAACTAAAATAAGGGGTGGCATGGAGGTGTATTCACAACGCACACTTTTCTGGCGCTGCTTTGCTTCTTACTGGCTGTTTTGCCTTTGCTTGATCTCTCTTTTCTCCCAATCTGCTTTTCTCATCACACTTGTTATCTCGGGGGTGAGATGACTTCAGCCCCCAACCCCACTGGGGTGTGACCCAGTCCCCTTCAGTCTCACAGTCTAAGTTCTCCCGTCTGTTTCCACCTCGTTTAATGTTGCGTATCTCTTAAACAGCTCTGTGTCATCTCCTGGAGTAGGAAAGCTGCTTCAGCCCATTGTAAGGACTTTTATGAGAAGACTGTTTTTACAAAGGTTACACTGGGAAAGCCGAATGGAGAAGGACTCCCAGTGAGATTGGGAGCGGTTCCAATAGTATTTGTTGAGTTGACGGAACTGGTATTTACACCACGTGGTATTTTCCTGTACCTGGTATGCTTCAGCGTGAGAGCCATGCCTAGATAGTCTTAAGCCTGGGCAGAAGTTTTTTCCTAGGCCTCTCGTTCCTGTGTCTCAGTTACTAGCGTCTCCCCTGGGGCACCATGTAGGATGAAGCTGGAGTTGGTCCACCCTCAAATTGGTACTGTTCTGGATTTTATCTTCCTGCCCTGAACAGTGAGAGGAACATACTTTTAATCCTCATTTTTTATGTCCTCACTAGAAAGCAGACAGGGTTGTTCCAGAATGGATTTCCTGTGTCATAGAAATCACAGAAGCATAAAAGGAAAAACCAGATGTGCACAGAGAGCCTGCCTGGGCTTACACATTCTTTCATACCCAGAGTTATAGGGCTTTATGATCTGTCTTCCCAAAGTCAGCTCATTTTTTCCCCTTGTGAATATGCACTCTTTCTTGTATTCCCAGTTTCAGAGCTAGGAAGAAGTAAGCAAGGATCTGGGTGTTTATGCACTGGGGTGTGTCTGTGAGTATCCTTACACATGTGGGAGCTTGTTTGTTAAAAAGTATGGCTGTGCAGATCTAAGCAACTACTCCAGGGATACCCTTAAGCTTTGAACAGCCTACTTGCAACCTGTCAATCCTTTCTCTTCAATGAAATGCAAAGCCCACCTTCTCCAGGAAAGCCTTACAGATTGGGTAGATCAGAGAGAAGATGCCAGTTGCCTCAGGCATAACTGCAACCGACTTTCTCTTTATTATTATTTAAATTTTTTTTTTCTTTTTGGCTGCGTTGGGTCTTCATTGCTGCGCGTGGGCTTTCTCTAATTGCGGCGAGTGGGGGCCACCCTTCTTTGCCGTGCGCGGGCTTCTCATCCCGGTGGCTTCTCTTGTTGAGGAGCTTGGGCCCTAGGTGCGCGGGCTTCAGTAGTTGCAGCGCGTGGGCTCAGTAGTTGTGGTGCACGGGCTTAGTTGCTCCTCGGCATGGGGGAATTTTCCAGGACCAGGGATCGAACCCGTGTCCCCTGCGTTGGCAGGAGGATTGTTAACCACTGCGCCACCAGGGAAGTCCCTGACTTTCTCTTTAGAGTTCCTGAGTCTTGTGCCTTTTAGAATGAAAAGCTTCAACTAGGTGTTGGGTCTGTTTTGGTCACTAGGACACATTGTACTTTTTCTAAATCAAAAGAAAAGGATAAAGTCTGCTACAAATGCAAAATTTGCAGTCTTATCCTTTTCATTTGAACTCATAGCCTGGTTTGAGGTTGTGATATGGAAGCTGTGTTTCAAACTGTGTATCATAGAGGTAATAGATGTCCCTGGTCTAAGTGGATAAGAAGCAGGGTGGCAAGCCATTGGGCTGCTGGTGTCCTGATGCCCTAATGTAGGAGAGCTAAATTCTGGAGGGACTAGTTGGGATTAAAGCAGTGGATAGGAACCTGTTCAGGGATAACTTTTTGGTAGTCTAACCAGATCCTTGATTCGTGATTCTTTCTTTCTTTTTTAAAAATATTTATTTATTTGGTTGCACCGGGTCTTAGTTGCGGCTCTCAGGCTCCTTAGTTGCAGCACGTGGGCTCCTTGGTTGTGGCATGCAAACTTTTAGTTGCGGCATGCATGTGGGATCTAGTTCCCTGACCAGGGATCAAACCCGGGCCCCCTGCATTGGGAGCGTGGAGTCCTATCCACTGAACCACCAGGGAAGTCGCTCGTGATTATTTCTTGAATGTTTACCATATGCTAGACACTGTTCTAGAAGCTGGGGATACACAGTAAACAAAACTACAGTCTCTACTATCCTTGAACTTATAGTCGAGTGGGTGGAAACAGGCTGTCAGGTGGTGATAAATGCTAAGAAGGGAAATAAAGCTGGGCCAAGGGATGGTTGGGTGGTGCTATTTAGATAGGTTAGTGAGGGAATGTCTTTCTCATAAGAGTGCTTTTGAGCAGGGACCTGAGTCAAGTGACGGAGCTGGCCATGTGGATATCTGGAGGAAGATCATTCCAGCCCAAAGGAACAGACTTGAAAAGACTGAGTTGGAAGTGGGTCTGAGGAAGAGCAAGGGGGCCGGTGTGGCTGGCACTGGGGGACCCAGGGGAGAGTGGTGGGTGGTGGGACCAGAGAGTTGACTGGGGGCCTTGCAATGAGGGAGGTGGGAAGCAGTTGAAGGTTTTGAACAGAATGGTAATGTGATCTGACTTAGGTTTTAAAAGGATCATTCTGGCCGCTATGGTGTTGAGCAGAGTGTAAGGAGGCAACAGTAAAAGCAGGGAGAGCCGGTAGAAGTCTATTGTGGAAATCCAGCTCAGAGAGATGGTGGTCTGCCTAGTGATGGAGGGCTGGAAATGGAGGGATGTCACTGATTCTGGATATATTTCCTAGATGGAATCAACAGGATTTTCTGGTGGATTCGATGTGTAGTAAAAGAAAAAGAAAGGAGTTAAGGATTAAAGAAAGGACTCCAAGGTTTTCTTGTTTCTTTGTTTCCTGAGCAACTAGAAAAATGGAATTGCCATTTACCGAGATAGGGAGAAGCCGATTTGGGAGGGAAATCAAAGTCTGGTTTTGGACGTGGATATTTGAGATCCAATCTGACATCCAGGTGGAGGCGTTAGGTAGATCACTGGTGTTCAAGAAGCCAGGTTAGGTATAAAGTGAGGCTCTGGTGGAACCTGAAAACTCAGTTCATTCCATAGACTGCGTCCTGTTCTAAATAAGTGGTTAGAAAGTCTTCACCAGCCCTGACATCTTCTGAACATCTGAGGCACGCTTCCAACTAGGGATTGCCTGGACCATGGATGGAAAAGCTCTAGTCACTCCCCAGGTTTCAACCAGCAATTCATTACCCACCAGTGTTTATCAAGTGCCTACCCCACGCCCAGCACTCTGCCAAATGTTGGGTATTCCATGGAGACAAGACACACTCCTTGTCCTACTAGGATGTTCAGTGTTGTGGGGAATTAGGACAAGGGAAGGGAGATTTCGGTACAATGCACTGGGCGGGGGAGTGAGTATAGGTCCTACTGGACGTAAAGGAGAGGCACCTAATCCAGCCTTGGAGGCCAGAGAAAGTGCTATCTAAGCTGACTCTGAAGGCTGGGTAGGGATAGCCAGATAAAGACATGAGAGAGGGGGCGGAGGGTGTTCAGGGCGGAGAGAAGAGCATGGGTCAAGCAACGAAAACGTCTGTTCAGGCAAAGGACAGAAGTTCAGTTTAGCATGCGTGGAGTGCAGAGTGAAGGGGCTGGAGGCTGAGAGCCGCAAGTAGTGGCTGGAGAACTAATTAAGAGCCCCACCATGAAGGATCTTAATGAGCAATGCTGGGACTTTATTATAAAAGCTACAGGAAGCCTTGGAGGAGTTTGAAGCAGAGGAAGGAGGCTGGTGTAAAGCATGGATTGGAGGGAGGCAAGCCTGGAAAGGGTTACATCAGGGGATGGGAGACTGTGGCAATTTCAGACTCACAGTGCCCTGAAAATCTCCTCTAAATGTGTCCATATAACATGAGACGAGGCCTGGGTCTGCTTTGCTGAACCCCAGCTTAATGGGAGATGCTCTCTGAGAAGCTAATGACTTTGATGGAAAGGAGGTACCAGATGTCTACATTTTAATAGGGGGCCACGGTAAGGGGCAGTTCTAGGATGGGACAGCCTCCAGGGAGGACGAGCTCTACTCTGGGGGGTGGGGCTGGAGCCAAGATTGTAAACCAACCAGTTAGAGTTTTCTAAGCACCTCCTGCTTTATGTCCCGTGTGCTGCGCAGTATGTGTTTAGGACAGGGCCTGGAGCCCCTGTGAAGGTTCTGAGAGCCGGGTGTGTGTTTTGGGAATGGATGTTTGTGAGGGAAAGTTCTCAGTCTGTGTTAATGTGCAAAACTCTGGAATGCATACTGACAAGTACATACCTGCAGTCAAAGGGGATATTCATTCAATATATGCTGTAAGAGAGCACGTGCCTTTTGATGGCCTGTCTCAGACAGAACAAGCTCTGGGTTCTGTTCAAATTTAGAAACTCTTTCGGTTCACGCTGCACACAGCAGGCACTCACATAGTTGTCAAACGAATGATTGTTTCCATTTTATTAAAGTTTGATCGTTTTAGGAAATATATAGGTTGGGTTACAAGTTTGAACTGGATGTTTTAAGAAAAATAAACTCACAGCCAGGCACCAACATCCATTTACAAAGTCTAGCAGTTTAAATCCTGGAATGGAATTTATATACTAGCTGGAGTCCTATCTCATGTCAAAAGCTTTCGCTATTTCATTTCATTCAACAAACATTTACAGAACACCTCGGCCAGGCGGCACTGGGTGTTGTTGCTGGAACTCATTTCCCTTGCCTCTGTGCCACATTAGTCTGGGTGCTGCAATTAAAGCTTAATTATATGCTATCTTGTATTGTTCCTTAATTGTTGCATGTGCATTCATCTACTTCCAACTAGGCTGGATGTTCCTTGGGGGCAGGGACTATGTTATAAACTTCAGGATAGGTGAGGGACTTAGCAGAG
Organism: Balaenoptera musculus; assembly: GCF_009873245.2. Classification (NCBI taxonomy): domain Eukaryota; kingdom Metazoa; phylum Chordata; class Mammalia; order Artiodactyla; family Balaenopteridae; genus Balaenoptera; species Balaenoptera musculus. The sequence goes on from NC_045790.1 coordinate 10,316,975, forward strand.
AGCTGAATCTGCGGAAGTGAGTAAACACCCACTCTTTGAGGAAAAAGGGAAACAGAACCAAAAGCTATTTGTGACTTGTAGTAATACATAATATATCATAAGATACCTTAATAATTAGGGCACATACATTGGTTGTTAATTAAGTAAAATATGCCTTTAATAATAAAATGTAAAATTCGAATCTGCATTTTCATGTTAAGGGCAGGCTTTGCATATTAATATAATTGCTGTGGTCCCCCAAATGCTTTCATTCTTGTGCTCTTGAATGTAAAACAAGAATGTTTCCTTGAGGATGAGAATTAAAAGGTAGAACCAGTCTTTGGTGAATTATTCGATGGCAGAATTAGCCTATAGCAGGATTTCTCAACGATGTCACTATTGACAATTCAGACCAGGTAATTCTTTGTTGTATGGGGCTGTCCTCTGCATTGCCGGACGTTTAGCAGCATCGTTGGGCTATACCTATTAGATGCTAGGAACACCACTACCCCAAGTTGTGACAATTAAAAATGTCTCCAGACATTGCCAAATGTCTCCTGGGGGCAAAATCACCCCCAGTTGAGAACCAATGTCCTATAGGAATTTTTTTTTTTTTTTTTAGATTTTTTTCTTTTGTAACAAATGGTGGACGTGGGGGAAGGGAAATAATATCTAGTGTTTATTTGGTGTGAGCTAGGCACTATACCTATGTTTTTTATTTCATCTTACAGATAAAGAAACTGAGGTTCAGAGACATAAAAGAACCTGCTGAAGATCATAAAACTAGTTCAGCAGTAAAATCAGGATTGCAAACCAGTCTTGTCTGACTGCAAAGCCTTTAGTCCTTTCCTACACACTCCCCACTGCCTCTCTGCAGGAAAAACAGCATACCTCAAATTGAAGGTGAACGGACTGCAAACTCAACAAGTATGTCCAAAAATATTTTAAAACTTCTGGGGGGAGGGGATTTATTTCTTTTATCCATTAAACTTATTTGAATATGACTCTATATGCTCACACATATAGGTACTGGGGCTCCTCACTACCGTTGGGGCTCTGGTGTTATCTCTGAAAAACACAGAGCAACACAATGGATCAGCTTCAATTCTCCTTGTTACAAATTATACAAAAGCCAGAGCCTAACGGTGCCAAAAGCAACTGGTATTGTTTACATAAGGGCTGAAGGCTAATAGTTAACTTTCTCTCAAGTTAATTCCAGAAACAGCAAATAACGCCTCACTTTACAACTACAAACGAGTGAGATCGAGTAAAATGTCATAAAATGGAGAAGACAACATTAAAGCAAAGGAAGATGGAAAGGTTGGTTCCAGCGTTCCCTCCCTCTCGCCTTTCGCTCATGCTCGGCGGGTTGGGGCGGCGCGGCCTGGGTCTCGATCGCCCCCGCCAAGCGCCCGTCGGAGGCGCCCGGAGCCCGCTGGCGGCATTTCCCGCCTTGGGGCGAGCTCGGCCTCTCTCGGAGAAGCCTGTCCCAGAGCCCGGCCTGGAAAAACAACAGCAAGAAACTTTGGCTCGGTTGCCGGTTCAGTGAAAACAGGCTAAGACTCAAGTTTGGTTCGGGGCTGCAGCCGCCGGGTCCGATTTGGGGGTGGGGGCGGGGGCTTCACCACTCGGTCAGGTTCAAGTGCGCATGTGCGCGAGGAGTCGCTCGGGCACTTATTGAGCGCCCACTGTCTACGAGCGGCCGGGGGTGTGTACGCCGGGCGCGCGCTGGGGGGGTGTTGGGGCGGGGGACGCGGGCGCGCGTGGCCGGCGAGGCGCGCGCAGGCGGCGTGCGCGCGCGGCGCCGGGGGAGGGGGGCGGGGGACGGGGGGCGGGGGGCGGGGGGGGGGGAACGGAGGGAGGGCGGCGAGGGGGTGTGTCCCCCGCCTCGCCCCGGCGCTCGCTGGCTGGCGCGCGCCTCCGCTCCCTTCCCGGGCGGGGAATCCGGGCCGGGTTGTGGCCGCGGCCGCGTACGTGAGCGCAGTGTCCCGGAGAGGGAGGGCAGGCCGGCCAGGTGGGCGCGAACGGAGCCTCGGCGGGCGGGCGGGCGACCGGAGCGGAGCCGGGCGGTGGGCCGCGCCGGGTGGGCGGGGGCCGCGACAGCCGCAGCCCCGAGCCGAGCCGAGCTGTCCGAGCGGGAGCTGCCCGGCCCGCGCCACCGCTCGTGGCGGGGCGAGGTGAGCTGCGCGGGGACCTCGCGGCGCTGCAGCCCGGGGACGGGGGCGGCCCGGGAACTTCCCACGCTCCGCACGCCCACGGGGGCCGGGCAGGCGACAGGAGGGCCCGGGAGGCGGGCGCCGCCGGGGCAGCGGCCGGTCAGGGCGCGGGGGCGCTGCGGCAGTGGCCGAGCCGGCCGGGAGAGGGTGGCCGCCCGCCCTCCCGTGCGCCGCCTTGTTTATCTCGCCCGCCGCCGGCGCTCGCCGAGGAATCCCCTCCCCAACTTTGAGCGCCGGCCGGGAGTCGCCTCTCCGCCGGAGGGTGACCTGCCCCCTCCCTGACCCTTTCCGGCCGGGCCGCCGGCCCAGTTCTCCCGGCGCCCCGCGCGTTCCTGCCCGCTCCGCCGGGCGGCCGGGCGGGCGAGTGCCGCGCTCCGGGACGCGCGGCTCGACACACCCTCCACCTCGGGGGCTGGCCCCCACCCTCCCGGTCCCCTTCTGCCCACCCCCGCTTCCTTCTGCGCGCCTTCACCCTGCCTCTCCTCGCCGGCGGCCCCTGACCCTCCTCAGCACTGGCACTGTGGGCATGTGGGGTGCCCGGGTGGGGACCTGGACGGGGAGTTTGTCATGTGCAATTTCAAAGGCAGCATTTTCTTTCCTGCCTGGGAATTCAGGGCTCAGCGCCTTCACTTTGGGACGGACGCAGTAACCTAAAGAAGCCCACCTGCCAGGCGGCGAGGGGGGTCCCGCTGCCCCCTTGATTGCAGGCAGCCTGGGCCAATGTTCGGTGGCTTTGGAGCGCTTCTCGCAGGCCGGCGTTCTCCTGATGCCAGGCGGCCAGGTGCAGGGGTTACCTACAGGCCACCGGTCCGTTCTTTACACTCCCTTTTCTAGAAAAGTGTATTTGGTGCATTTTGCCTGGAAGTGAGTGATCCACAGGTATTGAAGGCCTTTTTGACACCCTCCTAAGATGTTGTGTAAACAGAGGTTCTGGGTCTCAGGGAACTTGAAACACCAGGAAACATAGCAATTAAGTTCAACTCCACAGGTACCTCTGGGGGGCTGCTGCGTTCTCAGCACCATGCCAGCTTCTCTGGGAGATAAAAGACACTCAAGAAATCTAAGGCCTCAGAAAGCCTACTGACCAGGTAGAAGTGATTTGAGAGCTCAAGTTCAAATTAATGTGCGCAGACTGCGTAAGTGACTGCAAATGCTGGGGGACAGGGGGACTATCAAAGGCAAGGTCAGAGTTGGGGAATGGACTTAGAGTCCTAAGTTAGGAAATAAGTTATGAACGTGAAGGATAACCGGCAAAGGCCAAAGGCAAGGGAGAAAGAAGTAACGGGTGTGAGAGGTCAGAAAGGGACTACGGAGTAGAAGAGGTTCAAACAGTTATCTTAGTGAGGAGGATGCAAAAGATACATGAGATGATTCCCTCCAGGGTTTATAACCTCGGGGGGCGGGGGGACAGAAAGACTTGAGCATGGGAAATAAGACCTCAAGATAGGGCACAATGACCTGGCAAACTGCGAGGTGTAGAATAGGTGCTGTTGGCGTTCAGAGAAGGACTAGGGTAGGAACCACCAGAACTGTATTTCTGGAGCGTGAGACCTTTGAGATGGGCCATGAGGTGCAAATGAACATGACTTTTCCTGAGAGACAAGGAGATGGCCTTGGCCAGACCGGGGGTGTTTCCTGAACAGTAGGAGATAAAGATAGAGAGGAACAATGGTTGAGGTTGTGAACGTCCTAGAAAGCCAGACTGGGGGATTGCATTTTACCCTGTGTGTACTGGGGAGATAGTAAAGGTTTCTGAGCCAGAGACTGATGTAAGGAAAGGGTATTTGGAAAGATTTTTAAAAGTAATGTTAGGAGACAAATCAGTAGGCTGTTACAGTTGTGGAGTGCCCAGGGCTTGGACTGGGATAACTGGAAATGGAAAACAGGGTGGATTTTAGAAACATTACTGTTGAAATAATCTGTTGACAGGGGCAGGGTGAAGGAAGGAGATGAATGGAAATTAATTCTTTGTGGAAATTGATTACACGCCAGGGCCTTGGAGCTGCTGTAGTTGGTAACTTGAGAAATCGGAAATGTGTGTTTTGGAGAGAAGTAATTGACACTCAGGCTGCAGGGAAGTTTCTTGTGTTTGCCAAGAGGTCGAAACATAGGTGTCCTGCTAGCAGCTGTGGCTCTGAGGTTGGTGGGAAACCAGGGTGTGTAGGGTGGAAAAGGCTGCCAAAGCCGGGGAGGGAAGGCACTCCGAGGAGTGTCTTCTTGGTCATGGGGTGGGGGGCAGTAGAGGATGCTGTTGAGGGGGACTGGGGGTCTGAGTTGGAAGGTTCTGTTCTGTCTTGCCATTCAGAAGATACCACCTGGTCCTGAACATGAATTTGGCAAAGTAACTCGGAGGAAATGAGGCTCCAAGGAAGATGGACCACTTCTTCTGCTAACCAGGAGGGTGAGGGTGGGATTGGAGATTTGAGGGAAGTAGAATGGAATTCAATAAGCACATACATTGCTGGGCTTTGAAATACGTTGAATTTTGCTCTCCACTGAGACCTTCAGTCTAGTCCTGTTGTCCCCTTGTAGATGTGCATGGGGGAAGCAACAAGATGAGGGGGCAGCAAGATGATCTAAAAGAGGAAGGAGAAGATTGTGGGCCTAGGGATAGTGCCTTTCCCTGGGCCAGGTCCCTCCGAACCAGAGCCCTTGCCAGTTTCCAGGAAGCCAGCGACCAGCCCGCAGAGGGGAGCTGGGGCTTCTCCTGAGCTCTGAATTCTGCTTTCCTGTTGCAAGGGTGACTTAGGGTGATTTGCTGAACAAACTCCCTAAGCCTCAACTTGCAGCATCCGAGGGCTGGTGAATTTGAAGGGTGATTGCAAAAAGTTGCAGAATGAGTGAGAATGTAATTGCAGTTACTTAGCCTCCCTGTTTCTCTGAGTTGCAGGACCAGTGAACTAGCAGGGGAAGCTGACTCGTGTGGGGAGAGGTAGCCGTCAGATAGTTTTTTCTTTTTAGGGAATATGTGACTGTCAAAAAAAAAAAGCAAAGTTGCGTAGAGCGCTGGTGGAGCTCATCTCGTTAGCAGTGTTTTCTACACTTCCGACCATGACCTACATTAGGAAATAAACTTTGTATCATGACCTAGTATACTCAATCATGTATGTAAAAATCTAATTTAAGTTCATGAGTACTACCTCTTTTGCTTGGTGCAATCTCCTCTGGTACTTTTATTTTCTATTCCATTATTTTTCATTTAAAAATGCTTATTGTTTCCCACTAAGTCGATGTAACCGGTCTGTAATGGATCATCACTCACAGTTGGGAAAACAGCTATAGAGCATTTTCATATCTAGGAAGTATTTAGTAAGCTGCACCAGGGCAGAGCTACCCTTATTTGTGCTGGAGGTGGAAGGAAGCATGAGGAAGGGATTGAAAGTTTACAGGCTCCATGGAAAGATAGGATCCACCTGTGATTAAGGAGCAAGGCAAGATGACGAAACGCCAAGATGAAAAATAAGTAGCCATAGGGCTCAGGAGAAGGGGCCACGCTTGTTTGGCTTGGAGAAACTTGCTGGAATAGGGAAGGAAGTCTGGGAAGAACCCTTTGGGGTGTCTCATGGTGCCACACAGGTGGGGTGTGGATCACGGGCCACAGCTTGGAGTTAGGGGTGTACATAGTGTGCGGAAGAGTGAAGAACAGAGGTCCTTGTGAGAGGAGGGAGCGGTCAGGCTGGAAAGGTCGGTTAGGATCAAAGGGTAGTGGAAGGGTTGTAAACGGGAGGCCCGAAGAATGTATTCAACCTTCAGATGAGTTGTCATTGGGACCACGCAAAGGTTTTCAAAAATTAGGAGCAATCCAGAAAACCTCTGGAGTTGGGACTCTGGTAAAGAGAGCAGGCAGGTCTGTGCAGCTGAGTGGCAGCTGCCCCCTGTGGGCGGGATATGGCCCGGGGCTCCCAGCCGTCCCAGTTCCCATTCTTTCTGTTGCCTCAATCCAGTCGAAGTCAATTCCCTGCTCAGCCCTGCAGGCCTTTGGGTTTGTGACCTGAGTTTTCAAGAGACTCGAAGGCCAAGTAGGGACTTTGGGATCGCGTCCCTGGCTCTGGGTGGCCTCCGCGGGGATTCGGGTAGGAGCGTGACATGGAATCTGAGAGCCTTGTGTGCAAATGATTTGTTTTGGGCAGGTGAGCAGCGCTTTCTGAGTTGCTGCCGGCTGGCACTGTGAAATATTTTTCTGATGACTGGAATGGTACTAATTAGAGACGGCTTTGGGCTGTATTCTCTATGGTGAAGCCAATTTCTAGCGACCCCAAGATCTCTCAGGCCTTGCCATTTTCCACTTCAGGCTGACCTGGTTAGCTGGTGGCTCCTGTCACGTATCCTCTGAGAACGATGTCGGGGTAATAACTTGGTGAGATGTGAGTCATGGCCGCCAAGTGCCGCAAGACATTAGATTCTCAGGAGCTTTGGTTCTGTGAGTCAGTAATAAAGGAACGGCAAGGAGAGGGGCTGTGTCACTTCTTATTTCCTTCTTCCTAGGATGGGCCCGGGGGTAGGCCTCCAGGATGCAGAGATTGAGAAGCCAGGATTCGTAATGACTACGGAATAATTGGTTCAAGGTGTGAATGCAAATGACTCCTGGAAAACTAGGCTGATTTGGGACCAGCTGAAATGAATAAGTTCAGATCTCTGTGGTCTGGAGACAGTTTGGTTTACCCTGGGGGTCCATAACCGCCTGTGATTCAGAGCCCTTCCCTGGGGGAGCCACAGGTGACAGGGACTGAATAAGAGCCACCCTGCTTTATACAGGTACGCAATCTGATTATTTTAAAATACAGGTTTTGGGGAAAAAACGTAGAAACTGAAATGCTTTTTGCTTAATTGCTTGAAAAAGTGTGCCCTTAGGATGCAGGGATAATCAGAAGTCAGCCAGATCGTATCAAATTAAACCCATTTCCTGTTTTATATGATGGTTACTATATCAGAGAAATGGTGCAGCAGCTATAGTACACTTTGTCTTTAGTAAAGTACTTAACAATTTCTGAAGATATGAAGGTCCATATTAAATAAGTGGTAGAATGTGGGCTGGATGGTGTTATTATTTTAATTTGATTGTCATATGCAAAAACTGTTAATTAGTGGCACCGAGTCAGCCTGGAAAGGGGTCTGAAAATGAGTGCCATAGGGTTCTATTCTTGGCCTTGAGCTGTTCAACATTTATTCCAGTGCCGTGGATCAAGATACAGAAGGTATGTTTGTCAGCTTTGTTGATGGCGTAGAGGTGGGAGGAATTGCTTATTTAGTAGATAAACCAAGGTTCAGAGATATCCAGAATAAGGGCCCAAATTTAAAAAAGAAATTCAGTAAGGGATAAATGTAAAGTCTGATTTTAGTTTTTAAAATTTGAATTGTAATGTTCATACATTCTGGTAAGATAATTCCACTTCTGGAGACCACATCCAAAATGTAGATGATGCTTTGTGCACAGAGATTATTTAGAGGTTTTTTTTTTTTTCCTTTTTTTTTTAAACTATAATGGAAAATTGGAAACAACCTAAATATCCAGTGGTGCGACTGGGCTGGAAGTAATCCGAAAGTGATTCCACTAATATTCCGTAATAGTGGAATATTATGGCCATTAAAAATAATGTTTAGGAATAACTTTAAAATAACATGGACAGATGTTTCTGCTAAAAGTTAAGGTGCATCTACAATATGATTTCAAATCTTAAAGGAACGAAGTGCATAGAAAATGACTGGAAGGAAATATATTAAAAATTCTAATACCAAAATACTAATATTGGTTACTTCTAAATGGATGAGTTGAGTGACTTTCTTTTTTTACATTTTAAATTTACTATTTGTATTTTTTGTAGTGTGTATGTATATCACAGTGGAAAAAACACTACCATATATGTAAGTATATTTTTTAAAATATACTTTATTTTTTAGACCAGTTTTATGTTCACAGCAAAACTGAGAGGAAAGTGCAGAGAGTTCCCACATACCCCCTGCCCCCTTCACATGCACATCCCCCTACCATCAACATCCCCTACCAGATGGTACATTTGTTATAACTGATGAACCTACACCGTCATAATCACCCAAAGTCCATAGGTGACATTAGGGTTCACTCTTGGTGCTGTACCTTCTGAGTTTGGACAAATGTACCCACCATTATAGTATCATATAGAGTACTTTCACGGCCCTAAAATCCTCTGTGCTCTGCCTATTCATCCCTCCCTCCCCACAACCTTTGGTAACCAGTAATCCTTTTACTGCCTCCACAGTTTTGCTTTTTCTAGAACGTTATACAGTTGGAATCATACAGTATATAGTCTTTTCAGATTGGCTTCTGTCACTGGGTAATATGCATCTAATCTTCCTCCATGTCTTTTCGTGGCTTGATAGCTCATTTCTTTTTAGCACTGAATAATATTCCATTATCTGGATGTCCCACAGTGTATTTATCCATTCAGCTACTGAAGGACGTCCTGGTTGCTTCCAAGTTTTGGCAATCATTATGAATGAAGCTGCTATAGACACCCGTATGCAGGTTTTAGTGTGGACATAAATTTGCAACTCCTTTGGATAAATACCAAGGAGGGCAGTTGCTGGGTCATATGGTAAGAGTGTGTTTAGTGTTGTAAGAAAGCACCAAACTGTCTTCCAAAGTGCCTTCACCATTTTGCATTCCTACCAGCAAAGAATGAGAGTTCCTGTTGCTCTGTATCCTCACCAGCATTTGGTGTTGTCAGTTATCTGGATTTTGGCCATTCTCTTAACTGTGTAGTGGTATCTCATTTTAATTTGCATTTCCCTAATGATTTGTGATGACATCTTATGTGCTTTTTTTGTTATCTGTATGTCTTCTTTGGTGAGGTATCTGTTAAGGTCTTTGGCTCCCTTTTTAAAATTGAGTTGTTTGTTTTCTTATTGTTGAGTTTTAAGAGTTCTTTGTATATTATGGATAACAGTCCTTTATCAGATGTGTCTTTTGCAAATATTTTCTCCCAGCCCGTGGTTTGTCTCTTCATTCTCTTGAACACTGCTATTTTAAAAACATTTTATCGTTCAAGGACAGGATGGGTAAAGGTAGATGATTCATTTAGTGACTAATCTTGAGTATTTACCTGCATGTGTCAAGCACTGACTAGGTACTGGAGTCAAAAAAAGAAGACTCAGTCCCTGACCTGAAGTTGATGATCTGATTGAAAGGGGGAGACTGACAGGTAAACAGACAAGCACAGTGTAACCCTGGTGGTCCTCCAGGTACCGAGGAAGGGGCAGATCATGTGGGAAAAAAGTTTTGAGATTGTTCTGTTCATGAGTTAAATGTGAGCCCTGAGTGGGATGAAGCTTTTTAGAAATTGAATCCCATTAATTACTGGATCAGAAATTCATCAGTCCAATCACAGGGTCTAGTTTTAATGACCTCTGCTGGTCATGTGACATTCGGACCACTGGGGGGGGCATGATTTAAAAGAAACATGAACAAACAAGGCTTCACCCACAGGAAGGAGACTAGGATGCTGTGGGATCAGGAATGACCGGAGTGCATTCATGGGGTGGGTACACAATAGCCCTTTTCAAATATTTTCTTGGTTATGAGGTATAGGAAGGAGTCGACTTGTTCATTTCTGCTCTGGTGTTGGAGTATGACCAATGGCTAGAACAACTGCTTTATCCTCTCTAGCTTCAGATTCTTCTTCTGTAGAGTGATTGCATTACATGATTCCTTATCCACTGAATGATTACACTGAAGGTGACGAGCTTTAAGGTTCCTTTTAACCCTAAAGACTGGGAGAGCAGATTTCAGTTCCATCAGAAGAGGAATTTTCTAGCTGGCAGGTCTGACCAGCAGTGGAAATGTCTGCCCGTGGAGTAGTGAGCTCCCCATCATTGAAGGTATTCAGGTTGGGCTGAAAGCTGTGGATTAGGGGTGCTGTAGAAGAGAACAGGAATTAGGCTGGCCTCCAAGGTCCTTTCTCATTCTTGGGTTATTGTGTGACTTGTCAAAGCTGAAAGATAATGTGGAATATGGAATATACCTCTAGTGTGTAGTACTGGGGTCAAATCATCATTTTAAGCTCTTTAAAAAAATGTTAATAAGTGGGTCCTAACATTTTCAAGAGATCTTCTGGGGTTATTTTAGAAAGGAGGAAGAGAACTATTCCAAGGTGGGTCAGGACTCAGTTTGTGGCCCCAGGGCTGCTGAAAATGGAATTTTGTCTTTAGGGAAAGCAAGAAGGTGGGTGTGGGGTGGAAAATGGCAAATAACAATAAATAAAACAGATTGACATACGGAGGACTAATGTGTTTATTGGCCGGTTGTATTCAGTATAATGAATGAACCAAGATGGGGACCTTTAACTAACTCCTGGGTCCTCTGCTTGGCTGCGGAGGATCTGGGAGTGTCCTTGACCATCTCCTCCTTCATTTTCTCCACTGCAGATTTATATCACCAGGTGTAGCACGTTAAAAACCATCCCAACATCAGGGACGAGTCTGAACCTTGTGGTTGCTCTGTAGGCTTAGGGACAGAGGGAACAAGAGACAGATTTAAAGAAACTTTCGGGTGGGATTTTCCAGGAATGCATATATTTAGTTGCTATCCGACAGTAAATTTGTGGTTTGAATGAAAATTTTTTTTGTTTTTGCATTTTTATTATTTGTACCTTACATGTGGAAGTTTAATTTTGCCTAAATTTTACTTAAATATATGGTTTATTTAGAATCCACCCTGATTATTTAAAAATTTTAGATTTTCTTCCTGATATTTTTGGATTACTTCTTTTGCTGTTGGGGACACTGCAAGGGCTAAGTCACTTAGCAGACATTTCTTAGAGAAAATCCACAAGGAGAACAGAGGTTTATCTCATCTTTTGGAGAAGAACACAAGATTTCTGTCACCAAGTGATTCATGCCTACATTTTGGCATTTGAAAAAAGTCAGTATTGGGCAAGGAAGTGCTCTCTTCACGTGGAGTAGTTTCAGGGTGCACACCTAGGGGGCGTCAGTTTTCGATGTATGTAAAAAATGTAGGCAGAACTTGGTAATTGGAACTAAAGTTGGAAGTCTTTGTGCACTTGATAAAGGGCCCAGGCCGCCTTTATCTCAGCATCATTTGGACCTCACACAGTGTATGGCACGTCATCTGTGCTTGTCGCATTGCTGTGAATCGGCTCCCTGGGCCACAGAACAGTGGGTATGGGAAAAACTTAGGGTATCATACTTTTTTTTTTTTTTTTTAAGGCAAAACATGATAAGAAGTAACAGCTCTCAGCCTTTTTTGTCCTTTGAGTATTGGGAAGCCATAAAACTCTTTTAGTAAAAACAACCACACTCAGTGGTTGTTTTTCAAAGTGCAGGGGGAATGAAAAACTCCCTGTCCTCTATTTTTCTTCTGCCGAAAACGAATTGCTCCTGGTGCGCCGTTCTTAAATTCCTGTGTCCTCTATCCATTTTAATCTTGTTATCTATTTTTATGGTGACTGTCGCCATGGTACTTGTGCTCTTTACATAGCACAACAGAGATTTCAGATGTCTGATAGGACAGCTCAAAGTTCTGCTGCAGCTAGCAGAGAAACTGTACTGGGGTAGTTTTTTTTTTTTTTTTTTTTTTTAAATTGAGGTGTAATTTGCATACAGTGGAATGCTCAGATCTGAAATGTGCTATTTGATCAGTTCTGACAAATGCATTTCGAGACAGAACATTTCCATCACCTCCGAAGTGTTCCACGTGACCTTTTCCAGTGAATCTTCCCCCGATCGGAAGGACCACAGCTCTGTTTTCTATCACCCTAGGTTAGTTTTGCCTACCCTAGGTCCTTAATATTAGAATTTTGTGTTTCTAAGGACTTTTCACGTAGTGTCTTGAAGAGGTGGAGGTGGAGGAGTGTCTGTGTTTAAAAATCAGCGTTCTGTGTGGTTAGGTGCCCCTGGGGGAGTAAATGATATTTTGGAGCTTTTCTAATGTGGTGGTCAGATTCTTCCTTCTCATTAGCCCACAGGATCTGAATTTATGTTAGAAATCCTGATTCCCGGATGGAAGAGTCTGAGGCACAGCCGGCTAGGCCTGGTGTGGATTACGTGTGGTTGGGCGAGGGCTGCCATTATTGGCAAGTGCGTGTGTGCGTGTGCATGTGCGTCTGTGTGTGTGTGTGTGTGTGTGTGTGTGTGTGTGTGGTGGAGAGCTGGAACGCTCAACTAGAAGAACTGAAATCGCTCCTTGGACATCCCTTTGAATTACCCAGAAGTCCTCTGACATGCCTTTCTCTTTTTTCTTGCCTCTTCCTTGAACTAGTGTATAAATTGAACGGTCCACAGAGTCACAGAGTTGGGCTTCTAATATTGAAACAAGATCTGTGTTGCAGAGCCCACTGCTTTGTACTGCTGAGCGCTCAGCCTCCCGGGAAGCGTGTGTGAGATTCGAGTAGAAATTGCCCCCAAACACGTGACTGAAATGTACGGAGCAGGGTCAGTTTCTTTCTTTTTTTAAAAAATTACATGGTGAAATGAAATTTTCATTACACAAGTAGTACTTGAACACATTCTCTGTAGGGGGAAAAAAAATGCAAACCTTCCAGAGCAAACAAAATCTTCCTTGACAACCACTCCTAATCCCAGCCTTTCCCCAGAGGTTAACCACTGTTAGGAGTTTGTTGGTATTCTCCAAATGCTTAACATACTTGCATTTATACCTAAAGAACTTAAAAGAAGCCAAGTGCACTCACTAGAGTAGTAGTGTGCTGGCCCTCCCCCCCCCACTACATCTCAGGGATGGCTTGCTGTCAATATGTATAAGTCTTACTGATTTTGTTTAACTCCTGCATAGCCTTCTTTAGAATCACAAGGCTAAACTGTTGGTTGATTTAGCCTAATTGATGGCCATTTAAGTTATTTCCAAATCCTCTGCTGTTACAAATGCTGTTACAATAAACATGGCCGTACATGCCTCTTTGTCACACACGTGAGTGTTTCTCTAGGGTAGATCCTGAGAAAGGGGACTTGCTAGGTAACAGGGTACATTAATTTTAAATCTTAATAAAGACCCATTACAAGGTCAGTTCCAAGCTTAGATTTAACGTAGGCCGGGCATACATGAGGTGGGCTCAGACACGAAGCAACTGTTTTCTAAGAATGGGGCAGGCTTTAGGGTGTGCGAGTGTGTGGCCCCCATGCTTCAACACGGTTTGGCTGGAAGGGTGGGTGTTGGGAAGGGCTTCGCTGAGCCCCATAGTCAGTTCTGTCTGGCCCCCTGAGGACTTTGGCCTGCGTGTTGGAAAGGAATTACCGGATGGATGAACAGAAGTGGTGGACTCTGGATGGTAAATTCTAAACCCAGTTCATTCCCTAGCTGGACATCTTCAACGCATCTGTGAGTCTTCTCCGTCCGTCTTTAGAATACAAAGTGTGGCCTCACGCTAATTATACAGCACAGATCTATGAACGTCACTCTGGAGCGTATTAAGTGCTTTAATAAACAAGTGCTGGGTGTGGGATGCAGGAGGAGCTCAGCGAGGCCTAAAGCTCTCTAAAGGCAGGTCTGAAGCTGAGGCTCCGTCATTCTTCCGTTCAGTTCATCGGCAAGAGCCTGCACGTGTGTCGAGTACCGGCAGATTGTTTAGAACGCTGGTGTTTTGGTTCTGCAGCTCCCCTTGCCCTGGGTTTCTGGTGTGTCGGTTTTGCCCTGTGTGCTGTGTAGGTCTGCACGGGTGAATGTGGATCCAGATCTGGGACAGCTGGAACTCGGGACTGAAGCATCAGATTTGGGGGGTTGTTCTCACAGAGGCTGGTCACGCTCTGCCTCGGGAAGGCCTGGCAGCGGGCCTTGAACCGCCCTGGGCAGGGTACCAAGATGGAGATTTCAGCTGAAAGAGGAGGGCAGGGTTGGGACCTGTGTGCTGAGAGCGAGGTGAGGGGCCAGGTCACGTGGGCTCTGCTTTGGGCCACAGGGCAGAGCCGGCCGGCTGGGTGTTGAGCTCTCGAAGCAGGGAGCCCTGGGGTTGGTTCACTGTGGCCAGCTGGCCTCTAAATGGAATATGCTGGACTTCTCGGTTCCCCTGTCTTGCCGAAATCAGTTCTGTTTGGAATTTCAGTTAATCAGCGGCTCACCCGTGGTCAACTTCTTGATTCTCTTTAGAGTCAGTAGTTGTATTACTGGTTCGGGTTGAATATCCTTTTGCAACCTCAGTTTCCAGATGCCAGCGGGACACTGGCTCCTAAGCTCTCCGAGTGGCCCACCGTGTCATTTAGCTGTCTAGTGCTGGTCTGAAATCGGGGAACAGGGGAGGCAACACATCTGTTGAGATCCTTTCACATGCTGGGCACTGTTCTCATTTTTCACGGTGAGGCAGGAAACTGAGGCCCCGAGGTGGTGGCTTGTTCCCGAAAGTCACACAGGTCAAGGTGACGGGCTGCCACGAGCCCCTTCCCTGGAGAGGCGTCCTCGGCAGTGTGCCCGGGGTCAGCTTCTCTTGCACGTTCTGTTTCCATTTCGAGGAGCCAGTTTTAGTTGCTCAGGTGTAACCAGCCTTTTTTTTCCCCCTCAGCCACAGCATTCCTGGGGGATGGGAAGCATTCCCGTTGGTACTGGGGGAGATGCTCCAATCCCAGGAGATCAGAGCAATCTCCCGGGAGAAGGTGATAGAGTGACAGCGTGAGGAGCCACTGCCATCCTGAGACAGAAAGCCTGTACGGTCAGCCGGGAAGTCAGAAGGGAGGGAAAAGTTGGATTAAAAGTTGATCCGTGGAGGCCCGTTATCGCCCTTCTGGCTAGACACATCTATTCCCTTGGCTGGTCAGCCATCCTGGTCTTGGAACGAATTCTGGCACCCAGCTCTTATTTCAGGTTTTTAAATGTTATCAGCCACTAGAATGTTCTGTCATCCCAACAGCACGTGTTTCTTATCTCGTGACTTATAACTGCCAAGATTACACTTTTATTTCCCACTGGCTGGTTTGGCACCGGTGGCTCCTAGATGAGACTTGGATTCCGGAGGGGTATCTTGGGCACCTTGATCCCTTCCCGTACCTGTTTCTCTTTCCTGGTTTGGTGTCTCCAGTTGACTCATCCTGTCTGCGTGTGCATAGTTTCTCATCTATAATTTTGCATCTTCAACTCCTGGCCAGGCCACTCCGGGCCACTCCCCGGACCAGGTGGTTCCTTTCTTGGGCACCTGCAGCCCTGTGTGCTCTGATTATCCACCCCTGTAGAGGGCTGCTACCTTTTTATTACCTATTGATTTCAGCCAGGAAAGTCACCAGGTGGCTCTCACCTTCCCTACAACTGCCGCCCCCCACCGTCTGTTTATTTAGCATAGTCAGGGAATGTGATTATTCATTCAAATGACTGTTGAGTTCTGAATAGTTTTTCTACTTTAACCACTTCAATGAAAAAATAGAGAGAGCCTGCATTTCTCTGCCTTCAAAGTGGGGGAGAACATAAGGGGCCCTTTTCTTGCATCTCGGGGTTGGCACCTCAGGCATCATGATCACAGAGCTTTTCTGGCGTGTGCACCACTCAGGGCCTTACACTAATGGGTCCTGGACTGTTAGGCGTTTTAAATTCTCCCCTCTGTGTTTTATATTTTGGGGGATGGTTCTTTTATTGCCAGCTTTCCCTTTTCATTACTGTAAGTGCCTCTAATAGATCCCTTCTTCCCAATGAAACTCACGCCTTCTTCCTCACAGCGTTCATTGTGAGGATCAGACAAGGCAATGTGAAGGCATTGGGGCTGGGAACTCTGGAGCCCTTCCAGCCCCGAGCCCCTGTCCTGCTGCTGGGTCTCCCGTTGAGGGGAAGAGAGAACGAGTCCAGGGAGGGGCCAGGAAAGCTGCAGGCACCCCAGCTGGCTAGCTCGGGCAAATCAGTGGCCTTCTGGAGGAACCTCAGTTTTCTGAGCTATAAAATTGGGATTAAATTGTCCCTCCGTGTTTCCTTGAGTTGCCAGGAGGTCAGAAAAAAAAGGAAGCCTCGAATGTGTGTATCACAGTGACTGTAAACCCAAATGCCATTCAGGCATTCATTGGCGGTTAACGTTCAGGTTGGAAGCTTACCCTGCAAACTGCTGGAGGGAACTGTCAGTTCTCAGAGGCTTGTTCTCGCGGAGATACTCAGCTCCTGGCTCCCTCCTTCCTGCTGGCTCTGGGTAGGATGCTGAGTCAGCAGTCGTGCATCTCCGTGCCTCCTGCGTCTCACGTAGTTTTGGTACAGCCAAATCAGGTTTAACCACAGTGCAGGCACCCACATGTATACACATGCGTGCGTGCCCCGTGCGTGTATGGAAACAGCGCCGGATCATCTCTCCCTCTCGCGTGGCACGTTTGTAGGCATGCTTTTACTTATCCCTGCTTCCTTATAAAGCATTCTCTACCTGTTTTCAAGAAAACCGAGTCTGAACACTGAAGCGCTACTAAGACGCTATGACTGTTCTTCATTTTTGGGCGAGCAGCAGGTCTTATTTCTTACAACATATTTTTTATTTTTTTTAAAGTAGAGGGATTTTTAAATTTATTTTATTTTATTTTTGGCTGTGTTGGGTCTTCGTTTCTGTGCGAGGGCTTTCTCTAGTTGCGGCAAGCGGGGACCACTCTTCATCGCGGTGCGCGGGCCTTTCACTAACGCGGCCTCTCGTTGCAGGGCACAGGCTCCAGACGCGCAGGCTCAGTAGTTGTGGCTCACGGGCCTAGTTGCTCCGCGGCACGTGGGATCTTCCCAGACCAGGGCTCGAACCCGTGTCCCCTGCATTGGCAGGCAGATTCTCAACCACTGCACCACCAGGGAAGCCCAACACATTATTTTTTAAATCTGGGGCTCTCCTCACCTATGGGAATAGCATCTCTTCAAAATCATAAATTTGATGGGATAAGCAAGGGCTTGCCGTCTAAGGGAGATGCAGTCCGTCGGAACTAATAGAAGTAGTTACAGATCACTGAGCCCTGTGTGCCCAGTGTTGTGCTAAGAATTGTCTTGTTTCATACAGAGTAGTGTATGCACAACAGAGCAATGAATAAAGGGCACTGGTGGTTTTGAAAGCAAATGGGGAGCTAGGTGTGAAGGAAGGGGAAGTATAGTTCTGGGCTGAACTGTGAAAATGCTTTCCTTCCCTGCCGGCAGTGCAAACAGAATGGTCTCTTTTACTTGATTGAATGGCTGTTGTGCAGTCAGACCAACAAAAGTATTTGTTGATCAGGGTCATTTGTTATTTGCTGGAGAAAATTCAGTGTAACCAGATCAGGTGACCTATTTCTGTGGCCCATCTGCTGGGATATGAAAATAGCATGGCTATTTGGGGCCCTTATTTTCTCCTTCCATTTTTCTGTTACATCTAGTACTCAGTGATGGGAAGGCTGGACACTCAGTTATAGGAAATGCTGTGGAGAGGATCCAGCCCCGAATGGGGGATGGGCAACCTTTAAGATCCCTGCCAATCCTGATCGTCTAATTTTAATTTTACCGGTAGTCTAAACTATTATACATTGAGGCAGTGTAATCCAGTTTTTAAAAACCTTCAGACGTGCCACAACTAAAGATCCTGCACGTGGCAACGAAGATCCTGTGTGTTGCAACTAAGACCCGGCACAGCCAAATAAATAAATAAATAAATATTTAAAAAAACCCAAAAACCTTCAGAAGAAGACAACAATTAGAATGACCTGAGAATCCAAATGGTCATTCTCTGAACAGCTGATTTAGAAATCTTGGTATTGAATCAATTACTAATATGCTCAGTGCTGTGATCTTAAGCTCATATCATGAAAACCTAAAATGCATACCACACATTTAAAAAATGGTGTAACAGGACCTGATGTATAACTTGAGAGACCTAGATGTTTTAGTGCAGGCCCTTGGCTACCCTTGGAGGTTTTTCTGTCCAAAGCCAGGCTGGGAAGAAAATCCTCTGGGAAGAAACGGTCAATATATGCTCAGTGAAGTGAATTTTTTTTTTTTACTTTTTCTGGAGAAGTCACCCCAGAAGAAAATAAGGCTTAAGAAACTACCAGGCAGCATTTGGGCGGTGATGGTGGAGTATGACAACTTACATCTTTCTGCCAAGGTTCAGATGGCAAGGACCACAGACATATTTGCATATAGTCATCAATATGCTGTGGATGCACATGGCATCTCTCAACAGAGATCGCCCCTGGCCAAGAATTGCTGAAAAATGAATTGTTTTGGACAAATGAATTGTCCCATTCTCCACTGAATTCTGTTATAAAATAAAAGATGTGGTGTGCTGCAACATTTTGACCTTTGCATGAGCTTAGAATGTCACATTGAAAAAAGAAATTAAGTTAAAACTTTACAGATTTAAAAGAAAACATTAGGGACTTCCCTGGTGGCGCAGTGGTTAAGAATCCGCCCGCCAATGCAGGGGACACGGATTCGAGCCCTGGTCCGAGAAGATCCCACATGCTGTGGAACAACTAAGCCTGTGTGCCACAACTACTGAGCCCACGTGCCACAACTACTGAAGCCCACGCGCCTAGAGCCCATGCTCCGCAACAAAAGAAGCCACTGCAATGAGAAGGTCACGTGCCACAACTAGAGGAAGCCCGCACACAGCAATGAAGACCCAACGCAGACATAAGTAAATAAATAAAATTAAAAAGAAAACATTAGCAACTTTCTGATAAAAGATTAAGAATGATATGCAAAATATTAGCCAAAGAACCCAAAACTCAAATCGATGTTCTGTGCAGTGGTTACCAGGGGAGATCATAGAGTAGAAAGCTGAGGGTTAGTGGAGAACCTGAAACTCTTGGAAGAGGAGTAATGCCCGGCACCTTGGTCCCTAAATTGTTCATTAGAGAGGCAGCAAAGCACCCATGCTTCGGCAAATGGGAGTCTTACTCCAAACTTCACCCTCCTTAACGACAAAAAAAAAACCCATCGCCAAAAACCCCATTAGTTGTGTAATCAGTTTGACTTTATGACCTGTGTCCTGGAAGTGCTACTCGGTGACGTCATGGCCTGTTGCCACAGGAGGTAGGAGAGAGCGCCTGTTGAGCATGGGCACATGCGCGTGTGCGCACACACACATGGATGTGCTGAGACCTGGGATTGTCTGGCAACAGTGACATGTCAAATGGCAATTTGCAACTTAGAACCACAGAGAGGGTTTGTTTTCCTCTTCTGTCTGTCCCAGTTATTTAACTGATGGCAGATGTCCTCATTAAGGGCTATTAGCGCATCAGAAGATGTTTGCTGAGCCTGGAAAAGGGCTAACCCCTTTTACATGGACCAAAATACATCTTCTCGGGTAGCCAACCCCTCCCTGTGGGTGACAGTGGTGTGGTGAGAAGCAAAGAGGACTCGGGATATCTTAAAACTGTACATCAGCCAGGAAGTCTTTTTTAGCTTGAGTTTATGTTTTGGTCAAGGACTTCAGTAAGTCGAAAATGTAACATTGTAAAGCTGGATTTGACTATGTGTTGAAACACTGTTATTGTTACCCTGAAATAGATGTTTCTTGATTTCTCTTTGCAGTACCAGAACCATATGGCAAGTTAGGGGCTGGCTGGTTATTATGGACCATCAATAGCTCCCAAGAAAGAAACCAATAGGGGGGTGAGTTGAAAGTAGAGATCAGGGAAGAAAGATTTGAAGGAAGCGGTGGTTACATTGGTAGAAACATGCTGGGAGGGGGTTGGGACCCTCGAGCTAAGGTATAAAGTAACAGACCGTCCTGGAAAGTCCCTCTAGAGTCCAGATTACCCTGGATCCTCTTCCTGCCTGCATGGCAGACCTCTGTAGGTGCTTGAATTCACTTCTGAATCCCCGAAGGACTTGAGGGATGGTGTTATCTGTTGAGCCATGTTCCTAATGTAATGCTGATCAACAAACCTGGCCATCCTGCCCAGCCTACATTTAGTCTAGATTCATGTTTTTTCACTTCCATGCTATCAATCCGCAGTGTAAATTTGGCTAAGATTTCCCTTAACTTTTGGGATTGATTACATTATCTCTCTGCACCCTCTCAGAGGGCAATATTGTGTATAAAGGTCTTCCCAAACTGCTCAATGATTAACAGTGACCTGGACTGCTGAACAAGGTTGGAGGAAAGCATTGACCTTTATTTTGTAGGTGGGAGGCTAGGATGCAAATGGAGAATGGGTTTTCAAGGAAAGAAAATGCGCACAAGGAGACTTGCAGGATTGGGAGCTGGTTTTTTGTTTGTTTGTTTTGCTTTTGCTTTTTTTTTTTTTTCCTGTAGAGGTTCACTGACATAGGGGAAAAAAATACCACGTAGATGAAAAGCAACTTGAGTGTTTTATTTTGAGAGATCTCACACCTATTGGAATAATGGTATTTGACATTGACACCAGATAGACATGAGTTCAGTCCCTAGTGGCTGCCTTTCCTGGTTGTGTAGCCTTGGCAACCTAACCTCTCAGTGGCTCAGTTTCCTCATCAGAAATAAAAGACCGTATGTTTATCTTAAGTCGCTCTGAGGATTAAATTAGGTACAATTTGCGAAAGCTGGTGCTATTAGGCATTTAATAAAGGCAGTTTCCCTTCCTTCTTTCTCTTCTGCTTTTAAAAATTAAGATTTGGGCGCACTATAAATAAATAATAAAAGGTATTTCAGGGTGGAATTCAGGCCAGTTAAAGGTGAAAGGCCAGAGAACGCATGTGGGAAGAAGCCGGAAGTGGGCAGGTTCACCAACTGTGCAAATCCAGCAGGCTTTGGAAGGTGCAGCTTCACAAACCAAGTAAAAAGCGTTCTTTACATTTAAAAAAAAAAAAAGACTTAACAAAAACATCGTCAGAGTCTGTTAGCCAAATATTTCAGGCTCCGTCTGGAAGCCCAGGAATTTTGGAAATACTACCCTTTCTTCATTTTCAGTGGTAGAAACCTCAAACTTCCTGCTGTGGAAAGTGGGGGTGGCCACTGTGTTTTTTTCTTTCTTTCTTTTTTTTTTTTTTTTTGGGTCAAGAGCAGGATTGTTTCTTTCTCTGGATGGTTGCCGCCATCTGATGTCTCTAAGTGGCACTGTGGCTTCACTTCTAGCTCAGCGACATTAAACTGAGGGTTAGAGGTTCTTGTTTCTGGCTTGAGGCTTCGAGGATGGCGGTAGGTGACTGAGTTTTTAAACGCAAATTAGCACCAAATTAGCTTGGACATTTTTTTTTTGGTAGTGGTAAAGAATTTACTCCTTACGTTTTTATTCCTTTTGATGACATACATAGTAAAGCTTTCCAATAGAGTGTTACTAAATATAAAGTCACCAGACACCTAGAGAGGAACTCTGTAGGATGCTGTGATTTTGACCTTTTTCTTATCTCTTTGCTCTCTAGGGAATTCATGGTGGAGATACCATACTCTCTGATTCTAGCCCTTGAAGCTCTGAGTAAAACACTGATAAAAATGTGCCAAACCCTTTTCCTCTATATTTGCGACTTTATTCTTATCTTTTAAGCTTATTTTTACCCTTCACGTTTTGTTATTGTGGAGATGTTTGCTGAGCATACTTTCCTGGGATGGTTGGGAAGGAGGCCAGGAATCGGGAGACGTGAAGATGGCATGGGACCCAAACGAAGCCCCGAGGTACTTCTGGACAAGGGTGAAAAGTAAAGAAGGTTTATGGGACTATTCAAAGAAAGTTTGAACCCATAGCTGTGGTGCAGTTTTCTCCTGGCGTGGGTGCGGCCAGGGGCAGAGGGGTGGGAGGGAGGGGAAAGGCCGCTGGAACAGTCTCTGGGAATGCCAAGCTTAATAGACAGGGGTGGAGTTAGCCTGATGGGCATTCCAGGTAGGGAAATGGTGTTGGTATGGAGTCCGTGAAAATCCTAGTATTTTACACCTGCCACAGCACCGGGGATATGCTCTGTACAAATCAGTTCCTCGGCTAAATACTGACTGGAGAAGTGAGTTAAGAGGGAACAGAGGACCTGGGGCAGCAGAGATTCGGAGTGTGCTAGGGTACCCGGAGGGAATGAGCCGCAGGATGGCTGAGGAGCCACGAGCGCTCTGGAGAAGGGGCAGCGTGAGTTCGCAGGGTGCCAGGTCTGATTCTTCCCCTTCGCCAGCAGACCCAGCAGGCGTGGGAGCAGCTGTGCCCCCTGGTAGCGATCCACTCCTCGAGCCCTGTGCGGATGCGAGGGATTCTGGTTTCTGGAGGTGAAGGGACTGCAAAGTTCTGACCTGTTGTTGGGTGACCAGTGAAAGTCAGTTCTTGGAGAGGAGCTGGTGGGAATGAAGCTGCTGAGAAGGGCAACCAGTAACCTGAGGACTGGGAGGGGGAACCAGGAAGGAGGGTATGCCTGGGGTTGTGAGCACAAAGCTTGACCCTCTGGTGCTGGGCAGTGCCTTGTGACCCAGGTCACGACATGGACAGCAGAGATGGAAGTCAGTGGAGTCCAAGGAGGTGAGAATAGGGAAGTAGAGGCCATAGGTCATGGGCCCCAGGCAGAGGGTATTTGGAAAGAGGAGGGGGAGCGTGGTGTCGTCCTAAAAAAAAACACAGACTTTGAAGTCAGTAGGTCCTGAGGGGCCCTGATTTGGCCTTTTACCCTGACCTTGGTCAAGTCTTTTAATCTCTCTGGGTCTTTGTTTTTTTGAGAACAGAATAAGGGTGGACGCTAATGGTACCTGTGGAATGAGAGAATGCCAGTACCACACTTAGAGTCTAGCACATAGGAAATGCTCTTCAGTGTTAGGTATGGATACAATGTCTACACATAAATGAGGTGTTAAGAGGTGAGCTGTCCAAATAACCTGGGGGTTACATCTTATTACCTAATGGGGGAAAAAGGGATTATGCATCATCTTTTTAAGAACATGAAAGGTTAGTCTAATACAGAATTATTTAGAAGCCTGTGTCCAGAGGGCTTCTACTGGAATGTTCTGATTGCTCCTTGAAGGTCGATAAGGGGAGTATTAGCATTGTGACTTACAGATGAGGAAACAGGCTCTGAGCGGGGTCCACAGTGCGGCCGGAGGCAGATCTACCGTGTTTTCCCTGCATCCTGCTTAGCAGGGAGGCTGTGGATCCCGGCTGGGATTTCCCAAGAGCAAGCTCGTTGACTGTTTTGAATCTCTGAGGTCCCATGAGATTGACTTCCTCTTTTCTGGAATGGTGAAGGCACCTGAAGGTCAAGGGGTATCCCCCGCCCCCCCCCCCCCCCCCCGCCGCCCTGGGGCTTATAGAGTGCCGGCTGGTTAGAACCCCGCCTCTCAGGCAGGAGGATTTTGACTAAAGGAGCATCACACCAAGCCTTCTGGTGTTATCTCCTTCCTAGCTCTGCTTCCCTATAAAATGCAGAGGACAGCGCTCCCCAGTGCCCTGCTTTCTGGAGTAGTATACGTGGGGGTGAGCTGATGGCTCTGAGCACGCAGAGATGATGTGTGCGGTTTCCAGAGCAGCTCCTGCCCTTCGTGGGGTGACCGTGCAGAGGCCTGGAACGGTTCTCCTTGGTCCACGTCAGGGCTGTGGTCCTGGTTTCCATCGGCCCTGAATGCTCGAGTGGCCTAAGCCCTGAGCCTGTCGGGGGCAGGGTGCAGACAGCTGGGAGGCGCTGAGAAGACCTGGGTTTGGAGTCAGGAGACCAGATCCCGTTCAGGCCCTGACACCAACTACCTGTACCGCCAGGAATAAGTGGCTTAAGCTCCGCACATGAGTTCCCTCAAGTGGAAAACAAGGATAGTTAGCACGGCTCACTTCTGTGGCTGCTGGCAACTTTGAAGCCAGCTGAGCTTGAGAATCTGAGTGTCTGACAGACCCCCTCCCGCTCTGACTTAGTGCTGTGGTAATAGCATCCTGACCCGGGAAGCGGACGTTGGTGTGTGTGCTCAGATGCTCCCTGCGGGCAGAGCAGTTTCAGCAACACAACCCTGGGTACAGCCCTCAGGAAGAAGAATAAGGAATTTGTTAAATTGGCAGTGATGCATCTGCCTAAGAAAGCACTGTGTGACTTATAAAAGTGAGATTGTAGAATAACATTTAGTGATGCAGTATAACGCACACAGGATAAGTGTAAATTCAGTTTACCAAACCATGATCCCATTTTTGTAGAAATAGAAATATATAAATCTATGTGTAGAGGACTTCCCTGGTGGCGCAGGGGTTAAGAATCCGCCTGCCAATGCAGGGGACACGGGTTCAAGCCCTGGTCCGGGAAGATCCCACATGCCGCGGAGCAACTAAGCCCGTGCGCCACAACTACTGAGCCTGCACTCTAGAGCCCGCGAGCCACAACTACTGAGCCCATGTGCCGCAACTTCTGAAGCCCGCATACCTAGAGCCCGTGCTCCACAACAAGAGAAGCCACCGCAGTGAGAAGCCCGCGCACCGCAACAAAGAGTAGCCCCCGCTCGCCGCAACTAGAGAAAGCCCGCGCACAGCAAAGAAGACCCAATGCAGCCAAAAATAAATACATAAAATAAATAAATTTATAAAAAAAAAAATCTATGTGTAGAAGAAAGCTTGGAATGCTGTATAGGAAACATGGGTATCTCTGGGAGGCTGCTTCTTGAGGGATTTGTTTTTCTTTGTGCTTATCAGTATATTCTAAATGTCCTACTAGTAACAGGTATTACTTTTGTAAAAAGAAAAAAGTTGTAAAAGTTACTTGAAAGTGCTTCATCCTTTTTAACGGACGCTCACGGGTTCCGGCTGTGTGTATGGCTTCCTGATGCCTGCAGATACGGGATAAAGGACTCTTTGTCCCCTTTGCCTCCCAGGAAAGGCAGCGGCATGGCCAGCGTTCTGTCCCGGCGCCTTGGCAAGAGGTCCCTCCTCGGCGCCCGGGTGTTGGGGCCACCCGGGGCTGCCCCACCCTTGGAGCCTCAGGCAGAGCTGCTTGAGGGGGCGGCTCCCCAGCCCTTCCTTGCCTCTAAGGACACGTCCTGCCAGGAGCAGCCCAAGGAACTCCTCAAGGCTCCAGGCACCTCAGGCCTCCAGCAGGTGGCCTTTCAGCCCGGGCAGAAGGTAGGTTGATCCCCGAGTGGACAAATGTCCGATCTCCCCAGGCTTGCGTCTGGCGGCCCAGTGGTGCCCTGAGTGAAACTCTCTGGGCACTGGCTTTAGCATAGACCTTTCCCCTGCAGCCATATGAGCCCTTGGGCAGCAGGCTTCCCAAGGGAATGAGCAGACCCAGGGCTCCTCCACGACAGTTCTGGGCTCAGGCCTGTTCAGAACCTCAGTTCAAAGCATGGCCAGAGCTGTTTCTCTTAATCTGTCTCAGTTTGCAACTTTACAAAAACAAGGGAAAGAATCTCAGACTTACAGGAGACAGATAAGATTGCATCTTTGAATTACCTTTAGATGTTTTCAAGAGATGAAGGTGTTTGTTTAGTTAGAATGCCATTTGGAGTCCCTTTTCCAGTGTTTCCTCCCCTGTGGCAGGGCTCAGGCATCACCTGTGCCTGATATTGTCACTAGATCCAGATGCATGGGCTTCTCTTTCATTGCCTTCTCAAGAGCTGATAATAGAGGCTCTGCTTTCTGCCTCTGTTTCAAGGCTTGTGTCGTCCAGACATCTCTTCCCATGAGGTGAGGCCACCTGGCAACTGCTAGGCACCCTTGAAAGCAGTCAGCCTACTTCTTCACCACTACCATCTTGCTCCCAGGTAGACTCAGGATTCTCTGAAGGGAAAAATGCAGGGTGTGAGCAATTCAAGGCAATAGTTGGGGACCAGCAGATATATAGGACTTCAGAGGCTAGTCAGGGCAAGAAATCAGTAGGAGGGACACAGATTCCAAATTTGTTTGATTTGAGAATTTAATCCGTTTACATTTAAAGTAATTAGTGATAGGTAAGGACTTGGTATTGCTATCTTGTTAACTGTTTTCTGACTGGTTTGTAATTCCTTTGTTTCTTTCTTCTTCTCTTGCTGTCTTTTTTTTGGTGATTTGTTGATTTTTTTTTTTTTTTTTGGAGTCCTGTGCATTGATTTATCTTTTGTGTATCTCCTAGAGGTTTTTTTCTTTGTGGTTACCATGAGGCTTACAGAAAACGTCCCATAGTTATAACAGTCTATTTTAAGATGATAACAACTTTAATTGCATATAGACTCCAAGTTAAAAAAAAAAAAATCCCAGAAACTGACACATTTGCTCTCTCCATCTAGAGAATCTATAAGGATTTGTTTTGGGAAGAACCAATCCACTGTAGCTAGTCTGGGTGTTCAGGTGGGAAGCAGGTACCTGGGAGCATCTGCGTGAATTAAAGATGAGTCAGAGCATGCAGTTTGTGGCATACGGCTCCTGGCTCCCAGAACTTGGGACATGTGGAGTGAGAACTCCCAAGTACTGACCACTGTTTGCTGTTTTTCTCTCCCCAGGTTTGTGTGTGGTACGGGGGTCAAGAGTGTACAGGACTGGTGGAGCGGCATAGTTGGGCAGAGGATAAGGTGACTGTCTGGCTGTTGGACCAGAAGTTACAAATCTGCTGCAAAGCGGAGGAGGTGTGGCCGGCCGAGCTACAGAGCCCCATCCCCCAGGCGCCACCTCCCGAGCAGGGAACCCAGGCGCCAGCCTACAGGCCTGTCTCCAGGAACATTGATGTCCCAAAGAGGTTTGTGTGACAGAACCTGGGCTCTGAAAGACACATGGGTGGTGAGGTATGGGGTTTTGGGATGCCTTGTGTTGGGGAAGGGATGTGGAACTACCAGGTGTCTAGTTGTCAAGATATTGGACAAATGGGATACAGTGAGAGGGCATCCTTTTGAAAAGACCCAGAAGGGCGTCTTTTCTTCCCCGTAACTCTATTATGGGTGATATAGCTTTGTCTGGCTAAGGGCTATTTTTTTCCCGTTTCGTGCTCAAACTAAAATTAGGTCTTAGTTTTTCATGATGAGAGAGAAAAAATGGCTTAGATCAGGAGTCAGCAAACGTGTTCAGAATGGGCCAGAGAGTAAATAACGTAGGCTTTGTGGGCCAAATGGTCTCTGTCACAGCTGCTCTGCTTGGCTGTGGTCACGTGAAATCAGCCACAGATAGTATGTAAACAGGCGGGCGTGTTGTGCCCCAATAAAACCTTACTTACGGACACTCAGATTTCAATTTCATGTCATTTCCATGTGTCATGTCAAGAAGGAATATTCTTCTTTTGATTTTTAAAACCATTTAAAAATTGTTAAGCCATTCTTAGCTTGTGAGCCAGGCTAAAACAGGCGGAAGGCTCAGTCTAGAGATTGCAGACCCCTGGCTAGATATTTAAAACTATTGACGTTGAATGAAGAATGCTTACTTTGCTTTAGAATTTTTTTAAAAAATTATTTTTACTTTTCTGGCCACACCGCACAGTATGCAGGATCTTAGCTCCCGACAAGGGATTGAACCCGCGCCCCCTGCAGTGGAAGCGCAGTCTTAACCACTGGACCCCCCAGGGAAGTCCCTGCTTTAGAATTTTATGACATGATTTTTTTCCCTGAGAATATGTATATTCTAATTTCTATGTTATATACTTTATGCACATTGATATTTTAAGATTAAAAAAGAAAATCTGCCAATGAGATTCTTTTTTTTTTTTTTAATAAATTTACTTATTTTTATTTATTATTTTTCGCTGTGTTGGGTCTTTGTTGCTGCATGCGGGCTTTCTCTAGTTGCAGCGAGCAGGCGCTACTCTGTTGCGGTGCGCGGGCTTCTTATTGCAGTGGCTTCTCTTGTTGCGGAGCACGGGCTCTAGGCATGCGGGCTTCAGTAGTTGTGGCACGCAGGCTCAGTAGTTGTGGCTCGCGGGCTCTAGAGCTCAGGCTCAGTAGTTGTGGCGCACGGGCTTAGTTGCTCCGCGGCATGTGGGATCTTCCCGGACCAGGGCTCGAACCGGTGTCCCCTGCATTGGCAGGTGGATTCTTAACCACTGCGCCACCAGGGAAGCCCCTGCCAATGAGATTCTCGTATACAGGATGTGTAAGCAGTTGAGCCCTGCCCCCCGCCCCATCTGTGTTTGTCTGTGAGTATTACTGTTACTGACAGTACACCCCGTGTCTTGAGACCAGACCAGAGCAACAACATTTGTGATTGTCAATTCAATGGAATACTGGCAAAGAATTTGTCTTTCTATTCTGTGGAAATAAAAATACAAATAATCATATAAAAAGGGGGATGCTGACACATTTAATATATTACTAGTTTTCGTTTAGCTGCTTCAAGCCCAGTCGTATATTTTAGTGGATCTGAATTGTAAAGAATGAATTGTATAATACAGTCCTTTGAAATAGAGGAGCCACCTAGAAATTTATTTCAGACTGACTTTTCATACTTTAGCATTAACTTATAGATAACTTTAATTTTATTTCCAAATAATGTAACTTTATATGGATTAAAAAAATTATGTGTAAAATTTTATAGAACTCTGCTGTATAAAGCATTGAGATTTACACTGGAAGATTTATTTTAGTATTTCTGGGTTTTTTGCTCATTGGCTTATGTACCAGGTTCTGTTCACATTCAGAAGCTATCACAATACCTCATCATTAATCTTGGGGGGAGGGGAAGGAATTGGTTAGTGTAATTGCTCCCTCTTAAATTTAAATATAAAACGAGGAAAGGAAGGTAATTTTGGTGATTTTGAATTCTAGCTGGCCGTCTTTTACGCCCATGCTTTATTTCATTGCTTGGACTCATTTTCCTTTCCCCCAAATAAAATTCTTGATTTTAAGCTGCAGACTTAGAGTTAGGAAGGGAATTCAAGGGAGAGTGGAACTGCCTCCTGGTGTCAGCAGTGGGATGGGGACCAGCCTGCTTCTGCGGGCATTGACTGATATTATCAGTGTAGCTCAGAATTGAGTATTTTTCATGAAGAATGAGGAGAGGTCTGCATGCTTTATTTAACGATATTACTTGAGCACACACTGACTGATTGGAGTCAAGGCGTGGAGGGGACAGTCTAGGAATGTAAGATGCTCCCATGACCAGCTGTGTCGGGAAGTAACCTTTGGCTCTCACCTGTCTGAATCCAGGAAGTCGGATGCAGTGGAAATGGACGAGATGATGGCAGCCATGGTGCTGACGTCCCTGTCCTGCAGCCCTGTGGTGCAGAGTCCTCCTGGGGTCGAGACCAACTTCTCTGGTGAGGAACGGGGCCCGGGTGGGTTCTGGGCGTGGCAGAGGCCCACGTCCGACCTCTTCTGCTTTGGGCAGCTAATTGCCTAAGTCGCTGGCTTGGCAGCAGGGTTTCTGGAGTCTCTTCTCCCTGGCATCCCAGAGTGGCTGAGTGACACGGAGTTAGCCGCTTCCATTCTTTTTCCTCAGTTTCCTCCTCTGGGGAGAAGCTTCCTGGTGCATTGTGAAGATGATTGAGCACGGGACTGAGCCACACTGGCCACTTGAGTAAGTTCTTCAATGGGAGTAAGCGAGCGAGGCACTTGTGGGGCTGAACATGGCCAGTGGAGGAACATTGAGTTCTAAAGGTAGAAACTTACCAAATGGTCCCCTAGTGGCCTCAGCCGATTCACTCCCCCGTTACAAGTGCCTGATTCAGCCTTGTAAATTAGTGTGGAACACATGAGCTGAAGTCTAAAATAAATCTAATTGAGTAATACAAATCGATAGTAAGACTTCACAGCAAATTTATAAATTAAAAGAAAATTCTAGCACAACCCCCAAAATACATCACGAGTAATATGGGAGGAAGGAGGGTTGCTGGATATTAGTAGCTTGATAAGACTGGTAGTGAACCTGAATGGGTTTTTTTTGAAACTTGTCATCAGGCTGGCCTAACTTACTCCCAGGGAATAACTTTTTCATTGGTGAGATCTAACTGAATTGCAAGCTCCTTAAAAGCTTATAGGAAAATACGGAGTCAGCTCTGAACACATACCAGGAGGAAAGTGGCCTTTATAAGCATCCCTCATAAGTAATCTCCCTACATAGAAAATCAATTTAAGGGGGTGATAAGGCAGACTGACTTGTTTCACCCAAGGCCTGTCGTCAATGGCTAGGCTGCTAGAGGAAGCTATTGCAGTCTGATGGTACCAGTTGTGAGGCAAAGCATCGCACACCTGCTCTGTGAGCACCTGGGGGCCACACAGGCAATGCAGGGAGGAAAGGAGTCAATTTTAAGTTCTTAGGAAACTCTATGAGTTTAGGAGATGCAGGAGGTTGGTCAACAGGAAGAAGATCCAGGAAAGTGTCATAAAGGGAAAGAAAATCGTTGACTGCAATTCCCATTAGGTTGTGTGTGTGTGTGTGTGTGTGTATAATCCATCTACATATGTTCACACACACATCCCAACACCAGCATATATGTATCTTAACTGATAATATGCCATGACATCTTAAGTCCACTTTGATAAACATTTTTCATTGTCTATTAAAGACTTTTTTTCCCATTACAGTATCTTTAAAAAAAAAAAATTTGTGGATTGACTGATTGATTTGGCTGCCCCAGGTCTTAGTTGCAGCTTGCAGGATCTTTAGTTGTGGCATGTGGGATCTAGTTCCCTGACCAGGGATCGAACCTGGGCCCCCTGCATTGGGACTGTGGAGTCTGAACCACTGGACCACCAGGGAAGTTCCAATATATTTCTGATCTTACGCTGAAGTCAGTGGAGAAATAAGGCCCCCTTGGCAGCTAATTACGTTGACGTATTCTGCAAGGTGAGGTCTGTACAACAACCAGAACCTTGTTCTAATCGTGGATACTCTTTGTGCAGAATCCACCCATTCCCTCTGGTCTCCGTACTGTTAGGATGGCTCTGCGTGGGCGTGTAGAGAGCAGAGGGAATCACAAGGATTTCTTAGACGTCCACCACGCGTTTGCAGGGGAGCACTTTGCTTTCATGCTCTGTTGACCCTGCCCTAGAAAATCTTACGACCTAAGGTAGAGTGATTTATGTTCCTCTTACAAGGTATAGGTTAATTTATGAGATTCACTTTTTGCTTTGTTTCGTATTTTTCCTTGTGTGCCAATTTGCCAGTGTCATTGTTGAGCCACTTGAATGGTTCCTCGGTGGAAGGCTGCTGTATTGTAGGGCGGGCCTGCCATTTGACCTGCTCTCTTCTCCTGTCCTGATGCTAGATGTAGCACTTCCGCTCCCTTGCCCTTCTCTCCCTGATAGGTTTCTTGAGTGGACGTGTGCGAACCGTTGACCTGCTGGCAGCTCCTGAGATCTTTCCTGAAGGGCTACCCTGTTTTTAGCCCCATGTGTAGATGTCGTAAACTCTTTGGTTTCCAGGAAGTCATTGCTTTGAGACTTGACAGTGACACTTAGGAAGGGCAGAGTTCATCTGTCCACTTCTGTTTGGGTGGGCTTTTCCTAGCGTGTGAGACTTAAGTAAGGAGAGCCTGCATTGGAAACACGAAATGCTGGGTGTCTAGATTAGCCTAGAAGGGGTTTGGAATATGGAGGAGGATGAGAGAAAAGCAGTGGGATGTTTATCCTGCCACAGGGGATGTGGTAGACCGTCTCGGAATCCAGGGTAAGGAGGCTCCGTGGAATGCTGCCCATGTTGGGAGTTGGGGCTTTTGGGGACAAGGCCACCATACCTGCGTGTGTCACAGTGTTCCCCCCTTTTCTTGCTGTTTCCACATATCAAAATTTCAGATTCTCCTATAGTAAAAATAAATATGGATTTATGGTGTCGGCATGGAAGAATCTGGGTCGGGCCTAAAGCAGCCCGAAGAAAGGCAGCTTAAAAACTGAAAATTTGACATGTCTCACCTGTGACCTTCCTGTTCAGACGCATTGCTGGGAGCAGGGCAGCGGGTTTAGGCCACGTCGGCTGTGTGGGCCTCCTGTCATCTTGTGATGAGTCTGAACTGCTCTCAGAGCTCGTCTTTCCTTCTCTAAGCGTGTTGCCTGTGGATAAAAGAGGAGCCACCTGGGCCACAGCTAGCTCTGGTAAAGGCTACACCTCCTGACAGCTGCGAGAGCTGGCTGGCTGGTTTCTTTTCACACGCCGGTTTTGATGTACTTGCCTGGGTTTAAGTGATCAAACAGGCATTTTTCAAGAAAGCCTGGTTAACAAGCCCTTAACCTGGCCTCTCCATTCCTACTCTGCTGCAGGGAAAGCTTCCCAAGTGGTACCCAGCCCGCTTGTCTGTGCTTGGGAGGGAGGCAGGAGAGGCTCTGCCCCTCCCCTCTCCCCGCTCTCCCCCTGCCTTTAAAGTGACAAGTACATTTTAATTAGGTTATCTTTCCATTAATAATACAGGTTTCCCCTGCTATCTGAAAGTAGAACGTTTCGATGAAAGCTGAAACGGTATAAAGCAGAGCAATTACCTTAGGACACATCTTGCTAACAGATGCACAGAATAAATCGAGATAAAGCACGGATGCTCACAGACACAGTTCAAAGCTGTGGTGGCTAGGTGCTGAGGCGCTGAGTGTGGTTCCCAGAAAGGAGCTCAGCGGGGCCACTCCTACTGCTTGGGGCGCGCACTGCCTCTGTCACAGCTCGCTGCAAAACCAACATCGAACGCGATTTTCACCTTTTTTCATAAAGTGAAAACCCTCCTTAGATTTCTTTTAGTTAATGAGAACAGGTACTAATGTACGGTTGTCACTTGGTATTTGTGGGGGATTGGTCCAGGACCCGTGCGGATACCAAAATCCATAGATGCTCAAGTCCCTTGTATAAAATGGCATAGTACTTGCATGTAACCTACGCATATCCTCCTGTATACTTTAAATCACCTCTAGATTACATTTAATACCTAAAACAATGTAAATGCTGCGTACAATGTAAATAGTTGTAAATACAATGTAAATGCCTTTTAAATGTTGCTGTTTAAATGTTTAATTGGTGTGTGGCAAATTCAAGTTTTGCTTTGGGGAACTTTCTGGAATTTTTTCTTCCCGAATATTTTCAATCCACGGTTGGTTGAATTCTTGGATGCGGAAACTGCAGATTCGGAGGGCCGACTGTGGGTCTTTCATCAAACGGAAATGGTGTAAAGCAAACTTTCGAAAAGTGGGGGACACCTGCACACAAAATGCAGTTGCAGCGTGTGTCCGGCGGTCAGATTATCAGCATGGCTGTTGCCAGGAAGTGTCCACTACAGCGGAGCAGGGCCACCCACAGACAGCGCTGCGATGAATGGACCCACTCCTCATTTTTACTGAAGCTCAGAAAGGGGAGGGGCTTGTTGGGGGCAGGGCGACATTTTTTTGTCTTTTTGTTTTTCCCCCTTGGAGTGGCAAAGCCAGGCAAGCCAGAGCCAGGAATTAGATGCGAGAACCCAGACTCCAGACTAGAGTTTCCTGGCCTCTGCCCTGGGCTGTCCATGCGGAATCTGGAGTGGACCCAGGGACAGGCCCCTGAGCATCCTGTCTTGTCTCTGCCCAGCTTCCCGCGCGGCCTGTGACCCGTGGAAGGAGAGCGGCGACGTGTCGGACAGCGGCAGCAGCACCACCAGCGGGCACTGGAGCGGGAGCAGCGGCGTCTCCACCCCCTCGCCCCCCCACCCCCAGGCCAGCCCCAAGTATTTGGGGGACGCCTTTGGCTCTCCCCAGACTGATAATGGATTCGAGACCGACCCGGATGCTTTCCTGTTGGATGAACCAGCTCCCCGCAAAAGAAAGGTACGCGGCGTGAGTGGGGAGCTCAGCCGTGGACGGGCCCCGGGTCCTGGGCCTTCTCAGGCTCCATCCCGTTTCAGCTTTCCTTTGCCTCTTCTCTTTCCTCCTGGCATTCCCAGGAGCCTGCACCTCCTCTCCAATGCCATGTCCTTGGCCTTCTCACCTCTGCCCCAACCCTGCCTTCGTTCCTGCTCTCCTGCAGAGGCCTCCGGCAGGCCTTCCTTCCTCCCCGCCAACCCTCCCCACCCCAGGCGCCAATGCCGGACCCCGGGACCAGCTGCCGAGTCCAGGCTCTGTGCCCCTGCTTGTCAGTGTCTTTGGTCCCTGGGAAACCCTTTCCTCGGCCTTCTGCTGTGTCCTGTTCGAAGGCAGCTAAAGCCCCCACTGGGTGAGGCTGGGAGGGGGCTGAAGGGGAGGACACGTCCCCCTTACCACGTCTTCCTTTCCCCCAGAACTCGGTGAAGGTGATGTACAAGTGCCTGTGGCCCAACTGTGGCAAAGTCCTGCGCTCCATCGTGGGCATCAAGCGCCACGTCAAAGCCCTCCACCTGGGGTAGGTACGAGCCCAGGGCCCCTCTGCTGAGGGTGCCGTTCAGGCTTCCTCCACCTGCCGATTCCCCGAGACTCGCAGTCCTGAATGCCTCTGAGAAACTGGCCGGCTGAGGATGCCACCTGTCCCCGGCCTTGTGCCCTGCAAAACAGCCCCTTGGAAAGAGATCTTTGCCGGGAAGGAGACCCCTCCTGCAGTAGTGGATGTTGATGCTGTTGATGGGAAGGGAGCTCTCTCCACCTTGCCGTTGTGTCTTCTCACCTCACTGTAGGAAGGAAGGTGTTTCAGTTCTGGACAGATAGAGGGCGATTGGTGAGAGCTTGTAGCTTCCCCTCGGGAAGCCAGGGCTCCCTTTGCACTGACTCCCTGGAGCTGGGGCAGCTTACGGCCAAGGAAACTGACTCAGAGCCCTTTCCCTGAAGGAGAGCAACTGCGAGTGGGTGGGGCCTGGAGAGGACCCGGGGCGGAGATCAGAGTCAGGTCTTGCGGGAGGAGAAGCCTTCAGTGATGGGGAAAACAGTTCCCGTTGACGGGCCAGCATGGAGTCCCCTGCGAGCCCACGTCAGGAGCAGGGCTCCCGGGTGTCCTGCTGGCCTTCTTCCCAGACTTGCCAGGTGGCCCTGGGCAAGTGCTCCCCTCGCGCCTCACTCTCCCCTGTGTTTGGACCGAGGCAGCGTGTCCCTGGTCATCAGTGCGTCTCCCTCCCGCGCAGGGACAGCGTGGACTCCGGCCAGTTCAAGCGGGAGGAGGATTTCTACTACACAGAGGTGCAGACGAAGGAGGAAGCTGCTGCCGCTGGCGGCCCCGCCGCCGACCCGGCTCCCAGCCCCAGCCTGACCAGCCCGCCCCTTGCCATTCTCCCTCCGCCTCCTCCCAAAGCCCAGTCCTCAGGCCCAGATCACCCTGGCCTGGAGTCCTACCTGCCCTCCGGTGCTCTCAGCAAGTCAGCTCCTGGCTCCTTCTGGCACATTCAGGCCGACCATGCATACCAGGTACAGGGTGGGGACCTGCTGGGAGCTCAGTCTGGTGGCCGTGAGGACATTCAGCGTCCGACTGTCACTGGGCAGCCTGATCACGGGCCGCTGGCCACCCCGGCTGAAGGCCGAGTCCTTTGGCTGCATCACTAATCTCTGACTTCTACAAAGAAGAAAAGAAAAATGACTTCACGCTCGATAAATATGGGGATTCCAGAGTTCTACCTCAGTGGCCGTCATGAGCGGTTATGAGAAATCTGGATGAATCCCTGGGTAACCAGGCTGATGGATTTGGGCTGGGGAATTGGTACATCGCTGGCTATAAAAGGGGATAGAATAGTGTAGTTGGGTTTCCCAAAGCAGATCCCCAGTTCCTAGAATTGTGTTAAGAAATAACCTGGCACTGAGTTTTTTGAATACCTACTAAGCCTCGGGCTAAGCTTTACGGTTAGAATAAGACATAGTTCCTGACCTTGTGAAGTGTGTGCTTTAGCTGGAGAGAGAAATGAATGGGTAACTATGGTTAATTATAATAAGTAATCAAAGTATCTTACTGGAGGCATAAGAAATTGTTGTGGGTACAGGAAAGACCAAGCTACTATGCCTGTGGGGTTGGTAAAGCTGTCATGGAGGGAGTGGCATTAGGATGGTCTTTACTGCACGTAGCAGGTACTGAACACCCTGCTTGCCACGTGTTGGTTTTTCTTAAAATCCTTGTATGCCTACAGCTTGGTTTTATCCGACTCTAGGCTGATCTGCAAGTTTGTAATTAAAAAGCAGTGTTTCCCATCAGAAAGCCTTTACAGATCGAGGCATCTCTCCTGCTCATTAGAATGAGTGGCTGCTTAGCTATTTCATGTTGGGCCAACCTCAGGTGGCCCTTCGGGCAGCCGGCCAACTCTGTGAGATGGGGCCTGGAGAGGGCGGCTGGTGTTTTTACAAACAACCCTCAACCTGGACCTGCCGCTTCCACGCGGTTGCCTGGGGACGCCAGACCCTTAGCGCAGCCCCAGAAGCTCCCACTCGGAAGGCTTTTGGACTTCTTGGGGGAAACTGCCTCGAGCATGTGCTTGGTGGGTGATCCAGCCAAGAAATTAATCCGCGGAGATGATTAAGTCATGAGGCTGGCATGTGCACCAGCTCCGAGAGGAGGGCTCCAAAAAAGATTGGAGCCTGAGACTCAGGCGACTCCACGGAGTCGGTACTCTCCTGTTTCTCTTTGGAAGAGCATTTCGGGGTGTCCCAGAATTTCCTGGTCCGAGGTGCACCTGCTGCTGCAGACCGTGAGGTCACGGGGGGAGGGCTGGGCCCCGAAGGCTTCCTGAGCTGCGGCCCAGGCTGACGCTCTCTGATCTCCGGCAGGCCCTGCCGTCCTTCCAGATCCCCGTGTCACCGCACATCTACACCAGTATTAGCTGGGCCGCTGCCCCCTCTACAGCCTCCTCCCTCTCTCCGGTGAGTGTGCCCAGCTCTGAGCCCGTCAGCACTTCCAGGGACCCGGTGCCGGAGGCTGCCTCCCCGCGCACGCCCCCTGTACCCCAGCTTCTCGAAGGTCTGTGTGCCCTCGCCCCCCAGCTCGCCCCCCCCTCCACCCCCAGCGGGTCACAGGCTCCTGTAGAAGGTGGGAGGGGGGCACCTGCAGAGGAGCACGCAGATCAAGCAAGTTGATTGCCAAGAAGATCACGGGGCCGGGCGGGGTCCGTGCCCTATTTAGCCGTGAGCATCTGTGCGTGCTTGGTAAGGTTTTAATGCTGAGAGGAGAAGGGAGAGAAGGCGGGAAAGCTGGAGAGGAAGAGGGCGGGTGGGAAAGGAGAGAGGAGCTTGTGGGTGGGCTGTGCGGGTGGATCAGAGGTCCCCAGGCTACTGGGGACCAGCGCCTTAGGTGGCTCGCCTCTGAACTAAAATACATCGGAAGTCCTTTTGAACCACGCTTGGTGGGTTCCAGTCTGAAACATCTCCTGCAGGAAGGCATCACACGTTGTAAAACCCACGTGCCTTGGAGGTGCCGTTGAGGCAGGGCCGTTCCTCCTTTTGTCCCACATATGGTGGCTCCATCCACATCTGCAGGGAGCAGTCCGCAAGGTGGCCAGGCCAAGTGGCTCCTTACTCCCAGCGGGAGTGTGGCTTTCCAGGCCGGCTCCTCCCTCTCCGCCTCCCCTCCCTAGCTGGTCCCTGCTCACCTCTGCCCGGAATGTCCTTCCAGAGAAGGCCTCCTGGCACAAGGCGGGTGTGGCCGGCTGTCCCTTGGGATGGTCGTCTCACCTTGCACGTCCGCCCTCGTGCTCACGGCCCTTCCCCCCTGTGCCCAGGTCCGGAGCCGGTCGCTCAGCTTCAGCGAGCCCCAGCAGCCTCCACCCGCCATGAAATCTCACCTGATTGTCACTTCTTCACCCCGGGCCCAGAGCAGCACCAGGTGAGACCGTCTGCTCCCGTGGCCTCCCTTCTGGCTTCGGTCCCCGCCCGACCCTCGTCCGCAGGGTCAGTCCCAGGGAACCACCCTGGGTGCGGGGGGTGGGGAGGCAGCTGGTCCTCTGGTCCCGGTGGCTCCCACCCCTTCCCGCCACCGCTTCTGGCTCAGCCTCGGGCCCGGCCGCGCTCCGGCCAGCACGTGACCGTCCCCTCGTTGCTCCGTCTCGCAGGAAAGCCCGCGGGGAGGCTAAGAAGTGCCGCAAGGTGTACGGCATCGAGCACCGGGACCAGTGGTGCACAGCCTGCCGCTGGAAGAAGGCCTGCCAGCGCTTCCTGGACTGAACTGTCCCGCAGCCCTGCCCGACGGCCAGAGGACAGAGGCAGCCGCGTCCTAAGCCCTCAGCAGGGACCTAAAAGCTAAAGCGTGGACATTGGGAGTTTGGGCTCTATTGGCTAAGGTTTAATACTTAAAACGTTTTTCCCTCCCTCGCGGGAACGTTTTATTCAAAAAAAACAAAAAAAAACAAAAAAAAAACCCACAAAAATATTTTTTTCCCCCTAAAATAGAAGAGAGCCAAAACTGACCAAGGGTATTCTGCAGCGAACCAGAGACCAAAGAACTGATTCCGCTCCCCTCCCCCAAGCCCGCCTCCCTAGGGGATTAGTTTGTACGTATGGAACAGCTCGTTCTGTTTCCTGCTGAGGTGGTGAATTCTCTGCTTTCTCCACTCTTCCAGAAGGGACGGTGAGCAAGATGGATTTACTTTTCTTTAAAAAAAAAAAAAAAAAGGAAGAAAGAAAGAAATTTCTGGCTGATGACTCAGAGAGCAGGACCTACCGAGGCTGGGGGGGGGGAGAGTGGGGGGAATCTGGGGGCTTTGTAAGGTGCAGCCGGCCCTCTTCTCCGCCCGAACCTGGGGGAAGGGAGACCTCGTCCTCGCCAGTCAGCTTCCGTGGAAGTCGAAGGAAAACCATTTTCCTGGTGACGACTGTTTGAATCTGGGCTCCCTGACGCTGAGTTGCAGCCCAACAGATATTGTATGGCTTCCTCTCCAAGCCCAGACTCCTCGTAGGTTTGTAAAGACTGTCCCCAAATAACTGAGCCAAAAGGCTCAAACGAATTCACGTTGTGCGGTGTGGCAGTTCAACACTACCTTGATCACTCTTTCCTCTTTCCTTGAGGAGAGACCAGAGGGTATAGTATTTGTGAGAGTTGTCCCCTGTTCCCCGAGTGAATCAACTCCCCCCAGCTCTGGAAGACACCCCGGAAA
Organism: Balaenoptera musculus; assembly: GCF_009873245.2. Taxonomy (NCBI): domain Eukaryota; kingdom Metazoa; phylum Chordata; class Mammalia; order Artiodactyla; family Balaenopteridae; genus Balaenoptera; species Balaenoptera musculus. The sequence continues at coordinate 10,355,801 of NC_045790.1, forward strand.
CACTTTGTTTTCTGTTACGGTGTATTCAGAAGCCTCTTTCTGAGTAAAGATCCCTTCTGTTTGGCTGAGAGACCCTGCCCTGAGGTAGGTTCCTCTTTGTCTCTGGTTTCACCAGGGATTTTCCCATGTCCCTCCAAGGCCGCAGGGCTGGGCTGGCAGAGAGAACAGACTGAAAGGTAGGTGGCAGCTTCCCCCATTGTGAGAGGGTGTTGAGTGGTCCCCAAAGGGTCCACTGGCTCGCCTGCCCCTTTGGGGACCATCTGGTCTCCTTCCTGAGGTGACAAGTAGGACCGGACTCTTCAGTCAGTGCAGGAGACTTCTGGTTGGTCCAGTCAGTGTGATGGGGAGGGGCACTTGGATACAGTGTCACCTTCCCAGATACCTGCTGAGCGCCGTTTCTGCCTGCCGGCAGGACGCAGGAAGTTAGGATCCTGAGGAGGTCACGTGAGGGGCACCAGGGTTGATTTAGCAGGTGCTGGCGCTTCTGGAGACCTCGGGAACGAAGGGGAGCCCGGATTGCGATGCTTGGGAGGTAAATAAGCCAAGCTCTTCTTGTTGAGGGAGAAGAGGGGGGTTCCGCGCCGTGCCAGCCAGTGATGGATCAAGGCTGGGTGAGCTGGGCTGAGGGGAGGGCGTGTTTTTGTCTGGAAGCCTCACCTTTCTTCTGAGCGGGGCTGGTCTGGGGACTCCTCAGGGCCTGCGTCCCAGATGTCAGGGGCTCAGGGAATCCCAGCAGGCCACCCCTCTGGGGCCTGCACAGCGGCGTCCAGCCCTTGGCTGTGAGCGAGGCTGTCCTCCTGGTCCAGGTGGGATCATCTGGCTGCTGAAGCAGGAACCGTGCAGATGCCTTTCAGTCCGAGACACACCTGCAAACGTGCAGGTTTCCGAGTGTTGCAAACATGAGAATAGGGCTGTGATGTTGTGAAGGGTGATAGTGACCTGGGTTTGGTGACAGAAGGGAAAGACACTCTTATGCATGAGTGTTTTTGGTGGTGATGGGGTGTATTTTTATCATTTAGTCAAAAAAAGAAAAATGTTATGTGGAATTCTGTCCCTTGGTAAAGCTTGAAACCAGGCCAGCAAGAGGTGCCCTGGGTTCTTCCTGCTGCCCCTTCAAGCTCCCTGATTAAAAGCTAATGCAGGGTGTTGCTGTGCTGACACCTCACTTCCCACCCGTGTATCTGCAGGTCCTCCCCGAGGGGGGAAGGGGCTTCTGAGATGGGCGTGGGGGGAGGCTCAGCCCAGCAGCCTCTTCCCTTCCCTTCTTAATCAGAGCTCTTGCTGGGTCTCGCCTTCAGAAAAGCTGTTTTAATTTCCCCCTCAGTTTGGACCGTGTAGATATAACTGGATATAAAGATTTTGTCTAAGTAAGGCAGGCTTCTTATGTCACTGGTGCACAGGGCAGAAAAGGAAGAGAGAAGAAACTGATGCAACGATTTAAAAGCTGAGGTCTGTTTTTCTTTAATGTTCTGGTGCGGCTTTCCCCGTCAGCATTCGCTCCTGCCTCCTTTCTGGAGGCGGTGGCCTCCTCTGGCCGCCCTCCTCCAGCTGCCCCATCTGTGGCTATCGTGTTGGTTCTTGACGTGTGGTCTGTCCTGGGGTTGTCCCATTCGTCTCTTCTCGGGGGTGGGGGTGGGGGTTTGTGAACTGATCCCGCTATCACGCCTGTTTTCTTCATCTCTGTATCTCTCCCTCCTTCCCGGCCCACCCGGGCGGCAGAATCTGATAGGAGGTAAGAGGCCACAGGTGCGCACTGGAACCTAACAGGACGGATCGGCAAAAGCAGGTGTCTTGGGAAACTCTGTATTCCAGGGACGTTTCCCTTATTCAGAATATTTCTGGAAGTACCTTTGGAGTCTGTGGTGCCTGCTCTGAACAGCCTTAATGATACCAAATCTGCACACGTGCTTGTGCATTCAGTGCAGAGAGAGACCGGCGAATAGTAGCTGTGGGCAAATGAGGTCACAGGTGCAAAGCATAAGGACCAACGTGCTAGTAAAATGGCTTGGATTTAATGATCTGACTTCTAAGCCGGCTGTGAAAGCAATTGTGTAATTTCAGGAGGCATTCTGAGCGACGTCCTCATTGTTGCAGTCGGCCCACGGCTCGACTTCTTGGAGGACGTAATGAATTTGGATGTGGAAACTCTGATTTGTTTGAAGAAATCTGTCCTGTTACTTTCTGGTCCTCCCAGGTTCTGACTTTACCAGGGGCAAATAAAAAAAAAAAGGAGAAGAGGGAGACAAATCCCATCTGTGAACTTGTCTTATTGGCGCCTTTTCCCCCAGCTGTCTTCCAAGTATTATTTTTACTGTCAAAAAATTTTTTTAAAAATGTGAAATGTAATGTTTTTACAGCAACAATATGAAATATATTTTATAAGGAATAAAATGGTACATTGTCTGATTTAATGTGTGCCTGTCCCTTTGCCCTCTCCCCCTACAAAGGATAAGATATCATTGTCCTTGGTGTTAAACAAGTGATAGCCCTGGGGGCGAAGCATACACACTCATTTGCTTATAATAACAACAGGCAACATTATCAGGGACCCAGCCAATTGCTTACATGGATTACCTGAATAACCCACTAAAGAGTTACTATTGTCAGTCCCGTTTTTATTTTATTTAATTTATTTTATTTTATTTTAAAAATTTTTTATTTTTAAAATTTATTTTATTAATTTAATTTAATTTATTTTCTTCTTTTCATCATTCCCATTTTACAGATGAGGAGGGTGAGGCCCAGAGGTTACAAAACTTGACCAAAGTCGTCATCTGGGAAATAATGGCACTAGGATTATAATCTAGGAAGTAACCATTTTCTTTTTTTTTTTTCTTTTTGGTCTCCAATTTTTATTTTTACAGTTTAATGATTTATCACAAAGCAAACACCAAAGTATCTACCAGTCATTCAAGAAACAGATCACTGCCAGCATTCCAGAAATTGCCTTTGTACCTCAAGCAAAGTGCCACTCCTCTCTTCCGCATAAAAGCAACCACTATTCTTTGACTTTCTATGTCAGTTACTTTCTTGCTTTAGGAAGTAACCATTTTCTCTCCTGCTTGTATTGACAACAGGGAGATGTTCCTGGCTGTGTACCTGAGTTTGTTGGGGAGTGGGCAAGAGACTAAGGAGAAAATGAGTCACATTCGGCTTATGGAGTGAGCTCTGACGCTAGGGAGTGACATGGGCTGCTCCCTGAATTCATCGGTTCCGTGTCCTATGATGGCCCACGTAGCTGGTTCAGAGCTGGCGTGGGTGGGAGGGGAGCTGGTGCAGAAAGCTATGTCTCGTTCTGGTAGCTCAGGGACTGCTTTACGAAATTGGAGGCGTTTCTGGGACGGTGAGGCATCTCTGGGAGGGGGTTCTAGGGCCCCCTAACAGCACCCAGTGGGGAGGGTGAGGCCACTTGGAGAAGACCCAGGGATTAGATTACCGCCGAAGTCCGTCAAGCTCAGCAGCCTGTGGAGGAGGTTGTCCTTGGCCTTTTCCTCACCTTGGGGTAGAACAGAGGGCTCCTTTCTCCCCCTTCCCTTGTCCTTGCCCCACTTCTCTAAGAAAGCCCCAATAGAATCATTGCTCTGTTGCAGTTTGACCCCCTTCCCCCATCCCTCCTTTAAATCAGTTTACTGCCTTTGGGCTGGACATTGTCCGATTGCGGCCCTGGGCCCTCCCAGGCCTACCTTTGTGGCTGCATCTGAGGACTCCCTAACTTTCTGGCTTCCAGTTGGGTTTGACCAACTGGAGACAACAGGCTGGAGTTGGAAGGGACGGAGGAGAGGAGTTGGGGTATTTGGATCTCGCTGCCCTTTACTGCCCTGCACAGTGAGTGGCTGTTTCCCTACTGACCGCTAGAGGGAGCTACAGTTCTCACTGGGATCCAGTAATCGCTCACCAGGGCCCCCCAGTTCCCCAACAGAGAGCCTTATCCTCCCTCCCTTACTGATTTCCCACGGCCCCGTCTACTTCTGTAGATGTTTGACTCTCTGCAGGCACTCCGTTTGGGTGGACCCGAGGTTTCTTGGCTGAACTGATTACACATCGTAACATGTTTCGTGTTAATTGCGACCCAATCCGGGGGTCCCAAACCCGCAGGCTCTACATCACCTGGAACTTGTTAAAAATGCAAATTTCTAGTGAGTCAGAAACTGGGGGTGGTGCCCAGCAACCTGGCCCCCGCCATCCCGCCCGGTCCAATCACGCAGCTGTGGGCTTGCATCTGGGGACCCAGCACAGTCGCGGCGTTTCTGCTCATGTATCTCGCCCGTCACACTTTACATAAAGCAGAGCCTCTCTCTTTTTGCCTCTGCCTCCCAGGAGAGGCAGCTCTGACCGTGTGTCCGGCATCTGTGCTTCTCACTTACTTCACTTAAAAACAGCCAACCAGGGCCTCCCTGGTGGCGCAGTGGTTAAGAATCCGCCTGCCAACGCAGGGGACTGTGGTTCGAGCCCTGGTACGGGAAGATCCCACATACCGCCGAGCAACGAAGCCCATGCACCACAACTGCTGAGCCTGCATGCCACAACTACTGAAGCCCGCACACCTAGAGTCCATGCTCCTCAACAAGAGAAGCCACCTCAATGAGAAGCCCGCACACCACAACTAGAGAAAGCCCGTGCGCAGCAACGAAGACCCAATGCAGCCAAAAATAAATAAATAAAATAAAAAATAAACACATTTATAAAAAACGACAACAAAAAAAAACAGCCAACCAGTTTCTGCTGTGCAGCGGGGTGATCCAGTTATACATATATATATATATATATATTTTTTTTTTTTTCATATTCGTTTCCATTATGCTTTGTCACAGGATACTGAGTGTATTTCCCTGTGCTATATAGTAGGACCTTGTTTATCCATCCTATATATAATAGTTTGCATCTGCTAATCCCAGCCTCCCACCCCTCCCCCCACCCCTCCACCCCCTTTGCATTTTGGATCATATTCCTGGGTAATTTCTGGATTTAAACATTTTGTCTTTTCTTTTTTTTAAAAAAATATTTATTTATTTATTTTGGCTGTACCAGGTGTGAGTTGCGGCATGCATGCGGGGTCTAATTCCCCCATCAGGGATCAAAACCCAGCCCCCTGCATTGGGAGCGTGGAGTCTTAACCACTGGACCACCAGGGAAGTCCCTCTTTGTCCCTGTTTTTATTCTCACTAAAGGCTCTTCAGGAATAAAAATGCTCACTTTTTAAGAAAAAAAAACCAGCCAACCAATTTGCTAACCATTTGCTCAGTAGAAGTTTAATGGAGAAATATCTGTTTAAAACAATAGGTCAAAAAGAACAACTCTTTTACAAACAAGTTATGGCAGTGACGAGTCAAAACCCCACTCTTGATTTCCTGTTCCTTGAACCCACCCCTAGAAGAGGGAAGAGGTGGGTGAGAAGGAAAGATGGGGCTTTTTAAATGTTAGCTGGAAGAATTACAAAAATACACTCTGATGTAGTAACAGGGTGGTCATGAAACATGCCATGGGGGGAGGGGGCAGGAAGGAGGGGGGAAAGGAAAGACAACCAGATGCGGCTGGGCCCTGGGGGTGGAGGCCTGGAGACAAGGCCTTCCTCAGGGCCTTGGGGAGGAAGGAATCCTGATTCCCAGCCTGCAGGTCTGGGGCTGGAGACATGCTGATTTGGGGATCACCCGGACACCTGGGGAGACAGAAATGATTACAGTGGCAAATCTGACAGTTTTTCTGACCCTTCAGTTCTGTTTTCCCTAGTGCCTGAGCAATAGACAGGAGGCAAAGAAAAGCTATCATTCACATAATTAGCCCCAAAAGCAGCAAGAAGGGTTCCCTGTCTCCCTCTATACACCTGCTTTCCTGGCCCCCGGTCTAGTGGCAGGACCAACAGAATGAAGGGAGGTCTGTGGGCTAGGGCTTGAAAGGCAGAAGGGGAGAACTGCCCAGAAGCAGTTCTCTCATCCCTGGAGTTTGGAATCTGTGTGTGGTAATTCATTTCTTCAGGCTAAATAGAGCCCTCATTTATGGCTCTCTTTTATAATACAAGTGCTAACTTCACTAATGTCTCACCAGGAATGAATCTGCTTACTTTCCACAGTCTAGAAGTTCAAGGCCAGGGACAGCAGAAGAGAGGAGGGAAGTATAGGGCCAGGGAAAGGGACGGTATATACCACGACCAGTTGTGCACTTTTCACAGGTCTGTCTAGGACTGGTCCTGCACCCCAGTGTCCTTCCTTTCTAGGACATCATTATGTAACAGGGAAGAACTTTAGTATTCTATTACATGTTAATCACTAAAGAGATGCTGCCTATAAGCTTAAGTTATACATAAAGGCCCATCTCTGGGAATCCTGCCTCCCAGGTAATGAGCATTAAGCTAAAATACCTTTGTTTAGCTCCCAGGAAACACCCTGACTAGGCCCACCTGTGAATGACTGCAGGGAGGAAGAAATGAACACATACCCTCTGGAGGCTGATGGGAACCAGGAAGTGTTTGACCTTACGCCCTCCCCTTTTAGTATAAAAGGAGCCTGAATTCTAACTCAGGTAAGATGGTTTGGCTCTCTGTCTTCTCGGTTTGCTGGCTTCCCAGTAAACTCATTATGCTTTGTCCCAACAACTCATCTCTCAGTTATTGGCCTGTCGTGTGGCCGAGCTTAGACCCAGTAACAATTATACTTTCTGAATAAGGTTTTTTTTTTTTTTTTTTTAATATTTTGGACGCACCGTGTGGCATGTGGGATCTCAGTTCCCTGGCCAGGGATTGAACTCACACCCCCCCTGCGTTGGAAGCGCAGAGTCTTAACCACTGGACAGCCAGAGAAGTCCCTGAATAAGGGCTCTTTATCCCGTGTGTTAGGTGGCGCCATTTCCTCCAGCCTTCTAAATATAGGTTGGTGTTGGATGTCTCAGGAGTCCAGAACAGCCTGGCAACAGGAGTCCCCCAGCCTTGGAGAAATCTCAAGCATGTGTGGGGCTGCTTGGAGTATGTGTAGGCGAATAAAGACAGGCTTACGGGACTCATAAATACACATCCACACTGGAACTCAGCAACCATGAATGCGTGGAAAAAAGAATGAGTGAGATGGTCACAGGAGGAGAGCAATCAATAACACCCAAATGAGCTGGTTAATATCTGCAGTGTTTCCATCAAGAACTTTACATCTTGAGCAAAGCCACAGACAGAAGCTGGTTACCAGTTATGTTTCAGTGCCACTCAGTTGGAAGCTTAATAGGTAACTAGAAAAACCAATTACCTGAATAGGGGCTCAAATAGTTTTTGTTTTGTTTTTTTAAATAAATCGATTCTTGCTAATGTGACTGATTCTGAACTGTCTTTAGGTAAAGAAAATGGTTGCAGTTCAGAGTTAGACATGTCTTCAGTGTTCCTTGAGGGTCCCTTTCAAGAAGAATATCTTTAAGATTTGAAAGAATTCAATCCATGCTAGTTCTGAAAAATTTACCATTAGGTCCTGTGCAGGTATGGCTTAGGAAAAACAGAATGCTTGTTAAGGATCCAAGAATATGACTTCAAAAACAGTGCAGGTTAATTCAGGGCCTTCGGAGATTAGTCATTCTGCTAAAATAAACACGGCGTCCTTCGGCTCACAACTTAACACCTATACCCGTGTTTGGCAGTGGATGTTTTGCAAACAAGCCAGCCTACCTGCAAAGCACTACGTGGGCTGCCTCCCTGCTAAAGTGTGGTTGCCAAAGATTCACACGTGTATTAATATACTTTGGAGGAAGATTTTTAACAATCTGGCTACCTTTGACGTACGGGAAGCAAAATAACACAGCACATGCAGACTTTTTCCTCTTATGCCTCTGAGTCAGGGAAAAGCCCCCACCTGGGTAACAATGTTTGGGGAAAGTTTTTGACCAACTGATTAGTTCTTTCTGTTAGGGGAAGTTTCTAGACTGTTTAAGGAAAGATATGAGATACTGCAGATAATCATATTCCCACACATGAATTAAGGCATATATGCTTGGTGGTTGCGATTTTCTTAGATTTTCAGACAATTCCACTGTGCTGGTTCCCTTTGCCACTCAAAGTTACGTGTAAGTTGATGGGCTGAGGAAAGCTGAGTTTGTAATGACTGGGCAATAAATTAGCATCTCTGATGTTTATCATCTGGTCCGCATTATAGGCACATGTATAAACATGTCTATGGGGGTAAGAACATACCAGAAGGGAGAGAGGAAGAAGGGCAAGCAAGCAAACAAACACAAAACAAAAATGGCACCTGGAAAGAGGCAAAAACTGAGGAAAGATGATGATCCCTTAGTCCCTCTTCCAAAAGCGACTCAGGCCATTTGGGCCAGATTCTCAAAGCCTTGATCAGGTACCAGTGGCTGCAAAGAATCAGCCCATCTCTGACAAAGTGGTCAGATGGACGAGTGATGTGTGGAAGAAAGAGAAGCAGAAAGTGTCCTGACAAGAACTGGTCCTAACCAGAACTCCTTGACTGGGGGAGATTGGGAAAGTTTAATGGTTTCCATGGAAGCCAGTCACCTTGAGATACAGGGGGGAAGGGAAGGGACAGCTAAGCCATCTTTGAAGGTGAAATAGCAACATCACAGCCACAGAAATCAGACTCTCTGCGAATGGCTAAGTGTAGGTCCAGTTCTCGGTTCCTAGTCTCGGAGGAAAGGTGAGTGAATGGTTTCTATGGCAACCAGATAGGAGGATTGGTCCACTTAACTGTCCCCATAGAAACTAAGCTCCTGGAGAGCTATAGAGGAATTAGTTATCTCAACACACTACTATTATCCCCATGGTAACCAGTCTCTTAATGGCAGTGGTCAGCGTCGAGAGCACTCCCAGGAAAATCTTTGCTCCCAGAGAGAAGGTGGGCAGGAGGTAGGGAGGTGGCTTTACCTCCCAGGCCTCCCAGGAGCTGAACCCCTGGAGGTGGTGTAGGGTGTGTGCATGTGTTTGGGGGCCAGCGTGCTTCCCCAGGCCAGGGAGGATGGCTAAGACAGGGGTAGAGGAGGTTTCTTTTTGCCCCCAGCTCATTCGGGCCCCACTCACTCATGGGTTGAAGTGGACGGTACAGCTGGGAGGGGCTCCCCTTCCGGCTACGCATTACCATTCTGGTGCAGGGTGCGCCGGCGCTGGCTGGACCGCAAGCTCAGGACCAGGTACTGCCTCATAAACTCACTGAACCGCTTCTGGTTGGCCAGCTTCCGGGCCGACTTCCGGGCTCCGGTGAAACCCCCGAACCTCTTCTGCAGCTGCCTCTGCTCCATCTCCCCTACCTCCTCCATGCCGGGCTCTGTCCCTTTCTGAGCTTGGAAGAGGCTCCTGACACGGGGCATTCTCTTCAGATGCTGCATCTCAGAGGCTCTTGGCTGGTCAAGAGCAGCTGCCACGTGCTCTGGGTCAGCAGGGCTGAGCTGCCAGGAGCCCCTCGCCATGACCTTGGTGCACGGAGTCCAGAGAGGGCCGGAGAAAACCTTCCCTTCACACTCGAGGATGCACACCTGCAAAGATGGAGGTGGAAGAGGGAGAAAGACCAGGGACAGCTATTGGTCCAAGGCAATGAGATCAAGTCCGTGAGGAGATCAAGTCCTTCTGTCGTCTACTTTGGTGCCAATGCAAGTGCTCCTGAAGCACCTATTTATCAAGTACCGTGCAGCAGTTTTACATGCGGTTATTTAAGTTCGTAGAATTTCAGAATTGGAAAGAAGCAGAAAACTAGCCCAGCTCTGTCATTTCACAAAGAAAACTGGGGCTCAGGGAGGTGAGGTTAACTCACCACAGGAGACACAGCGAGTTAACAGAATGAGTGCACCAAATCTGCCCCGCGTTATAGCCTTCGTCGGGTTTTTGGAGCCAAACACAACTCATCAGGGTCACCCATAAAGAAGAATTTTATTTTGTTCTCTTATCAAGCTTAGGAGAGGTCAGATCGGTTTAAGAAATTGGAGATGTCAAAGTATGTAGTCACGTAGTTAAATCTGCATGGTTATTTTAAGGTCACCAGGTAAAGGTCAGCCTTGGTGTGATTCATTTTTCACCTCACATACACTAGTCATCACTCTCTGTGCATCAGTTATAGAAAATGGGGGTCAAACGGACTTGTGGTTGCCAAGGGGGAGGGAGAGTGGGGGAGGGATGGATTGGGAGTTCGAGGTTAGCAGATGCAAACTATTACGTATAGAATGGATGGATAACGAGGTCCTACTGCATAGCACAGGGAACTGTATTCAGTGTCCTGGGATAAACCATAATGGAAAAGAATATGAAAAAGAATGTATATATGTGTATAACTGAGTCACTTTGCTGTACAGCAGAAATTAACACAACATTGTAAATCAACTATACTTCAGTAACATAAATTAAAAAAAAAAGAAAATGGGGGTCAAGACTTTGGGATGTAGGCAGGTTGGGCATTCGGGGAACATCGGACACAATCCAGTAGACGCGCCAGCCCCCGAGGAACTCCTGCTGCTGCTCTGCCTCTCCAGGCGTCTCCGTTTCTCATCTAGACGATCAGCCTGACCATGACATCTCCCACCCTCCTGACTGGTCCTGGCCTTGGCCCTTTCCTCCCACGTTCCAGTCTCCGATTAGGTCTCCTGGAAGCCTCTGCCTCCAACTTTTTTTTCCTATTTGCTGTTTTGACTTCACCCTGAATGCTCCTCTCTGTGTTTCTGGCCTTAGCCAGATGGAAACCACCTTTCAACCTGACCTTGACATCATGGTCAGCAGGAAGCTGCAGAGCCCTTCGTCAGACCTCAGAGTCTTTGCTTGGCTTATAGGGCATCAAGAGTTACAGCTCTGCCTGGGCAGGTGTGGGACGTGAGAAGATGTGTGTGTGCCTCATCGGCCCTACCTGGGGAGCACGAACATCCACCCAGGTGTTCAGAGTGGCACAGATGCCTCTACAGGCAAGGTTTCCAACCTGATCTCTAACCAAGGAGTGAGATATGTGTGCAGCTTAAATCACAGACCTCACAGGCTGTTCCACCAAACCCTCAAAACGTTCCCTTCAATCCGACTTCTCCTGAAGCCTTTGCCACCTCCAACCCTGCCCCTCTTTTGTCACTGCCCAGGTCCTCCAAGATGTGGTCATATGCCCATGTCTCTATCTCAGCATCTTCCACTTTCTCCTCAACTCCTTGAAATCTGCTTCCCACCCTCATCCCTACTTGAGGGACCTCCAGCGACTTCCCAGTCACCAGATCCAATGGTCCTGCTTAGTCCTCCTTCTCCTTGACCTGCAGCATTTGGTAATGGGGACCACACCCTCCTGAAAATTCTCTTTCTGATACTGCACTCACCTCTCAGACTGTTTGTGCTCCTTCCTCCCGTGTTCCTAAGATTCGGTCTTTACACTTCTCATCTCTCTTTACAATCTGCCCCTTGGTGACTTTGTTCATTTCTGTGATTTTGGCCATCACTTCTGTCAGGGCACCCCAGGTCTCTATATCCGGTACCTGTTACCTCCTACAGTCCAGACACTTCTCTGATCCCTGTCTTCTATCTCCATCAAAATGTCTGACCAACGCATTAAGTGCAATTTGTTAAGAATAAAGCCTACCTTCTCTTCTGGGGCAGAGGTTACCAACTGCCCATTCTGTACCCATCTCCCCTCTTCCTTACTAAGAGAGCACTTGTGGGACTTCCCTGGTGGCGCAGTGGTTAAGACTCTGCTCTCCCAATACAGGGGGCATGGGTTCGATCCCTGGTCGGAGAACTAAGATCCCACACGCATGCCGCAACTAAGAGTTCACATGCCACAACTAAGGAGCCCGCCTGCTGCAACTAAGACCAGGTGCAACCAAATAAATAAATAAATATTAAAAGAAAAAAGAGAGAGAACACTTGTTTCCTTCCTGAGGGCCACATATATGTTTCCCAACCTCCTTTGTAGCCAGAGGTGGCCGATGACATATACATGGAAAGGACCAGGTGGGGCTTCTGGGAAAGTAGGGAGCTGATTTATCCGGGAAGAACATCTTTTTTTTCCCTTATTCCTCCCCTTCCTCCAGCCTCCTGCTTAGAATGTGGACATTTTGGCTGGTGTTCAATGGGCCATCTTGAAATCTTGAGGAGACTCAGAGGATGGAACCATATGAGGGTGGCAGCCGTAGACAGGTAAAGCAGAAAGCGAAGGAGTCTGGTGACGTGATGGAGCTTCCATACCAGCCGTGGACTGGCCACCTCCTGACTTCTTTGTGAGGAATCAAATCTCCATCTTTTCATCTTTTTTTTTTTTTGGTTGCACCACGCAGTCTCAGTTCCCGGATCAGGGATTGAACCCAGGCCAGGGCAGTGAAAGCCCGAAATCCTAACCACTGGACCACCAGAGAATTCCCAAATCTCCATCTTATTAAAGCTGTTACTTTAGGTGTTTGTTACTAGCAAGTGAATTTAATTCTTATCTGATATACTTTCTCCACCCCAAGTCTGTCCTGCTCTGTCTCTTTGTCTCTCTCTGAACAGCACCTTATTCCCCAGTTGACTCAGGTTTAGAACCCTGGGCATCACTCTGACGTCTCCCTTCTCAGGACCCCATTCCTCCATCCAATGAGCATGTGAGTCTGCCTCCTCCTTTCCATCCCCTCTGCCTAAGTTCCTCTTGGGGTGCAGTGGCTTCCTAACAGATCTCTTCATCTCTGATCTTTGCTTTGCCTTAATGCATTTTATATCCCTGGCAGAATAACCTTCCTGAAGAATGGATCTAAACATATTGTTACTTACATATAAACATATCGTTACTTGGAGAACTGTCCAATATCTGTCTTTGTCTATAAAATACTGTAACTCCAAACTCCTGAGCAGAGCATTCAAGTGACTCCACAATCCTGTCCTTGCCCCTCTTTCAGTTTTTTTTTTTTTTTTTTTTTTTTGGCCGCGCGGCATGCGGGATCTTAGTTCTCTGACCAGGGATCGAACCCGTGCACCCTGCTGTGGAAGCGCAGAGTCCTAACCACTGGACCACCAGGGAAGTCCCTCAGTCTTATTTCTGAATCTTCCTCTCAACACCCCTCATTGCTTCAGGCATATGAGGCTGCTCCTAGTGCCTCAAACACAGCGAGCTCCCTCGCCTTCCCCGCATGTCTTTTCTCACTCTGTTCCTTCTGATGGAATAACCTCCTTCCATCCATCCTTTGGGGCCAGCCAGGCTCCAGAGCTACCCCTCAATGACACCTGCTCCTGGCTCCCTGGCTGGAATTGCTCTCTCCTGCTTCTGTGCTCCCACAAAACTTTGTTTTGCGCTTGTGGAAATTTGAATGCTTAGTATAATTGTAACACCTTATAAGACAGAATATGACAAGTTAGGGACCACATCTTACTCACAGAGGAATCTTCTCCATCCAGTAAATAGGAGAGTTTCAAGTAGAGGTTTGTTGCCCTGAGCTGTATTAATAAAGAATTCACTTTATATTTAGCTAAGCATGACAAAGGGAGAACTTTTTAAAAAAAAAAGAAAAGAAAAAAGATGAGAAAGGGAGTCACTGGAAGAACAGGAGTTGCAGCTAGTTGCAACCAGACTCGAACTCCTCTGGCATTTAGCACACGCTTCTGATGTAGTGCTTGTCACCCTGTTGCAGCTCTTTGTCTTGTCTGTCCCATTAGACCAGGGTTCTTCACCTTTTTTTGGGTCATGGACTCTTTTGAGAATCTAATGATTCTCCATAAGGGATTCCCTCCCTTTCACTGTATAAATGCACATTCATGTCACATTTGCATATAATTTTAGGGGGTTCATACATCTTCTAAAGCCTAGCCACGGACAGGCACCCGTGGACTCCAGGCTTAGGACCTCTTCACTTGGCTGCTAGCTGTGCTGTAGGGAGAACGTGTATGCATTCCAGGCATCTCATAGCTGGAAAACAAAGTGGAGTCCATAGTGAGGATGTGAAATGAAGAGAAACAAGAGGAGGAAGAGGGGGTCTGCAGCTGAGGTCGCCCAGTGGCCACACTGGGAGATGCCTCAACTCTTCTCGTGCATCATCAAGGCATTGCATAGACTCCTTGGGCAACACCTGGTCCAATGGGTCCTACACCTGGGTGTGAATCTGAATCATCTGCAGAACTTTTTAAAACACAGAATTTCATAACCCAGTTAAATCTCTGAGGAATAGAACCAGGGTTTAAAGCTTATTTTTACAAAGCTCAGGTAACTGTGAGATTTGCCTAGGTTTGGAAACGACCAGTGTGGTCCATGTTCGCATGTTATAATGAGGTTCAGTAATGGGTCCAAAACTACATGGTGAAATAACAGTATAACCTGAACGGAACTCCAATGTTTCAAATCCCAACCCAGGACACCTCCTAGTCAGCGACTTCTCTGGTCTTGCAATACGAATTGGTGGAAACTAATGGGAAAATAAGGATTCTATGAGACCAAAAAGTAAGGTTCTGATGGGGAGATTGCTCATTTTCCGCTGGACCAGAGAGAAGAAAGAGATGGTATCCAGTGGGAGTGTTACTCTCACTCTCCTTCACTGGTAAGGTTTCCAAGGAACACCTTTGCCCAGACCACCTGCTGGCCAGAGGTGGTGAGGTTGGCCCCTACTGATACACAAGGTTTTTGCGAGTATGTCTTTTCCATTTAGAGTTTCCGCCGAGATGCTGACAACTCAGTGAGATACATAGAGAAACCAGTTTTTCACACCCACAAACTCACTGGGTAAGAAAGAATGATGGGCAAGTTCCACAGATGGGGAGGGTGGACTCTAGAACAATGGAGCTGCAGACTTGAGTGGTCTTTATGAACCCCTACTGGGGTTTGTTAGAATGCAAATTCTTAATCTATACCCCTGGAGATTCTGATGCAGTAAACCGAGGGTGGGGCCCAGGAATTTGCATTTGCAAGCATCCCAGGCGATTCTGAGTCTGGATTACACTTTGAGAAACCCTGCTTTGGAACTGGCTCTGAGGAGGAAGAAACCATCATGGAACATGGTGGTTGGGGACTCCTTCAGAGAGTCACTTGGGTCTGTGCTTCGCCTGCTCCTGAAACACTTTGAAGAAAACTGAGTAGAACCAATTTGTAGTTTGTTCTTTTAGATCATCATCCTATTGGGTTATTGCTCTACAGCAGTGGGTCTCAATTGGGAGCAATTTTGCCCCCCCCAGGGGACATTTGGCAATGTCTGGAGACACATTTGGTTGTCACACAGTGGGTGGGAGCAGGGATGTTACTGCTATCCAGTGAGTGGAGGCCAGCTGTTACTGAACACGAGGTTGTGTGCCCGACGCACAGTGATGCCAGACAAACCGAAACACTGGAGTCTGGAGCAGAGAAAGGTTTATTGCAGGGCCAAGCAAGGAGAACAGGTGGCTCATGTTCAAAAATCCCAAAACCCCTGATGGTTTTCGGGGAGAAGTTTTTAATAGGCAAAATTTGGGGTGAAGGCTGCAGGGTGTGTGACTTTGTTCTGATGTGTTGGTGGTGAGGTAACAGGTGCTCCAGGAATCTTGTGCTCAGCCTGGAGTTACCATCCTCCTAAGGATGGGGGCCTTAGTTCCCGCAGAAGAACACAAAGGTATTGTTATGTGTATCCCTTGAGGAGGAACCCTGCCCCAAGGCTGCACTATTGTTTGATTGCTCCTCCCTTGTCCCTGATTAACAACTGTTTGAACCTACCCTTTGGAACTCAGGGAAAGTTCTGGAGGCTGGATGAAGCCTATTTCCTACAAACAAGAAATGGGAGACACAGAAAGGATTTGTACCCAGGAGGGCCCCACAGAGTCCTGCTCTGTTTCACAGGGACACTAGCAAACATCCTACAATGCATAGGACAGCCCCCTTCTCCCCAACAAATCATTATCCAGCCTAATATATCTACAGTGATGAGTCTGAGAAACCCTACACTACAGGGTCAAGGAGATAACAGGAAAGCATGGGTAGCACTGGGAAAGCCAGTAGAAGTGAAACAGGAGGGAAGGGGGCAGGGCACAACCTCTAAAAGAAGGACATAGCCCTAGAAGATATGACATAAACAGGTTAGAACCAACTAGGTCCAAGATGGTGGAAGATTCGACTTCCAGTGGAACGTTGAGCCTCATTATACACTCACTGTAATACATTAACATCTAAATGACACACCTACAGGTGCCATGACAGTTCCGGGGCTAACCATAAAAGGTCAAAAAGTGGGTGGTGGTCCAATTCCTGGAAATCTCCTCCCCCTCTGCAAAATAGTTGGAATAATCCTCCCACTCATTAGCCTGTGAAATTACCCAGCCCATAAAAACTAACCACCCCATATTTCAGGGCCTCTCTCCTTCTGAGATGGCCCACACTCTGTCTATGGAATGTGTATCTCTCTAAATAAATCCACTCTAAATAAATCCACTTCCTACCCTTCACTTTGTCTTTTACTGAATTCTGTCTGTGATGAGACATAAAGAACCTGAGCTTCATTAAGTCCTGAGACCAGGTGTGTGATCTCAATTAAAAGACCGTGGGTTCAAGTCCCAGTCTGGGTTTTGGCTGGGTTCCAGTCCCAGCCCCATTGGTTCAAGTCCCAATCTGAGTTGTGCGGTTTCAGAAGTGTAGAAGTGTAGAGGTGAAATGGACCTTTGGAGCACACTGGGTCCGATCCTCACAGAATAGGAGCCTCAAAGTGCTGGTTGTATTGTTCTGCTCCTTCCATTTACAGAAACAGGTGGAAGCTGTTAAGCCCAGAGGCTATCAGATCTTCTGTGAGCCCCTGAGTTTCTAAGCCCAGATGGTAATTAGGTTGTGTGTCAATCAGAGAAAATGAAATTCTACGATCAAACCAGATGCAGAGCCCGCACCGGGACTCAACATACTATTAGATGAATTAGGTACTAACAAAATCATCTCAATTCTTGATTTAGGAGAAGGTTTTGGGCAAAAATGAGGAGTCCAAATTCACAACAGCATTTGTAACACCAGATGGGCATATGAGCTTAATGCCTAAACTCTCTGGTCTGAGGGACCCACCAGCTTCTTTCCAGAGATGGGTTAATGGCCCGTTAAGTGAGCTGGACACATTTTCACAGCCCACACTGATGACATTGCTATATTAAGCCACAGTACGGAGGAGCATCTGGAAAGTCCCAGATTGGTGCCAAATTGATCTGTAAAGCTGGGCTTGGGAGGAAACTGAGCAAAGGGCCATTTGGATGTCTGGGATCGAAGATTAGGGAAACAGGCCCACGAGCCCATTGGAAGGAAAAGAAGCAGCTCATTGAGTTTGTCACGTTTCTGCCACTAAGGAATCCAACCACTTCTGACAGAGAGACATTTGAGATCTATTTGCTTTAGGAGGTTCTGCCAGGATACCTGAGGGCCAACACTAGCAGGCCAGCAGAGGAATAGAACAAAAGAAAAACGTATTAGGAACTCCTACTGCAAGTCAACTACTAAGAATTTTCATGTAATGAAGACAGAAAGTACTAGCAGAAGGTAGTCTCTTCTGCTGTTAATAGAGTTTTAGGGAATTTAAATAAATTTCCCCAGACCTTTCTTGGGAGTTACCTTCTTCTTTGTCTCTAAAACAACTCAGTGAATCTAGTTTTTTTCTTCTTAAGCCGTTGGTGTAAGTACCATTCACAATTTAGCTGAAAGCCCAGGACATTGCAATGGTTTGGGGTGTGTGTGAATCATTTACTGACCAAAATGATAGTCTAACAAAAAGACAACCATACTTGGACCATTGCCCTGGAATGAAAAATAAAGAAATTCTTGATGAAGCCAAGGGTCCAGAGGGTCCTGGGAATAGCTCAGGATTACATCATTTGGTGGAGGGATTGGGGAGGTGACCCTTGCCTAAATATCTGAGTCCCCCATCATTCACAGAGTGGACATACTCAAGGGTTGAAAGATTCAGAAATGAGATGTGGTTGCCTCAATTCTAGGCATCTCATAAAACTTTAAAAAATAGGTTAAACGTGAATACAAGCTAGAAACCAGACAACCAGGCAGCCAGGTCCTCTGGGGGTCGGCAGGCACTGGCGGGGATTATCCCTCACTGTGAGGCCAGAACTGGTCATTTTCTAACAGTGTTGTCTGGACCCCAGAGACTGAAGATGCTACGGAGAAATGGAAACAGGCTCCAAATTCTTTCCTGGCTTTGAAAGACACCAGTGTAAAAACTGTGCAGTGCCTGCACCTCTTAGGAGACTAAAGGTCTTGCAATTTTACAGTTTCCATGGGACCTCTTAACTGAGTACTGCTCTGTGCCGCACACTGCAACATGCTGGGGATACCCAGAATAATCAGCAAAGAAAGCTCATACCTGGTGGTGAGAGACTAGCCGATGCAAGTAATCATCAGAGAGCAAAGGAGCTAGGGGCTGGCTCAACTGGGGCCAGGTGGGGAGAATCAGCAAAGATTCTCCTAAGAGGGGAAACCTAATCTGGATTCTGAAGAATGAGTAGGATTTATTGGCTGGGGGAGGAGGGAGAGCCACGAGCAAGATGGCAGGTCAGGTTCTTGGAGCCGTGGAAAGGGAAGGGAAGCCTGGATTTCCCAGAAACTATGGAAAGTGATGGAAGCCCAGCAGAGAAGAAGTGAGGAGTGTACCTTTGGACGTTACCTGCTGTCTGGGGAGAGTGGACGGCCTGGAAATTGGGTGCGGCATCTCAGAAGGAGGTAAGAAGCAGGGAATCTTGGCGATTGCTTATGTTCAGGGGGCAGGAAAAGGAACAGGACCCCAACAGGAGGCAGAAAAGGAAGAGTCATAGTGGAGAAGAGAGCCGGGTTCACCCAGAGAGGATGAGGAGAGGAAACCTGCACATTTGCCGGGGGTTCTGTGGTTAGGAGCTGCTGGTGACCTCCGAGAGCAGCTAAGGAGTGAGGCAGAGGCAAGGGGCTCAAAGTCACAAGTGTAGATACTCTTTCAAAAACCTGACAACGGAGGGAAGGAAAGAGCAAGTGGGAGAGGGGAAAAAAGGAAAAATTCCCAGCAGGAAAATCAGTGGTACAAAGGAAGAAGGAAGAAGAAAGGGCTGGAGGACAGATCCTGAGATGGCAATAAGGAGGCTGGAGAGAGTCTGTCCCTGGTGGCCTCTGTTGTCTCAGAATAGAGCTCCCAAGGTCAAGGTGTCCTGGGAGTGGGAGCATTATAGTGCTTCACAGTCAGGTGCGATGTTTGTTACAAACAAATCACCTAAATCCGTGAATGCTTTACTTTGTAGAAAATAAATTAGAGCAGACTTAGGGTTATCCTTACAGCTGAGGTCCTAACGCTTTTTTTTCTATTGTGAAATACACATATCATCAAATTTAGCATTTGAACCCTTTTTAAGTGTACAGCTCAGTGGTATTAAGTATTGATATATTCACATTGTTGTCCTACCATCACCTCCCCCAACCATCTCTAGAACTTTTTCATTTTCCCAAACTGAAACTTTGTACCCATTAAACACTAACTCCCCTTTCCTCTTTCCCCAGCCCTTGGCAACCCCCATTCTACTTTCTGTTTCTGCGAATCAGACTACTCTAGGAACCTCAGGTAAGTGGAATCATACAGCATTTGTCCTTTTGTGACTGGCGTATTTCACTTAGCGTACATCTTCAGGGCTCATCCATGCCGTAGCATGTGTCACAATTCCCTTCCTTTTTAAAGCTGAATAATATTCCACTGTATGCATAGACCATATTTTCTTTATCCATTCATCTCTCGGTGGTCAGTTGAGTCATTTCCACCTTTTGACTCTTGTGAGTAGTGCTGTTATGAACATGGGTGTACAAATATCTGTTCGAGTCCTAATGCTTTTTTGAGTGGGAGATAAAGGGTTGCAGTTAAAGCTCGTGATTCAGGAATTGTTCACAACTTTCAGTCTTGTCTAGGCTGCAACCTCAGAGCCGTAAAAGTGTGGCATTTATGAGATTATTGCTTAATCCACTCCTTCGCTGGTTTACGTGTAAACTAGTTGTCTGCTCTGTTTACTAAGACCAAGGGAAAGCGTTTTGTTTTGGGTGAACTTTTAAGCCTCTCTGGGCTGCACAGAAAAGGCAGGTGGGCCTTCTGTGTTCTAGCCGAACTCAGCTTTTCTCAGTTCCTTAATTGCCGCTCTCCTCCCCGGAAAGGCATTTGCACATGTGCCGCCCTCCCCTCCCCCACGCCTCCCTCCATTACCTGGGCACCTGGGGCTCTGGCTCCCTGCCTCTTCACTCCCGATCCTCTTTCGGTTTCCTTAGAGACTGAGTTCCTCCAAAAGCCCCCTCTGCCCCTCTAGACTAGGTTGGGGTCCCCTGTTCTTGCTTCCCCAGGGCTCAGTAATTACGCTCATGGAGGGATTGGGGGTTCTTCTCTCCCACCAGTTGCAAAAGCCATCCATCCACTCACCTCGGGGCCCTTGGCCTAGCCCAGTGCTCAGCACATAGTAGGTGCTCAGGAAACCCACCATGGCTGAATGAGGAGGATGGATGAACTTTGAATGGGTTCTCTGGGGACGCACTTCATGATTCGGTGGTTATTACCGTTCAGAAAACAGACTTGAAAACCACTGAGCTGGCACAGGAGGAGCTTGGTGTTTGGGTGCGTCGGGGGCTGTGTCTGCTCACGTTAGGGTGTTATCCCAGCGTGAGTACTTGGTTCCTATATTTGTATGCTTGCCTTAAGAAACAGTACGCTTGCCTTAAGGAACAGTAGGCGAAAGTTTGTTCTTAAAGGTTGAGGAGTTTCAAACTCTTTTGAAAAGAGTTTACTTGACTACAGAGAAAAAGTAATTGAGTTATATTGGATTTAATAGGAGAGGAATAACTAAACTGTAATGAAAGCAGTTGAGAAAGCAGCTTATTTAGTAAAAAGAAATTTAGTGCTCAAATCAAAATTTAAAATACGAGAGAGCATTTAGGTGTTCATTGTAGAACTGTCTATAATATCAAAACGGAAGGGCAACATGCATGTTCAACAGGAGGGGATTGGTTAAGCAAAGTATACTGTATTCATGGGAAGAAGTAATTTAAAATAATGTTAATAACAGGGGAAAATTATCCTTGTGTAACATAGCAAGTGAAAAAACTAGGATTCTTTCTCTGGTGGGATTAAAGGTGATTTAAATTTTTTTTATAGTTTTTGGAGTTTGCCAAATTCACTAGAATGAGTATGCGTTATTTTAATGATGGGAACAAAATGGCAGCATGGGTGGGTCTTTATATGAACGTGGTAAAGTGGAAAGATGACAGGGTTTGCTTTCAGAAGATGCTCAAGTCCACATCTGTTTCCTACAGACCCTCTGACACTGGGAGAGTCACGTGGCCTGGGGGGGGGGGAGGGAGGAGAAGACAGGGTTGCTCCTGGACCTACCTCAAGGTTGAAGCTGTCAAGAGCTGGGCGGAGCTTCTCTCTGCAGGTCATACAGTCCTCCTGACAGCTGCTGGACACGCTGGAGAACAGGCTGAGCAGCAGGAGGTCACAGAACAGGATCTTCATGGTGCAGGAGCTGGAAGCAGGACGCTAAAACACAAGTGAGGGCGGGTGGCAATTAGCACAGCCCTTCTGTGGGGGCCGGTAGGGGCTGGAGACCCTCACACAGGGGATGCGGGAAAGACTCTTCTGAGGGGACTGTGCAGCCGGGCCTGAGATTCCACCTCTCAGGAGGGAGTGGGCTGTTGAGAGACCAGGTGGCCCGGGGCCTGTCTGCCAGGCATAATGTTCAGGCAGGGCTAGTGTCTGGGCTCCTGGGGGGAGGACCCCTGCAATTCCTGCCACTCAGCTGACCTCCACGGGCATGAACCCTTCCAGGGAGCTAAAGGCCTCACTTTGCAACTTACCAGCGTGCGGCCTGAAGACAACCTCTCCCAGCCTCAGTTTTCATAACTCTAATAGGGGAATAGTGGTACCCACCTTGTCCCAGGGCTATTACAAAGATTAGACCCATAAGGGACATTTTGCAAAGTGCGGTGATGAGTGAGACGTGTAAAGTAGATTTATGTGCGACTGATCCTCCCCAAACTCCCCTGCCTCTGCCAGGAATGCCCCGAGGCCCAGAATTCACTCTTCCGGGACGGTTCTGCTAGGTTCCTTGTCTGTTTCCCCTGCTAGACGTGAGCCAGCTTCCTGAGCACAGAGCTAATATGTTCACCTTGCTAAGCCGTGCAAAGCACAGGACGAGGCTTTGCAGAACCAGGCTTTGGAGTTATCTATTGAAAAATGAACAAAGAAAGACTTCTCTGGTGGTTCAGTGGTTAAGACTTCGCCTTCCAATGCAGGGGGTGTGGGTTCCATCCCTGGTCAGGGAGTTAAGATCCCACATACCTCACAGCCAAAAAACCAAAACATAAAACAGAAGCAATATTGTAACAAATTCAATAAAGACTTTAAAAATGGTCCACATCAAAAAAAAAATCTTAAAAAAAAATGAACAAAGAGACTATTCTAAGGTAATAGCTCTAATGATTATTAGTTAGATCAGTTGTTTATATTCTTTATGTAGGATTGTCTCAAAGATGTACAGTTCTTCCTGTTTCCCTTTAAATTTTTCCTGTGATCAAGTCTCCTGAATCAGAAAGCTATTTTCTTGGACTACCTCACTTTGGGTCCCTGTAGAACCATCTTTATTTGGAGGATTAAATGGAAAGGGGAACAAGGGAACTTTCTGGAAATGTGAATGTTCTTGATTGAGGTGTAGGTCACAGGGGTGTATACGTTTGCCAAAAACCCACTGAATTGTACATTTAGATTCTGTGCATTTCACTGTACGTAAATTTTATCTTAATAAGAGTTGAGCATAGGAAAACAAAACTAATTGCCTTAATTGCTTTTTCATCAGACTGTACTGAGAAAACGTGAAAGCCTTGCTGTTCAAATGCGGTCTGCAGATCAGCAGCACCCCCTGGGATCTTGTAAGAAATGCAGTATTTCAGGCCCTACCCCAGAACCACTGCATCTGGATCTTTTCAGTAAGATTCTCAGGCGATTCATACACATGCTGAAGTTTGAGAAGCAGTGGTAGAAGAGGGATGTGAAATGGAGCAAGTCAGTGGGAGAGAGAGGGGGATCCCGTGCCAGTGGCCATGTTGGGAGACCACCCCAGTTCTTCTTGGGCGTCATCCAAGCATTTCATACCAAGAGGATGTCGAATGAAAGATGCTCAGTCAATGTTTAAGTCAATGAGGTGACGTTTGAGATGGGTTTTGAATAATGAGTAAGAGTCTGCCAAGAGGACAAAGAAGAGGGCATCTGAGAGACACAGAACTACCTCACTTTTAACTAGTGACTCCACCTTTTCAAAGGCGTATTGGAATCGGGACCACAGCCCGGGATCGGGGGGTGGGGGGGAGATAAGCAGGCAGCTGCACTGGGGCCCCCTCCCTAAGGGAAGCACTTGCTTAGAGAGAGAGAGGCTCCGTCTAGATGAAACAGGGTCATGTTGGCCATCCTAAAGGGTCTGACCTTTACCCTACAGATTGGGATGTCTGGGGTTAATGAATAATGAACTTGAACATCTATTCAGATGAATATATCTCAAATGCATTTTTCTCCTGTACCCCGAGGGCTAGTGCCTTAGCTGAGATTTATTGCCTTGGTTACTGTGATGGCCCCCTAATTAGTCTGCCTAATGATCCCCCTCCCCGACCAAGCCATCTCTACATCTGATGATGTTACTCATACTTAAGATAATTCTGTAACCCCCAGTGGGAGGCGGCGCGGCTCCTGCCCAGCTCTCTGGCTTCAGCTCCTGTCACTCACCCTTGAATCTCCTCCATTCCTAGTGAATCACACATAATTCCCAACTCTATCACGTCCTTCACGCCTACTGCGCTTTGGCCCTTGCTCTGTCTTCTGCCCAGAATACCCGCCACCAGCTCATACTTCATACACACCTCAGGAATTATCCCCTCTGGGAAGCCCTCTCCAAGCCCTGGTCTGAGTTAGATGAGTCTCCTCTGCTCCTGTGGCTTCGCTAAGCAGCACATCACACCGGGAGGCAAGCGAGGCCCAGGGGCCTGTCAAATAGGCACAACAGACCTCCCGAGACGGGGTTGTTGGGATTCACGTTTTCTCAGCTGCTCATCGCTACGGACGTGGGTTCAGATCCCACGCTTGCAAGTCACCCTCTCAGGTTCTCATCTGTAAAACTGGGATAATAATAGTACCTATCTTATTGGACGATTAATGGGTTGATGTTTTTAAGCAGTTAAAATAGCACCTGGCACAGAACAAGTACAACGTAAAAGCTTGTCAAAGAAAGAGCCTAGGACATAGCCTTCACTCTGTGATACTATCATTGTCTTTCACGCGGCCCTTAGCACTCTACGTGGTAAGCTTGGACTTATGTGTCTATGTCTCCCACTGGCTGTGAGTTCCTGAAAGGCAGAGATCTCTTTGTATGGTTCTCTGAATTTCCAGCACCCAGCACAGGGCCAGGCACTTAGGAGGTGCTCAAGAAAGTTTGATAAGTGACAGTGGAGTATCTCGGGAGCCCTCTCCCTTCTCCTTCACAAATTAGTGAGAAGAGAACTGGGGAGTGTCTGGGATCACCGGCCCCCCGGGGGCCCGGGATGCCCATGGCACAGGAGCCACTTCAGGACCTGTGTCACTGACAAAGTGTCCAGTAGCTAACTGTTCCGCTTGGCGGGGGGGTTGGCAGGGAGGGGTGGGAATGAGTTTTGCTCCAGAGCAAGGCAAGATGCCATCCTAAGCTGGAACCCCATGCCCGTTCTGTAAGAAGACTGGTTGCTAGTGGCCGGGAGGCATGGTTGGAATGGTTAGCTACGTGCTAAGTTTGCTCTGGTGCAACGTGTTGGTAGACAATCCAGGGAAACCCATCACCACTTACAGGCTCTTTTGAAGAGAACACGTATCTTGAGTTCCAAACAGCCACCATATAAGCAAAGGTCTTAAACTGAGGACTGCTTGGATAGATCTTTTGTTTAATTTGGTAATTGCCTTTACGTTTCTTGTTCTACTCAATTTCATTCTAGGCAGGAGACGGTTTTGTAGGATTTGTCCAGCATGCTATGCTCTCTTTGGCCACATGATGGCAGTGTCTGTACTTCACAGAAGACGGAAAGGCGGGGAGAAAAGGGACTGCTTCCTAATACAAAATTGCAACACATGTTTGCACAGGCTGAGCTGATAAGTTGTGGCAGATGTTAATGAAGTGCTCTCCTGCTGAGGTTTTCCATGAACTTCATTAACCGTGGCAATTTGCACATTCAGGAAATGTTTGATGGATTGACTGCTCCTGTTATCTCAAATTCTGGGTAAATGGGTTTTTAGGATGAGTTGAGGAAAGAAGATGAGCTCCTGGGACATTGAGCATGTGTTCCATTTGATACGTTTCCTGCATGTAAAATGTGGGCCTTTGTTGGTCTGGCACTTGGAAAAACCTTATCAAATCTACTTGGCATTAGCCTGGCCCTCCTTGCTGGTCCATGGTACACTTACCTCTCTTCCCATCTCTGACCTCCCTACCCCTCCACGTCCTACCCCGCACTTTTATTTATTTAAAATTTAAAAATTTAAAGTTGTATTTTTTTCAGAAAGAAGAAAGTCATTTTTATTCAGCCGATTTGCTTATTCCATTCCCCAAGGCTAATCAAGGCATGTGATTAATAATATTCCCTTAAAATTGCATCGTGGGAAGTGTTTTCACTTAGATTTAATGAAAAACACTTGGAAGCAATTGAGTGCCGGGGAGGCATGGTTGGTTATTATCCTTGCTTATGAATTAGCATGAGTTTAAAGAGTAGTTGATGCTGAAGGCTAAAGGTTTTCTTTCTTTTTCGTAACAATGTTCCAGCCACACTGAAACAGAAAGATTGATGAATTTCAGTGGGCATTTAGCCTGTAAAAGAAGCCGGAAGACAGAGATTTCTACCCCTTGCTTTTAACTAGTGACTCCACCTAGTAATTAAAAACCAGTCATTACTCAACGTTATTCATTCTCCTCTGCAATTCAAAGAATCCTTAAAATGGGAATCACCACACAGTCCAACTCAAAGATGGTTTCTGATATTTAAATGAGATGAATATAAATAAAAGCTCAAAATATATGTAATAATCCTCATAAAGGGGACAACGCCTTGTCCTTTTTGGTACTCCTCACAACCCTCGAACAATTGTGTTCTAGGTTAAGACTAAACTTTCTTGAAAACTCAATAGAAGTTTTTCATTTTTGAGAAGACTTGACAACATCTGTGTGCTTTGTTGCTCTGTATATCAGTTAATGTGAAGTAAAATGAAGGTGAGGAATTAGTTAATTCCCGAGTTATATTTATGTTTGATCTTTGCACTTTGTGTGACTTTGGGAAAGTTGTTTCCCCTCTGAGAGCCTCAGTCTTCTCACCTGCAAAATGGGGGTAACAACAGTTTTTGTTGTTATTGTTGTTCTAAATTGTACAATAGAGACCATCAGTAAATAACACTACCCTAAGTGTGTTTGAATTTTACATGGCTTGTATTCACTTAGTGAACCAAACTCAGCTAACCCTTCTATGTGGGGATGCTATGCGTCTGGACATCTTGTATTGAGTAAAGAAATGTTTAATTACCTTTTATTTCAGTAATAACACCTCATAAATTAATCGTGCCTCACTCTTTACGAAGATAAAATACCACTGTGTTTAGGTTAATCTATTTGCTTGTAATCTTGCTTCCAAGGGCAATGTAATTAGTTGCTTATCTGTTTGGAGGATTACATATGAAGATTTAGCCAAAGCTAAAAGTTAATTGGGTTTTGTCTTATGACCTATGAGAAAGCCTGTAATTTTAGTGCTTCTAGTGGAGAAGGGAAGATGACAGATATGCCTTTCTGCTAGAGGTATATCTGTCCCCATTCTTCTCATCAACCACATATATAAATATTGTTCTTGTAGGTTACAAAAGAGTTTTATATTCTTACACAATCCTATAATCTACGGTTAACATTATCCCCCCTTTTGAGATGAACATATGTTCATAGAGGTTAAGCAACTTGCCTAAGATCATCCAGCTTATACAAGAGCCAGACAAACTCAGGTGTTTTGACTCTAAAACGTGTTCTGGGAAACCATAAGTTCCACACACTAGACCTGCTTTGGAAAGGTTGGCAAATTCTGGTGGAATCTCGTTGGGATGGTCTCTGTATTTAATAGTAATCACATAATTATTATATTTAGCATCTTCTGTGCCAGGCACTGTGCTGATTGCTTTATAAGCATCCACCCTATGGGGTAAATGCTGTTGTCCCCATTTTACAGTTGAGAATATTGAGTCTTGAAGAGGAGAAATAACTTGAAGTGGCAGAGCTGAGAACCCAACCCATCTGATTTGCAAGCTCATGCTCTCACCAGACCTCTCAGTGATCTCGGCAGGGGAATTCCCTGGCAGTCCAGTGGTTAGGACTCTTCGATCCCTGGACAGGGAACTAAGATCCCACATGCCGCGGCCAAAAAAAAAAAAAAGATTTCGGCAGTTTTCTGTCTGTGTTCATGTACGTGAATTCATTGTAAGGAGCTCCTTTTGTCCTGAACTCTGGGCTCCCCCTCTCTGATGACACCCTCATTATTGTTGCCTCTCCCCAGTTCCTGGAGGAGTGTTTCCTTGCCCACCAGTACGGGGGTTTGTCTTCCACACGCCTCATTTCTTTAACGCAGACGTGACTCCTACACTGAGTTTTGCTTGTTCACCAGCTATGACTGAGGCCCCTTTATTTCTTTTCCTCCTCTAACGAATACACTTACATCCAAAAAGGTCCCTCTTCTGCTCTAAATTTCCACCTGGAAGGAGGGGGTGGGCGCAGAGGAGGTGGAGGGCAAAGCACGCCCCCGCCCTGCACAGACCGGGTGTGCCTGGAGCTGGTGGGCAGTGAATGAACAAAAGCCCTCTGCTTGGAAGCGAGAGGCCTGGCCCTGCCCTCACCTGTGGGATCTTGAACAAGGCCCTTTCTTTCTCTGGGGCTCAGTTTCCCCTTCTCCAAAAAGAGGCAGTTACAATAGATTAGATGGTCAATATTTTTGATATTATAAGTGGCCAGATATTTGTTACAGTAGCCCAGCTGGGGCTCAGGAGAGGGCCACATTTTCTTTCTTTCTTTTTTTAAAGTCTTTGTTTTTATTTTATTTAAAAATTTTATGTTTATTATTATTTTTTATTTTTGCTTCTACCCTCCTCCCCCTGCCCCCCCGCCAGGGATTGAACCGGGGCCCCGTCGCTGAGTCCTAACCACTGGGCTGCCAGAGAAGTCCCAAGGGACACATTTTCTACCAGGGCTGCCACAAAAGTGGAAAGGTGTCATCGCTCTTAACTTGGATCTTCCTGATTCTGGCCCACGGTTCCACATATACTGTCAAAATAACTTAAATGGAGTTTTCAAAGCTTTTATTTACTTTTACAATAAAGCCTCTTAAGGTTCCTTTCAAAAAGATTAGAAAATACAGATAAGCAAAAGAGCAATGGATCTAGACCAATAATCTTCAAACTTCTTTAACTTTATACTTCTAGAAATCAGACCGTTTTGAGCTCACCTTCCCAATTTATTTATAAAAGTTACATGCAATATAAAACCCACTAAAGTGCAAATTAAGAAAGACAAGATAACCACATAGAAAATTAAGCCTCAGTTTCCCAAAGCCCAGTGGACTGTTGGGCACCCACGCCCCTTTTGGAGACCACTTGGCCTAGACTCGTTCACATCTAGTGACATTGGCCAGAGCTCTGAGGACAGGCTGCCAGGTCTGTTTTCCTGACACTCAGCACTGCGGGCTCCTATCAGTAAGCCAAGCACGTTTCGCGGCTGAATGAATGAAAGGATGAATGGGGACTTGGTGGGGGAGGGGCACAGGATGCGTGTGAGCTGAGGGGAGGTCGGCTCTGAGCCCTGGTTGCAAGGCAGAGCCCTGGGTGTGTGCGGGTGATCCGCTGACATTTTCACCGAGACCCAGGACTCCTCAGAGGCCAGCTCCACAAGTCACATGCCGAGCCAGGCCCTTCAGAGCTGGCGATTCTGTGTTTCTGCAACACTGAGGCAGCAACCAGTACTTGAAAAATCACAGGATGGCAGAAAATCAAAACCGAACGTGATCACTGGCTATCTAGGGAGATGTCCAGAAAACCGGCTTGCCCCCCAAACTGGTGTGCCCTAAATCTCACAGCCAGTGTGTGGTGAGAAGGAAAGCAGCATGTTGGTTAGTGGGAGGACCTATAGATATTTACATAGAAGTGTTTAGAACATCCAGTTTGCCTAATGAACTCCCAGCCATTCAAGCCACTGCAGGCTGTCATCACTATGACTCCTGTTCTCTGGGCGGGGGGCCCATCCCCTCCCTAGGATATCTGATGAGTAGTTCCACCCAGATTCACATCAGGTAGATTTCCTTCATGGGAGCTCTGGGGCTGGGGGCGTGAGGCTAATTGAACCATGTGGATAAAAGCGTAGAGAACACTCACCCTAAACCTGCCATCCCTACTGTGCGTGTGTATATTAGCATGAAATAGGCATGTAGACAAATTTAGCTCACTACCTGGCACATAGTAGGTTCCAATAAAGGTTCATTTCTTTGCCCTCCTTTTGTGCCCTTGTCCCGGCTGCCACCTCCCTCTCCAAAGCCCTTGGCTCTTCCAGATTCTACCTCCTTCCCTGCCCGGTTCGAATCCCTGGAATCTCTGAGCAAGGACTCCTTCCCCCAAATTCCTCCAGCACTTGCTGTCTGGACCACGCAATTCAGGACTTAATTACACCCAGCCTCGCATCATCCGCGAGTTGTTTCACTGTGTGTGTTGCCCCAAGCCCACCCCGTTAGTTTGTAAGCACCCCTGGCCCGAAGAGGGGGATGCAAAGGAACCAGCAAGGCTGGACTCAGTCCCCTCTCTGCCACGTCCTCAACAAATTATTTAATCTCTCAGCTTCAGTTTCTTCAACTGCAACATGGAGATAATGACACCATCTCTCACGGCTGTTGCGGGGGCTAGTGGGTGTGAAAAGCGCTAAGATGTCAATCGTTGTATGAGTGTAAAGGACTGTTATTATCACCTCTGTTGGATCCACCCTGCCTGGTGGAGTGTAGATGATAAATACCTGATTGAATGCAGAATAGCTTTGTGACAGCTCCTGTCTTGGGCTCCAGAGAGCACCGGTTTGCGCCTAATCCTGCAATTATTCCCTTCGTTGACAATGCAAAATCGGCATCCTCTCAATCCCCCAGTACCCTCAGCCTTCAGCTGATAAAGCCAGGGCTGCCGCCCCTGGGAGAACAAAACTGCACCCTCTGAATGACCCCAGGCTGCACCACAGCGCCCTCGATGGGCAGCACAGGGAACGGTGGAAGCTGCTCCTTTTACCAAGATGGTGGTTGGGGGCAGTCTTTTCAGGGACCCTCCCCTGCAGAAGACTCAGCAAGGCCAAAGGAACACGCATGCTTTTTGTGAATGGTATCACAGCAGCGGTGGAAGCGTGCAGACTTTTTCCCTGCCACACTTTATAAATGAGAGAGAGGAGTGTCCGCAGTAGCCAGCTACAGGAAGCGAGAGAGCAGCAGTTTCCCTGGGAGGTTTTGATAAGAAGCCAGGCACTTACTTTCCCCCCCTCTATGTTGAAAACTCCGGTTTAGGCTTGCTGGCGAATGCCATGCAAAGCTCATCTTTTGTTCGTCTGCCGACCAATGTTATTGGTTATAATTGGGACAATTATGGGCTGCTCAAGGAAACGAAACACAGATGTTGAAGCCCAGGATCAGGGTATTCAAGTCCAAAGCTGCTTGCTTTAAATAGTCCATTTCCCGAATCATCCTGCCTTACTTGAAATTCCCCCAGAACTTGCCCATGTTCAGAATGAGATGGGGGAGGATGGGATGGGTAGCGGTGGGAGGGGAAGCCAGACGCAAAGGGAGAGCCGCACAAAGAGAGAAGGAGGAAAAAGGCTGAGCCAGAGAGAGTTTGGATGACTTCTGAACATCGTATTCCACAGGACCCCGGCAGAGACCTTTAGGTGGGAGAGACGGGCGGGAGGAAGAAAGATGCAAAGAAAGAGAAGAGACCTCCAAAGGATTCAGCGTCTGGAGACCAAGGTCAACCTTGCAGAAATCTACGCGGAATTCACACACAGCGACCGCGATCAGCCACGTACTGGTGGAGCACAAGGCAGGGTCCGGTTTCCGCCCCCCGCATCATTACTAGCGATTTGTATTCGGTGCCTAGGGGAGCAGGGTTCCCTCAGGATTAAAAACCCCAATCCGAATCAAGTTCAGTGATATGCTGAAAACAGCCTGCACGCCCTATGAAAAGAAGTCAGGCGCAGAGAGAAATCACTCACAAGGGTGCTTGGAGGGCTGGGGGCTTCTGGAGGGTTGCCTTGAAATGCAAGCCCTCACTCCCACCCCCAAGTGCCTGCCGGTCCCCTAACCTCACACCTCTAACCACCTTGTCGCCACAGACAGCAGTGACAAAGTAGGGGCCACAGCTGGGGAATCAAAACTTTTCCTCATTTCCAAGTTCAGCTCTTCTTCGGCATCTCTCTTCGGGATAAAAGCCTCAGCCCTCCCCTCCACCCCCCCATCCGAGCCCAGAAAAGAAGACGAATGAAGGGATAATCTCACAGGAGGCCAGCAGCATCCACACTGGACAAAGGAGAGGGGCTGGGGAGAAAGCCCTGCCGCCCGGCTACTTCCCCAGGCTCTCAGCAGCGAGTCTTGGGGCTGGGGCTTGCTTGCAGTCGCCTACCTGGGAGCTGTCAGTAAGCCAGGCTCCTTCGGATGTGAGGCTCCACGGTATCAGCCACACCAGCATATATACGCTCCCCCCCCCCGCGCCCCACACAGCCCTCCCCTTCCCTGCCCACCTCGATGACACAGACACACGCTGACCCCCTTAATCAAGCGAGCAGCAGAACCTACCATCCTTCCTGGCTGTTCCCCGCCCCCCTGGCTCTGTGCTCAGACCTGTGACATCCCAACCTCCCCATCAGTCCATTCCCAAGCCTGCTTTACCTGGACTCAGCTCAGCCAGGATCCCACAGCTGCCTTCCCTTTGCTTCCAGAGGCGCTGCGAAGACTGACGGGGAGCTCTGGCTAGTCAGGAAGAAAAAAAGGCTCCTGGTGACAGTGACAAGGCAGACCCCAGTCCTGGAGTCTCCTTGAGCAACCTTTGTGCCTGAGGAATGAAGAACAGGGAGTGGGCAGAAAAGGGGGGAGCTCCCACCGGCACAGAGAAGCCCAGAGCTGAGCTCAGATGAGCCCCCTCCTGCTGTCACCGCCCCACAGGCAGCAGCAACTAGGCCACTCAAGGGAGTGGCTCCACCTGCCATGGGCCGGGGCCGGAGATGCCTCACAGGTGCCCACCGTGCAGCACAATGGAAGATGCTGAGGTTTTAGACTCAGCATGAAGTGTCTGAAATTCTGGTTAGAGCAAGTTCTCTGTGTGAACCTCAGGTCCTCCTTCTGTAAAGGGGTGAAATATCTCCCAGGATGGTTGTGGGTAGAAAAACGAGATTCTGTTTGTATTTGGAACCTTTGAGACATTTAATAAATGCGAGTTCGGCATCCTCTCCATCCTTTCACAAAAATCATTCCGACTGAATCTGAAACTCCTCTCCCGACATCTACCGTCACAGTAGAGTGCTTTTAAAGCTGCTGCTCTACTTTAGGGTGTCACCACCAAGCACCCACCCCTCAGCGTGCAGCCTCCTTCCCTTCCCTTCCTTTCCCTGTGGGAAGGTAGCCTCACGGTCAGCCTAGGCAGGGAATGTTTAGATTCTGCAGTGCCCTTGTGGATCCCTCCTTTCCCAGCTGTAGGTGAATTACACCATGACCTCCTCCTTGGCTCTCCCAAGAAGATCCACAAATATTCTAGAATCCCAGGGTTTGAGCCTTAGTGGTCCAAGGATGTTCAGCACTCTCTCATGTGGCGAGTCTGGCTCTCTGATGGACCTGAGACTTGGTGGAGAAGGATTAAAGAAAACATCTGCTCTGACTGCTAATGGATATGGGGTTTCTTTTTGGGGTGATGGAAATGTTCTGGAATTAGATAGTGCTGATGGTTGCACAATGTAGTAAATATACTAAAACCCCACTGAATTGTATGCTTTAAAATTGTGAATTTTATGTGAAGTATATCTCAATAAAAAAAAAAAAACAACAACAGGAAGAAAGCAAGGAAGAGAGCAAGCAAGCAAGCAACACCTGCCCCAGGTTAAGAGCAACACCTTCTAAGAACAAACTTCGCTTCCATCTGTATTGACTACAAAAGGGCCCAGGAGACCGGCACACTCACGATTTTCCACTTAGATGTCTATTGCCCAAATCTTACACTTTGTTACTACAGGGCAAAGCCACCACTATGAACTCTGAGAAATCAGCATGACATGTGGTCAATTTTGCATCCTGTTGTATGTTGGGGCCTGGAGCTTGATTTTACACACGCTGCGGCAGATGTTGCTGGTTGCCTACTCGACACCCATTCCCCTGTTCCTCCTTACTACACAGTATACTTGATTTTATTCTAGGTGGCAATGTGCTCCACTAAAAGGCTACCTTTCCCAGCTTTCCTTGCAGCCAAGGGTAGCCAATAAGAACCAAACTGCCAGTCATTGGGTAGGGCTTCCAACTCTTTTAAAGAGGAACAATT
Source organism: Balaenoptera musculus (assembly GCF_009873245.2). Lineage (NCBI taxonomy): Eukaryota > Metazoa > Chordata > Mammalia > Artiodactyla > Balaenopteridae > Balaenoptera > Balaenoptera musculus. Next base: position 10,389,257 of record NC_045790.1, read on the forward strand.
CAGGTAGAAGAGGCCTCTTATTTGCCTTTCTTTCTTCCTCCCTGCCTGGAACACAAATGTGATGGCTGGAGCTTCAGCAGCTATGTTGGATCATGAGACAGCTTTGAGCGTGAAAGCCATGAACTAAAGATGGTGGAGCATCAGGATAGAAGCATTCTGGGTCCTGGTTGACTATGGAGCTGCCACACCAATCCTGGATTTGAAACCTCCAACTTTTTTTAAGAGAAAAAACTCAAATATTTATTTCAAATGTCAGGATTCAGTTCACTGTTGCTTAGTAACAAACCACACCAAAGTCAGAGGCTTTGTTAAACAACAAACCATTTATTTGGCTCTGATCCTTCAGATTGGCGACTTAGGCTGGGATCAGCAGGGAAGTCCTGGTCTCAGGCACCCTCGTGAATCTGCAGTCAGCTGCACGTTGGCTGGCTGTCGGTTGGAGGCATCTTGGTTCTTTCCCAAGTGTCTTATCCTTCCTGTGTTTCTCACATCCCCTCAGCAGGCCTGGTCTGGCATGGTCTCATAGCAAGGCTGAGGTGCGAGTGCAAGCAAGTACAATCAAGCAAGGCGCCAAGCAGAAGCACGTAGAATCCCTGGAAGCCTAAGCCTGGCGCTGGCACTCCGTTTGCTCTGGCTGCATTTATTGGCTAAAGGTCATCACAAGGCCAGTCCAGAGCCAGGCTGGGTGGAGACCACAGGGTCAGAGGACAAAGGGGTGGCTATACCGAGGCTGTTCACTGGAGCCATTGCTAACTTTTTTTTTTTTTTTAATAATTGATAATATACTTTTTAAAAAATTAATTAATTTATATTTTTGGCTGTGTTGGGTCTTCGTTTCTGTGCGAGGGCTTTCTCTAGTTGCGGCAAGTGGGGGCCACTCTTCATCGCGGTGCGCGGGCCTCTCAATATCGCGGCCTCTCTTGTTGCGGAGCGCAGGCTCAGTAGTTGTGGCTCACGGGCCCAGTTGCTCCGCGGCTTGTGTGATCTTCCCAGACCAGGGCTCGAACCCGTGTCCCCTGCATTGGCAGGCGGATTCTCAACCACTGTGCCACCAGGGAAGCCCCATTGCTAACTTTAGCCACCACATTTTGTTTAAACCCTTCTTGGGTTTTCTGTTACTCGCAGTAGAAAAGCATCTTCCATGATCTCCCTGCCCTCGAGCATCTCATCATTCCCTGGGTGTTGGGGGACCAGATGCTTTTCTGTCCTTGCAGTGGAGGGAGAGAAAAAGCAAGAGTGAAAAGCCACTTAACTTCTCTGAACTTTTCTTTGCTCCTTTACCAAATGGAAGCGTTGAACCGAATGAGCCGGACGTTCCTCCTGGGTTGAATGAAGCTGCTTTTTGTGGGGGGTTGTTTCCTGTACCGCCTGGAGGAGTGAACTAGCAGGGGTGCCAACTGTGGGTGCAAACTGGGTGGTCAGGGTCACTTAAAGGCTTTCTGCTCTGCACTTGGTGGCTGAATGAAGACACCCTGAGGCCCGTGGGCTTCCCTCGGGGGTGGGACCTGGTCTTGGAAAAGCAAGCTGCCCTCTGCTCTTCTGACTGACAGCACCTACTTATTCAGATCATTGGAGAGGAGAGGTCACCTCTGCCCGTCCCAGCTCCCCATCCTCTTGCAGCCAAGGGGCCCGAGCCAGGGTGGCTGCAAGCATTAGACTCCATTGAGTTCCTTTTTGAAAAAAAAATTTTATTTCATATTGGAGTCTAGTTGATTATCAATGTTGTGTTAGTCTCAGGTGTACAGCAAAGTGATTCAGTTATACATATGCATGTATCTATTCCATTTTTGTCGTTGTTTTAATTTTTAAAATTTATTTATTTATTTATTTGGCTGCACTGGGTCTTCGTTGCCGCCTGCGGGGTCTTTAGTTGCGGCATGCGGGATCTAGTTCCCTGACCAGGGATCGAATCTGGGCCCCCTGCATTGGAAGTGCAGAGTCTTAACCACTGGACAACCAGGGAAGTCCCTATATCTATTCTTCATTCAGTTCTGACAGGTAAGTTTGGAAGCAGATCTAGAAGCTCTTAAAACAGCCGCTGGCAAATTTCGGTGGAGGGAGTGCAGGGGGAAGGGACAGCCAGAGCTGGGCTTCCACCGTGAACATCTCAACCTCCACCTACCCAGCACTTGTCCCTCTCGAAGGAAAGAGGCCCTCATCACCGGGGATTTGGCTGCTCAGAATTTAGTGATTAATTACAGCACCTAGGCCAGTTGGTCTCCTTAGTAACCATGCGAGCAGGGTCCCAGCTGGAAAAGCTGCTTCATATTTTCAAAGAGGGCAAACCCTCTTCACACTGTAAAACACCCTAAATCAGAACACAGATAGCTTTTGAAAATGGAGAGACTCCCCTGTTTCTCCCCAACCTTGCTTCCCCAAATGGATGGGCTTTTGGGGGTATTGGGGGAAAGTTGAGTGGTAGTGATCGTTTTAAATGAAGAGTTAGGCAAATCCAATGTCAAGGCAAAGAACCCGTTGTTACTGTCACAAGGGTAGGTTTTGTGACCCAAAGCATTCAGCCCAGTGCTACTCCAGGTGACGGGAGAGCAAAAGCGAGACGGACTCAGGTGTCCCGCCCTTGAGAAGTGAGCCTGCGGGACAGGACAGCACACACTCCGGTGGCTTAGAAATGAGAGAATGAGAGCGCACGTCATAAGGGGCTAATTGCAGATCTGCCTGGAAGTGAGAGAAAAGTTCGGGTGAGACGGGAGAGACAGGATGTTTGTCTTATTTTTTGAACGAAATGTTAAGAAGCTGAAGATCAATTGCAGGTTCTGAGTGGGTAGAAAAGGGGCAGCTGGGCTTCAATCTGGGTAAGTATCAGGATTGGGGGTATATTGGTCCGCTCAGGCGGCCACAGCAAAGCACCACAGACCAAGTGGCTTAACGACAGACATTCATTTTCTCACAGTTCCGGGGGCTGGATATCTGAGGTCAAGGTATCAGCAGGGTTGCATCCTCCAGAGGCCCCTCTCCTGTATTCTCCTCCCTGTGTCCTCACGTGGTCTTCTCTCTCTGTGTGTCTGTGTCCTCATCTCCTCTTCTTATAAGGACACCAGTCATATGGGATGAGGGCCCACCCTGATGATTTTATGTAACCTTAATCACCTCCTGTAAAGACCCTTTCTCCAAATACAGTCACATTCCGAGGTCCTGGGGATTAGGACTTCCACATACACATTATGGGGATGGGAGAGCACAATTCAACCTGTAATGGGGGAAATGATACTGTACCCATCAGATAATGGGGATAAAGCCCCAGAAAGGGAACTAAAGGTCACTATGGGACACCGGGCGACTCATGTGCACAGTGGGTTCCTTCCCCCACCCAGACCCCAAGACCCAGACCCTGGTAACCCCAGACACCAACCCCTGACCATACATGTCCCGCTTTGCCGTATCATGGTGCACCTGGCACCCGTGCCGTTCTCAGGGCCATGTCTTAGAGTCCCATCCCTATAGGGAGGTGTATCCTGAAACTTGGGATGTGAAGATCATGGAAGCTTAAGGAGTGCCATGCTCAGAGGAAGAAGGCCTGCAGCCACTTCAGGTCAGTATCTGAATGCCGGGGCATGGCTCCAACATCCTTATGTTCCATCGTTTCGTGTAAATAATGCTACGAAACCCCTCTCGAGCTGGTTCCTCTGTTAAATTAGGCACAAGTTTCGTCAGTGAGCTTATTTCCTTGACCCACTGGGGGGGATCCTTAGGTCTCCCTCAGCCCAAAGCTTCCCTTGGACTTCTGGTGCCACGTTGCCAATGCCTTCAGGAGTTCTCACTAATGTCACCTCGATGCCCACAGGGACACTGTCCTATTTACTCTAGCCCACCCCCCTCACCTTTCCAGTGTCGCAAACAACACCCTCACGTCCACTCAGCCCTACAACCTGAGTCGTCTTCCGTCCCCTTCTTTCCCTAGCCTTTGTAACCAGGGTGTTATCAAGTGTCATCATTTCATCTTTATTGCCATTTGTCAGAGCTCCCAACCGGCCCCCCCCACTTCAATCTATCCTATACAGAGCAGCTTGCCCAGTATTTTTTATTTTTATTTTTAAAAATTTATTATTTTTATCACTTTTTATATTGAGGTATAATTGATTTACAATGCTATGTTAATTTCTGCTGTACAACAAAGTGACTCAGTTATACATACATATCCATTCTTTATTTAAAATATTCTTTTCCATTATGGTTTCTCATAGGCTATGGAATATAGTTCTCTGTGCTACACAGTAGGACCTTGTTGTTTATCCAGTTTATATATAAAAGCTTACATCTGCTAACCCCACCTCCCATCTCCATCCCTCCCCCAAACCCCTCCCACCAGTCTGTTCTTTATGTCCGTGATTCTGTTTCTGTGCCCAATATATATTTTTAAAATTTATTTATTTTATTTACTTTTGGCTGTGTTGGGTCTTCGTTGCTGCATGCGGGCTTTCTCTAGTTGTGGCGAGCGGGGGCTACTCTTCGTTGCGGTGCGCGGGCTTCTCATTGCAGTGGCTTCTCTTGTTGTGGAGCACGGGCTCTAGGCACGCGGGCTTCAGTAGTTGTGGCACGTGGGCTCAGTAGTTGTGGCTCGTGGGCTTTAGAGCGCAGGCTCAGTAGTTGTGGTGCACGGGCTTAGTTGCTCCCCAGCATGTAGTGTCTTCCTGGACCAGGGCTCGAACCCGTGTCCCCTGCATTGGCAGGTGGATTCTTAACCACTGCGCCACCAGGGAAGCCCCCAATATATATATATATTTTAAAGATTTATTTATTGATTGATTGATTGATTGCTATGTTGGGTCTTCATTTCTGTGCTAGGGCTTTCTCTAGCTGCGGCAAGTGGGGGCCACTCTTCATCGCGGTGTGCGGGCCTCTCACTATCGCGGCCTCTCTTGTTGCGGAGCACAGGCTCCAGACGCGCAGGCTTAGCAGTTGTGGTTCACGGGCCCAGTTGCTCCACGGCATGTGGGATCCTCCCAGACCAGGGCTCGAACCCGTGTCCCCTGCATTAGCAGGCAGATTCTCAACCACTGCGCCACTAGGGAAGCGCCCCCCCCCCCAATATTTTTTTAAATGACGTTTTCATTTTGCTTCACTACCTTGCTCCAAAATTCTAATTTAAAGGCAAAGGATGATAGAGTTGGAAGGCAGTGGGGGCCCAGTGAACTTGAACTCCAAAGACCCAGGTTTGAGTCCTAGCTTTGCCCCTCCCCTGCCATGTGACTTTGGCCAAATCACTCCTGCTTCCAGGACCTTGTCCTCTTATTCTTTAAAATAGTAATCCCTAACAACAGCGGTGTGACATTTATTCAGCCAGTGTAAGTGAAGGGGCTTTGAAAACACTAAGGTACCACACAAATACTACAAAATATAATTACCCCTCAAGACCATCTCAAGCACAACCACTTCTTACAACTAATTAAAAGCTGGCCTTTTTCTTTCCTGAGCTTCCCTAATGCTTTTCCTGACAACTGCTTGTGGTATTCAGATTTGCAGTTTGCATTGCATGGTGCGCCCCCTGCTGTTCTCTGCCGGTGTCACTTCTTGCCTGTCCAGGAGGATTGTAAACCACCCGAGGGACGCGCTTACATTCTCTCCTGTTCCTCTCCAATGGAGCACGGTGTCAAGCACACTGAAGTCAACCAATCCCACGTACACTGACTGAGCATCAGATATTTGATTCACACAAGGCACATATGAATAAGCAAGAGATTCAGTGAACTATAATAAAAATCCCTGCACTCAAAGAGCTTACAGTCTGGCTTGGAAGATGACCTGCAGGAATGGAAAAAGATGCATAAGACTGTTACAAAAGACACGTGGGTGTTTAAGGGTGATGGATCCCCCTCCAGCTGGGGTGGTGGGAAAGACTTGGCCAAAAGGCAAGATTTGACCTGGCTCTTGGACGATGGGTGAGATCCGGATAGATGGAGATGCGGGGAAGTGGGTTACAGCGAACAGGCCAGCTCACCTGCAGTGGAGGAGGCTTTGCAGAAGACGGTGGTCAGAGAAGGGGCTGGACAGGCCCGCTGGGTGAGACAGTCGCAGGCCTGGAATGGTGGCCTCAATGATTTGTGTTCTGTCTTGGCGATCGGAAGACATGGAGAGTTTTTGCTCAGGGAGTGAGGGGCTCAAGGCAGTCTTTGGGGAGCGCTACGCTAGGGCAGATGGGAAATACTTACTGATTGGGAGAAAGTGGGAGAGTGTCTGGGCCCCTTCTTCCTCCTTCTCCCCAAAGTTCACAGAATGCCATTTCACGAAATTGTGTTGTTTTTCACACAAGATGATTATCTTCCCAAAGCTATTTCATGGTTTCGGGAGAGGAGAATACAAAACAGATATATATATATATATATATATATATTTTTTTTTTTTTGAGAAAGGAAATTGTTTTCATTCTTTGCAAAATGAAATAATAGATCTCCAAGTCCAAGTTTTCTGCATCAATTAAAAGATAGTTCCTAAGAACCTCGTCGTGACTGTCTCCCTCCCTCATGTCCTCTACCCACCCTGGGCCTCTGCTGGCCGCACGCACTCTCACACAGCTGGTACCTCCAGCTCTGTCTGCCATCATTACAATCAAAAAGCTTTTCCCAAGCACCCACATGAGCTGGCACCATCAGAATTACTCGCAAAATGTATCTTGTTGAATCACACAAGCCCAGCGCCTAAAAAAATCCAAAGCCACATGGTCGGTTAAGATAATGGAATTGTTCCTCTGAGGGAAAGGTAGGAGATTAGCCTCTTGTGTCATATATAACAAAACCCAGTGCAGACCTCCAGGAGGGGAACTTTTCCAGACACTAACTGGGGCTGGCCAAAACTTGGCTCCGTTTTACCCTCCGATGGTGAAGAGTTCCCCAGGCCTGGCTCGGGGGCTCAGGCTCCTGCCCTAATGACAGATAAGACTAAATGAGAACGGGACTCCCTCCTGAGCCAGCACATCTGTATTCTGGGCTGCCACGTGGCCTCCACGGGGCTGCATCCAGGACCTGAATGTTTTATGGAACCATTAACAGTGAATTTTCTGCTTGGATTCCCTGCAGCTTGGAGACAAAAGACACCAGAGGCCTCTGAGTCAGGGCTCAGGATTGGGGTGGAAACGTTCTCATTTGCAATTCCATAGCTTTGCACGTGTGCTTGGTCTAAACACACACAGACCATCCCCTCCCCCGCCAACACAACTGTCCGTATTCCTGTTCATGCATTCGACAAACACAGACTACTGACCTCCTCTGTGCCGGCACTGTGCTCGGGGCTGGGCACACAGACAAGGAGACAAGATCCCGTCTCTAGCACACAGTAACTGTCGAAGCTTGAAAAATGCGTTTAGAATGAACACAAAACAGAACATGCTCCAAATATGAATAGATTCCGGAGGGTTTTAAATGAATGGGTTGATAGATTCTGAAGAGAGAATTAAAAGGAAGGCCAGGTGATTACAACTGGGTAAAATGATACGGACACAGATGGGGGGGGGGGTGGAAACAAGAAAGAAATCAACGTGGTGATTTTTCCTCCTTTTCAAAGTTTTATTTCACGTTCTTACAGTAATATTTATAGAGTAAAACAGGGGGAAAAAACATAAGTTTAGATGAGAAAACCTTCAAGATATATCCAGAGTCTTTGCAAGCAATACAATATTCTCTCATACTGAAATGTTTGCTAAATGAATGAATGTTTCATCACACGGACAATTATTCCAGTAATTTTCAGGGATGGAATGACCACTTATGGAACAGAAAATGGTATTTCCCCCAAAATGAAAATAGTTTTTTTTCTCTGACTATATAAGCAATGTGTGTTCATTATAACAAATAATATTTAGACTATACAAAAAAAGCATAAAAATAAAAGTAAAAATTTATCTGGAGACCCACATAGATATAGTCAACTGATCTTTGACACAGGAGCAAAGACAGTCTTCTCAACAAATGGTGCTGAAGCAACTTGACATCCACATGCAAAAAAAAAAGAAAACAAAAAAAATTTAGTCACAGACCTTATACTCCTCACAAAAATTAACTCAAAATCCATCATAGACTGAAATGTAAAACACAAAACTATAAAACTCCAAGAAGATAACATGGGAGAAAACTTAGATGACCTTGAGTATAAAGGTGACATTTTAGATATGATGACATCAAAGGAATGATCCATAATAGGAAGAATTGATAATCTGGACTTCATTCAAACTAAAATCTTTTCTGCAAAAGACAATGTCAAAGAATGAGAAGACAAGCCACAGACTGAAAGAAAATATTTACAAAAGACTATTGTCTGTAATATGCAAAGAACTCTTAAAACTCAATAATAAGAAAACAACCAGAATAAAAAATGAGCCAAAGACTTTAAGAGACACTTCACTGGTGGGAAAGCAAAATGGTACAGCCACTTTGGAAGTCAGTTTGGTGGTTTCTTATGAAACTAAATACACTCTTACCAAATTATCCAGCAATTGTGCTCCTTGGTATTTATCCAAAGGAGTTGCAAACTTATGTCCACACAAAAATCTGCACACAGGTGTTTATAGCAGCTTCGTTCATAATAATTGCCCAAACTTGGAAGCAACCAGGATGTCCTTCAGTAGGTGAATAGATAAATACACTGTGGTATATCCAGGCAATGGAATGTTATTCAGTGCTAAAGAGAAATGAGCTATCAAGCATGAAAAGGCATGGAGGAAGATTAGATGCATATTACCCAGTGACAGAAGCCAATCTGCAAAGACTATATACTGTATGATTCCAACTGTATAACATTCTAGAAAAAGCAAAACTGTGGCGGCAGTAAAAGGATTACTGGTTACCAAGGGTTGTGGAGAGGGAGGGATGAATAGGCAGAGCACAGAGGATTTTAGGGCAGTGAAAGTACTCTATATGATACTATAATGGTGGGTACATTTGTCCAAACTCAGCATGTACAGCACCAAGAGCGAACCCTAATGTCACCTATGGACTTTGGATGATTATGTCGTGTCAGTGTAGGTTCATTAATTACAACAAATGTACCATCAGGTGAGGGTTGTTGATGGTGGGGGGATGTGCATGTGAGGGGGGCAAGGGGTGTGTGGGAACTCTCTGCACCTTCCTCTCAATTTTGCCGTGAATCTAAAACTGCTCTAAAAAAATAAAATCTTAAAAAAAATGTATCTCTACTTCTATCTCTTAGAGATAACTACTATTAATATTTGATTGCACAGACTACTGAACTTTTCTTTATGCATGTATCGTTAAAACCCTACCACCATGTTCATAGCAGCATTATTCATAATAGCCAAAAGGTAGTCTATCAACAATGAATAGATAAACAAAATGTGTATATACGTACAATGGAACATTATTCAGCCTTAGAAAGGAAGTAAATGCTGGCACAGGCTACAACATGGATGAATCTTGAAGACAGGATACTAAGTGAAATAAGTCAGTCACAAAAGGACGTATACTGTAGGATTCCACTTATATGAGATAACTACAGGATTCAAAATCATGGTAACACAAAGCACAATGGTGGTTGCCTAGGGGGTGCAGGAGGGGAGAATGGGGAGTTGTTTAATGGGTACAGAGTTTCAGTTGGGGAAGATGGAAAAGTTATGGAGATGGATGGGGGTGAAGGTTGCACAAGGTGAATGTATGTAATGCCACTGAACTGTACACTTAAAAAAGGTTAAAATGGTCAATTTTATGTTATGTATTTATATATGTATTTTTTTCAAATTGAAGTATAGTTGATTTACAATATTGTGTTAGTTTCAGGTGTGCAGCAGTGATTCAGTTATGTATAAGTATATATATTTCCATATTCTTTTCTATTATAGGTTATTACAGGATATTGAATATAGTCCCCTGTGCTATACAGTACCTTTTTTTTTTTTTAATTAATTTATTTAATTTATTTTAGTTTTGGCTGCGTTGGGTCTTCGTTGCTGCACGGGGGCTTTCTCTAGTTGTGGCGAGCGGGGGCTATTCTTCGTTGTGGTGCGTGGGCTTCTCATTGTGGTGGCTTCTCTTGTTGCAGAGCACAGGCTCTAGGTGCACAGGCTTCAGTAGTTGTGGCGCACGGGCTTAGTTGCTCCGCGGTACGTGGGATCTTCCCAGACCAGGGCTCGAACCCGTGTCCCTTGCATTGGCAGGTGGATTCTTAACCACTGTGCCACCAGGGAAGCCCCTATACAGTAGTACCTTGTTGCTTATCTATTTTAGTAGTTTGTACCTGTTAATCCCACAGGCTATGTATACTTTACCGCTATAAAAAATGTCCAATTAAAATAAAACCCTACCACCTTCTCCTCACCACATAACCACCACCCCTACCAGCACCACTTGGTTGCAGGTAACAGAAAAACTTGCTCAAATTAGTTTCAGCAAAAGGAGGACATTAGATATAGGAATGTCTCCGAGAACCCAATGGCAGGCATGCGGCTGGCTTTTTAGACTGGGACCAAGAACTAAAGCTTCAGAAACAAGGAGATGCTCTTATCAATCTCTCTGTCTTTGGGATTGCCTGGTCTCTCTTTTCTGTATCCTTCTGGACGTCTGTTTCTTCCGTTTCTTCATCTGGGCTGTTTTCTCTGTTTTTCCGAGCATGTGGTAGAAGGTGGTTGTCCTTAGCTTCTGGATTTACATACTTGTCTTCTTTGAAAAAAAAAAAAAAAAACCAAAAAAAAACACCCCAAACTCAATTTTTAGGTTTGATTGATCAACCTAGAATGACATTTCTAAATCCGAATCGCAAATTCCCAGGAAAGAGATTATTTGCTCCCAAGTGTATCTTGAAAATTTTCAAGCCCATAGAAAAGTTGAACGAATAGAACGATAAACCTTCAATCAATCAGATTCATCAATTAACATTTTGCCATGTTCATGCGCTTTCTCTTTCTCACCCTATACACACACACGCGCGTGCTGTTTTTTGACTAAACCATTTGAAAGTATGTTGTAGATATTACGATGCTTTCCCCCCAAATTCTTCAGCACGGCCTCCTAAGGTAAAGATTTTCTTCTTCTGAACCACCATACCCTCATCACACCTAAGAAAATTAACCACAATTCAACCATATCATGTAATGTCCAGTATATATTCAAAATTTCACAAGTGTCCCGGGCTTCCCTGGTGGCGCAGTGGTTGAGAATCTGCCTGCCAATGCAGGGGCCGCGGGTTCGAGCCCTGGTCTGGGAAGATCCCACATGCCGCGGAGCAACTCGGCCCGTGAGCCACAATTACTGAGCCTGCGCGTCTGGAGCCTGTGCTCCACAACAAGAGAGGCCACGACAGTGAGAGGCCCGCGCACCGTGATGAAGAGTGGCCCCCGCTTGCCACAACTAGGGAAAGCCCTCGCACAGAAACGAAGACCCAACACAGCCATACATACATACATACATACATAAAAAGAATGTAAGCAGACAAGAATAGCATTAAAAAAAAAAAAAAAAAAAATTTCACAAGTGTCCCAAATTTCCCTTTATAATTTTTAAAATCGAGGATCCAATCAAGGATTTAAAAAAATTTTTTATTTTATACTGGGGTATAGTTGATTAACAATGTTGTGTTAGTTTCAGGTGTACAGCAAAGTGATTCAGTTATACATATACATGCATCTTTTCTTTTTCAAATTCTTTTCCCATTTAGGTTATTACAGAATATTGAGCAGAGTTCCCTGTGCTATACACTAGGTCCTTGTGGGTTATCTGTTTTAAATATAGCAGTGTGTCCATGTCAATCCCAAACTTCCAGCCTATCCCTCCCCCCTACCCTTCCCTCCCGGTAACCCTAAGTTCCGTTCTCTAAGTCTGTGAATCTGTTTCTGTTTTGTGAATAAGTTCATTTGTATCATTTTTTTTTAGATTCCTCATAAAGGGATATTATATGATATTTGTCTTTCTCTGTCTGATTTACTTCATTTAGTATGCTAATCTCCAGTCAAGGTTATTATGCTGCGTATTTTTGGTCATTTAAAAATCTAGAACAGTCATTCTGCCTTCTTTCATGTTTCTCGACATTGACCATTTTGAAACCTTCTGGCCAGTTGTCTTATAGGATGTCCTTCATTCCGGATTTGTCTGGTGTTTCTTCATGATTAGATTTAGGTTAAACATTTTTTGGTAAAACAGTGAACTCGGTGATGTTGTATACTTCCTATTTCACACATCAGGAGGCAATTTCTGGTGAGACTAAACTTGATTATTTAGTTAATATAGAAACCACCAAGTTCTTCTATTGTAACGTTACATTTGGCTTTTCTAATCTGTAAGCAATCTGTGGGGTGATAACTTGGAGGCAGTGTGAATATTCTGTTTCCCTGCAACTTTTACCCAATATTCTTTCATGATCTTTGCCTAAATTAATTACTGTGTTGCAGGTTGCAAAATGATTTCCTATCAATCCTTCCTTAGTTTTACATGGCAGTCTTATAAAGAAGAGTTTTCCCCATTTTCCTTCTATTTCCTCCTCTTTCTTTAGGAGCACTATAGAACTTATATCTTAAAAAAAAAAAACCCTCAATACTTACTGTAATTACTCTTTTTTTGATACGTTGCCCCAGATTTGGCCAGTGGGAGTCCTTCAAGTTGGCTCCTGTGTCCTGAGCTAACCCCATGAATACTTTGTGTCTTCTGGCACAATATGTTCCAGAATTATCTTGGACTTCCTCACCCCAGATCTGAGACCAACCAAAAGAGAGAATCTGAATGGTTTAACACGAATATGTTACCCCCCATCCTCCACCCCAGTGGCTATGGAGGGGGCTGAGGTGCAAGGTGAGGGGCCCATGGAACAAACCTTCCTGCCTGTGTGTGTGTGTGTGTGTGTGTTAGAGGGGAGGGGATTCCCTTGGGTGCTGGAAAAATCTGGAAGGTTTAATACTCCAGGACATCAAGACTGGGACTAAGGGCCTAGCCCAAGCTTTCCGCATGTTATCTTTTTGAGACACGTCCATCCCATTTTTCTACTTCAAACCTACCTTTGATGTTTGTTTGAACCCAGGTTTACCCATATGAATATGTTGGTGGGAGCAAACAGTTTTATTTATTGGGCCCCTTACCTCCCTAGGGGTGCATATGCAGACAAACTCTCAAAATTCACCTAATATTTACTGATCTCCCATTATTTGCCAGGATAGCTGATGTCACAGGCAGTATCTCCTTTATTTATTTATTTTTAAATTTATTTATTTATTTTTGGCTGAATTGGGTCTTCGTTGTTGGGTCTTCATTGCTGCGCGTGGGCTTTCTCTAGTTGCGGTGAGCAGGGGCTACTCTTCGTTGCGGGGCGCGGGCTTCCCGTTGCGGTGGCATCTCTTGTTGCGGAGCACGGGCTCTAGGTGTGCAGACTTCAGTAGTTGTGGCACGTGGGCTCAGTACTTTTGGCACGCGAGCTCTAGAGCGCAGGCTCAGTAGTTGTGGCGCACAGGCTTAGTTGCTCTGCGGCATGTGGGATCTTCCCAGACCAGGGCTCGAACCCATATTCCCTGCATTGGCAGGGGGATTCTTAACCACTACACCACCAGGGAAGTCCCAGTATCTCATTTATATTTCAAAACAACCATGCAAAATAGATACTATTATTCTGTTTTTACAAAGAGGGAAGGAATGTCAGGTTAGGAAACCTGCTCCAGGTCACATGCTAGTAAGTGTCAGAGTCCAGACTTGAACCAGTTCTTGAGACCCCAAAGGTGGCACTTTCTCTCTGTGCCGTATAACCCTGTACATGTAAACAACTGGTACCCTGCTACAGTCAATCAAGTGCGTCCTGAGTACCTACTATGTATTGCATCAGGCATGTTCAAGGATGTAGCATTTATTAAGCACGGACTGTGTGTTGAGTGTTAAACTCGTTAATGTGCAAATGAATGGAAGACATGCTTCCCATTGTTCAGGAGGTTATACTCACACTTGGAAGTGAGGGGAAACACCGGGAAAGACTTGTACAGAGGAATAGGTGCATGTTGGCTTGAAGAATGTGAAAAAAAGTGCCATATAAATGTCAAATGAGTCAATTCTGTAACAACTGTGAAATGTCATTTCAACTTGTTTGAAGGACTTTGTGAAAAAAGTATTGACCCAGGGGCTAAAAGACTTTAATGATAATTCATACTTTTAAATTGAGCATCTACTGTGTGCCAGGTATGTTATATATGGTATATGCTCTAATCCTCATAATGCTTTGTTACAGACTGAGTTTTGTCCTCCCAAAATGTATATGTGGAAGCCATAACCCCCCATGTGACTATATTTGGAAATAAGGTCTTTAAGGAGATAATTAAGGTTAAATGAGGTCATAAGGGTGGGGCCCTATCCAGTATGAGTGGTGTCCCTATAAGAAGAGGAGGAGACACCAGGGATATGTGCACAGAGGAAAGGCTGTGTGAGGACACAGTGAGAAGTTGGCCGTTGGCAAGGCAAAGAGCAAGGCTGCAGGAGAAACTTTGCCACCACTTTGATCTTGGACTTCCAGCCTTCAGAACTGTGAGAAAATGAATTTCTGTTTTTAAGCCCCCCCCAGTCTGTGGTATTTTGTTATGGAAGCTCTAGCAAAGTAATACACACTTATTCAAGGAAGGAACTAGGACCACCACTTCTCAGATAAAGAGAACAAGGTTCAGAGAGGCAAAGAAACTTTCCCAAGTTCCTGCAGGTAGGAAGTGGTGATACCAGCATTCAAATCCAGGTCTGTCTCACACTGAAGCTATGACGTTTTTCACTGCGCTCCCCCTTGGTCAGTTTCTGGCATTGCCACAGCCGAAGTAAGCACCACCATAAAGGCAAGGATGATGTGTAATGTGCATACTGTTGTGTCCCTATGGCCTGCTGCAGGGCCAGTCACAGCACTCAACTGTTTGTTGGCTGAATATCTTTGCCCTAAAGAGCATTATTATTTGGTTTAGGTAAGAAACCAAGCAAATGTAAAAATCACATGAAACTATTGTTATGGTGGAAGTTTGGGGACAGCAATTCTAGAAAGGGAATATCAGGGTGGGCTGGAACAGAAGGGAGTTTTCCAGGAGGTAGATGGAAAAATAGTCACCATCAGGGTCCAATGGTTTATTTATTTGTCTTTTATATTTTAAGCCCCTCTATGAATACTTTATTGAAGTGAACATAAAGGAATAGTGAAAAACAACTTCATTAGAAATTTTAATAAGAATTCAAACATAGTAAACGTCTTTGTATCAAGTAAATTTTGAGTCACAAACATCATAAAAAATGAAACTGCTATCACATGTCCTTTTAGCAAAATGGGATAGGCCAGGTGCTTGTAACAATTATCCATCCTTTGACAGACTAATGATGAAAATACTGTATTCCCTTCTGTCCTTAAAAATACATTGTCCACACATTGGTTCATAAATTTGAGAAGAATCATCAGGGTACCATCATCTGATGACCTGCAGTCTGAGATTTCACTTACAGGTTACATTTTCCCATCATGATTCTAGTCTAGAGTGCTGCTGTCTGTCGCTTTTCATTTCGTTTTCTGGTTTGTCTAATAATTTAAAATGTCTTTCTCTGTTCGTTTTATTTTCTTTGCCTTCAAAGGTAGGAAGTTGAAAATTCCAAATTGTCATTTGTGTTTAATGAAGGCTGAGAGCAGACTACAAAGATTGTGTCCACTGCCTTCTTCTATACCGTCTTAAAAGATGATGTATTTCTTTTGGCAACAAGAAAACAAAAGAATGATGATTTCTTCACTTTGCACCATCTTCCTAGGCAATGCCGTCATCCTTCCATTTAAAAATTATTTTCATCTTTTTTAGCATAGTTGGGAACAGTCGATGAGTAATGATGGGGAAAGATGAGCAACAATATCCCAGGTAATGGAAGAGTAACATGTTTTAAGATGTAGGGAAAATAAGATCATTAAGATCCCACGTTGTATCTTAGACACATTACCCTTAGATAAAAGGGTCCATATGGTAATGGCAAGATAGAAGTTTTTACTTAATTAAAAATATGGGAATTCTCTTTTTGTTCTTTGGAAGACCTCTAAGAAAGAAGATAGTCCTAAAATATCAATCCTTATAAATAGTTAGGACTCAAAAAAGAAATGCAAAAGGGGATTTGGAAAAGTGGGTGAAGATGGACAGACACTCCAGCTGTGGAGGGAGGGTTGGCAAACAGATATGACGGGGAGAGGCAACGTAGCCCTGTGTGTATGGGAATCAGTAAGTACATCCTATTTATCACATCTGACATTTTGTTGAGAGCATCCGGTTGGAGGTCCAATTGTGGACACCATCCATTTGAGCAATGTAGACTCGATTCTGCAAGGCAAGGCATAGTAACTCTTTTTTTTTTTTTAACATCTTTATTGGAGTATAATTGCTTTACAATGGTGTGTTAGTTTCTGCTTTATAACAAAGTGAATCAGTTATACATATACATATGTCCCCATATCTCTTGCCTCTTGCATCTCCCTCCCTCCCACCCTCCCTATCCCACCCCTCTAGGTGGTCACAAAGCACCGAGCTGATCTCCCTGTGCTATGCGGCTGCTTCCCACTAGCTATCTATTTTACGTTTGGTAGTGTGTATATGTCCAAGGGCGTAGTAACTCTTAAAGGTTTTGAAAAGAAACAAAAGGAAGGAAAAAGGTATTCACAGTCCAACCATTCATAGCCAACCTGTTTATATATAAATATTCGTTTATACTTTTCTAAGTTCTTTTCTTGTTCTTTTTTTTGTTTATACCTTTCTAGACTTAAAAAATACATTTAGTTTCATAAATTGCACGACGGTATTAGTAATTATTTTCTAGCCTACTTTAATCAAGTGGTAGTATGTTATGAAGAACTTTCTAAGTATCAATTCACTTTATTTTTCTAAACAAATGAATAACATTTCATAGTATGGAAGCACCATAATTTGACCAGTAAATTGAGGGACATCTACATTGTTTTAAATACATTTTGTGCAGCATGGTGACTATAATTAACAATAGCGTATTATGTACTTGAAAGTTTTTAAGAGAGTAGATCTTAAATGTTAGCACCTCACACATAATAATTGTAATTATGTGAAGGGATAAGAGATGTTAACTAAGTTTATTGTGGTAATCACTTCGCAGTATATACATATATCTAGTCATCACATTGTACATGTTATATGTCAATATATGTACATATGCACATATGTTATATGTCAATAATATCTCAAAGGTGGGAAAAAAATGTAAAAAGTCAAACAAAAAAGAAAAGGTTTTGAGCAGGGGTGGCCTGATGCATTCAAACATTTTCTGGCTGTTTTTTATTATACTATGATTGTGATGCTTTATTCCCAAGGAAAAATTTTAGTTTTTAATGTGTAATAAAAATCACACATAAGAATCTTAACATTCAGTTCAGAGCATTATACATTTATTTTCAAGTACTCCAGTATGTATTACATTCTTTTACACAAATTAAAAACCCACATGCTGTCTTCAAACTCAATTAAAACCATACACATATTAACAAATAACCTACTTAGTTAAACTCCATTTCATTGGGCGTTTGCACTGACTTCACAGGCCTTGAGTGTTTTAGGTGCCACGTTTGTTTGCCAGTAGGAGATGTGATGAAAAATACCAGACTTCTCAGTCTGGAAAGGTTAAATTTGAGAGCGAATGGGATTGTAAGTTCTGAAATGGTTAAGTGCAGTACAGAAATTGAGCACACATTTGTTTTTCAAATTCTGGAAGTGTTTCATAGGCAAGAAGCTTATGGGACTATTATCCCAAGAGGTGGTATTGCCTGAAAATGTAATTTCAAAGATTAAAATAAATGTGGAGATGACAGTCATAATTGGCTATTAAAAAGGAAAAGAATATTTTGAGTGGCCCTTCCCTAAGACTATTGTCAGGGCCATACATTTCTAGCTGTGTAGGCAAAGTCACATTTAGTGTGCTCCTTCTTACATCCTTGGGAAGTAGTCTGTACCAAGAAGAGCATCTTGTTTTCAGAACACATGCCCATTGACTTCTTCTTCTTCTTCTTTTTAAACAAAGTGATCACTTATTGTTGACTGGGCTGAGGAGGTTCTCACTCAGGGTCTCTCCTGAGGTTGCCATCAGATAGTGACTGGAGCTGGAGTCATCTCAAAAGCTGTCTGTTTGTTAGGACCTCGATTGAGGCTGAGGATTGAAAACCCTACACTTGGGCTCTCCACTGTCACCTGGGCTTCCTCACATCATGGCGGCTGAGATTGAAGAGCAGGCATCCCAAGAGAGGGAGAGCCAGGCTAAAGCACCTTTTATAACCTAGCCTTGGAAGTCACACACTGTCACTTCTGCTGCATTCTCTTCATTAGACGTGAGTCCCTAAGTCCAGCCCAATACAAGGGTAGGGGAATTAGACTCTACCTCTTGACGGGAGGCCCATTGACTTTTAGGAAAAAATGCTGGTTTTCATTCCCACAAATTGATAATAATTATACCTAACATCTCTCCCTTGCCATTCAATCAATCAATTAATCGTTCATTCACTCATTTAGCAACTATTTATTATGTTGGGCATTTTGTTCCTACTTGACATCCGAATAGGGCTTTATAGTTTCAAAGCAACTTTACATCCATTATTCTACTTGATATTCTCAACAACCACGTGTAAAAGGCTGAGTGTACTTTATTCCATTTTTTTAGATAAAGCAAGAGGAGACTCAGGAACTCATCCAAGTGTCTGAGCTGGTGCCTGGTCCAGAGGTTACTCATTCCCAAGTCTGTCCTGGGACCATGTTCTTTCCACTCACCACCTAGAGCACCACCATCCCTCTCTCTCAGCATGGCCAAGATTGGGGGGGGGCGGTTAGACAGACAGAGACTTGCTGTGAAGTCACATGGCCTTTACACTGGGTGACCTCATTATCACCAAACTGGGACACTTGAGACTGAAACATGATGCTATTTGCTAATTATACCATGATGGCAGGCTTAAATCAGAACCGTTCCAGGTAAACCAGACCTATGGGCACTCTACCCACAAATAGGCAAACTTCACTGGAACACAGGTGTTTTTCCACCAAAATCCTGCCTTAATTTTTAATCTTCTCTTTTTAAAAAACTGTATTTTATTTAAGTATAGTTGATTTACAATGTTGTGTTAGTTTCAGTTGTACAGCACAGTGATTCAGTTTATATATATATATATATTTTCAGATTCTTTTCCCTTAGAGGTTATTACAAAATATTGAGTATATTTCCCTGTGCTATACAGTAGGTCCTCGTTGTT
Organism: Balaenoptera musculus; assembly: GCF_009873245.2. NCBI lineage: Eukaryota > Metazoa > Chordata > Mammalia > Artiodactyla > Balaenopteridae > Balaenoptera > Balaenoptera musculus. The sequence goes on from NC_045790.1 coordinate 10,408,439, forward strand.
TACCTAGTTTATATATAGTAGTGTGTATCTGTTATTCCCAAACTCCTAATTTATCCCTCCAGCCCCCTTTCCCCTTATGGTAACCATAAGTTTGTTTTCTGTCTGTGGGTCTACGTCTGTTTTGTAAGTAAGTTCATTTGTATCATTTTTTTAGATTCCACATATAAGTGATATCATGATGTTTGTCTTTCTCTGTCTGACTTACTTCACTTAGTATGATATTCTCTAGGTCTATCCGTGTTGCAGCAAAATGGCATTATTTTGTTCTTTTTTATGGCTGAGTAGTATTCCATCGTATATATGTACCACATCTTCATTATCCATTCATCTGTCGATGGACACTTAGGTTGCTTCCATGTCCTGGCTATTGTATCAATAAATAATGCTGCTATGAACACTGGGGTGCATGGATCTTTTCGAATTAAGAGTTTTCTCCGGATATATGCCCAGGAGTGGGATTGCAGAATCATATGGTAACTCTATTTTTTAAAATTTCCTGTCCCTTAAAGCAAACCCAGCAAATGCTAAGGGAGCCATAAGTACATGAGCAATCCACACGCCCCAGGATAAGGGGCATTTTCACACGCACTTACACGCAGCTGCTCTACCAGCTCCCGGAACCTGGCTCGTCCCATGTGAGCTGAGGCCCCTGTGTATGGGTTTGGGCTGGTGGGCAGAGGCCTGTGAGGAGATGGTCCAGCTGTCCTAAGTTTCTCTTCTGCTGTGTCACTGATTTCAGAGAGGCAGGAAGACCACACACCAGAGAGCCACAGTTCAGGGTCAAGGGGAAGACTTAGGGTACAAAGTGAGGAAAGAAAGGCTGCCTGAATTGGTGGCCTACAGCTCAAGGCTAGCATTGGGATGGGCAAGTCAGGGAAGAACAAATCGAGCACAGGGGGCCGCCAGTTGAGTGTGGGGTGGCCTGGCCTGGGGTGTGGTGCGGGGCAGGTCGGGTTCTCCAGAAGCAGGTACTGAGGAGGAGTCTGGGTTGTGAGAGGTGTGTCTCAGGGATCAGTATCTGTGAAAGAAAGGGGAAGGAAACAAGATCGGGCGGAGGAAGAAGTCACAGTGTGATGTGGGTCTGATGAAACCCTGGTTAGCCCAGCAGGAAGCTCTGGAGTGAATGTTGCCTATCTGCGCTGCCCCTGTTGGGCAGACATGGCTGGGTCTTTACACTCCGCCTCGTTCAGTCAGTGGATGCAGGCTGCCCAGGAAGGGTGTGACCCTGCGTGGCATAGGCTTGTACAGCGCAGGCAGACCCTGAAGGAGCTGAAAGCCGGTGGCTGTGTGCTGACCACATATGCATCCCACAGCTGGGCCACTGTCCTTCCTGAAAGGGAGTCCAGGGGTGTGTATCCCCACCTCCATCCCAGGCGGTTACAGGAGGGACAGAAAAATAGGAAGAAAATTTCTATTTTAAATTAGGTGTGGGGCTTCCCTGGTGGCGCAGTGGTTGAGAATCTGCCTGCCGATGCAGGGGACACGGGTTCGAGCCCTGGTCTGGGAAGATCCCACATGCCGCGGAGCAACTAGGCCCGTGAGCCACAACTACTGAGCCTGCGCGTCTGGAGCCTGTGCTCCGCAACAAGAGAGGCCGCGATAGTGAGAGGCCCGTGCACCGCGATGAAGAGTGGCCCCACTTGCCGCAACTAGAGAAAGCCCTCGCACAGAAACAAAGACCCAACACAGCCAAAAATAAATATAAAAAAAAAATTAATTAATAAAAAAAAAAATTAGGTGTGGTCTCAGATTTCTTTTTTTTTTTGAAGATCATAAACTTTACAGGAAACTGAAAATGAGCAAAGCAAGATTTGTTTGTGGTGAAGGATATAAAGAACATAAAAAAGTGTCTTCAAGATTTTTCATGGAACATTGTAACTGATCAAATTAAGGTATCAATATTCTCTAACAAAAATTAACTGATCTGAGGAAGGGTAATGCAAAAGTATTCTAATGCATTGCTGCCCAGTAGAACTTTCAGTGATGATAGAAATGTTTCATCATCTCTGTGCTGTCTAATACAGAATCCACCAGCCACATGAATACTCCCAATGTGGCTAATATAATTGAAGAACTGAATTTTTAATAAGGCTTAAATTTAGCCACTTTAAAAAGTGCCTACCGGGACTTCCCTGGTGGTGCAGTGGTTAAGAATCCACCTGCCACTGCAGGGGACACGGGTTCGAGCCCTGGTCCGGGAAGATCCCACATGCCACAGAGCAACTAAGCCCGTGTGCCACAACTACTGAGCCCATGTGCCACAACAACTGAAGCCCGCATGTCTAGAGCCCGTGCTCTGCAACAAGAGAAGCCACCGCAATGAGAAGCCTGCACACCACAACGAAGAGTAGCCCCCGCTCGCCGCAACTAGAGAAAGCCAGCGTGCAGCAACGAAGACCCAAAGCAGCCAAAAATAAATACATAAATAAATAAATTTATATATATAAAAAAGTGGCTACCAATTGAACAGCATAGTTCTAATGCCTCATAGGTCAAAACAGTGGTTTCTTTGGGTGACTTCTCTAATTACCGCTGAGGGGTAGGGGGTTAGGAATAGAAAGAGAAGAAAGCTCTTAACAGATCTACTTAGTCACTTACACAAGACCTTACATTCTCCACAGCTTCCAGAAGCAGTAGTTGGCACAACCTGCTGTAAGGGGTAGGAAGGAAGGATTCTTGGGGAGGTGGTCTCAGATTTAAGGGACCCAGACCTGGAGCAGACTCTGTCACTAATGAGTTATATGACCGCAGGCGTGTCTTTCCCCCTTTCTTGGACTGAACAGTCTTGCCTGCAAAAGCGAGAGGGCCGAATTAGACTTGGAACCAGCCTCCGTCCTGGCTCACAAAGTTACCTGGGCTGGACAGACTTTTCTGCCTCTTACAGTGGGTTGAATTAAGCATTTTTGCTCTTGGTTGGGGTATTTGTCACAGGCTATTCAAGGTAAACTAGAATACCCCCACGGAGAATAATGTTTTAAATGGAACTACAGAAAATTGTGACTGTTAAGTGGCTAAAGAACAGAGAATCCCTAGGGAGTGATCAGATGCTACTTGTCATACTTGGAAAAGCTTTAGCGTTTCCGTTAATGGGAAAGAGTGTGCGGAGCTTCGGTGAATAACCGCGGAAGGTTTTTGTGTCTTTCCTGTCCTTTGGATTTTACTTCCTTTCCGAAAATTCTTCCCTGGCCTCTTTTGTGTCTTGTAAGCATCAACTTAAACTGCGCATTTGACGTGGAAGGTTTTTTGAAACTAATGGCTTATCTGTAGCTTTCCGTTATTCTTATCTCCTGTTTCCAAGGTAATTAAAAGATGGCTGCACCGCTGAGTGATTTCAAGCGCTTTATTCAGTTATCTACAGTATCTTTCTCTGCCTGGCTGAGGATCCTCTTTTCTTTAGTTGAAGAAATCTTGGCACCTTCACTGCTTCTGGCAGATTGCTGGCAGGAAGGGGATGGTAGGTCATACAGGGATCTGAGAGTCTTCCTGGCGGTCAAGTTTCAGTGAGGTTGAGGTGCCCGTGTCTTAAAATATTCTGCCCCCTGACTCCTTGGAGAACAGGTGGAAGGTAAAGGGGAAGCCAGGGACTTTGGATGGTGGACGTCTCTGCAGCATGTACAGTTCTGTCAGGAAGAGATTCAGGGAGCCTTGATTCCCACCAGGTCAGGGAGAGTAGATGGGGTCCCTTTGGGCAGAAGGGCCACCTCTGGGGCTGCTAGTCTTCAGCAGTGAGGGGGGGACAGGGAGCCCAAAGTGGAGGGCATGTCCAGTTGATAATGGTCATCTGTGCGCTACTCTCGGGTTTCCTAGGGGTGAGTTCCAGGCTGGATTTTGAAGAAGGAGAGGGGTGTAGACGGATGGAGGGGAGTCGGGCAAATGACATCAGGAAATACCAGCAGCAGCAGGACTCAGCTGGTCACTCATACATGCTGGAAAACAGGCCTTGGCTGGCACCGGGGCCCAAGTGGGGAAAGAATGTGGATGAAATAGATCCACTGTTAATAATCAGAAGTCCTTCCTCTCTATTTTTTGCCAGGAATCTGAGGGGTTGAACTGGGAACCACTTCAGGTTCTCGAGCCAGTGGAAAATGTGTTTGGAGTGTGATTCTAGCAGCCTCTTGGGAATGGATCACAGTAGAGACTGGGTGGTAGGGGAGTGACGCCTTGAGGGAGATGGGGGTGGCTCAGGGATGAGAGAAAGGAAGGGGAAGTGGTGTGGAAACTCAAGTGCTGAGCAAATGTGTCCCCTCTTGCTTTATGTCACCAATGTCTTCCAGAAACCTGGACCTCCAACCCTGGGGGGCATCCCGTAGAGCCCCACACGCACCATTTCCACTTCACTGCCCTGCCCCTACCCGAGCCCTTTGATATTGTGAACTTGGACCATTATAAAAGCTTCGTTCCTGAGCTTCCTGCCTCAATCTCTGCGTCTGATCACAACCTCTTCACAGCCTCTGGAGCAGTCTTACTAAAACACAGCTACAATCCTCTCCTCTGGCTGAAAACTCTCCAAATCCCCCCAAACCCTCCGAGGGCAGCTGATTTCCTCAGCAAGCCTTAGCCTTCACCTTGCTTTTTTCCCCCTTATCTCCTGTATCCCCTTTCTTCCTCATCTTATAGAAACTCACAATTTTAATTTAGCTGCTTCTGTGTCTTTATTTATAACTTGTCTTCCTGGTCAGAATATCTTCCTTCTCCTCCTTCCTCCCTTAAACTCATCTATAGAACTCTTACCATCCCTAAGACAAAATTCTGATGCCGCTTTTTTTCAAAAAGCTTATCAAGACTTCTCTGAATCCACCTTGTTCTCTTCTCTGCTGGCACAGCACTATTATTACATGTAACCCAGTTTGCCTTGTTTATTGGTTGTTTTTCTGCCTTCCCTGTGAACTGCTGGTAATTAGGGGCAGGGAAGGTGTCTGATGGATCTGTATATGCCACATGCCATCTGGGCACTGAGAGACAAATTGTTATAACTGTTACAAATTGTTATAACTTGTTACCTTGTTAACAAGGTTCTCTCTCCCTTGAACCTTGGGCATCATTGATTCTCTTCCTACAAGCTGTTCCTCTTAGGGACCAAGATCCCTTCCACAAACTCTTGTGTTTTATTCTCTGTAGGGCCCATGCTATTCTGCTTCCAAATGTTCCTCTGGATGGTGTAATAACAGTCAATATCATTAGCCCTTTCCTGCGGCAGAAACTGTGATTTCACAAGAGCTCTGTTTTCACTGTCCTGGAACCCAGCCCGGTAACCTACCAGGGTCAGAAGGGCTGAGTCATTGGGTAAGGCCCATGTCCCCATTTTGCAGATGTTAAAAATGGAGCTCAATAGCTACTTCTCAAGGGGTAGTAAGGATAAAAATAAAATCGCTGGCAAATGAGCACTTTGTAAAAAAAAGTTTAAACCTCAAGATGAAACATTCAGATGATCCTTCACTCATTACGTGACTTTTGGATGTTGTTGAAAATATCAGTTCACCTCCACCCATCATCTGTAATGTTATCATTATTTTTTAAATTAATTAATTAATTTTTGGCTGTGTTGGGTCTTCGTTGCTGCGTGCAAGGTTTCCCTACTTGCAGTGAGTTGGGGCTACTCATCGATGCGGTGCTTGGGCTTCTTATAGTGGTGGCTTCTTTTTGTTGCAGAGCACGGGCTCTAGCCACACAGGCTTCAGTAGTTGTGACTTGTGGGCTCTAGAGTGCAGGTTCAGTAGTTGTGGTGCACGGGCTTAGTTACTCCGCGGCATGTGGGATCTTCCTGGACCAGGGCTCGAACCCGTGTCACCTGCGTTAGCAGGCAGATTCTCAACCACTGCGCCACCAGGGAAGTCCATCATCAGTAATGTTAGCACTAAGGGTTCTCAAAAATATTTGTCTGATCCCCTGGAGCAAGTGAGGGGTGGACAGAAGTTAAGTGACTGGCCCAAGGTCACACAGCTAGTGGGTGCCATATTTTGTAATATATATTACACAGCATTCACCCAAATATAGAAAGAAGAGGAAGTTCTGCTTGAAGCTAGGGATGCTGAGGGAAAGGAGATTTTCTTCCTGAACAGATAGACTTGCCATCTTCTCAATACATTATTAAGTTGATTGCTAAGGCCATAGCTATCGACTAAATGGGTCACCTGACTCAGTCACCCATACTTCTTTCCAAAAAGACACAAGTAACTATCTCAGACTCTGCCTTTGGGGTATCATGCTGCAGCTATCTCACCAACACTGCCACTAGAGACAAGAGCAGTGTGAAAAGGCATGGCCAGGAGGGCATAAACTCTCCTGTTGGGCCAACTGGAAGAGTTGTTGGAAGGTTACTAGAGATAATGGATGCAAAGCACACCCCGCAGCTCCTGACACAGAGTATGCATTTAATATCACCCACTGTTGTTACGTTTATTCATTCTACATCCCAGAACTGTAGTATGAACTATGCAGAATATGCAGCTGAAAGAAATGTTCAGATCTCCTAGCTGAACCTCTTCATTGAGGAATTCCTGACAGATGGTCTAGACTAGAGTCTTGGTACCCATTGAATCAGACTTATTGCATTTTAATAGCATTTAAAAAAATAGAGGATCCTGCTGAAATAATCTAGATATGCCTTAAGTGTCTCTAGGGCCAGGGAACTAACTACTCCCCCATTGGTCAGCTTTGTTCGTTCTTCCTTACTTTGAGTTGAGGGTCTTCCTCTGGTGATGAGCACCCCTGGTTGGGGTTTGGCCTTCTGGTGCAGCATGGAGAAAGTCTCTCCTGCTTTCTCAAGGGCAATCTTTCAGTTATTTGAAGACAACCATTGTTTCTCCCCTGAGTCATCTTTCTGCCTAAAGGAGCCGTTCCTTGTGACCCATGACTTTCTGAGCCTTCACGATCTTCCTTCCCTGCTTTAGGACAATTTTCACATCTATAATTAATGCAGAGCCTCCTTCCTGAAAGGATTAGAGGTGGCTTAGGACAACAATAGCAAAAACACAGCAAGGTTAGGCTTTATTCCTAACTGAAATGGGAAATCAGGATCAGGAAAAATGAGGAAACAAATATGATAACTCTAAGGGTTAATGAAGTTGATGTGACCCAGCGTGGAATTTGGCTCTGAGCTTCTGAATAGCAAACATAAAAATAAGGACAGTAAGTTATGGGAACTTATTGTTAAAAAAGAGGAATGCATAGAAGACTCTCTTGGGAGATGTGTTTTTTCTTCTAAGCTTCTAAGCTTCTCATGTGAGCTTTTTATCCCCTAAATACATATTTTATTTTGGAATAATTTTAGATTTACAGAAAAGTTTCAGAGATAATACAGTGTTCCTGCAGACTCTCCACTCAATTTCCCCTAACATTTACCAAAACTAAGGAATTAACATTGGTACATAAATATTAATTAAACTCTAACTTTATTCAGATTTCACCAGTTGTCACACTAACATCCTTTTTCTCATCCAAGATTCAGTTCTAGTATCTGGGTGTCCAAGATTCAGTCCTGGTATCCAGGTATCCATATATCCAGGACCGAATCTTGGATTTAGTCATCTGGTCTCCCTAGTTTCCTCTGGATTGTGAGTTTCTCAGGCTTTCCTTCACACAGGGTTTTTATTGTTGCTATCCTTGTTATCAGGAATGTTGAATAATTTACTTAATAACAAGATTTTTAACAAAAGCAAAATCACATTTCATACACCGTCTGTCTCTGTAGTAATGCTCAATGAAAGTTGATGTTAAAACTTAAGAGCACTTCAGTGAAGGTGGTTCTGTAGCTCAGGCTATTGGGGGCCAAGTATGAAGCCTTTTGGTGGCTTCACCTGAACAATTGGTAGGACTGAAGTTAGAAGTAGGTGGCTCTAGGACCCCCTTAAATGCCATACCTCTTAGCAAGACTTTCTAAAAGAGCAGAGTAGGTGGTTCAAGGTTGTATTTTCTGACAGTGGCCTGCAATGGTGGTATCTCTGTTGTTGATTCAGGACAAACCCTTATCTTTTGGGAAACTAGGTAATCATGTAGTGGCTTGTTGTCATGCGGATACAAAAATCCATCCTCTTGGTTAAGTTTTAAAATGTACTCTATGCTGCTTTTCTCTTTCTCTCTTTTTCTTTGCCTTCCTCCTCTCTCCCTCCCTCCCTCCCTTCTTTCCTTCCTTCCTTCCTTCTTCATTCCCTCCCTCCCTCCCTTCCTTTTTTCTTTTTTCTTTTTTCTTTTTTCTTTCTCTCCTTTCCTTCACACTTAAGAAGGAGTGTGCTGGGACTTCCCTGGTGGCGCAGTGGTTAAGAATGCGCCTGCCAATGCAGGGGACGTGGGTCGAACCCTGGTCTGGGAAGATCCCACATGTCGCGGAGCAGCTAGGCTTGGGCGCCACAACTACTGAGCCTGTGCTCTAGAGCCCACGAGCCACAACTACTGAGCCTATGCGCTGCAACTACTGAAGCCCGCGTGCCTAGAGCCCATGCTCGGCAACAAGAGAAGCCACTGTAATGAGAAGCCCACGCACCGCAACGAAGACCCAACACAGCCAAAAATAAATAAATAAATAAATAAATACCCTGTTTTTTTAAAAAAAAAAAGTCCCAGCTTGCCAGTTTGTTTGGCTCTGACCTACAGAAGAAGCAGTTTCTTCCGAAGCAGTCAGCTCCCCACTGCGTGCAAGAGCCCAGCATCCTGACTTGCATTAAGTGATGCAAACAGGCAAAGAAAGCCCCTGAATCATATAATGGGCTCAGTAGCCAGAAGGCAAATCTAACCAAAACTAGAATAGGGAGTTCTGACACAGACTTAGGAAGAAATTAGAGATTAAAAAAATTATACAAATCTTACTATATTGCAAAGGAACAGTCAAATAGAAAAAAAAAAATTTCTGGAAATACAAAGTTGTTTCTGAATTTAAAAAAGTGAACAGAATACCTGAAACAATGGAACAAACATGACTGATTTAGTTATCCAGAAGATCAAAAGGGAAACCAGACCTACTGTGATTATTGTGATCCCTGCCCAGCTATCAAGTGATTCACAGGGATTTTCAAAAGAAAAAACAATGGGAAAATATTATTCATCTGAGTTTTACAAATTTATAATCTCAGTTATAATTTTAACTAAAATCTCACTACATTATTGTTTGTCTTCTTAAACATCTTGTATTTATTACAAAATGTATTGTGTATTTCCTCCAATTTTGCGATATCATCTCATGTAAAGTTTCAGTGAATAGAATTCAGTTCATCTAGCTCATCGTACTTCCATGTCATTCGTGAGTTATTGTATACATTTGTTGAAGTTTGCATTTGTCATAGTTAATTTTTGTATTGTAATGTCGAGAAAACCAGGGAAGTGGAGAACAGGAGAACATTTTATATCAAAACCGGTTGGACACAGTGAAAGCAACATTTAAGGGAAAATTTCTAGTTTAAAATGTGTTGTAGCATTTCCCTAGTTTACAAAGAAAGATAGATGGCTTGGAAGTGCTTCAATGAAGCATTACAAATAGAGGTGAAAACAATAATGTAAAGAGTACAACTCAAATGTAGTATGTGAGTCTATGTGCTGGAACAAGTAAGACCACACAATTTGTCAAAAGAGGAGTGCAAAGAAGTGTGATAATAAATTAGAAATTGGATTTTGTTGGACAGGTCATCCATTTCCCCCAGTCCCTCATATGTTGTCTGAAACTTTGTCAAGTAGTGAAAGAGAGCCATCAAATTTCTTGCAAATGAAGCACAGAAACCTCCTTAGTAAACCTTGAACTGATTAATTTTCCCGTTAAAGGCAGAAGGGAGACCAAAACTAGAGGCATCATTCAGAATTGCTATCCTCAGAGGAAAAAGAGTATTATTTATGTTATTGAAGGGAAGCTTATAAAACCAGCTAAATACGATGACAGTTGTACTCAGAGAGAAAGCATAACAAGTTATTGAAAAATTCATTAAAAAAATGATGCTGTTGGGACTTCCCTGGTGGTGCAGTGGTTAAGAATCCGCCTGCCAATGCAGGGGACACGGGTTCGAGCCCTGGTCCGGGAAGATCCCACATGCCGTGGAGCAACTAAGCCCATGTGCCACAACTACTGAGCCTGCGCTCTAGAGCCCGCGGGCCACAACTACTGAGCCTGCACGCCTAGAGCCCGTGCTCCGCAACAAGAGAAGCCACCACAATGAGCAGCCCGCGCACCGCAATGAAGAGTGGCCCCCGCTCGCCGCAACTAGAGAAAGCATGCACGCAGCAATGAAGACCCAACGCAGCCAAAAATAAATAAATAAATAAATAAATTTTAAAAAATGATGCTGTCGGATATCACAGGCAATATGAAAGAGCAATTATCATCATGTATGGTTGGACGAAACTACTGATGTATAGAGAGTGAAATAGCTCTTGGAATACGTGTGATGCAAACATGAGGGAGAAGTGTTTAGAGACTTTTTGTCTTGTTTCTCAGTCAAAAGGCATGTGCCGCAGAAGAGAGTTTTCACCTAGCTGCTGATTAGTTCATGAGTGATGGTGTAGACTAGAAAATAAATGTTGGGACCTTCCCTGAATATACATAGCTGTGTGTAAAGCAAGGAGGGGCATTCCAGATGTAGAAAACAAACTTATGGTTACCCAGGGAAAATGGGGGTGAGGGATAAATTGGGAGGTGGGGATTGACATATACACACTACTGTATATAAAATAGATAACTAATAAGGGCCTACTGTATAGCACAGGGAATTCTACGCAGTACTCTGTAATGGCCTATATGGGAACAGAATCTAAAAAAGAGTGGATATATGTATATGTATAACTGATTCACTTTGCTGTACAGCAGAAACTAGCACAATATTGTAAATCAACTGTACTACGATAAAAAATTTAAAAAAAGAAAAAGAAATGAAGAAAGCATAGAGATTATACCTGAAAAAAAAAAAAAAGTCCTCTGTAATGTCGTGCCCACACTGCTCTATTTACTGAGAATAATTGTTGGCCAACAGTATGCATCCTATCTTCAATGTGTTTTTCATTGTCTGTGTGCTGATGCTTTGACATCTGGGACCTTGCTGACACTGGAGAGACTACCCCTTCCAGGATAGCTAATTCCTAGAGAAAGTAAATGAAAATCTCCAGAATTGCCTTTTATATGCAAACCAACCAATCCAGAGCCCATACCTCCAACCACCTTCTTTATCAGCCTCTCACACTCCGGGCCACTATCCATCTGCTCTAAAACCTCCAAGACAACATAGCAGAAATTAGGGACAGTCCCTATGCTATGCCCCAGGGCCTGCTGAAATATTAATTTAGCCAATCCTAAACCAGTTTACCCTGCCTCACATATTCCTTCCCATGGGAACCGCAATAAAGGCTATTGCTCAGGTTTCTCTCCTTCTCCCTCTGCCTTCCCCGCCCCCTCACCGGCCGCACTGGCATGTGGGATCTTAGTTCCCTGACCAGGGATTGAACGTGTGCCTCCTGCAGTGGAAGCTCAGAGTCTTAACCACCGGACGGCCAGGGAAGTTCCTCTCCCTCTGCCTTGTGACCAACCCTGGTGTTTCCTCATGTGGCCCCCCTCATGGCATGGTGTGCCCTTACTTTTTGGGATCTGTATAACAAATCTATTTTTTTCAATGGCAAGCTTCTCCTGATCTGTCGGCCTCATCATACCTGAATAATAATAAAGCCTGCATTTTCAAACACATCTTGATCTTGATTCAAAGTTAATAGAAATAGTGAAAACTGTGAATCCATTCAAATTATACCCACTGGCAGCATATCTTTTTAATGTGGGATGTCAAGAAATGGGCACCTAGTACAAGACTTCTTCCATACTGAAGTACCCAACTGTCAGAGAGAAAGGAGCTCAAGAATTTTTGAAGTCAGGGAGGAAATAAAAACATTTGTCTATGACACTGATAAATGTCATAAACTCCATTTCTAGGACTTCAAGTGTTTTGCTCAACTGGGTATTTCAGCAATGTGTTTATTGTCTTGAGAGCCTGAGCCTACTGCCTCAGGGCTGAATGATCATAAATTTTAATACTGAGGGTAAGATACCAGAATTTCTTCATGGTGCAAATAGCTCAGTTGCAGAAAGTTTGTCTTTTCTCCAGCACTTGCTGATTTCCTTCTCAGGGAGAAGAAATCAATGATGTATTATTGGCCATATTTTAAAATTATGTCCAGGGGCTGCAAGGGCGCATGAAAAGCTACTTTCCAAAGAGTAGATTAGGAATCCATTCAGCACCGATTCCCAAGCTGCGAGTCATTCCTCCAGCTTTTGAGTGTGATATGCTTATTGACTGAGCATCTGATGCAAAGCTGAAAGAAGACTTCAGTGAGTCATCTCTCCATGACTTCCGTGTCCCTGTTCAACCCAAATACCTAGCATTATCTGACAGAGCCTAACTCTTCCTGCCATGCTCAATAACTTATAATTGGAATTTAGAATTTTATAATTAGGTAGAAAAAAATAGAGAGGAGAAACCAATTAGATGTGGAATCTGGTGACAAAACTACGTCACCAAGCCAAAGAGTGAAAGATTTCAAAGTCTCAACCCTTTCAATTGATATGAAATAAACTATTGATTTTTAAAGGTTTTTATGTTTATTATTAAAATCACGATGACTCTCTTTAGAAATGACCTAAAATTTGGCTCGTTAAGTGGTCTGTGGATTTCAAAGTCAGAGAAATCCTGGTTCAACATAACAACTCTTCTTAAAGAATTGCCTTTCCTTTCCTTACTAGGTCAAGTACATTTCTTTATTCCCCTAGGATCATTTCTCTCTCAAGGGGGTCTGTATTGGCCAAGGTTCTTCAGAGAAACAGAACAAAAGAATATTCATTCGTTCATTCACTCATCCATTCATTATTAAGAAATTAGCTCACATGATTATGGAGGGTGAGAAGTCCAAAGATATACAGTCTAAAGGCCTAAGAACCAGGAGAGTTGATGGTGTAAGTTCCATATGAGTCCAAAGGCAGAAGAAGACCAATGTTCCAGCATGAACACCGTCAGGTAGAGAGAGAGAGCAAATTCTAGCTTGCTCAGCCTTTTGTTCTATTCAGGCCCTCAGTGGATTGGATGTGGCCCACCCTCACTGCGGTGTGCAATCTGCTTTATTCAGTCTCCTGATTCAGATGCTAATCTCATCACCAAACACCCTCATAGACACACTCAGAATAAGATTTAACCAAATGTCTGGGCACCCTGTGGCCCAGTCATGTTGGTACATAAAATGAACCATCACAGGGTCCTCAGCTCTTCTGAACAGAGGATTACGTGTGGCCATTCCATCAGTCTGCCATACAAGATATGGATGAGGTCCAGCAGAGAACAGAGCTTAAGTTCTCTTTCCAAGAGGCACCACAGCCCACGTGATTCCTGTACTGATAGGCTTCTGGCATGACTGTGTCATCAACTTCCCAGGTATGACTAGAGCCTAGATGTTTCTGGGTCTCTCATCCTCAGGAAAGGACTCATATACCAAGGTCCTTGGTTGCAAGCAACAGAAGTTGATTCTCATTGCTATTAGTAGCAAAGTCATTTCTTAAAATCATATTGGGAAGGGAACCCTTGTGCACTGATGATGGGAAGGGAACCCTTGTGCACTGTTGATGGGAAGGTAAATTGGTGCAGCCACTAAGGAAAGCAGTATGGAGGTGCCTCAAAAAAATAAAAATGGAACTACTATATGATCCAACAATTCTGCTTCTAGGTATTTATCTGAAGAAAACAAGGTTACTATCTTGAAAAGATATCTGAACTCCCATGTTCATTGTAGCATTATTTACAATAGCCAAGACATCGAAACAACCTAAATGTCCATCAGTGCAAGAATGGATAAAGAAGATGTGGTCTATTCACACAATGAACTATTACTCAGCCATAAAAAAGAAGGAAGTTTTGCCATTTACGACAAATTGGATGGACCTTGAGGGCATTATGCCAAGTGAAATAAGTCAGACAGAGCAAGACAAATACTGTGTGATCTCACTTGTATGTGGAATCTGAAAAAAAAATGGAATGCAAACAAACATAGAACAGATTGGTGGTTTCCAGAGGTGAGTGGTAGGGGCTGGAGGAACTGGATGAAGGTGGTCCAAAGGTACAAACTTCCAGATATAAGATAAATAAGTCCTGGGGATGTAATGTACTGCATGGTGACTACAGTTAATATTATGGTATTACATATTTAAAAGTCACTAAGACAGTTAAAAAGTTCTCATCTCAAGAAAAAACAATTAGGGACTATGTGAGGTGATGGATGTTAACTAAATTTATTGTGGTGATCATTTTGCAATGTATACATATATCAAATCTTTATGTTGTATGTCTAAAACAAATACAATGTTAACTGTCAATTATAGCTCAATTAAAAAAGAAAAAAATAAACTCAGTAATAAGATAATAATCATTCTTATAAAAAGATATTGGGTAGCTCAGAGAAGCACACGGGGGAAGTGGCTTGGAAAACTAGACTTGGAGGCTATACAGCCAGAAGTCAGGATCAAAATTACTGCTGTAGACTGGTTCTATCTATCTGACAGACTGACTCCACCACCAAACACTGCATGTGTGGGTAACACCATTGACACTGGACAGGGCAGTAGGAGTTCAGGAGTTCAATCTCAGTAGGAGTTCAAGCTCAGGAGTTCAATCTTGGTACAATGCCACTGCCTCCAGAAAAAATTCTCCGTGATTTTTATATCTTTACAAAATGCCTACTGACTTAGAGTCTGGGGCAGTTGCTTCAGATTGATGGAGTCTAGATTCTGTACTCATGACTGACCTGCAGGGAGCCTGGGGAGGTGAATTTCTGGAATTTTCTCAATGCTTCTAAAATGGCGGTTGGGTTCTGCCTTCCACTAGAAACCACAAGATGGGAAATTTTCTGAATATAGTCAATATAGTGAGGACAATATTGAGTAGTAGTTAAGAGTGTGGACACTGGGATCAAACTCTCTGGATACAAATTCAAGGTCTGTCACTTACTAACTGTATGGCTTTTGTTAAATTATGAAATGTCCCTGTTACTCAGTTTCCTCATCTGTAAAAGGAGGAGAATAATAGTACCTATCTCATAGGGTTGCTGTGAGGATTTTATTAGGTAACATAGATGAAGCATTTGAAACAGTGCCTGACACATGATAAGCACTCAATAAATCTTAGCTATACAAGTGGGGAGTTCAAATG
This sequence comes from Balaenoptera musculus, assembly GCF_009873245.2. Taxonomy (NCBI): domain Eukaryota; kingdom Metazoa; phylum Chordata; class Mammalia; order Artiodactyla; family Balaenopteridae; genus Balaenoptera; species Balaenoptera musculus. Next base: position 10,423,585 of record NC_045790.1, read on the forward strand.
CTGTGTGGCCAAAGAGATAGATAAATGTCCATCAGAGTCCGCCAGTATGGTTGTCCAATGTCACATACACACGCACTTCTTCCCATATTTACGTTTTCAAATAGAAATTTAACAACTCCAGACTCACATAGTGCAGCATTAGTACAATAGAAAATGCATCCATCCCTCCCCCAAAGAGGAATGACCCAAATACTCATCAATTACCTCTTTGGTCCCATTATAGTGTCTTGGGATAGAAGCCGTTCTTGTAGACCACCTACCGAAATCCTTTATAGAGTGATGAGGAAAAGGAAGATGGACACCAGGGGTAAAATTAGTTAAAATACATAAATGTTTCTTTGACACATTAGGAAAAAAGTTAGAGTGAGATGTTACAGTTCTTGTTTCTAGACTACTCATGAGGCCATGGTTGATAATCGGGACTGTCCTTCTGCAGCACCATCCAACCCTTGTTCTCTTTGTCAGTTGACTGGGGTTTGCCATTCCATACGGTGACCCAAATCATCATTCTTGAGAGTCTGAAGCCATGGTGGCCCTGCCTGTGTCAGGTGGTTCTGGTTCTCCATTGACTTAAACCACTGTACGTGCATATTAGTTAGGATGCTTTTGTCTGCAAGTAATAGAAATCCCAATTAAATAGTTTAAAAGAAGGTTCATTCACTCATTTGAAAAATGTTTATTGAGTGCTAACTGTATACTAGGTACCCATCCATGTGCTGAGGATTCAGAGAACAAAATTTCCTGCCCTCCTCTGGCTGGAGGAGGTGGGAAGGAAGAAAATAAACCAATAAATTATATGTAGAGTATTAGATGGTGATAAGTGCCAGGGAGAAAAACAAAGCAGGTTAGAGTAACCAGGTAAGATAGGGTTTGCTATTTTTAATAGGGTGGTCAAAGGAGTCCTTGAGAAGGTGACGTTTGGGCAGAGACCTGAAGGACATACTTATGGGAGTACCTGGGGGAAGGAGTTCCCTTGTCAAATTTAGGTGAGTCAGATTATTTTGACAAATTCTGTTTCTGAAATTAACTAACAATGTTGGAAAAACAGAAAAATCACCAAGCTAGTACAGAGAGTGCTGGTTTACCCCTCACCCAGTTCCCTTTATTGTTAACATCTTGCATAACAATGGTACATTTGTCAAAAGTAGAAAACTGGCATTGGCACATTACTAATACATAAACTCTAGACATTATTCAGATCTCATTAGTTTTTAAACTAATGCTCATTTTCTGTTCCAGGATCTAATCCTGGATACCACCTTGCATTTAGTTGTTATGTCTCCTCAGTTTCTTCTGATCTTGCCTTCTGATCAGGCTGCTATAACAGGATACCATAGACTGGACAGCTTATAGACACAGAATTTGTTTCTCTTAGTCTGGAGGCTGGGTTGTCCAAGATCAAGGCTCTGGAGGGTTTGGCGTCTGGTTTGGGCCCACTTCCTGGTCACAGATGGCTATCTTTTCTCTGTGTCCTCACATGGCAGAAGGGGCAAGGGAGCTCTGTGGGGTCTCCTTTACAAGGGCACTAATCTCATTAATGGGGGCTCCACCCTCATGACCTAATCCCCTCCCAAAGGCCCCACCTTATAATACCATCACCTTGGGGGTTAGGATTTCAACATATGAATTTTGGGGGGAGGCATAGACATTCATTCTATAGCAGATCTGTAACAGTCTTTGTTTTTCATCATTTTGACAGTTTTGAGGAGTACTGGTCAGGTATTTTGCAGAATGCCTTTTGCACTCCCCTTTGCACTCAGATTAGTTTTCAGGTCTGTCTCCCTTCCTCCCCCCCCACCCCTTACAAGATCTTATTTCCTTAGGACAGACTGTAGGGACCTGCCTTGGTTTGTTTCTTCTTGTTACTGCTTGTTTTGTCCCCTGCCCTTGACCAAACGATTGATGCTCATGCTTCAGGACCTTGTTTGTCCGACATGTTGGTTTTTCTTTCTCTGTTACTTATATAAAAATAATTTATCAAATTATTGATAAATAAATAAGCCTGGGTTATTGGTATTGGGGAAGAGTACCAAAGAGGAGAAGCATGCTTCTTGTCACATCATATCACAGGGTATACGATATCAACATGACTTAACACTGGTGAGGTTAACCTTGATCAAGGTTGTGCTTGCCAGGCTTCTTCAGTCTCAAGTTACCTTTCCCCCATTTCCACACTCGGATATTTGGAACCAAGTCATAAATCTGGTCCACACTTGCGGTCAAGGATGTGGGGGTGAAGGTTGAGAGTGGTGGATTAAACTCCATCTCTGGCACGGGGCATCATCTACATAAATTATTTGGAATCCTTCTGTAAGGATGATGTGCTTCTCTTCTTCCCCATTTATTTATTTATGAAATGTTTTTTTTTTTTTATAAATTTATTTATTTATTTATTTATATTATTTTTGGCTGTGTTGGGTGTTTGGTGCTGTGTGCGGGGTTTCTCCAGTTGCAGCGAGCCGGGGCTACTCCTTGTTGCAGTGCGCGGGCTTCCCATTGTCGTGGCCTCTCTTGCTGCGGAGCACGGACTCCAGGCACGCAGGCTTCAGTAGCTGTGGCACGCGGGCTCAGCAGTTGTGGCTCGCGGGCTCCAGAGCGCAGGCTCAGCAGTTGCGGCACACGGACTCAGCTGCTCCGCAGCATGCGGAATCCTCCCAGGGCTCGAACCCGTGTCCCCTGCATTGGCAGGCGGATTCCCAACCACTGCGCCACCAGGGAAGCCCCTGAAATGTTTTACTTTGGATTATAATCCAGTATTATGTTATTTTTCTCACTGATCAAATTGTTCCAGCCTTGGCCATTGACACGCGCTCTTCTGCTATTTTTTGAACAATTTCTTACTTTCTGGCACGACAAGATACTCCAGACTCATCTTGTGTTTTCCATTCCTCAGCCCTAGGCAGAGAAATGGTATTTAGATAACGAGATTTGGGGGCTGGGTGTTCCTATTGCTACTTGGGTGTTACTGCCGTTGGGCTTTTTTGTGGGCAGAGCTAGGAAATATATGTGTATATACTAATCCATGTGTACGCATATATCTATAATCATTCTGTATCTTTTCAACTGTACTATATTATCTGTATCTGTAGTAAGGTTAACATGAGTTCATACTGATGTCTTCAGCTCTTATCCAGTACCACATGGCTCACCATAGTCTTCCTTTTTTACCTGTAACTTCCCTCTGAGACATCAGAAAACTGGGCTCGCAGTTGCTTGGTCCAGTCCTGCATGTACCGCTTTCTTCTGACGGTGCTGAGCTCCTCCGATTTTATGGCTGCTAGGTGGTTCAGAGAATGTAGTTCATAAACACTTCATTGCCATGGCCTCCTGGGGCCCCCCATCAGGTGTTCTCTTCCTCAAAAGGAAAATGGTTATGTACTGAAGAGGGAATATGACTTTGCTCCACAACTTCAGGGCTTCTGCTAAGATTCTCCGTCTTGGGCTTGCTGTGGTCCCAGAGCATCCATTGGGGTCTGTAATTAGGTTAACATGAGTTCAGCCCAGGCACATGGAACAGCACAGGTCTCACTGGGTCACAAGGCAGGCCAAGTGGCATTGCTGCTTCCACGAAGCGTGGGTGGCTCTTCCTCTGAGACCTGGGCCTCTAGTATTGGGGCAAATAGCAGGGGAAATTCAGGATACTAAATTGTGTTAGTTCATTTGCATCTAGATTTCAGCAAAGTCCTACCAAAGAGGGAATAATTTAGAGCAGAGATAGAGAAAAGAAAATAGAAATTTTTAAAGAGAGATCTTTTCCTATATCCTGATGTCTGCATTAACTGAAGTTTCTACAGTTGGAGCCTGGAGGGACTGGGAAAGCCAACTTCTGTAGGCCAAGCGGAAGCCAGTGTCAGCAGCAGCCTTACCCACTATTGGCAAGACTAAAGGTTATTTATCCCCAAATCCATTGCCCCTTTTTAGTAACACGTTGTAGAATATGTTGCTTTCTGGAATAAAGGACTACATTTCTCAGTCCCCTTGGTAAGGTTGAACGTGGGATTTATGTTTTGTCAGTGAGATATCAGAATTTCTGGAAAGGCTATTTCAAAGGGAAATAATTCAGTTTTACAGGTTCCTTTTTGTCCTTTCTTCTTTTTCCTTCTTCTGCCTGCACTTAGCTGTGATGACTGGCACTCCAGTACCCATCTCGGACCACGAGGTGACCTTGGGTTAAAAGTCAAGTGTGTACCACTTGACATTTTACGGCTGTGTACTACTAAGCCATAAAAAATAATGAAATAATACCGTTTGCAGCAACATGGATGGACCTAGAGATTATCACACTAAGTGAAGTAAGTCAGACAGAGAAAGACAAATATCATATGATATCACTCATATGTGGAATCTAAAAAAGTGATACAAATGAACTTATTTACAAAACAGAAATAGACTCCCAGACATAGAAAATAAATTTTTGGTTACCAAAAGGGATAGTGAGGGGGGTGAGAGACAAATTAGGAGTTTGGAATGAATAGAAACACACTACTATATATAAAATAGCTAAACAACAAGGACCTACTCTATAGCACAGGGAACTATATTCAACAGCTTGTAATAACCTATAATGGAAAATAATCTGAAAAACAATAGATATATATGTATATATATATATATATATATATATATATATATATAAACTAACACAACATTATAAATCAACTATACTTCAATTTAAAAAGTTTTAAATGGCTTACGTGTTCATATGGCTCAAATACAAAAGAATGGAAACACAGTGAAAAGTTTTGCTCCCACTCATGCTCACAGCCACCCAGCTCCCTTCCCCAGTGGCAACTTCTGTTATCTGTTTCTTGGGGGTCCTCCCAGAGATGTGTGACTGTCCTTTCTTTCTGACTCAGGTGACACTTACTATCTTATACTGTTTTGCACCTGTTTTTTAAAAAATTTAACAATGTTTCTAGGAGACCTAAATTAAGAGCTTTATCATTCTTTTTTTATAGCTGTATAGGACGTCATTGTATGGGTGTGCCATGCTTTATTTAACCATCCTTTATTGATTGTCATTTAGGTGGTTTCCAATCCTGTGCTTTAGAAACACAGCTGCAGTGAATAATCTTGCAGAAATGTCATTTTATTTGTGTGAATACGTTTGTGTGATCAATTCCTAGAAGTGGGATTAGTCAAAAGATATTGCATGAGTAATGTATATGTATATAACCAAATGTATTTAGATAGATAGCTATATATATCTCAAAATTACTCATATGTACTTATGAGTAATATATTTAGTCAAATTGCCCTCCATGGAAGGAGCTGCAGTTTATGCTCCTGTCAGCATATATATGAAAGTGTCTGCCAGTACTGGCTTGCCAATGCAGTGTGTTATCAAAGTTTTTGATCTTTTCCAATCTGTTAAGTGAAAGATGGTCTCTGACATCCACAGAAAGAATTGTGCAGAATGTACATAGTAGTCTTACTCATAATAATAAAAACTACTTGCCTCAATTTTAAAAAGACCATGAAAGCCATGCACCTCCCAGAAGGCTGTCTTCCTCAAGGCCCACCTCAGAGGGGGCTGTGAGGACAGTGGGCCTGGAAGTTTCTCTCAGAGGCCAGGACAAGGGATCACAGAGGCCAGGGGACAAAGAGGAGCATTCCAAAAGTAGAACCAGGGATTTCTGGATTAACCCGCAAAGGAACTCACTGTTCTGCCCACCAGAGTACCTGTCCTATTCAGTGGAATATGGCACATGTTAGGACTGGTGCTTGCTTTGTGTTTTCCATTCTTCCCTTTTCTGCACAATGTTGATTCATTTATCCTATGCCTTCCTTATCGCTATTTATTGGGTGAATTCAACTGAGTGAATTAAATAATGTGTTCTGAAGCTTCCAGGTCACCAGACGTTGAGAAGGCATGTTTGGGTCTAAGATCCTGGACTTTGAGCTCGATTGTCAGATATGGAGATGTTGGCTGGTCTCATGGGTAGACTACGGCCCACACCATTGGATCTTTGATAAACATTCATCCCACTTTCCTTTGGCTTTTCCTTTCTTGCTTATGGAACTGAGGCAGAACCAGGACCCTGCCCCAAGGCTGCACTATTGTTTCTTGGCTGCTCCTCCATTGTCTCTTCATCCCCTCCCTCCTCTCTTCCCTACAGACAAGCAACTTCTGTGCCCAGGAACCCCATAGGGTCCTGCTCAGTTTCACTATTAACATGAATATTCTATAACTTAGAGCAGAAAGTGTTCCTAATGGAATCACATGAACTGCTGAAGTCCCTTTTGTTAATGCTAGTGGGATTTTTTACTGTCTTAAGCTATGACCATTTCAGACAACCAATCCAATTTTCCTCTCCTGGTTTCCCGATGGTTCATTTTCCAAACCACCCCACTTCCTGTATCAATTGTCAAAAACTGAAAAGTCTGAGATTTTATCCTACTTGCAAGCTAATAAGTTAGCTCTCCCAAGTTTCATAGGTGCTGGCAGAAGACATGAAACTCCTTCCTTGGTCACTGTAATGTCAATAACCAGAATATCAACATTTCCACCAGTTTTCTGAGCCTCAGTTCCCACAGGGTGATGCAAAGAGGTCCCGATGATACCTCCACACACAGTGGGGTGAATTTCAAGAGAGGAGCCCTAAGCTTAAGTAAACTGTATCTTTTATAATGGACGTGAGCCTGCCTGACTTTTGTCCTAGAAGGAGACATTGTCTTCATTAAACTAGACAATAACAATCTGTCCTCCCCTCCGCTCTTGAAGGAGACCTTATCTCTGTTTCCTGAGGCTGTTCACTATACAAACATTCTTAAAAAGATAGTCTGGAAATAAAGACAGTCAGAGCCTCTGCTCTAAGACATGCGGAAATGTGGGAGACCCATGGATAATTGTTTCCCAGCATCCATCTGCATTCTTGGTTACAAGTTGACTCTAGCTGGTTTAAGCAGAAGAAGAAACTTGTTAAAATGATGTAAGCTACAACTGCTTTAGAGGACTAGATATATGACAATAACTAGGAGACTTGGAAATGTTCATACGGTATGACCCAGCAATTCTACTCCTGGAAATATACCTTCTGGAAGCCCTTGCACACACACACCAGAAGACATGTACAGAAGGGTCTGTAGCAGTAGTATTTCTATTAGCATAAAATTAGGATAACTTAAATGTCTGCCCATAAGGGAATGTATAAATTGTGGCATGTTCATTCAGTGGAATTCTATAACATCACAGCAGTAAAAATGTATGAACTAGTAGCCACATATATCATCCTGAAAGGATTCCATAATCACAATGTTGAGTGCAAAAAAGCCAGTTGCAGAAGGATACATATAGTATGACATCATTTATTTGAAATTTAAGAATAAACAAGATGATTACCATCTAGTGCTCAGGGTTACATACATGTAGAGTAAAGTATTAAAGATGCTTGAGAATGAGAATGCCAATTCAGAGCAGCGTACTTGCCTTGCTGGCAGGAGGCAAGTGGGATTTAGCTGATTTGTCAAAGATTTACTTTTGAGGTTTATTATCTTTGTGCCCACTATGCCTGACATCTTGCTCACCGAATTAAACTGTTATGAGAAATTATATCAGCTGGCCCACTGGAGTGGTAGCGGCACATAGATGTGGGCTCTGAGGCCATCAAGCCAGGATTAAGGGATAAAATCTCAGGCTATTCCAACGCAGAGCTGGCCTGGGGAGGACGCCACCACCGTCATGCCAAGTACTGGGCCATCTCTTGCGGCACCAAGACCATTGGCTCTGGACTCAGGCTGCCACCACTAGTACTCACCACTCTTCCTCTTGAGGCTGAATATTCAGTCTCTGTGCAGTGATGCTGAATTGAATCTCGGAGACAGAGTTTTGGGTAAAGTAGAAAAGAATAGCTTTATTGCTTTGCCAGGCAAAGGGGGACACAGGGCTCCTGCCCTCGAAAACTGTGTTTCCCAACCTGGGAGAATTTGGTGAGGAGCTTTATAGCAGTAGTTCAAGGGTGAGGTTACTGATAAGATTAGGGTGTGTGCAGGGCCTGCACTCCTTTAATCTGGCCTCAGGTAATCTTCTCTGGCATGAAGAATGCTAACTCCATTTGTTGGGGGTTTTGGTTCTGTAAAGAGCTCAAAGACATTGTTATGTGTATCCCTTGAGGCGGAACCAGGACCCTGCCCCAAGGCTGCACTGTTGTTTCTTGCCTGCTCCTCCCTTGTCTCTGCAACCCCTCCCTTCCCTGATTAGCAGCTGTTTGAATCTGCCCTTTGGAACTCAGGGAAGGTCATGGTGGCTGGGGTCTATTCCCTACAAACAAGAAATGGGGGACACAGAAAGGCTTCTGTGCCCACTCCTGTTCAGTTTCACTCTAGGACCTCAATCTTGTTAAGCTTCCAGACAGAATCATCTGTGGTCCTTGCTTCTTCACCTCACTTGCTCCTGTTTCCAAGTCTGTGGTGAATATGCCTGATTGGCAGAACTTGAGCTGTGTTCTAGCTGCAAGGTAGGCAGAAGGTGACCAATTGACATTTTTGGCCTCTGAAGTGGGAGGTGGGCTCTGCCTCTCACTAAAATTCATAAGGTTGGGAATTTCCCAAATGTTGGACAGAGCTTCAGATTCTGGGTGGTCCAAAAGTGAACACGTCCATGACAAACCTGCAAGGCATGTGGTCAGGTAGAGTGAGTAAAGAAAGCATCCTAGGTAGAGGAAACAGAAGAAATGAGAACATTGACATGGTGTTTTTCTAGAAGGTAGGAAAAAAGTAGTAGGAGGCAAAATTTAATAGGCTAAACTTTACCTGGTTATAAGGAATGTTGACATCTCAGTCTCTGTGTTTCTTTTCTTTTCTTTTTTTAACATCTTTATTGGACTATAATTGCTTTACAATGTTGTGTTAGTTTCTGCTGTATAGCAAAGTGAATCAGCCATATGTATACATATATCCCCATATCTCCTCCCTCTTGCGATGTGTTTATTTTCTAATTAGTCATTATTATTATATTTTTTATTAAGCCAAAATAATCTCCCTTATTGGACCATAAGCTCCTCAAAGTTAGGAATCATTCCTCACCTTGGAGAGATGCCATGTTTGCTCTGGAAAGCCCACTGGCCTTCAGGTCAGATGGAACTGAGCTTGCATCCTGGGTTTATCACTGATGAGCGAAATGATAGTGGTTATCTAAGGCAGCCTCCCTGAGACTTGGTATCTTCATGAGTAAATAGAGATTGTACCCACTTTTCTGTGTGGTAAATATTATATCCAACATAAATAAGCTTAGAAAGTAGAGGTTCAGTAACTATATATTTCCCTCCTTCCCTTCCCTTTAGACTGTTTCTGTTCCTCCTCAGGTCCTCACTCAGCTGGTGTTTGCTGAGTGAATGAACTTGGCTTCATCACATCTGTAGATGCGCTTCTGCCCCTTCCTCTCATGGCTGCCATATTTGAGCTTGCTCTGCAGCGATTTTAGTAGCTTGGTGTGATTCGTTTTTTCATGGGCAGCCTCTAGGAGATTCTTACATGCCAACAGGACTTCACTGGTGCTACTCTTCTTTTCTTACTAAACAGTTCATTTGACAAATGGAACTCCAAATATGTGTCAGGCTCCAGGGACCAATGACATGGATCCCACCATCATGAAGTTTGCAATAGGAGGGATGAGCTTGTAAACAGCTATCATGTAATGCTGAGGGCTGCAGTAGAGGTAAGCATAGACAATGAGCAACTCTCATGAGCACCTATCCCAAGAAACAAGCCATTTTATTGCTTTGTTATGCCATATAATTCCTAGGGTTTTCCCCCAAAATGAGTGTTCAAATAATGATTGTTTGGTTTAATTACTGTATCAGAATATTTTTAGAATATGACATCCCTACATACACATGCTTTCCCAACATTCCCAAACCACAACTTTTACTTTACTTTTATTTACCTAGTTTTAGTCATCTTCTTGAGGAGCAATGAGTCAGGTCCCATTTCAAATTTCCTGCTTCACGTAGTTTCGAAAGCTCTATTCCCAGAATTTGATCTTGACTTCTTCCTACTGAGAAGGGTCATGACTATAACAATTTCCACTGAGAACTAATTATGAAGATGGCAGTGAAATGACAATATCAAGTCTCATTAATCCAATCACTCGGGATAAACCCCAATGGAAATTAGTAAAGGCTGTAACGTGGCAGGGGATGGGCCCACTGAAAGCCCAGGAGGGCTCATGGAGCCCATCTGGTTCCAAATTCTGATGCTTAGTCCTGAGGAGGAGGGTGGAAAAAAGGGAAACATTGGACTTGCAGCGTGGCTTTTGGCTGTTGAAAACAGGTGAGGCCATGGAATACTAATAGCAGTTTAAATGAGTGAATCAGAGCTCAGGTATGGACAAAGCTCAGAAACAATTGTGGAAAGCAAAAATCAAGTTGCGGAATAATAGAAACAATTTTGAAATCTACAAAACAAGGCGTTAGGTTATTTGTATGTATATAGCCTAGTAATAAAACTATCAAATATACACGGAAAGGACAAATTCTGGGTTCAGGAGAGTGGTTATCTCTGGAGAGGGAGGAAGGATGATGGGATCTAGGTAGGGGCTCAAGTAATGTGATATTTTAATTAAAAACAACAAAGATCGTGTACAGTAACTATACTTCAACAAAAATAAATTTAACAACAACAACAAAGATCTGAAGCAAAAGGAGGGAAACTGGGTGAGATCAGAAGCTCTGTACCCCAGGGATACAGCCAAGGAAATACAGTCGGCAGTGAAGGTCACTGGGCGGGGGACCTAAATTTGGGTCTTGTCTCTGCCTTGGCTGGGTTGTGAGACCTTGGATGAATTTCTTCCACGAGTTTCTTCTGGGCTTCCTTTTGTAGAGTAGAGAAAATTCATATGTGGCCCTACCTTCTTTAAAGTGTTTCTGTGAACATCCTTTACTCAGTGTATATGAATACATTCTGATGACTATTGAGTGTTTTGCAAAGGAGAGGTTATTTGCAACCAGTTAGACCTTTAGAGTAAATATGGTGAAGCCAGGAAAAAATTGAGGTTAGTAACCAGGCTATAGCCAGGGACCTCTGTATTTATCAGCAATTTAGAGCTTAGAAACAGAAAATGAAATATTTCAAAAAATATGGGGAAAACCTGACAGTCATTGAGGGAAAATATCCCTCAACCTTGCCCATGTTCCACGTTCCCACCCACATCTCTACCCCCGTTAATGCTCATTGGAACCTTCCAGAGGATGCTGTGTACACGCTCACTGGGTACGAAGGGAAGAGGGTGGATGGGAAAGAACATCTGATATTACCTTGAAGTGAAATGGTCCGCTGTTACCTGTGGCTGATCACCCACTCTTCTTCAAGGGCATGAATACTTGTGCAAGATTCACTTGGCTGCATGAGCCTGAGGGCTCTCTGTCTTTCCAGGCTTTTCCACTGGGGATGGCATACTTGAGACACAGGTGGGATGAAATTATACCGTGGACGTTCACCTGCAGTCTTCCCTTAAAAGATGGTCTTTCAATGACATACTTGCCACCAAGGGCTTTGACTGATTGTTTTGGGTTTTTTTTTTTTTTTTTTAAGATTTTTTTTTTTCTTTTTGGGTTAAAGATTTCTTTGATGTGGACCATTTTAAAAGTCTTTATTGAATTTGTTACAATATTGCTTCTTTTTTCTTTTATGTTTTGGTTTTTTGGCTGCAAGGCATGTGGGATCTTAGCTCCCCGACCAGGGATAGAACCCGCACCCCCTGCACCGGAAGGCAAAGTCTTAACCACTGGACTTCCAGGGAAGTCCCTGTTTTGGCTTATTTTAAGACACAGGACCTCTGCCTATGGTCATTTTGCCTATTGTTTTTTTGTGGTTTTTGCATTTATCTCTGTGTGTCTGTCTCTATCACCATTTCTGGCTGACTCTTACTGTGTCTATTTCCTTCTAAGCCTTACCTGTCATTTTTCTTCTCCCCTATTTCTTTTCCTTTTTTAGTGAAAAGAACGTATACATTTTAATAGATAATCAAATAAGTTCATGGCTGTCCCCAATTTAAGGATCACTGCAATGGTAGAGTCTTTAACCTAAAATTTTCTGAAGTCAAAAACATAAGAATAATTGAATCAAAAATATTGAAAAAAATCTAAATATACTTTAAGGTAGAGTTAACTCATGCCTAATATTAATGCAAAAGTATTATTAATTTTTAATTCTTCCCTACAAAGAGCCTTCTAAAAACCTTTAGTTAAGTGTGGCTCAGAGATTATATTTACCCTGATTCTACCAGACTTACACTTTTCTAGGTGCTTCCCAGGTTCTGATGATGCTCTGATTTTGGTTTTTCATATCATTCATGACCCATTTGGAGATGTCTTTTGATTTTCAGGTATTAATATTATTTTTTAAGACTTAAACTGTCTTCTAAATTTTACTTTTAAAATTATATCCCCATTACTTACTTATTTATTTATTTATTTAAATTTTGCATTTATTTATTTATTATTTTATGGCTGTGTTGGGTCTTCGTTTCTGTGCGAGGGCTTTCTCTAGTTGTGGCAAGCGGGGGCCACTCTTCATCGCGGTGCGCGGGCCTCTCACTAGCGCGGCCTCTCTTGTTGCGGAGCACAGGCTCCAGACGCGCAGGTTCAGTAGTTGTGGCTCATGGGCCTAGCCGCTCCGTGGCATGTGGGATCTTCCAGGTGTAAGGCCAGGGCTTGAACCCGTGTTCCCTGCACTGGCAGGCAGATTCTCAACCAGTGTGCCACCAGGGAAGCCCTACTTTTTATTTTATAACTGGGAGTTTGTTCCTTTTGACTCCTTTTAAACTGTCTTTTATATTTACCTATGTAGTTACATTTAGTGATGTTCTTTTTTTTTTTGGCCACGCTGTGTGACTTGCGGGATCTCAGTTCCCTGACCAGGGATTGAACCTGGGCCATGGCAGTGAAAACCATCCTAACCCCTAGGCCACCAGGGAACTCCCCAATTTCTTTATGTGGATTCAGGTAACTATCTTCTCCCCTTATTTCTCCTCCAAGCCCTTTGCTGCTGCTGCTGGCCACACTGTCTCTTACTTTCTTGGATGTTTTCTCTTTTTTCCCTGCTCTTTTTCTTGTGTCTGTGGCTCTTTTTTCCCTTTCTCTTGTTATTTTGTGTTTCTCTGAATGTTATCTGATGCCTCTTGGCTGGGGACCCCATTCTACTCTTTAGATTCAGTAGCTTGGAAATCTCTCTTTGTTGAAATGGTATCTCACACTCAACCCAGTGAATACTTCTTCCCTATTGTTCTGCGGGAACAAATTTAGTCTTGAGTCGAGTGTGCCAGGAGAAAGCAAGAGTGAGTCACCATTTCAGTTTCTTCTGCATGCAGCGTGGTTCTTCTCACTTCCACAAGACACCCAGAGTGAGAGACGGCTGCTGCTGTGCTGAGTATCTTAGCTCTTGAGATGATGCTGGGCCTTGCTTGAGAGAGTGACTTAACAGGGAAGCAGCTCTAAGAAGGAGTTCCAGGGAGAGCAACAAGGCCCTGCTCTTCAGATATGATTGTATCTTGGGAACTCAGACACTAGTTCAGTAGAGGGAAGAACCCTCATTTCAAGCAGTCCTAACCTTTCACTGTGGCATGTCCCTGCAGATGATATCAGAAAGAAAAAGAAACAACAGAAAACAATGATTTAATTTTTCCTTAGGTCTGTGTGGTTACTTATTCAGCCCATGCTCACTACCTTGGGTTTGTGAACTGAAGATTGAATTTACTTGGGCTTCTGGAACTAATCAGTTCCTGAACTGACAAAGAGCTGGGCCAAGGCATTGAAGAATGAAATAGAAGCATCTTAAGGCAGTTTCTATGAGCAGACTGTGGGGTTCAAGGTAGCAAGGGAAGAGCTCCTGCCTCTCATCGGGGTCTCAAATCCTTGTTGTCAGTGATGACAGAGACTGTTGGCTCAGGGCACAGAAGCTTCAGTTGCCAAGTCACAAGTCGATGTTTCTCTAGTTAGGTTTTACCCTTAGAGTTGTATCTAAGGCAGCTCTAACCTTTATTCTGATCACACACACACACACACACACCCAACGATGCATCACGTAGACATAGCATAGATGCAGCCTTACACATATAACTTTGTCCAGAGTGTAGACAGATTTCCCCTCCCTTTGGAAGTGGCCCTGCCCTCATGCCAGGTCCCACAGGCATTTCTGTTTTCTTTTTTAAATTTTTTAAATTGAAGTGTTGTTGATTTACAATGTTGTGCTAATCTCTGCTGTACAGCAAAGTGACTCAGTTATGCACATACATACATTCTTTTTCATACTCTTTTCCATTATGGTTTATCACAGGATATTGAATATGGTTCCCTGTGCTCTACAGTAGGACCTTATTGTTTATCCCCACAGGCTTTGATATGTTTTCTGCTTCCTGCCAACAAGCCTGGTGCTGCTGAGCGTCTAGTGGCCACCTCTTTTGGATTCCTTGTCCTGCCTTTCTGCTGCCGTTAGCTAGTCTCGGTGTCCCTCATTCCAGCACGGGGCCAGTGTGCAGGCTGTGGATTACGTATTCTGTCCCTCAGTGCGCAAAGGGGGTCAGAGCACAGGATCTGAGGCCAGACCTCAAACGTCAAATCTTGGCTGTACAGCCTTGGGCTTATCCTGTAACCTCTTTGTGTCTGTCTTCTCATCCCTTCGAAAGATATAACAGGACCTACCTCAGAGATAGGATTACCCCACAGTGAGGATTAAATAGAAGCACTTAGAACAGGACCTGAAACTCAATGAATTATAATCGTCAGAGGGCCAGGTTAGTCTAATCCTACTTTGTTCCTTTGTTATTCGCCCTCTCTCCTTTGGCCTCAGGAATCTGACAGAAGCAGACCTGGAGTTTTGGTAGGGGGTAGAAAGGTAAGTCAAGGTGGAGAGAAGGTCTCTGGAGAGTTTCTCAGCTGTCTAGGTGGAGGGCTCCCTTTGGTGTCCCCTCCAGATGTCTGCTCGCATCCTCAGGTCCGGCGTTCCTCATTCTTAGCCCCTTGGCCTCTATCTCTATCTCTAGCTCTCTTTATATAAATAATCAATAATTCATTATTTTGATACATGTTTATGGAGCACTGCTGTGTGTCAGGCATTGCTCCAGGTGCTGGGGATGCAATGGGGACAAGAGAGGGAATACCGCTGCTGTCAGGGGGCCTACATAGTGACAGAACCAATGAGCGAGTACAAGAATACATCAACAAGAAAATTACGGAGTGTGATCAATGCCGAGAAGGAGATCAGTAGAGCAGGTAGAGATGTAGGGTGTGAGACACCCTACAAAAACCACAGACTGGATGGTTTAAACACCAAACATTTATGTCTTGTTGTTCCAGAGGCTGGAGGTCTCAGATCAGGGTGCCAGTGTGGTTGGGTTCTAGCGAGGACCCTCTTCCTGGTTTGCAGAGGGCCTTCTTGGCAGAGAGAGTGCTCTGGTCTCTTCATCCATTTATGAGGGGCACCAATTCCATCCTGGGGGCTCCACCCCCATGGCCTCATCCAAACCCAGTTACTGCCCAAAGGCCCCACCTCCAAACACAGCCACACCGGGGATTAGAGGCTCAACATATAAATCTGGAGAGGACACAAGCATTCAGCCCGTAGCAGCAGGAGAGACCTACTGAGGAGGAGTCAGAAAGGAGGCAGAAGCAGAAGGAGCAGGGGCTTCATGTTTGCAGAGTCAGGGGGAGCCGCCAGATCATGCGCGGTCCTGTAGGCTTTGATCAGGCATTTGGATTTCGCTCGTAATTGATGTGAGCGAAACGAGTTACATGGACTAATTTTCTCACAGTTAGAGTAAACGTGAGGCTGATGTAACAAAGCTACTCGAGAACATTTGATGGCTTCGAGAACATAGCAGTTTATTCCTCTCTCACGATTTGGTCCAGGGCAGGTGGGTGGCCTCTGCACCATGACCTCATCCAGGAGCCCAGAGTAGCAGGTGCGGTTCTCACCACGTGCCTGAAACTCACACGCGTCAATTTCATCTACAACCCACGGGCTGGAACAAGTCCACGGACACACTGGGCTGCAAGGGAAACTGGGAGAGCCTGTCTCCAGCTGTATAGCCACGTGTCCAGGAAAGAGAGGAGAAATAACTGGGGGATAGCTGGCTAGTGGATCTGTGCATCGTGTTTTTAGTGATGTGAGAGTTAAATACACCTGTTTTAAGTTTTACATGATTTCTCTGCAAATTTGTGAAATTTTTTGTTTGCTGCAGGGGTCACCTATGAAAGGAAGATATATTCCATTCTTTAAGTAAAGCCTGGGGTTGAGATCTGGGGCTGTTAATGGGGAGGGGCTTGTCAGGAGACCTGAGCTCAGAACTCAGGCTCTGTTCCCCGGGGCTGGAAGTTAATTGAGCGGAAACAATGATTTAGTCAATTGTCATTCGAGTCAGGCCATATGTCTAACACTGTATCATCAAAGCCAAGGCATTTTGGGAGAGGATGATTATCCCCATTCATTATGTGCAGAGACTTCAGACACTTCAAAAACCACTAGATTACAAAGTTGCTGGGGCAGAACCTGCAAAAGATGAAGTTATAATTGAAAGCTACTTACGTGATATATTTTAAATGAGTTCAACTTTATACTTCTAGGCACATTAAGAAATCTCAAATAATTGTTTTTGGCCAGAGCTAAATTTAGAACCTCTAAGATGGATGGTTCTGTCATCCTCTTGCTCAAGTAATGTTCACGGTGTCCTGTTGTTTAGTAAGTACTACCACAGAGCGCCTACTGTATGCATGCTGCTGACAGGCCCCTGTTATCATTTTCTTTAATCTTCACAATACCCCTGGAGAGGTTCACAGATTTCACAGCAATAACAAACAAACAAAAAACCAGGATGCCCAGTTAAATTTGAATTTCAGAGAAATAATATTTAAAACTTTTTTTTATTGGAGTATATAGTTGATTTACAATGTTGTGTTAGTTTCAGGTGTACAGTAAAGTGAATCAGTTATATATATATATATATATATATATATATATCTTTTTTAGATTCTTTTCCCATATAGTTCATTACAGAGGAAGAAATAATATTTTTTCACAGTAAAAGTATGTCCCAAACATTACACAGAATATGCTTATACTAAAAAATTGTTATTTATCTGAAATTCACATTTAACTGCATATCCTGCCTTTTATCTGACACCCCACCTGGGAAGTAGGCGGTACCATCTTCATTTTTCAGATGAGGAAGTGGAGCTTCAGGGAGGCTTGAGTGACTTCCTTGGGTCACAGAGCCAGTAAGGACTAGTGTCGGATTGAAACAGTTTTTTGGACTTGAAAGTTCATGGTCTTGCCAACACGTTGTGTTTAGACCGCCCTCGATACCCTCCTGGCCTGGCCCTAAGTTACCTGCAGCCTGACCTCTCCTCTACTGCACTCAGCTTTGATGAGGCCCTGTGCTCTGTGACGAAGGCATCCCCGTCCTCACAGAGTTCCCGTCCAGCAGAGGCCAGAGAAGTGTCCAGCTAATGACAGTACAAAGTGATAAGTGTGGTGGACCAGTCAAGGAAATGACTTATTCTGCCTGACAACATACTATAGATTGCACGGCTTAAACAACAGAAATTTGTTTTCTCTCAGCTCAGGAGGTTGGGAGGTTCAAGATCAAGGTTCAGGCAAAGTAAATTTCATTCTGAGGCCCCTTCTCTTGGCTTGGAGGCCAGCTCTTTGTGTGTATGCAGAGAGAGAAAGGGGGTGAGTTCTCTGGTGTCTCTTCCTATAAGGATACTAATCCTATCAGATTAGGACTTCATCCTTATGAACCTCATGTAACCTTAATTACAGCTACATGGCAGTTAGGACTTCAGCAGATGAACTTTGGGGGGTACAAGTATTCAGTCCACATTCAGAGGGCTAGTGAAGGCTTCAGAGGGCAGGTGACATTTAAGCGAGGTCTAGAAAAATAGGCAGGCATCAGCAAAGGAGGAAGACAGAGCATTCTAGGCAGAGGGCACAAAACTACATGCTATGCTGGAAGAATGGTGAGCAGTCTTCTGGCTCTGCAGCAGTGACTCTCAAGATTTTGTGGACCAGAACATCACCTGGGGAACCTGTTTTCAATTCTGCATCCGTACATGGGCTCAGGAATCTGCATTTTAACCAGACCCAGGTGATTCTGACACGGATCTCTACCAGCCACACTGAGAAACAGGGTTCCAGGGAGAACCTAGAGATGAGGCTGAAAGGGCAGACTGGACCAGGCGGTGAAGGATTTTTATGGTAGATCGAGGAGTGAAGATCTTATTTTAATTTAAAGACAACTTTAGACTCTCTTAAGGAAAGATATCAAGGTGAAGGCTCCTCAAATAAGAACAGAGGTGTTTCTTGAAGTTTAACTTTGAAAAGATTTCAAATAATGAAACTAGAGCCATTTTGATCATTCATAGGGATGGGGGGTATGATGGGAGAATTTCACCCATAAATCTGGGACTGAGATTAAATTCCAAGGATCAGCTGGAAACAGCGAAGCTGGCCAGCTGGGCACGTGGGTTGACCGGCTTTTAGATGCTTGGCTTCTGTCAGTCAGAGAGCTGGACCACACATCATATTTAGCTGATGATCAGAAAACTGGTGAATGATTCTTTCAGGCTGAAGAAACAATACATCTGCCTTAATACCACTTTGAAAAAAAGCATCCAGTGGACTAAACATAATGATAATTTAATTTCTGTTTTCTGATTTACTCATTTAAAAGTTAATTTTTATTATGACTAAGCACACATTTACTTAAGAAAATTAGGAAAACACTGAAAAAGTAGAAGAAAAAAATCAGTCCTATTATCACTTTGCAAACAAAGTCTATTACTTTTTTGGGTATAAACTATAAAATCATTTTTATTTATTTTTAAAAATTTATTTATTTTTGGCTGCATTGGATCTTCGTTGCTGCACACGGGCTTTCTCTGGTTGCGGCGAGCGGGGGCTATTCTTCATTGTGGTGCGCTGGCTTCTCACTGAGGTGGCTTCTCTTGTTGCGGAGCATGGGCTCTAGGCATGCGGACTTTAGTAGTCGTGGCACGCAGACTCAGTAGTTGTGGCTCGCAGTCTCAGTAATTGTGGCTCACAGGCTTAGCTGCTCCACGGCATGTGGGATTTTCCTGGACCAGGGCTCGAACCCATGTCCCCTGCATTGATAGGTGGATTCTTAACCACTGAGCCACCAGGGAAGTCCCTAAAATAATTTTTATATTTTTAATAATTTATTATTTGATGTTGCTTCCAGTTTGGCTGGGCTCAGTATGCAAATGTCCCCAGCTTATCTCAGCAAATGTCAATTTTCTTGGAATGGACCTGAATTGATGACCTAGTTTAAATTACATTTGATGGACTTCCCTGGTGGACTTTCCCTATACTATCTGTATAGTACAGGGAACTATATTCAATATCTTGTAATAACCTATAATGGAAAAGAGTCTGAAAAAAAAAATATATGTGTATATATATATACATAACTGAATCACTTTGCTATACATCTGAAACTAACACAGCATTGTAAATCAACTATACTTCAATTAAAAAACAGAGAATTTGGTGTCAGATTTGTCTTTTTTTGGCTGAGTTGATGAGAGTCAGGTGGCCCAGTTATAGTCTGACTTCCTGTTTACTCTCTATGACTGGGTCCTGAAAACTCTCAGTTAATTGAGCTGTATTTTCATCTCCTTGTTCTGGCACCATGGGTCAGTTATCTATTGCCATGTAGCAAAGCACCTCAGAACTCTGTGGGCACAAATGACTATCTTGTTGCTTATGACTCTGTGGGTCAGGGATGTGGGCAGAGTTCAGTGGTTCCAGCTGGTCTCTGCTCCATGCGGTGTCAGCAGGGATGCAGTCTGAGCTCCTCGCGTCGAGGGAGCCTCGTGGGGCTGTTATCTGGGGGCTCTTGGGTCTCTTTCCTGTGACCTCTCTCTGCCCGCGGCCTCTCATCTTTCGGGATCCCTCCCTCTGTGTGACCTCTCTCCCACAGGAGAGTGTGGACTTCTTTACATACTGATTGTGAAAAAAGAGAGAGTGGGAGCTGCAGGCCTCTTCAGTTCTAGAACTCACTCAAGGCCACTTCTACCACATTCTGCTGCCCAAAGCAATATCAAGGCCAGCCTGGGGACTTCCCTGGTGGTCTCGTGGTGAAGACTTGGTGCTTCCACTGCAGGGGCCGTGGGTTTGATCCTTGGTTGGGAAACTAAGATCCTGCATGCCACATGGCCAAAAAAAAAAAAAGAAAAGAAAAGTGTGGTGTCTAGGGCTGTCCAATAACCTCAGAAGTCTCTTCTTGTCTTTGGAAGAGAGATCTATGGATGGAGTGAACTGGAGTCCTCAGCCATAGTTTTCCTCATTTTTTGGAGTTTCTCTTCTGTCCAGGCCCCTCTTTGTATAACTTGCTCCCATCTGGGGCCCACTGGTGTTGGAAAAGTATATTAGTCAGGGTTCTCCAGGGAAACAGAAAGTTTATTAGTATATTAGTCAGGGTTCTCCAGGGAAACAGAAATGGCAGGATATACATATCTGTCTGTCTATCTATCTATCTATCTATCTATCTATCTACCTACCTATCTATCTCTCTAGATCTATTGTAAGGAATTGGCTCATGTGATTGTGGGCACTAGCAAATCTGAAATCTGTAGGGCAGGTCGCTAAGCTGGGTAAAAGTGGATGCCGCCATCTTGAACCTGGATTCCACAGGATGACAGACTGGAAACTCAGGTAACATTTCTATCCGGCCATCTTGAGGAGAATTCCTTCTTCTCTGGGAAACCTCAGTCTTTACTCTTAAGGTCTTCAGCTGATTAGATGAGGCCCACCCACATTCTGGAAGGTCATCTGCTTTACTCACAGTCTACTGATTTAAATGTAATCACATCTAAGAAATACCTTCATAGAAACATTTAGACTAGTGTATGACCAAACAACTGGGCACCAGAGCCCAGCCAAATTGACACACAGCGTTCACCACCACAAAGAGAATGTGGGCTGCTGTCACCTCAGTATCTATATTGGTCCTCCTCTCCCCCTCCTACCAGCAAAAATTTAACTAAAGGTTGGATGACTCCTTGCATTCTTCTCTCCTTCCAAAATAATTTGGGGCACTCTCTTCGGCTTTCACACTTTTCCCGCCACCCTCACCTGCTCTGCTTACCACCTACAAACTCTGAGGTCACTCTGAGATTAACCAGATCATTTCAATACTTCTCTTTGCTACATCTGTTCAAACTTTCCCAATTATCTCTTTAGGATAACTGGAACATCCAAACCATTCTCTCAAAATTGGTCCAAATACCAAGAAGGAAAGTTAGTATTCATTCAATGTTTATAGTTGTTATGACTAATATGTTAGTTGTAGATAAAAATTTGTGATACTGTAGAATTGTGCATTCATGTGTTTATGGGTGTACCATGAACCCCTCTTTTAATCAGCATATATCATATATACGATATATTTATGCCAATTCTTGCATACATATTTCTTGTAAATAATTAGAGAACTATTTTATAGTATTGAATACGTCTTTGCTTTCATGGTATGTTAATGGTGCTCAGTTAACTTCCAGTTATAATGTAGTTTCCATGAGGAATATATAATCTGCCGTATGATGATCTTGACAAAATTGTTTTCCAGAACTCTCTTTAGCCAGTGTGTAGGTGTCTAGTCCTCTTTCCCCTCTGGCCTTTGACCTCCTCTCCTCACTCTTCCTGAGGCTTAGCCATGCCCCAGCGCGATCCCTGTGTTATCTTAACCAGTTATCTCTGGTGTTAAGAGAAAGTACTACAAATATATTTTACTAAGCCTCTATCCTGAGGATCAGATTTAATCCATAAAAATGGAATGTTTGCCTTTTAAAAAGAAATTTGTATTTTTCTTGCTTTCAGAAGGAGGCCCCAAGCTAGATCCCTGTACATTGTTAAATGAAAAAGAGTCTTCAAACAAATCCTTTAATTCTCCTTTGAGGAAAAAGCCCTTGGGTCCTTGTTTACTAATTTATTTTGAAACACAGTGGAAGCTGTGTTTGTGAAGATTCTGAGTCCTGCGGGTGGTGAGGCAGTGAAGGGTGATCCCTGAGGGGAGGGAATCATCATTCAATGAAATGGGGGTGAAGGGAGGGGTTGAGGTACCAGGAGCCGGGAAAGGGGGTCTGCAGTAGTCTGGGAAGCCTTCAGAGACTAATAAAGTTGGCCTTGAATAGGCACACTGGTTTTGCATGGAGAGAAGGAGAAGGGAAGAAAAGCAAGAGCCAAGGCTTGAGATGGAGGTGAGTATGGCCGGAGAGGGAGGGCTGGGAAACGGGGCCCACAGAGTGGAGGGGCTCACGGACAAGGTTGGACGAGGAGGGTGAGGCCGGCCACAGAGCCGTGTGAAGGTCAGACGGAAGCGCTGGGCAGGATTTCTTTTAGAAATGGGGGGAGAGAGGAGTCAGAGGAGGTTCTGAGAAGAGATGGAATGAAGCGTGTGTTTGCAAGAACGAGTCCGGATGAATTTGCGGGGTGGGGATACCCCTTCGAGTTAGGCTGCTGGGATGCTGAAGGCTCAGCCTCCCTAGCCATCCGCCCGGAGGCTCCGCCCACGACAGAACCGGAAGCCGGAAGTCGAACTCAAGTCCCTGGTCGCCTGGTCCACGTGCTGGGCGGGGGGGAGTAGGTGGAGAGAGACCAGTCACTGGGTCCTTGGTGGCCACCTCCTCTGGGCAAGGCGTGTGTGAGAGGGAAAGTGTGCTCATTTATTTCCTTCCTTATTCTGAAGAAGACTTGTTACTTGTTCCTTGTTGGAGGGTATAGTTTTCTTCATGTGGGGCTTTTAAAGAATTAGAGACATTTCTGCGAGGTAGCCCATTCTCAGGGCCTTTCTCCCATCAGTGAAAATATCTATTGAGAGAAACACAGCTGAGGAGCTAAGTACTGAAAACTGTGCTAGTAGCTTTGGAGCCTGACAAGAGGGATAGAGGGGGCGGGCAGGATCGGGTGATTGTTTATCTTTTGGGTACCAAGTCTTTCGCACGTTTATACTCACACCACCCCAGCAGGTTGATGGTGGCATCCTCATTTTGCAGATGGAGAAATTGAGGCTTAAATAACTTGGTCCAGAGCCAACTTGGAAATATTGGCATTGGGCCAAGCCAGGTCAAATTCAGACTCAGAATTCAGATTCTCAAGGTCCCCTTGCCTCCATACAAGGAAAAAAAAATATCTGGGAAAACTCCTACTCTCTTATAGTTAGGCATCCTACTTAAATGTCTTTTTCTCAGATTTTTTTGGGAGGCAAAGAGAAGGCTTTGTGGGATAGAAGTAAGGGGGGAGACTCAGTCCAGAATTCTGGGCTTTGGAGGTCAAGGCTGTGTTTGCTCAGGGCTCCTGGGACAGTCCTCACTGGAACTTTTAGCCAGAAGATCTACACAGAGAGAGGGCAGGACTCCAAAACCATCAAGAGGAGAAAACACAGAGCTTTAGGAATGCAGACGTACATCTCCTGCTTGTTCTGCTTATTTGAAAATAGGTAAATTTACTGCTAGAAAGACCGCGAGGGACTTTTTACACTCTCTATAGCTCTGGCAAAGAGGTAGTTTTAAAATAGTGGCCGTCCCCCTGTGCGTGTTGGAAGAACTCTTTTGGCATTACATTTTAAAAACTTAAGTGACTTTACATATTAAAGAACCTAATGCATGAAACGTTTTCTTTCTATAGCATCAGTTTCACTGTGGTTCTGTCAGTGCTGGGTGATTAATGTTTGCACAGATGCACCCTCTGTGGGTGCAATCATGTGTAGGGCTTTTATCACTTGATTTTTTTCTCAAACACATTTCCATGTGTTAAAATCATTTATCTACTTGATATATAGATATATATATATATAATATATCTAGTTATATTATTTATAACTTCACAATAGTCCAGCATATTGGTTTATTATAATTTCCTTTACCATTTCCCTAATTTTGGTAGTGGGGAGTGGTGGTACATGCCGAGGGGGGCATTTGAGGAATGTCCAAACTTTCAGTTCTCTCTGTGAAACCATCATGAGCCTCTTTGCATAAATTAGTGTTTTTTCTGTGGGTTTTCTTGGAGGCTGTTCCCCAAAGTGGAATCACTAGGTCAAACAGTTTAGTATCTCTTACTAGACAGTTTGGCAGAATTTTACAAACGTGGTCATCACTCTCCTTCCTCCTTCCTCCAAGGACAGATATTCCTATCCTACATGGGGACAGCCACATTCCACGTCTGGAAGTTTTACCCTTCTATAGTCACAGAAAAACAGGAAGCTTGGGTTCTAGTCTCTTCTATATTTAGCTTTGTATTTTGTCCAGTTATTTCATTCTTCCTCTCTATAAAATGGGGTCATGTTTACCCTTTCTATTTTAATTGAAAATCAAGTAAAACTTAGATGAAAATGTGAAGATATGTGAAAGTACCAAGCAGTCTACAAGTGACGGTAGGATCAATCTACCTGGGGATATGCAGTCTTTAAGAGAAGGGAAGGGAAACTAATATGTACTTAGTGCCTTGCAGGTTTCAGGTACTTCTTAAACTTGACCTCATTTCATCCAGTCTCATTGGATCCTTATTTAACCCTGTGAGGTAGGAACCCACCTTTAATACATGAAGAAACTAAGGTCCAGAGACAGGAAGTGTTTTCCCCAGTCACATAGCTAGGAAGTGGCAGACACAGAATTGACCAGCTTGACTTGATTCCGAGTCCAGGCTATATCCTGGGTTAGGATCCTGTGGGACCTTTTGTTGTATAGCACTAGTTAACAATCCAATCTGAAAAGGCAGATGTATTAATTTGCTAGGGCCGCTATAACAAAGTCCATAGATTGGGTGGCTTAAACAACAGAGATTTATCATCTCACAGTTCTGGTGGCTAGAAGTTCGAGATCAAGGCAGTGGCAGGGTTGATTTCTCCCGAGGTGTCTCTCCTTGGCTTGTAGATAGCTGTCTTCTCCTTCTCTTCACTTAGCATAATTCTCTGAAGATTCACCCACGTTGTTGTATGTATCAATAGTTTATTTCTTTTCATTGCTGAGTAGTATTCCACTGTATGAATGTACACAGTTTGTTTAACCATTCACCTGTTGAAGGACATCTGCATTGTTTGAAGTTTTGGGCTATAAACCTTTGTGTACAAGTTTTTGTGGCAACACAAGATTTCATTTCTCTGGGATAAATGCCTGCGAATGCAGTTGTTGGGTCATGTGATAGTTGCATGTTTAGTTTTTTAAGCAACTGCCAAACTGTTGTCTTGAGTAGCTGTGTTATTTTACATTTCCACCAGCAGTTCATGAGTGGTCCAGTTTCTTTGTATCCTTTCCTGCATTTGGTATCGTCACTGCCTTTTATTTTAGTCGTTCTAAGTGTGTAGTGATATCTCATTGTGGTTTTAGTTTGCATTTCGCTAATGGCTAATGATGAGTATCTTTTCATTTGCCATCTGTGTATCTTCTTCAGTGAAATATCTTCTCATGTCTTTTGCCTATTTTCTAATTGGATTGCTTTTTTCAAACTGTTGAGTTTTGAGGGTTTTTAAAAATGTTTATATATTCTAGATACCAGTCCTTTGCCTGTTTTTTAATTGAGTTGTTCGGGTTTTTGCTATTGAGTTGTATGAGTTCCTTATTTATTCTAGATATTAACTCATTATTGGATATATGGTTTGTAAACATTTTCTCCCATTTCATAGGTTATCATTTCATTCTGTTGATTGTTTCCTTTCCTGTGTAGAAGCTTTTTAGTTTGATGCAATCCCGTTTGTCTATTTGTACTTTTGTTGCCTGTGCTTTTGGTGTCATATCCAAAAAAATCACTGCCCAGACCAGTGTCAACAAGCTATTTACCTAGGTTTTCTTCTAGTAGTTTTATAGTTTCAGGTCTTATGTTTAAGTCTTTAATCCATTTTGACTTGATTTTTGTATGTGGTGTGAGATAAGGGTCCTTTTTTATTCTTCTGCATGTGGATATCCAGTTTACCCAGCACCATTTACTGAAGAGACTGTCTTTTCCCTATTCTGTATTCTTGGCACTCTTGTCAAAGATGAGTTGACTGTAGATCTGTGGATCTATTTTTGGGCCCTCTATTCTGTTCCATCAGTTTATATGACTCTTTTTATACCAGTACCATACTGTTTTAATTAACATAGCTTTGTAATATATTTAAAAATCAGGAAGTGTGATGCCTCCAGTTTTGTTCTTCTTTCTCAAGATTGCTGTAGTTATTCAGGGTGCTTTGTGGTTCCAGATGAATTTTAGAATTTTTTTTTTCTATTTCTAAAGAATGCTGTTGGGCTTTTGATAAGGATTGCATTGACTCTGTAGATCACTATGGGTGGTATGGACATTTTAACAATATTAATTCTTCCAATTCATGAACATGGATGTCATTTAATTTTCCATATCTTTTAAAATTTCCTTCATCAATGTTTTCTAATTTTCAGAGTACAAATCTTTGATCTCTTTGATTAAGTTTATTCCTAAGTTTATTATTTTTGTTGCTATTTCAAATAGGATTGTTTCCTTAATTTCCTTTTCAGATAATTTGCTGTTTATTTAAAGAAATGTGACTGATTTTGTGTATTGATTTGTATCCTGCAGCTTTACTGAATCTGTTTATTAGTTTTAACAATTTTTTTTTGAGTCTTAAGGATTTTTCCATGTATGTGATCATGTCACCTGCAAACAGAGATAATTTTACTTCTTCCTGTGCAATTTAGATGCCTGTTATTTCCTTTTCTTGTCTAATTGCTCTAGCTAGGCTATCCAGTACTATGTTGGAAAGAAGTGTTGAGAGTGGGCATCCTTGATTTGTACCAGATCTTAGAAGGAAATCTTTCAGTTTTTCCCTGTTGATTTTGTTGTTATCTGTAGGTTTTTCACATATGACCTTTTATATATATAACTGAATCACTTTGCTGTACACCTGAAGCATTGTAAATCAGCTATAGTTCAATAAACAAAAACCCCAAGAAACCCAAACAGCTTCTCTTTTAGCTGGCTTCCTCTGACACTCCTCCATCAGGAGAAGGGGGGATGCTGCCTAACTATTGCCAAATGGAAGTAAAAATTTAGGCTCCCCTCTCAGCTTCTGGTGACAGTGGGGAGTTCTTCATTACTACTGGAGAGCTGTAAGAGTTGCATCTCCCTACTAGGCATTCACTGATACTGACTTGCCTGGGAGAGGTATGAGTGCCTTGTCACTGCTCCCCACGTGGTCTCCAATGACAGTTTTACGTGGGAGGCTGGTCTTGTTACTGTTGTATGCTGGTGAAAGTCATGACTTTCCACTAGGCAATGTTTGGTACCACCCAGGAGGAGTGGGAGGGTGCCTCATGACTGCCTGATAGGGGTGGCAGGGCAGACTCCCAGTGTATTCTCTGCTGACACCATGGGGAGGGGTGGTGGTGGTGGTGGTTTTGATGAACAGTGTTATAACCTGGCAGGGTTGAACATCTTGGTCCACACTCTGTCTTCTTTGACACCACTATGGTTGGAGGGAGGTGTGTTGGAATGCCTCATTACTCCCTGAAAAGTGTGGAAATCTAGGCTCCCCACTTGGCTTTTGTTGGCATGGGTGGAGGTGGGGCCACAATTTTTTTTCCATAATATTTGGTTGGAGTAGAGCAGTTGTTGTCTAAATGTTTTCTATCTTGTTAGGTGTTTTTTTTTTTAATTTTATTTATTTTTGGCTGCATTGGGTCTTTGTTGCTGCGCATGGGGCTTTCTCTAGTTGTAGCGAGTGGGGGCTACTCTTCGTTGTGGTGCACGGGCTTCTCATTGCGGTGGCTTCTCTTGTTGCGGAGCACGGGCTCTAGGCGCGTGGGCTTCAGTAGTTGTGCATGGACTTAGTTCTTCCACGGCATGTGGGATCTTCCTGGACCAGGGATCAAACCTGTGTCCCCTGCATTGGCAGGCGGATTCTTAACCACTGTGCCACCAGAGAAGTCCCTTGTTAGGCTGACCCTTATCTGGTCCTTTGGCTAGAGAGAGCAAGCTTTTGGGGGGGCTTTTTATCTGCAGTCATTTATGTTTTTGAGTTGGCAGCTTCTTAGCTCCAAATCTGAGAGAGGTGAGGCAAAGAGAAAACCCAAGGAGCTCACTACCAGGTTCCTCGGGACCCAAAGCCCCTACATAGTGGGCCATCTTCTCTCCACCTTTCATAGTCTTTTTATGTTTTTGCACATGTAATATCCAGAGTTTTAGTTGTGCTTAGCAGGAGGGATAAGGAAAAGTGTGTCTACTCCATCTTCCCAGAAGCAGAAGTCTCCCCTGCATATTATATCACACAATAGTTTATGTTTTGACATAGTCTTCACAATGCGCATTTTTCTGTACTGTAAGTTTTAGTTGACTATTATGTTTATTTTCGTGTAGTTGTTTCGATATACCAAACTAATGCATTATATACAATATTAACTAAAGCATAGTTGCTGTATAGTTGCGGTTCTAAAGAATCTTTTTCAACTTCAGATCCATAATGGTCTGATGGGCTGAGGCCAATAAATTCTCTCCTATATATAGGGTCTGTTCCTGGATATTACAGAAGCTGGAATCTAATATTTATTTCCATTTGGGCTTCTGTCCAAATAAGTCTTTGCATTTTATATATTTTCAAAGCCCTTTCATATCCCATCTTGCCTCTCTAACTTTGTGTATGCTTTCTTTAGCATGAAATTTCCTTCTTCACCTCACCAAATTCCTCCCACTTGGTAAAATGCCACCTCCATCTAAAAGTAGCCTCTTCCTTCTGAGCTTCTGTGTTGGATCTCTACCTGTGTTCGCTTGCTCAGACCATCCTCACGTTATTGTTTCTCTATTTCACACTTCCCCTTCTAAACTACACATTTCTTGAAGGTAGAGACAACTGTGCATTTTTCATCTTTGTTTCTTTTTTCCCAGTTTCTTTTCTTTTTTTATTAAAAAACAATTTTTTTTTTAATGGCTGCATGGCTTGTGGGATCTTAGTTCCCTAACCAGGGACTGAACCCATGCCACAGCAGTGAAAGCACCGAGTCCTAACCACTGGACCACCAGGGAACTCCCTTTTTAAAAACTTTTATTGAAGTACAGTTGATTTACAATGTTGTGTTAATTTCTGCTGTACAGCAAAGTAACTCAGCCGTATATATATATATATATATATATATATATATATATATATATATATATATATATATATATTCTTTTTCGTATTCTTTTCCATAATGGTTTATCACAGGATATTGAATATAGTTTCCTGTGCTACACAGTAGGACCTTGTTGTTTATCCATTTTTCACCTTTATATGCCCCTTGTTCTTACTGGTTAAACATAGAAATAACTCAATATATGAATATGATTATATTAATATGAATATTGATTTATATGAATAAATTAATTATCTTATTTGACCCCCTACCTCATGTGTTGTGAGGTAGACAAATATTACTGTTTTCTCTCCCAAGGGAGTGTCCATATACCCCCTTTCTATTTATGTGTATATCTGACCTTGGGAAATTAGGGGAGAGTTCAAGGAGCCGAGCTTTTGGAGCCGGACAGGTTTGGGTTCTAATCCCAGCTTCATCTCTTACTGTGACCTCAAGTCTCTTAACCTCTTAGAACCTCATTTTTCTCATCTGTAAAGTGGGGACAATAACATCCACCACTCAGAATGGTGCAGAGAGTTAAGTAAAATATTTATTCCTTTCTGCCTATTCACTCTTAAGCCTTTGCATTAAACAATTGGCCATCACTTGGGAGTTCTCACTAACAGTCCTTAAAACCTCATTCTTTATTCATTAATTCGCTCCTACCTCCACCTGCCCCCACCCTCCCCGGAGAAAAGGCACTGAGCTTTGAGGCTCCTGAGTCCC
Organism: Balaenoptera musculus; assembly: GCF_009873245.2. NCBI lineage: Eukaryota > Metazoa > Chordata > Mammalia > Artiodactyla > Balaenopteridae > Balaenoptera > Balaenoptera musculus. The sequence goes on from NC_045790.1 coordinate 10,453,377, forward strand.
TCCTGAGAGGTTCCTGAACCTCCACAGATAAGCTGGATCCTTCTGTATGCTCCCCGGGGAGAGAGAACAATAGCTCTCTAGACAATGTAACTGTTGGATTATGCACCGTGAAATGAATCTCCTGCTACGCTAAGTGAAAGAACAATCTCTCTCCTTGGCTTTCTTTGGAAGTGTCCTCTTCCTTATTCAGATATCCTCATCAGTTTATCAGCACTCTTCCTACAGTGGAAAATGGGATCAAAGCAAGGTCTGACTTCCTGCTTGGCATTAATCATTTGCTCGTCATGGAATAATAAATGATTTACTTTTTAGTTTGTTAACAGAATGCCAGTGAGATCAATTCTTTGGATGTAAGACTGACTGTCTATGGGTTTTTAAGTTGTTTGACCTTCAGCATAGATGTGACTGAAATAAACTCAGCATGCAAAAATCTACGCATCCCCACTCCACTGCGCACTCTCTCAGGAAAGGAGCTGTAATTCATCTTCATGGGCAGATCAATACTGCTGTGTCTTCAGCAGTGGGCAATTTTTACACAGCGATTGTACCCATAGCACTTATACCTGGGGGAAGCTGTGCTATTCCAACTATTTCTTTGGCCAGTTGAGGAATGTAAATCTGTATATTTCACCAACAGTCAAGGATGCATTCAGATGTAGAAGGCAGGAGGATGTGTAGGTGTCTTGCGGCTACTGTAACAAACTACTGCAAACTTGGTGGCTTAAAACAACAGAGATTTATTCTCTCTCAGTTCTAGAGGCCAGAAGTCTGAAATCTACCAGGGCAGTGCTCCCCCGGGTGCTCTTCCAGCTTCTGGGGCTGCCCCCTCATTCCTGGGCTGGGAGTGCATCACTCCAGCTTCTGCCTCCCTCTTCCCCTCATCTTCTCTTCTGTGTGTCTGTGTCTTCTCCCCTCTTCTGTCTGTCTCAAATCTTCCCCTGCCTTTCTCTTAAATCCGTTTGCCATTGAATTAAGGACCCACCTGGATAATCCTCATCTCAAGATCCTTGACTTAATTACATCTGCAAAACTCTTTTTCCAAATAAGTTCACATTCGCAAGTTCCAGATTTGACATGGGTATCTTTTTGGGGTCCTTGTTTTAGTCTACCACAGAGGACTAAGAATGACTTCAAATTGGATGACTTACAGATATTTTATCTTTAGCCCCATGCCTTGATGTTTTGGGCACAGAAACATTTCTGTGGGCTGACGTACTAGACAGTTCCTGGGAAAATACAGAAATGGTTATGTTACTATATCAGCACTATAATTCTGATTATTTCTCTAATTCCAATAGTGAAAGCTCACTGATGCTAAATATTTTGTAATGGGTATGATTTCTAAGACTCAGATGTGCAAAAAGGAACCCTTAATTGTTCCCCTATAATTTCTATCTCAAGCTTCATTTACCTGATCAAAATTTAATCAAGCCACTTCTAGAAAATTCCATCCCTTCAATGATTTCTCAGTCCTTTTAGATTTAAAGTTAGCTAAGGATTTCCCCTACTCCCCTTCCTCTCCATAAGACTGATTCTAAATTCCAGGCTTAGGCAGGCCATAGACTGTTATGATCATGAATGAGGCTTTGAACCTGCACTGAAAACCAGCATCTCTACTTACAATCTTGTGCAGTCTTGGTGCTGCAGATTGGGTTCCTGAGGAGCAAACTATGAGATGCAGGATGTTTGCTAAGGAGCGCCCTCGGGATCAATGCCTTTCAGGGGAGGAACGGGAGTGGGAGTGGACAAAGAAAGATGTCCAATTGTAATGTAGGCCCAAAGACAGCTTTGGCCAACCCCACAGGCTGCTCTGAAGCTAGGATAAGCCTTCTGAGTTGTCCCAAGTTGGGCTGAGATGGCCAGGTCTTCGTACTTGCACATTGATCAGTCACTGGTTGTAGGCTACCCTGGGAGGTGATGTAATCTCAGGCAAGGCAGCTCTCTGCAGCTGAGGCAAACTCTTTTTAAATTTTTTTTGGTAAATTTATTATTTATTTATTTATTTGGCTGCGTTGGGTCTTCATTGCTGTGTGCGGGCTTTCTCTAGTTGCGGCGAGCGGGCTCTACTCTTGGTTGCAGTGCCCAGGCTTCTCATTGCGGTGGCTTCTCTTGTTGTGGAGCATGGACTCTAGGCACGTGGGCTTCAGTAGATGTTGCACACGGAGTCAGTAGTTGTGGCTCGCAGGCTTAGTTGCTCCGCCGCATGTGAGATCTTCCTGGACCAGGGCTCAAACCCGTGTCCCCTGAATTGGCAGGCGGATTCCTAACCACTGTACCACCAGGGAAGTCCCCTGAGACAGACTCTTAAGTGGCTGACAGCTGAAGGCTGTCTGCCAATTACATCCCCCCACCCACCTGTAGCTGCAGATCTGGTGATACATTACAGTATCCACTTCAGTCCATCACACTGCTTGGATCTTCTCCATCTGTGTTTCAGGAGCAGCTACTCCAGGGTGCCAGTGCACTTTTCCTCCTGGGGGAAATTTACAAGGGGAAGGTTTACGGGATGAACTACAACATTCACCTCTGAGCTGGCCTCTGGGCCACGCTGACATTCATTATCCCCTTCCTCTACTGCCTAGATTCCCTGCAACCTTGGCTAGGACGTTTGCTGGTCCTCATGGCATAATACAGACTCTCACCTCTGAGGGGGTCTGAGCTGTGGTCACTAAGGACATCTTAGGCTGGAATTCCTGCCTTTGTTCATTTTGTGTCCAAATTGGACAAAGGAGTGCCGAGAGGTGCTCAAGTGGTTCCTCCCCACCCCCATTTTGTTGATCAATGTTAATTAGCCCTGCCAGGATGGTGCATCCCCTTCTTTCCTGGTGGTCCCTTGGCTCCAGGAGCTGAAGTGCACAGATGGCGGTCACCACCTCAGCTTCAATGGGAGTCCTGCTGTGTCCACTGGAAGAGGTGTCCTTCCTTTGGGAACCATGAGCTGCAGAGCCCAGAGCTGGAAGGACAGAAGCACAGATTCCCCATGTGGGTCGCTGAGTGTGATGGTAAGTGATGCCACCCCTTGGTTCCCAGGCCATGTGTTTTTCCTTTGGGGTTACAGCCCTGTATAAAATTTTGATTAAAAATGGGTACTGCTTTTCAAATGTACAGGGAATACTCACCAAGATAGACTGTATTCTGGGCTATAAAAAAGTCTCAATGCAACAGAATTGAAATATACAAGTATGTTCTCTGATACAAAAAGAATTAAGTTAGAATGCAATAACAAAAATATATGCATCATATCACAAAATAGCTAGAAATAAAAACTAAATAATCCATGGGTCAAAAGAGAAGTCACAAAGAAAATTAGAATATATTTGGAACTGAATGAGAATGTAGACACAGCACATTAAAATTTGAGGGATGGAACTAAAGAACTATTGATATACAAGAGAAAGCTAAAATGTTAAGTGCTTATATTATAAAGAAAAGCTTAAAATCAGTGACCTAAACTTCCACCTTAAGAAGCTAGAAAAAGAAGAATAAAGTCCAAGGTATATAGATGAAAGAATTTAACAAATATATGCATATCAATGAGAAAGTAAATAAACAAGCAATATACAGACCATTAGTGAAACTGAGTATTGTTTATTAGAAAAGATCAAGAAAGAAATATGGGTACTGCCTTGGAGGTATCGTAGCATCTGAAATTATTGCTATCAAGCTTTGATATCTAATTTGCCATGAATCCCGCACCTCATTCCTGGAGGCCTCTAATCCTTTCACGTGGGTCTCTCCCGGACCGGTAGTATCCTCACGTGTGTGCCCTCTCAGTGCTCTGCTGAATACTTGAGGGTGATCCCCTGCAGAGCTCCAGCTTCTCTCCCTGGGCAGCTCTGTGTCCTGCAAACTCTAGCCTCCTTGGGCTCTCTAGATTTTCAGATCTGTCTTTCCAATTCAGGGAGTCTGCCGGGTTCCACCTGATGCCCATCCCTGTACTGTGTCTTGGAAACTCTCAAGGCTTCAGCTGGGGCCGTCGTAGGGCTTGCTTTGTCTATTTCCTGTCTCAGGGATCGCAGTCCTTCCCTGTCTGATGTTCACTATCTCGAAAACCATTTTTTATGTATTTTGTCCAGGTTTTGGTTGTTTCATGGGGGAGAACAAATCTAGGTGGAAGCAGAATTTGACTGGGGTTTTCTAAACCTAAAGGCAAAAACTTTTATTTCCCTCTTGTTTCTTCATGGCTCTTTTCCCTTTGGGGCAACCTCAGTCCGGAATTTCCTGGCCTGCAAAGCAAAGGCTCACAGGTTAAAGTAATGGCAGGAAAATAACAAACAAAAGCCAACAAATATCTCTTAACAATATCACGTCTGATTCTTCCAAAATGGTGACTCATGCAATTTCTTTCACCGTAATCAAGTTTTATTGTCCTAACCAAGGAAGAGACACAGAAGATTCTGTAGGTGTCTAAACCCTATTTTTTCTTGGCTTGATTTTGTAAGGGAAATTGCCCAACTATACATGAGTCCTCTGAGAAACAAAATTGCCCAATATCAGGAACTTCCAAAGCAGCCTAAGGAGAGTCCAATGTATCCCTGGCGTCTTTCTCCCCTTGGTGTGTGAGATCCATTTTCCTTGCTCTAATGTGGAGAGCTTAGTTTTTGTTTGCGTGTCTGAGTCTCTAATGCCCAGAGTCAGTGTCTGCAGCACTGCAGGTACTTTGCCAACAGTGCAGGGGAGAGAGAAAACCTGGTGCAGGGGAGAGAGAAAACCCACTCCCATCAATCCCATTCTCTGTGGGCACCGTGGGGACAGCAGAGTTAGAACTCTGGGCACGTGGGCCCCTTCAGTGTCTCAGTGGTATTGAACTGACTTAGAAATGAAAGTCCCAGCTTTTATTTTTTTTTAAAAATTTATGTATGTATGTATTTATTTATTTTGGCTGTGCTGGGTCTTAGTTGCGGCACGTGGGATCTTCGTTGTGGCATGCAGACTTCTTAGTTGCAGCATGCGGACTCAGTTGCGGCATGCATGCAGGATCTAGGTACCCAACCAGGAGTTGAACCCGGGCCCCGCTACATTGGGAGTGTGGAGTCTTACCCACTGGACCACCAAGGAAGTCCCAGTCCCAGCTTCTTTAAATGAACACTGTAGGAGAATGGGTGCTTGGCTAAAGTGGACTTCATTGCGAGGCACTGAATATTCATTTTGGTTGATCTCCAAATGGCTAAGGACAAAAATTTCACATTAAGCTGAAACTGAGGCAGAAGCCTGTTATCACTATCACAGAAAGAACTCATGGGATATAAGAATGAATCTGACATTTTATTAAAAATTAAATTTTTTGCTGTTACTTAAAGTGGAAAACCTGCATTTGTTGTATGGGTATGTAGCTTCAAACACAGCCATATAGATATTCTTAGCATTTCATTAAATACGTATGTGTGTCCTGCAGAGTTACAACTGCACATGACATAATTTAGCTTTTGATACTATTGATATATGGTTTAGGTACATCACAAGTTCTGTTAAATATACGTATGCATTCGTTTTCAAATCCGATACTCTAGGTGCACAATTTGCCTGTACACAGTTGGGCTGATGGTCCTAAGATGAGCTTTAGTACAAGTATCAACAGAACAGTTGCTGAACTGCTGGATTTCCATGTGGTGCTTCTATCTTTCACTTGATGACACCCACCAAACTCTTAAGGTTACCGAAGTTTAGGAGGTTAAAAAGTCAGAGTGTCTTCATTCAGCTGCCGAATCAAATTTGTACATAGCACAATAGTACTGAAAACCTTTAAATTACCACTATTTCAAAATCGGTCCCAACACAGCCTGTTCTTGCTTTGGGAACAGAAAAGAGGAAGACAACTGTTGAATATATGTTTCTTTTGTGATGTAGGCTGTGCATGTGTGAGGGTGGAGGTGTATGGGAAATCTCTGTACGTTCCACTCAGTTTTACTGTGAACCTAAAACTACTCTAACAAAAATTCTACTTGAAAAAATTATATTTAATAGTGAAATGAAGTTTATTCCTACAGTTAAACACCTGATCAAAACCCTTCTTTCAATAATCTGATTAAAATGTAGAATGCTGATGTAAGTTATTTTACAGAAATACTTGAAGGGGGAAGAAACCAAACAGTATTCCTAAATCAGCATTTTGAAGGGAAATAAGTTCATCAGCCTCTGAAGGTCAAAAAGCATTTGCTACGCTGTCATCCTGTCCCCCACCCAGCTGCGGCTGGACCATGACCCTGTGTTTATCACTTTTGTCTCTGTGTCAGGACTTTTGGAATTAATGCTGTCTTCCTCAGAGGCTGAGGATTCTGTCGTGTTCTGATAAGAGCAGGATTTCCACAGAGCCCCAGATGACTAGCGGATTCATTTGCTAGGGCTGCCGTAACAAAGTGTGACAGACTAGGGGCTTCAACAACAGAAATTTATTGTCTCACAGTTCTGGAGGCTGGAGTCCAAAATCAAAGTGTCGGGAGGATTGGTTTCTTCTGAGGCCTCTCTCCTCAGCTTGTTAGATGGCTGTCCTCTCCCTGTGTCTTCACCTGGTCTTCCATCTGTGTGTGTGTCTCTGTACTAATCTCTTCTTATAAAGGCACCAGTCATTGGGTTAGGGCCCACTCCAGTGACCTTATTTTACCTTAATTACCTCTTTAAAGGCTCTGTCTCCAAATACAGCCACATTCTGATATAATGGAGGGTGTGCCTGGATACTTCATGACCACTCTGTGTCAGAGTCTGAATTTTTCTGAGAAGGAACCCTCTTTTTTGTTTACAGATGGGACAGGCAGTTTGGGGATATATTTAACCAAGGGTCTGCAACTACATGTTTGCAGTGATAAATGAGGAAACTGGGAAGGATGCTGAGTTGGTCCCATCTTTACATTCATCCTAGCAGATGGCACATGCATCATACCCCTCTCCTTTCTGGAATTTACGTAGTCAAAATCTCTTAGGATGATCTTTATAAAATGTTTCTTCTAATTGGATGTCTGTCCTGGAAAAATTGTGTGAATTTGAAAATGAGTACCAAGGTGAAATGGATGCCCAATAGAATAAAGAAGGTAGAATTCCAGAGGTCAGCTGAATTCCAGAGCTAAACAACGTGGCCTCTTCCTTCATATGTGAACTCATCTTTCAGAGAGTTACCCCATTCTTTCCCAATAAAGACAGATGAAATGTCATTTAAAAACCTCATTATATGGATTCGGTGCTGATTAGTTAATTGGCATCAATATTGTGAACTCTGGCTGCTTTGTATTCTGCTCTGTGTGCATTTAAAGATTTATTTATTTATTAATTTATTTGGCTGAGTCGGGTCTTAGTTGTGGTGCTCGGGCTTCTCTTTAGTTGTAGCACGTGGGCTCTCTAGTTGTGGCACATGGGCTCTCTCGTTGTGGCATGCGGGCTCTAGAGCACACGGGCTTAGTTGCCCCTTGGCCTGTGGGAATCTTAGTTCCCTGACCAGGGAGCGAACCTGTGTCCCCTGCATTGGAAGGTGGATTCTTAACCACTGGACCACCAGGGGGGTCCTGCATTTAAAAATCTTAGTATCAAAATTGCCATCAGTAGAACTGGGCAGAGAAATACAAAACGAGCTTGGTGCACCTTGAAGCAGGGAAGTAAGGAAGTGCTCACTAAATAAATAAGGAAGAAAGTAAGGAAATAGGAAGAGAGTGATGAAGGGAGGGAGGGAGAGAGAGAGAGAGAAAGAGAGAGAGGGGAGAGGAGAGGTGTGTAGGGAGAAAAAGAAAAAGGGGAAAAACAAAGAAGGAAGGAAGGAAGGAAAAGAAGAGGGAGGGAGGAAGGAAGCATGGGGGTGTGTCAAAGGGACCCAGGAGCCAAATGAAAGAGCTCCTAATGGCCAAAGCTAGAAAATTTTGAACAAAATAAATAATAATAGTAATGGATTATAACTTAAGGAATAAAATAACTGAGTCCATAATGATATAAAGAAACAATTGAAGAAATAAATAAATGAGGAGAAGGCACAAACTTTCCTTAAAGAGAATACCAAATTATATATGTGGACTCTCCTTCTCCAGGGGGTGGGACTTAATTTCCCTCCTCTTGGGTGTGGGCTGGACTTGGTGACTCGCTTCCAAAAAACTGAGTGTGGAGAGGGAAAAGATAGTAATCTGATGGCAGAGAAACCTGGCAGACACCACTTTAACCAAATGATCAAGGTCAACATCACCAGTGATAAATTATGTTGATATGTATTCCTTGACATGAAATGATGAGAAGTGCCTTTTGTCTCTGTGGTATTCTTGCCAATAACCCATAACCCCAGTCTAGTAATGATAAAACACCAAACAAACCCAACTTGGGGGAATTCTATAATATACCTGACCTTTCAAGGTCATGAAAACAAGAAAAGACTGAAAAACCATCACAGACCAGAAGAGACTAAAAAGACATGATGAGTAAATTCAAAGCAGAACGTTGGATTGGATCCTGGGACAGAAAAGGGATATTAATGGAAAAATGAGTGAAATTCACATAGAGTCTGTAGTTCAATTAATAGTATTGTACTTGTATTAATTTCTTAGTTTTGACAAATGTAGAATGGTTATGTAAGAAGTTAACATTAGGGGGAGCTGGGTGAAGGGTACATAGGAACTCTGAACTATCTTTGCAACTTTTCTGTAAATCGAAATTATTCCAAAAGTAATATTTAATTAAAACATTATTCATGAAAAGATGCTCAACATCACTAATCATCAGGGAAATGCAAATCAAAACCACAATGAGATATCACCTCACGTCTGTTAGAATGGCTATGAAAAAAAAAGGGAAGAGATAACAAATGTTGGCAAGGATGTGGAGAAAAGGGAACCCTTGTACACTGTTGGTGGGAATGTAAATTGGTACAGCCACTATGGAAAATATTATGGAGGTTCCTCAAAAAATTAACAGTAGAACTACCATATAACCCAGTAATTCCATTTCTGGGTATTTATCCAAAGAAAATGAAAACACTAATTCAAAAAGATATATGCACCCCAATGTTCATTGCAGCATTATTTACAATAGCTAAGATACAGAAGCAACTGAAGTGTCCACTGATAGATGAATGGATAAAGAAGATGTGGTGTACATATAATATGGAATATTACTCAGCCATAAAAAAAGATGGAAATCATGCCATTTGTGACAACATGGATGGACCTAGAGGGCATTATGCTAAGTGAAATATGTCAGACAGAGAAAGACAAATACCATATGATCTCACCTATATGTGGAATCTAAAAAACAAAAAACACAAAAATCCAAGCTCATAGATACAGAGAACAGATTGGTGGTTGCCAGAGGTGAGGGGTGTGGTGGGGGTCAAATGGGTGAAGGGGGTCAAAAGGTACACAGTTCCAGTTATGAAATAAATAAGTCATAGGGATGTAATATACAGCCTGGTGACTACAGTTAATAATACTGTATTGCATATTTGAAAGTTGTTGACAGTAAATCTTAAAAGTTTTCATAAGAAGAAAAAAAATTTTGTAACTATGTATGGTGTTGGACATTAAATAGACTTATTGTGGTGATCATGTCACAATATATACAAATATTGAATCATTATGTTTTATATCTGAAACTAACACAGTGTTCCATGTCAATTAAAAAAATCCAGGGAAGGATAAAAAAATTACAATCATTTTTCTAATTAACTCAATGACAATCCCAGTGTTTCTTCAAGGGTGAAGGGCTGTGAGCTCACAGGCATTCTCTGGTTCTGAGTTAATCAGAAAACCCTTCGCACCTTCAGCCTAAAGTCTATAACCAAAACGTGCTGAAGGTCATCAAAATGTCTAAGGTGCATTTTCAAAACTACTCTAAATATGCCAAAATACCAACATCTAAGAGCAACAGGTTTGAGGATGCAAAGGGCTGAACAGCCACAGTGGCCGATATCTGGAAAACAGCATTAACATGGCTGGAGGCCCAGCCCCAGAACCCAGGGAAGGTCATGTAGCCACATTGCTGCAGGAGAAGCCTCTGCACCAAATAGGTGCTCGCTTTTAATGGCACATGAAAAAAATATGATTAACCCTTCTGATGCGAGCTCCCACAGACGTTTCCCCTTTTGGAGCCAATGTCGTGGCTGGACCAGCCCTTGTGTTTCTTATGATGATTGCAAGATGCACCTCAGCAACAGCCATCCCGGAACTCTGAGAAAGCATGGTCCTCTGGAAGACACCTGGGCTTCCTCCGTCTTGCCGAGCCCCTTGGACCCTCCAAAGGGCCCACACCTGTGCCTCGGGACAGAGCCAGCCTCTGGGTGCCGGCCATCCGGAGGGCCAGGTACCCTGAGCTGGGAAAATAGCAGCAACCAACCAAGAAGAGGACATCCACCATTATTTTTTTTTCTGGAAAAAGCAAATTATTTAATGGAAAATTCCAAAATACATGACTGTTTCCATTCAGTATACTTTGCTACAATTCCATGCGCTTAGAAAAAGGAACTCGGGCTCTTTAAATACAGCAGATCACAGGATTTCCTTGTGAAGCCCTCCCTCTTTCAGCCTAAATAGCACTTCATCCAGGCTAATGATGAGCCCCACGTGGAAGGCAGGGTCATTCCTGCTGGACTCTGCTAGGAGGCGGCCGCAGGAGCCCAGATGAGAGCTCACTGCGATGGTCTCTGGTATGTGGGTCACGGCAGCCCCTCCGTCCTGCACAGGGCCACACGCTGCCTGCCTACCTGTTGAAATGCTGCTTCTTCTGGTCCTGATGGACGGAACTCTGCAAGGATGGCTCTCAGGAAGCTCTGTTCCAGAATGGCGTGATTTCTTAAAGAAAATGAGATGTGAGTTCTCCTAAGTGGCTGTACCACCAGCTGAGAGGCTGGTGCATAGCAGAAAATAGTTTAGTATTTTAACTAGCCTGTTTTCTAGGAATAACTGGGTACCAAGGGGTCATAACTTGTGCAAATCTGAAAGCCCTTCATCTTTACCTGCTGGCATCATTCTCCAGCAAGCATACAAGCATATTTACAGACCTTTTATTTAAAAACTGTTAGTGTCTCTAGATCCCAAACTCTAGGGAACTGTCTTTTTAAAGCATTGTTATTAAGTCTGTTATTTTGAATTTGATTAGTAAAAACAAAATGTGTTCTGAGTAGCCCATTTTTCTCTATCACGTTCTTAATTTCTTCAGATATTTTATATTCTTTAAGTCTGAATCAAAAATGATTCATTGCTGGTATTGTAGTACATGATTTGGGAGTTTCAGCTTCTTAAGAAAGTTTTGAGAGCGCAGAAACAGAAGCCCGTGTGCGTGGGAATTCCTTGCTGATGCAAGTTTGAAGGTCTGAAGTTTTACAGTTGCAGCCTCTTAAGCCTAGGCCTGAAAATTTTTTTTTCTGATGGCAGTACAATTCTAAAATATTAATTCAACATGTAACCAATATGAAAACATTGTTAACTAGATGTTTTACCTTTTTTTTTTTTTAATCCAAGTCTTTGAAATCTGGTGTCTTACGCTGACAGTACACGTAAATTCCAACTAGCCACATTTCTGGTGCTCATAACTCGTATTGGACAGCAGAGTTCTAGACATAATTCTTAAGCCTGGCTTGTTTGTTTGCTTCCTCACCCTCCAGCCTCTCTCTGCTTCAATTGACTGGGAGCTACCTGGAGCCCAAGTCAGCAACAATGTTAGCTCTCCTAAGCTGATTGTTGCTATGGGACTGAGTCATTAAGAAGCCTGGATAAACCAGCAAAGCTCCTAGGGTTTAGGCTCCTGGCTCAGATTTTCAATCCCAATTTTTGTGCTATTTCCTCATTTTTGTTCTCAAACCAGGCATTGTTTGTGCTCAACTCTTCCTCAGAATGCTTACAGAATGCAACAAATAAAAACAGACACATACGAACACCATGGCCTGTCTGACCATTTTCCTTATAACTACAAGCTCGAATGGGCCCATGGCCTGTCTGACCATTTTCCTTATAACTACAAGCTCGAATGGGCCCATGGTCTAGCTTCCAAGTTATCACAGGTGAAAGTTTTACCAAATGTTGATTTGGCCTCTAAAAATCTACTTTCTTGCAACTTGCCCCTCAACGGCCAAGCTATGGTTACGTATTTTTGGCTTTATTATGACAGCACCGCCCTTCGAACTATCAATCTCTAATGAAAGATGCTGTTAGCTGCTGTAACAAACCCCCTGAATTTACATGGTTTTACAAAGTTTACTTCTTGCTCATGTAACAATCTGGTTGCTGGGAATCAGGCTCCTTCTGTCTTGTGGATTCATGATCCCCTAGGGCCTTGGAATCCTCTCTGCATTCAGTCAGTGGAAACAGTATAAAGGAAGTATGAGCACTTGAGAGCCTTTGCCTGAAATTGCACACATCACTCTGTTCACATTTCATTGTTTAGAATGCCACACAAACTGCAAGGGAGGCTGGAAAAGGTAGTCCTGGCGCTCAGGAAGAAAAGGAGAGCATAGATTTTGTTGAGCATCAGACGTCCTTAACATAGTGTTTACATGAATGAGATTGGATTTTAACTTTCCTCTTTCACATATTCCTCGTCTGGTGTTTGATATTTAAGGATAGAGTAGATTATACTAGTTATAAAAGAATATAAATTGGGAGTATTTCTTCTTTTTCTGGGAAGTGTTTGGGTAAGACTGAAATTTATTCATTCTTTAAATGATTGGTAGATTTTTCCATTAAAGCTGATGCTGCTTTATTGTGGAAAGATTTTAAACTATTGATTCAGTTCATGAACGCTATGGAATGATTTGGTTTTCTATTTTTTATCAATTTTGGTAAGCTCCACTTTTTATAGGAATGGATCCATTTCAACTAATTTTTCAAACTTAATAAATTTCCTCATAATATATTCTCCTTATCTTTTTAAAATTGAAGTATAGTTGATTGGCAATACTGTGTTAGTTTCAGGTATACAGCAAAGTGATTCAGTTATACATATATTTTTTCAGATTATTTTCCATTGTAGGTTATTACAAGATGAGTATAGTTCCCTGTGCAATACAATTAATCCTTGTTGTTTATCTATTTTATGTATAGTAGTTTGTATCTGTTAATCCCATACTCCTAGTTTATCCCTCCCCCTCTACCTTTCCCCTTTGGTAACCATAAATTTGTTTTCTATGTTTGTGAGTCTGTTTTTGTTTTGTATACAGATTCATTTGTATTATTTTTTAGATTCCACATATGAGTGATATTGAGTATTTGTCTTTGACTTACTTCAGTAAGTATAATATTCTCTAGGTCCATCCATGTTGCTGCAAATGGCAATGTCTCATTTTTTTATGGCTGAGTAATATTCCATTGTGTATATATACCTCATCTTTCAAGCCAATTGTCTATTGATGGGTACCTTAGTTGTTTCCATGTCTTGGCTATTGTAAATAGTGCTGCTATGAACATTGGGGTGTACATATCTTTTCGAATTAGAGTTTTCATCTTTACTGGATATATATCCAGGAGTGAGATTGCTGGATTATATGGTAGCTCTATTTTTAGTTTTTTAAGGAATTTCCATACTGTTCTCTGTAGTGGTTGTACCAATTTACACTCCCACTAACAGTGTAGGAAGGTTCCCTTCTCTCCATACCCTCGCCAGCATTTATTATTTGTGGACTTTATTGTTGATAGCCATTCTGACCCGTGTGAGGTGATACCTCATTGTGGTTTTGATTTGCATTTCTCTAATAATTAGCGACGTTGAGCATCTTTTCATGTGCCTGTTGGCAATCTGTATATGTTCTTTGGAGAAATGTCTATTTAGGTCTTTTGCCCATTTTTTGATTGGGTTGTTTGTTTTTTTCAATATTGGGCTGTATGAGCTGTTTTATATTTTGGAAATTAAGCCCTTGTTGGTTGCATCGTTTGCAAATATTTTCTCTCATTCCGTAGATTGTCTTTTTGTTTTATTGATGGTCCATATCTTTTATTTCTGCAGCATTGGGAGTTGTGTTCCTTTTTTCATTTCTAATATTATTTATCTACCTTTCTTAGGAATTTACTTGAGGATGTTCTCCAGAAAAACAAGTCTGTAAACCAGGAAAGGGGAAAGCATGGAATTGATATTCTGGGAGCATACGCAGTAAAGTCCTGGGAGATGGCTGTGTGGCGGACTTTGGAAGTCCCAGCCCACAAGGGAGAAGAGGACTAGGGGTCTTCTTTTTTAAGAAGGGGTGGGGGGGTGGTCACAGAATGGAGAGTATGACTAAAAGGTTGAAAAAATATTGAGACTATAAAGGCAAATAATTAAAGAAAGGAAAGAAAATTCGAAAAGAGAGGGGATAAACTGCACAAGAAATATATAAGCCAACATTAAAATGTGACATAATTATAAGGAGTTAATGGGGTGTGAAAATAGAGAATCTTATTTTTCCTTGATGTTAGAGATACTCTTTCAAGTGGCCTGGTGTTGTAAAATTAAATTCATAGAGAAATTAATGTAATTCTAACACACTGTGCAGCCCAGAATGGGGAAATATTTGCATAATAATGGTAATGAAATGCTTTCTTTTATTGGTTTCAACTTCTAGAGTGAGCGTATGAATGGGGAACACTTAGATGAAGGACAGAAGTAAAGTTTAATAAGCCTTGAAAATATATAAAAATGTGAAACTATAGCTATAATCATAACATACATCTTTGTACATTTGTGCCATTATTTCTTTAGGATAAATTCCCAGGGGCTGGGTGTCTGCAAACATGGGTGTGTACATTTATATACATAATTAATATACTGCTAAATCACCCTCCAGAAAAGGGGACCAGTTTATTCTCTCCCAATATGTCTCCCTGCCCCCACCTACTTCAGGATTTCTAGAAAGTCCTCAGAGGTTCTGGTTCATTTATGGTACCTGTCTGTATTTTTCCAGCCCTGCTACACATATTTCCCCCTATATTACTATTTATTAGATCATTTCAAAGGATTTTTACATTAGTGGGGAGGTAAAGTGTGTGTTCTCAAACTACCGTCTTGAAAGCAGGAGTCCCCTGCCAGATTTTTAAAATGTAAATTGTTTTTCCTTCCTGATTACAAAAGTAATGCATGCTCATTGGAGAAACAGGGTGAAGCGAAGAGGAAACACCTAGTGCCTCTGAGCTTTTTTTTTTTTTTAATTTTTATTTATTTATTTTTGACTGTGTTGGGTCTTCGTTTCCGTGCGAGGGCTTTCTCTAGTTGCGGCAAGCGGGGGCCACTCTTCATCGCGGTGCGCGGGCCTCTCACTATCGCGGCCTCTCTTGTTGCGGAGCACAGGCTCCAGACGCGCAGGCTCAGTAGTTGTGGCTCACGGGCCTAGTTGCTCCGCAGCATGTGGGATCTTCCCGGACCAGGGCTCGAACCCGTGTCCCCTGCATTAGCAGGCAGATTCTCAACCACTGCGCCACCAGGGAAGCCCGCCTCTGAGCTTTTGAAAAGGCAGAGAGATACAAGAAAATTGGCCAGGGCTGTCTGCTCCTTGAAGAGTAGAGATCTCTCATCTGCCGGGACTGAGAAATGGTAAAGAAACCTCTTTCTCCCTCCTTCTTGCCAAACATATTGAGAGAAAAAGATTGTCCAGTTTTGCCTTGTAATTTTCCCAAATGAAGCAGCAAGGTTTTATTATGTTATTTTCGAATCGTCACTGGTGCTCCTATAATTCCACTTTGTCTAACGTCTTTCTTTGGCCTCTTTTGTGCTGCTGAAGGATCAGTCGATACCCCGGTGACCCCCCTGTTCCTTCTCGCAGCGAGATCATCCTGCTGGTTAATTTAGAACTGCTAATGACTGAAAACTCTATATGGAACGTAGGTTACATCAGCCTGAGCCGCTTGATTGCCACCAACATGGGGGAAAAAGGAACTCTGCAGAGCCAACTAGATCTGGGTTTGATTTGTAAAAACTGATGCCATTGGGGGCTCCCTCACCCCTTGAAAGTCCGGGGGAACTTGACCCAAACTCAGTTCCACAGCCTGGGACATTAAGCTTCCTTGCACTCTCTGCCCTTGCTTTTTTGTGTGGCGTTCTCCTGCCATCCTGCTTCCACGTGGGCAGCTCTGGTTCACAGGTGCCTCACGAATTTGGTAACTGAAGATTCTCAGGGAAGGGATCATTTCCAGGCAGCCCTCGCCTTCTGCCGGCTCTCCTGTCTCCTCCTACCTGAGGCATCCCTGCTGTCTCACCTGCGGGACCACCCACCCACAGGCCTTGGGAAGGGCCACCCCTGCAGGCTCTCCTTGGGGGAACGGCCCCTCATCACACCAGACTGCAGGATCCGGGACCCCTGAGATCCCAGTGAATTAAAATGTCTCCATCTTGCTGTTTTACCTTAGCACTTGAAAGGAATTCTGCTATGGGATGGTTAGTTTTGAGTGTCAGCTTAGCTGGGCTGCAGTACCCAGTTATTTCATCAAACACTAATCTGGGTGTTGCTGTGAAGGTATTTTGTGGATGTGGTGGAGATCTATCATCAGGTAACTTTAAGTAAAGGAAACGACCTTCAATGCGGGTGGGCCTCATCTGATTGGTTGGAGGCCTTAAGAACAAAAACTGAGGTTTTCCAAAGAAGTTCTGCCTCAAAACTGCAACATTAACTCCTGCTGGAGTCTCCAGCCTGCCAGCCTACCCTACAGATTTTAGACTTGCCAGCCACTGCAATCACATGAGCCAGTTCCTTAAAATATATCTCTTTATACTTATATACATACATATACATATATATCCTATGTATATGTATTTCTATCTATCGGTTCTCTCTGTGTGTGTGAGATTATATATAATCTCCTATTGGTTCTGTTTCTCTGGAGAACCCAAACTGATACACACTGTGTATTTGCTTTAATTACACAATAAGGCATGTTTAGTATAGAAAGTTAGAAATGACAGATAAACCAAAAGAAAAATCTTACCAGCAATTTCACCACCACCACAAAATAATCTCTCAGATTTCAAAAAGGTATATTTTAAATATTTTTATAAGTAGCTTTTCCAGTTAATATGTAACGAATAGCTTTCTATGTCAGTATGTACCGATCTACCTAATTTTATTTATTTATTTTTTTAATAAATTTATTTTTATTTATTTATTTTTGGCTGTGTTAGGTCTTCGTTGCTGCACGCGGGCTTTCTCTAGTTGTGATGAGTGGGGGCTGCTCTTCGTTGCGGTGCGCGGGCTTCTCATTGTGGTGGCTTCTCTTGCTGCGGAGCATGGGCTCTAGGCACATGGGCTTCAGTAGTTGTAGCACACGGGCTTAGTTGCTCCGCGGTACATGGAATCTTCCTGGACCAGGGCTCGAACCCGTGTCTCCTGCATTGGCAGGCGGATTCTTAACCACTGCGCCACCAGGGAAGTCCATCTAATTTTAAATGTCTACCAAATATTATACTTTTTGGCTATACTGTAATTTATTTAATTCTTCCTGTACTGTTGAAAAATTACATTGTCTATTTTTCTCTATTATAAACAACACTGTAAACAGTATCGTTGCTCATATAACTTTGTGCCCTTTGTCTATGATTTCTTGAGGATGAGTCCTTCTGGCTTCCCTCTTGTGCTCCCCCTCACCCATACACACAAGAGGTATTTTCTACAAAACTGTGATCTCCTTGGGCTGTTGACCTCTTTAAGTGGGATTCACAGATTATTAAAGCTGGAGAGACCTTATGGATCTAGTCAAACTGATGCTGAAAACTCGGCCTCTGTGCACCAGTGCTGAATTGAATCTTGTAGACAGAGTTTTGGGTGAAGTAGAAAAGAATAGCTTTATTGCTTCACCAGGCAAAGAGGGGACACAGCAGGCTCATGCCCTCAAAAAACTGTGTCCCAACCCAGGGGGATTTGGCAAGAAGTTGTATAGCAATGCTTCAAGGGCAGGGTTGCTGATAAGGATCAGGGTGTGGGCAGGTCCCACATTCCTTTAATCTGGCCTCAGGTGGTCTCCTGATGAGCTTCTGTGGTTCTCAAGGTTATCAAACTGTGACCTTCTCTCTGGAATGAAGAATGCTTCATCAAGCAGTTAACATCTTCCATTTGGTGGGGTTTTAGTTCTGCAGAAGAGCTCAAAGATATTGTTATGTGTGTCCCTTGAGGCGGAACCAGGACCCTGCCCCAAGGCTGCACTATTGTTTCTTGGCTGTTCCTCCCTTGTTTTTGCATCCCCTCCCTTCCCTGATTAGCAACTGTTTGAACCTGCCCTTTGGAACTCAGAGAAGGTCATGGAGGCAGAAGCCTGTTTCTTACAAACAAGAAATGGGGGACACAGAAAGGCTTCTGTGCCCAGGAGCCCCACAAGGTCCTGCTCGGTTTCAAAACCTTATCATTTTCAGACAAATGGAGGCCAAGAGAGGGGAAGTAATTTAATTTTCCCAACATCAGGCAGGCAGCTGAGAGCAGATCAGGGCCTGGAACCCAAGTTTCATAACTCTGTGCTTTCAGATGAATTGATTCCACCCTGTTCAATTGTTGAATTTTATCTCAGAAAGCACTACACCCTGTCTAGATGATATCCTTCAGTTTGGTGAAAGTCAATAATCAGAGTAAACGCCCCCAGCATTTTGCCCCAGGGAAACCAGTCCAGTGGAGGCGAAAAGAGAAAAACTCAAGTCCTGAATTTCTGGAAGACTTAACTTCCTTGCATTTTTGATTAGATGAACGATGCTGGAGGCAAGATGAATGGCTGCTGCTAAACCATTGTCTAGAGAAACTGAACTGAGTAGTGGTAATTATTCACGGCAATAGAATGCCCCTTTTATTAGAAAAAAAGGTTTTTGCATTATAAAAATAAGATATGGTCTTTAAAGCTGGACAGTTTGAACAGTAGGAAGAAAACAGACTCGCTATAGTCATATCGCTTGGAGGGCCACTGCTAACGTTTTTTGGGACCTTACTTCCAGCTATTTTGTATTTGTATTTTCTATAATACAAAGTTATAATCGTCAGAGTCTGTATAGATTGTTTTTCCTGACATCACAGTATGAACATTATGAAATAACATTGTTATTTCATAATCTTTATAAACTTAATTTTAATAAGTGCATATATTCCATTGTTTTAATGGGCCAGCTTGGCATCCCCCTCTTATCGAACATGTGGTTGTTTCTACTCTTTTGCTGCATGAGAGAGAGACAGGGACAGAAAAATGTCCTCTAAAGTAGGTATATGGAAATATTGGAAATGGTATTGATGCTGAAAGCTTGGCCTCTGTGCATCAGTGCTGAATGGAATCTTGGAGACAGAGTTCTGGAGGAAGTAGAAAAGAATATCTTTATCGCTTCACCAGGCAAAGAGGGGACACAGCAGGCTTATGCCCTGAGAAACTGTGTCCCCCCACCTGGGAGGATTTGGTGAGGCGTTTTATAGCAATGCTTCTAGGGCGGGGTTGCTGGTAAGGATCAGGGTGTGTGCAGGGCCTGTACTCCTTTAATCTGGCTTCAGGTGATTTCCTGGTGAGCTTTGAGGTTATCAAGCTGTGACCTTCTCTCTGGAACATCTTCCATTTGGTGGGAGTTTTAGTTCTGCAGAAGAGTTTAAAGATAGTGTTATGTGTATCCCTTGATGTGGAACCAGGACCCTGCCCCAAGGCTGCACTGTTGTTTCGTGGCTGCTCCTGCCTTGTCTCTGCATCCCCTCCCTTCCCTGATTAGCAGCTGTCTGAAAGGCTTCCGTGCCCAGGAGCCCCACAGCGTCCTGAAATAACCTTCGGTATTTCAAGGTTAACGCACATTGGTATAGCCCTAGGCTGCACTTCCGTGTAATAGGCAGATAATAACTAGAAATAAGATCATCGGGATAATTCTAACCTGACAACAATTTAAAAAAAAGTCTTGAGCACCTGTTTGAAGGAGGAATTCTTAACATACCCATTTATGCTTAATCTAAAGACTTTAAAAGTGGTCATTCTTTCTGTACATCAAATTTGCCAGTTCCCTTAGAGGCTGATAAAGGTCTTCCAGCCCCATTTTGTCAAACTGTGCTGTGCACAGGAATTGCCTAAGAAACGTTAAAATTCAGATTCCTGGGCCCACCTGTAGGAATGTATGTTTCTGGGCTGGAGCGGGACCTGGGAATATGCATTATTACCCAGCACCCCCTGGTGCTTCTGATGCGAGCTGCACATTACCCCACTCTGAAAAACACTGTGAGGCTTGTTAATGGGGTAGCTTCCGCCAGATGGGTAGGGGTGGGCCTCACAGTTCAATTCCATTCATCAAGGAATGTTCCTCTGACATTTCTCTCAGCAGTTAGCAATGAATCAATCAGATTTTTTCCTCATTTAAATATAACCTATCCTTCGTTGCAACTCACGTTTTACATCAAGATTAGGTTGCAAAAGATGCAAAGATTGCTGACTGCTTCCTTTGTGGTAGATATAAATTTAACATTATTTTCTTTAAATTTTAGTCTATTAAAAGGGGAGGATTAGACCCTTCACTTCACAAAATCAGCCACAATCTCCCTTGCATCAAACTCTCCTCAAGCAACGATGATACTTTGACTAGATTTGTCTTACACTGGTGCATAAAGTGAATGTCATGCCACTCAGAGGCCCCAGATGATGTAAGAATGACAGACTTGTGGTTGAGGACAACAGAGCAATGCAGGGCAGCAGCAGAGTCCAAAATAGACTTGTCCATCTTACTGAAGTCGTAGCAGTGAGGGACATGAAATTTAACCTCTGGGCCTTCCTTACTAACATATATGGCAACTTGGGCTAAAAACAAGGACCGCGGGCTTCCCTGGTGGCGCAGTGGTTGAGAATCTGCCTGCCAATGCAGGGGACACGGGTTCGAGCCCTGGTCTGGGAAGATCCCACATGCCACGGAGCAACTAGGCCCGTGAGCCACAACTACTGAGCCTGCGTGTCTGGAGCCTGTGCTCCGCAACAAGAGAGGCCGCGATAGTGAGAGGCCCGCGCACCGCGATGAAGAGTGGCCCCTGCTCGCCACAACTAGAGAAAGCCCTCGCACAGAAACGAAGACCCAACACAGCCATAAATAAATAAATAAATAAATAAAATTTAAAAAAAAAAAAAAAACAAGGACCGCTAAGAAAAATGGACTCATAATTAAAAGACAGTCTCATTTTAAAATGGGCAGAGGACTTGAATAGATATTTTTCAAAGAAGATATACAGATGGCCAGTAAGAACATGAAACGATGCTCACCATCATTAGTCATTAGGGAAATGCAGATCAAAACCACAGTAAGATACCATTTTATACCCACCTAAATGGCTCTCTCGGTCATCATCATCATCATCATCAAGGAAATTAACAGGTATCGGTGCAGATGTGGGGAAATTGGAACCCATTGCTGGTGGGAATGTTAAATGGTACAGCCACTATGCAAAATAGTTTGGCAGATCCTCAAAAAGCTCAACATAGAATTACCATATAATCCAAAACTTCCACTCTAGATATATACCCAAAAGAATCGAAAAAGGAGACTCAGACAGATATTTGTTCATCAGTGTTCATGGCAGCTTTACAGTAGTCAAAAGAGGGAAATAACTCGTGTCTACCAACAGATGAATGGATAAACAAAACATGTTCTATACATCCAATTTAATGTTATTCAGTCATAAAAAGGAATGATGGGACTTCCCTGATGGCACAGTGGTTAAGACTCCACGCTCCCAATGCAGGGGGCCTGGGTTTGATCCCTGGTCAGGGAACTAGATCCCACACGCATGCAACTAAGAGTTTGCATGCCACAACTACAGAGCCCACCTGCCAGAACTAAGACGTGGCTCAACCAAGACCCGGTGCAACCAAATAAATAAATAAACAAATATTAAAAAAAAAAAAAGACATACTGAGACATGCTACAACGAGGATGGACCTCCAAAACATAATGCTAAGTGAAAGAAGCCAGTAATGAAAGACCACATATTATACTATTTCATTTATGCAAAATGTCCAGAATAATCAAATCTGTAGAGACAGAAAAGTAGGTTAGCGATTGCTTAGTGCTGACACGGATGCGAGCATAGAAGGGTGATTGCTAAGGTACAAAGTTTCTGTTTGTGGAGATGAAAATGTTCCAAAATTGATTGTGGTGATGTTTGCACAATTCTGTGCATATACTAGAAACCATTGAATTGACCACTTTAAATGGGTGAATTGTATGGTTTGTGAATTTTATCTCAAACTCTTTAGCTTACATTCCAGATTCAGAAGGATAAAAAAAATTCAGGATAATTATTGATGTGGAACTCTATTTATAATTTTAGAAAAAGTAACAACAGAATACTTTAAGAAAACAAAACATAAAAAGCTGTGTATTAGTGCACAACTTGTTGTCTGAGAAACATACCAGCTGGCGTTACATTGTAATTTGCTCGTTAATAGTAATATGATGATAATGACAAAAATTGGAAATGTTTTCTTTTGCATTTTGGTTAAAGATACATACTCAGGAGAAGTTTTTCTGATCTTTTCAGTATACCTATGTGCCCATGAGAGCATATCTTCTTGTGTGCATAATTTATGTATAACCTGAGATGCACACAGATTACATGCAAATGAATTTGACCCTGTGCATGTTTTAGTTATTCTCATGCATAGGTCTGTACAAATTGCTGGTCAGCTCCTTTTTTATTCCTTAATGGCCGCACTTGTTCTCTTCACCTGCACTGTGTGAATAATGCCCTTGGCTATGTGAATTATCCTTGTCTGACCCTGTCAAGTTCTATGACCACTGGTCCTAGGGGTCCATGGATCCATGAGCAACCGATGGGCCTTGCACAGAGCCTTCTTACGCACAACATCTAATTCCTCCTGGTTCCAGCTTCTGTTTCCCTAATGTCTTTCACAATCTAGCCAATCCACTTGTTAATTCAACCAAGGAAATGGTGATAAAAGTTTACATCCTGAGACAAAGAATGGAGTCTATCAGAATGGGGAAGAACAAGGGAAAAATATGAGGAGGAAACCAATTAAAAAAAGAAATTACTGTGCCACACCTTGATGGTTTGGTTTAAAAAGTCAGGACAGAATACACATATCCCAACAAGTCCAGGAGAGAATGTGTTGAGAACCCATGCCTCCTGGCCTGAGGGGTTTGCGTGGTCATTCATGTGGTTGCTTATAGCAGGGATATTCATTGTTTTTAACATAACCTTGAGTTTTAATTTATTTTTAAAATCTTTCCTCTTATGATTTTTAAATAGACTTAAGTTGTTTGTTTTTTTTTAATTATTATTTATTTATTTATTTATTTATTGAGCTGTGTTGGGTCTTCGTTTCTGTGCAAGGGCTTTCTCTAGTTGCAGTGAGCGGGGGCCACTCTTCATCGCGGTGCGCGGGCCTCTCACTATCGTGGCCTCTCTTGTTGCGGAGCACAGGCTCCAGACGCGCAGGCTCAGTAGTTGTGGCTCACGGGCCTAGTTGCTCTGCGGCATGTGGGATCTTCCCAGACCAGGGCTCGAACCCGTGTCCCCTGCATTAGCAGGCAGATTCTCAACCACTGCGCCACCAGGGAAGCCCCTAGGCTTAAGTTTTAAGAGCAGTTTTAGGTTCATAACAGAATTGAACAGAAAGTACAGAGAGTGCCCATATGCCCCCAGCCCCACATATAGCTTCCCGCACTACCAACATCCTTCCCCAGAGTGGTCCATTTGTTATAATTGATGAATCTCATGGTGAACATCATTATCACCCAGAGTCTGTAGTTTACATCAGGGTTCACTCTTTTGTTGTCCATTCTAAGGCTTTGGACAAATGTATAATGACATGTATAGATCATTACAGTATCATACAGATTAGTTTCACTGCCCTAAAAATCCCCTGTGCTCCACCTATTCACCCCTCCTCCCTCCTAATTCCTGACCACCACTGATCTTTTTAATTGTCAATAGTTTTGCGTTTTCCAGAATGTCCTATAGTTGGAATCATACAACATGTAGCCTTTTCAGATTGCCTTCTTTCACTTAGTAATATGCATTTAAGGTTCCTCCACATCTTTTCATTTCTTTGTAGTGCTGAATAATACTCTATTTTCTGAATGAACCAGAGTTTATTTATCTATTCACCTACTACAGGACATCTTGGTTGCTTCCAAGTTTTGGCAATTATGAATAAAGCTGCTATAAACATTTATGTCTAGGTTTTTGCGTGGACATAAGTTTTCAACTCCTTTGAGTAAATATCAAAGGAGCACGATTGCTGGATTGTATGGTAAGAGAATGCTTAGTTTTGTAAGCATTGTAGCTGTCTTCCAAAGTGGCTGGTGCGTTTTGCATTCCCACCAGCAACGAATGAGAGTTCCTGTTCCTCTACATCCTCACCAGCATTTGGTGTTGGTGTTCCAGATCTTGGTCATCTCAGTAGCTGTGTAGTGGTATCTCGTTTTTTTTTTTGTTTTTTTTTTTAACATCTTTATTGGAGTATAATTGCTGTACATTGTTGTGTTAGTTTCTGCTGTATAACAAAGTGAATCAGCTATATGTATACATATATCCCCATATCCCCTCCCTCTTGTGTCTCCCTCCCACCCTCCCTATCCCACCCCTCTAAGTGGTCACAAAGCACCGAGCTGATCTCCCTGTGCTATGCGGCTGCTTCCCGCTAGCTATCTATTTTACATTTGGTAGAGTATATATGTCCATGCCACTGTCTCACTTCGTCCCAGCTTACCCTTCCCCCTCCCCGTGTCCTCAAGTCCATTCTGTATGTCTGCGTCTTTATTCCTGTCCTGCCCCTAGGTTCTTCAGAACCTTTTTTTGTTTGTTTTAGATTCCATATATATGTGTTAGCATAAGGTATTTGTTTTTCTCTTTCTGACTTACTTCACTCTGTACGACAGACTCTAGGTCCATCCACCTCACTACAGATAACTCAGTTTCATTTCTTGTTTTAATTTCAATTCCCGAGTGACATGTGATATTGAGCATCTTCTCATGTACTTATTTGCCATTTGTATATCTTCTTTGGTGAGTTGTCTGCTCATTTCTTTTGCCCTACTCCTAATTGTTTGATTTTTAAATTTTTCTTATTGTTGAGTTTTAAGAGTTCTTTGTACACTTTGGAGAACAGCCCTTCATCAGATGTGTCTTTTGCAAATATTTTCTCCCAGTCTGTGGCTCATCTCCTCATTCTTTTGTTAGTGTCTTTTCCAGAGCAGAAGTTTTTAATTTTAAAGAATTCCAGCTTATCAATTCTTTCTTGTATGCATTGTGCCTTTGGTATCATATCCAAAAAGTCATCACATACCCAAAGTCTTTAGGTTTTCTTCTGGAGTTTGTAATTTTGTATTTCACATTTAGGTCTCTGATCCGTTTTAAGTTAATTTTGGGGAAGAGTTTAAGGTCTGTGTTTAGATTTTTTGCATGTGAATTACTGAGCATTTATTAGAAAAAATTTCATATGTTTTATTTCCTTTCCTTTCCATGTGGGCCTTTTCAAAGTTACATCATTTAGAATCATTCTTAAACAGTTTTTAAACACAGAGAAAGCTTTTTCAGAGTCTCAGTAAGGGACATGAATTTCTTGCTTATCATTTAGAAGCAGTGTGGACCTCAGCCAAGTACAGATTTGTTCTCTTGTTGATCTGATTTCCTTTCCTTTTTCAACTTGGTTAGTAGCCAGGCAAGGCAGGGCATTTATCAGTGACAGCCAGTTTCAGGTGAACATTGAGTAGGGGGAAAGGTTACTGCTGATTTTGGTTTAGCTGGCAGCGGCAGCTGTTGTATAGGGCTAAGAGCACAGAAACGGATCCTAAATTGTCTCTGGAAGGGAAAACACAAAGCAGAAGCTACGGAGCAGGGCAGGAGGGGGCAGTGGTGATTCAGTGCTTTATGACTCCTTTTCTGAGTCACCACAGAAACAGTTTTCTCAAAGAGATGGTGACTGTTTGGGGAATGGCCCCTGGAAAGCCAAGCCCAGCCCAGTTCTGCAAAGTGAACAAACTGCAGGGAAGGTGGGCCAAGCCGGGGCCCCGTTTCCTCAGGGGATGGGGCTGGGGTGAGTGAGACCCCAGCAGACAGACACGCGGGGCCTCTCCCACGGTGCGTCCATGCGCTGGTGGAAGGGGCGGTGGACACGGCAAGCACTGAAGTTCACACTTCCACTTTTCTCCATGTCTGGGTTTTTCTCCCTGGCTAATTCCTCCATCTTTCCCCTCTCTTTGCCCCCCCCGACCCCCACTCCATTTCTCACTCAGAGCCTTTCCTTGCTCTGGACTGTGGTTTTCACTGAGCCCCACACTGCGCCAAACCAGATTATTGAGTGTCCGCTCCGAGCCCAGACACTGGACCAGCACTGGGCCTTGGGGAAGAGAGAAGCAGAGGTACAGAAATGTACAAGACAGTCGAGTTACAGAGAGCTGGGAGGGGAGGTTCATGATGTGTCAATACTGCCATTGGGACATCAGGGTCATTTTTTTCAGAGTATGGTGAAAAACACATAATATTCAATTTACCATCTTAACCATGTTTAAGTGTACAGTTCAGTGGTGTTAAGTATATTCTCATTTTGTGCAACAGATCTCTAAAACTTGCAACACTGAAATACTATACTGATTAGATACTAATTGCCCCAACATTAGAATACTTTTTATTTTTTTATTTTTAAATTAATTTTTATTGGAGTATGGTTGACTTACAATGTTGTATTAGTTTCTGCTGTACAGCAAAGTGAATCAGTTATACATATACATATATCCACTCTTTTTTAGATTCTTTTCCCATGTAGGTCATTACAGAGTATTGAGTAGACTTCCCTGTGCTATACAGTAAGTTCTTGTTAGTTATCTATTTTATATATAGTAGTATGTACAGAATACTTTTTAATATCTATGTCTTGATAATCACAGTGTCAGAAAACAAATGATTAAAACTTTCATCTTGAAAAACATCAAGCATATATATTTATATGCTTGAGCATATCCTGAATATCTCTGAAAAGATGAGTGGCTGCCTTTGGGAGAGGAAGGGGTGGCTGGGGACAGGGTAGTAAGGGAGACTTATTTTTCATGATATATTTTTTGTGCCTTTGGAATTTTGTGCCGTGTGTATATATCCTAGTAGAAAAAGTAACTAAGAAAACAAAAAAGATCAGGTCGTGTGTGCCACAGACCACCCACCCCTAATCCCTGAGCAAAAGCTAGGCTCAGGGAGAGGTGGAGAGAAGGGGAAAGGGTGAGGGTTAAGGATGTTTATTAATATTTCTTGGTTATTAAAAATGAAATACAATAAGATAAAAAAACAAAAAGTAAAACGAATAACCTGTTTATATTTAGATACGACTGTTTGGATCCTGCCACCTCAAAACGTCTTCCACGCCAGAATGGCCCCGTCACATCAGCGATGCCAGGACATCGTACTTGGCAGTACATCCCAGGAGATAAGGTACCATTGGCACTGCTCAGCAGGGGCACTGACAACAGCAGAGGCAGCAGGGACCACGGTGGGCTACGACAGCCTCAAAGACGGGATAGAAGGAGGGCTCCTGCAGTTGTGCCTGGGAGGACAGGTCAGGAGGGCAGAAAGGATGGAGGGGGACCTAGGAGAAAGGAGAGGGAAAGTACCAGACATATTTAGCCAAGGGAAAGGCAGGAGTCTCGCTGACACGAGTACAGCAGAGAGAGTGAGGTGGGGGCCACTCTGTGGGAGATGTGGTTTGGTCAACACGCTGTACACAGTAGGGGGGCGCCCTTATGTCATCCTAATGCTCCACACGCCTAGCTGTGTGTTCCAGGGTGGGCTGCTTAACCTCTCTGCGCCTCAAGTTTTCTCATCTGTAAAGTCAGAATAACAAAATGAAGATTGCTGTGGTTTTTTTTTTTTAAATTAATTAATTTATTTATGGCTGTGTTGGGTCTTCGTTTCTGTGCGTGGGCTTTCTCTAGTTGCAGCGAGCGGGGCCCACTCATCATCGCGGTGCGCGGGCCTCTCACTATCGCGGCCTCTCTTGTTGCGGAGCACAGGCTCCAGACGCGCAGGCTCAGTAGTTGTGGCTCACGGGCCCAGTTGCTCCGCGGCATGTGGGATCTTCCCAGACCAGGGCTCGAACCCGTGTCCCCTGCATTGGCAGGCAGATTCTCAACCGCTGCACCACCAGGGAAGCCCTGCTGTGGTTATTGAACGAATGGATATATGTCAAGATCTTAGAACAGAACCTGGCACATAGTACGTGCTTAGTAAATGTTGGCTATTGTTACTTTTACTTTTATTATGGGAAGATTAATCTGTTAGATCAGATTAAAGGAGAGAGAAAATGGAGGCAGGTAGATACGTTAGGAGCAGAGGTAGTGTGAACCAAAGGAAAAAAAAAAAAGAGGTAGTATGAACTTAAAAAATGGTCGAGGCAGTGAAAATTCAGATGAATGCTAGAGAAAAGTTGAGGAAAGAACTCAGTAGTTGGCTACATCTGCAGTTGGGGGTGGGGGAAGGCAAGAGAGTGAGCCAAGTCCAAAGTGACCATGAACTTCAGTTTGGACTTGGGAGGCTATTGAAGCCATTAGT
This sequence comes from Balaenoptera musculus, assembly GCF_009873245.2. Lineage (NCBI taxonomy): Eukaryota > Metazoa > Chordata > Mammalia > Artiodactyla > Balaenopteridae > Balaenoptera > Balaenoptera musculus. Next base: position 10,481,770 of record NC_045790.1, read on the forward strand.
AGAAATAGAAGTCAGGCAGGGCAGCTCTTCTGTGGGGATGGAGGGACTCTAGCTTAATTTTAGATGACTTTGAGGTGACAGTGGGCCATTACAGTAGAAATGTCAAGTATGCAATCGGAAACGGTTGACTGGAGCCCATGAAGAGGGGACTCCATGGTCACTAATGGATTCATGACGCATCTTAGATCACAGTGGAGGCCGTTGTCCTCGCGGAGAGGTGACGGGGGAGGGGAGGGTGGTGGGGAAGCTCACGTGTCTAATGGAGAATGTCGTCTGAGCCCAAGGAAGGCGGGAAGGATCATAATGATCCTGGGGAGAGAGAAAAAAATACTGGAGAAAAGGCCCCCAGAGTTGAAAGTAGGAGATCCATGTTGACATTTTAAAGCATAGGACACTTTTCTGTTAAAACATTTAAAGTAAAAGCTTCCTGGCTTACAGTATTGAATGCAAGGTACAAAATATAAAGCAACTTTGGTTATTGTTGTGTCTGGCAAGACAAGTACGTAAAGATTAAGAGAGAAACCACACGTTGACCACAGCACCCTGCGTTGAGGCCGCTCACCTTCTCTCCAGGAATCTCCTGATTCCACAGCAGGAGCGTGACTTCTGTTCTGGCCTTTCCTCCAGCAAACGTTTCCTGAGGCTGCCTGGGTACCGGGCTCTGGGGACACAAAGGTGAACGAGGCATGCTGGGGTTGGAGCCGCTCGGAGCCTGGAGGGGGCAGGGGTGAGCCCCCAGTTCCCCTCCCCATCCCCAATTGCCTTCTCTACTCAGATGTAGCTGTAAAGAACTTGTGTCGTCGTGTCTGAGTAGATTGGGGTCAAGGACACTCACTGCATTTGCAGCTCTGTGTACCCCTCCCTGCCCCCCCTTTTGTCCATTTGCTGCTGCATTTTGAGTTCTCAGATGTCTTCTCTCCTTCACCTTGTTCAGCCTACTTCTTTCTAAAACTGGTCTTTCCACTGTGGGCGAAGATTGTCCCCTGCCTTATCAGTCAACAAAGGACGTTGCAGCCATCAGGCCATCAGTCACTGCAGCTGCCCCGACTGTGCACCCTGAGGGGATTCAGGATGGGGAAAAGCAGGATACCGGCCCTAGATAAGGTGCATATCAGAGGAATGATTTCAGTGAGCCCAGACTCTTGCATCTTCCCCTACAGAGACAAGTGCTAAATTCATTAACTTGAGATGTCTGGTTTTTCTTTAATTAGCAGTAATCTTTTGATGTTCGATGGTGAGGTTTTTTTTTTCCTTGCTAAAATTCCTATATCCTGGCTCCTTCCTTACCTCTTCAGAACAGTCCCTCTGAGCAATCTGAGAGGCTGTTTCCCTGGCTTAAGTCCTCAGCAAGTTCTCAATTTTTAGGTGCATTTTTTTCAGTCGACACCACCCAGTGGTAAGAAAACGTCCTTCACCCCCCACCATGTCCAGCCTCTGGAGTGCACTCTGCTCTGTGGCTTCTCTGTGCAGGTTTGTGAGACCCCTCGGCCTAGAGTTCTCTCTGTGTCCCTGCGCCCCGGCCGCTCTTATTCATCCTCATGGCCCTCCGCACAGAAGGTTTCCTCTCATTGAATGCCCTCCACTAGGCTTCCATAGATTTTCCTGCTACAGTCTGTTCTTGGTAATAAACGAATGCCATGAACTGACCACCATCAGGCAGTTTTAGGGTATTGCCTTTCTCAGCTAACTTTGCTGTGTAACTTCCAGAGCCGCGAGGGGTAAGTGCATTAAATGAGACTCCAGATTATGAGACTGGGCTGTGATTCCCTGCACTTCTCCATAGCTGGTATGCAGGTTAAGCATGAATCTTCAAAACCAGCCCTGTTTTCAACTCAGTTAATACAATTTCCTTTAATGTTATAAAGCACATTCATGAATTCATATAAATTCAATATGCTTGATTTTCTTTTTATTCACTTCAGATCCCTGACCGGGCAGTTTATGACCTCAACACACAAAATTTTCCCAAGTAATGTAAAAAAGTTCTTAGAGATCTAATATATAAAAGTTTAAATATTGTAAATCTCATGTTTTCTTAAATATTCCAGCATTGTTTGCAAATTTAGACAAATTCACACCTTTCAACTGAAAATCTTTAAGTCTAAAAATCAATGGCACATTTTAAATTGGAATCACAAGCTCATCTGTCAAATAATCTAAAATGTCATTCTCTGAAAAATGACACTTTAAACACCAAATACATAGATTATCTCTAACCTTAGCCCCAAAGTATCGATAGTGTGAATTTCATTTTAAACTTTCCATGGTTGAAAATGATTTCACCCTTATATAATCTCAGTCTAAGGATTTGTCAACTGAAAAAAAAAAAGCGCAACCTAAAAATTGAGAATTATGTTTTATTTAGGGCATCACTGAGGAATATAGCCCGGGAAGGCAGCTTCTCAGATGTCTCTGAGGGTCTGTTCCAAAGAGGTCAGAGAGGAGCCGGGATATATAAGAGTTTCTGCTAAAAAAAAAAAGAAAAAAAGGTAGTGGAACATCAAAAGATAACCACTAATCGCAAAAAACAGACATCTTAAGTGAATGATTTTAGCACTTTTCTATATATGGGAAGATGCAAAAGTCTGGGTTGGTTGAAATCATTCCTTTGATATGCACCTTAACTATCTAGGGCCAGTCTCCTGTTTTTCTCCATCCTGAATCCCCTGAGGGCACACTGTCAGGGCAGCTGCAATGGCTGCTGGCTTGATGGCCAGCATAATTTATTGTTTATCGGAAAGGCAGGCAACATTCTTTGTTTACTGAAATACAGGCAACATTTTTTGTTCACAGATTTAAGGCTGCATTCTCTAGTTACAGAGCAGTGTCAAATTCCACACCTGGCACTGAGATCTTGGTACAGAAGAAAAAAATGTCTGTTTTCAAGGGGGGTAACAAATGATTAAAACAAAAGTGGTAGTTAAATATCTGTTATTCAATTTGTTTTCAATTTTCAATTTAAAATGCAAATCAGGTGTTGCCCATGCTAATTGAATGGCCTGAGTGGATAGAGTGGGAGCAGAAGAATGTCACTAATATTTTGTTTTTTTATTATGAGGTCTTTTTTTTTTTTTTAATTTTTATTGGAGTATAGTTGATTTACAATGTTGTGTTAGTTTCAGGCACACAGCAAAGTGAATCAATTATAAATATACATATATCCACCCTTTTTTAGATTCTTTTCCCATATAGGCCGTTACAAGAGTATTGAGTGGAATTCCCTGTGCTATACAGTAGGTTCTTATTAGTTATGTATTTTATATATAGTAGTGTGTATATGTCAATCCCAATCTCCCAATTTATCCCTCCCCCCCTTCCCCCTTGGTAATCATAAGTTTGTTTTCCATATCTGTGACTCTGTTTCTGTTTTGTAAATATTATAAGTTCATTTGTACCATTTCTTTAGATTCCACATATAAGTGATATCATATGATATTTGCCTTTCTCTGTCTGACTTACTTCACTCAGCATGACCATCTCTAGGTCCTCACTACTGTCTTGAATGAGCCCAGTGGATGGGAGGTTCTCAGGGGCCTCCCAGGACTTCTATGACCTCTCTTAGGTTATGAGAGGTCCTTCCTTTTCTTCTGAGTCCCTCAACACAATCCCAGTTCAACAGTGAGAATGTCCCATCCCATATAAAAGCCGCGCTTCAAAGGTGTGACCTCTACCCTCTCCCTGTTGGCGGGGGTGGGGTGGGGTAGGTGCTGCTACAGGGGGGTGCCAGGCCTCCTGCCCACTCCCTGCAGGATGAAGGACTGGGGCTAGAGACAAGTCCAGGTGGGGAGGCCTGTCCTAGGCTGGCTTTGTGAGGTCATGCATCTCTTTTGTGGTTGGCCCCTTGTTCCTTCTGCAGCCCTAGGAATCTGGGGGTGCTTTCAGCTTCTCCTGGCAGAGACCTAGTTGCCCCTAGTTTTGGACCAGCCCTGGAACCCCACGCTGGCTTCCTCTCGCGTGGCTCACCTCTGGTCCCTGGGAACACTTGTGCATCTGCATCCAGACAGATCCTGGGAGCGCATCCCTTCCTCTCTCCCTCCTCACTTCCATTCCTCTCACTTCCCCTGGAGGGGCTGTCAGAAGATTCCAGATTTCCCTGGAGGGTGAAACTGTGTCCATGCAGGCAGAGCACAGAGCAAGCTCACAGGGGGGCCTGCTGAAGCTGAATTCAGGTGATGGCAACTTCCACCTCCCCTCTTTGAGGAAAGGGGATGAGGGGTGTCTCTAAACCCCTCATTTTAGATTCCAAAATCTCCTCATCTCCAACCTGACTTACATTCCTGATCTGGATGATGAGAGGTTTAAGATCCATGTCCAGCACCCTGAGTCTGGGTACCCCACTTGGATAGCTCCCTCCTCAGAAACCCTGCTGGAGCTGCCATTTTGCCTTTCATTATATGGACCAGCTCCGCGGGCAGTGTCGGGGAGCAGCTTTATTATTATTATTATTTTTTTACCACCAATACCTTCACAGGATTCCATCAATCTCCCTCTCGGCCCAGCACCCCCTATGACATCTCAGACAGACCCACGGTTGTCCTGTTTTAGCTGTAAGAACAGTCTCCTTTGCAGACATTTAAAAGTTAGCCTAAGTCAGCACTGTGACGTCACGCTGAGTTCCAGACGGTACCCTCACCTGGGGGTGAGGAAGGGGCCTGGGGTGTCTACTTTGGCTCCATCTTGCTCTGTCATGCTCTCTATGTCCTCCTGCTGCAGGCTTCTCAAAGGTGGGGGGAGAGTGGGGGGCACAGAAGAAAAGGGTAAAAGCCTATGTGACAGGAGTGCCGTGATGAGGCTACCTGGTACCTCTTTACTCTAAAGGCATGAGGTGTGTTTCTGGAACACACCTTTGCAAGGACCTCTGTGCCATGCTCTTTCTTGCCATGTGGTGGATTCTCTCCCTACCCTGGTCCCCATCTGCATCTACAATATCTGCTGTGGTCTGAATGTGTCCCACCAACATTTAAATGTTGAAATCCTGCCCACCAATATGATGGTCTTAGGAGGTGAGTCCTTAGGGAGGTGATTAGGTCATGAGGGTGGAGCCCTCACGAATGGGATTAGTGTCCTTATAAAAGAGACCCCAGAGAGATTCCTTGCCCCTTCTGTCATGTGAGGACACAGCAAGAAGACAGCTGACTGTGAACAAGGAAGCAGGTTTGCATCAGAAACTGAATCTGCCATTGCCTTGATCTTGGACTTCCCAGCCTCCAGAACTGTGAGAGATAAATTTCTTCTGTTTATAGGCCACTGGTCTATGATATTTGTAACATGGACTAAGGCAGCCTCTTTCTGCTGATTCCCTCTTCGCTGCAGACACTCCTCTTGGAAGGAGGAACTTCAAGATGTTTCAAGCAGGCTGTGTTCCCTGGGTCCTCTTGCTTCATGGGGATGTGTCCATCCTTGCACCCCTACTCACTGCTCATGAGCTTATGTTCACATGTATCCCCTGACTCGGGTTCTCCCCAACCCTCTCTCACCATCTCCATCCTGGTGGCCCCACCAAGATGGTCCCATGAGTTTCTATAGCTGGAGGGAGACCTCAGGCACCACTTCCCCGAGAGTTCCCCATCCTGCTCAGTGCTTTTCCTGGAGACCTCTCAGCTGGCTTGTGGGAGGCCCTGCCTCCCTCTTCTAGTCCTGTGAATTCCCTGCCAGTAATTCTCCTTTCCCCTTTCAGTCTTCTTGTTCTAGGCTGGGGGTGACCAGCTAGATTGGTTCTGCTCTAGTTTACTAGGTTATTGGATCTGCTCTCATTTATTAAAATGTTAGTTTATTAAATCTCAGCTGTCTGTAGAAGTAGAGGTCCTTGTCACTATCGGCCTCAGCTTGGGGACTTCAGCCCAAACTCTGAGACAGCAGGAAGAGTATCATCACGTCCTGCGTGAAGGATGTACTTACACATAGGTTATTATACTTTTGGTTGTTGATCTTTTTCTTAAACCTACTTCATTTATGATAATCTGCTGCAAGCTTTGAGATTGTAACCCCAGCTCTATATTTTTCCTTATTTTTTAAAAGATTGTTTGATCTTTTTTTTTTTTAATTGGAGTATAGTTGCTGTACAATGTTATATAAGTTACAGGTGTACAATATAGTGATTCACAATTTTTAAAGGTTATACTCCACTTATAGTTATTATAAAAGATAAAAAAGATTGATCTTACTCTGACAGAAGTGAATTAGTCTCCCATTTCTTTGTGTTTTATTAATTTTGCTGCATGTTTGGCTTTTTGTGCTTTTTGCAAGAAAAGTTATCTGAAACTTGGAAATAGGAAAAAGAGAGAACACTGAAAGTGTTCTTTCAGTGCAATGCTAGGCCTGACTCTATTTACTAGGTATTTCACAAGCCCTTGGGGCAGAGGTTAAGTTAACTTGCAGATGGTCATCAGGTAGAGATGAAAATCATTTCTGTCTGGAGGAATAGATAACTCCAAAGGTTTATGGCCTTGTTGGACATTAACCAGTTTTGTATTTAACCCATAATTAAACTATATGTACATAACTAACTTCTCAGTTGGTCTTTTGTTAGGTTTGTTTGTTTGGTTTTTTAACAACAGAAATTTATTTCTCAGAGTTTTGGAGGCTGGAAGTCTGAGACCAGGGTGCCCACATGATTAGGTTCTGATGAGGACCCTCTTACTGATTTGTGGACAGATGTCTTCTCTCTGTATCTTCACATGGCAGAGAGGAGAGAGGGAAGCAGGTTATCTCCTGTCTCTCTCTCTCTTTTTAAAAAATATCTTATTTATTTATTTATTTAATTTTGGCTGCGTCGGGTCTTAGTTGCAGCATGTAGGATCTTTGTTGTGGTACGTGGGCTTCTCTCTAGTTGTGGCATGTGGGCTCCAGAGCACACGGGCTCTCTAGTTGTGGTGCGCGGGCTCAGTAGTTGCAGTGCACGGGCTTAGTTGTCCCCAGCACGTGAGATCTTAGTTCCCTGACCAGGGATTGAACCCGTGTCCCCTGCATTGGAAGGCGGATTCTTAACCACTGGACCACCAGGGAAGGCCCTTGATAGGTTTTAACATCTTTCTGGTTACCTCATTAATTAGTTAAAATCTTTGACATGTGTTCTTTTTTTTTTTAAATGGGAGTGTTTCCTTAATTTCTCTTTCAGATTTTTCATCATTAGTGTATGGGAATGCAAGAGATTTCTGTGCCTTAATTTTGTATCCTGCAACTTTACCAAAGCATTGATTAGCTCTAGTAGTTTTCTGGTGGCATCTTTAGGATTCTCTATCTATAGTATCAGGTCGTCTGCAAACAGTGACAGTTTTACTTCTTCTTTTCCAATTTGGATTCCTTTTATTTCTTTTTCTTCTCTGATTGCTGAGGCTAGGACTTCCAAAACTATGTTGAATAATAGTGTCAAGAGAGGACATCCTTGTCTTGTTCCTGATCTTAGAGGAAATGCTTTCAGTTTTTCACCATTGAGAATGAAATGATGTTTGCTGTGGGTTTGTCATATATGGCCTTTATTATGTTGAGGTAGATTCCCTCTATGCCCACTTTCTGGAGAGTTTTTATCATAAATTGGTGTTGAATTTTGTCAAAAGCTTTTTCTGCATCTATTGAGATGATCATATGGTTTTTCTTCTTCAATCTGTTAATACGGTGTATCACATTGATTGATTTGCATATATTGAAGAATCCTTGCATCCCTGGGATAAATCCCACTTGGTCATGGTGTATGATCCTTTTAATGTGTTGTTGGATTCAGTGTGCTAGTATTTTGTTGAGGATTTTTGCATCTATATTCATCAGTGATATTGGTCTGTAATTTTCTTTTTTTGTAGTACCTTTGTCTGGTTTTGGTATCAGGGTGATGGTGGCCTCATAGAATGAGTTTGGGAGTGTTCCTTCCTCCACAATTTTTTGGAAGGTTTGAGAAGGCTGGGTGTTAGCTCTTCTCTAAATGTTTGATAGAATTCACCTGTGAAGCCATCTGGTCCTGGACTTTTGTTTGTTGGAAGATTTTAAATCACAGATTCAATTTCATTACTTGTGATTTGTCTGTTCATATTTTCTATTTCTTCCTGGTTCAGTCTTGGGAGGTTATACCTTTCTAAGAATTTGTCCATTTTTTCCAGGTTGTCCATTATATTGGCATACATTCGCTTGTAGTAATATCTTAGGATGCTTTGTATTTCTGTGGTGTCTGTTGTAACTTCTCCTTTTTCATATCTAATTTTATTGATTTGAGTCCTCTCCCTCTTTGTCTTGATGAGTCTGGCTAATGGTTTATCAATTTTGTTTATCTTCTCAAAGAACCAGCTTTTAGTTTTATTGATCTTTGCTATTGTTTTCTTTGTTTCTATTTCATTTATTTCTGCTCTGATCTTTATGATTTCTTTCCTTCTGCTAACTTTGGGTTTTGTTTGTTCTTCTTTCTCTAGTTCCTTTAGGTGTAAGGTTAGATTGTTCATTTGAGATTTTTCTTGTTTCTTGAGGTAGGCTTGTATAGCTATAAACTTCCCTCTTAGAACTGCTTTTGCTGCATCCCATAGGTTTTGGATCGTCGTGTTTTCATTGTCATTTGTCTCTAGGTATTTTTTGATTTCCTCTTTGATTTCTTCAGTGATCTCTTGGTTATTTAGTAACGTATTGTTTAGCCTCCATGTGTTTGTGTTTTTTACATTTTTTTCCCTGTAATTCATTTCTAATCTCATAGCGTTGTGGTCAGAAAAGATGCTTGATATGATTTCAATTTTCTTAAGTTTACTGAGGCTTGATTTGTGACCCAAGATGTGATCTACCCTGGATAATGTTCCGTGTGCACTTGAGAAGAAAGTGTAATCTGCTGTTTTTGGATGGAATGTCCTATAAATATCAATTAAATCTATCTGGTCTATTGTGTCATTCAAAGCTTCTGTTTCCTTACTTATTTTCATTTTGGATGATCTGTCCATTGATGTAAGTGAGGTGTTAAAGTCCCCCACTATTACTGTGTTACTGTCGATTTCCTCTTTTACAGCTGTTAGCAGTTGCCTTATGTATTGAGGTGCTCCTATGTTGGGTGCATATATATTTATAATTGCTATATCTTCTTCTTGGATTGATCCCCTGTTCATTACATGTGTCCTTCCTTGTCTCTTGTAACAGTCTTTATTTTAAAGTCTATTTTATCTGATATGAGTATTGCTACTCCAGCTTTCTTTCGATTTCCATTTGCATGGAATATCTTTTTCCATCCCCTCACTTTCAGTCTGTATGTGTCCCTAGGTCTGAAGTGGGTCTCTTGTAGACAGCATATATATGGGTCTTGTTTTTTTGTATCCATTCAGCGAGCCTGTGTCTTTTGGTTGGAGCATTTAATCCATTCACGTTTAGGGTAATTATCGATATGTGTGCTCCTACGACCATTTTCTTAATTGTTATGGGTTTGTTTTTGTGGGTCCTTTTCTTCTCTTGTGTTTCTCACTTAGAGAAGTTCCTTTAGCATTTGTTGTAGAGCTGGTTTGGTGGTGCTGAATTCTCTTAGCTTTTGTTTGTCTGTAAAGCTTTTGATTTCTCCATTGAATCTGAATGAGATCCTTGCCGGGTAGAGTAATCTTGGTTGTAGGTTCTTCCCTTTCATCACTTTAAGTATATCATGCCACTCCCTTCTGGCTTGCAGAGTTTCTGCTGAGAAATCAGCTGTTAACCTTATGGGAGTTCCCTTGTATGTTATTTGTCGTTTTTCCCTTGCTGCTTTCAATAAGTTTTCTTTGTCTTTAAGTTTTGTCAATTTGATTACTATATGTCTCAACATGTTTCTCCTTGGGTTTATCCTGCCTGGGACTCTCTGAGTTTCCTGGACTTGGGTGGCTATTTCCTTTCCCATGTTAGGGAAGTTTTCCACTATAATCTCTTCAAATATTTTCTCCGGTCCTTTCTCTCTCTCTTCTCCTTCTGGGACCCCTATAATATGAATGTTGTTATGTTTAATATTGTCCCAGAAGTCTCTTAGGCTGTCTTCATTTCTTTTCATTCTTTTTTCTTTATTTTGTTCCGCAGCAGTGAATTCCACCATTCTGTCTTCCAGGTCACTTATCCGTTCTTCTGCCTCAGTTATTCTGCTATTGATTCCTTGTAGTTTAGTTTCCATTTCAGTTATTTTATTGTTCATCTCTGTTTGTTTGTTCTTTAATTCTTCTAGGTCTTTGTTAAACATTTTTTGCATCTTCTCGATCTTTGCCTCCATTGTTTTTCCGAGGTCCTGGATCATCTTCACTATCATTATTCTGAATTGTTTTTCTGGAAGGTTGCCTATCTCCACTTCATTTAGTTGTTTTTCTGGGGTTTTATCTTGTTCCTTCATCTGGTACATAGCCCTCTGCCTTTTCATCTTGTCTATCTTTCTGTGAATGTGGTTTTTGTTCCACAGGCTGCAGGATTGTAGTTCTTCTTGCTTCTGCTGTCTGCCCTCTGGTGGATGAGGCTATCTAACCATGTGTTCTTTTTTTTTAAGGTTATACTCCATTTATAGTTATTATGTAATATTGGCTATATTCCCTGTGTTGTACAATATATTCTTGTAGCTTACTTATTTTATACATAGTAGTTTGTACCTCTTAATCCCCTACCCATATTTTGCCTCTCCCCAATGGTAACCACTAGCTTGTTCTCTATATCTATGAGTCTGTTTCTTTTTTGTTATATTCACTAGTTTGTTTTATTTTTTAGATTCTGCATGTAAGTGATATCATACAGTATTTGTCTTTCTTTGTCTGACTTATTTCACTTAGCATAATGCCCTCCAAGTCCATCCATGTTGTTGTAAGTGGCAAAATTTCATTCTTTTCTATGGCTGAGTAGTATTCCATTGTATATATGTGCCACATCTTCTTTATCCATTCATCTGTTAATGGACACTTAGGTTGTTTCCATATCTTGGCTTTGTAAATAGTTCTACTATGAACACTGGGGTGCATGTATCTTTTCAAATTAGTGTTTTCCATTTTTCCAGATATATACCCCAAAGTGGAATTGCTGGATCATATGGTAGTTTTTAGTTTTTTGAGGAAACTCCATACTCTTCTCCCCATTGGCTGCACCAACTTACATTCCCACCAGTAGTGCATGAGGCTTCCCTTTTCTCCACGTTTGCCAGCATTTGTTATCTCTTGTCTTTTTGATGATTGCCATTCTAATATGTGTGAGGTGATATATCATTGTGGTTTTGATATGCATTTACCTGACAATTAGTGATGTTAAATACATTTTCATATACATGTTGGCCATTTATATATATTCTTTGGAAAAATGTCTAGGTCCTTTACCCATTTTCCAATTGGATTATTTGGTTTTTTGTGGGTTTTTTTTGTTTCTGCTGTTGAGTCATATGAATTCTTTCTGTGTTTTGGATATTAACACCTCATCAGATACATTGTTTGCAAAGATTTTTCTCATTCTGTAGGTTGTCTTTTCATTTTGATAATCATTTCTTTTGTTGTGCGAAAGTTTTTTTTTTTGAATAGTCCCACTTGTTTATTTCTATTTTGTTGCTGGTATTGATACTTTAGGTGTGATTTCCAGAAAATCATTGCCAAGACCCATGTCAAGGAGATTTTTCTTATGTTTTCTCCTAGGAGTTTTATGGTTTCTGGTCTTGCATTTAAGCCTTTAATCCAGTTTGAGTTAATTTTTGTGAGGTGTGTAAGGTAGGGGTCTAGTTTTATTCTTTTACTATCCAATTTTCCTAGCACCATTTATTGAAGAGACTGTCTTTTCTCCATTGAGTATTTTTGGCACGCTTGCCAAATATTAGATGATTGGATAAGTATGGGTTTATTTTTGGATTCTTGATGCTGTTCCATTTGTCTGTGTGTCTGTTTTTATGCCAGTACCATACTGTTTTGGTTTACTGTTTGGTTTACAACTTTATAATATAGCTTGAAATCGGGATGCCTCCCACTTTGTTGTTCTTTCTCAGGATTGCTTTGGCTATTTTTTTTTTTTTTTTTGTGGGTCCATATACATTTTAGGATTTCTTCCCATTTCTGTAAAAAAATGCCCTTGGAATCTTGATAAGGATTGCATTGAATCTATAGATGGCTTTGAGTAGTATGGATATTTTAGCAATATTAATTCTTCCAATCCATGAACACAAGATACCTTTCCATTTATTTATGTCTTCTTTGATTTCTTTCATCAGTGTCTTGTGGTTTTCATCGTAGAAATCTTTCACCTCCTTGGTTAAATTTATTCCTACGTACTTTATTGTTTTTGATGCTATTATAAATGGGATGGGTTTCTTTATTTTTTTTCAGATAATTCATTGTTAGTGTACAGAAATGCTGCTGATTTTTGTATGTTATTTTGTATCCTGCAACTTTACTGAATTCATCGATTAGATCTAATGGTGTTTTGAAGTCTTTATGATTTTCTATATATTCAATTATGTCATCTGCATATAGAGATAATTTTACTTCTTCCCTTCTAATTCTGATGCTTTTTATTTCTTTTTCTTGCCTGATTGCTCTGATGGGGAATTCCAGTGCCATGTTGCATAGGAGTGGTAAGAGTGGGAACCCTTGTCTTGTGTCTGATCTTAGAGAAAAAGCATTCAATCTTTCACCATTGAATATAATGTTAGTTGTGGGCTTGTTATATATGGCCTTTATTATGTTGAGGTACGTTCCTTCTATACCTATTTTATTAAGAGTTTTTTTTTTATCATGAATGTATGACGAATTTTGTCAAATGCTTTTTCTGTACCTATAGAGATGATCATGTGCTTTTTTTTTTCTTTCATTCTATTACTGTCATGTATCTCATTGACTGATTTGCATATGTTGACCTATCCTTGCATCCCAGGGATAATCCCACTTGATCATGGTGAATGTTCCTTTTAATGTGAGTTTGGCTTGCTAGTATTTTATTGAGAATTTTTTACATCTATATTCATCAGGGATATTGACCTGTAGTTTTCTTTTCTGGTAGTGTCCTTTTCTGGCTTTGATATCAGGGTAATGATGGCTTGTAAAATGAATTTGGGAGTGTCCTCTCCTCCATGATTTTTGGAAGATTTTAGAAAGATTGGAGTTAATTCTCCTTTGATGTTTGGTAAAATTCACCAATGAGGCCATTTTAGTCCTGGGCTTTTCATCATTGAGTGATATTTGATTACTGACTCAATCTCCTTATTTAGTAATTGGTCTGTTCAGATTTTCAGTTTCTTCTTGATTCAATCTTGGTGGGTTGATTGTTTGTAATAATTTTTTCATTTCTTCTAGGTTGTTCAGTTTGTTGGCATGTAGTTGTTCATAGTGGCCTCTTATGATCCTTTGTATTTCTGTGATATCAGTTGTAATGTCTCCTTTTTCATTTATAATTTTGTTGATTTGGGCCCTCTCTTTTCCTTGGTTAGTCTAGCTAGAGGTTTGTCAATTTTATCTTTTCAAAGAACGAACTTCTAGTTTTATTAATCTTTTCTATTGTCTTCCTATTCTCTATTTCATGTATTTCTGCTCTGATCTTTATTATTTCCTTCCTTCTGCCAACTTTAGGCTCAGTTTGTTCTTTTATTTTGGTCATGCTGTGTGCTTGCGGGATCTTAGTTCCCCAACCAGAGATTTGACCCGGGTCCCAGCAGTGAAAGTGCTGAGTCCTAACTACTGGACTGCCAGGGAATTCCTTCTTTTTTTTTTTTCTAGTTCTTTGAGACATAGAGTTAGACTGTTAATTTGAGATCTTTCTTGTTTCTTAATGTAGGTGTTTATAGCTATGACCTTCCCTCTTAGAACTGATTTTGCTGCACCTGTAAGTCTTGGTATGTTGTGTTTCCATTTTTGTTTTTTTCAAAATACTTTTAAATTTCCCCTTTAATTTCCTCTTTGATCCATTGGTTGCTCAGAAGAGTGTTGTTTAATTTCCATTATTCATATATTTTCCAGTTTTCCTCCTATTATTAATGTCTAGTTTCATACCATCATGGTCAAAGAAGACACTTGGTATGATTTCAGTCTTCTTGAACTTGCTGAGGGTTGTTTTGTGGCCTAACATTTGGTCTATCCTGGAAAATGTTCTGTGTGCACTGGAGAAAAATGTATATTCTGCTGTTATCAGGTACAATGTTCTGTATATGTTATGTCCATTTGGTCTATAGTGTTATTCAAATCTGCTGTTTCCTTATTGACTATGTCTGGATGATCTATCCATTGTTGAGAGTGGGGTATTAAAGTCCCCAATTATTATTGTATTGCTGTTTATTTCTCCTTTTAGCTCTGTTAGGTTTTGCTTTATACATTTAGGTAGTCTGATGTTGGGTGCATAAATATTTACAATTTTATATCTCCTTGATGGATTGACCCCCTTATCATTATATAATGACTTTCTTTGTTTCTTTTTACCATTTTTAGTTTAAAGTCTATTTTGTCTAAGTATAGCAACCCCTGCTTTCTTTGGTTAGCATTTGCTTGAAATATCTTTTTCCATTTCCCTTTACTCTCAGTCTGTCTTTAAGGCTAAAGTGAGTCTCTTGTAGGCAGCATACTGTTGGATCTTTTTTTTAAAAAATAAATTTATTTATTTATTTAGTTTTGGCTGCTTTGGTTCTTCATTGCTGTGCACAGCTTTCTCTAGTTGCAGCGAGAGGGGGCTACACTTCATTGCGGTGCACGGGCTTCTCATTGTGGTGGCTTCTCTTGTTGCAGAGTACAGGCTCTAGGTGCGCGGGCTTCAGTAGTTGTGGCATGTAGGCTCAGTAGTTGTGGCTCATGGGCTCTAGAGCACAGGCTCTGTAGTTGTGGTGCACGGACTTAGTTGCTCCGTAGCATGTGGGATCTTCCCAGACCAGGGCTCGAACCTGTGTCCCTGCATTGGCAGGTGGATTCTTAACCACTGCACCACCAGGGAAGCGCCCCCCCCTTTTTTTTTAAAATCCATTCATCCATTCTATGTCTTTTGATTGGAGAATTTAACCCATTTACATTTAAAATAATTATTGGTAGGTAAGGACTTATTATTGCCATTTTGTTAACTGCTTTCTGGCTGTTTTGTAGATCCATTGTTCCTTGTTTCTTTTTCTGTCTTTCTTTGTGTTTTGAGGTCTTTTGGTATCAGTATGTTTTGACTTCTTTATCATGTTTTTTGTGTAATTACTATGGGTTTTTCCCCTGTGATTACCATGGGACTTACATAAAATATCTTAATATTATAACACCATATTTTAAACTGATAGAAACTTAACTTCAATAGTATTCCTAACTTTATGCCTCACAATTTAGGTTATTGATGTTACAGTTTACAAATTTTTTATATTGTGTAACCAATAACAGATTATTGTAGTTATGGTTATTTTTTACTACATTTGTTTTTTAACTTTTAAACTAGAATTGTAAGTGAATTATGCACCACCATTATCATATTACAAAATCTAACTTTGACTATATATTTATCATTACCAGCAAGTTTTATTCTATCTTCTTATGTTTTTAATATGTTAAATAGTATCCTTTCACTTTCACTCAGAGAAGTCCCTTTAGCATTTCTTGTCAGGTAGGTCTAGTGGTGATGAACTCCCTCAGCTTTTGCTTTTTGGGAAAGTCTTTAACTCTCCCTCATTTCTGAAGGACAGCTTTGCCAGGTATAGAATACTTCACTGACAGGTTTTTTTCTTTCAATATTTTTAATATGCCATGGCATTCTTCCTGGCCTAAAAAGCCTTATTGAGTTTTCTTTATGTGAATCTTCTCTCTTTTCTCTTGCTACTTTCAAAATTTTTTTTGTCTTTGACTTTTGACAATTTAATTATAACATGTCTTGGAGTAGACCTATTCAGGTTCAACTTATTTGGGATCTTCTGGGCCTTATGGATCTGGATGTCCATTTCTCTCCCCAGGTTTGGGAAGTTTTCAGCCATTATTGTTTTAAATATACTTCTTGTCCCTTTCTCTCTTTCTTCTTCTTCTTCTGGAATTCCCATAATGTGGATATTATTTCTTATGATTGTGTCCCATAAGTCCTGTAGGCTTTCTTCACCACTTTTCATTCTTTTTTCCTTTTATTCCTCTGAGTAGATAAATTAAAATGTCCTGTCTTCTAGGTCATTGATTCTTTCTTCTGCACAGTCAAGTCTGCTTTTGAAGCTCTCCCTTGAATTCTTCAATCATATTTTCTTCAGTCATTGTATTTTCAGTTCTTGGATTTCTGTTTGTTTTCTTTTGATGTTTTCTATTTATTTGTTGAAATTTCCATTTTGTTTATGCAATGTTTTCATAATTTCATTTAGTTGTCACTGTGTTTTGGTGGTTCGCTAAACTTCTTTAAGAGGATTATTCTGAATTCTTTGTCAGACAGTTCATAGATCTCCGTTTCTTTCGGGTCAGTCATCATACCTCTGTTGGTGTCCTTTGGTGGTGTCATGTTTACCCGATTTTTCATAATCCTTGATTCCTTATGTTGGTATTCGTCCATCTGGGTACGTGGTCTCCTCTTCCAGACTTCACACATTTCCTTTGGCAGAGGCAGGTCTTCACTGGTCAGCTCAGTTTACGTTTCTGAATGTGTGTGCTGGTGATGCTCTTGGGCAGGTAAGACTTGCTAGCAGGGTCTGTTTTTGGGTGAGGCCACTGCCTGAGCTCTGAGGTGGCAGAATGGGGTTGTGCCACTGGCTGAGAACAGTTGGATAGGACTACTGGCTTGATTCCCTGCCCGAGCAAACTTGGTTCTCTGCCTAAGCAAAGTTGTAGGATGAGCTCTCTCTCTTATCAAGTTTACTAGATGGTCAGGATTGAGCACTCTACTCAGCAAAGGATGGAGCTATGAATTAGCTTCCCTGTCTTGGAGGGGCAGCAGGATGGGCCCCAGGACCTGCATGTCTTATTCTTTGGGGACTTGAATCAGGTAAGACTGCACTGAATTCCCTGGCCAGTTGGGACCTCTGGTTTTGCTCTGCAGACAGGGAAAGCCATGAGTGTGCTCTCTGTTCAAGTGCCTCTGTAAGTAGGACCGTTGGGTGGGCCATGCAGCTTCCCATGTGCTCTGGTTAGGTTCTCTGGTAGGATGAGCAGAGGGCAGCATTTAGCAGTGGGTGGGGCTACAAATAGCTTCCCTGCCCAGGTGCAGTGGGAGAACCAGTTCCAAGGCCGACAAGGCTCTTTGTATGTGGTCTTGACTCAACCCGACCCATGCCCCAAGTTCCCTGGCTGAACAGGGCCACTGGCTTTGCTCTGCAGACCATCAGCTCTGCCGGCCTAGTGTATTCTCTGCTCAGGGGTTGCTGGGTTCACAGCTTCCAGGTGTTATGGTCAGGCTTTTTGGTCAGGTGGGGCTGGGAGCAACACAGCAGTGAGTGGGGCTGACTCAGCTCCCCTCCATGGGCAGGAGGAAAAGCCAGCTCATAGCTGCTTCTCAGGTGTTCCTGATCAGGCCTTCTGGTCAGAAGGGGCCAGGAACTACACTCAGCTGTAGGTGGGGCTATGGATTAGTCCTCCTGCTTGGGTGAAGAGGGGACTTCTCCAAGCCCAGCAAGGCTTTTTGTTTGTGGTCTTGACTCAAGCTGACCCACTCCCCAAGTTCCCTGGCCAGTTGGTGCCACTGGCTTTGCTCTACAGGTCATCAGCTCTGCCTGCCGTATCCTCTGCTCTGCTTGAGCGTTGCTGGGCTATGCAGCCTCCCAGGTGTCCCCAGTCAGGCTTTCTAGCTGGAGGGGCTGGGAGCTACACTCAGCAGCAGGCTGGGCTCTGACTCAGCTCCCCTGCCTGGGCCAGGGCAGACCAGCCTCCAGGGCTGGCAAAGCTCTTCGTTTGTGGGCCCAAATCAGGCAAGCCTGTATCCTGCCGAGTTCCCTGGCCGGACTGTGCCCATCTTGGCTCTGCAGATGAACAAAACGGCTGCAGTCGTTGGGACAACTGCTCAGACACCACAGGTAGGACTCGGTCTGCTAAGATCTGAGTGCTGGTTGTTGCCAGGCCTTCCGCACTTCTCCATCACAGTCAGATTCCCAGGGGTCAAGTCCTGCGGGTACCCCTGCAGTCCCCGTGGGGCATGACCAGAGTGGGGGCTCCCAAGAAGGGACCCACAGTGGGAGCTGGATATGTACCCTTGGCTCTCTTTTCCCACTGGAGGAGCCGTAGGCTCAGGGGCGACCCCTCAGTGTGATACTGACCAGCCTGGGGAGGAGGCAGAGCTGTCAGCACGCAGCGGCTCCTCTTACCCTTCTGATGTGGTGTCTTGGTCTCTGCAGTGCAGGGCTTGCTTCAGCCTCACTCTTGTGTTCTAGGGTTCTCTCAGGGGTGTCTTGCCCATGAATAATTGCTAGTTGTTCTTCCTGAGGGGGAGTGAAGGCCTATAGGAATGGACTACGTCACCGTCTTGGCGATGCCACTGTCCTCTGTTGTCTCTTGTCTAATATTATTGGATGAAGGCTTCACCCTGTGACCTCATTTACCCTTAGTTACCTCCAGAATGGCCTGATCTCCAAATTCAGTCACATTGGGGGTTGAGGCTTCAATGTATAACTTTTGTGGGGGACACAAACATTCAGCCCATCAGAGCAGGGCTTACTGATTTTGCCGTGGAGTTGCCGTCTGGGTTGTTTCTTGAGGAACTCTATATGATTGTATATTTTTTATTTTTATTTTTTATTTTTTATTAATTAATTAATTAATTAATTAATTTATGGCTGTGTTGGGTCTTCGTTTCTGTGCGAGGGCTTTCTCTAGTTGTGGCAAGCGGGGTCCACTCTTCATCGCGGTGCGCGGGCCTCTCACTATCGCGGCCTCTCTTGTTGCGGAGCACAGGCTCCAGACGCGCAGGCTCAGTAATTGTGGCTCACGGGCCCAGTTGCTCCGTGGCATGTGGGATCTTCCCAGACCAGGGCTCGAACCCGTGTCCCCTGCATTGGAAGGCAGATTCTCAACCACTGCGCCACCAGGGAAGCCCCTGATTGTATGTTTAAGTCTTTCCTCTCGGGCTGGTTATTCTCTAGAAGAGCCTGTCAATTTCTGGCCTGTGGGGAGAGGTCTTGTCAGCATTCTGAAAACTGAGCTGGGGAAGACGGCGGGAAGTCTCAGTACTCACTATTTAATATGCATGGGTTCACTTCATCACCTTGTTCTCAGTTCTATTACCCTGACCTTCCGCTTCGTCTGGAGTTCTCTCATCCAAAGATCCTCTCTTGTTTGACTCCCTTAATTCACCTCCAGTCTGTTGCTGAGGTGGTAACAGAGCACGTGCTGAATGGAGGGAACCCAGGGACCCAGGACCTCTAAAGGAGCTCCATCAGTCCTGCCCTGGCTCTTCCCTTCCCCTCCAGTGTATGGTGTTGCCAGGTCCTGTGGCTTAAATTGTACTGGAACTTTCTCCACTATCCAGTCTCAACTGCCAACTGAGTTACTATTGTCCATCTGCTTCAGAGCTTCCAAAATCTTAGCACTTTTGTCTCTTCTTTTGTCCTTGTGGATTAGAAAAAAAAAAAAGAAATCCCCTTTAGTCTGTGTGAGCTTTGGTTGGGAGCCAAACTATATGTGTGTATTCACTCCTCTATTTTAACCCAGAAGCGTCCATCCTTTTCTATGAGAGTAACTTCCAGAGTTACTTGGTTTCAGCTCTCTATTTAAATGGATTACTTACTGCTGGTTCTCTTTCCGTATTATCCCTATTCCTAAGTTCCTTATTTGGATATGTCTCTTGGCTGTATTATTCGAGTAGTTTGTCAAAGGAGAGCTCACTGGCAGTTGTGGCGAGAAGTGGCTGGAGGTTGGTGGGGGTGGAGAGCAAAGAGTATCTGCAAGGCAAACACAGCTTCAAGAAAAAAAAAAAAAAAAAAGAAAAAAAAAATCCCTTTCCAACCCAATTGCCAGCCTGAAACCATCGGTTTTAGAAATTCTAGAACCACCACTGCTCATAGGTATTAGGGTCCTTAAATCTTTGCAAGTTTGAGAAAGTCAACCTGTTGCCTTTATACTTAGCTCTTCACTTACCAGCTTTGTGGCCTTGGTTACATTATTTAACCGTTCGGAACCTTGGTTTCTCATTCTTAAAATGGGGGCCAAAATTCCTACCTCGGAGGATTGTTGTGGGGGCAATACCAGGCCTGTCCACTCAGATATTCTTCCCTTTCTCCTTCCCTTTCCCCAACGTTCCTTTCCCTTCCTCAGGTTGCTGTAAGTAGTCCCTTACCTACTGCCCCAGCACCCCAAGCACGCAGTGCTCCAAGACCCTAGTTTTGCAAAGCTAGATGGGGGCAGAAGGCAGCCTCAAACCCAGGCAGCTGGATGCCACACCGGCCCTTCCTTGGAGGGCGGGGTGGGGTGGTGGCCAAGTGCCGGGCCCCTCCCCACCTGCCCAGCTGGACAGCAGGGACGATCATCTTCCTGGCTCACTTCCCTGGTGGCGCAGTGGTTGAGAATCCGCCTGCCAATGCAGGGGACACAGGTTCGAGCCCTGGTCCGGGAAGATCCCACATGCCGTGGAGCAACTAAGCCCGTGTGCCACAACTACTGAGCCTGCGTGCCACAACTACTGAAGCCCATGCACCTAGAGCCCGTGCTCTGCAACAAGAGAAGCCACCGCAATGAGAAGCCCGCGCACCGCAACAAAGAGTAGCCCCCGCTCGCCGCAACTAGAGAAAGCCCGCGTGCAGCAATGAAGACCCAAAGCAGCCAGAAATAAAAAAATATTAATTAAAAAAAGAAGGGATAGAGTTACAGAGAGGGCATGTGAGCCCTGAAACACCATTTAAAAAAAAAAATGTTGTGAGGTTAGCTCATACCGCTAATCTCACAGACAAGATCGGCCCTGAAACAAGAGGATAACCTTCCCTGCAGGGCTTGAGCAGTTGAGGAATCTGACCTGAAGCAGTAACTTCCATCAGGGGAGATGAGATAAGGTACGGTCACCTCTGACCTCAATGAAAGTACGTTCACGCTCCAGCGCCTCTCAGTGACGCAGAGCTTGGCATTCTGTGTGATGGGACTCGCTCCCAACCGCAGGTGCTGCTGCCTCTGCCGGGGCAAGGCCAGCCCGCAGGCAGGTTGCTCCTTCCCCACCTCCTGGAAGGTGGGTAACAAGTGAAGGATGGAAGGGCTTGGGGGCGAAGAACCACAGGGAGGGACACAGAAGCCTGTCATGGATGAGTGAGGCTTGTAGAAAAAAACTAAAGCAAATCTTAGTATTGAGTCAACGAGTGTATGCAGCCCCCACGCTTCATACACAATTCTAGCTATTGTGACAATGAGGATATAAAGGAATGTAAGATATGGGAAGACCCACTTAAATAAAGTATGGGATCTGCAGACAATGGGAAGCTAGGTAGTCATTAAAAAGGATGAAGTAGATCCGTGTGTACTGACACGGGAAGATGCTGGTGTTACTTACATTTTGTGGAGTGAAAAAGGTTACAAAGCGACAGGCACTGTGTGACCATTTTACGTAAAGGTGACTGATGTTTGTGTGCGTTCGGGTGTGGGTGAGACGCATGGAAGCACGTTCATCACAGGGCTTACCACTGTCTGATGGTGGGACTTCAGGTGATTCTGTACCTTTCTGTTTCATTTCAATCTGTTATACTGAGCATATATAATTTTTAGAACCAAAAAAAGCTATTTTTATTGAAACGGAAAGAGCAGACTCTCCCTTTGCTCTGCGTTCTCTCTTGATGACATCGTGCCCTTCCACTACCTGCGCTGGGGAAAACCGGGCTGGTGACAGGACTCAGGTTACAGGTTGTCTGTCGTGAGGATGAAATAGTAAGAAAGCACAGCCTCGTTGCTCAATACTTGTGTCTTCTTTAAACATAAGCTGACTGAAAGCATTTTTCCCCAAAAAGAGGAAACATGGGGGTGGAGTGGAGAAAGGCCGCGTCAGTGACTCGCGTTGGAATCCTAAACCCGCTTAGTGTTATAGCTGAGCTCGGGGCTTCTGTGCTGGGCCGCGCTGCGGGCGCCTTTCACGTGGCTGTGTGTGCGGTCCGTGGACATTGAGGGCTGGTGCCGACTCTACTGGGCCACGTGGTGGCCCTGGGGCTTCAGGCCCGGCCATGATGACACCAGCCTGTGTCCTCATTTGTTAACGGGGGGGAGACGAGCATTGACCTTGAGGGCTGCATAAGGGTGGCCTAGATAGAGAAGCAGCGCATGGTGGGCCTCAGATGGCAGTTCCCTCCTTGGAGGGTATTCTAGGCATGTGGAGACCGGAAGAGATAAGGCCGCACATTTGGATGTAGGAAAGCAGCTGGTTTGCCCCTTGTTACAGGCGTGTGTTTGATTATTTGTCTATGTTAAAATCAGTTTCTTTAAAAGGTCTGTAAGCTTAGTTTTTGGAACTGCCTTCACGGAGTTAAACACAACCGTACAGAGGGCACACAAGTCTAAGGCACAGATGTGGCACTGCTCCTCCTCCCTGCCACGAAAGGTGCCAGCCTCCCTCAGGGGACTCTGTAAGTGGATATGGCGACCTGTGCACACTCATGGGAGACCGCAGTCCATGCTAATCTAATACTGGACAACTTTCCGGGAAGCCCCCAGAATTACAGTGGTATTTGGAAATGCTTTTTGCTGTTGCAGAGTCTCAGCTAGTTTCTTGTCCCTCAAAGCATGGATCTGACAATTTGTAACCCTAGACTTATGTGAATGAAACAGAAGGACCAATCAGAGGATGGGAGAGAAGGCCTCAGACCCCAGCAATACTATTCTTCTGACACTGGCCTGTAGCAAAAGTTTGAGATTCTAGCAAAAAATCAGATTCTATTGCCAACAGATAAGAAACTCTCATGTTAAAATGGGCCAGATTCTGCACTTGTTAGATATTGGTCATAATAGCCAGTACTTGTAGTGTGTTTTACGTTCCACAGGCCCTGGTCTAAGAAACTGACATACGTGAGCTCATTTAATCCTGACAACTACTGCACGAGGGAGAAATTATCATTTCCACTTTACAGACAGGAAACTTGCTGAGAGGCAAGAGTTTTCTTGCTCGAGGTCACACATCTGTTGAGAAGTCACTTCACTGGAGTAACGGCATTTTACATAATGTCGTGGTTTATGCAGCGTCTCTCAAATGGGACCCCACTGGACCTCGTGCTTACCCTGACAGATGGGCGATTCTCTCATGTTACAAATTGGAGGGGGGGGGGGCGTGTAGCTGAAAAAGGGGAGGGGACTTGCCCACAGCTTCAGAGTTAATAAAGGAGCCCAGGTTTTCAGAACCTAGATCTTGAGCTCTTTCATCAGCTTAAGGGTCTGTGAGTTCTTTATGAACAAAATTTTGTTTTTAATTAGATGATAATCTTAAAAAACAACCACCACCCATAAAAACCTTTGGAAATGAAAAGTTGAATTCGAAAGCTGTTTTCGTAGAACAGGCTTTGGTTTTTAAGTTGTACTTTTCAGTATTCTTTTGTGTTAGCAGACATTTTTTTCCTTTAAAAGGGCTCCACATTCATTCCTAAGTTGGGGAAACAGTGAGCCCTACCAGGCCCCTTTACTTGGCGATAATGTATTTTTAAAGTCTCATTTTTTATTTGAATAGATTTCAGTCTGTTTCTGATAATTTAAAAACAACAACGAAACCTCTCCAGGTGATTTAAGAAAAACTTGAGTCAAAAGCAGAGCTATGTGAGTGGGCCTGAGATGGTTGCTAAGGAGTCATTCAATACAGATCAGAAACACAAGCTGCAGCTTTAAAGGTTTCACGCGGAGGCCGACAGGATCCTGTCTAACTGATCTTCCTTACGAGGTGGTCCATTTGAGCAGGCGCACGTATCTCTAGGAGAGCCAGGCCAGCCAGGCTGTGGAGGCGCCAGGCACCGCACATGCCAGGGACAGTGCTTGGCAGTGAGGGGAGAAGCTGAAGCTTCTGGCGGCAGAAAGGCTTGGTAAAAGAAATGTTTGCATATCGAGGTCTGGGGAAGTCATTCTGGCTTATCCATGAGTTAACCTGAATCTGATGCTGAACAGAACAGCCTGTTTGTGGCCCATCAAACATACACTGTACATCTGCTTTAATTATTAAAGAAAAGGGCACACTGAGTAGAAGAATGTCCACGTTAAACACCAAGATTAAATGCCTCTCTGGCTGGGAAGCCAATGCTGATACTCCTTCCACGACAAGACTTCCTTCCCAGGTGCCAAGACCATACTGACTCGCTGTGTATGTGCTGATCTGTTTCCCCCCCCCAAGACTGTGCTGAAAACCATGCTTCTCTGGGGCAGTTCCTCAGTTAGTTATCTGAGAGGCTGTCTTCTAGGCTATAATCGTCAGTTTGGCTCAAAATTGAGAAGTAGCTGAATTCCTTAAATAGCACTCACAGAAAGCCTCTGCAGTGCCACAGCGAGCCCACAGGAAGTCAATGCCATTTGCCTTGTAGCAGTTTAACAAAATGGCAAACAGCACCCAGGAAGAAACAAAAACAGTGCCACAGGCAGGAAACCCAAACCTGTAAACTCATGGCAAATGTCACTGCGTTTACAGGGAGAGGAAAAAACCTTTCGTGATTCTTCCTTGTATGTTGAAGATTTTATTTTTCAAACCTTTAGAAGAATCAATTCCATTTAATAAACCTTTGTAAAATGCCACAGAAGCCAAGGGATGCAGGGTTAAGCCATGTTCTTAAGAACTGACCCTCTCCAGGCTGAGCCTCCTTAGTAGGTTACCTGGAAGTTACATAAAGGCAGTTCTATAAAGATGAAACTTTGAAAAAGCCAGTCTTTCTCCTATTTTTAGATTTGGGCCTGTTTTCCATTTTTTTGCTTTCACAAAAAAGTTTAACCCTGACCTTTCTCCATTTAAAACAAACCAAAATCCATTTAAAGAATTAAAATGCAGGTAACAGCTCCTGTGGATGTGCCTCTTGACGTCCACAGACGTCACCCAAACCCAGACACATGCACGGCAGACTCTGCCTGCTCAGGACAGACCAATGGGGAAGCCAAACGCCTCTCTGGGCGAAAGTGCCGCCCACGGTGTTTTGCAACTGTCAAGAGTGTGCAAAGTACAGACGATTAAAAATGTGAAATAAATGGATGTCTGTAAATGGATGTCTGTAATGGCCCTTCATAGATGGTAGACGCCCAGATGAGAAAGGCTGGTTTCAAGCTTGAAACACAAGCCTACAATCTTGCTTCTTTTCTCCCCATCACACTGTTATTTCAAACCAGAATGATGTCCATGAAAACAAAAGCTCATTTTCTTGACCTGTGCTGGAAGGCATATGTAGTTATAGGTCAGAGATCAACGTGACAGTTTTCACATGTCCCAACCTGGCGTTTTGTCTGTACAGGATAAAAATAACCTGCTGATAGGAAACTAAGTGTCCTCCTCAAATGACATAGCCAGTTTTTAGTTCATGAACCGTGCAGTTCCAATGAGTTGATCAGTTTGCTTTTGTCACTGTGCCTGAGTCATGGTTAGGTCACTTGCAGGCCTCATGCAGAATTTAGAAATTGGTTACAGGACTTAAGCCTCGAAAACGGAAGTGACGTCTTGAGAACATGCAGGAGGGCGCGGTGCGGGAGCTCTGAGCGCCCAGGCTCCATGGGCTTGGTCAGCAGACGCCCGGCCCGGCCCTGAGCGCGGCTTCCAGTCTCTGTGGCTCCAGCGGGAGGGCGAGGGGGAGGCTCCTTGTCAGGGGGTCAGGGAGGTCCATGTGCTTCGCTCAGCCTCTGTGCTGAGTGTTCAAGACATCCTGAATCTCTGTTTTCTGCCAGGGAGGATACGTATCAAGGTGCGCTGGTGTGGCGGTTATTTTAGATTTTTTACCATGTACGGACCTTGCAATCTGTAGCCAATCTTTCTGTAATAATTCCTGGTGCCAACCCCTGTGAAGAAGCAGAAAAACAAAAGTCAGAAGAGTCTCTTACTAAGCATTACTTTAGCAGCCCTCAAAAGCCAGCACACGTGCCCCTCCTAGCCGTCCTCCTTCTCCCACTCTCATTCACAGACCAAAGTCCTTTCCAGATCGAATCTCACTTGATTAAGTTCGGAAATTTAAAAACATTCTGAATTCAAGTTGCGTTAAAACACATAAACTGTATTTCAGAGACTGTGGGTTCACAATCCTGTGGGTACCGTGCAGCACAGCTTCAGGTGTTATAGGTGAACGGGAAGTGGTGGATCTAATGTGTGAGATGTCCACACTCCAAGTGAAGCCAGACGGCATTACGGTTTCCTGGAAGGTTGAACAAGAGGTCAGGTATGGGAAGTGGAGTTCCCACAGCCGCCGGCAGCCAGGGTGCCCTGACCAAGCGAGGTGTCAGTGCCACTCACTCATCCAGAGCAACGATTTTCACCAATCACCATCAGTGACATTAAATTAGTGCTACTTAATGTGCATTTCATTCACTTTATATATATTTTTTTGGGGGGGGTATTAATTGGTATACTTATATTGATATACGAGCAGTGTAAGTACCAGGAGTTTATGTCAGTTTTATACTTGCGTCCATTTAAGGAACACTAGCTGATTTAAGTCAATACTAAAGGTCTGTGAAGTTTTTTCTTTAAAAGGAATCATTATCCTAAATGGTGCCGCTATAATAAAACACGATCACATTTAAGAAGCTGAGCTCCTAGGAGGATAAAGCATGGCTTACGTGGTATTATCTATACGAGTGGCTAAGAGAATGGGCTTTTGATCATTCAAAAGATATGGATTTAAGGTCTAGACCTGTCATTTTAAGGGCTGTAGCTTTGGCCAATTACTTAATTACATTTTATCATCTATAATAACGTACCTATGTTTTAAGGATACTGAATATTAAATGAGATAGTCCTTGATATGTGCTTAGTCCGGAGTCTGGAAAAAGCCAATTCCTCCAGAACCAATTGGCTGCTGCTGTTATTATTTCAGAGCTTTTCATGGTCTGATATCTGATTATATTTCTGGCTTCACTGCTTGCTACTATTCTCCCCTGAAACACTATGCTTCAGCCCCAGTGAAAATTTAACTTTTCTAAAAGCTCCCGGTGTGTCTGGCTCTACCTAGCTTCCAGGCTTGGCTCATGCTGTGCCCTCTAGCAAACTGATCGAACCCAAGGGGGTTCGTGGGATCCTCTGATCTGGAGCTCGTCGGTCAGAAGCACAGTGACAACCTAGATTTGCAATTGGCATCTGAGGTGGGGTCATTCCCGCGGGACCGACCCGTAACCTGTGGAGTCTGATGCCACCTCCAGGGAGACAGTGTCAGAACCGAGGCAACGGTAGGCCACCCGGCTGGTGCTGCAGAGCTGCGTGACGTGTGGAAACCCCACACCTCCGGCGCAGTAGTGTTGTGGTTTTCGTGTGTGTAACGTAAAGGAAGATGCTGGCGTTTCTCTTTACCGTGCTCCTCCCCACGGCTCTCCCCACGGTGCACTGCGATTGCCGGTCGGCCTCCCCACGTGGTGGAAGCTCTGTGTATCTTGTTCGTCACTTTGTATTCCTAGCGATCAGTATGTGCATGAAATCAGATCACTGCTAAGCCCCCTCCAGTCTCGCCTAATTCTGTAGCCCAAACATTTACTATTTAGGAATAGGGTTTCCTACCGTGTTTTGTTTCCCACCTCGTTCAAAAAAATTTCAAGTATTAAGAAAATGGAACTGAAACTGATGTGATGAAGGTAACAGAACCGTGTCATGTGATAATAGGTCACTGGAGAATTTCCCTTTTAATCCAAGGATTACTGACATTCCGTCTTGCACAATTTCAACCTTGTCTTTGTGCTCTAATCATTACTTTTGTTCAACACTGTGGCTTGGGGTAGAGCAGGGGGAAGACAAAAACATGAACAAATAATGGGTCAGGCAGCAGCTCAGACCCACTGGATCCAGGAAGACATCTCACACCCCTCAGAGGGTACAACCACTTTATTGTTTGCACTATCTCCTAAAGTTCTATATCCGTAAGCATAAGTTCTATATCCTATGACCCAGCAAGTATACTCCCAGAGTGAAAAGAGAAATGAATGCTTACAGCCAACAAAAGACATGTTACTCATAACAGCCAAAACAGGAAGTAACCCAAATATCTATCAATAGTAGAATGGATAAATTGTGTATTTTCACACAATGGAATATGATACTGCAACAAAAAAGAAAGAACTAGAGCTACCTGCAATGCCATGGATGAATCTCACAGACCTAATTTTGCATGAAAGAAACCAGATGTAAAAGATTTCATCAATGCAAAGTTCAGACGCAGGCAAAATTAATTTTACGGTGATACAAGTCAGAATACTGGTTACATTTGGAAGATGATATGGACTGAAAGAGGGAACAAGGGAGTCTTCTGGAGTGCTGAAAAATGGTATATCTTGATCTGGATTAGAAGTTACATGGGAACATACACAGGCAAAACATTATTAAGTGGTATACTGAAAACGTTGTAATTTATTGCATGTACGTCCTAGCTCAATTTAAAAAAACTCAAGAGGGGGTACATCCATTGAATAGATGTTCAATGTGTTTTGAGAGCTCAACTTGTCCAAAGAATTCAGGAAAATAAGGAAAAAGGATGAGAGGCAGGTGGTTAAGAAATCATTACTGGAGTGATCACTCTATCACATAGATGCCTCTGAAGTCATTCAATGCAGTGTTTTCTATTTCTAGAATCCCGCATGCTAGAAACTATTTTTTTCATCCTCTTTCTTTTTCCGCACTTTAAAAGTTCACATTCAAACTGAACTATTCTCTGTGACATGACAGCATTCGTCAGAGGCACAGGCACCCTGAGATTAAAACGTGCTTTTCCTCATCGTCACCTACACATACAGACTATAGCATAAATCTAAGAATTCTGAGCAGAGAAGTGACATGATTGACTTACATTTGAAAGAGATCACTCTGACTGCTATTTTGAGAACAGAATGAAAGCTCCAGGAGGGCAGGGATTTTTACCTGCAGGACCTCTAGCACCTGGAGCAATGCCTGCACATATTAAGTACTCACTGAAATATTTGTTCAATGAGTGAATAAGTGACCAAGGGCAGAAACAGGGAGACCAGTTAAGAAGCTATTGCAATAATCCAGATAAGAGATGGTGGTGGCTCAAAGCAGAGTCATGGTGGTGAAGAGTAGCTGGACCCTGGAAACATTTAAAGGCAGAGTCAAAAGAATCTGTTGATGGATGCAGGGTGGGACACAAAGAGAGGGGCCCAAGATGCCTCTAAGGTTTTTGGCCTGAGTACAGGAATGGTTTGGAGAAAGAATGAACTGCCAGTTAGTGAGACTGAAAGATGGTGAGAAGAGGGTCGGGGAGGAGGACGTCAGGAGCTCGGCTTTGGCTGTGCTGCAGGTGAAATGGCTGTTAGACATTCGAGTGGGGATGTTGAGGAATATGTGATTTTGGAAGCCTTTCTTGCTCTTAGATGGTCTCTTTTCTTGGATGCTCTTTTGGAAAGAAATTTATTTTATCTTAATTGAAGGATAGTTGATTTATAATAATATTAGTTTCAGGTGTATAACACAGTGATTCAAAATTCTTATAGATTATACTCCATTTAAAGTTATGATAAAATACTGGCTATACTCCTTGCTCCGTACAACATATCCTTGTAGCTTATTTATTTTACAGATAGTAGTTTGTGCCTCTTAATCCCCTACCCCTACCTTCCCTCTCCCCACTGGTGACCACTAGTTTGTTCTCCATATCTGTGAGTCTGTTGGAAAGAAATTTCTGACTGGGGCAGTTGTCTTATGAAGGGAGTTGGCTGAGGAGGAAGCAGGTGGGTGGAGGCCGGCGGAGGGGGCAGCTGAAGACAACCTGGGTCCTTTTTGATACTGTTGAATCAACAACTAACCAAGTCTGAAGCTGCTCTACCAAGGAAGCTGTTAGGAAATAATGTTTTCCGTTTGGTTTAAGCCATTTTGTTTTGGTACTTTTTTGTATTGTACTAATATACATAAGATAAACTTATCATTTTAACCATTGTTAGGTGTACAGTTTACTGGTATTAAGTACCTTCACACTCTTGTGCAACCATCGCCACCATCCATCTCCAGAAGTAAAACTGAAACTCTGTACCTAGTAAACAATAGCTCCCTGCTCCCTCTTCCCCCTGTTCCTGGCGACCCCCCGCTCTACTTCCTGTCTCTATGGATTTGGTTACTCTAGGCACCTCATGTAAGTGGAATCATTCCGTATTTGTCTTGTGGTGACTGGCTTATATCTTCAAGGTTCATCCATGTTGGGTTTAAACCATGTGAGTTGAGTTCTGTGTTACTTGTAACTGAAAATGTTGTAACTGACACGTGAGCTTGAGGACAGGAAGAGATTAAACACATGAGGTCAAGTCAGCACTTAAAACCATAAATCAGGGTGGTAATTCTGACCATGCTGCTGTCCTACTGGCAAGTCCCAACACAGAGCTCAGATTCCTCAGCCTGATTTTCACAAAGATTTTCACGTCCCGTCTGGTTTACCTCTAGTTCCTGCCACAACTGACCTTAGTCCTTATAGTCTGGCGTTACCAAACCAGGCATAATTTCACTAATCCACTGGCTTGGCCGCTGCCCCGTCAGTGCTGCAGCCCATGCCCCAGGGCACTCCCATTCATCCTTGAACCCTCCCTCGGACGCCACTTTCGCCAGGAGACCGCTGCACACACCTCCCCTCTCCACAGAGTCTGGCATTCATAACCCCCCCCTCCACGCTGGCTGGATCCTTTAGAGTTCTACTGTTTCAGTAGTCATGCTGTGCTTTATTTTACTTGCATGTCTAGCCCCCTTCCTAGAATGTAAGCCTCTTGAAGTCAATGACTTCTATCCTCAGGGCTTAGTACAGTGTCTGCATATAATCAACAGGCAATAAATGCTTGCAGATTTACTGTACTGTATTCGGTTATCATTATGTTGTGTATATATAAAGAAATGTGCTCCTGGGAGATGTATTTTTTAAAAAAAGAAAAGAAAGAAGAACTGGCCCTATGTTAGCTGCCAGGTAGTGGGAATGACTCAATGTAAAAGGGATGAAGGGTAGGGCTTAATCTAGTTATAGATTTCCTACTTTGTTAGCTTACAGATGTAGAGGCAGCTCTCTGATTTATACTATTACCTCTAACTAATAAAAACTTCCCCTAAAATTTTCAGAAATATTTCTGGATTTTTAAAAAATTGAAGTACAGTTCATTTACAATGTTATGTTAGTTTCAAGTGTATAGCGAAGTGATTCAGTTATGTGTGTGTGTGTGTATATATATATATATACACACACACACACACACAAGATATTGAATATAGTTCCTTGTGCGATATAGTAGGTCCTTGTTGGTTATCTATTTTATGTATAATAGTGTATATCTGTTAATCCCAACCTCCTAATTTATCCCTCCCCCCACTTCCCCCTTTGGTAACCATAAGTCTGTTTTCTATGTCTGTGAGTCTATTTCTGTTTTGTAAGTAAGTTCATCTGTATAATTTTTTTAGATTCCACATATAAGTGATATCATATATTTGTCTTTCTCTTGCTTACTTAATATGATAATCTATAGGTCCACTATGTTGCTGCAAACGGCATTATTTCACTCTTTTTTATGGCCGAGTAGTATTCTATTTTGTGTGTGTGTGGCATTATTTCATTCCTTTTTATGGCTGAGTAATATTCCATTGTACATATGTACCACATCTTCTTTATCCATTTATCTGTTGATAGACATTTAGGTTGCTTCCACGTCTCGCCTATTGTATCAATAAGTAATGCTGCTATGAACACTGGGGTGCATGTATCTTTTCGAATTAGAGTTTTCTCTAGATATATGCCCAGGAGTGGGACTGCAGGATCATATGGTAACTCTATTTTTAGTTTTTTAAGGAGCCTCCATACTGTTCTCCACAGTGGCTGCACCAATTTACATTCCCACCAACAGTGTAGGAGGGTTCTCTTTTCTCCACACCCTCTCCAACACTGATTATTTGTAGACTTTTAAATTATGGCCATTCTGACTGGTGTGAGGTTGGCTTTTTATACTTCTAATTTTACAAAATAGATGCCATTTCCCATGGGCTTAAAACAATCTATTACAGAGAATTTCAAATACACAAAAGTAGAGACAATGGTACGCTGAACCTCCACAGACCCACTACCCAGCTTCAACGATTATCAGTTCATCCATCAGACTTCTAATGCTTCTAGCTCTCCACCCATGTGAAGTCACAAGACAGATTTAACGCTTCCTTTTGGTTCTGCTCAGCTCAGTCACTGGAGACATGTTTAATTCTCCTCTTTCAAATAAAGATGATGGTAATCTTTACCATCTTCTTTACCAGTTATTACCAGATTGAAGATGTGCAGCTGGTCAAAGAGCTTTACTTCCCCAAACATGCCACAACCTACATCTGTCACAACCTACCATAAATAGCTGTTCCTTACACCTAACACAGGACTCAACACCCCTGGACAACCACAAGTGCCATGTTCTGGAGTGCCCTGATTGCCTAAGTGTGCCGGTTAAAGGCACAGCTTTACTGGGGTACAACTCAGCGCTCCTCAGTCAGATTCCCCCTGAGCGTGTAGGCTCCTCAGGTTCTCTACTTCTGCCCTAATACGGGAGGTGGGCCCTGGAAACTACTACCACCTTGAGGAGAGGCACTCAGGCTTTGCTATGAGCCTTTCTGAATAAAGGCATATCTTTCAAGCTCCTCTCCTTGTTTTCAGTAACATGCTACAGCATGCACTGAGACGGGAAGTCTACTTCCGGACCCTCAGGGAGGCCTTAAGTCTTTTGACCTCTAGCCAGCCTGGACTCCAACCTCTTACTTAAATGACTAAACAAAAATATTCCCCATTTGTATTTCCCTGTGCCTCTTGTTTCTTGAAAGAAAGATTCTTCCTCCGTTCCTACACTCTGCGGAACAGGCTGGCGAAAGTATTAGCATCGCTAGCCAGCGCGGAAGGGAACACACCGTCAGCGGCGTGGGTGGAGGCCACACTCTGCCGCCTGCTCCTCTCCTGGGTTAGCAGGGCTCCTACAGTCCTCGTCACAGTAACTTTCCTCTTGTTAGCCAGCCAAGAAAAAGCAATTACCTTTCACAGCTGACGTCAGCCAAGCTCCTGGACTGACGCGGGCAGCTGTGTCACAGGCTCCTGCCCTTGAGGACAGACACGCAGCGGGCTGTACAAGTATCCGTGTTCTCTGCCTGCTCGCCTGCGTGCGATTCTGCCAATCCCTGGGCTGGGGGGCGAGCAGCAGTAACCTCTGTGCAGCAGTCCTCAGGGTGCCCTAGCGGCAGAGCCGACAGTCGTCAGCAGAGCAGTAAGGATGGGGAGGAGAGGGGCAGTCCACATGCTTGCTTTGTTTTATCCTCCAAGTTACTGAACCCACAACCTGAATCTACCTATATCACGGGGGCCTTTTTCCTACTCTTGGAGGCAGGATAAATATTTTTATCTTCACTACTTTACCAGCTATGATGACGATGAAAGTGAAAAAGAATACCTTGGGGCTTCCCTGGTGGCTCAGTGGTTAAGAATCCGCCTGCCAATGCAGGGACACGGGTTCGAGCCCTGGTCTGGGAAGATCTCACATGCCACGGAGCAACTAAGCCCGTGTGCCACAACTACTGAGCCTGCGCTCTAGAGGCCGTGAGCCACAACTACTGAGCCCACGTGCCACAACTACGGAAGCCCGCACGCCTAGAGCCCGTGCTCCACAACAAGAGAAGCCACTGCAATGAGAAGCCTGCGCACTGCAACGAAGAGTAGCCCCCGCTCGCCGCAACTAGAGGAAGCCCGTGTGCAGCAACGAAGACCCAAAGCAGCCAAAAAAACCCAAAAAACTAAAAAAAAAAGTACGTGTGTTTGGGGGGGGCGGGGGGGGGGGATCACAAAACCTTAAAAAGATGAATCAAAGATGAAAATGGAAAAAAACTAGCTGTTTAAATGCTACTGATTCTATATTAGAAAGTATGCAATCTATTTTAACATAAATTTAGAGGAAGCAGGCAAAAGGAGTAATAAACTAGTCAATGTGGTACCTGATTTGGCTGTGAAACTCTGCTTCTCCACATTACTGCAGCCCTTTCTTTCTAAGGGGATAAATCCAACACCAGAGTAAAGCTTAGAAGCTGAAAATAAACACATTTTCCCTTTAAAAGAGAAAATAAGTCAGGAGCAGGAAATGAGCCTCAACTCAACCTAGCTTGTGATTCTGACTAACTCCATCTCAAAACAAAAGAAGCAACAACTTTATAGCTGAGCGACTGTAAAGTACAAAACTAGAGTAAGACGACTCTTTTCTGAGCCCTTAAATACATGCCAGGCACGCATGCTGGATGCTCAACACACACCAGCAAGACTGAGATTACTGTCCTGGGAGGCACGAGAGTTTCAGAAAGGGTCGTAACTCAAGGTCACATGGCTGGGAAGCAGAAGAACCATAATTCAGAGCCAGCTTGTCTCCACGGCACGCAGAGTATTCCCAAAGAGCCATGGTGCCTGTGTTGTGGGTGATGCCAGACCCTGCTTCCCCCGCTCTGGCTTTAAATGTCTAGTTGGCTCTGATAACAGCACATCCATTTTTTATTAAAGCACAGAAAGGACATTTGACTTGTCTCGATCACCTTACCTCCTCTATCTGTGTCTAGTTTCTCAGTGTTCTTTGTTTGATAAATCACTAGATGAAACAAACATGGTGACCTTATTTCCATTTCACTAACAGAGCTCAGTAAGAAACAATAATTACATAAAATATTCTGATAACATAGGCAGGCAACACAAAACTTTGTTAAAAGATGTGGCTTACAAATGTGAGAACTACTGGGAAGGGGGATACTTTTAAATAACAACTTGATAAATGTGGTCACCCTTTTTAAAATGAAGAGAAATACGATGTAGAGTTTGGGGGAAAAAAAGCAACAAAGATGGAACAATGATGGAAACTAGACCCTAGAGGAGGAGACAAGTCAGGAGTATTTAAGCTTACAGAAAAGGTGACTTCAGGCTTGATTACGGCAGACTAAATGACCAGGATCAACTTTCCAGCTAAAGACAATTTAAAAATTTAGACAAAATTAAAAATGCTTCCATTAGAAAAATATCAAAGATCTAACAGTTATTAATTATCAGGCAGAGAATAAGGAGAAAACGTGAGCTTTGAGAAGGGAGTAGAGCCTTTTCTGCCTCAGTGGTGATGCCAACCCAGAAAGGTCGGCCAGATCCACAAAGGCCGGCCAGAGACAAGTAGGATGGGAGGAGTCACGTGGCCACCAGAGGCACAGAACCAGCTGCCAACACCCTGAATCTCACTCCCCTTCACGAAGGGCTACGCTCCAAGGGAGGTGGGGGAGCAACCATCATCTAGGTCTTGAAGTATTCCTGAAAGCAAATTCTCTCATAAAATGCTCAGCAAATAATAAAAACGAGGCACACTTAGAGACGACAACATGATAAGAAATAAGAGACTTCAAATCTGGAGTCCCTGCCATTATCTGACATAGATTGTAGAAAAGCTATGCTTACTACATACATGGAGATGGATACTGAATTTAAGAATGTTTAGAAGCAACAGGAAACTATAAAACATGATATAACAGAGTTGAAAAAGATGCCAGAAATCAGAGAATTGAAAGATAAAATAAGAACTTAGGCATCAATGGATGAGTTTAATGGTAGATTAGACTTAATCAGTAAAGTGTAAGTTAAGTCAGAAGGAACTATCAACAACGAAGCATGGAGAAACCGAGTAACGGGTGGGGGAAGAGAGTATGAGACACAATGGATACAATGAATAGGTCTAACATATATTTAACTGGAGTCCCAGGATGAGGGGGAAGAGAATGGGATAAAATCAATATATGAGTCAGAGACTGAAAATTACACGGAACTAAAAAAGAAAAAGAAAAAGAAAAAAACCCCACCACCAATTAAAGAAACCCAAGGAAACCTAAGCAAGCTCAAGCAGAGGGAATGCATATCTAGAAACAATCATAGTAAAACTAGAGAAAACAAAGACAATCTAAAAATAAAGATACTAAAAAAAAATCATAAAAGCAGTCAGAGTATATCCTCAAAGCAGACATCTGACTTCTTAACTGCATCATTAAAAGTCAGAAGACAGTGGAAAGACAGCTTCAAAGTGCTGAAAAAAAATAAATGCAAACCCAGAATTTTATACTCAGTGAAAACTTACTTTAAGAATAAGCAAAATAAGATATTTCATACAATCAAAATTAGAATAATTTGCTACCAGCAGATTATTACTAAAATAAATTCTTTAGGTACAAAGAAAACAATACTTGCAAATTACCCAAATAAATACTCATCAGTAGTAAAACAGATAAACTGTGCTATATCCACATCATGGAATCCTATGTTATCAATGAAAATGAATAAACTACCTTAGAGATTCAGCAAAGATTGAAGAGCAAAGAAAGTGATAAATATACCAGTAAATCTAAATGAATATGGACTGTATATAACAATAATTATTATAGTAGTAATAATAATAATGTCTTGTGGATTTTTGAAAAAATATATCTCACACACAGACACTTCAGAAAAGAGGACATCTAAATGGCCAGCAAGCATATGAAAAGGTAGTCAACTTCATTAGTCATCAGGGAATGTAAATTAAAACTACAAAGAAAAACCACTACATACAAATCATACTGAACAACTGAAACTCTTATACCTTCCTGGTGGGAGTGAAAATTGGTAGCCCTTTGGAAAACCACTCTGCAGACTCTTATAGTTGAACATATGTATTCCCTGAAATCCAGCAATGCCACCCCTAGGTATATATTCCACACAAATGTGTATTTATGAGCCTTAAGATACATATATAAGAATATTCATAAGCCCAAACTGGAAACTACCTAAATATCCAGCAAGAGTAAGACAGATAAATTGTGAGATATTTGCGTTATGGAATCCAGCCTATCAATGAAAATGAATGGACATAGCCACACACAATGTGACCTAATCTCACAAACAATGTTGCACCAAAGTAGCCAGAACAACAACAAAAATATAACAAAATGATCCCACTTATCTAAAATTAAAAACAACAAAACTAAACTATTTATAAATGATTCATAGTTAGGTAGTGGAATATAAAGAAACACACAGAATAAAGTATGAAAAAAGAGGCTACTGGGGAAGGAGGAAGGCAAGGAGAGGGGAGGGGATTATGATGGGGTGGGGTCAACAGGGATGTTGGTTATATTCTTGACCTAAGTGGGGGTTGGTTAAACAGTTCATTTTTTAACATCTACTCAACTTTGCTGTCTATTTGCTACAGTTTACTGTCAACTTTTAAAAATGAAAAAATAAATAAATAAAAATGAAAAAGAGAAGGTAAGATTAAGTTATTTCAACTACATGAATGTTTCTTTAAATGGGGAAATAAATCAATTCTTCATGCATATGGAAAATCAAATGAGAAAACTTGGGTTTAGTGATTCCAACAGGACAAAGAAAGAACATGAAATTTCTAATGTGACTTAACAGAGGAAGAAATCATTTAATCAAGTATTTATTGAGGATACACTAGGAGCCTGGAAATTAACGAGTTTTACCTCCTGGAATCTTCAAGAAAAGAAAAACTCTAGCCTAACAGACATTTTCATGTCTGAAGAAGGAAAATGAATTCGAAATCTGGAGGTTCATTCCTGTTCCTTGACACGACCTTTGTTAGGACACAGGGCTGTGCTTCATGGCTAGTTATGTGTTGGACTGAATTAAAATTGAGCCCACATCACATTCCTAAAGCCAAACTTGAAAAAAGAGAGAAAATATGCTAAATCTATCCTTTGAAACTTAAATCTCTGATTTTTCTGATTAGATTCAAAAGATTGAGATAAGTCATGATCACTTAATAAAAAAAAATCAGTGAAATAAAAACAACTTCAAAAAACTGTTTTAATTACTTTTGGGTTCAATTAATCAACTATTTATTGAGTGCTTGATATATGACTAGCAGCATTAATACAAGGCAAAGGTATTCATTAGTTTCTTTCATTTGCTACTGAAATGAGATTTTATTACATCTCATTGATCTCTTAGTAGGATGGCAATATTTCACTCTTCAACAATACACACTGGTATCAGATTTGGGGAAAGGTTTTTCTTCTGAATGTTTGAAAATGAGCCAAATTAACTCAATGACCCTAAATCTTTGAAAGATAATTTTTTTTCCTTTTCTGTTAAAAAGAAACTCTTAGAAGGTTACCCACATATGATCTTAGCTCTTCAAAGCAGTTGGTTATTGCAAGTCATTAACACAGCACGTTAGTACATTTATTCTCCATCACCTTGGAAGATACAGAGAATATCTCAGGAGAAGAGATTCAACCAGTTACCCAGCAGCCTAAAGGTTCCCCTGTTCCTTCTGAAATGGGTACACCAAGATAACAAAGTAAAAATGAACAAAGAATAAAAGCAGTAACTTATAAAGCATGTATAGAGACTCTAAATAGAAGCTACTGTGGTAACTTACAGTAGGGAGATACTTACAGTAGGGAGATGCTGGAGGGTTATCCTATAGCTCTTAGGTTTATTCTTCACAGGGAGTCTGACATAGGAGGGCCCACAGTCATCTAATTAAAAAATGAGCGGCTCTATTCCCACCAGTGCAGAATGTCTGCTATGTCACAGATCATTTTCACTACTTCATGTCTCAAATCATTAGTGTGTTTCTGTAGAAGTTAAAGCCTGTCATCAGTAACCTGGTAGGAAGAGGGATCCCTTCTATTTATAGTCTTTTTAAAAAAAAAAAAAGACTTTAAGAAGGAAAATGGTAGAGTAGAAAACGCTACAGATCAGTCCCTCTACTGAAACAACCAGTAAGCTGGAAACAACAATCAAAGCCAACTACATGGGGACACCAGAACCTGATAAGGCACTTACAGCAACCAGGGGAGTGCCTGATGAAGGGAGAGGCCGCTGCCCTTTGGTAAGAGGGCAGCAGATGTGAACCACCTACCATCCCCCTATCCTACAGTGGCCAGCTGGAGCCAGGGTGGGCAATAACGGTATCTATTGTAAGATTTGAAGAGATATATTCCCTTACCACCTTTTTAAAAAAGATCCAGACATTTAAGGAAATCCCTGTCAGGTCACAGGCTGATTGCACAGAAAATGAAACAAGAAATTTTAGTGAGCACATGCAACAAAGGATACTGACTTTGCCAAAATAGCTTGAAAAAATACAAGTGGATGACTGCAGCCCTCAAGAGCAATCCCCGAGGAGGGAGAGAATCTGACTTTTATAATTCTTGAGTATGTGCAGTTCTAAACAAAAAATTGCAAAGCATACCAAAAACAGGAAACTAAGACTCATTCACAAGAAAAAGAGAAGTTGACAGAAACTATGCCTGAGGAATCTTAGACACTGTGATTACTAGGCAAAGTCAACTGTCTTAATTATGCTCAAGGAGCTAAAGGAAATCATGTCAAAGAACTAAAGGAGCACAAACAACAAAAGCAGAAGTCAACAAGTGGGACTGCATCAAACTAAAATGCCTCTGCACTGCAAAAAAAAATAACAAAATGAGAAGGCAACCTACAGAATGGGAGAAAGTATTTATATTTGCAAACCATACACTGGATAAGGAGTTAATATCCAAAATATATAAAAACTCATATAACTCAATAAAAAAAAATCTGATTAAAAAAATTGGCAGAGGAACTAAATAGACGTTTTTCCTATTGGCCATAGAAGACATTCAAATGGCCAACAGGTACATGAAAAGGTGTTCAACATCACTAATCATTATGGAAATGTAAGTCAAAACCACAATGTGATAGCACCTCACATCTGTTAGAATGACCATCACCAAGAAGACGAGAGATAACAAGTGCTGGTGAGGACATGAAGAAAAGGGAAGCCTGGTACACCACTGCTGGAATGTAAGTTGGTAATGTTTTTTTCCACTATGGAAGACAGTACTGAGGTTCCTCAAAAATTTAGAACTACCATATGATCCAGCAAATTCCACTTCTGGGTATATATCCAAAGGAAATAAAAACAGGATATTGAAGAGAAATCTGCACTCCCATGTTTATTGTAGCATTATACACAATAGCCAAGATATGGAAACAACCTAAGTATCTGTCAATGAATAAATGGATTAAAAAAACTGTTCACACACACACACACGTACACACAGAGAAATATAATTCAGCCCTAAGAAAGGTGGAAATTCATTTCCATACCATTTGCAACAACGTAGATGAACCTTGAGGACATTATGCCAAGTGATATAAGTCAGATAGAGAGAGAGAAATACTGTACACCACTTGTGGAATCTGAAAAAGCCAAACTTGTAAAAAGAGAGCATAGAATGGTGGCTACCGGTGGCTGTGGGGTAGGGAAATAGGAGAGATGCCGTTTAAGGGTACAAACTTGACACCTGTAGATAAATAAATCCTGGTGATCTAATACACAATATAATGATTACAGACAACAGTACTGCATTATAAACATCAAATCTGCTAAGAGACTGGATCTTTATTATTCTCACCACAAAAAAGAAATGATAATCATGTGATGTCTTAGAGGTGTAACACTACAATGGCAATGATACTGCATTATATAAATGTAACAAATCAACATGTTCTACATCTTAAACTTACACAGTTATATGTCAAATCTATTTCAATTAAAAAAAGAAAATAAAAAAGACTAAAGGAAATGAGAACACTGTATGAACAAAGGGGGGAACCCAATAAAGAGAAATTATAAAAAGGAACCAAACAAATACTGGAGCTGAAAAGTACAATAGCTAAAATAAGGGACCTGTGTTACACCACCACCATCAAGCATACTAACACCACATCATAGGAGTCTCAGAGGGAGATGAGAGAGAGAAAAGGTAGAAAAAATAAATAATGGCCAAAAACTTCCCAAATTTGATGAAAGACATGAATCTATACTCCTAGGAAGTTCAACAAGTTCCAAGCAGGATAAACTCAAAGAGATCCACACCGAGGAACATTACAGTCAAAAAAAAAAAAAAAAAAAAAGTTTTTTTTTTTTTTTTTTTTTTTGGCTGTGCCGAGCAGCATGTGGGATCTTAGTTCCCTGACCAGGGATCGCACCCACCCCCCTGCAGTGAAAGCGCAGAGTCTTAACCACTGGCCCACCAGGGAAGTCCCCAGTCAAACTGTTGAAAGCCAAAGACAGAATCTTGAAAGCAGCAAGAGAGAAGTGACTCGTCACATACAAGGGATCCTCAATAAGATTAAGAGCTGATATCAGAAACCATGGAGGTCAGAAAGGAAGTGGGGTGACATATTTAAAGTGCTGAAAGAAAAAAAAACTGTCAACCAAAAATTCTTTATCTGGCAAAAGTATTTTTCAAGGATAAGGGATAAATTGAGACATTTCCAGATAAACCAGAGCTAAGGAAATCTGTTATCACTAAACCTATCCTACAAGAATCCTTCAGGATGAAATAAAAGGACATTAGGCAGTAACTCAAAGCCATGTGAAGAAATAAGTAAACACTAGTAAAGATAACTACATAGGTAAATATAAAAGCTGATATTATTGTTCTTTTGGTTTGTAACTCCTCTTTTTTCCCTATATAATTTAAAAGGCAAATTCATAAAATAATTATAAATTTATGTCAAAGGTCAGACAGGTATAAAGATGTAATCTGTGACAGTAACAATGTAAACGAGAGATAGAAATGTATAGGAGCAGAGTATTTGCATATTACTCAAACTAAAATGGTATTACCCAAACTAGCTTATTATAAATTTAAGATGTTAATTGCAATCCCTAAGGTAATCACTAAGAAAAATAACTCATAACCAAAAGAGAGCTGGGGTGGATTTAGTATCAAATGAAACACATTTTAAGTAAAAAAAAGTTTATAAGAGACAAAGAGGGACATTGCAAATTGATAGAAGGTTCAATTCATCAAGGTTTAACAATTATAAATGTATATACATCAAATGACAGAGCCCCAAAATATATGAAGCAAAAATGGACAGAACTGAAGGGAGAAATAGATAGTTCTACAAGAGCTGGAGACTACCATACACATTTTCAATAATGGAGGACTTGAACAACACTTTAAACCAATTAGACCTAACAGAACACATCACCCAACAACAGCAGAATACACATTTTCCACAGCGGACACGTAGCATTCTCCAGGTTAGATCATGTATCAGGCCATAAAACAAGTCTTAATAAATTTTAAAAGACTGAAATCATACAAAGTATGAAAAAAAAAAGTACAAAGAAAAAAAGGACTCAAATCACTAAAATTAGAAATGAAAGAGGAAACATTACTACTGACTTTACGGTAATAAAAAGAATTATGAGAGAATATGAATAACAATATGAATATGTATGTACACCAACACATCGGATAACCTAGTTGAAATGGACAAATTCCTAGAAACATAAACTACGAAAACTGACTCAAGAAGAAACAGGAAGTCTATATAGTCCTGTAACAAGAAAAGAGATTGATTCAATAATCAAAAACCTTCCATCAAAGTAAAACTCAGGACCAGATGGCTTTACTGGTGATTTCTATCAAATGTTTAGAGAATTAACACCAATCCTTCTCAAACACATCCAAAAAACTGAAGAGGGACACTTCCTAACTCATCCTATGAGGCTAGCAATACCTTGATACCAAAGCCAGACAAAGACACTACAAAGAAAATTACAGACCACTATCTTTATGAATATATATGGGAGAAAATATTTGCAAATCACAGATCATTTAAGAGTCTTGTAGCCAGAGGATATTAAAAATTCCTACAACTCAACAACAAAAAGACAAACAACCCAATTAAAAAATGAGCAAAGGACTTGAATAGACATTTTTTAAAAGACACAAATGACAAATAAACGCACAAAAAGATGTTCAACATCATTTTAGTCATTAAGGAAATGTAAGCCAAAACCCCAATAAAACATCACTTCACACCATTAGGATGGCTATAAAATAAAAAAAAAAATTAAAAAAAGAAAGGAAAATAACAAGTGCAGGCAAGGATGTGGAGAAATTGCACCCCTTGTGCACTGCTGATGGGAAAGTAAAATGATGCAGCAGCTGTAGAAAACAATTTGGTGACTCCTCAGAAAGTTAAATGGAACGACCACTGATCCAGCAACTCCACTTCTGGGTACAGACACAAAGGAACTGAAAGCAGAGACTCAAATAGATATTTGTATACCAATGTGATAGCAGCATTATTCACAATAGCCAGAAGATGGAAACAACCCAAGAGTGTGTGTGTGTGTGTGTGTGTGTGTGTGTGTAAAGCATGGATGAACCTTCAAGACATTATGCTAAGTGAAATAAGCCAGACACAAAAGGACACATATTGTATGATTCCATTTCATAGAGTCAGAAAGTAGATTAGAAGTTACCAGGGGCTTGGGAGACGGTGAAATTGGGAATTACTGCTTAATGAGTACAGAGTTTCTGTCTGGGGTGATGAAAATGTTTTGGAAATAGTGGTGATGGTTGCACAACATTGTGAATGTAACTAATGCCACTGCACTGTATACTTAAAAATGGTTATAATGGCAAATTTTATGTTGTATACAATTTACTGCTTCCCCAAATGGGGGGAAAAAGACTTTAAGGTGCATTAACTATCTTTGGTATTTATGGAGAGGAAGGAACGTCGATTAGGGTCAGATCTCCCTAGGGAAAGCATGTACCCTTGCCTAAGATGGTCTTCTATATTCCATAGCCTAGAAGGAAGACATAAATGGGCAACATCTTAGACCTAAAGCATGAGACATTTAGACAGGCCTGTAAGGGGAAACAGAGGAATATCCTCACGGAAGAGAGGGCAGACAAAGGTCAGATGCAGGTGCTTCTTGTGCGGCCTGCCAAACTCCGCTTAAGACAGCGTTAGGTGTGCCTGTGCTGCGTGACGGCTGCATGAAAATACTGGTATCAGGACGGGGACAAGGACCCCTGACGCTAGGTATGCCCACAGACAGTCCGTCCTGGGAGAAGGCTACGTGAAGTTTCCTGTAGAAAGGGCTGGATGCGTATTAGTCACAAGTTAATGAAAGTGTACTCGCTCACTTAGTATCCAAAGATGGTCACTACCAGAGCCTCTCTCTTTGAGAAGTGGGATTTTTTCCTTTCCCTTTAAATCTGGGCTGGCCCAATGACTTCCTTAACCAAAAAAAATGGGGCAGAAGTCACATCGTGGCAGGCAGTCTCTAAAATGACCCTCAAAGTTCACTGTCTCCCAGTATTCACAGTCATGTGTAATCTCTTTCCCTTGAAGGTGGCGTTAGACTCATCGGCTCTCTTCTGAGACCAGGTTATGAAGACTAGGCTTCCATGTCAAAGGGACTCTGTCTCTGTGATCACTCTGCTGGGGGAAGCAGGCTGCCACGTGATGAGCGGCCCCACGGAGAGGCCCACATGGCATGGGGAGGAACGGTGGCCCTGAGACCAACGGCCCGTGAGAAACTGAAGCCTGCCAAAAACCATACAGTGAACTTGGAAGTGACCCTTCCATCCCAATTGAATCTTGAAATGATTACAGCCCCGGCTGACACTGTAGATGCAGCTTTATGAGATGCTCTGAGCCAGAGGCAGCCAGCTGGGTCCCTTCTGGACTCCTCACCCACAGAGACCATGAGATAACTGCTTGTTGTTTTCAGCCACTACGTTCTGTGGCTTTTTTATTACACAGCGATAAACGATGCATATAAGATGTTCTGCAACTTCTAAGCCGAGGCCTTTCCTCCCTCCTCTTAGAGGCCAGCCTTCATGCTAGGAGAAGTTCAAGGCACGTGGAGAAGCAGCAAGGTGCTCATGTGCACAGTCCCAGCCAAGCAGCCGCTACCAGCTAGAAGACAGACTCTAGGCAAGCCACCCCAGCAGCTGCCAGCCATTCAAGC
Organism: Balaenoptera musculus; assembly: GCF_009873245.2. Lineage (NCBI taxonomy): Eukaryota > Metazoa > Chordata > Mammalia > Artiodactyla > Balaenopteridae > Balaenoptera > Balaenoptera musculus. Next base: position 10,526,505 of record NC_045790.1, read on the forward strand.
CCCTCCAGCCGAGGCCCTAGACACCATGGAACAGAGACGAGCCATCTTCTCCATGCCCTGCTGAATGTCTGACCTAGAGAATCACTGAGCAAATAAAATGGTTGTGTGAAGACACTAAATTTTGGGGTGGTGTGTTCCACCACAATAAATAACCCAGACAACCACTAATTAGTAGGATTTGCAGTAAGAGGTAACAGACCACACAGGGTATAGACCTGGGGCTTCTGACTGGTATACTAGACATCAGTGATTCATTCACAAATGGTGGACAAACTGAACAACTGGATGCATTGGGAGGCACAGGATGAGGTGCATAAGGAAACATTATCCTGTGGCTACAATCTAAAACCTAAATCCACCACTTAATGTCTTGAAAATGTGAGCCGTTGGTTAGAGTCAACAGTTTAAGCCAGACTGACCAAAGAAATCCCCTGTGTATGTCCTGCTGCAATTAGAAATGCCCAAACTAAAAAGGCTCTATAATATCAGTATCTTGGTTGTTGCTAAAAAAAGGGAGCATCAGTATTTTCCAGCATTATTTAGTTACCTGCTCACCCAAACGGGAAGAATCTGCCAAAGCCCTGCCTCTAATAGATCTAAAAGAGAAAAGCTTTATCAAACTGAATGGGTTATAGCAATGTCAAACATTTAGAGAAAAGCACAGTACTAATCACATGAATGTTACACTGGTAAGGAGTTAACACTGCAACAAACTACAAAAGAGTCTTTGTGATAGACAGCAGATGGTGAGCAGTGCAGGCTAGACCACTTTGGAAAAGGAGTCCTTGCTCAGAAAAAAGCCTGTGAAGCACGTAACTTTACAATAAAGGCGGTCCTTTATATTAAAGCTCCCAGACCTCTCGGGCATATTATTAGGAACCACATAATATTAACACTATTCCTCTACCCAAGCAGAAGTATACAGCTATCATTCCCAATACCCATAAACAAAAAGGAACAAGAATGGGGAGAAAAAGTCTACAAACGTAGGTGTGTCAACCACATTAGCAAGGCTATCCTCCAAGACTTCAACCTGCACGTTTCGGGGACACAGGAAGACTTGACAGCGTGCACGTGGGAAGAGCAACAGCACGTGCCAAATCCAAATCCTGTTCCTCCAGTGTCAGCATATCTACTGGTATCACTAGCTTCTGCCTAGGAAACGTCACCAAAAATTCACTTGCCCACAAGATCCAAACAGTGGAAACTGACTAATGGCCTATTTGGGAATATTTGAAAAACATGCATTAATTAATATAGTCATGTGATGCCAAGTGAGAGATGGGTCCAATGCACTTGATATGCAATGTACTATATAACTGGTACCTGATTCATCTATAAATGAATAAACATCAAGTCAGGGAATAAAGAGTCCTGAAGTGAGCTATGCATCAATGCCTCCACAGCAATACAGACACCACTTAGCACACATTTAGCTAATTTGATACCAAGCTAAGTAGTATTCTATGTCATCAGTGCTAGTCTGATTAATAAAGATGATGAAATTAATAAAGTTCTTGTTGTAAAGCAATATTTTATGTTGTACCTATTGTTCTTGAAAAGAAAGATATTCACCACCACCATAACAAAATCCCACTGGAACATGCACCAAAAAAGAAATATGTATGATCACAGTTAGAATATCAAAATGAAAGAAACAGAGGAATATATAGAACCCTAATAATGTGCATTTAACTAGGGAATAGTTAGGGGATAATTTATGAAAAGATATATTATGTAAAGGGATGAAACAGAAGCTATAAAAGAGCAAACAGCCTTTTCCCTTCCTTTCTGAGAAGTCCTATATTAACACATGCGACACAAACTGGTTTGCATTTGGCAGGCTTCCTGCGTCCATTAGCAAATAGGTAAGCCAAAATAAGGAAAAGCTTTTCTAGGCATTTTGGTAATGATTACAAGTCCATTACCAGACAGATCTAGTTACAAATGTACCCTTTTTTTCCAACTAGATTATAATGCAAAGAATAAAACTACCTTCACCTCAAAAGGAGGGAGATGTGTTACAGCCTGGAATACAGGCCAAGTTTCTGGGTCCCAGTAAGTAATCTCAGTCACTCGTAGTTCATTGAAACAAAACGACTGTTACTTTCTGCCCACATATCATTTGATTAATCAGTGGCTCTGGGGCACAAGACCATTAATTTCAGTCCCAGGAAGCCACATCGGATGCTGTAAGTCTCAGGCACATGGATTTTTTTCACTAGTGGGGATTGTACATGTGGCTTTAGAGTCATGCAACTCTGAGCATCATGATCTAGAACAATGTCATCCCACGGTGACTCGTTTGCTCACCCTGTATTTAAGCTCTTCTCTTTTCCCCTCTTCTTTGCCTTTTTAATAGGTTTAAACAAAATGGCTATCAGCCTCTGACTTCAGTGATTTCTGTCATCAAACACTCAGACATTTTCCTCGTTTCTCATCATCATTGTTTGATCCGTCAGCCTGGTACAATTCTTGGCCAATGGCCATGTTAATTTTCTACTTGAAAGAACACAAATAGGATACTGCTTATGACGAAGGTAGTAGGGGGAGCTTGGGGAATAGCTGTTCATCTTGATGCACAGCAATTAGCTTGGCAAACAGAAACAGGAACATGATTGGATCTGATGCCTAGCCAAAACTGCCTAAAGGAAAAAAAATCATTTTGTTGGGGGTATTAAGTGGCTCTTTAAATAGTGGCTATCGACAGTTATATTTGCCCTTTTAGAAATCGTACGGGCGGTGTGACATCAGAGATCTCCAGTTTCCATGGTGATTATTAGTGATGGCATTTCAAATGTTACGGTTAAGTCCTACAGTGTAATCTTTGCACTTTACAACTTATGAGAGGGAAGAGAAGAAACTGCTCCATCTTAGCATTTTTGAAGGAAAGAATGCTGATCATCCAAGGAGATAAACATCCTGGCTTTTACGTAGATACGATCTGCTAATCTGAAACAGACGTGTGCTGATCGAAGCTACATGAGTACGTTGATGAAAGATACTAAAGTACTTGGACTTAAGTATTAATTAACTTAATTAACTGCTTAGATTAATTAACAGCTTAGATATTTAGCAGCAATTAACTGTTATTTCCTGCCTACACATTATAAGCTGGTTGTTCTCATACTACTGATTTACCCATTTTTATATGTAGGAAAAGATGATTTTCTTACGCTGAAGCAACTAATCCTGAGTTAAGAAATAGTCTAAGTAGGGAAAAATTTGTCTTCCTCTGCAGTTAAGGTCAATCCGCAGGGTGAAGACTGAGCGAGTTGCTCTGGCCCCATGTCAACATCCCTCAAAGGCAGGGTGGCATCTCCTCCTTCCTCTCTCTGCCCTCTCAGCCCATGTCCCCCGCACACAGGAGATACTCAATACGTGTAGTGACTTTGATGTTGATGAAGTTAGCCATTTCATTTGTGCTTGGTTTAATTTTCACATTTAGAGTTGATGGTTAATTTTAAAACACACAGTTTACTTACTAAGACAATTTTATATACTCAAGCAGAATGAATAAACTTAAAAGTCACTCTGAGAAAGTGCTTCATTGGACTCTGATAAACAAGTTTTCAGTTTTCTCATGTAGCTATAAAGTTAGTCTTTTAAAAAAGATAAATCAGCTATAAAATATACAGTGTGTACCTTTTATTAACAAAATATATTGAGGTAACAGATAAAAACAATTTGTTTTTTAATATGGAAAAATAGACTATATGGAGTCTTTCTGACTAGTGATTCAAATCACATCTACTGTGTAGTTAATAATATTGTCTAGAGGCAGTATCAAAGATTATTAATCCAAGAAAACAGAAAATCTGCTGGCAAGATGAAGGGAAGTCACGATGAATCAGGATGTAATTTAAAAAAAAAATTCTACATAAATGCATTCCTCTTACAGTCACAGAAACCAGAATGATAAATGATCTGTCTCTCCCTTTACTCAAGCTACTAGTTATGCCAGGACAGAATACCTAGGCCACCACCGTGTATGACTTATGCAAAAGCCTACAGACCAGAACAAAGATGGATTTACAAATCAAGGACAAGGTCAGGAAAAAAAAAGTAGGACACGGGTCATAAAATATCACTACTTGGGACAGAAATGGACATGCCTCCACAAATCATGGCTAGGATTAGCTACCTACGGGAAACTTTATCATCAAATACCCCAAACTAAATGAGACTGAGATCAATTACTAATGAAATTAAAGGGTCTCTTAATACGGTTTTAGAAAAGAATCTACTTCATATGTAATCAGTACAACACAGTTGGTCTTGTTGAGAACTAAAAGAAATGAAGATATTAAGGGGCAGAATTCTAGACTGTTAGAACTGTAAAAGATAACCTAACCCACTTATTTTTAGTAAAGAAATAAAGGTCCACGGAGATCAAGCAACATTATTCAAGATCACAAGGAGAGCTACTGTCAACGCAGGAATAGAATCCTAACACCCCTGTCCAAGTGTCTCTTCTTACACACCACATCTAATGAAGTCTTGTGAATAAATGCAGCACACAAGCACCAGTACTATCACAAGGAGATCTGCATTCTAAGGATCAACCTATGGAGAATAATTCACTTTTTACGAAAACCAATTAAACACACACACACACACACAGCATTGTACTTAAATCAGAAAGACCAAAGTCAACTGAACAAATATGGAAGAAAAAAACCAACCAAAAAACACATGATAAAAAACACTTTAAATCTGCCCTCCTTGAAGTTCTGAATAATGGACACCTCAGATGTCTGATTCAGAAACTTAAATAGAACAGTAATATATTATTAAATTAGAGAAATAAAATGCATCACACACAGAGTAAATGTTCTTGGTGTTTTCATTTGAAGAGTGATCAGATCGTCAGTCAAACAGCAAGTCAAGGCCCTAGCTGGTTTTCCCAGCAGAGAGCAGTGGTGGGGAGGCTCACAGACCAGAGAGACAGGAAGTAACACAGAACTCCCTTGAGCGCCAAGAATGCACTCCAGGGCTGCTCCTGTAGAAACCCTCTGGCCAAGAGAAACCCCTGTACAGAAACCGAGTAGTCTTACTGTGACAACTAATAAGCAGAAAGGTTCTTCCCTGTTATTTTTAGCAAGTCTCTTCTTGTTATTTTAAAAGTTCTACAAGCAGATGATCTGAAATTGAGCTATTATTTAGAGTATAACAAAAAGCTAGAAAGAGGACAGATGCTGATTTCCACGTAGAAAGACACTGCCCAAAAAGCAGAAACTGAGGCTCTTACAGGCAACTGAATGTGACCTCGGGCAAGTCAGACGCCCCTCTCTGCATGTAACATTTCTAAAAAGAGATAGATATCATGAAGGCAAATTAAATATAATGGAGAAGTGAAAGCCCTGGGACTTCCCTGGTGGCGCCGTGGTTAAGAATCCGTCTGCCAATGCAGGGGACATGGGTTCGAGCCCTGGTCCAGGAAGATCCTACATGCTGCAGAGCAACTAAGCCCGTGCACCACAACTACTGAGCCTGCGCTCTAGAGCCCATGAGCCACAACTACTGAGCCCTTGCGCCACATCTACTGAAGCCCTCGCGCCTAGAGCCCATACTCCGCAACAAAAGAAGCCACCACAGTGAGAAGCCCGCACACTGCAACAGAGTAGCCCCTCTCACCGCAACTAAAGCCTGCGCGCAGCAACGAAGACCCAACACAGCCAAAAAAAAAAAGAATACAGATGCCCTTCAGTTTTAAAACTGATCAAGTTCCCACAGATACCAGAAAAATCACTTGATTGCATATCAGACTTTGGGAATGCAGGCACTGCCGGGGTCACAGAGAGTATCTTTACCTTAGTGATTTGAAAGAGAATACTACATTTGGAAGAGAATACTAAAACCTTGCTACTCAAAGTATGGTCTGAAGACAATCAGTATAGGTTATCACTGGGTGCTGGTTAGAAATCTAGGCTTTCAGGCCCCACCCCAAACCTAATGAGTCAGAATCTGCATTTTAACAAGATCTCCAGATGATTCACAAGCACATTAACGCTTGGGAAGTACTGTACTGAAAACACTGACAGTGCGCTGGCAAAGGAGGCCACTGAAATTTCGGGTAATCCACAGGTGCACATGTACAAAGAGTTCTGAGTCGGTCTGGCCCTTTCCTGGTACCAGGAAAGGTTGACTTCTGGTCAACCACAGGCTAAACAATTGAGAAGTAAACATTTTTTTATTACAAATATCGGCACCAATCAGGTGAGCCTCATTTAGTTCCTACTTCTTTAGTGTGATTAAAGATAACACAGAAAAAACAGAGAACAGACTTGTGGTTGCCCGGGGGGGAGGGGGAGCGGGAGGGAGAGGGATGGTCTGGGAGTTTGGGGTTAGTAGATACAAACTGTTACATTCAGAATGGATAAACAAGGTCCTACTGTATATCAGAGGTAACTATATCCAAACTCCTGGAATAAACCATAATGGAAAAGAATATAAAAAAGAATGTATATATGTGTATAACTGAGTCACTTTGCTGTACAGCAGAAATTAGTACAACATTGTAAATCAACTGTACTTCAATTAAAAGAATATTAAAGATAACACAGAAACATAGAGAGAGCTAGCCATGTTAAAAAATGCTTTATTATCTGTCTGGATAATGCCAAAAACCATAGCCAGACTGAATAATCGATTAAGTGAGCCTGGGTCATTACATTTCCATATTTGGAATCATTGAAATCTGGGCAAAGGTACTGATTTATTGATTGGCAACAACTTACTGATTTTTTTTAAAAGAGTGTCGTTTCAACTTTCATTTAATAATGCCATAGTCTAATGGGAAAACAAATTCTGCAGGGAAAATAACCTGAATCTTGATCATGGCTTTCACCATGTTAGCTTCTTGAGAATAGCAAAGTTTGTGAGGATATGACACTCTAGAGTATGAGTGAAAGGGTGCATATGCGTTATTTCTTGCTCCACTTACAGCAGGCCTTCCTTTACACGCCCACTTCTCCACTTATCTGATGTCCTAGGCAAGGTAAGGGGAAAGCTTCCAAACAGGGGAAATCTGTTCCCCAGGAACAAAGTCATTGAAAACAATTTTTAAGCAGCAAGGAACTCTGCCTTTAAACATCTTATACTGGCAAGTAGGTTCTATTTTAATTTCCAGAATGATACTGACAAATCTCCACACTGACTTATGATTTTCTTAGATCCATATCATCAAATTTCATTTTTCCCAGACAGAGTAACTGGGCACAAAGCACAGGAGACCAGTGTGACAGACCACGAGGAAGACAGGATATAGATTACTGGCCTTGCCACTCAAGAGATGGAGAGCTTCTGCAAGCTCTATTCCGCCAAACTGCTTACAGGAAGTTTCTTTGTGCTTGAGCACCAGTCTTTCCCTATTTGGCTCTGCGCAATTTTGAACATAATAATCATAAATGGGGGCAAGAGAGGCCTGAGGTGCTTTTCATTGTGGAACCAAGTTAAAAATGTGAACAAATCATGAACTCTGCCCTCCCCCAGTTACCTGATATAACAGCTATTTTCCCAGATCCATGTTCTTCTCTAGCTATTCTTTCTGCTTCCTCCATTAGTAGCATGCCAAATCCCTGTAAGAGGCAATGGAGGGGTTAGGGAATTAAGAAGGGAAGAAGTCATTAAGAGGGGTCCATAAAACAAGAAGGGTAATATTTCGTAGCTGCTAAACTCTTTTAAAATAAGAGTGACAAAAAACCATTTACGGGTGTAAGGAAAAGTTTCACTATTCAATTATACCAAAAGCACACTGTAGCAGACTAGGAATAACTCTGCAACAAAAGCCATCAAAGGGTATTCTGTGGATGATGTAATCTAGTCACAGCAAGGGGGTAATTGCCTCTCAACTTGTCTCTTTTTAAACAAGTTTTAGGCAATCTCCAGGTGATGAAAGTCTGGGGCATGTACTCTTGTATTATTAGTCACCCCTTCAATTTCTAAAAAGCTTTTTGAAACCAGGCAATATTCTTAAATCACCAATATGGGGGTTTATGGTACATCCACCATTAACAGTTTTAACCTATTCTCCTGAAATTTAAAAAAGTGAGTTATTTATTTAGGTTGTTTGGGGGAGTGGAATAGTGTTCCACTATATATATCACATAGCTTGCTTGTCTTTACGAAGTGCTTTAACATTTCGTAAGTGCTTTCTTTCAAATAATCATCTCCTTCGATCCCAAAATAGTTGAATCATACGAAATTGCCAGTATTAGACCATTTCTGACTTTCAAAAATAGCAATTTCATATGGTTCAGTCTATTATTATATTCCACTTGACTGAGTCTCAATTTGTCTCTCCCTCCCCCTCCCTCCCTCACACCCAAAGGGGAGCAATTTAAAGAGAAAACATCTCTGAACAACTGTAGTATTATACTGGTTCCTCTGTTTCTACACTTCCCGAATTTCCCCTCTCCTTTTCCTCTGCTCCCACCCTCGCCCCATTCTTTTTCTCTTTTCCTCCTTTGAGCAATTTCTTAATCATAGTCAAATAGAAATGGAATACAGGATACCTGATGCTGAAATTTAGTGGGATCCCGACTGCTGACGGGGACGACACTTCCATACACATGCAGCTCTCGGACTATGGACACCCCCCCGACCAATTCGAAACGGAATGTCTCCTCTGAGCACTTCCGTAATCTCAGGAGGCCAATCAAAATGTCTTGATCGGGGTCTTCATAGGATAAGAACGTCTCCCAGCCACCATTTGCAACATAATCTCTTCTTACCAATTCAACCTGTTTCATAAAAAGCCACGCAAAAACCTTTTTTTTTTTTTAAATTAGAGAACAAAGTGCGTTTCTACAATTATATATGTTTAATTAGACTAATATCCACGATTAGGGATAAAGAATAAATAACCACAAATTATGTTTCTTTTTACTTGTCTCCTCTCAATAGCACTGAACGAGAGTTCATGACTTGTTCGTGGACTATATAAAAGGAAACCAGTTTTACAACTTCATAAATATTTGCACCTCATTAACTTTGTGATTCTTACAGAGTTTGGCTCAGTAAATGCTTCCATGTATTTAAATCTGATCCTCCATGAAGAGTCTCTAAGGTAAAATTATACATTATGTCACCTGTGCAGCTCTTGGGAGCACCCTGAGGCCCCAGGACTGTCAGGTACTCAATGGTTTTCTTTTCTAGTCCTTACCTCCTCCACTAAAACCTGCTTTTAGGGGAAAAAATGTGTTATTAGTTACTTATTCCTTGATGGAATTTTTAAAAAAAGTATCCCACAGGACCTTTCAAATAGTATGCCTAGTTATGAGATTAACATGTTAAAGAAAATCCAGTCACCGGAGAGGGGCTTTTGGGGAAGCTTTTGTGTTAGCAATCTACATGGGCTTTTGACTCTTGCTTCCTGCTCAAGTGTCCCTTGTACTTTGCATAAATATAAGCAAAATGCATGCAGAGAAAGCTACATATGTGGGCAGGGTCACACCCAGATACACTCTGAAAATGGGCGGACTGGACCCACAGTGAGGTGAATAAACAGACTAATACTGACATTCCTCCTCAACTTAATGTTTGCTGAATAACTGGATTGCACAAGAATTTGGCAAAATGACTAACTATGCTTGGGTCTACTTTTTTCCTCAAAAGATCCAAAATGTGAAAAATGTCAATCAAGTAAACAATTCATTTTGAGAACAGAAATATCAATGCAGATCTACTCTAGCCTTTCTCAAATGGGCTCCCACATGACAGCTAACCCCCACAGAAAATCTGGCAAACAGCTAACACGATGTCATTCTAGGAGAGAAGTTAACTCATCACAAACACGTCGTATGGAACCCCAGTTGACATGGCTGATCTATTCGCTTGATCACCACCAACAGGCAATAATTTAACAGCTGCACACAGAGACAAGCACATGACACTCAGCTTTACCTGAAGGTAGCCAATAGTCACATTTGGCTATTTACATTTGAATTACTTGAAATTAAATAAAATTAAAAACTAAGTTCTTCTTTGCACTAGCCACATTTCAAGTCACATGGGACTGGTAGCTGATATCCTATTAGATGGCACAGATTATAGAACATTTCCAACACTACGGAAAGTTCTACTGGACAGTGGTGATCTACAATGAAGTTCAAACTTGGTTTTCCTAACCTGGCTCTTCTAGAGTTGAGCCACCCTCGTATCTGGCTTTCCTGGCTTGACCTCATTCTCAGTTACTCTTTGCTCTTAGTTTACTCATTAACTTCTAGGGTTTGGTCCTACTGGTAAGCAGGTGTAGGCCCAGGCTTGACAAAGATTAATGAACAGGACCCAATCTCTCTATAAAATGGAGAAACTAACCTGGTATGGACGCACTTTGTGATGAATTTCTTGGATTCCAACCTCTCTGGTTCTCACATCTCGACACTGCCAAGAAAAAAGAAAGGAAAGAAAGAAAGAAAAGAAAGAAAGAAAAAAAGGTGGGAAGGGGGGCAAATATAAAACTGGTAACTAATTCAATTTTTATTGAAACTTCTCCACCAAATCCTGGGCTCAAAATTAAGTTTGGACATAATTTACCTTGAGATAAAAGAAATGAATTAAAAATGAAGCCATCTTTAATAAACCTGAGAATAGGGAAAAACAAACTAGAAATACATGAAGTTGGTACAGTATTGCTTTTAAAATAAGTTTAGAATCCAAAGGAGATCAATATATAATATTGAAAGTAAAGAACATACATCCTAAAATCTGAAAATCCAGAGGATATAACTGTATCTGAAACTGCAATCCAAAACTATGTCTACTGAAGAGTAAAAACTGAATTCCTAATTTTTTAAAACCTTCACCATTTTATGGCAGTTAACACTTTTAGCATCACCATATTTGTATCATTTTAGGAATGTCAGAAAGAGGGAAGCTAAGACTGCTGTTTTTTGCAGAGAAGGGCTCTGTAGAAGAAAGGATGGGAGGGAGGGAGGAAGGGAAGGAAGAAGGATGGAAAGAAAGAAGCTTGAGCTATTTATTATACAATCTGAACCATGGTCGCAGATTGGCTCTTTGAGCGTCCCTGGGAAGCACAAAGCTGCCTGTGGATGATACGGAAGCAGTGCCTGGTCTGCACGGCCAAGCTATGTGATGTAACTCTTGCTTCTATTCCACAACCCAGTGAGCAGGCTACACAGCCTGACATTTATAATTACAGTAACTGTTATATGCCCTATGGTATATTTTCCCCTATAGAACTGTAAGAATTATTTCCAGGATTCTAACATTTTCCATCAGTGAGAAAAGATCGCCATAGGAAATCTGATGATGTCATGCAGCTATACTACTAATAGTATATTGAGTAGATATATGGATGGAATTCCATGAGAACAATAAGAGCTCATTATTCAGGTCTATAAGAACTAAGCTATTTCCATGCCCTGGGAACCCATATTACATGCTCTTAATGAACACTTGCGCGCTTTTTTCTTTTTTTTGGAGGGGAGGGGAATGCTTTTTAAGGCAGAGATTGGTGTGGGCTTATTTTCTAGTAAAGACACTGCCTATGTGAACTAGATGTCTTTTGGTGTGACTGAATTCCAGTCTTTAGACTCAATCCCAGTTTACCTTACGAGGGTCTATCACGGTTTAGCAGGGGTACAGGGTTAAAAACAGTGGCCGGCTGACGAGGTGAGCAGGCTCAGCAGGCCAGGGGTCACTCCGGCAGCGGTATCCTCAAGAGGAGGAGGAGCTGGGCGACAAGGACGGGGAGGGGCTGGGAAGCTGAGCAGGCGCACACTCGTGTTTGGGGCTATTCACTACTGTACAGACATTTGCTGTTTTTCTAGAACTGAAATTTTTTTTTTTTGCAGGGGGGAGGGTAGAATAAGCCATAATGTTCACAAACTCTCCTATGGACAAACAATTTTCTGAAAAATTTTCTCCATAATATATTGACAGAGAACAAAATGTTTTGGGTAGGTCCACAAACATGATATGCAGTCCTCTCAACGACATCTTTCGAAGTGTGGTCCACGTTTGCACTATGCGTGAGAACCTCCCACAGCTCCACCCCAGATGGAGTGAATGAGAATCTTTGAAGGCAGAGGCCAGGAATCAGTGTTCAGGCCTAGACACCCTCCTGGCCTTTTCTCTTTAGCAGCTCTGAGAAATAGCTCCTAGGGCACTGAGTTTCAAACCTTATCTTGATTTCAGAATCATCTACAGAGACTGTCAAATTGCAGATTCCTGGGCTCTTTCAGGGAAAGCAGAAAGGAGGTGCTTAGTAAATATTTGTGAAATAAATGAGTGAGTGAATAGACATGGGGGTGGGGCAGGACAAGGGAGACTGGTATATCTGGGCAATAACACTGCTAATTATTTCAGCATGTAAGCCTTGTTTCTTCAAATGTTGTATTCTTCTCTAACCACTAGTCAAGAATCGAACACCCAATACTTCAAAAAAAAAGTTTTTTTTAAAAAGGAGTTGAACACATAGTTGGCAATCTGAGAAGGCAGAAAAAACAACCATTAAATTGACAAACCTACGCTCTTTTAGAAGAAAGCAGAGGGGTGTAGGGGACAGGATGCAGACTTTGCAACCACTAGCTTCAATTTCAACGTGTTATACGGTAAGAATGGCTTCAATACATGAAAGCTTTTTGACCAAACCTGTAAGTTTGTAATGTGATAGTATCACAGGTTTTCGTGTCTCAGGTTACTTTGATCTCAACAGTTATGGTCAGACTCTTACCTGTATTCCAAGGTCTTTCATTCTTGCAAACGCCAGCTCTCTCAAGTTACCATGCTCTACTCCTGAGCTGACTAAGGGCATTGGAATATCTCTGTAGGAGAAAAACATCAGCTGTTGCAAAATATAAGTCATTCTCTACAGCAGTAAGGCAGGGATATTAAAAAAAAAAAAAGAACAAAACCACCCCTTCCCCACCTCAAAACCTACCAGGAAAGCAGAGGTTGAATATTCTAACCCGAAAGCAAGGTTCACAGCTTTTCTACCTCCCAGTTTTCCCATCTATGAAATTACGATTTTCACCTATCACTCAGGGTTTTTGTAAGAAACATCTGATGAAAACACTTTATAAGATTACAGAGTACAAAACAAATGTCCAATAACCATTAGTAATGATTTTTGGCTGAAGAGACAGACATCTGTACTAAACAAAACAAGAAATAAAACTGTTTTTTACAAAATCCAATTTAAGAGGAGAAATAAAAATTATTATTAACACACTGATTTATAGCTTACAAACACTTTCCCATACAGTTGCTGAATGACAAGTAATCAGGAAGCGTGAAAGCCTGGCTTAGACAACTGGTCTCAAAGAATAAATTTTTTCCCATTTCCTAAAAATCTAAATTAGAAGTGACCCTGAATTCGAAGAATAAGAACTTGCCTAAAGATGAGAGTAGATAAAATTTATTTCCTGGCATTAATATAGTGTAAAGTGCCTGGCATCAAGGAAACGTCAATCAAAAGTTGAAATTATGAGTTTCATTTTAGTAGCCCTCACTATCCCTTCTAGACAAAAATCAGTATCTAAAGACAAGACAGTTTAAAAAAAAAACCTAAAGTAAGAATATGCTCAGCACATCTCCGGTTTAAAGACAAATCCCCAATTTCTTTTGTCTAACATTTGGTTGATTTAGAAGACTTGAAGAATACGTCATTTATCTTTTCTTCTCATTTTTGCTTTTGAATCAGCTTGAGTCTTTTCCTTCTCTTTTCACTTATCCCTCCAAACATTAAGTAAATACAATTAGCTAATTCATCCATTTGATTCTAATAAGATACTCCCCAATCACTCAAAAAAGTATCAAAAGCCAATTGATTAGCATTAAAAACTATACACAATAAATCTATCAGGCTCTGGAAGCAACTATAAAGCACTGATAAGCCAAAATTCTTTAAGAGAAAGACATACCAGGGAGTTCAAAGTGAGAGCAACATAAAAAACGTATTTTAGAGTGATTAGTTAATAGATATGGTTTACTCATACTTTCTAGTAAAATAAACTTTCTGTCTTTGGAACTATAATTTCTTAAAATCAAATTCATCTTAAATTAGTAAGCAGATGAAACTGAAAGAAGGCTAGTGAACTAAAAAGTACAGTTTATTTTAGCAAGAAATGTACAAACAACTGTTTTAAATATTTTACTATTTCATATTATATAAGCCAAAGTTAGTCTTCCAAATGTCCCTTTTAACCCTGAAATATTTTATAAATTACTCACAAATACATGTGTATAGTTTCACAACAAAGTAAAATTTTGAACGCTGTTATACGTCATATGAAATTAATCTGATAAAACCAATGGCAACCACTGTTAGTGATAGGGACGAAGTAAAGGGACAAATTAGGGAATTAAATAGTTAATCCCACTAGGGGATTGTAAGTAAAGAAGAAAGTATGGGAGACCCCTGTAAGTTAATGGTCATTCAAGAAAGCAGGTTTGGAGCTTCCCTGGTGGCGCAGTGGTTGAGAATCTGCCTGCCGGTGCAGGGGACACGGGTTCGAGCCCTGGTCTGGGAGGATCCCACATGCCGTGGAGCAACTAGGCCCGTGAGCCACAACTACTGAGCCTGCGCGTCTGGAGCCTGTGCTCCGCAACAAGAGAGGCCGCGATGGTGAGAGGCCCGTGCACCGCGATGAAGAGTGGCCCCCCACTTGCCACAACTAGAGAAAGCCCTCGCACAGAAACGAAGACCCAACACAGCCATAAATAAATAAAAATAAATTAAAAAAAAAAAGAAAGCAGGTTTGCTTAACCACAAAGCCAAGCAGGCCTGCTTAGCAACAAAACCCATGCAGCAGAAGCATGAGACAAGCCCCAAAACAAAAAAAACAATGGTGACATGAGACCCACACCCTGCCCAGTGAGCTCAGTAAGTCAATGATCCCTAGGACATGCTCTCTGCACACATAAAAAACAGTACTTTACGGAAAGGTGACATTTCAAAGTGAAAGACCTGAAATAATTTTTCCATAGTGCCATGACAGACCTAGCTCGACCATGTAGGGACAAGAAAACTCCCCTGCCCAATCTGGAGGAGGAGCTGATGATGGACGCGTGATAACTCAAGAATGAGGAAGACCAGAGGGCAGACAGCATAAGCAAGAAAAACTACAATCCTGCAGCCTGTGAACCAAAAACCACAGTTACAGAAAGATAGACAAGATGAAAAGGCAGAGGGCTATGTACCAGATGAAGGAACAAGAAAAAACCCCAGAAAAACAACTAAATGAGGTGGAGATAGGCAACCTTCCAGAAAAAGAATTCAGAATAGTGATAGTGAAGATGATCCAGGACCTTGGAATAAGAATGGAGGCAAAGATTGAGAAGATGCAAGAAATGATTAACAAAGACCTAGAAGAATTAAAGAACAAACAAACAGAGATGACCAATACAATAACTGAAATGAAAACTACACTAGAAGGAATCAATAGCAGAATAACAGAGGCAGAAGAACGGATAAGTGACCTGGAAGACAGGATGGTGGAATTCACTGCTGCGGAACAGACTAAAGAAAAAAGAATGAAAAGAAATGAAGACAGCCTAAGAGACCTCTGGGACAACATTAAACGCAACAACATTCGCATTATAGGGGTCCCAGAAGGAGAAGAGAGAGAGAAAGGACCAGAGAAAATATTTGAAGAGATTATAGTCGAAAACTTCCCTAACATGGTAAAGGAAATAGCCACCCAAGTCCAGGAAGCGCAGAGAGTCCCATACAGGATAAACCCAAGGAGAAACACGCCGAGACACATAGTAATCAAAGTGGCAAAAATTAAAGACAAAGAAAAATTATTGAAAGCAGCAAGGGAAAAACGACAAATAACATACAAGGGAACTCCCATAAGGTTAACAGCTGATTTCTCAGCAGAAACTCTGCAAGCCAGAAGGGAGTGGCATGATATACTTAAAGTGATGAAAGGGAAGAACCTACAACCAAGATTACTCTACCCGGCAAGGATCTCATTCAGATTTGATGGAGAAATCAAAAGCTTTACAGACACGCAAAAGCTAAGAGAATTCAGCACCACCAAACCAGCTCTACAACAAATGCTAAAGGAACTTCTCTAAGTGGGAAACACAAGAGAAGAAAAGGACCTACAAAAACAAACCCAAAACAATTAAGAAAATGGTCATAGGAACATACATATCGATAATTACCTTAAACGTGAATGGATTAAATGCCCCAACCAAAAGACACAGACTGGCTGAATGGATACAAGAACAAGACCCATATATATGCTGTCTACAAGAGACCCACTTTAGACCTAGGGACACATACAGACTGAAAGTGAGGGGATGGAAAAAGATATTCCATGCAAATGGAAATCAAAAGAAAGCTGGAGTAGCTATACTCATATCAGATAAAATAGACTTTAAAATAAAGAATGTTACAAGAGACAAGGAAGGACACTACATAATGATCAAGGGATCAATCCAAGAAGAAGATATAACAATTATAAATATATATGCACCCAACATAGGAGCACCTCAATACATAAGGCAACTGCTAACAGCTATAAAACAGGAAATTGACAGTAACACAATCATAGTGGGGGACTTTAACACCTCACTTACACCAATGGACAGATCATCCAAAATGAAAATAAATAAGGAAACAGAAGCTTTAAATGACACAATAGACCAGATAGATTTAATTGATATATATAGGACATTCCATCCAAAAACAGCAGATTACACGTTCTTCTCAAGTGCGCACGGAACATTCTCCAGGATAGATCACATCTTGGGTCATAAATCAAGCCTCAGTAAATTTAAGAAAATTGAAATCATATCAAGCATCTTTTCTGACCACAACGCTATGAGATTAGAAATGAATTACAGGGAAAAAAACGTAAAAAAGACAAATACATGGAGGCTAAACAATACGTTACTAAATAACCAAGAGATCACTGAAGAAATCAAAGAGGAAATCAAAAAATACCTAGAGACAAATGACAATGAAAACACGACGATCCAAAACCTATGGGATGCAGCAAAAGCAGTTCTAAGAGGGAAGTTTATAGCTATACAAGCCTACCTAAAGAAATAAGAAAAATCTCAAGTAAACAATCTAACCTTACACCTAAAGGAACTAGAGAAAGAAGAACAAACAAAACCCAAAGTGAGCAGAAGGAAAGAAATCATAAAGATCAGAGCAGAAATAAATGAAATAGAAACAAAGAAAACAATAGCAAAGATCAATAAAACTAAAAGTTGGTTCTTTGAGAAGATAAACAAAATTGATAAGCCATTAGCCAGACTCATCAAGAAAAAGAGGGAGAGGACTCAAATCAATAAAATCAGAAATGAAAAAGGAGAAGTTACAACAGACACCGCAGAAATACAAAGCATCCTAAGAGACTACTACAAGCAACTTTATGCCAATAAAATGGACAACCTGGAAGAAATGGACAAATTTTTAGAAAGGTATAACCTTCCAAGACTGAACCAGGAAGAAACAGAAAATATGAACAGACCAATCACAAGTAATGAAATTGAAACTGTGATTAAAAATCTTCCAACAAACAAAAGTCCAGGACCAGATGGCTTCACAGGTGAATTCTATCAAACATTTAGAGAAGAGCTAACACCTATCCTTCTCAAACTCTTCCAAAAAATTGCAGAGGAAGGAACACTCCCAAACTCATTCTATGAGGCCACCATCACCCTGATACCAAAACCAGACAAAGACACTACAAAAAAAGAAAATTACAGACCAATATCACTGATGAATATAGATGTAAAAATCCTCAACAAAATACTAGCAAACAGAATCCAACAACACATTAAAAGGATCATACACCACGATCAAGTGGGATTTATCCCAGGGATGCAAGGATTCTTCAATATACGCAAATCAATCAATGTGATACACCATATTAACAAATTGAAGAATAAAAACCATATGATCATCTCAATAGATGCAGAAAAAGCTTCTGACAAAATTCAACACCCATTTATGATAAAAGCTCTCCAGAAAGTGGGCATAGAGGGAAACTACGTCAACATAATAAAGTCCATATATGACAAACCCACAGCAAACATCATTCTCAATGGTGAAAAACTGGAAGCATTTCCTCTAAGATCAGGAACGAGACAAGGATGTCCACTCTCACCACTATTATTCAACATAGTTCTGGAAGTCCTAGCCACGGCAATCAAAGAAAAAGAAATAAAAGGAATACAAATTGGAAAAGAAGAAGTAAAACTGTCACTGTTTGCGGATGACATGATACTATACATAGAGAATCCTAAAACTGCCACCAGAAAACTGCTAGAGCTAATTAATGAATATGGTAAAGTTGCAGGATACAAAATTAATGCACAGAAATCTCTTGCATTCCTATACACTAATGATGAAAAATCTGAAAGAGAAATTATGGAAACACTCCCATTTACCATTGCAACAAAAAGAATAAAATACCTAGGAATAAACCTACCTAGGGAGACAAAAGACCTGTATGCAGAAAACTATAAGACACTGATGAAAGAAATTAAAGATGATACCAACAGATGGAGAGATATACCATGTTCTTGGATTGGAAGAATCAACATTGTGAAAATGACTATACTACCCAAAGCAATCTACAGATTCAATGCAATCCCTATCAAATTACCAATGGCATTTTTTACGGAGCTAGAACAAATCATCTTAAAATTTGTATGGAGACACAAAAGACCTCGAATAGCCAAAGTAGTCTTGAGGGAAAAAAATGGAGCTGGAGGAATCAGACTCCCTGACTTCAGACTATACTACAAAGCTACAGTAATCAAGACAATATGGTACTGGCACAAAAACAGAAACATAGATCAATGGAACAAGATAGAAAGCCCAGAGATTAACCCATGCACCTATGGTCAACTAATCTATGACAAAGGAGGCAAAGATATACAATGGAGAAAAGACAGTCTCTTCAATAAGCGGTGCTGGGAAAACTGGACAGCTACATGTAAAAGAATGAAATTAGAATACTCCCTAACACCATACACAAAAATAAACTCAAAATGGATTAGAGACCTAAATATAAGACTGGACACTATAAAACTCTTAGAGGAAAACATAGGAAGAACACTCTTTGACATAAATCACAGCAAGATCTTTTTTGATCCACCTCCTAGAGTAATGGAAATAAAAACAAAAATAAACAAATGGGACCTAATGAAACTTCAAAGTTTTTGCACAGCAAAGGAAACCATAAACAAGACGCAAAGACAACCCTCAGAATGGGAGAAAATATTTGCAAACGAATCAACGGACAAAGGATTAATCTCCAAAATATATAAACAGCTCATTCAGCTCAATATTAAAGAAACAAACACCCCAATCCAAAAATGGGCAGAAGACCTAAATAGACATTTCTCCAAAGAAGACATACAGACGGCCACGAAGCACATGAAAAGATGCTCAATATCACTAATTATTAGAGAAATGCAAATCAAAACTACAATGAGGTATCACCTCACTCCTGTTAGAATGGGCATCATCAGAAAATCTACAAACAAATGCTGGAGAGGGTGTGGAGGAAAGGGAACACTCTTGCACTGTTGGTGGGAATGTAAATTGATACAGCCACTATGGAGAACAGTATGGAGGTTCCTTAAAAAACTACAAATAGAACTACCATACGACCCAGCAATCCCAATACTGGGCATATACCCCGAGAAAACCATAGGTCAAAAAGAGTCATGTACCAAAATGTTCATTGCAGCTCTATTTACAATAGCCAGGACATGGAAGCAACCTAAATGTCCATCGACAGATGAATGGATAAAGAAGATGTGGCACATATATACAATGGAATATTACTCAGCCATAAAAAGAAATGAAATGGAGGTATTTGTAATGAGGTGGATGGAGTTAGAGTCTGTCATACAGAGTGAAGTAAGTCAGAAAGAGAAAAACAAATACAGTATGCTAACACATATATACGGAATCTAAGGGAAAAAAAAAAAAAAAAGGCCATGAAGAACCTAGTGGCAAGACGGGAATAAAGACACAGACCTACTAGAGAATGGACCTGAGGATATGGGGAGGGGGTGGGGTGAGATGTGACAGGGTAAGAGAGTGTCATGGACATATATACACTACCAAATGTAAAATAGATAGCTAGTGGGAAGCAGCCGCATAGCACAGGGAGATCAGCTCGGTGCTTTGTGACCACCTAGAGGGGTGGGATGGGGAGGGTGGGAGGGAGGGAGATGCATGAGGGAAGAGAAATGGGAACATATTGTATATGTATAACTGATTCACTTTGTTATAAAGCAGAAGCTAACACACCATTGTAAGGCAATTATACTTCAATAAAGATGTTAAAAAAAAAAAAAAAAAAAAAAACTAAAAATAGAATTACCATATGACCCAGCAATCCCACTACTGGGCATATACCCAGAGAAAACCGTAATTCAAAAAGACACATGCACCCGAATGTTCATTGCAGCACTATTTACAATACCCAGGTCATGGAAGCAACCTAAATGCCCATCAACAGACGAATGGATAAAGAAGATGTGGTACATATATACAATGGAATATTACTCAGCCATAAAAAGGAACGAAATTGAGTCATTTGTTGAGACGTGGATGGATCTAGAGACTGTCATACAGAGTGAGGTAAGTCAGAAAGAGAAAAACAAATATTGTATATTAATGCATGTATGTGGAACCTAGAAAAATGGTACAGATGAGCCAGTTTGCAGGGCAGAAGTTGAGTCACAGATGTAGAGAATGAACATATGGACACCAAGGGGGGAAAACTGCGGTGGGGTGGGGATGGTGGTGTGCTGAATTGGGCGATTGGGATTGATATGTATACACTGATGTGTATAAAATTGATGCCTAATAAGAACCTGCAATATAAAAAAACAAACAAACAAAACAACTAATACTAAACTTTCATTGGGTTATTTGTATGGAAATATGTTAATATAAATGTTTCAGACATTACATGAAATTTCTTAAAATCTTATATTTGTATTTGTATGGAAATATGGATGGAAATATGTTAATATAAATGTTTCAGACATTACATGAAATTTCTAAAAATCTTATATTTGTATTTGTATGGAAATATGTTAATATAAATGTTTCAGACATTACATGAAATTTCTAAAAATCTTATATGTTCTGGTATAATGTTATAAGTAATAATCCTAGTTATTACTTTAAAATGTATATCTCAGAAATAACTAATTTTCTTGTCAACTGCATTATTATGAACTTTCATCAAATCTTTAACTGTGGTCATTTTTAAGTCTTTTGTCATTTACAGACAGTTCTGGGTGTACTCTGATGCTTTTGCAAATATGTTCCTATAAAAGGGTTTCATCTTCAAGAAATTCATGGAAAAGACTCTGACAAGTACAGGTTTCTGGTAACTGACTGTACTGCTGAACTGAATGAATAAGCATTTTCAGAACTCTAATGAAAAACTGATGAACTCATAAAAGTGCTAACAAAAGATCAAGATGAAAAAAAAAATAATTACATGGGACTGAGTGAACTGATGAGGATGAGTATAATTTTTGTGACTTTCTGTCTGAATTAAAAAAAAAAAAATCCCACAAGGACTCAGAGGCAAAGAATATACAAATCAATTTTCACTGCAAAGTAAAGGAGCTGTTACAGTGGAGGATTACTGGACTGAATGTCAATATTATGACATAGTATGAGTGTGTTTCATGTTTGGTAATTGCAATCATTGTTGCTTTTGTTGTGGTCATCCATGTACAATGCTTGGTGTCAGTCTATTTATCTCTTGTAAAAATAAAATACAGTGTGCGTGTGTGGAAAAAAAAAAAAAAAAAGAATGAGGAAGAAGGTGGTCTTTTCACCCTCCCCACTTTTCCTTTGATTACAAAACTGTAGCCCACTAAGTTCTCAGGGCGTGGCACCTTCTCGCCCACCCGCTTGTAAGCCTCACAAGCGTCCTATTCTAATAAATCACTGCTTATCTATCACTTTGACTCTCGCTGAATTCTTTCTGCACTGAGACATAAAAGACCGGGCTCCTTGGAGCCCCCCTGAAACGACACTTATCGGTTTCGGCAGTACCCATTACGTGAGATACATTTGATTCTTGTTATTCATGGCAGTGAAGTCCTATAATGTGCCATGAACACTGAATTAGCGAATACTGAAGCACTGCTCCTATGGAAAATGCAGGGTTAGGTTCCTGTGAGCCTTCAGTCCATTTTCTCCAACCGATCAACACGAAACCTTGTTTTATGTGTGTTTCCAGCTAAAAACACTTTATTTAACACAGAATTGATTTGGTAACATTGCACTTGTGGCCAACAGCACTATAATTCATGCTGCAATGAAGCTTATCTAACACATTTATTTTCTTTGTAAGACACATCACAGCCTTCTTGTACGCAGGAACACTAGATAGCACCTCGGCACTACGTGTGGGGGCCATTTTAAACAGCAAAATCAACAAAAAGCATAGAAATGTGAAAACTGTGTCATTAAATGGACGGTGAAAGGACACTTGTTACAGTATGAGAGCTGAAACAAGTACACTGCATCATGCCAATATCCTGTTCCTCACCAACCCTCCAACTACCAGTCTAGCATCCACCGATGACTCCTTCTGTATCACCGTCCCTAGAATAGACAACAACGGTGATTATCTATTTCTACCATCCCTTCTGCATTTATTAGTTGAGCTTGTATTTTAAGGAAGAATGTTCCCTTCTCTATTTATTCATTTATTTATAAATGCATAGATTTCTATTTTATTCAATGAGCTGTAATCTGATATTAACATTATTTATTTTGTTGCTTACATTAGATTTGGTCAGTGGGCATGCATTTAGGCTGGCTTTGGGGTCCTTCTGACATGTTCCCACCATTGTTTGAATATTTCTTTACTTTCTGGAACAACAAGATGTTCCAGGTTGATCTTACATGTTTGCTGCCCCAGCCCTAGAATTGGCCATTTATCCAAGCATCCCTGATTCCTTTTAGTGGAGAGTGGTATTTAGAAACCAAGGTCTGAGCACTCATTGTGCTCATTACTATTGAGGAATCATTGCCTCTAGACCCTTTCAGTGTACACAACTAAGAAATTTACGTTATGTATATACATATGTGTATATATATTTATATTCATATATTCATATACATAAACATTATAACTGTTTCTATATATAAATTTAAAAAGCTGTGAGATCATGTTGATAATTACAATTCTAATCCAGTGCCTCAGTGTTCTTTTCAGCTTTCTACCTTTCAATGTCTGTAAATCCCTTTGGACAGTGAGAAATCTGGCTCTCTTATCTTTAGTATATTTATTTGTTTGCTAAATCAAACAACTTATTTGCTCAATATAACCAATCTCCCAACTACTCTCATTGCCACCTCTGCACTCACTACTCTTACTCTCCATTTCTTCAGATGCCAGGCATGCTGCTGTCAATACCTCTGTGGCACTGCCTCCGGAGGTGATGGGAAGGGGAGATGAAGGGAAAGGAAGATGGGCTCTACAAATATTTTTAATAATGAACCGGTCCTTTTTTTTTTTTTTTTTTAACATTTTTATTGGAGTATAACTCCTTTACAATGGTGTGTTAGTTTCTGCTTTATAACAAAGTGAATCAGCTATATATATACATATATCCCTATATCTCTTCCCTCTTGCGTCTCCCTCCCACCCTCCCTATCCCACGCCTCTAGGTGGTCACAAAGCACCAAGTTAGTGCTTCCCACTAGCTATCTATTTTACATTTGGTAGTATATATAAGTCCATGCCACTCTCTCACTTCGTTCCAGCTTACCCTTCCCCCTCCCCATGCCCTCAAGTCCATTCTCTACGTCTGCGTCTTTATTCCTGTCCTGCCCCTAGGTTCTTCAGAATCATTTTTTTTAAGACTCCATATATATGTGTTAGCATACAGTATTTATTTTTCTCTTTCTGACTTACTTCACTCTGTCCATCCACCTCACTACAAATAACTCAATTTCGTTTATTTTTATGGCTGAGTAATATTCCACTGTATATATGTGCCACATCTTCTTTATCCATTCATCTGTCAATGGACACTTAGGTTGCTTCCATCTCCTGGCTATTGTAAATAGAGCTGCAATGAACATTGTGGTACATGACTCTTTTGAATTATGGGTTTCTCCGGGTATATGCCCAGTAGTGGGATTGTTGGGTCGTATGGTAGTTCTATTTTAAGTTTTTTAAGGAACTTCCATACTGTTCTCCATAGTGGCTGTATCAATTTACATTCCCACCAACAGTGCAAGAGGGTTCCCTTTTCTCCACACCCTCTCCAGCATTTATTGTTTGTAGATTTTTCGATGATGGCCATTCTGACTGGTGTGAGGTGATACCTCATTGTAGTTTTGATTTGCATTTCTCTAATGATTAGTGATGTTGAGCATCCTTTCATGTGTTTGTTGGCAATCTGTATATCTTCTTTGGACAAATGTCTATTTAGGTCTTCTGCCCATTTTTGGATTGGGTTGTTTTTTTGATATTGAGCTACATGAGGTGCTTGTGTATTTTGGAGATTAATCCTTTGTCAGTTGCTTCATTTGCAAATATTTTCTTCCATTCTGAGGGTGGTCTTTTCGCCTTGTTTATGGTTTCCTTTGCTGTGCAAAAGCTTTTAAGCTTCATTAGGTCCCATTTGTTTATTTTTGTTCTTATTTCCATTTCTCTAGGAGGTGGGTCAAAAAGGATCTTGCTGTGATTTATATGTCATAGAGTGTTCTGCCTATGTTTTCCTCTAAGAGTTTTATAGTGTCTGGCCTTACATTTAGGTCTTTAATCCATTTTGAGTTTATTTTTGTATATGGTGTTAGGGAGTGTTCTAATTTCATTCTTTTACATGTAGCTGTCCGGTTTTCCCAGTACCACTTATTGAACAGGCTGTCTTTTCTCTATTGTATATTCTTGCCTCCTTTGTCACAGATACAGTGACCATATGTGTGTGGGTTTACCTCTGGGCTTTCTATCCTGTTCCATTGATCTATATTTCTGTTTCTGTGCCAGTACCATACTGTCTTGATTACTGTAGCTTTGTAGTGTAGTCTGAAGTCTGGGAGCCTGATTCCTCCAGCTCCGTTCTTTCTCAAAATTGCTTTGGCTATTCGGGGGTCTTTTGCGTTTCCATACAAATTGTAAAATTTTTTGTTCTAGTTCTGTGAAAAATGCCTTTGGTATCTTGATAGGGATTGCACTGAATCTGTAGATTGCTTTGGGTAGTATAGTCATTTTCACAATGTTGATTCTTCCAATCCAAGAACATGGTATATCGCTCCATCTGTTTATATCATCTTAAATTTCTTTCATCAGTGTCTTATAGTTTTCTGCATACAGGTCTTTTGTCTCCTTAGGTGGGTTTATTCCTAGGTATTTTATTCTTTTTGTTGCAATGGTAAATGGGAGTGTTTCCTTAATTTCTCTTTCAGATTTTTCATCATTAGTGTATAGGAATGCAAGAGATTTCTGTGCATTAATTTTGTATCCTGCTACTTTACCAAATTCATTGATTAGCTCTAGTAATTTTCTGGTAGCATCTTTAGGATTCTCTATGCATACTATCATGTCATCTGCAAACAGTGACAGCTTTACTTCTTCTTTTCCAATTTGGATTCCTTTTATTTCTTTGTCTTCTCTGATTGCTGTGGCTAACACTTCCAAAACTATGTTGAATAATAGTGGTGAGAGTGGGCAACCTTGTCTTGTTCCTGATCTTAGTGGAAATGGTTTCAGTTTTTCACCACTGAGAACGATGTTGGCTGTGGGTTTGTCATATATGGCCTTTATTATGTTGAGGTAAGTTCCTTCTATGCCTACTTTCTGGAGGGTTTTTATCATAAATGGGTGTTGAATTCTGTCAGAAGCTTTTTCTGCATCTATTGAGATGATCATATGGTTTTTCTCCTTCAGTTTGTTAATATGGTTTATCACATTGATTTGCATATACTGAAGAATCCTTGCATTCCTGCAATAAACCCCACTTGATCATGGTGTATGATCCTTTTAACATGCTGCTGGATTCTGTTTGCTAGTATTCTGTTGAGGATTTTTGCATCTATGTTCATCAGTGATATTGGCCTGTAGTTTTCTTTCTTTGTGACATCTTTGTCTGGTTTTGGTATCAGGGTGATGGTGGCCTTGTAGAATGAGTTTCAGAGTATTCCTCCCTCTGCTATATTTTGGAAGAGTTTGAGAAGGATAGATGTTAGCTCTTCTCTAAATGCGTGACAGAATTCGCCTGTGAAGCCATCTGGTCCCGCGCTTTTGCCTGTTTGAAGATTTTTAATCACAGTCTCAATTTCAGTGCTTGTGATTGGTCTGTTTATATTTTCTTCCTGGTTCAGCCTTGGAAGGTTGTGCTTTTCCAAGAATTTGTCCATTTCTTCCAGGTTGTCCATTTTATTGGCATATAGTTGCTTGTAGTAATCTCTCATGATCCTTTGTATTTCTGCAGTGTCAGTTGTTACTTTTCCTTTTTCATTTCTAATTCTATTGATTTGAGACTTCTCCCTTTTTTTCTTGAGTCTGGCTAATGGTTTGTCAATTTTGTTTATCTTCTCAAACAACCAGTTTTTAGTTTTACTGATCTTTGCTATCGTTTCCTTCATTTCTTTTTATTTCTGATCTGATCTTTATGATTTCTTTCCTTCTGCTAACTTTGGGGTTTTTTTGTTCTTCTTTCTCTAATGGCTTTAAGTGTAAGGTTAGGTTGTTTGAGATGTTTCTTGTTTCTTGAGGTAGGATTGTATTGCTATAAACTTCCCTCTTAGAACTGCTTTTGCTGCATCCCATAGGTTTTGGGTCCTCGTGTTTTCATTGTGATTTGTTTCTAGGTATTTTGATTTCCTCAGTGATCTCTTGTGAACCGGTACTTTTAAAAGACACTAAAATTTTCAATACAAGTAAACTCTCTAAGGTCTAGGTTTTATCATATGGTGTTGTTATGCAGAACTATATGACAGAAAGACAGAATTACCAGCAGGGCTAGCTAATAATTTGTGGTGCCTAGTGCAAAATGAAAACAGGGGGCCTCTTCTGAAAAATTATTAATGATTTCAAGACGGTGAGAGCAGAGCATTAGGCCAAGTTAAAGTCCTATGAGACTACAGAGGTTCGCATGTTCCCTGAAGCTGGCACTGACTACCCCAAAGCACAATTCAGTGTGGACCTGGTAACACAGGGCTTTATAATGATGCTGACAGTTCATAAATGTCCTTAAATTTATGTCTGTCACTACAAAATGCAATATGGCTTTAATGGTCTTTGGCAGTGAAATGCCTGGAGCGTACCAGACAGGAGTTTTTCCTCAGTAGGGAATAGAAATGTGGCAATCTCCACTTTCAGTGATAAAGTTTTTTTCACTAAAAATGAAGAGAGAGAGTTCTATATATGTGGAACATCTTCTATGTGCAAAGTAGTATATTAAGCAATTTGGAATATATAAATAGGCACTGTTACAGACTCCTAGGAGTTCAAAACCCAGGTAAGATTACTGACCATCTGAACTTGCTACATCCATCTAGGTGGGACTTAAAATTATTTTTAGGCTTTTCAATTTGTTTCACTTTCTTGGCTTGAAGAGATATTACATTCAAGAATACTCATTTTTCTATTTCACAGGTAACATTTCAAGCTTAGAGGCACTAATATTTGCAATTTGCTCATCAAAAGCCTTTCAAAGTGCTGTCTAGAGTTTTTTTGGTCTGAAGTTTCTCGCACTTCAGAAGCATCTTTTGGCTGCAAATTGGTATTCTATTCAAATGCTTCACAGTGATTTAAAAAAATCACATCAAGGCAGACAGCTGTTAAATAGCCTGTGGGCAGCAGCAGTTTAATGTGGCTCCATCATGTGCCTGGACAGAATTGTACATTTAATCATTGACTGCACCCTTCAGGGCTGCAATACAGAATAATCTATTGGGATGCTACTTCATAAAAACACCCGGTAAAATGGTATTGACTCAAAATTTAAAGTGTAAATTAATTAAGAAAAAAAAGGGGGGTGGGGTGGGGAAAATGGCCAATTAAAAAAAATCAGGTAATCTAATAGTAAATTATAGTATTTTTTTTTTAAAAAAAGACAAGTGTAAAACATTGTGTTTTCACTTGAAATATCTTCCCTCTCACTTTCCTTCCTTTGCTCCTTCCTTCTGATGCCTGTCTAGAAAATAATTCCTAGGGCTTCCCTGGTGGCGCAGTGGTTGAGAATCTGCCTGCCAATGCAGGGGACACGGGTTCGAGCCCTGGTCTGGGAAGATCCTATATGCCGCGGAGCAACTGGGCCCGTGAGCCACAACTACTGAGCCTGCGCATCTGGAGCCTGTGCTCCGCAACAAGAGAGGCCACGATAGTGAGAGGCCCGCACACCGCAATGAAGAGTGGCCTCCGTTCTCTGAAACTAGAGAAAGCCTTCGCACAGAAACGAAGACCCAACACAGCTCAAAATAAATAAATAAATTTATAAAAAAAAAAATCATTCCTAAAATCTTCTCCTCCATGTATATAAGTTTAGATTAGCTAGTCAACGCTAAGCAAGTTGCTTGTAATTAGTAGAAGCTGTCACTAGGTGAACCAACATAGAGATAGCCAGATTTTCTAAAGGCACAGAACAAAAAGACACACACGATTTTCCTTTACTATGATTTAAAACAAAAATAAACTATAATTATTAAAATCACCTGGATTAAACACCCTAAGAGGAGGCTTTTTCCTTTGCCAATGGCTTCTTTCCAGCAAGACATAACCAACTGCTTCCAAATTAATAGAGTGAGGGTACTTAACTGCACTTCTAAACCACTATCAGTTTTCTACATTTTCAAAATCGTTCTAAAAGTTTAAAACTGAAGCTAGACGAAACACTGCGATTCTCTTTTCCCAACTCAAAAGGTTTCTCAGCCCCTGAACACTGTCTAAACACTCAGCCTTCTCTTGTACACATCTGTATGTAAACCTTGAGTTACCCATTAACACTTTCCTTAGCACTTCTTTTTCAACATTTTACCATCGAGCCCTCGATACAAGTTTCTTTCTAGAAGTCTAGATATACCAAGTTCTAGCTATATCTGAATATAACTTTAAAAACATCAGTAAATGGAGCATAAAGTTTTTATGCAGAGATATGAAGCTGTTTTACCAGAACACAGCTACCAAATTGTTATTAAGTGTTAAGTGTACTATGTGAACAAGGACAGCTCTCCAGAGAGCTGCAATGGGGTCATGACAGGAGAACTGGGAACGGGGAGGTGTCTTTAATCAGCCTCATGTTCGTTATCCATAATATCATGCCTTTCTCCTCGTACACCCTTTTGGTTGTATAATATACATATTCTTAATTCTTCCTGTCATGACCCCTTTACAATTTTCCTATAGAGATTATATTTGCTGCTCCTGTTTTCTCGAAATCCTTGTTTTTTCAGCTGGTGGTAAGCCAGGATAATGTCCCATAGTGGTATTTCATAAAGCCTATAAAATTAAGCTTTTAATGTTATAGCAATGTCTTTGTTGCTTTTGACTCGCTGGTTACAGCAGTAAGAAATTTAAAGCTAAAAATGAATGGGGAGAATGCAAATTCTTCATCTGATTGCCCATGTGATCTATGCCTTGTTACTCTTGGTAGGAAAACTATGGTGTCTATGGCTGTGAAATTTCTATCTATTCTGTGTTATCGGTTGCCTTGCTCTGCTGCTGGGAAGTAGTGTCTTCACTGTTCTCTGGTTGCCCCAGTGAGTTAAATGCAAATGCTATTTTTCTTTTGTTGTTATTAGTATTACTTATTGCATCTTTGTTTCTATTGTATTAATTTTTTGAAACAATCTCAAAGTCACAGAAAAATTCCCAAGTGTGGTACAAATAACTATATTCCTGAAGTATAATATTTGAAAGTAAATTGGGAACAAGATGTCCCAATACCCCCAGAATACTCTTAGTATTTCCTACAACAAGGATATTCTCTTGCATAACAGTAATACAACCATCTAAATCAGGAAACTAACATTGGCACTTTACTATTGTCTAATCCTAGACTCCATCCCAGCTTCCTGTGAGCCTCTGGTCACAGGATTTCCATCAGCTGATCAACATGACCTTGTTTTATGTGTATTTCTGTTTAAGGTGTCTCTCTCTCTCTCTCTCAATAAATAGACAGATGATTCATTAACATGAAGCTCATGGCTCACAGCTCATGTCTGAATGAAGCTAATCTAACACATGCCTTTTCTCCGTAAGGCACAGCATAGCCTTTCTGCACTCAGGAACACTACACAACACTTCAGTACTATGCTTAGAGGCCATTTTAAACAGTGAAATCACCAACAAACAGCACAAAACGGCAAAAATCATGGCCATTAAATAGACTGTGAAAAGGACATGTGCACACACCATTATATTTGTTATCGTTTGTTACATTTACAATTATTTCTATCTCTACCAATATGTTGAAAACCACAAGTTCACACCAGTATCTCCTATTCCCAAACACCATGGGGTACATTCTAATTTCCTCCTTTTTCATATTTGTCATTCCCTTTTCAGATAACAGAAAACCCAGCTCCCATTATCCTTAATATTATCTACTTATTAGATCCGCCGCCTGCAAGTTACTGACCCTTTGCTGCTGTCCCCGTCTCCACACCCCTCGGACACATCCTCCTTGCCCTGCTGAGCTCTGACATCTGGTGCCAGGTCAGCCCTCAGTGAGAACGCCTTCCTCACACATCTGGGCTGCAGCAGCCTGAACCACACCACCACCTCCTCCCCAAGAACACCCTTCTCCCCATGCTCTGGGCCCTGCGGCTCCCTATGTCCCTCGTGTGGATGCCTGCGTTGCTCAGCACCTCCTAATGTCTTTTGGACTGAATTGTTCCAGAAAGGTGGAAGAGAAGAGGAAGGATAATGCAAATGATTTTGGTGGCTGATTTTCTAGTCACTATCTCCTTAGTATTTTTACCTGTATTTTAAAAAATAGAGATCATTAAGCAATTTAGGTCCTTAAGTTGGGCCAATAATTTTAAAAATTTGAGAAATAAATACACTGTGCCAGAAATGTGGTGTAAATATCCTTTGACCTTTAAGGAAATCCATTATTTTATATCCTTGATAATTTTCCTTTAGTTGATAGTCCTGCTTTATGTGATTAGTAGCACAGTCTTCGTGCTCAGTGGAATACTAGTCACAGCAGCTGACTGGACATGCATTTATCGATCCCCATTTGGCCTTGTACTGGTAATACTGGAATCCAGGCAGTTTTCAGCAGGGTGGTGGAAATGTGCCTTAACGACCAGGAAGTACAGGAATGGCTTTGTCAGGATTGTAGGTAAATAGGTAACTTTATGGCTTCTAAATTTTTTCTTCAGTGTTATGTTTCTATTTTTTTTTTTTTTTTTAAAAAAGACCACAATTGTAAATGAGATCTCAGTTTCTCCTAGAAAAGTAGTTAAGATGATTTCCTTCACACTATCAGGAATATGTCACTCTTTCTCCACATTTACATTAATGTCAGTAAAGAATGCTTGTTGCTACTCTTTCTTTTCTCTTCAGAGGCTCTAGAACAGGGATAACAGACACATGGCTCCACGTCCTCCTCCCACACTCACTAGAGTACCTGGGTTGGAGCAGATCTGAAAAAGGAAACGCTGATGTAGATCACAAGCTCCTGGAACCAAACACCATGCCCACTTCCCATCATCCTCCATCTCCTGGCTCGTGAATGGAGAGATGAACATGTGAATAAACGTGGTACTGGCAAAGAGGCTTGGACGTGCTGTCCTATCATTTCCATCCTCTCTATCTACAGACAGCATTCTAGGTGTCCCATTTTTAATTTAAAAAAATTCAAACCCATCAATTTGCAGTGAGACTCTTCTCATTAGAAACTGTTAACAGATAAGACTCGTCACTGATGATTTCTGGCATAAAAGATTAACACATTACCTCTGCACTCGGTACACTCGAGTCCACGGAGGCACGAGGGCAAGGATCCGGGCCACCAATTCAATCAGGTCCACTGGGAGAGTAACTCTTGTATCTTCCCGATTTCCACAGCTCATAAAGCCCAGTTCCACGAATCACGAGGGTAGGGTAGAGTTTTAAACCATCAGGACGAAAAGCAGGGTTCTCAAAAAACTCCTGTGAATAGAGAAAATGACTTCTCCATTAGTTATATGGAGATTACCCATAGTGAAGTTTCAATCTGGGGCTGGCTTCTCTCACATACCTACATGGTCCTTAGACTGACTTTCCTTCCCATCAAGTGAGGGAAGGTAGACAGAACAGAAACTCATTGTTTTTACAGCCTCAGTGGAGCAAAACATGTGTGTGCTGGGTGACCAAGCCTTTGCCAACCAACACAACCCCGGTCCACTGCTGTGGTGTCACCGCATGCCACCCTCCCCACCTTGCTTTTCTGTCTTTGCAAAGGCAATTTCCTCTGCCTGGAAATTTCATCAGTTTTCCTTCATCTAGCTAATCTCAGGTCTTAGCTTGAATGCCAGTTCTTCAGAGAGGTCTCCTGACCTTCAAATACAAGTTGCTTCACTTAAAAATGTTTTTTGGAATTCTGTACTCTTGCCTTCTTAGCCGCATCGTACTGACAATTCATCTGATGCCTGCCTTCGCCTCCAGACTGTATCCTCCTTTAATAATGGAATATATTTAACTGTTTAAACTTTTAAAAGTTGTGACATAGATCATCATCTGGGCTGAAAAACCTAAACTGTCTACTATATGGCCCTTTGCAGAAAAAGTACGCCGACCCCTGGATATGACTATTTTGTCCTCAGGCCAACTGGCACCATTCCTAACCCGGGATACACACAGTCCATTTGTTATCTGGACACTGAGGGATATATCTAATTCATCTATTTTGACATAGTAATTTCCTGCACTGTATCATCCCAGCTGGCTGCCTTATTTCTTTACTTGGGATGTAGAAAGGAGACATCAGGCATTCTCCTTTCTATGACTTTGCACTGCTAATTTGCTCTTATCTTGATTTCACTTGACACGTGATAGAGGAATGAAGGTGGACTCACACAGCTCCTTCTCACCCCGACCCTGGCGTTAGTATTTAAACGGCCAGCAGTACTGTATCTTGTGAATTGTGAAAATGCTTTTTTATCTTGTGCTGTTATTCTTACAGAGCTTTCCATTGTTTAACTTGGTTTTCAAAGAAATATATAACTATAGAGTTTTCGACCTCTCTCATTGATTTCTGTCACAGTCTTAAATGCTATAATCTTTGTGCACCATTTGCTCTTAGGGATATTCTTCTGTAATTGCATGTAATTTTCCCTGTAACATTTATATATTAAAGATTCATGAGGTCTTTAATATTCTATAGCCATCCACAAAGAGTATGCATGCAAGTCACTTTCTACCTAGTCTGCATCTATATTAGAACACAGGATTTCAGTAAAGTACTTCTGGTTACTCGTGTAATAAATTTAGGGGACATATGGGCTGATATAATCCTTTCATAAGAATGATGATAGATGGAATTGGTGCTGGACTTCCGGTTAAACATGGAGAATTAAAATATGTGTTTCTTTCCTTTCCTTCCAAAATCACACTGAAATAACAGGAAATAATTTTTTAAAAAGCATAAACCCAGAAGAACAAAGACAACATCAGAGGAGACAGGAGGGGGAATAAGTGATGGCAATAAATTTTTGGAAGACAGAAAACGGATGGAAGATTGGTAAATGACTTTGCAAATGAGGAAAATTGTAAACAAACTATCTGCAAAGGGGGATACGGATGAAAGGGCAGCTCAGTCGCACCAGAGTCCCCGGAACGAGCATGGAACAGAAATAGCAGGAATGACAGTTCTTCAGAATATAGTTCTGATTCAGACGACGTGAGTATTATACCAACAAAAAGACAAAAAACCTTAGTGATTGATTCTGATACGGAAAGTGAAAATGAAACTCACGATGCTGGAGAATGCTCCTTTGCTTCTACAGAAGAGTGGATTGAAGACAACATTTCATGAAAATTAGAAGACTTTACAGGTGTGTCAGGTGTAACTATTGAATGTAATAACCCACAAAGTGTTAGTGCAATAACAGAATTAATTTTGATCAGCCGAAATAAAAATTGCCAGCCACAGGCATTAATTTCTGCAAAAATCCCCCGGTCAATAATGAGTTTAAAAAAAAAAAAAAAAAAGGAGGGAAAATAATTTCACAGAATTCTGTAAGTGTGAAGGTATTAGAATAGAGACATTTTGGGGCATGTAAAAGGCTTACTTCCCATGATGAATCCTTTCTTAGAAAGCTGCTGGAGAATGTGTTTTAGTAAAGTAAAGGAATAAACCAATAAAAGGATTAACTTGGTTTCCAAAAAACACAGGATCCGATCCTACAGAGAGGAGAAGAGGAGCCCTAAGGAAGACCCCTGGGAACTAGGCACAGAGAAACTGTCAGTCCAGTTTTGCAGCTGGAAGGTTAGACCTCAGGGGAGTTATGTCTCCAGCCTAAAAAAGGAACTTAGAGAGGGGCTTTTAACACTTAATGGGCACACTTGAAGGTTACAGATACTCAGAGAACTAACAAGCAAATAAATAAGACAATTTTACTGTTAACTCTAGGAAAAACAAAAGGTATTTAAGAAAGAAAGTAGGTATAGTATATTACTTGGCTCCATGGAAATAATAATAATTATGTAAAAACTGTAATGAAAACATTGACTACTCATGTAACTAAAATAGTGGCCTAATAATATTGGGACAATGGGAGTTCAAAGAACTAACTCTTTAACTATTGTATTGATAACAGTAAGACAAGAGGATCTCTCTACCGACAGTCAGGAAACAGGAATCCAAGCATAGAAGAAGGAAACATGGTGGTAAATACTGGGACACCCCCGCCTCCCCTGGCCTGGCCTGGCTACAACAGTTGAAAGTGGCGGAGGCCTACTGTGTTTTGATATGACCCCTTTAGGACTTACTGGATTTTCAAACACTAGTTAATAATAATTTTATTAATTAATACCTTTTATACTCTAAAGATAAAAATTAATTTAATCAACATCATTCTGGCGGCAATGTGGATGATGCATTAGGAGGGAACATGGCTGGTGGCCGTGGGACTTAGCTAAGAAGCTGTCTACCTGTGCAGTGAGCTGACAAAAGCATGAACTGAAGTTGTGGCAGTGGGGATGAAGAGGAGGCGACAGCTCTGAAAGATATTCAGAGGGAGTAACACACAGGACCTCCTGTTAGATTAGACCCACGGTAGAGGGAACAGCAGCAGCAGTGATGTACTGAGCACTCGCTATGTGCCAGGCATTCTTCTAAGCATGCTGCATGCATTACCTCTGCCCACCTTCACAACAGCCTCATTCAGAGATGAGGAAACTGAGGAACAAAGCAGTCCGATTGCTACCAAGTGGCGGGTGGGGCCAGGATTCAAACTAGGCCCAGTCTGGCTCCACATATTCTCTCTTTCCTTCTGAATGACTGAATGTCTAGCTTGGGAGGGTATGTGGATGATGGAACACCAATATCACAGGAAACAGAAGACGAGGAGACCACTGGGGGAATAAAGTATGTCCATATTGGACACGTTAAGTCCAAAGTACACGTAAGACATCTGGTTCTAGTTGAAGAGTATTCAGCAATTGGACTTAAGAGCTAAGGCTTAAGGCTGGAGAGAAAATGAGATTCACTGAAGTGTAAGTGGTGAAGTTAGAACAACAGAAGAAAGACAAGCATATAGACGAGAGCAAAAGACAGAAGCCACATTTAAGTGGTGGGAAGAAAAAGAAGATCTAGCGGAAAAGAAATAGTTCTAGAGGTTAAAAAGGGAACCAGGGGACAGCAGAGTCACAAAAGCCAGGGAGGTGAGAATTTAAAACTGGAGAGAGTCTTTAACAATAATAGATGCTAAGATTGGATAAAATGTCAGCCGAGAAGTATCCTTTGGATTTGGAGATTAGCAAGTACTTTACAATGTTTGAGAGAATAGTTTCAGAGAGAGAGAGAGAGAGAGTGTGTGTGTGTGTGTGTGTGTGTGTGTTGGTGGGCAGTGGGGAGTGAGTAGAAGCCAAGCTGCAGTGGATTTGGAGGAAGCAGGGACACTGAAGCGTTTGTAAATGACATGGGGACACTCAAGGGAAAGGAAGGCAGGGTACTGCTGTTTTTCATTGTAGGCCTTACAGTACAATTTGACTTTTAAAATTTTGCCTGTATTCCTTTGCTACAAATAAAAAATAACTGAAAACGGAAGTTTTGTTTCTGTAAGATCCAACCCGACCAGGATTTCAACATCATTCAGGTCATGCATAGTCATTCATCGTAAAACAGACTTTCCTTGGCCTAAGAAAGGAAACACAGAAAGGTGCAATAGAAAGGGTGCCTTCCTAAGAGCCTGCTTCTACCTGAGACTCACCATGGCCTTTAACAGTTACTTAACCGCGTCAGGTCTTGTTTCCTTATCTGAGGAGGCTGGAACAGGTGGTCTTTTCTGATATAATTCTACACTACCTGTATTCTATGACATTACCTTAAGTATCGAGCCTTTACATTAAGAAAACCAAGCAAATGAAGAAGTACAACAACAAACACCTCTAACCATACCTGCCAAACTGTAACTTGATCACACTGGCTTTTGGGAAAAACAGCTCAGTGGGGGGAAAAAAAGAGCTTCTGAGTGTCCAAAGGGTGGGCAAACATTAATGGACTTCGAAAGATTTCGCATTACTGACAAGAGGTTCTGGAGATAAATTTTCCTCAAGAGGAACTGACACTCTCTAAGCATTTTCAGCAACCTGAGTTTAGACATCCAGGAGCAGTCTAATTTTAAAAGAATAAAATACAAAAAACAGCTAAGGTTATTTTGAGTAGTAAATGATATAACATTTTGGAGACCTGAGGACAGATGGAAAGGGTGAAGTTAATGCTCGGAGGATAAATTCCTAAGATGTTAAACATTCTCCATCACAACCAGGACTTTCAGCTTTATAAGAAAAAAGAAAACTTCATTTCAAAAATAAATCTTAGTTACTGAAAAATATAAGCAAATGCTATTTATCACAAACAGCTATGAGCTCTGTACCTACCACTAGATAAGAGTGTGAATCTGCAATGAACAGACGCAAATGACCAGTTTCGCTCTTAGCGACCCGAAACTGACCTAAGCAACAAGGTGTGAGAGCAAAGCCAATTTATAACTAACACATGCAGCCACATAGCTGGGATCCGTGCCAGGCAAGGCTATCTTGTCCTCTACAGATATAACATTTTTTAGACTTCTACAATTATACAAGTAGACCCTTTACTTAGCAACCCTTCCTATGGATAAAACACATTAAGGGAACTGTATCTGTGGGTTGCTAATAATGTGACAATAAAATAAAGTAGGGAAAAAAGAAAATTTTAAAGTGTAAAATATACTGCCTACTAATTCAGGAAAAGTTGTGAATTCCAAATAGGCCCAAACAAGATTTCTTAAACAAAAACTAGTTTAAAAAAATTTTAGTAAACCTTTTATTGAAATACATCTTAGTATAAAAAAGTACACAAATCGTAAGTGTACACCTTGATAGATTTTTACAAATCATGTAGCCAGCACCTAGACACTCAAATCAAGAAAAGGCACATTATCCAAACCTCAGAAGCCTACCACATGCCTGTTTCCAGCTACAATTCCACCCAAAGCTTCTGAACCTCACATTAATAGGATTGTATGTTAGGTAGTCTTTTGGATCTGGTTTCCTTTGCTCAATATTATGCTGAATAGAATCAGCCACGTTGTTGCATGAAGTCATAATTAAGTTACTCTTATTGTTTTATGTATTTCATTGTTTGACTACACCACAACTTACAATATTTATGTATTTGACTTTAATGGACACTTGGGTTGTTTCCAATATGATGATACTACACTCAGTAATTTGTGACTGTGTCTTGGTAAATATGTGTGCATTTCTGTTGGGTAAACGTGAAGGAGTAGAATTGCTGGGTCATGGAGTATGCCTACGTTCACTTTTAGTAGATACTGTCAAACAGTTTTCTAATATGATGTACTATATTCCCACTGGCAATAAATGAGAGTTCCAGTTGCTCCATACTCTTACCAACACTTGATATTGTCTTTTTTCATTTTAGCTATTCTTAGCTATTCTGATGAGTATACAGTAGCCATGCATTGTAGTTTTAAATTTCATTTCTTTGAAGATAAATGACTGAGAACTTTTAAATAGTTTTACTGAATATTTGAATATCCTATCTGTGAAGTGTTTGTTCAAGTTTTGTTTTTTATTCCCATTCTCCTATTAGGTGGTCTGTCTTTTTTTAAATTGATTTGTAAAAATATTTAAGACAATCTATAGATTAATTTTTCAGAGAATTTTTCTCTAGAGAGAAATCAGATTTCTCATTTTAGCTCTATTTTGTTACTCATTTGCTGGGATGCAGTTAGAAAAGGCATATGGTCTGCTCATATTCCCTGTAGGTTTCTTTGAAAAGATTATAAACAAGCAGATAAATCCATTTACATGAAGGGCTGTCTCTGCAATATTATTTCTGAACTATTCTTTATTTTGAAGACACAAAGAAAATGAATTGTAAGACTCAGCTATTTGCTATTACTTGACATATTTTTTCCAAGGGCACTTAAAGTTATGAATGCTGGCTATACCACTGGCCCACCTAGGAGCTGTGCTAAAGAAAAGTGTGTTTCAGGTGCCTTTTAGGCTTGAAGTCTGAGTACCTGGCTAGTACTACTGAGGGGAAGATATTAGACTCAAAATCTATTACATAGTCAATATGGGGGAATTAATAACCTCTGTGAATTAATGCTGTCTTATAAAATAGGCCTTTAGTTGTAATTCATTGGCTTAGAAATAATAAAAATAAACTTTTTAAAAGGAAAGAATTATTAACTTCACAAATAAGGCATGATGAATTCTATTGTTCTAATAAACAGAGCAAAATAAAAGTATTTTCGTGGATGAAATAACTTGATAAATATTTTCATTCTCTTCTCTAAAAGGATATCGTTAAGCCACCTTCCCTATTTGAGAATCTGAAGGAAAAAAGAGTTTTGAGCAATCTCATTTCCCAAGACAAAGCTAACATGAATCAAGCTAACATGTGATAGAGTAAAAACAAACAAACAAACAAACAAACGAACTCCAAGTTAGGTATTAAAATTCAAGAACAGAAAGGCCAGAAGAAAACAGAATATTTTCTTTCACTGTTTAATGAAATGCTATACGAGAAAGGCAGTTCTAAGCTTAGAAGTATCTTAAGAAATCATCACTAAAAAAATAAGTAAGTAAATAAGATAGATTTGACAACAGAAACAAAAGGTCAAGGATAGGTTGGGGAAAATATTTTTAACAAATATAAAAAACAATCCATAATATGTCATTACCTAGAAAGTTCATATAATTAATATTAAAAATATTCATATCTAATAGAGTAATTGGTCAGAGGACAAAAACACACAATTCCAAAAAGATGAAAGAATTATACTTATTAAATACAAACCTGAAAAATGCATTACTTATAATTACAAAATACAAGTTGAAACAGCACTTTTATCCATCAAATTAATGAAGATAAAATATTGTATGTATGTGTGTGTGTGTGTTTATATATATGTATGTAGAAAATACATAAATAGGAGAGAATTATTTTGGGAAAAAGATAACCCTGCTGAAATGAGTGTAAGTTGTTACAACCCTGGGAAAAGCAACTAAGTAGTATGGTGAGATTCTTAAAGTATTTATACCTTTACCTGATAATTCTACTCCAGGGAATTTGTCCTAAAGAAATAACCCTAAATACTATAAAAAATTACAGGCATAAAACTGTTGATGTGCAGTCTATTTACAAATATCTATTTGATATTTTGATATTATCAAAAACTGATAATATCTTCAATTAAAAAAACTGGAAGTGGTTAAGCAAAGTATGGCATATTTGTTCAATGGAAATTAAGTGGATATTTAAATATGTTAACCTTTTAACAGAGACCAGGCTATAACAGGAATAAATGCTTGCTATAATGTTAAGTGAAAAAGCTATTAAAATAATTACCTATCATATACGTAAGTGTAAGTATGTCTTTGTGTATCTATGTATCACCCACCTCATCCCCTAAAAAATCCTAAGTATAAAAAAACCCTGGGAGTATATTGACATGTTAGGGTTTTATTTGGTGTCGGGGCTGTGAGTGACTCCTCTTTCTCCACTGTGTCATAATGAGGATGTCTTGCTTTAATAATGGGAAAAAAATCAACAGTAAATAATCAGAAAGAGCAGAGAGGGTAGAAGCAGCATGCAGAGGCATTCTCAAGTAGCTTGGTTTAAGGTAATACTTACTGTAAACTGTTCAATGTCTCTCTCTAGTCCCACATTTGGCAGATCGGGCATCATATGAGCCACAACTTTGAAACCAGAATCTTTGGCCAGGTGAAAGGACTCACATACCGCCTTCACAGTGTGGCCCCTGAGGAAGAAAATTCACTACCTGTTACACAAATAAATGGGCAACAAGGTGTGTACAAGGAATAGAGGGAAAACAATCTCCAAGACAGGTAACAGTAGCTCTATAGTGAAGAATATGGTTGGGGAAAAAGAAATCGTAGAAAGTCATTTTTACATCTCCACCTCTGAGAAGGCCTGGAAAAAAATAATTTTACTTCTGAGATATTTCTCAGAAATTCCCTTATGCACTTACTCTGACAGTAAGTTCTGACAGTAAGTGACTGAGGTCACAGGAGTTAATATACACTAAAATTATTTGATTTAGCATCATCGGCCAAAATAAGCTTGCTAATGTAAATATCTAGGTTAAAAACAAGAATAATGAGCTCAAAACCATGCAGGAGCAGCATCTTGTTATGCTCTTTCCTTTAAAAATCTTTTAACAAATAATTTCATTTGGAGAAAGAAAGGGAGGGGGGGGGGAAGAGAGAGAGAGAGAGAGAGAGAGAGAGAGAGAGAGAGAGAGAGAGAGAGAGAGAGAGAGGGAGAGATACATCTATATACAAAGTAGATTTCACTCTGGTGGGTTGGAGGGCCCTAAAAAAAAGGTAAGAAGAGAGAATGATTTAGTGACAAGTCAGAATCATTTGGGGCCAGCTGTATAAATCATTTTAACATTCTAGTGCCACATTCAAGTAAGAAGCAAGCCCTAATAATAGTTTGGGGCTACTAAAGACCGAAGCCCTGTATCAATCCTTTCACCACCTAGCCATTCCCATTCACCACCAAAAAATCCTACAAACCATGGACTCCTTCCCACTCTGTGAAGGTTCCCATCCATTTCCATGGCTTCCATCTCTAATCTCTTTTTGTTAATAACTTCTCAATCTATGTGACTGG
Organism: Balaenoptera musculus; assembly: GCF_009873245.2. Taxonomy (NCBI): domain Eukaryota; kingdom Metazoa; phylum Chordata; class Mammalia; order Artiodactyla; family Balaenopteridae; genus Balaenoptera; species Balaenoptera musculus. The sequence continues at coordinate 10,567,812 of NC_045790.1, forward strand.
GCCAGGCCTCTCTTCTGACACCATGCCCAAATATCCAATACTCTAATGCTGCACTGTACAATATTAGAGTCATGAGGCACACGTGGTTATTCAAGTTTATCTTTAAATTAATTCAGATGAAAAATTCAATTCCTCGGCTGTGCTATCGCAGTGGACAGTGCGGGTACAGAACATTTCAGTCACTGCAGAATGTTCTGCTGGACAGCCCCGCTCTAAAGCAAACCTTCAACCGGTTGTCCCACAAGTATCTAAAACTTAGTTTATCCAAAATGAAACTCATCTTCCCTCCAAGCCTCTCTATTTCCCATTCTCTCTTACCCTCATTCCCACTCAGTCATCAAACACTGCTTTTCAGGACATCATTTCCTGCTTAAATTACCGCAGCAGCCTCTGAACTCACCTTCCTTCTAGCTTGGTCTTCTTAGTCCACCCTCACACTGTGATCCCCAGGACTTCCCTGGTGGTCCAGTGGTAAAGAATCCGCCTTCCAATGCAGGGGACGCGGGTGCAATCCCTGGTCAGGGAACTGAGATCCCACATGCCGCACGGCAGCTGGGCCCGTGCGCCTCAACTAGAGCCCGCATGCCTCAAACTACAGAGCCCGTGCACCTTGGAGCCCGCGCCACAACTAGAGAAGAGAAAACCTGCATGCCACAAATAGAGAGAAGCCCGCGCACCACAACGAGGAGCCCGCGTGCTGCAACTGAGACCCGACACAGCCAAAAATAAATAAATAAAATAAAATAAAATGCAGATATGCCTTGATCACAAGTTAGCTTGCAGCCTGGCCTTGGATTAAAGCCCAAACTTGCTGGGCTGACTTCTAAGGCGCCCCATGATCTGGCCAACCTGCTGACCCTTTCAGCCTCACCTCTTACCACGCTCCTACCTCACGCTCCACACTCCCACCAAATGAAACCACTCCAATTTCCCGAAATGTGCCGTGTGCTCCTATCCTCAGGAGCTTGCTCGTACTCTCCTTTCTGCCTGAAAAAATCTTCCTCTTCCCCACCTGACTAACTCAGACTCTTCCAGAGACTCTTTCCACCCACAAGGTACCTCTCTGGCATAGCCCTGGTTACTGCAGCAGCCCTACCAGCATTCCCGGTTCAAGCCTTCCCCGACAAGACCGCATCCTATGCAGGCTGATCTTTCTCACGCTTGATATCCATCTGACTCTTCCTGTGTGCAAAATATTTAATAGACCTCTATTACCTAAAGGGAAGCATCCGCCCTCGTTAGCCTGGCACTCTTCCTGGTTGTTGCTAAGATACTGACCCATGTGTTTCCCTAGTTTCCCTTGACTTCCTTCTCTGAGCACAACCCTCCACCATGTCTATCCAAATCCTATTAAAGTGAAGTAGCCTTTAAGATCCAGCTCAACACACACTTACTCCCTGAAGCCTGCCTTTATTTCTGGAGGGAAGAGAACTTCATATGGCTCTATCAACCCTTATTTCTTTCCTACCTTAGACTCCCAAATTTCTCAAAGTTTATACCCATCACCTCACCAGCCTTTCTTTCACTACCCTACCAAGTGGCATTTGCTTCACCAAAACTAATCTCTTAAATCTCACACTAGTTTCCTTCTTGTTCAAACCCTTTTCTTTGTTCCTATTCTCCTTGGCCTTCTCTCATGCTTTGAACTACTAACCCTGAGCCCTGCCCTCTGCTTTCCACATGGGAAAGGCTATTTATCACAAGAACTGGAAGAGAGACGAGCATGTTTATAGAGTACTGGAAAAAAGCCAGTAAAGAGAGACTGAAAATCAAGGAGGGAGGAGATGGAACTAAGAGCACAGACAGAAGAACGAATACGAGGAATACCTAGACCTCTCCCTGTCAGATGGGTAGTAACACAGATCCAGTCGGTGGGGGAAAAGGAAGTCTTGTGCAAGATCATCTGCACCGTCTTACCGGTTGGTATCTCTGGCCACATCCTCATAGACACTCTGCACCCCGATCTCCAGCCGTGTGCAGCCATAGGTCAACATATCACTTAAATGCCGCTTCATGCAATAATCTGGTCTGGTCTCAATAGTAATTCCGATGCACTTTGTGAGGCTTCTCTCAGAATATCTGTAGAGTAAAATCGAAAAGTAAACAACTTGCCAAAGCTTTAGGACATTTGTTCTCATTTAAAGGATGTCTTCTTCTTGTCCTCCCGGCTCTAACCCAGTGGTTAAGAGCGTGGGCTCGGACTTCCCTGGTTGCGCAGTGGTTAAGAATCTGCCTGCCAATGCAGGAGACACGGGTTCGAACCCTGGTCCGGGAAGATCCCACATGCCGCGGAGCAACTAAGCCCGTGCGCCTCAACTACTGAGCCTGCGCTCTAGAGCCCACGAGCCACAACTACTGAAGCCCATGTACCTAGAGCCCGTGCTCCGCAACAAGAGAAGCCACTGCAATAAGAAGCCCGCACACCGCAACGAAGAGTAGCCCCCGCTCACAGCAACTAGAAAAAGCCCACACGCAGCAACGAAGACCCAATTCAGCCAAAAATAAATAAAATAAGTGAAATAAATAAATTTTAAAAAATAGTTAAAAAAAAAAAAAGAGCGTGGGCTCTGGAGCCAGACTGTCTGAGTTCAAATCCTAACTATGCAAACAGGAAAGTTACTAACCTCCCTGTGCTTCGGTTTCATTATCTGCAAAATGAGGATAAGAGTCGCTATACCTCATGGGACTGACGTGACTGAGCCGCCACAAAGCAATGTGATCATCACCATTATCGTTATTATTCTCCTGCAGTGTGCTGCAGCCATAATCTCCTTGAAAGCAGGGATTTCAACTGTGAAAACCCTAACTTTCAATTCCTAGCAACGATTTTTCATGGAAGTGAAAACCATCTGCATTATTTATTTTCCACTCCATATTTTAGTTATGGTAAATAAAAGAAAACAAACGAGGGGGGAGGGGAGGGTATGCATAATGATCATAGGAATAATTCAGATGAAATGTCTTCTATACCCACAAGTCTTTTTGTCAAGCCTATTAATCTTAGCAACAACTTACAAAATTAGGAATCATTTTTCTCCTTCACTAAAACCAGATATCAGAGTAGTGAGTACCACTTTAATTTATTTATTTATTTATTTAATTATTTTGGCTGCGTTGGGTCTTTGTTGCTGCATGCCGGGCTTCCTCTAGTTGTGGCGAGCGGGGGCCTGCTCTTCGTTGCGGTGCGCGGGCTTCTCATTGCGGTGGCTTCTCTTGTTATGGAGCATGGGCTCTAGAGCGCAGGCTCAGTAGTTGTGGCACACGGGCTTAGCTGCTCCGCGGCATGTGGATCTTCCCGGGACAGGGCTCAAACCATGTCCCCTGCATTGGCAGGCAGATTGTCAACCCACTGCGCCACCAGGGGAAGCCCATGAGTACCACTTTAGATTCAAGCTAGAACCTAGAAGAGGAAAATGACTTGCTAAGTGGCCTGCTGATGCGATGGAACAGGAACCATTACCTACAGAGGCCACTGCGGCCAAGCACGGCACTATATACTCCACATGCACTGAATGCTCCCGTTAGCTCTATGAAGTATGTCTTATTATCCCCATTTTACAGATAAAGAAACTGAAGTTCCTAAAGTGATTAAATACTTTGTCCAAGGGTACAGAGCTCATAAAGTCCAAGTCAGGATTTGAAGGTAGGTCTGCCTGACTTCAAAACTCCTGCTCTGTGTTTCACTCTATCACACGGCTTGGACAATTCAGCATGGGACATCAGATCTGTCCTCTCTTCAACTTCTCCTAGAACGAAATAATTCTTCTCAGTGCACCCTTCTACAACTTTCTCAATTCTTCGGGCAGGGTGAGGGAAGCCTTTTTTTGCCACTTAATTTCCTTCTTTCCAAAGAAGTTCATAGCTTTTTTCTTGAAAAATAAAAATCATAAAATTTCCATAGTGTTGTAACTACTGTTCTCCTTTAAGTTCATTCATTCATAACTGTCAATAAAACTGACTTATCTAATTTAATAATAATTATTAAGAAGGTTACGAATCACTGAACTGAAGGACTGATTCTGAAGTCTTTCACTCTAGACGTTCAAAGTCTTTACACTATTACCCTATTCCTAAGGTTTTATATAGGATTACTAGAGGCAGCAAGAACTAAAGGGAAACAACTAGTTTATAGTTACTAAACGATAAATCATAAGACAAAAAAGGGCACAGATCTTATCAAATCTTGCTTCTGACAGCTAGCTTCTCTGAAACAATCAGATCAGAAAGTCTCACGCCTCTCAAATAGGTGGGTCCCAAGGCATGCAGAATACATGTAACTCACCTTCTTCGAATACCAATTATTGTGTTTGGAGAAAACCATTGTTTTAAAAAATTAAGGGACTTCCCTGGTGGTCCAGTGGTTAGGAATCTGCCTTCCAGTTCAGGGGACGTGGGTTTGATCCTTGGTTGGGGGGAACTAAGAATCCCACATGCCGCGGGGCAACTAAGCCCGCGCACCACAACTACTGAGCCTGCACGCTCTGGAGCCTGTGCCCCACAACTAGAGGGAAGCCTGTGCGCCACAACAAAAAAGATCCTGCGTGCCGCAACGAGGATCTTGCGTACTGCAGCCAAGACCCGACACAGCCAAATAAAATAAATAAATAAATATTTTTAAAAAAATTAAAAAAAGAAAACACTAACGTATTATGGAGAAAGCATATTGCATGACAGCTGAAAAAAACCAAAAAGCAGAAAACTCTAAGTTTTGAGTATATTTAACAAAGTAAGTGAGAACATTTTACAGTCAGGCATTCCAAAATTGTATCATAAAACCTCTCCATTCACTGATATTTTTATAAAACCCACAGTATTTTCTCGGACTTCCCTGGTGGTCCAGTGGTTAAGACTCCATGTTCCCAATGCTGGGGGCATGGGTTCAACCCCTGATCAGGGAACAAAGATCCTACGTGCTGCAAGGCACAGCCAATAAATAAATAAATAAGTACGTAAACACAAACAAACAAACAAAACAAAAAAACAACCCACAGTATTTCCTAAAAGGATGCCATTAAGTTATCAGCAAAGTTGGCAGCACAACAGTACCTTACATTACTAAAACTAGAGGACAGGCAACTGCACAGATGGGAATTCGTCTAGAGGAAAGAGAAATCCACTAGCTAATCTCTATTGCACAGATCATCAAAGGCCCAAGCAAGACTGATAGAGAAAGCTGCTGCGAGGATGATAAGGTCTCTTCATAAGTAGTTAGAATGTAGTACAGGACACAGAGGCAAACCTTATTCACAAACAATAATTTAACTCCATTTCAAAAGTGTCTTTCCTCTTGGGGAAAATGTCATTACCTTTTGCAGGAGCAGAAACGGAGGAACAAAAAATAACTCAAGTTTTTAAAAGCCAATATTTTCTATTTACCACTATCTTTCTTTCAGAATTGTATTTTCATCTGAAAAGCAATTAAGCAGAAATTCCTATCAAATTTGAGCAAAAATAATGGAGTATTTTCTAAAGAACAGAATATAAGGTCATCTTATACAGTATAAGATCATTTTTTAAAGGATTTTTGTTAATGCTACATTTAGTTCTACATATCACTAATTCTTGCCTCTTCATTAAAGAGAGATGTAAAGATATCAATATGATTGGTTTTTCAAAATATTGCAAGTATGTTCATAAAGGCTGTCAACTCATCTAAGCAAAATATCTGAGCTGGCATTTTATGGCCTGCCATAACCCGCCACACTGTTTAGACAGCCATCCGACAGTGTGGCTCTCCTTTACTACCGAGTTCAACTACCATACAGCTGGGGAGCGGGGAAAGGCAGACTTGTTAAATTCTTGGGCGTTTACGAAATGTACCAAATTTTCCAACCCTGATCATGAGCTTCTAAGAGACAAAGCCAGGACTTGTACCCAGGTCTTCTGATTCCAATTCCACTTCTCTTTTTGTGGCATTATAGGGTCATTTAAAATAAGCCTAAACGTCACCACTGTGGGGCTATGTTGGATCCTACACGTTTCTGTATGCCATAGGACTGGCACCAACTATAAAAGATGCTAATGTTCTCTGTGAACCATAACTTAAGCCAATAACTTATGCTGACAGCATTTTTTTTTTAACTGAGGGGCTGGGGCTGGGAGGGGGTGGGAGATGGGACAGTAACCTGGGAATATAAAAGCAAATAAAAACCAAACGCTACCCAGACTTCAAAACAAAGCTCAAGGGCTTCCCTGGTGGCACAGTGGTTGAGAATCTGCCTGCCGATGCAGGGGACACGGGTTCGAGCCCTGGTCTGGGAAGATCCCACATGCCGCAGAGCAACTGAGCCTGTGAGCCACAATTACTGAGCCTGCGCGTCTGGAGCCTGTGCTCCATAACAAGAGAGGCCGCGATAGTGAGAGGCCAGCGCACCACGATGAAGAGTGGCCCCCGCTTGCCGCAACTAGAGAAAGCCCTCGCACAGAAACGAAGACCCAACACAGCCATAAATAAATAAAAAATAAATAAATAAATTAAAAAAAAAGAAAAAAGGGCACAAGGAAATCTTTAAAAAAAAAACTTTAAAAAACAAACAAAAAAACAAAGCTCAAATACATTTCTCCTGCCATGACATCTTCCCAGCGCCTCTCAGTAACTCCGCGCTCTCATTCCTGAAGTACCTTGCCCATACTCTGAATGGAGTTTGTCTTGTTATTTGTGGCTATGTCTGTCTATCCACCTAGACAGGAAGCTCCTGGAAGGCAGTAGGCTCGTATACATTTAGAGGTAAGGGCTTCAGCACTAGAAACTCTCCTTCAATATAAAAATTACTAATATGAAGAATGAGTAAATGAATGAGGCATAACCGAAGACATAGGAGGTCTCTCTCTACTCCCATAGCAGCCTCTAGCTAATTCTACTGGTTACCTTTCCTCTTGCAAATAGTTAACCCTAAAAGTTGCTTAACACTAGGCCAGGTAATCTACAGAAAGTAAAGATACAGTAGTTCTCGTCCCAGAGATGCTCAACAGTCTAGCTGTAGGGATAAGACACACAGCTAAAGCCAAGAACCACTTAAGAACAAAGAGCCAGAAGTGGCAGATATATAACTGGATAGAAATGATTTCTTGGAAAGCATGCTTCTACTTCTGGAAGGAAGAAAGTGACCTATAAAAGTGACATCTATTGTTATTACTTACTGTCCCTTCACACTAAGGTCCCAACCAGGGGGACACTGAAGAAAGACGATGTGACGGTCTCTTTATTATCTTCTGTAAACGGTTTCTGATTCACTCCAAGAAGGCTGTGGCATCAAAGAACACTTCTGATTACTATTAATCTCCTGAAGTCCTCTCTAAAACCTCTGTCATTAATTAAGTTGGATGTGTCTTACTTTAGATTTCCTGTGTGAAATCTCACTAGAGGTCTAAGCCCAAATTTCTGAGAGTTTTATGGACCCTTTCCTACATGGACATCCCTCTATCTCAAACTCAACCTGCTCAAACCAAATCACAACGTAAATATTTGTAATATGTAGATGAAAGATTGATTTTCATTAATCACAACGTACAAACTCTCTTTTGCATCTGCAGTCTCAAAATGAGTAAGGAGAATTTATAAACTTCTTTGGACAGCCAAAGATTTTTTTGACTTGCCAAATAACATCTGGGGTGATTGGTGTAAATCCTCAGTAGTACCACAGAACACATGCTTTTTTGGGGGGGGGCAGGGTGGTGCGGGGGCTATAATCATATCTGGAAAATATCTCAACAAAATGTTATGTTCTGTATAATGCTGTGCTAGTGATATTCCAAACTTAAGAATGACTGAGTTGAATGTTTGAGAATTTAAAAATAACTATCTTTTTCCTTTTGAGATGGTGGTCAAGTTTGCTTCCTGGATATTGGCAGTTATGTCAAGAGGGTCTATAACATAAGGTTCTGCCCAACACAAACTGAGGAAACAGACAGGAACAGAAGTTCAATTTTTAAATGAGTACACCTATGAAAAACTCACCTGGTAACATAGCTTAGAGAGTAATCAGGGACCTTTGGTCCCTTATCATGCTAGTTGACAAGGTTTAAGATATATGAAAAACAACCCTTAACAGTTTCGGTTTTGATTCTTTCAGTAGCCGACAAGAATGCTACCATTTTATACTCCTAATCAGACAGCTGAAGAGCCAACAGCAATGTACTATTAATAGAAAAAAACAATCATGGTTATTACACATTCTTTTAATATTCTATTCACATTCAAATTTAAGGGCTATATACATAAATGCGTTATAGAAAAGTTGTCATTGTCCGAAAGTGACTGCTAGATGAAAAATAACCTTCGAGCACATCTTTTAGATAAAAATTCCCATTCCAATAGAAATCTTCAAAGCATACAACGTCACAGAAAGAAGTAACTTTAGAAATAATATAGTCTGCCTCCTCATTAATAATGTAAGATAACAACAGAAATAAGTCTGGAACCTAATTCTTAATGCACAGTTCTTCCCACTGCACTCATTTAACAATGTTTTTTAAGTACAGTAAGTCCCCTACATACAAACGAGTTCCATTCCGAGAGCACATTCATAAGTCCAATTTGTTCTTAAGTCCAACAAAATTAGCCTAGGTACCCAACTTTTACAGATAATTCCAGACACATGAACTAACTTACGTGACTGGACATGCAAACACATGTTCAAATCTTTGAAAATTCGCAACTTGAAGGTTCGTATGTAAGGGACTTACTATACCTTCTCTCCTCAAGGAATTGTGTTAGATATGACAGACTCTCTCTCTCAAGAATACATTCCCTATTAAAGGATATAGAAAAAATGCATTGCACAGAATTAGACAATAATGGTATTCAGTAAAACCATTACTCTTGGCTACTGAAAACCAAAGTGAGGGAGTGACTAAATTGGTAGATGCAAATATTAATGGTATCTAATGTTAACAGATTAAACATTCCAATTAAAAGGCAGACATTGTCAAAATGGATAAAAAAACAAGACCCAACGACTGTAGACTTCCATAAAACTGCCAACTAGACTGTTAAAAGAAACACAGTTTCAATACAGAGACATATGGGTGGAAAGTAAATGGATGGAAAAAGATACTACATAGGGAAAACAGTAAATATGCAAAAGCTGTAATGGCTAATTTAACATCAAAAAAAGGAAACTTCAAGACCAGAAATAAAGGACATTTCATAATGATAAAAAGGTAACTTCATATTGATAAAAAGTTCATACACCAGGAAAACATATCAATCATAAATGTGCATATTCCTCACAGCAGATCTTCAAAATAAATGAAGTAAAAACTAATATAACTAAAGGGAGAAATAGATAATTCTTCAATCATAGTTGGATATTTTAATCTCTCTTTCTCTCTTTGCAACTGATAGAACTACACAGAAACAAAACAAAACAAACCAACCCCAAGACAAGGACCAACTGAACAACACTATCTACCACTTTGACTGAATTGATATTTATAGAACATTACATCCAACAACTGCAGAATACACATTCTATCAAATATACATAGTTTGTTCACCAAGATGGACCATATATGCTGAGCCACAAAATAAGCCTCAATAAAAAAACTTTAAGAAATTGAAATTGTATAGAATAGACCCTCTCTGACCAATATGGAATTAAATTAGAAATCAATGACATTAAGAAATCAAGAAAAACTCCAAGTTTTTGGAAATTTAGAAATTAAACAATCCATTTGTATATAATCCATGGATCAAAATACAAACAATTTTAGGAAACATTTTGAACTGAATAATAATTAAAATACAACATATTAAAATTTGCGGGATTCAGCCAAAGCAGTGCTTAGGGGAAAACTTTAAAGCTTTAAATACTTACATTAGAAAAGAAGAAAGGTCTGTAGTGATAAGTTTCTATACCTTACTTAAGCATAGAAAGAGTAAAGGAAATCCAAAGCAAGTAAAAGATGATAATAAAAATAAAAGCAGAAATATATTAATTAATAAAAACCAAAGGTTAATTCTTTACAAAGAACAACAAAACTGATAAACCTTAACTAGACTAATAAAGAAAAAAAAGAGAGAACACAGGTAATCAATATCAGGATTGAATGAGGGATGGATCACTAACATCCTACAGGCATTGAAAACAAAATAAGGGAACATTATGAACAACTTAATACCAAAAAGTTTGACAATTTGGATAAAACAAATTCCTTGGAAAATATAATTTACCAAAACGGACACAGAAGAAACAGGAAATTTGAATATCCCTTTATCTATTAAAGGAATTGAATTAATCATCTAAGACCCTCCCATAAAGAAACTCCAGTCTCGGACAGTTTTACTGTTGAGTTCTAGCAAACACTTACAGAAGAAATAATATTCATCTTACATGAACTGTTTCAGAAAATAGAGGAGGAAACACTTCATAAGTTGTTTTATAGGTCCAGCATAACACTAAAACCAAAACCTGACAAAGAAGTTACATAAAAGGAAATCACAGACTGCCATCCCTCAAGAACAAAATCCTTTACAAAGTCTTAGAAAGGTGAATCCAGTGATATATAAAAAGAAAAATAAATTTTGACCAAATAGGGTTTATCTTAGGAATGCAAGGTTAGTTTAACATTAAAAGATCAATCAAAGTGATATATATTATCAGAATAAAGGAGGAAAATCATATGATCATTTAAATACAGACAAAGAAATCATTAGACAAATGAGTTAATGATAAAAAACTCTTAGCAAAATTCTTCAATCTGATAAAGGTATCTACAAAAAAAACTCACAAGTAACACTGTACTTAACCCTGCAATATTAAATGTTTTCCCTGTATTATTGGGAAGAAGACAGAGAGACTCACTCTCACCACTTCCATTTAACACTGTACAGAATGTCCTAGCTGTTGCAATAAGGCAAGAAAAAGAAAAGCATGAAAATCCAAAAGGAAAAATTAAAACTCATTGTATTTGCAGATTATACGATTGTTGTTGAAGAAAATCCCAGCAAATTTACAAAAACAACTTTTAGAACTAAGTAGTGAATTTATAGTAAGGTCATATGATATAAGGTTAATATACAAAAATCAACCATGTATCTAGATACTAGCTGCAAACAATTTGAAAATATAATTTTTAAAAATTTCATTTAATATAGCATCAACAAAATACTTTGAAATAAATTTAACAAAAAGCATACAAAATATCCAAACTGAAGATTGCTAAGAGAAATTAAAAAACACTTAAGGAAACTAGGAGATAGACTATGTTCATAAACTGGAAAACAATATTGTTAAATGGTAATTTTCTCAAAATTGTTCTATAGTTTAAAAACAATCCCAATCCTATCACACTTTTTATTTTTATTTACTTATTTTTTTTAACATCTTTACTGGAGTGTAATTGCTTTACAATGCTGTGTTAGTTTCTGCTGTATAACAAAGTGAATCAATTATATGTATACTTACATCTCCATATCCCCTCCCTCCCACCCTCCCATTCCACCCTGCTAGGTGGTCACAAAGCACCGAGCTGATCTCCCTGTGCTATGCAGCTGCTTCCTACTAGCTATTTTACATTTGGTAGTGTATATATGTCAATGCTACTCTTTCACTTCATCCCAGCTTACCCTTCCCCCTCCCCGTGTCCTCCAGCTCATTCTCTACGTCTGCATCTTTATTCCTGTCCTACCCCTAGGTTCATCAGAACCCTTTTTTTTTTTAGATTCCATATATATGTGTTAGCATACAACATTTGTTTTTCTCTTTCTGACTTACTTCACTCTGTATGACAGACTCTAGGTCCATCCACCTCACTACAAATAACTCAATTTCATTTTTTTTATAGCTGAGTAATATTCCATAGTATATACGTGCCACATCTTCTTTATCCATTCATCTGTCGATGGACACTTAGGTTGCTTCCATATCCTGGCTATTGTAAATAGAGCTGCAATGAACATTGTTCTACATGACTCTTTTTGAATTACGGTTTTCTCAGGGTATGTGCCCAGTAGTGGGACTGCTGGGTCATATGGTAGTTCTATTTCTAGTTTTTTAAGGAACCTCCATACTGTCCTCCATAGTGGCTGTATCAATTTACATTCCCACCAACAGTGCAAGAGGGTTCCCTTTTCTCCACACCCTCTCCAGCATTTATTGTTTGTAGATTTTTTGATGATGGCCATTCTAACCAGTGTGAGGTGATACCTCACTGTAGTTTTGATTTGCATTTCTCTAATGATTAGTGACGTTGAGCATCCTTTCGTGTGTTTGTTGGCAATCTGTATATCTTCTTTGGAGAAACGTCTATTTAGGTCTTCTGCCCATTTTTGGATTGGGTTGCTTGTTTTTTTGATATTGAGCTGCACGAGCTGCTTGTATATTTTGCAGATGAATCCTTTGTCAGTTGCTTCATTTGCAAATATTTTCTTCCATTCTGAGGGTTGTCTTTTCATCTTGTTTATGGTTACCTTTGCTGTGCAAAAGCATTTAAGTTTCATTAGGTCCCATGTGTTTATTTTTGCTTTTATTTCCATTCCTCTAGGAGGTGGGTCAAAAAGGATCTTGCTGTGATTTATGTCAAAGTGTTCTCTATGTTTTCCTCTAAGAGTTTTATAGTGTCTGGCCTTACATTTAGGTCTTTAATCCAGTTTGAGTTTATTTTTGTGTATGGTGTTAGGGAGTGTTCTAATTTCATTCTTTTACATGTAGCTGTCCAGTTTTCCCAGCACCACTTATTAAACAGGCTGTCTTTCCTCCATTGTATATTCTTGCCTCCTTTGTCAAAGATACAGTGACCATACGTGTGTGGGTTTATCTCTGGGCTTTCTATCCTGTTCCATTGATCTATATTTCTGTTTTTGTGCCAGTACCATACTGTCTTTTTTTTTTTTAACATCTTTATTGGAGTATAATTGCTTTACAATGTTGTGTTAGTTTCTGCTGTATAACAAAGTCAATCAGCTATATGTATAAATATATCTCCATATCCCCTCCCTCTTGCATCTCCCTCCAACCCATACTGTCTTGATTACTGTAGCTTTGTAGTATAGTCTGAAGTCAGGGAGCCTGATTCCTCCAGCTCTGTTTTTCTTTCTCAAGATTGCTTTTGCTGTTCGGGGTCTTTTGTGTTTCCATACAAATTGTAAAATTTTTTGTTCTAGTTCTGTGAAAAATGCCATTGGTAGCTTGACAGGGATTGCACTGAATCTGTAGATTGCTTTGGGTAGTACAGTCATTTTCACAATGTTGATTCTTCCAATCCAGGAACATGGTATATCTCTCCATCTGTCTGTATCGTCTTTAATTTCTTTCATCAGTGTCTTATAGTTTTCTGCAAACAGGTGTTTTGTCTCCTTAGGAAGATTTATTCCTAGGTATTTTATTCTTTTTGTTGCAATGGTAAAAGGGATTTGTTTCTTTAATTTCTCTTACAGATTTTTCATCGTTAGTGTATAGGAATGCAAGAGATTTCTGTGCATTAATTTTGTATCCTGCTACTTTACCAAATTCACTGATTAGCTCTAGTAGTTTCCTGGTAGCATCTTTAGGATTCTCTATGCATAGTATCACGTCATCTGTAAACAGTGACAGTTTTACATCTTCTTTTCCGATTTGGATTCCTTTTATTTCTTTTTCTTCTCTGATTGCTGTGGCTAAAACTTCCAAAACTATGTTGAATAATAGCAGTGATAGTGGGCAACCTTGTCTTGTTCCTGATCTTTGAGGAAATGGTTTCAGTTTTTCACCATTGAGAACTATGTTGGCTATGGGTTTGTCATATATGGCCTTTATTATGTTGAGGTAGGTTCCCTCTATGCCCGCTTTCTGGAGAGTGTTTATCATAAATAATTTTATCATTGAATTTTGTCGAAAGCTTTTTCTGCATCTATTGAGATGATCATATGGTTTTTATCCTTCAGTTTGTTAATATGGCTATCACACTTTATAATAGAAATTGACAAGCATAAACTTTATATAGAAAGGCAAAGGACCTAAAATATCCAAAGCAATCTTGAAAAACAATGACAGAGTTAGAAGACTTACACTACTTCAAGGTATACTATAAAACTACAATAATCAGGACTGTGGTACTGGCATAAAGACAAAAACACATCAACGGAACAGAAGAGAGTACAGTCCCAAATTTATATAGCCAATTGATTTTTTAAAAAATTAATTTATTTTATTTTATTTATTTTTGGCTGCACAGGGTCTTTGTTGCTACGTGTGGGTTTTCTCTAGTTGCGGCGAGCGGGGACTACTCTTCGTTGCAGTGCGCTGGCCTCTCATTGCGGTGGTTTCTCTCGTTGTGGAGTATGGGCTCTAGGCGCACGGGCTTCAGTAGTTGTGGCTTGCAAGCTCTAGAGCGCAGGCTCAGTAGTTGTGGTGCACGGGCTTAGTTGCTCCGCGGCATGTGGGATCTTCTGGGACCAGGGCTTGAACCCATGTCCCTGCATTGGCAGGCGGATTCTTAACCACTGAGCCACCAGGGAAGCCCTAGCCAATTGATTTTTGACAAAGGTGCCAATACAATCTATATAGGAAAGGAAAGTTTTAAAACAAGTAATGTTGAAACAATTAGGTATGTATATGGAAAAAAAGAAACCTTGACTCTTACCTCACACTATTCATAAAATATTAAATCAAGATGGATCATAAGCCTACGTATGAAAGCTAAAACTATAACTAGAAGAGAACACAGGAAAACATCTTTTTGCCTTGTGAGTAGGCAAAGGTTTGTGAGAGATAATACAAAAAGCAGTAATTATGAAAGAAAAAATTGCTAAATTAGACTTTACCAAAACAAAATACTCTGCTCAAATATATTAACATAATGAACAGTCAAGCCACAGACTGGGTTTTCATATTTGTAAAATATAGATCTAACAAAGGACTAGAATCCAGGATGTATAATAGCACAATAAAAAATGGGCAAAAGACTTTAACACACACTTCACAAAGGAAATATATATAGAAAGCATAAGCACATAATAAAGTGCTCAACATCATTAGTCATCAGAAAAATGCAAATTAAAACGACAGTTAAACCCACAACACACCCACTAGAATGGCTAAACTTACAAAGACTGACAACACCTTATGCTGGTGGGATGTGGAACAAATGAACACTCATACATTACTGGTAGGAGTAAAAATGGTACAACCACTTTGGGAAAATGTCTGGCAGTTTTAAAACTAAACATATGATGTAGCAATTCCACTTCCAGTTATTACCCAAGAGAAATAAATACATATATTCACAAAAAGACTTATATAAGTATGTTCACTGAAGTTTTATCATAATAGCTACAAACTGGAAACAGCCCAGCTATCCATCAATAGAATGGATAAACAAACTGTGCTCTATGCATACAACGGAATCCTACCCAGCACTAAAAAGGTAACGGCTACTGAAATACCCAACATGGATGAATCTCTAAATATAATGCTCGGTGAAAGACGCCTTACACTAAAGAGTATATGCTATATGGTTCCATTCATATGATGTTTTAGAACAGGCAAAACTAATCTATGAAAGGGAAAAAATGAGAAGACTGGCTGCTTCTGGGAGGTGCAGGTGAGGATTTACTGGGAGGAGACAGCAGGAAACTTTCTGGGACGATGGTAATGTTCTATATCTTAGTATGCTTTTGTTGCACAGGTATATGCATTTGTTAGAACTCATCAAAGAGTACCCATAAGACCTGTGCATTTCACAGTATGTAAATTTACTTGAAAAGAAAATATTACAAACAGTGAACTAGCTAATGATGTGCAAATGCACGTATTTGGGGAGAAGTGTACTGAAGTCTGCAGCCTGCTTTGAAATGCGTTAAATAAATAAATAAATAAAAAGAAGAATTGATGGATGGACAGAGGAATGGCTAGTTGGATAAGTATGTGATAAAGCAAACACTGTAGAACCTAGGTGACAGGTATGTGATGTTCACTGGAAATTTGTTTGTTTCAAATAAAATGTTGGAAGAAAAACAACTAATATCACCTCTTTTTATGATGACTAAGATTGTATCCTAGGTTGGACTGCCAATGTTAAGGATCCTGGTCACCATCTACGAAAATCTGATTACCAAGGAAGTAAAAGTGATCAACCATATAAAGTGAGGGGCGGGGATGGGGAGGGTATTAGAGCCAAAGCCCAGACATCCAGGAGGTTCTGAGGCCTGCCAGAAATAAGGCCAGGGCAGCAAGGCAGGAGACGGCCACTTTCAGGCCTTCGTAGGTTGCTTTGCTTTCTTCATTCCTCTGCAAGTCTATGAAATTATCTTCTGGGCCTGGGACCCAGCATTACCTAGCACTCTAGCTTTTCCAAGACACAGAAGGACATAGTTGGAGGATTTAAAGTCATTGATGGAGGGGGGAAAAAAAGAGGAAGGAACAGAACTGAATTAAAAATTCCACAGGGAGAAGGTATGACTCACCTACTTCTTGGTGGGTAACTACCCTTTTAAATTGCATCTTGTGAAAACAGCCAAGGAGCATTAAAAATTGAATGCAAAACTGCTTCTGGGCAAGGCTGATTAAAAAGGAATCAAACTATTTTAAAAGGTTGTTTTGAGATATTTGGCAACATTTGCATTCTGGTGAACGGGTGACTCAGATCCCACTGCCGGTCCTTTTCACCTCCAGAGCTATGATTTTTAGAGGATGATAGTCACCAGTAACTGATGCTCTCTGGAGATTACTGCGGTCTCAGTCTAGCTGATAGTAATGAGTGATTATCACTTTGCTTGATTTAATGAGCCTTCACAGAAATCATACCTGCTTTGTCCTTGACCTCTCTGTTCACTCAGCTTTCCAATGTTTCCATCTGCAAGGATATAACGTACTGCTTGTTACTAACCTGCCATAAATAACAACCAAGTTCACCTTGTTAGGGCTTTTCCTTACCCTAACTCCTAATCTTTTAAGAAGAAAGCAAAACTTTAACCAGATGACACACACGATAGCAAAGCAGAGACACACTCGAGCTGATAGTAGAACTTGAACAAATTCTTTGTTCGAACAAATTCGAACAAAGACTTTTAACCTTAAACACGGTTGACTCAGCTGTCACAATACGTAACTTTTAACTTAATTTAAAATTAATCTTAAAAAAAAACCCCACCTAGCGACTTCCCTGGTGGCGCAATGGTTAAGAATCCACCTGCCAATGCAGGGGACACGGGTTTGAGCCCTGGTCCAGGAAGATCCACCTGCCGCAGAGCAACTAAGCCCGTGTGTCACAACTACTGAGCCTGCGCTCTAGAGCCTGTGAGCCACAACTACTGAGTCCACGTGCCACAACTACCGAAGCCCGCGTGCCTAGAGCCCTTGCTCTGCAACGAGAGAAGCCACCGCAATGAGAAGCCCGCGCACCGCAATAAAGAGCAGCTCCCGCTCGCCGCAACTAGAGAAAGCCCGTGCACAGCAACGAAGACCCAACGCAGCCAAAAATAAATAAAATAAATAAATTTATTAAAAACAACAACAACAACAACAAAAAACACCCCACCTATGCCAAGCTTGTCAAAGTCAGTATTACATCTGTGTAGTTGTACTAGTATCAACTACTAGTAAAATAAACATGAAATTCATCACCTTACCTCTGAGAGAGGTGGGTCACGCTGGGTAACCCAAACAGTTTTCATGAATACCCTCTGTGCAAGAGGACTTAGAGAACAGCAAGGTAAATATCTCATCCAAAAATTTTGAAGAAAACATTATGTTCAAAACACAGTATCTCTGGGCTGCTCTACATTTTGCAAAGATGTCAACATTTGAAAATAGTTTTCTATGTCTCTATAATACAAACCAGACAACTATTTCTTCAGATTATACAAAGCTTCCCTGAAAAACAAATACCAACTCTATTATAGGGAATTGGCAGTAAAAATTTACCTCAACAAAGCAAACAAGATACCACAAACTGGCTTTTTCCAGATAATCTCATAAAAGTATAGAGACCAGGAGTAAAAAAGCAAAACATGTCGAATATGGGTTGGCAGGATTCAGTGTAGCATTTATGGATGGTTTCATGGCTCCCAGACTGTACTTTTATTACTTCCCGAGAGCCATTCATGATATTTGTTGCAATGAAGGCTCAAATCCCATAAAAATTTTTATCCGAAAGTAAAGTGTTTGTTGCCCCCTTGAGGTAAATTCAAGAACAGAAACAAAACAACGCCGGCTCTGCCTAGTCCATTAGAGAAAGAGGTTTGCTTCTCCAAAGGGCTTTTTCTACACACATACCGTAATCGCAAGTTATAATAAAACTATTTTCACCTGGAAAAAAAAAAAAGGCAATTTACAAACACCACTAGACACTGCACCATTTCTGCAAAAATAAAGATAAAACTTCACACAAAGAATATAGCAAATATTTTAAAGTTTCAGTTGATGAGATGTCAGACTAACTGCATCCAAAAAATTCATTATGCAGATCTTCAGTTGGCCTAGCTCACATGACCCGGGGGACCCAAACTGTAGACTGAAAAGCTTTGCAGCAAACTTTCATGGGGGTGGGGAGGGGCGGGACAAGTCCAAGATATTTATGGCTCAAATCCACATACTGTGCAAGGTCTGCAACATGAGAACAGCTGCACTGAGAAAAAAATATATAATACATAAGCATGGGTAGGAAAATATGATGGTCTGAATAGATTATCCTGTGAGGGAATTCTTAGAGTTCAATGGATTTTAGTCAGTAATCCTCTGAGGTACTGCTGCCATCCTAATATCATGGGGCTTTGAACAAATTAAGGTTGTTTTTCTTCCTCCAACTGCATTTTATTCTAAGCTATCATCTGATTTTCAGTATTATTAGGAAGAATGCGATGGATTTACATCATTACTCCTCTAAAGATTGAAAGACTTCAGCGTTTTACTCAGCATGACTCATATTCATGAATGATCAAGGTTCTGAATGAGCAGTAAAATATGGTACCATCTCATCCTGCTACTAAAGGCCCTGCAGGATGGAGAGATCACCTGGGCCAGCTGTTGCTCTAAGTCCAGATTCATGGACATAGAATTAACCTGTCGCATCCTCTACTGGCCATCACACAAAGTAGCTGCTCACACACGCTCTCCCAGCTGCTGAACTCTCTACCCAGGCCCCTCAAACTACCCTTAAGATTTATTTAAACTTATGAAAAAGTCTCTCTACTCTTTTCATTTTTACCAAGCCAAAGGAGAGCAAAAGAAGTTAAGGGGATAGGAGAAGTAGGGCGAGCACAAAAAGAGGGCCCTTGTCCCCAATTCCAAGAGGAAGCCCTACCTAGGTCATTAGCTGTCAATATCTGACCAACAGATGGATCATTCAAAATTCATTCACAAGTTTGCTTGTGGCTACTACGTGCCAAAAACTGCTTTAATTACAGGGTAATGAAAGTTTCCTCACTTGTAAAACAGGGATAAGTTAAATACTTAAAGACTTCTTATAAGAATTGAGTAAGTCAATACTTATCACAATGCTCAGCACACTGTATGTACACTGTATACGTCCTCCTTTACCCCCATGTCTCATGTCCCTTTCTCCTCAGTGCTAACCACTGCCTATGATGATCACCATTCTACCACCTCTTCTATGCATTTATACTCACAGGCACGTATACAAAAATGATGGGCTCACATTGTAAGAATTGCTCTAAGAATTGCGTTTTCATGTAGCATACCTTGGAAATCTGAAACTCTCCCATAAGGCGACCTTATACATTTGCATGGCTATAAATACCATCTATGAGCTGATAATCCCCAATTTTATATTGCCAGCCCAGACATCTCTTATATAGCCTACGGACATCCGCACCTGAATGTATTCTAGGCATTTCAAACTTAATGCAGCCAAAGTAAAACTCTTGATTTTCTCCCACAAACCTGTTCTTCCTTCTGTCTTTTCCATCTCAGTATGTGACACAAGTCTCAATCATTTCCTACAACCAAAACCTGGGTGTCATCCTTGATTCGTTCCTCTTTCTCACCGTGGACCTGATCCAAAGTCTGTCAGTTTCCACACAAAAATACAGCTAATCCATCTATTCTTTTCTGTCATTACTGCCACCACCCTCATCTGAGCTGGGGTGGATACAACATTCTTCCACCTGGTTTCCCACGTCATTCCTGCACCCATTAGCCACACAATAACCAGGATGAGCTTCTCACAAACCCGAACACATCAGTCTCCTGCTTGAAACCATTCATCTACTTCCTACTGCTGACTCGAAAGCTTTTAAGTCCTCAAAAGCATGTGTAATCAGGCCCACACCTAACTTTTCAATCTCCCTTCATGACATATGCCCCCCTTTTCACTGGAATCTAGATACCCTGGCCTCCTCTCTGTTCCTGGAACACCTCAAGTTCTTCCTCATTTCATTGCCTCTTCTGTTTTCTGTGCTTGGCCTGACTCCCTCCTTATACTTCAGATCTCAGTTTAAACGTCACCACTTCATGTGCACAATCAGCCCAGGTATTCTCCATCACAGCCGTCTATATCCATCACAGCACTTACTGTTTGTTATTTGTTAAACCAGTAGAATGTAAGCACCATGAGGGCAAGGACAACATCCGTCTTGTTCACCATGTTGTTCCCAGTGCCCAAGGCAGTGCATGGCCCCTAGTGGGCCTTTAATTAACGTTCAGTAAATACGAGAGAATAGTACACAGTAACTTAGCCAGCTGTTCCTGAAATTTCTGAAAATAAAAACTATTCTAAGACTTTTACTTCTTAAATCATTGAACTATACATGAAACCTTAGTATTCTTCTCGCTAAAAATGGAGATATGAGGTATCAAAAGAAAGCATAATTGTCTTTTGTTCTGTCAACTAGAATTTGAAATAAATGATCCCATCCATAAACAAATTATTTAATAGTTATTAAACAGTAATTAAAACAGTAGTTATTAAATAATAGTCACTTGTTTTGTTTATGGTTGAGTAATATTCCATTGTATATATGTGTCACATCGTCTTTATCCATTCATCTGTCAATGGACACTTTAGGTTGCTTCCATATCCTGGCTATTGTAAATACAGCTGCAATGAACATTTTGGTACATGACTCTTTTTGAATTATGATTTTCTCAGGGTATATGCCCAGTAGTGGGACTGCTGGGTCATATGGTAGTTCTATTTCTAGTTTTTTAAGGAACCTCCATAGTGGCTGTATCAATTTACATTCCCACCAACAGTGCAAAAGGGTTCCCTTTTCTCCACACCCTCTCCAGCATTTATTGTTTGTAGATTTTTTGATGATGGCCATTCTAACCAGTGTGAGGTGATACCTCACTGTAGTTTTGATTTGCATTTCTCTAATGATTAGTGACGTTGAGCATCCTTTCGTGTGTTTGTTGGCAATCTGTATATCTTCTTTGGAGAAACGTCTATTTAGGTCTTCTGCCCATTTTTGGATTGGGTTGCTTGTTTTTTTTGATATTGAGCTGCACGAGCTGCTTGTATATTTTGCAGATGAATCCTTTGTCAGTTGCTTCATTTGCAAATATTTTCTTCCATTCTGAGGGTTGTCTTTTCATCTTGTTTATGGTTACCTTTGCTGTGCAAAAGCATTTAAGTTTCATTAGGTCCCATGTGTTTATTTTTGCTTTTATTTCCATTCCTCTAGGAGGTGGGTCAAAAAGGATCTTGCTGTGATTTATGTCAAAGTGTTCTCTATGTTTTCCTCTAAGAGTTTTTACAGTGTCTGGCCTTACATTTAGGTCTTTAATCCAGTTTGAGTTTATTTTTGTGTATGGTGTTAGGAAGTGTTCTAATTTCATTCTTTTACATGTAGCTGTCCAGTTTTCCCAGCACCACTTATTGAACAGGCTGTCTTTTCTCATTGTATATTCTTGCCACCTTTATCAAAGATAAGGTGACCGTATGTGCGTGGGTTTATCTCTGGGCTTTCTATCCTGTTCCACTGATCTATATTTCTGTTTTTGTGCCAGTACCATACTGTCTTGATTACTGTAGCTTTGTAGTACGGTCTGAAGTCAGGTAGCCTGATTCCTCCAGCTCTGTTTTTCTTTCTCAAGATTGCTTTGGCTATTCGGGGTCTTTTGTGTTTCCATACAAATTGTAAAATTTTTTATTCTAGTTCTGTGAAAAATGCCTTTGGTAGCTTGACAGGGGTTGCACTGAATCTGTAGATTGCTTTGGGTAGTATAGTCATTTTCACAATGTTGATTCTTCCAATCCAAGAACACGGTATATCTCTCCATCTGTTTGTATCATCTTTAATTTCTTTCATCAGTGTCTTATAGTTTTCTGCAAACAGGTGTTTTGTCTCCTTAGGCAGGTTTATTCCTAGATATTTTATTCTTTTTGTTGCAATGGTAAATGGGAGTGTTTTCTTATTTGTAGTGAGGTGGATGGGCCGAGAGTCTGTCGTACAGAGTGAAGTAAGGCAGAAAGAGAAAAACAAATACCGTATACTAACACATATATAGGGAATCATAAAAAAAAAAAAAAAAAGGGTTCTGATGAACCTAGGGGCAGGACAGGAATAAAGACGCAGACGTAGAGAATGGACTTGAGGACACAGGGAGGGGAAGTTGGTAAGTTGGGACGAAGTGAGAGAGTGGCATGGACATATATACACTACCAAATGTAAAATAGATAGCTAGTGGGAAGCAGCTGCATCACGCAGGGAGATCAGCTCGGTGCTTTGTGACCACCTAGAGGGGTGGGATAGGGAGGGTGGGAGGAAGACACAAGAGGGAGGGGATATGGGGATATATGTATACTTATAGCTGATTCACTTAATTATACAGCAGAAACTAACACAACACTGTAAAACAATTATACTCCGATAAATATGTTTTAAAAAAAAAGTCACTTGTTTTGTTGATTATATAGCAGCTAAATGTCTCAGATTAAGAGTACTCCCAGTGCTCTTTTGGGTGGGCTCACCTAGTCCAATCAAAGCTACCCCTGCAGTTTAGACCAGCCTAAAGCTGAAAAGATCTGCACAGTGGTTTTTTTGTTTTTTTTAAATAAATTTACTTATTTTATTTATTTATTTTTGGCTGCACTGGGTCTTTGTTGCTGAACGTGGGCTTTCTCTAGTTGTGGTGAGCAGGGGCTACTCTTCATTGCGGTGCGGGGGCTTCTCATCGCGGTGGCTTCTCTTGTTGTGGAGCACGGGCTCCAGGCACGCGGGCTTCCGTAGTTGTGGCACATGGGCTCAGTAGTTGTGGCACACAGGCTTGGTTGCTCCATGGCATGTGGGATCTTCCCGGACCAGGGCTCGAACCCGTGTCCCCTGCGTTGGCAGGCAGATTCTTAACCACTGCACCACCAGGGAAATCCCTTGGTTTTGGTTTTTTGTTGTTGTTCTTTCTTTCTTTTTCTTTTTTTTTTAGTTTCTTTTTATTCTTTTACATAATGATTTTGTGAAAATACTAATAACCAATGGACCATACTCACTTTTTAAAAACATAATCCTTTTTCCCACAAAACAGAAGCAACTACAAGGACCAGGACTGCATGAGATGATAGATGTTAACTAAACTTACTGTGGTCATCATTTCATGATATACGTGACATCAAATCATTATGCTGCACACCCTAACTTATACAGTGCTCTATGTCCACTGTATCTCAAGAAAATTGGGAAAAAATGTATTTAACCTTACAACCCATAAAAGGTATGCAAATAAAAAGAATGACATCCTCTCCCCTCCCGCCCCAAAAGAACTAGGAATACAGACATAGAGCAAAAAGAATTCTCACAGACTGCTGCTAGGAGGATAAACCGACAACCAACGTTGGTGAATATGATAAAATAAGGATTCCTTACTTGACTGCTTCGTAAATATTGTTGGAGGTATGTCCTGATAAGGCATCATGTAAATTTCGAATAAAATAATCTCTGTATTCTTCTGGAAGGGCCATAAATGTTCCACCCATCACAATAAATTCCACTTTATCCACGCTGTGACCAAGTTGTTTTAACTGAAAGACATAAATTCATCAGCATTAGAAAGACATAGTCAACTACCCTAAGAGGGTTATTGCAAATTTCTAATTTTACTTTGCAGTGTTCTCATCAGTATAGTTTAAAAATGAGAAGCAAACATGTTAAGCAAATTCTATGGACTAAAAAAAATAGACGCCAGGGTCTGAAAAGAAAATTATTGCTCAAATAAGGAGGACGAGAATTAAAAATAATAAACAAGAAGTCTGATGTCAACTTACAGAGTTAAGTGAAAATTTAATAATACAAAGAATATAAATTAGAAAGCAGCAAAGCAAATAACACAATATGTAATAGAATAAACAAAAATTTATTGATTACATATTTTATGCCAGACTTTGTGGTCAGCACTGGGGACGAAGAAGACTATATGCAACATAATCAGGACTTGATGCAAGTGAAAGAAAGAGAACACTAGATTAGAAAGAAACATTAAGAAAGCAGTTTTAAATTAAAAGTTTTGAATTAATTATGAAGTTTCTGGGTACAGGTAGCACCTTAAGCCTGGTTTCAGGGGTGGGGGGAAGGACAATAAAAGTCTGAAATATGACATCTCTTCTATTTGGGAAGAGAATGGTATAGATCTTGCAGTTTTTCAACTACAATAAGGCAAGATTCTAATTTTTAGAAACAGGTATTTAAATGTCTTGCCATATCTTAGGCCTGAGAAAAACTAGGTCAAGTAGACTACAAATTATGAACTCTAATGTATTATGTAAAGAGGATGTCCACACTTAATATGAGCAAAAAGTTACCTTGTTTTATACTTGTTTCTGAAAATGGCAAATAACTTATACATACATACATCCTTATACATATGTAAATCCTTACAGATACATAAGCATATGGGCATGCATGTGCATACACATGCAAATATATATCTGTAAGTACGTATACATAGCTATCAACACTAAAAGAATACTCTATAACTATGGTTGTTTACCAGGAATACACAACAAAATCTTCCTGGTAGCTTTTTCAAAATATCTTGCCTGGACCCTAAACCAGACTTAATCAGAACTTCAGCAGTGAAATCTGGCATGTGTTTTGGAAAAGTTACTCAGGTGATTCTAGTGCATTTACAGTTAGGAAAAGAATCACTACTCTCTGGTTGTTTCTAAAATCTTTCAAAACCCATGCTCCTGGGACTTCCCTGGTGGCGCAGTGGTTAAGAATCCGCCTGCCAGTGCAGGGCACACGGGTTCGAGCCCTGGTCTGGGAAGATCCCACATGCCGCGGAGCAACTAAGCCCGTGTGCCACAACTACTGAGCCTGCATGCCACAACTACTGAAGCCCGCACGCCTAGAGCCCGTGCTCCCGCAACAAGAGAAGCCACCGCAACGAGAAGCCCGGGCACCGCAACAAAGAGTAGCCCCAGCTCGCCACAACTAGAGAAAGCCCGCGCAGAGCAACGAACACCCAACGCAGCCAAAAGTAAATAAATTAAATAAATAAATAAAAAGTGAAGGAGGAGGAGGAAGAAATCTCTAGTATCAAAAAAAAAAAAAAAAAAAAAACCCATGCTCCTTTTTGGTAAATATAAACATTTCGAACTCTACTGAAACACTTCAAGTGAGTTAAATATCATGGCTAAGGGAATTCCCTGGTGGTCCAGCCAGTGGTTAGGGCTCCGTGCTTCCACCGCGAGGGGCATGGGTTCCAAAAAAAAAAAATTATGGCTAAAAAAGAAACTGAAGCAATGGTCAGTTTAGAAACTATGTCGGCTCCCTGCAGGTGGGGTCCTCTCCTACAGCTGGCGGTCCTGATCCATATATGCTTGGTGACAATGACGTGAAAATTAGAAGTGGCTGGTATCCACTCGTAGTAACAGTTAAGCACAGAAGCCACTTATTGACTATGGTATGTGCTACTTTCCATGTGAGATTTTCTAGTTGTCCTGCTAGATGTAAGTATAAAAACTATGGACAGTGCTTGTTGCATTGTTTGAAATTGGACAAGTTTAAAATAAACTTGTGAAAAAGAAAATCTGTGTTAATGTTCAGAGTTCTTGAACAGAGCAAGGCCATCTAACAGTACTCGTTTTTAATCAGTTATATTGAGGTATACATTTTTTTTTTTGGCCTTGCCACGCAGTTTGCAGGATCTCAGTTTCCTGACTAGGGATTGAACCCAGGCCACGGCAGTGAAAGCCCAGAATCCTAACCACTAGGCCACCAGGGAACTCCCGGGGTATAATTTATATATAATAAAATCCATTAACTTTAACTGTACAATTAAATGAGTTTTGACAAATGTTTAGAGTTGTGTAACCACTACCACCACCACCACCATTATACAGAACAACTCCATGGCTCCCAAGAGCCCCTCATCCCCCTGTACAGTCAATTCCCCATTCACACCCTAGCAAACCAGTCACAATACTTCTCACTTGGCTTATGGAAGCTAAAATTCAATCCACCCACCTACTGTCTAAGACATATCCACATTCTGTAAATTTCACACCATAAATAACTTTCTACAAATTGAAAGAACTTTAGAGACTATAAAATCCTTACAGAAAATAATACAGTCTTTAAAGGAAGTAGTGTTTTTGACCTTGCTAGGTATTGCAAAATAGTCCCTCTCCCTCAGATGGATATTAAAAACTTACAAAGGGGAGAAATATTCTTTCAGTTATTTCTGGTTCAACTCAAATCAAGCAATAATACCTTCTAACCAAGTATAAAGATCTAATGTAAAAATGCTTCTTAAAACCTTACCTGTTCTATTCGGTGTCTTGTCTGTAGATAAGGGTCATACCTAGCACGGATAGCTCGCATGGAGGTTGGCTAAGAAAAAAGAAAAGTATCCTGTTATGCCCACACTGAATTAAGAATAAAAAGTAGTTTCAAAAGGGTATTAAAAATAAAGTTCTCTTGGGCTCCTTTCTTCCTCTCTCAGTCTTGTCAGAGTTCAAAATAATGTCCTGAATAGCACCTGGCTGTTCTCCAACTCAACAGCAGGCAGCTCCTTGGATCATAGTTATATCTTTGTGTAAACCCTTATGGAATCCCCAGGGTCACCAAATTGTTATACTGCTCACAGACATAGCTGTGTATACACATTCAAAAGAGTTACTTGATAAAATAACCTTTAAACCAGATCATTAAATATCTATACAACATTGTTTGTAATGGCTTAACAAAAAGCCATCATGCTATCATACAGTGGAATAGTCTACGGCCATGAAACAATATACTGATATAAAATGTTCCCTAAGATACATTGTTAAATGAGAAAGGTAAGGTGCAAGGTTTTGATAGACTACCTCCTGTGTAAAAAGTTAGGATAAAGAATATGTATTGCTGGGCTTCCCTGGTGGCGCAGTGGTTAAGAATCTGCCTGCCAATGCAGGGGACACGGGTTCGAGCTCTGGTCTGGGAGGATCCCACATGCCGCGGAGCGACTAAGCCCGTGAGCCACAACTACTGAGCCTGCGCGTCTGGAGCCTGTGCCCCGCAACAAGAGAGGCCGCGACGGTGAGAGGCCCGCGCACCGCGATGAAGAGTGGCCCCCGCTTGCCACAACTAGAGAAAGCCCTCACACAGAAACGAAGACCCAACACAGCCAAAAATAAATATAAAAAAAAAAAAAAAAAAAAGAATATGTATTGCTTTTATATCTATATACTATCTTTGAAGGACGTATAGGAAAGGGATGATACTGATTGTCTGTTCGGGGGCTGGAGCAGAAAGGGGTGGCTAGGGGAGAGTGATGAGAGGGAGCCTTTTCACTGAAAAATTCTTTTTGTATTTTTAAAAATTTGAACTATGAAAAACAGGTAAGGAATGAAAAACCGCGTATAAGAAAACAGTCACATGGTTTCCTGGCTGCTGGCCTCTTCGGACGAGGCCGACGGCTTCGAAAGCCTGCTTGCTGTCCTCCTGCTTTCACTCTTGCCCCGCTCTAATCCTGCCCTCACAGAACCATCAGATGACCTTTTAAAAACCGACACTGGAGTATATCATCCCCCTGCTTTAAACCTGGATGGCTTTTCACGACACCTGTAACAAACTCCTTGCCCTGGCTTACAATCCCCTGCGCCACCCGCCTCCCGAATCTCATCCTCCCCTCACCTGCTCTGCTCCAGAGCCCCCCACCGTCATTCTGAGCCCGGCTCCGTGTTCCAGCTGTTCTCTCTGCTAGGAATGCTCTTTCTTGGTATTCTTGAAAGGCTCTTTCTTGTCATTCAGGGCTCAGTTTAAATGTCACCTCCTCAGACCATGCCTTCCTAGCCTCCAAGGCTGAAGTATCCACCCTGCTACGACACCTTACTTGACTTTACTTCCCTGCTTTGCATTTACTAGTACCTGATATTTTTTTCTTGTTTGTTTCTTTACTGTCTACCCCCCATTTATTAGAATGTAAACTCCTCAAGACCTGACCTGTTTTTTTCACAGCTGCAGAGGCAGGACAATGTACTGGTGAGGAGCACAGAATTCAAAGCCTGGCCCTGTTACATATTAGGGGCGCGTCTCCAGGCCAGTCGTGTAAGACTTCTAGGCCCTGGTTTCCTTATCTATAAAACTGGGATAATAATAGTGTCTACCTTCAAAATCCCACTGTAAGGTTTAACGCTGTAAAGCACTTAGAACAAAGTTGATATATTCATAGTAAGTGCTTACATAAATATTCTCCAGTGACTAGAACCACAGACACTCAGCAAATGTTTGGTGCATGAATAACTTATGTCATCAGGAAAAAAATAAAAAATAAAAATTTTAAGAAAGCCAGTACTTATAAAAGCATACTCTTAATAAAGTATGCTGTAACACTCCTCAGGACAGCCTCACATTACTTTACCTCATATCCAGTATAAGACTGGGTCGAATATTCAAAGTCTGAATCAGGTCCACCAGGGCAGTATCTGCCAATACAATAAAATGAAGATGTCAGATACAGAACTTAGTTCAACAGTCTAGCTCAAGTATCTACAGGCTCCATAAAATCCTGACTGAACCAGCTTCATTTTCGAATCCTAACAGAAGATTGTACCTTTGTAGTATCTGCAAATATATACATTTTCTAGTAACAAGTAAAAAGATAAACATATAAAGGAACATTATTACAGTCATTTTCAGAGTACAGCAGTCACTATTATTTTAGAAGTTTAAGCTTTTAGGGGCAAATAACCGGGCCTAAGTTTTCCTAAGTTTGGACTGATACTCACAGTGCTCTCTTGGTAACTACACTTAAGAAAATCTTTCTCCTGATTAATCTTCCTGGCTAGAGTCATGAATATTCTTCCGCTAATTTTTCTGATTATCTAAATTTAATAAGTTTAAAGATTATTAGTAAGGATAACATTTTACTTTGATACTTTTCTGATCCAAATTCATTATAAACTTCTGACATTTGGAATTTAGGCAGCTCATATTTCCATGTATCATTTATCAAGTTAACAGAATATCTACTGTTTCGAGTTCTGTAACCTATGAATTTTTTTTACTGTATATTGCAACAAATTAAAATCTTTATATGCTTCATTTTTAAAGCACTGAAATATCCTACTAATAGGTGCTTGTTTCAAAGAACTAACTTATGAATCTATTAAGTCAAAGTTTTAAATATTACCAGGGAGTTCCCTGGTGGCCTAGTGGTTAGTTATGCTGGGCTTTCACTGCTGTGGCCTGGGCTCAATTCCCGGTCGGGAAACTGAGGTCCCACAAGCCGTGGCCAAAAAACAAATACAAACAAAAAAATGTTTTAAATATTACCAGCATGTATTGATCAAGGCTCTAGGGGACTTATTGGTTCAATTAAAATACATACACATACACAACTTATCACAATCATCATACTCACACACATATGTTTCCTGTAAAACTGATGTGTGGACATCTGTGGGGTTTGCACATGACAGCCACAACAGCAATCTAAAAAAGGAAGATTAACAAAAAAGCAATTATGAAATAATTCATACAAAATTCTGGAGAGTGGTTATCGCTCAGAAAGCCGGAGAGGAATGCAATCGGAGGGTGGCACACAGGGGGTTTCAAAAGTACTGGTAACGCTGTATTTCTTAAACAGAGCCGTGGGTACCAGGGTGATCTCTTTTCAATATTATTAATCTTCAAAATGTACATACGCATTGTATACACTAGTTTGTATTTTACAATAAATTAAGTGCAAAATAAGGAATTAATGATTTTTAAAGTCACGGTGATTCTTATTCTCTCTTGCTCTTTCTGATTTGTTTTAATAAAATAGCCTACAAGAGAACAATTACTTATGCAATTCTATAAAATTATATCTAAACCTAATCTTTGTATCTCAAACTCTTCCCAATAGATCTCCATATTTAGAATAGAGACTATTAAACTAGGAGCTAGACTTCAGAGTGTGTGCAAGATATTCTCAGAGGGGTCTGTCAGAGCCCAAGTTGGGTAAGAAGAGCATCTGCTTGAGAAGGACGCGATGGCAGAGTTAGACAATCGGTTACATATGGGGGCAGCTGGTCAAATAAGGGTATACACTAAGATGAATGCAAGCCAGGTTTCTTACTGTCAGAGAAGAAAGTTATGACTTTTTAATTTATTTTATTGAAGTATAGTTGATTTACGATGTTGTGTTAATCTCTGCTCTACAGAAAAGTGATTCAGTTATACACATATATACATTCTTTTTCAAATTCTCTTCCATTATGGTTTATCACAGGATATTGAATATAGTTCCCTGTGCTATACAGTAGGACCTTGTTGTTTATCCATCCTATATAAAATAGTTTACATCTGCTAGCCCCAAACTCCCAATCCATCCCTCCCCCACCCCGCTCCCCCATGGCAACCACAAGTCTGTTCTCTATGTCTGTGAGTCTGTTTCTCTTTTGTAGATATGTTCATTTGTATCATATTTTAGATTCCACATATAAGTGATATCATATGGTATTTGTGTTTCTTTTTCAGACTTTACCTGCCATGTTGCTGTAAATGGCGTTATTTCATTCTTTTTTATGGCTGAGTAGTATTCCATTGTATATATATACCACATCTTTATCCATTCATCTCTCAATGGACATTTAGGTTGTGTCCATGTCTTGGCTGCTATGAACATAGGGGTGCATGTATCTTTTTGAATTATATCAATAGTTTTATCCAGATACATACCCAGGAGTGGGATTGCTCTATTTTTAGTTTTCTGAGGAACCTCCATACTGTTTTCCATAGCGGCTGCACAATTTACATTCCCACCAACAATGTAGGAGGGTTCCTTTTTCTCCACCCTCTCTCCAGCATCTGTTATTTGTAATGACTTTTTAATCATGGCCATTCTGACCGGTGTGAGGCGGTACCTCAGAGAAGAAAGTTAAAATATGGAAAGGGAGAGAACTAGAATGAACTCTGTGGGTTGGATGAAATTAAAGGTACTGTTGTGGACTCACAGTATACACACACAC
The DNA here is from genome assembly GCF_009873245.2 of Balaenoptera musculus. Taxonomy (NCBI): domain Eukaryota; kingdom Metazoa; phylum Chordata; class Mammalia; order Artiodactyla; family Balaenopteridae; genus Balaenoptera; species Balaenoptera musculus. The sequence goes on from NC_045790.1 coordinate 10,599,126, forward strand.
ACACACACACACACACACACACACACACACACACACACATACAAATATAGATGCAAATGTGTTACGTATATGTGTGTGCATGTATGTACATCTACATATATATTTCCTAGTTTGGTCCATGGAGAGGGTCTGGGAGCAGCAACACCCTAATGGCATTGAGCACATCTAGCACTCAGATCTTTGCTTCTAAATACTCTTCTCCACTAAAAGAAACCAGGGCTCCTTGGAGAAACAGCTGATTCCAGGGCTGGGGTAAAGAAAGTACAAGATGAGCCTGGAACATTTTATTATGACTGAAAGCTACAAACTGCTCAAAGAATGATGGGGACATTTAAAAAAGAAACAGAAACCAGCTTGAAAGGGCTCCTACTGGTCAAAACTGGGAAAATTTGTACATCAAAATAAATAAGGATGCAACAGATTATAACCCACCAAACAGGAAACCATTTAATCCATTCATACAAATGAATGAGGAAACTGGAAGTCTGATAAGGAACAGGATATTTGCATAGTTTGAAAGTACTTCACCACACAAAACTTCTTAATTACTAAGTGGAAAAGAATAACTTTACAAAGGGGACACCTAGCAGACATCACCTTGATCAAAGTAGACAACATCAGTGACAGGACAACAAACTATGCACCACCTCACAGGATATAATAAGAACACAGTATCACTTCTGTGATGTTCCTGCCACAGATGCAAACCCGAATCTAATTATGAGGACACATCTGATTAAACCAAATTGAGGGAGATGCTACAAAACAACTTGCCTGAAATCTTCAAAAGTGTTAAGGTAATGAAGTAAAGGAAAGCCAGAGGAAGTGTCCAGACTGAAAAGCCATGACAACTAAATGCAGCACGTGATTCTGAACTGGGTCCTGTGGGTCATTACTGACACACCATTAGAACTTGAATGAGGTCTGAGGATTAGAGGATGATAACGTATCAGTGTTAAATTTCTGATTTTGATGGCTGTATTGTGGTGATGCAAGAAAATGTTCTTGTTTGTAGGAAGTACACACTAAAGTATTCAAAGGCATCGGCTTTGCAACTTACTCTCAAATGGCTCAGGGATAAAGTGTTCTTTGTAGTGGATTTTCAACTTTTCTGTAAGTCTGTGATTATTTTTTAATAATAAAAATGATTAAAATTGAACTTAAATCATTAGTGATCTAGAGAAACTCCAAAATAAATAATTTTGCAAATCTGAATTAAAAACTTAGATTTTTAAACAAATGTTTGTATTTAAAATGAGACACAAGTGGTATATGTATACCACTGATGAGGTCAATCTAATTTCCCAATCTTTTATTGAGGGCCTACAATATAGGCCAGGTTCTGAGCTACACAGAGCAGGTGGGCCCTAAGACTACAAAAATATTAATGCACTGTCTCTGTCCTCTGAAATCATACAAGCTAGCAGGGGAGGAGGACATAGAGAAATAGGCTCTTTCAAAACCACATGGTAAGAAGCACAAAGAAAATACTAGGGATGCCCAAAGAAGGGGATTAATTAGCCCTGACCAGGGGCGTCAGGGAAGCCTTCCCTAAGGGGTTGACAGCCATGCTGAGTAAGAGTTAACTGAGCTAAGAAGGCAGAGGGACGTGGGGACCAGGGAAGCAATGTGCAGGAGTTTTCAAGCATTTTTTAAGTGGCTGAACTCTCCCTTCAAGTAATGTTTTACTTAGAACATCAACTTACAAAAGAGAGAAAAGCAACAGCCCTGGGTGAAGTAGAGATGGGGCCTGCTCCCACGGCTTCCCTATTATTCCCCACAGTAGCTCCTAAAAAACTTATACGGATCCTGCAGTTTTGTAGAATACAGCTTAAAGATTACTGATAAGGTAGAAAAAGCTATGACTTTGGAGTCAGCCAGAGAGATGAACCTTTGAATCTTTTCTCTGCCTCTTACTGTGTATTTTCCTGTTTTGTAAAATGAAGACAATACTACCTACCCTCAAAACAGTTTTGAGGATTAAATTAGAAAACACGAGGGGAGAGGAGAGAAGATGGCGGAAGAGTAAGACACGGAGATCACCTTCCTTCCCAAATACAGTAGAAATACATCTACACGTGGAACTGCTCCTGCCAGAACGCTGGCAGAAAACGTCAGACCTCCCAAAAGGCAAGAAACTCCCCCCGTACTTGAGTAGGGCAAAAGAAAAAAGAAATAACAGAGACAAAAGAATAGGGACGGCACCTGCACCAGTGGGAGGGAGCTGTGAAGGAGGAAAGATTTCCACGCACTAGGAAGCCCCTTCGCGGGTAGAGACTGAGGGTGGCAGAGGGGGGAAGCTTCGGAGCCACGGAGGAGAGCGCAGCCACAGGGGTGCGGAGGGCAAAGCGGAGAGATTCCCGCACAGAGGCTCGGCGCCGAGCAGCGGGAGAGGCTTGTCTGCTCCCCTGCCGGGGCGGGCGGGGCTGGGAGCGGAGGCTCGGGCTTCGGTCGGATCGCAGGGAGAGGACTGGGGTTGGCGGCGTGAACACAGCCTGAAGGGGTTAGCGCACCACAGCTGGCTGGGAGGGAGACGGGGAAAAAGTCTGCAGCTGCCGAAGAGGCAAGAGACTTTTTCTTGCCTCTTTGTTTCGCGGCGCGCAAGGAGAGGGGATTCAGAGCGCCGCCTAAACGAACTCCAGAGACGGGCGCGAGCCGTGGCTATCAGCGCGGACCCCAGAGACGGGCGTGAGACGCTGGGGCTGCTGCTGCCGCCACCAAGAAGCCTGTGTGCGAGCACAGGTCACTCTCCACACCGCCCCTCCCGGGAGCCTGTGCAGCCCGCCACTGCCAGCGTCCTGTGATCCAGGGACAAATTCCCCGGGAGAACGCACGGCGCACCTCAGGCTGGTGCAACGTCACGCCGGCCTCTGACACCGCAGGCTCACCCCGCCTCCTCCGTACCGCTCCCTCCCCCGGCCTGAGTGAGCCAGAGCCCCCGCAGCAGCTGCTCCTTTAACCCCGTTCTGCCTGGGCGGGAACAGACACCCTCAGGCGACCTACACGCAGAGGCGGGTCCAAATCCAAAGCTGATCCCCAGGAGCTGTGCGAACAGAGAAGAGAAGGGGAAATCTCTCCCAGCAGCCTCAGAAGCAGCGGATTAAAACTCCACAAACAACCTGATGTGCCTGCATCTGTTGAATACCTGAATAGACAACGAATCATCCCAAATTCAGGAGGTGGACTTTCGGAGCAGGATATATTAATTTTTCCCCTTTTCCTTTTTTTTGTGAGTGTATATGTATATGCTTCTGGGTGAGATTTTGTCTGTATAGCTTTGCTTTATAATAGCTTTATTTTACTTCACTATATTATAGCCTCTTTCTTTCTTTCTATTTTTTCTCCCTTTTACTCTGAGCCGTGTGGACGAAAGGCTCTTGGTGCTTCAGCCAGGCATCAGGGCCGTACCTCGGAGGTGGGAGAGCCAACTTCAGGACACTGGTCCACAAGAGACCTCCCAGCTCCACGTAATACCAAATGGCGAAAATCTCTCAGAGATCTCCATCTCAACATCAAGACCCAGCATCACTCAATGACCAGCAAGCTACAGTGCTGGACACCCTATGCCAAACAACTAGCAAGACAGGAACACAGCCCCATCCATTAGCAGAGAGGCTGCCTAAAATCATAATAAGGTCACAGACACCCCAAAACACACCACCAGACGTGGACGTGCCCACCAGAAAGAGAAGATCCAGCCTCATCCACCAGAGCTCAGGCACTAGTTCCCTCCACCAGGAAGCCTACACAACCCACTGAACCAACCTTAGCCACTGGGGACAGATACCAAAAACAACGGGAACTACGAACCTGCAACCTGTGATAAGGAGACCCCAAACACAGTAAGATAAGCAAAATGAGAAGACAGTAAAACACACAGCAGATGAAGGAGCAGGGTCAAAACACACTAGACTTAACAAATGAAGAGGAAATAGGTAGTCTACCTGAAAAAGAATTCAGAATAATGATAGTAAGGATGATCCAAAATCTTGGAAATAGAATAGACAAAATGCAAGAAACATTTAACAAGGACGTAGAAGAACTAAAGAGGAACCAAGCAATGATGAAAAACACAATAAATGAAATTAAAAATACTCTAGATGGGATCAATAGCAGAATAACTGAGGCAGAAGAAAGGATAAGTGACCTGGAAGATAAAATGGTGGAAATAACTACTGCAGAGCAGGATAAAGAAAAAAGAATGAAAAGAACTGAGGACAGTCTCAGAGACCTCTGGGACAACATTAAACGCACCAACATTCGAATTATAGGGGTCCCAGAAGAAGAAGAGAAAAAGAAAGGGACTGAGAAAATATTTGAAGAGATTATAGTTGAAAACTTCCCTAATATGGGAAAGGAAATAGTTAATCAAGTCCTGGAAGCACAGAGAGTCCCATACAGGATAAACCCAAGGAGAAACACGCCAAGACACATATTAATCAAACTGTCAAAAATTAAATATAAGGAAAACATATTAAAGGCAGCAAGGGAAAAACAACAAATAACACACAAGGGAATCCCCATAAGGTTAACATCTGATCTTTCAGCAGAAACTCTGCAAGCCAGAAGGGAGTGGCAGGATATACTTAAAGTGATGAAGGAGAAAAACCTACAACCAAGGTTACTCTACCCAGCAAGGATCTCATTCAGATGTGATGGAGAAATTAAAACCTTTACAGACAAGCAAAAGCTGAGAGAGTTCAGCACCACCAAACCAGCTTTACAACAAATGCTAAAGGAACTTCTCTAGGCAAGAAACACAAGAGAAGGAAAACACCTACAATAACAAACCCAAAACATTTAAGAAAATGGGAATAGGAACATACATATCGATAATTACCTTGAATGTAAATGGATTAAATGTTCCCACCAAAAGACACAGGCTGGCTGAATGGATACAAAAACAAGACCCATATATATGCTGTCTACAAGAGACCCACTTCAGACCTAGAGACACATACAGACTGAAAGTGAGGGGATGGAAAAAGATATTCCATGCAAATGGAAATCAAAAGAAAGCTGGAGTAGCAATTCTCATATCAGACAAAATAGACTTTAAAATAAAGACTATTACAAGAGACAAAGAAGGACACTATATAATGATCAAGGGATCGATCCAAGAGGAAGGTATAACAATTGTAAATATTTATGCACCCAACATAGGAGCACCTCAATACATAAGGCAAATACTAACAGCCATAAAAGGGGAAATCGACAGCAACACAATCATAGTAGGGGACTTTAACACCCCACTTTCACCAATGGACAGATCATCCAAAATGAAAATAAATAAGGAAACACAAGCTTTAAATGATACATTAAACAAGATGGACTTAATTGATATTTATAGGACATTCCACCCAAAAACAACAGAATACACATTTTTCTCAAGTGCTCATGGAACATTCTCCAGGATAGATCATATCTTGGGTCACAAATCAAGCCTTGGTAAATTTAAGAAAATTGAAATAGTATCAAGTATCTTTTCTGACCACAACGCTATGAGACTAGATATCAATTACAGGAAAAGATCTGTAAAAAATACAAACACATGGAGGCTACACAATACACTACTTAATAACGAAGTGATCACTGAAGAAATCAAAGGGGAAATCAAAAAATACCTAGAAACAAATGACAATGGAGATACGACGACCCAAAACCTATGGGACGCAGCAAAAGCAGTGCTAAGAGGGAAGTTTATAGCAATACAATCCTACCTCAAGAAACAGGAAACATCTCGAATAAACAACCTAACCTTGCACCTAAAGCAATTAGAGAAAGAAGAACAAAAAAACCCCAAAGCTAGCAGAAGGAAAGAAATTATAAAGATCAGGTCAGAAATAAATGAAAAAGAAATGAAGGAAACAATAGCAAAAATCAATGAAACTATAAGCTGGTTCTTTGAGAAGATAAACAAAATTGATAAACCATTAGCCAGACTCATCAAGAGAAAAAGGGAGAAGACTCAAATCAATAGAATTAGAAATGAAAAAGGAGCAGTAACCACTGACACTGCAGAAATACAAACGATCATGAGAGATTACTACAAGCAACTCTATGCCAATAAAATGGACAACCTGGAAGAAATGGACAGATTCTTAGAAATGCACAAACTGCCGAGACTGAACTAGGAAGAAATAGAAAATATGAACAGACCAATCACAAGCACTGAAATTGAAACTGTGATTAAAAACCTTCCAACAAACAAAAGCCCAGGACCAGATGGCTTCACAGGTGAATTCTATCAAACATTTAGAGAAGAGCTAACACCTATCCTTCTCAAACTCTTCCAAAATATTGCAGAGGGAGGAACACTCCCAAACTCATTCTACGAGGCCACCATCACCCTGATACCAAAACCAGACAAAGATGTCACAAAGAAAGAAAACTACAGGCCAATATCACTGATGAACATAGATGCAAAAATCCTCAACAAAATACTAGCAAACAGAATCCAACAGCACATTAAAAGGATCATACACCATGATCAAGTGGGGTTTATCCCAGGAATGCAAGGATTCTTCAGTATACGCAAATCAATCAATGTGATACACCATATTAACAAATTGAAGGAGAAAAACCATATGATCATCTCAATAGATGCAGAGAAAGCTTTCGACAAAATTCAACACCCATTTATGATAAAAGCCCTGCAGAAAGTAGGCATAGAGGGAACTTTCCTCAACATAATAAAGGCCATATATGACAAACCCACAGCCAACATTGTTCTCAATGGTGAAAAACTGAAACCATTTCCACTAAGATCAGGAACAAGACAAGGTTGCCCACTCTCACCACTATTATTCAACATAGTTTTGGAAGTGTTAGCCACAGCAATCAGAGAAGACAAAGAAATAAAAGGAATCCAAATCGGAAAAGAAGAAGTAAAGCTGTCACTATTTGCAGATGACGTGATACTATACATAGAGAATCCTAAAGATGCTACCAGAAAACTCCTAGAGCTAATCAATGAATTTGGTAAAGTTGCAGGATACAAAATTAATGCACAGAAATCTCTTGCATTTCTATACACTAATGACGAAAAATCTGAAAGTGAAATTAAGAAAACACTCCCGTTTACCATTGCAACAAAAAGAATAAAATATCTAGGAATAAACCCACCTAAGGAGACAAAAGACCTGTATGCAGAAAATTATAAGACACTGATGAAAGAAATTAAAGATGATACAAATAGATGGAGAGATATACCATGTTCCTGGATTGGAAGAATCAACATTGTGAAAATGACTCTACTACCCAAAGCAATCTACAGATTCAATGCAATCCCTATCAAACTACCACTGGCATTTTTCACAGAACTAGAACAAAAAATTTCACAATTTGTATGGAAACACAAAAGACCCCAAATAGCCAAAGCAATCTTGAGAACGAAAAATGGAGCTGGGGGAATCAGGCTCCCTGACTTCAGACTATATGACAAAGCTTCAGTAATCAAGACAGTTTGGTACTGGCACAAAAATCGAAATATAGATCAATGGAACAGGATAGAAAGCCCAGAGATAAACCCACACACATATGGTCACCTTATCTTTGATAAAGGAGGCAAGCATATACAGTGGAGAAAAGACAGCCTCTTCAATAAGTGGTGCTGGGAAAATTGGACAGGTACATGTAAAAGTATGAAATTAGAACACTCCCTGACACCATGCACAAAAATAAACTCAAAATGGATTAAAGACCTAAGTGTAAGGGCAGACACTATCAAACTCTTAGAGGAAAACATAGGCAGAACACTCTATGACATACATCACAGCAAGATTCTTTTTGACCCAGCTCCCAGAGAAATGGAAATAAGAACACAAATAAACAAATGGGACCTAATGAAACTTAAAAGCTTTTGCACAGCAAAGGAAACCATAAACAAGACCAAAAGACAACCATCAGAATGGGAGAAAATATTTGCAAATGAAGCAACTGACAAAGGATTAATCTCCAAGATTTACAAGCAGCTCATGCAGCTCAATAACAAAAAAACGAACAACCCAATCCAAAAATGGGCAGAAGACCTAAATAGACATTTCTCCAAAGAAGATATACAGATGGCCTACAGACACATGAAAGAATGCTCAACATCATTATCATTAGAGAAATGCAAATCAAAACTACAATGAGATATCATCTCACACCGGTCAGAATGGCCATCATCAAAAAATCTAGAAACAATAAATGCTGGAGAGGGTGTGGAGGAAAGGGAACACTCTTGCACTGTTGGTGGGAATGTAAATTGATACAGCCACTATGGAGAACAGTATGGAGGTTCCTTAAAAAACTACAAATAGAACTACCATACGACCCAGCAATCCCACTACTGGGCATATACCCTGAGAAAACCATAGGTCAAAAAGAGTCATGTACCAAAATGTTCATTGCAGCTCTATTTACAATAGCCAGGACATGGAAGCAACCTAAATTTCCGTCGACAGATGAATGGATAAAGAAGATGTGGCACATATATACAATGGAATATTACTCAGCCATAAAAAGAAATGAAATGGAGGTATTTGTAATGAGGTGGATGGAGTTAGAGTCTGTCATACAGAGTGAAGTAAGTCAGAAAGAGAAAAACAAATACAGTATGCTAACACATATATACGGAATCTAAGGGAAAAAAAAAAAAGGCCATGAAGAACCTAGTGGCAAGACGGGAATAAAGACACAGACCTACTAGAGAATGGACTTGAGGATATGGGGAGGGGGTGGGGTGAGATGTGACAGGTTAAGAGAGTGTCATGGACATATATACACTACCAAATGTAAAATAGATAGCTAGTGGGAAGCAGCCGCATAGCACAGGGAGATCAGCTTGGTGCTTTGTGACCACCTAGAGGGGTGGGATGGGGAGGGTGGGAGGGAGGGAGATGCAAGAGGGAAGAGAAATGGGAACATATTGTATATGTATAACTGATTCACTTTGTTATAAAGCAGAAGCTAACACACCATTGTAAGGCAATTATACTTCAATAAAGATGTTTAAAAAAAAAAAAAAAGAAAACACACCAGTGCAGTGGCTGGTATGTAACAGGTGGGCAACATATGGTCACTACTGCTGCAATGAGTAATGATACTACTCTGAATAATAAAAATCATGATTTTCAAAGCAAAAAAACCCAACAAAACAAACAAAAACTCAAATACAAACAGACTCAAAATGGATCACAGACGTAAGTATACTAAAAAGATATGCCACAGACTGGGAGAAAATATTTACAAAACACATGGCTGATAAAAGACATGTATCTTAACTATACAAAAAAAATCCTTAAAACTTCACAATAAAAAAACCAAACAACCCAATTAGGAATAGGGCAAAAGATCTGAAGAGACACTTCACCAAAGATGCACTGAAGGCAAAATAAGTATATGAGAAGATACTCAACATCGTATGTCATTCAGGAATTGCAAATTAAAGCAATGAGATATCACTACATACCTAACAGAATGGCCAAAATCCAGAGCACTGACAACACCAAATGCTGATGAGCTTGTGGAGCAATAGGAACTCTCATTTACTGTTGATGGAATGCAAAACAGTGCAGCCACTTTGGAAGACAGTTGACAATTTCTTACAAAGGTAAATGCAGTCTGACCATATGATCCAGCAATCATGCTCCTAGATATTTATTTACCCAAATGAGTTTGAAAACTTTTGTGTATGCAAAAACCTTCAAACAAATGTTTATCGCAGCTTTGTCCATCGTAATTGCCAAAAATTGGAAGCAACCAAGATGTCCTTCAACAGGTGTGTGGATAAACAAATTGTGGCACACTCAGACAATGGAATATTATTCAATGCTAAAAAGAAATGAGCTATCAAGCCACTAATAGGACATGGCATAACCTTAAATGCCCACTGCAAAGTAACAGAAGCCAATATGAAAAGGCTACAAAACATACTGATTCCAACTATATACCATTCTAGGGACGGCAAAACTACAGAAACAGTAAATAGATCAGTAGTTGCGAGAGGTATGAAACAGAGGAAATGATGAGGGAAGTTTTAGGACAGTGAAACTATTCCATATGATACTGTAACAGTGGATACGTGAAATTATGCATTTGGCAAAATCCACAGAATGTACAACACTGTGAGTGACCCCAATGTAAACTACAGGCTTTGGTTAATAATAAGATAGCAATATTGGTTCATCAATTATAACAAATGTGTCAAACCAATGCAAGGTATTAATAATAGGGCAACCTGGGGAAGGGGGAAAGGAAGTATATGGGAACTCTCTGTGCTTTCTGCTCAATTTTTCTGTAAGCCTAAAGCTGCTCTATAAAAAAATATAAACAAAGCACTACAGTAACAGCAGAAGTAAAAGCATGGAGGTTAGTGGGCATCTATCTGGAGAAAACTATAATTCAAAAAGATACATGCACTCCAATGTTCATTGCAGCACTATTTACAATAGCCAAGACATGGAAACGACCTAAATGTCCATCAACAGATGAATGGATAAAGAAGATGTGGTACCTATACAGAGCAGAATATTAGCCATAAAAAATAATGAAATAATGCCATTTGCAGCAACATGGATGGACCTGGAGATTATAATACTGAGTCAGTCAGAAAGAGACAGATAAATATATGATATTGCATATATGTGAAATCTAAAATATGACGCAAATGAACTTATCTACAAAACAGAAGCAGACTCACAGACACAGAGAACAGACTTGTGGTTGCCAAGGGGGAGGCATGGTGGGGGAAGGATGGATTGGGATTTTGGGATTAGTAGATGCAAACTATTATATATAGAATGGATAAACAGCAAGGTCCTACTGTGTAGCACAGGGAACTATATTCAATATCCTGTGATAAACCATAATGGAAAAGAATATGAAAAAGAATGTATATGTGTATAACTTAATCATACATTTGCCATACAGTAGAAATTAACATATCATAAATCAACTACACTTCAGTAAAATAAATTTTTTAAAAAGCATAGAGGTTAGGATGCATAGCAGCTAGGGAATGACAATCAGCTGTGTTCTTCTGATATTTTTAATAGTCACTCTGCACTGCAGAAAATGGATTTGGTGCAGGTGAGACAAAGCAGGTCCATTAGGAAATGATTAAAACAATCTAAACAAGAAATAATAAAGGCCAAAACATTCCTCCCAGTGGTGGTAGGAATGGACAATGCGTTTCGCATCTTTTAGAAACTGAGTGGATGGGGGCACCATTAGCTAAGGTGGACAAGGAAGATGGACGAGCAAGTCTGAGGTTTTGGTTATGCTATACTTAAGGGTATACTTACAGGCAGTCAAAGGAGAAAGGTCTAACAGGCAATTTGACATGGATGTGAAGCTTGGGGAGAAGTCAGAGCAACGAGTCAGCATATGGCAATACTTAAAAACATCAATGGATGAGATCACCAAAGAAAGCATGTATGACACTAAAAGCAGTTGGCCCAGGACCACAGAAAACATCAGTTTTTAGAGGGAAGCAGAACAAGAGTAGCTGTCAAAGAAAGAAACGATCCGAGGTAGGAGGAAGACAGAATGGAATTATGAAAGCCAAGTGCATTTGTCAGGTTGAAACATTGCTAAACCTTTGTCTCCATGGTGGCAAGCCCACACACAATGCTGAAAAGTGAAAATCCAAGACTTATCCATAAAGCACGTTATTTAGGGATATGGAAGTAAATGCCAAGAAATCAGCTAAGACCTAAAAGTAGTTGCCCTGGGGGAATAGTTGGGGGGGTGGGGAATGGGAGGTGAGGGGTTTGGACCTATTAGTTTTTCTGAAAGAGTCTTTTATACTAGGTACAAACAAACCCCAAACACTTAAGTACAAAGGAGAAGAGACTAGGATAGGTGGTACATTATGTGTGAAAGTTCTGGGGTTTAATGAGTCACAAATATATGATCCAGGAGATACAGCTACCCAGCAAGTCATTATAAGCTGCATTTACTAGAAGTACAATATCCCCATCCAAACAACAGACTGAACTTCTTAGATCACATCAGGAACACAGCATTCGCTTCTGGGTACCATGTTTTAAGAGGGTCTAAATCCTAGCAATTCTTCCCTCATGTCTCTCACACTCATCCTTTTTATCCTGGAGGCCCTACCTTGATTCAGGCTCTTAACACTTCACACCTAGGTCAAACCAAGAGTATCCCAACTGGTCCTTTTGGCTCCAAGCTACCCTACATCTTGTATGCAAATTAATTTTCTGAAAATCTATTTGGTTCCCATCACTCCCCTTCTCAAAAATCTTTCAGTTTCCTATTATTTGGTTATTTTGCAGGACATTTAAGATCTTTTACAAGTGGATCCCACACTAACTCTTCACCCCAATGTCCTGCTGCTTTCCAAAATGAACTGTCAGCCCCAGTGAGTCTGGTACACTCGTGGTTCCCTGCACACACGCCTCTTACCTCACCTCTACCTCTGTGCTCTAGTTCCTGGGTCCTCGCTCCCATTACTCTTTGAACCTGCTCTTCTCTGCTTATATGGGCACCATTTATATGTTAGTCAAGCTCCACGCTTCCTCTTGGGCTTTCCCTAGTCCCTTTTACTGCAGGGACATCTCTGTCCTCTGGACTCCCATATCACTCCCTATGGTGTCAACTGTTTCACAATTACCATATAGATTAATAGAACGACTTTGCACTATCAATTAATTTTTCAAAATACCTTTTATAAGTATCAATCTTATACGCCACAAGCTGAAGATGGCCAACAATACTGGTCATCTTATGACAGTCCCCAAGCATCTAGCTATACTTTTAAAGACAGCAAAAACCAAAACATCATCTACTCCTCTAAGAACAGTGACCTTTGCCCCTCTGTGCCCTCCTAGCATTCTGCACGTGTCTCCACTCCAGCACACACCATAGCATATGGATTTTATTAGTCCAAATCCCCCACTTCCACCTCACTACCCAGGTGTTACATGGAGGCAGGGATCTGTGGTGGAAGAGATACACAATCAATCTTTGATGAATTGAATCACTCACCCCACTGGCAGTTCTGATGGGTTTTGCCTTTAACTTGGGGACCAAGACCTTTCGATACTGAGGTGGGACTGCAGCAATGATATCCACCAGGCGGGGCTGTGCTGAAAGGCCATATTTGGCAGCTGTCCTGGTTTTCACCCTGAAAGTAAAGCATCTAGCATTATCAAGATCACAATATTTCAAGGACGAGCTACCAAAAGGATAACCTATAAATAACACCATCAACTCCCATCACTCCCCTATCCCTTCACCAGATGACAACAGTGGTTTTAACATTTGTAACTATCAGGGAACTAGAACAAAATTCATGACTTCTTGTTCTCCAGAGTACCAGAAAGAAAACCAGATGACTACGGGGCGGGGGGGTACCCAGGACAGTGATACAGTGTAGGTCTCGTTCAAAGTAGCGCTCCAGCTTCGAAGGATTCTACCCTTTTCTCAGCTTCCACGCTACTACATTTGGGATCACATTAATTCTGTTGTGGGGGACTGTTCAGTACATTGCAGGATGTTTAGCGGCATCCTTGGCCTCTACCCACTGGCACCTCTTCCCGCTGTAACAACCAAAACTGTCTCCAGACATTGCCAAATGACTTGGGGGCGGGGATGGTCATGCCTGGTTGGAAAGCACTGCCTCAGGCCAACAAAACAAAACAAAACAATTTAAAGCAAAGCTATGCAGAACCAAATAGGAAATAAAGTAGATATATTTTTAAAGCTTTAAAAGTTTTAAAACTTTTTCTAATACAAAATATTATATAAAGAACAGAACAATAAAACATATAAATATACTCTAACAATTATAAAACAATCACTCTTGTAACCACATTCCAAGAAAGAGAATATGATCAGCACTTCAGAAGACCCGTTTGCCCCTTCCTGACCGTAACCCTATCCCTAACCCCCGGAAGTAACCTTTATTCCAACTAATAATTCCTCGCTTTCCTCTATAATTTAGCAATTTTTCCTTCCTTTGTGGCTGCTAACCAAATCCTAATAGTCACTTTATCTTCTCACTTTAATCCATCTAGAAATATTATGGGGTGTTCAAATCATTTCAACAAATGGTTACTGAGTACCTGATAGGTACAAGAGACTACCTAAGTACTTGGTACGTCAGGAGGTGTAAGGCATAGCTGTTTCGTGCTCTTATGTTCGCATGTTTGCAGACAGGCACGCACAAAAATAAATCTACAAGTAATAAAAACATACGTATCAATAATAAAATACACACACAACAACGAGTGATTACAGAGCTCAAGCGAGGAACTCAGTGTGTGCTGGGGAGATATTGAAAGAAAATGGGCACAGAAAAAAGAGTAGACTTCAGACAGGCAATAAAGACACAGAGATGACACTGAGAGCCAACAGGCTGGCTTACGTGAAGATGCAAAAACAGGATAGTACAGATTTTAAGAAATATGAGTAGACCAACTTAACAGAAAGCGGAAGGTTTTCAATATGAAGATACAGAAGTTTAAAAAGTTGGAAAAGTAAGTTGAAGCCACACCGAGAGGCCTTACATAATGGGCTGAGGAATCTGCGTTTAATTCCACAAGCACTGGGAACGTGCTGAAAGTTCCTGCACAGGGAAATGACGAAGGAAAATTAATCCAGCAAGACAGTAAAAAGGACTGAAAGCATAAACTACTGCAGGAGTCTAGACTTAAGTTTAAAAAGGAATGGAAGAGGAAGTTGGTGGTGAACATGAAAGAGAGTTATAATGAAGAAGCAGTAGGCAAAATTTTGACTCTAAGTGGACCTAAGGGAAAAGATTCAAAGATGACACTAGAGTTTCAAACCTGGGTGAAGGTTAAAACAATTAGGCAAAGAGGACATCTGAGTAGGGGCTGGTTTTAAAGAAGATGCTAGCTTTAGCTTTAGATGTGCTAAATTAAAGAGAATGACAAAAATATACAAGAAGTAGAAATGTTCATGAGAAACAAAAGATTTGTATAATTAGAGGTATAGCCAAGAAAGATGGGGGAAAAAAAAACACTGCTAAACACATGGTAGAAAAACCAATAAAATATGTCTTCGTGGTAAAAAAGAATAGTTACTAATTTATTCTTTAGCAAATGTTATCAAGCACAACGTTCCAAGGAAGGGATATAACATTGTAGTATCTCAAGTAACAGAAGACAGGGTCTAAAAAAATGTCATGTGCGTAGTGACTAGACCATTGACGACCTGGGGATGGGGGGAGAACCCTTTCACTAGAGCAGATCTATATCACAAATATATAGTAAATAAATAGATGCAGAGAGGAAAGACCACTCTTATTTGAGGATGTAGCAAAGTCAAAGCTGAACATGGTTGTGGAGAGGAAGTGGATGAACGTGTCCAGGAGGTTCTAAAGTAGGGAAAGGCTGGATTGGATCCAAGGCCCCAAAGAGAGGGCTTCCCTGGAAGAGAGTTACCACCTCTCTGAGACGACAGGGAAGAGAGGAAGGATGTGAAGTGAGATGGCACAGCAGGACAGCGCCTGGGCTCTGGAGACAGATGACCTGATTCTAAATCCCAGCTCTGCCAATCACCAGTTATTTACTCCTGAACAAATTATTTAACCTTTCTCTGTCTCAGAGGACCCATCTGTCAAATGAGGTAAATATCTACCTCATATAGTGTTTGAGAGGATCAGCTGAGCCAATACATATAACGTACTACTAACAGTGACCAGAATACCGTAAACGCCCAAGAAATGTTAGAAACTACTAGTATTATAAGGCTATAAGGCAATTTTGCCATAAATAATCGATAGGGCAGGGCAGAAAGCTAAATTCTCAACTAAAACATGAAACATGAGATAGAACCAGTAGTATTTTATAATTTCATAAAAGAGATCTACTACCCAAGAACAAGATTACCTTCTTTTTTATAGGTCCACTTACTTATTTAGATCGATGTCTTTCCCCTGTTCATGGGCTTCAATTAGTTGTTTAATAACATCTCCTATGGTCAGCATCATCAGCTCAGCAGGGCTGAGATCTCCTGAAAAGATAATATTTGACACTAAAAAAATCATATTATTCAGTAAAGGTTTTTGTATTTATTAGGAGTTTTCCTTCCAAAATCATTCCAATCATGTCAAAATGATAGCTCAAGTACACAAGACACTACTGTTTACAATTTGATCATATATTTTATATCTTTAATTTTAAAACAAACCTGGCTTCACCTATATATGGGAAGAGTTCACTTTAGAAGCATATACACCTAAAGAATGACAGATGCAGGAAAGAGTAGAGACAAACATGAGGAAAAAGAACCTAATCACACAGGAAAGGACCAAAGTAGTTAAAGCAGCTTCCCTTTATCTCCAGATTGGTAATTACATTTAGATGCATTATTTCATCTGATTCTCAGAACACAGTGAGGTAGATGGAACAAGAATATTTGCCTGTCCCATAAAAATGCTACCAAGGGGTGAAGTTGAAACTCAAACCCAGGTATCCACAGAAGTAATGTTAATACTATTTTGAAATACAAAGCAATGTAGTACTATTTTGAAATACAAAGACATGGGTCTGTATGTGCCTAGGGATCTTAACACATCTGTAAAATATAGTCTGTCCGCCATCGCAACATTCTCCTGGCAACTGAGGTTACCCTTCTCCTCTAAAAGGCAACAGCAGAAGCTGACATGTTCTTACATGACCCCATCCCCCCAGTTAAAGGTGACTGGTTCAAGGATGGGCACTTATCCAGGTCTGGCCAATCTGAGCTCTTTTTCTCAAGGCAAAAGACACCAGTCCCTCTCCAGTGATAAAAAGCTGTGAGATTTCAGCTTGGGAGCTACTAGCAAGCCTGCCTCCTGCCTGCAGAGAAAGCTGGTGTGCAAAGATAATGATGTCATCAGAGAGAAACACAGATGAGAAAGCCCTGGCGCTCATGGAGCCCTTTCATTTACTTTATCTCATTTGAAACCTCACAACACTGGAAGGTAGGTATTGTTACCACATTTCACAGATGTGAAAAATTAAGGCCAGTTAAGACATAATTGTAAATGGTATAGTTAAGACTCAAATCCAGGTCTTTTCTCCGCAACTTACATGCTTTTTCCCACTGTACCAAGCCATGTCTAATTTAATGAGGTAAAGCTAACACATACAAAACAATTTGAGAGAAAAAGAAGTCCATCTACAGTCAAAGGCTAAATGCTTTCTAAACCATGTAACTCAGCCCTTCAGAGTTCTACAAAGGTGCCTGTGGGGCCATGTAACAGAGGTAGGGCTGGTGGTGATTAAGGTAAAGGAGGAAGGGGAGGGAGAGGGAGGCTCTTTTTCTCCATTTCAACCAAAGCAGCTTGGCTTTCATCTGTTTATATGCTGAAGTTCTGCATAAGAATTTATTTGGAGGGGGAAAAGGTGATTCAGGTGATAAAAATACAGGCAGACCTCAGAGATACTGCAGGTTCGGTTCCAGACCATCACAATAAATCAAATACTGCAATAAAGCAAGTCACACGAATTTTTTTTGGTTTCCCAGTGCATATAAAAGCTATGTTTACACTGTACTGCAGTCTGTTAAGTGTGCAAGAGCATTATGCCTTAAAAAAAAAAAACCTTAATTAAAAAATACCTTATTGCTAAACAATGCTAACCATCATCTGAGCCTTCAGCAAATCATAATCTTTTTGCTGGTGGAGGGTCCTGCCTCGATGTTAGCTACCAAACTGATCAGGGTGGGTGGCTGCTGAAGGCTGGGCGGCCGTGGCAATTTCTTAAAATAAGACCACAGTGAAGTGTGCCTCATCCATTGACTCTTCCTTTCATGAACGATTTCTCTGTAGCAGGCAATGCTGATTGACAGCACTGTACCCACAGAACTTTCAAAACTGGAGTCAATCCTCTCAAACCCTACTGCTGCTGCATCAACTAAGTTTAACGTAATATTCTAAATTTTTAATTGTAGTTTCAACAATCTTCATAGCATCTTCACCGGGAGTAGATTCCATCTCAAAAAACCGCTTTCTTTGCTCATCCGCAAGAAGCAACTCCTCATCCATTAGTTTCATCATGAGATTGCGGCAATTCAGTCCCAACTTCAGGCTCCACTTTCAATTCTAGTTCTCCTATTTCCACCACATCTGCAGCTACTTCCTCCAATCAAGTCTTAAACCCCTCAAAGTCATCCATGAGGGCTGGAATCAACTTCTTTTAAACTCCTATTAATGTTGATATTTTGACCTCTTCCCATGAATCACAAATGTTCTTAATGGCATCTAGAATGGTGAATCCTTTCCAAGTAGGTTTTCAATTGACTTTGCCCAGGTCCCTCAGAGGAATCACTATCTATGGCAGCTATAGCCTTACAAAATGTACTTCTTAAATAATAAGACTTGAGAGTCGAAATGACTCCTTGATCAGGCCACACAATGGATGTTGTGTCAGCAGGCATGAAAGCAACATTAATCTTGTACGTCTCCATCAGAGCTCTTGGGTGACTAGGTACATTGACGATGAGCAATAATATTTTGAAAGCAATCTGCTCTCAACAGTGGGGTTAAAATATTCAGTAAACCATGTTGGAAACAGATGGGCTGCCATCCAGGCTTTGTTCCATTTAGAGAGCACAGGCAGAGTCGATTTAGCATTAATTCAGAATGGTAAAGGAACATTGGCTTCAACTTAAAAGTCACCAGCTGCATTAGCCCCTAACAAGAGAGTCAGCCCGTCCTCTGAGGCTTTGAAGCCAGGCACTGACTTCTCCCTAGTTATGAAAGTTCTAGATGGCATCTTCTTCCGATATAAGGCTGTTTGGTCTACATTGAAAATCTGTTGTTTAGTGCAGCCACCTTCACTAATTATCTTATCTTCACTAACTACCTTCTGGATAACTTGCTGCAGCTTCTCCATCAGCACCTGGGGCTTTGCCTTGCATTTTTATGCTATGGAGATGGCTTTTTTCCTTAAACATCATGAACCGACCCCTGCTAGCTTCAAACTTTTCTTCTGCAGCTTCCTCAACTCTCTCAGCCTTCAAAGAATTAAAGAGAGTTAGGGCCTTGCTCTGGATTAGGCTTTGGCTTAAGGAAATGCTGTGGCTGGTTGATCTTCTATGCAGGTTACTAAAACCTTCTCCATATCAGCAATAAGACTGTTTTGCTTTCTTATCATTCATGTATCCACTACAGTATCATTTTCAATTTCCTTCAAGAACTTTGTGTTCACAACTTGGCTGACTGGTGTTAAGAGGCCTAGCATTCAGCCTATCTCAGTTTTCGACATGCCTTCCTCACTAAGCTTAATCATTTCTAGCTATTGATTTAAAGTGCGAGATGTATGGCTGTTCCTTTTACTTGAACCCTTAAAAGCCACTGTAGGGTTACTAATTGGCCTCACTTCAATATCGCTGTGTCTTAAGGAATAGGGAGGCCTGAGGGGAGGGAGAGATGGGGAAATGGTCAACAGGTAGAGCAGTCAGAACACACACAACATTTATCAATTAAGTTCATCGTCTTATGTGGCAATTTGTGGGGCCCCAAAACAATTACAAGAGTAACATCAAAGATCACTGATCACCATAATAAACATAACAATAATGAAAAAGTTTGAAATATTGCGGGAATTACCAAAATGTGACACAGAGACATGAAGTGAGCAAAAATGCTGTTGGAAAAATGGAGTTGATAGACTTGCTCAAACGGGTTGCTACAAACCTTCAATTTGTAAAAAACACAGTATCTGCGAAGCGCACTAAAGCTAGGTGCAATAAAACGAGGTATGCGTGAAGATAAATATTTTAAAAACACTTGTACAGCCCTTGAGTATATCAAGAATTAACCAGAGAAGTAAATTAGTAAGAAAAGGCTTCGTGGAGGAAATCACACAGGGATCTTTAAAGGGCAGGATCTGGACAAGCAAAACAGAGGGCAATCCAGAAGGAACAATGTTAGGTATAGGAATTACCTATCATCTTTATGTGTAGGTGTACTGCCTAAATAGAATAGAGGCTTTTTGACAGGGTTCAGTAAGAACAAATTACAGGGTACACTGGCTACAAGGCAAAGGCATTTAAATAGGATGCAATACACAGTGGAGAATTATATGTTCTCAAGTTTGGGAGTAAAAAGATGAAAGTAGTGTTTAAAGAAAATAAGTACAGATTGATCCTTGAACACTGGCTTGAACTGCACAAGTCTACATATATGCACATTTTTTCAAATAAATACAGTACCTGTATTTTTATTTTACAGATCCTTAAATTAACTAAGTGTGGGGAAAAGTTTGTGTTTGAGGATCTGAGTCCTGATTCTATCCAACTGTTTCAGCTTCCTGCCCTTGGGTGAGTCATTTATCAATTCCTTTGTTTTTCAGGCAGAGATAAGCAACACTCAGAATTTCAACTGTGCAGGGGTCAGTGCCCCCGACCCCCTCCCTCCACTGTTCAAGGGTCAACTGTATACAAAATATACTAAAGAAAAAGAGGATACAAAAAAATGATTCAGAAGATGAAAAGAACACACATCCTCTGGATAATAAGTAAAAGGCTCTTGAAAGGCAACATTGTTAAAAAAACAAAACAAAACAGATTTACAGTAAAAAACTTGGATGACAGACTCAGTCCCTAGCTTCCAAACCCTACTGGCTGTGTGATAACGGGAAGACGAATGGCTTCTGAGCTCCCATTTCCTTGTCTGCAGAATTAGGATAATCCATACATATCTTTCACAAGATTCAGTAAGAATCAACAAAAATAATGTATATATGAAAGCCAAAGTATTATTCAAGTATCAGTTCTTAATGAAGGTGGGTTAGGGGGATGGTGGCTAGAATGATGAGGAATAAACTATTTCAAGAAGCAATTTGTATAAGAAGTAACAGGACTTGGTGATAAATGAGGTCAAAAGTTTAAAGCTGTAGAGATGGAGGAGGAGCACGTTAGAGGGAGAAGATGATTAATCAATTAGGGGCATGTAGAATTTGATGCCACAAAGTAACTGAAGGTAACCTGGATACTTGGAGCAGCTGATGCCAAGAGGCACAGTGATTAAGGAACAGATTTTTTTTTTAATTTTATGTTTTTGGGGTTCATAGAGACAGCCTGACAAACCAGTTCCACTTCCTAAATATAATTCTGGGCTAGGAAAGTTACTTAACTCTTTTAATCTCGGCTTCATTTGTGAAAAGGGGACGATATCAGCCTAAGAATGATTAACAAAGGCTCAATAAATGGTAGCCATAATTATCATAACCATCATTATTATTAGACCGACTGCTCAATTGAGCTTACAGAGATAACACTAGAACCTGGGAGAAAATACTTGAAATTTGACTCCATTCGGCTGAAAAACTAAAGATGGAATTGCTCCACGCTAACTCAGGAGGTAATACAAATGGGAATAACTGCCTAACTGCCCCCCACAGAATCCAAGAATAATTCAGTGGTTTTCTTTCTTTCTTTTTTTAACTTAGAACTTTAAAACAATCTCAGATAAAAAAGCACGTGAAATGTGTCGTAAAACGAAACTTAGCAAATTAAGAGTCCGAGAACGTGTTAAATCCACCGACCACGTTAACTTCTTGGATGGCATACCCTGGACTAGAGCTTTTGTCCCTTATGCAAAAGACACCAAGTGACTGCCAAAAAGGAAGAGTAAGGATAGGTTGGTTCAAAAAGCACAACAGGTGAAACGAGAAAGCAGGGGGCTGGAGGCCACAGACGGACCACAGGTGGTTGGGGAGACTGGATCAGGTAGCGGATTCCCGCGGGAAAAACTGGCTTCAGCATCTGAGGGCCCGGGTTTCGCCCCTTCCCTACCACCGCCCCGTTCCCCCTCCCTTTCGCACCTTTCCGCTTCTGCCTCATCTCTCCGCTCTCGTAGCAGCAGCCACCCCAGACCATGTAGCTCTGCCCACTCGGACCTCTGGGGAAATTGACAGCCACAAAGCAACCCTGTCCTGTCGTAAAATGACGATCAATATATCGTAAAGCTGTTCCCAGAAGACAGCGCGCGCAAAGGGTCCGCCCCGCATCCCAGCAGCTTCTCGCGGAGCTCCGCGAGGCGGGGCAAAGCTGCGGCCCGGGCGAAACAGCCCGGAGTGTAAGGGCTGTAGGGTCTCCAGGTCCGAACGCAAGGGCAGCTTGAGCATTAGAAACCGCGACCTGGGCAGCACAGCGACAGGACAGAGCTTATGGACAGAGGCTGTGCCAGGAAACCTAGATAAGAGGGCGGATGTGGGCGGTCTCTAAATAAAGGTGGAAGAGCCCAGGGTGCGTTGCGTCCAGGGTGGCTGGGCGGGAACGTGAGTGGGGATCGCGGGAAACTAGATTCAGAGCCTGGAAGAGACCATGCAGGAATCAAGTAACGATCTGAGGTTCAGGCTCTGACGCCAGTGGATCCCCCTGGTCTCGGATGAATGGCGCGTTATCAGTAACCATCATGAAAGCTCTGGAGGTCTCTCCAGAAAAACGCACACACGCACAAAGTTTTGTAGTGTTTGGAGGCAGGACTTGGAATCATGTTTTCCTGAAACCCGTCCATGATCTCCTTTGTTCATGGACCAGAAATTAAGAACGCCTCTCGTTAACAAAGACAGGAATCTGTGTTGTTTCCAGTTCCTTACTTTCCACTAGAACTGAGGTACCTCCAAGTCTTTGACCTCACCATGACACTGAAACTGTCCTGGTCTTTTGTGACTGCCCAGCAGGACAAATTCAGTAGCATTTATGTGTCCTTATTGTCATCCTAGTACCAAGTGACATAAGTTAGCTACCTAGGAAGTCTTTTATGATAGGACCCTCCACACTCTGAGTTTTTCTTCTGCTTTTTCTCAATCCTGCTGTATATCATCTCAAAATATTGGTGTACCACAGGGGTCACTTCTCAGCCTTGTCTTCCCCAACGTGATCCCCAGAGTACCAGAGCTTTTAAACACCATCTGTCTGCTCCCATTTTATATCCAGCTCCAACTTCCTCCCTATTTGACATCTTGTTAGATCTGCATGTCTGATATGTATCGGAAACTTAACATGTCCCAAAAGGAACTTTGCTTTTCTTTTACCTCACACAAGAGAAAGAGATGGGTAGTACATTTGTAGATTTTAACTTATAATTGGAAATGTGATATTTGAGCTAATATTTGATATGCAGATATCTGGGGGAAGAGTATTTCAGACAGAGGGAACACCTAGAGCAACGGTCGTAGGGAGAGAGGATGCCTGGTGTATTCAAGGAAAGTAAGGAGGCCGCTGTCAGTTGAGCAGTGAACCAGAGGAAGTGTAATAGAGGTCAGAGAAGTGATGGGGTGCAATGGGGGACACTGCAGCTCATGTAAGACCTTGTAGGCCAGTGTAAAGCCTTTGCCTTTTACTCTAAGTCACGTGAGGAGCGATTGGAGAGTTTTTAGCAGAGATATAATCTGATTTATAATTTAAAAGTACCTCTATTTGCTGTGTTGAGAATGGACTGTAGTGAGGAAGGGTAGAAGCAGGGAGATCAGTTAGGTGGCTGTTATCATACCTATGCCAGGGATTCCCAAACTTTGATGCACATGAGAATCACCTGGAGAGAAGTGAAAAATCCTGGTGCCCAGGTCACATCCCATACCAATTAAATCAAAATCTCAAGGGGGTGGCAGCCAGGCACTAGTATTTTTTAAGATCCTTGGGTGATTTCAAAATGCAGCAAAGTTTGGGAACCACTGAATGAGGCCAGGGATGATTATGACTTGAATCAGGGTAGTAAGCAGTGGAGGCAGTGAGACGCGAGACGTGTTCTGATTCTAAATACGCTTGGAAGATTTCAAGAAGACTTCCCGACAGCCAGATGTGGTATGTGGGAGAAAGACAGGCATCAACATCAGGGGTGACACGGAAGCTTTTGGACTGAGGGACTGGAACCGTGTAGTTGCCCTGAGCTGAAATGGGGAAGATCGTAGGTGGAGTGGGGTTTGGGGGGGAGTGTGGGGGGCTTAATTTGGATGCATTGGGTTTGGGATGCCTAGTGAGCAGTAAGACACGAAAAACATTGGGGCTGGAGATACTCAAGTGAGAGTTGTGGGCATATAGGTGATATTTAAAGCCATGAAACAGGGTGAACGTGGAAAAGAAAGAGAAGAGACCAAAGATTAAGCTTTAAGACCTTCTTTTCTAGTTTACTTCTCTATTATCAGCAGGAAAGAGGAGTAACTAGAAAAGAAGGCTGAGGAGGTGCCTCCAGGGAGGTTGGGAAGAAAACTAGGCATGTGGTTCCTGAAAGCCGAGTGGAAAAAGTGTGTTAGGGAGGAGGGAGTGATCCACTGAGTAAAATGCGGCTGATGGGTCAAGAAAGAGGAGGGTTGAAAATTAACTAGGGTCACCGGGGACTTTGACAAGAAGAGTTTCACAGAATGGTAGAAGTGAAGGCTTGACTGGAGTGGGTTGATGATTGAAAGGAGAGAGATTTGAGACAGTAAGTTTAGACACAACTCTTGAGGGGGTTCGCCATAAAATACAGAGAAATGCGACAGTAGCTGGCAGGGAAACCGGGGTCAGAGGGAGTGTTTGTTAAAATGGAATAAATAACAGCATGTCTGTGTGCCGATGGGAATAATCCAGTGGAGAGTGAAAATTTGATGACCGAAGAGGGGAAAGTACTCTACCTTGTCCTGCGGTTGGAGAGAGCGGGTGGGATCTGGTGCACGAGAGAAGGGATTAGCTTTTGATGGGCATATGCGTAGGTAGTTCATCTGTTTACAGGCTGGAAGGTGGAGCAGGTGAGGCAGATCCTGAGAGGTGGTTGGGTGTGATGGTGGGGCTCTGTGGAAGTTCTCTTTCAATTGCGTCAGTGGTTCCAGTGAGCTCAGTGAAAATTCAGCCTGGTAGTTTGCCCAAACTTCTAACCAAGCATTCAGGACCTAGCATTCAGATGTCCAACAGCAGGTGTCAAGGACCCAGGCAGCTTTAAAAAGGACCAAAATTAATTTCAGTTATTAGGTACTTTAGTAGCACCTCTGATTAAGAATAGTTACCTGTTGAAGCAGAGAAACAGCCAGTAGAGGGAGAGCTAAGCACATATGTCATGAATATAAGGTATGATTTTGCCCAGAGATAAGTAGAAGATCCAACACTAACCATGTTATTCACGCTGATTTTCTTTGTTTTGAACTTTATATTGGTATTTCTATGGTTTTCTTATGGATAAGGCACCCATCTTGCTAAAAGTTCAAAGCAATTTTTAAGACCACATTCTTTTTGACCTTTTTGCTTTCTGAATCCCCACTTTGGGCTAAAAACATACCTACAGTTACTGAGGGTTATCCTAGTAATGACTGACTGTCTTTGAAGGTCAAACACTACCTGAAGCTGCAGGTTAAAAAACGTATTTTTCCCCTGTGCTTGATGTGATTGTTTAGGTTGTCAGATACAGCAATGTGGAGTAGGTTATGCTTTCTTTTCCTGGACAGCATTTTAAAAATACTTGTTTTTCTGTTTTGTTTTTAAAATATGGATGTAAAATTTAAGTTCCAGAAAGAGTTATTTAAAACTATATGACACTCATTTCTACAATCAAACAATCCAATGTTGTTTGAGTTTTGGTAAATTTCAAGATTGTGTATCAAGAATCAGTTTATCTTCATCATCTCATATTATCCATCTCTCCCAGTTGTCTTGTATTTGGCGGGGGCGTGGGGGAGGGGAAACGAGTGCTTTGTCTCTCTTGGGATGGGGGCATTTTTCCTCTCTTGCTCATGTAAGTCAGATCCATCTGAATAATTCTCATCCTCAAAGAAAGAATGCTGCAGGATGGATCCTGCAATCTATTTGGAAGGGAAAAATGACTAACCTGTAGGGATAGGGCAGAGAAGAAAGAATATAAGAGCCCCAGTTCACATACAATTTAAGTTTAAATGAAAGAGGCAAATAGCGTGAATCAATTTCTGAGGGAGGAAGTCATCATAAATAGCCCTCTGATGACAAATTAGTTTCACTTCTGCTTATTCGTAAATGTGGCTTCGTGACTGTGGCTACAAAGGGCTCTATACCCCGGCTGGTTCCACATACCGAGACCAAGGCAAAGAAGCTGCCACTGTCTTCTTTTTGGAATTCTGGAGCTGAAGCAGAAAAAGTGACATCTGGTAAGTTGTTTCTCTTATGCAATTTATGCTGTAACTTATGGTTGATTAAAAAATTAGCTTTAGATTTATAGAAGAATTGAGACGATAGTACAGAGAGTTCCCATAGAACCCACAACCAGTTTCCCCTCTTATCTTACATTAGTATGATGCACTTATTATAATTAATGAACCAACATTTATAATACTATTATTAACTAAAGGCTATCTTTATTCAGATTTTCTTAGCTGTTACCTAATGTCCTTTTTCTGTTTTAGGATCCTATTCAAGACACCATATGACATTTAGTTGTCATGTCTCCTTAGGCTCCTCTTGGCTGTGACCTTGTTTTTGATGACCTTGACAGTTTTGAGGAGTCCTGGTCAGACATTCTGTAGGGCTCACCTCTATTGAGAGTTGTCCTTTTTTTCTCAGGATTAGACTGGAGTTATGGGTTTAGGGAGGAAGATTACAGAGTTAAAAGTCTCATTAACTTTGGCAAGCTTGAGGAAGCAATATGAGAGGATTCAAGTTCATTTCCTTAGAATCCAATAAAGTACGTAATGAAAATATCTGCTTAATTTACTGACCTGTTCGCCTGGGGGAGAAGGAGGCATGTCATCCCAATGCCTTCTCTACTGTATCTGCCTCCCATGGCTGTGCTTCTAATGTTGCACACGTTAGTTGATGCATTAATGCTCAAAACAGAACTCTTTTCCTTTGGGGGTTTGAAGGCCCTTGTTTCACTTTTGCCTCTAAGCTAACGTATTTAAATTGTTCCTTTGGAATGTACTAGTTTGGAAGAGCAGTGCAATGTCCAATAAAGTGGTTAGGAAATTTTGCCAGCACCAAAGGTATTTAAGATTTAAAAACAGAAAGGAGATAAATCCTAAATGTCATCAACATTCCATCATTTTATTAAGAATCTCCTCCTTGCCCTTATTTTTCATTCTTCAGCTACCTCCCTGTGAGAAGGGGACGAGACTCTACCAAGTGCATAGAACCTTCAAGGTGACTGGTCAATGGGGACAAGAATGGGGGTGTCAGTTTATCAGTTAAGGTGGCATCTGTTCCCCCCAATATAAATAGACTTTGCCCTGGTAAATATTAGTACTGATTTCTTGTTTAACTGTCTTCACCAAATATTCTGAAAGACAATAACATTTGTACAGATGCATGAGTGTCTGTAGACCAACTATGCATGCAATGTCACATTGAGTCCCCACAATGAACTCCAGACATAAGTATTTTTAATTCTCATTTTATACGTGGATAAACTGAGGCTCAGAGAGAGTAAGTGATTTGTTCAGTGTTACATTGAAATGCCAGGGCAGGATCTCCAAATCCAGGCATTCTAACTCCAAAACCTGAGTACTTCCCACTACACCACTCCCAGTCTGGAATATAAGCTCTGGGTATGGGCACACCTTGCCCATTTTCTTCCCTGATGTGTCCCCAACACCTATAACAGTGCCTGGCACACAGTCGACACTCAACAGATATTTATTGAACAAATGAATATAATTCCTGCCATTATTAATGACATGCTTCATTCATTCAACAAATATTTATTCAGTGTTTACTAAGCACTGAGCACTTCCCAAATTTGTTAAAAGTAGGGAATAAACCAATGTTAATGATCAAAATGCCCCTTCAAGGAACTTTGCTAATTGAAGCATTTTAATTTTTTCCTATCAGTGTTACCTTGGGGTGGTGGGTAAGGGACAGAAATGAAAGGAAAACAAGAATCGTGTCGGGAGGGGTTAATGGGAAGCAAGGGAAGGTGGGATGAGATTCTGACTAAAGGAGGAGAAGAAACCTGGACGCTTGTCATTCTTAATAAACACATGCAGTTTGCCTCGGACACGGACTGAAGGCAGTGAAGTGTACTACTCGTCCCCCACCTCACCACACACGTACGCACGCACACACACATACACACCCCGCACACAGTCTGGCTTGTTTTCTTCTGAGGGCATTGAAGAATTTGCAGACAGTAGCTTCAGCTGGAGTCCCTGAGCACAATTTTTATCAAGTTCCCACTCTCCCTGCTACTCAACAGCCTTCACTCCCCGAATGCCTTCATCATGCATTAGAGGGAGCCCCTCATTTGTGGGCACTGTTCCCTCATTCTCCTACTCTTAAGCTCCGGAGACTTTGTTTAAATAGTACCACTTAGAGGCTGCTTGGTGGAATGAAGAGAACACGGAACTTGGACTCACTACGTTACCTTGGACAAGTCGCTTCCCCTCTCTGGGCCTCAGTGTCCAAATCTGTAGAAGGGGCTCAAGAACATTATTTAATTCCACTACATGAAGCTGTTCTAGTATAGGAGTGACCGTTGCATTTGTGTCGCCTCTGTTATGTTCTCTTAAGAGAAAAGGCAGTAAGCAAACACAAACAGAAGGAAAGGAGAGCAAGAGAAGCAAGAAAAAGTGTCAATAGTCACAATTATTTGACAGGAAACTGGTTCTGTGCAACCTTCACACATCTAGATAAATATGCAGAGAGTCTCATTTGAAAGATGCTATTCTTAGGCTCAGTGCACATGAATGTAAATAAGTACTAAGAGCAAAACTTAACTGTTAACCACACAGTTGAAATACAAGTGAAATAAACCACACATAAAAAGCTTGCCCGTGTGAGCAATACATTCGGACGTTTTCAATTGCTTCTCTACAGAAACAAATTTTCACAAAATATACCATTGTTGCTACCTCTCTTTGGTGGAAAGTGGAGCCCAACATAATTTGAGGAAGGACTATGGGTCTTTTGCTCTTCAAAGCAAAATGAACCTGAAATGACCGTAATCTCAGCTATGCTGCTTTTGATTACACAGGAGCCCTGGTTATTGGTAGTCTTGGTTTCCATGGCAAGTGACATTTCAAAACAAGAACTTAATCCTTTTGGCTCCCAACTAAATCAGAGAAAATTCGCACCTTAAGGACTAGTTCAATTTATAGATGGGAAAGCTAAGGCCCAGAGTGGTACAATGATGGGTCTCAAGTCCTATGGTTCCTTTGATTTTGGCAAAGCCAGAACTGGAAACTGCCACACCTGATTTCCAGCTTAATGCCCTTCCCACCGTATCATTTAGTTTAACTCAATGGCTATATACTGAGGGGCTATACCACACTATCCCCTATTAAATGATATGTTTGTCTATAGGTTTTCCTTTGTAAGTGCTTGGCATTTATTTCATTCTGCCTCTTCAGCCTGTTAGTAAACGATCCCTTTCCATTTTCCAGTGTCTTCGTTTATCAATCAAATGGTCCCTTTCTGCCAGTGTTGGAACGTTGGCAGAAGGAATAAATGAAGCAGAATTCACCACAACCACAACTCAAATCATTTCCAGTTTCTCCAAATTTCAGTTAGGGGTCACACATTACTCCTATACTGGTACCATAGGTGCTTTACGGTGGGAGGCTCATGGTTTGGTGTGTGCACTGCAAGCAGCTAAGCCCAGTCTAACCCCAGACAGTTACATGCCAATAACCCTTGCTGGCCACTGTGCACTATTGATTTAATCAGTAAAGTCCTGTGACACTGAAGGGAGCCCAAACCACTGCCCACATTCTAGAATTTGGTGAACACGTTTGCTTGTACTCCAAGTCCTCTTCCGTCTTGGACTGAAGGGCCTTAATCTCAGTGTTCAAATGGTGGTAACACTTATCAACTTGTTAGTTCTTTGGGGCTTCATCCGGCTTCTCTATCTGTTCCTGGCATTTGACTAGCAGAATAAGCTGTCCTGAAGGTCTACAGTGGATCTGTCCCCTGGGAGGACCACACATGTTGTTTTGCTTCCAGAACCCACTGTGATATGATGCCTAACATTTTGTGTGACTATGGCTCATGGAGCTGCTGTCTTCAGAAAACAACAGATCTCTTTCTGAGGGGCAATTCCCAGTTCCACATCTAAAGTTACTGATGACGTTACCATATTTTTTCCTCCTAACTCGCCTAAGTTTTGATGTGGTTTAGCATTTCTAACTCAGCATTTCCAATCAGGAAACTCATGAATTTTAGTGACCTCGTAGAGCCCTCCCACCACCAGCTTTACTGGTGACCATTTCAAGCAAGAACACAGCATCTTGGGATTTAAAGAAGCCTTAAAATCCATCTAGTCCAATGCTATTATTAGGTTGCTATACCAGTAAAGGTTTAGACACCTCTGGGGCAGAAAATTCGTTACATTCCATTTTGGACAACTCTGAGTACCAGAGAATGTTCAGCAAAAATGTGCTTTCTTATACTTACTTTACACCTAATGGATCTAGTTCTCCCTGCTTGGGACCACTGGAAACATGCATCGTCCATCTTTTATATGCAGCTCTAAGGTCAAGTATTTGAAGACCACTACATAGTCCTCTCCCTGTCTTCTGCCTTAGCCTGTGTCTTCCCTTCCTCAAGCTAAGCATTCTCAGTTCCTATGGAGCAGTCCTATCAAAATGAATTTGATTTTAAAACATCCTTTGGTATAGAATCTCATCAAAAGCTTCCCACCACTATTTCATTCATTCAATCATTCAGCCTTATTGTCAGTCATTGCACTTCATGATAGAAATGCAGCACTGAAATCAATGCAGCCATGACCTCAAATAGCTCACGGTTCAGTAAAGAGGAAGAGACATAAAGGAAGCATAGCAAGCATCATAGTACAGATGTCCTTGGAGCAGTGGTGACACAAGAAGGGAATGAATGGGAATCAGGACACAGTTGCACAGAGGAAATACTCAAACAAGATCTTGAAGAAAGAGTAGGAATTCACCAGGAAGAAGAGGGGAAGGGTACCCTACACAGAAGCACGTTTCTTCTTGGATTCCCTGCCTCGGAGGACTGCAAGGAGTTTGGGGTGGTCGGAGAGGGAGCCTCAAGATGAAGAATGGAGAGATGAGGAGCTCTAGTGAAGGCTCAGGACCTTGTACATAGTAGGGTTCACCCCACATTCAACAAACACCCACCAAGTACAGAAACCATTTGTTTGGTTTGATACCCATGAGCCAAACTAAGAGTAAGAGGCTCTTTTGACTGACGAGTGGTGATTTTCATTTGGGGGTAATATGTAAACGAGGCACCGTCTCCACAACTAACGGCCTGTGGGTCTAGTCGGGGTTGACAGGTCAGGTGGGCTTTTGCATATTTCAGAAGGGCTGGTGACTCTCTGCTTTTGAATTACGCAGCTGAGTGATCCAAATAGCAACCTCAGAAGTGGAGAAGAAGCACAGATGCCCCCCAACTTGTGTCCCTCAGATTCTCCTCAACGTGTGGGGACAAAAGAACTCCAGGGGAGCAGGGCCCACTGTTCTGAGTCTTTACGGACCCACTTCTCCCTCTGTGCCCAACCCTGTGTGCCCGGGACTAGAGACAGGTTGGATATGGCACTTCTTCTTTTGGAGGGGCTTCTCCTTCTCTCCACCCACCCTGCCACCCGCAGATGCCCCATGAGGCGGAGCTGCTCGTAGCCCCCAGTAGGGGTGTCTTCCTGATTGAAGTGGTGGGTGGGCTGGTGAGGAAGATCCAGAGACCCTAGTTGTTGCATCTCTCCTCCCCACTCAGTGGCAACTCCGGGGGGCCCCAGGAGTATCAAATATTCCATCCAACTCCCAGACACTTGCTGAGACCTCCTGGGACTCGATATCACTGGCAAAGGAGTTGGAGGGTTACCTGATTGGGGCGCCGATGTCTCCCAAAGCAGCAAACCTATATAACTTCACCTTCAAGGGTCTGGTCACTAGAGGTTTATTCTCTTTTCAGAGTGAGTTGCCTTAAAGATCTCAGGTCTTTTCAGTTTAAAGTTCTACGGATACAACTACTGTTGAAAACCAATAGTCAAACATGGATTTTTGTCATATTTAAACCAACGTGTAGTGAAGTAGCTGTTGTGATGGATTTGAAAATAAGTTAGAATGGCCACTGCCCTTTAGAAGCTTGGGATCTAACTGGGGAGGCAAAGCGTAAGCAAAATTACATGTTATTTTTGGTTTTTTGCTTTGTATTTACAATTTCTGCAGTCTACCCCTCCCACCTCCACTCCTGTACTTTGTGTGCATTTTTTTCAGGCTGATGCTCTAAGTGGACAAAAGCAGGTGATTACACAACCGGAAATGGCAGAAACTGAAGATTTTGTGGGTCAGGAGCCACATCCAGGTAACATCCCTACAGTATCACCTGATGAAATGAATGGGAACTGTTTACCATTATGTAATCAAGGGCAAATGAGCTGAGACTGTATTGAACTATAGTCATCGTTCCTTGCTCTTTATTCAGAAGCTGCTTTCTCACGACACATTTTTAACAGTGAATGAACATCAATTATTTCAATAACAACTAAAATATCCTATTCATAGTACAGTGGGTTGTCTGACCAGCAATTACATTTGTGCTTCCCCCTCCTTTAAAAGAAGGTTCCAGGAAACCATCTTGGATTTTCTGAGGGTAGCCCTCTCAGAATGGGCAAGGTAAGCCCCTGGAGTCACTGCAGGTGCTTTCCTTAGAAGGAGAGTTGTAGGGTGAACAACACTGGAGTTCGTGAGGGTGGCCCCCCTTCCTAGAAGGCTGGGTGTAGGGCCCCCGGAGACAAGGGGGGAACCTTCCCTCGGAAGATGCAGGGGAGTAACCCCTATGTGCAGAAAGCAGGGTGTATCACATCCTTTGTGTTTTGAGAATTGAAGAGGAAAAACTGCTTCACTCCTGGGGATGAATTCCTTTCAGGGCAAGGGATCAGTGTTTCTGGGTCAGTGGGGTAGTGCTAGCATCTGAGACGTGGCTGGGCATGAAAACTGAAGGAAATGCAACTTTGGGGACCCCTTGGTTGAGGTTAGCCCTGAAGGCGTGGGGCGTTCTGCTGGGAAGATCTGCGGCAGGTTCTGGCTACGGTCTGGATCAACAAAGAGCCTGTATTGAGAGCAGTTGTCAAAAGCGACACCTTGTGGCAGCAAGAAGCAACAGCAGCAGAGACTAAGACTTCTTCGGACTGCTACTCACCCCTCTGCTGTTTCTTCGAATAAATCAGTGTGAAATGCTGGAAAAGGCGAGGGAGTGCTTGAGCAATTACAGGGAAGAATGAATGTGGCCAGTTCACACCAATTCATTCCGGTTGCAGTTTAATATAAAACCACTACCCTTAAGTGGTTTAAATCCCAGATGAAGTACTTTTTCCTTTCCACGTGGTTTTTCATTTTAGAAATTGAAGAAAAAGTTTAAAACCTTGCTGTTTTATCTGACTTCTCAGCGTTTGCTTTAGTTGAGAAATAAGCTTCCAAACTTTGATCAGATTAATTGCCAGTCTTTACAAAGTTGAAATAAAGGCCAGGATACATGGGCTGTACTGAGACTCTTTTGTACATGTGGCTAAGATACTGTGCAAACGTTGTTTACACAGAAGAGTTCCCGAGACAGAGTCTCCATCCTTTTACTTTCTTTCCGCAGGCAGGGTGGAAACACACTGGAATTCCAAGACACCGTTTATAACACGTACTAAATTGTTCTTCAGCTGGCCGCTGGCCTAGGGGCCCAAGTTGCATGTTGGTTTGTTTGTTTTTTTCTTTTTTAATGGTTAAAAATTATTTTGTTAAAACTTATTGGCAGATTTTCTAGAATTTCACTTGATAACTTCAGTCATAACATATTTATAGCTCTAAATGTTTTTCTTTTCCACACTCTGGGATCATGGATAAAATAGAAGAATAAGTTATAAACATCTTCCACAATATTAAACCATAATGTATAATAATTTAAAGTAATGAGACTGTAATTGTGCATCAAAAAACATTGGACTCGTAGTTTACATCCTTGGCTTTTTGTTCTTCCTCTGTCATTTGCTAGCTCTGTGCCCGTTAGAACAAGTCACTTGATCTCTCTGGAACTCTACATCTCAATTCATACATATTTTACATTGTTTTCCAGCTCATAAATCCTGTGATTCTGTCACACCCCCCTACTATCAATATCTAGGCTCAAAAGTTTAACCTACAGTGTATTCCCTTACGTAAGCTAAATTATTAAAGTTAGCTATTGATATTTGCATATTATAATCAAATAATCTGGGGACTTTGGAAAACCTTATCAGCCTCCACTTTTTTTTTAACTTTTTATTTTATATGGGAGTATAGTTGATTAACAATGTTGTGTTACTTTCAGGGGTACAGCACAGTGATTCAGTTATACATATACATGTATCTATTCTTCTTCAAATTCTTTTTTCCCATTTAGGTTGTTACGTAAGATTGAGCGGAGTTCCCTTGCTATACTGTAGGTCCTTGTTGGTTGTGCATTTTAAATACAGCAGTGGGTACATGTCAATCCCAAACTCCCTAACTAGTGGCGTGTATTTTTTCTTCTTTGCCCATTCCACTCCAGCATAGCCACTGAGCCAGCAACCCCCTGGTGTTTCTAAGGCAGTCCTTAGACGGAGCCAGGATAACTTCTTTGAGCGGAACTCACTCATAAAGTTAGAATGTCTGAGAGAGAGGGTCTAAGGACAAATTCTCTCAACTCCCTGTCACAGAGAGCATGAGGGCGCAGAGATTCGGGCTTTGGCAGACAGCTCAGGCTGTGCTGCAGTACCCTGTGGGGTGTGAGCCGGCTCCAGAACACAGCAGAATCTGTGCTGGAAGATGCGAGGCTGAGGCCGCCTGAGTTATCCGGGAGACCCGCGTCTGCAGGCCAGTGGCAGAGGCTGGGCCTTCTGCTTAGGCTGCCACCCTGGGTCCCTGAGCGAAACTCCCTCTCTCTGGTTCTTGAAGGAATATGAACCCTGTGTCATGTTCGGTTTGGAGGCCTCACGCCCTTTTATGAGCTTAGAGAGTATGACTCTTGGGGTCACCTGTTTTTCCAGGTCACCTCATGACCATTTCCTAAGGCCCACGCCAGCACCAGCCCCAGGGGCACTGGGTTAGAACCATTTCCAACAATCTTGACTCCAAAGACCCACCTACTGCCCCTTTCTAACCAGGTGAATCCTGCCAGGGGGGTGTTTTCTAAAACTCACCCAAACACACAGTTTTGGTTACACCCTTTCCTGAGGTTTATGGACCCTTCCAGTTCTTCACTTCATAACCGATGGAAGCCACTAAAGTGAATAAATCTCTGCAGAACTACAAAGATTTGCTTCTTGGCAATTTTTTTTTTTCTTGCCCATGTAAGGAAGCAGCTGCTAATGTCTTTCAGTGAGGAAGCGGGGGGAAAGCCCCCCAGTTTAATCTCTGAAGGATGTCCACTGGGAGGGCACCCTCCAAAACTCTTGTATTACTTATATTGATATTTTTGTCAGCCGACTCATTTTACAGATGAAGAAACTGAGGCTCCGGGAGAAGAAGAGATTTGCCCTGGTCACGTGGCCTGTTCTTTCCTCTGATTCTGCTCCCAATCAATTTCCCTGTTTGAAAACATCTCCCAGGGGCCTTTCTCCACCCCACGCTGAGCTGTCTTGGGCTTCTCTTTACACTCTTGGCATTTGGTGAAGAATATCGAGCCATTTTGTCTTCTCAGGATTCCCAAACGGGAACTTTTCATGTCATTTCAACTTATCTTCTGGGGAGATACGTTGGACTCGGCGTTTTGGAACTAGATGCAGAGTCCTGGGACTCTGGGAATTAGGAATGGCCCAACAGGGCTGCTTCTGAAATGAGCTCACGGACATCCAGGGCTGGCAGGGGTCCTCCTAGACGCTTTGGGTTTGTGTATCGATAGAGGTCAGGCAAACACAGTGACCCCTGAACAACGCAGGGGTTAGAGCTCCAACCCTGCTTTGAAGTCAGAAATCTGCATATAGTTTAAAGGTCAACTGTATACTATGCCCCCAAGACCTATAATTTTATATAACCTCTGTTTATCTCTAGTTGATGATGATTTATTTAAAGAACCAATGAAAAAAAGAAGACGGTCAGATCGAGACCAGCGGTTCCGAGCGTTTCCCTCTGTGGAACAAAGCGCCCTTAAGGAATGTGAGTGTCATGAGAGGGCTCTATCACTTGTTTTAATGTGGCTCTGTTCTTTTCCAAATGTGTTAACGTGCTCAAAGGAAGAGAAGGTTACATTCAGAAGCAGGATGGAACATCTTCGAATGATCCCGATCCAAAAAAGGAGGCCTCCTAGTCTCTGCAGAGATAATGTAATATGACAGTTTATCTCTCAGAATCTGGATAGGAGGCTTGTTACAAAAATAATCTCTTCTTGATTAGAACTGTGAATGAAAATGGCTGTTTTGATGCTTTCATGGGTATTTATATGATGTCCTTGCATTTTTATTTTTTCTTTTTATGACCACAGGAGAGAAGAATCTAGAAGGGCTACAGCCCATGGTGAAGCATATGCTGACTTCTGTTACACTGAGCCTCAGAGCAGGCTGGTTTCATGGGAGGCCCTCATTATCAGTGATTGTTCTCCCACAAGCTATTATCTCTTATGTCAGATAACTTGTTCTCTTGTTTAATTGGCTTTTCATTTCTTTTTTTTTTTTTTTTTTCCTTCCTCTGTAATATTGAGCAGATTCCGCTTGTGGAGACCAAGTACTTGATCCCTGCCAGGTACATCCCGGCTAATACATCTCTATTGATTCCAGATGAGAAACTGGAGTCACGGACCAGAAGGGTTTTGAGCAACACTTACCAGAAACTCATTCAGTCTGTGTTCCTGGATGACAGCATCCCTAATGGTGTCAAGTACCTCATGTGAGTCTGACATCAGCTACCGTCAGATCTTACTTGGATGTCTTTCCTTAGGTGGTGGTAGATGCTTTTCTCCAACAATGAAAGGGAATTTTCAATTAAAAACTGAGCAAAGGGGCTTCCCTGGTGGCGCAGTGGTTGAGCATCTGCCTGCCAATGCAGGGGACACGGGCTCGAGCCCTGGTCTGGGAAGATCCCACATGCCGCGGAGCAACTGGGCCCGTGAGCCACAATTACTGAGCCTGCGCGTCTGGAGCCTGTGCCCCGCAACAAGAGAGGCCGCGATAGTGAGAGTCCCGCGCACCGCGATGAAGAGTGGCCCCAGCTCGCCACAACTAGAGAAAGCCCTCGCACAGAAACGAAGACCCAACACAGCCATAAATAAATAAATAAATAAATTAATAAATTAATT
This sequence comes from Balaenoptera musculus, assembly GCF_009873245.2. NCBI lineage: Eukaryota > Metazoa > Chordata > Mammalia > Artiodactyla > Balaenopteridae > Balaenoptera > Balaenoptera musculus. The sequence goes on from NC_045790.1 coordinate 10,636,239, forward strand.
AATTAAAAAAAAAACTGAGCAAAGAAAGCCAAAAATTTCTGTAGCTACGGGCTGTTATTGTTATTTCCGATAGTTACCATTCACTGAGCTGTCACTGCGGCTAGGTGATCTGCTAGATACTTTATATATATCAGATTTCATTTAATTGTCCCAATACCCCTATAAAGTAGGAGCCATTATTATCACCCCCATTTTGCAGAAATTGAGGCTCTGAGAGGCCAAGACACTGACCAAGGTCACACGGCTGGTAAGTGAAAGGGCCTGGAATCCAGCCCGGGCTGTGGGACTCTGAGCCTGTGCCCTCAGTGGCCTGCGCCCAGCTGACTAGAAGGACTTGAGTGGTGTCAAGCCTGCATCTCCTGCCCAGTAAGACTCTTAACGTTGCTCCTAATAATACTTCACCTCTGCATAGACTTTATTTCTAAGATCAAGACAATGTAATTTCCATGGAACACAAACAAGGAGACTTCACATCTATATAGACATTGTAGAGTTTGTGTAGAATTATCATTACCAAGTATTTTTGCATAATCTCGTTTGATCCTCAAGACAGCTCTGTATAGTAAACAGGGATGAATATTCCCCTTTGACCAGGGAGAGAACAGAGATTCAGAAAGATGTGGTAACTTGCCCAGGATTAGAACTCAGTTGTTTTGTGTTCTGTTCTGATGATCTCCCTACTATGCTTCGATGACCGTGACAATGAGCATTTTTAAATTGATCTAGAAACAGGCTTCTTGCCTTGATTGAAAAACCATCATTGGACCCAATCTACATCGGATTATTTGGAAGTACTGGGGCTGGGAAGAGCTCCCTGATCAATGCCATCATCCAGCAAGCCATGTTTCTGCCAGTGTCTGGAGAAAGTATATGTACCTCATGTATTGTTCAAGTGAGCTCAGGCTGCTGTGAGCAGTATGAAGCCAAAATCCACCTACTCTCCGACCAGGTAAGTGTTGCCTTCCTCCCTCCCTCCCTCCCTGTTATTCTCCCTCTCTCCCTCCTTTCCTTCCTCCTTCCTTCTCTTTCTTCCTTCTTCCTTATTCTCCCTCTCTCCCTCCTTTCCTTCCTCCTTCCTTCTCTTTCTTCCTTCTTCCTTATTCTCCCTCTCTCCCTCCTTTCCTTCCTCCTTCCTTCTCTTTCTTCCTTCTTCCTTTTCTTTCCTTCCTGCTCCCTCTCAGAGACTAACATTATGTTCCTTGTAAATATAGCTCACGTCTTCGTTAAACGAAAAGAACATAGTACAGAATGAGAAAGTCCAACAGAACAAGATGGGGGTTCTAGTGGGTCCTGTCTCAGCTCGTTATGGGACCTTGGGCAGGACGTTTCCCTCTTTGGGTTCCTGTTTCCTCGTGGACCAAACAAGGGGGTTGGATTAGATGATCCCTGACGGGATTAGGAGATTTTAGATTTCCTGGGTGTGCAGCCTCCTGCCCTCCACAGGGACGATGGATTTCTCTCTTTGTCTGCGTCTTCTGTATCTGTGTCATGGGGGGCTTGGCCCCCACTCTGCCTTGGCAGGAGTGGAAGGAGGAGCTGAAGAACTTGACGAAACTCCTGCACAGGCCTGAGGAGCTGGGCAGAGAAGAAGAGGACGCCTGGGACAGGGCTGATGCAGTGGAGGAAGCCATTTGGAAGCTGCAAATGTTTTATGGAAACGGGGCGGCAAGGAAGAACTATGAGGAGTTACTAAGGGCAAAGCCCAAAGGAAAGATTCCCACCTCCAGAGTCATCACCCTCAAGGCGGAAGAGGTAGGTTCGGGATGTCTTTATTTTTTCACGAGTCTCAAGGATAACAATTGAATCCATTTAGGGGATTTGCGCAAGGCACAGTGTTCTTATTGGAAATAAGTTGATACCAAAATCAGAAGTATCCATGAGAAAGTGGTTTTTCATTACTTATGGCTGTCAAATGGGAATTTTTAGTGACTGAGTGGGGAGTTTTTGTTCACAGGAAAGACTGTGTACAGTTACTTGAAGATTAATTAAGGATGCTTTTGGTGGCAAATAATTTAAAAAATAAGCCCAATTTTTAATGGCTTAAACAAATAGGGATTTATTCATTTTCTCACATAAGGAGTCTGGGGGCAGCTGGGTTTGTGGGTTGGTTCAGTGGCTCAACCATGTCAGCATTCCTCTGGTTCCCCTGACCTTCCACACCCTGTTGCCTCATTGTAACAAAATTGCTGCTGAAGTGCTGGACTTCACAGCTGGCTTCATGGAAGGAAGAAATGGATAAAAAGGTGGCACCAACCACATCTCCTCTTTCACTGGGAAGTAAAAGCTTTCCTAGACACACACCCAACAAATTTCCATGTAGATTTTCTTGTTCAGAACTGAGTCACATGGACTTTCTGAGCTGAAGGAGAGTCTAGAAAAGACAAGAAGCAGACTTGCCAAGATTGGCTGAGACTAATCTCAATCCACTGCCTTCCCAAATAAACAGTCAGGATGCTGCTGGTGCAGGTGAAGGGCAGGATGGATACTGGATGTGCACCTAGTAGAACAATGCTCTCTTCATTTTTATGATCAGTATTCATTGTATTTAAATTAAAATTCGATTTTAAATTAAACCAAAATACACGGGCAACTAATATGTAATTTATTAATGTTGTACATTTAAAAACCTAGTGTTTCTTGCATCTTAAAATTCACCTTTAATATATTGTTATTCTATTTGTAAATCTGGCAATTTTTGTATAAAACAAGAACAATTACTTACACCTGTTCTAAAATTTAATGTTCAATTATCTCCTAAGTTTACCATAGAAAAGCCTCCTTTAAAAGTTAATGCTACTTACATAATTAATCAACATTTCTTTTTATAGTTCAAATTAAATATATTTGATTCTCTCAAAAAAATTGAAATACTTGACCAGGCATACTTAGAAGTCAAATGAATTAAACCTTTCAAGGCACTTAGCTCTTATATATCTAGAAAATGGAACAAATGTAGTAGCCATTTCTTATATTTAAATGGCTATTATAGTTAAAACTCATTATGTTCCTAATATCTAAAACATAGACCAAGCATGTCCAAAGAAACATAATGATGATAAAACTGGTTATTTTATCTGAATACACACAACTTACACCAAGGTATCAATATAATATTCATTTCTTCACTACTCTGTATTTAGAAATATCCCTTCCCGGTATTAACGAATTTACCCATTGAAACAAGAGGAACAGAATTACCATCTCCATGAATGAGGGCACAAGTTCAGAGTTTGGGTCAGGGATTCTAGGCTGGGGTGAGGGAATCTGGGTTTCCCTCCCAGAATGACTCGCCTCCACCAGTTTATTGAGTGGAGCCCTCTTCTGATAGAAAACCCATGCTTTTTCTTTTATGTTGCTCTTTTTGTATCTCCTTTATTTTTTAATCAAAATATCTTAAAGAACTTTTATCATTTCCTCTTTCACAATTTCTTGTGATTTGATTAGAATTGATGAAACCTCTTACTCCCTACCCTGAAATTAAATCAGATTGCAACAAATCCTCTGACTTGATCTCAACTCTCTTAAGAATTTACTTTATCTTTCTTTCAGGACCATTCTGTAGATATTTATTAACAGTGACTACCGTGCATCCCAAATCTTCTGTCCCTTGAAGTATCCCATAGAGATTCGCTGCCGTACATAGTTGCTGGCATGAATATGTCATTGTACCCAGATATGTTTCGTGAAAAACAATAGGCTGAGAGTGATTCCCCATCTCACCCACCATCATTAAAACATCCTGGAAATGCCTATATGTCAATATATTTTTTTGGTACTTGGAAGATAAATTTTTAAAATCTTTTTGAAGATCAACTTCAATTTTCAATCTGGAAAATATGGTCACCATCTCACTATCCATTTTCCACAGTCAGGGCTTTCTGGTAATGAACATGTTCACATTAACAATGTGGGAAGAATCCTCTCTCTCTCAAATTTAGAATATTGCATATGACTTCCATTAATTTTAGAACTGGAATGGAATTTAGAAGATACAATCATTATCCAGTGAAGCTATAACTTTCCTGAAGCCCTGTTCTGACTTTTTTTTCTGCATCTGTCAGTTAAGGAGCCTGAACTTCCTGATCTCCAGCGTCCTTTCTGGTTCTGAGTCTAGACCCTTGAGGCTGAATCTGAGGCCTCCTGGTGCCTGTTGCCCAGGTGCTGCTTTTCACGTTTCTCAGTGGACCTTCGATGAACCTGAGTCACAGCCCATTCAGGGTGGACGTGCTGGGAGAATGTCTGGTGTGTGTGACCTGACCCTCTTCCCCAGGCAGGGGAGCTGTCTCTCAAGCTGGACCCCTACATCCGGACTCAGAGGAGAGGCTGGGATGAAGGATCAGCTGAGACACAAATCTGGCCCTTGATCAAACTGGTGGAAGTGACTCTTCCCAAATCGGAGCTGATTCCAGAAGGGGTTGTGCTGGTGGACATTCCAGGCACAGGCGACTTCAACAGCAAGAGGGACGAGATGTGGAGAAAGGTGATTCTCTTTCATATGGCTTTGTTCCCTCTCCCCTCAACTCCAGCACCCTTTCTAAAGCAGCAAAGAATGCTCTGCTTTCCGCTTACAGGATTTTATGAGCTCATCGGAGTTAAATTCTTCCACGTTCTAAGCCTCAGGGCAATGGCAGGATATGGTTGGCCAGAGAAATTGGGGAGGGAGGAATCATGAGTATGTGACAGATGACAAGGGCCAGCAATAAAGTTGTCCAAGAGTGAGCAGAGGAAACAAGGACAGAGCAGGAGAGGGAGGCCAAGATTTTGGTGCAAAGCAGAGAAGCCAACAGCCACGCACCAAGGAACCAGGAGGCTGCTCCCGTGTTTGGTTGTAAGGACTAGAAACTCACTAAAGCAAATCCCAAGTCAAGAAGGGTTAATCAAAAGGCTATCAAAGGATCTCACGAGACACAGCCAGGCCCCAGGACCACCTATCAGTATGGAAGCAGCTATTTTCTCGCTCATCCTCTGCCTGGTCTCTTGTGACCCTGTTTCTCTTTGTGCATCTCTCTGCAGAGTCCTGCTTCTCCCTTAGCTTTCTCTTCTAGCCATTAGGACCCATGTTGTGGAATAGGACCACCTTAGCTGCGTCTCTATATGACATTGCTGTTCCTGTGCCTGTGACTGTCTGACTATAGTCTCTATGTCTTTTAGTTCAAATTCCTCAGAAGGAAAATCTGATCAATTACCGCCCAGCTAAGGATCAACTCTCTCTGGATTAAGTATCCATCCCTAGTGCAGTCAGCTGTGCCTGAAGGGGGTGGTTGAGATGAAAGTAGGTAGGAGTTAAATTCCCAGCAAATGGAGCATAAGCTGATCGGGGCCCCCCCAGATGTGTCTGCAGCCAGAGAGTTAAGCACTAGGGCAGTTTGAGCTGCACTAGGGCAGTTTGAGCTGCACTAGGGCAGTTTGAGCTGCACTAGGGCAGTTTGAGCTGCACTTAGTGATTAGAGGCTGGGGGATTTTTAAGAATTTATCTCTTTGTTAATTTGCTTTCTGTTCATCAAACACATACAGTATGTAAGACTATGTACTAAGCACTGAGGATGCAAAGATTATAGCTAATAATAACAATAATAATAATGATAGCTGAGCTAATTTTATAGCTAATAACCCATGCAAGAAGGCTCAAGAGCCTCTCTGCTGTCAACCTCTACTATATCCTACATGATAAACAACACAAAATGAAGAGTGAATGAACAGATACAGAACATGACCTTTTATGTTAAGAAGCATGTGTGTGTGTAACATTTGCAAATGCACAGCAAAAGTCAGATCCTGCCTTCTGGTAAGATACGTACCCAACTGTTAACAGCAGTTTCTGTGTTTCCTACCGCTCTTTACTACAGACACCTCTGTATTGTTTGTATATTTTGCCTGAACATGTATTATCTTTAAAACTAAAAAGACGAAAACAAAATAAAACAATGTTAATGCGAAGCAGAGCCTTCCCTCGAGGGGCTTAGAGTCTACTAGGAGAAATGAAACACGCAGATGACTAAATACATGGCAGAAAATGATGTAAGAGAAGCACAAGGAGCTATGAGCTCTCAAAAGTCGAAATCACCTCCAACCAGAGAGCTCATTCCTTCAACAAACAGCCACTGAGCATCTACTCAATTTTATAATAGGCTCTGGATGGACAGAGACAAAGTCCTTGCCCTTGGAAGGCTCATAGTCCAGAAGGGAATGAAATACACTAATGAGCAAACCCCATTACTTAAAAATGAGAGCACGAGGTGACGACTTCCTCTGGGAGGTGGGTGAGGCTTCAGAGGGGACACAGATACTCAGCCTCCACCAGGTAGAGAAGGCAGGTGGGGGTGGGACCCTGAGCACCGTTTCAGGCCGGAGAGCAGCATTTGCGGAGCCCAGAGGGTGGAGGGCAAGGGGGAAGGATGGAGAGAGGCGCAGAAGCCAAGCCTGGGAAAAGTGGGGTGGGCTTTAATACCATGCTTCCTGGGGAAGTTCGAAGGACAAGAGGGACTCGGGTGAGTGATAGAGAAGGAAAGGGTGTCTTAGAAGGAGCTGAGGAGTGCAGGGTGGGAGGGAACACGGGGCACAGGACCAGAGCCAGAAGGGACTGGGAAGGAGGGCCAGTGTCTGTGAGTCATGATCAGTGCAGTGGCTGCCAAAAAACTCACTGCAGGCCCACTGCTTCTCTGTTATATGTAGACTTTAAATTCAGCAGATTTGCGCTAAATGAGACTGTGGGCTGGGGGAGCTTTGTGACTGTGGTTTCCAATAAAGATCAGGATGACAGCTTACAGATAATCAGCCTGTGCCCTGATTTTACAGATAAGGAAATGAAGGCTCAGAGATGGGAAGTCATTTGCCCAAGACCACACATCTACTGAGCGGCAGAATTTGAACCAGAGAGCAGGTTCCTGCCTTCCCAGCTGAGGCTCTGTCTCTCACCCCCCAGGACATCCCCTAACAGTTCTTTAAGGTGGAGGCAGTCCCAGCATCCTTCACCCTTGGTGGTCTGCTCAGGCCTGGCCGGGAGAGCCTTTGTTTCCGCAGGGTTTCAGCTCTTGGAGTGGAATCGCCAACCTCCTCTAGTTCCAGGCCAGTCCCAGGGGGCGACAGCCTGAGCAGGTGGCCGGCCTCTCTCACAGGATGGAGCCGAGGCTGCTGCCGGTTCAGATACACTGGGCAGCTTATCAAAGGCCGCTCGGAACAGAGGAACTCTGAGGAGGTTGGGCTGAAGCGAAGTGATGGTTCCCAGCCTGCTCTGCACTTCGTCGCTGCTCCCTTCCACGCTTGTGGTTTTGTGATATCCCCTCATGAGAAGTTACTAAAGACTCTCCTCCTTCCAGGGAGAACAGAACACAATGCCTCTCCCCCACCTCCCCAGCTGCCCAGCAGTACCTTCCCTAAACTAAAAGCATTAAGAGCTCAGACGTCCCCGTGCTGCCTGAGTCACCTGACCTCTTGAAGGCCCATTCTCACTGTGGGAAGGGAGGAGGGCGGTGAAGGCAGGGCCCATCCTACCCACTCCCAAATCCAGTGGCTCTTGTCTTATAGATCGGCTTTTTTCCGGTGTTTTCTGTGACTCTAATTTTACCAAATCCTGGCAGTCGGGAGCTTTGTGTAGGGCCTGAAATTTAACCACTGCAACCTTTATGATTGCAGTTCTCTTCTCTTTTAATAAACATTTATTAAGCATCTGTAGTTTACCAGGACCAGGGGAATATAAAAGTGAAAGAGGCCCTGCCCTAGAGGAGGAGCTTCAGCTTCCACAGCCTGATGGAACAGTCTGAAGCATCCCTAAATTTGTTGTAATTTGGGAAGCGGGAGGGAGCGATTGGTTTTATTTTCCTGCCCGAATTTGAATCCGTCCATGTAGGGGAGGAAGTTCAGGACCCATAGTTGTGTGGCCTTAAGCTGATCCTTTGCCTCTCGGGGTCTGTTATGTACCTTCTTTATAAAACAATGAAGTTTGTTTGACTCTTGAGATGGATGCTTTCATAACAATGATCCATGAAGCCAAGGGGTTCACGGGCAGAGGGTGCGGGACACAGAGCAGGTGGGGACTCCAAACCCTCCACCCCCAATTCAACTATAGCAGTTCTATTTTCAAAAATCAAGTTTGGCAATTGGAATTCTTCCTAAGATTTCATTTGAGAAAGGCTCCACCATTAAAAACATGTTTGAAACCCCCTGCTCTAGATCAAGCTTTCTCAGCCTCAGCTCTTTTGACATTTTGGGGCCAGCGAATTCTTTGTGCAAACTTGTCACAGCTTTTTGTACAAAGTGCTGTTCTGAGGAACCATAAACAAACTCAGTCTTGATGTTGGACCAGCTTTTCATTTATATGGCGAGATAAGATGAGTGAAACAATACAGTCAGAGAAATGGCACAAGGCAACACACTATTGCTTGTCACATGAAAGTTGCATATTAGCTAAAGCAATACATATGTGTTCAATCAGTAGGTTGCAATTTCAGGTTCATTGGCCTTTGCAACTTGAATCACACAGTTTCTGGCTCCCTGCTGCCACCTGGTGGTAGTATGCTGAATATTCAGGGGCAGCCAGACGTCAAAATGATGCCCTGTGGTGACAGCTTTGGGGTAGATGCATGACCAAGACTAGTTCTGGAAGAACAATAATTTTCCCTAGAGGACAGCTGAGGTAAATCAAGCCCGTGATGGATCTGGAACTGGAGGTCTGATTTCTTGAATTCTATCAATGACTACTGCCACAAACATCTCTGAAGCCTCTACTATGGGCCAAGTACTGTGCTTGAGGTGATGTGGATTCCAAGCTGAAAGGTGCAGCCCCTTCCCATCTGGTACCTCACAGTCTGGGTGAAGAGGGGGAGTGGGGTATAGAGTGCCGACCCTGTACAATAGTTCTGCCTGAGAAGTACTGTGGCAGGTAAGTCCAGGTGCTGTGGGATGCAGAGGTGGGGGGTAGCCAACCTAGCCTCAGGTGGCCCTTGGCAGTCTCAGATGGCAAATGGAGGTCAAGCAGAGGCACGGAAAGGGCAAAGGCCCCAAGAGATAGATGAGCAATTTACATCCCAGGAAGTGTAAGAAGCTCGTATGGCTGGCGCCTAAAAGAATGTGGTGGGGAGGGATGAGAGGTGGGGTTGGAGAGAGAGTCGGGGCAGAGCATCGAGGACAGACATGGTACATTAAGGAAGCACATGCTCTACAACCGAGGCACCATTCGTGCTCTTACACATGCTGTGGTCGTGTTTCACAGACCATCGATAAATGCTCAGTGATCTGGCTGCTTAGTGACATTGAAAGAGTTCCTGGAGGGAGAGCCCATGAAGACCTTCTGAACGAGAGCATCAAAGCCTGCCAAAGGGGGTTCTGCAGGGACGTGGCCCTGGTGCTCACCAAGACCGACAAGCTCCACTTGCCGGAATATCTAAGGTACGGTGCTGGGCTTACAGGGATGCGGGCTTTCCTCCGTGGGTCCTGACTGCCATAACTACGGTAACAACGGAGCTTTGACTCATGAGCATTGCGGACTCAGGGAAGTGACCACTGGGGATAAAAGAGAAGTCTGGGTGACTTCCTGGGACATCAGGACCCTTGGGTATGTTGTCTTGGGAATCTTCCAGAGCAGCTGCTTAACACCCAACAGGCTGTGCTCTACACAGCTCCAGGGGCGCCACTCAGGTGTCTGAGATGCAAGGAGCAGCTCCTGGCATTTTACAGAGTGGTGGACCTGCCCGTCCCCCCAGATATGGGAAGTGTAGACACCCCACAGCTAGTGGGCACTTCCTATAACACCGTCTGGCCCGGTACCGCTTTGAAGTGTCAAGATTCTGTTTCAGATTTGTCTCCTCCTGAGATTTTAAACCCATGAGGAGCAAGGTTCTCAAAGTTTCAGAGCTTGGCCCAAAGTAAAAGCATTCTTAGAGTCATACTCTAACAAAAAATAATGAAAGGTAAGCATTTTAGAGCTTAATAGATGTTAATATATGTTGATTTCCATGCACATGTCTGTTCCCCCTGTAACTAGGAGAACTGGAACTTGTCTTCCACGTTGGCACACTCTGAAAGTGAAAGGGGTTGTTATTAATCTTTACAGAGGATCGGCAGGTATACACTGGTCTGTTCCGGGGACATGGGACACATGGTCATGGGCTCTACCCTTGCCAGCGTTTCTCTGCTCTAACAAAAGCTTCTCCACCTGTCCCCTCTGCCGTATCCCCCCCCACTTGAGTCTACTGTCTCCAGGAACTAACTAAGCAGAGAAAAAATTCCTCAGTGAAGAAACAGACTAAGACTTTTCCCCCAACTTCTTGCTTTCATGGTCTGAGTTGGAATTTCAGCTCCATTATTTTTTTCCCTGCAATTCCATTCACTCCACTCCCTCCCACAGAATAGTATCTCAAATGCTCCCTTTCCAATGCCAGCTCTAAAACTGAACATAATACAGTTGAATTTATTAAATGTTTATTGAACACTGTGGTAGGGGCAGCAGATTCAGAGGGGCATCTTGCTTAGTCGCTGAGGTCACTGTCTTAAAAGAGGATGAAAGGTTATATGAGAGTGACAAGTAAAGTACCATGGGACCTCGGAGAGTGAGGGCTGCATTTTGACTGGGTCAGGTGGTGAGGTCACAGAAAATTCCACTGATGACAAAATATTGAGAAATTAAGATACTTTTTTCAAATGGACACTGGAGGTGGGTCAGAGCATTTGGACTGAAGAAAGAGCTTAGGGAGAGGCATAAAGGCATGACAGTATATGCTGCTTTCAGGGAAAGTCAAGACTGCTGTGACACATCATGAGATAAATAACTGTTACATTTCTCATTTCAGGGAAAGACAAGTGGGAAGTGTAAGTATGGACTAGCTATTTTTTCTTTTCTTTCTTTTTTAAAGCTCAATTGAGATATAATTGATAGACAAAAAATTACACATATTTAATGTAAACATCTTGATGAGTTTGGACTTGTTATTCTTAAATAATACTTTTTATGATTAGTATTATATGATTCGAACACATGCACATTTGTCTGGGCCAGATGAAGAGCTGCCCCCAAAATGTGCATCTTATCCCTTTATCACTCTTGATAACCCTAGACTCTTTGCCATGCTTTTATTTCTTTTCACAATCCAGCAAGCTATTCAAAGTCAGCGAGAGGCTGTTTTAGAAAGAAATGAAATGATAAAGCTACAAAGGAATAAAGTTCTCAAGGAAAAACTAAAGGTAAGTTAACAGATTCTCCTATGCATTTTTCTGCTTTTCAACCACTCCGATTTTGAGAAACACCTATTTGGTCTTGTGCGGTAGCGAGGGCAGAAGCTTTGGAGTAGACAACTTAGTCCTGCTGATTAATTACTTTGTGACCTTAGGCAAATTACCGTACCTCTCTGAGCTTCCATTTTCTCATCTGTAAAATGGGAGAATAATAATATGTACTGCCTGTGATTGTTGGAAGGATTGAATGAGCATATGGTCTACTGAGAACTATGTGCAGATAAAATCAGGAATCACAGTGCAGGTTGAAGGGTGCTTGGCTAGAGGGATGCAGCGGGGCTGGGGGAACACAGAGGAAGGATGCCCCAGTCACGCGGGCAGCTGGGGGAGGCAGTGTTGAGGAGAAGTTCAGGGAAAACGTCTCAGCCTCTTCAGCAGAATTTTAAAGAACCAGTAGTCTTGAGTGAGGTGAAGAAGTCAGAGAAAATGTGTTTGATACAGAAGGAAGAACATAGTTGAAAAAAACTGCCACGCTTGGTGAATTATAGGCAAGTAGTTTTGAATAGCTCAGCAAGGGGCATATGCAGGAGTGTTGGGAGAAAAGCCCTGAACTCTATTTTTAAAGCTTGAGTAATTGTTCTGTGGGAATCTTGCTGTTTCTTAAGTTATTTTTATTATGCTGTCACTAAAAGAGGTACAAACATAAAACTCCTTCCTGTAATAGTCTTATGCAACTATAAAACTGAAACCAACTTGAAGATAAAATATAAACAGAACAACTTAAGTGTTATATCACACTTAGTATAATGTGATAGAAGGGATGGTTTTGCTGAAACTAAATCTTCAGTGTTGGATTTAACAGTAAAAACACATGGCCTTACGTCCAGTTCTATATTTAATTGCTTTCTGTATTTTGACTTCAATTATATTGATGCAGAAAATGTCTGGCGTACAATGTGGAATTGGAAATTTCAGGGCTTTTGTTTCTAATTCAGAATAATCAGACCTCATACTCAAGCCAAAGTCTTCTACCGAGCAATTCTTGAATGTTGATTTTAATGAGGCAATAAATCAGTAAAGCTGTTCTTATTCTCTTTAACTGTTCTTTTTGGCATTAAAGAAATATGCATTTTATTAGGACCTAATTATATTGTTTCTGGAAGCAGAAACATAAAATACCTCAATACACAATTTACAATTATATTTATTGCTAAAAAATGTGGCAATTGGTATGTACAAGATAGGGTCTGGGCAACAATACATCAGCTTGCAGGGTGACTGTGGTTCTGATTCTTATGGCACAAGTTCTTTTAGGTCTGCACACCTACACCTCTGATGGCTAGGTAACGCCTTCATTCTCCAACCACTTCTTTTCAGTTTGAATTATTGTGAGACCTTTATTTGTACTGCAGACCTTCATTTGGATCAAATTTAATTTTGATCATAGAAAATATGAGGCAGAAGTTGATTATAGGGCAGCCACTCATAGAGATGTCTATGCTTATTTTTTTAATTATAAAAATGAAAATTAAGAAAAATATTGTAAGAAAAATTTCAGGCTCCTGGGACTACACTTATTGATTTCAATTTGGAAATATTATGCATCTTAGAAAGGTGATTTTCTCAGGAATATGGAGAATGGATGGTGGGGAGAGGGGCTGGTGAAGACTGGATGTAGAAAGACCAGCTGGGAGGCTTTTTCTGTAACCTAGGTGGTGTTTAAAAAAGAAGAAGTGATAGGGCTTCCCTGGTGGTGCAGTGGTTAAGAATCCATCTGCCAATGCAGGGGACATGGGTCTGAGCCCTCTGGGAAGATCCCACGTGCCACAGAGCAACTAAGCCCGTGAGCCACAACTACTGAGCCCGCGTGCCACAACTACTGAAGCCCACATGCCTAGAGCCCATGCTCCACAACAAGAGAAGCCACCACGATGAGAAGCCCGCGCACTGCAACGAAGAGTAGCCCCCGCTCACCGCAACTAGAGAAAGCCCGCGCACAACAACAAAGACCCAACGTAGACAAAAAAAAAGAAGTGATAAGAGCCTGAACTAGGCAGTAACCATAGAAATAGAGTAGAGGAGATGCATTCAAGAACTAATAGGGGGTTCAGATCCATAGGTCTGGACGACTAACTGTATGTGGCAGGTAAAAGAAAGCTGGGTTTTGATGTTCTCAGGCATGTCTTTTGAGCTGATTATTATACAGCATTTTGCCTTTGCTTTAGCAAACCTGTAAAGAAAACCTGTGCTACTGCTCCAGTGCCCCTCTCCTTCACTCGCACATGACTACTGCACTCACACTTCTGACACCAGATGCGTGGGAGTTTTCTTCACACTAAGCAATTCTCTCTGACACCAGCTGGGCACCTTACAATTTAACTCAATTTGACATTGTCTACCTGGAGATAGTGTCAGATCCCACAGGTTAAGGGTTTAGTCCCACAAGACTGCCCCCCACTTCAGATATGTATTGCAAGAAGTAGGTCCCCAGGTTACCCACAACTCTGCCTGACTTGGCTACAAATTGGTTCCCATGACCTCCTCTCCCTTGCGTTGGGTTATTTGCTAGAACAGCTCACAGAACTCACAGTGAAACACTCACATTTACCAGTTTACTATATAATAAAGGATATGATAAGAGATGAACAGCCAGATGAAGAGATACATAGGGCGAGGTCTGGGAGGGTCCCCAGCACAGGAGCTTCTGTCCTCATGGAACTGGGGTGCATCGCTCTCCCAGAATGTGGATGTGCTCACAACCTGGAAGCTCTCTGAACCCCACACTACTGGGATTTTATGGAGCTTCATCAAACAGACATGATCAATTATTAACTCCATCTCCAGCTCCTCTCCCCTCTCTGGAGAATGGGGGTGGGGCATAGAAATTCCAAGGGATTTGGGAGCTCTGTGCTGGGAACTGGGACCAAAGACTCAGTGTTAGAATGAAACCCCCTATTTATAAGGAGTTTAGGAGCCCTGTGCTGGGAACTCAGGGCAGAGACCAATAGATAGATAGATAGATAGATAGATAGATAGATAGATAGATAGATAGATAGAGATAGAGCTTATTACTTCATAATACCTTATTATTTTACTCAGTTTGAGGATTATAATGAACTCATGGCTTTTCACAGAATTACTGTGTTCTTTTTGATGTTCAAGTTCACATCTTGGCCAATGGGAGCCTTTAATTTAAGCTGGCTCCTTTTAGCATTACCCAGACATTAAAAAAAAATATCTTTCCTCTCTGACAACAAGAACATATTCAGGCCCATTTTCTTTTTCCCTGCCCCAAGGCATGGAACTATTACTATCAAAGAAACTGGGGTTTCTTTTAGCAGAGAATAATATTAAAAATAAAAGTTGGGGTGCAAGAGGTGCATATCAACTAATTCATACAAGTAAAAGAAGTGGACAGGGTGATATCACTGCAAAGTCATTTTATTGACAAAGCTAGAAAATACAGATTTTTTTAAAATGCGGTTACAACTAATTCAAAAAGATACATGCACCCCAATGTTCATAGCAGCATTATTTACAATTGCTGAGACACAGAAACAACATAAGTATCCATCAACAGATGAATGGATAAAGAAGTTGCAGTGTATATATATAATATATATATGTAGATAAATAGATAGATAGATATATACACACACATACATACATACAATGGAATACTACTCAGCCATAAAAAAGAATGAGATTTTGCCATTTGCAGCAACATGGATGCACTTGGGGGGCATTATGCTAAGTGAAATAAGTCAGAGAAAGATAAATACTGTATGATAATGGCTTATATATGGAATCTGAAAAATACAACAAACTATTGAATATAACACAAAAGATGCAGACTCACAGATATAGAGAACAAACTAGAGGTTACCAGTGCGGGGGGGGGGGGGAGGGGCAAAATAGGGGTGGAAGAGTGAGAGGTAGAAACTATTGGGTGTAAGATAGGCTCAACATGGGGAATATAGCCAATATTTTGTAATAACTGTAAATGAAAAGTAACCTTTAAAAATTGTATAAAATTTTTTTAAAAATGGGGTTACAAATTATATTCCTGATTTCAGTCTAACTCCAACTTTACTATATGCGTTTTGATTCTGCTTCCATCTTGTGTCACTTCTATTTTGAGCTTCCAGGTTTTCTCCTTTCTTATATACAATATCTTCTTACAAACTTAATACATTATGCTATATATAGTTATTAAAAACCATGTGTGTAAATGATAACAGTGGCTCATCTTTCTATAGGATAATCTGATGAGCATCTACTTAGCTCTTGGATCCTACCCTCCAACTGTAACTGTTTCTACTTCTCTTTAGCAATAATACGGAACCTGCTACTGTAGTCATCCCGTTGACACTATAAAGATATTTCTTTGGATTACAATAACAAGCAGAAGTGTCAACTAATCTTCAATAATTTTTAGAAAAGATATACAAAATTTAGAGCAAAATTTTAAATAATGCAAACACCTGGGTAAAGCTAGGAATACTCCTTTCCTTTTAACTATTTTAAAACTCTACTAACATTTACTTCCACATTAGTTTTATCTCCCAGTAGAAAGTGGGGTCAACTTTCCCTAAACATTTTCCTAGAGTCAAAACTCTATCAAACAGGGAAAAAAATAATAATCTTGGCAGCTCCTTTATATAACTTTCGTCCTGACTAGAGTGTGGGGCTTCTAGCATCTCTATTCCAGCCTTGACTAGATGGGCTCACAACTTGCCAGAGATGCAGCTTCTTGCCTCTCCCAGTGGACCACTCACTCAGCTTTTTTGTTGACAACTCCCTACTGTGTTCTACCACCCCCATATACCCATGCACACACATGCATACTCTTTATGGCTTTTCTCTTTTAAGTGAGAAGAATGAAGTATTATGAAACATCATTTATGTGTCATTCTAGTATGACTTCTCTATGGTGATGTTTTTCTAATCATAAAAAATTTCTCATATGATTCTTAATTCCTTGACATTTAAACATTTAAACATTACTCTGCATTTAAATGTGTAGGATGACTAACCACCCAGTTAAGAAACTTGCACTTTTATAGGACCTTTGCCCAGTGTTGTGTTGTGTTGACAAATTGATAAACGTTTTAACAGTCAGCTCTCTGTTTAAAAAACAAAAAAGGCCCAATTTGTAGCATTTGCCGATTCCTGTGGTGTAAATGCTCCCTTGCCAGTTTCAAGCTACCGATGTGCTGGTGCTGAGGGCAGAGTCGGGAGGAGCTGTGTACGATGGAGGCTCAGGAGCTGGTCCAAGCTGGCTCCTGCCCATCACTGCCTTTGTCAGGGCTGTGCTTCTTTTTCCAAAACGGATCCTGGTACTTTCCCCCCTCTGACCATTTAAATATACCTTTTTTAAAAATTGAGGTACAGTTAATTGATGATGTGTTAGTTTCAAGTGTACAGCAAAGTGATTCAGTTATAATATCTATATCTATCTATCTATCTATCTATCTATCTATCTATCTATCTATCTATCTATCTATCTAATCTTTTTCAGATTCTTTTCCTTTATAGGTTATTACAAGATATTGACTATAGTTCCCTGTGCTATACAGTAGGTCCTTGTTGTTTACCTATTTTATATATAGCAATGTGTATATGTTAGTCTCAAACTCCTAATTTATCTCCCCCCCCACTATCCCCTTTGGTAACCGTAAGTCTGTATTCTATGTCTGTGAGTCTATTTCTGTTTTGTGAATAAGTTCATTTGTATCATTTTTTTAAGATTTCACAAATAAATGATATCATATGGTATTTGTTTTTCTCTGTCTGACTTATTTCACGTAGCATAATGCCCTCCAAGTCCATCCATGTTGCTGCAAATGGCATTATTTCATTCTTTTTTATGGCTGAGTAGTATTCCATTGTATATATACCACATCTTCTTTATCCATTCATCTGTCGATGGACATTTAGGTTGCTTCCACATCGTGGCTATTGTAAATAGTGCTGCTATGAACATAGGGGTGCATGTATCTTTTGGAATTACAGTTTTCTCAGGATATATGCCCAGGAGTGGGATTGCTGGATCCTATGGTAACTCTATCTTTAGTTTTTTAAGGTTAAATACACTTTTGAACTATTTTCTCTACACATTTCCTTCTAGAATTGCTATTTTTTTCACTCCCAAGAGAATCTCTGCAACAGTGTCCTCACAACCTCTGACCTTGTGAGGTCATTTGACACTGGGACTATTGCTTGTTCCTTACAGGGCTTGTGCAGAACTGAAAGCGAATGAGCTAAAGTTTGCTGAAGGCTCTTGTGGAGCGTGTGCATGGTTGCCTTTGCGGCGGTTGAGTTATTCTGTTCTCTTTGTGCCTCTCTCACTTCAGAGAAAACTGCCAGCTGACTCCAGGGTTCTGGAAGACTCAGAGCTGGTGTACACGGTCAGCGCCCAGGAGTACTGGCAGCAGGCTCTCCTCACTGAGGAGGAAACCGGTAATTTATACATATATGTATTTTCATCTCAGTCACTCCAATTCTCAGGATTAAGCTTGGCCTCTGAATTTCCCATTCTAGAACTTTCTGTGCCACACTTCTAGTTTGCCATAGTTTCTATACCTATGAGCAACTATATGTGTGTTTCTCTCTGCATTGTTGTGGTGCCTGAGACCACAATTCCTTTCTCCTCCAAATCTTATGATGAGTTGTCATTTCCTTAGTGTTTGCCTTGAGAGTCCTTGCTCACCCAGGGACAGGTAGAAATAGTATCCATGGCATGCTTTTTCTTCGGTGGGGGGGTGTGGGGTTAGAGAACATGGCTCCTTTCTTCAGAGAACTTGAAATTTACATGAAGAGCTTATACAGTAAGTCCCTTACATACGAACGAGTTCCATTCCAAGAGCGCGTTCATAAGTCCAGTTTGTTCGTAAGTCCCACAAAATTAGCCTAGGTACCCAACTAACACAATTGGCTATATAGTACTGTACTATAATAAGTTTATAATACTCTTCACACAAATAATACATAAAAAACAAACACAAAAAATAAAGAAAACATTTTTAATCTTACAGGGCAGTACCTTGGAAAGTACAGTAGTACAGAACAACAGGTGGCATCCAGGGGCTGGCATGGAGTGAACAGTTAACAAGAGTTACTGACTGGAGGAGGGAGAGGAGGTGGGAGATGGTAGAGCTGAAGGATCGTCAGCAATAGGAGACAGAGGGCAAGCTGCAATGTCACTCACGCCTGACGTTGATGGCGCAGGTTCTGGTTCCTTGCTGGAACCAGATGCACATTCGCATCTTTGAAAGTTTGCAACGTGAAGGTTCGTAAGTAGGGGACTTACTATACCAAGCCACGTGCAAAAATCAAAGTAAAAATGAGGCTAGTTCTATGGTGCTCTGAGTACAGCAGAAATTCAGAGAACCCAGGACCTGTGTGACTGGATTACTGAAGGAAAGCTGGGTGAGGAGGCAGGATCTGAGCTTGACCTTGATCTCAGCTGAAATGGTTTAAAATGGGCCTATATGTCGCTAGATATGGATGAGTGTCAAAGGTGATTAAGGAGCAGAAGATGTGAAAAGTTGCCAGAAATGGGGAACTGCTTGAACAAGGATATCAAAGAAATAATCAGCACGGCACAGGCAAGGAATAATATAGAAACATTTCCACTTACAGGGATAATGGGGGGAAAGTAGCATGACATCTGTTATCTTCCGACTAACAGAGGATTCGGACTAAGATACGTGTCTACTCTGGAATTGCATTTGTCAGAGGTCCTACCCTGTCTACAGCAAGCATGAGCTATTTTGATGTTAATGGTTATTTGATATAGATAGAAAAGTCTAGCAGGACCAAATGGCTGAGGCTCTAGAAATGTGAGCCCCTGGTTCTATATACTATCCAGGTAAGTACCGTCCAGAGGGAAGTGCCCGTTTTTTTAACCAGCCTGAACTTTTCCACAGAGTTTGTTCTCTACCACTGAATAAAATTAGCATGCATCACTGCTGATCTACCATCCATAGCTGCCGATCCTAGACCGGGGAAAACAGATAGGTTGGTTTAGTGAGCAACCCACCCGCATAGGACCTCAGCGGAAGTTAATTCAGACTGCCAGCCTGATCTGTTAATTTTGAAGAATTCTATTTCCTACCAGCTCTGGCCTTTTCAAATTGTTTGTGCTGCCTGTGAATTCCAGAAATCCCCAAGTTAAGAGAATATATCAGGAGGAGGCTCTTGGATAAGAAGAGGAGGATGGCGACCAAGTATGTCACTGAAGCTTTTGGCCTCTTGCTCCTCACAGACAGTTTCAGCTGCACGGACAACCTGCCGGTAGGAAGACCCCTGGGCTGTGTGTCCTCTGCCTCCCGGCCTGGCAGAATGCTCCCTCTTACCAAGTTAGAAAATTAACTCGCCATAATCTTCCTTTTCTCATCAGAGGAAGACCCTAAGCTCAGAGAATCTAAAGAGAGCAAGCAGAAAGATAATTCGAGGGGTAACATTGTAACCTTTGAGTAAAAGAGAAAAAAAGAAATAATGTTTTACCTAGGACAGATGGGCTGAGAGGAAAAGGTAAAAATAGTCACTTTTGCCTCTCCTGAGACTTGAATCAGGTAGAATGTGTTTAATGGTAGGAGGGATTTGTCTGCTTCTACTGGAATATGTCAGTTCTTGGTTATCCTAAAGAGGCATGTGTGCACATACAGTCCAAAAAACTTTCTTCTGCCTGTGGACTTCCTGCGTGGCCTGGTGCTGTCAGAATCTCAAACTCAGAGCAGCGTGGTTATCTAATGTGAGAGGAAGGAAAAGAAGAGGGCCTTTCAGCGGAGAGATATTATCTTCACGGTCTAGAATGCAGTTCTTCTGAATAACCAGTTAAAAATGACTTTTTTCATAGTAGTGGACAAAGTTATCTTTTTGATGGATGAATTTTTTTTACCCTAAGATAAGAGGGATAAGCTGCTAAATTCGAGGTTTGGGAGAGTTTGGGAGAAAACTTTGTTGCTGGAATCAATCACCAACTGCATTGTTTCCTTGTGAGGGAATGAAAATACAAACAGACAAGCACATATAAAAACAGAACTCTGACCCACAGCCTGCAGCAAACTGCTTAGGAAACCAACCCCCCATCTACAACGAACAGCTCAGGAAGCCAGCCTGCTCTAAAACTTGTAGGAAGTTAGACTGCTATCTCTAGTAACAATCTAAGAAGCTAAACAATAACTTCTGTAACAATCAGCCCCAAACGGCCAGACCTTTGTTAATGACTGACAGCTTCCCTTATCCTTTTTTTTTAAACCATCATCCATATTTTATGGCAAAGAGATTGCCATTTCTCTTAGGTGCTTTAAAATACGAGCAATGGCTTCTTACAAAACAGAAAAAAAAATTTAAACAACCTGAAACACACAAAAACAACCCATCAAATTCAGATGACAGAAGTATGGCTGAAAGGTTACATCTCCCGTCCAAACTAAACCGTTTAGCAACGATTGCATTGCCTTTAATTCTGCAAATGACAGTCTCCCAGCAGGCTGCATTATTCTGATCACACACATCCTCACTATAATCGGCTGCCCGTGAAACTCTCATCACAGACAGCCTTGTTAGCTCATGGGCTTCCCTAATCTTTATCCCTGCTTCCAACTGAGGACCAATCAAGAAAAGATAAATATGCATCCTCATGAATCACGTAGGATCCCTGCTTCAAGGTCTCCACCTACGGCTGCCCCAGGCCAGGGGCCTCTGATCAGGGCACCAGAAGCACTCCCATCCCTCTGCTTGCCTTTGAGAGTCTGCCAAACGCAAGTGATGGCCACGGACTCTTGCTATAGCAAGCTCTAAGTTAACAGCCTTTGTGTGTTCTCATTTGGTTGGTATTTCTTTATTTCCACACTTGCTGTCAGCTATCAGATTTGCACAGCCAAGCTGTCTGACTTCTTGTTATGCACAATAGGGAAAGGGGAGAGAAATGTACCAGTAGGGCTGGTCCAGAGAACGTGGGAGAGTGAACCTGGGAGGGCCCTGTGGAGTGATGAGCAGAGGCAGCTGGTGGGGACCTGACTTCAGTGTGAAAAGTAAGCAATGTCAACTCTTTTATTTTTAATTAATTAATTAATTAATTAATTTATTTTTGGCTGCGTTGGGTCTTCGCTGCTGCGCATGGGTTTTCTCTAGTTGTGGCGAGCGGGGGCTACTCTTTGTTGCGGTGCGCGGGCTTCTCATTGAGGTGGCTTCTCTTGGTGCGGAGCATGGGCTCTAGGCATGCGAGCTTCAGTAGTTGCGGCGTGTGGCTTCAGTAGTTGTGGCTCGAGGGCTCTAGAGCACAGGCTCAGTAGTTGTGGTGCACGGGTTTAGTTGCTCCGCAGCATGTGGGATCTTCCCAGACCAGGGCTCGAACCCGTGTCCCCTGCATTGGCAGGCGGATTCCCAACCACTGTGCCACCAGGAGAGCCCCAGCAATGTCAACTCTTGATGGTCCACGCAGTGTCAGTCAAATGTCCACATTTTAGAAATTAAAAGTGCCATAGAAAAGTGCCATATAGAGCAAGATTCACCATCCTTTTCATCGTATTTCTTATTCCTTGTTTGGGTCTAGTTCTGTGTAAGAAAAAAGAAACCCTCCTGGAATCTGAGACTTTCCAATTTGACTTTTGTCCTCTGAAATACTAGCGAAAGTTTTGACATTCTAACTTCCCCCCAAAATTCTTTGGGGTGAAAGTTGCCTCTCTGCCCAGCAAAAGATTGCTTTTGGAAGTGCTGATGGAAAACGAATCGGATGTGGTGCCCTGTGTGGTTGGTTTATTTTATAAACACCGGGACAAAGCAATTTGCAATCAAAGTTGGAGCGTGGTATGGAGGTGCAACCCGTGTAGGGGCTCAGTCCCTCCTTGTAGCCAGACTGCAGGCGACAGAAGACATGGAGCAGGGGGCTGGCTGGCACTTCTGTGATAGCCTTTTAGAAGGAGTTGCCAGCAGGCTTACTCAAAATTCTTTGGCCTCAGATATTGGTCTCAGTCTTAGTTCTCTGATGGAAAGCTGGAAGACAAGAGTTTGTCAGTTCCTTTGCATTCTGGAAAAAAAAATCAAATCTAAAAATATATGTGACGGATCAATTTTTAAGATTGTGACTCAAACCAAAAATTTTAGAGTTTGGATAGTTAGTGATTTTAAATGAACAGGGATCTAGTCTTTATTTTTAAGAATCAATGGGAAGTTGATTATGACGATCTCAATGTTGAATGAGACCTGCATTTATTCATAGTAGATGCCAGCCTTTCCCTTTCTTCCTGCTCTTTTATTTCCAGCCCCTTTCCTTCTTATCATTCTTTTGCTTCTTCAACAAGGATTCTTTGAGAGTGAGCCTTTGTGAGAATCTTGCCCGTGGAGTTTCTTCTCATGACTTTTTTCTTCTTTCATTTTGATCACTAGTGACACCACAAACTCCAAAGAATCTAGAGGGAACTCTGGGGGAGAAAGTATGGCTTATAGAATTCTAACTAGTGAAAACTCTGAAACTGCCCAGGGCTTGCCTGAAGCGGAATAGTTTCCATAAACTTCTAAAACTCCTCTATTCTGAGACTCAGGGTATAGGAGTTTGAGGCTGTTTTCAGGACCATTCAGCCCCATTCACTTACTTCACAGACGATGCCCTTGCGATCCAGAGATGCTAAGTCATCTCTGTAAGGTCACACCTCAATTCAAGAGCTATTTCTGTCATCAAATTTGGAATACACTTTAAAAGCCTACATTATCCAGCCATTTCTCCACGCCACTCATTCACCCCAGAAATGTTTATGGACCGTGCTCTCCGTGCCCCGCCTGGGAATAAACAAACATGAATAACAGAGTCTGTCTCTCCAGCAAGGTCCTGGCCCAGGACAGGAGACACATGGCCTGAGAGAGACATAGCACAGCAGGGGTGTCCCAAATGCAACGGGAGCCCAGGAAAGAGCACCCCAACTCTGCCTGGGGAGTCAGGGAGAGCATCACATGGGAAGTGACTTTTGAGCTTTGGGAGTATGAGAACATGGGAAGAGCAAAGGATGGGAACATGCAAAGGACCATGCAAAGGACCAAACATGGGAACATGCAAAGGACCAAAAGGATGGCACGTTTGGGGAATGGTAGCAAGTTCAGGGGCAGCTATGCGGGAGGACCTTTTGGGCAAACAGAGAGCTGGTGGTGCTGGAGAAATTGGTTGAGTTCTGGCCACGAAGGACCTTAAGTGACGAGCTAAGGAGTGTGGTTTCTTTCCACTGCAGTCAGGCACCGTGCGGTCCCCGGGGTTCTCATACAGCGGACAGACACTACAGAGTTTCCAGTTTGGAACCTAGAGGTCAAGGCTGCCCCTGGCGGTCCCTCCCTTGTATTATTTGAATAGATATTTTCTTCCCTGACTAGACTATTCTCCTTTGAAGCAGGAACCAAGTCTTTATTTTTGTGGTCCTGTAGCTTTGCTGTTTATTTAAAGTGGGGTCCAGAAGATCAGTATTACCTGGGGCTTGCTAGCAACGTAGAATCCCAGGCCCTTGGGTTTGAACCAACTCTTCTGGTGATTTCTATGCACATTAAAGTTTGACAAACCCTATCCTCCAAAACTGCTTTGTGCACAAAGTTCATAAATATTTGTTGAATCAGATGTCATTGGAAAAATCTCTTTTAATGACAATTGGATTGTTTAAAAATATTTACTCTTTCAAGTAGCCTAATGGATTAACCCCGAGGAAAAGTTGCAGGAGGATATATTTGTTTGATTCTCCAATCCCACAAAGCTTAAGGAGGTCTGTGCCCTGAAGGATGCCTTATTGGGATGACAGGGAGGGGTCCACCATGGGTGATCTGCTCAAGCTAAATCCTGTGTTGGTGACAGACTTAAAGCAAGCAGAGCTGGAGGAGACGGTGCCTTGAGGGAGGGGCTGGCCTCATGCTCCTGATGGTCCTTGTCTCTAGAACGAATACTTGCACGTGAGTGGCCTGCGGAGATTTGTGGAAGAGGAGATACAGCTGCTGGAGAAGGCCATTGACCAGTGCTTTGCCCACATAGTGCAGCCTCTGCAAGAAGGGGTCCAAAGTGCCAGGAGTTCCTACCGACGGATCCTTGGGGCGTGCCTGGTGGTGAGTGACCCTCTAAAAAGAAAAACCGTGATGTTCGGTGAGACCTGCCTGATTCTCCACCTTTTTTCACTATCCCATTGCTTTTAAAAGAAATAAAGAGCTAGAAGAAATTAGGAGAGAGTGAAAATTGCACACAAGAAAGCATATTGAGTGAATTGTTTGTGCATTGTGAGGACGCAGGGAAGGGTACATGTGCAGCAGAAAGAAATGGAATTTAGGATCCGAGGGTCTTGTTTTGAACGCCAGCCCCACCAAACATCCTCTCTGTAGGCCTGGGCAAGGCCCTAAACCCACTTAAGCTTGTTGGGATTTTTCTTCTATAAAATGGGGATGGTAAACACTTGCCCAATCTATTTCACAGGGCTGATGTAAGAATCAATTAGATACACAGTAAGAAAGCACCCTATAATCTCTCACTTGGCACACAAATTGTTGTTTTATCCTTTAATTATTCAATAGTTATATGGGGTTTCTAAGGGATGAGAGATAAGAAATGTGTGTGGTTGTTTAAGCCACGAAGTTTGGGGTAATTTGTTTCATAGCGATAGGTAACGAAGTGACCCTGGAGAGAACTGTTTCTATACGATGGTGGAAGATCCCAGATCACAAAAGGTGAATGAGTGGGTGGGTGCTGAGAAGGTGAAGGCACGAGGTGGGGACCAGTCCTCTGAGACAGTGTGCTTGTGGAGGAAGGAGCAGCAACAGGCACCTTCAGGCTGTCACCAGGGCTTCATCCCAGGAACCGTCCCCTCTCTCCTCAGCCCTCCAATGGCTTCTTTACTCTGTGGCTATGGGCACAACCCAGGGTGTTCCTATTTCATAAGCAACTTGCCTTTGCGATCAGATATTTGGGCAGACATGTATATACTAACATCATATCTTTAGGTAACAATAGCCTAAATGTCTAATCATACGAGAATGGTAAAGTGAATTATGATACATCCATATGACATTACGTGGTTATTGAAATAATTTTTTGGAAGTATTTACAATGAATTCAGGAAATGCTCATGTTATAATATTAAGCAAAAATTGGCAGAATATTAAAATAGAGATAGATGATAGTAGATTGATATGGGAAGATAGATATGGATAGATAGAGATAGTATGATGCCAGTTGTACCATGCTACATGGCCATTCACTTAAAACATATTCCCTTAAAACATATATCATTGACTAATGATCACAAAGGCCTCTACTGAAATTTCAGTCAGTGCAAATGTATTTTTTATTCTCTTTGCTGAAGATCAATCACCATGTGGCTAAAATTTGTCAAGTCTCTTATAGCTCTAGCTTCATATTATTTTTTTCTTCCGATGTGTGAGTTTATGTCTCTGGGAGAAAATATTACAAAGATATACACATCAAGTTACATTTTATCAAATATTTTTTAAAAAGTGTAAAACACCCTGGTGGCGCAGTGGTTGAGAATCTGCCTGCTAATGCAGGGGACACGGGTTCGAACCTGGTCTGGGAAGATCCCACATGCCGCGGAGCAACTAGGCCCCTGAGCCACAATTACTGAGCCTGCGCATCTGGAGCCTGTGCTCCGCAACAAGAGAGGCCGCAATAGTGAGAGACCCGCGCACCGCGATGAAGAGTGGCCCCCACTTGCTACAACTAGAGAAAGCCCTCGCGCAGAAACGAAGACCCAACACAGCCATAAATAAATAAATAAATAAATAAATAAATAAATAAATAAATAAATAAATAAATAAATAAATAAAATACAAGCTCAAAAAAAAAAAAATGTGGTCTTTAGAAAAAAAAAAAAAGTGTAAAACATCGAGGCTGTGCTTGGAAAACCTAAAACACATACTCGCGGTAGAATCAGAGCACATTTTCATTTAATAACTGCTGATTTGGCACATACTTATCAAGCATGACCTATACCAGGACCAGATGGTGAGAACATCACGATGGATGAAACATTGGGCCTCATCTTAACCAGCTGATGGTCCAGTTTAGCAGCCTGATGAGTAAAGAGACAAATGCAAAGCTGTATGTAAGCAGAGAGCAGAGGATGCTTTGGGAACCCAGGGCTGGGGCACCCGCCAACTTGAGGTGTGACAGCTGTCCTCTCTGTGTAGCTTAATAATACATTGAAAGATCATGTCTCTACTCTTCCCTGTGATTCTTGGTAATGGTGTTTGGCCAAAGGCAGTGCAACTCTGATCCCGTGAATTCTAGGTAACACCTACTAACGCCACTATCTTATTGTTTAATTATCCAGAGGAGTAGAGGAAACCAGGGTTTTCATCAGACTCTGAAAGCAGTTTGCCTGAAAAACGGTATCTATGCCTCCAGGACTCTTGGGAGAATAGATCTGAACGAAGCCATCACGCAGCCCATCTATGAACAGATTGATCCCGTGTTTGGAGTCATTTTTAGGTAAAGGATCCTTCACTTGGCTCCTCTGTGAACAAACATCCGAAGAACGCTCATCTTTAAGAATTTGTACTTTGGATCTGGAAGGGTCCAGAGTAGCTTGCAACTTGAGGAGGAAAACTTAGTCTTTGGCAAAACACAAAAGCCTTAGTTTGGTTTACTTAAAAATTTCCCGTGGTGACCTGGAGTGCAGCTGGAGATGCTGCTTTCAGATTAATATTATGATTCCCATTATTTTTCAAATATCTCCTACATGCACCGGGGATCCATTTTCTTATAGATCTGAGCCCAGGACAGGGGTATTTTGGTTGGAGAGTGTGGAGTTAAGGAAACACACGGCCTTCGTAAATTTCCCTGAATGAGAAAAGGAAAAGTGGCTCACGATGACTCTGCTTGCTTTTGACACACAGCGTGCTCACACGTGGCGTGGGGTGGGGGGCTTGAACCTTCACAGCGCCCCGTCCTTCCCTTCTTCCTTGACCTCCAATCCTTTTCTCCATCCACAGAAACAGTCTCTCCTAATCCCCAGCCTGTCCCCAGTCTCCCTCCTTTGCCCCTGGCATTTCACCTGGCCTACCACCCTCTCCTGTTTCAGCCATTCTACCTTTGCTCGATTCTTACTCAGTGCCTCCACTCCCGTGCCCCCAACCTTCCTTTAAATTTGTTTGGAATCCTGCTATTCTACCTACGCTCACCCACCCCTGTTTACACATCTGTAGTGTAAACTCCAAATTCCTTGGAACGGCCTTCAAGACATTCCACCTGCTTCCAACTGGCCTTTCCCATCTCTCCCCACCCCCCTGTCAGTGTCAACCCCTGGCTTTAACCAGCCTGCAGACAGCAAAGAGCAACTGAGATGTACCAGGAACTTGTGCTAAGCACTTTGCAGTCATCCTGTCGTCACACCCTCCCCATAACCCTCTGAAGTGGCTCTGGTCTTCTTACAAGTGAACACACTGCCATTCGGAGGAATCATATAGTTTTCCCAGGGTCACCTGGCTCATAAGTAGAGAGCTAGGACTTCAAGCCTCTGCCCTCTCCTCTACTCACCTGATGCTTTTTATTCCTGGGATGTCCTGAAACCTAGTTCACTATGTCGTCCCTGTGGAGAACGCCTCCTCCTTCTTTTCACGTCCCTAAATCTTACCCATCTTTTAAGGTGTAGTTCGTCCCACCCTTTCAAGTGGGAACACCTGGGCAGCAGAAAGATTATGAGTTTTGAGGTTAAACAGATCAGTGCCCAAGGTCTGGCCCTGCTACCCACTAGCTGTGCGACTTTGAACACATTAGCTACCGTCTCTGAGCCTCAGCTTTCTCATCTGTAAAATGGACATCGTTGCACGGACTTCATTATGGGAATTTTATAACTGTTAGATCTCGTC
This sequence comes from Balaenoptera musculus, assembly GCF_009873245.2. Lineage (NCBI taxonomy): Eukaryota > Metazoa > Chordata > Mammalia > Artiodactyla > Balaenopteridae > Balaenoptera > Balaenoptera musculus. The sequence continues at coordinate 10,664,259 of NC_045790.1, forward strand.
CTCCTTCTCTTAAAAATGAGTAAAAGAATACCAGCTAGTTTCCTCTTTGTTTTAACCCCACAATAGCCACCGTTGTCTCTTAACATTTTATGGTGCTTTCCCCTGTAGGTCTGGGAAGCCCACTGATGGTTCAGCTCTGATGCCCCACATAGATGCTTTTAAGCACTCTCTGCAGGAGAAGATGACGGAAATTGGGATAAGAAATGGCTGGAAATATGATAGCTATAAAAAGAGTTTCCTGATCCAGGAGGTAAGATCCTTATAAAGAGAAGAGGGCAGCAAGGGTGGGTAGTGGTTTTCTTCCCAGCAGGAGTTTGGAGGTTGCCTGTCTTTTCCCACTTGTTTTCCTGGAGTGTCCAGGGTCTGGGTGGACCTTACAGCAGGCACTGTGGGATACAGAACATAGTGGGATGGGGCAAAGTGAAGCGGTCCTGAGTCTGCTACAGACGTAGCAAGCTTTGTCCCACTGAGAAGCAAGCAACAGTAAACGCTGAGATTGTCAAGTAGACCCAGTTCCCAAGAAGAATCTTCAAAGAATCCTTAGAAGTATAAACATTTGAATCCACTGGTACCATTCTCACTGACTTCTTTATCATTTTTGCCAGTATCATGAAGTATTATCCACAGCGGTGAAGTTTAAAGAAGTGTCTTTTTTTGCAGATCATGTTTCAGTTTTGAGTCCTCAAGACTCTTGTCTGTGACTCAGTTTCTTAGTCCAGCCTGTCTGAGTCTGTTTGGGCTGCTGTAACAAATACCATAGACCGGGCAGCTTATAAACAGCAGAAATTTATTTCTCACAGTTCTGGAAGCTGGAAGTATAAGATCAAGGCGCAGGCAGATTTGGTGTCCAGTTGGGCCTGCTTCCTGGTTCACGGGTGGCCATCCTTTTGCTGTGTGCTTACATGGCAGACGGGGCAGAGGAGCTCTCTGGGGTCTTGTCTATAAGGGGAATCATCCCAATTGGGAGGGCTCCCTCCTTAAGACCTAATCACCTCCAAAGGCCCCACCTCCCAATGCCATCACATTGGGGTTTAAGATTTCAACATAAGAATCTGGGGGAACATGACTATTCCATCCACAGCACAGGCCCAGCCCAAGTTACAGGGTAACACTAGAGAAATCGCCTGTGCCTCCCCCGCCCTCCCCCAAATGCCCCATCCCAGCAGCTTGCACGCACCCGAGTTCAACTCTGCAAATAGTTACCGAGTTTTCTGAGGTGCCCGGCACTGTGGGAAGCACTTGGGGATATAAAAATGCTTCAGATAAAGTTCCTGCCTGTGAGGAGTTCACAGTGGCGGAGACGTGTGAACAGCCAACGGTAATACAGGGCAGAGGAGGCGGTGGCCGTACACGGGAACCCCTGCCCTGCTTCTATTAAGGGATTGTCACAAATGGCTTTTGGTTAACGTGGATTCTCAGATAAGCGCCATCCTGGGAGGCCTGGAGGGACACATCCTCAGAAAGAAGAGGAGGATTTATGAATCTCTCAGCACCTCTGTTCAGAACGACCTGAAGCCCTGTTACGAAGGTGGGCCCCCGAGAGTAACTTTTCCGCCTCCTCCGGGGTCTGTCGGCTCCTTTGGCATCCTTGTCTGCTGCTCGCCCTTCAAAGTGTTTGTCCTCCTGTGTCCTAAGTCCCCATAGCACTCTTGGTCTACAGATTAAAACCAAGCAATTGCAAGGGTGTGGGGAGAGGTCAGCCATGAACCGTTTCCATCTGGGTGTTTCTAGTTCTTTCTGTCCAGCCTTTATCTAGACACCTGGCTTCTCCTCTCCGTGCTGCATCTCAGCTAATTAAACGATAAAATCCATTATCCAATTCTCATTCTTATTTTCTTTAAGTATTTGTAAACTCACTTTCCAGCTTTTTCTTGGTTTGGTGGTCCCACTGTTTTTTTTTCTGGGGTGGGCGGGTGAGTTTGGAATTTTGGAAGCTTCTGCTTAATTCACTCATTAGATTTTCAACATGAAAATGATCTAAATATTGAGTTAGTGTTTTGTGTCATGTTATTCTATTTCCACGGTGTAGAAAATGGTGCTACATGTATGAATATATATAAGTATATGTATGTAGGTATGTATAATATATGTGTGTGTATAGTTTGTTTGCTTGTCTTTTTTTTTTAATGTGCTTTTTTAGTTTTTTAATTTATTTTTAAAATAAATTTATTTATTTATTTATTTTTGGCTGCGCTGGGTCTTCGTTGCTGCGTGCGGGCTTTCTCTAGTTGCGGCGAGCAGGGGCTGCTCTTCATTGTGGTGTACAGGCTTCTCATGGCAGTGGCTTCTCCTGTTGCGGAGCACGGGCTCTAGGTGTGTGGGCTTCAGTAATTGTGGCTTGCGGGCTCTAGAGCACAGGCTCAGTAGTTGTGGCGCACTGGCTTAGTTGCTCTGCAGCATGTGGGATCTTCCCGGACCAGGGCTCGAACCCGTGTCCCCTGCATTGGCAGACAGATTCTTAACCACTGCGCCACCAGGGAAGTTCTTGTTTGCTTGTCTGTCTTTCTGATGCTAAAGGTCTCTAAGCAAGTCCTTGCTGTGCTGTGACTGTGACTATCATTTTTGCCAGAGGCAGCTCAGATCACAGGCAAAAAGGCATGTGAAAGAATGAAAGATGTCCTCAGAAGAGGGCTGGACCAGCAGGTGGCCGAGGGCATGTTCGAACGGGCTCAAGAAAGGATGCAGCACCAATTTCACCAGCTGAAGGTATTTGACATCCATGGTTTGAATTCCAGTCCGAAAGAGGCTCCTGGGGGAGCACAGGAAGCAGGTACAGAAGACAGAAGAAGTTGTAGTTGTTTGGGCCCAAATAGAGCCGGATGCCTTCTGTAGAGAGGGCCCAACCGATGGCCATGATGCTGGGGAGGAGGCCAGCCTCCACTGCCACCACATGCTGGCTCGGGCTTCTCTCTGAGGCCGTGGCTTCAGAAATGCAGCCCCTCCAGCTCTCTCCTGCCTCTTTCCTCTTTACTGAGTCATCACTAGGACAACTGTAATATCTAGAGGGGATCCTAAGCTCTTCACAAACATGAGTTCATTGAATCCCCAGCAAGTCTGTGAACTATACTATTATTGTTCCCATTTTACAGATGAGAAAACTGAGGCAGAGAGAGGTGTATCAAGAGGTCACACAGCTAGTAAGTTACAGAGCGGGTATTTGGGACCAGGTAACCTGGCTCCGGCAACAGCATAATCTTAAGACAGATTTTTTTTTTTAATGAGGGAAAATGACTTGTCTACATTAAATACCAATAGATAAATGCCAGTCAACTATTATAGGTCAGTCCATTACAGTCCCTGGCATAGATATAGGTGTGACGCTGTGTATCTCAGAAGACAGTTCCTAACAGTTTCCTCAAACCTAAGTGCTTCTGTCAAGTACGCTTGGACGATCTTATACCAACCCTGGGTCTCTTAGCTTGCCAACCCCTCCCCAAGTAATATAAATTCTTTGTTTTAGTCCAAGGTACTGCTGGCTGCCCCCCCACCCAGGCCCCAAGCCAATAGGGTTTCCAAATTCATCAGCCTCAGTCCAGGCTTAGCTGACTCTCTCCCAACCTCCTGAGGACCCCGGCTCCTTGCTATTTCCGTCCACCTCTGAACCAGCCTGCTTCCTGAAACCTGCTTCTGCACAATCTCCTCTCCCCGCATCACCACGGTTTTGGAAAATACCTTTCTCCACAATACAAGGCATGTAATATCTCTTGGACCAGGCTAAGAGGTATCTCATTTACCAGGCGTGGTTTAGTTTCCATCATTTAACATATTACCACCGACTACAAATACTTGCAGAAAATTTGCCAAACTCTACAGCTGCCAATCCCCACTGAATGTATAAAAACTGGCCCTTAAGGTGCCCAAGAAAACAATTCCTCTGAAAAATGATTAGCACGTTGAGCATGTACAAATGTATCTTAAATGACAGTAATGCAGGAAGGTGAAACTAGGCAAGACCACAGAGGGTTCCCATTCTCTGATCTCACAAACAAGGAAGCTGAGGCCAAGGGCCTGAGGTACTAGCACAAGGTTCACAGATGCAGCCGAGATTAGAGCTTTGGGTTCCCGGCCTGGTGCATTGAAGAAAAGACCATAAGACTTGGAGTCAGGAGATGCAGGTTCAAAACTAGGCTCTGTCAGGCTAGTGGAGAGTCCAGTGCTTTTCAAAGGGAGGCAAGAGATGCTTAGAAGAGGAAAACTGGTTTTAGTTGATAGAACGACTGAGAGTGGCAAGAAGACATTTCTCAGGTAGTTGGAAAGTTATATATTAATGGTGTATTATGAAAAGCAGGAGGTCAACAAACATTTACGCAGTGACTAAATGCATGATAGGACAATGGGACGGTGACCCTCGCTTTGCCTCTTTTTCTGTCTCTGCGGTGGCTGTTCTCCCCCCACCATGGCTCTGTGCGTCCTCATTACTCCTGATTCGGTCATTCAGCATCAGAGGTACAATTTCCATGAGTCTAGGAAAGGAGATGCAAAGGCAGGTGGGGCCCCTCAGAAATGCTGTCCTGATGACTCTGGTCACCCAGGGTATTCTCAAGTGGTCCACCCTTGGACCTGACTTTGAAAAATTTGCCAAAAGGGGAACTTTGAAAAAGTTGCCAAAAGGCAACCCCAGTCGCTAACACTCTCTGGCTGGGGGATTGGGTGGGGTCCCTTTCATGAGATTCCTTTCCCTTAGGCTGTGCCCTCCTAACAGAATGACCGTCCTTTGTCGTGTAGAATGGAATCACGGAGAAGGTGAAGGGCAGTATCACCACCATGCTGACCCTTGCTTCGTCCCAGGGGGATGGGCTCTACAAGGAGCTTGCAGGTAAATACATACGACCTTTGCATAAAGGGTGATGATGCCGACGCCCTTACCCCCCAAACTGCGGTTGCTCGTTGCTGGATTTAAAGAAACTAAGTTAGGAAGAGTTTCGAGAGCAAGGGATGGAGATGATGAGGACGATTATGACTGCCCCCTCCTTTGCTGAGCACCCAGCTGAGACCAAGCATTATATTCGGGTTTTGTGTACAGTGTCTCACCACATTCTTACGTTCACCCGCAGGGGCAGGCATTCTTGCTCCATTTTGCAGATGCAGAAGCAGAAACTTAGATAATGCGCCGAGGACCCATAGCTGGAAAGCGGCAAATTCAAATCCATTCCTCTGTCCTGGTGTCTCCATAAACCCGTTCTTTTAGATTGATATCTTCCCATGAGAAGCCTCATTTTCTGGTTGTGGTGGAGAAGGTTTGTTTTCACCCACCAGGAAGCTGGGGATGCAGCACCAGGGGCGTGTGGTACAGGCAACCATCTCCCCTTCACACCATGGGCTCCACCAGGTCCCCTGGTGTAAACCGGAAAGTGTAAGCTGGTGCAGACAGCAACTGGGCAATTTCTAGCAAAATTAAAAGTGTGCACATCCTTTGGCCCAGCAATCCTTCTTCTAGGCATTTATCCTCTGATATCCTCATACACGGCAGAGTGGCACGTGCTCAGGGTTATTCAGGGTAGCATTGTTCATGGTGTCAGGACCTCAAAGATCCATCCATAGACTTAGGGGTCGTGACGGTTAAGCTCACTTAGCTACACCACTAGTAGAGGACCTCGCAACTGGTTAAAAAAAAAAAGCAGCTTTATATGTAGCGGTAAGAAACAAGCTCCAAGATATATTGTAAAGTAAAAAAAAAAAAAAAAAGCATGTAATGTGTTGCCATTTGTGAGAGAAAAAAAAGGAAAAGCATATGTACGTGTCTGTATATGCAGAAAAATCTCCATGGGCTACACAGGAACTGGTCACACTGGTTGCCTCTAAGGAGGGGAACTGGAGCCTGGAGAATGGGGAGGGCGGAGACTCGCTTTGCACTGGGTCTTTTAGGTTTTAAACTGTGTGCACAGTTGCCTGCTGGGAAAAAAAAAGAGCTGCTGCCTTTGCTGAGTCCATCAGGGTGAAAGTGGTCAGAGCTATTTCCAAAGAAAAAGCCACAGTTTCCACTCCTAAAGATCTGTCCTGCACTTACGTATTTCTTTGGAAATCATCGTTCTCTCCCAATTCTGGCTGGTGAGACGGCCATCTAACCTGTTCCTAATGGTCTCTGGGAAGGAGATACGACACCCTTGCACTGCAATTTATCGGTCTTTCCCATGACCATCTGTCTTGAACCTGTTTTAAGATTAGAGTCACCCAATCATGTCTTCTTTTAAGAACCCCCTCTCGAAGTGGTCAAAGGTCTTCCGACTCTCCAGGTCTCACAGACAGAAAACGTTCCCCTGAGTTTGATGTAAATTACTCTTGCCACAATTTAAGACCGTCTCCTTTTCTTCCCATTACCAGTGAATATACACTATGTAGGGAGTACTGTGCCAGGTACCAAAGAGGTCTGAAACAGTGCCTGCTCTGAGTCTTAGCTGGTTGTTAAGACAAGATGTGCAAGACTGTAAATCACAATAGCAGATCATATGCATTCACTCCACAAGAAACCACAGCCCCGGGCTTCCCTGGTGGCGCAATGGTTGAGAATCTGCCTGCTAATGCAGGGGACACGGGTTCGAGCCCTGGTCTGGGAAGATCCCACATGCTGCGGAGCGACTAGGCCCGTGAGCCACAACTACTGAGCCTGCGCATCTGGAGCCTGTGCTCCGCAACAAGAGAGGCCCGCGCACCGCGATGAAGAGTGGCCCCCACTTGCCGCAACTAGAGAAAGCACAGAAACGAAGACCCAACACAACCAAAAATAAATAAATTAATTAATTAAAAAAAAAAAAAGAAACCACAGCCCCCTCCTAGGCGCTGGGCAGTGTTCTAGGTACTGAGGATACAGCAATGACCAATACAGACAAAAATCTCCGCCTTCATGGAGCTTACAGCCCAGAGGGCAGAAGGTAGGCAGGAAGTAGAATAAATAAAGTGTGTGGCAAGCCAAAGGGCAATACATGCTATGGAGAAAAATAAAGCAAGGAAGGAGAGAGAGAGGTCCCGGAGGAGGGGCCAAGTGGCCAGGGAAGGTCTCACTGGGAATGTGACATGTAAACAAAAACCTGAGGGAGGGGATGCACTTGGGCACCAGACTTTTATTCCCACAGTGCAGAAGACAGTGGTTATTCAGGGCTGGGACACTGGGGTAGCTTCAAGTAAGCTGGGCCCTAGAATGGAGCCTGGAAGGATAAATATGATTTAAGAGGCAGTGAGGAAATGGGAGACCTTCTAGACTCAGGAGAAAGACAAATAGACTCAGGATTCTGACTCCCTTCTTGGTCAAGGTCTTGGCTCCCATCACTGGCCAGCTCAGGGTGGGTAAGTCTGAGTCATGATGTGGGGCACATAGAGCCAAGGGCGATTGGAGAGGCTTTCAGGAGCAATGCCAGAGCCAACCCCAAGGTCAGTCTGAAGTGTCCCTTCAAAGAGGACTGTGTCAGGGTTCTCCAGAGAAACAGAACCAATAGAATGTACACATATGTCCATATATATATATATATATATATATATATATATAGGAAGAGATCATTTTAAGGGATTGGCTCATGCAACTATGGCAGTTTTGTGCATCCAAAATCTGATAAGGGAGGCCAGCAGGCTGGAGATACAAGAAGGACTTGCAGTTCAAGTCCAAAAACAGTCTGCTGGAGAACCAGGAAAAGCTGACATTGCAGATGAAGTCTGAAAGCAGTCTGCTGGAGAATTCCCTCTTGCTCAGGGGAGACCAGCCTTTTGTTTTAGTCAGACCTTCATCTGATTAGATGAGGCCCACCCACATTGTGGAGGGCAATCTGCTTTACTCAGAGTCCACTGATTTAAATGTAAAGCTCATCCAAAAATATACAGACAGAAACATCCAGAATAATGTTTGACCAAATATCTGGGCACCACAGCTCAGACAAGTGGACACATAAAATTAACCATCAAAAGGATACCACTTGATTGCAGATCATGGGCTAAAAACCTGAGATGCCAAAAATAAGAGCAAATTCACTTAGAACGGGGACAGCTGTGGGGAGAGAGATCGGAGAAGGAGAGAGATGCCTGGAAAAGACTTGGGGGAGGTTTTGTGTGGGGTGTGCTTTGTATCTCCTTCCACTGAGCACTTATGAGGCCTTTGTAAAGACTCAGTGATTTCCCAGACCTTTTTTATGGGTAGGTTTGTGTTTATTTTCAAGGTGCCCCCTATGCTGAGATAAGCCTTAAGGTAAGAGCAAGAATGCCTGGTTTGATTGATCTATTTGTAACACATATTGACTGGACTGTCTGATCTCTAAGCTCCATTCTCAAGCTCACATCCTGGGACAGGTGACTGAGGTCAGAACAGGATTCTCGGGGGATTTGTTTTCTGGGGACGTTTCTGAAAAGGACTAACTCCTAATGCTTGCTTTCTGCTCTTCTGTAGATGTCAAAAGTGAATACAAGGAGATGGAGAAGCTGCACAGGAGCCTGAGGGAGGTTGCTGAGAATGCACTGCTGCGTCGGGGCATGCAAGATTTCCTTCTGAGGATGTCCCCCAGCAAATCTGGCCCCCCCAAAACATAGATTTAATTCTTGGGGCTTAGCACCATGGAGTACAAACCCGGAGGCAAATAATCAGATTTACTACTGTTTGTTAAAACCTAATAAAGAACACCTCCCAACTTTGGGGGCTTTATAGACAACTCAGTCTATTGTTACTTCTGTCATAAGCTGAGTACGGAGCAACATCGTTTCATTTTTCTACTATTGCCACAAAGAGTCATCTTGAAACCCTCACGAAGGTCTAAAGCTTTAGGGACAAGAAACTTGTGCTTTACTGGAGAAAAATATCTAAACAGCAAAACACTTATATGTGGAATCTAAAATATGATACAAATGAACTTATTTATGAAACAGAAACAGACTCACAGACATAGAAAACAGACTTATGGTTACCAAAGGGGAAACGGGGTGGGGAGGGATACATTAGGAGTTTGAGATTAGCAGATACAAAGTACTATATGTAAAAAGGATAAACAACAAGGTCCTACTGTATTGTACAGGGAACTATATTCAATGTCTTGTAATAAACTATAATAGAAAGAATATGAAAAAGAATATATATATATGTAACTGAATTGCTTTACTGTACAACAGAAACTAACAAAACATTGTAAATCAACTATAGTTTAATAAAAAGCAAAAACCAAAAACAAACATTGAAAAACTTAAATATTGTGGGAAAAAATTGCAAAATAAAGCTTTAGGGACCCAATTCTATTAGCCATTTTAATACTGAGGAGACTTTTGGGTAAGGAGGCAACATTGTGCCATGGAAACAACATGGGTTGTTCTGTGGGTTGAGAGCCAGACAGATAAGAGACCTGGCTTTACCACTTCTCAGGATTGTTGTCTAAAACGAGCACTTCTCAAACATTTTGATCTCAGGACCCCACTCTTAAAAATTATTGAGAACCTTAAAGAGCTTTTTTGATGTGGGTTATATCGGTTGATATATACTACACTCAAAACCAAGAAAAATTGTAAATAATTATTTACTAATTCATTTTAAAATGACAATAATAAACCCACTACATGCTTTCATAAATAACATATTTTTATGAAAAAAAACTTTTCAAAAAACTTTAGTGAAGAAGAGTGGCATTCTTTTACACTTTTACAAATCTCTTTATTCTCTGGCTTAATAGAAGACAGCTGGATTCCCTTATCTGTCTCTGCATTCAATCTGTTGCAATCTTTTTGGACAATGAATATGAAAAAAATACAGTCTCACAGATACAGAGGTGGAATACGGAAGAGTCTTTTAATAGACTCTTAGGTCATTTCTGGATATTCTTCTTTGAGACTACAGTCTTGACAAATGGTAGTTTCTTAAAGGTTAGTTGCAGTGTGGAATCTGAAATCATATTGGTGAATTTTTTTTATATCCTGTTACATTAAAATACATTTCTATCTCATATTCTGAATGTATCTTTTACCAATTGTGGTGTCAGGCATTGGTCATTTCGAAAACAGTCATTCACTGGGTTAAGCAGATCCTCCAAATGTTGACATTTCACTATATAATACTAAAAATCATATTTGTTGATATCTCCACCAACTTCACCAGGAAAGTTTTGAAGTATTGGGAATCTGTCAAGCTCGTGGTGGAAGATACAAGTTTTATAAGTACCCATTTTCCCCTAAAAGCTCAGCTTATCATTGGCAACAAATACTGTCAGTTGTTTTCTTTGAAGTGATAGTTTCATTTTGTTCATTTTCAAGAAAATGTCCACCATATAACTAAGCATGATTAACCATAGTTCGTCTGTCAAATGCCATTTCAAACAAAAATGATGTTCCATGAAAATACTGTCAAGTTCAACTCACAACTGAACCATACAAGTGCTTTTCTTTGAGGCAGTAGAAGGGCTTTAAGTGTACTCCCCATTCTGTCACATAAATTGACATCTACTTAAGGGTCAATAATGAATAGAATTAATAACATAATATTTCACTAAGAACATTTTAAAGTGAAACTGGCCTTTTTTTTTTTAACTGCAAGTGCAGAATAGTGAGAAATACAATAGTTACTAGAATAGTTTGGTGGCATTGCCTTGGTTCATGCTAAGGTTCAAGTGCTTTTACTACCTTTGTTTTTAAACCTTCCATGTAAGGGTCAACATGGTAAAAAGAAAAAGGCAAAAAACGTCCTAATTCTAGTATAAAAATATTTTGACCTACCAGACCCCAGAAGTATTTCAAGAACCCCTGAGAACCACTGTTTTAGACAAATCATTTAAACTCCCTCAGCTTCAGGCTATTTATCTGTAAAATATGATAACAGTAATACCTACCTTGAAACTACTAGGGGTGTCAGGAAGTTTAAAATAATGCTTTCAAGAATGCTTTTGACACACTGTACTCAAGAGTACTTGATAAATGGTTATTATTTGGGGGCAGAACAGAAGTAGCATGGTTTAATGGCTTGTTTATTGGGATACTTGGCTAATCCCAGCTCTTCCCACTACTAATATGACTTTTGACAATTCCTTAACATCTCTCAGATTTCATTTTCTCATATACCAAATGAGGGAGATTAACTGGATGGTTTTTAAATCTTTTGCGTCTTTAAAATTCTAGGATATTTAAATTCTTCCCTTATTATTTTGGTGGGGTTTTTTTTCCCCCTGAGTAAGATAAAAAATGATTCATCCATGTAGGTGGGTCTCAGTGCTTCCTCTTCATTTTAAAATTCTAAACACATACAGTTCCATTGCAGTTTGCATAGTTTCACTTTTTATATTTCAAGTGAGGAATGTGGATGACTTCTACTTCCAGCCATGCTTGAGTAACAGGGACCAGATTTACCCTCTGGCCTTAAGCCACTAAAAAAAAAAAAACCAAGCAAGATTTATGAAACAACGGTTTTCAGGTAGGAGAAAATAATAGTGCAGGACAAGGATCCCTGCCAGAAGGGAGACAAAAAAGATGAGCCCTACAATTGCCCATTCTGCTGCCTGAATAGAGTTTCCAGGCCACAATACAGGAAGGGAGAACCCAAACAGAGCCTCAGGTCTCCCTGAGTTGAGACAGAGTTCAGAGTTTGGCGAGTCCAAGGTGGTTAGAATTCACAGGGTGGAGTACCATGAAGAAAAGAGATGTACAGAGAGAAAGCTCCAGAGGTATGAAGCAGGTTTCCCTTGAATCTTAACTGAGTACTGACTAGCAGATGCAAGTGCCAAGAAAGAACCACTGGAAAGGAGCATGCAGAAAAAATACCTAAATCTCACATCAAGCTAGGGGCAGCGTTGGTGGAAAGACCTTCATACACATGGGGTGTCAAGTAGAGTTCTCAGAAGAATATTGCCTTAATATTGGAGCCAAAATAGTCCCAGATTACAGGTTGTTGTGCACCCACCTAACAAAGTTTAAAAACAAGCTTCAGAAGGATCAAACTGTTTTCAAATAACTCATCCCAAAACAAAACATGAAAGCATTTAAAGGAATAAAAAATTCCAGCACCCAACAATGGAAATGTCACAAGGTATGACATCAAAACAAAAATTACCAGGTATGCAAGGAAGCAGGGAAATACGACCCACAGTGAAGAGAAAAATCAGTAGAAGCAGACCCAGAAATGACACAGGTGACAGAATTAGTAGACAAGGATATTAAAATGGCTATTATAAATTTACTCCAAATGCTCAAGAAGATAGGATAAAACATAAACACAATGAGGAGAGAAATGAAAGAAATGAAAAAGACCCAAATTGAACTTCTCGAGATAAAAAAATTCAATGTTCAGCTGGAATTAACAGCAGAATAGATGCTTTTTTAAAAAAAAAGGATTACTTTTTTAAAAAGGTAAATATGTGAGGTGATGGATGTGCTAGTTAATTAACTTGATGGGGGAAATCCTTTTACAATGTATATGTATATCAAATCATACCAAATCATCATGTTGTACTCTTTAAATATCTTACAATTTTATTTGTCAATTTTACCTCAATAAAGCTGAAAAAAAAAAAGAAAAGAATAGTGAGCCTGAAGACAGCATAACAGAATATAAGTCAAAATGAAACACAGAGAGGAAAAAAACTGAAGAAAAAAAAAGATCAGAGTATCAGTGAATTATGAGACATCATAAAGCAACCTAAAATATGTGTTACTGGAATCACAGAAGGATAGGAAAGAGATGCAGATATGGAAAAAAAAAACATTTAAAAGCACAATAGCTAAGAATTTCCCAAACTTTATAGACACTATAAACTTAAAGATTCAAGATGCTAAGTGAATCCCATGCACAAGAAAACAGGAAAATCTCACCAAGACACACCATAAAAAATTGCTAAAAACCAGTGATGAAGAGAAAATCATAAAACCAGTGAGAGGGGGAAGATATTAAACACAGAGGAATAAAGATAAGAATGACAGCAGACTTCTCATCAAAGGCAATGCAATCCAGAAGAGAGAGAAATGATCTCTTTAAAGAACTGAAAGGACAAACAAAACAAAACCATTAACCGAGAATTCTACACCCAGTAAAAACATTTTTCAAAAGCCAGGTGATACAGACTTTGTCAGACATACAAAAGCTGAATGAATTCATTACCAGAAGATTCATATTATAAGAAATGTTAATAGATAACTAATAAGAACCTACTGTATAGCACAGGGAACCTGACTCAATACTCTGTAATGACCTATATGGGAAAAAAAATCTAAAAAAGAGTGGATATATGTATATGTATAACTGATTCACTTTGCTGTACAGCAGAAACAAACACAACATTGTAAATCAACTATATTCCAATAAAAATTAATTTAAAAAAAGAGGACTTCCCTGGTGGCGCAGTGGTTAAGAGTCCATCTGCCAATGCAGGGGACATGGGTTAGATCCCTCATCTGGGAAGATCCTACATGCCGTGGAGCAACTAAGCCTGTGTGCCACAACTACTGAGCCTGCACTCTAGAGCCAAGCCACAACTACTGAGCCCTCATGCCACAACTACTGAAGCCCACATGCCTAGAGCCCATGCTCCGCAACAAGAGAAGCCACCACAATGAGAAGCATGTGCACTGCAATGAACAGTAGCCCCCACACACTGCAACTAGAGAAAGCCCGTGTGCAGCAACAAAGACCCAAAGCAGCCAAAAATAAACAAATAAAATAAATACATTAAAAAAAAAGAAATGTTAAAGAATGTCCTTCATTCAGAAGGATAATGGTACCAGATGGAATTTTTGATCTTCACAGAGAAATGAAGTACACTGAAATAGTAAATGTGTGTGTAAATATATAAGACTTTCTCACTTTTCTTTCATCTCTGAAAGATTTAAAATATTGTTTAAAGCAAAAAGAACAACAATGTATCACAGGGTTTATAATATGTAGAAGTAAAATGTATCAGTATGACAATAGAACAAGGCCAGAAAAGGAGAAATGGAATATATTTTTGTAAGGATTTTATATCTAAAGTGATATAATATTACTTGAAGATAGAGTGTGATAAGTTAAAGATGTATACTATAAACCCAAGAGTAATTACTAGAAACACAGAAGAAAGGTATATCTAATAAGCCACTAAAGGCAGTAAAACGGAATATTAAAAATACTTGAATAATCCTAAAAAAGGGAGGAAAATGAGCAAAGGAACAAATAAAAGATGGTAAAATAGAAACATATAGCCAGATGGTAGATTTAAACCCAACCACATAAATAATTACATTAAATGTAAATGACCTAAAACACTAATTAAAAGGCAGAGATTACCAGATTGGATTGAAAAAAGCAAGATCCAACTACGTGTTGTCTACAAGAAACACACTTTATTTATTTATTTTATTACTCACTAGATTACTGATTTATTAAAAAAGGATACAAATCAATAGCCAAATGAAGAGATATATAGGGCAAGGTCCTGAATAATGGAGCTTATGTCCTTGTAGGGTATGGGGCCTGGCATGGTGGCAAATGGAAGTATGATTCACCATCATGAAGCTCTCAGAAAGGGGAAGAAACCCACTTTAAATATAAAGACACAAGTAGGTTGAAAGTAAAAAGATAGAAAATATATACTTCAAATCCTAATATAAAGTTAGAGTTGCTATATTAATATCAGACAAAGTATTGATTTCAGAGATAAAGAGAGTCATTGAACAGTGACATAATGGTTAATTCATCAAGAGTATATAACAATCCTAATTGTACACCACAAACAGTTTCAAAGTACATGAAGCAAAAGCTGATAGAGCTCAAAAGAGAAAAAGCCAAATCCACAATTACAGTTGGATATTTCAATACCCCCTCTTGTTAGTTGATAGAACAAGTAGAGAAACTCAGAAACGATATAGAATACCTGAATAACATATCAACCAACCTTATAAATTGATATTTATAGAACATTCTACTCAACGGCATCAGAGTACACATTCATTTTGGTGTACTTGGAACATTTACCAAGACAGACCCTATCCTGATCCACAAAACAAGTCCCAATAAGTTTAAAAGTATTGAAATCATACAGAGTTTATTCCCTGACCACAGTGGAATTAAATTAGAAATCAATAACAGAAAGAAATCTGGAAAATCTCCAAATATTTGGAAAGTAAAAAACACACTTCTACATAACCTCTGCAAAGTGAGGTCTGCAGACTAACATCTTGTTGGATTTATATCTCTCTCCTCCAAATCTTAGTTTTTCCCAAATAAAATTACCTCGCTGCTAACAGGAGGTGTAGAGTTGACTCCAGCCAAAGCTTAGAAAGTTAGTCGGAGCTGGCACTGGCAGTGGGGCTGTTTGTTAACTGCCTAAAGAACATAACCAAGAGCTGTCTGTTAGGAAGGCACTTAGCTGGCAGAGCAGAACAAATGGGGAAGAAGCTGGGGCAGAGTTTTGAGTCCTGGCTGATACTAACAAGAATCCAGGAGAGAAGGTCAGAACAGATGCCAGAAAGAAAGGGAAAGCTTACACAAAGCTTACACATGAAGGGTGGAATCAAGAGGAATACAGGAGATTCAGGAGCAAGAGCTGCTGGTTCAGGTGGTTAATGTCGGGAGCAAGAGTCTTTCATTTGCACCAGTCAGAATGGACATGATTAAAAAGTCTACAAATAATAAATGCTGGAGAGGGTGTGGAGAAAAGCGAACCATCCTACACTGTTGGTGAGAATGTAAATTGGTGCAGCCACTATGGAGAACAGTATGGAGGTTCCTCAAAAAACTAAAAATAGAGTTGCCAAATGATCCAGCAATCCCACTTCTGGGCATATATCCAGAAAAAACGAAAACCCTAATTCTAAAAGATACATGCACCCCAATGTTCATAGCAGCATTATTTACAATAGCCAAGACATGGAAGCAGCCTAAATGTCCAACAGATGAACGGATAAAGAAGATGTGGTATATATATACAGTAGAATACTACTCAGCCATAAAAAACAATGAAATAATGTCACTTAGAGCAACATGGATGGACCTAGAGATTATCATACTAAGTGAAGTAAGTCAGAAAGAGAAAGGCAAATGCCATATGATATCACTTATATGTGGAATCTAAAATATGAAACAGGGACTTCCCTGGTGGCACAATGGTTAAGAATCTGCCTGCCAATGCAGGGGACATGTGTTCGAGCACTGGTCCGGGAAGATCCCACATGCTGTGGAGCAACTAAGCCCATGAGCCACAACTACTAAAGCCCATGCGCCTAGAGCCTGTGCTCCACAACAAGAGAAGCCACCACAATGAGAAGCCCATGCACTGCAATGAAGAGTAGTCCCGCTCGCTGCAACTAGAGAAAGCCTGCACGCAGCAGTGAAGTTCCAATGCAGCCATAAATAAATAAATAAATAAACAAATAAAATAAAATAAAATATGACACAAATGAACCTATGAAGCAGAATCGCAGACATAGAGAACAGACTGGTGGTTGCAAGGGGGGAAAGGGGGTGGGGGAGGGATAAATTAAGAGTTTGGGGTTAGCAGATACACACTACTATATATAAAATAAATTTAAAAAGGACCTACTGTATAGCACAGAGAACTATATTCAATATCCTGTAATAAACCATAATGGAAAAGAATATGAAAAAAGAATATATATATGTATAAATGCATCACTGTGCTGTACACCAGAAGCAAACACAACATTGTAAATCAACTATACTTCAATTTAAAAAAAAAGTCTTTCGTTTGGTCCTTAGTCTAGCCCACGGGCTCCATCAAGGTTCTAAGTCACAGCTGATCCATCTTCCCAGGAAATGGGACACTAGCTAGAGTTGGGCAGGATGCTACCATCAGAAACAGCAAGACTGGGGTTCAAGCCAGGCCTTGATTCTACAGGAGACCAGGGGAGAAGTTACATTGCTCAGAAGACTGGGAGGTGGGCAGGGAAAACAACAGTTTTTGAAAACACAGCTTTAAATGCCACACAGTATTCTGATGTATAGATGTACTACCCTTTATTTTCCTATGGTTGGACATTTATATGGTGCTGTTTTTCTCCATTGCAAATAATATAGTAGGGAATATTCTTATACAGATATCTCTGTCTCCATCTCTGATTTTTATCTTCAGGATGAATTTTTAAGAATTCCATTACAGGATCTGAGTATAAGAGCATTTTAAAGTCTCAAATATTTTCAAGAAACACTGCTTACTAGCAGGAATGAGAATTCTGTGATACCATTTTTTTTAAACCAAAAATGAATATTATTCTTTCCTGCAGTAGGTCCATGGGATCAGATTTATAATATTACTGCCTTGTACTGCTTGGGTTGACATTTTTCTTTTTACTTTGAAGGAATTTCAAACTCAGAAAAGTTGCAATAGTACAAAGAACTCTCATCTACCGTGTATCAACTTGCCAACATTTTATAACATTTGCTTTACCATTCTTTATGAATGTATGCGTGTGCTTGTGCATACCTTTCTCAACTATTCCAAAGGAGTTGTGTATGTCATGTCCCTTCACCCCCTAATATTGTAGTGTATTCCATAAAAACAAGTATGTTCTCTTACATAACCCCAGTATAATGACCAAATTCAGGAAAATCAACATCAGTATAATACTATCACCTTATCCACAGTCTACGTTCAAATTTCATCAATTGTCCAGTTGGTTTATAAAGCAATACTTTTCGGTATAGCATCCAACCCAGGACCAAGTACTTCATTAGATTCCTTTAATCTCAGACATATTTGAGGAATACAGGCCATGTGTTTTATAAAATGTGGGTTTGTCTGATGTCTCTTCGTGATCAGGATTAGATATCTTTGGCTAAAAACAACCGCTTAAGTGCCTCATCCTTTTTAATGAACAGAGTCGGAATTCACTGCTGACCTCTTGACAATGAGGGAGGAATCTGGAAACTAAAAGCAGATACAAGTCTAGAAGCAGGTCCCTCACTTTCTGTCCTGCAGGGCAGTCCTCACTAGCCCATGGGGGTGAATGTGTAGGGCAGGGAGATTGAGGAGGACTGGGAATAAGCCTCCCAGTCTCTTAAACCTGGAATGTCATCTGCCCATGGCTGCTGGTGACCAGGAGGCATTGCCAAGATACTTTCACAATGTGGAGCAGGAGCAGGGAGAAGGCAGTGGACCCTCAGCTCCATTTCAGCCTGTGGGCTTCAGGAGGCAATACCTTCCTTTCTCAAGCTTCCCTGACTCTCCAGATCGGCTGAACCCCTGAAGCGCAGGGCGCATCTCAGAGCACAGCAGTGGGGGTGACAAAAGGCATGACCTTTGCCACTAAACAGAGGAGCCTGCCAGGCTGAGAACACTAGCAGCTCCCTGTCTCCTGACCTCCCTTGGTCTCTCCTCCTCATGTTCATTTTCCAGCAGCCCTCTTTGGGCCCCACACATCCTCCTTTGGGAATTCCTCCCTTTTCTATCTTCTGGTGAAAGCTCCAGAGCTCATGGCCAAAGCCTTTTATATATATAAAACTGAATCACTTTGCTGTACACCTGAAACTAATGCAACATTGTAAATAAACTATACATGAATAAATTTTTTTTTAAGTTTAAAAAAATTAAAAAATAAAAAATGTTTCACTGATAAACGGCATAAGGGAATGTGTTGTTTGTGGAGCACTTCATTATCTGACAACATGGGATAAATGAGGTGTTATTATCAAAATACAACAGCATCAGCACTTCCTTGTCAAGGAGAGAATTGAGAAGCGACCTCTCATTTTCTCTGAAAGCATCATACCACGTGCAGTGTGTGTTACCAATTTACCTTCAGTTCTTCTGTTTCTTTTGCATTTCTCTCCATTCCAATTGAATTACCCAGAAAATTACAAATGTGTGCTGGTTTATTTTCTTCTTTCTAACTACCATGTCATAGCTCAGTATATCTTCCCTTCTCCCAGCCACATGGTTTAATCTGATTAGGGATAAAGAGAAAATTGATAACAAGCCATGAAATCTGGATGAGACTGTGTTCTAGACACCCTCTGTAATAAGAACCACTTTAAATTTCTATTTTAAAATCTTGCTGCCTAGTCTTTATACAAGTCTTTTCATTTATTTTTCCCTCTGGCAGAAACATGTGGGTTCTTGCTGCTGGAAAGGGGACAAGTTATGTGACTGTGGTCTTTGTCTTTTGGCATCACATGGAGAAAAAGGCAGATTTTACTTTGAGTGAGAAGATGAGAAAAGGCAGTATAGACAGGTAGAAAGAAAGCTGATGACCATTGATTGGCTCTCTCTCTCTCTCTCTCTGTCTCTCTGAAGTCAAAACCTGTAGTAGAAAGTTTTAAAAAACCTGGTAGAATTGTTGAAACTCTGAAACTACCTGTGTCTTAGAAACAGTTCAGGGTGACTGAAACATTCCTACTCAAGTCCAGATTGGGCAGAGCCAACATTAGGTAGCAATAATTGAGGACAATTAAGGACTATATTTAGGCATGTACTTCTTTACATCTTACTGAGACTGTTCAATTTTTATTATTTTGATAATGACATTTATTTACACTATTTGGGTGAGTATAATAAAGGGGCTCAAAGAACTCAGGAGAAGAAAGGATGAACAGAGTGAGAAATTAGAAGTTTTTAACAAAGAGTTAGAAAATATAAAGAGGAACCAAACAGAGAGAAGAATACAATAACTGAAATAAAAAATACACTAGAAGGAATCAACAGTAGATTAGATGATACAGAAGAACAGATCAGCACACTGTAAGTCATAGCAGTGGAAATCACTGAAGCTGAAGAAAGAAAAAAGAATAAAAAGAAATGAGGACAATTTAAGAGACTTCTGAGACAACAACATCAATCATACTAACATTTGCATTATAAGGGTCCCAGAAGGAGAAGACAGTAAGGGGCAGGAAACATATTTGAAGACATAATAGGTGAAAACTTCCTTAACCTGGGAAAGGAAACAGATATCCAAGTCCAGGAAGCACAGAGAGTCCCAAACAGGATCAACCCAAAGAGGACCTCACCAAGACACATTGTAATTAAAATGACAAAAATTAAAGATAAAGAGAGAATATTAAAGCAACAAGGGAAAAGCAACAAGTTACATACAAGGGAACTCCCTTAAGGAAATCAGCTGACTTTTTAGCAGAAACTCTGCAAGGCCAGAAGGGAGTGGCATGATATATTTAAGGTGATGAAAGGGAAACTCGACAACCAAGAATACTCTACCCAGCAAGGCTATCATTCAGATTTGATGGAGAGATCAAAAATTTACAGACAAGCTGAAAGAGCACAGCTCCACCAAACCAGCTTTATAAGAAAGGTTAAAGGAACTTCCTTAAGCAGAAAAGAAACTAGAAATATGAAACTTATGAAAGGAAAATGCTCATTGGTAAAGGCAAATATACAGTAAAGGTAAAAATCAACCATGTACAAAGCTAGCAGGAAGGTTAAAAGACAAAACATTAAGCATGGGAGGAGGGAAGTAAAAATGTAGGGTTGATAAAATGTGTTTGAACTTAAGAGATCAGTAACTTAAAATAATCGCGTATATATATATACATATACATAGATAGATTGTTATATATAAAACTCATGGTAACACAAACAAAAAATCTATAGTAGATACACACACACACACACACACACACACACACACACAGAGAAAGGAATCTAAACATAACATTAAAGGTAGTTATCAAATCACAAGGGAAGAGAGCAAAAGAAAAAAAAAGGAACAAAGAAGAAAACTACAAAAACAACCCCCAAACAATTAACAACATGCAATAAGTACATACCTATTAATAATTATTAATACTTTAAATTAAATAGACTAAATGCTCCAAACAAAAGACATATAATGATGAATGGATAAAAAAATAAGATCCATGTATATACTGCCTATAAGAGACACACTTCAGATCTGAAAACATACATAGCCTGAAAGTGGGGGGATGGAAAAATTATTCTATGCAAATGGAAATAAAAAGAAAGCTTGGTTAGCAATACTTATATCAGACAAAATAGACTTTAAAACAAAGACTATAGTAAGAGACAAAGAAGGACTTTACATAAAGATAAAGGGATCAATCCAACAAGAAAATATAACAATTTGTAAATATATATGCACACAGCATAGGAGCACCTAAATACATAAAGCAAATATTATCAAATATAAAGGGAGAAATTGACAGCATCACAATTAGAGTAGGGAACTTTAATACCCAACTTACATCAATGAACATATCATCCAGGTAGAAAATCAATAAGGAAGCATTGGCCTTAAATGATATATTAGAACAAATGGACTGTATATATACATTCCATCCCAAAGCAGCAGAATACACATTCTCTTCAAGTGCACTTGGAACATTCTTCAGGATAGATCACTTGCTCGGCCACAAGACAAGTCTCAGTAAATCTAAGAAGACCGAAATCTTATCAAGCATCTTTTCCAACTACAATGCTATGAGACTAGAAATCAACTACAAGAAAAAAAACTTCAAAAAACACAAACACATGGAGGTTAAATGATATGCTACTAAACAACCCATGAATCACTGAGGAAATCAAAGAATAAATTTAAAAAATACCTGGAGACAAATGAAAATGAAAACACAATGATCCAAAATCTATGGATGCAGCAAAAGCAGTTCTAAAAGGGAAGTTTATAGAGATAAAAGCCCACCTCAGGAAACAGGAAAAATCTCAATAAACAACCTAAACTTACACCTAAAGAAACTAGAAAAAGAAAAAAAAAAACAAAACCCAAAGTTAGCAGAAGGAAAGAAATCATAAAGATCAGAGCAGAAATAAATAAAACAGTGACTGAAGGGGGAAAAAAGAAAAGATCAATGAAACTAAGAGCTGGTTCTTTGAAAAGATAAACAAAATTCATAAACCTTTAGTCAGACTCATCAAGAAAAAAAGAAAGAGAGCTCAAATAAGTAAAATCAGAAATGTAAAAGGAGAGGTTACAACCAACACCACAGAAATACAACGGATCATGAGAGATTACTATGAACAATTATACACCAATAAAAGGGATAACCTAAAAGAAAAATGGACATATTTATAGAAAGGTACAATCTCCCAAGACTGAATCAGGAAGAAATAGAAAATAGAAGCAGACCAATTACCAGTAATAAAATTGAATCAGTAATTTAAAAACTCCCAACCCATGAAAGTCCAGGACCAGATGGCTTCACAGGTGAATTCTTCCAAATATTTAGAGAAGAGTTAACACCTTTCCTTCTTAAACTATTCCAAACAAAATTGCAGAGGAAGGAATATTTCCAAGTTCATTCTATGAGGCCAGCATCACCATGATACCAAAACCAGACAAAGATATCACAGAAAAAGGAAAATTATAGGCCAATATTACTGATGAACTTAGATGCAAAAATCCTCAACAAAATTTTAGCAAACTGAATTCAACAATACATTAAAAAAATCAGACACCGTGATCAAGTGGGAATTAGCCCAGGGATGCAAGGGTGGTTCAATATCTGCAAATCAATCAGAGTGATAACCAATTAACAAATTAACAAGAAAAATAAAAGGAATCCAAATTGGAAAGGAAAAAGTAAAATTGTCACTGTTTGCAGATGACAGGATACTATATATAGAATATCCTAAAGATGCCACCAAAACACTACTAGAACTCATCAATGAATTTGGTTGCAAGACAAAAATTAATATACAGAAATCTGTTGTATTCCTATACACTAAAAATAAACTATCAGAAAGAGAAATTATGAAAATAATCCCACTTACAATAACACTGAAAAGGATAAAATACCTAGGAATAAATCTAATTAAGGAGGTAAAAGACCTGTACTTGGAAAACTGTAAGACACTGATGAAAGAAACTGAAGACAATGCAAACAGATGGAAAGCTATATTGTATTCATGGTCATTTTAACAATAACCATACTACCGAAGGCAACCTACAGCTTCAATGCAATTTCTATCAAAATACCAATGGCATTCTTCACAGAACTAGAACAAATATTCTAAAAATTATATAGAAACACAAAAACCCCAAATAGGCAAAACAATCTTGAGAAAGGACAAAGCTGGAGGTATCATGTGCCCTGATTTCAAACTATACTACAAAGCTACAGTAATCAAAACAGTATAGTACTGGCACAAAAACAGACACATGGATCAATGGAACAGAACAGAGAACCCAGAAATGAACCCAGGCATATACAGGCAATTAATGTATGAAAAGGAGGCAAGAATATGCAATGGCAAAAAGACAGCATCTTCAAGTGGTGTTGGGAAAACTAGACAGCTACAAGCAAAAGAATCAAATGGGAATACTCTCTCATACAATGCACAAATATAAATTCAAAATGGATTAAAGACTTAAATGTAAGACCTGAAACCATAAAACTTCTAAAAGAAAACATAGGCAGTAAGCTGTTTGACACTGGCCTTAGTAATATTTTTTGCATATGTCTCTCCAGGTAAGGGAAACAAAAGCCAAAATAAACAAATGGGACTACATCAAACTAAAAGACTTTTTGCACAGCTAAGGAACTATCAACCAAATGAAAAGGCTACCTACTGAATGGGAGAAGATAATCGATATATCCGATAAGGGGTTAATTTCCAAACTATACAAAGAACTCACGCAACTCAACATCAAAAAACCCAAGAAACCCAATTAAAAAATGGACAGAGTGTCTGAATAAACATTTTTCCAAAGAAGACATACACATGGCCAACAGGCACATGGAAAGATGCTCAATGTTACTAGTTATCAGGAAAATGCAAATCAAAACCAGAATGAGATATCACCTCACACCTGTCAGAAAGGTATTATAAAAAAGACAACAAATAACAAGTGTTGGCCAGGATGTGGAGAAAAGGGAACCCTCATGCACTATTGGTGGGAATGTAAATTTGTGCAGCCACTATCGGAAACAAAATGGAAGTTCCTCAAAAAATTACAAATAGACCTACCACACGATCCAGAAATCCTACTCCTGGTTATTTATCTGAGGGAAAAGAAAAACACTATTATCGAAAAGTTATATGCATGCCTATGTTCACCGAAGCATTATTTACAATAGCCAAGATATGAAAGTAACCTAAATTCCCATCAATAGATGAATGGATAGAAGATGTGGTGTATACACACACACACACACACACACACACACACACAATGGAATGTTACTTGATCATAAAAAAAGAATGAAATCTTACCATTTGTAACAACATGTAACAATATGGATGGATCTAGACGGTATAATGCTAAGTGAAGTAAGTCAGAAGACAGACAAATATTGTATGATTTCACTTATATGTGGAATCTAAAAACAAAACAAATGAACAAACATAACAAAACAGAAACAGAGTTATCGATACAGAGAACAAACAGGTGGTTGCCAGAGGAAACGGGGGCGGGGGGAGGAAAGAAATAGGTGAGGGAGAGTAAGAGGTACAAACTTCCAATTGCAAAATAGATGAGTCACAGATATGAAGTGTTCAGTGTGGGGAATATAGTCAATAACTATGTAATATCTTTGTATGGTGACATAGCCATAAGTATGGTGATCATTTTGGAATGTATAGAAATATCAAATCAGTATGTTGTATAACAGGAACTAACACAGTGTCGTAGGTCAATTATATTTCGAAAACAAACAAACTCATACAAAAAGAGATCAGATTTGTGGTTACCAGAGGCAGGGAATAGGGAGGGGGAATTGGATAAAGGGGGTCAAAAAGTACAAAGTTCCAGTTATAAGATAAATAAGTACTAGGGATGTCATGCACAACATGATAAATATAATTAACACTGCTGTATGTTATATATGAAAGTTAAGGGAGTAAATCCTAAGAGTTCTCACCACAAGGAAGAAACACTTTTTCTATCTCTTTCATTTTATGTCCATACGAGATGATGGATGTTCACTAAACTTGTTGGGATAATCGTGACATATGTAAGTCAGATCATTATGTTGGACACCTTAAATTTATACAGTGCTGTGTGCCAATTATATCACAATAAAACTGAAATTAAAAAAGAGATTGTATGCACTTTATAGTGCATACAATCTTTACCTTTTAAAAAAGTGTTTCAAGTGCTGCTCTCCTGAGGCATAGAGTTTTAGAAATATTGCTGGTGGACTAATAACCAACAGATCAAATCAGACCCTACACTGTAGGTTCTCCAGCTCCTACGGAAATCTAATTATGCCTGGAAAAGGGAGTGTACACACTCCCTGCTGTAAAATATGCTAGTAAAGACCTCAGCCATAAGACAACCAGATATGCTGCAGATTCTTTTCCAGTGGGGAGAAAATTTTACATTTTCTCCACAGTCTTCTGTTTTCTTCTATCACTTGTTTATAACAAAGTAATAGAAGAAGTTTTTCAACATGAGCCTAGAAATTGCTCCAATTTCTTCATAGAAATGGAAAATAATGTCTGCTTGGTAAGTCAGAATCTGGTTTGCTATACATATTCACGGGTGTCTTAGTCTGCTGGAGCTGCTGTAACAAAAAACCACAGACTGTGTGGCTGCAACAACAGAAATTTATTCTCTTCGGTTCTGGAGGCTAGAAGTTCAAGCTCAAGGTGTCGGCAGGGTTGGTTGGAGACCTCTCTCCTTGGCTCGTAGAAGGCTGCCTTCTCACTGCAGCCTCACACCGTCTTTCCTCTGTCTGCGCTCCCTGGAGTCTTCCAGTGTGTCTGAGTTTCCTCTTTTTATATGGATACCAGTCAGACTGGATTAGGGACTGGTATCCCATCAGCTTCATTTTAACTTAATTACCTCTTTAAAGATACTATCTCCAAATATAGTCACATTCTGAGATAGTGGGGTGTTAGAGCTTCCACACGTGAACTTGAGGGGGACAGAGTTCAGCCCATAACCACGGGCCAGTCTTCCCAGGACCAAGGGACGCCTGGTGCATCCTTGACAAGGCCCAATGCTGGCTGCCTCCACACTCCGGACATGTGCTCTTCACCAGTCCTTCTCCAGTAATTCATGGTCAGCACTACCTGTCTACTAAGTCTGATTAGGGCTCCAATGCCCAAGAGTAAGCCCCCCCTCATGAAAGCTTGCAATCTAGCTTTGGAGATATGGAGATGTGGAGGTGACCTCTATAAACAAAACCAAACCTAAAGAGAGGTCCAAAGAGTTATGGGGCTTCAGTGGGGAGAGGGAGCTTGTTGCCTGGTGTCCTAGTCCGTTTGGGCTGCTATAAAATACCACAGGCTGGGTGGCTTATAAACAACAGAAATTTATTTCTCACAGTTCTGGAGGCTGGGGAGTCCAAATCAAGGTGCTGGCAGATTCAGTGTCTGGTGAGAACCCACTTCCTGGTTCATAGCTAGGGCCTTCTCCCTGTGTCTTCACATGACGGAAGGAGCAAGGGAGCTCTCTGGGGCCTCTTTTATAAGGGTACTAATCCCATTCACAAGGGCTCCACCCTCAAATGTAAATTGGTGCAGCCACTATGGAAAACAGTATGAAGAGTCCTCAAAAAACTAAAAGTAGAGTTGCCATATGATCCATCAATCCTATTCCTGGGCAGATACCCAGACAAAACTATAATTTGAAAAGATACATGCACCCCTATTTTCATAACAGCACTGTTTACAATAGCCAAGACATGGAAGCAACCTAAATGTCCATTGACAGATGAATGGATAAAGAAGATGTGGAGGGCTTCCCTGGTGGCGCAGTGGTTGAGAATCTGCCTGCCAATGCAGGGGACACGGGTTCGAGCCCTAGTCTGGGAAGATCCCACATGCCGCGGAACAACTGGGCCTGTGAGCCACAATTGCTGAGCCTGCACGTCTGGAGCCTGTGCTCCGCAACAAGAGAGGCCGCGATAGTGAGAGGCCCGCGCACCGCGATGAAGAGTGGCCCCCACTTGCCGCAACTAGAGAAAACCCTCGCACAGAAATGAAGACCCAACACAGCCATAAATAAAATAAATAAATAAAAATAAAAAAATAAACAGGAGCTGTTGTTAAAAAAAAAAAAAAAAAAAAGAAGATGTGGAGTGTGTATATATATATATATATACACACACACACATATATATTTATATATATACACACACACACATATATATACATATATGTGTGTGTGTGTATATATATATATAATGGAATATTACTCAGCCATTAAAAAGAATTAATAATGCCATTTGTAGCAATGTGGATGGACCTAGAGATTATCATACTAAGTAAGTCAGAAAGAGAAAGACAAATACCATATGATATCACTTAAGTGTGGAATCTAAAATATGACACCAATGAACACGTCTACGAAAGAGAAACAGACCCACAGACATAGAGATCAGACTTGTGGTTGCCAAGGGGGGAGGGGCGTGGGGGAGGGAAGGATTGGGAATTTGGGATTAGCAGATGCAAACTATTATATATGGGATGGATACCTAACAAGGACCTACTGTATAGCGCAGGGAACTGTACTCAATATTCTGTAATAACCTAAATGGGAAAAGAATCTGAAAAAGAATAGTTACATGTATATGTATAACTGAGTCACTTTGTTGTAGAGCAGAAATTAATACAACATTGTAAATCAACTATACTTCAATAAGATTTTTTTTAAAAAAAGGGCTCCACCCTCATGGCCTAATTACCTGCCAAAGACCCCACCTCCTAATACCATCACATTGGGGGGGTTAGGATTTCGATATATGAATTTTGTGTACAAATATTCAGTCCATAGCACCTGGGTAGCTGTAGCCTCTTCCTGAAAAGCAGTGACTGTAGGAGACAGTAAGCTGAGCCGAGCTAATGGCACTGGAGGGTGTTCAAGTCCAAGGCCCCTCACTCCTCCAGGCCCTCATCCCTCTTCAAAGGGTCATGTTCTTGATATCAAGAGGGCGAGGAGCCAAGAGGTTGGGCCTTTGTTCAATAAGGCAGAAGTCAAGACAAAACCCTGCTCAAGTAAGAGAATGAGAGAGGACGTGAGGTCATACCTCCCCAGACGTACATGAGCACGCCCCATGGATGTCCCTCTGAGGCTGTCCACCTGGAAGGGTACGGTTCCCCGGACGAGTAGATTCTGAAAATGCACACATTAGTCTCTCCTCTTTCTCCCCATCAATTCTTTTCCTTCCAGAGGGCAGGGGAAATTTTGGGTTGTCTTGAAAACAAGAGCGCACATAGAGATCTCCATGATTTCTTCTTGGGTGGGTGAAGGTCAGTGCTTGGAACTTGCATGTGTATATGCAAGTGACCAGGGAGTCTTGTTTAAAGGCAGGCTCTGATATAGCAGGTCTGGGGTTGGAGCTGGAGATGCTGCCTTTGCAGCTGTCTCCCAGATCTGCTCAAGCTGCTGGTCTCTGGACCACTCTTCGGGGAGAAAAGAGGGAGAGGAAGTCAAGAGCCCTGGCTACAAGCCCTGCCTTTTCTGCTGGGATGCCTGTACCAGTTACTTCACTTCTTCGGGCCACGGACCCCTCATCTCCAAAATGAGGGAACAGTGTGTCACTGAACTCAAAGGTCCCTTCTGGATCTCACATTCTAAGAGACTAACTTGAAGTTTGCCAAAGGGGTGGGGCATTTTCCCAAATGATAATAGACTGGATGAAGAAATAGGAAGGCCACAGCAGATAGCAGTACTGCACAACTCCAGGGATGCATGTGAGTGGGACCCCCTGGATTTGTACAGTGGAGCAGCCCCAGGGTTACCAGGCAAACTTTTCTATGTCTGTTTATTCCCTTAACTCTTGAGTTCCCACAAAAGTTCCTCTCCATGTAGAATGCATTGCCAATTTTTAGAATTGCCGTATGCTTGAGGGATCAATACTCCTCCAACTGCCCACTAATGACAGGTCCCCCGGCCCCCTGAGAAGTGCTTTCCCCTCTCCGTCAGAAAAGATTAGGCCTAAAAGGGCCTGGTGCCTGGAAGAGGAAGCTTGGGAGCGACTGCTCGGTGCTTTGAATGTGCGCCAAGCTGTGCTGTAATATGAGACCACGCACTCAAATGTGCCCAACTGAATACTGGAATGTCAGCACCAGAGGGGCCCTGGGAATCACCAGGGTGCAGAGAGGTCAAGGGTGTGCGTTTGGCATGTTGGCACCTGGATGCTTGGGCTTCAACCCTTTGGCAAAATGCCTGTAGCCTCTGGAGACGCTGTTGCCCGGCCATGCAGTCATGCGGGGGAATGGGCTCTGTGCGTGCCCAAGCTCAGGGCACGAGGCTGGAGAGAGGACTCCTCAAAGGAGAAAACAAGAACACAGACCTGGCTGCCAGGCAGGCTGGTTTCTAAAAGAGGGATGCTGCCAGAGAGCAGAAGAGTTGGAAGGGACCGTAAAATCCCTCCCGATGAATCTCTGATCCAAGATACGCCTTCTGGGAATGCAGGCTTGGAGGAGGAGGACGTGGCCGCAGGGACTTTCTCTTTCTGTCTTCTGTGGCGGTGGACAGTGGCCGGAGCAGTGTGACCAAATGGAGAGTCAACCACGCTCACACTGATGTGGCATCTGCTGGCCCGCTGCCCTCATCTGGTAGGCTTGTGAGTGCTCTTGGTCGGTTTTCCCTGCTCAGCCCCTGCCTCTGGCTGAGGTCTGACCATCTGCCTCTAGTCTGGGTCCCCGCCAGCTTCTTTCTATTAATGCAAGGGACTGGAAGAGTTTCCGGAGAAAGACAGCAAGATTCACAAGCCTGTTCCTGACACATGCTAAAATCCTCAGGAGATGAAGGCCACTCTGTGAGAGGCACGCGTGTGGAGAACCGGTGCGGGCCGGGGAGGTGGCCAAACGCACGCAATCCAGAGAAGGGGAGAGATGCCCTACAGCAAGAATGCTCACTCAGCCTTGCCAAGAGCTCGTCCTAGTGGCTCTTAAGGAGCAGACACTTAATCCCAGCCAGTCTTCATTCTAACTCACTGTCTTTACCTTGGATTTGAGGTTTCCATGCATAATAGGTATCAGTATGAGTTGGGGAAGGGGGAAAACTATTGATCTGAGGATGAATCTATCTTGAGAAATACACGTACGCGCACACACACTTTCCAAGGAGCGCGCTGAGGGATCCAGGGAGGGGATCTCCAGTGCCGGCCACTCCCTGCACCCTGAACCTCGGCTTAACCCCAGCAGAGCCCCCAAAGCTCATGAGCAGAGAGGAATGGTCTGTGGAAATGTGGCCAGATGATTCCGACACTTTCTTCTCTTCTTCTTTTGGATGAAGAAAGTAAAAGAGAGAATATCTGGGCTAGAGAGAGAGCAGACCTGTAGCCTCATGAGCCCCAAGGCAGGACTTCCATGAGACTGTCCACAGACTTGCCTGGAATCAACGTTGGCCCACTATGTTTGTGTCTTAATACACTGTGTTTGTGCATTACCCACATCATTTATTTTCTATTTTCTGATACTTTGACATCCGGGGCCTTGCTGACCCTGGAGGGACTGCCCCTCATTACTTTGGCCCCCTCCTCCCCGCCTCAGGATTATCCAATTCCTACAGCTAGTAAATAACTTGCCTTCCAGTGGGTGTGTTTTTCAAATGCAAACCAACTAGTCCAGAGCCCACCCCCACGCCACCTCTTTTATTGGGCTCTGACTCTGGTCACTACCCCCCCTAATCAGCCCAGGGCCAGGTACCAGACCACTAGGGACAGCCCCCATGCTCCAGAGCCTGCTGAAAGTATTCAAAATAGCTAATCCTAAACTTGCTTACCCTGATTTACCTGTTCCTTCCCAGGGAAATCACAAGGAAGGCTCTTGCCCACATTTTCCCCACTCCATCTGCCTCCTGACCCACCCTGGTGTGGCCTGCCCCGCCCCCTTTTTCTTAGTTTGAGCAACAAACTATCTTTTCATTAGCACTTGCCTCCTCATCTGTTGGCCTTACCCTACCTCAAATCTTCTATTAATACATTCTGTTTTTAAAAATTAAGTAATTAATTAATTTTATTTATTTTTGGCTGTGTTGGGTCTTCGTTGCTGCGTGTGGGCTTTCTCTAGTTGCGGCGAGCGGGGGCTACTCTTCGTTGTGGTGCGCAGGCTTCTCATTGAGGTGCGCGGGCTTCTCATTGTGGTGGCTTCTCTTGTTGCGGAGCACTTGCTCTAGGTGCGCGGGCTTCAGTAGTTGTGGCACGTGGGCTCAGTAGTTGTGACTCGCAGGCTCTAGAGCGCAGGCTCAGTAGTTGTGGCGCACGGGCTTAGTTGGTCTGCGGCACATGGGATCTTCCCGCACCAGAGCTCGAACCTGTGTGCCCTGCATTGGCAGGAGGATTCTTAACCACTGCACCACCAGGGAAGCCCCACATTCTGTTTTAAAACAATTTCCATTGACATAGAGAAGCAAAAAGACTCATGACATTCCTGTGGCCGTGATGGAGAAATATGGGCTGAATGCCAAGAGATATAGATTGTGTTATAAGAGCCAAGCATACTTGCCCAGTGCATCGGTATCATCTTGGGGCCAAAGAGAGCCAGTAGGGTCATCCAAAGCCTTAGTCCTGAGCTTTTCAGCATATTATCAGTGGCCTGGTTGTAGCAGATGGCAGGCTTGTCAGATTTATAAATGACACAAAGGTAGGATTCGCTAATATTATGGAAGATAGAATCAAAATTCAAAAAATCTCAACAGGCTGGAGTGATGAACTGACGCTCACAAGATAAAATGTAACTGGGGATAAATGTAAAGTAGATGCTCACTCAGAATCCGTAAGGCAACTACTAAGAACAAGATGGAGAAAACCTGGTTTAATAACCCATATGTAAAGTGGTTTGGGTGACTCAGTCAACAGTGTCAAGCAGCATTTAAATGTCATTTGGTCTCAGGCTGCAACAGCAAAGAGTTGTGTCTGGAGCAAGGAGGCAATGTCCCAAAGTGCTATACTCCTACAGACCTGCAGACCAATGTTGGGTTGTCCATCTCAACAGATATTTTGAGAAGGAAGAGGAGGTCCAGAGAAGGATGACCAGGATGGCCAAGAGTCTAAATACAAAGCCATACATAGAATAATAAGTGTTTATTTTTTATTTTTTTATTTTTAAAATTTATTTATTTATTTATTTATGGCTGTGTTGGGTCTTCGTTTCTGTGCGAGGGCTTTCTCTAGTTGCGGCGGGGGGGGCCACTCTTCATCGCAGTGCGCGGGCCTCTCACTATCGCAGCCTCTCTTGTTGCAGAGCACAGGCTCCAGACACGCAGGCTCAGTAGTTGTGGCTCACGGGCCTAGTTGCTCCGCGGCATGTGGGGTCCTCCCAGACCAGGGCTCGAACCCGTGTCCCCTGCATTGGCAGGCAGATTCTCAACCACTGTGCCACCAGGGAAGCCCTATTTTTTATTTTTTATTTATTTTTATTTTTGGCTGTGTTGGGTCTTCATTGCCACACGTGGGCTTTCTCTAGTTGTGGTGACTGGGGACTACTCTTCCTTGTGGTGCATGGGTTTCTCATTGCGGAGAACAGGCTCTAGGTGTGTGGGCTTCAGTAGTTGTGGCATGCAGACTCAGTAGTTGTGGCTCACGAGCTCTAGAGTGCAGGCTCAGTAGCTGTGGTGCACAGGCTTAGCTGCTCCGCGGCATGTGGGATCTTCCCGCACCAGGGCTCGAACCCACGTCCCCTGCATTGGCAGGCAGATTCTTAACCACTGTGCCACCAGGGAAAGTCCCAATAAGTGTTTAAAGATTGGCTAAAACAATCATGGATGAATCAATCACAATAATGAACTAGTGTAAAATTACATGTGCAAAGAATTTTTAAAAATTAAATAAATGGGGCTTTTGGTTAAATATGACAGATTGAATATAAATATTTATCTCCTCTGCCTTTAGAACCCCACTAAAACAACTAAAAATGGTTTTGGTATTTTGTTGTTGTTTTTAGGCACAAACCTAGTTGAAATGGATGGGAGAGAAAACAACATCAACAAAATTCTAGAAGCTGAAAAGCAGAAAAACGAAGATTAAAGAAAACTGAATTCCCTAAATTGTGAAGGCAGAGAGGCCAAGGAACAATCTGATTTGAAAACTAATGTGGTGGTTTTAAAACACAGCCCCCAAATTCTTTGACACTCCTCCCAGTAAGAGATGGCATTTATGTCCTCTCTCCTTGATCTGGAAGGATGTGACTTTTTCAATCAGTAGAGAATAGCAGACGTGATGCTGTAGAACTTCTGAAGCAGTTCATAAAAGACCATACAGCCTCTGCCTGGTTCTCTTGGAATGCTTGCTCTCAGAGTGCTCCCTCTTGGACCCTAGCCATCAGTCTGTGAGAGACCAAACTACATGAAGAGACCACGTAGAGAGTCCCAGCTGAGTCCCACCTAACAGACTGAGTCCAGTCCAAATCATTGCAGCCCAAGTACCAGATGAGTAATGAAACCATCTTGGAAGTAGATCTTCCAGCCTCAGCTGTTTCAATCTTCAGCTATTTGAGTCACATTTAGCCATCTGGGTCTGCCCAACTGAATTCCAGACATCATTGCCTGGCCTGCCCACATTCCTAACCCATGGACTCCATGAACCTGTTAAAATGGTTTTAGTTTCATGCTATGAGGATTTGGGATGGTTTGTTACACAGCAATAGTAACTGATACAAACCATAAAACTCCCCAGAGTCTCAGGAACTGACAGCACCAGATACCTTTCGAACCGGTTTGAAGGTAGAGCTTAAAACTGGATGATTTTGAGAATCTGTATATTAAGCATTTCAACTTCCAGCTAGTCTCTCTGACTCCATACTCTGGGGAAATTGTTCCTTCCCTTCTCCAACAGAAAACTGTGGGCTGGTCTCTCGGGGGTTTCTAGACTGAGGAACATCAAGCCTGGTTATATCATACTGATAGCATACTGAAAACAAATTAAGTACACAGCAGGATGCTGATGCCCACTTGTCAGCCCTCTTTCCCCTTCAGCTCCCAGAAAATTGACTGCCAGTCTTAGACTCTCCAGAGAGAAGGCTGAAGATGATCAAACTACAAGAAAAAAATATTAAAGACAAATACTGGGGGTTCCCTTGTAAAACAGCCCATTCAGATCACCCCCACAATGAAAGCCTGAGTTGACCCACCCACATCCACAGATTTTTCAAATAGCTTTTTCAGTCCTCCGCTCTTAAATACAATCAAGACTTTAGAGAAAAGTCTCTCAAATAAGAGATAAAGACCAAAACAAAGAGAATATAAGCAGCTTAGAGGAAACAGAGACAATTATAGGGAGAAGAAAATATTTCTTAGAAACTATCATTAATATCTTTAGGGAGACATGTGAAGATATTGCACTGATGAGAAAAGAAAGTGCTATGATTAAAATGTATCACACAGTAAGAAACTCCTGGAAATTAAAAAATTTGCTAGCAGAAAGTTTTTAAAATTAAAAAGGGCATTTGCAAGATAAATTCAAGGAAATGTCCCCAAAAGTAGGACAAAAAATGAGAAGATGGAAGCTGGGAGTGAAAAGCTAGGAAAATTAGAGAACTTGTTCAGGAAGTCCAACGTCTGAATAAGAAGAGTTTTGAAAAAGAAAAGGCAGGGGGGAGGGAGGGAAGGAAATTGTGAAGGGAATAATTCAAGAAAATGTCCCAGAAATATAGAACCTGAGATTTCAGATTGAAAGGTCCCATTTAGTGCCTGGAACAATGGGTAAAAACTGACCCATATCAACACTCATCTTTGTAAAATTTCAAAACACTGGGGACAGAGGAAGTTTCAAACACTTCTAAAGAGGAAAGGAAGAAGGTCATAGGTAAAGGTCAGGGATAAGAATGGTTTTGAACTTCATAATATTGGAAGCTAGAGGACAATAGTAGAATGCCTTCAAAATTTGGAGGAGAAAATATCTCAACTTAGAATTTTATACCTAGACAAACTATCAGTCCAGGGTGAAAGTAAAAGTAAAGATATTTTCAGCTGTGCAAAGTCTCCATAAAAGTATTCTACCATAAATGTGCTCCACCAAACAAGGAAGAGAAAGGCAGGATAATAAGAAAGCAGAGGCTCCAACCCAAAACAGAATCAAGGAGAAGCTCCAGGATTAAAGTGAAGGAAAATTTCTGGATAATAGCCATGAACTAGGTGTAGAGTGCAATTGGTCTACATGAAGCCAATCAGAAAGATTGGGGGGGATATCTACAGAAATATAAATTAGTAGGATATCTGATGTATTTGATTATATCTAGAAGAGAGGGATGCAAATGATGCTGGGGGATGGGTGGAGATTGGAGAAGAATTCGTGATACATAAATAGAAAACTACAGAATCAGAAAAATAAGATAATTACTAACTCCACGGAAAATCAAATATTGTAGAAGAAAATATATCACATGGTTTGGCTGTAAATAGTATCTACATAGTCATAATAAAATAAGCTGAAAAACGGTCTAAACAGAAGTATGATATGGTTTTACTACGAGGGCAGGGGAAGGAATGTGTTTGAGGTGGGAGGTAGGGAAAGCTAATTCTTTTCTCCACAGTGGGAATGGATAATGCATAAAACACACAAAAATCAGGAAATAGCAGTATAACTGTGTTATTTAGAAAGATGGAAATAAATATAAAAAATAACAGTTTAAAGACTGCAAATGGGTGCCTATGGGAATTAGGATTTGGGTTTGAGCATTTAGGGAGCTGTTGTTTCATAATAAACCTGTAGAACTAATTGATTATTTTTAAAAATTATTTAAAATGCATGCATATCTTTGATAAATGTAAAATCTAAATTAAAGGATGAAAACCTTCATATTGCACTAGCTGTGATATATATCCAGTGCTTCAGGAAGGGGGAGAAAGAAAGAAAAATATTCTATCACTTGATATTCTGTCTGATTCCTTCACTCTTTCCCTCCCCTTCCTTCCTCTCTCCCTCCTCTTCTCTTTTTCCATTTATTTGCCTTGTTTTCCTCTCTTTTACCACCATAATTCTTTCTCAATTTCTCTTCAACTTTTTCCCTTTTTTCTCCTTTTCTCTCTTTCTGGCATGACATGTAGCCAAAATATCTTTATTATTATTACTTATTATATTTATTGAACATAATGTTTCCTGTTCTTAGTTCTTAATATTAAAAGCACGCATGGAATGTTCTTTCTTTCCCCCAACCAAAGCAATCTAAGCAGCAAAATCAGTTTAAGTTACTTTTTAACAAGGTGGAGAAATTTTTCATGTTAAGGCGCTCTTAGACTTGGGAGAGATGTCAGAGGTCACTGGGTCCAACCAGTCACCTGGTTTAGGAGACCCCCTCTGCGGTACTTCTGTTCAGCACAGACTACCCAGGCTCTGATTAAACAATGTGAATTTTCAGTCTTCAGCGAGGACCTCCAGAGCCAGACAGCTCAGTTGTGAATAAGAGCTTCTAGATGGTGAATGGAAATCTGCCTCTTTCTCTAGGATTAAAAAAAAAAAAACTAACACTGCTCCCCATGACAGCTCTTCATATATCATCTGTCAGCAGAAATCCCATCCCCATGAGTGATTTCTGCTCTGGACTAAACACTACTCTTTCCTGTTGGTTTCTGGACCCTTCTCCACCCTACTCACACACATGGGCACTCTCTAAGCTGCAATTTACTCTTTCAATCAGAGGCACCTAGAACTAAACATACTTCACCAGGTGTGAGCTCAGTGGTACAGACTGCAGGAGCTCTGTCACCTCCCTTTTTCTGCTCACCATGCTTCTGCTGATGCAGCCCAAGTTTTGAAATAGCTGAATATCTATTTCTCTCAACTCTTGCTGACTTACATCAACCTCAAAGTCATTTAAAATCTTATTTTTTTCTCTTATGTGTTCCTGAGAGGCCTGGTATCCCATATCCTGTATGTAAACAGATGAGTTTTTCCAGCATTGATGTCTATTTCACATTTATCCCACTAAATCTCTTCTTCCAAGTTTTGGCCCCAATTTTCACCCTGTTTTGAGAAGTTCCTTATGATTCACTTGAATGAACATGTTTGGCTCCCAATTACAAACTGCTCACATTAAAATTACTTCATCACCCAATTCCCAAACAAAATTTACATCACCTCAGCTCCAAGACAGATCCCCTTCAAGCCCCTCACTATATGACCCATGTTGGATCCCCTGGGCCATGAGTTTGACAATAGGAGGAAGTCCAGGCCAGCCCTCCTCTTGGGTATCTGGCCTGTGCCTATGATGGGGAGTGGGATTCATGGCATTTACTGCCTACAACCCTGGACCAGTGTCAGAAAACTTGAGTTGTCTCCTGTAATCCATCATCCATCCCCACATCTTCTGGGAAATGAATGAAAATGAGCCGAGCACGTGGGGACAGATCAGATGGTTGGGTGGGTGCCATACTGGACGCGGAGCAGGGAACCCCATGAGGTGGAGGCCCCTGCTCCCGCCGCCTCGGACTCCGCACCAGCTGTCAGCAGCTGGACACGAGCGAGAGAGCCACGGCACAGTGAATACTCCATCTGTCAGGGGCTGTCAACTCTGAAAAATGGTAACGATGGCTAACATTTGCGAAGCGCTCTGTGGTTTCAGCATTGCTTTCCCTTGTAATAAGCCTTGAGATGGGAAGGCCGGGGAGAAGCAACCCAGCATGACCGACGAGGAAACCAAGACTTGAAGAGGTTCGGAGATTTGCCCACAGCCCCAGCGCTTGGGAGGGTGGGGCTGGAGGCAAGGTGGGGCATCCTGCCTGCAGTGTTCTCACCACAAGGCATCTCTGAAGCCAACTGTCAGGTCATCGGTTAGTAAGTGTTGACCTACCAACTGCGCTGGGCCTATTGCTGGGCTAGATGCTGGAGGGGGTACACACAAGAGTATGACGCGTGAACCCTGACCTCCACGAGCACAGAGCAAGCTATGGCACTTTGTTCAGGCACCTGAGCAGGTGGGGCAGCCTCTGAGCACAAGAGCCATGGAGAGAAGAGGAGGCCCGCTGGGTGCAGGATGCTTCAGGAGAGGGGCAGGGCATGGGCTGGTCCTGCAGGGTGAGCTGTGTTGGAAAGTCTGGGGAGATGGGGGCGGGGGCCAGGCAGTGGGTGGGTGTGAGTGGGGAGGGGAGGGGTGAGAAGGGACCGGCCTAGTAGGGGTCAAGGTGAAGAAAACAGGATGGAGAGGGTGAGCCGGTGGCAGCCATTGGCCTTGAGCAAGGAGGTGAAACCCATGCTTTAGGCGTCCAGCTCACGAACATTTATGGGGCTGTGCTGCAGCCTGGGGTGGCAGTAACAAGAGGGGCGCGGTCCCTCCTTCAGGAAGGTGACAGGCAGGATTATCTTACATCCTCGCAGGATGAATGCCTCCTCCCCACACGCCAGTAGCACGAGACATCTTCTACTGTTTGGCACTCAAAGGAATAAGACTTACAATTTTCTAAAATTTGTTTTGGTTTAATTGTAAACAAAGTCTTTTTACTATTATAGCTCAGAATTTCCTTCAGCATGAGCTGTAGAACACCAGCCCTGTTCTCTGTGTGCACTTAAAAAGGGAGAAAACTTAATACTCCATCCCCCTCTTGGAGAGGCACCATGCTCAACAGCATCTTAAAGGCTCTGATAAGTCCTGCAATAAAAGGACACTTTTGCTTTGACCAGAGAATCCTTTTTCAAGGGACTCCTACGAACATCTCATGAAACTAGTGGGCTCACAGTCACTGTCTCATCCCATCCGATCCTCAGAACTGCCCTGTGAGAAGGGGTTATTATCTTTATGTCCAGTGAAAATGCTGAGACTAAGAACTTAGTGCTTTGCCCAAAGACATGCAAGTAGGAATCCTCAGATTAAAGTCTGGACTCAACACTATGAGTCTATGGCTTTGTCTGAATTCAGGCGTACAGTGTCTGAATCATCTTTTTTTTTTTTTTTAATTAATTTATTTTATTTTATTTGTTTTTGGCTGCGTTGGGTCTTCGTTGCATGGGCTTTTCTCTGGTTGCAGCGAGCGGGCTTCAGCACTTGTGGCTTGTGGGCTCAGTTGCTCCACAGCATGTGGGATCTTCCCAGACAAGGGCTCGAACCCGTGTCCCCTGCATTGGCAGGCGGATTTTTAACCACTGTACCACCAGGAAGCCCTGAATCATCTTTTGAAGACAATTATCGTATTTTTCCTAATTAACAAAGTATACATACTTATTTGGGGGTGGGGTGGATACAGAAAGTTATGGAGGAGGAAATAAAATTCACTAGGAATGACTTAAAGCTGATCAGACATAGATTCTCCAGAGGCCTGGGCTGTTCTGATTCAGAAGCCCCTTTCCTTGGGTACATTCTTCCTCCCCTCACATTTAGCTCTTATTGGCAGGGGGCGTTGGGGCTAGTGGCTGGAGGTGGTTGATGGATTTCAGTTAAGATCAGATGGGTGCTTTGAGATAAACGACAAGATGACAAGCTAGAAAGCATTTATGTTATTGATCAAACAAACTTGTATAAAACCACGCAAGCCAAATTCCTACATCATTTCATGTGTACAATAAATACTTTTTACCAAAACTCTCCTGAACAAGACCTAAACTGATGAAATTCACTGTATAATTAAACAATAGTTACTTTTTTAAAACGGTAAATATAAATTCTGGGTTTTGAGAGATTATGTACTTTTCACCAGGACATTCCTATGAAGCTTACAACGACAGAAAAAGATAAACACTGGTTTGTGAACCATGGACAAAAATTGTATTTTAATATTTATATTTCACCTGAACCAGATTAAAAACAAATGATGAAGAAAAGACTAAAAGTAAAAATTAATGAAGAATATATTTTTGTAGAGCAGGCCACTAATAAAGAAATAACAAGATACCTAGATCGTCACATTCACGGAGACAAAGTATATGGGAGCTCCCAGGGGCTGGGGGAAGGGAGTGGGGGATTATTATTCCTTGGGTATGGAGTTTCCATTTTGCAAGATGAAACAGTTCAGGAGAAGGGTCGCACAACACTTTGGATATACTTAACTACTGAACTATGTACTTAAAAATAGTCAAGGTAGTGTATTTTATGTTATGTGTATTTTAGCACAATTAAAAATTTTTAATTTTAAAAATAAAAATAAATTAGGAGTTTGGGATTAACAAATACACATTACTATATATAAAATAGATGAATAACAAGGACCTACTGTATAGCACAGGGAACTATATTCAATATCTTGTAATAACCTATAATGGAAAAGAATCTGAAAAAGAATACATATATATATACAAATATATATGTGTGTGTGTGTGTGTGTGTGTGTGTATATATATATATATATAAAACTGGATCACTTTGCTGTACACATAAAGCTAACACAACATTGTAAATCAGCCATGCTTCAATTAAAAAAATAAATAAATAGCAAATTATAGTGAAGATATATGTAAAAAAAAAAAACTAAATATATGATACGGACCTTTGTGCTTGCTGGAAAAAGAGGATGATATGAGAAGGGCAGTGGCCTGGGCCTTCCCACTGTGCTCAGAATAATCCAGGTCCTTCCTCCTGTGTTCTCTGTGCTCCGCCTCACAGGCCTCCTGTCTGCCCCTCTAGCTTATCCACTTTGTCTCCATACTGAGGTCTGTGAATCTACTTGCTCCCTGTGCGTCGAACGCTCTTTACTCAGATCCTCACACAACACATATCTGTGCAGCACTCGCTGTGTGCCAGGCACTGGTGTAGGCATTTGGGATGCATGAGTGAGTTGCCTTCACAGAGCTGGGCTTCTACAGGCCATAAACAATATAGTAGTAATCATTTGCAAGCGTAGCAAATTATGTGGTAAGTTAAGTCTATTAGGATAATGGGCAAAAAAGACCAAAAGTGGAGCAGGGTAAGGAGAATCTCCAGGCAGGTCCTGGAGAGCGATTTTAAACAAGATTCTTAGGGTCAGCTCCACTGAGAAGGTGACATTTGAGAAAAGACTGGAAGGAGGCAAGATTTCACCTTGCAAACATGTGGGGGAACCACTCCCGGCAGATGGAACAGTCAACACAAATTCATCAGGCAGGGACGGAGATGCAGACAGATGGGAATTCAGGTCCAGAGTTCAGGTAAAAAAATCAAACTAGAGAGAAGAGGAACCAAGATGGCAGAGTAGAAGGACGTGCTCTCACTCCCTCTTGCAAGAACACCAGAATCACAAATAGCTGCTGGACAATCATCGACAGGAAGACACTGGAACTCACCAAAAAAGATACCCCACATCCAAAGACAAAGGAGAAGCCACAATGAGACAGCAGGAGGGGTGCAATCAGAGTAAAATCAAATCCCATAACTGGTGGGTGGGTGACTCACAGACTGGCGAACACTTATACCACAGAAGTCCACCCACTGGAGTGAAGGTTCTGAGCCCCACGTCAGGCTTCCCAACCTGGGGGTCAGGCAATGGGAGGAGGAATTCATAGAGAATCAGACTATGAAGCCTAGTGACAATTGACTGCAGGACTTCGACAGGACTGGGGTAAACAGAGACCCCACTCTTGGAGGGCGCACACAAAATAGTGTGCGCATCAGGACCCAGGGGAAGGAGCAGTGACCCCGGGGGAGGCTGAACCAGGCCCACCTGCTAGTGTTGGAAGGTCTCCTGCAGAGGCGGGGGGTGGCTCTGTTTCACCGTGGGGACAAGGACACTGGCAGCAGAAGTTCTGGGAAGTACTCCTTGGCGTGAGCCCTCCCACAGTCTGTTATTAGCCCCAACAAAGAGGCCAGGTAGGTTCCAGTGTTGGGTTGCCTCAGGCAAAACAACCAACAGGGAGGGAACCCAGCCCCACCCATCAACAGTCAAGTGGATTAAAGTTTTACTGAGCTCTGACCACCACAGCAACAGTCAGCTCTACCCACCACCAGAGCCTCCCATCAAGCCTCTTAGATAGCCTCAACCACCAGTGGGGCAGATAGCAGAAGCAAGAAAAACTATAATCCTGCAGCCTGTGGAACAAAAACCACATTCACAGAAAGATAGACAAGATGAAAAGGCAGAGGGCTATATACCAGATGAAGGAACAAGATAAAACCCCAGAAAAACAACTAAATGAAGTGGAGATAGGCAACGTTCCAGAAAAAGAATTCAGAATAATGATAGTGAAGATGATCCAGGACCTCGGAATAAGAATGGAGGCAAAGATCGAGAAGATGCAAGAAATGTTTAACAAAGACCTAGAAGAATTAAAGAACAAACAGAGATGAACAATACAATAACTGAAATGAAATCTACACTAGAAGAAATCAATAGCAGAATAACTGAGGCAGAAGAACGGATAAGAGACCAGGAAAACAGAATGATGGAATTCACTGCTGCGGAACAGACTAAAGAAAAAAGAATGAAAAGAAATGAAGACAGCCTAAGACACCTCTGGGACAACATTAAACGCAACAACATTTGCATTATAGGGGTCCCAGAAGAAGAGAGAGAGAAAGGACCAGAGAAAATATTTGAAGAGATTATAGTCGAAAACTTCCCTAACATGGGAAAGGAAATACCCACCCAAGTCCAGGAAACGCAGCGAGTCCCATACAGGATAAACCCAAGGAGAAACATGCTGAGACACATAGTAATCAAATTGGCAAAAATTAAAGACAAAGAAAAATTACTGAAAGCAGCAAGGGAAAAATGACAAATAACATACAAGGGAACTCCCATAAGGTTAACAGCTGATTTCTCAGCAGAAACTCTACAAGCCAGAAGGGAGTGGCATGATATACTTAAAGTGATGAAAGGGAAGAACCTACAACCAAGATTACTCTACCCGGCAAGGATCTCATTCAGATTTGATGGAGAAATCAAAAGCTTTACAGACAAGCAAAAGCTAAGAGAATTCAGCACCACCAAACCAGCTCTACAACAAATGTTAAAGGAACTTCTCTAAATGGGAAACACAAGAGAAGAAAAGGACCTACAAAAACAAACCCAAAACAATTAAGAAAATGGTCATAGGAACATACATATCGATAATTACCTTAAACGTGAATGGATTAAATGCTCCAACCAAAAGACACAGGCTCGCTGAATGGATACAAAAACAAGACCCATATATATGCTGTCTACAAGAGACCCACTTCAGACCTAGGGACACATACAGACTGAAAGTGAGGGGATGGAAAAAGATATTCCATGCCAATGGAAATCAAAAGAAAGCTGGAGTAGCAATACTCATATCAGATAAAATAGACTTTAAAATAAAGAATGTTACAAGAGACAAGGAAGGACACTACATAATGATCAAGGGATCCATCCAAGAAGAAGATATAACAATTATAAATATATATGCACCCAACATAGGAGCACCTCAATACATAAGGCAACTGCTAAGAGCTATAAAAGAGGAAATCGACAGTAACACAATAATAGTGGGGGACTTTAACACCTCACTTACACCAATGGACAGATCATCCAAAATGAAAATAAATAAGGAAACAGAAGCTTTAAATGACACAATAGACCAGATAGATTTAATTGATATTTATAGGACATGCCATCCAAAACAGCAGATTACACGTTCTTCTCAAGTGCGCATGGAACATCCTCCAGGATAGATCACATCTTGGGTCATAAATCAAGCCTCAGTAAATTTAAGAAAATTGAAATCATATCAAGCATCTTTTCTGACCACAACGCTATGAGATTAGAAATGAATTACAGGGAAAAAACCATAAAAACCACAAACACATGGAGGCTAAACAATACATTACTAAATAACCAAGAGATCACTGAAGAAATCAAAGAGGAAATCAAAAAATACCTAGAGACAAATGACAATGAAAACACGACGATCCAAAACCTATGGGATGCAGCAAAAGCAGTTCTAAGAGGGAAGTTTATAGCTATACAAGCCTACCTAAAGAAACAAGAAAAATCTCAAGTAAACAATCTAACCTTACACCTAAAGGAACTAGAGAAAGAAGAACAAACAAAACCCAAAGTTAGCAGAAGGAAAGAAATCATATAGATCAGAGCAGAAATAAATGAAATAGAAACAAAGAAAACAATAGCAAAGATCAATAAAACTAAAAGCTGGATCTTTGAGAAGATAAACAAAATTGATAAGCCATTAGCCAGACTCATCAAGAAAAAGAGGGAGAGGACTCAAATCAATAAAATCAGAAATGAAAAAGGAGAAGTTACAACAGACACCGCAGAAATACAAAGCATCCTAAGAGACTACTACAAGCAACTCTATGCCAATAAAATGGACAACCTGGAAGAAACAGACAAATTCTTAGAAAGGTATAACCTTCCAAGACTGAACCAGGAAGAAACAGAAAATATAAACAGACCAATCACAAGTAATGAAATTGAAACTGTGATTAAAAATCTTCCAACAAACAAAAGTCCAGGACCAGATGGCTTCACAGGTGAATTCTATCAAACATTTAGAGAAGAGCTAACACCCATCCTTCTCAAAGTCTTCCAAAAAATTGCAGAGGAAGGAACACTCCCAAACTCATTCTATGAGGCCACCATCACCCTGATACCAAAACCAGACAAAGATACTACAAAAAAAGAAAATTACAGACCAATATCACTGATGAATATAGATGCAAAAATCCTCAACAAAATACTAGCAAACAGAATCCAACAACACATTAAAAGGATCATACACCACGATCAAGTGGGATTTATCCCAGGGATGCAAGGATTCTTCAGTATACACAAATCAATCAATGTGATACACCATATTAACAAATTGAAGAATAAAAACCATATGATCA
Source organism: Balaenoptera musculus (assembly GCF_009873245.2). Lineage (NCBI taxonomy): Eukaryota > Metazoa > Chordata > Mammalia > Artiodactyla > Balaenopteridae > Balaenoptera > Balaenoptera musculus. The sequence goes on from NC_045790.1 coordinate 10,708,715, forward strand.
TCTCAATAGATGCAGAAAAAGCTTTTGACAAAATTCAACACCCATTTATGATAAAAGCTCTCCAGAAAGTGGGCATAGAGGGAACCTACCTCAACATAATAAAGGCCATATACGACAAACCCACAGCAAACATCATTCTCAATGGTGAAAAACTGGAAGCATTTCCTCTAAGATCAGGAATGAGACAAGGATGTCCACTCTCACCACTATTATTCAACATAGTTCTGGAAGTCTTAGCCATGGCAATCAGAGAAGAAAAAGAAATAAAAGGAATACAAATTGGAAAAGAAGAAGTAAAACTGTCACTGTTTGCAGATGACATGATATTATACATAGGGAATCCTAAAGATGCCAGCAGAAAACTACTAGAGCTAATCAATGAATTTGGTAAAGTTGCAGGATACAAAATTAATGCACAGAAATCTCTTGCATTCCTATACACTAATGATGAAAAATCTGAAAGAGAAATTATGGAAACACTACCATTTACCATTGCAACAAAAGAATAAAATACCTAGGAATAAACCTACCTAGGGAGACAAAAGACCTGTATGCAGAAAACTATAAGACACTGATGAAAGAAATTAAAGATGATACCAACAGGTGGAGAGATATACCATGTTCTTGGATTGGAAGAATCAATATTGTGAAAATGACTATACTACCCAAAGCAATCTACAGATTCAATGCAATCCCTATCAAATTACCAATGGCATTTTTTACGGAACTAGAACAAATCATCTTAAAATTTGTAGGGAGACACAAAAGACCCCGAATAGCCAAAGTAGTCTTGAAGGAAAAAAACGGAGCTGGAGGAATCAGACTCCCTGACTTCACACTATACTACAAAGCTACAGTAATCAAGACAATATGGTACTGGCACAAAAACAGAAACATAGATCAATGGAACAAGATAGAAAGCGCAGAGATAAACCCACGCACCTATGGTCAACTAATCTATGACAAAGGAGGCAAAGATATACAATGGAGAAAAGACAGTCTCTTCAATAAGTGGTGCTGGGAAAACTGGACAGCTACATGTAAAAGAATGAAATTAGAACACTCCCTAACACCATACACAAAAATAAACTCAAAATGGATTCGAGACCTAAATGTAAGACCAGACACTATAAAACTCTTAGAGGAAAACATAGGAAGAACACTCTTTGACATAAATCACAGCAAGATCTTTTTTGACCCACCTCCTAGAGTAATGGAAGTAAAAACAAAAATAAACAAATGGGACCTAATGAAACTTCAAAGCTTTTGCACAGCAAAGGAAACCATAAACAAGACGCAAAGACAACCCTCAGAATGGGAGAAAATATTTGCAAATGAATCAACAGACAATGGATTAATCTCCAAAATATATAAACAGCTCATTCAGCTCAATAGTAAAGAAACAAACAACCCAATCCAAAAATGGGCAGAAGACCTAAATAGACATTTCTCCAAAGAAGACATACAGATGCCCAAGAAGCACATGAAAAGATGCTCAACATCACTAATTATTAGAGAAAGGCAAATCAAAACTACAATGAGGTATCACCTCACACCAGTTAGAATGGGCATCATCAGAAAATCTACAAACAACAAATGCTGGAGAGGGTGTGGAGAAAAGGGAACCCTCTTGCACTGTTGGTGGGAATGTAAATTGATACAGCCACTATGGAGAACAGTATGGAGGTTCCTTAAAAAACTAAAAATAGATTTACCATATGATCCAGCAATCCCACTACTGGGTGTATACCCAGATAAAACCATAATTCAAAAAGACACATGCACCCAAATGTTCATTGCAGCACTATTTACAATAGCCAGGACATGGAAGCAACCTAAATGCCCATCAACAGACGAATGGATAAAGAAGATGTGGTACATATATACAATGGAATATTACTCAGCCATAAAAAGGAATGAAATTGAGTCATTTGTTGAGACGTGGATGGATCTAGAGACTGTCATACAGAGTGAAGTAAGCCAGAAAGAGAAAAACAAATATTGTATATTAACGCATGTATGTGGAACCTAGAAAAATGGTACAGATGAGCCGGTTTGCAGGGCAGAAGTTGAGACACAGATGTAGAGAACAGACATATGGACACCAAGGGGGGAAAACTGCGGTGGGGTGGGGATGGTGGTGTGCTGAATTGGGCGATTGGGATTGACATGTATACACTATGTGTATAAAATTGATGACTAATAAGAACCTGCAATATAAAAAAACAAACAAACAAAACAACTAATACTAAACTTTCATTGGGTTATTTGTATGGAAATATGTTAATATAAATGTTTCAGACATTACGTGAAATTTCTAAAAATCTTATATGTTCTGGTATAATGTTATAAGTCATAATTCTAGTTATTACTTTAAAATGTATAACTCAGAAATAACTAAATTTCCTTGTCAATTACATTTTTTATGAACTTTCATCAGATCTTTAACCGTGGTCATTTTTAAGTCTTTTGTCATTTACAGACAGTTCTGGGTGTACTCTGATGCTTTTGCAAATATGTTCCTATAAACGGGTTTCATCTTCAAGGAATTCATGGAAAAGACTCTGACAAGTACAGGTTTCTGGTAACTGTACTGCTGAACTGAATGAATAAGCATTTTCAGAACTCTAATGAAAAACTGATGAACTCATAAAAGTGTTAACAAAAGATCCAGATGAAAAAAAATTTAATTACATGGGACTGAGTGAACTGATGAGGATGATTATAATTTTTGTGACTTTCTGTTTGAATTAAAAAAAGAAAAAAAATCCCACAAGGACTCAGAGGCAAAGAATATACAAATCAATTTTCACTGCAAAGTAAAGGAGCTGTTACAGTGGAGGATTACTGGACTGAATGTCAATATTATGACATAGTATGAGTGTGTTTCGTGTTTGGTAATTGCAATCATTGTTGCTTTTGTTGTGGTCATCCATTTACAATGCTTGGTGTCAGTCTATTTATCTCTTGTAAAAATAAAATACAGTGTGTGTGTGTGAAAAAAAAAATCAAACTAAGTAAGTATAGTTACAGGAGCTCAACTTCACTGGTCATCAAGGAAATGTAAATTAAAACCACAATATGATGACTCCACAAAAGATAAAAATCACTAACACAGGCGAGGACGTGGAGCAACTGGAACGCTCATGCTTTGCTGGAGGAAGGTAAACTGGTACAATCACTTTGCAAAATTCTTGGGCAATATCTACTGAAGCTGAACACAGGCCACCCTAGGACCCAGCAATTCCCTTCCAAGGTATACACCCAACAGAAATGCACCCATTTGCTCACCAGGGGACAGGCACTGAATGATCATAGCGGCACTCTTTACAACAGTTGAAAGCTGGAACCTACCCAAATGGCCATCCACAGTAGAAAGGATATTCACACAATGGAGTACTTATAGCAACGAGAATGAATGAACTACTGCTAAGCGCAAGGGAACAATCTCAAACATGATGTTGAAGCCAGACACACAGTGAATGATTCCACGTACATGAAGTTCAAAAACAGGCAAAATCATCTGCGGTGATGGAATATGGGATAGTGGTTATCTGGTTTGGGGGCATCAGGGACCAGAAGGGGCACGAGGGGAGCTTCTGAGGTGCTTGGAATGTTCTGCTCTATACTCAGGTGCTGGATTCTATTCAGTTTGTGAAGAATGTACAAATTGGATTACGATTTGTCCATTTTTCCTTAGATATGTTAAACTTTTTAGAGTTTTTTTTTTTTTTTAATAAATTTATTTATTTATTTATATTTTGGGTGTGTTGGGTCTTCGTTTCTGTGCACGGGCCTTCTCCAGTTCCGGCGAGCGGGGGCCACTCTTCATCGCGGTGCGCGGGCCTCTCACTGTCGCGGCCTCTCCCATTGCGGAGCACAGGCTCCAGACGCGCAGGCTCAGTAGTAGTGGCTCACGGGCCCAGCCGCTCCGCGGCATGTGGGATCTTCCCAGACCAGGGCTCGAACCTGTGTCCCTGCATTGGCAGGCAGATTCTCAACCACTGCGCCACCAGGGAAGCCCTAGAGTCTTTTTTTTTTCCCCATGTTTCATTTTAGAGTTTTATTTTGGTTGCCTGGGGACTTTAAAAAAATTTCTGTGCCTTTTTCATCCCAGTCACATATATATATCCTGAGATTACAAAAAGAAGTTAAACTTTTTAGAGTTTTTTAAAGAAGACTCTTGTTGGGGGTAAAAAAGAGTTTTTTTGGGGAAAAACCTGGCCTGAGGATGAAGGTTTGAGATTCATCCAACCTGAAGCCACAAGGAGCCCCTTGAGGGGTGCTGGGCTGTGATTCTCTGCTTTCATACCTTTTCTCCCCCTGGACCGAGATCCCGAAGGACAGGGGCTGGGTCTAATTCATGTTTGTAGAAACATTTGGAATACACTGCATGAAGGTTATGTAACAGATGTTTGTTGAATGAATAACTGAATGTATGGAAGGAATCCCTGCAGATGTAGAGGCTCTAGAGATAGAGGACAGTTGTGGACGTTTCATCCGAGAGCCCAGCGTCGTGACCTTCAGTTTCAGCATTGCTGGGTTTCTCCAATATGAAAACTGAGGATGATAATTCTCTCCCCATCTCCGCCCTAGATAGTTGTTGGGACAATCAAATGAAATCATTCAAAGAAAGCAGGAAGCCCTTGACCACACTGATGTGCCTCATTGGCTTCCACATCCATAGATGCAGCTATTGCAGAAGTTTATTCTACTCTCCTTCAGTGTAATCACAGTTTCATAATACCATCTGGTGGGAAATGCCTATTATAGATGCCTTCTGCCATTGAATGGAAGCAAGCTTTTTGGACCACGCTGATTTCAGGTGGCAAGAAGGTATCATCGTGGGCTTCCCTGGTGGCGCAGTGGTTGAGAATCTGCCTGCCAATGCAGGGGACACGGGTTCGAGCCCTGGTCTGGGAAGATCCCACGTGCGGCGGAGCAACTGCGCCCGTGCGCCACAACTACTGAGCCTGCGCGTCTGGAGCCTGTGCTCCGCAACAAGAGAGGCCACGATAGTGAGAGGCCCGCGCACCGCGATGAAGAGTGGCCCCGCTTGCCACAACTAGAGAAAGCCCTCGCATAGAAACGAAGACCCAACACAGCCATAAATAAAAATTAATTAATTAATTAAATATAAACACTGGGTTCAATTAAAAAAAAAAAAAAAAAAAGAAGGTATCATCTGAGCTATGAGCTGCCAGAAAGACTCTCATCCACTAGAAGACATGCCTCCCAGGTCATTCCTATACTTTGCTATCAAATGTCTCCTCGCCTGTTCGGGCAGCTTTATTCATAACAGACAAAGATTGGAAACAACCCAAATGTCTATCAAAAGGAGAATGGATAAACAAGTTGTGTTCTACACATATAATGGAGTATTACTCAGCCAAAAGGAAAATACAAAGAACAAACTACTGCTATGTGCACTGATATGGACAAATCTTAGCACTATAAGAAGTGAAATAAATCAGGAATTAATGAGAGAAAGTCATGTCCTTTGCCTGAAGCTACTGAGTTTAAAAGGCTAAGCTTTATTCCTCCTGCAATTTTAGAGTTTAATAGTTCTGTACCCACTCGTGGGTCTCACATGCAGAGAACGAGACCCTTCCATGTCTGTATCATCAATTACCAATGGTAAGGAGAGGCTCAGCCAATAGCCTGGGCTGCATTTGGGTCCCCATCCTCCCTTTCCCCTATGGGCAGGGCACACCAGTATAGGAGTGTTAAAAAAAAATGCTTTGTACCCTCCTACACTGTTGGTAGGAATGTAAATTGGTGAAGCCACCATGAAAAACAGTAAGGAGGCTCCTTAAAAAACTAAAAATAGAGTTACCATATGATCCAGCTATCTTACTCCTGGGCATATATTCAGAAAAAACAAAAACTCTAATTCAAAAAGATACAAGCACCCCAATGTTCACAGCAACACTATTTACAATAGCCAAGATATGGAAACAATTTAAATGTCCATCGCCAGATGAATGGATAAAGAACATGTGGTACATATACACAATGGAATATTACTCAGACATAAAAATGAATGAAATAATGCCATTTGCAGCAACATGGATGGGCCTAGAGATTATCATACTAAGTGAAGTAAGTCAGAAAGAGAAAGACAAATACCGTATGATATCACTTATATGTGGAATCTAAAATATGACACAAATGAACTTATTTACGAAATAGAAGCAGATTCACAAGACATAGAAAACAAATTTATGGTTACCAAAGGGGAAAGGGGGTGGTGGAGGGATAAATTAGGAATTTGGGATTAGCGGATACACACTACTGTATATAAAACAGATAACCAACAAGGATCTACTATATAGCACAGGGAACTATATTCAACATCTTGTAATAATGTATAATGGAAAAGAATCTGAAAAAGAATATATATGTATGTATAAATGAATCACTTTGCTGTACACCTGAAACCCTGTAAATCAGCTACACTTCAAAAAAAAAAAAAAAAAGTCTTGTTTCACGTAAGTAGGGCATCACCAGGGTCTCACCAACCAGGGCATTTATTGCTAATATATACCTCTCCACAGTGAGATCCCTGGACATAACATTTTGAGCACATTTCCTGCTGTTTGTAAGATGACATTCCCAGGAATATTGGTGACTTGATGGGTGACTGAAACACACTCTTTTTCATCAGAGGCAGTTAGGGGAGTTGTTCGGGGCACAGACTACAGTCAAACTGCCTGGAGTGGAATCTAGCTCTGCCACGTACAGGTTGCTTGACCTTGGACATACTGCTCAGTTCTTCTGTCTCAATAAAGTGGGAATAATAGCAGTACCTACCTCATAGGGCTACTGTCAAGGTTAAATGAGTTAATATATGAAAAGCACTTGGAATTGCCTAGCGCAGCGTATATATTATGAAGTGGTTTTTTCTCACCTCTTCCTCCCCTCCTCCTCCTCCTTCTCCCCATCCCCCTCCCCTCCCCTCCTTCTTCCTCTTCCTTCTCCAATTATTATTATCATCATCATCATTATGATATAATTACTGGGTTTTTTTTCCTGTAAAACGGAGTCTTGGAGCCTCACATTGTAGCTGCCTGCCAGGGACGGTCAGAAGGTGCAGTCACTGCAAATGACGAAGACATTTGTGACTCAGCTGTGGTTTGCTGGCTGCACGGTGGGGAGAGCTGAGCCTTGGCAAACTATTCTCCCGTACGAGGTCTGACCCTCAGGGGTTGAGGCTGAGCTCGTAACCAATAAACGGGAGCGTGTTCGTGAATGTCACCTCAGAGCTCTGTGCCCCAGGCAGTGGGGGGTAGGACGGTGTACACATAAACTGACCATGTGCCTTGGTTCAGACTATTCTGGGAATTTCCCTGATGTCTCTGCCATCACCACCTCAACCTGAAGGTAATTACCCCCTTAACATTTTGGTGAAATCTCCTTTTCTACACGTAATCAGTTATGCTTAGGTTTACACTAGGTTTACAGTTATCTGTGCCCAAGCCCACCTCTCAGCCTGGACTGCAGCCCCCTGAGGCCAGCGGGCTCCTCTCACTCACCTCTGTATCCCAACCTTTGCACAATGTCAGTGCTCCAGAAATGCTGGCTTCCTTACTGAGCTGCATTGAACTTGACTTTGGGAAGTTCCTTCAGCACTCCCAGAACCCTCTTCTGAATCAGGCAATCTGGGTCCTTTATGGGTGGATGTGACTCCAGGAAAACACAGAAAGTAATTCTAAGCTAAGTTTGGTGAATGAACCGAGCAATGCCAATTCCGTCCTATAAATAAATTTACAAGGCTGGTTTTCTTGCGCGGCTAATAAGCCAGGTCTAGCTGCCATTCCGCTAGAAGCGTTCCCAAAATGCCTTGAGCAGGGCCTTTAGAACCAGCGGGTGGAGTCCCCAAGACCAAGGCTGCTCTGGACCCAGCGGGTGTTCCTGCGTGGGGCTGTAATGCTCAGATTGGCCACTAGAGGGGGGACGCGTTCCAGACCCCATAGGAGCCTCGCAACTGCTCCAAGAACTTTATAAAGCCCGGCGGCCAGAGCAGCTGCAGTTCACAGCTCAGACAGTACCTCGCAGAGCCGCTGGTGCCTCCACAGAACATCTCCCGAGCGCTGCCCAAGGCTGACCGAGGCGGGGCACCAAGACAGGGACTCCCACTTGGGCACAAGGTTGAGTCTTGCCTCCTGACCTGATCCTCCTGGAGAAGTGACCCCCGAGACCCCGGGCACGGTGCAGCCTCTTTCTATAAGTCCATCTGGATTTGGCTGGCAGTGGGAACGAGCTCTGAGGGGCTGCCTGGGTCTCGGGGTGGTGGTAGCAGCCAGCTCTCCAGCCACCATGGCAAATGCCAGGAACTGAGGGGACGGTCGCTGCAGCCTCACTGGGGGCCCTCAGGTGAGTCTTGGTGCTGACTCTGTCCTAGCACCTGGGCATAGCTTCCTAAAGGCAGCCAGGGGACACAGGGCGCTGGGTTTGAGCATCCCCAGGATGTGGAGCGTGGAGGTGCTAGTGCTGGGCGGGAAAGTCCTAGCTGTCAGCCTGGGGGATCTGCTGGGCCCTCATCCAGCTGCCTGGGCTGGTGGGTGTGAGCCCGCATTTGGGAGCCAGAGGAAGCGATCGCTTTAGTGGCAACTCTGCCAGGCTCATGTCACAGCTCCAGAGCCTATTCAGGGAGCAGATGGGACAGGTGACAGGCCCTTTACGTGTGTGTGCGTGCCTGCAGGTGTGTCCAGTGGTGGAATGTATGAAGGCAGAGCTTATTTATAAACCATTTGTGCCTCTCCAGCTCTGGGTTATGATTTAGATGAACTAAGTACCGTTAGAGGAGAAAAGGGCTTAAAACCGACTTAGCGATTCTGTCTCCAGAGAGGGCCACATTCAGGGTGATCTCTATTTAGTTCTGATGCGTTACGAGCCCTGTAGAGTTAGATGCTGGAACCCAGCAAGGCTTGGGCCACCCCCGCAGCGGGAAGAATTGATTGTATCCCGCTGCTGCCCAGAGGGGGACTTTTAATATCAGGCTCCAGCTCTCAGCTCTGGCCTGCATTCGTGATTGCCTTTCGCACAGGGATCCAAATGGCATTGTTTCTGGGACTGGCTAGGCGGGAGGGTGGCCTCAGGAGCCCAGGGACCCCTGTACCTGGCTGCTTGGCAGGGTCAGAAGATGCTGAGGGGCTGTTGGTTCTCACCAGACTCCACCCCCGACTCCCTGCATGCCCCTGTCCATACAGCCCTCCCACATGCCCTGTCCCACACGAGGCTCGCTGGGACCAAGTGGCTAGCAGATGTGCTCTTCCCATCACAGAGGCGATGGCCTGAGGCTGAACGAGCTCAGCTGATTGGGCCAAGTTCCCCAGAGACAAGAAGTGGAGCCGGGATGGGACCCCGTGTCCTCTGAGCCCGCACTCCCCACAGGTCCCTTTGGTGTCTCCACCCTGCCTGTGTTTCTGTGGCCCTGGTCCCCTCCCTTCCAGCTCTCTTGGCTCCAGGTCACCTAACCTGGCCCTCTTCACTGCATCACTTTGGGCCCGAAAGGGGGCCACCAAAAGGGACTGACACATGCTTCCTGGACAGAGCAACTTGGCGCTAAGCCAGTGCCCCGGGTGGGAAGCCTCACCCTCTCTGACACCCATCGGTTCTTCCCCTCTGGGCCTCGGTTGGCTTATCTTTAGAATGGGAATATGACAGATCGATGCCACCTGCCTCCCTCACAGGGCTCCTGGGAAGCAGAGAGATCCTAAACGCAAAGGGTCTGTACTTGGGGGGCCGCATGCACACGGGTGTGGGGCTGGGAGGTATTGCTGTGTCGTCACCGCACTTGGCAATTAGTTGCACAGGCTCGGCCCAAAGGCTATAAGACCAATGCCGGGAAGGTCCAAATTCCTGCCCCCCATTCCCCAAGAAAGAAAAGCAGCCCCAGATAAAACCTGGGGCAGACAGAACATTCTTAGGTTTCATTCCCAAGTAGCAAACATTAGCAGCGCCGGCTGAGCACTTGCAATCTCATGGCACTGGCATCTGGCCTCCAGCTCAGCCCCTTTCCCCAGCAGGCTCCCCAGGGCTCCTGCTCCACCAGCTGAGGGGTCGGGAGGGGCCGCCCTACAGACACGTTCCAGATAATGCGCTGGGCATTCCAGCTGTGATCCAGGAGCTGATGGGCAGAGAGGGAAGCTGGTCCAAGCCCGGCTCCACACCTCCACCCCTGGTTCTCGGAGACCCCACGGGCTCTGGACGGCAGCTGCTGTTGCCTTTGGCAGAGAGAGGGTTCTCTCTCTCAGAGGAGACACCGGCCTCCTGCTTTGCAGCTCCCCAGGACTGAGGCCAGAGGGCGGGGTGCCGCACGAGCGCTGTGAAACGAGGGAGGGTCCCCTGTAGCTTAGCATCAGTGGATCTGCGCAGGGCCGCACCTAGAGGCCCTCCCTGGGTGGAGGGCTTAGACGGAGGGCCAGCGTCAGGAGACTCGCAAACTGGGCACAACTGCAGCCTGGAGAAGTGGGGCCGGGAGCTGTCTCTCCAGGAACCCCGGAGGGCAGGCAAGAGAGACGCTGGCAGGGCTGCGGGCGCCCCTCCACCCTTCCCTCCCGCTGGCTGGAGGAAAGGCCCGCAGGGCCTGGGAACACCCTGAGTGTGTGCGCCTGCGTGTGTGTGTGCATGCGTGACCATGTGTGCGGGGCAGACGGCATCTCATTAGCTGAAGTCAAGAGCAGAAGGCCCAGCCTCCTGGGCCAGCGGAAGGACAGGGGGATGGCAACTGGCCAGCTCTGGCCTCCTCTCAGCCCTGAGGTCAGAGGTCTCTGGAGAGAAAAGTCAGGCTGTGAAAATAGGGGATTTGCGTCTGCTGTGCCTGGCAGGGGGGTCTGGCCATTGTCCCTATTTACTGGAACAGGGTGGGTGCCTCCTTTCCCTTCAGTCAGTGGCCACTGTCCCCCCACTGCCACCTGCCAGGCCCTGTCCCCTTCTCACAGCGGTAGACGCCTGGCCAGGCTCTCTGGGCCTCAGGGTTGAGTTGGCTTCACGCTGGGCCTGGGACCCATCCATCCTCCCCGGGGGCTTTTATCTTCCAAAGAATTCACTTTTTAAAAGTGGATTTTGGGGTTCAATATCCAGATAGTCAAAGAGCATCAGAACCGAAAGTCAACATAAATCAATGGCTAGAACTGAGCAGAAAGTGGAGAGTCATTTGCAAAATCACCGAGCGTATATGTGGGAAAAGGATATTGAGTATTTTATGTAAATAAATACTTTGTGGTCTGGTTCCGCAAATGATTTCTTCTTATTACACAAAGAATGCAAATGTATCACAGAAAACCCAGAAAATCCAGCAAACAAAAATAAGCACAAATCCCCACAATCCCAACCAGAGTCCTGTAATACACGTCTCACCCAGGGAAACCCAGAACATCTCTGAATATCATCTTTCCCGTCACATACTTGGGACATGTGTAGATATTACAAAATGGGATCACATTGTGCACACTTGTGCAAACGGGGCTGGTTCATTTCAAAGAGCATACACAGCATTTCCCCATGTTGATGGGACATTCTTGGCATTCCATGGGGTCCCCTCCAAGCCCCAGCGATCCAGCCTCAGGAGGCCATCGGACACCAGGGCCCTCCCCAGTCTAAGGCTGCCCAGACCTTAGTGTCTGGGGGACCTCACTGAGGCCACCTGCCCCTTGGGCTCCCATGGGGGTGAATCCCTTCTATGGTCCCCTGAACCCAGCCCTTCTGACTATGCCAGCCCGGCCAGGTTTGGGAGCAGTTCTGGTCTTAGCTGTGTTGGCTGGTGGTCCCTGTACCCCATTTTATGTCTAGTTTCCCCCCATTTCCAACACAGAGCAGAAGCCCAAGTCTCCCTCATGTGTCCAGGGCTCCAGAATCTTGGAAACTACTCTGCTTGGGTCAAGAGGGTTGGCTCCCCCCAGCCCCACCCAGCGTGGCCCTCGGTGCCCCCCAGCGCAGGGCTCCAGCCCCACCCAGACCTATGAAAGGGAGGGGTTGGATCCCATGGTCAGAAAGGTCCAAAGGGCCTTGGCCTCCCCACGCCAAGGAAGTTGAGGAGGGAATTGGGGACCGGAGGATCCGGTGGTTGCTGCCTGCTCATGAGGGAGGTTCCCAGCGCTCAGGCTCAGGGTCACCGCTCATCTGTGTCTCCACCCACAGCTTACGTCCTTTCTCTCCCCCCTGCGTCCTCCCTTCCTCTCCTGCAGGACGCGATGGAGAACAAAGCCATGTACCTGCACGCCACCGTGAGCGACCGTGACTCTGGCTCCATCTTTGAGGAGCCCTTTGATGGCAGGAGCCTGTCCAAGCTGAACCTGTGTGAGGACGGTGAGTGCCTCTGGCTCGGTCTTAGGCGCGAGGTCAGCCCTGCCCCCTCCACCCGATCCTGGCATTGCCCCAGGGTGCTGGTGACCCCCCCCACCCCCCCCGACTCACACACACACATGATACTGCATAGGTTGAAATGCGTGCTTGGAAAGGTCTTTTCTCATTCATGCATCTCAACACACCTGTGTGACCAGCAAGATGAGACGCATTTTACAGATGAGCTAGCGGAAACTGAGAAAAGCATTAAGCATCACATAGCTCGTCAGTCATAGAGCGGCCCCAGCACTGAGTCTCCTGACTCCTAGGGCAATCCTTTTGCCTCTCTGCCATCCTCTCCTATGGGTGAGGCTGGGGTCACGCAAAAGGCAACTGAACCAAGAAGCCCAGACCCTCTCGGGCGACGAACCTCCAATGCACTTCCTAAAGCGTTTGCAAGGAGGCACTCTCCAGGTGCCCATCCTCCCCTGGGACTGAGGCCTCAGGTCATGGCACAGGAAGGGGCCCCATCCTAGTGACCCAGACCGCACTGCACCTTTGTGGGCTGGTTATTTGCTAAAACTCTGGAGATTCAACGGATGCAGTTTCCTCTAGAGGAGCTCAGAGCACCTTGCTAACAGCCAACTCCTGTGCATCCAGCACAGAGCTCGATACTTAGTAGGTGCTTAATAAATGCTTATTGCCTGAATGAATACATTCCTCTTTGCAGTGAGTATAGGAGATGAGAGCTTCATCCCCACTTCAAAGATGAGTAGAAGGAAACCCACAGGAGAGTTTTGTAAAAACTTATGGTCAATGAGATGGAAACAGGCTGCCTTAGGGTTCTCCAGAGAAACAGAAGCATGAGGGTGTCTATACACACAAAGAGACTGATTATGAGGAATTGACTCACATGGTTATGGAGGCTGAGAAGTCCCACGATCTGCTGTCTATAGAGTGGAGACCCAGGGAAGCTGGTGGTATAGTTCAGTCCGAGTCAGAAGGCCTGAGAACCAGAGAAGCCAGTGGTGTAGATCACAGTCTGAGGGCCGGAGAGGATGAGATGATATGTCCCAGCTCCAGCTGTCAGGCAGGAAGCAAAAAGTGAATTCCCCCACCTTTTGTGCTACTCAGGCCCTCAACTGATTAGATGAGACCCACCCACATTGGGGAGGACAATCTGCTCTACTGATTCCACCAATTTAAAAGCTAATCTCATCCAAAACACCCTCATGGACACCCAGAAATTATGTTTAATCTGGTTACCCTATGGCCAACCAAGTTGACATATAAAATTAACCATCCCAGATGCCTTTATTCAACCTTTTTCTCAAGCACCATGTTTCACTGTGGTCCACTCTGCCAACTGCCTTTGTCTTGAAATTACTCAAAATTAGAAATGACTCCCCCTCATTCAACCCCATCTTTCCTCCCATGAGGTGCTGAGTGTAGGAAGGGAAGTTGGATGGCTCAGAAAGGCAGGGATTAGGGATTGTCTCAGGAGGGAGAGGAGACAGGAGATTTGGGCTCTTCACCTGCCCTAGTAAACTACCCACCGTCAGAGCCCTTCCTCTGAATTCCAGTCGACAACCACATTTTGAGGACCCACCATGTGTCAAGCTGTGGGTTAGGTGCCAGAGATGCTCCAGAGAGAAATTAAACCATCCTTGCCCTCCAAGAGCTTCTGAACCCAGTGGGAGGGACTGGCATGGGGACAATTACCCACCATGTAAAGGAGGTAAAAATATGTGTGATTATTAAAGTCAAGCAGGGCGAAGCCTTTCTGGTAAAGGCCTTGAAGACTGAATACAATTTTGTAAGAGAAGAGGTAGTTGGGGAAAGGTATTACCAGCTGAGTTGCACCAGACAGGCCAGTGTTTCTGTTAAGTTAACGACACCTGGGAAGAGAGGAAGGCCCGCAGGGAGCTGGGTCACTACCAATGCTCAGCTCTTCCCCATCAGTACATCAGCAAAGCCAAGCTGGCTTTCACATCCTTCCTCCACCCTCTCTCCCCACTGGCCCATCAGTAAAGAGGCCGGATTTGGCAAGAAACAACTGGGGTACAGCTCAGAGGGGTAATTGCAGGACCACCAGGGCCATCCTGGGGTGCCAGTGGGGAAGGGCATGGCAGGGGTGGGGAGAGGCCTGGGGGAGTGTCATTGGGCCATGGTCCCCCCTTCTCTTGACCTCATCTTACCTCCCCTTTTCTGAACCTGAGATTAAAAAAAAGGCCATTTGGACCAGAAGGACTGAAAAATAACAGTAACCCCAGCCATGGGGAGATCTGGTCAGGGGGCAGTTTTAGAACCAGGCCAGCAAGTGTCCCAGGGGTCACCTGAGCCACAGCACCCCGTGAAGTGTGGACAGCAGAGGTCGGAAGATGTAGGCTGGCTCTTCCCTTCCCTGTCCCCCCGCCCCGGGGCATGTGACCTGATGGGCACGTCCCCTCTCTGGGCCTCAGTGTCTCCATCTCAGTGCTCCACAGGGGCAGAGGGGGTGTCTCTGAGCTCCCATCCAGTCCTAAAATTCTGTGCACAGAAACAGACTTGGATGTTGTATTTGCGGTGTGGTCCTTTTAAAACCTAAGTTGGAGCAAAGCCCAGCAAAGGCTCCCACGCTGAAGGGAATAAAAACCCAGGCACTGACTGTGGCCAAGGAGGCTCTGACCCTCACAGCGGACCTGCTGGCACGCTCTACCCGACGTACGCTGCCCCCAGACCCTCCAGGCGTCCCCCTGACCTCCTTCTGGTCTTAGCTCAAATCTCACCTCTGCGTCAGGGCTTCCTGTCCTCCCCTGCACACCCATTTCCCTGCTTCTCTTTTTCCTTTTTCACCTAGTCCTAGCCTCCTCAACACACTGTATCATTTTCTTATTTATCATGTTTATCATTTACTCTCTGTTCCTCATGGGAAGAACATAGGCTGGACCAGCGCAGGCATCTCTGTTTTGTTCATCAGTGTCTCCCAGCCTGGTGCACAGCAGGTGCTCCTAAGTATCAGTATTTGTTGACTGACTGAATGAGCGAACTAATGGCTGAGCAAACACAGGAGTCCTTGAAATCTAAAGGTGGCAGAACAAATAAATTCTAAACCTGATTTCCACATCGTCTGGGTCTCCTCCACGCTTCATTCCTGGACACCAGACATGGGGCCGGGGGTGGAGGGGTGGCCGTGAAGACCCCGGAAAGACTGGAGTGTTGAGATGAAATCACCACCTAAAGGCTCCTAGGTTTCTGGTTTGATTTTTTTCCCCTTCCCTCTCATTTCTAAGAGGAAAATGGTGAGCTCCGACTTGGGGAAATTCAAGCCAGATTTGACCTGTTTCCCCGGCACTTTGCTGCTTTGATCCTCATCTCTGCAGAGTAACAGGGGAGGGGGGAAGGGATGGGGCTGGTAGGGGCGGAGGGAGGTTGATGGGAAAGCAGAGGTGGACAGAGGTGGGGACCCTGCCAGCCAACCCCCTCGCCCTGCTCCGGGCCTTGAGTAAATGAAAGCAGTGTTGTCTGCTAGGCCTTGTAGGGGCTCCAAGTCCCTCCCAGGATTTTCCCCTTGAAAGCAGGGAGATGGGAGGCGAGGGGGTGCCTCCTCTTGGCCCTGGGGATCTTGGGATCAGGGAGAGCAAAGCTGCAAAACTGCAGGCTAGATATGGAGGTTTGACTCAGGCCTTAACGCAGGTGGGACTTTAAAGACAGGGTGTAAACACGGTGTTATTTACAGGTCCCTCCCCCCTCCCCTCCTCTGCTCTCCCCTCCCCTCGTCTTCTCTTCTCCTCCTACCTGCCCCCATCCCTTCCCTTCTGTTCATGCGCCAGGTGAGAAGGAAGCTGAGGGGCTATTACATGCCCGCTGTGACAGGCTACCCTGCCCCTCTCCCGCATGGTGCCACCCACATCCTTCCAGGCTCTCTCCCTCGCACCCCTGCTCCAGGGTGACACCTTTGGGACCTCTCCATCCTCTGCACCCCTTGGCTGGGCCACCTCTCAGGACCCCGCCGCCTCCTTCCTGTGTCTGAGCCCCGCTGTGGGTGGGAAGACGCCCAGGCAGGGGGCCTCCTCACCTCCCGGGCTCCAGCGGGGAAGAGCACAGGCTCCACCTGTATGGCTGGAATTGCTGGGTGGGCTCGTGGCAGAACGCGACCTCCAAGGTCTTCCAAGAGCCAAGCCCACTCTGACCTCAGGGCCCACCAACACCTCCCTTGGAGCAGAAACCCAAACGGGGGCTGTCTGGGCCTGCGACCCCTCCTCACCCCCCCCTCCTCTGTGCCCCCCCTCCCCTCCCCCTCCCCCTCCCCCTCCCCGGTCCTGCCTTTCTCTTCCCGCCAGGACAGCTGAAGCCTCTGCAGTCTGGCGCCCAGAGGCGGAGGGCTGGGCGTGGGTGGTGTTCAGCCGGGCCTGACTCCTCCACGGCCCTCTCCAAGGGCCAGAGAGAGGTGTTAGTGTCAGAAAAATATTGCAGTCACGCTCACCCCGTGGCCTCGGGCCCTCCACCGCGCTCCCAGCATCATCCATCGGCCGCAAATGGGAGGCTCGCAGAGGTAATGAGTTACACATGCTCCTGGCCGCGCCCAACGCCTGCAAGCCAGGCCGCTTGCTGAGTTTAGGGCCTGAGCTCCCATTCCTGCGTCCCTGCCCCATAAAATTAAATTATTCTCCTAAGGGAGTCCCCACATCTACTTTCTCATCCATCAAATCTCCCTGGTTCATCTGGCGTAGCTGAGGGCTGCCGGGCAGCTGGCCAAGGGTGGGAGTGGATTTCCTGGGAGGGTCTGGCTGGGGCCTCACAGAGGGTCCGGCCCTCTACAGGTTGGAGAATCCGGCACTGAAGCAGGAGAATAGCAGAGATGTTAACTCATGCGGTGCCGTGGTGCGCTCAGCTCCCCCAGCTCACTGGGGGCTGGTGGCCAGGAAGGATCCTGGATCTCTTGGGCCCCAGAGACTGTCCCTCCACAAGAGGGGGACAGCCCAGGGAGGTGCCAAGATGTTGAACTTTGGCAGGTCTGGGCTCGGCGCGGGGTGTCTTCTGTTGCCCCTCCATTCCCACCCACTGCCACTCGCTGCTCTCTGCCTTGTGGGGAGCGGCCCTGGCAGGACGGGGAGGATGGAAGATGGGAGGTTGCGTGTTTATCCCCAGCTCCTGCCCTGTGGGGTCACCTTGGGCCACTGTGTCCTTCCACCCGAGGTCACAGCCCCTTGTAAGCCACCCTCTCCGCTCGGGCTTTCTCCTTCTAGGCTCCAGTAACTGCTCCCCTCCTGGGCTCTGTAACTGAGGTGGTTACAGCCCAAGGACACCACTCTGGCCCTTGTGGGCATCTTACACCCTTGGCCACACCTTTGCATATATTCCTTTTATTAAATTCTATGACATTTCCTAATTTAAGTGGGCCGTCTGTTTCACTGAGGCCCTGACTGTCTCATCCTCAGTGTTCCCATCTGCAAAATGGGAATAATGTTATTCAACTCACAGGACCCGTGGGGGAGTCAGGTGATATAACCCGAGTAGAGCACCTTGGACACAGTGCACCCTCGATACACACTGATTTCACCTCCCTGCCCTTTGGGGAGTCCCCTGCACGTGTTAGGGAAATGGAGAAGGACAGGGGGAGACAGGGAGGTCAGGGACAGCTGCTGCCACCCAGGGTCTCCCAGGAAGCACCCACGCCACTTCTCAGAGACCCCTGGCCTGGACAGTGTTTTTTTCTGTTGTTTTTTTAAAAATTTATTATTTAATTTAATTAATTTTTGGCCGCGTTGGGTCTTTGTTGCTGCACGCGGGCTTTCTCTAGTTGCGGCGAGCGGGGGCTACTCTTGGTTGTGGTGCACGTGCTTCTCATTACGGTGGCTTGTCATTGTTGTGGAGCACGGGCTCTAAGCATGCGGGCTTCAGTAGTTGTGGCTAGAGGGCTGTAGAACGCAGGCTCAGTACTTGTGGCGCACGGGCTTAGTTGCTCCACGGCATGTGGGGTCTTCCCGGACCAGGGCTCGAACCTGTGTCCCTGGCATTGGCAGGCGGATTCCTAACCACTGTGCCACCAGGGAAGCCCCTGGACAGTGTTTTAAGGCTGGTTCCTCCTTCTGCTAAAGAAAGCAGAGTTTTGGTTAGTGGGCTTCCTCATGAAGCCTAAATACTAGAGGAAACCAAGCAAGTTCTTTTAGTCCTAATCCCCAAAGAGTACAATAGGATCTGTAAGAAATATTCTGGGTCCCGAGGGCACCTGGCTCGGTGGCAGGTGTGAGTCTGTCCACCCCCCGACCCCCATCAGAGACAGTAGGTCCCTGAGGTTGGCTACCAGAAGAGTCGAGGGGTGCATTTCATTGTTCCTGGTGGAGGATGGCATTTGGTACAGACTACACACAGCCTCACTCGCCCCGGGCACCTGAGTCCACACAAGGACCTGGGACCTCCTTCATCTAAAGAGGACAGGGTTTTACGGTGCTGCTGGTGAATGCAGAAATAAAAGGTCTTGGTTCCTGCCCTCAAGGGGCTTAAAGTCCCCAGAAGACACAGACCCCGCATTATAATGTGATTCATTTTCTAATGGAAGTGCAGTTTAGAGGGGAGAGTTCCGCAGTCTGCCTTGGGAAGGAAGGAAGTTCTCTCCTGCAAAGTCAGGAGCATGGAGGCGTGTCCTTCCCTTCCCAGCGATGCTCCACTCTGTAGATGCGGTGCAGTTGCAGAGTTAGGTTTAACCAGGGTCAGAGTGCCACCCAGTGAGTGAGAGGAAGCCAGAGAGGGACGAGAGAGGGGAGGCTGTGGGAGAGAGTGGATAACGTAAGTCACGGAACGCAAGTCGGACAAGAAGGGAAGGCTGGATGGGAGGTGGGAAGGGTGGTGGAAAGACGGTGGTGGGGTCCATGGTTAGTAGGTCCTGGTGAGGTCAGGGAATGCCGAGTTGGCGTTCTGGACGGAGGGCAGCAGGAAAACCTGAGAGGTAGCTCTCACCTGGGACGTGTGAAATTGGGATTAAGAAAGGGCCTTGATTATTGGTAGAGCCAATCAAAATGTCATGTGAGCCACATGTGCAATTTTAAACTTTCTAGTAGCCACACAAAAAGGTAGAGACACAGATGAACCGAATTTAAATACAGGAATATATTTGATTTAATCCAGTTTATTCAAAATAGTATCAGTTCGATATGTAATCACTGTAAAAGTGATGGAGATATTTATACATTTTTACTCGGGCTGAGCCTGCAAAATCCGGTGTGTATTTTGCATTCCGAGCCCGTCTCATTTTTGCCCACATTTCGAGTGCATCATGGAGGACGTGCCATTAGGAGAGGGAAGATAAGGAAGAGTCAGAACTGGAGATTGAGAGAGAGCCACAGTGAGCACAGAGATGGGGAGGGGAGCAGGTGTCCCTTAGCAACAAGGAGAAGTGTACAGTCGTGTGATGTGAGACCTGGGATTTTTAGGGAGAAGAGAGAGAAGGTTCTGGAAGTAATGAGCAAAGAAAACCACCTACCGCACCCTTAGGTCAGTTGCATGAATGTGGGAGAGAGAAATCCATACTTGAGAAGACAAGGGAAGCAGGGTTCAGTTAGAAGAAGAAAGAAAAGGAAATGTTCGAGGAGAGGTTGGGGAAATCAGGGTTTTTTGGATGACTGGCTGGGACATCTTGGGCCACAGTGGGAAGGTTTCAGCAGATGGGGAGGGAGATGTCAAAGGAGAAGAAACAAGGCTGTCTGGAGATTATGGTGGGTGATGGGGAGCCCTGGGGCTTCTGTGGGGCTGATAGAAGTCAGGATCGAGGACTCAGTGAGGTTGGGGTGCTGGTCTCAGGGCAGAACTGCTGGCAAGACTGAGTGTTGGTGATAGGGGTCTTGCCAGGAGCACACAGAGCCCTAGGGCACCAGCACCCCCTTCCCAACGGTGGTATGTGGGCCCCGGGAGGGGGGCCTTGTCCTGGAGTGCCAGGAGCTCTGGAGATCATTTTGGCTCTTGTGGAGGCAGGGAGATCGGGGGAGGCCAAGGGAGGTGGTGGGAAGGGGGCAGGGGTCTTGTAGCAGTGATGATACGATGTGATACATACAAGCGATCATGATACAATGGTTGCCCTTGATGGAACACCAGGCTGTGCTCAGGGCTTCAATACGTTGTCTCCAAAGCACAGGGAGCTCAGCTTGGTGCTCTGTGATGACCTAGATGGGTGGGATGGTGGGGGGCAGGGATGGGAGGGAGGTCCAAGGGGGAAGGAATATATGTATACGTATAGCTGATTCACTTCGTGGTACAGCAGAAACTAACACAACACTGTAAAGCAATTATACTCCAATAAAAAGAAATAATTAAGGTAAATTAAAAAAAACATCTCAGGACATATTATTATTCCCAGTTTGTCACTGAGAAGGTAACATCTTAGGTGAAGCAAATTGCCCAAGGTCACCCATGTAGTCAGAGGCAGAGCCTGGATTCAAATCCACATCTGCCTGGTCCCTAAACCCTGCCCCTCAGCGTAGCTCACCCTGTTCACTGCGGTTCCAGGACTCGGAGACCCTGGACTTTCAAGAGCTAGGCTGCTGGTGGTGAGAGGCTGAGAGTGGATTCTTGGAGTTTCAGGTTTCAGAGGTGGAGACGTCCTGGGCAATGACAAAGCTAGGACGGGGCCGTGGGAATAAATGGCTCTGTTGCAGGAGAGAGATGGAATGAATTATTCTAAGAGGAAATAGATATAAACCCAAATAGGTTTGGACAAGAGCACAAGGACAGGGTCTTAAATGGCTTCAGAGGGAAGCCTGGGACACTATCCTCTACAGACATTAGGTCAGAGAAATGCCCCTCTCTCGCCAGCATCCTCCGCCTTCCCCCTACCATCTCCTGGGGCTTCTGGGCTGGAGTCTAAACTGCATATGCAGAGTTCAGCAGTAGGTTTCGGAAGATATAAACACGGCCATGAAGAGGGAGGCCAGTAGGGTAGGGCTGGCCGGGACCCTGCCCTGCAGGCGCAGATGCTGGTTAACCTAAGGTCCAGCCACAGAGCCGATGGGGGCCCGTGATGGTTCCAGCCTTCCGCACAGTGTCCTGAAGCCCACCTGTTCCCTGGTACCTTCCTACTTCCTGCTATCTGGCTTGAGATTGAGTTCAAGTCAAGATAACCCAAGATGTTCATAGAGGGCAGAAGAAACCATGTGTTTAGGAAGTCCTGTTAAGAGAGGGGGCTGCAGGGAGGGGCTGGCCACTGGCCTCCTCTCCTGACGCTCCGTGTGGATGAGTTTCTCCAATTAATGGAGGAGGGACTGGGAAGATAGAACGTACCAGAGACCCGAAGGCGGCAGATGGCAGCGATCAGGTTGGGAGGGGCAGATTGAAAAGGATCAAGAGGGCAGGGGAGACTGGGACAAGCGTCCTGTCTGAAGCTTGCAGGAACCGTTTGGTTTATGGCGCTCGGCTCTCCCTGCGTGTTGATTCTAGAGCACTATTCACTCTTAACAGTTTCTCTGTTTGCAAATGATCTCATAGTTTGTGCACTGGTAACAGTGAGCTTGATCTTGTCCCTTTGCCCAGAAAGTTCTATCTGGGCATCTTGCTTCTCTGGTCCCATTCTGACCTCAGTATATTATGCAGGAATTCCTTTCTTCCCTCTGGAGCTATGATGATCTCCCAACCCTGACCTAAGGGCATCTATTAAAATGTAATATGACATCTTAAGTATTCTAAGCATTTCCAGTGTGTCCAGGGGGAGCTGCCTTTCACATGTAGGTTTATGGGGATTGGGGGCGGGGGTGGTCCCTGGATGCTGACAGACTGAAGGTGAAAAGGGCACTGTCTTGCCAGTGGGTGGAAGTAAGAAAGGCCTGCCTACCTCAGGATGCCCAGGGCAGCCCCAGGACCCTCAGCTTGTTGAGTGTGTCCTTTCCCTGCCCTCTGAGAAAGGCCCTCCTGGTAAAGTGTTCTGTTTGTGACCAGGAATATAAAAATGGTTGTTCCAGCTACTATTTCTAGGTAAGTTTTCAAAGCCCCAAAGTTCTTTGTATCTAGTTTAGGTCCTAGGTTCTAGGAGTTGATGAACCTCTCTTGGAGGGGCAAAACTCCATCACCAAAGGAAACAGCACAATGCCTGGATACAAAGGTGAACTGAGTGGTGGACAGGAGGATGTTTCCTATTCCAAGGCTCCAAGATGTCAAAGCATCAAATACAGAAACTAGAATACATGGTTAGTACAAAAGCCTAAACGATGGCTTAGAAGGCCCAGTAAATCTGTCTTCAGTTTATTAGTCTCACTTGTCTACAAACAGCCAACTGATGTTAATTGAGTACCTGCTATATGCCAGGACGTGTGGGATCCAGAGATGAATCACAGACCCTGTTCTCTGGGAGCTGACCCTCGACAAATGTGTATTTTTATTCATTGATTGATGGGTGCAATTCCATTCTCATTATGAACTATCCCATTATTGGCCATGATTTCCCAGTGAAGCTCTATACCTGACAGCTGTTGGTTCTAGGCCTTAGCAGTTGACAGAGGTTCAGTGGGTCTGAGGACCATCGTCTTTGCTCAGATCTGCTGAACTCCCACCTGTGGCCCAGCCTGCACTGCTTCCCGTGCAGAGGCCAGAGCTGGAGGCTTCTGAGCCTGGAGGCTTCAGGGACAGTCCCAGCTCCCTCCCGTACAGGTGGCATGGGCTGAGACTTTAGCCTTCCTGTCTTCAAACCCAAACAGCCAGGTGGCCCTTCCAACTCAACTGGCGGTGGGATTTGGGAGAGTGAGACGGGGGTGGGGCGGAGGGTATTAAACCTATCCATTCCTGCCCCGAGGATAAACCAATTCATCCAACCAAGGTGGACCAGGGCATGGGCGGGAGGTTGCTCTAGCAGCCTGGAAAGAGTAATGATTTAAACATGGAAATAGCTGAGCCCTGGCCTCCACATTGCTAACACATCATCAGATGATTTATTTCCTCTGACAAGGCGCCAGGAGAGGAACTGGGAAACTTTCTGAGAGGGAGCCAGAGCCACTCTATTGGAGGAGGGTCTTTGGCCCCTATTTAGGTCGAACCCTGAGCCCACTGTTGTTTTGAGTCTCTCTGCATTGCGACAGCATTTCTTCCAATCCATGCGCTGCCCATGTTGGGTAAGAGTATGGGCATCTTCCCCCAGCCCCAGGACCTGCTTCTTCTTCCTGGGACTCCCTGGCCGCTCCGCTCCTCCTGGGTTGCAGTGACCAGCCAGCCCACCTTGACTGCCCTCTATCCCCTCCCGCCTGGCTTCCTCTCTTCATCCCTCGGCCCCAGCTGCAAAATTATATGCACACCAGCCAGAGTCCCTTCCCGCTGCTGATAAATAAGCACACAAGCCCCTGATTGTTCTCAAGAATTTTTATGCAGAGTAACTTGAGAAATAGATAGGGATGGAAAAAATAACAAGTATTGCAGAGAAGTTACAAAATATCTCTAGAAGTACTTGGAGAAACTGTCCTAGGTCACCATAACATCTAGATTGAATTAGCTCCACCATCCCTCCCTCTCCTTTTCTTAGAAATGGGATCCCATCGGATCATGCAGAGGACTGTAGTCTCCTTTGTCTGGCGCCCTCACTGGTCTGCCTTGAAGACTCAGGTGTGTGGTCCAACAGGGCAGAGGTGATTGGTGCTCACCCCACCCCGGCTGGTGGTTTGGGACCCTCCTAGACTCAGGTCAGATGAAACTGCTCTGCAATGTCCCTGCCTGACACCCTCCTCTGCCCTTTATTGAGGAAAAGTAAACAGAGGTCTCCATGAAAGCCAGAAAGTGGTGGCAGCTTCAAAGACAGAGGTTATTTGGGGCTGCCTATTACAATGAACAATGTGAGTGATGAGTAACCGGAGTGAGGATGATGAAGTCAACCTTGGGAGGGTTTAACAGGATCCTTGGATGGGATGAGCGCCAAGGTCCCTCCCAGCCGTAAAACCTTATCTCCACCTGCTGTGTATGAGCTATGGGACCACAGAGAACAACAACAACGACAAAGAAATGGCTGAGTGTTTGTTGTTGGTAAAACTCAATTAGGTGACAATTGAATCATTTCATCCTGTTTTATTTTTATTTTTATTTTTTTAAATTTATTTATTTTTAAGGTTGTTTAGACCCAGGTTCTTTGGAAAGAAGTAAATACCCACTTTTATCAGATGATGCAATTTGTGAGTATTTTTTCAAAGGGAAGGAAAATAAATTCAAACAGATAACTCCCCAAATGCCTTAAAATTATGGTTAAGAAATTGAAAAATCAGTTTTGTAAAGAAAGGCTAAATTGATGCAAGGGCTAACTCAGAATGCTTTCTCATGTCTCCCAGCCAATATGTGACAGGGGCAGGCTTTGACTCTGTCTGCACAGAGCCCCAAAACCATGCTTGTCCCCCTGTGAGAGTGTCAGGGACCCTCACCTGCCTAATATCGTACAGGGAAACAAAGACCCAGAGGTTCTGATGCTCCCACTGACACTGGGGGACCATCTCACGACTCAGCCTCAGCTCAGCTGTCTGGGACCAAGTGGTTTTCAGATAAACTTTCCTTTTCTGTTCTTTAACCCTTGCTCCCAAGCACTTCACCACCCTCAGTAAGCAGTATTTTAGCAAAAGCTCTTTAGGGGGTACTCTTGTTCCCATGATTAAAAGGAACCCGTCACAATTTTAACCTCTGGGAATAATACAATAGTTTGAGGCAACCTCCTTTTGTGTGTGTCCTATTAAAGAGAAATCAAAGTTTAAAAAAAATTAAACGAACCTCTGATAATAGAAAGACTTTAATTGATTTTCCAAAAATGTGTCTCCATATTGTTGTTTTTTTTTTTTTAAACAGATTAGTGGTTTTCTTTTTTTTTTTTTAATTATTTGTTTATTTATTTATTTATGGCTGTGTTGGGTCTTCGTTTCTGTGCCAGGGCTTTCTCTAGTTGCGGCGAGTGGGGGCCACTCTTCATCGCGGTGCGCGGGCCTCTCACTATCGTGGCCTCTCTTGTTGCGGAGCACAGGCTCCAGACGCGCAGGCTCAGTAGTTGTGGCTCACGGGCCTAGTTGCTCCGCGGCATGTGGGATCTTCCCGGACCAGGGCTCGAACCCGTGTCCCCTGCATTGGCAGGCGGATTCTCAACCACTGCGCCACCAGGGAAGCCCTTCATATTGTTTTGATATGACAAAAGCCTTACTCCAGAACTGGGTACCTCGATGCCATAGATGCATGATTTCATCATTGATTCAGAACAAGAATGTCCAGGGTTGTGGCTTAGGCCTCTGGATGTCAGCATCAGCACCACGCGTGATGATGGTGCTCAGCTAGGATTAGGTGCCAATTCAGTCCCAATGACTTGCTCCCACAGTTCACCTACGTGGGCACTAAGTGGCTATTCCAAGTCGTGGGTGAATAAGGAAAGCCAAGATTTTGTTTATTTTTTCAGGCCAAAATTTTGCTCAAAAATTGGTTTTTCAGCCAACAAAAATGTGTCAACTATTTGCATACAACAACTGTAAGAACCAGTCTTTGCACCAAAAATAAATGACTTACACATGTCTTTTGTTTTTTTTATAAATTTATTTATTTAATTTTTGGCTACGTTGGGTTTTTGTTGCTGTGCGCGGGCTTCCTCTGGTTGTGGCGAGCGGGGGCTGCTCTTCGTTAAGGTGCGCGGCTTCTCACCGCGGTGGCTTCTCTTGTTGTGGAGCACGGGCTCTAGGCGCATGGGCTTCAGTAGTTGTGGCAAGTGGACTCAGTAGTTGTGGCGCCTGGGCTTAGTTGCTCCGTGGCATGGGGGATCTTCCCAGACCAGGGCTCGAACCCGTGTCCCCTGCATTGGCAGGTGGATTCTTAACCACTTCGCCACCAGGGAAGTCCCACATACCTTTGTTCTTGCAAAGAACCTTATTGCAGTTCTTTTTTTTTTTTTTTTTTTTCTTTCCAAAACCGTTTATGGATTTAATGCACTTTTTAAAATTCACACTTATTTGAAACTACAGGCAAGGGTAGAGACAAGCCAAAACAGAAATTTCTAGACATCAAGGGAAGGTAAAGATTTAACGCGATTTTAATTAAATTCCCTCTGAGGCTGGTGAAGGTCCTATAGAAAGTTCTTGGGAGCTTCCATGAAAGCGAAATGTACACTGTGAACGTAATTCCACCTCTGACTTAGGCACTGACAGAAATGCCCACGTGCCCCCCAAATACTAACGGGGGGGGAGGACATTCAGAGCTGCGCAACTCGTGATGGCCTCACAGTGACACAAAAATGCCTGGATCAAGGGAGGTGCGGTCAAGTGGCTGAGAGTAACCAGCTGTGAAGACAAGCGGCCACCGCTTCCCCCATCCGCGCCCATAACGCCCTAGTTCTCTCTGGCCCCGCGGGGTCTGCAGGACTTTGCGGGGACAGATGACCCTATAAATTCAGTAACCGGCCGGGGCCTAAGTCGTTCTCATCCACAAAGCTATCTTCTGTTTGGTACCCAGACGTCGGGGAGGAAGGGTCTTGGCGTGAGAATATCACTGGAATTGGAAAAGGATCTGGGCCAAAGTTGGGGGCGTAGGGGTCCAGAGGCCAGACTGGGGCCGGGGCCGGGGCTGAAGCAGCCTGGACGGGGACATGGGCGCCTTGTGCCGGGGCCCACATGGCCCGGCCGTGGCTGGAGACGCTGGGCTCTGGCGCTGGGCGCATCCCCACGGGGCTGGGCAGAGGGGGCCTGCGGAATCCCGGGCCGTCTGGGGATGCGGGGCCGGCAAGTGCGGCGGCAGCGGCAGCAGCAAAGACAGGAGCAGGGGCGGTGACGGGGGCAGGCGCGGGGCCCGGGGCGCAGGGGATCCCGGGGTCCGTGGGAGCATCGCGGGCCCTCTGGCCTCCGCCCTCGGCCAGTCGCTCCAGCCGGGAGCGTTGGGCCCGGCGGTTCTTGAACCACACCTGCAGTTTGTGCTCCTCTAGGCTGAGCCTGGCCGCCAGGCGCAGGCGGTCCTGGTAGCCGGGGTACTTATTCTTCTGGAAGTATTCCTTGAGCACGTCCAGTTGCTCTTTGGTGTACATCGTGCGCGCCTGCCGCTGCCTCTTTGGAGGTCCTGAGCTCCGTGAGGGGCCCATGAGAGACTTGGGTTCTCGCTTCCTCCTCACTGCTGCTCTGTTGTCTGCATTTTCCTTATTGCAGTTCTGCTGTGTGCTGGTTGATGGGTAGGGAAATGGGTGAGTCTCAGAGAACCTTTAGACAAGCAGGGTAGGGAGAGATGGAAATCGACAACTGTGAATAATGAGGTTAGTATCAGAGATGAGGGCAAGGTTCTGACGTGGTTATTTCAATGGCACTTAATCCTTAACATTTTACCTTCTAGATTATTCTTAATCTTGAACATCTAAAAAGTTTGGTTTTGCTTCTCTATAAGTGAATTCTTCTATGGAGAGCATCAACTTTTTCTCCACAACTTGCATTGAACTGTGATTTAATTACTTTTACTAAAGTTAATGATTCTCAGAATGTGACTATATACGACAGTGGTATTCAAGGTGACATATGGGTGTGAATTTGTTACTTTAATAGTTAGATATTTATTTTAAAGGAATAAGTACCATTTATTTATTCCATTAATAATAATGGAATAGGAAGATACTAATTTTCCACTTATGAGGATGATATAAAATTTCCTTCTTACATAAATTTAAGTTTAAAAAAAAAAGTGGAGTGAGAAAGAAAATAATAGCCCAGGGATACTCAGCTATGGGAAAATTGTGCAGTTACATGTAGATGGGTGTTTAGAGGTGGGGAAACCACCCATCGGACTGCTTCTAGCCATTCATCAGCAAGCACGGCTCCACACAACATCTCCCAGCCTGGCCTTCGGAACCCAGTCTGCAAGTCACTTTGTACTTATTTTTTAGTTCCTATTTGCCCTTCTGGAGTCACTATCCTGTCCAAGCCTCTTGAGCCTCCTTCTCTTGGCTTCCTGATCGTCTGAGATGTCACCCGCCTTTCTGGAGGCCACTGCAAGATGAAAACCCTTTCCCTTGATTCTCCCAGATCTTGGAAGAGTTTTTGTTTTGTTTTTTTCGTGTCATTCTCCCCCTCGATCTGGTTTTGTGTGTGACCATGTCTGCAAGCAACGACTATGTTTAATAACTAACAGCTTGGTCTGGTACTTTCCTCAGAACAGTTCTCACACGGAGGAAGAAAGTTTTCTTCTTCAAGTCACAGTTTTCAAATTTCTAATAGCTATAAATCAGACGATAAAGCTGGAGAGAAAGATAATAGATTTCAGCCCATCTACAAAAGCCTGTCCTTCAAAGCCCTGCTGAGTTGCTGCCTCTTCAAGGCAGACCCTGAGATGACCTGCAACACAGAAGGACTCACTGCCTCTGCAGTGCCATGCTTTGCTTGTGCCATATCGCCCCTCTACACCTGCTTCATTCACACCTGTGTGATAGTTACCAGTTTATATGTCTTCTTCCCCTCGGGTGTGAGCATCTGAAAGGCAGTGATTGTATCTTCATCTCTCATTCAACAGATATTTTCTGAATGCCTGCTGTGTGCCAGGCACTGGTTTAGGAACTGGAAAGTTGGACGTGAATGACACTGACAAAATCTCTCCCTCACACAGCTTGTTATCCTTGTATTTCCCAATGTCTACCATAGTGTATTAGTTATCTACTGCTGCGTAACAAATGACCCCAAACCTTAGCAGCTTAAAACAACAAAATTTGTTATCTCACTCCGTTTCTGAGGAAGCCGTGGGTGTGCAAGGAAATCCAAGATTTTGTTTATTTTTTCAGATCCAAAATTCTGCTCAGAAAATATGTATATACATATAGTCCAATCTGGCAGAAATCTGGGAGCAGCTTAGCTGGGTTGTTCTGGCTCAGGGTCTCTCATGAGACTGCTGTCAAGATCTCAGCCAGGGTGTAGTCATCTGAAGGCTTGATTTGGCTGGAGGACCTGCTTCCAGACTCACTCATGTGGCTGTTGGCTGAAGGCCTCTGTTCCTTACCATGTAGACTCTCCATAGTGTATTCATGACATAGTGGCTGGCTTCCCCCCAAATGAATATTTCAAGAGAGAGAAAGAGTAAGCAAGAAGGAAGCTGCAGTGTCTTTTCTCTCATCTCAGAAGTGACCCACCATCACTTCTACCATATTCTACTAGTCACACAAGCCAATCCTGGTACAATGCAGAAGGAGACTATACAAGGGGTTGGGATCATCTGGGGCCATCTTGAAGGCTGGCTACCACAGTAGGGCTACCACAGTAGGACAGTGGGTATTCAATAAAAGTCTGTTAGAGTTTTTACCCCCACAATCCATAAGTCAAAACCTTTACTGAGACTTCCCTGGTGGTCCAGTGGTTAAGAATCTGCCCTCCACTGCAGGGGACGTGGGTTCGATCCCTGGTTGGGGAACTAAGATCCCACATGCCTCGGGGCAACTGAGCCCGTGCGCTCTAGAGCCCACGCCACAACTAGAGAGGAGCCTGAGTGCTGCTACAAAGATCCCTCAACTAAGACACAATGCAGCCAAATAAATAAATAAATATTTTTTTAAAAAACCTTTACTTTTTTAAAATAGACTAACTTTTAGAGCAGTTTTAGGTTTACAACAAAATTAAGTGGAAATTACAGAGAGTTTCCATGTACCCCCTGCCCCACACGTGCACAGCTTCCCTTATAATCAACATCCCCCACCAGGGAGGGGCATTTGTTACAATTGATGAACCTACACTGACATGTCATTATCGTGCAAAGTCCATAGTTTACGTTAGGGTTCACTCTTGGTGTTGAGCATTGTATGGGCTTAGACAAATGTATAATGACATGTATCCATCATTACAGTATCATACAGAGGAGTTTTACTGCCCTGAAAGTCCTCCGTGCTCCACCTGTTCATCCCTCCCCACTCCCAACCCCTGGCAACCACTGATCTTATTACTGTCCCTATAGTTTTGCCTTTTCCAGAATGTCATAAATCTGGAATCATACAGTAAGTAGCTTTTTCAGATTGGTGTCTTTTACTTACTAATCGGCACTTAAGCTTCCTCCATGTCTTTTCATGGCTTGATAGCTCATTTCTTTTACTTTTTTAAAAAAATAAATGAGCATACTGTTTTTACTGATTGCATTGTTTTGGAGTGTTTCCAATCTTCCACGAAGCTTAAGTAATTTGAATGGTCTACTCAGCTAACATGCTGCTGCTATGTTATATTAAAAAGTCAATAAAAGTGTTTTGGGCAGACTTAGTAACTTGTCTTTCCCCTAAATTGTCTTCTTTCCCTTACAGTCATATTCTCTAGCCATCTTGCCAGAAACATTCAGTGAAGTTCCACTTGTGGAACGGTACTTCACTGAATGTTTCTGGAAAATCTCTATTTGAAACCCTTGTTATGTTCTATCTAGAATGGATTTTGTGTAATGCGCAAGGTAATTGAGTCTTGCTAAAGGAACTGAGCTCTCTCAGACGAAGGTCTATGTTGTGTGTGTAAGTTGATGAAGGGATCTGTCACCAGGGGTGCTTGCTATTAGACAGAAGCCTCAGGTAGAGGAGAAGGGAACTACTCTTTTTTGATGGGGAAAAAATAGAACTATATCATTGCAGTTTGCCCCACTGTTACAATGAGCTGGCAATACACGTGCAAGCAACAGGGCAAGATGCAAGTTAGCAGTCTTCTTGGCTGTGTGATTTTCCTCCCCCATTCTGCCAAATATTGAAAGTTAGTACAGACTTGACAATAAAGGGATGACGCTCTAATTAGTGGGAGTAAAGGAAAAGTAGCCCTTGCTCTTGTGACTGATTGGTTTAGGAAAATGTTTTCATTCCTAAAGGGAGGAAGGGGTCCTGATTGCTTTGTTTTCCTCCCGAAGGTGAAAAATTTCAAACTGAATGACAATTACCACTAATCTAGCACTTTATAAATCGTAAGTAGCCTCACTAGTCAATCCGTGAATGTGTGTTGTTTGCACTTAATCCCTTACTGTATTAATGTTCAGCTTACTAAACAGACTGCCTCAAGCTCAGGCAAAGTATTAATATAATGTCTTGTGCCTCAATAAAAAAGTTACGTGCAAAAAGTTATATCAACTTCTTTTTGAGAGAACGATTTCTTTTTTGTAATGAACAAGAAATAGAACATTTCAGTGAAACTGGAACAGTTAACAGCATATGGTTGAACTTAATTAAACCTTCAAGGGAAATAAGAAGAGGGTCAAACAAAGGCAACAAATGAAGAAGCCCAAGATGGATTGGGGATAAACATAAGGACAATAGCATTTCAGCCTGGGTATCTTCTGACCCCTCCCAGTAGCTAGGCTGCCATCATTCTCATCATTATGTCAAGAAAAGCAGGGATGAGGAGAGCTGGAACAACCATCGCAATAAAGATACTAATGTTTGTATAATACACTATGCTATGCCTACCGCTTTGACTCTCGAGGGAAAAAAACTTTTCTCTAAGAGCTGCAACCCGCCAGCCAGTGGCTCTCATGAGAAAAAAAAAAAAAAAAGACAAAATGCTACAAGAAGCTTGCGTATTTAGGAGCAAAACAGGTTATAGATCCTACTGTGTGGAAAGAGATAGAAAATTCTGGAAAAGAAGATTTAGGGTGAGTTAGAAAGATGTGCAAGTCTTTGTGGAAAATCAGGTTAAGTCTAGAAAATTTGCTAACATTTAAGTGTTGATGAGAATGGTAACTGAATTTGTATTTCTCGACAACTCGTTCCAAATCGTACCCGATATTTTACGGAAATAGTATGTAATAGTCCAACTTAGCTATTTTAACAACAGCATTTTCAATAAAATGGAGTAAATGCGTGGGAAAATGTTCCTCACTGAACAATACCTCTGGAGAGCCAGGGCACCAGCGTGGTCACCGCCATTTCCCTTGTGGTCACCAAACCTCCTGAAGGCCGTGCAGTTGGCAGTGTTACCTGAGAGGTGATAAGGAGCCCCCGAAGTACCTCAAATGTTTTCTGACTCTCAATTATTTCAACATCTGCTGTCAGCCTTTTCCGGTTCCCACCCGTGCCTCCATGAGCAATGTTCTCCAGTTGGCAATACTCTCCCTTGCAGGGGGCAGAGAATGAGCATGATAGGGACATGCGTACTTTGAACAAAAAAATGCCCTCCATAGATTCTTTTTTTAAATAATTAATTAATTAATTAATATTTTGGCTGTGTTAGGTCTTCATTGCTGCCCGTGGGCTTTCTCTAGTTGCGGTGAGCGGGGGCTAGTCTTCATTGTGGCGCGCGGGCTTCTCATTGCAGTGGCTTCTCTTGCTGCGGAGCACAGGCTCTAGGCTCGTGCGGGCTCAGTAGTTGTGGCTCGCGGGCTCTAGAGCGCAGGCTCGGTAGTTGTGGCGCACGGGCTTAGTTGCTCTGCGGCATGGGGGATCTTCCCGGACCAGGGCTTGAACCCGTGTCCCCTGCATTGGTGGGCGGATTCTTAACCACTGCACCACCAGAGAAGTCCCCCCTCCATAGATTCTTACCTGCCGTGCTGGGGGTCAGGGCGAGACGGCATCCCTCCCTCTCCATTGTCAGCTGACAGAGCAGGTGGACGTTGGTGAGCTTGCTGGCCTCTGCACTGGCCATCTGAAGGCTGCCTCGAAGGAGAAGTCCAGTGGAAAGAGGACAGAGAGTCAGGGCACCTGGGTCCTCACCCAGGGTTTGTCACTAACATTTGATGTTCTTCATCTGTAAACAGAAGGGGTTGAACTAGACAATCCGTAAGTTCCATCAGAACTCATATTTTGCTGTTCCATTTTGGCCAGAACCTGATGAGCCTTGTGTAATTTCACAGGATGAAGTTAGGTACTATGTTTTCCTGTAAATCTTAACCCGAGGTTGTAAACTGGTGGTCGGATGCGGCATGTAAATGTGTTTTGTTTTGTTTACGCTCCCTAGTGGTTTCTTTTTTTTTGCTCTAATTAGTTGTCAACACTTAAAAAAAGGGAGATTTCTCCAAATCACTTCTGACTTGTCTTGAAGCCAGAAGTGGTTTGGAGAAGTGATTTCTGGATCTGCCGACGCCCGGCGCTTCTTCCTGCATGGCAACCTCTTCTGGACTGGGCATGCACTGTTGGTTTCCCCAGGCCCACCTGGCCCACATCCCTTCCAGGCCACTGTTAGAAGCTGGAGTTTGCAACCTCTTTCTAAAATTCTCTCCATCTTCTCCTAATCACATGGGACAATAGCACTTTATAAAGGACACATATTCCAGCCTATTTGAGCTTTCTCTGTGACTTGGAGTGGCTCTAGGAGGCGGGTTTGCGTGGCCTCGTGAGCTGTGGGCATGCCTGTCTGGCTAGTTCATGAGCACAGAGGGTGGGAGGAGAGATAGAAGCAGAAAAGCTTCTCACGATTCAGAAATGCTTCCCACCATTCCAGCTGCATTACAGATGTGCAGAAGTTGTGCGAGAGGTTCCATGTGAACATCTGCAGGCATCAGGGAGAGATGAGACCAAAAGAGAAAAAGGGCTTTGGGGATTTTCAAATGTCTTTTGTCCTCTTCTTCTTACCCTTATTGTCTAGGTCCGTGCCACAGAGGACGGCCGGGGGGCTGCTGCACCCAGCTGGGCTCCCTGTCGGCCCTGAAGCACGCGGTCCTTGGGCTCTACCTGCTGGTCTTCCTGATTCTCGTGGGCATCTTCATCTTAGCAGGTAAGAGCATCCTTTCCCATCCTGGCCTTTAAGGAGGTGAGCAAGAAGTGAGAGCAGATGGGAAAACTGGGGAGCTGGAGCTCTTCTTTCCCACAGTCAGGAACCCAAACACTGCTTTTCTCACCATGGAAACCACAATGGAGGAAGCTGGCTGGTCTTTCCAACCAGGCATGACTCTGAGCAGCGTCGCCTGTTTTGTGTGGGATGAGGAGCTGGCAGGGGCTATATGAGCGTGGGAAATCTCTTGAGTCCAGGAGTAGAGACCTAGCTGCTCCAGGTGGCTTCTGCCTTGTCCTGCCTCATAGTGTGACGCTGGGCATTACACTGGGCCTCCCTAGAGCTCTGCACTATGGTTCATACTGAGCAGGCTGGGCCCCCTGTCCTGGGATGTGTCTCAAAGTTATGAGACACTTTGTTGCTGAGGCTAATCAGGGTCATGGTAAACCTGCTGCCCCTTTGTGATTACTGGGGGTGGGATGAGGTTGCCCCAGGTCAGCCGGGCTCTTCTCCCCAGTTTCTGTCTGTAGAACAGGCTGGACTTTGATCCATGTCCTCTAGCCCAGAAGTAGAGCTCATGGACCCAGGAAGGGATCAGATGGAAGATCCCATGCTTTGGTCAGCCCAGCTCACACACAGGTCAGACCACCGTGATGGAGATGGTGGAGCAGATAGGGACAGAGACCGTGGTGGTCTCTCCTGACTCCCACCCAGAGGGAGAGAGGCTCAATTCCCACCTATCTCGATTGAGGTATATAAGGCTTGACAAAGTGAGGCCAAGGGATCAGTTTATTTCAGCATCACTCATCTTACATGAGTGCCTACTTTGTGCCGGGTTCCATGCTAGGATTGGAGACACTACTAAATAAAGCCCAGGGGCTCCCCTCCTGGAGCTTCCAGTCTAGGGGAGGAGGTGGGAACACAGAGGTAGAGCCCTGTCTCAAGGCAGAATGTGACAGGGACTATGATGGGGCCTTTGATGTTGACACACAAGTGCTGTGGTGACCCAGAGGAGATGCACACAGAGCAAGAGTGGCTGTTGCATGGAGGGGCCGGGGTGGGGTACGGGGAATGTAGTCAGAGGAAGGCTGCTGGCCAGACAGATCTGACTTGGAGCGCGGAGGGTGGGGTCCTTGACTTAACTCTTAATTAACTTAACCCTTAACTCTAGGAATATGGAGGCCAAGTCCTTGCGGATGACCCCTCACTAGAAATCCCTGGTCTCGTGTCACTTTCTGTCAAATGAGACTAGTCTCTTGGGCCCGGTGATGGGATATTCAGTGCTGCCTTTGCCCTCAGATTCCCACACTCGGGGCAAAGGGCATCACTAGGGGTGGTGTCTGTCCCATCAACCATTGACCCGGGTTGCGGGGCAGCCAACAGCAACAATGAGAGAAACTAATGATTCGTCCAAGGGATGATGTCCAGCCAGAGGATTTTTTGAACATGTTCTTGGGCTGCTCAGTGAGAGATTGGGATCTGGGTTTTGTGGGCTTGGCAGCCACGACCATAACAAATTTCCAGAATTTTTGGAAAGTGTTTCAGCCCAGCAGGAAAGCTGGGCTATGGTATTACAACTACTCTGCTGAACAAGAATTTTTAGGTGACAGAAGAGGGTCTGGAGGAGAGAGCCAGGCTGGTGGGGACCCTGGGGCAGGTCTCTGGAGCCCTGGAAGGCCTGGAAGGGCATCATCTCTTGGGTTTCAGAGGAATGAAAGTTCTCTTCCGCGGTCTGAAGGGCTGCCATGGGGAAAAGGATGGACATATTCTGTGTGGTCTCAGAGGGTAGAACTAAGTGAATGGGTGGATTTTGTAAAGAGACAAATTCCCATTCAAAATAGAGGAGACTTTCTAACAAGAAGTGGTACCCAGCACAATGCAGAGAGGCTTTTCTGCTGGCTTGGAGGTCGAATGGGA
Source organism: Balaenoptera musculus (assembly GCF_009873245.2). Classification (NCBI taxonomy): domain Eukaryota; kingdom Metazoa; phylum Chordata; class Mammalia; order Artiodactyla; family Balaenopteridae; genus Balaenoptera; species Balaenoptera musculus. Next base: position 10,744,495 of record NC_045790.1, read on the forward strand.
TTTATGATGATGTTCTGGAAGTTTCAGAAAGGAGGGTGGAGCATGGTTTCCTAATCTAATGGAAACATTGCCTCGCTTCCTGTTATTCCATGTGGAAATCTGGGGAGGATTTTGATCATCATAATTACCTTTGAACCTGAAGTTTATGAGTACCAGATTGCCTGTGTGGAATGAAAATTTGGGGTGGATTGGAACTGATCTGATGAAACAGAGCATCAGACTTTATCTCTTGGCTCTGTGGCCTGGCCACTGTCACCTTCCCAGTTTCTTGTCCGGAAAATCATGTTGGCCTCTGGGAGAGGTTTGAGGAGGGTAGCCAATGAAAAACTATTGTAACCAGCTGCCCCTTCCCTAGGGAGGGGACGTAGGAATGTGGTGGATGAGTCCGGAGTTCTTCAAAGAGGCCCTTCCTGACGTTGGGTAGGACGTTTCTTCAGATTACCCTGATTGAAGACCTCCAGGGATGCTCCTTTTCAAAAATACCAAGATGGTGGGGAGATGCATGGTTCAGTGTAAACCAGAGCTAACCTGGCCTTTTCTTAGGTGTCCTGCTGTGGCTGCTTCCTCATTTGGGGCAGAACTTGCTCTCCAGTGCCCTACTGAGGTCACCTTTCATAGGAGGTACTATGGTCTGAATTGTGTCCCCTCCAAAATTTATATATGAAGCCCTAACCCCCAGTGTGATGGTATTTGGAGGTGGGGCCCTAGGGAGCTAATTAGGTGATGAGGGTGTGGCCCTTATGATAGGGTTAGTGGCCATATAAGAAGAGGGGAGAGAGAGACACAGAGAGAGAGAGAGAGAGATCTCTGCCATGTGAGGACACAGGGAGAAGGGGCCATCTGAAGCCAGGAGGGGAGTCCTCACCAACAACCAAATCCGCCTGCACTTTGATCTTGGACTTCCCAGCCTCTACAACTGCGACAAATAAATTTCTGTTGTTTAAGCCACCCGGCCTATGGTATTTGGAGGTGGGGCACTAGGGAGCTAATTAAGTCATGAGGGTGGGGCCTTGTTATTGCAGCCCTAGCTAAGACAAGAGGAGTTCTGTATGAACCACTCTTAGACTTCAAAACCTCCTCGTCGACACAAAGCTCATACATCTGACAATTGGATGACAAAATTAACCACTGCAGCCAAGTGCCATGTCTGAATACCTGGTTGGTAACATCTGATTGAAGTACAGATGCCTGCTCTTACTTCAATATTACCAAATTATAGTCTCACTGCATAAAAATATTACTCATAAAATTTCTCATGGGATTTCTTTTGATTCCTTTCTTTATCCAAGTATTCAAAATAAAAGACAAATACTGTATCTGTGTTTATGCAGCATCTCAGCATCCCCTCTCAGGTTAATCCAGCCATTGCCCAAACTATATACTCAATTGGGCTTTCTACCCACCACCTAACTCTCCATTCCTGACCAGCATCCTCTTGGGAGCTTTCCTCTGATATTCCCACACCATCACTGGGTTCTATGCCCACAGTCTTCCATCATCTCCCAAGAAGGCAGCATTGGTCCATTCTTCCCAAATTCCTCTAAGCCCTTCTATGTCTTCAACCCATTTTACCTGGACTGATGGTTTCCTATTATGTTTTTGTTCTGTTCCAGCATTCATTGCGGGACAGTAAAGACTCTCAGGCTTAAGTGCATGAACAGGAGAATTGAGATTGGATGGTCATGTGGTCAGGAGGTCCTCCATCTAGCACTTTATGGAAGATGTCCTCTGTGATGGAGTTCAAGGGTTAGAGGAGGTTCAACCTTATCCATGACTATTGTGGGACATCACTGTGGTGACAAAGGGTGGTCATCAGGAACTACCTCTTCCTCCCCTTGCCTGTCATGGCCCCATTGAAGAATTTGAACTCCCACTGTGGCATGAAACAGCAGAAAGGGGACGTGTCAACATCTGGGGATCTAATTTGGCGGAAAGCTGGAGCATTACAGCAATCCAGACTATAGAGTTGGATGAGGGAGAGCTCCTGGTGAACTAGGGGCTCCTATCATGCCTTAATTTAATCCTTTCTTAATAGCAGTCAGCCATTGCCATCAACATCCTCAATAAGTACTTAACTTGTGCATGAGTGCTTCGTGGGTTTAGGACAACAGAGCAAGCCCTGGTGTCTTAGTCTGTTCAGGCTGCTATGACAAACTACCACAGACTGGGTGGCTCAAACAACAAGTATTTATTTCTCACAGTTCTGGAGGCTGGGAAGTCTGAGATCAAGGTGCTGGCAGACTCCATGTCTGGTGAGAGCCCACTTCTGGTTCATAGATGGCTGTCTTTTTGCTGTGTCCTCACATGGAAGAAAGGGCTAAGGATTTCTCAGGGGTCTCTTTTATAAAGGCACTAATCCCATCCTGAGGGCCCCACCCTCATGACTTAATTATCTCCCCAAGGCCCCACCTCCTAATACCATCCCTTTGAGGGTTAGGATTTCAACATATGAATTTGGGAGGAACAAAAACATTCAGTCTATAGCTACGGAATAAAAGATGTAATTCCTGCTCTGGGAGGATTTAAAATCCTAACACACGTACACATTAGGACAGTGTGATGTAGCTAAGGCCCCGTGCCAAATTCTGCAAAGGAGAGCCTGATTCTCAAGAGCTGGAGGGGTTAGGTCAGCCTCAGCCTGGGAGAGCTGAACACCAAGTGACCCAAATGTTGTTTAAATTGAGCACCCCTTTTTAGATCACGTTGTTTCAAGGAGGTCTGTCACCGACTTTGCAATCAGGGAACAGCGTGCTCAGAGCCCACATCCCTTGATACGCAGATTACTGATACCATCGTGCATCTTGGAATTTAGAGCGTGGTGCCCTCAGCCTTTTCTGGGACACTCTGTCAGAAACAGCACATGCGATGTCATCCTGTGCTTATTGTGAGGGCGCCCTTGAGGACATTGTTTGTTCTGTTACATAACGTCAACTAAGAAGACCTGTGGAGAAAGTATTTTCTGTCTTAGTCTCAGAAGGAGAAATACTGTTCCTGAGGAATTAGTTTGTTTTCACCTGAAGGAGACTGTGGATCTGAAAGTCATTAAAATCACTTTCGGGGAGGTAGTTAATGCAAACTGAGAGCGAGTTGTCATCCCTTTGTAAGATGTGTGAATTTGTAGCCAATTAAAATGGAAACCTGGTTACATCTCTGGTCCACCCACAGCAAGTGTATTGACCTCCAGGAAAATGTTTTTCTGCTAGTCTCATTCTTACCTTCATTTAGTGTCTCTAACTTGTTCTTCCTTTATCTTGTTCTCATCTACTGTTATTTTAGAATATTTTATGTATCCTCATAAACTGCCTTAATCCTTTTTGGAACAAGGAAGAGTATTATGCCCAGTTTTGTCTTTTAAAAATAATTCTGCCTACTCTATTCAACTCTGCAAGTGCATGATTTTTTAAATATGTGAGTGAATGAATGAATGAATGATAGAGACAAGGTACCTTAGAGGGGATCTTAGTTGTGGAAAAAAGATGATGATTTCAGTTTTAGCCAAATATCTAAATGACATGGTAATTATGGACTCACCATCAGGTACCCTTGGCTAATAGACGAAGTAGGTGTGTAATTAATTATATTAAGACACACATGTCATGGTATCTACTGTATTGGCATTACAGCATTTAGGGAGAATATTAGGATAGAGAGGGTCATGTAGTACCTTATGCTCGTTAACACCACGGACTCTGAAGCCAGCCTGTTTGGGTTTGAATTTCCCATTCTCTGTTACCAGCTATGTGATGTTAACCAAGTGACATGAACTTTTTCTACCTGAGTTTCTTCATCTGAAAATGGGAGAAGTAATTGTACTTGCCTCTTTGGGTTCTTATGAGAGTTAAATAAGTTAATATATCTAAAGCGCTTAGAGAAATACCTGGCACACATTAAACATGGTAAAAATAGTAGCTATTATTGTTATTATAGTAGTAGTACTATGCCTACTATCAATATTATGACTTTTGCTTTTTCTTGGTTTTCTTTGCAGTCAGTTAAGCTTGATAACATAAACTGAGAGTCAGAAAAACTTGGGTCTATAGTCCCACTTCATCCATTAACACCCTGTAATCTTGGGAGAAATCACTTTGCCGGCTGAACCTTTGTACACTCATTTACAAAATAAGCAGGTTGGATTAGATCAGTGTTTCTCAAACTTTTTGACCATGACCTACATTAAGAAATACATTTTACATGACAACTTTTTCACACATATATTCATAGCTGAAATAATCTTAAATGTGTGATGAATGCTGATGTTTTTCTATTCTGTTCATTTAATAAAAAATGGTCACAACCCACCCATTTTTTTCATGATCCACGAATGGGGTACAAACCAAAGCCTGAAATACAATGGGCTAAATGATAGCTCTATTATTCAATGTGTCTTTCAAACATTCTAAGAGAGTAGCTATGTTCTCTTTGGCTTGTGGGTTTTGAGAGTAAATTTCTGGGTTCAAGTCCAGGCTGTGCCTCTGAATGTTTCTGTAATCTTGGGGCAAATCATTTAACCTCTCAAATCCTCAGTTTCCCCACCTATTGCATGCGATGACAATGGTACCTAGCCCCCTAGGGTTGTCGTGAGGATGAAATTAATCCATGCATGAAAACTCTTTGTGCCCGGGCACATTCTGTCAGAATAGCAAAGGATTAGAAACCTGCTCATTTAGCCTGAGCACCCAGTGGTTTTGTGTATAAACAGAGGGAACTAGGCGTGCTCGGTGCAGTGGGAGGGGATGTGCTCAGAGCCCACATGGTTCCAATAAATGGACAGGGGAAGCCTGGAGACTCTGAGGGATCCTGCACTTACTGTGGCAGCACAGGGAACAGGATGCCAAGAAAAAAGACAGTGTTTCCAGCACTGCGGGCGAGCCAGCTCTGCGGTGCTACTCGGGAGCTGAGCCTTGGAAGGGGCCTCAGGGGACGCCTTGAACAACCTCCCTCCCGGGGCAGGAACCTCCCTCCCGACTCCCCAGACAGAAGAGGTATGGTGCTCTTATGGAAGAACAGCCACGAGTGACAGGGAACTCCTGCCTAATCATCCCTGACTGTCCCACACATGTTGTTTCTAGTTTCTCTGGCAGGAACAGCTCACAACAAGGCTGTCTCCTCATCCTCATGGTTATTCTTCAGTGAGTTGAAAATACCAGGCTCAGCAACAGTCGCTTGGGAGACCTGGTTTGGGGGCCTCTGTGAGATGCCCTGATCTTGCCACATTCTATTGAAGTCATCGGTTTCTGTGCCTGCTCCCCTCCTAGTCCAAAAGAAAGCTCTTCACGATAAAGCACCGTGTCTTGTTCATCTTTGTACTCCCAGTGCCTAACGGGATGTCCTACACATAGTAGATGCTCATTTAATGTGTGGCCTAAACCGAACACCTCAACTTAATGGACATCCTCCCAGCCCCTCCCAACGAGCTCCAGGTTTTAGTGGTAAACAGAATAGACACAGGACTGCTGGTGTGGCCTGGCCAGGACGGGGTTTGCTGGGCTGTGACCAACTTTGATCTGTTTCGTTTTTTGTTTTTGTTTTGGCCGCACCATGCGGCATGCGTCATCTTATTTCCCCACCCAGGGATCGAACCCGTGGCCCCTGCAGTGGAAGCTCGGAGTCCTAACCACTGAACCACCAGGGAATTCCCAGACGAACTTTGATCTGGACACTCCAGATCAAATTTAGGCTGATGTAGCCTAAATTTTCATGAACCTTCCCAGCAGTGACTCATAGTAACACATGATACCACATCAAAATGATGGACTACTAGGCAGCCATTAATAATCATGTCCACTGCCCACCCACCCCAAGCCCAGATTTCTCTCAAAGAAACACTGCCTCGCGAGGGCTCCTTTGTCCCACATCAGTACAACTGGCTTTTGGTTGATTTTGTTGTTGCTTTCACCTAAATGCAGATCTTGTTAGTGATCCCAATTCCATGTCATCACACAGGTTTCTGCCAAGTATTGCAGCCTGTTGGATGAGTTTGAATCCAGACTCGGACATCTGTCACTTAACTTTTCCTCTCAGTCTTGTGTCATCAGTCGTGTCTGAGCCAGCATCCCAACCCGATCCCTATCCCACAGCCTGCCGCCACGTGGACGGTTCCCAGGAGGACACGACCAAAGGCACGCCAGCTCAGGCACGCGCTCTACTGTCCTGTGAGGCGAGGTGGGGATACCTCACAGACCCCCACCAGCCTTCTTCCTTAAACCTAGACCAACCCCACCTAAGAAACCACCTTTCTCCTACAACCCACCTTGGCTGTGTGGGCCTTCCCACGCCATCAGAGCTCCCCCAGAAGTACCCCCAGCCTCACCTTAGCTCCAGGGCCGAGGGAGGAAAAGGAAGAAGGAAGTTTGACATCCTGACTTCTCCACTGCCCTGCATGGGAGACATTTCATATCTCGACTTTGATGGAGGCTTCCAACCACCCCTGAAATGAGAAAAGTGGGCACGGGGGAAGGTCCCCTGCAAACTTGACAATATGCTCTCTGGGTCTTCAATCAAATTGTTACAATAATTAGATAGGACAGGGCAGAGGACCTATCTCAGCTACATCCCCTAGAATCCTTCCTCTTGACGAAGTGCCAGATCCAGCCACTGCCTGTTTTTGTCAATAAAGTTTTATTGGCACACAGCCGTGCCTGTTCATTTGTGTATTGTCTACGACTGCTTTCTTGCTACAAGGGCAGAGCCGAGTTGTTATAACAGAGACCAGATGGCCTGCAGAGCCTAAAATAGTTACTCCCTGGCCCTTGACGGAAGAAGTTTGCCGACCTCCCCCTCCAGGCTTGTACTGACCACTAATTAACCCTTTAATCTTTCACCTCTGGGTTGTGCTTCACAGTTTTCAAAGAATTTTCACATACATGATGTCATCTAATCCGTCTAACAATCGAAGGACTCCAGAAAAGAGTTCACAGTATCTGGATGAGGAAACAGGCTCGGGGGAGTTGCCTGTGCCCGCCTGTGGTCCCGCAGCGGGGCAGTGGGAGCCTGGACCAGGACCGTGGGAATGTGTGAATCTGGGACTTCTCTCACCCCAGACTCCAGTTGGAGGTACTATCTACCGCTCACCGTCTAAGTGCATGGGAGCTAGAGTCGGACTGCCAGGGTACAGATCTTGGCTTTGCCACGTACTGCGTGACCTTGGGCAAGTTATTCAAGCTTCCTGAGTCTTAGTGTTCCCATCTGTAAAGTGGAAGTGATAACACTCTCCAGTTCAAAGTGTTGCGGTGAGGATTACATGAATCCATCCGTGTAAACTGCTTACGGTAGTCCGTGGCATGTAGTTAAGTATCATCAGCATTGTTAGGTGATTGTAATCGAGAATAACTCCCATCAACTGGGGAATTCCCTGGTGGTCCAGTGGTTAGGACTCTGTGCTCTCACTGCTGAGGGCCTGGGTTCGATCCCTGGTCAGGGAACTGAGCTCCCACAAGCCGTGCAGCACGGCCAAACAAAACAAAACAAAACAACAAAAAAACAACTCCCATCAACCGTACCACAATCCAGCCCTCATTCGTCCATATCTATACAGAAAATAGCAAGAGAGTCTTGTCAATTGCTTTGATTTCTCTCCCAGAAGCCAGGATTGGAAGAAATTTTAGAGGCACTGTGGACACAGCACCCAGGTCTTGCTAAGAAAAGAGCTTTCTTATTTAAGCGAAAAGAAGATGGAATGGGCTTGAGTTAGGCTCTTGCTTCCTTCTGCAGCTTTCAACTCCCTCTTCATGGCTCAGCCTCTGCACCTGTGAAACCTACCTTTCCTTCTGCTTTCTGGTTCTATCTTCTGCTCTATGTGCCCTTAGCTATCAGGGCACATAGAGATCTCATCGCTAACTGATGGCTCTGAGTGTGGCCTGGGATTGAAGCTGAGCCACTAACAAGCTCTCATTCTTTGCTCTTTTGGAGAGAAGAAGTTATAAACTTGGAATTTCTGCAACGATCCTAGGCATTTTGCCTCGTCTGCCCCCGCCCAGGGGCTTGGAGCCCTCTCGCATCAAATCCAAAACAACAAACGCTTGTTGAGTGCCAACAACGTGCCTGGCAGTGTGTTAGACACAGCAATACACAAAGAGGAATGAAGAGAGGCCCCTGCCATAAAGATCGTAGCAACTGGAAGAGCAGATATGCAAAGATCAACTATAAAACACAGTATAGAGCAAAGAAACAGAAGTTTTGGAACGAGGCAAACCTGAGTTCAAATATCAGCTTGATCATTTATGAATTGTGATCTGGGGAAATTATTTAACCCTCATTAAAAAAAAACATTAAATTGGGGATAATAATGATCACTTATCAGTATTATGAGGATTCAGTGAGATAACACATAAAATGCCTTGCACAGTGCCTGGTTTATACCAGGGGGTCCATGCCATCCATCCTTAAGAAGTCCCTCAGAGTTGGGAAACGGAGTGTTTGGGCCTCAGCTGCCCTTCCACCTGAGCAGCCCAGCATGGCCTGACGGCTGCAGGCATCCCTGGGCTCCTGTCCTTTTCTGGGCTCCTTTGTGGGAGCCCCACGTTCCCCAAGATCCTTTTCAGAGCAAACCAAGGGATGCGGGGAACTGGGGCAGGGGGTGGGGTGTGCCCCCTTGGCGTGTTCCTGGCTCATCCTGCTGGGGTGGTCTCATTCCACAGTCTCCCCTCCTCGGGAAATCCCAGAAGAGAGGCAGGCCCAGGCTCTGCTCCAGCTCAGGGCACATGGGTGGCCTCTCCCAGTGGTCCCTTGCCACACTCCTCTCTGATGAGAGCGTGACTCTGGGCTCAGCTGTCATCTAGGGGGGCTACCCAGAGGCAGCCCTCCTTTTCACAAGATCCCCATCTCTCTGTGGGGTCTTTGGAACCTCTACCCCAACTTAGCACCTGCGTGAACATGAGGGAGGGCAGTGAAGGTGTCCGAAGGGACTTCTAGGAGGCGATGGTGCCAGTTCCGAGGGTGGAGAAGCTGGAGAACCATCCAGAGCCCTAGCTGTGCTGAGTCACTCTGGGAGGGGAGTCCTTCTGCAAAGCTCTTTGTTTCTCCTTCTTGCTGTTGTCAACGACAACAGGGTCTGGTCAGTTGTCCTCTGTGTAACATTTCAGCATATTATCTGCCAAGGTTTTGGAAAAACCGCATGTTTCTGGGAGGAGTTGAGGGAAGGTGTCTCTGATTTACCAGTTAACACCTGTCCCCTGACCATTAGTGGCCCTCCAGCCTGAATAAACAAGCAGATTGCCTTGAGGAAGTCATCGTGTCCTTTCAGGGTCTATAAAAGCAGTTAGTACCCTTTGGCTCAGAAATCCTACTGCGTTTGACTCAATGCAATATTTACAAAGGAAGACAAAAACTCAAAACTCCTAGCAATGTTATTCAGCATCACTCAAAAGTGGAAAAAAATCTAAATGCCAGCCTTAAGGGATTGTTTAGCTAAACTTTGGTAAGTCAACACAAAGGAATATTACACAGCCATTCCAAATGATAACTATGAAGCAACATGGGGCAATGTTTATGAAATCATGTCAAGGGAGAAAAGACTGCCCAATTGCGTGTGTAGGCTCCAGGGTGGTTGTGCAAGCAGATGTGCATATACAAGGAGAAAGGGTGGGAGGGAACTTGGAGGAATGAAAACAACTGTGGTACAGTGAGGCTTATTGGTACACATTCTTCTTTCTCAGTTTCCTCTAATGTTGTTGGTGATTTAATAAAACCAGGGCCGGGAGGGGGTAGTCCTGACCTCAGCTTTGTAAATGAGACCGAGGCCCAGGGAGGGGGTGTCTGGCTCAGGGTTTCCCATGCCTCTGTGTCCCCGTGCAGACTTGCATCCAAGGCTCCAGATCCCCCCAAGCTCCTGGTCCCCCAGGAAGCCCTGTCTTCCCGTGCACCCTCCTCAGGGGTGCCAGCTGTCATCCAGAGGCAGACGCATGCTTTCTGGTGCCTCCCTTTGTTCTCAAAGCTCTCTGCTTGGCTAACTTTTGTTTGTTTGTTTGTTTATAACTTCTACTTCCTTTGGGAATAAAATCAAATGCTCCGAGTTTCCATTTAAACTGTCTTTCTTTTTTCTTGCTTTTAGCTTTCCCCGCCGCCCAGCTTTATCGAGGTGTAATTGACAAAAATTGTATAGATTTAAGGTGTACCATGTGATGTTTTGATATATGTTATGAAATGATCATCACAATCAAGCCATTAATGTATCCATCACCTCACATGGTTAAGATTTTTTTGTGTGGTGAGAATACTTAAGACCTACTCTCTTAGCACATCTCCAGTATACAGTACAGTATTGTTTTTTTAATTTATTTCAATTTTATTGGAGTATAGTTGATTTACACTATTGTGTTTCAGGTGTACAGCAAAGTGATTCAGTTATACATATATTCAGTTATACATATATTCATTCCTTTTTCATTCCTTTTTGGATTCTTTTCTCATATAGGTTATCACAGAATATTGAGTAGGGTTCCCTGTGAGTAGGGTTGAGTAGGGTTCATCTGTTTCTCTGTGACTTCTCCCCCCCGCCCCATGCACGCCCACCTCCTTCCATGCTAGGAGCAGGTCTCAGCGCCGTGACCCGTGTCCCCTAACATGTGTCCACTTTCACAGCCTCCAGCACCTCCTGCACATTCTGAGGACCCTGAGCCCCTAATTCCTTCCTTACAGGCAACTGCCTTCTAAAGAGCTCCACATGGAGGGCACCCAGGCACCTCAGAGTCAACAGTCCCAAACCCAAACTCACCATTTCTCCTTATCCCAGCCTCCCTTATTCCTTACCTTGCTTGATAACATAACCATCTGAGATGTGAAGCCCATTTTATGGGTGTACCATTATTTCTTTAACCAAATTCCCATTGTTGGATGCTAATGTCTCCAGCTCTGCATGAGGGACAGGACACAACAGTTGATTAATGGTGACATTGTTCTGTGGCTGGCAGAGTTCACGAGGGCATGGGATTGCCCTTTTCAGCCCAGGCTCCAATGGCCCACCAGGTCCTCCCCCAGGTGGGGAGAGGAAAGGGCTTCTGCAGCATGTCACCTGTGCCCATTCGCTCTGGACTTTGGGGCCATCCAAGCATCCCTTTCCTGACATTTCAAGGAGCCTCCCTGTTGCTTGGTTGCTCGGATGACCTGGCCCAATGGGCCCCTCCTCCTCCGCCATCCCACCCCACCCCATCCTACCGCTTCCTCACAGCCTTTGGTCCTGGATGTCAGCCTTCAGGCCATCTGGCTTCCCTCTGGGCTAGACTACAGAAAGAGGGACTGGGATTGTACTAGTCAGCTCAAGTTGCCATAACAAAATGCTACACACTGAATGGCTTAAACAACAGAAATTTATTTTCTCACATATAGGAGGCTGGAAGTCCAAGATCAAGGTGGCGGCAGGTTTGCTTTCTCTGAGGTCTCACTCTTTGGCTTACAGACGGCCGCCTTCTCACTGTGTCCTCACATGGTCCTCCCTCTATGTGCACATCCCTGGTGTGTCTCTCTCTTTTTATAAGGCCACAGTCCTATTAAACTAAGGCCCCCACTTTATGACCTCATTTAACCTTCATTACTTCCTTAAATGTCCTATCTCCAAATACAGTCACAGTTGGGGTGGTGTGGTGGTGGTTAGGGCTTCAACGTATGAATTTGGAGGGGACACAATTCAGTCCAAAACAAGAATGAAGAAAAATATCCCTCACTGGATCTGCTTCAGGGTCAGATATCTATGCAATTTCCCCATGGACTATTGTGCTAAAAAGGAACTCCTGTCACCTTTCTTTCTCTTTGTGGTCTTTTACAAAGGACCCCTTTTCTTTTTCAACCCAAGCTTGGCCTTTGCTTGGTCCCAAAAGGAGTTGGGTGTGTGTCATAATGAGGAAGAGGGTGAAGGGAGAAGGAAAAAAATCCATTCTGTCCCACTGTTTTTTGCTGTAATAAATAATGCTTGCACATAAGCCATTGTCCATATAGCAAGTAAATCATAACGGTCCAATGATTTCCTTTGGATAGATTTCTGATAGTGGTATTGCTGGGTCACAGTGGATATATGTTTTTAAGGTTTTATGGAAAGATTGCACCAATTTACATGGAAGGACAAGATTTTTAATTATTCTGTCTTAACTATGTGTAAATGGTTTGTCACTGTTGGGTCTACAAGAAAGGTCTTGTTACTTGTGAGAAATAGAGGAAGTAGCTTAATTGCCCTTTGGGTAACCAGCTGAGGACTCAGGACCCAAGGGAAGCAGCGCTTTGCTGGGTCTGCAGCCCATGCCCTTAGGTGATGGCAGTGAAGGCAGAAAGAGTCCACTCTCCTCCACCTTAACAAGGACTTGGTCCATACAAACTGGGATCTCTACGCCGACCCTCATATTCCAACTTTGAGCTGATCAGAAAATGACTCCCCGGGTCTATCAGTTTCCTAGGGCTGTCCTAACAAAGTGCCACAAACTGGGTGGCTTAGAACAACAGAAATTTATTTTCTCACGGTTCTGGAGGTTAGAAGTCCAAAATCAAGGTGCAGGTAGGGCCGTACTCCCTCTGGAGGCTCTAGGGGAGAATCTTCCCTTGTCTTTTCTAGTTTCTGGTGGTTATCAGCAATCCTTAGTATTTATTGGCTTGTAGCTGCATCTTATAATATGTGCCTCATCTTTAAGTGGCCTTCTCCCTGTGTGCCTGTGTCTCTGTGTCCAAATTCCCTCTTCTTGTAAGGACATCAGTCATATTGGATTTAGAGCCCACTCTAATCCAGTATGACCTTAACTTAACTTGATTATATCTGCAAAGACCTACTTTCCAAATAAGGCCAACTCACAGGTTCTGGGTAGACATGATGCTATTTGATCCAGTAGACCAGGGAATGGAAGTACATTTGAAGTCATTGCTGGTGAAAAGCATTGAAAGAAAGAAAACATTTTGGACTTCCTCTTCTGCTGAATCTCAGGGAAACTCCCTATTTCATATTCTTTCATGATATGGTCAGTCAGGTGCGGCCACAAGAGGAAAGGACAGAGAGGCTGAGGAAAACATAATGTATTGTACTCACAGGTCCCAGAGACGGGAAGCACACATGCCACACAGAGCCACGTGGGGAAGCATCAGGGGCGTCAGGAGGCAGAAGACAGGAGTGAGGGGAGTACTTTGGTCATGACCTGTATTGGGGTTCAAGGAAAGGAAAGACAGGGCAGAGTAAAAAGTTTAAGACTGGCTGCTTTGAATAATTCCAGTGGGCTGTGGGCTATCGGGGTACCTGGCCCTGGGATGATTAGGACAGAGGAAAATTGACTCCTGGGGTGCACAGGCCAGATAGAGGAGGTGTGGCTCTGGGTTGGTTAGTTTGCAAATCACAGGCGTGCATCAGGCTGGGCTCTTGCTATCATCTCTAAGAATTGGCTAGCCCAGGGAGGGGTTGTCCCTTCCCAGCCAGGAAGGGATGTCAAAACATTGTAATATACAGAAAATTAAACACATATACAATACACACCCTCCTGTGGGAAAGAGGAAGGACCTGGGTTCCTTGGTCCCAGCTCGTGTACACCAGTGCAGCGTTCTCGGGGGGCTGGCGGGGTGCACTCACATTCTAGAGTGGGCTCTGTCTTCCGCCTCACCGGGACACCGTGGGCAAGTCAGCAGCTGCCCCAGGACGACAGGTCTCCACACTGGTGGTCCGGCCCTTGGCTCTCGGCCTCAGCACTGCCAATAGCTGTGTGGCCTGGAAGCCTGGAGACCTGATCATTTGGCACACGGATGGTTACCAGTTGTTGGCTACCTAGAGACCCCATTTCTACTCTGAGGCTCTTTAGAGGTTATATCAGGGACTCCAGGTTGATCATTTCTGGACTAGACCTTCGATGTCCCATCAGCTCGGAAAAGGTCCCCTGGTGTCCCCCTTCTGCATCCATTTAGCCCATCTTTCATCTCACTCTTGTATTAAGGCTGGTGGTTTCTATGACTCCCCACTAAACTGTGCCCTCTGTGAGGGCAGGGGCCATATGCGAATACCTTTGTATCATCCACATTGGCCTAGGTTTTGGAATCATACGGTCTTGGGCTCCGGTCCCAAGCTGCTCTTTTTCACTCTGTGACTTTCGGCAAATTACTTAACCTCTTTGAGCTGCAGTTTTCTTCTCAGTAAGTGGCACTTCTAGTGCCATCCTCCGAGTGATGTGGTGATCCTTGAACGAGACAGTGTGTTTAAGTGCCCACCATTCCTCTTGGGAAGGAGTCCCAGCACACCATATATTACGGTAATTCTTGGTGTGGGCTACAGAATAAGCTGTTTAGTGCACGCTAAGCTATTTTTTTCTCTTGGAGCTGAGCACTCACGTAGGTGTTTTGTAACAGATCTCAGCTGGATAGACTGAGCGGGTGCACCCATGGTGTCTCTTAACCTACATTCCGGGGAAAGAGTCAGCATCGGGGTTTCTGGGCATTGCTGAGATGGACAAGGTTAGTGCCACTTTGAGATCCAGGCACCTGGACTGGAGCCCCTGCCCTGTCCCCATACTTCAGAGGGACCCACTCAGTCCTTCATCCCACCACGTTCGATCCCACAAGGCGAGACGTCTTCGGCACTAAGAGAACACACCCACCTGGAGCCCTTGACCCCCCCCTCTGGGCCCTGCCCCAGGGACCTGGTGCTGGGGAATTTCCTGCCCTGAAGGCCCAGCTCTCTTCCAGGGCTTTTGGACCGTCTTGCTGAGGGCAAATCATATTGCTGGCCAGAGGGTGGCAAAGCAGGAGCTGTTTGCAGGTGTTGGGGGGATGGGAGGGTGGGATTTGGATGTTGGAGTGACCCCAGGCATGGGTGTGAGGCCCGCTGTGGTGCAGGACCGCACAGGCGTGGGAGGGTGAGGGTCTTCTCACCAGGCATGGGCCTGGACCAGGTTCCGGGGAGGCGTACGTGTTCCTGGCACCTCCAAGTTCTGGCTCTCACCAAAGCCCAGACGTGGGTGATTTAATGGCTGCGAATGTGCTGGTGTCACTGCCTCCGACCCCGAGGCTGGCCTCCAGTTGGCAGTGGCCATGTGCTAAGCCTGTCCCCTCCTCGGGGGTTCTGGACCTCCCCTGGCTGCAGGGACTCTGCTCAGAGGCAACCAGGGGGGGGTGGGTGGAGGGGTTGCTCTCAGCCCAGGCCTCGCAGGGAGGAAGGATGCTCAGATGTGCTCGCTGCGCCTTCCTGGCCTCTACCCCGTTGGTGCCCCCAGACCCACCCGGGACCAGCCTGCTGCCTCCGGCTCTGGTTCTTCCTGCAGCAGCTCTGCTCTCCTCTGCTGGGGCCGTGTCCCACCCCGCCGCCGCCCCCAGGCCCTCTGCGGGAGCCATACCTGTGCCCAGCGGCCGTCCTCGCCCAGGCCGCCTGCAGTGGAGGATGCAGACCTGCAACACGGTCAGGCTTCAGGCAGGGCTGCTCCCACTTGGCTCCAGTCACCACGAGCATAACAGTGTCCACCAGGAAGAGCTCTCTAAGGGGCTGCGGTCAAGGCGGAAGCGGGTCGGCTGGGGGTGAGTTAACGGATCACTGCTACGCCCTCTTCTCACCTTCCGCGCTCTCTGAGCTCTCCCGTGGCAACTACGGCCTGATGCCCCAGCTGCCCAGTTGGTGGTGCCCGAGTCCCCCACCTTGCCATATGGCAGCTGCTACCTTCACCACCCCGGCCACCATTACATCACAGTCATATTCTATTTTCCATCCACCATTTCACTTGGTGGGGTAGATACCATTATCCCCATTTACAGATGAGAAAATCAAGGCCCAGTGAGATTGCTGGTTCCCACAGGTGAATAGTTGTTCATGAAGTTTAACTGGCACCCATGGTTGGGGTCTGAGCTGGGCTCAGACTCGGGTTTTTCCAGCCAAGAGCTCGTCCCGCGCACCGGCGCAGTGTCCACATGGTTTCCACCTGGCCCCCAGCAAGGGGATGCAGCTCAGCTTGGAAGCAGATCTCTGGGCCAGGCAGGATGAAAACAGGCCTGGGGCTCAGGTCCTCATCTCTGTTCCCATAGCTCACGGCTTCTGGGCAAGAGGTAGGTAGAGAAACTGAGGCACCTGGTCGTGAGGGACAAGAGGGGTGGTTTTTCACAAAGAAGGCTACTTCCAAGCCAATCCACCGTTCCATCCCTTTGTGTCTGTTCACACAGCCTGGCCATGCGGGTTTTTATAATGTCTGCTTTTCTAGCACACATTATACAAACAGATCTACAAAAAGGGCTGTAAAGCGTCGCAAATGGCAAAGTAAAACGCGTGAATTCTCCAGGATGGATTTTTAAATTTTCGCGATAAAACAGGGTGCGATGGAGACGTTGCTTTTCCTTTTGGCAGCCCACTGCTTTCAATCTAATTAGGCGTTTGGTCTGGAATAATTTTTTTTTTTTTTCCTCTCAATCTTGGAAAATGTCCCACAGCTGGGGCTGCCTGCTCTCAACTGTTTGTTTTTCTTCCTTGGAGCGGGACTTGGGAAGGTTACCCACCAAACCCCAGAGGAATAGGCAGTTTGAAGAGCTTTCAAGTCCCCAGGCACACAAACCCCAAACACACGGGCCCCAGGCTGCACTCTTTTTCTCCCAATGAGCCAAAAAGCTGGCCCAGGGTCCTGACCTCCCCCAAAGCAGGGCCGGCCCCAGGCCCCTCCTCCTTGACGTTTGATGGCAGAGAAGATGGGGGAAGGGAAAACGATTCCAGCCCATGGGCCCCAGGCCAGTTCCTGAAACTTCAGTTGTAAAAGCTGAGCTGGGGCTGCATCAGTGGTTCCCGGTGGGCCCATTTATCATCTGGCCTTGGGTGGGGCGGGGCAGAGCCTGAGCAATGCTTGCCTGGGGTGCATGCTTAGACCCAGCCAGACTGGCCCCTCAGCCCCGCCCTTACCCCAGGGGATCAGTCCCCAGACCCAGGCGAGGCTTCGTCTACCCCACCCCAGCTCTCATCTTTAGCTCCCCTTTAGAATTTTTGTTTTAAATGTGGTAAAATAGACATAAAGTAAAACTTAACATCTTAACCATTTTATTTTATTTATTTATTTTTAATTTTTTTGGGCCTCACCATGCAGCTTGCAGGATCTTAGTTCCCCGACCAGGGATCAAACCCGTGCCCCCCTGCAATGGAAGCTCGGAGTCCTAACTACTGGACCGCCAGGGAAGTCCCCATCTTAGCCATTTTAAAGTGTACAGTTCAGTGGCATTAAGGACATTCACAGTGTGCAACCTTCACCCCCATCCATCTCCAGAACGCTTTTCTTCTTCTCAAACTGAAACTCTGTGCCCTTTACACACCAACTCCCCATTTCCCCTCCCCCCAGCCCCTGGCAACCACCCTTCTGCTTTCTGTCTCTGCAAATCTGACTACTCTAGGAAGCTCATATAAGTGGAATCGACAGTATTTGTCCTTTTGTGACTGGCTTATTTCATTTAACATAATTAATGTCCTCCAGGCTCATCCATGTTGTAGCATGTGACAGGACTGCTGTCATTTTTTAAGGCTGAGTAATATTCCTTTGTGTGTGTCTATATATATTCTGCTTTCTGTTTATCCATTCATCCATCAGTGGACACTTGGGCTGCTTCCACCGTTTGGCTGTTGTTAATAATGCTGCTATGAGTATGGGTGTACAAATATCTATTTGAGTCCATGTTTTCAATTCTATTGGGAGTATCCCCAGAAGTGCAAATCGCTTGCCCTTTGGACTTTTGTACTTGAAAGTTCAGCAGGACATTCTGACCACCTGGACCCTCTGTTTGCTGGGAGAGACAGAAGAGGTTGAAGGAAATTAGAGAAGAAAACCAAAAGCTAAGGAGATAATAAAGTTTCATCATCCCACAGCTCTCAGCACAGCAATGTCACTGAAATAGAAATGGGACAGGGTTGTTATTAGAAATGCAGCTTGCCAGGGCCCAGCCCATTCCTAAATTGGAATCTCCAGGCTATAACCTCAGAGTGACTTGGGTGCTTCTGATTCGCAGCAAGTTTTAGAGCCACTGCCTGCAAATTACACATTCCACCCACTGGGCTAAAGTGGGTAAAAGGGACCTCGTGAGATTCTCTGTGGTCCTGGGTACACTTGGAGTGTCAATAATGACCAGTCCATCACATCTGGTCTTCTGTTTGCCAGATTCTTGGTCATAGCACAGTGACCCCTGCCTGGGTGGGCTGTCTACAACAGTCTGTATTAGCTCAGGCTGCCATAACAAAATACCATACACCAGGTGGCTTTAACAACAGAAATTTATTTTCTCACAGTTCTGGAGACTGGAAGTCCAGGATCAAGGTGTTAGCAGGGTTGGTTTCTCCTGAGGCCTCTCTCCTTGGCTTGCAGATGGCCGCCCTCTTGCTGCCTCTTGACCAGGTCTTCTCTCTGTGTTCTTCTGCCCCTGGTGTCTTCTCTTCTTATAAGGACACGAGTCATATTGGATCAAGGCCAATGGCCTCATTTGAACTTAATCACGTCTCTGAAAGCCTTACGTCCAAATACAGTTAACATTCTAAGGTACTGGGGGTTGGGACTTCAACACATGACTTTTGGGCGGGGGGGACACGATTTAGCCCCTAACACAATCGTTTCCTCCTTTATTCAATAGATGATTATTTTAAATTCTTTCCTTTGCTAAAATATAATACCATCAGAAAATAGAATAAAAATTACTCAGAATTCCACCACAAAAAATCAATTTTTTCTTTTTGGCTACATTGGGTCTTCGTTGCTGAGCGCAGGCTTTCTCTAGTTGCGGCGAGCAGGGGCTACTCTTGGTTGCAGTGTGCCGGCTTCTTGTTGAGGTGGCTTCTCTTGTTGCGGAGCATGGGCTCTAGGTGCGCGGGCTTCAGTAGTTGTGTCACGTGGGCTCAGTAGTTGTAGTGGCTCAGAGCCACTACATGTGGCTCGTGGGCTCTAGAGCGCAGGCTCAGTAGTTGCGGCGCACGGGCTTAGCTGTTCCGCAGCATGTGGGATCCTCCCGGACCAGGGCTCGATCCCGTGTCCCCTGCGTTGGCAGGCAGGTTCCCAACCACTGCGCCACCAGGGAAGCCCCCAAAATCAATTATTTTTAAGAATTCCAGTCTTGATCTGTGTGTGTGTGTTTGCTTAATATTAAAGCATATGCATTTCCCACATTGTTACACAATAGACCTCATAGCTGTCATCTTTAGGGCTTCATCAAAGTCTACCAAGTGGATGTATGATCATTTAATTATTCCTAAATGGTTCAGTCACTACTTTCCCCAGTTTTTCACCCCTGCAAACAAGGATACAATGAATTTCTTTGTGCTATCCCATTTCCCTTCTTTTGGACTGTCTCCTTAGGGTAAATTCCCAGGGGTGAGATTATTGGACAAAGGATGTGAACATTTTTATGACTCTTGATACATTTTGGCAAGTTGCTTTCCAAAAGTATTTGATATTGTCATCAGCAATATATAAACGCACAAGATTTCACCATAGTTTTGCCAGCATGATGTAGCACCGTCCCATTATTTTTAGAGAGATTTCATTTTGTTTTATTCTGCATTTCTCTGATAACTAATCATCTCATAAAGTTTTTCATACATTTGATTATTACTTGTAGCACCTCTTAAGCAACTGGCTCTTTAAGCCTTTTTCCTGCTTACCTATGTGAGGCCACATCAGATATTTATCAAGTATCTACTACATGCTCCGGGAATACTAGAGGGTGACCAAGGGTGTGTAAGGCTTAGTTCTTACTTTGCAGAAGCCTGAAATCAACAATCACATCTTATTTAGTTATTGCTGATTTCTCTGTACCCAGTCCACTGCTTTGCACATTTTGTGTGCTCGGTAAATTTTGTTGCATATGTAGTTCAACCCCAGCTAACGTGTTTCTGTTTCTTGCAGTTTGCAGAGATCTGTATTCCATTCAAAGGAATGCAGGCTCAGAATCCAAAATGAGCCTGAAACCCAGAGATGATAGCCCAAAACTGAGAATCTTCCTTGGATGAGCATGAGGTCCTGTGTTCCAGCACAGGGAAGGTGCACTTGACAGGAATTTTAAAGGGAGATTCAGAGTTTGAGGTTGGCAGAATGAGTAACTGAATAATACAGCTGCTCACCAGAAGCTATTGCCATCAGAGTCATGTTAATAGCAGTGCAGTGTGTAGAATAAGGGAGGTGACAGTACTGTCTGGGTCCACATAGTTAAGACAGGAAAAAAGGACAAACGGGAATTGCAGAGTTGTCTAAACTATGTGGAACCAATTCCCGTTTGTCCTTTTTTCCTGTCTTTTCAGTTTTTTATTTTGAAAAACATTTTAAACCTACAGAGAAGTTGGAAACATTGTATAATAAGTGTCTATATACCCTTCATCTTGGTGCCTCAATTGTTAACATTTTGCTACATTTTCTCTCTCTCCTATCCTCTCATTGTTATTAGTACTATTTTGTTGTTGTTGTTGAACCATTTGAAAGTAAGTTGTAAACTTCACCCCTAAATACTTTAGTATGGATTTCCAAGAACAAGGAAATTCTCTTATATCATCACTTAGAGTTTTTACATTTGGAAATTTAATGTAGGTACAATACAATCGTAAATATATAGGCCATAATTAACTTGCTTCCATAGCATTTTTTTTAACCTGCTGCAGGATCAAAGCTGTTGCTGAAACTCAGCCTCTGTTCACTGGTGCTGAATAGAAACGCCGAGACAGAGTTCTGGGTGAAGTAAAAAAGAGTAGCTTTTTTTTTTTAATTTATTTTATTTATTTTTGGCTGCGTTGGGTCTTCGTTGCTGTACGCAGACTTTCTCTAGTTGCAGCGAGCGGGGGCTACTCTTCATTGCGGTGTGCGGACTTCTCATTGCGATGGCTTCTCTTGTTGCTGAGCACGGGCTCTAGGTGCACGGGCTTCAGTAGTTGCGGCATGCGGGCTCAGTAATTGTGGCGCACGGGCTCAGTTGCTCCGCGGCATGTGGGATCCTCCCGGACCAGGGCTCGAACCCGTGTCCCCTGCATTGGCAGGCGATTTCTTAACCATTGCACCACCAAGAAAGCCTGAGAAGAGTAGCTTTTATTGCTTTGCCAGCAGGCACAGGGGAGCACAGCGGGCTAATGCCCTCAAGACTGTGTGACCCACCCTGGAGGGGGGTAGTGAGGAGTTTTATAGTGTTCAAGGAGCAGGGCGTGATCAGCTTGTGGACCATTCTCGGATTGGTTGGCATCAAGGTGAAGTTTCAAGCATCATCAACCCTCTGGTTTCAACCAGTCTAGGGGTCCATGCTCCTGTGGTCAGCAGTTTTCATCTGGTGGGTCGGCTTCCTGTACAAACAACTTAGGAATGTGTGTCAGGCCTTTATCTGTATCTTTCAGGGAACTGGGAGTTCAGTGATTCTGCAATGTGGCAGATTTATAGTCTAAATTGTTACTGGTTCCCCAGCCCAGTGGCTATTCTCTGTTTCTCCATCTTCACATTTCCCAATCATTACTCTTGAGTCAGCATTTTACTTCAAAAGGCAAGGACACAGGGGCTTGTACACGGTTGCAAAGCCAGGATTACGCATTCAGTTACCATGTCTCTTTAGTCATTCTTTTATCTAAAATAACTCCTAGCCATTGATGGTTTTTCATGACCACGATATTTTTGAAGAACACAGGTCTGTTGCTTGGTATAAGGTCCCTCAATTTGAGTTTGTTTGTTTCCCTGTGATTAGATATCGGTTAAACATTTGTGGCAGAATTATTTCATAAATCCTGCTCAGTGAATCGCATCAGGGGCATATTATGTCATTTTGTTCCTTTACTGATGATGTTAAATTTGATCATTTGGTTGAGGTCTTCATCTACTGTAAAGGTACCTTTTATTTCCTTTCTAATTAAGAAGTGATCTGTGGGAGACTCTTTGATACTGTGTAGATATACTGTTTCCCAACAGTCTCTCACTCAGTGATTTTTATCATCCACTGATAATTATTGCCTGAATCAGTTTTCACAAAGCTGGTCATAAAATGGTGTTTTTTCCCAGCCCATCTCAGTGACACTAGAGTGATGTCCTCTCAGTACCTTGATGTTGGCCATAGTGGGAGTATTTACACCTCAGAAATTGGCAAGTGCTACAAAGAGGGATTTTTGTTTTTCCCTTGGAGAACCAGTTGTTAAACATTTACTGCTAATTGCAGACAAGCTGAAACACATTCAAAGGAGAATGGTTTTGGTAGTGATGGGCCTTGAAACTTTAAGGAAAGGGGATCTGTCTTCAAATATTAAAATGACTACCTTGTGTGGATTCTTCGTCATTTAGGAGGAAATCCATGAACACCCCACCCTCTCTCCCCACTTGGTGCTCCAGCCATGCCTGAGCCCTTGAAGGAATCACAGGCACTCTACGTTCCGTCCCCACCACTGACCTTCCTGTGTGGAGCTGAGGGGTGTGGCACGGAGGGCAGAGGCAGCGGGTCACCTTGGGAAGGGAAAGGGATACTTCTCACTCTGATCTTACAGGAAACAATGTGTTTTCTGTGTTTTGGCTGCACCGAGTGGCCTATGGGATCTTAGTTCCCTGACCAGGGATTGAACCCGGGCCCTCAGGAGTGACAGCACGGAGCCCTAACCACTGGGCCACCAGGGAATTCCCTGATCTTAGAGGAAACAATGTGCATGCAGGGCTGCGAGGTGCAGAGGACATAGAGTTCATGGCTTTCATATCCTTAGTAAAGTATGTACAGAGTTACTTCTAAGAATGAGGGATAAAGTAGGCTTGGGCGTCAAGGAGCATGAAGAAAGTTTTGAATAGCAGCTAAGGGGATTTTTTTCCAGCCTACCATCCCACTCAAGGCAGTTCAACTCCAGGTGTATTCCAACAGCACAAGGGTGAGCCAAGTCAGCACAATTCTTCTTCTACAGAGTCCAAGAAGTAAAGCAAGGAAAGGAGGGGGATGCAGCTACCCGGGGTTTGTCACTGATGAGTATAAAGTAGGGAAACTCCCCAGAGGCCTGGGCATTTGAAAGCAGGTCTGAATCCGGGCACAGCAGTGATTCAGGCGTAGCCAGAGGAGAGCTCACAGAGGAGGTTGAGTTACTAGGATCAATCTGCCCATTGAAGACAGTGGCAGGTCCCCTCCTGATGGGAGAGACGGCAAGCTTGGTAGCAGTGGTAGAAAAGAGGGGAATCAGTGTTTGGGTCTCTTTGGAAAGTACCCAGTGATACCAGGTCCCAGGGGAAGGAGTGGGGTGGGGGGTGAAGGGTGGTCCCTCTTCACCCCCAGGGACCCCAGAGAGTCACAAACGGGAGGAAGATGAGGGATAAATGTGTGTGGGACTGCACCTCAAGGCCTGGCTGTCACTGGCTGATGGTGGAAAAACCATTTCTTTTCACTGCCCTCAGTTCTTCCTCTAATGTAAATGGGGATTAAGTGCTGGTGAAAAGTATACAATTATGTAAAGCTCTATACAACTCTTCGATGTACCATTATGAATATTCATGTCAACTAATACGATAATCAGTGAAGGAAGGGAAGGCATCTAGAGTAGAGGGTTACCTGAACACCAATAGTTTGAATTTGAATAGGTCTTCGTGACAGAGCTGGGGTTTTCTTCCCACATGTTTGATTTCCTCAAATGAGATAACATCTACATAAAACACAACGCAGTGCCTGGCCCATAATAAGTGCTCAATTAGAGTTCACTCTTTTCTTTAGTCCTCACAATGCCCCCCACCCCGTCCCCCCACCCCAGATAGATGTTGTTAATTCTATTTTTAGATGAAAATGGAGAGACTCAGAATGATGAATTCCCTTGTCCAAGAGCAGCAAGTGAAGTGGTGGGCAGGACTTGAACCCAGGCCTTTGGACTCTAAGTTCGATATTCCTTCCTTTCTAATCTACGTGTAAGGACCCATCCAATTTTCAGAGTCTATGACATTCTCAAATCCACTTCCTTTATATAATCTGCACTTCACACTAAGATGTCAGTTTTTGAACAACTGTACACGTGAGATACATGCAGTGTTTTGTTTTGGTTTTTAATTACAATATGCTAAAAGTCGTCATTAAATTTTTCCCTTTTGTAGAAAAGGCGCTGAACCCACACAATACCACATCGTGATTGTTGATTGTCACTGGCACAATTTCATATGACTCTTTTGCAGTAGTAAATATTTTTGTAATACTAACAATATCCAATCTAATAATACAAGATACTCTGGGGACCAGTTAATATTTCAAAATAACTCTTACTCTTGGTGTAAATGTTTTTAGTTCGAAAAACTCTGCCTGTTTGGGTGAAAATGCTTTTGCATTATTGTTGATAATGATTCACATGGATGGATGGATGGATGGATGGATGGATTGATGGGTGGATACCTTATTCTGATTTCCTGGACAACAGTGTGGTATAGTAGAAAGAGGTATGAACTGGGTTTCAAGATATATGAGTACTAGCCCTGATTCTGCCACCAATTGTTAGATGACCTGGGACATTTTCATATCACCTTTCTCAGCCTTCATTTCCTCATCTGAAATTGAGGAGTAAATGATTATTAAGGTCACTTTTAGCTCAAAGCATCCATGATCTAACTGCACCACGAGTCCGAGTTCTGAAGAACAAAGATATAAGAGGTTTGACACATTGGCTGCAAACCTCGAGTTCCAAAAGAAGAAACTCAGTAAGTGCCAAGACTCCTGGCAAGTCTGGCTCAGATTCCTCACATGTTTATTAGTGAGAATAATTTCCAACCTCCTCAGAATACTTTATGACAGACTCAAGAAATGAAGAAAGATGGATCTGAGAAAATCAGCCAATGGGGAAAGCTCACAGAACTCCAACAGAAAGCTGCATGGAAGCCCTGGGGGCCTGATATTGAGCTGTTTGAAAACAAGCACTTACGGAACAAATTGTCCAGAAAGATAGAAACACAGAAACATGCTCGCTGCCCTCCCTGATTTCAGATTATGGCCTCATGTGACTGTGGCTGGGAGGCGGACTGGAGAGATGGAGGGGGCCCCTCTAACCCAGCATCAGGAGGCTCTTGCTGGCGCCAGAGGGATGGACCGCACATGGGGTAGAGCAAAAAGTCACATACTCCAGGGTTTAAATCTGGATTTGCCATTTGCACATAGTGTTTTCTCGAACAAGCTGCTCAGTCTCTCTGAACTTCATCTGTAGAACTGGGGATATGAACATGTCCTGTATTCTTTTATGAAATGGCCAGGCATGTGTGGCCACAAGAGGAGACAGAGGCTCAGGCAAAGTGTATTGTACTCACAGGTCCCAGAGACAGGAGGCACGAAGGCCACACAGGGCCACATGGGGAAGCATCAGGGGCATCAGGAAGCAGAAGACAGGAGTGAGGGGAACAGGCCACGGCCTTTCTCGGGGTTTCTGTGAGAAAGACAAGGCAGGGCAGGGTAAACAATTTAGGATTAGCTAGTTTGAATAATTTTAGTGGACGTCGGGCTATAGAGGTGGTCTCTAGTTGCCTTTTACCTGGCCCTGGGATGATTAAGGCAGAGGAATATTGCCTCTTGGGGCCAGAGAGAGGAGGTATGGCTCCAGATTGGATAGTAAAGGATGCTCTCCGCTGGATCCTTTGCATCTCTAAGAACTGGCTAGCTTCAGGAAGAGCTCTCTCTCCCCAGCCAAAAAAGGTTTCTTAAGAAGTCAAAACATCATAATATACAGAAAATAATTATGTATACAGGCATACCTCAGAGATCGTGTGGGTCTGGGTCCAGACTACCACAATAAAGTGAATATTGCAATAAAGCAAGTCACACGAATTGTTTGGTTTCCCAGTGTATATAAATGTTATGTTTACACTATCCTATAGTCTATTAAGTATGCAATAACATTATGTCTAAAAAAACAATGTACATACCTTAATTTAAAAATACTCCAATGCTAAAAAATGCCAACCATCATCTGAGCCTTCAGAGAGTTGTAATATTTTTTGCCGGGAGACGGAGGATTGAAATATTTCAAGAATTACGAAAAAGGGACACAGAGACACAAAATGAGCAAATGCTGCTGGGAAAATGGTGCCAATAGACTTGCTTGATGCAGGGTTGCCACAAACCTTGAATTTGTAAAAGATACAGTGTCTGCAAAGTGTAATAAAGCAAAGTATGATAAAACAAGGCACGCCTGTATGTATACTCACAGATACAATACAGAACACGTCTCATCTGTGAAACTGGACACACGAACGACGATCTCAAAGGATCACATGAGATACGATACATGACACCCAGCCCACTATCTGATACTGAGTGGACAGTCATTAATATTCGTTTTCTCTCTTCTTCTGTTCAGTTAAGTGGAAGGACCATGGGATTAGTCATCCCATCTACACCTCTGTCTACCTGTGTGGCCTGGGGCAAGAGGGCCCTTCTGTCTAGGACTCTGTTTTCATATCTGTGAAAGAGGGAGGGGGCATCCACATGGTCGCCAAGGTACCTTTAAGGCCCGATGTTGCCACTTTCTTATCTGATTCCTGCTGAGATTGGAAGTGCACTTTTGTGGGATGGAAGGACGGGACAAGAGGTCCCACTGCGGGGCATGGAAAAGGCAGCCTTGGAGGTTGAAACCGTGATGCCAGATTGAAAAAGAGATTGTCCACACCCTTGAGCACAGAGCCCAGCTCTGACGGCCCATGCTGGGCCATCTCTTTAGAGCCCACACAGTTAATTTCCCCAGTAACCAACCATGGGCCCAGCCTTGGTGAGCCAGGGAGCAGGGACAGTGTGTATGAGGTGGTGAAGCACAAAAGCACCTATTCCAGTGCATACATTTAATTTTCACACTGATGTAAGTATCTTGCCTGTAGACCAAACCCCTATGTTTCCCCACAGCATCTAACTCTGAGGACTGCTATAAAAAAAAAAAAAAGATTGGGGTGGGTATCCGATATTCCACACGTGGTCAAGTGTCCAGCAATCAGTAAGTGCTGAATATGAAAGTTTCCTCTCTTGTGAATTATTCATGACCCAATGAAACTGTCTCATGTCTTAATAACATTCAAACACTTATTTGTATTTTTTAAAAAATGTGAATGGTCCATTTGCTAGCCCAGTGATGACATGAGATTCTAGAGAGGAGTTTATGCTCTATGATGGGTGGGTACCATGTATATAGAAGGGCCGTGCATTAAGTGAAATCCAGCAAGTTAGGTTTTAGGTTTTTTTCATTTTCTTTTGTGTTGTTGTTGTTTTACTTTCCTTTTCAAATAGAATGAAAACTGCTGGAGATAAGATCAACTCTGGGCTCTAAAAGAGCAGTGCTTACACCCCGACCCCTTCTTCTTGATGGATTGCTTCATTATAGCTTAGGGGTTTTATTATATTGTATATCAAGGGGGACTCCAGCTTAAATGCCAAAGAAAGGTGCCTGGGAAAATCACTGAGCATGTACCATGGGGCAAGTCACTTTTCTCTAAATGGGACTCTCCTTTCCATGTGTGGTTTGAGAATAAGGGTCTAAATGTGTCAGGAGAGGTTTTTATTTATTTATAACTATATTCCATTAGTAAGTTTTTGAGGGCTACTTTGTAGAAATAACTGCAATAAAGGACCAACAAGCCCCATTAAAGTATAGAGAAGATTCCTCACTAGATTTTTGTTTCTAAATGAAACTGTCACATCCCAAGAGTGCATCATCACCCAAAGGCAGCAGCGATTTGAAGAGGGGCTTGGTCCTCAAATCTCCAGGCAGTCTGGCTCCGTGAGACTCAGACTGGTTGCATTCTAGGCTCTTCTGAGTTGGCCAGGATAGTACCACCTAAGGATGTGACTAAGGCTTGGAAATCAGCACCCACCTTTACTCTCCACCCCGGCTTCTTCCCAGTTAATCTCTAGTAAAGGCCTTCACTTATTATGGGTTAAATTGTGTACCCCTCAAAATTGATAATTTGAAGCCTTAACCCCTAGTAGCTCAGAATGTGACTGTATTTGGAGACAGGGCTTTTAAAGAGGTGATTAAAGTCAGATGAGGTCACCACGTTGGGCCCTAAATCGGTATGATTAGTGTCCTTATAAGAAAAGGAGTTTAGGACACAGACATGCACAGAGGGAAGGCCATGAAGACACGGGATGAACACAGCCATCTACAAGCCAAGGAGAAAGGCCTCAGGAGAAATCAAACCTGCCAACACCTTGATTTTGGACTTCCAGCCTCCAGAACTATGAGACAATTAATTTCTAATTTCTGTTGTTTAAGTCATGCAGTCTGTGGTATTTTTTAAAATTAATTTATTTTATTTATTTATTTTTGGCTGTGTCGGGTCTTCATTGCTGTGCGTGGGCTTTCTCTAGTTGTGGCGAGCGGGGACTACTCTTCTTTGCAATGCGCGGGCTTCTCATTGCGGTGGCTTCTCTTGTCGCGGAGCACGGGCTCTAGGCGCGTGGGCTTCAGTAGTTGCAGCATGCAGGCTCAGTAGCTGTGGCTCACGGGCTCTAGGGCACAGGCTCAGTAGTTGTGGCACACGGGCTTAGTTGCTCTGTGGCATGTGGGATCTTCCCGGACCAGGGCTCGAACCTGTGTCCCCTGCATTGGCAGGCGGACTCTCAACCACTGTGCCACCAGGGAAGCCAGTCTGTGGTATTTTCCTATGGCAGCCCAAGCAAACTAATATACCACTTATTTGTCTTTTAAAAAATGCATAAATAAAAGAAGGAAAAGATAAAATAAAAAATAAAGACAAAAAAAAAAAGGAAAGAAACAATGATAAGAACAAGCGTATCCATGAGTAGAATGGTTTTTAGACCTGCCTCTCCCTGGATGGCCCACTGAAGCTTGGCAGGGTGATTACAGGTACAGCTTAGAATAACCACAAGAAATCATCTTATTTACAGCCCCTGATTATAATATCACACCACTTTGTTTTCATGGTGAGTGCTTTTTTTTTCCCCACAATGATGTGAAGCCAAGAGGAGTCTGATGGAGAGCCTCTGCAGTTGGCATCAGAACACCTAGCTCCCAACTCTGGCTTGCCCCTTCTTAGCTATAAGACCTCTGAAATATACTTAATTTCTCTGAGCTTTAGCTCTCCTCACTTTAAAACAGGGATAATAAATAATGCCTACTTCACAGGTCGTTCTGAGGATTAAGTAGCACAGGTACATGGAATGTCTGAGGTGTTGGTAAGAATTTGACAAGGGTGAGCTAACTAATGTTGAATCCAGGGATCGCTTTGAGAGTCTGATTGTAAATGCAATATACCACATTTGTCCCTTTTATATGTAATCCTCTTGCCTTCAGCTGAGATTTCACATCAATTAAGATAATTTTGAGTTTCGATTTTGTCATCTACAATATTACTCTTGCCAGCTTTGCATCAGCTGTTGGTTATCTACAGCAATTTGATTCAAAATGGCTTGAAGGCTTAAATATAAGACATGACACCATAAAACTCCTAGAAAAGAACGTAGGCAAAACATTCTCTGACATAAGTTGTACCAATGTTTTCTTAGGTCAGTCTCCCAAGGGAATAGAAATAAAAGCAAAAATAAACAAATGGGACCTAATCAAACTTATAAGCTTTTGCACAGCAAAGGAAACCATAAACAAAACAGAAAGACAAACCTATGGACTGGGAGAAAATATTTGCAAATGATGTGACCTACAAGGGCTTACTTTCCAAAATATACAAATAGCTCATACAACTCAATAACAAAAAAACAAACAACTTAATCAAAAAATAGGCAGAAGACCTAAACAGACATTTCTCCAAAGAAGACATACACATGGCCAATAGGCACATGAAAAGATGCTCAACATTGCTAATTATTAGAGAAATGCAAATCAAAACTGCAGTGAGGTACCATCTCACACCAGTCATAATGGCCATCATAAAAAAGTTTACAAATAACAGATGCCGGAGAGGGTGTGGAGAAAAGGGAACCCTCCCACACTGGTGGTGGGAATGTGAGTTGGTGCAGCCACTGTGGAAAACAGTCTGGTTGTTCCTCAGAAAACTAAAAATAGAACAATAGCAATTTTACTCCTGGGTACATATCTTAAAAAAACAAAACAAAAACACTAATTTGAAAAGATACATGCACCCCAATGTTCATAGCAGCACTATTTACAATAGCCAAGACATGGAAATAACCTAAATGTCCATCAACAGATGAGTGGATATAGAAGACATGGTACATATATACAATGGAATATTACTCAGCCATAAAAAAGGAATGAAATAATGCCATTTTGCAGCAACATGGATTGACCTAGAGATTATCATATTAAGTGAAGTAAGTCGGACAGCAGAAGACAAATACTGTATGCTATGACTTATCATATGGTGGAATCTAAAATAGGACACAAAGGAACTTATTTATGAAACAGAAACAGACTTACAGACATAGAGAACAGACTTATGGTTACCAAAGGGAAGAGGTGGTGGGGGAAAGATAAATTAGAAGTGTTGGATTAGCAGATATAAACTATTATATATAAAATAGATAAACAACAAGGACCTACTGTATAGTGCAGGGAACTATATTCAATATCCTGTAATATACAATAACAGAGAAGAATCTGAAAAAGACTATATAGTTTCTGAAACTATATAGAAACTAACACAACATTGTAAATCAACTATACTTCAATTTTTTAAAAAGTGGACCCCCTCCTGCCCTCCACAAAATAGCATTTTGATTCCTCCAGGATGATACCATATCATTCAACAGTACTACAGCCTTCCTATTCTTTTTTTTTTTTTTTAAGAAATTCACGTTCTTTTATTTATTTTATTTGTTTATGACTGTGTTGAGTCTTCGTTTGTGTGCGAGGGCTTTCTCTAGTTGCGGCAAGTGGGGACCACTCTTCATCGCGGTGCGCGGGCCTCTCACCATCGCGGCCTCTCTTGTTGCGGAGCACAGGCTCCAGACGCGCAGGCTCAGTAATTGTGGCTCACGGGCCCAGTTGCTCCGTGGCATGTGGGATCTTCCCAGACCAGGGCTCGAACCCGTGTCCCCTGCATTGGCAGGCAGATTCTCAACCACTGCGCCACCAGGGAAGCCCAGCCTTCCTATTCTTCAACCTCCAGTTCCAAGAGGCCACTGAGTCCTAACAATGTTACTTCTCTATCGTGTCTTGTATGTCCCTCTTCTCTGTCCTAACAGGCGTGGCCCTGCTCCAAGGCCCTCCTCTGTCACCAGGACCACAGCCTCCTACTGCATTTCCAAACCTCCTCCAGGTCCAGTTCTTTGCAATTCACTCTCTGCACTGCTGGCAGAGATTACACTCGTTGCATTCAGCTTCTTCAGATAATCTTAATATTGGGTTTGGGTTTTCTTTTCCCAAAGAACATTTGGAAACACATTAGAAGAGTTTTAAAACAGGTTCCTTTTGTGTATACTTTTCTCCCTAAGTAAATGATAAATTTCTTGATAGGAAAGCTTACATTTTAGACTTCTGTGTATTTACTGCTGCCCAAACCCTTATAGTGAGTTGGTACCTCACAGACATGTATTGGATGACTTAATGCATGAATGAACAAATGAATGTCCCCAATACAAACTTATTTGTGAGCTCTTAGGACAACAGGGAATCAGGATGTGAACTAGGAATCTGAAAAAAGGGAGATGGGAAGAGAGCTGGCCTCTTTATGCTTAGGGAAGAAGGGATGTTTCTTGGCTTAGCCTGGAATTTCTTTGGAAATCAGAGCCAGAGACACGGGCTTGGTAGTTTATTGTGAAAAGTGATCCTGGGAAGCAGGAGTTGGGGACCGGAGGGGTCAGGAAGGAGGGAAAACAATTACAAGGATGTGTTCTTGAGCCGGTCTCTGCTGTGGCTGCTAGAGCTCAGTCCTTCCAGGACTTTCCAAGGGGCTATGTAGTAAAAGCTGCAGACTTGTCTGTCCGTGGAGAGTGTTTATCCACCAGCTGTTTCCTGCATAGGTCGGGGTTACCCTGAGTGGCAAGGCCATGCATGGATGAGGTCCAGATGGTTCCCATGATTCTGAGAAGTCACAGAAGCCCTGGGGGCAGACAGCTAGAGATCGGAGATGCAGATGAAGTGCGGTGTTGCCGGGTTACACCCACCTGAAGTTGGTCATTGTAGCCCTGGCCAGAGTAAAAGGTGGGCTGAGAGAGAGCGAGGCTGGGCCCAAGGGCTGCCCCTGTCTCCTCCGCTGGTCCAGGCATTTTTTTTTTTTTTTTTTTTTTTGGTGCACTGCATGGCCTGCGGGATCGAACCTGTGCCCCCTGCAGTAGAAGCTTAACCACTGGACCACCAGGGAAGTCCTCCAAGCTCTTCTAAGAAGAGATGAGGGCACTTCTGTGCCTCCTACCACTCTCCATTTTCAATCATTCACTTATTCATCCGATAGCTATTTACTGACCAGCTACCAGGTTGCAAGATTCTGCAGTAGGCACTGTGTTAGTCTAAATAGCAAGTCCCTAATTCCATTTGAGAATTCACAAAGAATTGGTCTCTTTCCTATTAGACGTATGCACCCCATCAAAATGCTGGGTTTCCTGACATTGCTGGTAATAATTTCAGATCCTTTCGCCTCCGAAATGGGAATCCTGAGGCTAGGTTCTGCAAGAGGAGCCTTCTGAGTTATAATTTGTCTTGGATCCCATTTCCACAGCAATCAACAGTGAGTTATCAGAGACTCCATCTGCTTGGACCACCAAAGGGAATGCTTATGCCAGGAGCGCAGAATATCCAGCCACACCTCTCTGAGGAAAGTAATCAGCATGTTGGTGGGGTCTTTCTTCCTCTGAGGTTGTACCAGGCCATCCTAATGTCAATATCCACGGCTGTCTGCTGGTTTCCCGTCAGCCTGCGCTCCATGCACCCTCCAGCTACCAGTCCGTGCTCGTCCATGGGCCAGAGTCAGGGTCTATGTGTAAAGGATGGGTATCTGGGCTGCAGCCAACCCACCGTTCCAGGGGGCAGGCAGTCTGCATCCTTCATGCCTGTTTGTTGGATCCTGCCTGTAAGACCGAGAACTGGCCACCTGTGCTTGCTTACTTAGGGAGCCCTACCAGCCTCTGAACTGACAAAGACCACTGCAGGTAGGCACTCAGGAGGACACACCTATGTGGCCAAAGCCTGTGGCCCCGGGAGCCACTGGTTGATGAGTCTTCATATGGACCGGGCATCAGAATGCTCAGACCACCTGTGCAAAGACGGAGCGTCTGTCTGGCTTCCTTCTCAAAGGGCCTCCTGATGCTCTGAGCTGCGGCTGCAAGCTCCCGGTCCCCTCCTGTATGAGTGCAGGGGCTGGTGAGGCCACAGACAAAGGAGAAGCCAGTCTCCAGACTATAAATGTTTATCCTGGACATCCTTCTGAGCTAGGAACGAGGGCATGTGGTTCTTAAAAACAAATAAGGAAATAAGCTCACCCCAAATGTACCAATCTGCTGCCCTCCTCTTTGGGTCCTTATGAGTGTCCCCTAATACCCTCCCTCCCCAATCTGCTTCATTTCCCCTGCCTCAGCCCTTCACTTACAAAACATGCATTCGAAGATAAAATTATGCAAAATTTCAAGAGAGTGACCGCAGAGCAGTAAGCCCCAAGCACGGGGGCCCTTCTGCACGTGGCGCCGTGTGTCACTGCACTTGGTCGCACACCACGAGGCTGGCCCTGGTTTCCTCCTACCTCTTGGAAACAGGGGGGCCCTAGTGAAAATGTGCATCACTTTAAGTGCTGAAGGTCTACTGATAACCTCTTCGTTATGCAATTCTGAATGAATATTATGCTCCACTTTTAAATTAATTTTCTATTAAAGTCACATGTCTCCAGATCTCAGGAAATCCAACCCTGTGTTGCAGACCTCCTGAAAGAAAGCCCCTGTCTTTTTCTTGGTGCTTAAATTGAGGTGCTTACCTTGCAGTTTCATTTCAGCCCCATCCTTTCCCATCTCTGCCCTTAATGTGATGCTCTATGAATTCTGGTACCCGCCTTCCTTCTGTTAGCCTAAATGAAGTCAAGGCAGGACCGCTGCATGGGGCAGTGAAAGAGCCAGGAAGGTCCACCTCCTACTCACAGATGGCCTTGAGTTACTTACTTCATCGCTTGAGTTTCCATTTTTCATCTGTGAAATGGTAATACCGTCTGCCCGTAGGCTTGGGAGGACCACAGGAGAATTGTAAGGCCCTTGGCAGTGTTCTAGCATCTACCTGCCCAAGGACCTCCATCAAACTTGGATGCTATTTCTTCGTGCCACCCCCCTCCCCAAGCCTCTAACAAGTCCCTACTGCTTCTTGGGCCGGTGCAGGGCCTCTGCCCAGGTGGTCTGGAAAGAAAGGGAGGCAGATGCCTTCTGCTGTTTTGTGTAAGGGGGTTGGGGAGTAAGGGGGGGCCAGCAGGGCCTTCAGAGACCGAGCAGCCTGAGCTTCCTTTCATGCTCTGCCACCTTCTCGTGCTTCCTCATCTGGACACAGGCAGAATTCCTACTTCACAAGTGTGCTGGGAAGAGGAAAGGAAGCCACTTCTAGCAAGAAACTAGAACCGAGTCTGGTATACAGTAGGTGCTTAATAAATGTCATCTCCTGCCCTGCTTCCCCATGTAGACTTTGGAGTTCAGTATGGGACTGACCTTCCCTGCAGCAGGTGTGGAGGACAGAAGACTGGATTGAGGGACAGATGACCCCATCACATCCTTATTTCATGCTTCTGGCATCTCTTGCCTTCTCTGAGCCTCTTTTTTTCACCCTTCGATGAGATTAGGAATACCTGCCCTTCCTACCTCCCGAGATAAGTTATAGTGAAAATTAAGGGAGGTAATGGATGTGAAATTTTATACAGAGATAAAGGGTTATTAACACCAATGCCCAAGGTTTAGGTGACCAAACCTCAAACAGAACACTTAGCTTTCTTCCTCCCAACTCATACATACTTCCCCTTCCTTGCTGGCACTGTGGGTGTGCCTGATGTTTTGGGGGAAGACAGCCTCTCTGGTCAGTGACATCTGGAGCACCTTGACTTAACCAGCATGTGATCATTTTTTAATGAACATAGAAGACAGTTATGGAACAGGGAGACATCTCAGGGCTGGGGTGTGGGTAGGAAGGCTGCAGGAGACGTGTCTGTGCGAACCACCTAGCCCAGGGCATGGCCTGGGACAGACATTAATACATTAATCATATATTATTATAAAGTGTATATTAACACATTCATTAGTATTCAGCAATTAATACCGAATCAGAATCCCAATTAGAATCCATGATTCCTGCGAAGCAGCCTGACTCCCACTTGGGTTTAATGATGGGGAACTCATTACCTTCAAGGTTTATTCCATATTTGTGTGTCTCTGTTAAAAAGTTTGTTCTGTGCCTTCCACCGTTTCGGCAGTATCGCAAGGGGAACTCTGGACCCAAACTGCCTGAGCCCAAAGTCAGTCTCCTCCGTCAACCAGTGTGTGACCTTGTGAGTTACTCAACCTCTGTGTGCCTCAGTTTCCTCATTTGGAATATAAGGGTCATAACAACGCTTATCTCATAGGCTTGTTATGGAATTAAGCGTATTAATACGGGAAGCACTTAGAACAGTGCCTGGCACATAGGACTCAGGAAATGCCAGTTATTATTGTTACTCTATAATTTATTTTCTCCTTGTTAAAGTATGAAAGTTGAAGCATGGTTAAAGCACATTAAACGTAAATACAGCAGGCAGAGAGATAAATGAACTGTTTGCATAAACATGAATTAAGAGAGTCACACTCAAGGAAGAATTGTTCCCTGTTGAGGACAGCGAACATCTGGAAGGAAT
Source organism: Balaenoptera musculus (assembly GCF_009873245.2). Classification (NCBI taxonomy): domain Eukaryota; kingdom Metazoa; phylum Chordata; class Mammalia; order Artiodactyla; family Balaenopteridae; genus Balaenoptera; species Balaenoptera musculus. Next base: position 10,780,101 of record NC_045790.1, read on the forward strand.
TAAATGGCAGATGAGAGGGGGTGGGGGTAGTGTGAGCTAAGAACACGCTGTGACTGTTGGAAGGAGATAATTCACTTCTGGGGTAGGTAAGTGATCCCCAAAGGGGGAGGCTGCTCTGGGCTTCTACGGCATGATTGGATGCCTGAAGAGTATTAACCCCTCAAAATAATTTTGTTCTGATTAGCTGGAGTACCTAAAATGCCAGTAACATTCCTTTGAGCTAATGCATTGCCTTGAAAAAGCCATTTCTTAAATGCAAATATACTAACATAAAATAACAAGGTATCGTTTTTGTATCTGTGAAATTAACAATATGAAAATTGTAAGAGTTCAGTGAGGTTTCACTGAAACTGGCACATTTAAAAGTCTATAATATACCTATAAATAGGTATAACTTCTGGGGATGCGATTTGGCTGGAATTTTTTTATTCTTTTTTTTTTTTCTTTTTGTGATTGGGTTGGAATTTTTAAGAGTCATAAAAAGGTCTATAACTTTGGCTTTACTAATCCAACTTCTGGGAATTTACTGGTAGGAAAAATTTCAAAAGAAGGAGGGACCTTTCTGTGTTTATCTTCCATGATTGAGAATGGGTAAATTACAAGACATCTCCCTGACAGACTCTTAGGCAGCCATCAAAAGTATAATTATAAATGACAGATGGGAGAATATTTGTAAAATAATCATTCACAAATTTAAAAAACCCAGAAATCAAATTGTAAAGATTGGGTATGCACATGGATGGAACTAGAAGAAGAAAATGGAAGGAAAACCAGTGGGCTTTGTTGGAGGTTGTGGGATGGTGGAAGAATTTTTTCTTTTATTTCAATTTATGTTAAAATTGGTTATGCAATGAACAATAATCAAAGACCCAAATGAACCCTCCTGGAAGGGGTAGCTGATTTTCAGCCTTTACCATGCGGGCAAGTTTCAGTCCAGTTTTCTGGACAGAGAGAAGGGGTCTTAAAGCTGGTAGGTTCTGAAAGGAGGGGGCTGATGGGCAAGGCCAGGAGCCTCCAAGGGCACAGGGCACCAGTTGGGCATGGGGACCACCTGAAGAGAGAAGGAGGGGCTGGTGGGAGCTGGCAGAGAGTGAGTTTAAGGGAAATTGCCTCCTTCATGGCATTGCCTCTGGCCAGCCTGAGCTAATGGAGCCTTAAATCAAGTAGTTGCACTGTTACTCTTAGGCACTCACAATCCCAATTTTAAAACCAGAATTAACAAAACTCACAGTGTTTTACTACTTCTGATAAGCTGCGGTATCCCTTTGAACTTTGCAGCATCAAGAGCAGAGACTGCCACTAAAATACTGGGCTTTCTGTTTTCCAACTGCCCTGTCTCTAATACTTGCCAAGCAATCTGGGTCGAATATTGGACAAACACATGATCTAATCCTGACCTGCAATGATTTCTTAGGTAGACAGTTTCTGTGGTTACTTGGGTTGTGACTGGTTCATGGATTCATTTCCCCAGAACCTTTCCTTGTATTGACAACTCTTTAGCTGATTTTCCAGAGTAGTGGAGCAATGGAGGGAACCACTGGACCAGGAGTCAGGAAGCATGCCACTAGGCAGATCACGAATACTCTCCCGGCCTCAGTCTTTTTATCTGTAAATTGGGGAAACTTTTTACAGATGACTGCGTAGACCTAAATTCTATGATGCAAGTCTGAAAAACCCACTTTGGGCCGTATTAGAGAGAGTCTTATGCCCAGAATGAAGTTGACGATCCTTCTACCATACTTTGCCCAGTGTTTCCACACCATGGAAAACCCAAATTTAGATCAAGCCCCACCCTGTAAGGGGATGTTGACACACTGCGTATGTGCAAAAGAGGTTAGCCAGGATACATGGAGGCTTAGAAGCTTGTTGTGAGACAGCAGATGAAGGAACTACAGATTTAAACCAGAAACATTGTTACGTAGCAGGGATGTGATAACTGTCTTTGAGATGCTGAAGAGCTGTCTTGTGGGAAAAAAAAAAAAATTCACTCGCTTTAAGTGATCTCAGAGGGCAGGATCAGTGGATAGAAATTACAGGGAGGCAACTTTCAAGTCTGGACGGAATGTAGAACATTTGAACAGTTAGAACTAACTGAAGGTGGAGAGACGGGTATATGCAGAGGCTGGGCATATGCTTGTCTTGGAGATTAAAGCGCTGAGTGAGGGAGAATTTGTTTTTCTGTTGTTGTTGTTTGGTTTTCGGGGTTTTTTTTGTTTTTTGGGGGATTTTTTGGCCATGCTGTGTGGCATGTGGGATCTTAGTTCCCCGACCAGGAATTGAACCCTTGCCCCCTGCAGTGGGAGCACTGGACCACCAGGGAAGTCCCGAGGGAGAATGTGAAGTGGGGTTCCAATGCCCAGCTAGCACTGTGAGCCTCTGAATCTAATCTGAAATGACTTATCTCCTCCAGAGTGGCCACCATCAATGCTGTGCCCTTCCGGAAGCATCAGCCCCAGCACCCTCCCAAACTACCTTCCCCTTCCAAATCTTCTCATTGCTTGAACAAGCTGTGTACCAAATTCCCCGGCTCTCTCCATTCCAAGATTTCCAAGGCACAACTCCCTCTGTGCCTCATTTGTCCCATCTCCTACCCTGCCCCCCCACCCCCACTACTAGTTTCCATTTCTCTGGTTTGCAGAGCAGAGCGGGAGACAGCTGCGGATAGTGCACAGCAAACAAACAAACATCCCTAGACATCCCAGGATGCACCAGGGTTTGTAGTGCACCTGAGTGCAGCCCACCAGCTTCCAAGAGACGCCGGATGCTAGCTTATAATGATTAAGATGCACACCCCTCCCCTTCATATTGTGAAATAGCTTTTCTTATAACCAAGAAAAGGAAACCTCGCCAAGAGGAAAGGGTGGGAAATCACTGAGATGGGTTGTTTGCCTGAGGAGGGAAGTAGGAGATCCAGAAGAAGTCAGAGGCAGAGAAGGGAGGGTATGGATGTAAAAGCATCTCCACCCGCCCAGAGGGAATGGGACCCTGAATTCAGGAGCGGGAATTACCAGTGTTGCCCAGAGCCTGGGTGAGTCTGCCGCTGCCGTGGTCCCTTCAGGCAGTTCCCCAGCCGACTTGTAGGGAGGCACCCGGGTTCGGGAGCAAGCAAGCCCTCTGGATTGGAATCCTGGCTCCCCCTCTTACTTGCTGTTCTGCCTGGGGCAGCTCTAACAGCTCTTGCCCTGAAAGGGGATAAATCAGGGTACCTCCCTCCTAAAGTGGAGAGGATGACACGCAGTATTGTAGGGTGAGCCACGTGGGACAGCTGATGTCTGATCATTTCCAAAATATAAAAAAGACAATGTCTTATGGATCAACCTCATCCATAATGAGTCCCCGGTTCCCAAACTCATCCGCACCTTAGAATGATCTCGGGCTCTTTTTAAAATTGCAAAGCCCGGGTCACCTCCCAGACCCATCCAATCACAATTTCGACAGGTGGGATGCCTGGCCAGGTGATTCTCATGGGCAGACACGTTTGGGGACCACTGGCTGAGCACAGTGCCGGGGACGTATTGAGGCGCTCAGCCATGGCCACCTCTGATTTCCCTTCAGCTGTCGTTTATTGAGCACCTCCGGCCTGCCGGGCTCTGTCCGGGCCTGCCTCTTGGGCCCCGGGGGCCTGCGCAGCCGCCTCATCTCTCCCTCCCCTCCCCCTCCTCCTCCTCCCCCTCCTCCGCAGTGTCCAGGCCCCGGAGCTCCCCGGACGACCTGAAGGCGCTGACTCGGAACGTGAACCGGCTGAACGAGAGCTTCCGGGACTTGCAGCTGCGGCTGTTGCAGGCTCCGCTGCAGGCCGAGCTGAGCGAGCAGGTGTGGAAGGCGCAGGACACGCTGCAGAACCAGTCGGACTCGCTGCTGGCGCTGGCGGGCGCGGTGCAGCGGCTGGAGGGCGCGCTGTGGGGACTCCAGGCGCAGGCGACGCAGAGCGAGCAGGCGGTGGCCCTGCTGCGCGACCGCACGGCCCAGCAGAGCGACGCGGCGCAGCTGGAGCTCTACCAGCTGCAGGTGGAGAGCAACCGCAGCCAGGGGCTGCTGTGGCGCCACGCCGGCCTGCTGGACGGGCTGGCGCGCCGGGTGGGCGCCCTGGGCGACGAGCTGGCCGACGTGGGCGGCGCCCTGCGCGGCCTCAACCTCAGCCTGTCCTACGACGTGGCCCTGCAGGGCACGCGGCTGCGGGACCTGCAGGTGCTGGTGAGCAACGCCAGCGAGGACGCGCGCCGCATGCGCCTCGTGCACCGGAGCCTGGAGCTGCAGCTCAAGCAGGAGCTGGCCGTGCTCAACAGCGTCACCGAGGACCTGCGCCTCAAGGACTGGGAGCACTCCATCGCGCTGCGCAACATCTCCCTGGCCAAAGGTACCCGCGACCGCCCGGGCCCCCGGGGGCTGCTTGGGCCCTCCCGCTCAGGCCTTCTTCCCGCACCTGCCTCCCCAAGGTCCGGGAGCCCCCTTCCCTCCCGGAACCCACTCTCCCTTCATGAAGTCTGGCCCTCCGGGACCCTGGAGTGTTCTCTCCAAACGGACCGTGCCCGTTTCCAGGCCGGCACAGGATAAACCTCCTCCCTGCTGCCCTCCCTCTCCCCGCAGACAGTGCACTCTGTCTGCACCCCTAGGCATGAGAATGGCCAAGATGGCTGCTGGGGACCTGGGTGGTCAGGGCTTGGATGTGCCAGCCGGAGCCTCCAAGAGTTTGGGGCTGGGGAGGAAAGCTGGGGCTCAGGCCAGACAGAGAGGCGCTCCCCCAGTGTCCTGGTCCTTGCATGGTGTTCCCTGATGTTGGGCTGCGCCCCGCAGGCCTACAAAGCCTGCAGTTGCCCAGCTTTAAGACAGAAGAGCGAGCCTGGAGTCAGCAACAGAGACATCAGTGGTTTAATGGATTGGGGAGTTTACACGTCTGAAGCAAGGTCCTGGAGTGACACCCCACCGTGTGCGTCGGACGGGCGGGCAGGACAAGGCCGCAGTCTTCTCTGTGGGGCGGTGGAGGGGGGAAGGGGAGATTGCCAGTTGGGAATTGATGTCAGGTGGGCTCATCGGTTACCAGGGAAACTAGCAGAGGGTCACGCCCCTCAAGGCCCCTTTGATAAGAACAGTCACTAGCTGGGGTGGAGGCAAGTATGTAGGAAGATGAGTCATGTGATTAGGGTGTAAGTGAAGCAGACACTCGTTGGGCAGGGGATGTACAGAGAGCAAGAGAACAGCCATCTTGGGTAGCCTGACCATACACGTGGTGGAGCTACAAAAAGTTGGAAGATTCCAAATTTGAACCTGGCCTTCCAGACTGTTAGAAAGCTGTATTCATCCAGGTAGAAGAACATGTTTTATTTTCTTTAACAATGTGTTGGCTTCATTTATCACTCTTGAATATAATGGCAAAAATGCACGGGGCTCCATTCGGACTCTCGCTCGGGGTCCACAGACATCAGCACCTTTACAGCCAACCTTCCTCTCTTGCACCCCTGACTGCCCACTCCCCCGCTCCCCTCTCCCCCATTCCTTCCCGCTGCTGTCTGCCCTGCGTGTCACTGTCAGAGTGTTCATGAAATGTGCTCTTCCTGCATGACCCCCTGCTCAGAACCCAGGTCTGCCGGGTTCACCAAAAACTCCTTAGGCTGACAGTAGAGAATGATAATACCATTTTGAACACCAACTATGTCAGGTACCGTGCCGAGTGTATCTCACAGGGTGTCTTTTAAAAACAACCATGAATGTGGTGAGATTCAGGAAGCGGCTCAGGAAGTTGCAGGCTAGGAGGTGATGGGGCCAGGACTTGAACCCTAGCTCTTCTGATCCCAGAGCTGATGTGCCTTCCATCGCATCCCTGGCCCCAGCCTGTCCTTCCTGCCTTCTCCTCTAACTGGTCCCCTGTACCAGGGGTTACAAACAGAACTGTCTGCAGGGGCAGTCGAGCAGTGTCAATGCCTAAAATGACTTTGGTGTCAGGGGAATAGTAGGGGCTGTGGCAGGTCCAGCCCATTTTGGCTTGGTATTGATAATAAGGTCTTCCCATTTTTTCCAGAGAAACTGGAAACATGGAATGTTCTAGAAAATTTTAATTATTTAACTCTGTGGGCCAAAAACAACACATCTGTGGGTCATACATGGTCCACAGACAGCCATCTGGCATACCCTGCTCTATGTGAAGCATCCAGTCCAGTGGGACACGTCTTGTCCCTGCCTCAGAGATACAGCCCACCTTTCCCACTGCCTTAGGTTTACTCCAGCGGTTCCTTCCACTGCAAAACCTCCTTCTTCCTCCTTGTGATACAAATCCCACTGATCCTTCCCATCTCAGTCAAACCCACCGCCTCCAGGAACCCGCTGGCCTCTCTAGCTCACTGAAGTCTCCCTTCTCTGGGATTCTGTATTTATCAGAGCAGAAGATAGTCATGATGGAGACTTATATTTGCATGGTACTCTCCAGATCCAGTTAATAATAATAGAACATTATTTTGTTTTAAAGTGGGTCCCCATCACCAGCTATGAGCTTGGTTGAAGGCAGGTTTCACTATGGAGAGCGTGTAGGATTCCTGCAGAAAAGCAACTGAGGCTGCAGGAGAAAATACCAGGCTTACTCCAGGACACACAGTTAGAAATGATCCAACCCAGGGCTTTTGTATTCAACAGCTTTAATAAGGTGTAATTTACATGCCGTCGGATTCACCCATGTTAAATGTGCCATTTGGTCGCCAGCCCACGACTTGCAACCCAACGCCAGTGCTCATTCTGTCACAGCCAGTCACCCTCAGCTGCCCACCCCTGTGTCCCCCAGCACCTAACAGTGTGATACATGTGAGTGGAACTCGAGGAATGTTTGTGGAACAGCTGTTACATCTTTTGAACCCGTGCCATCAGAGGATCAGTTTTCTTGTCCTGGGTCACTTTGGTTTCATGTCTCAGAAATCAAAGGAGAGCAGGCGGTAGCATGTCTTCTTCCAAATCCACACCCCTGGGGTCTTAGCTTTTCCCATCTTTTCATTTCCTTGACCTCCCCAGTCTGTTCAGTACTTAATAATAGCAGCGACACCGCATCATAACCTACCACGAGCCAGACATTTTGTCGACATTTATTCTCTAAGTAGACATTAAAGAGTGCTAATCCTCACATCCTGCAAAAAAGGTATTATTGAACCCATTTTGTAGCTGAGAAACTCGAATAACTTTCCCAATATTTCTTACACAATTGGCAAGTGACAAAGCCAAGATTTAACGTGGGTCTTTCTGGCTCAGAAACCATGTTTTTTCACTGACCGTGGTGCTTTCTGGGGTGGAGAGAGACCAGCTAGCAGCCATGAAGTGAGAAGGGAGCGTGGTCCCTCGGGTCTATTCCTGTATTTTGGGGGTAGGCCCTACCAGGCGCTCCCCCTTCCTTCTTCTTCCGGTCAACAGACATCACCAGGCTTCCTGCTGGTGCAGCCTCTTTGGCCTCACCGAACGTTTCACATCCTGATTCTTTAATTTCTGAGTCCCTCTCCTTGGCTCGGGCTGAAGCGGCTCTGGGTCATGCATTTGCCATGGTTCTTCCGGTGGTATCCTCTAAGCAGTCTTTCTTTGGTTCTGAAACTAAGTTTCACACTTAGTTCCCTTGAACTGAAGTTTCATCTCGGTTCTGCCCAGACCTGCCTTCCTGTCTTCAAGCTTGGCATTATTGATGGGTTGCTGGCTCTTCAGAGATGAAGACCATTCGGCCCCTATATCTCCCAGGACCACCACTGTGGCTGGTGTCTCCCCTTCCCACCTCCCTCTCTCATGGTTGTTAGGGACCCAACTGGTATGATTAAAGAGAGTTCTGTTTGGTATGTCTGAATGTAATTACCATTCAACTTCAACAGCACAAAACTCTACCCTGGCTTTTAGATAAGGGATGTTTTACCAGATAAGCTTTCCTGCATTTCTATACTGCTGTCTGAGTGGCCTTTCTTTACTAGTTTTGTTCAGTTCCTCTCTTAGTCTTTACACACACACACACACACACACACACACACACACACACACACACACACACACACACACACACACACACACACGCACTTTGCCCTTTCCTGGCTCAGAATCCACAAATACCCCACTATGTATATTTTTCAAATATGAGCTTGTTTATGTTATTCTTGAGCTTGACCCCAAACGGTTTCATTCTCTCACTTTGTTACACAATTTTCTATGAGTTTTGTCTCTGGGTTTGTCTTTTGTGTACATTCACAGTGGGACTTTCTGTTTTCTGCTTTGGATTTTTCAGCATTTATCAAGTCTGTTGAAATCTCTCTGTGGCTCTGAAAGGAGCAGAGAACTTAGATGATCAGACAGGCATCCCAGGAGGGGGAAAGCTAACCAGAGAGGGCAGACATCCCAGGAGGGGGCAGTGTGTGAGCAAAGGCCTGAAGGCAAAACTCACCAGCCACATGCAGGTGGCTCAGTTCGCTACACGGGTGTTTATAGATTCACAGAAGGTTAGGGTGACAATAGGGCTCTGAAATCACCTAGTCCACTCCCCTCATTTTGTAGTTGAGGCCCTTGAGGCTCAGAGAGGGGAAAGGACTTGCCTACATCGGATCCCCAGCCAGTGCCTCGGCTGGGCTCGAAGAGTCATCTCTCAATTCATGAAAGCAAATGGACAAAGCAAACTGATCTGTGGGCTGCTGTTTCGAGAAAAAACACCATCTGGTAGAGTAGAGAGTCCCACTCAACAAATGTTCATAATGGGAATGGGGTCTTGGGTTCCAGGCGGGAACGGTGGGCCCTGGTCTCTGGTGCACAGAGGTGTGCACCCCTGAAGGTGGTGGGCGTCTCTGTGAACGGAGGTGTTTCTATCCCACCACGGACTAGGAAGCATGGACTGGTGCCGCCCTCCCTAACCCCGTTGCAGGCTGCAGGGGGCTCTGCTGGGAGGGGAATGGAGCACCTGCTGTGGTAGTTAGCAGTTGCCCCCAGCCTTGCCCACCAGCCCTCTGCCTCTGAGGCTCAGAAGGAAGCTGGCTTTGCAGGCTGGGCCACGGCCCCGTGCACGCGCTCAGGGTCCCAGAGAGGATGCATGAAATGAAGTGAGAGAGCTCTTGATACTGTAAACGTCATAGCACTGAGAATGCAGAGCCCCAGTGACATCAGGGCAATGGAGGCAGGGACCCGACCTCTGGCAGCCACCCCAGGATTAGCGTGGTTCCGCAGTGGTGTTTACATTACGAGCTTGGTCACGGTTCTGCTGGCTTCGGGCCCGAGGCATCAGCTGTCATGATCATTTGTTCTTGGCAGGTCCCTGTCTGGATTCCAGCACACATGAGTCCCCCACCCCGTCTCTCGTTCCAGGATCCAGGAAGGGAGAGCGGATCGCTTTCCCCTCCCCATTGGCTGGTCCCCAGAAGAATCCTGGTGTTTCTCCCAAATGCTCAGTCCCAAATCCTTTGTTCTGTGCTGGAGATGCTTCCAGCTGGAGCGGCTCATGGCAGCCCAGCGAGGGCAGAGTTGTGCTGGGGGTGGCATGGGGGGTGGGCTAGACCAGTGGACAGACTCCGAGGGGGACCTGGGCCCAGGGCCCGGAGGTTCCCTCCCCACCTCCTCCCACTCCCAGTGCCCCCTGTGGGAGGTGGCGGGAGAGAGGGCCTGGCACCCAGGACCGGAAGCCCAGCACAGGGGCTCTGGACTGTTTCCATGATTGAGGAGAAGTGGAGTCTGCTTCCCCTTGTCCCAGCCCACCTCTGCCCTGGCCTGCTCCAGTGGCGGAAAAGGTGAGACATGATGGCGTAAGCTGAGAAGCTCAGAAGCTCGTCCGAATATTACTCAGTCATCAAAAAGATGAAATAATGCCATTTGCAGCAACATGGATGGACCTAGAGATTATCATGCTAAGTGAAGTAAGTCAGATAGAGAAAGACAAATATCATAAGATATCACTTATATGTGGAATCTGAAATATGATACAAATCAACATATCTATGAAACAAAACCAGACTCACAGTTGTAGAGAACACACTTGTGGTTGCCAGGAGGGGGATGTGGGAGGGATGGAGTTCGGGATTAGCAGAGGCAAACTATAATATTTAGGATGGATAAACAACAAGGTCCTACTGTGTAGCACAGTGAACTATATTCAATATCCTGTGATAAGCCATATATGGAAAAGAGTATCTATATCTATATCTATATCTATATATGAGTGAGTCACTTTGCTGTACAGAAGAAATTAACACAACATTGTAAATCAACTATGCTTTAATAAAAATTTTAAAAAATGCTCATCTTGGGGACCACTGGGACCAGTGACACCATAACAGCTTCCAGGACTGCCTGGAAGTCATTCCTTGAAATCTCTCCTGTGTGCCAGGTGCTATGTGAGGCCCAGGGCCACAGAGAGTGGGGCTCCAGCCCTTTAGATAGGCCTGTCCTCCTTGGGGACCACAGTCCGAGGGGAGTGACAGTGGCTGGCGTGTGGGCACAGGGCGGCCTGCCCAGGCTCTGGCGCTCCCCTGAGGAGTTTGTACACGGTGATGCCTGAGGGTCCTTCCCGTTCTGAGATCTGGGGGTTCTGCCCTGGTGCCCTCAGAGATGGGAGGGATGAGTGTGAAGGTGAGCTTCAGGGCTGAGAGTGATGGGCCTCTTAGAAAGGAAAAGATTTGGCTAGTATCTGGGGACACCATAAGGAGAACGTTTCTGCTGAGGTGGAAGAGAGTTTGTGTCGAGAAGCATCAGGCTGTGAGTTTGCAGAAGAAGGGGTCAGGTTGGGAATGATTTTCAGGGGGTCCCCAACAGAGGGGGCTACCCACCCCTCATGGTGTGAGGGGCTTCCAAGGGCTCTGAGTTCTCTTGATTCTGATGAGATTAATCAGACAGCAACAGTGGGCTGGAGAGAGAGGCTGGAGCCAAGGAGGGCAGCTGGGAGGACCCCAATGAGTGAGGCAGTGAGGAAGGAGTTAGACACATGACATGGGAATCACCTGGATGACAGCCTTGAAGGGGGCTGGGCAGAGGAAAGGGAGGAGTCCAAGAAAGCTCCAGATCGTTAACCTGGATTCCTGAGAAAATGACAAAAAGTCAGGTCCCAGGAGTGCATGACCCATGGGCAGCCCTGCTTTAAAGAAGCACTTGGTCCTCAGGGCTCCAGGCAGCATGGCCCCATGAGACTCAGACTGGCCGCATTCCAGGCTCTTCTGAGTCGGCCGGGCCAGTACCACCTGAGGACATGACTAAGGCTTGGAAATCAGCACCCACCTTAACTGTCTACCCCGGCTTCTTCCCAGTTAATCTCTAGTAAAGGCCTTCACTAACCACTTAGTTATGTCTTAAAAACTCTCCATGTGTAGGATGTTTTTTGGATCTGGCTCTCCCTGGATTGGCAGGGTGATTTCAGAGCCTGGAATAACCATCTCCAAATAGTTCTGATGAAGCATTACGAAAAGTGAGGTACAGATGGTCAGGGATGGCCTTGCCACTCAAAGCTTCCCAAGACTGTTTCTATCCACCACGTCACTGAATTCGCTTATTCCTCACTACAAACGCCAGAGGAAGGGATTTTTACTTAGACTTTATAGAACCAGGACCTGAACCTAAGATCTTCCATATCCATCCTCAAACCTCACCTTCCAAATGACCTCTGCCACCTTGATGCCTTACCATCAGGGTCAGGCCACTGGGCAACATCCTCTCTTTGCCAGAATGACTCCCGGGAAGGTCCATATGTTGGTTCACACCCACATCAGAGCGAATAAAACAAATGGAGGGCATGGTCCATGGTATCCTTGACCTGCTTGATTCCCGGAGTGCTGGGTTTCCCATGGGGAGGCCGGGAGGGAGCAGAGAAGAGTGAAAAGGGATGGAGTGGACTGGGGACAGGGGGAGGGTGACAGCCCAGTGACAGCCCATGACGTACAGAGATCGAGGAACCGCTCTCAGCTCCCTTTGCTGCAGCTTTGACCTGGCCAGGAGATTGTTGGAATGGGCATTGTTAAAGCTCATTTGCTTCTGTACTCTGTCTTTCTTTGCTGTATAATCTTAGGCATGTTCCCAGCAGTTCCTGTTCAAAAACCGAGGTCAACATGGCCAGTCTTACTTTGCTTTTCTTCCTAGGAAAGAGGAAGATGACTACAAACCCCAGTCCTCCTTAAATGATTTGTGTAACTCACAAGTCATTGTGCAATGATTTGTGCATTTTTCAATTGTTGATTACTTTTTTCCCTGTGCACATGCCATTGAATTCTTAAACAGCTGTCAACCTGGGTTAGGGTCTGCGGACAGTGTCAACTTTGGGAATGTATCAGTACATCTTCATCTTGATCTTGGCCACCTGGCTGTTTTGTGTGTATTTACACCCTCTGGTCTCATATACTCATTCATTCATCAAATATTTATTGTGCAAGACATGACTGCTGTGCTGCGAGTATACGTGTTTTGGTTTCCTAGGGCTGCCATAACAAAGCACCACAAGCTGGGTGGCTTAAAACAACAGAAATTTATTCTCTCACAGTTCTGGAGGCCAGAAGTCTGAAATCAAGGTGTCCATACTCCCTCTAAAAGGTCTAGGGGAGGATCCTGCTTGGCCTCTTTCTAACTTCTCATGTTGCCAGCCGTCCTTGGCGTTCCTTGGCCTGTAGACACATCACTCCAGTCTCAGCCTCCATGGTCACCTGGCCTTCCGCCCAGCTGTCTGTGCTTTCTCTTTTTATAAGGATGCCAGTCATTGGGTAAGGACCCACCCTACTCCAATCTGACCTCATCTTAACTAATTACATCTGCAAAGACCCTGTTTTCAAAGAAAGTCAAATTCTGAGGTTCCAGGTGGACGTGAACGTGGAGGGGACACACTTCCACCCAGTGCAATACAGTTTGGGCATTTTCCTTGGTCCCCTTTTTTCTCTCATCGAGCAGCCAGAGCAGGGCAATTTAGAGCCTGGATCTTCACAGCCAGTACGAGGATGTCAAGGATGTGGTCCTGTCTCAGGGAGCTGGCCATTCTCTTAGGAAAAAGAGAACACGTACTCCTGTGACTGTAAGACCAGGCACTGTGAGATAAACGTCAAGTGGCACCAAGGACGTGCATTCAAACAGGCCGTGCCCACTTGCAGCAGGAATGATAGATCAGAGAAGGTTTGGCCAAGAAGGTGGTCACGAGCATCCTCGAGGGGCAGGTAGCCATAGGAGATTGGCAGGGAGGGCCCCCCTGGCTCGCCAGTCTGGGAACAGCAGGCTGCCGTGCGGGAAGGTTCGGGTGCATTCTGGGAATGGCAGGAGGTCTAGCATGAGGAGCAAGGCAGGGTGGACAGGGCCAGGCAGACCTGAGCTGAAACCACGGCTCCCTCACTTGCTAGTTGGCTGTGTAATCGCAACACCCAGCATGTGGAGACTGAATCTGATCACACAAGCTAGAATCCCTGCCATGGTGCTGGACCCTCGCCCTGGAAGGAAGCCCCGCTAAGGAGCAATTAGAAACCTCTTCTTCCGTCCAGGTGCTCAAGCCAGAGATCTGAACCTGATCCTGGCCGCCTCCCCTGCCTTCACCTAGTTTAGCCAAGGTCTGTCTCTTCTACTTCCTAACAGCCACTCACATCCCTCCCCACGGCTACTTCCTTAATACAGGGCTCCGCCGCCTCTCACCTGGGGTGCAGCCTCCTCCTTGACCTCCCTGCCTCTGCTTCCCCTCTGTTCCAATCCCTTTCCAACACTGCAGCCTGAGCAGTCTTCCTTGTGTGCAGGTATGACCACACTCTTCTCTCAGGCCCCTTCTGTGTCTTCTGGTGCTCTCAGGGTCAAATTCAACACACTTACACCAGGCCTCCAGGACCCTCCACTTTCTCACCCTTCTTATCCTATCATGGGACCCCCACCCCCAGTTTCTAATCCCATCATGATTCACAGATCTCTTTCTTATCTTTAAGCTCTTATAGGGATTGTTCCCTCAGCCTGGAACTTTCCCCTTTTCCTCTTAGTTAAGGCTGTTGTAACAATACCACAGACTGGGTGGCTTACACAGCATTCCTTTCTCACAGTTCCGGAGGCTAGAAGTCTGAGATGAGGATTGGGTTCAGATGAGAGCCTTCTTCCTGGCTGCAGATGGCTGTCTTCTTGCCGTGCCCCCCTATGGCAGAGAAAGCATGCTCATTAGTGCCAGCGTGAGGAAGGGAGGGAGGGAGAGTGCTCTCTGGGGTCTCTTCTTACAAGGGCGCTAATCCCATCATGGGGGCCCCACTCTCATGACCTCATCTAAACCTAATCATCTCCCAAAAAGGCCCCGTCTCCAAATACCAGCACGTTGGACGTTGGGGCTTCAACACATGCATTTGGTGTTGGGTTAGGGGAGCCACAGACATTCAGTCCATAACACACTCCCACTCCTCTCTTTACTTAGCCACCTTCTGTTCCTCCTTGCAATCTCACTTTGGATGTTACTTCTTCCAGGAAGCTTTCCCTGATTCCTACCTCCCCAGTGCAAACACACACACACACACACACACAAACACAGACACACACACACACACACGGCTGGACTAGATAGAGCCCTGTGTGCCTCCAAAGCATAATGCTGACCCTTCCTCTTTTTAGGAGGGAGTTTCCTCCACAGGTGACCTACTCCAGAAAGCCATCCTCTAACCTTAGTGCTGTTTGTAACCCTTTCAGGACCACCGGGCCCCAAAGGCGATCAGGGGGATGAAGGGAAAGAAGGCACGCCTGGAATCCCTGGATTACCTGGACTTCGAGGTAATGGGGAGGCCCCTGGGAGGGACCTGGACGTACCAGGAAGGGAAGGGGCTCTGCTATCCATCCCTGACCCTCTATTTTCTCTTTGGTATCGGTGATGGGGCTCCCGGGACAGTGCCCAATCAACTCAGCTTCAGATGCCCTGTTCTGTTAAGAGACTAAGAGGTTATTGGTATAAGAATAGGATGGAGCAAATCCTTTTCCATAGAGAGTACCAGGACCTGAAGAAAAAGGGTACACACGAGGCTCACAACTCCTTGAAGCCACTTCCCACCCCAGGAGTCAGGGTCCCTGTGCCCAGGGCCATTGGAAGGTATTGAGGGTGTCCCCTGATGCAGAGCAACCCATCAAGTATGCTCTGTCCCCTCAGTGTTTCCTGAGTCCCCAGCGCCTGACCCCCTACCTCCTGCGGAACCTGCCCCGGGCAGTAGATACCTGCCCTCTCATGCCCTCTCCACCCTGCTACATGCACTCGTGACAGCCCGGAAGGTCCAATAGCTGGCGGGGAGGGTACTTTGGGGCCTTCTGGAAAGAGTATGTTTGTCTTAAATGCCTCGTCTCAGGAGTTCCCGTTCTGTTACTTTACCAAATTTGGCATCCCAGCCTGTCCATTCCCGAGCCTCTGCCGTGAGCAGCGTTTTTCTAAGGGAGTGTAGAGTCTTCTAAGTGATGTAAGAAAAGGGGAGGTTTATCGGGGGAAAGGTGTCGGCTTATTTATGTCAGGAATTATACCTCCAAACCACCCCCTTCCTAAATCTCTAAGGAGGCTGAGAACAGGAGAAGAGGCAGAGGCTGGTGGAGGCAGAACCCACGGCCTGGCCTCCACTCCTGGCCTCCACCTCTCAGCACAGCTCCCTAAACTCAGAATCAAGGATGCCCAGGGGCTCCCAGAGCTGTGGAACCTCCTGTTCTGCCTTAGTCAATGACAGGATGCGGGGTCCCTGGGCATATCCTGCAGGAGACACACAACGCCGTGGCAGCAGGGCTGTTGGGCTCCAGGAATGTTGTGTTAGGGAAAAAAATAAAGAAATCAAGCCCTCGTCTGAGGTGCTACCACCCTCTTGGGGCCCCCATCCTCTTCCAACCGTTTGATGTTTACGGCGGAGGAATCATAAGTGCGAGACAGATTTCTCCATGTCACAGAAAAAGGCCAAAGGAAACCAGCTAACATTTGAAGCAGCAAAGTACAATTAATTAGTTAGTTAGAGTGCCCTGCTTTGCAGAGATAACTGTGGGCTTAGGTCAGGCCTCCAAGGCTGAGGCCTCGCTGGGCGAAACCATTTGTTGACTCCGGCTTTCCATGGTGACGTGCAGCCAGTGCCATGGGGCCTTGTGGCCAGGAGCCCTGGGGACTGATGTGACAGCAGCCTGTCTGCCCCAGTTACTGAGCTTGCAGACTTCCTTCCTCCTCTTCAGCCTACCTTCCCCTTCTCTACACTTCCCTGTGTTTACCACAAGGAAGGGACCTTTCTGGTTTTGTCTTACATAGGATGGGGAGTGATTTAATCTTCCTCCTACCCCAAGTACCAGTAAGCCCTTTTCATCCAGCTGAGATGAAGCCAGCCAACCAAGGATAGGACCCTGCCTCCAGTGCTCTCTGCTGTGTGACCATGGGCAGGTTACCTAACCTCCCTGGGCCTCCGTTTTCTCATTGGTAACTCAGGTGAAATAATACCTCAGTTTATGGGGAGGATTAAATAAGATACGTAATGGAAAGCACCCAGAACAGTGCCTGCCACATTCAAAAGGCTCAAAAAAATTTTGCAAGTCTAAATCTCTAGCAAAGCTAGAGGTATAGAGACAGCTCCGGAATGAGGTTGGCACCTCCACCATCACTCACAATAGAATTGGACCTTTCGGGGGGAGGGGTTCAGCCTCACTGGATAAAAGGTGCTGACGGGGAGGGTTTGTGCTGACCTTTTGGACACTGTCTCTGCAGCATCTTTACCTGAGAAGAATCAGGAAGCGGGGGCAGCAGGAGGATGCATGGTCGAGGCCTGTGGCTGAGCCAGACGATGGCCTCTGGGGGCCCTTCCGGTTCTGAGTCTGAGGCTCCAAAACTTTCTTGTCTCCCCAGGTCTGCCAGGGGAGAGAGGGACCCCAGGACTGCCCGGCCCCAAGGGTGACGAAGGGAAGCTGGGAGCCATGGGACCGATGGGCATGCGTGGGTTCAAAGGTAACAACGCATCTCTTGCGCACCCTTGCTCACCGCCAGCCCCTGCACACCAATGTGGGCACTGGAGTGTGGACCGGGTTCAAGTTCTAGTTCTTCCACTGACAAGCTGAGTGACCTTGGCCAAGTCACTTAATCTCATTAGGCATCAGTTTGTTTTCTTTTCTTTTTTTTTTTTTTTTTTTTTTGCCGCACCGCAGGGCTTGCGGGATCTTAGTTCCCCCGACCAGGGATGGAACTCGCACCCCCTGCAGTGGAAGCGCGTGTCCTAACCACCGGACTGCCCAGGGAATTCCCATTAAGCATCAGTTTCCTCATCCCCAAACCAGCGAGCCTCGTGATACCGTATTTCACAGGGCTGTCACGAGGATTACGTGGAATGTATATGAGTGAAAACACGGTCAACTCCAAAGCGCTGTAGAAACGCAAGGGAGTGTTACTATTGGTTGCAGCTAGGTGATGTAACCAGAGGAAGCCAGGCCAGGAGAGCGGGCTTGCAGGAGAAACACAGACCCAGGATGGCCCCCTTCCCCCAATACTGCCAGGTTCCTCACAGTTCCCTCATATTCTTTTTGTTCCCCAAATATTTAAAACTTTAATCAATCCTCAGATTCCCATTGCCAATAGTGTTTCTTCTGACTTTTTTTCCTTCCCATTAATAGTCATCTTGTTCATTTTCAGGGAATCCCACTTTATAGTCAGTCCCATCTTTCCACGTTCATTTCAAGAGTGTCCAGACCTCTTAGCACCATTGCAGAAGAAGAAGAGGAACTCTGACACTCTTGCCCCAGGCTCTCTCACTTGTTAAAATGAAAACTAAGAAAAAGAAAAGTACTATTAATCATTCCCACCCCACATCTAGGATGACCTCTTAATCTAGGATCCCTGGGAACTTTTATTCTACTTTCTGGTTGGTGATTAAACAGACTGAGGTTTTCCTTCCTTTTATGATCCACATTTAAAAAAATCGATTTTAAAACACATTACAAAAGCAGCACATGCTTATTGAAAACAATTTAACAATACAGAAATGTATAAAGTAAAAAGTGAGTGCCTTCCCGCTAGGTCTCTTAAGCGCTTATTCTTCAGAATAACTACCGTAAACACTTTGGAGTACATCCTGCCAGACCCTTTTCCAAGCACATTCGTATTTACATATATGGTTGCTTTTGTTTTTTTCAAGACTCGGAACACATGAGGCATCCTCCCCTGGGACTTGCTGGCTTGCTTTTTTTCATGAGAGAATATTCCATAAGCTTTTGATTTGCAGATATCTTTCTGGAGGCAATTGGATGGAATTCCCTGGTCATTTTAATGTCCCCTTGAGTGGTGTCAGGACCCTTCTACTTCTTTGTAGAGTGAGATGTTAGCTGAGAAAAAAGCTCTGTTGTTTTAACCATATCCTGGGAAGGAAATTCCACAATTCCCTGGAAACTCTCCCTCGTGTTTTATAGCCTCCTCCACTGATAAATCTGCCTGACGTAGAACCTATGTCTCTCCCTTTGTAACTGAAGACCCTCCCTCCATCCTTTTCTCTTTCCGTGCTTATTAGAACAACCTTGGATTTGGACTTCTGAAACTTCAGCTGTTTAATAGGAATATCTTTGCTTTGTCTTTTTCCTGTGGGATACCATGTACTCCTTTAGTCTGTGCTGCACTGCTCCTCTGTGCTTTAGTTAGGAGGGAATGAAACTTCTCAGCTTGGTGCCCACCACCCTGCTTCCAAGGGGGACCAGAATAGGCAACATAATTGGCCCAAGCTCTTACCCTTTCAGCCATGCCTGCCCTCCAGGGCTGCGGGCTCCTCCCTGAGGATTTCTCTGGTCTTGGGTTAATGTTACCTGCAGGTAAGACTTTATTTACAATTAGGATTTATTTCCATTTCTAATGCCCTTTTTCCTCCTCTGTTTCAGGTGACCGAGGCCCAAAAGGAGAGAAAGGAGAGAAAGGAGACAGAACAGGGGATGCCAGTAAGGAAATTCTGTTGGGGTCACTGGATTCTGTGTCAGCACAGGTGTAGCTGTTGCCCAAGCAACCCAAGTTTCAGTGGCTGGAGGCTGGAGCCATAGGCTGGGGCTCCAGTGTCAAAGGAGCTCCCTATCCACTCCAGGGCTCAGCTGATCCAGCAAGAGAGAATTATACCCCAGGGGCACAGGCCACGTTTCCAGACATGGTATAAACCCAGTGGTTGTGTGGGAGGGACTGGAGGCAGACTGCATGGGCTCCCTTCCGGCCGCCTCACTATGTATGTAATGTGTGCCTCAGTTTTCTCATCTATAGAATGGGGAGAAGAAGCATTCTTATGTCATAGAGTCATTGTAGAGAATTAAATGAGTTAACCCATGTAACAGGTGGTTAGGACTCAGTAAGTGTTTAATATTATTATCCTATGTAATACACCAGTTTAGACAGACTTACATCATTGGAGATGCTTGCTAAAATTCAGTTACTGACCTTGTTAAAATTCAGCAAGACCTCATGGGGAAAGGTGTAGAGGTGAAGCAGAATCCTGTTTGTTTTCCTCCTCTGCCACTAACTGAGCAGTGATGCTGGAAGTCTCATTATTTGGAAGACCACCGAGGCCAGGAATGGGTGTCTTTCCAACGAGGGTCCTTCCTAAAATGTTTACAAGGGAAGCCAGCTTATCTAGTTATGACACTCTTTTCCAGGGTTTGTTTCCCCTACAAAGGGCTACATGTAGAACCTTGGAGGGAGTGCCAGAAAAGAGCGAGCCTCCCAGCCAAGTTTCAATGAATAGAGTCTCCTAGCCAAGATGCAAAAAAATACCACCATATAGTATCTGTTGGGCTCTGAAATGCTGCCATCTGGGTGAAGGCTCAAGCAGTTTACCCACTTCTAGGGCATCTGGGCCCCGGTGTGGGGCTGCCTAAGAAGCCTGGGCCTGGGGAAAGGGACAGATACCACTGTAGATGCACACTTTGGTGTGGGGCTGCCTAAGAAGCCTGGGCCTGGGGAAAGGGACAGATACCACTGTAGATGCACACTTTGGTGTGGGGCTGCCTAAGAAGCCTGGGCCTGGGGAAAGGGACAGATACCACTGTAGATGCACACTTTGGTGTGGGGCTGCCTAAGAAGCCTGGGCCTGGGGAAAGGGACAGATACCACTGTAGATGCACACTTTGGTGTGGGGCTGCCTAAGAAGCCTGGGCCTGGGGAAAGGGACAGATACCACTGTAGATGCACACTTTGGTGTGGGGCTGCCTAAGAAGCCTGGGCCTGGGGAAAGGGACAGATACCACTGTAGATGCACACTTTGGTGTGGGGCTGCCTAAGAAGCCTGGGCCTGGGGAAAGGGACAGATACCACTGTAGATGCACACTTTGGTGTGGGGCTGCCTAAGAAGCCTGGGCCTGGGGAAAGGGACAGATACCACTGTAGATGCACACTTTGGTGTGGGGCTGCCTAAGAAGCCTGGGCCTGGGGAAAGGGACAGATACCACTGTAGATGCACACTTTGGTGTGGGGCTGCCTAAGAAGCCTGGGCCTGGGGAAAGGGACAGATACCACTGTAGATGCACACTTTGGTGTGGGGCTGCCTAAGAAGCCTGGGCCTGGGGAAAGGGACAGATACCACTGTAGATGCACACTTTGGTGTGGGGCTGCCTAAGAAGCCTGGGCCTGGGGAAAGGGACAGATACCACTGTAGATGCACACTTTGGTGTGGGGCTGCCTAAGAAGCCTGGGCCTGGGGAAAGGGACAGATACCACTGTAGATGCACACTTTGGTGTGGGGCTGCCTAAGAAGCCTGGGCCTGGGGAAAGGGACAGATACCACTGTAGATGCACACTTTGGTGTGGGGCTGCCTAAGAAGCCTGGGCCTGGGGAAAGGGACAGATACCACTGTAGATGCACACTTTGGTGTGGGGCTGCCTAAGAAGCCTGGGCCTGGGGAAAGGGACAGATACCACTGTAGATGCACACTTTGGTGTGGGGCTGCCTAAGAAGCCTGGGCCTGGGGAAAGGGACAGATACCACTGTAGATGCACACTTTGGTGTGGGGCTGCCTAAGAAGCCTGGGCCTGGGGAAAGGGACAGATACCACTGTAGATGCACACTTTGGTGTGGGGCTGCCTAAGAAGCCTGGGCCTGGGGAAAGGGACAGATACCACTGTAGATGCACACTTTGGTGTGGGGCTGCCTAAGAAGCCTGGGCCTGGGGAAAGGGACAGATACCACTGTAGATGCACACTTTGGTGTGGGGCTGCCTAAGAAGCCTGGGCCTGGGGAAAGGGACAGATACCACTGTAGATGCACACTTTGGTGTGGGGCTGCCTAAGAAGCCTGGGCCTGGGGAAAGGGACAGATACCACTGTAGATGCACACTTTGGTGTGGGGCTGCCTAAGAAGCCTGGGCCTGGGGAAAGGGACAGGTGCCACTGTAGATGCACACTTTGGTGTGGGGCTGCCTAAGAAGCCTGGGCCTGGGGAAAGGGACAGATACCACTGTAGATGCACACTTTGGTGTGGGGCTGCCTAAGAAGCCTGGGCCTGGGGAAAGGGACAGATACCACTGTAGATGCACACTTTGGTGTGGGGCTGCCTAAGAAGCCTGGGCCTGGGGAAAGGGACAGATACCACTGTAGATGCACACTTTGGTGTGGGGCTGCCTAAGAAGCCTGGGCCTGGGGAAAGGGACAGATACCACTGTAGATGCACACTTTGGTGTGGGGCTGCCTAAGAAGCCTGGGCCTGGGGAAAGGGACAGATACCACTGTAGATGCACACTTTGGTGTGGGGCTGCCTAAGAAGCCTGGGCCTGGGGAAAGGGACAGATACCACTGTAGATGCACACTTTGGTGTGGGGCTGCCTAAGAAGCCTGGGCCTGGGGAAAGGGACAGATACCACTGTAGATGCACACTTTGGTGTGGGGCTGCCTAAGAAGCCTGGGCCTGGGGAAAGGGACAGATACCACTGTAGATGCACACTTTGGTGTGGGGCTGCCTAAGAAGCCTGGGCCTGGGGAAAGGGACAGATACCACTGTAGATGCACACTTTGGTGTGGGGCTGCCTAAGAAGCCTGGGCCTGGGGAAAGGGACAGATACCACTGTAGATGCACACTTTGGTGTGGGGCTGCCTAAGAAGCCTGGGCCTGGGGAAAGGGACAGATACCACTGTAGATGCACACTTTGGTGTGGGGCTGCCTAAGAAGCCTGGGCCTGGGGAAAGGGACAGATACCACTGTAGATGCACACTTTGGTGTGGGGCTGCCTAAGAAGCCTGGGCCTGGGGAAAGGGACAGATACCACTGTAGATGCACACTTTGGTGTGGGGCTGCCTAAGAAGCCTGGGCCTGGGGAAAGGGACAGATACCACTGTAGATGCACACTTTGGTGTGGGGCTGCCTAAGAAGCCTGGGCCTGGGGAAAGGGACAGATACCACTGTAGATGCACACTTTGGTGTGGGGCTGCCTAAGAAGCCTGGGCCTGGGGAAAGGGACAGATACCACTGTAGATGCACACTTTGGTGTGGGGCTGCCTAAGAAGCCTGGGCCTGGGGAAAGGGACAGATACCACTGTAGATGCACACTTTGGTGTGGGGCTGCCTAAGAAGCCTGGGCCTGGGGAAAGGGACAGATACCACTGTAGATGCACACTTTGGTGTGGGGCTGCCTAAGAAGCCTGGGCCTGGGGAAAGGGACAGATACCACTGTAGATGCACACTTTGGTGTGGGGCTGCCTAAGAAGCCTGGGCCTGGGGAAAGGGACAGATACCACTGTAGATGCACACTTTGGTGTGGGGCTGCCTAAGAAGCCTGGGCCTGGGGAAAGGGACAGATACCACTGTAGATGCACACTTTGGTGTGGGGCTGCCTAAGAAGCCTGGGCCTGGGGAAAGGGACAGATACCACTGTAGATGCACACTTTGGTGTGGGGCTGCCTAAGAAGCCTGGGCCTGGGGAAAGGGACAGATACCACTGTAGATGCACACTTTGGTGTGGGGCTGCCTAAGAAGCCTGGGCCTGGGGAAAGGGACAGATACCACTGTAGATGCACACTTTGGTGTGGGGCTGCCTAAGAAGCCTGGGCCTGGGGAAAGGGACAGATACCACTGTAGATGCACACTTTGGTGTGGGGCTGCCTAAGAAGCCTGGGCCTGGGGAAAGGGACAGATACCACTGTAGATGCACACTTTGGTGTGGGGCTGCCTAAGAAGCCTGGGCCTGGGGAAAGGGACAGATACCACTGTAGATGCACACTTTGGTGTGGGGCTGCCTAAGAAGCCTGGGCCTGGGGAAAGGGACAGATACCACTGTAGATGCACACTTTGGTGTGGGGCTGCCTAAGAAGCCTGGGCCTGGGGAAAGGGACAGATACCACTGTAGATGCACACTTTGGTGTGGGGCTGCCTAAGAAGCCTGGGCCTGGGGAAAGGGACAGATACCACTGTAGATGCACACTTTGGTGTGGGGCTGCCTAAGAAGCCTGGGCCTGGGGAAAGGGACAGATACCACTGTAGATGCACACTTTGGTGTGGGGCTGCCTAAGAAGCCTGGGCCTGGGGAAAGGGACAGATACCACTGTAGATGCACACTTTGGTGTGGGGCTGCCTAAGAAGCCTGGGCCTGGGGAAAGGGACAGATACCACTGTAGATGCACACTTTGGTGTGGGGCTGCCTAAGAAGCCTGGGCCTGGGGAAAGGGACAGATACCACTGTAGATGCACACTTTGGTGTGGGGCTGCCTAAGAAGCCTGGGCCTGGGGAAAGGGACAGATACCACTGTAGATGCACACTTTGGTGTGGGGCTGCCTAAGAAGCCTGGGCCTGGGGAAAGGGACAGATACCACTGTAGATGCACACTTTGGTGTGGGGCTGCCTAAGAAGCCTGGGCCTGGGGAAAGGGACAGATACCACTGTAGATGCACACTTTGGTGTGGGGCTGCCTAAGAAGCCTGGGCCTGGGGAAAGGGACAGATACCACTGTAGATGCACACTTTGGTGTGGGGCTGCCTAAGAAGCCTGGGCCTGGGGAAAGGGACAGATACCACTGTAGATGCACACTTTGGTGTGGGGCTGCCTAAGAAGCCTGGGCCTGGGGAAAGGGACAGATACCACTGTAGATGCACACTTTGGTGTGGGGCTGCCTAAGAAGCCTGGGCCTGGGGAAAGGGACAGATACCACTGTAGATGCACACTTTGGTGTGGGGCTGCCTAAGAAGCCTGGGCCTGGGGAAAGGGACAGATACCACTGTAGATGCACACTTTGGTGTGGGGCTGCCTAAGAAGCCTGGGCCTGGGGAAAGGGACAGATACCACTGTAGATGCACACTTTGGTGTGGGGCTGCCTAAGAAGCCTGGGCCTGGGGAAAGGGACAGATACCACTGTAGATGCACACTTTGGTGTGGGGCTGCCTAAGAAGCCTGGGCCTGGGGAAAGGGACAGATACCACTGTAGATGCACACTTTGGTGTGGGGCTGCCTAAGAAGCCTGGGCCTGGGGAAAGGGACAGATACCACTGTAGATGCACACTTTGGTGTGGGGCTGCCTAAGAAGCCTGGGCCTGGGGAAAGGGACAGATACCACTGTAGATGCACACTTTGGTGTGGGGCTGCCTAAGAAGCCTGGGCCTGGGGAAAGGGACAGATACCACTGTAGATGCACACTTTGGTGTGGGGCTGCCTAAGAAGCCTGGGCCTGGGGAAAGGGACAGATACCACTGTAGATGCACACTTTGGTGTGGGGCTGCCTAAGAAGCCTGGGCCTGGGGAAAGGGACAGATACCACTGTAGATGCACACTTTGGTGTGGGGCTGCCTAAGAAGCCTGGGCCTGGGGAAAGGGACAGATACCACTGTAGATGCACACTTTGGTGTGGGGCTGCCTAAGAAGCCTGGGCCTGGGGAAAGGGACAGATACCACTGTAGATGCACACTTTGGTGTGGGGCTGCCTAAGAAGCCTGGGCCTGGGGAAAGGGACAGATACCACTGTAGATGCACACTTTGGTGTGGGGCTGCCTAAGAAGCCTGGGCCTGGGGAAAGGGACAGATACCACTGTAGATGCACACTTTGGTGTGGGGCTGCCTAAGAAGCCTGGGCCTGGGGAAAGGGACAGATACCACTGTAGATGCACACTTTGGTGTGGGGCTGCCTAAGAAGCCTGGGCCTGGGGAAAGGGACAGATACCACTGTAGATGCACACTTTGGTGTGGGGCTGCCTAAGAAGCCTGGGCCTGGGGAAAGGGACAGATACCACTGTAGATGCACACTTTGGTGTGGGGCTGCCTAAGAAGCCTGGGCCTGGGGAAAGGGACAGATACCACTGTAGATGCACACTTTGGTGTGGGGCTGCCTAAGAAGCCTGGGCCTGGGGAAAGGGACAGATACCACTGTAGATGCACACTTTGGTGTGGGGCTGCCTAAGAAGCCTGGGCCTGGGGAAAGGGACAGATACCACTGTAGATGCACACTTTGGTGTGGGGCTGCCTAAGAAGCCTGGGCCTGGGGAAAGGGACAGATACCACTGTAGATGCACACTTTGGTGTGGGGCTGCCTAAGAAGCCTGGGCCTGGGGAAAGGGACAGATACCACTGTAGATGCACACTTTGGTGTGGGGCTGCCTAAGAAGCCTGGGCCTGGGGAAAGGGACAGATACCACTGTAGATGCACACTTTGGTGTGGGGCTGCCTAAGAAGCCTGGGCCTGGGGAAAGGGACAGATACCACTGTAGATGCACACTTTGGTGTGGGGCTGCCTAAGAAGCCTGGGCCTGGGGAAAGGGACAGATACCACTGTAGATGCACACTTTGGTGTGGGGCTGCCTAAGAAGCCTGGGCCTGGGGAAAGGGACAGATACCACTGTAGATGCACACTTTGGTGTGGGGCTGCCTAAGAAGCCTGGGCCTGGGGAAAGGGACAGATACCACTGTAGATGCACACTTTGGTGTGGGGCTGCCTAAGAAGCCTGGGCCTGGGGAAAGGGACAGATACCACTGTAGATGCACACTTTGGTGTGGGGCTGCCTAAGAAGCCTGGGCCTGGGGAAAGGGACAGATACCACTGTAGATGCACACTTTGGTGTGGGGCTGCCTAAGAAGCCTGGGCCTGGGGAAAGGGACAGATACCACTGTAGATGCACACTTTGGTGTGGGGCTGCCTAAGAAGCCTGGGCCTGGGGAAAGGGACAGATACCACTGTAGATGCACACTTTGGTGTGGGGCTGCCTAAGAAGCCTGGGCCTGGGGAAAGGGACAGATACCACTGTAGATGCACACTTTGGTGTGGGGCTGCCTAAGAAGCCTGGGCCTGGGGAAAGGGACAGATACCACTGTAGATGCACACTTTGGTGTGGGGCTGCCTAAGAAGCCTGGGCCTGGGGAAAGGGACAGATACCACTGTAGATGCACACTTTGGTGTGGGGCTGCCTAAGAAGCCTGGGCCTGGGGAAAGGGACAGATACCACTGTAGATGCACACTTTGGTGTGGGGCTGCCTAAGAAGCCTGGGCCTGGGGAAAGGGACAGATACCACTGTAGATGCACACTTTGGTGTGGGGCTGCCTAAGAAGCCTGGGCCTGGGGAAAGGGACAGATACCACTGTAGATGCACACTTTGGTGTGGGGCTGCCTAAGAAGCCTGGGCCTGGGGAAAGGGACAGATACCACTGTAGATGCACACTTTGGTGTGGGGCTGCCTAAGAAGCCTGGGCCTGGGGAAAGGGACAGATACCACTGTAGATGCACACTTTGGTGTGGGGCTGCCTAAGAAGCCTGGGCCTGGGGAAAGGGACAGATACCACTGTAGATGCACACTTTGGTGTGGGGCTGCCTAAGAAGCCTGGGCCTGGGGAAAGGGACAGATACCACTGTAGATGCACACTTTGGTGTGGGGCTGCCTAAGAAGCCTGGGCCTGGGGAAAGGGACAGATACCACTGTAGATGCACACTTTGGTGTGGGGCTGCCTAAGAAGCCTGGGCCTGGGGAAAGGGACAGATACCACTGTAGATGCACACTTTGGTGTGGGGCTGCCTAAGAAGCCTGGGCCTGGGGAAAGGGACAGATACCACTGTAGATGCACACTTTGGTGTGGGGCTGCCTAAGAAGCCTGGGCCTGGGGAAAGGGACAGATACCACTGTAGATGCACACTTTGGTGTGGGGCTGCCTAAGAAGCCTGGGCCTGGGGAAAGGGACAGATACCACTGTAGATGCACACTTTGGTGTGGGGCTGCCTAAGAAGCCTGGGCCTGGGGAAAGGGACAGATACCACTGTAGATGCACACTTTGGTGTGGGGCTGCCTAAGAAGCCTGGGCCTGGGGAAAGGGACAGATACCACTGTAGATGCACACTTTGGTGTGGGGCTGCCTAAGAAGCCTGGGCCTGGGGAAAGGGACAGATACCACTGTAGATGCACACTTTGGTGTGGGGCTGCCTAAGAAGCCTGGGCCTGGGGAAAGGGACAGATACCACTGTAGATGCACACTTTGGTGTGGGGCTGCCTAAGAAGCCTGGGCCTGGGGAAAGGGACAGATACCACTGTAGATGCACACTTTGGTGTGGGGCTGCCTAAGAAGCCTGGGCCTGGGGAAAGGGACAGATACCACTGTAGATGCACACTTTGGTGTGGGGCTGCCTAAGAAGCCTGGGCCTGGGGAAAGGGACAGATACCACTGTAGATGCACACTTTGGTGTGGGGCTGCCTAAGAAGCCTGGGCCTGGGGAAAGGGACAGATACCACTGTAGATGCACACTTTGGTGTGGGGCTGCCTAAGAAGCCTGGGCCTGGGGAAAGGGACAGATACCACTGTAGATGCACACTTTGGTGTGGGGCTGCCTAAGAAGCCTGGGCCTGGGGAAAGGGACAGATACCACTGTAGATGCACACTTTGGTGTGGGGCTGCCTAAGAAGCCTGGGCCTGGGGAAAGGGACAGATACCACTGTAGATGCACACTTTGGTGTGGGGCTGCCTAAGAAGCCTGGGCCTGGGGAAAGGGACAGATACCACTGTAGATGCACACTTTGGTGTGGGGCTGCCTAAGAAGCCTGGGCCTGGGGAAAGGGACAGATACCACTGTAGATGCACACTTTGGTGTGGGGCTGCCTAAGAAGCCTGGGCCTGGGGAAAGGGACAGATACCACTGTAGATGCACACTTTGGTGTGGGGCTGCCTAAGAAGCCTGGGCCTGGGGAAAGGGACAGATACCACTGTAGATGCACACTTTGGTGTGGGGCTGCCTAAGAAGCCTGGGCCTGGGGAAAGGGACAGATACCACTGTAGATGCACACTTTGGTGTGGGGCTGCCTAAGAAGCCTGGGCCTGGGGAAAGGGACAGATACCACTGTAGATGCACACTTTGGTGTGGGGCTGCCTAAGAAGCCTGGGCCTGGGGAAAGGGACAGATACCACTGTAGATGCACACTTTGGTGTGGGGCTGCCTAAGAAGCCTGGGCCTGGGGAAAGGGACAGATACCACTGTAGATGCACACTTTGGTGTGGGGCTGCCTAAGAAGCCTGGGCCTGGGGAAAGGGACAGATACCACTGTAGATGCACACTTTGGTGTGGGGCTGCCTAAGAAGCCTGGGCCTGGGGAAAGGGACAGATACCACTGTAGATGCACACTTTGGTGTGGGGCTGCCTAAGAAGCCTGGGCCTGGGGAAAGGGACAGATACCACTGTAGATGCACACTTTGGTGTGGGGCTGCCTAAGAAGCCTGGGCCTGGGGAAAGGGACAGATACCACTGTAGATGCACACTTTGGTGTGGGGCTGCCTAAGAAGCCTGGGCCTGGGGAAAGGGACAGATACCACTGTAGATGCACACTTTGGTGTGGGGCTGCCTAAGAAGCCTGGGCCTGGGGAAAGGGACAGATACCACTGTAGATGCACACTTTGGTGTGGGGCTGCCTAAGAAGCCTGGGCCTGGGGAAAGGGACAGATACCACTGTAGATGCACACTTTGGTGTGGGGCTGCCTAAGAAGCCTGGGCCTGGGGAAAGGGACAGATACCACTGTAGATGCACACTTTGGTGTGGGGCTGCCTAAGAAGCCTGGGCCTGGGGAAAGGGACAGATACCACTGTAGATGCACACTTTGGTGTGGGGCTGCCTAAGAAGCCTGGGCCTGGGGAAAGGGACAGATACCACTGTAGATGCACACTTTGGTGTGGGGCTGCCTAAGAAGCCTGGGCCTGGGGAAAGGGACAGATACCACTGTAGATGCACACTTTGGTGTGGGGCTGCCTAAGAAGCCTGGGCCTGGGGAAAGGGACAGATACCACTGTAGATGCACACTTTGGTGTGGGGCTGCCTAAGAAGCCTGGGCCTGGGGAAAGGGACAGATACCACTGTAGATGCACACTTTGGTGTGGGGCTGCCTAAGAAGCCTGGGCCTGGGGAAAGGGACAGATACCACTGTAGATGCAAACAT